>NW_026642312.1:0-4800000 GCF_028554395.1 Pezoporus wallicus | reverse complement strand
CCTGACATTAGAACATTAAATAGCTAAAATAAATAAACAAACCTACATCCTTCTCCCCTCCCCCCAAGTTTTCCAGAATGAACTAAAAATACCACCTCAAAACTATTTAATGTTCTTTTAATTCAGTACAATTCCTAGTTTGGGGCGGGGAGCATGTTGTGCTTGTTCTTTAACTGTAATTACCTGATTTCTCTGTTACGCTTTGGGGTTTGGGGGAAGTTTGGAATTGTTCTTTGTGGGAGCTTTTTTGTTTTTTCTGTTGGCTTTTTTGTTTTGTTTTTTGTTGTTAAGTAAACATTGTTTAAGGCATCACTGTGCCACTGGCTAACCCAGCACTTTCGACAAAGTATGTTTATACCTCACCCATGTCTAATCACCTAGCCACAAGTCCGAGTTTTCTGAGGTGAAGCATTTGGGCAACTGGCATGAACAAAGGACTTTTTGGTCACTACACCTGAATAAAACCCCAAACTTTAGTCATTTACTTTCACTTGCAGAGGCAAGCAGCTTTAGTGAAAGGAATGTCTCCCCAGCCTAATGAACATCTCTTTATTTTTTTAATTATTTTTCTATTTAAAATTCATCTGCTGGCTTAATTAAGTATTCAGTCAGCTCTCAGTGTAAAATTTTTGTTCTAAGTGAGATCAGTTGTGGGGGTTTTGGTGGTGCTTTTTGTGTTTTCTTTGTTTGCATTTTTTTAATGAATCCCCCGTGCCAAAGAAGCAAGGAAATGTTTCAAATATATAAAAAAAATAAAAAATAAAAAGACTTGGTACCATATGAAATTGCATAGCGATTCCTAGCATCTCAGAACAAGAAACCCATACATATGCCATACCCAAAATTTCTCTTAACAAGGATTTTAGGAGATACAGGGTATGTGAATTCAGGGGGAAGGAGCTGGAAAACAATCAACAGATTCAAACTAACGAACCCACACCAGGAGCACAACAGACTTGCACTTTGACAACCCTGAAATGTCAGCAAAGGATTGAAATGCAGCACTTAACAAGTGACAGCGAAAATAATATTACCATTATTAACTATTGCTCAGGCAGCTAGAAAGTACGTTATATGGTTCCAATACAAAAGCCCTGGCCACAACAGAAGACAGTAAATTTGACCTAAGACAAAAAGCAAGAAACACAGAAAAGGTGGAGAGCTGAATAAATAGCATCACAGTGACAACAATATAATCATACAGTCTTTCAAGCCAGTGAAACACGCAGCTGTTTCAGGAGATACTTTTGGCTTTTTCAAGTGTTCTCCTGAACTCTCATGAGGAAGACAATGTGGTGCTGCTTCCAGAATTGAGCTCCAGCATCTGTTCTGCTAAATGATGACAATTCATTCCGTCCCACTGTTTCTCAATGATACCCAAACTAAGAGTGCATACGTCTCGTGAACAAGTAATTGAAGCTTTCAAGCCACCAACACCTGGTGTCAAACAGCAATTTTCTCCTTTCCACTCCTATTTTTTTCCCCAGTGCTCTCTTCCTGTCACAATTGCTCACCATCACCCAATACCTCCTATTCTGCAGGGATCCTGTCACTACATGTCATAAGCATCTGCAGTGGAACAGGCATACAGGGTTTTCTTCATCCTCCTCTCCTTTAGCCATGTAAATAGAAGCAGAAGATAAATAGTGAAATATATAGTAATACCAGTTAATTATATTACTACTGATTAATCCAGATGTGACCCTAGATTTGTAACCATTCCTTTTTCTTACTGCCAGACAAAAATAATTACTTCAAACAAGCAGTAAAAACTGTGATTGATATGAGAGCACAAACCTGGAAATAAGGCTGTCTAGGGAGAGAGCAAAACTTTATGAGCAAAATTAGCTTTAACTGAAGAAACATGATAGCTCTCACCCCAGAATTCTGACAGAATTGGCCCATGAAGCCACTGGTGTGACAGCAAGGAGTTTTAACAGCCAATCTATCAAGAGAAACAGAAATACCTGAGTGGAAAAAAATTTTGAGTGGAGAACAAAAATCCCACCATCTATCTTTAGTCAAGCAGAAGGAAAAAAAGTGAAGCAGCCCATGGGGAACTACTTTCTTTCAAGATGGAAGATGGCTAATTACCAGAAGTGGAAACATACTAGAAACTAGGAGGGACACAAATGCAAATAAACAAAAATAATTCAAATATGCATGTTTACGACATTTAAAGGAAAATGCATTCCTTGCCTTAGAGAACAGAAGACGGGAGATTTCACTGCTCTTACAACTTTTCTTAGCTCTGGACCAAATTCTTCTCAGCAGTTTACAGCCTGCATTGTTTGGCTCATCATTTGGCATTTGATATAACCACAGTACCTTCTGGCTTGGAAGAGACCTCTGGAGGTCTTTAGTTTTTGCTCTTGACAGCCTCCAAGAATGGAGATTTTACAATCTCTGTGGGTAACCAATTCCCATGCTTAATATCTTCATAGTGATTGTTTTGTTTTTTCCCCTTTTGAATTGGGGACATCATGCTTCAATTTACGACTTAATCTCTCATTCTTCCACCACGTATCTGCTACTAGGCCTCCTCACACCACCTCTTCTGCAGGCTAAACAAGCCCACTCTCCCTTATGTGCTCCAGTCCCCCAACCATCTTCTTGGCTGCCCACTGGATTCACTCAAGTTTATCAACACTCTGCCCCTTCTAGGAGTGCCAAAACCAGACGCAGTATTCCACACATGGTCTAGTAAGAGCCAAATAATGGGGAACAATCACTCCCTCCCACCTACCGGCCAGACTCCCATTGACATAACCCAGGACACTTCTAGCCTTCAGCATTGTCAGGACACACACCTGGTTCATACTTAGGCTTCCGTCAGCCCACCCCCAGATCAATTAAATCTAAAAGAACTCATCTTAGTCACATTATGATTTTTATCCTCACAATGATATACTCAGATTTTCCCAGCCACAAAACTGATGCTCTGAGCTGCACTATAAACTTTTTGATGAAGCCTAGCTATGAAAACAGTGGACACATTCAAGAAACAAACAACAAAACAGATCTCTTTGTAAGGAGTTATTTGAACACAAAGCTAGCCAAACCACAAAGGTATGGTAAGACAAATAAATCAAAAACTTTTACACAGCTCAACAGGCACCTGAAACTGATTTCTGCATAGTACTAAGATTTTGCTGGGCACCTGAGCTCAGAATTCATGAAACAAAACTAAGTTATCATATTGTCACTTTGAGTGACTGTAGCACCATGTAGTGACTGCAGCACCATACAGTTCCAGTCAGAGGCTGAGCTCTACAGTTGCCGAAGCATTTTCAAAATTATTTTTAAGTAATCATTTGCAAGTGTCATTTTTTAATGTTTGACAAAACTTGTTATGAGCCTGTATGTACACAAATCAATAAGCAGCTCCAATGTCTGACTTCGCAATTGCATTTGACAATTGGAGGAGCTTTGTTTTCCCACTTCAATATACAGCAATTTCATTATTCCAAGGAACGTCAAAGCATGCAAACATCTGAACGAGTCATTAACAATTTAACAAACATAGAAACATGTTCTGAAGATTAACCGATCAAAACAATGTGATCAACTAAATTGTTATGCTTGCAGGATATCCAAGTAATTTCTTACTTCAATTAATCCAATATATTTAAATAACCAACTTAAATCAATAAAGATAAAATATTTTGTCTTCATTTTAGCACCCAGCAGTTCACTGGAACATAACAAGCACAAATTAATCACACAAGCAGAATAAATATTACCCATATGGATGCTGGAACAATTCATTGTGCTCATAATTTCAGTTAGAACATTTTTGATAGGATTTGTATTAGCCTCCAGCCTCAACACTAAATATTTAAACATGCAAGGTTTGAACTTCGTACACCTGAAAGATTAACCTTACAAACACAGACAGATTTCACAGTAAATGTTCAAACTGACCAATAAACTTCAAACAAATCACAATCTTGGTCTCAAAAGTGTTGTCATTAAGAAAAAAAAAGTAAAAAAAAAAAAAAAATCACATCACAAATACTGCTTTTTGAAAAATAAGAACTATTTCTGGCTGTTGTTAACTACAGTCTAGCCATCTAAACATACAGCATTCTTAGAGCACATTAAAAACAAATAACTTCCAGAGGTCTGTATTACCAGAGCTACTCCCCAATTTCAACACTCATGTATCATTTTATGTGAAGTAAGAATAGAAACTTTTACTCTAAGCAATTTTTGTGGCCCTGACACCTGATCCAATGATGAAAGATAAAAACCATCTAGCCAGTAGGCAATGAAAGAAAAGCATCTCCACTGCAGTTCTGTGCTCTCCTTCCACAACTGAACCTCCTCCAGAGCTTATCTCAGTTGAGCTTCTTTTCATGTTAATTGCAATCCGGATTAATGGATTTAGAAAGAAGGCAAGCATCATATATGGATGCCTGTGCATAATTCACACTGCAGCCATGAAGAAATATTTGCATGTCCCTTCGATTAAAATGCAATGGGAACCTTATATTTAGCTCTAAAATAATTATGTGCTTAAAGCACACTGTAGTGACAACTGGGATATGCTTTTAGGCCAAACACATGCAAACAAAAGATTACATCTACACAAGCACACAGCCTGATAGTGACAAGCATTCTTTGAAGTCCTAACCCAGAGTTATCTCTGCAAGAAAAACAGCATCAACCCTTTTAACTGTGTTTGTGAAATCTTCTGTCTTCCAGAAGGCATATTTGGAAATTCAGAATCAGAATTTAGTAGAGACACATTCAACTTGTGCATGCAATGACTTCAGAAGCAGCTCAGCACTACCATGCGAGATTAGCACTATACAAAACGCACTGCCAACTCTAGCAAAGCAGGTAGAGCAAGACTCAAAATTCATTCACACACATCCCCTAGACATAAAATGTCCTAACTTGAGAATGGTCAACTCACATGTGGAAATGGAAGGACCAATGCCCAGGGAAGGCAAGCACCCCTGTGCCCTGGCACAGTCTGTGGCAGCAGCTTTCGCTGGAACGCTCCAGTTCTGAGCTGCCACCCACCTGCTCAAGGCCTCCTAGCACCATCATTCACAAGGCCCTAAAGTCAGCTGGAGCTGGGACTAACACAGCCAAAAATTAGTCCTCCTGTTTCTGCTTCTGCTCTTTCCTGGTTCCGGAGATGAATAAAAAAAGCTTCTAGGGACAATGTCTGCTGGCATCAGTGTAGCCCTGCAAACTCTGAGGGAGGAGGGCAGGAGGCTCCAGGCGCCCCAAAAAGATGTCCCTGCAGCACTGGGAGAGACCCTAGGAGCAGGAGAGAGCAGCTGGCTGGGCATATGGCAGCCAGCCAAGGTCATCTCCCCACACATCCGTGGTAAATGCCCTTAGACCAGCTGAAACCAATGCTGAAAGCACACTACAACACTCTGAAATGTTGCTGTGCACCCTTGTGTTGCTCATCATCCATAGTTAGTGCAAAGCAGACACACAGGTGCAGTGTCAAATTAGCAAATAAGAACATAATTTAAGGTTCCTGTGTTGATTTAAGTTCTCAAGAGTTTTGGCAAACGACGCTGCAAATCGTGCTGGCTTTTGAAGGACACATCCAAATGTTACAGGCTTCAAAAATTAAAATTCCTTGTTCTTTTCAGAAACAGTGTAGCTATAAAAGTGCAAAAGTAAGTCAGAGACACAAGGTCACATATAACACCTACAACTGTTTTAAACTCGTTAGATCTCAAACAGGTTCTTCATTTGCAGCCCACCTTCCATATTTTCAAAAGAATGTCTTATTTTAAAGTAGATTGTTGGTTTCTGGTTTGTTTTCTTGTTTGGTTTTGGGTTGTTTTTTTTCAATCACACAACACTATTTTCTCCTTCTTCCCCTCCTTATTTAATAAGAGCTCATAACCTACCACTATCAATATCCAGCATCCAGTATCGCAGTTACCATCAAAAGTAATAAGGCTTTGATTTCAATAAAAGATTATTCCCATTTCTATTAAAGGTACATATGCCCTCTGACAAATCAGCTACTCCAAAAGGATTCACAAGCATACCAGTAAGCATGTCCTGCATGGCTCCTAGAAGCCTTCTTTAGTGACCCAATACAAAGTAATAGTACTTGGCTGCCAAAAGAATTTGGGGAATCATTAATATGCATTGAATCTCTTTAATGCAGAAACATCTGCTACCCAGTGCAAAGGAGGAGAGTAGAAATGCTGAGACCCAATAATCATTTCTGAGGCAAGAGGGTAAGAAAAATTCCCCCACCAGAAAGAACAATTTAGTCCTATTTGTACCTGCGGCCACATATTTCAAGTGGTGCTACCTTTTAAACTAAATGGACTTTTAGTACCCTGAATCATCAACATCTGAGCTAATAATAGCTTACTTTATTTTTTCATTAGTAAGGAAAGTACTTCCATTAGTAAATGAGACTTTCATGGAGAAAGTACTGAGTAACTGGCAATGTAGTCTGAAAAACATTACACTATCATTTACATGTCTTAACTGGTTAAATTAACTCCTTAAAGATGCAGTTCATCTGTAATAAGAGGAAAATTAAGCAGTTTAGCTATCATCACTTGAATGCTACAAAGCCCCAGAGGGTGGAAAAAGTATATATACTTTATATATCCAAACAGTTAGAACCACTCACTATGAAGAAAGCAAGTTTCTAAAACTGGGAACAGAGAAAAAAGCAAACTCCTGCATAGAGCCTATAAACTAAAAAAAAACAGTGGAGCTAGTCAACTCAGAGTGCAATTATTTTTACCATTTAAATGGCTTTAAACTGAAAGAGAGTAGATTTAGATTAGATTTAAGGAAGAATTTCTTTACTGTGAGGGTGGTGAGGCACTGGCACAGGTTGCCCAGAGAAGCTGTGGAATCCCCATCCCTGGCAGTGTTCAAGGCCAGCTTGGATGGGGCTTTGAGCAACCTGGTCTAGTGAAAAGTGTCCCTGCCGTGGCAGGGGATGGGGGGGGGAACTCGATGATTTTAAGGTCCTTTCCAACCCAAACCAGTCTATGATTCTATGATTAATCCTAATTTATACGTTGTCACAGAAATCTATAGGAAAAATCACTGCCTTAAGTGTGGTCATACATAAGGAGCAATGAAAAAAGGAGGGAGAAAACAAACAAGCAAAAAAATAAAAATCAAAGATAGCACATGTTTTTCTCCTCCACTTCTTCACTTAACAAGTGCAGCAATTACGTTCTTCCCCTAGGGCTGCTTTCAATTATATTCAACTGCTGCAACCGCTACTGCTGGTCATACCAGTATGCTAAAGTTTCCAGAACAAAACTGTGCCAAAATTAAATGCAAGATGAAAAATGCAGGGCAGCACTAAGCCAGTAAACTCTGCTGAGCAAATTACTTTGGGGTGTGTGCTGCACAGCAGCAAGGATATGGCAAGGGGAGGGAGGCCAGGCCACTAAGCCAGCCCAAATGGGAGGTGGATAAGAAGACGGCAGCAGTTGTTTTGGAGAGCTGTCAGCAGCAAGAGCCAAGCATATCTGAGATGAGCTTGGGAGGCTCTGGTCTGACCAAGGGCCCTCCCCCATAGCAACACGCTTACACTACCATGCTGAAACACAGTGGTCTCAAGAAAAAACTCAACGTCTGTACGTAAGCTGCCACCAGTGGGTATTGGCAAAGTAATACCAGAGTTATTATCCAAGCAGACTGAAGATATTTATTAATTTTACTAGTACAATATACAAGGTATTTAGTTTTTATTTAATATATTTTCCTTTAATATGTATTTCTTTGAGAATCACAAAAATCTTATTTCATATTATTTACAAGATAATTAAAAACCTGACATCACTTGAGTTAAAGTTACTTACTAACGAGAAAGTTACTTACTAATGAGAAACTCTGTAACTGTTTCAATTAAATCCATTAGGATAGTGCTAACAGTTCAGTACTTCAAACAAGAAGGTGTCTAAAAAGTTACTATCTTACTAACATTTTACTAAAATTTGCTTTGCCAGATAGCTAAGAGGGGCATAAAAGGAGATAGGGATCTCTGTAGCAGGGAAACTGCTACAGAGAAACTGATTCTCTTCCCCCACATCCCCCCCAGGCCTAGGTCCAAATGACCACATTAGGATTTAAATTTGAGTAAAATGAAAGAGTTTGCCACAACCACACAATTATCATTTAAGAATATTCATACTACATTTGAATCTTCTAATAGGTATTCGGAGGGGAATTTATACAAATCAGTTTTGTATCAGTTTCAGCATTCTGGAACATTAAAAAAGGTTTCACTAATAAAAAAGATGCAGTAGGGGAATGGGAATCCACAGTTATTAAACATTTGAAACATATTTTCCTTTTATTTTCCTTTTTGTTTGGTGATTTATCCCTAAATGATTTTTTTGAGAGAGTTATATCAAAAAATACTAACTTGTCTACACAGATCAAGACACATACTGACTTTATCAAAAATATATTCCTACTATTTTCTAAGTCGTAACTTCTTATTAAAATGATCAATGAGAGTTGACGAGTACAAATTAAGTACTGAAACAACAACTCAAGAGCTATCAGGTCTTCCATGGCAGCCCACTTATTAACAATTCTGATTTGTTTTAACAGAGTTTTTACAGAGAAACCAAGAAGGATTTCCTCTAGGAGCGATACTGACCTTTGAAAATAATATCCTACTCGTGTCCCAATTTTACAGAGTAAGGAAACCCTTCAATTACACTATGCCAAGTTGTGATAAAAGCTTACAATGTCTTAGGGTACTAGAAGCAGCAACCACCTCTATATCAGCATACAAAATTATAAGTACATAAATGCCTTTTAAGAATAAAATCCTGTGATTTTTCTCCTCCTAGAAATCTTGGGCATCACAACAACTTATACAAAAATAAAATGTCACTGATTAGCAGTCACTGACTGGAAGTAGAGAGTTTTCACGCTAAAGCATAGAAATATTATTTCCCCCCACCAATTTATATCACTGAGTTTGCACCTCAAACTTTTTTTGATTCAGCAAAAGGTCATTTCTAACCTTTTGTAAATAAAAAGGTTATTATGCATACTCTTCCAAAACATAACCGAAAGGCCTATAATTTGCATTTTATAGATGACCGCTTTAGATATTTGTGTAATCCCTGTTGTTAATATCTCTAAATCTTTAACAGAGAAAGTCTGGATCTCTATTCTATACTTGTTTGAGGCAATATGACAAAGTTAAACTTAGTGAAGCGAAAAAGAAGAAAAAGAACACAGGAATTGACTTAGAAAGGAATACACTTTACCTTCAACTGGAAGTATCAATAGACAAAATATAACTTATTCTATGAAAGCTGAAAATACAATTCAGGAAGAATTATAAGTAGAGTTATCAAGTACGCTAACTGTGCTGAATTACATCAGAACCATTAAACCATGAATGCACATTTCTTCTAAGTGAAAATTGCATTTTTTACACCAGCTTAATGTCTTCTGCTGTAGAAGTGTCATGTTTCATAACAAGAATTATAAATCTCTGATAAGTTTAGCTATTCAAGGTTATGCATTCGTGGCAGCCATCTAGTTATGCTTTAACATAAATCACAAGTATTGTATCCAAAGGTTAAAAAAATATCAGTGTATACTAGTTTTAAAGTCCCAAGGTATTTTAGAACTCTTGAAACTGTAATTTCAAGCAAACTATCATACCAAGAGCTGGGCTGATATTTAAGTGCAAATTTTTAGAAAATACATTTCTATCACTGTTAGTTATATTTAGGATAAATAAATACATCCCTGCATTTCAAGCTATGAAGTTACAATGCCTGTAGTGCAGCTGTTTGCACAGGATCATTCACAGGCATTCTGGCACTGATGTATTAATATTCAGTTTGGCAGATTAGCATAAGCAGAAGCTGTCGAAAAGGATGAGTGGGAGGGTGGGAGTATAAAGGATATAGAAGATGACATCTATCTTTAGGAGATGGTTAGTTTAATTATCTATGAAGTTAATGATCCTGAGTTAGGAAGCAGCTGAGCAAGTGCTTTAGAGAATGCCACGAGCAGCCAGCTCATGATTAAAAGAACACTCATACCCTTAAAGGAAACCAAAAAGCAAAAAAGAAATACTTTGGCAGTTGGGAAATGCACATTTAGTAGAATAAAAACAGAAACTTAAAATAGATGTGTGCCAAGTCTATGGTGGATTTTTTTTTCATACAGAAAATTCCACAGGACTTCAAATACAAGCTTTTAAAAATATTTTCCTACTTTTCTCATTAAACTTCATCAAAAAGAGTAAAGTTGAAAGCTGTTCTTGTTTCTACAGATAAGCATTGTGCAAACTACAAGTTTCTGCTCAAACAACTTTCCCAAAAGCCACAGAGTGGGCACTCAAGTATTTTGTGCACAAGGAAAAGAATAAATGTTTATGTTCAGTGAAACAGAAAACTAGTTTAGACCCAAAATGCCACCAGCTAGGGATCCAAAAGCTTAACCCCATTCTATAAAACAAGGTCTTTTACCTTTTTTTTTTTTTTTAATAAGGTGACCTTAGTCTCTGTACTCAAACATACAAAATTAACAAGCAGTAGAGAAATCACTTCAGTTTGAGTTATAAACCAAATGCTGCCATTCATCATCCCTAAATACCCATAAATTAAGCTTTAAAAGACTCAAAATTCACAAAGTAAACATATGATGCAGGATAAACAGAGCTCCTTATCTGTGACCTGCTACAGCCAAAGCCTCAGTAAGGTAGCAAAAGGCTGCACACTTATCCGCTTCAAACAGAGGGCAGGGCTTGTTTACACAAGGAAACACCCACACAGTTTTGTGGCTATGGTTCTTGTGGAAATTCTCTTAAACAAGTCAGAAAAAAATGCTCCTTTCTCCTTCCCATATGCTGCTGCAAACCATCTCCCAGTGGAAACCCCTGGCCAACATGTTTAGGGCAGCATTTCACTTTAGTTTACTTTTCAGAGTTTATCTCTGCTGTAACATACCAATTTAGCTCTGTGTTGGTTAGCACAGGTATCTATAGCAGGGCAGGCATGAACCTGATCACGTCCGTGCAGATCTAAACTAGAGCTGAAGCTCAAGTCACCAGCGTTTCCAACCTATCAGCCCCTGAAATAGATACATGAAAACTAGCCTGGGAACATCTGTTTGCATGTCAGTCACGCTTCCCCACTACAGTATGATCCTACCCAAGGTATAGTACCCACCGAACTAGTATGTGGCACCTCAGCATCACTATTACTGAACTATTACTAAAACTACTATTGAGAACCATCTTTACAACTGTTTTGATTTTTGGTGTTCTTATTCACTGGTGCTCAAATGGTATGATTAGAAAGGACATAAAAATTGAACAGATTAGACAGAATAATTTATTACATAAAAGAACTGTGCCACAGGTCCTGAGACAGCAGTAACACAGCTGAAGTCAAATTTGAATACTCTGCTCCTCTACGAACATTTGCTTTTACCTTTAATGCTTTTCCTTTTTTCTTTTGAAAACCTCTATTCATATGTCTTGATTCATATGCCCTCAAGATAAGCTTTGAAAGCACAAGGAGACTTCTAAGTTAATGATTAATAGTGAATAATAAGCATGCATGCAGAAGAAAATGCTAAACCTTTATCCTAGGAGGGTCATTTTGGTTATTTCTAAATTATCGATCTTTTCATCTGTCCCACTAACATGTTTCATGAAAGTCTTGACCTCAGCCTTTTGTAATTTTTAGCCCTACAGAGTCAGGAAGAATGTACAAGTTACTACTATGAACTCTGTAATATGACATAATTCTCATTTTGGGGTATTTTGCACAGTTGCGGGTTTAAACTACGTTCTCTGTGAGGCATAAAGAAAAAAGGAGTAAACTCTCAAAATCTTCCTGATTCAAGCACACACTTCCAAATATTCCAGATTCAGCCATAAGCAACCATTTCTTTACTCATTTCATCAACAAAATATTACCTCAATACACTATCATACTGTCACATTCACATTCCCAACCCTTACGCTTCTAATCTTTTAAAATATTTCACTATTATAAACAGTTTTCCCCTTGAAAGCTATGAAATAAGATTCCTTTTTTGTTAAAGGGCAATTTCTGACACATGATGTTATGAAAGAATCCATGAAATTGGCATTTATATAAAAATATTTGCGGGGTTGAAAACTTTTATTTTTCCCCTTTTCCCCAAAAATTTTCTTTATTCATCTCAATGTGCTTTTCTTTTATTGAAAGTATGTCAAAGACTAGAAAGCATATATTCATATTTGAAAATGTCTGAATAAAGTCCTATTTTAACTTCCCACTGCATAATGATAGCTTGAGTTTTGCTTTTTTTCTTTGTATTATAAAAATGTGTAATAGCTAAGTAATTATGAAGAAAAATGCCCACAGTGATTGTATTTTAGGAAAAGATGACTGGTATTGGTTCTTGAGAGAGTGAGATGACTGGAAGGTCAGCAGAGCGTTTCATAACCAAGGCTTCTCCCAGATCAGGTGCTAACAGTTAATTTAGGTGTCTTATTTTGTGACTATATGAATAATACAAGTGCTATACACCTTAGCTATAAGGCACAAGTTGCAACTGAGAGTTCAGTTTCACTTCAGACAAGTCAGAAAAAAACCACACACTTATCTATGGAACTCAGAAATCCACAGTAATTTCAACTGTTTCCATTAGAAAATTATTTTCTTTAAAGTCAGCTATACAACCAATTCCTGGATCTCCTAAAAGACAAAATATGCTTTTCTGCTGTCCCTGTGTATACTGCACAACCAACACAATGCTTTGGAATGGCTTCACAAGTCCCTTGCTCAGCACTGAGCTCCATGCTTAGCGTGACCGGAGACTGCACTGGACAGAGCAGTCTGTATAGCAACAGAGAAGTGAATGTTTTATGCATCACAAACCAGAGACTGATTATAAAAATAAAGTGATAGGTGTTTTTTCCGTGATTGCAATGCCTAGGAAGTGACTGGAGTCTGGAGTCAGGTCCCTTCCTTGAACCTCCTTGGCATCTCCCTGGAGTCATTTACCAACCAGCTGGATACAATTTGCAGATGTGGTTAGACCCCATGCTGGCAGGCTGAAGAGGGGTTGGGAGTGCTGGGTAAGCATTGTGGCCTCTCTCATTATTCTTCCAGACAGCATTACAGCCAGCCAGGCATCAAGGGCACAAACATGAAACATTCACAACTCATTCATCCCCCACACCCAGTGAAGTCTGCAGAAAGTTTTATGGGAAAAGCAGCTGGACTATTAAGGACAGTTTGCTTCTACAGTAAACTCTATTTGAAGTCTCAATGTAACTACTACCTAAACATTTTTATTTTCATTGTTCATTTCAAAAAAAAAAGCTGGTCAGTTTAGGACCAACCTTACTTATGACTTTAAGGACATTACAAAAGCCAAGAACTAGGAACAATTCATTTTGGTAAGGCTTAGCTACTGAAGTTTATCCTATGCAGAAGGATAGGGCTAAAACACACTTCATTTAAATGAAGTCAAAATTTGTTGATCTGTCAGAATGAAAACTACTAAACAAATATATCTGTTGTTTTATTTTGACAGAAACTAGCAAGCTTGTTTTTAGAACAGTATTACCAGCTATAAACAAAAGCTACTGGTTTTCACATTAATGGATTACACTTGTCACAACAGCTGCCAGAAGAAATGTTTCAGAAACACTTTCTCCACCATCAGAAATGCAATAAATGCACACAAATTCCTCAGTGTTTCTCACCTGTAGGCACCTTTTTATTTTTACTTTAAGCTCTCTTGGATCTCAGTGGTCACAAAAATTCCAGACTCTCAGTACAAGAAGCTCTGCTAAATCTCAGTTCGGTGAATGTCCAGAAAACCACAGTGCAGCTTTCCACGCAACAACCTCACTCTGTACCTAAACCCTTGCTGGAAGAAAGCAGCTACTGCAATGCAATGCAGACAGAAAAGGTACAGTATAGCTTAACATACGCAAAGCTATCACAGGTCACGTCTACATTAAGAGTGCCTTACCAGTATACCAACTCTACCTCTTCCACTTAAGAGGCAACTACATTACCAAAGATATCACAGGAGGGGTGACATTGGCAGGGGCCTCTGGAGATCATCTGGTTCAGCCCCCCTACTCAAGCTGAGCCACCTAGAGCCAGTTGCCCAGGACCACATTCAGATGGCTTTTGAGTATCTCCAAGAAGTAAGATCCCACAACCTCCCATGGGAGGTTATAGTCTGTGTCATGCTCAGTATCAATACTGCAAAACTGTAACACGAGCCAGAGAAAAGCTAAGAGTTTAGGTTCCATTTTAGTGCTCTAAAGGCTTTTCCTAGCAAAAGTCTTATTAGTAACAAATCACACCTTTCCATCTTTCTGCACAACCACATTAGTCTTAGGGTACATAGGTTAGACAAAGGTCACAAAGGTAGATACGGCTGATATTAAACATCAGTCTGTCCTATCACTTGTGATGCATCTCATCAAGCACAATGAAATCAGTCAGCATGATCCAACAGAAATATTGTGCTTTCCAGATTGTACATAGAGGCACCAAGCCTGAGCTGCCCTAACAGTCACAAAGGCCCTGAGTGGAATTAACTTGTATCATCCTGTCCTGCTTAACAATGGCAACTATCACATTAACTCGGTCTACAACAGGTGGGAAGGGATGCACAATAATTAAACTGTGACTATGCTAGACTGAACCAGGATATTAATCTCAGCATCAAGTGTCCTTATCCACCTCAGGTGAGGTTACGTGGAAGATCGCTCCAATGAAAAGTAGCATCTAGTAACTTTCCATTTGTCTTTTTGGTGAAAGTTTACCAGACAGCTATTGCAGAAAGCTATTTTTCTACTGGTATATATTCAGCCAACCCTCATTTCATGCAATATGTATTGTGCAGCACCATAAGGGAGAATTAAGGTTTGGTAAAGAAATTGGCTATGCTATGATAATTTGAGCAGTAAAACTTGGGAGAAAATAAATCAGAAAAGTAGCATGAAGTCTTAGAAATTAAGAGGAATTAGAACAATTAACAAAAGAGAGCACAATACTTTGCAGCATTTCTTTGTGAAAAAAAAGCTATTCAGAAAGCTACATTCTGTTTCTACGGAAACACAGGAACAGTTAAAATACACTACTAAAAATGTTTAAATTATATGTTCTTAGTGAGAAGTTACCTGGGCCATGAAGTTGGTCTGTGACAGATTGAGACTAGTCACAAAATAAGAACACCAGTTTTTTGCTGATATTAGGCTGCAATTCCAAGTATCAGCAGAAGTGTTAGACAACTGCTGCATTAGAATATTAAAGGATATTATTACATCACAACAAGATTAAATACATGGCTTAGAGGACATTTTCATTCTCAACAGAATAAACTAAGAGGAAATTGAAACCAAAGGGACTTAAATTTCCCATGCTTTCATCAGCTACTTTCTCTCATAGCAAAGTTTCATTAAACGGTTTTCTTTCAAACTTTCTGCATGTGAACAAGGAAGTAAATGCACAGGCAACAGTTATTGACAGAAAACTAAAGTGCATTTTACATAAATTTCTAATGGTTGTTTGGGAAGGGTATTGGGATTCTGGTTTTTTCCACCCTTTGAAGGGTGGAAAACACTTCAAAATCTTGAGTTTGCCATAATTACTCCTGAGCAAAGACATGGAATTTGTCCTTAACTAAGACACCACTCTACTTGAGGAAAAGGGTAAGAGGCTTCAGAAGAAGCAGATGGGAAGCATGTTTAGTACCTCCTCATCACGGGGACTTCAAAATTAGTATCTGCTCTTACAGAAAAAACCTCGAGAACTCTGGCTTCTTTCAGGTGCCATACCATCCCACAGCACAAAAGAGAGACAAGTGTATGCAGGAAGCAGAGCAAGGGTGTCAGCAGGAATGTAAGAACAGTATAGATCTGTGCACAGTCATTCCTGGTTAATATAAGAACTGTTCCTGCGGAAACAGAATTTCCATAAGAGTTAACCTAGGACAAGAGCAAGTTTACCTGGCCACATCTGGAATCTGTGGCAGAACGTAGCTAGAAAGGGTTTCCTACAGAGCCCACTGTCATGAATGCAAAAGCATTTATTACCTCCAGGCATCTTTAGCTCAGACCTGAAGTGCTGTGTTGCACATCAAAAATTCTGAAGGCCAGATTGAGACTTCAGAAACCTACAGTAACAATGATATTACGGTATATAACCATTATATTTTGCTATTCTTCACATACTGATTTATGATGCAAAGATGACCTGTGCAGCCCTCTAAGAAGAAAATAAAAATAATAATAATTAAAAAAAAAAACAAACACTTCATTGGAAGTTGATTTTCTCTTTTTAAAAGGCAAAAGCTTCATCTTCATCTGCAGATAAATAAATAACAGGATGAGGAAAATACATAGGATGTGATGCTCAATTAGCAAACATCACATCTGTTACTCATATTTTAATATCTTCACTGTCACCCTGAAGCATGCCATGTGCAATTAAGAGGAAATTGCAATGCAATTTTTTAAGTAAATTATTGTCAACAGACATAGAGCACTAAGCCAACTGCAAATCACTAAATCAATTCGGCTCCAGTTTAAAAAGTTTTGATTAATCCTCAATTCACTGCTATGCTATTATAATATGTTATTAAACGCACCCGCCACTTTAAGACTCCCTCATTTCATTTGTAATTACAGTAAATATTGATTGCAAGGGTGGCCTGGAGACAGCTCCAAAATGTGCAGCTGTGGTCCCTGGAGACAGAGCTTAGTGACAGTATTCTGTTCCCATGACTGCCCTTCAGACAAATTCAGCAGCGATACAAAAATTCATTATATGAATTTCCTGTTTAAAATTCATACCTGCTTGGATTTTGCTCAATTAAGCAGAGACTTGTTACAGCACACTTTTTTTTTCCTTAATAGAAGCCTTAATCAATTTTATCTTTAAATGCTGTTGCAGATACTGTTCCAAAGCAGCTCTGAAGATAGTCTGAAAAGTGAAATACAGTCTCAGAGTACCACTAAGAGCACTGGCCACCATTACTCTTTTTCTCCCTGGTTCTTCAACAAAACAAATGCATACAGATAGCAGCTCAGCAGAGTAAGAGCAGAGCTCTTTTCAGAAGAGGGAATGACTACACCTCTGTTCTGACATCTGTTCCTGCTGCTGCAGGGAGACAAACTCAGCAGTCCTCCTCCATCCCACTTCCCCTTTCACACTGCCCCATCCACTAAGGTGGTATCTCCAGCCTCTCCCCCTAAAACCTACTATACACCCTACCCACAAAAGTTGCAGACACTCAAAACCATTTCACGCTCTTCTTGCCAGGTCAAGGGGACACCTAGTAAAGAGTCCTTGATTACAAACTTACAAGCATCACCAGGCCAGCTTCCCTGCAGCTCTTAATGGGACATCAGCTATAAAAACCATTTTGTCCACAAAGCTCTCCTACCATAACCAAGTTGAAACATAGAAGATTTGATCACAGTTTTACATCCACTTCAATATAGAATGAAATAATCCTAATTTTCACAAAAATAGATTAAACAACTGTAAAACACATCCAAAAGTTTAGCTTCTGTAAACACACATTGCACAACTACTGGCTAATTATTTAGAATGCTACTGGTCTACATACAGGCTACAGCATGGTTTCATCAGCAATAGTTGGCAGAGAATCCAGTCACACCTCGAACCCAGTTCCATCAGAAGATTTTGCAGAGAACAAATACCACGTATGCATGCACCAAACCAATATATTGAAAAATGCATCTAAAACCAGACATCTAAAAGGTCAGCATGGGGCACAGACTAATTCATCCATGACAGTACTTCACTGCATGAAAGCACCATCAGTACAACTTGCAATTTTACTGCCATAAGAACATGATTATCATTTGTCCCAAACATTTTTACCTAGCTGTATGTGCTCTATTAGAAGCCACTAAGGCTACATCTGCACAAGCTGATTATACTGTACCGATAAATATACACAGGCACTGGAAATTTCATTATCCATAATGTTTGTTAGAATGACCCCCGGTACAGCTTCCACCAAAGCTACCCATCATTCATCCCAGTAGCTCCCACACATGCTTCAGGAGCCAGCTGTATCCAGGAAAGGTTCCATGCATACAATCCCCTTTCCAAACACTAGGAAGCTTTAACAACATCACTGCAGGATTTCTTGTGCTGTCAAAGACTTATATTTTGCACATTGTTAAAAAGGAAGCGGAAGCCTATCCCTAAGGTAGGCAAAGAAGAAAACAACAAAGTGATTGGCCCTTCAGCCCATAGCAAAGCATTGTTTGTTTCTACATCTTCCATCTTATAATCAACTACAGGGGGGGAATTGCTACTTGTTTGTCATTAGACTTAAACACATCTCAACCCAAAATGCCATCACGCATTGCCCTGGGTTCAGTCTGAGTTACTAGCTGGGCTTAAACCACAACACACATATGCAATGTCAGGAACTAGTCAAGTAGACCTGAAGTAACCACACATGCCAAGGAGCAATCTACAAGGAATTTTAAACTAACCAGTTTGTTTCAGAACTTCAATACAACATACTAAAGCACTGTTCGCAGCACTGTAACCTTGCTGTCAGCCACGACATCAGAAGATCCCTAGATTCCTTCTGTCAATTATTTGCAGAGGAGGTTGGACAACAATCACATTAACTTTTTCAAGGTCCATCTACTTATACACTTTAAAGAATGAACAGATTTTAACCATGAACAAAATTTCTCCTTTCTCTATGTTTTCTGTATTCAGAGTGAAATAGTGAGAGGAAAAAAAAAAAAGTGATGCATTGCATGTGCATATTTCATTTGTTAACCAAAGGCCAGGTCTGTTGCACATGGGTGCATGCTCAGAACAGCTGACATGAGTTTCCACAATGCATCTACAGACCAAACTCAGCTGTACTGCAAGTTTGTGCAATACAGTGCATGCAGACAAAAAAAAAAAAGAAAAAATCTAATTATATTTTTTGGAACTTTGCTTTCATTAAAGCACCTCAACAAAGCAGCCAAATCTCCGAAAGTGCTCAGTAGTAAGTGGATTACATTTTCTGCAGGCACTGTTGGATGCTGAGAACTTTCAGACAAGGCAAAGCAGAATCATAGCATGATCAATTTAACCATCTGGTGCAACAGCAATTGGTTCAAGAGTGAATAATAATTACAGCAACAGAAGTCAAAACTATAATGCTGATATAAACACAGGCTAAAATGGCAACACTGTTGCTATCTGGCACAGAACTCAATCACCTCAGCATTCAGTTCAGGCTGCAGAAAGCTGCTGATCCCTGCGGAGCCACTTGCAATAGACATTTCACATAGAAATGGACTTCCTCTACCACCAGCCCTTCCACAGGTGGTTCCCCAGTTTAAAGCTCATCTGTAACTATAGCCTCATGTCCTTGAACTAAGGGCATTGAGCCACTGAATATTAATAAGCCAACCAGAAATAGCTAAAAGCTGTTTTTCTGGATAACACTTTTCCCTAATAATAAAGTTAAGGGCACAATATCCATAAAATATACATTATGCAGAATTTCAGTTCATTCTAGTCTCCTGGACTGAGCATCCATTCACAGATAGAGATCATCTTTTTATTTAGTTTCATTGGAAAGGGATCCCCTGTCTCCAATCCAGGGTTTCTTCAAAGTACTACCTAAATCAGTAATAATCAAACGATTTACTTCAGCTAAGCAGCCCAGGAATATAACAGCAATGTAGCAGCCTCCCAGAAAGCTTCCATGAAAAACAGCTACCCCCAAAGCCAACAGCAGTAGTTAAAAACTTTCTTCAGGACAGACTGCTACACACCAGTTCTTCTCACACCTCACATCCAATTTTACTGTGTTTAAAAATACACACCCTTCCTGTCAGCTCCACAGCCTATAACACCTGCATTCTCTGATATACCTCAGACTGTGAGTGTATGGGTTGCTCCCTGTCATAGCCAGTGGATGTACAAACCAACCCCAGGAGGAGAACACAAAGTGATCCCAACAGCCCAGCTCCCACACTGACTCACACACAGAACAAGCAAGCAGCAAGGCCAGATGGACTGACAAAACTCTCGCATTCCTCCCTACGCAATGCAGGGCTGGAGGAAAAGCAGTGCAGGCTGCTCTTGGCCAGCTGCTTGTGATCTACTGGAGCTGGTGGGATGGCACTGCCCACTATTGAGGCCATCTGACTCCTCACACGATCAGATCCCATTTTCACCCATCTGGACTGCAGCCTCTCATGGCAACCAGAGACTGAACAGTTTGGGGAACTTTCAGCTGAACTGAAAGTTTATTCACTGCCTGGACCGAGGTTATGGAAAATACAGGGTCTTACTCACACTATACCATTATGAAGACTATCCTCCGGGACATTCCACTGCCTTTGGCAACAGGGAAAGGACAGGATACCAAGCGTCTTCCTGTTGCTGCTCTGAATTCTATATTTGCTATACAGTCAACCCAGTGGCTAACCTAAGCAAAGAGTTTACAGCTGCTAGAATGAACACACCAGCCCCCCTTCACCCTCACTTTTTCCACTCCACTCAGAGTTCACTGTGATGCTTCACAAGTCGGTTCATCCCTCTGAGCAACAGAAAATTATTCTCATTTTTGGGTGAGTCAGATCACCAACCAAGCAAGTCTGTTCAATAGGGCACACAGCCACAACTAGGACTGTCCTTGCAGTGGCAGCAAGCACACAGATAATCTTGGAGGCATCTTGTCAGGCTGCATCCTGAGTTATGTTGGGATGGAAAAGCAAAAATCTATTTCTACATAGTTGCTAGACACCACCTAGAGCCAAACATCTACAAACTGTCCAACATCTGTATGTTTGTGTAAAGGCAAATATTGGCTGACACAGTATTTTTACAGTTCTACAATTTCAGTTTCCCTCTGTTCTGGAGCACAGGCCAGAGATCATAATCTTCTGCATTAGTCAAAGTACTACAGGGTTAAACTTCAGCACCTAAGATTGAATGTTGACAGAGTTATTAAACAGATACTATCATGCAGTTCCCTGGTAAACACGCAGGAAAAATTACTACCATTTACAGAGCTGTTTGGAGTATTATGAATAACTTTTTAAATGGTAATGAGAAAACAGAAAACCTACTGACATTCTTCACAGAGACTTTTTGTCATTTGTTAGTCACATATTTCAACATCTTGCATTGAGTAAGCATGTTAAGGGATGGCAGTGCAAATATTACTTATCTCCTTTACATACAGCTGCTATGGTACACTATTAATAGGAAGCATGTCACTTCCACTTCGTAGTGGTTAAGGAGAAAAAACAATGTCAAGCTCAGGCCAAGCATTTCAGTCATATAAGTAACTTGTCTAGCAATCCCCACAGTCCTGGCTACCTTCTGGTCCTTGCACTTCAAGCTGATCACTCATCATCTGCTGGTGAAAACAAAAATGTCCAGAGTGATCTTGAGTGGTATCTATCACATTGACTTTTCTCCCCTGTCAATACAACACTTTCACTCCACAGAGTGGAATTAAGTCTTTCCCAGCCAAACTCTGGCTCCTTTGGAAGAGATGTCATCCACCGGGTAACAGCCCAAGTCTTGGAACAAATACACCCTGCCCAAACTGACTGAAATCTTCTGCTCCTACAGATCAGCTCTTCCAACCCTCTGAGCCCCAGCTGGTTCACCTCTTGAAAAGTGAAAGGGTGTGAGCTTACTACTGCTTCAGAGAATAAAAGGATAACCATTAAATGACATGTTATATTTCTGACAGTTTCCAGACCCTTTTAGCTGAATTATCTGGGATCATAAACACAGCATATTTGGAAAACAGCAGCCTATTGTAAATCAGCTGAGGTCTATGCTTGCTCCACTTCTCTCCTTAGGCCAAAGTCAAATGCTATGAAAAATACACATAAATCATATCTTTCAACACCAACAGTTAGCCAGCCTGCTTACATGTGGATGTTGCAGAGCACGCTCCCCAAGATGATAACCAGTGGAAGTGAGATCACAGATTCAGCTGCATCATGGATGAAGCTAAGAGAGGACAGAGTGAGAGAGAGCCTCTCCTGCACCAGCAATCACTCTCTTGATACACCCAAGGAAAGAAAGAAGCTGCTTGGTGAGAAAGGAATAAAATAAGAGAGAAAGGAAGCTATTTCAAGGGAAGGAAAAGATTCCATTGAGGAAGCATCTGCTGGAGAGCCTGGGGAGAAGCAGGAGGAGAGATCTACCTAACCCTGCAAAACAGGGTTCATCTGACCTGACATTCAGATTCTTTTGACTGGTTAAAGAGACCATCACAGCCACATAAGGCTCAGGAGGGAAAACACAACATGAAGGGCAATAATAATAATATTCACCTTCATCAAGATCTTCTGCTCTATTAGGCCTGATATAAAGGCAAGGGAGGAGGAGGACAAGAACTTTTGTCATGAAACCAGAGGTGGAACGGAAAATAGATGTAAAGGCTGGCCTGTGAAAAAACAACTGAAAGACATTGCCTCACTGAAGGAGGAGAGACTAAAAGTCAGATTATCCAGGGTAATACGTTTGGCATTAGCTGGAGCAGAAGGGAGGGAAGGACTGTGAGGAGACAGGACAACAAGGCTTCAGTCGGGACTGAAGAGCAGAGAGTGCAGATGTGGCACAGAAAGCCTGCAAAGGCAAGACTGGCTGGCTAGGTGAGCAAAAACAAGACACCAGTGGGGGACAAGCAAGACTGGGACAAGCTGAAGAAGCAGAAGAGATGAAATACACTTATAGGCTTGTACTGGCAACAAATAAAAAAGTAATCTGTGGCTCAGACAGTAAAACCCATAAAGACACTGCACTGAAACCCAACATTTTGGTCTTTCAATATATAAAGGGGGCTTATAATAAAGACAGAGAGAGGCTTTTTGCTAAACCCTGTAGTAACAAGACAAGGACAAATGTTTTTTAACTGAAAGGTTTAGACTGGACATAAGGCAAAAACAAATTTGTTATGAGGGTGGTGAGGCACTGGCACAGGTTGCCCAGAGAAGCTAGGACTGCCCCATCCCTGGCAGTGTTCAAGGCCAGGTTGGACAGAGCTTGGAGCAACCTGGTCTAGTGGAAGGTGTCCTTCCTGTGGCAGTGGGTGGAACTAGATGATCTTAAGGTCCTTTTCAACCCAAACCATTCTATGATTCTATGATGATTTTGAACCTCCAGCCAACCTCCCCTTAGCAAACAACCCTGAAATTCAGTGTTATGTTCTGAACTATCCCCAAGCTGCTTCACAAGTAGTAAATCAGTTCCCTGTAATATCCTCCAATAACTCATGAAAGGGTGGCCTGCACTATAATCATTGATAATGGCTCATATCACACACTTTCCACACAAACACACATGATGCTTTTCTTCTAATGCATACAGCAGGCCTGCTGGATTAAACAAAAAAAAAGATGTCATAAAGGTGGGATTTATACACTTTTTGCAGAGAAATAGAGAAGTGAGGAAAAAGAACCGAGTTTCACAAGGGTCACCTGTAACATTGGAAAACCAGCCTCCCGTATACCTCTCCTTTGATTCTAGATCTTGCAGTACGCCTAAATGTATTACTTAGTTCAATTACATGACTAGAAAACACCAGTTTTCAACACCAAGATAAGACAGGACTGTCAACAGGCAAAAAGAGTCAAAAATCAGACTGAAAACAGTGTAGTCAAGAGGGTTTTTTGGCTTTTTTTAATCTTATCTAGATTAGGATGATTTAAAAGAAAAAATAATAAATACATCAGTCAAGAGTCAAGACAACAAAAAAAATTACCTGGCACCAGGAAAACATTCCTATGACACAGAATGCATATTCATGTTCATTCTGCAGATACTCCAAAACCCTCCCTGAAACACCCCCTAAAGCTATGTCTGATTTTCCATTCTGATAAGTAAGTTTCCTGTCAGTGTTCTTTAAAACAATCCTTAATTACCTACACTTTCTTTTCACATTTTACTTTGTTTTCATTTAGTAGTCACATAATCAACTGCATACATCTTGTACAATGGTACCACATGCATTTTCTGTCATATCTGTATTGTACTTTACTTTTTGTACGGCTTAAAATTTTGTACCAAATACCTCCAAATTAATTGGTAAATTTTGAAGCTTCTTGTAAAACTTAGAGAGGACACTAGAAGCTGTACAAATGTTAAGTCATGTGTCTTGAACAGAAATTCAGACTGATTTTTGATCAAAATCTGACACTGACCAAGTGCTTTAGAAAGCAAATACAAATAGAAAATGCCATAGACTGAGCAAATCCAGCTCTGTGACAGCAAGGCCCCTTCCAATTCATCAACAAACCTGGCAAACTGTGTATGTGTAAGTACAAGTCCTCATCATACAGACGGGAAGGAGCATCCCTCCTGTAACTACCAGTTTCTGATAAAGCCTTCCAAAGGAGATTGAGGCACTGGCCCTGCAGTTATTAAAAACAGAGCCCTGTGTCAATGGTACATTAAAATATGAGGTGAAGAATACTGGGCAATGAGGTCCTCTGAACTGGGAGAGCGCACATATTTCCCCCTTCCAGGTGTCAGGTAAAATGCGCTCCCCCACTGCTTCCTCTCTTCCCCACTCATGAAATGTGTTCCATAATCTCTAATAAAAAAGACATATTGAATTCTATGAGTCTGCAAGAAATGGCAACATTCACTATATTTAGGCTATCAAAAAAAAACCCAAACAAATCCCAAACAAACAAATAAACCAAATTCTGAAAGATGAGTAACTCCTTCACCAACAAGAATTTTTAAATTTTTATTTTTTATTTTAATTTTTTAAAGAATTTTGAATCCTGAAATGTAAAACTTCCATTATAAAGCAGCAGCAAAGTCAGGATCACTGAAAACTTGGTCTTGGTACTGCTATATACACAAAGCTTTAAAAAAAATTAGTTACAGATGAATGAGAGGAAAACAATAGCACAGGTAAAGGTAATCTTTAATTTCCTTGCCCTGCGATCGAGTCCCAGTTAAAGCTGAATGATCAAAACCCATAGCTCATCTTCTTCCTCAATGTGAAGAGCAGGAGGAAGTTCTACCTATCATTATCATGGTGAACACCAGACCTTGCAACCAAGTAGAACAAACTGCTAAATCTGAAACTCCCTCAAGTTCTTATGCACACAGTTATAAACCAAAAATAAGCAAGAGGTTGATCCTGCATCAGCTCTGTTCCTCTTTCCACAGCAACAGAAAAAAAGAGGCTCAAGTAATTGAACAATTAAATTTAGGTAACCAATTCAAAGAATAACTAGATACCAACCTCTTATCTCAGGTAAAGATTTCTTTTGAAATAAATAATAACGATAAAATACACCCTTCAAAATCCAATGTACTAAGGTTGCAGTCAACCATCCCAAAAAAAATATTTTTATATAATGAAACTCATGGTCAACACCACTTTTGACAGACAAGAGACTTGCTGAATCAAAAGACACGATCTAGGCACTGCTATCACACCTGCCAAGCCGTTCACATGCTGGAGCAGTGTAGGTCCTGACAGCGCCACCCAAGGCAGGAGAGCAGGGGGTGTAAATCACAGGCTTGCACATGTAGAAGATGGGAAAGAAAACCAAAAAAAAGACATTAAAAACTAAACTGTTACCAGGCTTTGGAGCAAGTGTTAAAAACCTACATTTTAATGACTGAACAAAGTCAAGCCCTCCAGACAAATTTCTACAAATACTGAAGCAAAGGTCTGGTGCTAAAAAGGAGCAGGTCACGCTTTAATATTGAAACTTGGATCAGATTCCCCTACTACAGAGAACACCGCCCATTAATCTGTGGTTTTCAGCCCCAGCTAAAGACAGAAGTTACCACAGCTATCTAGAGGCATCTCTAGGAAAAAAAAAAAAAAAAAAAAAAAGCTTCTCTCCTCTATAGTTGTAAATGCTAGCTTTTCTAAATCACAAAGCAGCAGCCAGCATTTCCAGTCATCCGGGGAACACAGAATCTGCTTGATAGCAAGCAAGTCTGATTAATACCTACACCCTCATGACTTCACCAGCCCTTCTTTCAAAAGGGTTGACCTTTAATTTCTGATAAAGATTACTTCCAAGCTCCTGAAACCAGCAGACAAGAGTGTCGCCATCAAAAATGAATTCTGTTTTTATCCTTAAGAATATCATTACTTCACTAGAGAGGGGTGGAAAAAAAAAAAGTATAAGAAATGTCACTTTAGCTTCTTTTGCTATCCCATTTGACAGGTCAAAGGAATTTGACTGCCTACCACCAATTAAGTTCCTGCAGCAAGTGTTGCTTTGTAATAAACATGGAAGCAGTTCAGCCCGTCAGCAGACCCCAAATTTTCTTTCAGAAGAAAACATGTTTCAACAGTGACCCTTACAGAGCTCAAGCTGATGACAGGTACTTCAAATTCTTGCTTCCGCTCCTTGTTATCAGCCACAACTGGCCTGTCACCTGACACTTGGACCTGGCTGCATTACATGCTCAGGCTCATCAGCCAGTGCTGCAAGCTGCTTCCAGTCACTCACCAGCCTGTTGCTACTGCTCGGTTCTTTTCCAGCATTTCGTATGTTCAGCCCTGCTTCTGTTCCACACTTCTCTACAGCTGGAGAGGCTGGGGAGAGTGAGGTCCTATCCAAGTAGGTTCTCCCTTTGGTAACACTGAGGGTTATAGAGGAGAGTAGGATGCAGCTGAGGTTTCCAGCCAGACCTCGAGGGCAGCACTCTCTCTTCACTCAGCTGTGATTAAGAAGTCATTTGTGCTAACTTCCTGCAGGCACCTTCCTTGCATTCTGGGTACCTAGCTTGCAAATAGGATGTGAATTAAACTATCATGATGCAGATATAAAACCTCTGGGTTAGATGTTCCATTTTTAAAGTTAGCTACAAGTATTCTAATTTGCTGATTCCTGACTTTGGTTTTTTTCCCATACCCCATTCTTGAAGTACTGCAGTAACAAAAACAGCAATTGAACACACACACAAAAAGAAAAGCTTTAAATGTTGTTAAAAGTTCTAAACAGCAAATTGGCTTAGGCATGTAGTTAGAGGAGAAAAAGTGAACAGCCTTTAAATTTCTAACCAAGAACCTCGATTCACTGCTTGCCAAAAAAACAAAAGATGTATGTGACAAAGAGCATAGCTACGCTAGCTTTTATAGAATGGCTTATGCCTCACGATCTCCAAGCTTTCCAACAAACCCACGGGAAAAAAATAAGACATGCAGACACAGGAGAGTTGTGTTAACTTCAGTCTGGCACTGCTCTGAACTGAGAAGTTACATTGCTTTCAGATGGGAGCTGGCTTCCAGCCAGCTAGCTTGAACCACAAACAGAGCAAGCTTACTCCTGCCTGTAAGTGTTGTGTAGGCACATTTAGAACACAGTAACAAGATGCACAAAAGGACACCAAGGAAGAATTGATACCTCTATGCTTACGATTATGAAAAGGGTTGGGGTTCTGTCTTGTTTTCTTGTGCATGTTGGGGACACACACACAGGGGGTATTAAACAACACGAAAACAGGGTATTTCTGAGAACACCCTTAAATTGCCATCATCTTCAATGTTACAGTAGTGGGAGTGAACAATTCAGATACTGCAGTCATCTTCACTACTTCTGTAACCAGCTCAAAGAATTTGGGTTAAATTACACCAATAGAAATAGTTCCAACTGACTTTATAGTCAGGTCAGAGTAGAACAGAGATGATGGCCACTCTCTCTCCATACTCAGTATCACTTCCTTCTTGGTCAGAGGTGGATAATCTATGAGACATCCTCTTGTTCAAGGAGCTAAATTCACTCTCAGTTAAGTCCAGCAACCAGACTCTGACTGCAAAATAAACCAATTCATACAGACAATACCTGCACAAGGATTGCAAAGTGTGAACCCATGGTAATTATTTGAGGGAAAGCAACTCCCAGAAGAAACAGGGCAGGAGACATTGTATTTGAACGAGTTTCACTATCTCAGGTAAGCTGTGTTGTATTTGAATAATGAATTAATCAATACACGTAGCAGCGCAGGGTTTAAAATATTCTAAGCTTACATCTACTTAGTATCAAAACAAGCCGAAACATATTTCGTGGCTGAATAGGAATGATCAGTAATTTAGAGGTAAGCAGCAAAGCCCCAAATTTCAGAACCAACAGGATGGAACAAGAGATCAATACCAGCTAGTAAAGAAATTACTAACATATGTGGTACAGCTTTAGCAATGTAGCACTAATTGCTAAAACTGCAGTATTATAATAAAGAATGCAGATGGTATTTGATATCTAAATAAATAAGAGCACCATACATGCCTTGTTGGAGGAAAAAAAACATAAATCCTACATTAGCTTATAATTTGTTTAGCAACAAATTACATTTTGTACTTTGCAAACAAAGGCCTTACAATCAAAATACAGTAAGTGCACAAACCAAGACTATGTTTGTTAAAGAGTAGCCTTCATCTCACAGGTTTCACGTTCCTGTTCCCTGAAGCTGGGCAATATTTCCATACATTCTGAAAGAGATAGCAGCCAAGGCTTGAAGCTGAGCAATACTCTTTTTCTAGCTCACTCAGAAACAAAGAACAGCACCTTTCAAAGCTTTTTTCAACATCTCCCTTTGTATACAGCTGAATATGAAAAGCAGACAACAACCCATTCGTCAGGGCAGAAGAGTGAGTTTTTCAACTGACTGCTTTATCTGATTTATTCCAAAGACTTGAAACTAAGAAATAATCATTGTACATTCTTAAGAGAAACTGAGAAAAAAAAATAAAAAATGCTTGAGCATGTTGTTTTTATTCTGCAAGCCTATCTTCCACAATCCCAAGTATCCCAAGGCTGAAAATCTGTTTTCTATAAGGATACTATTCAAGCTGTAATTATGCTTGCAAGCATGAAAAAGGTCAGCAGACTTTTCATTTCTACCTTAAAATACGGGCAAGTAGTTAGCTTTGATGCTAGTTTCTCCTATTTACTTCTTTTACTAGTATCATTTCCAGTTTTTAATGCAAACCAGATGATAACAGCACAAATCTGAGAAGCACAAAATATCTAGGTGTGTCATTTCCACCACCCGTTCTTTACGAAAGCAGAAAATACTTATCTCACTCCATTTTTTCCATTTTTACACCACAGCTGATCTTGTTCCGCAGCTCACACATAACTGAAAACAAAAAATGCTTACAGCATTGCCAGAGTCACTTCTTTTCTGCCAGGAAACACACTGACATCTCCTTGCGTAAGCCCAAATGCAAGGACTCAGGCTCTGGATGGAGAAGGACTTCTATCACCAGTCCCTTTGCAATACAACAGTTGACTGATGGTGTTTGCAACACCAAGCTGATCCACACAAGATCTTGCATCACAAGTGCAGATACCTCTGCATCGCTGGCTCACGCTGCAGGCAGGCCAGATGACCCTAGACATCCACATGTGCTGTGGGAAGGACCTTCCCATGCTTAACATGACACTGATAGTTAAGTGTTAAATTTAATATAGCAGAATACCTAGGTTTCAGAACAATTTTATTGTTCTCTGTTGAATATTCTTTGAGATTTCTGTGCCAACTGTACCACCAAAAAAAAACCCAACAAAACACTGTTATTATTCAATAGTTTGCAACTAAGACTTTTGTGTCAGTAAGGGTGAAGTAAACACTGGAGACATCCCTACTGATATTTTACACTAATATACCTAGCAAAGCTGTACTTTAAAGTGTTGTAGCTTCTCACATAACTGACCTATAGCAAAATAGGTCTGCCCAGTTTAGTAAGTAATTTATTTAATTGTAGTTTTGATTAGAAGAGACTCTTTTTTTCCTAAGTAGACAGAAATATCTTTTTTCATATAAAAATAATCATGTTATATTTGTAAAACATGTGAACTCAAACCATCTATAACTTCCATACTTCCTTAATTTATTGACCAGCTATATACTTTCATTTAAATACAAATAATAGTATTTGATACTCACGCACTAAAAAAATCACATCTGAATATGAAAAGCATAAAATAGTTGTGTAATAGTTTAAGAACACCTATACTCGTCAGAGCTGTATTGTAAATGTAATGCACACAATAATCCCAATGGAGTCTGGAAAATAACTGCATATGCAGGTATTTCAAAATAAGATCAAAAGTACTCAGAACAAATATAATAGTAGTGGATAAGTATACAAAAAGAAAATTCTTTTGTCATTTCCAGATAGATGCAAAGTCAATCTTACTGTCTTTATCTCACACAGCTGACAGTGTTTTATTACGAAGCAAATCTTACTAACCCATTATTCTTAAAAATCACTAACTGGTATCTTAATCCTCAATTAGTCCCTCAAGAGGACTATTTCCAGAACAAAGCGTTCCTCCCAGCACTTTGCTTTATCTGAAGCTGGCTCCTGTATCAACACAAAGCTACTGTTTTAAAAATACCACTATCATGCAGAATTCTGCAGAGATACGTAAAAGCAGTTTAAGTCAAGCCACTTTCATGCCATGGGCCATGGTGCAAGACTGCAAACACCTTTTGCTGCCACACCTAAGCCAGAAAAGAAGCAAAGACAAAGGGTTGGGAACACTGTAAGCACGTTGCCACAGAACATAGTACCTCAGACTATAGATACTTAGGAATGTTTAACAGCTAGTTAAAGTATGAGTTGGGGGGATTTTTTTTTTAATACTCAGTCTTGGTTTTGCCCACTTACACTATTTTTTCCCCATGCTCTCTGGGAGTCCAGTTTTCAGCTAGAAAATTCTCTACAAAAACAGGAGAATAAAATTTTGTAGTTAATACTTGGTGTCAGCAAAGGTAGACGTAAAAGAAACTTGGGCAAGACACAACCTAGGGTAATGCTTTTTGATTACCAACTAGAAGAGGGAAAAAAATCTTAAACCAACTTTGCTGCAAGCATGAGAGAGGGTGAGACTTTGGAACTCAGAAGAGAAGCCAAGTATAAACAAAGCAGGCTGACACTTTAGTAGATTCCAGCCTCATTAACCATTAGGTTACTGAAGACATCTAGGAAGAGAAAGGTACATGTTTGCTTATTTTTATTACTTCTTGCAAAGGCTGCTTGGCTTTGTTTAGCTTCAGTTACCAAGCTCCACAAGACAGCACCTACAAGACTGAATCTGGAGATCCAAGTAGAGCATATTTCACCTACTGCAGTCTCCCATTCCTGTGGCAATCCCAATGGTTTCCCCACAGCTGAGCCACAAGGTCTCACCCCTACAGAGACAAAACACTGCAGGAGGTATAGCTGGAGCAGACAATGCAGCTGCAGGACATGTTGGGGCTGGCTTCGTGAGACCTACCCACTGCCCAAGAGCACAGTTGCTCAGAAGCCGTCATTAAAAATGTCACTAGACAAAGCTCAGAGATGACATAAAACAGCAACTGTATGTGTGCAAGGGAAGACTGAATGCAGTATCCAAAGCTGCCTGTCTACCATCTAGCCTCAGTTTGTTATGATTAGTAGGTCACCATTTGCTGATTGCCTACAGAAATCATTGGCAGTTGGAGCCCAGCCTTGTATCACTGAATCCACCTGCAGAACTGGGCAAAAGTATTGACAGTGACACCAGGGAAGGACAAGCACAGGTAAGCAACCAAGTTCCCATCATCAATAATAAAAAAAAAGAAGAAATGAAACTATGAATCTTAGAGATAAATTCACAACAAAACTATTTGCATCTCAATAATCTGATACTACCTACAACCTAGAGGAAGCAGAAAAAAAAAAAAAAATCACATAGGAAAAAAAGATTTCTTCATTTCCTTTGTTCTACAAGGAAAAGCATTCTAGAACTTAAATATTATTTATGTTCTGTCCTCATGATGCTCTACTGGATGCTCATGCTAAAGAGAGGTTTCATCTACAGCCTCATTCTTTTAATAGCATCTGCAGTTTATGTTCCAGGACAAGTGCCAGTAGCTAATGATCCTCCTGTTATCAGTTCTCCCCAGATGGGATGAAATCTCATTTTCCTGGTCTTTCCACACAAAAGAAAAAAACAAACAACCCATCTTGCTTATTACAACTGTATACATATACAAATAGTTTGGGTAGTGGAAGGCATTTAACAGGATCAGGACCATCACTATGGCCAAACATAAAATCCACTTTTGGCACAGGCATTTTGCAAGCAGCCTTGCCACCTTACTATTACTGTAACTGATGAAAATCCTCTGCCTGTAGGAATTCTACAGAGAATTTACACATGCGACACCTCTGTATTAGTGTGAATTTGCTTTTAATCACAAAATAAGTTTCTGCATCTAAAGAAAATGAAACAGGTAATAAATACAATACATGCACAGATGAAACATATGAGGTTAGCAGGGAAAAAAGAAAAAAAAGGCACAGCATGATCCCTCTGCCAGCCACAATTTTTCCACCATTTCCTTACCAACAATAGGAATGACCAGTTCAGATGATAAGCCAGAATACATTTGACGGGCTCAGAATTCATGTATTCTGCTCAGAATTGGGCATCTCCCCCTGAGTGCTCCTTCCAAGACACCACAGAGGAGTAGATTTCCTTACATTTAAACCATGGGCCACAGAAGCTAAACAGATTAGAACCTCAGAAAGAACTGATTAGGAGGGGTTTAAGGGACACGAGACCTCTTAGGTGGCAAATTAAAGACAAAGGGGTGTCTCATCTAAGTAGGTGGACAAGTTATGTGAGACAGCATGAAAAATTCCTCTCACCGCCCCTTAATAGTGAAGTGGGAACTCTGAATCCATGCAACATTTCCTACCCCCAGTAAGAATGGTGAAATAAGAAAGGAAGCCCAGTCTCAAGATCGTAGTTAGCTTCATAAAAGAGGTATTTAACAGAAATTTTAGATATCTTTTTCTCCCACTATACACCAGCTTTTTTTGAACGTATTCTGGAGGAACAAATACTTACCTGAGAGTCCCATTCTGCATAGCTATAGGAGAACACACACAATTCATTTCACTTTCTTTTTTGTTAATTGTTAGACTTCTAACTCAAGAATATCTTTATCTTAGCTCAGTACAAATTTGATTAACTGATGCAAACCTTCCACCTTTAAATTACACAGTAAATTTTGACTGCTTCATGAAACTGATTAAACCTGTCATATCCTTGCCCATAGATAACATCACATGTGTGTTTGGTACAGAACCAATTATCTTAGATCAATTAAGGATGCAATCTTCCTTCCTTTGGGTTTTGGAGTGAGCTTTTTTCTTTCTTTTTTTATACCTACCAGGTCCTCTTAGCTGAGGTTTTTTTTCACTACAAGAACAGTGAAAAGTGAATTGTGAAACAGCACTATCTCATGCTTTCACAACATCAGTCATTGATTAATTCTCTACAGGATATGCAGGACAAATACTGAAAGTCCTCAAGAGTACAAAGTTTCTAAAGTTGAAATACTCCATAAAATGAGCTGAAAGAGGCTAAATGCAAACAAATATGGTTTGAATATGGGTGGTTGACCAGATGATCTCCACCAGTCACAACCAACCTACACTCAGTTATTTTGTGACAGTGACAACGAATACACAGCACCCACCTGGAGCATGGTGAGAAACAAAGCCTCCTGGGAAACACAGACTACAGAGGGGAAGTGTAGTCACTGTCCAGCGCTCTTTCGCTGTCTAAAAGGCCAACTTAGAAGTAGTAGGATTGCCTGGAGAAACAACTTTTGTTCTCTGTTCTGTTCAGCTGGTTTCCAAAAGAGTGGGAACCATCAGCTTTGAGTAAGTAACACACACTGTGCAGTGTCTGTGGGCAAATGGCTACACTTACTTTGAACGCACCGTTGAAACACAAACTTCCATGAGTTATTTGGCAAGCAGAATACATTTTCTTTCACTACTGAATCTCAAATGTCAAAAAGATCCCATGGAGCCAAAACAATGAAAACGAATTAAAAGAAAACCCAAAACTTCTTCTAATGCCATTAGAGCATAAAGATCCAAAGATAAATTCAGATGATGTACCACATACAAGAGTTAAAGCAGAAACGTTTCCAGTTACCCCTTGGTCCAAAAGGCCACTCATGCAAAAACTAATTCTTCTTTTTGTTTCTTTTCTTTTCTTTTTTTTTCTTGGTAAAATATGTCTCTGTTTGGGGAAGTGGAAAGTTTCAAACACACAGATGTTTGTGATTGCACACTAGCAGCCTGCTGGGAACCATTAGTGGTGTAGAGAGCAAAGTTATTCGATCATCTACAAGTCACTTTTGAAAACTGTTGTTCTCAGTCAAGGGGGTGATTACTGGCAAAGCAAATGACAAAGATTACCCCCTTCCCATGCAAGCTCTTTGATTTTAATGCAGTTAAGCTACTGAAGTAAACAAAGCAATTTGGGTGTTCAACTAGCTCTTTGTCTAATTAAAAATTATTTGACTAGACTAGTGGTAAAAGAATATTGTATATGTCCCCAGATTCAATTTGGCATTCTGTAATCATAGCAGCAATTACATTTGCAAAAAGAAGTTAACAGTGGCAGAAAATGGTCAGCCTTTCATTAGGGACTTTCATTAGGAATTTTCATGTGTAACAAAATTAATATTTTCTAATCCCCATGGTACAGCAAGCACAATTCTGTACATCTCAGAGGACAGCAGCCACTACAGTTGCCAGGCAAAAGTCTCAGCAAGCAGTTGCAAATTTACTGCTCAAAACCAAACAGCACTCTACCCCTCCCAACCAGGATTTCTGCAAATTGCAAGTTCAGCATCCCTCAAGAACGCCTTCTGCGGTCCGGTGTCAGACTGCACTTGACACTTGAGACAAGTTCTCCTTCCCTGTCTTGCACAGCCAAAATGACGAGTGTGAATACAGTGAGTTGAATTATCAAGGCATTTTGTTTCTTTATTTAAATGTCAGGTGCACCATAATTGAGTTCAGTGTTCTTCCAGTAGAAAATATGAACTCGCAATACCTGTGAGCCCATATAGGGCTACCCTTGTGTTTGGCACACATTCAGCGACAGAGACAGCTACCACAGAAGTCATGGACAGAAGTCAGGTGGTTCCTAATCAGAGAAGTGCTTCAGCAAAGCTAACGGCAAACCACTGCCTGAGGAGTACTGGAGGGAATACCACTCTGTTCATGATCTGATGATCATTTTAATTCCTTTTAAAGTGATGCAACAGGACCATGCTGGAGAGCTATTTACTGAGCTAACACTGCCAGCTCGCTGTGATGTCTCATGAAGGCTCCTGGTCCCCACAAGCTGGGCAGCCTGGAGGCTGGCTGCAGCGCTGGCTGACAGACTGTCCCTCTGCAGTGCCACACAACAACCTCAGGTGCCATTTGCAGCACGTCTGCATCACCTTCCCTGTGTATCCCACAGTCTTAACATTGCCTACTGTTGTCATTATCACAGAGTACAGAAACAAACAAACAAAAAATTAGAACTCCTCATGTAAAGCAGAGCTGACAACATGCCACCCTTGGATTTAGAAAATGTCACCAGCCACCTATTTCACAATGCACCAAAGATTGCTTTCAAACCTTCAGACAGTTACCAGAGTCTAATTTTTCATCACATTCCTCCCGACAACACCAGCCTTCCGCATCTTACAACTGAGAACAACATATCTGTTTCCCCACACATTCTGATCAGCCTCTTTGCTCTGAACTCACTCCAAACTCATCTCCTAACACCCTGCTACTTCCTGACCGCTCATCTTGACCTTCCTTTTATCCTTCTCACACAAACTTTTAGCATCTACTCTACACATACCCACAGCACTGTAACCTGATAGACGCTTTGCAAAACCTGCTTACATTCAACAAAACACAACAGATGGCAGAGATGATTATTTTACTTTGTCAGCACAACACAATCAGCAAGCAGAAAGTACACTAATAAATACAGATTCCAGTTCAACACAAATAATACAACTCGCATACACAGATTCGATGAGCATCTTAACCTCCCACTGCCTGGTGATACAGGACTTTCAAGCAGAAGACGTTATTGTCTGGCAAATTTACTGATAAGGGACAGTCTACAAGGCCAAAAGCACAAAAAGATGACAAAAAGTAAATACAGGTAGTGTTTTATCTTGTGTATTAACAACTAAATTAAAGGCAGGGTGGGAAGAAGGCTCCAGCCATGTCATCCTCAGGACAGATTTAATCCATACCAAAAAGGCCACAGATTTGCTCCAACTGATATTGCTATACATTAGTATGCAATTTTTGTCACCGCTCCCAGTTTTCACATCATGTACTCTGAATCATGGGAGAACTTATCATACCCAGACAGCAGAAGTCAATATAAACTAACTGTAACCCTCCAAGTATTTTTTTTCTTTTACTTATTTCTAAGTCTCTAATCTACCAATTTACCAACTCCCTTGCTGTATTTAATATGCAAAAAAACTTGGAAGTTTCTCAGGAAAAATAAACATACATTATTTTTGTATGTATGTACATACATAATCAAGACTTATCTGTATGTTGCTTTGGTTCCAAATGCAAAGTAAAATTAAGATAATTATGGCGACTTTCTAATGTATTACAAAGAGTTTTACAGTATGAATCCCTTCCAGCTTTTAAGTTTTGTTTCCTACTTTCTGCTCTATTAAAAGAATTCTTCTCTTAACCCTTTTTTCATTTCTTAGCTTTCAGGATATTGATGACTTGGCTTCATGAGCAAAGCTTTGGGAAGGGCTTTAACCATGCTTACTACAAGCACGATGACCAAGGGCATGTGGGATATGCAAATCTGGTTGGAAAAAAGGCTGCTTAGGCAATCAGGAAATGTCTGACCAGGACTGTCATCTCCTGAGCGATCTCGAGCTACCCATGCGCTGGTCTGCTCACATGCAAGATTGGATCTGCAGCTTCCCATGCACCTTGTCACCTGCTGTTTTGACCCTCGCCTGTCCATACAGACAAGTGAGAGTGAGAGCGAGCCCTTCCAGCCTGCACAGTGGATTTTTTAGGGGAGGTGCAGCTTGCGCAGAACTGGCCCCAACCTGAGGTTTAACTGCCACGGCCTAGCAAGCTTGGATGGTGACAGCAAAGTCCACAGGTCGTAGGTTTTGTAAGACTGTCCTTCTCTTAGATGGAAGACTACTTATGGAAAGTGCTCTTCGATATATAGGACCACTGCTTTAAAGCTGCAGTTCATTCCTTAATCACTTCCTCCCTTGAAGCAGTTGGCCACTGAGCAACTACTCTTCTGAAGGAGTTTCATACATAAAGCAAACTTCAACAATCAAAACCAGAGCATTAACTGTTACCATAAAACCTGAACTTCACTATCCAATGAAACTACAGATACTGAAATCTAAATATCTGAAGTCAGTGTTAATGGATTTCTGTGCCACTTCCATTACAAATTTCTCGTTTGACCTCTGCAAGATGCCCCCTACTTTAATGCAAAGGACAAAGTAGAAGAGACATACAGCCTTTTTAGTTGAGATTTCTGTGTTAAAGCTGTTCTTAACTGCTAGCAGATGCAGCTGCTTACAGCTTCATCTTGAATTGTTTTCTCGGATAAAAATCTTCTCCAGTCTGTTGCATGTCCACGAAAGTTGAGAAATTTCATTGTTTTCAATTATGTTTTGAGGAAATTGGATAAGGGTGATCTGACAGCATCAAGATAACAGAAAAGTGTTTAGAAGTCAATAAATGCTGTTAATGATTTCTGTCTGATAGCTGAAATTCCAATTTTAGCTTTCTAACAGTCAGGAGACTGCAAAAAACTCAGTAAGGCATCAGATAAGGAGAAAAAGCACCCAACTGCCCAGTCAATAACAACCCTGAAATTATAAAAGCAGAAAAATATGGAGTTTACTGAAGACAGTCCTGGTGTTTATCATACAAGAAAATTGCTTGCTCTTCTCCCCCCTACTTTTTTTCTTTTTTAAATAAAAGCTTGCTTTTCTCCTAGCAGTGTTTACATATAGCTAAGGCAGTGAGTTCTTATAACATCTTGCATTTTCAAATGTCATTCAAGCTGTTAGTCAATCTGTCCTAAAATGCCACATCGTAAAGAACTAGTCATGTTTTCTGCTTCTCATGAGAGGCTCCAGTTGTCACCTAAACAAGTAAAATAGAGGATTTTTTCCCATATCTAAAGTTAGTGTTAAAACTAACAACAATACAGGAATAATTTATTTCTGTGAAGTTTAAATTCTTTTTATAAAAAGAGATGAACCGTCTCTTTTATATGAATCACTAATGTGACTTGTTCATGGAGATGAATCAAGAACACTTCACTCCTGTTGGGTTCTTTTACTGCAGAGCACAGGGGCTGAGGGACAGTGGGATGGAGAGCATCCAGAAACAAGCTCTGCCTTCGAGAGCCCTCCAGCCAGGTCAGCACTATTGCGGTATTTGAAATAGGCATTAAATTGGTCATTTTGGGGGCAGGAGACAATGTTGATTTTGAGGGGTTTTGTCATTGCTGGATTGTTTTGCGTTGTTTGTTGTTTGGTTTTTGTTTGTTTTTTTTAACAAGTCTCAGAAACAATGAGAATTTTTCTAAGAAAGAAAGACTGGAGAAACCAAAGCTCTTATGCAATTTCCTATTTTAAATGTGTTTTTCAACTGTTTATGCTGCTGTCCAGATAAACTCTAGAACACCAGCAGGATTTTTTCTTCATCGGAGTATTAGTAGCTCCCAAGTGCTTCCTTAAAAACAGAAAACATAAGTTCACTGAATTTCAATATAATTGAGCTATTTACCCATATAGCACCTTCCACTGAAGCAGTCTGAACTCCTTTACATAAGGTTTTGCAAACAGCATGTATAAATTAATTTCTCCCCTTGACATGAGAAAGGCATTATAGGCCTGTATTTTTTTACTCTATTACATGCTATTTCTTTATTTGTATGTCATTGTTATAGGTATCATGCTAAGATAATAACTGTAACTTCACTAGATCCCAACACACAGTATTCAGTTTTCCCAAAATTCATTGTGTGCTATATATTTTCTTAGGGGTTCTTTTCGGTGCTTTGCATTTACTGCTTCCCTGCATGGGAGGAATAAGAAACATGCACACATAAATTTCCCTTGGAAAGTAAACCAGATCTGCAGAACCCAAACTATTCTATGATTCCTGCTTGAAGCTAATGCACTAAGTTTCATTGTGGCTGATGCTACTGTAACACCATTCACTCCCATGGCAGTATAGCTGTAATGTCTGCCTCTCCAAAATGTCAGTAAGAAACCAAGATCCTTGCGGCACATATCACAGGCATTTTAAGGTCAGATTCATTTTGGTAGGCAAAAGCCTACTTTTCTTCCTGAAAACAGTTACTTATTTAGTGTTCCCACAACAGCAAAGACTTTTAACTGAAATAAAAACCCAAACTTGCTTAGGCCACTGAGCTTAGGTCTACTGAGCTAAACTTCAATTTCCATAAAGACATGAAGTATCTGAAACTCAGTATTTCATAGATGAAGAGGAACCAGCAAAGTTGTTCTTGCTAGATCATCCCTTTAGCATGTGGTGGAAAGGGTAGGCTACCATAGAGTTGCTGGCCAACATTCCACTTCAAATGCCTTCTCCTTCCCTAATGGCTGCTTTATGAAGGCACAAAAAGAGGAAAACAGACCACCACCCTGAAGGCCCACCTTCTGAAAAACTGCCTTGTAATGTCAGGAGAGTGAAAAAAAAAAAAAATGCAATCACTTAAAAATACCTTTATTAAGCATTTTATATGTGTTTTTTCCCCTCCCATCAGCTTTCAAAGCACAAATACCACTCAGATCCCATCACTATTTTGAAGCCTGCCACTAACCTGCTATGGCATATAATTAGAAAAAGCCTCTGCAATGAACTTTTGGACAAATTATGCTTCTGCCTTACCCACTGTACCTGTTGATTCACACTTCTGTATAAGTGAATAGCTTTCTCTTTTACTGTAGCAGTGAATATGACATCTAAAAATTCAATCTCATTACCTAAACTCTTAGAATTTACACTAAATGAGAATATTAGACATCATTTAAACTGAAGATTTTTTTTATTCCCCAAGAAGTTAAAATACCACTATTTAGTATGACAAAGAATTATGAGAATCTATGCCTTTAAAAATGAGTGAGCAAAGCAATAAAAATCTGCAGACAAATCTGAAAATGCAAAACATGAGTCTCTTGACTTACTTAAAAATTATTTAATAGCCGAAACTCAGTCTTTTTAGTGATAACCTCAAAAAAAAAAAACCAAAACTTAAATATATATATACACTCTTTGAATTTTTTAAATATATGGTCATATGTAGTTGAAATATAACAAATAAAGGCAACATTCTTTTTTTCTCATGGTTGTTTGTCCTCTAAGACATTATTTACATAAATACTAAGTGCTGTTGTCTCTCTTACATCCCCTTCCACAGATTTATATATTGAGAGCAAGAAAGAGAAAGAAAGCATGCTGTTGTCACCACTTTGAAAACAAACACAAAGACTAACACCTATGCTTAATAAGTCATAAGAAAATCCTATCTATCTCATTTCTACAGGGTTTTATTCCAGTGGGTCTTAAAGAGACCTCCTGCCCACAGTCCTTAAAAAGCCCTCTAAAATGTCCCTCTATTTTTCCAGAAAGGGGCAGAAGGATAATGGAAAGAAAAAGTCAATACACACTTTTCACACACAATTAATTAGAACCTACTGTAATTTGCATAAATACTCAAGCAATTAATCAAACCATAATACCCAAGTTCTGCTTTTCCTGGAGCTTTACACTCCCCTAATACAGGATATAGCACCTTTCTTCAAGCTTATTTGGCCAAGAGCTATTGGAATGTTACAAGTAAAATAATACAATGTGAAATGAACTCTCCCATCAACTCAATGTGTGTTTATATGTGATCAAAAATAAGCCTGGATCTACTTATACTCCCAGATGAAGTCAGCTGGAATTGTGCCACCAACTTCCATTCATGAAGGACCGTCTTAGACTTCTCTGGTCAAGACTCTGTTTTAATATCTATGAAAAACATTGCACATTTTGACGTCATACAAAAAACAACAGTAATAACAGTAAGCCAGCCTTGCATAAAACCATAAAATGTTTAAAATAAATATTTTAAGACCTGCTTGAATAAGAGAGGGTACTGAATACTATATAGTGTTTGTGATCACCCGCAGCATCATATCCAGGATACAAGGTTTATACTAATTATAGGTTCTGGATGAATGCCCACTGTATGATATGCTATTTTTACTGAGTTCTGACACATCCATCCAATGGCACATCTCCACTTCTGAAGTGGTACTGTAAGGCTATTAAAGGTTCCAGTTACCACTTGACTCAAAAACGCAGACTACTACAAAGCCCTTCCACGAAACTCTTCTTCATACTCCGATTGACTTTACATAATAGAACTTAAGAATAAATCCAAAGAAATATCTGGAAACAGTAAAACAAGCAGAGGTCAGATGGGGTGTATGTTAGTCTTCCTTCCTCCCCCCAAAATCTCTCTCATCAAAACTTGAAATAACAGTATTTTACATATATTATTGCAACTTTCAGTTCAATGCACAGGAAATTCATAGAGAAGTAGCCTTTAGCTTCTAGCTAGATTCTTCCAGGGGTTTATACCACACTAACCACACATCTGCCTCTGTCTTACTGAGTGGCAAAATAGAACCAAAAATGTAACAGACATGCTGATAAATGGATTACTGCGTACTACATAAGAACATGGATGCTGGGGACCACCACTAATCAAGTTTCAATTTAGACCCATAAGTCACTCAGAACAATGCACAATAGAGTTTTTATGTAAAGGTTTATACTACAGAGTTGTTGTCTACTTTTCCCAAGGAGGTATTTTTAACCAAGGTACAGAGTCAGCAAGTTTGGAATGAGCTTTAGCAATTAAGGTTTAAGATTTCCACCTTTCTACTGCTTCTTCCTTTACCTGCCACATTTCAACAGGCAGACTGAGACTGTTCCAAGAGGTATGTTCCATTATGACAGATCTTAATACATTTTTAATCATAGAGACTTAAATGTGAGCATGGGTTTTGGCATGCATCCTGAAGCAAACGATAAGATCTGTCTTCTGCCAAAATCTCCCATGAAGACAATGCAAATAATTAGGGGGAAATGTCAGCCAGACACAGTACATGAAGCATAAACCCCCCCTGAGAAGGCAAAAGTCTTTATTTATTAAATTAAATGCAAATTTTTCATTCTAATATATTTGATCTGTTTCTGTAGATTTTCTCAGGTATGCTTAATTAAGCACAGTCATCAACACCAACTTTGTTTGAAAGAGCAATTAATGAATATGGCACAGAAGCAGCTAAGCCCTGGAGGAGCCTCTGACATTTGTTCATCATGAAGACTGTTCATTAATTGCTCCCTTTTTTCTAAGCCTCCTAATGGTATTTTTGACACCACACTACAAGTCATTGTGACTTATCCCTCACAGCTAGTGACATCTGCAATATGTTAAGTTAATACAGCTACCTTTGAAAGATTTTCAAGAAGATATTTAAAGACGTAGGAAAAAAGGTCTGAATGTGCTGACAGTGGAATAAAGAAACTGCATCAAAATTATATATCAATATATCGATATATATTATTTATTTCAATAGATTACATATATCAAAATCTCCAAGTACAGTTTGTATTACAGAGAACTTCAGCAAAGATTTTGTATTCCATATTCACCATAATTAATGGAACTTGGCAGAAGTCCACCATGCTATTCCAACCTATTTGAACTGTGCTCTCACACCAAACTGAACCATAATGCTTCATAGGACTTCTGATGATCACAGGTTCTGAGACAATTGAGAAGATTAACTTTTTGACTGCTTCAGTAAAACCACTGCTCCCCCTTCTCTAAGAGAACAGAATAATAAAAGGTGGAGAGTAAAGAGTCTGGCTCTGGGTTATGAAGTAACAACACTGAATCAAAGATCTCTCTCCAGGAGTTAAAAAAAGGTTGTTGTCATTTCACACTTACTTCTGGAACTCAAAAGGGATAAGCAAAGCCATCCCATAAATTAAAGCACATACTCAATGTGCACTTTATAAATTTAAAAAATTAAAATTTGTTAAATCTCCATAACACATCCATAGTATCACATCATCCATAGTGGAGTTGTATGGCAATGCATGCCATAATTCACAGCAGCATGAACAGAAAGCAAATAACAAGCTGCATGGGAAGTTCATACCTGGAGAACAGCAGAAAGCAATATAGATCCACAAACCTTCAACGTGCAAGTGAAAACAGAGTCCACCCTCAGAATTGGTGACATTGTTTCAATTATCCTGACCCAATTTTCCAAAGTGAGATTCACTTTCTGTAATTCATATTATATAGCAACTCCTTCTGCCTGCCAATTATTTACATTAACACAGCCATCAAGTTTCATGCAGTTTTAATATGTGAGAAACTCTATGTTAAGCATTTCGTTAGCTAATTGCATACCTCCACATACTTAAGAAGGGTAGGACAGCAGCAGTGGATATGGTTAGCTGGAACCTTGTTTCCTGACCTAGTCCAAAAGGAGTCAGATCCTACGAACAGCCAAGGCAAAGCGAAGAGGGCAATGCTGTGACCCCAAGTAGGGTGCCGAGTGTGCAGTGGTGGAGAGAAGATGTAAAAATGTGAAACCCCTTTTTCCAATTGCCCATATCCAGTCTACTGGCTCCTACCACACTGTTCTCCTATGACATACACAGGCTCTGGTTTCCTTTAAAGCTTTCCATTCCCACCCATCCAAAACATCCTCTCCCATCTCTTGTTTCTACCAGGTGTTTCTCCCCTCTTGCCTGCTTTTTACCTCATTATCTTTACTCCATGAATGAGGCATTAATAATAATAAAAATAATAGTAATAACAACAATGACAATAATACCGCCCACCCAAACAACAGCAGGTGCCCTTCTCCATACTGAGCTTCAGGACACAAAGCAGCAGGGCAAGAAACAGAGCCACAGGGGTGCCAGCAGGCTCCTGCCAGCCTAAGCACCCCTGCCTGCCCAGAGTCCAGCAACTGCAATACACTCAATCTGGGCTACCACAATGCAATGAGTGACCTGCATGTCCTAGATGTTACAGAGGTAACATGACGCTTGGCACAGCTTCAGATGGCTAAGAGAAGGCTAAGTCTGCACACAGCTTGCTGACTTACTAGGTACGAAATTTACAACAGGTTCTCATCCTTGACGGATTAGTCAGAGAAGGATCACCAAACCACACCAGCACTGCTATTCACATCTTTTTATTTATATGCACAAAAGAAACACTTGAGAATCTCAAGAATCATTTGCTCATTAATACGTTTATTATTAACAGAATGCAGGAATACCTTGGCCTGATTTATGCAGGATGATACTTAAGGCCTATGAGAGATCTGGCAGAATTAAGTCAAATTACTAAACAATAAATCACGGGATATTGTGATTATTTTTTTTTTTTTTTCTTTAAAACATACACAGAGCATAAAGAGCTCATTTAACTATTATTGCTATACTAAAAGGTAGATAACAAACCCTGCAGAAGAATTATTTCCAAAACTTTTTGGACCATGAAGCAGTGCTAATGCCAATCCTCAATATCCCACCCCCCTTCATTTGCATTAAGAAATCTAACCTTCATTTGAGAACCCTACAAAAGCAACATAGATTGTATGTTACCTCAAGTAACTCTTTAAGACCTATCAATAACCACTTTGGGGGTTACAACTGCAGTTAGAGGTAATCGAATGGGAAATAACCTAACTGATGTAGAAGTTATAACAACTGCACTTATATCTTACACAGATTTAATCACAGCCTACAGCAAGAGTGCATGGCAATATGGTAATCAAACCAGAGGCAAACTACAAAGAAACACTTGCACATACGAAGTGTTCATCAGCTTTCAGCAAAATATATTAAAGAGTCAAACTTCCATGTACATTTTTATTACTGTAGTCCAATTAGCTTGCCACTGTTCCTGGTCCACCTAAATTAACTTCATAATTTACCTAAATTCCACTGATTCAATCGTATCTTCTGAACCCAGGCGAATCACATCATGACCTCTGCCTTTAAAAGATCCCACTGTAGTCATCATGAAGGACTCATTTAAATTACTTTTATTCATTTTTTTTCCACTCCCAAGCAAAGGTTCCTTCATTCTTCCTCCAGAATAAAGTTAAGTCTATGAATTTTAGATATTACACAATAAATATTTGACGCCAACATTTCTTTGCTCATTAAAGAGATGAGCTCTTCAGAGCTCAAAATAAAACCATCAACTATCAAAACAGTGTCCTGATCTCCATTTCAATTCACTTTGTCTTTTGGCACAATCTTATGCACTAACCAGTAGATTGAAGCTGTTACGTTCTTCCCAGTAGAAAGGCCTCTATCCTTCCACTATCATTTTGCTTGTCTGAGATGCCACAACAGCATTTTACCAAACAAACAAAGGGAGCACATGTTCTAGCAAGTACCAATGTTGGACAAACTGGAATATATCAGAAAAATGTGTGTGTACACATATAGAGAAAAAAAACATGTACACACACATGCATTCCTATATATATATACACACATATATATACACATATATATATACACATATATATATATACACACATATATATATATATATATATATATGTGTATGAACTGGAAGGTAAGGTTCATTTTGACCATGCATATAGTAAACCAGAAAACATCTATAAATGTTACTAGCAAGCAGTTCTTCAAGAAATTACAAGTGTCACAGATACATTTTGTAATTAGTATAAAGCTTTCAAATTACACTCGTTTACTGTCAGGAGGGAGCATTACTATGATCCAGTCATCTAACTAGAATGATTTTGGTCACTGGGCCCCACCCAACAATTCCTACACAGAAATTATTGCTCAAATGAGTTTTGTCTATAATAACCTACATTTAATCCTAATGCATTTGTCACACATTACTAACATATCTGTCAACACTATTTTTACTATACAGATTTGTTATACTTTATCTTTCTTTGATGTTTTAGAACCCTGAACAAACCAAACACATCACCTGCAGGACACAGGCAGCTTCCATTCAACAGGAAGGCTAGAGGGAGGCAGCTAGTGTTTCCAGCTTACTTCATGCCACACCGCATAAGACACCAGAAACCTCACTGTTTTGATGGTTCTGCAGAGAGCGACTCGCATCCTCGACTTCACATGCTTAGCTATAGCAGAATGCACTGGGAGCAATCACACCAGACAAACATGTATGGACTTTGTGTGAACACAGATTTCATCTGCAGATGCCTTGGGGCAAGGATGCTTTATTTTCATTCATTTTTGAATGGCCAGGTCTACCATCAGAAACTGATAATGGAAAACTGATGCAACAGCTTCCTCTGGTGATAAGCTCCTGGGACCAAGGGATAAGGAGTACAGTTATCAGCCTAAATGCTGTTAAAACAGTGAGAATATCTTGGGAGCTACTGCTGCAAAAAGAAGCTAAATGACAACAACATTTCAGAAGAAGATACTAATAGTTTACATACCAGTTGCCATTGGTAAGGCTGAAGACATTACTGGTTAGGTCTACTCACTGCTTCCTCCCTGGTTAGCTGCCTACAAGAGCAATTCCAAACTCTTTTCAGTCACAGTATGACGTGTAAACCTTAACAATGTAATGCTAAGTCTTATTAACTCAAATCCTTATGACTCAGTCACAAGAGCAAGACTCCTATAAACACTCCAGTTCACATAAGCATAATGCTTGTAGGACTAGATATGCAATGATAAAAGTAAACCAAGATTCTACTGTCAAGTCAAAGGGTTTTTTTTTCCTCTTCTTAATGTCTGGGGATGCAGGGTGGCATTAGAAGTACCTAAAAGACAACATGACTGCTCATTGCAGGAGCTTAGACTAGATGACCTTTGAAGGTCCCTTCTGACCCAAACTATTATATGAATCTATAAATAATATTCAGGATGAGCCAGACAGTTTTTACTAAGATTGATCAACCCAGTTACCAACTATCTCTAGATATGAATACACACACTCACAGAAACACTGTTCTTCATATGAAGATTGATTTGTGGGAAATAACCTTTTATGTGGAAGCAAGAACATTCAACACACATATAATTTCTTAAAAGGCTTAGAATGGTTTAGTCACCAAATAAACAAAAACAAAAAATAAGGGACTTGTAAAGCAACACTTCCTACAGTGCAGAAAACGGTAAGGGGAGACAAGCACCTGGCTTGTCAAGAAGTGAACCAAAGTTGCTGGTTGAAAACAGAAATCTCTAACTCCTCAGGTTTCATCTGTATTTAAGTTCTTTAGAACACATCTATGGCTACAGATAAATCTTTGAAAGTGCCAGCACGCACAGAGAGCTGGGAACATGTGTGATGTCAACTGCTCCACTCACTTCAAATGCTATTTTCAACATTTTCTGTGAAGGTAAGTTAAGCATGTGACTTGTTCCTCGCAAACAAATGTTCTTTCAGAGCAGCCCTGCGGAGAAGGACTTGGGGGTGCTGATCGATGAGAAAATGAACATGAGCCGGCTTCAGTGTGCGCTCGCAGCCCAGAAAGCCAACCATATCCTGGGCTGCATCAAAAGGAGCGTGACCAGCAGGTCGAAGGAGGTGATCCTGCCCCTCTACTCTGCTCTTGTGAGACCCCACCTGGAGTATTGTGTGCAGTTCTGGTGTCCTCAACATAAAAAAGACATGGAACTGTTGGAACAAGTCCAGAGGAGGGCCATGAGGATGATCAGGGGACTGGAGCACCTCCCGTATGAAGACAGGCTGAGAAAGTTGGGGCTGGTCAGCCTGGAGAAGAGAAGGCTGCGTGGAGACCTCATAGCAGCCTGCCAGTATCTGAAGGGGGCCTATAGGGATGCTGGGGAGGGACTCTTCATTAGGGACTGTAGTGACAGGACAAGGGGTAACAGGTTAAAACTTAAACAGGAGAAGTTTAGGTTGGATGTAAGAAGGAAATTCTTTCCTGTTAGGGTGGTGAGGCACAGGAATGGGTTGCCCAGGGAGGTTGTGAATGCTCCATCCCTGGCAGTGTTCAAGGCCAGGTTGGACGAGGCCTTGGGTGATATGATTTAGCATAAGGTGTCCCTGCCCACGGCAGGGGGGCTGGAACTAGATGATCTTAAGGCCCTTTCCAACCCTAACGATTCTATGATTCTATAAATGGAGCTCCCTATATTTGCAGTTATGCAGTTCTTGTATTTCCCCTTATTAAAATGTTAGTGATACCCCTCTGCAACCAACTAGTTCTTTTTTTAACTTTCTGGAGAAAGAATAAAATAAAATTGCAACACGGCATCTCTAAAAGCAAAGTCGAAGGACACACTTTGTCAACAGTCATCACATAAAAAGACTAATGTGTGTTTTCCCGAAAGGCAGACAGTCCATTGCAGGCAATGCTTTCATATGGATACTCAAAGGAAAATAACATATTCACTCAGGTTATTTTAAGAGCACTTTATGATTATGACTTTGAGAAACAAATATAATGACTCAAGTTAGTCTTTAAAGAATTGTTTACTTCTAGTTCAAGACTATTTTTCTTTAAACCCTGATACTGATCTCGTTGGCCTTTAGATTAAATAAATTTGCAAAACAATTTTCCCTTCCACTTACATATAAGTGAGCAAAAATGGAATTTTCTAATAAAAGCTAGTTGCAAACTCAGTTATGGAAAGGATACTGAAGGAAGAAAATGAGTCCCTCACCCCAGACAATTAATTTACAAGAGACAACAATGGCAAAAATAACAGTGCAGAAAAATCAGATGCAGAGGTCAGATCTCTATTTCTGCTGTTGTTGCTAATTACACTTTTTTTGTTGTTACCAGCAGTTAAAGGATGATGTCCAAAGTACACTTGTTTGTCTTCAATATTAAAGACTTATCTAGTGCTTCAGGTAAGGAGACTCACACTATGCACTCAGGAAAGCAAGAGGAAATAAACTGGAAAATCTTGCATGGAAAATTCAGGTGAGCCTGCAGACTCTGACTAACCTTTACAATAGCATTACATCACTGGTATAAGTCTCCAGGGCCTCGAGTAACAGCATTTTAGGTCTCACCCACAATCATTACGAGAAGCTTTTCTCCCCACCTCTTCACCTCTCGTACAACTCTAGATCTGTACACATGAACTCATGATTTTGGCATATCAATGTAGAACATAGCCATTTTAGGCTATCAGTTCCAACAGTTTGTATCAGAACGTATCAGAATCCCATTACCATTCTTCAACATAGTAAAACTGACAGACAAGCTCTGGAAGACTGAGCTCCAGTTTTTAACACGTTATTACTTTGAATTTCTCCATTTCCTGACACACTCAAGGACACTGCAATGAGGCGTTGCCTCTCACTACCTCAGTCCTCAGCAGATGAGTTTAGACTGCTGGTGAAGATGGGCATACCTCTGATCCTCAGTCCATTTGCAACCTCCACAAGAGAGCCTGTTGCTTCTTACAAAACTAACATGAACAAAAAGCTGTATGAACACGCTATAAACCACTGAGGCAAAATCCACCAGAACTCTTCTGCCAGCCCTAAATTTCATTGTTATTTGAGGAACTAATCAGAATTTTTATCTGCACAATCATCCTCCCCTGTCTTTCCTCACCTGATAATACCCATTGCACACCTGCAGTTATGCTGAGACTGTATGAGGCCTACCATCATCATCACAGCTTGACTTCACAAACAAAGATTTGGGAAGGGCTTTACCCACGCTTACTACAGGCGTGCTGATGACTAAAAAGGCCAATGTGAGATAGGATCAGTGGCCATCGGTATTTCAAAGACAAAAAGTATTAAGAGGGTCAGCTCCCTAATACTGTTTACAGACTGACTCCACATGGAGAGTTAAACTGGCACAACTAAAAGGACCCAGTAGACAACCGACTGACATAAACACCCAGAATTGCCAAGGAGGATGAGTACAGCAATACTTTCTGACTGGAACAGCATCCTCCACCTGTATCTGCCTGCCTTCAGAGAACACAGCATACAGTGGTTTTCAGGTCACAGGTAGAAACTTTTATTAAAGTAGAAGAATTAAGAGGGTTTCTGTTTGTTTGCTTGGGATTTTCTGAAGTATTTTATCAAGTGAGTCAGAATATGGATTTAAAGCATCAGAAACAAGTGCAAAAGACAACACCACCACCACCAGTCTTTATCTACTTCAGCATCACATCTACTTCATAAGGCTCATAAGGCCTACCAGGCTTATATGCCCTGAAGAGCACTATCAGGGAAGAGTCTTCTCCATTTCCTTCCAAAGCTAAAATCCCATAATTTGGCTAAATTATGAGTTTTGGCTAAACTGTAAATCTCATGTTGCATTACTGGGTCATATCACATCAGACACTAGCAGCAGTTTTGAGCACTTACTCTCTCCTGGACATTCTTATTAAGTATTTCAATATCATTGCTTAGGTTTAAAAAGCAGCAAGGAAAAGCATGCACTGGAGCAAGAGAATCTAGATAAAAATTCAAATACACACACAGGTTTTGACTGTAAAATCTAACAAAACAGCCATATAACCCTACTGCAAGTTCACGATAAGAAAGCAAACAAAACATAACAGAAAAGGATGCTAACAATCAAACTCAGATTAAGGAACATACCAGCCAATGACTGTTGAGAATCTCTTCTCACTGACTCACTTTGACTCTGACTTAGTAAAGAAACCCTAAAAGTTTGCCAGACTTTGAGACGCAGAAGGCAATACACATGACCTATTCCTCCCATAACTGGCAAGGTCTCAGGAAGTTCACTTTTATCACACAAGGTCAACAGAAAGGGCTTCATGCTGTATGTCTTCTTCCATACTGAAGTGATTCAGCAGTGCTTCTAGGACGCACTTCATAAGTAGGGGAGGTTTCCAATGCAAATGTTACTGGCCTTCCAGTGAAACCATGTCACTGAAATCATCCAGATTATATAAAAACACACACACATACAAAAACAAACAAACAAAACAAACAAAAAAAAAAACACAACAGAAGGCACCAGGAATTCTGTAGTGACATTATGCCAGAGAAACACAATGCAGGACAACTGTCTAAACGCTATTAAAACCACAACACCAATATTCATCCTCATTCTGCATACCTTTGTCTATAGAGTTCAACTGCAGTAGAAATAAATGATTCATCAACAATCCTGCTGTGGGTCAGAAGAACGAGGCTGAAAATTATTAAGGTACTGTCTCTCTAGCTACAAGAGAGCCTTAGAGTAAACTTTATATTAAGCATCCTTAAAACCCAAGTCTAACCAGAAAGCACATTTCAATAGCATTCTGAATTTCCACCTAGACTAGCAATTCAGAGAAGGAAGGCAGCAGCAGAGAAAGCAGCTCAATTCTAAAATTCAGAGAAGTGGTGGGGAAAAGAAGATGGAAAAATGTCACAATTTGCAGCATAGCCCACATCTTCAGGCTATCCAGTTGACATTATAAGCCAATCCTGCAGCCATCATATAAGCTCCAAGTCATTTCTCACATGTATTTAGTAAAGCTTGAAAAAGCAACCCAGTATAGAGAGGACAGCAGCAGGCTACATTTCAGCATTCTGAAAGTTCTTTCTGTAAGCTTCTACACCAAATAGTGCCAAGTCTGTTTCTGTTGTCAGAAATTAAGATCCAACAATTCTAAGGTATACTGGAGCTCAGGGATACAACCTGATTTAAAAATTGGAAAATGAAAATCTCTATTACCTTGCTATCACACAAGAAATTTCAGAACATATATAAGATAATTAGGAAGAAGTTCATAAATTATAGTGCAGCTGACACATCACACAGCATTTAAATTTCTTCTAAAGTCAAACTTTCAAACTGTTTGAAAATAAAAGATAACCTTTTCTGCTGAATTTTAACAGTTGATTTAAACTCAAGAATTTCACCTGCAGAGGCCTCAGTGCAGACTTTATTTACATCAATCCCAGCTTTCTGCTACTAACACTGACAAACATCAGCTCCTCCGTGAAGCTGCCTAACTTTCTAATATATACTTGGGACACAAGTAGAAATTTCTTCCCCAGAAGGCCCCCAAATAGAGATTCATTTTATTAATATATTTCCACAAAAAAATAATGAGTATGGAGATAAAGAGTTGATTTATACAGCAGACAAATGGATTGAGTCCAAGTACCTCAGGGAAGACACACATTTGAGAACAGATGCATGGACAAATCCACTGACAAAAGATTTACATGCTTTGGAATATACATTCTAGAAAAAAAAAATCAATAACAGGACGTTAATTAGACATTAACTTGGGGTCATTAACTTGGTTTACATTTGCTACCTTCCTGACAAATGTTAAGCATATGTGCTATACTTAGATGCAACCTGGCAAATTTCATAGAATCACAGAACGGTTAGGGCTGAAAGGACCTTAAGATCATCTAGCTCCAACATAATCGCGCGTATTTAGGAAGGAAACTGAAACAAAAGCCCCAACGTTTGTTTGGAAGCAGTTTGCTGTTCTAACAGCAACAGATCTAACAGCACACTGTTCCTCAGCCGCACGCCAAAGCTGTGAAGGCTCCCCAGGCTCCTGCAGGAATAGCAGAGAGCAGACTGCCACCTGTCTTTCACAGCGCACAGCAGCAACGCTGTAGCCTGGAAAGTAAAGCAAACCTAGCGCGTACGGTTGACAAATACACCTCAAAAGGGTCAGTTTGAAAAACGGTTCTAGTGTTTAACAAAAATCAGCCCACACCTTCTTTTGAAACAGTTACAGCTTCATGAAATGCATTAATAAAGAGCAAATGTCTAGTCTGTAAATTAAAACTGTTTCTGAATAGGAATGTATACACATGTCAAAGAGCATAAAAGGATGATAATGAAGAGAAACAGGCTGATTAACAGTAACCTGGAGAACTCAGCACTGACAAGAACATCTCCATAAAATGATGCTATAGAAAATTCAAAGCTCCTCCGTGCTGCTTCCTATAATTACAGGAGCAGCAGTACCAATCCATCTCAGGAGCTGTAGCAACTTTAGAACAATTACCAAACATCCAGATCATATCAAAATTTTATAAACCAGATGTTAAATGTAAAGCTAAATCACAGGTCACTGCTATTCAGAAGTCAATCATCACAACATATTAACTCATTTCTAGATACTGCTCTACATTAAATAATACAGTGTTGGATCACACACAGTCTCCTCCCCACTATCACCCGACAGTACCAGTAGGTGTGTACTACCATCAACTGATAGTAGTGGTGGTACACACCTACTACCAGCTGATAGTACTATCACTATCCACTTACATGTCCTACAGTATAGACATAACACCCAGCTCACACAGGGAGCCCTTGCAAATCAGACTGCAGCAAACGGGCTGCTTCCACTCATCCCAGGAGTTCAGCTGCTCCCTTGGCTGAATTCCTCCACACAACTTCTAGCACAGAAACTGAAGTTCACAGGAGGCTTATGTGGCATTTCTGCAGTTCATGGCTTGTAACATACATTTTACTCACTGAAAAGTAATGAGCTTCACTCAATGAAAATCCTGTATTTGTTCAAGACTACATCAACAGAAGTTAGAAGCCACGTGGTTTCCCTAAGTAGCTGGGGGAAAATAAAAAAGAAACCCACACAACTTTCTCCTGAAAACAGCAGCAATACCTAGTTACCACCCTTTGCATCCCTGCCCAACAGGAAATGAGTACAGCAAACCCGATATAACCAAAGTTTATGGATCATTACAAAGTGCACAAGCACTCCTACTACCTCTAAGTATTTTAAGAAATCAGCATTGGTTAAAGATTAAAAGAAATGAGACACTACAGCTATTAATGCCTACAGCTTCCTCAACCAAAACAAAACTGTTACAACATCCCAAGGAGTACGCAGTACAGTTTAAAAGCAAGTGTTTATGCTACTTAGTTCAAAACAACCTCTTGAACAGAAAAGTAAACTGCCCCCCTCCAGAGCAAAATCTCATCTCTCAACAGGACTCCTCACAGCTGTTCAGCATTAAAATGAGAAAATGAGATGAATTCATTAGTAAATGTCATAAAGTCATATTATCAGTACCTGCTGGAGAGGAAGATGGGAACACAGCGCAAAATACAGAAGTCTACCGAAATCTAAATAACTAGACTAAGCAACATACCCCAGGCCATACCTCAGCCTTTCAAGGCAGCAATACACTTTTGATTGACTATCCATTCTATATAATGACATCACCAAGTTCAACAATTCTTGGTAAGTCAAACTTTGCTAAACTGAGTCAGTCTTACTCACCTAACAACCAGAAGACGCTGAAACCGCTGGAACCAAGATCTGACTGCAGTTTTCATTATGAAAATATCCATTTTTACTAGATGGGCTAGCATCACACCAGCTTTCCATACAAAAAAGTTCAGACCAAGAGCAGCCTGTCAGCTATCCAAAAACAGGGTCTTGAAACGCTACCTTAGGGCTGCTGAAGCCCACTATTACTGCAACTTTAACAACAGTTTTTAGATTTAGGTTGTTTTTTTTTTCACTGTAATCTCACAAATTCTAGCCATTCACGACAGTGCATGTGTATGCACAGACTTCTGCCAACAGCCCAGTCTGCTGAAGGGATGCACTGAACCTCCACACCTGTTGCTCCCCCCCCCCGGCATAATCCCGAGCAGGTTATCGTTGTCTCAATCTAATGTGCATATATAGCATCTGCAATGACACAACAAACCCTAACAGCTGTCATTTACCTGGTAAGAAATCCTCACAAAAAGATGGATTAATACAACAGACCCAGGTGTTTCCTTCTGCGTTGCTGTGGAATGGTAACTCAAACTCCTCAATTCAGAAAATGCCAAAATACGGTCACACCACAGACCGAAGCCAGTCCAGATAAGTAACTGCCACAATAAAAGTACATTAGGACTTTGGATGGTACTGCAAGAATATCCCACCGAAACCCCCACGTTTCTCAGGCAACTGCGATGCCCTTCACGCCGTTCGTCTTCTGCTCTCACCGCAAGACGAGGCAGAGCAAACTTCACTTGCCGAAGTATGACAAAACCCCTCGGAGCCACCGGCTGCCCCTCCCCGCACCCGGTGCTCAGCGAGCACAACGCACCTCACGCTCCTGGGCGAGAAAACCCTCCCGCGGTTGCGACCCCGGGGTAGGGGCGCCGGGGGAACAGCGCAACTGGAACAGTTCGGCTTTGAACCCCGCTAGAGACACTGCTGCTTCTTCTCCCGAGCAAACAGCACCGTCTTCGGGGAGAACGACCGCCCGTTCTGAAAAGCTCGGTGGGCTCTCGGGGGCGGGGCGGCAATGCCCGAAGCAGACTCCCACCGCCCGCAGCGCTCCCCGGCACCGCTTCGCCTCGCCCCCAGCTCCCCCTGCCGGCACCCTGCCGCTCCGGCGGCCGAGACCCCAACCAGCTCCCTCTCCCCCCACCGGCTTGCCCCGGCGCAGCCCCGAGGAGCCCACGGGAGGCGGCCCCGGGGTGGGAGAAGACGGCCGGGAACACGCCATCCCCCCCCCCCCCCCCCCCCCCCTCAGCGCCGCTCTCTGAACACCGCCCCGAGCATGAGCACCGCGCGGGGGGAGAGGGACCAGGGAGGACGGGGGTTACCTGCAGGCACCGTAGGGCCGCCGGGCGCGGTGATGCCCCGCTCCCGGCGCGGTGCCGCCGCCTCACGCCGCCATGGCCGCAGCCCCGCCGAGCCGCCCGCGCCCCGCTCTCTCCCACCAAGTTTGCGGCGCGGCAGCTGCGCGCCTCGGCCGGACCCAGCGCCCAGCCGCGGAGGCGGGGCAGCGGCAGCCGGGGCGGCCGCCCGCTCCCGGGGGTGTGCGAGTCGGGTCCAGTCGTCGCGCTGCCCGCAGCCGCTCCCCGGGCTGGGGTGATGAGCTCGCATTACTCCCTTCCCTCCCCTGCGCTCCCCCCTCCGGGCCAGCAAAGAAGTTGCCAGTGGTTCAGATATTTGCGTTTCGGGTTTGTTTTTTTTTATTTTATTATTTTGGGGTTTGTTTGCTTGGGGGTTTTTGTTTGTTGGTTGTGGTTTTTTCCCTTCTCGCGTCACAAAAATCACGACCTGAGGCTTCTCCTCCCGATCAGATCTGAGCAGCGGCGCCCCAGCGCCAGCACAACTAAGCACAACAAATCCTGCCGAACTGCAGCAGCGACAGCGGGAGGGAGGGAGGAAGGAAACAGTGGGAAAGCAGCGGGCGAGAGCCAGAGCTGGGGTACTGGTGCTGGGGTAGTGGTGCTGGGGTACGCAGGGCCCCCCGCGGGATGAGACGCAGCAGGTAGAGGAGACGAGGGAGAGCTGGGCGCCGGCGGCTGCAGGGGCTGCCCCGGGGTAGGAGAGGCACGGGAGTACCTCAGGAGTGTCCGGCCGTGCCGAGCTGCGCTGCCGGCTCCCCGCACACGCGATCCTCCCCGCACACCGTGCCCCCTTCCCGCGCCGGGAGCCGACGAGGCAAATCCCAGTGTTCTGGGCCCCCGGGACCAGCCTGGAGCCGAGCACCGACGGCCCAGTCCTGGTTCCAGTGCCTCCCCGAGAGGGAGCGCCCAGGCCCCCTGCTGTGCAGCGCTGGCATTTTTGCTACCGCTTAGAAGCCTGCGGCGTGTCCCTCTCCGCCCCCTGCCCTCCCCTCCCCGCCCTCCCCGGCACAGGATCGACGTGTCAGCCCCGAAAGTTCATGTTCGGGCCCCGGGCGAGTTCCCCGCGATGCGGCGGTCCACGGGCAGCGAGACGTGGCGCCCCGGGGCGGGGGGGGGAGGCGCCGGCACCTTCCTCAGGTACGTACGTTCGCGTTTCCGCGCTCACCCTATTTTCGACGCATGCTTTTGTGTTTAGCCAAGCCATCTGTAGCAAACCAGGAGGTTATCTGTGCGCGTACGTGTGTTGAGTTCCATCAAAGCTTCTTTTATGGCAGCATTTGCACGTTTCTACTACAAACCGCAGCAGAAACTGACTCGTGTTGTTTGCAGCAAGACCTCCACGCAGACTAAAAGCACCGAGTTTATTAAAACAAACAAAAACGTGGAACGGATCCATGCTAGAGTAATCCTATGAAAATACACTTAATTAAAACAACTAGAATCAAAACTTATCTGCAAGCCAAAATGTTGGTAATCCAAATTGCCTGAAACATCCAGCTCAAGGGAGAATGTTTCTTTGGCTGTGTTATAAAAGAAACTTGTTCAAGGAGAAACATTAATGAAAGTTTGAAACTATTATTAAAAATGAAGCTTTGGAATTTGGAGCATTCTGATTGCTTGTTAGTATTTAAAAAGAGGAAAAAAATCCCACCAAAAACCCCAACCAAACCATGAAAGCAAATACTGAAGGCCAAACTTTTTTCCATTACAGTCATGTAACCCTGACAGTCAAGGATGTTTCCATATTTGTAACAACACCACTTTATAAGACACTGATGCAAAGTATATTTATGTAGGATCACTTTCCTGTTCAATTTGCTCACTCCAGAAAATACTTGTATAGAAAATAAAATAATTTTACGCCTAAAAAGTACCATCAAACTAAATGCAGGTATGGGACAATCCCCATATATACTCCATGAACTTGCTTGGTGTGGTTTTGAGACGTATCTGTTCACATCAGCAGGTCTCATGTTTCTAACATATCTCCACCTCTGAAAATAACTTTAGACTTTATTTTAAAGAGGAGATATGCTTGTTTTTCCAGCTGCTGGAGGGGGGGGGGGGGGGTGGCAAACCGACAAAGAACCAAACATACCAACTTTTGTTACCAACAGTGACAGAACATCAAAATTTTAGTACCTGGTGTGATGGGCATTATAGCCCCCAAAAATTCCCCTGCAGTTTGGCTATGAAACAATGGGCATATATGTATAAAAAATAAAAAAAAGAATAAAAAAAAAACACCAAATAAAACAAAAAAAAACCTCTCCAAACCTGCACATTTATAGTTGTATATGATACTGGATAAATGATGTACACCCTAAGAAAAATTCCACTGGAATTACATTTTCTCTATATTATCCCCAGAGATTTTAAGTCATGCGCTTTGTGTCTCACGGAAAAACAGCAATGATGTCAATGCTTAATTCTATTTCATTTTATTTGATTTTAAGAAGCAAAAAGATGGCAAAGATATATTAAGGTGGCCATGAGATTAACCATGTTTGAAATAAAGCTACAAAATGTAATGTTATTTAATGTTGCGTGTTACTCTGCACTATGTTTTTGTGCAAAGTTAAATCAGGTAAGCTGAGTGAGTAAGACAAGCAATTGTAGGCAGCACAATGCCCAAGTGTACTCTTACAACTAGGGGCTAACATAATCTAGGAGTATTATGCTGAGAGTAGGTGAGAAAGCAAGAGGAGAAGCTCTGCTATCAGATAGGGGGAAGGAAAAAAAGGCTTCAGAGGACCAAGTCTAAATTCCATCAAGCTTTCCTTCCAAGGGAGATCTCCTCTTCCTCTGCCCTGTATTCTCCTGTCATATTTCTTAGTGTTACTAATTTGTGATTCCTCCTTCCAACACAGTAAAGCCTAGCATGTGAAGGGATGGCAGCCACATGAAAGCAGTAAGGTACTGCAGTTGGAAGAGGGAAGGCTGCGCAGCACCTTCAGGCTTTTGGCCAGTTTGGTAGGAAGCCAGATTTCAGCTCCTCCCTGTGGTGGCAGGATATAAGCAATGTTAGAAAGCAGGGAGGGGGTGGATTTCCATCTGTTTAGGTGGGAAAGCCATGGTGTAAGGGAAGGCCTGTCTTCACATTACCTATCAAAAGCACCTTGGGTATTATGTTTCCTTCATAATTTAGAAAAACAAGGCCAAATACTGTAAGTCCAAAGTTTAAGTTAGGATAAATGGAAAAAGAAAGGGGGAAAAAATGAGGGAGGGAGGAGTTAGCTTCAGTAAAACTGGACCTTGAGCTATGCTTCCGTTGTAGGCTTCACTCACTTCACAATGACAGAGTTCGAAGGCTTTATTGCCATTGCATGTTGCTTTTTTCCACTCCATTGAAAACATCAGTTATTTTTGTTTAATTCATGATAAACATGCACAGAAAAGCTTTGAAATCTCACAGTTGCCTGCTTTTGTTTTTTCAACCACATCGTCTATTACTCAGGAGAAACTCCCCTGGTGACCAGAAACTTTCCAGAGCAGAGCAGCCAGTAGCATGGTGCATATGAACAAGCTCACTTTCCTGAACCAATGCTAAAGAACAGAGAGTTTGTGCAGTCTGGTGTCTTAAATCCACCTTGCTTATGTGACCTTGCTGAGAGACCTGTTTCTCAGGTCTACAACACTGTTTTTTCCTCCTTTACCTTTGAGATACGGGAAAGTATTTGCTCTGTTGCATTTGAGTTGAGCAGGTCCTCAGCATTCCTGTCTACATTCCAAGCTTCGCTCATCACGAGCCTGCCATATTTAAATGTCAGGGACTTCTGATGTTACTATATGTAAAAATAGAAATGACGTCTTCATCCCAGGAAAGCACATGACCCAGAGGATTTAAGTTTGCCATCCACAGGTGGTTCCGGTAGGGAAGCATACATGTCTTTTTTAGTAGGGCATGCAAGGCTGTTGCTGTGTACCCCCGGTAGTGTGTAGCACCATAGGTCAGACTGAGCAAAATTTTAATTGTCTTAGCAAAAGGCACCATTGCAAGACATGCTTTAAATCACAGGGAAATAAATGCCAGCATTACAAACTCACTGCTGTTTTCTGTCAAATTATTGTCTTACATCATGTGTTGTGTTTAAAGGTTACACTGACTAGTATCTGTAATATCTGTGAATTAGGAAAAGCAAGATGAGAGTCTAAATTACTTGGCTTTCAAGAGCTAGATATTCTGATGAGTTTAAATTTACGATTTGTAATCAAAAGAGAGAATAAAGTAGTATTTATCATGGCATTTCTATGATTAAGGCTTATTTCTATGAATGCTAAGGTGATATTTTCAACACAATTATATAATATAAATAACTGTTCACTTGCATTTACAAATGTTTGAGCTGATTTTTAGTAACAGCCTCTTTCTTTTCATTGAAGACTGTGACAGATAAGGCAGTTAAAGTTGTTATATGAACCTTCAGTAAGGGCTATCTAACTTTTAAGTCCCTAAAAGTAGTCAGGCATTTGGTGAAAATGATGAATTCCTGGGTACTGATTCATGTGATATGAAAAAGCCATCCATTTCCTGATTCACCTTCATATCTCCTGCAGGAAAAAAAGAAGAATATTTTACAATTAATACCTGCAGTCAAACAATTTTTGTGTGTATGTTTTTCTATCTTTCAGCTACTTCCTGAACTGATAAATTCAAAATGAAGAGGAAGATAGGAGTAAGAACAAAGAATGCCTTGGAGAAAACCAGTCATAAAGTTTGAGAAGCAGAAGCATTAGGAAATATTGATAACTGTGGTCTCTTAAGTAGGTCAACATTTGGACTGAAATGATGAGAAGTCACAAACCTAAGACATGAGCCTTGTTACATTTGAATGTAGATTTACAGATTTTTAAATTAAAACATAATAAAAATATTTGCTTTTTTTCTTCTACTTTGGGTAATATATTCTGCTCCCTTGAACAACTTTCTTATATAGACCAGTTTAAGTTTTAATTATTTGGTTGTTAGCTCCAAGATACCTCCTCAAACTAAGCCAGGGTGTATGTTAGCAATCAGTTAGTTGCTCCTCTCTGTCTCAGGTCCATGGTCATTAATACTGGATTCCCGTATTACTACATCACCCAGAAGTACGAGGGGAATTTTGATAAAGGGTACATATATAAATATATGATCTTATAATCTTACTACTGCCAAATGGTCTGAAGCACAGGATAAAGAGCTCATCTAGTCTTCAGGCTCTTGTGCTGGCCTTTTGGGGGAAGTGTGGCCAGAGAGGGTACTTGGCCTTTCTAGAATTAGTCCATCACAGTTTTTAGAAGAAATCTTAACCAGGTGTGTAGTTCTCATACTTGGGTAACGTTCCTGTGACACTGATCTAGCATCAGGAGCCCTAAATCAAGTTACCCCATGAAAGCACACCAAGCAGGCAGTAAGCGCCAGGCAGTGAGGTGCAGGACATGAGAAGTGACAGTGCAGTCGCCCATGCAAAAGAGTTTTATAGTAAATTATCCAAGTAGGCCAACCCTTAAGTCCTTTTTACAAAGTAATTTAGCTAAATTAGAGCAAACCCCTGTGTGAACATTCTTGGTTTGCTTTGAGCATATCTTAAATCCACTAAAAAAATACATGTAAATTAAACTGAAAAGCACAGAAGAGATAAAGACTAATCGGAAAAGGATTTTCCTATAAAGTCTGACCAACTGTCTTTAATGAGGGTTCACTTACGTCTTTAGTTAAGCGCAGACAGCATATTTATGTGACCAAGATGTTGCTCACCCTCTGCCACTTCACTTTCTACAGCTCACAGTGAACACAATAAGCTAGCAGTACTTGTCAAGAGCATTTATGTAGGAAATAAGACAGTCAGGAGCTTATCAAGATGAAGAGATCATAGATCCATTTTCCCAGCCATACATTCCCTACTGGATCAGATCATTTAATAGCAGCAATAAAAATAACAAGTCCAGTTCAAGTGTTATTTTCCTTAGCTGCTCCTAGAGTTGCCTGAAAAAAAAAAAATGGAGGGTGTTATTTACAAGCAGCCTTTTCAGTCTGGAATTGTTAAAGATCAAAATGCCTAACAACTAGAAAGTGGCTATAGAAGTAGTGCTAGGCAAAGAAAAAAGATAAATCAAAACTAATGACTGTTTATCACTGAGGGGAAAGAAAAAGAAAAACCAAACAAAAAACCTGAATTTATTTGTTTTGCTGATTTTACTTAGATACTAAAACACGCACCTCACAATCTCGTCTTCTGTCCCATCATTAGTCTAACTCATGTGAGACTAGAGCAGTAGGACTGTCAGGAGGTACCTACATCATCCTACACTTGAGAGGAAGCCAAGCCCACAGCCCTGCAGTTTTTATGCATCTCTGTTGGCACTTATGTATTTAGCAACTCTGTTCTGCCTGTCTGTTCATGGTCAAACATGTAAGTGTCACATGTAGGTGAGGGAGTTTCCCCTACCAAATGTCATTTACAGTTGGTCTGTGAACTGGGGACAGAGGATATTGGTCTCCCATCATGCTGTTGTTGATACTCCCTTTTGTATCTGATCCCTGCCTCAAATCCTGCCCTTATGGTACACAGGTGTCTGCTTTTTTAAATGGGTTTCAAAAGTCATCTGTAAGCAGTGCCAAAAACCTGTGCAAAATCTGTGTTGGGCTGAACTCTCTGCAGTCAAACCTTCTGCCTTCATGTAGTGCTCTGTTCCAGAGTGATGCTTAAACAAACCAAAGGGATCCCAGCATTCCCCAAATGATTGTGAACTTTGCTGACAAAGAGTAGAGCATCTGTTTATTGCAGGCAGTCCATTTAAAAGTGCACAGCTGTTTTCCAGAAACTCTTAAAGAGATTTTTTTTTATTCAAGTATGCATAAATCAGCCTGTATTGTGACTCTCTCAGTTCTGGGTATAAGGAGTTGCCCAGAGAAGTTGTGGATGCCCAGAGAAAGTTGTGGCTGCCACATCCCTGGCAGTGTTACATGCCAGGCTGGACAGGACTTTGAGCAGCCTGGTCAAGTGGAAGGCATCCCTGTCTGTGGCAGGAAGGTTGGAACTAGATGATCTTCAAGGTCCATTTCAACCCAAACCGTTCAATGGTCCTTGATGAGCAGAAGTAGGAAGTTAGGTGATCCTAACATTTGAGTTTTCAACTTATTACCCTTAGCATTCTGCTAATGTCAGATGTTTGGTATAAGTTCCGTTATTAAATGTGTATCTTTCTTACTGCTTTTCATGGCCTGAAGCTGTTGTAATTACTGAAATTATTCAAAACAGAAGTATTGTATTCAAAATGGTTTTTATTGTTTTTCTTTATATTTTACTTTATGAATACTACTTTATTAAAAATACCCCATGTTAATTATTTGGCTGGACACATGAAAACATGTAAGAGATTTTGCTGAAGATGGGAACACCTAGCCTGAGTCAGCTCCAAGAAGCGGGAATTTGATTTTCAAAGCCTAAAGTTCCATAAAATAAGCCACATTGCAAAACACTTAGCATAAGGAGGGATGTCCAGACATGCTATGAAAAAAGATCAAGAGCTCTTTGATACAAAACTGCATTTTTTTTTGCAGTTTGTCCCAAGTCCACTTAGATTATTAAGGCTTTTTACTAGATAATGAGATGGGGGTTCATTAGAGAGACCAGGTAAGAGGAAGGAAATTTTAACTTTGTAAGTCCACCATCATGCTCTAAATGCTACTGAAAGAGACCAAGATTGTAATGTCCATGTGCCTTGGAATACCTCTTGTTTCTTAATGCACATTGTCAATTCAGAGCAGAAGCTGAGGGCTTGCAAAGGGGTTAGTGTGTGCACTGATGGTGCTGTATAAATAAAATAAGGCTGCCCAGTATTTGTTCTTTCATCAGCCATATGTTTACAAGGACTTTAAAGGCTAAAATTTTAAAAGTAGCTTGTAGCATGACAAAACTATTAATGAAATAATTTGCATAAAACCATCAGATTTCAATCAGGTTTGGCAACTGTGGACAGAGATTCTAATTAAAAAGACAAAAGTGAGTAAAAGAAGAAATACATAGGAGCTACATGACTAACGCTATCTTCTGTATTGTAATAATCAATTCCTTCTACCGAAAGGAGAATATTAGTGATAGGACTCAGTCAACAAGTGGAAAAAACCCTTGAATTGTCTCAAGAAAAAAAGGAGAAAAATAATAACATTCATCCAACTACAGTCCAAAGCCCCTGTGCCTGCAGACATTCTTGACTTTTTACAAAAATTGCCTATGTATTATGCCCCAAAGACACAGCAACTTGGACCACAAGATAGGAACTAATGCTAACGTTAAGGACTTTTCTGAATAAAAATCTTACCAAAGCTGTTTATGTTGAGCACTTATTAAAAGCAGATAACTAGCACAAAGGAAGAGACATGTTCGTTCCAGAATGTGTATGCACAGGAGAGAAGCAAGCAGTCACTCAACATTGTAGATGATTGACAGCTTCTGGTTGTAGCATGATAAATCATCTAGCAAAAAAAACCCAAATCTGACACGTATTTATTAGCATTAGGCTCTGGGAGAATTTTGCATTGTGCTTTCTCCACAAGACAGAAGCAGATGCAATGTCATAGCGGCTGCATGTGGAAGCAAGCAACTCCATCAAAAATCTAGTGAAGAAACCTGCTTTTCCTTAACTGTGTCTTATCTCTGAATGGTGATGCCTTCAGGTCCTCCTGCTTTCCATACACTGGGAAAGGTGTAAACTATGCTCCTCTATCCCTGCTTTACCCATGTCGTCTGGCCTCCTGCCCTCCCAGCCCAAGCCCCCAGCCTGGCCAGTCACCTGGGCAGGGCACAAGTGTTAGGGCCAGGCTAGAGCTTGACACTGAGTGCCAGCGGATTGACAAGCAGGTTACTACTGACCATTAGCTACCACACATGCTGCCTTTAAGAGTCTGGCAGGGCAAAAATGCTCTCTGTGGTCCAGATGGGACTGTTCGGTGATTTTGAAGACTATTAGAGATTGACTGATAGTTTAGGCATCATTTTAGGCAACCAGGATAAAAATTGAAATTTTTTAAGTCCTGACATTATATTTATTTCATACAGCAACTTCATTGTTGTGGTTGATTTGGTTTTTGTTTTAAATTAGATATATATAAGTTTTCTCAAATTAGAGCAACAAAGCAAATATTTGCATGTATACCTGAAGTGTAATGAAAAAAGCAGCAAATAAGTATGTTCTATAATAATCTTTATTCTTTGAACGTTTATTTAATTCACCTGATTTCCCTTCTTCTGATTTGTGAAGCACTCTTGTAAAAGAGAAAGCAACAGGCCTAGACGTTTGTATAGCATAGCCAGATTTAGGTACTCTTCTTTTTAAAAAGAAGTGGTCCCAGTAAGTCATCAACACTGAAGAGCTCCAAAAGACATATCAGGTGGTCAAATTTTGCCTTTTTACTGGTTCTGGGAGTTCACTGTAGGAACACAAGTTTGGTTTAGATGTATTAACTGTTTCTAAACTATTCAGGTTTTGTTTGGTTTTGTGTTTTTTTTTCTTTTAGAGAGGGAATTGTTTGAGGCAAAAAGCATATGAACTGGCAAAAGTTCTTTATGGTCATAAATGCTTTCATTCTGCTGCTGTGACCAAAAGCAATGCGAACAGATAAAATACTACTGTTTATATAATTTTGTTTCACGACAGTTGGGGAAATGACAAGATTAACATAACTTCCAAACACTTCTACTCCATGTTTAATGGTTGATATTCAGAGGGTCAACAGTTGTGGAGCTGCCACCCTGAATACCTGGACACTCTTAACAGCAGATTGTCAGGAAGAGCTTCCCACTTGCATGACTCAATGGAGCCTTTCTTCCTCACTAGAAGCAGTAAGAGCATCTGTAAACATTTTGAAGTTTTGGTCAACGGAAAATCCTTGGCAAAGGTTTTGTTTCTTTTTCCTGACTTTACTAGGAGCAAGAATGGGTTATATGATTTCTAGGTTGATACAACCAAAAGCCTTTTAAGGAAATAAAATGCCTGCATTTTCTTGCACAGCATTGGGATTTACAGTTTGAGGAAAACTAATAGATACCGTAACTAAATAAAGCTCAAAAGTTCCTGCTGTATTTAGCGACACCTTGAAGTACACTGCAAGTCTTAAAAGTGACACAGCGTGAAAAAGTACTCTTTAAGACTGAATCAATTACATTCTCCTTGGAACTCTTTATGAAGAAACTCACAAAACAAAATTCAAATGCGTATTCTGCGCAGCAAAGACAACTAAAGAAATCAGCAAGGAAAGACTTAGAGGGTAGCAAAATACTCTTTGTATTTGTTAGGTGAGCTCATGAAAGAAAACCAGAATTGTGTGTTCTCATTTTAAATGATAGCTTTCCTTTCAGTTCTGAAATTGAGATCACTCATCCAGAAATACAGCTACTAACATATACCCTGTGTTCAATAAATATGCAACATCAAGAGTAAAGGTTTTTGATCTACATAAGAGCACAACAATAGTTGTTACAGCTGACGCTGCATTGTCATCCATATCATACCTGATGAAACCAAAGAGTTTATCTCTGTACATTTACTCAGTGGTTAGCACAACAGGACTCTGCTTTGGCTTGGATCTACCAATGGCCATTACTCTTATTAAAAAAAAATAATGATAACAATAAATTGATAACAGCCTTTCTGTGTGATATAAAGTTACACACTGTGATTTTCTGGGGAGGCTGTTACAGTTAAACTCTTCAAATCTGGTAGGGAAAAAGCCACAGGAGTTCAGATATTGTAGTCACGTATAGAGATTTGAGAATCCCATAAGACTGTCAGGACCTAGGAATGGAGTGCCTAAATACATCTATTTAAAATATCTGTAAGGGTACATTTGCTTTCTCAGAAATTAATTACCCATCTTTTCTTGGTATTTATTTTCTCCTTCTTACAGCTCCCTTCCCTGTAACTGATATTAACGTGCTGAAGGAATGAACAAGCCCTACTGATTGTTTTCTCTGGTAAGATTATAAATGAAAACACATTTGAGTAAAGCCTGTGGAAAATGTAATTTGTTATGTCACAGCAATCACTCAGCATGCACACAGCTCAATTTGACAATACCAGACCCTGCTTGTTATAAAACCAATAGCAATTGGCCTCAAGGAAAGAAGGGTAAATGAAGAAAGACTGGTAGCTTGTGGGCTCAAACTAGTTTGGGTCATCTGGAGCTAAAACGGAATGTTTTAACTTGCCAAAGCAGAGTGGAGGCCAAATTTAAATCTCATGTCTCATTTCAAAAACATTCCCTATCTTTTACCAAAGTCCTTTTGATTATTTCAGAATAGAAAAGAGGGAAAATGTCATGTTATGTGTGTATATATATGTATATATTTATATCACTTAAAACACTTTCTAAAAGGAATAATGAGAGTGTAACAAGAATTAAATACCAGATTTTCAATGGAGCTTGCCATAGGCCAACTTCAATTCCATCCACTTAAAAGGAAGCAGTACACAACTTTTGATAATCCGTCAGTGCCACACTTGTTTCAATTCAATACGACCTTATTAGAAAAGCTTCATTTTGTAAAAACCCAAGAGCTTTGCACCAGTGTCTGGATCAAAAGAGAATTTTTTTTTTTTCCCTCCAAATGTTTGTTACTGCTAGCATAATGCTGAATGCATAGCAGATCCAGTGCAAACAAGGCTGATTCCCCCAGGATCCTGCTGAGTTGACAGCCACTGATGCTGGACCAGAAGCTTTGACAGTGCTGTTCCTCTGGAGCCACTTTTTAAGCTGATCTCCAAACGTTGGGTGAACAAGCATACAACAGACAGAAAATTCTTCTGCAAATAGTAAAACCAGAGGATAATATTAAGCAAGAATCATAATTCACTACAAATCTCCCACTATGGCATCTCCTGATCCTGTCAGACAGCTGGAAGAACCATAGAGTCCAGGCTAACTCGACTCAGCTCCACACCAGAAAGTCAAGAGCAAAGAAGGAAAGCTGGAAACACTTTACACAGTATATTCACTAGTGTGGTTGCTTACTTCTATTTTGTGTTTAGGGCTGGAGGATTGCTTGGTATGAAGGAAGAAGAAATTAAAGGGAAGCAGAGACTGAAATCAAGCAGAGGAGGAAAAGCAGTAAGGTACAAAAAAAATGAAGGGTAGGGACAAGGGAAAAAATATGCCGTCCTTCATTATGTCAACAAAATAATAAAATGTTTTCTCAGTATTGTCCCTGAAATTGACCCAAAAACCAGTTGGAGGGATAGTCCCTCCAACTCAAAACACTCTTTAGTGTAAGAGCTGGAATTAGGGCAATGGTCCAAGTGGCCTGTGTCTGATGTTCACCCATAACAAACACTTGAGAAAGAGTTTAGCAAGGCCATCAGTGATTAATGACATACAGATATCTTGTACATTTATACAGTCTTTCATAGACCCATATTTCCATGATGTATTCCATGACTGACTTCACGCATCCACAGCATCCTAGGGTGAAGAATGTCACAGCTGAGATATGTTTTGAGAAGAAGTATTTCCTTTTGTTTTGAACATCTTCCTACCTAGTCTCCTGTGTCATTGTATCGTAAGACACAGTGACTAGTCATTCCCTATTTGCCTTCTCCAGATATCAAACAATTTTTGGAATCTCAATTTTCTGTCTTCTCAGTCTCTTCTAGGTGGAGGGGCCTTGCTTAATTTATATAGTTCACAAGGAAAAGTGATTTCATAGTGCTGGTCACCTTGTCACCACTTTTTTGTATCCTTACTATTTCTACTATATTCTTACCAAGACAGGAGAAGCTAGAACTGCAAACAGCATTTTAGGATTAGGCATACTTTGGATTTATATAGCTTTAAACATCATATAGAACCATTAGGAGGTTCTCTGGGTTGCTCTTCATTTTCTACTAATTCCTAACATTCAGTTCTATTTTTGACTACCAGTGAGAGCTGAGCTGATGTTTTCACAAAAGTAGCTAACTGCAGTATCTTGTTCCTGAATGACAAGGGAGCAAGTTCAGAATCCGTCACTGCTCAGGCAAAGTTAAGGTTGTTTCCTTAATGCGACCCATCACATACAGGGTGTTTCATCTCTCACCATTCACTCACTCTGTGTCCTGAGGTCTTTCTGCAGAATTTGTAGTCACTGTTCATCTGTGCTACCCAAAATAACTCGGTATCATCAGCATGTGCTCAAGTGCCTCTTGCAGTACATGAAGACTAACAGATGAATTTTCATCAGATTGCATTAAACAGAAATGCTAAAATTAGTATTACAAGCACTTGAGCAAAACACAACAAAATGCTATACCTACAAATGTAGAGCATTCCACTCTGATCTTTGCTAAAGCTGAAAAAAAAAACTCACAAAAATTGTCAGGACTACCACCTTTACAAAGAGGGATTTGCTTTCCAAACATTTTTTTGCAGCCTGCATGATTCCCTTGATGAACAGCATCAGAGTCTAAGACTTCAAAATTGAGTTCAAAATGATCAGTTTTAGCTGTAAGCTTATGATTCAGTGATGAATACTGACAAGAACTTTTTGACCTCGATGTTGTGACCAGGAAATACAAGCCAAAATTACAGCTGGCATTGGAGTGTTTTAAACAACGGTCAGATGGTGAGTCTGGTTATTTCTAGAGCTCTGCTGTGGTTACTGGGGAACTGCAAGAGCAATGACAGAACCGTAGCAAGAAAAACTGGTAAGTGTGAATTAAAGGCACAGTGCCAGACCAGCTTACAGCTTGCATCAGTGCAACTCATTCCAACTTCTAGTTACAGCTATAACTGGCCACAATTTAAAACATACAAAGAACACATGACTTAATGCTTTAGGTCAAGATGTGCTAAACAGATTAAGGTTTCAGGCACAAAAATCTCCTAGATAATAGGTTGGCCAGCATTCCCACATACTTTCTATTCTTCATTTTAATCAAGCAAATAATAATAATAGCTTAATTTATATAAAGGCACAATTTCCAAATACTCTCTCAGTACTATCTAAGACAAAAGAGGAAAACTAACAGGAGGGATTATGAAGAAAAAAAAAAGTGGATGAAGAAATAACTATTTTTGTAGAAAAACATTGTTAAATTGTTCATGTAATAAGCCTCTTTGGCTTCTGAATACATTTTAAAAGAAAGAAAGGAATCTTTATGAACAAAAAAAGAAACATAAAAAGATGTAAAAAAGAGAAGAAAACAGATTATTTTTGAAAACAAATGAAAACCAGGGTTAATATCCTTGACCTTTTAATGTCTAGTGGAAGGTGTCCTCTCCTATGGCAGGGGGGTTAGAACTAGATGATCTTCAAGGTCCCTTCCAACCCAAACCACTCTATGATTCTGTGATGATTCTATGTGTATCTGTTCCTAAAAACTCTAGTTGGGGGGGCATCACAAACTTCAACGATTGCTACCCATATTATTGCAAAATGGGTTTTGGGCTCTTTACCGAATGCCCTTATAATGGCATAAACCAACCTCTTCTTTTCACAATTGCAACAGAAAGCAGTTAATTTTCTTCATTTTCCAGATACCTGTAATGCTTATGTACTTTTTTTTTTAAATTGGAAAACTCCTAATTCCTTCATAATTTCCTCATATGTTACATTTTCTACACTTACAGTAGTTCCGGTTCATCTGTTCCTGATTCCCTCCTGGTTTCTTCTCACCTATAGACACCATTACCATCTTTACCTGAAGGATCTCAGATACTGCTTTGTTCCAGACCTCTCTTCTGTTACTGAAAACATTATATCAATTGGGTAAGATAAAGGCATGGCTTTTTGACATACTCTTGGGAGTGCCTGGCTGCCATCTCAAGTTCAGTATAGCTTAAACACAGCTCTGAGTCCCACCTTTGAGCCATCTTGTTCATGCCTCTTCTTCACATTCTCAAAGGACTCTCCTGTCCTGCCAGCCTCAAAGACCCGTAACCTGGCATCCAGGTTTAATTTAGACTCTTTTCTGTGCTCACAGAACCATCTCCAAAACTTAGCCTTTTTCATCCACTCACGCTGTTAAAATTCTCATTAAGGTCACAGTTATTTTACAGCTCACTTACTGTAACATCTTGGCCCTGACAAAGGCATTTTTGTCCCAGGCATATCTATTTATACACTGCTGCCAAGACTCTCTTCAAAACCCACCAGTTCGATTAGCTCATGCAGCTCTTTGCATTTTTGACAGTTCTCCTCAAATAAACAAAAAATTCAGTTTTTAAGACATTGACAGCTATTCTCATTTAGTGAATTGTTTTTCATTTATCATCCAGGGATGAGGTTCAAGCTTTAATTAGTCTGCATATTGCCCATCTGCTTATTTTTCAAAAATGCTACCTCTCAAGCCTACTTGAACTCCCCATAACATACATAACTTTAGGCTTTTCTCTTCCATGCCCCCCCCTTCATGCTCACCTCGTCACTGTAATTCCTAAAAATCCCTGCTTTTCCCCCTTCTCTCTTCCCTCCTCCCCCCCAACTAACTGATAACGATCAGTCTGCTAGTGTGTGGAAGACAAGTTCATTTTTCATTGTCCCACGATGTCGTTGTACAGGCCGGTTTGTCTCCAGTGTTTCACGCTTTGTTTTGGATGGACAATATGCTCTGTTATATGTAATGAATGCCTTATCTGCACTTGGGTGCCCTAAGAACAATAATGATAACAAAATTAATATTTCTATTGTATCATATGAAAGCTGAACTGATCTAATCCAGCAAATAATTTCCTCAACTAGGATCTGCACAAACATTGTAGTTTAGGAAGTTCAGAAAAGCACAAACATCTGCCAATTAGAGTTGAAATCTTATTAGAGCTGCAGAGGCAGTAGTCCTACTTAAACTAGTATCATTATATATAAATTATGTTGGCAGACTTCATAAAATATGTCAGGGCAGAACCAGATGTTTCCTGGACTGCATATCCTCAGTAGGTTCTGCACTACCACTTTGCAAATGAAAGTGAAGGCCTTTTCAGTGAAGTCAGTTTCTCTCTTCTTTCCGGAAAGACCACCTGTTTTCTTATATTGTACAGAGACTAGTACATAAGTTACCAATTAAGTTTTCAATCACTCAGGCCTTCTAGGCAATTCTGCTAGTCTGACTTTGTCCATTTTCTATGTTAAAAATGCCAGGCTTCTAATTGAATTCTACATATTTCCTTAATCCTTGAATTTAGGGTTAATATTTCAACTCATTTGTGGTTTCAATCCTGTCTTCAAAACTTAAGAGCCTAAGCCTACTTATGCAACTTTCATTCCAGCTTTGACCTAGGAGTACGACATGTTTTTTACAAGAAGTGACTGAACAAGTCTATGCTACTAAATAGAAACCTACTTATATTTGCAAAGGTTTTTTTTATCTTGATACTCACAGTTCTCCATGCTCTCCACAAGCTAGTATTTTTTTCATAAGCAGCATTAGCCTGGATCTAGTGAACATGTATTGCAGGTTCAGGCTTTTGTTTAAAATGCATCCTATCCTTGTATCTTACTTATTATCTCTGCCATGAAATCTGGTTTTTCTATTCACAGCCATACATTGCTTCCATTAACTGTGATTTTTTATTATTCCTCAGACTGTAATACTTACTTCTACACACATTCAGATCCCTTTACAATTGTTCATATAGTGACATAATCTTGAAACCTGTTTCTCCAAGGCTAGGATTTCACAGAAGCTGGTAAAAGTAAAGGTACATTAGACATTCTGTATCTGAAAGAGGAATACTAATAATTAGGGGAAAGAAAACAGTAAAAATAAGCTGCTGAGCAGTTAGGAAGTATGGGTTTTCCAGCAAGAATCATCACTTAAACACATACACATCTCTGTAAACTTTCCTGTTAGAGCATTAAGTAGCTACTCTTAAGGATGGGGTGTCCAAGCCCCACTTACTATACACCTGAGACTGTTCTTGGTAGCTGTTTCTGATTAAGTGGTCAGTGTCATGGCCTGATTCACACTGCACTCAGGCTTTCTCAAGCAATGAAGGCTCAGGGTTGTATCTATTCCATCTCAAGCTACACAGAAAGTATTCCTGGGTTTTTATAGATATATATAGAAGCTGAGGTGTATTGCAAGAAACCCGTAATCCATTAGGTACAACTGCCTCATACAAGTAAAAGCTATTAGGTCAACACAGTTGAATTCCTTCTGCTTTTCCTTATACTCTCGATAGGGGATCAGAGAAAAGGCATGCATGAGACCTCACTCCTGATATTTGCAAGCATTCTGATGCCAGACTCTTCCTCCAGAAATAATAAGCAAAAAAAAAAAAAAAACAACAAAACAATCTGAGTTGGTTTTGATAGTGATCAGGTCTTTAACTGGACTAATTCACTGTTGAAATGTTGATCTAATGATAGACCATTAAAAAGAACATTTGGGACTGATGAGAGATTGTCTCCTGAACAAAAATAATACTTGTCAGCCATTGGTTGGGAAAATAACAAACAGGCTTTTCCATACTTGTTCACATATGATTTAGAGATGCATTGTCTGGGAACATCTGGTCAATGGAAATCTTTAAAGAAGGAATGTCTTCCAGGCTACCCTGATTTCCTTGCCTTCCACAATGAAGCATCATCTCCATTTGGGTTCATACAGCAAGGCTCATCCAATGGTCCCAGTGAGCAACCCCCTATATAAATCAAGAACAGAGGTTTTGTGAGAAAGGTGCATCTTTATGAACATCCTTGGTTTAAGCTGAGATAGGAGACATACGTAGCGATTTGACATTCCACAGCCTGATATACCAACCTCTGCCAGCTCTGAAATAAAGGAAGGGTGATGTCTGGCTTCAGCATTGCTTAAGTGCAAGCTGACATGTGGCGTAACAGTCTGAAACAGCCTGAAATCTGTAGCTGACAGATTTATCTTGTGGTTACAGATGACCGTCCAGATGGACTGGAAATCTCTCCTCTGGAAGGTATGCAATTGCTATTTGCAGTCCATTTGAGTTACAGTGAGTGACAATTTGCTTCAGTTTCTCATCCGATTCAGCTGTTTGTAACAAAACTGAAGTTCAAGGACTGTAGTGTCATCCTAAAAGCAATGGCTTTAAGTAATTGAGCAGACATAACAGCATTAATTCCATATGCACAAGTAGTTGATGAATACTTTCTGTAAACACCCTTAGCTTTGGACAGAGTCTCAATTTTACTTTGCTGTGAATCACTGGTATTTTATGGAAAGGAATGAGCTCACAGTATGGAAATATGCATCATGAAGGAAGCTAAAAAGTGTCTTTAAGATTTTAAAAAAGAGAGAAAGGAAGGAAAGCAACATCACCATCCTGAGTCTAAGGCAGTCCAGTTTTCTCAAGTCAAAGACAGAAAAAAATACTGTTATTTTTATTTTGGGAAAATAAAAAATTCAGATTTTTTTTTTTTATTCAGAAATTGTCAGTAGTCAACTTTTTCCCTTGAATTCCAAAGGCGTTTTCAATCTATCAGATACCAAAGAGATGAAGGATAGTTTTTTTTTCACATGTTATTCAAGACTCCATTAGAAGGATGAGAAAAGCCACAAAAAGAATCTGCAATTGATGAGAATACCCAAAAGAGATGACTTCTAGGGCCTGACTAATGATTATTTTATCCCAGACCTAAAACCAAAGGTAAAGATGATATCTGAAGAGAGGGTTTGGGAAGAACTCTCACTTTTCTTCAGCATATTAAGCTTGAACTGTCTTGGTTATATCATAAATTGGTTGCATTTGTAAATGATGGCAGCTTTTAAAAGGAAAACTATTTTGTTAAAGAATACAAGTTGGCTACCACTGCAAATATGCAGGTACTCTGTAGCTGTCTGGCCTTAGTATTTGAAGGGTTTCCACCAAAAGACTGGGATATATTTACAGTTATTCTTCCTAGGACTTTGCATGTCAAATGTTCATTTGCTTAAGAGGTTTGTGCCTTCAGGAGAAAAATGTTCACTGACTTCTCTTTTCAGAATTTTTCATGAGCCCTCTATGATTACAACCATTATAGCAAATTACATGGAAAAATAAGTAATTGTAAGAACCAAACTTGTAGTGTTACTCATGGAAACTTAGATACCCTTCAGAAAATGTAGCCTTTTATGATTTAGCTTGACACTGAAATCTGTTCACAAAGGCACATGCTTTGTTCTGTCAGTAAGCAGTATTTACATACTAATGTTAGTTTGCTAGGCACAGTAGGACTGAAATAGAGGAGTACTTACTTATTTTATTCTGGCTTTTGGAGATCTTTATCCTGGGAACAGCTGTCATTAGAGAAAGCTGTTTAGCTTTCTTAGCATCTGGAATGATAGTAGCTGGTGTCATTTTTAAATGACTTCAAGATGTCTTCCAGGACCTAAATAGATTGATAATTGATGGCCTTTTTTCTCTGATCATTGATTTTTCAGTCTTAAGGGTGGCACCAACTATAGATGGCACCTCTTGAAAAGCTCTCGGATCAATTGGGAGCATATGTAGAAGCAGAACAGTGTTTACTGATGTCATGATGATAAAGATGAAGGGCTCTTGGGAGAAGCTGCAGGGTAAGTCCTCATGATTAAAGATCTGTGTTTTCTTTGCTTATTGTGTGTTCATTATCTCTGTCTTTAAAATGCTATTTGAGTGTTCTTGAAGCTGAGGCCACAAGGAGTATTAGGACATTTAAATTAGTAATACCCTGCAGATAAAATGGGAAGGAAATTTGCTTCTGCACCTTAATAAACTCAACAGTAAACTTACTCTGGATAGTACTGAAGAGGAGATAATTTGCACCAACAATAAATTAGCTACAATGATTTTCAGAATGATTACTGTAGTTTAGAGTGATGATGTAGAGCCTGTTTCAGTGTCACCACTGCCGTATATGGGGATAAAGAAATTATATTAAATGTATGGACTAGATTACTCTTAAAAGTTGAGCTGGCTGGGGAACAAATTCCTACTAAAATGGTATTGTGAGCTCTGTTCTCAATCAGGAAATACAGGCAAAGAGGATTTTTCTTTCCCCCCTTTTTTTTTTTACTTTTCTTTTTTTTCACCCCTCCATAATTTTTCTACCTTAGTGCAGGAAGTTCAGCTGGTCCTGTTCCTTGCTATTATTTGCTTGAGAATGTCACCTCTGCTGACAGCAAGAGACAGATATAGAAGTCAGAGATAGAAAAGATTCAGGCTCTTACTTTTTGCTTTCAGAGTTCAATCTCATTTTGTTGTGAATGTCTGTATTTCCTTCTGGAAGAATATGACAGGTGGAGCAGCTGAGTGTTTTTTCTTCATGCAGATGGAAACTCTGCCCCTCTGAGAGGAAGGTTAGCCTTTCTTGTTTTGAATACAGCTTTTGAAATGACCGTGATGCAAATTAATTTCTTTTTAATTAAAAACAATATAAAATAGAACAAAAATTAGCAGAGTTTACAAGGAATTAATACCTACTGTCTTGAGAAGTTCAGGTTACAGAATGAACTACAGATAGCAGACATTCAGAGGCAGTTTAAGGGAGTTAGGTAGCTGCTGTCACTCTTTTAAGTCCTTGTTGGATGAAGGGCTGAAAGAACTGATGTTACCGGCAATTTACTTGGGCCAAACAACAGTACTGTTCAAAGACTTCAGTGTGGTATACAGGGGCCCAAGTGTAAAGTGTTTTCCATACAGATAAGCACTTATAGAAGAATGACAGATAACAAGTCATAAAAGCAAATGTCAAAAAAGGTCCTTCTGCAAAGTTAATAGCATTTGTTCAGAGAGCAGGAGGTTTAAAGCTTAGATACTTTTTATTTTTCACAGAGTTCAGCACTGTCAGCTCAGTCACTGAGCCAAGTTTTCTTCTTATATTAACTTTGGGAGTACAGATTACTGGGGTTTAGTTTGGTTTCGGTTGTGGTTTTTGATTTTTTGTTTTGAGATTCTTTTGTGCTTTGGTTTTTGTTTTTTTTTTTTGGGGGGGGTGTCTCTGTTTTTTTGCTTTTTAGTTGTTTTTTGTGTTTTTTTTTGGGGGGGGTGGGGAGGTTGTGTTTTTAGGTTTTTTTTTTCTGTTGTCTGGACAAATACTTGCCTGCACTACTTAGATCTAGGAGTTAGACTTGCTTGTCATTTTTACAGAATCATATATAAAGATTGAAAAGGCAGACTGATTTCTAGTATGTGTGTCCTACAGGATGTTCAGTAGATAATATGAAAGAGAACTGAATTAACATTCTGATGAGCTCAGATTTCACTAGTTATTTTGAAAGGTAAGCATAGTACACAAGTGATCTAGTGCAGTATAGCAACTCACAGAAAGAAAGCACTTTTCAGTGATTAACATTAACCTCCACCTACCACACATTTGAAAATACATAGAAATAACTGTAAAACACCATCATAAGCTAGACAGTGTAAGAGACAGGGTCTTAGAAAGGAGTAACATATAGGAAAAGATGAGCCTGTGACACAGGATGATCTAGAGCAAGGCCAATCTTAGCAGACAAACATCCTCTTCCAATTAGTGATGTCTATAGAAGAGTTTTTTCTCTCCCAGCCTCCTGACACCATCACCTACCAAAGTTATTGCCATCCCTCAGCCAGAGGTGTAGGTTGTACACATCATGTAAAACTGGCCAGGTTATGGACAGCTGGACAATTTTAACTCTTTACATCAGGTTTCTGCTAGATTAGGAAAGGAAAGGTGATGAGATTATTACAAGACTGTGATAAACCTGAAAAAATATGCTTAACTTCTTCATCCCTAGTCCTCCAGCTGAAAACTGATATGTGGCATGGCTGGAACAAACTCCAAATTCTTTGGCTCACTCTGCAGTTTCCCATTTTCCGGTCTGCGGACAAGGATTGAGTACCACATTCTCCTGTCCTACCCTATTTCATGACCAAGCCATAAAACCAATATCTAACAAAGCTCCATATGAGTGAGTAGAGGGGGTTTCTCCCAGGGGAGCAACATTTCTTATTTTTATGTAAATAAGAAAATCAAGTATACTATTTAGTTACGGCCAAGCTTCTCTGAAATGTATTCAGTGACCCAAAATGTATCCCCAAGTACTTGGACCACCTCCATCTCTCTTACTTGCCAAAAAAAACCAATAGCAACCATTTATACAGACAACAGAGGAATTTTAAACCATACTGTATGATTGCTTTATATCAGAGAAGGAATTTTTTATAAGCTGACAAAATTTGCAAGGTTTATACTTTGTTGATGTAAATATCACACAATAGATTCACAAAAGACTTTTAACTGCTGAGTTATGCTTCTTTGATTCAAGACCATAGGGTTATTTTCTTTTGCTCTAAATCTATTGCTTATTTCATTCGTACCCAAACAGTGGAACAGGCTGCTTACCTTTCCATTACCATGGGAAAATACACTTATTCCTTCATGTAAATATCTATGTCTTTTCACCTGTTCATGTACAGTGCACTCAGATCAGATACATTCATTTAAAATTAATCTCCCCTCTTAACCAAGCTTACACAGGTGAAGCGCATGGCTAGCAACTGACTCCTAGCTAACAACAGGGACTGCTACATGTGTACTAGATGGAGGTCAGCATCAGAAACTGAAATGCCCAAATGATGGTCAGCATCCGGTTGGTACCTTTCAGTAACAGTCTCAGGTGCCATTTCTGATGCAGCACTGATGGGAGTTAGCCTGTGTCTGCATCTGCAGCCAGACAGCATGCAGCATGGCTTATTTGCATGTTGGGGGCCCCTGATCAGCCATAGATTCTTTCTGTTGTGTAAATGAGACCTTATGCAATGAGCAGTTCTCCAAAAGCTCCAGTGCATTTCGTCAGCATCTCACTCCAGGGGAGCAAGTTCCTCTAAGGTAAGTCTTTCTCTTTATGGGAGTTCATACAGTCCAGACAGGTGTTAATAGCCAAATTCCAGCAGGATCATCCTTTCCCCTTCCCTTTCTGTGCTTCCTCAGCAAGGCTGGAGAAGGGATGTGCTGCTGGGATAATGAGCTGTCTCAATGTTGCTGTGACTCTTCCATGATACTGATCTCACCACAGCAACTGCATGAGACTCATACTTTAACAGGACAGACTGCCGATTAATTTGGAGCTCAAACACAGGGACCTCTTTCCAACCAGTGTTCAAAAAGAAACATTTAATCTCCCTTCACTACAAAGTGCAATATCATGATTCAAGTGGGAAAAGGTGGCATAAGAAAATGCTTGATGTATTGCACTTACTTCAAATGCAAATTGATTTTTTTTTTTTATAAATGTCAAATCCCACTTTATGCACACACTATTGATTAAGAACTAGCTGACAGAGATCTTTAACCAGAGGTATTGGTACAGAATTGTCCTTCACAGAGGGGATTTTCTGTAAAGGTTCTTATCTACATCCAAATCTATTCAGTTTCTTCTGTCTAGAAAAGCAGACATGAAAGCAAGCCATGTACTCATCCACCTTTTCATGCACTATTCAAAGGTGGCATGGACCACATAATAAATGTCTGTAATAGGAACTACAGAGAATCTTGCTGAAGTAAAGATCAACACGTGCTCTTTTGTCATTCAAGCATTCTATTGCTGGTAGCCTCAACAGCTGCAGATTGTGAAGCTAGTTTCTGCCAGCCTTTCTTAATGAACAAGCTACTTGTCTGCTTTAAGTAGGCCATCTTTTGCTCTGGTGAGATACATATCTATACATATGAAAATGGACACTTACCTATAATGTAAATAATGTATGCCTCAGACAACAAAAAGGATGTTATGCAGCCAGTGATTGTTATGGGAACGCTCTTCATAAGCTGCATTGATTTACATCATAACTTCACAGCAGGATGAGACAAACACTGCCTTGTCATGCACCTGTGTAGCTTCTGCACTGATTCTCCTAAAAGGTTCCAGTAGCACCTCAAGCAACCAGAAATGCACACAGGATGTTTCTGAGGCAGTGTGATGCTTGCTACAGTACTGAACAGAGCAATTAGCTACAATTCTTGAGTAATATGTACCAGAGAACTTCACATTTCCTCTCAGTAAGTTACATTTCTTATCTCATATCCTATCTTTGTATCACTTTTATTCATTTCAAAGCAAAAGGATCAGAAAATATTAATACGAAGGGCAATAAATTCCATCATTCCACAGTATATAAAACAAAAATAAACTTCCACTTTGCTTTGTTGAAGTCAAGACAGAATGAGCTACACTAGAGTGAGCTACTAAATAGGACACTGAAGCCAAAGCAAGTAAGGGGAGAGCACTGTTGAGTCTTGAAAGACAGAAGTTAGAGGTTTTTTTCATGGAACATAGCCCCTCCCGGGTCTCAATTCGTACTCCAAGGAGATAACAATTTTGGGAGTAGAAATAACTTCCAAGCTACTTATAAATATAGAACTCTGTAAGGCATTTTATTTAGTGCCATGTGACATACTAACCAAAGGGCCAGTGCTACAGAGTATCATTTTATGCATACTTTACCTGGCAAAAAGGAGATGACTGAGAAACATGTAACAAGAGACAGATTTCTAGAAATCTACAGGAATAGCAGGAACTTTCTTTCCCTAAGAGAACTGCCAGGAAAGCACTGCAGAACTACCTCACCTCACATTATTAAACTTTTAATGGAAGATCTGGACTGCTGTAATAAACTCAAGTGAAACAAAAATCAGCAAAAAGACAAATAACAACAGATATGTTTGGCTGGCATTGGGTAGGTAGGTGCACCTGACACCCCCAATTTTCATGCAGGAGGTGAGCCCAGTGAACTGGATTTATTGTGCAGAGAAAATTTCTATGTCATACAAAACACAAACTCACAGCTCTGATCCTTCTGGATTATTAAAATAGGTATGATAGAATGTACAGGTGGTCAACCAGTGTGTTCCAATCCTTCCCTCTGTCAATAAACTTTATGAGTCTATGATAACATAGCCATAAAAATGGCAAATAGTGTATTTACCTACCACATTTGAGATCTATGAACCTATTTAGAGTAGGTTAATCAAAACTCATATATTTGAAATGCTACAGAAGTTTACCTCCTTAAGATACTTTGCCTTTTAAGTAAAAAAATTATTGCTCTGGGGCTACCAGGGATTGGCTGAGTCAGCCAATTTTGTTAGCATTCAGTATTCCAGTCTTACATCCACAAAATTTACTCTATTGTTAGCTTATGCTGCTTAGCCTTGTAGTGTACACTTTCTGTTCCAGTAATTTTGGACATGCTAGATTGATCTGTTCAGTTTTCTTAATGCTGATTTTCCTAAATCTCTTTCTTGATTTGGGCACGTCACTTATGTTTTCTTCTGTGCAGAAATATGATTGACCTAAAGAGAAAGGGTGCAAGTATCAAAGGATGCTAATAATGTTTCCTGCTCCAGTTAAGCAATGTAAGTATTGGTACTGGTGTTTTATCCTTCTACACGCCTTTTGGTGTCTCACATTAAAGATTTTCACAGTATATGAAATACAGAATAAGTCACCTTCTCTTAGGGGGAGACTATTTTACATTCCTCTTGAAATACTATGATCAATGTCACAGCCGTATTCCCGCACAGAAAATGGATGTAATTTCTGCCTGGTTTTAAGAACACCTCACATTAAATGTGTGCAGTTAGAAATCATTTATCCATCAGCCACTGAATCTTATATTAAGATTTTTATGGTATTATAGGAAAGAAACATAATCTTGGTTTCCAAATGCACAAAGCATTGAGCCTTTGATCCCACAATCACAATCATTCATGCAGTACTACTGAAAGAGGTAATATAACTTAGAAGTGTAAGGTAATTTAATGAACATGCTTTCACACTGTGAAAGCCTTGCTGCTTCCTACCCTCTTCGTCTGACTGCAGCCCGAGTTGGAAGAAACTGAGAAATTACAGTATTTGTCTGTTACGTTAGAAAAGAACTGAAAAAGTCCAAGTCAATTAAAATTACTGTGAGAAAGACTACACATGGCCTACCAACAGATACGGAATGGGCCCTAATCATAAGAAAGAAACTGTAAGAAAAGGCACATTGTAGGAACAGAAAATAAGATCAAAATGAACTTTCTGCAAACAGCAATTAAAAGCTGTACCTGGAAAATTACAAATGACCCATAAGTAAGAAATTTATTGAATTCACATGTACAGTACCTCTAATATTCACTTCGGTGTTCATTTCTGACACATTTTTATTTCAAAAATATTTTAAGACATCTCAGTTATCTGCCACTAAAGTGATAGTACCTGTTGGGATTGGTTATAACAAAGTACTCATATTCCTGTCAGACAGAATGATCTAATCTTCAGTTCAAATGCTCTCGCTTATCTTGCCACATACTATTCTAAAGCCTTGAGGTTATGCCAGTTTATATCCCAGGACATACAAACTGTCTTGTGTTTGCCAGATGCAAGTGCTCATAAGGCTGAAGGCTTTCCAAATATTATAGCAAGACCTTCACTATATCTCTCTTTAATGAGCATATATAACACACAATGGGCATATTTAAAATTTGTTCAAGAGATGGGAGGTGGTAGTTGTTTTCAAAAGGGAAGAACTTCCATGGGCTCAATGATGAAGAGTAAAATTTAGAAAATTACTTTTACACTGAACATCTGGCACCCAGGTAACTTTTCTAGTGGTACCTGCAGCCATGGAAAGAAACATGTCCACAGAAAGTAATCAGTGCAGAAAGATTTAAATTAACAAACATGTGAAACTCATACCTTGGCATGTCTTCTTTCAGAGAGTTTGTATCTAACTCCTGAAAATAAGAAAGCTCCTACTTTTTCTGGAGACTCCTTTTTTTTTCAAGAGCCAAGTGCCTAACCATTTTCTACAAAGGTGATCAGGCATTGGAACAGGATGCCCAGGGAAGTGGTGGGATCACCATCCCAGGAAGCGCTCAAAAAACCTGTAGATGAGGTCTTTAGTGACATGGTTTAGTGATGGTCTTGGCAGTCTTGGGGTAATGGTTGGACTTTATCTTAAAGGTCTTTTCCACCCTACTTGATTCTATGAATCTATGATTCTATAAAGCACAGAAGGATGGAACAGTGACTGGTGATACCACAGCTCTTTGTAAAGCCCAGTTAGGACAACTATGGTACTTAGAACTCAGCTCAGTCACTAGAGTACTTATGGAATCTGTGGGCTTAAATCTCTACAGAGTATGAAGAGATAAAGGAACCGGGGTCCCCAACACAGTAAATTACCTTTCCAAATACCATCTTACTGTTTAAAATAGAGGATACTTTCTCCATCTTCTCCTTTGCCAGCAGCATTTTACATATTGATACATGATTTAAAATGAATTACCAGACTTGCCTTCCAGAACATTCAACAGAACAATGTCTGCCTGCAAATGCTGTTATGTCTTAGAAATCTAACTATTTAGCCCTGTTAACATACATAAGTGTTGACACTAAAAAAATAGTTAAGAGTGGACATATAAACACTTTTGATAATGTAGTAAGACATAGATGCAAAGAGTTTCTTTATGGATCTATATTCTCTTGGTCATGAAAATTTGAAATACACTCAATTGAAGTATGTCCTTTTTTATATATTTCAAAATTCTGCAGAGTCGCCAGGTTTTTTGAAGTGTGGGTTTGGGGTTTTTTTGTTTTTTTGTTGTTTTTTTTTCCGAGAAAAGATAGGGATTAAGAACAGTCTCTCTGAATGAAATAGTTCATTATTATTATTGCCATTTTTACCTGGTTCGGGTTTCTAATTTGCCACATGGAACTAAATCATGATGTGCTTCACTACCAGCAGCACATAATGAGAGCAAGTTGACATTCCTGAGTTCATTTCATTCTATTTGTTTTACTGGTGTTCACAGATACGAATGACCAATTGTCCAAAGAGCAATTTTTCTCAGAAAAGGATTAAATAGATAATAATATTACTCTGTTGATAACAGTTAAAGGTGAAATACACCCTCCTGGTGGGGAAAAAGATCTTTCAACCAAAGCTTTCAAGAAAATATCTTGAGCAACATCAAACTGAGTTTAATTCATGAATTCAGGATTCAATTTTACTCTCACTATAGTAAACAGGAGCTCTCTCAATGTGCATAAAGGAGGAGCAGTAACAGGAAGAATATACTTCATAAAATTCATTACAGAGGCAGGCACTCAGAACACATGGAGCTCTCCTGAAAAGTAGTCACAGGTCAGAAGACTCAACCACCTCCTTGCAGCAGCAGGTCCAGGCTCCTCTTTAGACATGCTCTCTCTCCATTCTCATTCCCTTGGCTGCCAAAAGGTTGTTAAAAAGCTTCTTTAAACGTAAGCTACTAAACTCAAAGCTACTAAACACAACTGAGAGATTTAACTCTGAAATTCCAACTTGCTAGAGCAGGTAGTCAAAATTAATGACTGTGAAAGCACTGCACCAAGTTTCTTCAAGAGTGTTGTAGTGTACTTCACTGGGGTTTAAAAATCAAAACACACCTAATGAATGTATGCATGTACTGTGACTATGTGCCACTTTCTGCAATTCCAGTTTGTGCATTGTGATGAAATGACTTATAGAGATCATTTTAAAAGAACGAGCAGAACCGAATTGGAAATGTTTGTCTCATTTTGAAGTTCAGAAACTTGGAAAGACTGGATTTCTTAACCTTCTGTCAGTTTGACTATTTATATTGCGTGAAGCAAATATGAAGGACATCATTGTTATCATGAAAAAAGGGACCCAGGGTGGTAGTGATGTGCTTACTTGAGTTGAATTATGTGAAAGACTGAAAAGTCAAATGACCTGCCATATCCTGAACAGCCTTTCCATTTGAACCTCAGAAGGACAAAATACATCAATAAATGACATTAGGAGGGTTTTAGTTCTGAATAATTATTGTGTGAAAAGACAGGATAATTTGGAAATACACAAAAGGTCACTGGGGACTTATCATTGAGTCTCTCAAACCGTTTGATTTATTTAAAAGGGGTGGGTGAAAGTCTGCAGACCTAAACTGTCAGTGTAGCAAGATATGGTAACTCAGTATCTTAGCAGATGCATTCGTAGCAGCATCAGTGCCATTTTCCAGCACAGGCATGAAACGTAACAGTGTAGTAAGAAAAGAGGAGCTGATCACAGGCCAGCCACAGAGTAACAACACAGAGAGTCAAATAGAAACCCAAAGAGCAGAGGACAAAATGGCACTGACCATCAGCTAGTACGATGATTACGAGAGATGGAAAACAGGGAAATGTCATCTGCCCCCTCATTCACCCTATTCTGGATGAATAATAGGAATGAAAGGACTCTAGAAACATGAGAAATGTGAGAAACTCTGGTGATCTGAAAGTGGCAAAACAGTTGCTCTCCCAGACTAATGACAAACACTCGTGGCTGTAATACTCCCAGCACATAAGGTTGCTCTGGAGCAGCCTCAGGCAGGTATCCCTCTTACAGCAGTATCTTGGTGTGCATAGATATTAATTCAGCACAGAGCAGATGGTTAGACTGGGTGGGCATATTAGCAAGAGTTCCATTATTGTGCCAGGGAAATCTTTGACAGAATTACAACTACCCAAGTTATGAGCCCTTAGTAGCTATATTCATGCCATTTCTACTTTGTATTCAGGTATGGGCCGTCATTTCTGATTAGCTGTATAATGCAGCTGCATTAAGGCTGTATTCAAAACCAGGTCCTGGCCCTGGAAAAAGTTTTAATTATTTCCATAAATCTGTAGCAAGGTCTATAGGCTGCTTTTTGTTTGGTTGGTTGGTTGGCTGCTTGGGGTTTTTTTGTTTGTTTTGTTTTGGTTTTTTTTTTACATCATCTTTGTCACTTCACCCTTTTCTTTTTTTTCCCTGGGTTGGTACTGTTGTCTTCTCGCTGTCCTGTGAGTTGCTAATACCTCATCCTGAGCTGTTGGCTTCAGGAGCATCCAGGTGGACATTACTGGACTTGGACTGTATCCTGCTCTATGTTCATCATTTCTGCTAGCACCAGTTGTTGGTGTGCTCCTCACCACTTCTGAACCAACAATCTAGATTTTAAATTTGCTCAAACCGGTCAGCTCAGAGGGGAAAGACATGACCCAAGGTTTTCAATTGAACATTCAAAGGATGTGAGAGTAGCTACCGCTATTACTTTGACTAAACAATATACCAATTTCCAGTCATCTGCAGTAAGTATTTGCAGGTGAAATAGTAGTAAAATAGACAATATTTGAAGGCAGAAGAGAATGTCATTGGTATTCAGTTAACTTCTCAGTTCTAGTGGAAATAAACATTTATTGAAACGTACTTCCATAGCAATAGTTTGGTAGCTATTACACCTTATTTTCACTAGATAGAAAGACAAAGTGATTCTTTCATTGTTGCTTACAGAAGAAAACAAAAAAAAAAACACCAAAACTATTGCTAGGCAGGAATCAAACTGAAAATGGACTATATTTTGACCCCATATGCTTCTTCATACTTTATTGCCATGGGGGTAATTTTTGTTCAGATTTTAAGATATTTCAAATTAAAGAGGACTTAGGTTAAAACACATAAAGTTCCTCCATATAAACAGGCAAAATTAATAACCTCCAGGATAAATGACTAATTATTACACAACACAAGCCTAGTGCTCAGTCAACCAGTGTCATTCTTTTTTCAGCAGTTGCTCTTGAGACACTAATTTTATGAAACCACGATATTACTAAGTAGACAGCACATTTTAATACACTTTATATAATGTGCCGCAAACAAATCTACCATGTCAGTGTAAAAAAACCTCTGTGCACACTCCTCTTTTATAGTTGATTGTGAAGGAAAATGAAAGCTTAAAGGATAAAAATATTAAGGTATTCTGAAGGGAACAGGAAGTGAAGACAAGAGTGGATAAGTACAGGTTAGAATATGACAAAGAAGCAATTTAAACTGACTACAGTCTCAAAGTCCCAGCCTGCTTCCTTAGTAGCTGCATGAACCCTGTGTAGCTATTTTTAACCCACTTTCTGGAGTGAGAAACTAAACAGGAATATTCAATAGTTCAGGTTTATTTTATACATGAGAGAAAGGAAGTTGAAACTGGCTGTTAGTTTAGAAACTGGCACTGACCAAATGAGTTCTTGGCAGCCGCAAGGGAAAAATACGAATCATTCACAGAACATAAAAGAAAAAGAAGAGCAAGGATCACAAATAAAATGGTGACATGCAAATTTCAAATGGTCAAGAGAAGAATTTAACTGTTTCCCAGTGCCATTTCTTGGCATTCTCAGTGCCATATTTCTTGCCATTATCTTTCACACCAGGAAGATAACTTTCACATCTGTTCACACAAAAATTTTTAGAGAAAGTAGATTCTCTGATAGATATACTAGAGAAAATCATTTCTAAAAATTATTAATCCAGTCATTGACAGTAACAAGAAACTCCAGGATACCTATTATTCCATTAATAAAGAAAACTTCAGATAGCTAAAAATACCATACATGTCGAGGCATGACTAGTGCTGTGGAGGAGGACATAGCTTACTGTTGCCTAATGTGGAATACAAAGAAGGGCTGGGGGCTACAGCAGACTGCACAAGGTATGTCAGAAACAAAAACACTTTGTGTGTGAAAGGTAAGGGACTAAAAAGATATGAACAGCCCTGGGTTTAATAACTTTCACCTACATTGCTCAGCTCGTGAATCCACCAAGAAGAAACAACATGGACTAGTTTTACAGAGCAGATGACCAGTCAACTTTATCAGCATGGGATGAATATTCAGAGACATCCATAAGTAACACAACTACAAAGCAATCACAGTGAAGGCCACAGTTCCTTCCTGGGCTTTCAAGAGCATGAAAATACATAACCTGTATTCTAACCTGTAGTATTTCAGAATCTGTTTAACAGAATTAGGGGTTTTTGGTTTGTCTTATGGTTTAGGGTTCTTCATATTTGTGGGAGACTGCTCATGCAAATGCCAGAAAGCTGCTATGTGGTAGACATATCCCTTATAAACATTGGACCTAGCGTCCACAGTTTGTATTTCAATAAGCCCAGAGACCTCTCTGGAAACTTGCATTTCTCCCTTTAGGTCTATTTACTTGGCTAGCGGTTTGATTTTTCAGGGCAATGTATTGCAGCAATCACACTTGGCAATCACAGGCATGGATTAGCATGGCCAAGCATAGGAAGACAGGGTATAGTTTTCTGCCCAGCCTTAGGCAGAAAGAAGGGGACATTTCGCACAGCTGGCATTGTACATGTTTGCAAAAGGAACATAAACATGCAAAAGGCCCCACAGGCTTTACATTTTGTCACATCCCAAAGTTCAGCCCAGTTGAAGTGCTTCCTTTTGCCAAAAGAAACTGTGCATAACTTGGGGAGAGGGGAGAGGAGGGGAAGGAATAAACCAACAACCCACAACATTCAGTAAAGAAGCAAACTAAAAGTTGTGTCAAAAGCTAGACCAGCACCTCCTGTTGCTACTGCATTTCCTGGAAGAGGGAAAAAAAGTATGGTGAGAAATGCTGAGCTACTTGCAGATTTTGAGAATAATTTCCTCTACTCTCTTGTTTCTAAGTAACCTCAACCTTACCAAAACAGATCAAATCACTGGCAAAGGATCTTCTCTACAGTGGATGTAGTAGTGCATGTCTGGTAGAGTGATCATAGATTTACTAGCAATATTTTAGTGAGCAAACGAGAAATAACTGGTTCTAGTTCAGTTACTGTGGTAACTGATAACAACTTATTCTCTTTCCTGATAAAAAGACTGCTTTCTGAGCCTGCAGAGGCAGTGCTTTCTGCCTCTGTCCAAGAATCAAACCCTTATTTTATTCCCCAAAAGGAATTGCAAAAGTTTCATCTGAAATTTGACTGGTATTAGAGAACCTTTCCATTATGAAGGAACATAGGATTTACCTACAGGTATTCTTTTACAGAACCAAGCATGATGCCAATCAATACTGAGTGCTTTAAAGACAGACACAAAACCTGAAGCTGATCAATGTTTATTCATAAAAATACATTCTAGAAGAAAACCAGGATTTTTTGTAACAAATCTCCTAGGTTTCATCTGAAAAATACAACATTTTCACTAAGAGTAAATGTAAAGTGGTGGCTTCAATCAGGGAAGTAAAGGTAAGGGAAAGGTAAAGAGTCAAAAGAGCAGCTGCAAACTGTGGAGATATCTTTTCAGCAAATTGATGAAACTGTCCCAGGACAAATATGGGGGTATTCCTAAACTAGTCCTTGACAAAAGACACCATGCAATTAAGCAGTACTCCTGGTGCAAACTGTTCATTAATAAATAGTCAAGATGCCTGATCTGTAATAAAATTTATGAAGCCATTAGGGACCTATCCTTACCCTTCTTTCTCAAGCCCGTTTTTCTTACACTTTAACCTGTCATAAAGAGCCAAACCTCTGCATGCACTGAGAAATAATGCCAGAGAATGTGTGATTTCACTAACCCACATTTTGAAAAGGAGAGCACTTAGTGAACTGCTCAGCTCTTTAGGAAAATCAGCTTTCAGGTTTTACCAGCTTAGACATTTTGCATGTGACAGTTTCAGGGTCCTCATCCAGTCTAGATCCTTGTACATGCCACAGCAAAGAACATGTTCATTATTTTCCATTAATCCTTGAGGTTTTTTGCACAAGATTTTAATGTCATCTTCTGCGTGTTCCTCCATGGATATACCACCAGCTAATGGTTACCAAAGATATGCATTACCAAAGTATCATCTTAAATCAGGATCACCATATGTGTGATACTTTAGGTAATCAGATAGCTATGACAAGATAATCTACCCACAATAATAGCTTCTCAACTGCCTTGTGAGGATAATACCCTCAGTGATATGGTTTAGTGGTGGTCTTGGCAGTCCTGGGCTAATGGTTGGACTTGATGATCTTAAAGGTCTTTTCCAATCTAGTTTATCCTATGATTCTATTTGTGCTTGCCAGGTTCTGTACTGTGGCACAGCATTGTTGATTTCTCATGAAAGACAAGAGTCATTGGACAGATGGAACATCTTTCCCCAGCAGTGGCATTGCCAGTCAGCTGTGTAACCAGCACTGCCACAAATCTGCTATTAAAGTTTCCAATAATTGGTGTCCTTTGATTTTGTTAGCCTGCTGTAACAGGACTTTACAGAGAAGCTATCCAAAGTAAAACTTCTCTGCACTGCAGTGGGTTTGAGATCTGGCTAAAACAACCCTAAGCAATAAATGCTCTTTAATTCCACATTTATTTCACTTGTGAGAACCAATAATAATTAGAAATACTGAGTAATGTACCCGATTTTCATCTTGTGGGTTGTTTTCTTTCTTTTTCAGTTGGTTGGTCTTGGTAGCGTTTAAAGTTCCATATAAAATGTTCAGTGTGGACACAACCATGAGGTCCCACCTCCTACTCTCCTCCTAGCTGATAAAAAGAACAGAGATGTTACAGGCTCACACAATCATTCAAGTTGGAAGTGACCTCAGGACGTCCAGCCTCTTCCACAAAGCAAGGTTAACATTGCATTCCTGTCAGGTATCTCAGGTTTTGAAAACCTCCAGGGCCACAGATTCCACAGCCCCTCTGCACAACCTTTTCCAGTATGCAACAATCCTCATAAAAGGAAACAAACCAAAAAACTATCTTATATCCGGTGTACCTCAGTGAGGAAGAGTAAAGAGTTTTCAAGGAAATGAGAAGTAATTTTCAAAAGCATATAAAGTGCAGGGATAAAGTCTTGACAGCTTCCTGGGTGTTTTCAGGAAGATTTATTTAAGACTGCCCTATATTTTGCTTTTATTCTCCAATTCCAACAAACTCCCTGAAGTGGCAAGTGGCAGTCTTCCTTTTCCTTGCTCTCCTCTGCCTGCTTTCCCAGTGATCCCTTGCTCCACTCTTTAACTTTTCTCCCCAAGATCTTAGTTCTAAGCCTACTTCAAATTAAGCATTCATTCACAAATGGGACTGGAAGTCTTTAAACAATTAATAGTCCAAGCTCAGCTTTGCTTATTTCCGTTCATATAAACCCCTACACTTCAGATTCCTGAGGAAACATGCAGAGGGCTCAGAAAACAACCACTGGATCAGCTAGAGCTGTTTGCTGCCTCCCTATTTCTCTCCTATAACATAACCTAAGCTGTTTTGGTTTGTGGCATTTTTTTTTTTCTTGTTTGTCAAACAAGAACAAACACATATTTTGTTCTTGTTTGACAAACAAGCAGTCATCTGTAGTCTGTGTATGTATTTCTGTGTACGGTGTTATTATGCATGGAAATAGGGAGTCAAGGAATGGCACTGCTTTTAATGTCCTTTCAAAACAATGGAGAAGCTCAATTATTAAGCTCACTACTGCTCTTACTGATAGTTAAAATACATATTTAAAAATCAAAAATACTCTTCTTATATAAAAGGGAAAAGAAGAAAAAAAAAACAAACCAAACCCTTTTATCAATATTCCATTATATGTATGTTCTCTTCTCTGTTAGCCTCTTTTACTTCTAATTTTCTTTGGTCTTCAACCTCATCTTCATTCCCATCACCTTTTTCTAAATAGGATAGTGTGAGAGGATACTAGATGTTAGCTTTGGTCTCTGAACTTCTTTCATTTGCCTAAATAGTATTAAAATGGAAAAAAAAAAGAAAAAAAAAGAAAAAAGAAAAGGAGCTGTTCAGTGTTTTCTTTGTTACCTTTAGAAGACTTTTCCCTTTAATATTTTTTTCTAATATTTTTGGTTTGTTTTCTTCCATAGCATTAAGTTTTTCTTTCTCTCAAAGGTGCCTGATCTTTTCCAATGTAATATCATTTTCCCTTCAAAAGTATCCTCGTCCTTACAAGTACGCTTTTTGATGTCTCAGACCTTTTCTTTATGGGCTGACCTTTCATTCTGCTTTTATTCAGAACTGTTCAATCAACGCAAGTCCAAGCCCATGTTATTAGAAGCATAAAACATAAAAAACTTCCTTTTTTGTGTTTGAACAGTGCTCTCACTGTCTCTGCAAGAGCTAAGTAGATATATCATATAACTAGGCATGCACTACATTAGCTCTAATAGATCTTTATACATGCATAAAATGGTCTTATATGAATATGTAAGTATAAGCAATATTGGACATAGTTGTGTTGCTTTACATCCAGGTGGCCAACAGCTGGAAAGACTGAGGCCAGAATGAAGATAAGCTTCATTTTTCCTGAAAGCTTAGGCATGCATGTACCTACATGTCATGGGGCCCCACCATTATTTTATTGCCCTGACATCACTATCATTATACACATTGAAACAGCAAACTTTGTATGTTTGTCATTCTCTCTACCTAGCATGGTCTCTATATCCACTACTGAGCAAGGACACGTGTTGCAGCAAAATGAAAACTGTAGATTTTATTTCAAGAAAGATATGACTCCACAGTTTATTACAAGTGCTGTACTCTACAACTTAATAGCTAAGGATTAGTAAAACAGAAAATCAAATAAAAACATATTTCTGTGCAGTAAACTTGGATTTTGACAGTGAGACAGTATTTCACATAGTTTTCAAGCATTGGGCATTACAATAAGAGAATAGTCCTAATTCTTTTTATATATATTTCCAAATTTCAATCCCGTGCTCGCATCAAATATCTAAAAAACTTTGACGGGCCTTTATCCAATTACTGTTTTAAAATAAAATGCATAAAAATTCCAGAAATATAAAACAGAAAGAATCCTGTGCACTGTGGCTGGAGTCTAAAGACCCACATTGCCCAACCAACTGCCTGAAACACTAGACTATAGCAGCCTGTGCCTTCTGGTATACTTAGAGAGACTTTTCAGTTCTTTCCCCCTCCAGTGGCCCAGCTTGTAAGGAGAAGTGAAAAATGACACCATTCAGCATGGGTGGCCGCCTGGCATCCCGGGCAAGCTCTTGGATGTTAACTTACAGGGCTAACATTGATTATGTTTCATGATGTATGCAACATATTTCTAGATGCTTCACGCATTATACAATATAAAAGAAATAATGTGCAGTAAAGAAGATAAATTTCCCCAAAGAAATCTTCACTTGCAAATGTACCATAATGCCATTTTTTTCAAGGTATCTACAAATGAAAGTGTCTACTGAAGATTTCAAAAGCTCCAAAGCATGCTTCAAAATCAAGGTAAGGTATACCTTGAATATGCTAGTTTTCAATATATAGACCTTGGATATACAAATGAAAACTGATATTAACAAGTTATGCAGTATTATCAATTTTATCCCATTCCATACTAGTGTGAGTCGGGAGAACTGAGACAAAGCTGGTGGTATATAATGGCTTTTTCTCATTAGAATTTTGTTTATATATGAAAGAGCAATCATAATTTACTTTGAGCTTTCCTCTCCAGAAATTTTAAAAGATAGCATTCTGAGTCCACATGTCTCTCAGTTTAACCATATGTTTTGTTGTTACTGTTTACCCTTTCTTATTCCAAGATTCAAATTAAAAAGCTAAAAAGCTGAGCGGCCATCCATGCTCTGTTTTTATTTCACCTCTCAAAGCCTGACAGGCAGGTCTAGCCCTGCATGTTATTTTCTACTGTGGGATACTCATCTGGGTCCCTAACAGCAGCAGATACACGTTCAGGGACAGTGTTATCAGAGACCAGAGCAGAAGGGGACTTAGGATGCACAACTATAATACTGAGACAGCAGTTTGCTGATCCTACATCCTCTCTTCCAGAAGTAGCCAGAGCTGAAGATGTTTGAAGATTACTTTAAGAAAAGGTCCATGTATATCATCTCATTAGTCAGGCGTGAGCCTTCTGAGTCTGCATCCAGGCCAGATGGGTTTTGTAGTCACTAATTGAGTGGTCTGTATGAACTCAGAGTCGCTTTAGAAGCCCATTCATACTTCTAGCCCTCACAAGGTTGCATGGGGAATGAATTCACGATATAATGGTACATCGTGTGAAAAAGTACTTAATTTTGTTTAAAATCCAATAATTCTATTGGCTGACTGAAGTCCTTGTATTTTGAGAAACAGTTATTAAATTGTTTCACACTCCCATTCTTCATGCCGGTCCTGATTTTATAACTCCCTGTTTGATACCCTGCCCTGTTCCAAGGAAGATGTGAAGATGTGAAGTTTTACCTTGTTCTGAATATATTCCCTGCTGCTGACCAACCTCATCACAATTAATCTAGACAATTTATGGAAAGAGCAGTGTTAACATGATTAAGAGCTAAACAGGAATAATCATCACAGCCCAAATCTGGATTTCTCCTCCCCTCCAACAGGGTCTTGAAATAGCCAAATGAAGTTTACACTCAGGCTTTGCATGCTAGCAAGCTGCCAGGCTGTCTGTGAGCCTTTCAGGTAATCTTGCTGAAGTGGACAGAAGGAACTCCAATTCAAAAATGGCTTTATTATATTAACCTCAGCACAGCACTGTCAGACCAGAGCTGGCTTAAGTCAAAGCAGAGCACAGATTGCCAAAAAGGCTGGGTAGGCAGGTTACCCGGTGCATAAGGAAGATGGTGGCAGAAAGACAGGAGCATCCCTGATATGAAGAGGGAAACAGTGCACAAGGGAAACCCTATGCCTGTGGCTATGTGGGCAGAGTGTTGCTTTGGAAAGAGAGGGAGCAGAACTGCATGCAACCTTCAAGGTGTGACCACAGAATAAGCAAAACAAAACAAAACAAAAAAAAACTCAAAAAGCCTGCCAGATGTTTTATCAAGAACAGGGTTTTGTTTTTGTTTTTTTTTTACTAAATGAAAATTCCTTAAAAAAATCTTTGTGGTTTATTATTAGCATTTCATAATTTTTCTGTAGTTTATTCCAAGGAATTTCACTAGTACAGTGTTTCTTGTGAGAAAGCAATTACCTTAATAAATAAATAATGTTACCAAGTTATCAGAATAAGGAGGTCTGAAACCTCAGCTTTTCTGGAAAGGATTTTGTGATCTATCAGAGTTAGTCAGATAAAAACTCCAATATGAAGGGGACAAGGCCCCCTTAATTCACTTTACCATTTACAAAACTTCTCTGTAGCCCTGTATAGCTAGATATTAACAAAAAATTGATTATACATAGTGTTCTTTTAAATTAAACATCATATCATGATTTGAATGCAGTAATAACATGCTGGTAGTTAGGTTTCAGTGGTAAAGAACATCAGTTCATTTCTTATTTAGCTCAGGTGAGGTCACACTTGGTCTGACCCTTTACATGCTGCTTGTATGATGACCACTCAAGCACTTCACTGTTAGCTTAGTATCTTAATGAAATGAAGCCTGATGAATAAATACGTGGAACAATAAATATTATATCAGGATTCTAGGGATAAGTGCGTTGAGTTCAACTTTTATGGTTTACAAAACTACAGGATTTCCTTTAAAGAATTTATTTCATTAATGTCATCTGTAATTTTTTTTTAAATTTTAAAGTAATCTGTGCATGTAAATATTTACATGAGAAAGGTAGTTAAGTTCTGTGTCTCATGCCAGGACCTCTCAGGAAATCTGAAGGGCCATGTGAAGACAGAATTGTAGAAACATACTACATCAGAAATGAATCAGCCTGCAATGGCATAAAACCACTCGCAGTGCAGACGTTGCTGTGATACAGAACATATTCCCTTCTCTGCTATGAGCCCTGACATTACTGGTACTGTTCCTACTTTTTGTTTAAAAAAAGTCAAGTTATTCACCCCTGAAGTCTGGTGCCAGACTCCAGCCACTTTTCTGAGAACGGGAGAAAGTTGCTCTAAACTCCTTTATCCAGGAGTGAATAAGGACCAACTCCATAACAGTGGCAAGTCAGAATATTACATCTGTCACGGAGCATCACATAGGAAGGGTGGCTTAAGGGCTCCAAGGAGTACAAGCAGATTTTTCTCCAGGTTCTATTTTTCTGAAATGACAGCCTATCTTGCTTTGTAGAGGATGGGGAGAGTAAATGGATGGACTGGAACAGTCTGCCACTGGATCAAAACCTTCATCTTGATGCTGAAGTGTACAGCACAAAGGAGACTGGACCCATTTCTTACTGCCAGTAAGAAACCTGAGCACTTCCTCCAAGGAGTTTGAGAATAATGTTAGTCACCTCCTTGAAGCTGAATGGCACACATCAACATAACACAGCTATTAAGTTTTTGGCAAGGAAGCAGTGTCTCAAAAGTACAAAAGTCATAAGAAAAACATGAAAGAAAAAGGAGCTGACTTCCAGAAGGTATCAGAGAAGGATTGTAACTTGGTATGGTGTCTTTGATGCAATGGCACTCAGAAGAGATTATACAGGGTGCAGGATGTTTCAGAATCACGATTTGAAAAATCATGGCAGTCAGGTGATGTTCCCAACGACTGGAAAAAGAGAAATATAACCCCCATTTTCAAGAAGGGGAACATGGATGACCCAGGGAATTACAGACCAGTCAGTCTCACCTCTGTGCCTGGCAAAATATTGGAGCAGATTCTCCTGGAAGGCATGCTAAGGCACATGAAAAACAGCAAGGGGCTTGGTGACAGCCAGCATGGCTTCACTAAGGGGAAATTCTGCCTGACCAATTTGGTGGCCTTCTATGATGGGGCTACGGAACTGATGGACAGGGGTAGAGCAGTGGATGTCATTTAGCTGGACTTCTGTAAAGCATTCAACATCCTTGTCTCTAAATTGGAGAGACATCAATTTGATGGATGGACCACTCAGTGGATAAAGAACTGGCTGGATGGCCGCACACAAAGAGTTGTGGTCAATGGCTCAATGTCCAGCTGGAGACCAGGAACGAGTGGTGGCCCTTAGGGATCAGTGTTGGGACCGGTCTTGTTTAACATCTTTGTAGCTGACATGGACAGTGGGATTGAGTGCGCCCTCAGCAAGTTTGCCAATGACACCAAGCTGTGTGGTTCGGTTGATATGCTGGAGGGAAGGAATGCCATCCAGAGGGACTTTGACACGCTTGTGAGGCGGGCTGATGCCAACCTTATGAAGTTTAACCATGCCAAGTGCAAGGTCCTACACCTGGGTTGGAGCAATCCCAGGCACAGCTACAGGTTGGGCAGAGAAGAGATTCAGAGCAGCCCTGTGGAGAAGGACTTGGGGGTGTTGGTTGATGAGAAAATGAACATGAGCTGGCTTCAGTGTGCGCTCGCAGCCCAGAAAGCCAACCGTATCCTGGGCTGCATCAAAAGGAGCATGACCAGCAGGTCGAAGGAGGTGATCCTGCCCATCTACTCTGCTCTTGTGAGACCTCACCTGGAGTATTGTGTGCAGTTCTGGTGTCCTCAACATAAAAAGGACATGGAGCTGTTGGAACAAGTCCAGAGGAGGGCCATGAGGATGATCAGGGGACTGGAGCACCTCCCATATGAAGATGGGCTGAGAAAGTTGGGGCTGTTCAGCCTGGAGAAGAGAAGGCTGCATGGAGACCTCATAGCAGCCTGCCAGTATCTGAAGGGGGCCTATAGGGATGCTGGGGAGGGACTATTCATTAGGGACTGGAGTGACAGGACAAGGGGTAACAGGTTCAAACTTAAACAGGGAAAGCTCAGGTTCAATATAAGGAGGAAGTTCTTTATTGTGAGGGTGGTGAGGCACTGGGATGGGTTGCCCAGGGAGGTTGTGAATGCTCCATCCCTGGCAGTGTTCAAGGCCAGATTAGACAGAGCCTTGGGTGACATAGTTTAGTGTGAGGTGTCCCTGCCCATGTCAGGGGGGTTGGAACTAGATGATCTTAAGGTCCTTTCCAACCCTCACTATTCTATGATTCTATAAAGAACCTGGCCTGTTGGAACTTTGAGTGACTAAGCTGTTAATTATCCATCTTCATGTATCTCTAAGACTTTGGAGCACGGCACTTTAAGAATGAAAGGGCTTCATCCAGGCATCAGTTCAGAAGCTGGTGATAGATGGCTCCTCTGCAGAGAAAATACAGCTCTTGGGTATGATTTTCCACTTAGACAGTGTGTATATCATGTGATTTTGAAAATTGCCCCATGCCTACTTAAGAATATTAATATTCTATACCTCAAACAGGCTGACTACTTGAGAAAAAAAAGAATCATTAGGTTGGGACCTCTCAGAACTCTGAGATAAGATCACAGAAGGATAGGCATATATATATATATATGTATATATATACACACACACACACACACACACACACTAATTTAATCTAGTTTATATACTCAGCCTTAATACTTGTTTCTAAGCAGGTTCTACAGGTGAAAAACAAAGTAAAATATTCTTTGACTTACCAAACCAAATTTTCCTTCAAAAATGACCCTAATATAAGGTTAAATTATTTAACAAATATAATTATTTTTAATGTTTTTCATAGAGTATATGCAAAGAAGTCATTAGCTGGTTAGATGGTTAGTTTGTTTATAGGTAATTAAACTGATTTTGTAATTTTTCACCATCCAAATCATTAAATTCAACTGAAATAATTTAAGTAACAAGAAACTGCAGGAACAAAAATCTATCTGCTTCTGTATCTATTTTTACCATTTTGCTGTATGCAGGGACTTTTGCAACTGGAGGAGTTTATCCTTAACACTTTATCTTGGCTTTAATTTAATTGGCTTAATTTTCCTGGTTTGCAGAAAATCACACTATAATCTCTTTTATGTATCACATCAATTTTATATTTCGTATCACTTGCTCACACCACTAATTTCTTGCTTTATTCATTCTAAAATTATTGATGCAGAATATCTTCTACTGCGGCATATATCATTATTTCTATGAGCATTTTTGAATATTAGAGAAGTTAAATAGTCATTTACAAGAATACTTTAAAAACAAAACAAAAATCCTTTCAGCATACATGCCAGGTGTTCTTGAAACAGAATTTGTTGTGGTTCCATTATAAACTTCTTCCCTGTTAAGATGTTCTTGTTAGTTGCAAGTACTCACACATAAACACACACCACACCACCACCACCACCACCACCACCCCCCCCCACCTTGCACTGTGAAAGGAGAGCATACACACTGTTTTCATTGCTGACATAAAGATTTGATGGTTGACACTTTTACTTCAGAATGACTCCTTCCTTCAGCTCCGCTTTCAGTAATAGGTTACTGATATCAGGACAGACACCTATCAGAATTTGCTTCCTGAGACAGTAGTAAAATCATTTCTCATCTTCCTTTTCTGCACTGAGCAGCTTCAAAGTTACAGAGATACAAGGACAGAATGAGTGAACATCTTAGAATTACAATTTCAGAAGTAGTAACAGTAAACGAAGACAGTAGAGTAACTGCTGGTTTTCGTTACTATTAATACCAATCTTAAAACCTCTCGTAAATTGAACAAACACACAAGTTTGCAGTAGCAGACTCTAATTTTAACTTTGTGACTGATTTGCTGGGAACTCAAATCTCTCAGGACTCCAGCTTTCTTTTCTGTAAGATATATCTGGTAGTTCACGCCTAATTCTCCAGAATCCAAGACAGGGAAATAAAAAGTCTGATTCGAAACTTAATTTTCAACACTTATATTTAAAAAGATGCTATCCATTTACTGAAATCCTGTTTCCTTGAAAGGAAGGCTCTATAAAAATACAAGCCAACACTGCATTCAGGAGTTCTGTGTAAACAGATAAGGGCTAAACTTAAATAGAGCCCCGATACCTAACCCACAACCAGTCTCTACAACAGGGCAGTGTAACAGGCTTCTTTTTGTAAGCCCTCCTTTCACCACTCTTTGCAAACTAAATTATCTCTAGGATTTATAGCAGACATAACCCAGCATCTTTCTGTTACTTGGTTTTACACAAACCATTAAGCAGTTTGTGCTGTACAGACTGATAAAAAAAAAACAAAGCACAGGCAAGATGGTTTTCTGACAACCTTTGTGCTTGCAAAACATACTTTTCACAGCTGAAGTTACTAAAGAGAGAGTCAAGGTAACTTCAATCACAATATTTTTTCTAGTGATATCTTCTTCGTCCATTTAGCAGTAACTGACGGAGCACATTGCATCCAATAAATTGTAACACAGAATTTCTGTTGTGTCTGGTTTAGTAAAAAACTGCAGAAACAAAACCTTCTGAGCAACCACTGAAATGTATAAATCAAAGTTATTACCTTCCAAGAAGTTGGGAAAATACAATAAAAAGAAATCCTCTGGCCTCTGAAATCTTACATATGGAAGTCCTCTGACTGGAAATGGAGTGGAGCCACTGTAAAGTGGTTTAGTTTTGCCTTTTTTTTTTTTCACTGTTCTGGACAACAAGACATTGAAATCTTGAAAGCTATGTATTTTCTGAATTTAAACAAAGATGGAAACAAATCTGAAGAGATTCTTTTGTTATGGCAGTTGTGGGAAAAAGTTGCATCATGCTCAGAGGAGAATGATCACTGTGAAAATTCAGAAGAATTACATATGAGTTTCCAGTTAAGTGGATGTCAGTTCCTGCCCAAAGTAAGGGGACTGTTTTCCTTCTTCATAATCAAGAAGAAAAACTGCTCACTGTAGCTGAAGATTTGGGGTGGGGAGGAACTGCCAAAGTAAAATGTCATAAGATGTCTTCTGGGGAAAATGATGACACTAAATCTACTTATCTTGCCAAATATATGCTGCTTCATATAAATTAAATACTCACTTTAACATAGAAATAATTCCCTGTATTAAAAATTTCCCCTGAATTATATTTTGCTGTTACTGTGGAGTCACCTTCAAGCTCTTTTTCTGTGTAAGTCTTCTGTGCAACTAGCTAAAATACAGGATGATCTTGAAAATCGCTCTTGCTCCTGTTTCCCAAAATGTGATATCAGTAGAGAGCTTGTGAGACATGACACTTGTTTGGCATTATCAGATCGTCTGTTTCCCCAAAGCAGAGATGGAATATTCACCCTTCAACTTACTAAAATTTACTTCATACACTATTGTTTTCTTTTTTCCTTGTTATCATGATGTGTTTCACCTTTACTTCAGTGCCTGACACATTATTAATCCCCTTGTTATTAAGGCAGATGGGAGTTAGCAAGGTCCACAGCCTTGATTACAGCAATTTTCACACTGATCTAATACTTCCCAAAGCTCTTCAGAGGCTACAAAATATCCTGCCTGGTGGCCAGTGTATAAACTATGCCTGTAAAAGTTTCTCCCATCAAATTCTCAAACCAATCTTTGATGATAAATACAGAGGTACAGAAAGAGCTGTACACAGTAAAAGTAAAAAATTAATACCTTGTGCAGCAGTATTGGGAGCTAAACAAGAACTGTGTCCACATCCAGAAAGCTCTATAGAAAATCTGACATGAAAGGACACACATTACTGTATGTATAATCTTTGTATTTAAGACAGTAAATAGTTTAGCATCTGACATTGCCTTTGTGCTCTAAATCTCCATGACTTTGCAAGAAGTTGCAGAAAGATCTCATGATGATGAGCAACCAGGCAATAAAACAAGAGATGAAATTCAGTGACAGTAAATATACGTAATGAACAACTCTGACTGTATGCATAGTAACAAATGAGCTTACTACCCTCAAGGAAGAGGTCTTACAGTCACTGTAGATAGTTCTGCAGGAAAAAAAATGGCAAAACGCTCACTGGTGACCAGGAAGAAAATAGAATATGAGGAAATACACACAGAACAAAACCGAGATCATTATACCGTAGCATATATCAATAATGTGCTCAAATTCAGAATTGTCTGCTTCTCTGCATTTCACAAATACACTATTATTAGAAAAAGAAACACTTCTGTGTAAAAGAAACTAAAGGAACATAATTAGATACTACAGAGAGGAAAAGGAATGATAAAAGGGTACAACAGAAATCCATAAAACAAAGGCCAATGTGCAGCAAGTGAATAGGCATCGACTATTCACTGATGATAATTGAAGTGCTAAGGGTCATCAGCTCAAAAATACCAGGCACTGGGCTTAAAGCAAACAGAACTAAATATTCTTTTAACGGAGTGTAACCAAACAGCCTGGTTACATTAGGATTTTCTAGAATATTACAAATGAGCTCAAGAAAGATTTAGGCAAAACAACAGAAGAAAATTTCATCTTGATCAATGAAACACAAAGAGATAAGAACATTGTCTCAGGAAACTCTCCCAGCAGTTTGCTGGAAACTGTATTTATTGTGAAGGAGCAGTTAAATTTGTAAATTTGCGTCAATTCACCAGGATAATATCTGTAAGCATGTGATATTCTGAATTTGAATTCTAAAGTGCCCAACTGGTCTTATAATTAAAACCACATTACTTTTGCTCCGCAACTGAAATAAATGGCTGGGGATCTGAAAACCTCATCAGTACTGTGAATCCCACAGAATGAAGGTGAGAGAATTTGAAGAGGAGTCAGGAATAAATTCTGAGGTATTCCAAAAAGTCTTTCTCTTAGGGTTCATACAAATTTTGCACATGACTCAGTTTCTATAAAAACTAATCCATAGCCCAGTAGCCAGGGCATTATTCTGTGAATCAAGAGAACTTTGTCCTCCGCTTCTTAACTCTGCTGTTAATGTAACTCCCTCACACCTTTCATGCTTTAATTATTCAGTTTTACAATTCATTGTAAAATATTTTTATTTTGAGATTGAGATTCAATGAGATTTCATTGAGATGTATGAATTAATGCTCATTTACTTCAGCTGAATACTAGGACACTACTGGTGGAGAACCGAATGGCCTTCCTAATACTGTGTTGACATTTGTGCTGGTTTTAGCCGAGAAAATATTAAATTTCTTCATAGTAGCTAGCATAGGGTTATGCATTAGATTTTTGTTAAAAACAGCGCTGATAACACAGGGATGTTTTAGTTATTGCTGAGCAGCGCTTGCAAAAAGCCAAGGCTTTTTCTGCTCCTCACACCACCACACCAGCAGGTAGGCTGGGGATGCACAAGAAGTTGGGGGACACACAGCTTCTTCAGCTGATCCCAACTGACCAAGGGGTATTTCATACCATATGGTGTCATGCTCAGCAATAAATTGTTGGAGAAGGGGGGATGTTCAGAGTGATGATGTTTGTTTTCCTAAGTAACTGTTAAATGTAATGGAGCCCTGCTTTCCTGGACATGTCCCCAGATACCTGCCTGCCGATGGGAAGTGGTGAATTAATTTCATTTTGCTTTGTTTCTGTGTGCAGCTTCTGCTTTACCTACTAAACTGTCTTTATCTCAACCCGTGAGTTTTCTCACTTTTACCCTTCCAATCCTCTCTCTCATCCCACAGGTGGGGAATGAGCAAGTGTCTGTGTGAGGTTTAGTTGCCAGCCAGGGTTAAACCATGGCAACATAACAAGAAGTCCCTCTTGATTTTGCTAGTTGCCTGTTCCTTATATACATAAAGCAGAGTTAATATTGCTTTTACATACCCCTGTATATACTTAGCTTTGTAAGAGATAATTCATTCTTTGCCCCATACTCTGACAAACAATCAGCTAGGTCATGCAACCTTACTGTGTTGGGACCTGTTTGCAGGGTGTTTCCAGTTAAGCCTATTTGGTTCTGGGACATGTATTTACCCACAGATCCCACGTGACGTATGTATTTTTAGCCCTCAGGACACTTGGAGAATCATGTTACAACAAAACAAAGATATTACAAAACCCAGTCAGATTATGGTCACATATCACCTCAAGGCATGTAGCTTAAATCTTCATAAAAATATAGAACCAGTAAATGTTCTGAAGTTTGAAAAATATACCTTAGTACACCTAAGATTAGTTTATGTATCCTTAGATATAAGGGTAGAAAACAAATGTATCATTCAACCTCCTGATACATAGATCTATGAAGATGACCACTTTTTAGATACAGAAATACACCAGCATGAAACAGTCAACCTGACAAAGTTCAAATATGATGAAAACAAGTGTGTTTATATTTTATAAGCTGTCTGACATTTCATTTGTCTCACAAGTAGAAGATATGAATTGTTAATACACCGTGTCAGGACAAACACCTGCGTGCAGTCAACAATGCCAGCAAATTTCTGTGCCCGAATGTGGCATGCTTTCATTGATAAATGAAAATTCATGAAGTCAATTTGAACAGTAAATGGATGACACATTTCAGCAGCTGTATATGTAGAATAAACATTCCAAATTACCCACAAAATGAAACAAGTTTATCTTACAAGGAATCATAGGCTGAATACCAAACACTGAATTCAAGTTTCACGGTGCTGTTACTGAATGAGACATTCTGGTGAGACTTCAGCCCCACACAACAACAGTTCAGTTGTAACTGGCAGTGGTATTTCTAAAAACAATAAGGAGGAGGTAAACAGTGAAAGGAAGGGAGCCAACTCTACAGCAAAAAGCCTCCCACCAGCCCCCAATATCCACATAGGTTCAGTTGCCTGAATCTAAACTAGACCTTCAAATCAAAATTATTGACCTGAAGGTTTCATTGATATTGACAATGCAGTAGTAGTTTTGAGAAAAATATTGTTTGCTATGTCTACTTCAGTTTTCAGCATGGAGCTTTCTTAACTAATGCTAAAGACACACAGTGCTGCGACTTAGCTCGGTATGACTTACAAAGCTGACCTGAATTTAAGGACAATGAAAGGCCAACGTTGTCTCTCTAATCTGTTTTTCCATTTCTTGTTAGTTTATGTACATATGCCTCAGTCCACAGTATCCTTTCCCAGGTTATATGAAAAGCAGCATAAATGCATTTTAATAAAAAGATTATGAAGACCTACAGCAGACTTGAGGGTCTGCTTTTTGACAGTTTCTTTTTCTCTTTTTTTTTTTTTAAGTCTGTTAATTTGAACTCCCCCCCCCTTTTTTTTTTCTTTAACACCAACTGGCCAGTTACCACCTATTTTTATTCCAACAGCTATTATATAATTTCTGATGTCTGATCAATCTCACCAAATGTTTTTGGGGATAATCTTTGACAAGTCATTTTGGGATGTATGACTGAACTTTATATTATTCTAAAAGCATAACCTAATTCTTAATTAGTATAATTAATTGATCTATTGTAGATTTAAACCCCATCTGCTTAAAAGAAACTTCATTTAGAATTGTTATTATCACATTCTTTGTTTCTCCTTATAGTCTTCCAGATTTTTGTTACAAATGTGCTATTGAAAAAAGTACATAAAAACCTGAAGCGGACCTGTAATAACACTTCCTTAGAATTAAACCTGGCAAGAAGGGTCAAGGACAGCAAAAAGAGCTTTTTTAAATACATGGCAGACAAAACTAACACCAGAGGCAATGTAGGCCCACTGATGAACGGGATGGGTGCCCTGGTGACAGAAGATAAAGAGATGGCAGAGTTACTGAATGCCTTCTTTGTCTCTGTCTACTCTGCTGCGGGCAGTCCTGAAGAGCCCTGTACCCCTGAGACCTTAGATGAAGTCAGGTCGACGGAGCGGTTTGCCTTAGTCGATGAGGAATGGGTTAGAGACCAGTTGAGCAATCTGGACATCCATAAATCCATGGGTCCAGATGGGATGCACCCGCGGGTGCTGAGGGAACTGGCGGAAGTCATTGCTGGACCACTCTCCATCATCTTTACCAAGTCTTGGGAAATGGGAGAGGTGCCCGAGGACTGGAGGAAAGCAAATGTCACTCCAGTCTTCAAAAGGGGCAAGAAGGAGGACTTGATGAAATATAAGTTGGGCAAGGGAAAGTGTAGAGTCCTGCATCTGGGCAGGAACAACCCCAGGTTCCAGTATAGGTTGGGGAATGACCTGTTAGAGAGCAGTGTAGGGGAGAGGGACCTGGGGGTCCTAGTGGACGACAGGATGACCATGAGCCAACACTGTGCCCTTGTGGCTAAGAAGGCCAATGGCATCCTGGGGTGTATTAGAAGGGCGGTGGTTAGTAGGTCGAGAGAGGTCCTCCTTCCCCTCTACTCTGCCCTGGTGAGACCGCATCTGGAGTATTGTGTCCAGTTCTGGGCCCCTCAGTTCAAGAAGGACAGGGAGCTGCTGGAGAGAGTCCAGCACAGGGCAACTAAGATGATTAAGGGAGTGGAGCATCTCCCTTATGAGGAAAGACTGAGGGAGCTGGGTCTCTATAGTTTGGAGAAGAGGAGACTGAGGGGTGACCTTATCAGTGTCTATAAATATATAAAGGGGGAGTGTCACGAGGACGGAGCCAGGCTCTACTCAGTGGCAAACAATGATAGGACAAGGGGTAATGGGTACAAACTGGAACACAAGAGGTTCCACTTAAACTTGAGAAGAAACTTCTTCTCAGTGAGGGTGACGGAACACTGGAACAGGCTGCCCAGGGAGGTTGTGGAGTCTCCTTCCCTGGAGACATTCAAAACCCGCCTGGACGCATTCCTGTGTAACATTATCTAGGTGTTCCTGCTCCGGCAGGGGGATTGGACTAGATGATCTTTTGAGGTCCCTTCCAATCTCTAACATACTGTGATACTGTGATACTGTGAAACGTACAAGTTTACATAAGATGCATGCAACTGCCATTGCATGGTAAGTAGTAATGCTGGTAACACAAGCATCCCAGATAAAAATCAATGAAATTAAACACTTTGAAAATGTTAAAATGGTAACAAAAACACCAAAGGTAATACCAAAATGATCCAGAAGCAAATGTGTAATAGACATAAGCAAAAGGAGACCACTATGGTGGAAGGGCTGGTCAATTTTCATTATGAGCATTAGTTTTAATGAAAAAGTGACTTTTCCATGGCAAAGGTAACCCAGTCTCACTTGTTTGGCTAGACTTGCATGGGAGGACTATCCAGAAGACTTCCATAAGAAGACTATCCAGAAACATACTGATTTCAGTGCAATAAGGAATCACATGCACCTAGAAAATATAATAGAATTTGTTTCTATTGGAACAAAATCCATCTAGAAGCTTGGGGATAATATAACTGGACAGTGAACACAGGTAAAGTTTTTTCTTTGAAATCAGTATGAGAAGGAATGTGGCTACTAGGGTCTGTCAGTGCAGCTCGGAACAGAAACACAAATGCTTAAAAAGAAATAAAAGAAAAAAATCTCAGTTCACTTAAATTGACAGAAAAGAAATACTCAGATTTGAAAGTCTAGCGCAGATTATTCATCACAGGTGGCATATTACAGCCATTTATTTGTGTGCCAGTCAAAAATTAAACAACTTACATCCTACTGCTACTATGATTTAATCTGTTAGATATATAGCTTTAATAGAATGAAACCAAGGGATTTACAACCGCATACTCTATTGAAGAAATCTCAACTTCTAATAATTTTACTATGATGGACACCGTTTCATTTCTTGCTCTCAGGCTGTGTAGATATTAATGTCAAAAGAAATGACTGGTCTTGGGGAACCCAGCAGAAGAATGGAGAAGTAGGTCTCCTTTTAGGATATAGTATATTTTATTCAGGGTCAGTGATCTCCAGCCTCCAAGACACTACTTACAGAAAAAAAAAACGGACGTGGGAACAGTATTACAGTAAGCAACTGAGATCTGTGAAAGAAGACCTGTGAAGTATCAGAGGTCTCTGAATGTAAAATAAACCTCCAAAAAATCCTTTAAACACTATGGAGACTCCATAATATATGCTGTAATCCACAACACCACCAAGCTCACAGAGGCAAATGCTGAAAGCAAAGATTCCTTCCTTCCAAGGGGAGAGTTATTTATGAATTTTCCTTCTATCTAACCTGTCCTACCTATTCACTCCTCCCCCCCCCCCCCCCCCATTTAAAAACTAAGTTCTTCCTAAGTAAAATTCTAATACAAGTTGGCTCTTTGGGGTTTAAAAGCCATTTTGGTCATTGTCTCTGGGGAGTCCGTTAACGAGTGAACATCTAGGCAGACACACTTCAAAGCCTTGGCCAGCTTGGTACATTGCACTTACAATAATGTTTTCTGAAGTATGACTGTAATTATACTGGACTTAAAGTCTCTCTAAAAATAGAAATCCAGCAAGCTACAAAGGCCAGGGATATTCTTTGATTCTGAAGATCTATACTGTATAATTTCTAGTATCTTATCAAGCACAGCTTGGTTTAAACTAGCTGTTAAAATGTTTATAAATCACATTTATTCTATGACATTTACCAATTTGTTTCATACAAGTATCACAGTTCTCTATAAAGCCGTGTCCACTAAAATAGTCAGTCCTCAAATCAGGCAAAATTATAGCACAAATAAACCACCACCAAATAGAACTGACTGTAAAAGGGGTATTTTTTTGAGGGGTGAAAGTTGCTAGGTCTGTTTTAGTGTAAACTATGTGAAGAAAAAGTACCTTTTTTCAGTTAACATTACATTTTGTGAATTAGTGATGATTAAAACAGCACTGGCTGCAACAAAAGTAAACTTCAGGACTGAGACTGTAAGTTTTAAAAGAGACTTACTGAAGAGACTCTGCCTGTTGTGGTCATTAGGAATCCCCAGGCATAACTCACCTGAACAGAGAGGGTTATATTTTAAGTTAAGGCTAGATTCAAATGTGAATAATTATACTTTCAGTTTCTGGACTCAGAAAGACAAAGAAAAAATGAGCAAGGTATCAATATCAAATCAGTTTGCCAAGAAGAATGTGCTTAGACACATATAACAGTGAATAGCTGCACTTGCTATCTGATATCACATCTGTTTTACTGGGACAGGGTGCAGTCATCTATTCAACTCCCTTCTGACTCAGGCATTATTGTGTTTACTAGGTGGGAATGCAGCAGATATACTTTACGTGTATAGTTTCAGTCCTGACCATAACCTTTACGAAGAAAACAGTATGGTACCATATAAGCATCATTAGTTCCACAGCAAGTGAAGACAACACAAACAGGAGCATAACTGAGCAAAAAGAGCTAAGACATAGTGTGATACATTGCTGGCTGTGCAGCATCCCTCATCAGCTCATGTGCTTTAGAGCAGTTCAGTCCTTTCTTAACTGTGCCGCACAGTGGTTTAGGAAAAAAATCCCTTAACTGACGCTCACTGGCATCCAGGTTAATATAAATCAGATTTGCTGGTGCAGGGTTACTTGAGTACAAGTGTTTCAGCAATAGCTTCCTCCTCACACGTGCCAGTTACTGCACCACCTAAATACCCTATGCAACACAATTCTCCAAGTACCCTGTTGAGGAAGGTTACAGTATGGTTCAAAGGCCACAACAAGAAGGTGGGTAGAAATTTTACCTCTTCCTAGTAAGCTGGGAGATAATGAACATTTACAAAACAGGTTATTTGGGGCTTAATTCACAAAGTGCATGCATCATGACAGAGACACTTCAACCCTTCTCTTGAATGCACAGTCTGAATTAAAGATAAGATCCTTTCCACATAGCTTTATTTTGGAATGGCTGTGTATTAGACCAATTCCCAGTAGGAAAGACCTACTGGAGCTTAAGAGTGGTTTCTCAGAAGCAGCTTACCTTTCTTCAAAAAGGTATTCAGTTAATTTGAAGTAAGTCACTTACTGTGAGAAAGGTGTATGCAACAGCAGGAGCTAGTCAGAAGTACCTAATCTAAAGTCACACACATCCAATTTGCACTAATCCTTTGCAAAGAAGGCCAAAGTCTTGTGCTGTTTTGGTCGCTGTGCTAGTCTTGGAATAACCTGTTTGCAACTGATGTCACTAAAGATGTCTGCATTTGCAGCATCTTTGGGTTTACCTAAACTAGAAGGCTGCTGACAATAAACTAAGACATGAATAATACACCCCAGCTGTTGTATACAAACTCCCTGTGTGGATATTGTATTCTACCTGGAAGAAGCGTCTGTACTGCAGTAAGAATTGAGACTGCAACCCGTGCTGCCACATCAGATTTAATTTCACTAGCTCATATACTAACAGCTTCAGCAAGAGAGGCATAGCTACTGACTTGCAAGCAGTGCAGCATCACTGCAGTGATGGACCTAAAAGAGAAGTGAGCACTTGCAGGTGACCGGATAACAGGGACCAATTTTGTTTGTTAACGACATTAAGGTTTGTGTCAGCTGTGCCACACCACTGTCAGCAGTGAGGTTCCTGTGAGCACCCTCTAACCGCTTCAGGCAGTCAGGCAGATTAGCATGAGCAGTTTGAAAAAGAGGTGGGAAGTAACCTAGTTTAGTTTGCTTGAAGCAAATGGTTGTCATGACAGGGAAGGAAAAGCAGTAGCAGAAAATAAAATCTTCAAATTCTCCTACAAATAAATGATTCTGTTACTTCTCTCCTAAACTAACCAAAGAACTTGTCAGAGGCCAGCACAGCCATTAAGTCCCAGTGCCAGTCCCCAAATAGCAGCATGCCACGTAAGCCCACCAAAGCAAACATGATTTATGATGAAAAATCCAATTAGAAACAGTGGAAATAATATTTGTGATCTATTGAGAACTCACTGGCAAAAAGAAACCAATCAAACAAACAAAAAAATCACCCTAAAACAAACCATGACTGAACTTATCTTACGCAATTTATTGCAAGTGCTAGTTCATGTGCACAAAGCTCATGTTGCAGGGAGGGCTCAGGATACCCAACCAGCTTGTATTCCCATTCTGAAACCTGAGCTAAGATGCCACAGAAAAAGATATAGTGGCCACCAGAGTGAAAATTGTCAAGACTTTTTTGCTGGTTTTAATTCAAAATCTTGCTCAGCTTTATCATACTTGCCTTTGTAAGCCCCTAAACAACAGCCCAGATATCTAAATAACCACCATAATTTCTTCTAGGCTTAACATGTCAACTCTGATGGGAAGCTACAGACAGGAAAGGAGACTCACACAGAAAGGCGCAGTAGGTTTTCACAGAGGAAGCTTAACACAGAACACTAATAAAAAAGCAGTGGGAGCTTGGGGTGGTGGTCCTGTTTTTTCAGGTTTTAGTTAATCAACCAGAGAAAATGAAACATTTCAATTATATACAGAGCTCAGGCTAAGACTATACCAGGAAAAGTAACTGAGTAATCAGTCAAGCACAAGGCATCAACCATGTGAATAGATTTATGGATCAAATGAACTAAGTTCAGGGGACTATGCAATAGCCTTAGGGGAAGAGCTGGCCTTTAGGCAGACCTCCAGGCTGGAGAAAAGGTGTGACAGGAGCCTCAAGAAGCTCAGCAGCAGTAAAACAGTGGCAAAGCAAAAATCCTACAGCCAGGAGAGAATAACCCCAGGCTGGACATCCACTGGCTAGGCACGTGCTCTGCAGAAAAGCAAAGTTCACAAGTTGAACACGAGCTAGTAGTTTATCCTTGTGATGAAGACAGCCAAGCATGGACTGGGCTGTGGTAGCCACAGTGCAGGAGACAGGTCAAGGAAAGAGATTACTCCCTTGTATTTAACACCTGTGAGATTCCACCTGGAGCGCAATGTCCAGTTTTGGCATTTCCAGGGCAAGACAGACATTGAAATACTGAAGTAAGTCCAACAGATGATCACCAAGACGAGTGGGAAGCTGGAGCACATGGCACACAAGGAAAGCCCGAGAGAACTGATTGGGTATTAAGAAATCTCACCATGAGTTTAGTCACACACCAGCACAGTTGCCCAGACAGGCTGTGGAATCTTCACCCCTGGACATACCCAAATGTCTACTAGACAAGGCTGTTGCAAACAACCACACATTAGTTTTCCCTTCTTTGAGTGAGGTTGGACCAGGTGGTTTTCACAGGTGCCTTCCAATCAACAACAGTATGTATTTCTGCATAACGATACCAATTTAATATCTTCCTTTCCATTTCTTCAAAATACACCCTTCCTTTCAAAGAAAGGCTTTACTCTTCCATTTGCTCTCTTTGCTTAATCACAAAAAAAACCTGCAATAAAACAAAGAACCCACACCACCACCACCAAACAAACATACTAAAACTGTACCATATGCTCATTTTTCTTTTCCTTATTATAAGAAGCCTCAAAACACCTCCTTATATCAGAAAAATTTGTTTCAATCTGCTTGGCTAGAAATGTTCAGCTTCCTGGCATGCCAGCTAACTGCACCTCTCTGACACCTAAGGAATCTGTTAGCACCTGGAAACCAGCTCCCTAGCAATTGGGTCATTACTTAAGAGAGAACACTAAACTGTAAAGGTGACTTTGCTTGTTAGAAGCTATTCTTCTATACCTTCCTCTGTATCTTAGAAGCTATTCTGAGGACAGCCAACTGTTTCTTACTGAAGTGACTTCACTGATGACTAAGATTTATGGTTGATGAACAGTTTTTTCCCTTGCTAGCTGAGAATATAATTCTTCAACAAAGCTCAAAGTGGGGCTTCTGTTTCAAAATTCATTCTCCTTTCATCATTATTTACGGCGCATTTTGTAACATGGAACAAGATGTTTAACAAGCCGAGCTCACGATCAATATATACGCTTCCACATACAACGTCTGTGGATATCACACTAGAGGAAGTTGAAAGATTATCTGTATTATAAACTACTTTCAGTTATATCACTGCTTTCATCTCCCCAGTACAAATGCTTCTTTTCCTTGTCGTAATTTTGTTTCTACAGTTTCTTGTTTGTCTTTTTTTTCCATGCATTACAGGTTACTCTATGCTACCACTTAAGGATTTATTTCCTGCAAAATTATGATGAATAGTAGATACGAGAAAAAAAATACAGAACAGGCAGTTCTAATTGCTAGTACAACAGCTGGGTTGGTTTGTTTTTTTTTCTGTAGCATATTTTAGGTGTGGGGTTTTTTTCTTTTTATTCTATTATTTCAGCAAAGAACTAAGACACAAAGCTCGTAAAAGCTAGGAATTTAACCTTAGGATGGTCAGAGAAGAAAAAAAAAATGCAGTGTAACCAGGAGAAAGGAGAGCAATTAAGAGATCATCAAAAGCAGTGTTCCTGGGCCTGGACTTGTACCTAAAGACATGAATTGCATAATGCTTGCAGATTATTTTTATTATTCACTGTCTATATAGCACAGTTCACACGCCTTATTACAACACACATAAGGTTCATAAATATATAAAATACTATTAAATGTTTTGGGGTTATTAATCTAGTTTTATATAAAGCAAATGAAGTCTATTCCAGCCCAGGAAAACAGCTCAATTGACAATTACAAATTAATTTATTTATATCAAGTTCCTTGGGTCACAAGAGAAATCAACGCTAATCACCAACTTGCTACTCCAGTTATTTCACTAAGGACAGTCATAATATAGCATTACTTTTTAACAGAATAAAAGCCTGGTGTAAACAAACTGTCCATCGATATTTAATTAAAATATAACGAGGAACAGGAAATGCAGTTCTGTGTACTGTTTAAGGTTCTGTGGCACCATTTAAACACTGCATCATGTGTCACATAAGCTTGTTGACAAGGAAGCCGATGTGACACCTAAGCACAGAGTTACTGAGGTAACACCATTCATTTTAACATTCAGTCCTAATTTTATACATATTGAGGAAAGAATCCTTTTACAGATTCCTGCACAGATGAACCACCAACACAAGGGTCCCACCAAAAGCCTGTGGAACCCTGTGAAAGTATTTCCTTTAACTTACATGGGCTTTTAATCATGTTATGTACTATTACATCAAAGCAGAGACATTCTGTGTGCTTTTTTAAATCCCTTCTCAAAACATCTATGCTTATTGTCCGTTTCACAAGCAAATTACTACTTTGTTGGTTTCACTTTAAAAGCACATAAAAATTTGGCAAGAAAGTGGAGAAAACTGGAGTGCCATCATTTCGCTTTTAATTCACACAGCTGCTTAGTGTTAAAATCAATGTCATCATACAGAAATGTACTTCATTGATTTTATTATTTATAACTTTGGTTAGTTATTTATGGAATTTTAATGGGAAAATTCACAGATTTGGGCCCAAAATTCATCACAGAACAAAAATGTATGTTCACATCTTGCAGGCTTTATACCTCTAAATTAAGATATTTATGACATTAACAATTTTCCCAGGATCTCTCTCACTAACACTTAAACAAAAGAGTTACAAGTGTAAGGTAGGGCTTTGTTTTCATTCTTTCTGTAACGTAGTAAAAGGACATGAACCTGGCAATAAAACCATGAAGCAATTAAAATACTACTTTATTATTCTAAATATTGACCGGGGATAAGTGTACTGATAAAAGAGATTGTAAAGCATTACCAAAATAAGTGACCAAGACCAAAATGTTCTTTGTTTTTAAATTGTTTTAAGCAGTACCTAGCTTAGGACCCAGCCCTACAAAAGAATGCAAAACTTTTTTTTACTGGAAAACAAAACTTTAAAGAAACTTCTGCCTTACAAGAAATCACCTAAATAATGAGTATGGTCATATTCAAATCCACCCTGCATTAGCCAGCTCAATTCCAGAAGATATGGGAAATTGAACCACAAAGTCAAGGACAGACAGCTGCCAGTACAGGGCTGCAATAGGTGACTCACTAGAAAACATCAAGTACCAGCTTGGAGACTGGCACATACTCATCTGTGAGATTAGGCAAGAGGCTGAAGTTGATCTGATTAAATCGATGTAACATGTGCATCAACAAGTACCAGCCTGCAAAGAAGTTTTACAAACCTCACTTCATATAGATTCAAACTGAAAATCTAGACGATTTCCTCGACAAATCCTGACAGCAATAACAAAGAACTATTTCATTTCACCCACACTCAGCCTTGTCAAAACTGTCTTAACTCCACAGTCTGTGAATAAAATCCTTCTCAGCCTTAAGGTCACTGGAGCCACCAGGTTGGTGCCTGTGCCTCTGACCAGAAGACTCCCACTGAAGTATTTGACTGCTGGCTCCTAGTCTCCACTAGACACGAACTTCAGAGTGTCTTGATATACCTTATAACCTGTACCTTGAGGTCCATAGTTCTGTTGAACGCCAAAAACCTACTCTTAATTCCTCAGCAGAACCACTTAAAGCTCCTATTTTAGCTTATTTAACCAAGATAAACCACTGAAATCATTAACTGGTGCACTCTAACATAAGTGCGGATCACCACAGGCAGTCCTTTTCACACCCCCAGTAAAAGAGCTAACCACTAAATAAAAGGAGAATAGAGAAATACTTTTGCCTTTTAGGTTTCTTTATCTGGAAGGCTCCCAGGAGTTTCTACTTAAATTATTTTTTAATTCAGATAGAATTTGAAGTAGTTTTGGTTGAACAAAGCCGTATTTCTACTAAATACTTATTAATAGGCAAAAGTACTGTTCCAGAACCATGTAGAATATCTTGCTTCTGGCCTAGAGAATTCAGACAAGAGGAATTTTTAAAACACTAATAAAATTATATTATAGCCTGTTTTCTTCTTGTTAAAGGTCAGCTGAGCAAAGACATTCTAATAAAAACATTTTTCTAAAGGTATACTATCTGCTGTATTTCAAACTAAAAAGTGTTGAAAATACCATTACTAATGCAACTTAAAGAAATATAAATTAACTCCTATGTAACTTAAGAAGACAAATTTTATCCAACCACGCAAGCTCTGTTCTTCTGAGAGTTTACTCAGGTATACTTCTAACAGAATCCATTTGCACAGATAGCTATCTCAAGCTTACCAGCTACCATTTAAAAAGTAAAAACGATTCGGACAAAGCACCTCTTTTCTTTACAGAGGATATTTTCTCCTATTCTTTATGGCCACATACAAGAAGCCAAGACAACCCGTCACAGCACTACAATAACAAGAGATCCATAATACCCCTTACAGCTTTACATGCTTCATTAATCAGCCCCTAAAACAGAATCCATTGAATGCATCTCGTAGATAAATGTTCTACCTATTTTATATGTAATCCTAGAAATATGCTACCATCATCTTTCCTGGTTTTTCTCTCTGCTTTCATTTTGATAACATCTACTGTCAGCTGTGAGAAACAGTACACTTCCCTTTCTGAAAGTCCATTTTGCAATATGCTGTGTGACCTGCTTGGTGCTGGGCACTCAATTTGCTGAGACTTGAAAATTCTCCCTCTGGTTGAGCAAAAACTGGAGAAAGAGGATGTCAGTAACATTTACAGCAGTTCCTGATGTGGCCACGTGGACCAAAACTTTCCTAACGCTTTCCACATTGGCTACAGCTGAACAGTGATGGCAGCAGAATTTTTGTAGTCTCTTTTTTCCCTATCACATGACAGTAAGGTGAACTGAGAAGGTACATGCAGTGCACTGGACTACGGTTATTGCTTGTCTGCCCTCTGCATTCTTTATCTGGTTTTAATCCTTTGTGGTCTCACTTCCACAGAAAAATGCATACCACTCAGAGTTTTATTTCTGTACTTTACATCCTGTACTCTCTGCAAATTTTAAGGCTAAACTATATGCTGATTATACTTTGAAACTCAAAGTTCAAGCCCCAAAAGAATGACAAAAGTAAAGAGCATTTCAGCAGTCAGTATTAACTCTGACATATACATCACGTTTTACTTTTGTAGATTTTCTGCCTTTTTCTGTTTCTCCTCCTCTACTCTGACCCTGCTTATGCGAGCAAAGAGAAAAAATCTGATAGCTTAAATTGTATCTCAACCCTTTAATGAACTAGACATTTTTCAGACTTTTAGGGTATAAATAACAGCTATGATTTCATCATTTTGAATGTTCTTTCTGCATTTGGATTTCAACCAAAAGTGGGAGCAGAAATTATGATTGTTTCAGATACATCTTTGATAAATATTGCCAATGTGTTCATGCTACATGGGACACAATGATAGATATTGTCTATGTCAGAGCCAGAATGCTTGAAGACTCACAAGGGAATATGTTCTGGCAACAGTTCTGGTTCATTTGCCTGCCTAAAACACACCATTGATTGTTGGAACAATGAAATCTTCTGTATGCATTTGCATGAACATTAAACTTTAATATCATGATTATACCAAGATAATTGCATAAGTGAACACATACATACATACCAAACATACCAGACTTCTGCATAATGCAGAATCTTACTACACAAAAACATCAGTACTCAGGTTGACTTCACAGCCTTAAAAATTGATACCAAAAATCTGGATAATTTGGAAAAGCTTTGGTTGTAGCCGTAAAAACTATCTAAACAAACAAGGAAAAAAATTTTCATGTCTGCCCCACAGCATGTACAAAACCAAAGCAATGTCCGAAAAAAAACCAACATCAGGATTCATATTCAGCATAAAACCAATCATGAAGAAGGGCAATTTAAAAACTTTCTCTCTCCAGTTTACACTTTGATATAAAGCCAACTGAATTCAGTAGGATTCAGAAGCCTGTAGATTAGACAGAATTTGGATTAGACCTTTAGTTCTTCTAGGTGCGTCAGTCCAGATGCACTGATTCATGGAGAAATTGTTTTTATCTGCAAAATGGGTGGGGAAAGAAATAATTTTGCCTTTTATCAGTACAAATAAATAAATAAACAAAATAGATAAACTGGCTTACATTACTTGTAAAACTAACCCAACGTCACAATTGTTATTGTTTTATGCCCCTGTGACGAGAAACTATGAAGCCTGAATGAAGCAGGTATGAAATTCCCCTTCAAACAGAAACATGGGAATATCAAAGAGAAGAGTATTCTCTGTGACAGAAACACCTATGGCAGCTTGTAGACCTTCACAGGATGAAGGTACATCTGAATAGAAGTCCTACTGGTTTAAGGCTGTTAAGACTGAAGAGAGAAGATGAACAGCAATTGAAGGAGAAACACTAAAATAGAATTTTAACTCCCAGACAGACAGCATCTTGCTTTTTCTGCTATTTGCCATACACAGTGTAGTAAATGCAAACCAAATACTTATAAAAATATCAGGGATAGGAAAAGAGCATCTTAAAGCTATCAGAAGTTTGAATTAGAAACTTTATGTTAACTTGATGTTTTTAACTGAGGTTAAACTCATGAAGTTTTATGAGGTTTTAACTCATGTTAATTGCATGAGGCTTCAGTTATAACATTGTTAATTCTAATCCAGTTCAACTGTTCAATCACCAGTAGGTTTTTACCATCAAGCTACTGAATTATTATCCTTGTCTTCTTACTCTCACTGTTAATTTCTCACCTTCTTCCCATTCTTTTTCCTTACTCAATTTGAAAGCCTGCTTTACTGTTCTTAATCCAGACCCTATTAACCCTACCTCTATCCATCCGTCTGTGTCTCAGTTTCTTTTCACTGTTAGACAGAGCTTTTAGAATTCCAAAATCTGTTTCTGTGCTTATTAGTTACCAGCTGAGCAGTCTAAATTGGTATATAGTCACACCATTCAAGCAAAATTGCTCTGTTTTTCTAAGCCTCCTTATCTCTGTTAAGTCCTTGTCTACTTCACATCTTTTTGTGGCTACTCAATCCATGTATTTTCCTAGTCTCCATAAATTGCCACAATGTCCTAGTATGGGTCTTCATTTACTTCTCTGCCTGCTGTTTCTGTGGTTGCTTTTCCCCTCTACTTCTTACATCCTAGGGGACTCAAACTAAAGATCTGCTTGCTGCATGCCAGCAGCAGATTCAGTGAGACCATTAACTGTAGAAAGAATCAGCAGCAGGCAGAGAACATGATTTTGTCTCCCTACTGCCATCTCTCCTCATCCAGCCCTACCCTGTCCTCTGTATAGTACAGCTTCCCAGCATGGCAAAAGCAGAGAACATTTGAGAGTAGCCCATCAAAAGGAGGGCCCTCAGAGGCAGTGCAAGAACCATATGACACATGACATGTCAAACCAACCTGGAGCACTTCACACTTCTTCAAACTGGCACCACCAACACCCCTGAGCCTGGCTGCAGCTTCCCCCACCCCTCAGTGCAGGGACACACTTCTCAAAACTTTACATCATATTCAAGACAGATCATTCAAGCCCTCCTCTGTACATGCCCAGCCACACTGCTATGTCAGCAGCAGCAGGACAGATGGACAGCCCTTATACTACTCACACAAAACTCCCAATAGAGATTCATTCCCACTGCTGATGCAAACAGCAGGAGCAAAAGAGGTTTGGCTTTGACAATAAACATGTTTCTCTTGGCAGAGATAATGCAATATTTAACTAAACCTTTTGTCCTGACTTGTGCCCTGGAGAGGTGCCTCAACTTCTACCTCTCATCACCACTGGCCTGCTAGCCCAGCAGACTGGCTGGCCAGGCTCTGCTGCCCCTGGCCATGCAAATCATCCCTGCTCACTTTGCACCAGATCTACGGGCTATTTCCAGTGAAAAGCATGTGGGTCAAAAGGAAATCAAAAAGCTAACAGACATGCCAGGATCTGTGGCCCTGGTATCTCAAGGAAACTAAGGAGCAATCTGTTTTTTGCAGATTTTCAGGCTGGGCTAGCAGTAGGAACTACTGCTTGGCACTCTCCCTGCTGTAGCTGAAGTCCTCTCAGTCAGAGCACAGTCCTTAATCTTCTTGGTCTTCTGCCCATTACTGATCTCTTTATGTCCTATGTTGTTTTATGTTACCTCAGAGGCAAGATTAACCACTGTTCATGATGCCACTAGATTTGCAGGTTCTTTCACCAGAAATATTAAGAAATCCCTTCTCATAATTCAATTTTTTCTCTCCCCATTATCCTCTCCAATTATTTTTCTAAGCATCCTTTATACAGATTTGTGTATTATTTCTATATCCCACTCTGTTCATATTCTTTACCTTACTTCTTCCAGGAGACACACATAAAAAAGGAAAATAGAGCAACAACCATATGCTTCTTTTCTGATCTGTATCCTTATTTCCATTAGTAGCATCCCATTACGATGAATGATTCATGGAATTAAGATCCATTGAGTGTAAAGCCAGCTTACTTTAGCACTTAAATGGACTGATAGCAAAGAACAGTTGAAAGACTAACATTTGCAAAAAGAACAGCTGTTTTTGAAAGAACATATTTCTCCAAGACTTAATTTACCCCATGAAAAGTTTCACTGATTAGGACAATAAAAGCTCCACACATGTAAGTTATCTGATAACTTGAAAAAGACGAAGGGTTTTCTTGTGCCAAAAGCATTTTAAAAGTACAAACCAATAAATACTTACAGACCCACTGAACTTTTCAAAGTATTTCAGGCTTTCAATTTATTTTAAATGCAGCTCACTGTGGCCATTGAAGCTGATGAAAAACTCTTTTTGATACATAAAAAAAGAGAAGATTTCACAGTATCACAGTATGCTAGAGATTGGAAGGGCCCTCAAAAGATCACCTAGTCCAATTCCCCTGCCGGAGCAGGAGCACCTAGATAATGTTACACAGGAATGTGTCCAGGCAGATTTTGAATGTCTCCAGGGAAGGAGACTCCACAACCTCCCTGGGCAGCCTGTTCCAGTGTTCCGTCACCCTCACTGAGAAGAAGTTTCTTCTCAAGTTTAAGTGGAACCTCTTGTGTTCCAGTTTGTACCCATTACCCCTTGTCCTATCATTGTTTGCCACTGAGTAGAGCCTGGCTCCATCCTCGTGACACTCCCCCTTTATATATTTATATACACTAATAAGGTCACCCCTCAGTCTCCTCTTCTCTAAACTATAGAGACCCAGCTCCCTCAGTCTTCCCTCATAAGGGAGATGCTCCACTCCCTTAATCATCTTCGTTGCCCTGCGCTGGACTCTCTCCAGCAGCTCCCTGTCCTTCTTGAACTGAGGGCCCAGAACTGTACACAATATTCCAGATGCGGTCTGATTTAGCATGATGTAAGACAGTCAAATCAACCTTTGTGCATGTGTAACACTCACAAAGTAGGTTTTATCTGTTACTCTTGCTATCATTGAGAAAATGACATTGCCTTGAGAAATATCATATTAGAACACAGATTTTTATTATTTTTTTTTAGACACTTGGAAATGAACTCTTAATTTGTTACTTCCTGCAATACCATCTAATTCAAGAATTGCTTCAGAAATACCTTACTATCCTCAGACTATCAGGCATTTTTGCTTTCAGGTTAGGGTGTTACAATCCCACACACAAAATGTATTGTGCTGATGTTGCCAAAAGAAAATTGTCACCAACATGTATCTTCTGCATTTAGTTCCATCATTAGCCGCAGTTAAACACGCAACTCAGATCATGCAAAGGCAGGCCGAGAAAAATCTGTAATCTACTCTTCAAGCAATAATCCTAACAAGGTTTCAACTGTTGCCTCTTGGCTAATTATACATTACTTACATTTGGGAGGAAGTGATTATTGCCTCTGACACAGACCTGACGAAACTAGGGAATCTAACTGTTGTTTTATACACCACCACAATCTACATGCTAGTTTTTGCCTTACATTTGGTTTGAAGACACTACAAGAATTTACAGAATGTCCAAGCAGTTCAGGCCAAAGGTTCATTGAGCCCAGTGTTGTCTCTGCAACAAAGCAGTAAGAGATGCTTTTCAGGAATATCATGAGTCCACTTTCTCCAGTCTATACCCTCCTCCAGCATACAGACTTCCTGAATTAGGAATGATGGACAAAACTCCCCTGCACTTATACTATCCATCTATGTAGCTGTCTTTCATAAATTCATGCAATCCTCTTGAACCTGCTGGTACTATCCACCTCCAGTTTCCTGTACTGGTAAACACCAGAAGTTCACAACCTGAAGTGTAAAGTACTTTCGAGTGCTTGAAATTTATCTACTACCATTTGCATCTAGTGACCCTCAACTCCTGCATTTTGGAATTGATAAACAACAGCTCCAATAACCCTTACATATTGCTTTAATGATTTTGCAACCTTCCGTCAGCTCACCTCTCAGCCTTTTCTCCAGACTGAAGAAACCCAGATATTTCAAGTCCCTCCTCACTCTGTTTCCTCCACTTTATAATCTTAGTTGCCCTTCCCTTTATGCCTCCTGCAATGGTACTACATCCTTCTTCAGGTCAGGAGGCCAAAACTGCAAGCGGCAAGTGAGATGCAAGTGCATGAAGACAACAGCAAAATAACACACTGCATTTTGTCTTTAAAATCCTTTGTGATGATTGCCACAACTTTACAAAAAAAAAAAACAACAAACCAAACAAACAAACAAAAATCCCAAACAAACAAAAAAAAAACCACCACAAACTATTTTTTTTTGTTTCTGCTTCAAACTGAACTAATAGATTTCAAAGAACTATCAAGACAGTCATGACAAGTCCAAGAGCTCATTCCTGAGTTGCAACTGCCAGTTATGACTACACTAAGTATTATGTTCAGAGTGTCTCAACCTAGTCAGTGAAGCTTTAGGAATAAGCCCCTGCCTTTCCAAATCTGCTTTGCAAATAAAACCTTGGGCTATGCAGACTTAAAGCATATTTGGTTACTTGATCTTAGCTTCTATTTACAAACAGAATATATCACAGCTTTACTCTCCAGACCTCTAGTCCCCACGCTCTAGGCAGTATTTCTGCAGGAAACCTCTCCCACCTCTTTTTAACCCAGCTTCTTGGAGAAGCAAGTCCCATGTAATTACACTATGTTTGCATGTGATAATTTGCCATTCCACTCCCCAGTTATCTTTGAACCTGCTAGCCAATTTCAAACACATTAAACAGAAGGATAAAAATCTCCAAGGCCATTATATCCTTAAGGTTCACAGAAACAGGAAATTGGAAGGAAAAGGAGACCCTGATCAGTGCCTCCACTAAAGGACAAGCTATAACATGCAGTCATCCTTAGCAGAAAGCCTGCACAGAAAGCAATTTTTAGGTCCTCAATTGCACAAGAAGTTTCAACTGAAGCTTTTACTTCGGTAGACATCAGAGAATGTAATCATGAGATACAAATCCATCAGAGACCAATCTTCATTATTCTAACACTTGCAGAAGTACATATTGATTCACCTCGGGTAATGACTCACAGGAAACCACTTAAATTTTTTCATGGCAGGAGAGGAGCCTGGGCCAGATGCAGCCTCAGCTGCAGTTGCCAACAGCCCCTCTGTTCTGGCTTGAAGATATGCTTGGATAAAATTCTCCAATTGGTAGTTTGACTAGGGCCCCATACACCAGTATAGCAGAAGAAGACAAAGAAAAGCATAAAACAACAACATATTTTTACTGCAGCAAAATCCATACTTGTCAAACACAATTGCAACAATTTGCAGAACAGAGGCTGGCATTCAGTTTTGGTTGATAGGATTAAGAGCAAGGAGAAAGAAGGGAATCATCCCATGCTTCCCACCAAGTGAGAAGCAAGGAGGTCAGAGCTCAGCTCTGGTAACAGCAAAACCCTGCTGATTGCTGAGGCAGCAGCTGTGTGCCATGGTCAACGATTTGGCTGTGCTTGAGGACCTCCAGGAGAGGCAGCATCATACGCTTCCCACTCTGTCCCAAACTTGACAGCAGGTGAATGGTTCTGCTATTGAAGGAAGCAAAATACCCCAAAATACCCCGATGTGCCTAGTTCACATGGCTCCTGACAAATGCCACTTTCCCACAGAGATATTGCAGGTCAAGGCCTTGGGGACACCAACTGTGTGTGAACCATAACTGTTGATGTGATAAGTAATAGTGATAAACCAATGAGATAAGTTATTTTTGATCATCAAGTCCAACCATTCTACAGTACCGCTGAAACCACCACTAAACCAAATCACTAAGGGCCTCATCTACACAGTTAGTGAATACTTTGAGGGACAGTGATTCCACCACTGCCCTGGGCAGCCTGTTCCTATAATCTTCCACATTTTCAACAAAAAAATCAGATATTCCCCTCAGTAAAGGAACTCATTTTCCTGCACACTTATCATCAAAGCATTTAGTTCACTTAGGCTTTCAAATGCAAAGTATACCCTTCATAATTTCAATAAGTCTATTAGAGCTTTATGTATGTAGGCAGCCGCTTCATGTGAGGAGAGTTGACCTGCACCAGATGATGCAATACAAGTGAGAAAACAGAAGTTATCAAGCAAGAAGAGCTGTCCTTTTTGGCAAATTTATAACTGAAAGGATCTGTGTTGGTGCCGTTGTACTAACACTACACCAACATGATCTGATATTTCAAGCTAAATGATATACCGATATTTAACTTCAGCCTTTAGGAAAAGGAGCTAGGATACTGTAGCATCCATAGTTATAATTTTCAATGTTATATAAACCACTGATGGAGAACAGCATGAATCTTCAGTGTATGTGTGTCCTGTGACAAGAGTTTCTGCACATAACGGAAGAGGTAGCATGCTATTATCCAGATCAACATCAGTCCTTAGCAGGAATCTCTTCTGTTCAAAAACAGAACAGGAAAAAGTGGTTATTATGGCTTCAGTAATAAGCATTGCAGAATGCACAATCTGTCCCCAGAAATAGGGAGAGTGAACATTGGCTGCTTGCTTTGTCATTTTTAAAATAATCTAATTCCATAAAACAATTCAGACAGAAGTCACCAAAAAAAAATTATTAAAAAATAAAGAAGCAGCAGAACAAGGCAACAGCATCCAGTGGTGATAGCAATGGTCTCTGTGCTGGGGCAACAGGGGTGGGTTAAGAAAAAGACCTGGAAAGGAAAAGGCTAAAGATTAAATTAGCTTTGTTCTAAATCATCTCAGGGTGTCATTCACTTGACTTTTGCAGACAGCCTGAAACAGAAGAGCCAAGAGAAATAAATATGGCTCCTGTCAAGTTTAATGGCCTGTTAATGATAGTTTTTGTGATTTGGGCCTCTTTATTGCTGATGATTTTAACAGCAGTGAGTTCACAGCATGGTCCAAAGTTAACTCCCTCTAACACCTTTCTGGGTGGAAGAGCCTACAGAAATGTAAACAGCTGCCAATGTCTTCAGATCTCCTCCCCTAGCATTTTTTATGGTGCAGTTTCAAGACAGGGTGGAAGTACACTGAAAAGTAAAACCGAGTTTCCCAGCAGATATACTGATTTTGTTTCTGCTTAAGATTATAGCGCAAACACACAAAGCTGCTGTAGAAATCTCTTGGTGTTGAAGAACTCAACGATTTTGCTATACAGCACACACAGGGCCCTCAGCAGAGAGGAATTAACTGAAGCTGAGAATAATGCTGTGACCTGCACAGCTCGTAAACCCCTAATCATAAAGGACACACAGCAAGACATTGTGAATCAATGAGGCAGCACGGGAAAACATTTGCAGTGGAATTTTATAGACATACTTTGTCTCTTCCCTAAAACAACAAGACAATTCTACTGTACCCAGAATTTCTAATTAGCCTTTACCAGCAACAATATTTTACTAGTAATTAGTGCTAGTGGAAATGAGGTTTGGTGGTGGTGGTTTTATTTTTCAGTTTGGTTCAGGACATCTTTCCTGCTAATGATCTCCAGATTTGTACACAATTTGCTTTTTCAAATGACAAATACTGCGCTGGGAGGAATCAGACTAAAGTGTACCTTTAAAATTTGTGCTGTTTCTATCAGTACAGTCCTAAAAATGCCATCCTTACTGAAGCTGTTGGATGTTTCTTAAAAGCAATAACCCCATTAAAATTTATCAGGTTCCTTGGATGAATTCACTAAATACGGAAGAACAGCTGAGGGACACAGAGGTTATGTTTCAAAATAAAGAGATTACAAAAAACCTATGAGTACACTTGGGAATAACCCAGGTACTGCAAAAACTTTCCCTGCAGTTATTCAACTAAATTTTCCTATGGGAACACGTGAGGGTGAGAAAAACAAAAGCAATAGCATAGGTTATCACAATCACCTAACTCCATACTGCATTTACTGCAACCTTACACAGGATAGAATAATGGAGCATAAATTATTCTGAAATACAAAACAGAAGAAATTAAGAAGCCCAGAAAATAATCTGGCATCGTCCCAATACCTGCAAGATCCCACAACTGGACCTCAACTCAAGTGCTTGCTGTCCTATGAGCCTATACCAAATTTGTAAGTTAACATGAATTCAAACCATGGAGCTAAACATAGATCAATATCTTTGCTCTCCAGTGTCAAGCTGAGAATTGAATAGTTCTTTTCAGCTTAGAGGAAAAAAAAAAAACAAACTAAAAAAAAGGCAGTATGAATTTAGCGTTTTCCTTATTCAGTTATAGAAAAGATTCTTGTAGGGGAGAGGAAGTGAATTCTTATCATTTGGAAGGGGAAAAATGGCATTTCTGAGGCTTATGACTTTTGTTGGGTTTGGATTTTTACAATATCATTTCTCAAAGCTCTCTGCATTTCAGCTCAATTTACATTTATCTTGCCATTTCCCAATAAATCAGCAAAACTGAGCTTTGTTCTGTTACAGAATAATATTCTTTGAAAAGAGCTAATCTGAAAGTGACAAACCAAGGGGATTAAAAAAGAAAAAAATGCAAAAAGATTTTGCAGAAAGTAAAAAATCCTGAGGCAAAAAGGACAACCTGCTCAGGACACGCCTTTGAGGCCATAAAGTGATACTTTTCTATCTGGTTACATAAAATGTTGCAGCAAATTGCAACAGTTGCAAGAACTGCAACTGCATCTAAGTTAAGATCACAGTAAACAGAACTGCATTTAAATTTCATTACATGCTTTTGCGAAATTCTATGCAATTCTTAAAGAAAAATCTGTAGGCTTTCAGCAAGTGTGTCTTGAGCAGCTCCTCCTACTGATGGCCTATGCAGCAATGTGTAACAAGTTCTTAGACTTGAGCCTTGGTTTTAAATTTTAATAATACTAATCGTGGGGATCTTTCTCAATTTTTAGTTTAAATGAAGGTCATGAATTTAAAAAAAAAATCTTGTATAATAAGAAATGCTGATTGATGCTGGCCCTTTATATTCTCACACACTGCAATACTAGTTGAATTTACTATTCTGCCCTAGTCAGTAAAGTCAGAAGCAGTCTTTTCTTTGCCTTCTGTAGATATATACATTGTTATGAATATACATACAACAGCCCATAACTTTAAAATGCTCACTACGTACCTATCTACCTATGGCTGTGCATTGGCTACAGCCACAGCAACACAACAAGGAAAATCTTCACATTAGGAGCACAGTCAAGATCTTTCATTTTGTATAAGCACTTTTCTGCAGTGTCTTCAGAAACAAATAACCTTCTCCAAACTACCTTTCTCTTGCACTGGGGTATTTTGTTTCAGCTTACAAAGTCTGTCTTTTTTGTTTGCCACCCATAGAGCTAAGATGCCTAGGAAATTCCTCCATCCCAATAACAAAAAAAAAAAGCAGCAAGCTCTCCTTAATCTGTAAGGCTGCACAAAGAAAATATAGAAAACTGTCCTTAATGAACCTTAATTTGTACTTTTCAATTTCATTAGACCTTACATGCCATGACATAAAAACTGCACTTCCTGAAAATATGAGTACTTGATTTCTAATTCTGCAGATAAATGAACTAAGCACAAGGCCAAAGTGGTAGATACAAATGGGAAAAACAAAACCAAAACCACAACAACCCACAAAACAACCCACAACAACAAACACCATCACACATAAACATTGCATGCATACATAATTATCCACACATTTTTTAGACTTAAGCTTATCTTTCATAAGTCTTGAAATAATCAACTACTCATTCAACCATTTTCATGAAGAGTGATGAGCACAATAGATTTGCTCTCTCAGAGGAGAGCAGCTGAGAATAACAGAGTGGCTTGCAAAGCCTGCTGGATTTTAATGCACAGTTCATGGCACTACAGTAGGAAAATGCAGGAGATGTACTACATAAGGAACTTGTTTAAAAACAGTTCTTCACTTTTCAAAATCAGGCAGGTTTTGAAGCATTTGAGCCAAACATTTTCATATGTACTTCGTAGCAGCCTTCCACTGTATGAAGGGGGCCTACAGATGCTAGGGAGGAAATCTTCATTAGGGACTGTAACGATTGGACAAGGGGTAATGGGTTGACACTTAAACAGGGGAGATTCAGGTTAGATATAAGGAAGTTCTTTACTGTGAGGCACTGGAATGGGTTGGCCAAAGAACTGGTAAATGCTTCATGCCTGGCAGTGTTTAAGGCCAGGTTAGACAGAACCATGGGGTGACATGGTCTAGTAAGAGCTGTCCCTGCCCAAGGCAGGGGAATTGGAACTAGATGATCTTGAGGTCATTTCCAACCCTAACTATTCTGTGATTCTATGTATCCCAGTTTACTAAGTAGAAGGAAAACAAAAAACAGAGGAAAGAGGTATCCACATCCAACCAAAACATAAAGACATACCTTTGTCTAAAAAGGAGACTGAGAGAATGAAGGGGATTGTTTAGTTTATGAAAAAAAAGTTAATGTAGTACCTTATCAAACAAAAATCTGCCTGGGTATTTCTGCATAAGTAGTACTGATATGTTTGTCATAATGTAACTCCAGTATTTCTAGCTGTTCAAATTACATTGAAGTACAACACAGATGGACAGTATTATTTCAGCTCTATCTAAACACAGCTGTAAAGAATTTTTTCAGCCAAGGCACTTTGATACCTACAATGAATTAAATTTATGCAGACCCTCTTGGAGTGTCATACAATAAAGAATGGTTTTCAGTCTTTTTAGCCCATGACACCTGTGCTACAAACCATCCACTCTTATGAGTTAATCACTATTTATGGAAAGTGTCAGTTATGGTCCCTGCCTTTAAGAAATGGGAAAGTCAGTGTAGATGTTGGGATTTAGCTTTTGTTGGCAGAAGTTCCTGAAGAAAAATAGAACAACTTAGTAAGAATATGATATTTAGAGTCATTTTTATCCGTTTCTTGAAGGCTATTTGTTTCACTGTGAAAAGGATTAGGCTAGTTTAAATACTAAACTCATAGGCACACATGAGAAGAGAAATAATGGCATTTAGTTTAGGAAACAGGGGAGCAGACATCTTTATCATTACAAAAGAGCACTGTTGAAAATACGCAAGTCAGTGTAAAATCTTACTGCAGACAGAATACAAAACAAGCTCTGGAAAATCTTGGCTAGACGTCGTTAAAGTTAGTCACAGTGTATAAGCTGGTCATTTAGTTCAGTGCCTACCTTGAAATAAACTACAAAGCACTTTGCTGCTGTAAATACTTTCAGAGCAAACAAATTATTGAAATCACTACCTTCCCAAAAGAACTATTTGAAACATGACTTTGGTTTAGTTTCTCCTGCCTCCCTCTTGTCTTTGCTTCACTGCCTGTTGCATAGATTCCCACTTAGCTGATCACCCTATTTCCCATGGAAGAGCTCCCTGGTAGCATTCAGCAGCTCTGTCTTGTGTGCTTCAGCAGAAGATGAAAGCAAGAGGCTACTCAGGCTCCACTGGGGCCAGAGGGAAAAAGGCAGGGTAGGGAGGGTGTGTGTGGTGGTGCCTACTCTCATCACAGATGTTCCCAGATGATTTTTCAGTTCAACTGAGCATTTGGCTTACATTTCTCATGAAAGATCCAAGCTGCTGCTTAGTGCTAAGAGTCTGGGGAGGGTTATTTCCTGTAGAAATGTAAAACAAGTAGCTGATCCAGCTGCATCCACGCTGAAGTAGATAGGAAGCCCTGGCCACTGACATAGCACACTTCAAATTTATCTCTCTCTGAAGCAGTGTGACAAATAAGAGTTTGTTGATGCACTCTTTCTAGAGTGACAGGCAACAGCAGCTATGCGCTATGCATTTCTCTTGGGGGGAAAAAATTTAGCCATCTGGGAACCATCTAATGTTTCTGACTACTTTTTTCAGTAGAAGTGAAAAGGAGATGCTGAAGAAAGTTTTGAGATGTGAAAAGGAAAGCTGGGCTACACCTGAGAAAATGGTAAAGCCTAGGGCAGTGGATTAAAAAACAAGGGCTCCAGCATATTAAAAAGCATCTGGAAAACATTTCTTAAACAAACAGAAGTGAAAACTCTGTATGGTGTTAAAGCTTAACAAGCTGACAGTTGAAGGGATAAAAAGAGTTCTTATGACCCAAGGATAAACATGTATGCAAGTAATAACTATATAAATGAGACAGGAAAACTGAATATACTAGTGACATCAACTCTTCATCCTAAAAAGGGCTTTCAAATCACTAAGTCCTCCTTTTTTTTTTTTTCCCCCTCGATGCCATCTCATATAATCCTACTTGTAATATCAAGCTCAATTTAGAACACTTTTCAATTAGTATGAACGGATATTTTCATGCCCAACTTGCACATCAGAGAACATGATATTATGATTCAAATGCATCCAGTGTTATGTGCATGAATGGACAAGAGTGCTTAGAAATGTGCAGCAAGGTTTGAACAGATGCATGCTTTTTTCTTTTTAGTTTTAAAGAACAGTCTTTTAGACACATGAATTGGGGTTCTAAGAGATGAACTTTGCAGGTATAGCAGGAATGGTTTAACCTATCACCACCCCTAACTCTCCACATCATCCCTTTATGGAGGTTATCACACAACAACAGAGAGAAATGCATGACTTGGTTCATCTGGCTCAGCAGCGCAGCATATTAACTTAAACCACTGATGAAGGTCTGGTTTGTGTGAAGACATCAGGTCATAAACTGAACCTATTGATGCTGTGCACACAGATTTTACTAAATCTGCAAAGGGGCAGTAATTTTGGGGATGACAAACTAGATGCATCAGCACCTTTGTTCATTCAGTGAACGTGAGCAAGACCACTCAGCCAGATGGGAACACTCCTCAGATGAGTTGGCAACACTCACATTGTCCACTTGCTTAACTGGCCATATCTTCTGTTCATTCTTTTATTTCAATTGGGTCACCTGGCCATTTTTTATGCTTTGCAAAAGGCTAAGCATAAGTCAAATGTCCCAAGGCCTCCGCTGTCCATGAATGTTTTAAAGAAGAGTATGTAATACTGAGAAAAATAATGTAGTCATTGTAGATAATTCAGGATTAGATTTCCATTAGAAGGAAAACAAAAAAGACTGAATGCTTTAATCTCTGCATCCAGAGTTTTACTGTCACAGAGTTAGAACCCCACAATTTTTCATCATTTCTAAGTGCATGTTATGCCTGAAAGAAGACTGTTCCAGTCTAATTCAACTCCTTGTTACTAATTTCTACTGACCTTCCTATAAACATCACCCAAAAAAATGTGAAGAAAATCTGTAGCTAATAGATAAGTTCCCACTCTTTCAAATTCAGTTGTCAAATGTGGAATTCTGGTTTTAGGAAAAAAAAAAAAAAAGTGAGAGGAAATTTAGAAAATAAATTTGAGTTGCATTTTTCATGCATGGAAGTGGGTTTAAAAAGAGAGTTAACAAAATGTGTTAACTTCAGCAGAAATCAAAACATTTTCATTTTAGAATATCCAATGAGCCCCCCCCCCAAAAAAAATTTTGAAAACTCAAACTAAGGTGTAAAAGGTATTAGCAAGCTCCATGGTATTTAAAATTCTACCTTGTCATAACTTGTCTGAAGCACGTAATGAGGGGGGAGTAACTTATTTAAGAGCTAGAAAAATTAATTTAAAAAAAAAAAAACCTAGATTTTGTTTATTGTGTTCAGATACTCAATATCATGCTGCTGTCAGTCATGCTCTGTCCTAGCTAACAACTATTAATCTTAGTTATTATCAATTCCTCTGTGATGCTGAAGTGTTAAAACCTGTAATATCCTAAATGACTGCTACAAATGCATTTAAGATAATAACAGCTCACAGTGTGCAAAATCTTACTGTAAAAAATGCCAATAGCACACAGAAATCACTGATAATATCTACTATGTGGGTTTATTATACTTCACAGAACTCATTGAATTTACCAGGCAAAACTAAATGTAAATTTTGTCCCCATTCTTCTAAGAGACAGCAAATCTGAGAAACTACAGCTTTGAGAAGGTGAACTGCTCTGCATTTAAAGTGCATATATAAAGTGAAAAAAGTAATACTGAAATGGCTAGACCATACATTTGAAGTATGGTAGATTTTACATGTGGAATTTATATCAGAATAGAATCCATTGCATCTTGTAATTCCCATGTTTTGCTGTACTTCTGAGAGAGCAAGCACTCAGACAAGACAGCATTGGAAGTGGTGACACCTTTAGTGCTTATTCAGTTGTACTAATTTCTCTCAGCTGCGGAGTATCTTTCCAGCCACTTCCTGTTTGCTTCTCTTTTCCCTTTCTCCTTCTCTTACACACACACTTGTGTACCCAGTGCTGTCAAAATTTGGAAAGTCTGCATCCAGGCCAAAACCTATTTGTCATTAAACTAAAGCTTTAAACAAAAAGACACTAAAAAACACCCAAACAAAACAATACCAAAAAAAAAAAAAAAAAAAAAAACCATCAAACAGGGGGAAATAACCAGCAACACTCACTTTTTCCTCCGTCTTTCTCTCTCTAGCATCCCAAGAAAATAATTGCTTCCCTGAAGTATATATAAAGCCTGAAAGTACAGCAGTGATCTTCAAGCATACATGTGGGAAGAAATCAAATAATAACCACTAAGAGGAGTCAAACGTGTTCAACACACTGTGCAAAAGCACATCTAGTACTTGAGACAGAGCAATAAACTCATTTAAGGTGTTTGTGAAGAAGGAAACTGCTTTTGTACTCAGAATATGTACATAGCCTACTCACTCAGATAAAGAATCCTCCTGCTGCCAGCTCAGACCTTTCCCCAGCCCCTCCCTGGAAGGCTGCTAGTATACATGGGCCAGCTGATACCTTTATATTCCTCAAGAAGATAAGCTTGAGACCTAGCTAACCTCTCTCAGAAATAAAGTCTTCAGCACACTTGTGTCCCCCATTTCCCTCCTACCCAGACTTCTTCAATTAAGGTTAAAAACTGTAGGGAAGCACATGGGTGCAGCTGAGGTGATGGACTGTTTTCTGCAGCTCCAACTCCTATCTGTTCTGTCATTTTTCAGCTGTAAATCTGATCAGAAACATACTTTTCCTGCCAGAGGAAAAGGATGTCATGGAGGCTACACAGAGGAGCCAGTACTCAGCAGGAGTAACCTCATATCTCTCAGGTGAGGTGTGTTTTGCTTTTGCACTCCAAACTTGCAGGTATTTGTCCTTTCCACAGCTGTCTTCTATTCATCAAGTGGATATTGGAAATCCTTTTGGTTAAAGTCTAGCACCTAATTTTCACTGTTCCCCTCATTATGTATTACTCATAAAAGTTTTAATCTTTGGGTATTGTTCAGACTAGGTTTATTTTTCTCTTCCAGTATTTCTCTATTTGTGTGTGTGTCATCTAATGTAAGGGTGGCACTGGTAATTGCAACCCTTCTGTGGAAATGCTCAGTAATCACTGCAGTAAACCTTGCATAACATCCAGAAAGCAGCTTAGAGCTGGCTCCAGGCAGCCTTCATTTACATATCCAAATGTATTTTTGTAGAGCTGAACTAAACGTGTGTTAATCAGTCAAGTCATACACTCAAAACTACCATGTCCTCAGCTTCTTTTCCGCAATGAAGCTCATCCTTACAAGGGAGCTGGAATTTACTACTAGGCTGTTGGTTACCATCAAGCAGAAGCCCTTCTGCCCAGAAAGCACACAATAATTCCAAACCAAACCTAAAATCAGCCTAGGGCAAGATACTGTCCACAATGCATAACCAATTATACCCCTTAGGAAGAAAATAAAAAAATAACACAAAAAAAACGCACCAAGACAACTCTAACAGAAAACCAATAATTATTGTCCCTGAGGTGAAGTTTGGCTAGGGTCATGTGCCCACCTATCACCTACCTAGCTTTTTTGGCTATTACAGCCATAATATGCAGCAAAACCAAGGCCAGACAGCAAGGCAGCAAAATTTGCTGATGACATACAATTGTAATTTATTTACCACTTAAAAAAAACAAAGATGATTGAAGACTTCTGAACAGAGCAAGCAGTCTAAAGAATCAAACTCTGAATCATGATTAGACAGTACATCATCGCACCAAATATATCCAGCAGAGCTACTTACAAAAAGGATTTAATTAATAGCTGACAATAATGCCCACCAGACTGAATAATGTGAATAAATATATGCAAACACACGCCTTTGTGTTTTTCAGAGACATAACCTCCTGAAATGAGGCAAGGAGGGAGGAATCAGTAAGAAACTGACAGTAAATGAGCTATAGCTCCTTCTAGGCAAAAAAAGTTCTAGAAGCAGCTCAAAATTGGAACTTTAATTAAAAGCTTCAAAAGCAAACAATAACCAAATTATAAAAAATACAAAAAGAAAAAAAAAAAACAACCCAGATATAAGTAAATAGTACAGAATGTGGAGTGTAACAGCATCACAAGGAAGGCAAAAAACATAAAAGACTAACAGTGGAAACAAGGGAATTGAAAGAAAAAATGCAGTAGCCTTTATGAAATTAAGAAAGACAACAATCTAAAGATTGCTTGTAGTTTACTGTTGTCTTTAATTAACACAGGCAGAAGGAATATTTCCTTGAGTAATTGTTTAACATAACCTTTGCCCAAAAGGAAGAAAAAAGAAAATTAATGAAAAGAAGTTGGAACTGGAATGAATAAAACCAAATCTATTTACTGCAGAATCATCCAATGAAAAAAAATCTGGGACTGCTAAACCACAACCTCTCCAGGCAGCCTGTCCCAGCTCTCTGTAACCCTCAAAGTAAGGGCTGGTGCACAGGGTTATTTCTCCCCAGGTGCAGGACCCTGCACTTGCCTTCACAGAATTTCATTAGGTTCCTCTCTGCCCAGGTCTTGCTGAATGGCAGCACAGCCTTCTGATGTCAGCCACTCCTCTCAGTTTTCTCCCATCAGTAAACTTGCTGAGGGTACACTGTCCCTTTATTCAGATCACCGATGACTAAGTTGAATAAGACTGGACCCAATACTGAGCCATAAAGAACATTATTAGCTACAGGCCTCCAGCTAGATGTGCAGATCATCCCTCTGAGCTCTGCCTCTGAACTCTGACTGTGAGCTCTGCCATTCAGCCAGTTCTCAATCCACCTCACTGTCCACTCATCTAATCCACGCTTCCGGGGCTTACCTATGAGGATGCTACAAGAGACAGTGGCAAAACCTTGCTGAAGTGAAAGTACACAATACATCCACTACTCTACCCTGGTCTACCCAGCCAGTCATTCCATCACAGAAGGCTATCAGATTTGTCAAGCCTGATTTCCCCTTGGTGAGTCTATGTTGACTACTCCTAATAACTTTCTTTTCCTCCACGTGCTTAGAGAGGGAATCCAGAAGGGCCTGTTCCATTACCCTTCCAGGGATGGAGGTGACGCTGACTGGCCTGTACTTTCCTGGGTCCTCCTTCTTGCCCTATTTGAAGACTGAAGTGATACTGGCTTTCCTCCAGTTCTCAAGCACCTCTTCTGTCTCTATGACTTTGTAAAGATGATGGAGAATAGCTTAGTAATAGTATCTGCCAGCTCTCTCAGCACTCATGGGTACATCCCAAAGGGGCCCATGGATCTGTGGGTATAAAGTTTGCCTAGATAATCTCTAACCTGATCATCCTCAACCAAGGGAAGGTCTTTTCTCCAGACTTAATCTCTTGCTCCAGGGTCTGGGATTCCTGAGGGCTGGCTGAAGCAAAGAAGATAACTAGTAAAGACTGAAGCAAAGTAACTACACTTTCTCTGCATCCTTTGTCACCAGGGCACCCATCTCATTCAGCAGGAGGCCCATGTTCCCCCCACACATACCCAAGTCTTCCTTTTTGATACTGATATACTAGAAGAAACCCTTTTTGTGGTCCTTGGCATCCCTTGCCAGATTTAATTCCGAATGACCTTAGCCTCCCTCGTTGCATCCCTGCATACTGTTCCTACATGCCACCCAACTGGCCTGTCCCTTTTTCACATTCTGTAAACTTCCTTCTTCTGTTTGAGTTTTGCCAGAAGCTCCTCACTCATCCACAGAGGCCTTCTGTTCCTTTTACTTGTTTTCTTACTCACAGGGATCTTGAGCTTAGAGGAAATGGTGCTTGAATATTAACAACAGATAAGGCTCTTCTCTATTTATCTATTTTTATATCTTAATATAAGTTATATAAACATTTACTTTTTTTATTATTATTATTATAAGGTAAAAGCAGATTTTCTGTACTGGTTAGTGACCCTTCAATAAGAAATGCTGCCAAAGACTCCAGAATGAACCAGCTATGTAGCTACGATTGGTGCATAGCAACAGTATGTGCTATTACAAGAAAAACATATTGTCTAGGTGTAGTAGGACTGGAAAAGCCATCCACATCGGTATACACAAGCAATCTGTCACCAACCAGCTGTAGAAAGAGGTTGCAGGAAAGGGAGGGTAGGAGGAGATAATTGCTTGAAGGATGAGAAGCCAGGGAGACCACTGCAACCACAAACTGGCATTTAAAAATTGCTGAGTGAAATGACAATGCCACAAAGAATTGCCAGACTATTACCAAAAGTTCCTATCCTTTTATGGAACAGTTTGACAAGATACTGGGAGGAAAGGAAATAACGACTGGAACTGACATAGAATTTACAGTGTAAGGCTCTGAGAGTTAAGAGATGCCAAGGAATGACCTATCTGAGAGACAAGCTAGCAGGAGGGCATGGTACCCACCTGGTGAGGGTGCTCTGATACTAGCATGGGACACTTTATTCCACAAATAATTACCCCTTCTGGAGATTCTCAGACAAGGGGGGGTTCCGTGGGGGAAAGTACTAGCCTTTACCCATTCTTGTTAACAAGGAGAAAGGGAAAAACACTCCCTATCAGGCAATCAGTGTTCTACAGAAAGAAACAGCCCCTTGCAGAAAGTTCATGGCACAGAATGGCAACGTATTTTGTGACTCAGATGTGAAGCTTCTGTTCCATCCTTTGCTATTAACAGCCATATTCAATTCAGCAGCCTTCTTACAGAGAACACTGCTACCTTTGCATTGCCCTTAATAAATCCCAGTGGAAGAACAAAATAACAGCAAATGAAAAGATGTAAAGCTTTTTTGACCTTTCTCAATCCAACTTTTTTATAGAAGTGCAATGATCCATATCTCCAAAACGGAATATTTTAGATTATTAAAAAAATAATAATCCAATTCTATATCTTGAGATTAAAAACACAAAATATCACATGCATGCAACATTTGCCTTGCAGCAAGGAAGATGAATTGGTGCAGGACCTACCGAGACTTAAAGAGATGTCATTATGGTCTATTTTCAAACCAGAAAAATATAGTATATTTCTTGGCTTGCTAAATCAGATTCCAGTCCTGTCTCCTATAAACAAAGTTTTTTCATAACTTCGCATAACATTCAAATACATTATTTTTTCAGTGATTGCTGAAATGTAACTACTTAAGTAAAATTTTTAATATACATAAGTTAAGTTCCTTCCTCATCATTGCATGATCAGCCTCTGTCCTGGACCAGAAGCAGAAAATTACTTCAGCACTAGGAGACAAAAACATAGAAAAAGAAGAGTCCTACAGAAAAAATAAAGGATTATTTGCTAGAAAACAAACCAAAAAATCCAATTTTGCCAACAATCAGCATTTGTCTAATAATGCACTACTTAACATTTTTAAAATCTCTTACTGGACTGTAATACTGAAAAGCAGCATAAGTTAGACACAATAATATTAATAAAATACATCACAAATTTTTAAGTAATGTTATTCCTTTGTACCTTTGTATTCCACTTATTATCCAAGACCATGCGCCACTACACAGTTTTGTACAAGCACATAATGAAGAATCCTCCAATGCACATGTCCACTGGGACAGGATGGACTTGTGGAGGAATATAAACTTTGATTTTCATAGGAATAAAACCCCTCTCTAAATCTTTTTTCTGAGCATTAATAAATTTCATACCTACACAGAATTGCAGTATAAAAAATGATGACACAGTGTCTTTTTAGACTTTAAACATTTCGTTGTGAATCATAAATACTGATCAGCTTTATGAGCAATGTAATGTCACATTCAGTGGCCCTTACAAACTCAGTTGGATAAGTAATAGATGTTAATGTTTTCATGCTGAGCTAAAATAAATGCAAAATATCACATGAGAAAACAAGAGAAGCCAATCATAATTTAGAGCCTTAAGCTATTAATTTCTTTGAAATCCCGAGGAAGACTATGTAAGACATCAGAAAAGCTTGTAAAGCACTACCATGTTGGGTCACTTCTTTCTAAGTTCTGTATGGCACCAGAAGGAGCTTACTTTTCCTCATTTAGACAAATGTGGTTTTAGGAAGTTCGAAGAAACACAGAAAGCGATTGATGAAATGAATCCATAGATAAAGACATGGACTGTAGAGAATTTTTATTTTTGGCAGTGGAAAGACATTTAACAAATGCTTGTAAATCAATGAATAATCCTAAAAAAGAAGATCATACAATAATAGCTTAAATATCTCTTTGCTGTGTTTAAAGCTAACTATATCTGAGAAAACTTAATGGGTGTTAAAGTTAAGGATAAACAACTTTACCCCTACTGTGTAATTTGAAAAACAATCAAAGAGCTTTATTTTATGCCATGAGTGAGCACATTAAGTTAAGAACAGAAGTCACAAAGTTTTAAGAATAAATTCAACCCATGAGTGAAGAGCTGTAAAGACAAATATCCTCCTGCTTTGCAGCTGAAGCTATAAATCAGATGTCCCACCACTGAGAAAGGAACAGACTGCTTTTGGGAAACAAAGAATTACTTTCATATATACAATGATATTATCAAGCTGAGCAAAGATGCTTTCACCCAAGTTAAAAACTGATGCATGTGGTAGAAATAAACAGTTCCCAACAACTGCAGAGATTCAGATTCCACAGCCAGCTTCATGAATTGACTTGTGCTCTCAGAAGTCAACTGCCTCCCTTGCTAGAGGCTCCAGGAAGACAGCCTTAGGGAGATTTTCATGAATACAGGCCCAAAAAGCTTGTCTAAAGTGCTGAGTAAGACACTGGACTCCTGGAACATGGAGACACTGAGAAGCTGCATGTAGAGGATGGCTCAGTCTAGGGCTATCACTGAGAGCTGGGCAGCTAATATCCATTAGTCTGGGCATTGGGAAGGCAGCAAAGATTAGCTGCAAGCAACTCATAAATTCACATACTCTCACCCAATCTCAACTAAAGGAGCAGGGATCAGCTTGGGTGCAGAGAATATTAAAGATAGCAGAAGGGCTGCAAGCTACCTTTGTACTCAAGCCATAGCTCTCTGCAGGACCTGGAGGCGACAGAGGAGTGGTGGGAAGTGATCCCTGAGGAAGAACCACCCAGGAGCCAAGAGCAACCACAGGATAGAAGGGGTCCTCACTCACCATGGCACAGCCCCACAGCAGACAAGCTAAGCTGAGCTGGTGAGAGCACCCCACTTCACCAGCAGGCCAGCAGTCACTGGACCAGGGCAAGGCAGAAAATCGGGTCTGAAGCCAAGCTAGGAAATCCAAGCAACAATTTGGAAATAGCAGAAAAACAGAATTCTACACAGCCATATCTACAACACGGCTTAAGCACAGAATGACAACCCCTGAGATTTCTGCTGAGCTGAAATGGGGCTCCTGGGCTCATGGACACAGGGTGTAGGAAAAGACACAGGAGGGGCAGGTTAGGGCTGTTAAGGCCTATTAGTGCCCTCAGAGCCCTGACACGTACTAGGTGTGTATAAGGAAGTAGAAAAATGTAACCTGAAGCTCTACATTCCACACAACATTAATAATTCTGAGCTATGATTCAGTCCTTTTTCTGCTTGGCTGTAAGATAGTGATGTCATTACCCTCTTCCCCCAGATTCTGAAGATTTCTAATTTATAAATTCTGCTATTCAGATTCTTGCACAACTTCTGTTCCACCATTCCATATGGCACAATTTGGACTGAGTTCATGAAGAACTGAGAAAATACAACAAATCTGAGTTGGTTCTCAAAACAGAGTATGAGACCTAGGTTTCTTCAGAGACACGTTCAGACTGCAAACTACATGATGCTAAGATATTCTGTTAATTGGCATGCACATTTTTGCCATGGAAAAGTGTAGAGTGTATCTACAGAACAGAGATACAAAGTAGCATTATGATGATAGCCAGCAATCAAAAATAAATTAATCATAGAACCATAGAATAGTCAGGGTTGGAAAGGACCTTAAGATCATCTAGTTCCAACCCGCCTGTCATGGGCAGGGACACCTCACACTAAACCATGTCTCCCAAGGCTCTGTCCCACCTGGTCTTGAGCACTGCCAGGGATGGAGCATTCACAACTTCTTTGGACAGCCTGTTCCAGTGCCTCACCACCCTCACTGTAAAATTAAATTAAGGACACATAAATTAAGATGACAAGCAAAACAGCCATTATCCACACTGAAAAGTTTTCAGAAGGCTTGACATGTCTTGCCACCATTAAACCACTGTTAAATAACTGTTCAAAAAACTTGAGTGCTACATTTTATTTACATGCCAGAATTTACAGATGACTTGCACACAATGAATACTTTTATTCATTGTTCCATGCATTCTTCTTCTGTCTGACCCAAAAAGTTAAAAGACAAGGCCTAAACAGTAAACAATCATATCATACTTAAGAGTACAGAATGGTGAGCAATTACTGTGATAACAGCAGACACCTCTGAAATAAGTGAAAATTGTATTGCAAGAACATATTTAAAACTGATACTAGTTTACTCAGCTGGTTTTTCTACCCCATCCAAACTCTACTTAAATGTTTTAATGCATTTAATGCACTAAGATAATATCTAAATGTTATCAATTCTAAAGTCTCATCCACCAAAACATTCCCCTTATTTTAAAAGAGGTTTAATATAAAAAACTAAATTCTGTGAAACTTTATATGATTGACATGCTAATTATGACAGTAATTCAATTGATTTCTAGACCATTAAAGCCTGTTAAAAAGTATTCCAAGAGATGAGCAGAAGTCATACAAACTAACACAAAAATAGTTGTATTGTCATGGCAATTCACTGTTTTACACAAGGCAGTATTCCCATACACCAGTTCTTTCTTCTCAGTCTTAATTTTCCTTACTGAGTTCTGCCATCAGAAGAACAGACAAAAGCATACCAAATTTTTAATCGATGTTGAGCTAGTTGCGAACCCTATAATATCAGTCACTAAAAGCATAGAAGATATTTCAGAGTGAATCCCAAATAATTTAGGTTTGATCAAATTTGATTAACATGATAACCTGAACTTTAAGAAATTTGATGCAGATATGTTGAGCCACAGGTCTATGCTAAACTTGAAATTAAGATACCAAGATCCAGGGAAAACTCCTTGGCAAAGATGGAATGAGGCAAAATACTGTTACCATGTTTCCAAGAGAACAAGATGTTGTGTCCCCTCTGCTGGCCAGGTGGGATGAGCAAAGCCATGGCCCTGACTGCTCTTTTCCCTTTGTGCTAACTAGAGCCTCTGCAAATACAAGGGCTATAATTAGTGTAAGAGGTTTGTGAGAACCAAAGCAAATACATCAGATTCACAGGTATGATCATTTCACAAGCCTTATGGACTTCTCTTGTCAGCTTCCCCTCCCCATTCTTTCCAGATCTCCTCCATAGCTCCTAGAAGTTCTGGGATACATGGGTCACATCAGCAGAAGTCTCTGTTGGGTAACCTGGCACTGCTTACAGCAGCCAGACAGAGGAGTGCCACATGAGATGCAGGCGGGCACAACTGGCTAGTTGCACACTTGTGACTGAAAATCACAAAGCAGCAAATACAACCAGAAATTCACAGTTTCTATTTGTAGTATCTACAACCTGATTTTGCAGCAGAAAAATCAGGTTAGCTTTCCTAGAACAACAGAAAATTAGAGCCAAAAAGAACGTTGGTGAGTCCATTCCTCTGCCATAAAAAAGCAGAAGAGAATTTGGCCAGCCTGTTTTTAAAGATAGTGACAGATAACTCCACAGCCTCTCTAGACAATCTCTTCCATGGCTTCAGTGTCCTAATCATTAAAGAAAAATTGCTACAATCTAATCTGAATTTTCCTAATTGCAATTTAGGCCCATTGCTACACACACACACACACACACACACACACACACACACACACACACACACACACCCCCACCCCCTTTCATATACTTGAATGCTAAACACATTTTCTTGAGGTTTTTTTAATTGAACAGCCCTGTTTATTCAGTCTCATGGTAGATTATGTTTTCCAGACCTTTGATTCTCATTTCTTCCTTGGGCTTTTTCCAGTAGATATAGAGGTTTCTCAAACATCAGTGCATGTCCTGGGTTCAGGTGTAACAGTTATTTTTTTCTCCTTCATAGTAGCTGGTGCAGTGCTGTGTTTCTGATTTTCAGCCTGCGAACAACGCTGATAAGACTGATGTTTTTAGTTGTTGCTAAATAACGTTTACCTCAATCAAAGACTTTTAGTCTCTCATGCTCTTCCAGTGAGGAGGGGCACAAGAAGCCGGAAGGAAGCAGAGACAGGACACCTGACCCAAACTAACCAAAGAGGTATTCCGCACCACAGCACGTCATGCCCGGTATATAAACTGGGGGGAGTTACCCAGAAGGCCCAGATCACTATTTAGGTCGGGCTGGGTATTGGTTGACAGATGGTGAGCAATTGTATAGTGCATCTCTTACGTTTATCATTGGTTTCCCTTTCCCCTTTTATGTTCTCTCCCCACGTTATTTCCCTTATCATTACTATATGTGGTATTAGTAATAGTTTTGTATTGTACTTTAGTTACCAGGCTGTTTTTATCTCAACCCGTGGGGTTTACATTCTTTTGACTTTCTTCCTCATTCTGCCCAGAGTGGGGAGTAAGAGGGGGAGAGTGAGTGGCTGTGTGGTTCTGAGTTACCTGCTGGGCTTAAATCACTGCAGTGCATTAGCCCAATAGAACCCATGTCAGCTTTGTTCAGACTGAAAAAGATTATTTCATGTGTCTTAGAGCTGCGCTCCTACTCACATACCCAATATGGTATTTACTGCTCTTGCAAATGACGGCACTGTCATCTGCTCAAGTTTTAATCTAGAATCTTCAGAACATATCTGCCAAGCTGCTACACCATAATTTTCCCTTTCTATATTCATGCAGTTTATTATTTTTGTGTGAGGAAAGAAACTTGCACTGTTGCTTTTCATCCTTATTTCCCCAGTGAGTTCGGCAAAAGTATGAAGAGGAACAAGAGAGAATACATTTTCAGGTACATTGAGGTTGTATAAACTTGCATTCAAGCTGGAGCTACTAAGTTCTGAAACTTTCTGAGTGATGAGTAGAGAAGAAAAGCAATAGCAGACTTCTAGTGAGCAAAATACTGGATTTGGTAGAAATAGGAAATTTCTTAAATATTTGGAAAAGGAATAGATCAGAAGACTAAGTACCCAAGAAGTTCTGAGTTTGTTAAATATGGAAATTGGAAGAAAATATCTCGAACACTCTTGGATTTGCTTCTAGTCAAGAGGGAAAAACTGACTGGGAAAGCAGTCTGGGTGAGAGTAAGCATGAACAGTGAAGTTTACACTGTTTAGGAGGGGAAAAAGGCATAAGAGCAAAACAAAACAGCTATCATAAGGAAGGCAGACTTCTGTGATTTACTAAAAATCAAAATCAAAAGGAATCACAAGATAAGTAAAAAAAACAAGCCAGATCACTGTGAACAAGTACAAAAGAATAGCACCAATGTACAGAATAATAATAAAAAAAAAGGATAAAATATGATGCAACTAACAGAGGATATCGAAGCTAGCAAGAAAAAACTTCATTAATACTAATGGAAAAAGAGTTATAACTTTGATCTGTTACTCAAGACAGAAAACTACTGGCATATGGCACTGAAAAGGAGAAAAGTTTAGGAAGTATAAGGAAAAATTATATTAACTATGGTATGTTGCATTTTTGTAAAGATATGAGGCAACCAAAGTCAAAAGCTACAAAAGGTGCAAAAGTAAGTCACAGAACTGCTATGTAGTTAAGGAGGCTCCACACTAGCCCACTCAGTACTGCTGGAGATTTTCATTAATCATCTGAATAATTCAACATAAAATCTATTGTTACTAAATTCAAAGATGTCAGCAAGCTGGGTTGCAGGAATGAATGAACTCAGAAGGGTCTTAAGATATCACTGTTAGTAGTGATTAATATCCAGTCATCCAGTGCAACTCCTGGTATGGTAATCCTCCGTATGAGCATCCTTACTGTGCTAATCTTAGAAGTCTTTAGAGTATTACAACACTGTAAATGGAAACTGAAATACTAAAAGTTATGTTTGTTTTTCACCCAAACCATGGTGAAAGGAGAAAACTACTATGATACAAAAATACAAAAAATGTATGTCGAGCTTCAGCCTGTTTCCAAAGTTAGCATGCAAAACACATTCTGCTGGAATAGACTGGTCTAATCATCAACAAAGAGGGTAAACAAAAACACAAGCTCACAACAAGCATTTAAGAATGGATCTAAATCAGTCTTAAGGATACAGCTGGACCTCATTTGTCTTTAGAAAGGTGGTACAGAAGACTGCATCTGAGCTAGCCGTCTAGAACACTTCTAGAGTCAATAAGCAGAAGCAGACACATCAAGGTACAGTTTATCTCACCCTAGGATACATACCTGACCGTGAGTGACACCCTATTGCTGCATTCTTCTCTCCATGAACCATAAGGGAGACTGCACAATTACCTCACCCAGGTGTTTTAATTCTGAGAAGTATAGTGTGATCCTCAGTACTCAGGAAGGTATTCTGAATCATACATGTTGTTGTGATGCCACAGTTGTGGTTTTGCTGTAAAGATTACCACATAGCAGGTGAAGACCTCACTCAGGTTGACCAGTTCAGTCTAGATTACTGTTGCTGAGAATATGAGGATATACTAAAGTAGCCCATGATACAGCCAGGAGTAGGTTTTTGAGAATCAGAAGCAGGGGCTGTGCAATCCTGAGGCCATAGCTGCACCTCTGACTACTGTATATTTCTTCTCTGGCAGTACAGGTTTTAACCTTCCTGCGAGGCTTCACTTTTAAACTTCTTCTATTTGATTTAATGTTTATCTCACTTTTCTAAAAAACTACCCTATTTATGAACATCTCAGTCCTAGATCTTTTTTCTTTTCCTAGCATAACTCACAGTGGCCCATTCTCAGAGGCAGGAATTTCTGAAAAGCAGATAAAACCCAAGGTCAACAGTTTCTGCACTCAGGGAAAGAAAAACATAGTTACCTCACCAGATACTGCTAATGCACTCTCTGTGTTAGCAAAATACATGAGGAAAGGGATGATTTTGAGGGGCTGAGAAGAAAATGGTCCCAAAGGATGAAAAAATAGTTCCTTCCCTTCTTTTCCAATGATAAGTAGAGAGAAACATGCTCCGACATATGATCCCTGGAAAGCATAGGTACTGGATTACTAATTTGCCAAGGTTTTATTGTTTATGCCCTTGGCCCAATGCCAAAAATAAAGAGCTCTGCTGTGTGTTAGGTATTTGGTCTTTAGTGTCATGCTGATAACACTGTACAAAAAAACTCCTCAAGCGCAACATATACATGTGCAAAGAGAATTGGTTTGCTTTTAAATTCACACCAGTTATTCTGTTGCTTTCTTACCATACAGTTAATTATCACACCTAGTTTTCAAATACAAGACTAGAGGAACTTGAAGAAATTCAGAAATTACTCCACAGACAAAAATCAGTCTTCCCAAGAAACAACTAAGAAAGCTAACAAGCTTCCCAGGGAAGATGAAGGACACCTAACAGGTGTCCAGACACAAATCAGACAGAGAAGAAAAAAATTGCCTATATATCACGTCAAAAGGCTGCTTATCATCATCTGTATCCTCTTTTAAAGCACAAAAGAGAAGATGAAAACAACATTTCTGTACCTAATGGCCATATCTAGGAGAATACGTTACTCCATGCTTGCCCAATTTTTATCTGTCTTATTAAGCATCCCATACCTGTTTTAAGACAAAATAGCATCTTGCAGTAACCATATATTCTTCTATTTACTATAAAAGTTATTATTTTCCTATATGTACTCTGCTTTAAGATTGTGCAGGTAAAACAAAAGTAGAAAAAATTAAATGTAACTAAAACATTGGAATGATTATACCATCCTAGTACAACCTAACCAATATATACACTTACCATTATAATGATTCAGCCTTCATTTGAATCCACCTTTGCACATATCCATGCCTAAGTAATTTTTTCTCTTTCAGTACTTCTCATAGAACTAGCAGAACTCCATACAAGTAATCCATCTGCTCTAATGTCTGCAAGATTTAAACATTAATAATTTGGAAGCATGATAAAAGAACATTATTTGTCTCTGAAGCTGAGGTCCCTTATAGCATCCATCCAAACTTACACATTCAGTAAGTTTCTTCATCATGAAATGAAGAATTTTGAGAATACTAAAAGGGCAAAAATCAAAGGTATAAGGCATCATTACACAGAGATTCCATCTCTTGGGTACTGTTTCCATTTCCCTTTGTAATACAATTGAACCTCCACAGCAAAGTAACTTCATGGTGGGAGGGGAAGAGAAGCGTTTTCCATTACTTTAAAGGTCCAGATGGACCGTTAAAAGCTGTACTACTTAATGGAATTCCTAAACTGGAAAACTTTTTCTATTTCACTCATTGCTTAATTAGACAATATAATACAAAGTAAACTTATTAATTAAGTCTTTTGGTTAAAATGCCTTGGGCAGTTTTTTAAGAAAGAAAAACAATTTCAACAATAAGTAGGTGCTAAAAATTAAGTGCATTCACAGCTTCAAACCAGATGTCTAATCTCAAATTTGTTCAAATCTGAAATGCTTAGAAACTTTTGAGAAAGTATTTCAGCCTTTTTCCTCAAAAAAGGCAGAGTATCTCATTAGTTTATGCAAACATTCTCAGCAAGGTACAAGAGAGAACTTCAAGCACCTGTTACATGTGAACTAGAATAATAAAAACTTCATCCAGACATAATGCAGATATACAGATCTGGATGCAGCCACAGCTCTGGATACTTCAGCTTAAACCTGACAAAGCATCAGAGCGAGGTTCAATAACCTGGCTCAGAAACTGGGCTATTATTAGACAATGGTTGGGCTTTAGTCCAAAGCGTGCAAGAGGGAGCCTTTGACTCAAGTAGACAAAATAAAGCACAATCCTTATTCTTAATTCACTGGTCATCATCATCTTTTTGGGGGGGTGGAAAGGAGGGGAGCTCTCTTGTGCTCTTTATGGGGGAAAAAGTAAGAAAGAAATAAAGAAACAAATGCTGTTTTCTAACACTGACAAAATGAAGATTCAATCTTTTATTATTTAAATTGATCAGTTGAGCTATTGCTAAAAAGGGCATAGGATACAGTGACTGCAGTTCTGGCCAGATAAGAAAAGAAAATCTCTTTGAATACCAGCTGAACACGTTCTGTGAAGCACTCAGTTTCAGGAGCATTCCTCTGATTACATTTTGCACAAGAAACAGAAAGTAGAAATTTCCACGACACTATCAACAGCATTACTGACATTTCCTTTCCTTCCTTTAAGCTTTCACTGCCTTCTGTCTTCACATCTACTGGAGATTCATCCATGCACTGCAGATGAAACAATACAAATCTAGGCACAAAGAAAACTTAAAGCCTATTTCAGGAGTACAAGAATAAATCTGCTGATTTAAGAAAAATAAATTCTATTGCTTCATTACATTGGATTTCTGCAACAAAGAAAATGAAAGGAGTAAAGAAAGACTGATTTTAAAATACAGCAGTTGATGTACGTCTAAGTATCTATTTTCCTCTGCTCAAACCTTGGCTGCAGGAAGAAACCCATGACAGATTCCCTGTGATCTTTCAAGATCATTGTTGCCAGTAGCAATTTTTCCTGCTCTCATCAGAACTTATCATTGCAGTCACCTTAGCAATGCAATTAACATGACCTATGTGAAGTGACACCAGTTGCAAAGCAGGGGCTGCCTGCTCAGCATACTGCTGGAGGATCAGGCAGAATGCTTGTGCTGCAAAGTGTTAATGTTCCCTCTCCCCTTCTAAAAGTGGGTACGGTGAAAAACAGGCATGCTTTGGGAGGTGAAATGAGTCATACAGTGCCTGCTGCTTTCTGACTTTGTTACAATGAGATAAAGGTCAGCTGTATTACAGAGGTTTAATTTACACTGCAAACTGACTCAAACATATTCTATTATCACCCATTTGGTTTTGCTTTTCCTGGTTATAATATCATCCTTCTTATTAGAGCAGAAATACTTACCCCTGTTCTTATGTGAAAACAAAACAGGAAATCATTCTGGTTCATTCTGGGAGAATGAAAAGGTCTCACAGGTCATTTTTAATTAAATGCCATCTTACCTCAAACAGAGTTGGCCCTGGATCTCAGAAGGACATCAGAAAAAAGAAAAAAAATGCATAAAATGTCAAAATACAGTTGACCATCAAAATATTTTGAGCTATTAAATGAAACTCCAGTATTTTCAAAACATTTTTATGCATGTATGTGTTTATTGTTAATAATGTGAATACATGCCACCTTCACAGAAGTGACCAGTTCAATAACATCTAATGTACATGTGTGTACAGTTAACAGTTCCAATGAGAAAACGTTTACTCACACCTACCTCAGAAACTGAATAAAGAACATTCTTCCTGATCCATGATCAGTGATACCCTCCTTGATTGGGCAAGGAGTCGCAGGTCACAGACAAATGCTATGCCTGTCTACGTAGCTATACATTTCTACAAGAGGCTGAGGGATCATCTATAGTGATCTAAACATCCTCAGAAATCTTTGAACAAGTGTTGTTCATCCAACAGAAGAATATAAAGTAGAAATTCCTGTGCACGCTTGGAGAACAGCGAAGCTCAAACCTCAAGGAACCTAAGATTACACAAGTAGGGCAATCTTTGCCTCAGCCTGGCAGGCTAAATCCACCACGGGTGGGGCAGCGCAAGTCAGACTCCCAGTCTTACAACCTCCTGTAGATCCCAGAGAGGCTGGAAGTCCCAGAGTCACCGTATAGGTTCAGAAATATACCTTCAGTGAAACAAAACTGCTTACTAAGTATACTTTAATCACCTTGATCCTAGAACTGGGATCCTAGGTATGAAGTGCAAATACAGCAAGTGAGATTGTACCCTTTACTCTCTGCCTGAATTTATACCCCTCTTCTTACTGCTTACATCCTTTCTGGGCTAACAGGTTAAACATTTTCGCCATTTATACAACATTGTATCAATCACATATCATAAGAAAAGTTCATATGCCTGCAATTTGCCTTTCTCTCCAGGCTTTATTCAGCTTTTCATAGGAATTGCTCGTGCTGTGGAAAACAGTGGAAAACTTCATGCTCTACATTTAAAAAAACAAACAAACAAACAAAAAAACAAACAAAAAGAAAAACCAATTCCTTGCTCCCCACCTGTTTGCTTTGATCAATTTGGGAAGGTCATGCAATCACGACCACTAAATAAAGAATGCTGTCAGAGTGTAATATTCTGGTGGACAGAAAGCCCTCCGTGTCTCTGTTCTTGCTGGCTAGACAGCAAGCACCTTCTTATTATATTCCAGACTGATAAATCAGTGAAAAAATCTCAGTGAAGGTCATTTACACATAAACTTACAATGGTTTCAAGATAGTTCTGTGAAGCCAAAGCAAAGTACAGTGTGAATGCTTATTTGGTTTACAAGTAGCATATTTTCATAGGAATACAAAATAATACAGGCTTGAGGTATCCAGTCCAAACACTTACTCAAAGCAGGTCTCATCAGATGAGGTTGATCAGGCTGTGTCCCATCAAGCCTTGTAAACCTCCATGGTGGAGATTCCACAGCCTTGAAAACCTCCGCGGTAGGGATTCCACAGTCTTCCAGGCAATGTGTTTCTGTATTTGATCATTGTCATGGTAAAAAATTATATCCGATTCTAATTACAGTATCCCATGTTCTAAATTCTGTCCTTTGCATACTGTTGTACTGCTGTGCACCACGAAGAGGAATATGGCTCCACCTTCTCTATCTTCCAATCTGACATTTGTAGCAGCAGTATGATTTCTCCTGAACCTGACTTTTTTTTAGGCTGAACAAATCCATTGCTTTCCTTATACATCATGTGCTCCACTTCACTGACTGTCTTGACAGCCCTTCGATGAACTCTTTCCCATATGTTAGTGCCTTATAGCAGGAAAACCAAAACTGTACACTATACTCCAGATGCAGCCTCACAAGTGCCACAGAGGGGAAAGATCACTTCCCTGGCTATATTCATGCCTGGCTATATTCATGCCTGGCTATATTCATGCCAACACAACCCGGGATGAAGTTAGCCTTTGATGCTTGAACTGGTCGACTTTTTTGTTTTCATTAATGCTATTTCAAATCTATAGTTCTCTGAAATTTAAAACAAGATGGTCAAACCTGAAATAACACTAAGCAGAGGGGCTGCGGTTGGCTTAAATACAACCAGCAGGAACTGATTCATTTTCTGCACATACTTACACCTGGGTCTTTGTTTATAATCAAGAGTTGTGCTAATTTAACTAGCACAGCTTTCCTGCTACTCTGTGGACACAAATCATCTTAAGAGCATTTCAGCAATTAAGCTGAAGACATTTTCATACCACTGTCAGTAGAGTGACTCTTTACATTACAGCAAATGAGAGTTAAGTTCTAAGAGCTGTCAAGTAGAAATTAAATTTACAGTAATAAATGCAGGACATAATGGTAGTCACCTCTCACCACCCCAGACCTGTACAATAAGCCCTGTCATGAAAGTGCTGACTTTTCAAAGTAGTGATACTTTTCAAGCTGGTAGGGCACTGCTATACAACAACTTATATAATCTAAAAGTAAAATACATTTACTTTTTCACAGGAAAAGGTTAAATATCACAACTTTTTCTATAATATTCATTTACTTCTTTTACCTAAATAATGGTATATATGAATATCTCATGAAGATCAGGACAATATTTTTTTTTTCTTCTGAAAGTAATTTAATAAAAACAAAGGTATTAAAATTTTACACAGAACTTTCTAAAATGCCAAAGTATTAATTCAGAGTAATAACTCCTGTAAGAATTACTGAATTATACATTTTAAATTACAAGTCTCAAAAATGGGAGTGGGTATATTACAAAACTGAAAATAAATTTCACAAACCCTATTCTAAGATTTTTCTGTGCAATGATTTGTGTGAATTATTTAACATCTTCATTACATTGTCTGGAAACGTACAATTTTATCTGACTCATGTCTTGACATTCTTGTAATGCAAGTTTTCCTGCATAGGCACGCCACTAAGCGCACGCATACTCATTTCTACAACTCAGATTCAGTACTGAAGCTAAAAATGTCAACATCATTTGTATTGCATTGTATGCACATTGCTGCCTTCCAAGCATTATACATTTATTCTTTCACATTACATTTAAAATAAACAACCAACCAACAAAAAAAAAAAAAAGAAAAAACAAACACCTCAGACTTTTGCCTGGCTTTCATGCCCTTTCAGAAGCATATAAAATTTAGGCTAGCAAAGGGCAACAGAATTCTATCAAAGAAAGCTTTTTGTTTCAAACCTTGTGCCCAGTTAAGCAACAGAAGAGTTGCATTCCTTAGTACAACACATCTTTTGAAAGAATTGTGGCAGTCCAAATAATTAAATCAAAAGTGTTCAAACATCAATAAATATTTGTCTTGAGGTTAAAGATTTAAACTAGATCTTACATTATCAGAACCATCCAGATCATCTCTAATACATAAAAGAGTGAGACACAGACAGATGATAACAGTTATTGAAAATTAAGTCTGCTTAATTTTTTGCAAAAAGCAGAAGGTAGTTTGGCAACATACGACTACGGAGATTTTATTTCTACTCTCCACTTCATTAGCATCGTCCCTTCAACGCATGAAAAGTCTCACCAAAATCAGTGGGTAAAATTTCCACAGGAATTTTCAACCTAGCTATGTGGAGGGGAACTAGGTGGTCTCCTAAAAACTAAAATATCTTGAGATAGATCCTTTTGTCACTGGTGAGCTTTGCAAACATCTAAACCTCTACATGCATATGCCTCAGTTAAAATTCAGGTCAGTTAGCAGTCAGTAATGAATGTTGCTGGTTATGGTTACAGGTGGCTTTGGCTTGCTACTCTTTAAAACCCACACACTAATTTGAGAAAAAAACCCTAGAAGTCAGAATTTCCTGACCCACATGTATCTAGCTATAAACCTAGTACACCCACTTCTCTTTTTCCGGCATTAAACTTGCCAGTTACTTCCTCCTTGTCAACAACTCCCAAGTGAATGGACTGAATTGGGCCTTTCTAATTAACACACATGAATAAAACCCATATTCAGGATGTCATTGCATTAGCTTGAGAGACACATTAGTGTACCATTAGTGCTATCAAAAATTTCCAACTGCCAAAGACCAGGTCAGGTGATGAAGAGAAAGGAATGTGCATCTTTGCAAAGTATTTTGTGTGTATTTCCCAGAAGATGTATCAAGGACTACCTTCAGCAAGCTAAAGATTATAAGTAAGACTTAATTTGGGGTATTAATAGTTATATTGACAATTTCATCTCTGCAAATGTTATTATTATTACAGGAAAAAAAAATTCTATATCCATTTTGCTGAAGCCATTAGCCTGGAAGTTCATGTGGTGAGACGTATTTCTTGCTTAGAATATAAATTCACTTGCACAGTATGTATTTTGCAAAAACAGAGAGTACATTGGTTTCCAGCCTTTTTAATGAAAGAATTACTCAGTTTTTTAAGCTTTGTCTTTGCTTTGGCACTCGTACATTACAGGTGTTTGCAATTATGTGAAGGCACACAATATTAACACTTAAATATTTAATTTCATAATATGCCTATCTGGACAGGATGTGAGATATCTAAATGAGGAATCTTATACTCAAACTATGATTATTCCAGTGAAAGCATTCCTTTAATATCTATATAAACAGAAATTTAACGTATACCTAAGAAAGAGAAATTATGTCACTATCTTCACACAGTAGTCCCACACACCAGCTCAAAATCTATCTTTTTTAATGTAGAATCTTGTAATTCATGTTTTGCACTCAAAAAGGCACAACAATATTTATTTTCTGCCGAAATTCACTAAAAGTGAAATCATGGCAAGACCTAACTCTATGAGAATTGTTCAACTAGCAGAACACAATATTAGCAGAGTAGTGTTGCAACCTGAAGTACAACAGGAAATAGGGCTAAGAGAGAAACAGTCAATGTAAGCATATCTCAGGTATTATTAATCCACATATAATTCCAACAAGAGGTTGTTTTCTGTGCAAGACATTCTAGAATAAGTACCAAATTTGCCTTTTGTAACACCACAGAAAATGACGAGGGAGGGGAGGGGATGGGAGGGAATTAAGGGAGGGAGGGAGGGAGGGAGGGAGGGAGGGAGGGAGGGAGGGAGGGAGGAAGGAAGGAAGGAAGGAAGGGAGGGAGGGAGGGAGGGAGGGAAGGAGGAAGGAAGGAAGGAAACCAATGCCAACCATTCATCATACAACAGAGCAAAAGGAAGAAATTCATTTTGCCTTACTGCAGGATGGTAGCATTGTGATTGACTTCATTTAGCTGGTTGCTCAACATTTGGGTCAGCAGACTGAAACTGCAGTGAGAAGACAAGACTAAGAATTCTACAATATTATCACAGTATTTCTATTTCTGGTGCATTTCTTCATTGGACAGAAGGCGCAACTTCAGGGGTAGACTTTTCTATAGACAGTTTAGTACCAATAAATTTATACATAGATTTTTTACTTATATATTTATATATATTTTTATATTGGATCCAAAATCTTCTAACTGCTTCCAGGGTTCTGGGAAAGCCAAACCTGAATTTTACAGCTTATTCCTTGAAATATGAGGGTAGAATTCAAGCCATCAGGTTTGGAAGGGCTTGTTTTTCTTAATGGTTAACATAAACACAAAGAGACAAGAGGCTAAATCAGTGGCAGACACAACTGAGTTCTGGGTATAGATTTTATAGGGAGATAAAATACAGGTCAATTCAAGACAAGAAAGACCACTTGACACTGTATCAGCTACAAAGAGTCAGATGTCACAAGAGCCCAAGTTTTTTGCCACAGGCAAAACTCAAACACACCCCTGAGAAGGGCTTATAAAAAGAAACAACAGATATAAAAGAAGACCTGATAATAGCTCCATCATCTTCACCAGACACAGAAGTCCCATCTCAGAGGTAATGGACAAGGAAATTGGTTTAAGGCTTGGATGCTAGAGGCAGATGCTAACCATTTCTAGGACAAAAGCAACCCTCCTCCGAACAAGAAAAAGCAAGAGGGAGGAGAACCTGTTTTCTTTCCAGCAAGGTAGAAGATACAGCTGCACAGAACTACATTCTGAACATAGCTACATAGAAATACATTCTGAACTCCAAAAAGAAGAATGGTCATCAGCAAAACTTCCAGTGTCAATGTTTACAAAGGAGGCCAGCATTGTTCTCTGTATCTTGTATTCATCAAGAACTCCATTCCAAGCTCAAAGATTAGATCATAGAAAGCGGACATCTGAAAGACAGTATGTATGGCATAGTCATACCCCACTGACAGACACAATTTGTTGTGTCATGGTCCCAGACTGGATCTGTTTTCACACAGAAGGTTCTTCTGGAAGCTTCTGCTGCTTGGGTTTTGCAGAAGTCAGTCTTAGCTAGGAAATATGTCTGTCTGAAACACATGGTGAAGTCACACTTCTTAAAGGGCAGCAGGTCAGCTGAGCAGATGGGCATAAATATAACAATTGTCTGCTTCAAGCTTTTTTTTTTTTAATGGATTTTCATGCAGACATGCTATAAACAAGAGTGAATGGTGTCTATAACAACAGCAAATAGAGGGTAGTAGACAAAGCTAAATGATCCCTTAAGGACTGAGTGTATAAAAAGAACTTCATCACAAAGCACGACCAAATTCAGTTGGAGTTTCACATACATAGCACTTCATACAGATACTCTCTCATGTTACAGTCTCAACAAGGTTAACTGTACTTACCCCTATCAGTGCTGTGTCTTAAGCATGCTCTTGACAGCAACAGTATGTTCAAAATCAGGCAAGCCTATACCTGCAAACATTTCCTGAAGCAGGAAAGGTTCATATTAAAGACACTGGTTTTGTTCTAATTTTCTCTTATTATTTCCCCTTTGCTGGGGACCTACTACAGTTCCTGGAGAAACTGTCTGGGTAGTAGGGTCCTCTCTGACAGCTTCCCAAAGACACACTTTTTCCCATACGGTTACAGTTCGAAACATACCCTGCAAGTTTCATCCATCTCTGACTCAAGTGAACTCAAATGTCACCATAAAGATTTCATTTTAAATTAATCCTTGTTCCAACTTAAATTTTGCAGTTTAGTCGGTAACAGGTTGACCAAAGTAAAGCTGCAATACAGTATAACAGTTTTAACTCTACCACAAATTATAGTCACTAGGTATTTTTCTAAATGTCTAATCATAAAAATTATAACACATTTTGATACTGCATGACAATGATTAGGAATAGAAAACATGTCATAGAGCTCTGGAAACTAGAGATCTTTGGAAATTTTAGCAAAATAAGACTTACCTTAACTTTTAGAATAGTTTTATAATGTACAAATTATATTATTAACTAACCTTGAATTAACTTTTATTTTTAACTTCCCTTTTGCTACTAATAGAAGTTTGATTTTCTAAATCACGCTGCCTTCATCAGACCTGGTCCCTTTCTGGAGTGACTGAAGAAATGCAGGGAGCAGCCCAGACACCCATCCAGGGAAAGAATACTAGTAGAGAAACTGAGTTAGGAACGGAGACTGAAAAGAGGACAAGTACTTTTCTCACTCTTTTAAAAATACCTAAGAACCCTGTCACCAGTGTCCCACTGGAAAGTGTCAGAGGCATATATCTGCCTTCTCCGCACTCTGCGGCTGTAACTGAAAGCATTCAAGCAAAGCCCAGAAATTCAAAACGTCTCTCTTGTGTAGCAGCCAGAAGTTGTAGCCCTAGGGTTTTTTCCAACCCTGTCAAGGCATACACACGTTATGTTGTTCAAATTCCCTGTCACTGTCCATATTTTATAAGTTACTTATCAGTAACTGGAGTTCTTCAAAACAGTTACACATATGCATTCCATTTGTGTGCAAACTGCCATTACTGAGATGTAACTTAAGTCTTTCATCCAGTGAACACCCACATCCATTTCCGCAGAAATGTTACTCAAAAGAACTCCAGGCTCAGTTATTGGTTACCCTCAGGTGAGGATATACTGCCAGAAGAAGCCATAAGTGAGGGAATCTCTTACATGTCCTTTTCTCAGCTTGGAACATGAGGTGAGGCTGGTACTGGAAACTAGGGGTTTTGCAAACAGATGAAACTACAAAACCGGCAGGTATCTGAACACAAAGGCATTCTGCAACGTCAGAGTACCTTTGTCAAATAACAAAGGACACCATAAATCCTCACCTTAAACATGGTGATTCTAAAGAGTAAACCTTCAACCTAGGAATGCAACCTAGGAACACATATCCCTCATGCAATTAAGCAAATATATCATGTTCAGCAGGGGCAACTCAGTGTTGCACTAAACTGCGAAAGCTGATTTGAACTAGGACCAAACTTACACAATATGCTCCCCAAAACATAGGAGCAGATGTCGCCATGGGTCTTTTACTGACAGTAAGCAGAAGATTGTCGTGGTAACTGCCTGGGCAAACTAAAGGAACACAAAAGTTTATATTCTTTCCTAAAGTCTCCAGACATCTGTAGTCCATCCTTTCAGAAATGGCTGTGATCATGAGGAAAGGTATGTACGTTCAGATGAATGTACAGAAATATGACCATCCTTCTGTTCCCTTATTAGTCTTTGTGGTCATTGGAAGCAGAACATGGAAACATGTAACTTACAAGCAAGGAGGTTCAGGATGATTCTTCTCCAGTATTTTATTAGTCTATTAGAAAGTCTAATCTCACTCTCCAAAAGATAGAGTATCCTAGTACATGGCTCAGAAAACTAAATATAACCATTGCATGTGGTGTACTCACAAGGGTCATCTCCAGCATGTCCTCTGAGACATTTTGGTGTTGAAGATCTAATGTTTTTAAAGGAAAAAAAAAATTCTCATGTAATGGAAATTTGCTCATGTCAGATAAATTGTGTGAATATCTCCTTTGAATTTTTTTTCTGAGACCTCAAAGTCCTATTTATGGATTCAGAAAAGCCAAGTATGTAGGGAAAAGGGATATGAGAGTCATTGTAATATTACTTTTATTTTTCAGGACATTTTGATGCTGTTGTTGCTTTCTGGTAGTTGGTTTGGGGTTTTTTTTAAAGATCTGTTATTTTCTAATACTCAGGTTTTGCTATTTACTTTCTAAAATTTTTCTTCTGCCTTCAGTGAAAAGCAGACTTTATTTGTAAGTCTTTCACAGAATCACTGAGTTCTAATTATATGCTATTTATTCATAATATAACACGTGGACATTCTGGAGGGAAGTAATTCTGGTAGCAAGACTTCCAGCAGGCATGTACGCACTCCTGTCTCAGCATCAGTGTCCTGAAAGCAAATCAGTATGTTTCTGTTTTACTGGCAGTTTATAACAGCTATCAGTTTACAGTGTGTAAGCTGCAAAACTTATTCTCTAAAACATGAAAAAAAACCACCAAACAATTTGAGACACCAAATACTGTTAAAAAAAAAAAAAAAAGAAAAAGGAAAGAAAGAAAAAAGTGCAGTTAGGTTACTGATTCAATACTACTACTCTAGTGTGCTGTGTTACATGAACAAATTGAGTTACAGGACTCGAATTTGTCAATACTGCTTTTGCAGTAACTACTGATTTTTCTGTTCTTTTTACTTTGATATAAACTTTTTAAAAGGATCAAAATGTCTAGAAAAAATTTCATTACTCAAAAGTTCTCTTTCTTAAGATCTACACAATTGTTTTACGCATTCAGCATTTCTGAGAGATTCAGGGGAAAGATCATATAATAGAGAGTTCTTCTAGGCGATGTAAGAAATAGCAGTCTCGAACTCTTATCACAGGGCACTGATTGACAGCAGTGACAGCGGGAGTTCCTGAACCAAGTCTCTTTTGGACATTCAAATTGATTCTTTCTGGGCCATCTGGAAACAAACCTGAGCAATATGTCACCTTTGTGAGCCCAGATACTGCAGAGGCCATGAGATGCCTGAGTTTGCCACTTGACTGTTGCCAGCCAACTGTTAAACAGGCACAGAGACAAAACTTCATTCTTACCCCACGGCTGTCATCACTTTTGGTTTTGAATGATTCTTGCTAAGAACTGCCAGCCTCATGCTAGTGCTCCCAAAGGTGCTGGAGATTCATTTGCCTTCCCTCTAAAACCATGATAGTATTATAGGTTAGGAGCTGAGTAATGAAAATAGCTGCCAACTGACCTGTCAACATGAAGATGCTTCTCCTGGTTAATCCTAATTGGCATAGATGTCTGAAATGGTCTATTTTGCTCCATCGCTTTTGTTTTCTAGTCACAGAAAATGTCGGGTATCAGGGTTGTCAGAGGCACAAAAAAAATTATTTTGGAAAACAAGATTCTTTTTTGACATCTTTCCCTCAACTGAGTTCCTTACTTCCAGATTTTCATCAGAACTATGGAATCTGGAGTAAACTGGCATAATTTCACCAAGTTGGCAGAGTTACTGCTGATAAACAGACTATTCATTTGGTTTGAATTTGTCCCTCATCTGCCTCCATCCCTTGTGGCTTTTTGGAGTGAAAAGGTGACTTTTGAATTTTTTAAAGCAAACTGATTGACAGGGTTTTACCCGCAGAGATACAGCTGATTCACATGCCTTGCCAAAAGCAATAAATACACAAAGCACTCGGCTTCAGAGCGTTCAGGGTCTGAATACTTTCAGTCTACCCCTCAAACAGGGTTTCAATACAGTGTGCCCTTCTCTGCTATTTGGGTAGCTATTTATGAGCATTGTTATGCTGTGCATACAGCCTGCTGTATTGAAGTTGCTCTCAGAATTGTGCTGATGACCTACATTGGAAGGCAACATTTAATTCCAGATTTTTAAATGAGGCGTGCAATTTATAAAATTTCTGAATAAAATTACATTCTGGATCAATGTGAGAAATGAGATCAGTAGAGCTCCCATTTATCTCTTCCAACACATCCCAAAAAGAGTGAGAATTGAAGGTTCAAAAGCCTGAGATTTATTATTTTCTGTGCCAACTGAAGGCTGTCTTCATGTTCAGTGTACAAAAGGCCATTTGGTTGTTACTGAAATTGCTGACTAAAATACCCAGAGCTGACAGATTTGTCAGAAGACTGACAAGCCTCTGATTCAATAAAGGTTTCCAGCCTTTTGTTTGACATTTTGGTGGTTGGTTATCATTGTGAAGGGGATTGTTAGTGAATAATATTCATCCTGTAGCTCATGCAGATATAACTTATTTTATAGCTCTGGCATCCCGAAAACCTAAAGCAACATTTTCTTCCTTTTCACATGTGCTTGGATGAACTTTGTTTTTAGGAATACCACTGCTTTCAGAAGAAACAACCTCTCAGCACTTCAGACCACCATCATCACTGCAGGCAAATGAGAGGTAAATCTGTGGTCATTTCCCAGCACTTATTTTTTTTAATACATTCATGTAACAGGACAAGTAATTCATAATTCCAACTGAATGTCCATGACAACTAAAAAGAAGTGTAAACCTCATGCAAATATTTTTCTTCTTGTGGTAGGAAGCTAATGTTTGAGGTCCAGCTGGTATGGACAGATTTTAATATCTTAGCTAAGTAAGCATTTATATAGTGCTCTAATACTTGATACAATACAAAGAGTATGCTGGGGACTGTAATGGGCTATCTTTACCTTTTCCTTATAAAAGGTCAGGTATGGATGAAGATTATTATTGCAAAGTATACTGAGATATGTTAAATTAAACCAGAAAGAAGAAAACTGGTTTCCTAGGTTCTTGTACTTCATGAGATGATCTTCTATACATTAATTGTTGGCAACCATTTACTGTATGAAAAATGCAGCAAAGGTAGTTTGGAGAGCATAAGGAAGCATCTCTCCCCAAACATACAGAATACTGCATGGGCAAGCTTAGTAGCAGAAACCACTATTCTGCCTCTAAGTGATGGCCCTAGTTTTGACTTTGAACTATAGCCTCCTTTGATTTATGTTCAAGCTCCGTATTTCATGCAAAAGCATGAAAGATAGAAACACTTTATACCTCCATTCTGCAGGAAGATGCGGTGGAATATCACTTTGTGGTTTGTGCCATAATTTAGCAGGCTGGAAGGTTACTCTTTTGAAATGGTTATCCACATACCCACATCACCTACAGCTGTTGTCTGGCCTTTTCCTGCCCTTTTCCTTCAAAACAGTAAAGAAGTCCCTGAACATTTCTGACCTGCTGCGAACCTGACCATCCATGTTGAACATAATTCAATATACACGCAAAACATCCTTCTTTTCCCTTCATGCATCTTCAATTTCTATAATACGATACTGACAGCAGGATATGAGACACACTTGTCATATTAAAGTATTCAGAAGTACTTTCAAGAACTTCAGAGATGTTATCTGAGATGTGCAATGTATCATCTGCTGCCGCTGGACTACCTAGTTTGTGCCAAAGAAATAGCTGATATCACTCATTCACATGAAAGTTTTCAGTACAGTTTCTGTTTGTAGCTTCTTTTAGACATAATTTTGATGATTTCTATCTAGAAAAAGAATGGTATAAAGGAACTACCCACAATTTTCAAGAACTTAGCAATTTGGACAGAATAAATCATGAACAGGTGGAAAGCTTCAAGAAGTGATTTGGTATTTTAAGAAAAGGTAACCAAAAAATACCTGTCATGTCATCCTATACAGGCCTGCTTTTACAACAAGTATGAAGCACAGACATGGTACATGTAGTGCAGCTGAAGCAGGTGTGTTGAAGAACAGAGATGGAGCTCAGCATAAGAAGCCAGCAATGACCATATGAACCTGAAATTTAACGACTTTACACTCCAGAGTGCCAATACTAAACAGTCACTGCTGCTGGAATCTGATATTACCATAAATTACTTGATGATTTTTGTTCACCATTAATAAGGATTAATCATAAAATGACCCCATTCTGACAGACATGATACAAATGGAACAAAAAGAAACCCTTGTCTCAGACAGTGCAGGGTTTACGACGGGAAACAAAAATAAACAAGTCAGGAAACATGATAAAACAGGGGGGATTGATTGCAGTTTCAGTGAGCTGTGAAGTGAAATAGCAGAAGCAGCCCCAAAATTTTAGATTTCCATGTCATCAAAGCAAATAAGGGTTTTGATGAGGGAGTTAAATGAAAATAAGGTCTTACGTTTTTTCTAAGGTGTACCTGAGAATATGAAGAGCAATTTGCAGGCTAGGTTACATACTACAGTTCAAAGGAAAAACTGATTGTATCTTGCATATTTATAGACTTGATTCAGGAATATTCTTAGGTAAAACAGTAAACTTCAATCAGGGATTTAACCAAAATTTCTGTAGACAGAAACTTCGAAACAATACAGTGAGATAGATGATCAGCTAAGATGATACATACTGTTTACTCTGCAGTGTAAATTTGGTATGATTTCTTTAAAGAGGCCAAAATGACAAGTTGTAAAATGCAAAACTTCGATGAAACAGAAAAAGTGTTCAAATAACACAAATAAGAGTTGAAAAAACAGAGGAATAAAACCAGAGGAGATGAAGCTACAAAGACCTGTCCTGAGTAAATGTTATATTTTTTTTACCATGCATTTAGATAGGAAGGTCTTTTGTTTAGGCAGAAAGACAGTACTTTTATAAAGGCAGCCAAGATGCTTCCTGCAGCTGTCCTTAGTGAAAAGGCTCTTACTTTCACATCTGGACTTCTATTCTTTTTGAAGCTACCCCTTAAAACTGAGGCTTAACAGTTAAGCAGGTCAGTGATTTGCTGTCAGCATTCTAATAAGGAGTTCACTTGCACCAGTCATGAACACATATTTATCCTCAGATTGCAACAAGCAGTCATTCCTAATGAGTAGAGGTGGACTTGCAGAATGAAGATCTCAGCAAGTAGAGAGTCTATTGATTTTTCCTCTTCTAATTTAAAAGAGAGCATGCAAAAAAAACATAGATTTGAGCTTATTTATCTTATGCTTCCAGATATGAAGTGGAGAAGGGTCATGTCTATGAGTTAGGAAAGATGTGCTTTCAACAAATATAATATCAGTAATGTCAAAGGTGATGATTATCCATTTTTAAAGGACTTTCTGGAGGACCTGAAAACATTCACTGCATTTAAATTTAATAGATAAGAATCTCATATTTTTAACAGGCTTTTCTTCACGAAAATTACAAAACATAGAACAAGTGATGAACAAATCATAGAATCATAGAATAGTTAGGGTTGGAAAGGACCTTAAGATCATCTAGTTCCAACCCCCCTGACATGGGCAAGGACACCTCAACACTAAACCATAGCAAGACAAAAAAATCCAGACTAATTTCTACCATAAAAACTCCCCCAGAAAACTCCAAAAGCCTTTCAGACCCTCAGAATAACAATTCTAATAGAAAGGATTTGGAGCAGAGGATCATCGTTCCTATTTTAAGTTTTAATTGGTGTGCTTCTCAAATGACAAAGGAAGAAGTTATACTACTTATCATATTGAAGAATATTCTAAAAATAGCAAATCTTTTCCTCCTAAAACTTACAACCAAACTAACAGGCAGCACAGAGCTTACCTGGTATGGTTGGAAGACTGAATGAACATATATATATTCATGTTTGCAGATATACATACACATAATTTTCATGTCCACCTATTCAGAACATGATTAAGGGCATAAAGTTATGACTATTCACTCTTAGTCTTTTCTTCAATACATTCCACCATTACAGTTTGCAAGCAGTAGAGGACTAGATACTGATGAATATGGAAAAATATCTGGCAGACACTGGTTTATGCAAAGATCTGACATTTCATCTTAATTTACAGACTCTCAAGACTGTAGATACTGTAAGAGTATTGCTGTTGTTATCCTTTTTTCAGGTGCAGTGTGCATCTGCTAAAAGACAATCTACCCTTTGTGTATAAAATCCAAGTAAATCTGTTTATGTTTAATTTTCTGTTAACTCAGAATATTAGGCCTTCAACTGTAACTTAGTTGCAGTTGTCCTTGTAAACACACTGCCAGAAAGAGGGTATCTATAGTGAGCTGAAGGGTCAGATATACGAAAAGACTGACTAGATAGGTTCTGGGGCTCAGTGACTGCAGCAACTGCAATAGGCACAGATCACTAATAAATTTCACAGGGAGAGCAAATGTCCTCGTAATGAAATTCAGAGATGTGAAATTCAGAGAAGTGTTAGCACCCAAAAGGCCTGGGTTAGACACCCAAATCAAGGCTACAAGGAAATATATACTTCCACTTTGAACTCACATCTGAAGATTTTCCCTTGGGTGTACTCTTCAAAACCAGGGAAATTGTCAAAAAAAACCCCACATATAAATTGTACAGAGAAGATTATTTTATCTTTAAATTACAATGAGAGCAGAGTATCTCCTCTCCTGTGAATCAGTCCAATATTAGAAACCTGAGTTCAGCTTTTCCTGTACAGAAGAGAAGGGAATATAAACCAATCAACATATTCCAGAAGAAAGACTTGGCTACTGAGTCACAGGGGGAAAGATCACTGTCAGTCTTGCCTGTTTTGCATACAGAAATAAATGATTCACTGAGCTGAGAGGGGGGTAGAGGTGACCAACACTCTTTAGCCTTGTGATTAAGCTGCATGTTCGAGAGTGTGCGAGCGCAGGGATTTATTCCCTTTTCCGTGGCTGTTTCTTTCTTTTTAATCTAGGTACTGTTAAATGTAAAACATATTAGCCACTCTAGCTACAGGATAATGTGCAGTCTGTACCCTGGGTATCCTGTGTGGGCACTCTACTATATATCCTGGCTAACCTTTAAGCAGGAATAAAGCACCATGCCTACCTCCACCGTCACCACTGGAGCTCCACAGAAAAGTTTATGTATGTGAGGTACACTGGAAGCACATTTAGAATTTTGGACCCACAAGTATCACCTACTTTGGCAATCCCAGATGGTGTCACACAAGACAGCTACAGTTTTATCTTTGTTTTCTAACAATATACTAGCATTTAGAAAGCACAAAGGTGTGCTTTATGTGAGTATGGCAACGTAGTTTTGCAATAACTAACTCAGGTGCTAGAGTAAAGATAGCTGTGTTAGCATTGTGACCTTACAGAAAATACGTATCTCTCAGGATCCTGAATTTTATATTGTTTTATATATACATTTTATATTAAAATGAATATGGTGTTATGGAATAATACTGAAATTTTGAAGGCAGCAATAGAAGCCAAAATGTTAGTCTCCTTTCAGAGAATGTCTGGAGGATTTAGCAAAATCTCAGAGGATGCTAGTTAGCATGTGTACATGTGCATGAAGTGCAGCATTTCTGCACTGCAAATACTGAACAAGTCCTTTTCCTCTACCATTTAGAATCTCTTCTGAAATTTGAAGCTCCTCTGAGAACCTTGAGGTGCCCTAAAACTTCTGAGCACCACACTAGTGCTAATAGTAACATTAATGACATTCAGTGATTCCTGAAAAATAACTCTAAATTACTATTTGCTGACATGGTACAAAGAGGAAGAAACTGATTTCCAAGGAGCAATTCAATGAACATTTCTGATTCTAACTCACCATCTTTCCTTCTTTTCAAAGATGACCTGTTAATGTGGGACTAGTTTTAACAGCCCTAGACCAGCAGGAGCCTTTTTGGGTTTGCATAAGACATACCTCAAACATCACCAATACTCTCAGTTCATGTCTGAAGTGGTCAAGTGGTCACTATGAGCTTCACAGCACAGCAGGAGGAACCGCAGCTACATTGTTATTCCACAAGAAACAGAATGTTTGCAGCTAACAGGGCAAACAGCAGCCTTTCGCTGTACAAAGGCTGAAAGGCTCTTTAATCTGAAGAAAAAAAACAAAGCTCATAAAAAGAAGGCTTCCTACTAAAAGCTCAAGAGCTGGAGTGAAAAAGTAGTCCATGCTACCTGAAGTTAGGTTGCAGGTCAAGTTCTGAGAGGAGAAAACTTTTGTTCTCACTGAAGCATCTTAGGCAAACTTGGAGAAGAATATCTACTTTATCTGCTTTGCCCCTTTCAGAGATGATTCATGGATAGCACATGCAGAGAGATGGGCTAGGGATCCATCCCACAGGTATCCCAAGGGAAAAGCTCTTCAGCAATGCTTGCATACAGATATATACCCAGTGTGGACATATCTATGAAGGAAAAGGGTACCTTCTATGAAAAGGAAACTTCCCTTAGTCCCCAGAATTGGCAAGGAGAAAGTAATGCCTAGTATCCATCACTTTTTTGGTTTTGCACTAAACAGAGGCTTCCTGGAGAAAAGCAAGAATAATCAGACAAAAGACTAAATTATGTGTGTTCATTTATACTTATATAAATGTGTGCATGTACATGTGTGTTAATTTTTTCCTACATCCTATGGGGAAAAAATGCAGGGAAGATAACCTCAGAATAAATTGTTCTCTGTGTCCATGGCAGACAATAAAATAAGTAAACTACAGCAAGGAAGCATTAGGCAGGGTATTAGAAAAACAGTAAGGATATTCAGGCACTAGAATCTGTTGCAGAATCACCAGTACAAGAGGCATCCAAGAACAGACCAGGCAGTCATCTGTTAGCATTAAACAGACAGCTGAAACCTACTTGCAGGGGAATAAAATCTGTTGAGGGGCAAAGAACGAATTATTTGGCCTCCTGAAGTCTGTTCTAGCCCTGCCATTTTACTGATGATGGAGGAAGCAGACAGTGCTGAAGGAAAGCCATGCTACAAGAAATCTTAGCAATACTTTGTTTCTACGACTAATTCCTAGCTTAGTTGTGTATGTTTTATTGCAGTGGCAGACTTCAGGGGTGAGGTTCTGTGAATGAAAAATGCTGCTTTAACTCCCTAGAGACCTCTTCCTGGAACAATTTATCAAACATACACAAAACTTTCAGCAGGACCTGGAATAATTAGTTTTGTGATAAGCTATCCTTAAATAATTCATGTGTCTACAAACAGTGACCATGGATGCCTAGGTCTTGGGATTTTGAAGAGCACTCTCCACAGCTGAAAAAGTTAAAAAAAAAATCCTAATTAGGTCTATTGGTTAAGCCACAGAATTGTCCCTAATGCCACATTTCATGATTTACCTAATAACTGTCCATTCTTATAAACAAAGCATCTCCATTTTGAAATGTACCCAAGGAAAATCTCCCAATAATTCCCCCTGAAATCACCTTCAGGTTTCTGGGTACCTCATAAGTGCCTTCAAATAGGCAGAAAGGAGAAAGTGTTCTAAAATTAATAGATATATTAAAAGATGAAATGTTAGTATTATTTACATCGTAGAGCAGAAAAGTACAGAAATACATCCCTGACTGCCCTAAACATACTGGCTCTAAAACTGTCTTTTCTATTGAAGTCTTCCAGTGATCAAGTGATATATAGGGATAATTTGCAAAACCTACTCAAATAAAGTTATTTTGTACAATGGAACTGCCTTAGCTGGAAAAATAGACTTAGTCTACCTTAGTTAAAAGCAGAGCTGTCATTTTTCTCTGTAGTCGGATGGTGAAGCTTTGCTGAACTCCAGCCTTAGGGCATCTCTTTACTTCTGGAACAAAGTGACACACATAACTCAGGGACCATGAAGGCTAGTGCAACGTCTGGTCTACCTGTTCTTCCCCTTGCAGAGATAATGATGCTAATTAACACAGAGTCTTTAGACCTAAATTTTATAGAAAGTTTGATTTGAAAACAAGTCACTTTTTTCCACTGGACAAAACAAGACATTAAGTCTTAATGGGGAAATTCTTTGATGAGTGTGTCCTCACTCTCTCTGATTTTTCTTAAGTTTTCATATATCATATCTTGATTGTAAAAATCTCTTCTTAGCCCCATTTGACTTCTGATTTCAGTGGTTATCTGTTTTTCCAAAGCTGGCTTGTTTTGACTGCCTAACTGCAAATTCTTTTGTCTTTTGTCTGGTTTCGTGAGAACAAGTGAAATATAGTTCTCAATGGTCATTTAAGCTTACTGATTTTCTAACTTCTCTAGGAAAGTGAGAGTGGATTTCCTCATGTCTAACATACCTTTGTTTTTGTTATGGGGAGAGATTTCAAGCTCTCAATCTTTACCTGAAGAGCCACAATACTCTTTATTAATTACAGTGCTTAGAAGGAATTTAAGGGAAAGATATGATTAAATATGAATCCAAAACATCTTTAAGGTGGCTGCAACAGTCTCTTATCTCCAGATTATACACCAGAATAAGAAAGCTTTAAATTTATTCAACTTCTTGCCTCCAAGTTATATCCAAGATAAAGCTAAGTATCATAAGTACTACCACACCCAGTTCAGTCCATTTTATGTCTTTGCCCTGGGACAGCTTGCGTAATGAAATGCACTATAACATTAATGATACTTATTCAAACACCAAAAGTGGTGAGCAAGATTGGCTATGACTTGCTGCAGAGTTATAACAAAATCTAATTAATTGCTTATTAAAACTGTTTGTGTTGGTTATGCATAATCAACCAGGATTTCCATATACACTCATTCTTCAGGTTTAATTTAAGCACACTGATGACACTCACTGGGGTATACAAAAATATATAGATTATATTATGTTAAATAACTAATGGCATAATTAAGTTACATTCCTTGATTAACTTACTGATAAAACAACCAAATCAAAACAAAAACCTGTCACCGATTATTTGTAAGTAGCTAATTTAGAAACTAGTTTTTTGGGTCACACCTCCACAGCAGAAGCCATCCCTAATTAATTGCACCTAAAATATACCAAGAAAATAAAACTGATTTCATAATGAAAATTTCCATAACTGGTATACATAGTTTTAGGCAACAAGTCCAAAAAGGTATTATCAATAACACTTAAGTGAAACAGAGAGAAATGAATTAAAAGGCAGATAGAAATACAGAAATAAAAAGAAAAATAATGGAGAAGTTCAGACTTAAGATAAAAATGTGAGGCTTGTTTGTCTAATAAAGCCCAGGTGATGCATCATTTTTATATAGGTTTTGGGGGTTTCACTTGTTTAAATATTAACAAAGTTAGTGTTTTATCACTAGTATAGGATTCTGAGTGGAATAATACACCTTTTAGAGCAATCAACACCCCCTTCTTCACTTGGTAAGAAAGAGAATCTAGGTAACACAGGAATAAATCAAATATTTTTGTTCCAAATATTGGTGTATCTTAAAAGCAGTCAAACTATGAAAGGCAGTTACATAAGCATTTCTTATTTATACTGTTTTAGGCATTTTACTTCTATATTCTGGATTTATATAATTAGGTAGGGAATTATAAATCATAATCCCATGCCCTGTGGCAGTGTGATTATGATTAAGTACATAGATGAGTTTTGCATATTTAAAGGTTAATTACTTCCAGTTACAAATCAGTTTATGTATTTCTCTTTTCTTTTTCAAAATAAAGGCTTATTCTTGAAAATAACAATTTTATTTTCCTTTTTAGTCAATGCTCTATAAATTCTTGTGCTGATGTATAAAAAATATTTTGTCCATTTTTCTGATTAACACCTTTATTTAAAGAACCCTAGTACACCTAAAGGACCATACAGAAGAAAAACATAACACTATAAATGAAGCACCATATCTTACTCAGGCAGCAGAAACACACATTTTCCCATAGTGGTTGTTTAGAGTGTTAATAACATTTCGCATATCACAACTTCTAACAATTGTCTACAACCAGTAGGCACTGTAAAAAAAGATTAATACAAAATAAGATAGCTATCAGAGCAGCAGATGTGCAGAGGTTCAAAATCTCCGACTTACACCACCTGTCTCATGGGGGGACAGGATTGTCGAGAGTGAAGTAACATGAGAAGCTTCTAACTTGCTCCAATCAATAAGCAGACATCTCAGTTCCTTTCGAATACTCTGCAGCACAGTAAACTCAGTACCAAAGCCTGGAGTACAGCTATTGTCTGTGCACAAATGCTAGTGTCTCGGTTTAGGCAAAGCGAAGCAGTGAAGCTTTGAAATTCTCTTGTACATAATAGTCACACTTTACACAATTTGACTCTGTGCACCTGAAAGAACATCTGCACCATTTTCTATTAGTTTGTCCCACAACATGTCTTAACATTAATGAGTAAATAGAAAATTCAGCAGTGTGCTAGAATTTGGAGTTTGATGGGAAAATAAAGTTCAACAACCTATAAAGACCTTTGGAAACACCACTTTCTAAACCTTGCAACCTTCAAAAATTAAGTTGCAATCTCCAAGTACCAAAGACCTTCACTTTTTTGGTTTCTTTTACAACAATCATGCAATTAATGATGGCTGTATTGCCTTATGGGAGTAAAATTAAAACTAGTGGCTTTTCCATGTGTTAATGTCAAAGTTTGACACAGCAGATTTTCTTGGTGGTGGAGTCATTCTTGTTCATAACCCTGCTGCCGCAGAGCCACATTACATTCTTGGCATATTTCACAAGCAATTCCCATTCCTCTTCCTGTTTTGCTCACTTCAGGTTAAGCTACAAGGATGGAAAGCGCCTTGATGCTTTCTGATGAGTATAGCTTCCTTATGGAAATAATCCCCTGTAACTTTATCTATGAGCTGTGAAATTCTTCTACCAACCATATTTACTCTTCTCTACAATATATCAAGACAGCTTGGAAAAGGAGCATCATCAGGTAACACACACCTTAAATTGGCATGGCTGCGACACCAAAAGTTTCAAAACACACTTACATGTACTGAACTGGTGCATGTTTATAGACAACATTTCATTTGACATGCTTGGCAGAGCTGATTAAACTTAGCCTCTGCACTGGCTCTTCCCAGTCACTCTCAGTTTCTGTTATCCTCTGTGATTAATACATGCTACTGTAAAAAATCAAAGGGCTACAAAGATGCCATGCGAAACATCCCAAAGCACGTAACTTACTTGTTGCTACAATAGAGTGTACTATTTTGTTAAAAGGGAAAGTCCTAGTAATCTAATCTTTTTTTCCTTCTGCGTGGGAAATGGTCATTACGGTTTTTACCCTAACCATGTCAGACACAGAAGCTACTAACATCACAGCACCATTAATTTCTTACTTAGGCTTCATTAATAAACCTCAAGATTCAAAGAATAGAAGAATGTGATCTATGCAGATAGAGATCTATTGCTACTATTTTCTGGTTTGGATTTTCATTATAATGGAGTACATAGCTGCTGCATCCTCTCTAAGACCATGATTTGGCTGAACACCAGAGTTTCACTGATGATTAAATGAAAAGGCCGCTTGTGGCATTTTAGGATAAAGCAAAAGTCAGAAGGACCCCTAGCCCCTCTACACTCTTGCATATGTGCAGAATGGATACACACCTGATTCCAGCATGTTCATTTAACAGCATGTGTCTATGCAGAATAAACAACACATTTCAGTGACAGCATCATTCCTTTCCCACTGGTTGGGAATGGAAGGGAAGAGGGAGAAATATGTATAAGACACCAGATTAAAATATCCATCCAAATCAGGTTAGGGTGTACCAGTGGAAGAGGCTATCACAGTCTATTTTCAGCTCCTGTATTATACATAGGCCATACGGTCTGGCTGTGCCATGTTATATCTTTTGAAACAGTAGGTCTCAACTGAAAGACTTTTTATGGTGACAAAAAGTTTCACTCTCAATTGTCCCATCAGTCACAAATACAGCTAAACAGTTGTTCCTGCTCTGGAATAAAAGAGCCAGCCTGCATGAGAAAGTTTCTCCTACAGACCTGCAGTTCCATTGCCTGCACCCTCCCCATGGGTCCCAGGTTCCTCTGACTGAAGTGGTTGCTCTGTGTCATGGGTAGAGGACTCGGGGTCATCCATACTGAGCAACACGCATTACAAAGGAAACCCTCAGAAGCTGCCTGGGAACTGATGAATGTGCAACACTGTCTGTCAGAGGGTTTTTTGAGGGTGCAGAGAGAACATCATGTCAAGCGACTGCTGCTTCAGCAGGTAATCCTTTTCCATGCCAGGTAAACTGGACTATCCACCTCCTCTCCTTGTCTGTGGTGCAGGGAGAAAATTCACAATTTTATGGTGCACAGTGCCATTACAAACAGCACCAGCCTGTAACTGCTGTGCTTGAAGAGCTAAAGGTGCTGTGTGGCAGGGTCTCTGTATGGAAGGACAGGAGGATGGTACAACCATGGCAGTTATGTGAACCACTTACTTGATCACCATCACTGAGCTAGGCACTTATACAGACAGCAGCCAGGAAAACAGTTTCTGACATGGGTATTTTACTGTTGTGGTTCACTTCCTCCGGGATTTTGATTCATTCTCCCAGAAGAATGGGAGAAGACGACTTGTCTTTTTGCAGGAGTCACTACAGCACATGTAGATAGATGTACAGTAGATATGCAAATAAAAACTTGTGTTTTGTTAAAGACAATGAACTTACAAAGGCCAAATACATTTAACTAACTCATTTGCACTTGCATTCAGACAAAACACAACGACTTTTAGCCTTCCAACTTGCTTCTCAGTAGGAGGTCCAGCAGTAATATTCTTTCACAACTAACTGCAAAGTCTGTCCCATGATTTCACTGGTGTCTGGCAATGTCAAGCTCCTACTCATTCATTCTTTGTTCGCACAGCCCGGTGTGGTACATGGCAGAGGTACATCGCTTCTTATAGCTCTGCCAGATCACTGATCATTGACATCCAACTCTGAATTCAGGGAAGGGGAAGTTACAGGGGTAAAACAAAAAAAAAATTTGAAACTTTGTTATTCGCCCATAGTTTGGAAAATAAGTAGAAGGAATCAGCCTTTATTATTAGAGTTTTTATCAATATAAACACAATCCTGCCAAGCACAAGACTTTCTGTATTTCTTCAAATGTGCATTTCAAAATGTGCTTTTCTTCATTAAACAACTGAAATGTGCTATCCAGCCTGTAGGCACTCTGAAATACCACATGGCTCTTACAAGCAGTTAGGGTCTGTCAAAGGCTGAAAGACTTCCACAAATGTCTGAATAGTCCACAAGACAAGTTTTGGAGAACCCCCAAAATAGGAGAAATATTGACAACCTGGGAGACAAGCAGAGACAGCTGGAGACTAAAGCAGATGATATAAGGCAAAAGGCTGAGAGAGCTGAGTTTATTCAGACTGGAGAACAGAAGGCTTCAGGCTGATGTAGTCAGGACTGAGGAGGGAAGGATAGAGAAGACCGCCTAACTTAAAAAACACAAAGCAAAAGGACAAAATGTTATGGCTACAAGATGCAGTAAGGGAAATTCTGACTGGATATACAGAAAATTTATGATGAGTGTGGCTAAAAGCTTGAAAATATTGCCCAGAGAAGCTGTGAAATTCCCATCACTGAAAGCTTTCAAAACTCACCTGTGTAAAACCCTGGTCAATCTAACTGCGGAACTACTTGGCTTTGAGCAGGGGGGTGGATCAGATGACCTCTAGGGTTCCCTCCCAGACCTAAAGTGACTCCATGGTTTTCAGTGCAAGAGTCATAGCAATATGAGGGCATGATTGTAAATCAATGTATGGTATCGATGAATGCATTCTGCTCCCTAAGTTATATCTAAATCCATTACCGTGCATGTTAGGTAGATGTAATTCGTCATTATTTCATTATAGGTTCCTTTAAGGATAACAGTGTGACCCATGACAAATACATATTGCTGTGCAAAACCAAACCTGTACACACTTTTTACATTAAACCTGTACAACCTTTTTTATTAAAAAATAAAACAGTTTAAGTTTCAAGCTTCTGAAACAGCAAGGAGGGGAGGGGAGGGAATCCACCTTTGAAAACTGTTTCATACCTTCAGCATTTACCAATAGTCCTTCCTGTCTTGCTGAAGTTTAGTCTTTGATCAGAGGTCCAGGCTACAAGCCCTTTGCTTATAACCTGCCCTACTGCACAGCAACTTTGGTACATCAGTGGACCTCAGCGTAAGGTGAAAACCTTTACAAAAAGGCTAAAGCACAAACGCAGAGTCTGCAGAGCACCTGCGTATGTGCTTGGTCCCAGAAGGGCCTGGTACATCCCACTGCATAGCAAACAAGAACAAAGCTCAGGGGGGAGTCTGGGAAAAAACTATGAACACTTGCAGCTCAGCACTACAAATGTCATTCAAGGTTGCAAAGACCACAACAGTGTTTAAGGTTTATGCTATGGCTTCCTGAAAAGTGCCTTACTTATCAACCTGTTGAATATTTTGAGATGGCTGTCCATCAGCTTTTACTCACCATGGAATCATAGAATCAACTATGATCAAATAGTTCATCTTTATGGGAGTGTTTAAATGGTATCAAAACAAGAGAGTGAATAGGAATGACTTTCTAACCCAGTGGCCAAAATGCTCCCTTAAAAAGAGAACTTGGCTTCTGGTTGAATTTCCAGGAAATATTTAGACATACTAAAATAATGTCAATAGAATTTGAAAACATCCTACCATCTTGCCTCTCTGAAGATGATTTCATTATTTTTTTCTTGGAAGGTGAAACGTGAGTTTTAAAGCCCCTTCAGGCAAAGAAAGACCTGAGTCCATGCTTTTCATATTCTGGATCATCCTCCATTCCTAGTAGTGCACATCATTTCCTGAATTTTTTCCTGGGACCTCTACACAAATCCAGCTTCACATAAGGTTTCCTGTATGCAATAGGCACAAAAGCACATTAAAGCTTCTTTTATAAAAACTGGTTTTCTTTCCCAGCACAATACCAAAAGCACTGCCCTTTCTTCAGCTATTTTCAGTTTCTTTCACTTTCTTGAACTCTGCCACATGTAGAAAGGTAAATTATGTATTGATTTTTGCTCTGGTTAATAGCCTCGTGAACAAAGAAGCAGTGATGTTGAAGATGGTGCTTCTGGGAGAGAAGGAACATCACCAGCAAAGCATTTTGAATCATGGCTCTCTTCTGGGTGCTTTTTCATGAAGTTAAGAGACTTGTCACCACAGAAACACACTTAAAGAAAGTACATTCTGCTGATTGCTCCTCACATCAGAGCAAAAGAGACCCATATGCATCTATCAGTATAGTTTTTCTGCCAACAGTACAGCACAACTAATGGCCTTTTCTGCCTCCATCCCCTTTACTCCTTCATATGTTTTATGAGTGCATACCATCCTCAGTGTTGGTGCTTTGCAGCTACTCGTGTACCTGGATCTGTAATGTGCACATAAAAACTATCCTCCAAGCAGAACTGCCCCACTGCACCACTGGCAATTTCAGCCTTAGGTATGCAATCGCTTTACCATAATTTACTGTGCTATGCACAATTACAACTACAATAGGTTACTTCTTTTGTGAACACTTCAAATCCCTCAGCTATAAATGGCAGAATTTTTAGCATTCAGCTGCAAAACAATATTCCGTTTCTCTCCTCTTCAAGAATTTTTTGTGATGGTGAGTTAATTTAGCTAAGTTAACAAACACCATAAGGATAGTTCCCCAAAGTATTTTGTTATTTCCTATTTGTTTTCCTATTTGAAGTACTCAGGCAGAATAGAGACCGACTGTGCTGGAAGGTGTACCAATAAGGGCAAGCTGTTTATTAAGACATGCTGTCAGAAAAGAGATATGAGGCTTTGGCTTTGCTTCAGAAACATTCTAACTACATCAATCATCGTTTGGTACACAAACTAAATAATAACACCTGTTCCAATGGAACCACTCCATTTCTTATCAATGTTAAACAGTATAACTTTTTTTATGTTGAAACATAAAAAATTCCAAAGATTTCACAGGGCACTATTTCAGTTATCTGGATTTCTATTCAGAAACTAGCATCAAGCCAAAGACCTCAATACAAAAAGTACAAAATCTTGCTAAAACCAATATAGATACTACAGTTTTGAGAAAACAGCATAGCACGTCAGAATTTTATCTCACCAAAAACATTCTACATATGATGTTTGGACAATATCTTAGTGAAACATGTGCCTATATTAAAAAACAAACAAATAAAAACACCAAAACCAAACAATATTTTTGTCCAAAATAAAAATGCTCCCATCCAAAAATAACAAAAAAAAAACCAAAACCTCCAAACTTTCTAGAGGCAGAGGCAAAATTAGGTAACTTCAAAGGTTTTTTCACCCCTGTTTAGGATTTAGCTTTTTTTTGCATTTTTTGCTTTTTTTTTTTTTTTTTAATGTTTCAAATGTCTGAAATTTTCAAAATATTTCATTTGGGACACTACTAATAAAAGTCAAAAAATGGTCCACATCAAGATTCACTGTTCTTGCTGAGGCAGGCAAGCATTCACATTTTGCTCAGTAGCTCAGTTTTAATGCATTCAACAGGGGTGGGAAATATGTGGTTTCTTTTCTCTCCCCTCTGTCATGGTTTAAACCCAGTCAGGTAATTCGTTTGCTCACTTCCCCCCCTTTCTTGCCCTCCCCCTGCTCCCGGAGGGACGGAGAGGAGAATTGAAAAGAATGCAACTCCCACAGGTTGAGATAAGAACAGTTTAGTAACTAAGGTATAACACAAATCACTACTGCTACCACCAATGATAATAATGGTAAAGGAAATAACAAGGGAAGAGAATACAACACCTCAGCACCAGCCGACCGATAACTCGCCCCCCTCAGCCCGACCAAGCACCGACCTATACCTCCTCCAACCCCGCAGTCCCCCAGCCCTTCCGGCTAACTCCCAGTTACATCCTGGGCATGACGTGCTGTGGTATGGAATACCTCTTTGGTCAGTTTGGGTCATGTGTCCTGTCTCTGCTTCCTCCCGGCTTCCCCTCCTCCCTGGCAGAGCATGAGGCTCACAAAGTCCTTGGCCAAACCAAAACATCTCTATCAGCTCTGTTCCCGAGCCGAAAGTCAAAACACTGCACTGCACCAGCTACCAAGGAGGAGAAACATGACTGCTACTGCTGAACCCAGGACACCCTCTCTGAAGAGAACCATGCTTATATGTCTCCTTCTTCCATAAGGCAGCTAAACAATGGGCTTTGTCTTTCCCAGTCACAGTATCTGATGACTATTTAAGGGGTCAGTGAAAAAGGGACCTCCAGCAGCACCTGGAGAGGTCTTGACACAGCAAACATCACACCCAGAATGTCCTAGCCCAGGAGTAAGAGCACTCTGGAGGTGTGAATAGCAATTTACCTGGACAGAGGGCCAGACATTCTGTGTTTCAGATGTAGGTTTATGCCCCTATCTGCAGGCTACTGGCCTCTCCTTGACCTCATGTTTTTGACATGAGGTCCTATACTATCCCTGCTTTTATTGCAAGTACACAAAATAAATAGCCTGTTTAAGGTTGGAAAAAATCCTTTCAATCACCAAAGCATTTTCCTGATTTTATGTTTAGATTTTATTTAGGTTTGTTTATTTTTCCATTTCAATTCCCTGCACCGGGTCCTAACCCCTGCTTCAGCAGCTAACTTGGGCAAAATAAGACTGACACACACAACTCTAAGTGAGTCAACAAAGGAAGAGATTGCAGTCCATTTCCCACAGCTCTGCTCCTTAACCTCATCCCTCTTCCTGAAATCTCAGTCTCTGTTCCTCAGAATAATTTATGACTCTACTGAAGAATTTACAAACTGGGCAGCCACCATCTGTTGACCTCACCTCATGCAAGAGTATCACACAGCAAAGCTTCATAGGCGTTAACCGCAACCTCACACTACTTGCCTGTTTCTCCAAATAGATCATTCAAGGATCTCATCACTACCTTATCACTTACAAGAGACTTGCCTATAATTTGTTGGGAGATTATGCAACAGGTGTTGGTGGACTTTGAACACATGAAATATTCTGCCTGTCCTACAAGAAAAAAAAGAAAGTAGGTACATTGTGTCCTGAGTTAAACCAGAGCCTCAACTCTATCCTGTATACATAACAAAGCCGGTTACCCTTATGCATAAAGCGACTTCAAAAGCCAGGCCAGATATTTCATCTTTGTGGAGCAAAGGCCTTTGGTGGCAAAGAAATACTTTAAATGTAAAGCGAAGACGTAACTTAGAAGAAAATGGTGTGATGAAACAATGGTGAAAAAACATTGGTAGAACAAAAAGAGGGGTAACACACCTTTCTTTCAGCTCCTTTCCCAAGACTCGCTCCTGTGCTAGTGACCCACCAATGGACATTAGCTTTCAATGGAAGGTGAAGTAACCAGGGTCTCTCTTCAGATATAAATGTTTAAGACATCTAATGGAACTGTTTTCTTCTCTATGCTTTAATTTTACAGACTTTTTCCAAATCAGATTATAAAACCAGTGAGACATCCTCTTGTCCTTGTAGAGAATAAAGTCTTTAAGTTCACCTACAGCATATTAGGACCCTCTCCTTGTCAGCAAAAGAGGAAGAACATCTCTGTTACAGAAAGCAAAGATGAACAACAGTCCGCAAACGCAGAATTTGCTCTAAACTCCGGATCTGGTGTAACACGTGGGAAAGGATTTCTGCTCTGCACCTGACACTGTTTGAAAATTCAAGAGCCGCTATTCTAATCTGTCCTTTTGTACCCTACGTGTCCACTCATTCCACACATTTCTAAGGGTATAAATTACTGTGACAAGTGGTTTTATGTGTAATGCTCAAAGCAGAGGGCTGGCTTTCATTTAATCCATATTAAGTATATAAATGTAGTGAGGTACTGAACTCTTTATTCTAACAGCCGTCAACATCACAATTGATACCTGTGTTGTGATGCTTTTTGTCTAGTTGTACAAAAAGAGTGCAAGGCTACATGTTATGAGTACATCAAAAACAGAGAAAAAGTAAGGAAACACAAACTGAAAAATCCCTGAACTGTGAGATTTGGCTATCAAAAAAATCATTATTTTATTGTATTTTGCTTTTCTACTAGAAGATGCAAAGAAAGATATTATTTACCTGTACCAACAAATGTAACACTGTAAAGAACAATGTTCACTGATCAGCTCAAAGTACTGTTCTGTATTATCTTTCAGGCTGAAACGCACTTTACTCCACAAATAGCCTCATTTGAATACTAAGATACTACATCCAGTGCATCTAAACTTCATAGAATTAATCATTAGGAAAACTATAACACTTAAGAAACTGCTCCACGCCCCTGCCTACCTCCTCAGTACTTTTTTTTATTTATCTTTTAAATCCAATAAAAATAAAACAGACTTAAAGCAGCATTAAGGAAAAACATTAAAAGATGTAAAGGTCGAGAAAATAAAAACCTCTGATTCTCAGAGCAATATTAATTTCACCACATTGAACACATTTTGCAGCAAAAAAGCCCAGATTCAACTAGTTACAAAACACTCTGAAAAACAGCAACAACAAAAAAAACCACCATTAAACCAAATGCCAGCCCATTTAAATATCTATGTAGCTAAAATCATACACTAAGTTCTTCCTGATAACAAAGCACAAACTCATAAATCATGTATTGTCTTACAGAAAGGAAAGACAAAGGGGGATGGAGCACCTCCCATATGAAGATAGGCTGAGAAAGTTGGGGCTGTTCAGCCTGGAGAAGAGAAGGCTGTGTGGAGACCTCATAGCAGCCTGCCAGTATCTGAAGGGGGCCTATAGGGATGCTGGAGAGGGACTCTTCATTAGGGACTGTAGTGACAGGACAAGGGGTAATGGGTTAAAACTTAAACAGGGGAAGTTTAGATTGGATGCGAGGAAGAAATTCTTTCCTGTTAGGGTGGTGAGGCACTGGAATGGGTTGCCCAGGGAAGCTGTGAATGCTCCATCCCTGGTGGTGTTCAAGGCCAGGTTGGGCAGAGCCTTGGGTGAGATGGTTTAGTGCGAGGCGTCTCTGCCCATGGCAGGGAGGGTCGGAACTAGACGATCTTAAGGCCCTTTCCAACCCTAGTTATTCTATGATTCTATGATTCTAAAGGAACTATCACTTGTGGAAGTCTAATGATTAAGTCCATAATACTTACAATGATGCCCTCCAGTGACCAGGTTATCTTGCTTATGGTTCTTCAAGGCTGGTACTATGGACAGCTTCTAACTTCCTAAGCAGTTACTAAATGTTTTGCTGAGATGCAAAAGCCAAACCTGCTCTCATACAGTGCAAAGTGAGTTAAGATCAGGTTTTAAACTAAAAGAGGGGAGATTCAGGGTAGGTGCGTGTCGTCATTTAAACTCAGTCAGCCATGCAGCTTGCTCTCTCACTCCCCCCTCCTTTTCTCCCCTCCACTCTCAGAGTGATGGGGAGGAGAATTGAAAGAATGCAACTCCCACAGGTTGAGAAAAGAGTAGTCCAGTAACTAAGATATAACACAAACCACTACTGCTACCACCAATGATAATAATAAGGGAAATAACAAGGGAAGAGAATACAACTGCTCATCACCCGCCGACGGATACCCAGCCCAACCCGAACAGTGATCTAACCCTTCCGGGTAACTGCCCCCAGTTTTTATACTGGGCATGACGTGCTGTGGTATGGAATACCCCTTTGGTTAGTATGGGTCAGGTGTCCTGTCTCTGCTCCCTCCCGGCTTCCCCTCCTCCCTGGCAGAGCATGAGACTCACGAAGTCCTTAGTCAGAGTAAACATTACTGAGCAACAACTAAAAACATCGATGTTATCAGCACTGTTCTCAGCCTGAGTCAAAACCACAGCACTGCACCAGCTACTAAGAAGGAGAAAAATGACTGCTACTGCTGAACCCAGGACAGTGTGGAAATTTTTTACAATGTGGTAAAACACTCCTTAGCTGGACTGCTGCAGTGCTGCTCACTGTGGCTGTGATACAAGCCAAGTCACCCGCCTCTACATGATTCTCACTCTTCAGAGGGGAAGTAGAGGAAGACATATGCTAAAACAAAAATAAAGTCCTTTTATGCAGGCACACATTTTTCCTTCTCTCTTGACAACTTCTGTCTTGCTTCCCTTGCCCATTCATTCCAGACTGACATTTGGCTAAAGTAAATGGCTCGATCTAAGAACATTTACGCTCCTTACTTGCTTACTCACTATCCAACAAGAATAACAATCTGTTGTGACCTACAAGTGTGAAACAGAGTTTTGATCTTACGAAATACTCCAGAGATTGAAAATGCAATGGAATCTTGGCCTGTTGGTTAGCTGTCCATACCAGAGGCCGGCACACCTCAAAGGGCTTCATCTATATTGCATAGCTCTGTATTGCTCCTTTCCCTGTTCACCAGGGATATCCATATATCCATAATGAATTTGAAGTTTCAGACAATAACACTTACATAAACAGAGAACCAAACACATGCCCTTCTCATTTACCTCTCAAGCATGAGAAAAATCCCCTGTTTCACAGTGGTGACAGGCTGAGTGGTTATCTGGCAACTTCTCTGGAGTCCAAAGTAATGACTGGCTTAATCTCATTTCCTTCCTTCCTCCTTACTTCCTTACTGGCCAAGCCTGCCAGGTCTTCCCAACTTTTGTTAAGCTAACAGTCTCTTTAGAAATACTGGATATTACTTACAGGAAAAAGCTAAAATTTTACTGTTTCATTTTAACAGTATCTTATGTTTCTTTCAGGTCTGAAGTAGATTTTTCTCTCACAATGTTGATGACACTTTGATAAATTGTAAGAAAAATGCTCCATTCTTTCATTTTTGGTTCTCTAATTTCTGAGCCACCTCATCATCTAGAAAGCAAAACATCTGAAAGCCATCTGCTTGCAGAGAGCACTGCGAGGTATTCCCTTAGAGCTAATACTAATCCTGCTTCAGGGAATGGATCTTTCTGATCCCAAACCCTAAAAACACAGACATGGTAGCATAACTTGTATCTCTAAATGAAGGGAACGTAAAAAAGTCAGAACTATGCATGACTTACATACACAACAAAGGACAATGAAGTTAACATCTTAATTAAAGCTGCGGTAAGTTAACATCTTAATTAAAACTACGGTATTTTACTTACTCCCCAAACTCAGGTTTTACTCTTTTCCCTGATAAATCCTTTTGGTCTATGTTCTCTTCTATTTCACCTGCTGAAGATCTTTGAATTAAAGAAATACTAAATAAACATATTTCAGAACTAAGCTTCGTTACTTTAAGTTTGGCAAAGAGGTTTCTTTCTTTACCAAGAGTTATGCATTGAAAGCCATATCTTTTTCTTTAAGGCCTGAAAAACTATAGCTGGCATGACTACAATGACTGCAGAAGTTTGATCCACATCCATTTTACACCATGTGTGAACTAAGAAACTGACGTTAGTTTCTGTGGATTTGTTCCCCATGCATGGCTATATAAACAAGAGAAGCAAGACTACAGTGATAGAGTGCTTCAGTTCAGGAAAAGGAGGCCTTGATCAGAGCTAAACACAACTCAGTCAGTGAAGAAGGGAACACTAATATTTGACATGTTTTTTCACAGAACTTCTGAAGTATAAATCCATCAAATTACCATTTACCAATCATTTACTGCAAAATAAAGCACACATATTATTAAAAAAAAAAAAAAGATTCCTTTTAATCCAAATAATTAATGATTATGGATCAGGCCAAGAATATCTTAATTAAATCAGTCTGCACATACTGTTTGAATCATGAGTTTAATAAGATATACAAGCTCTGGCTGCAATGGAGTCACTTTTCTACATAACAGCCCATATCCTGGTGTGTTTTGGATTTGTGAATTTGTGACTATAAACTAAAACAGCATTGATAACTCACCAGTGTTTTGACTATCACTGAGCGCTGCTTGGGCAGCGTCAAGGTTTTGTTTTGTTGGGGTTTTTGACATTCCTTTTTCCCACTCTGCCTTCCCAGGCATGTAAGCTGGGAGTGAGAAAGAAGTTGGGAGGCAGCACACAGCCAGGACAGCTGACCTGAACTTGCTAGGGAAATAACATAGAATCAAGTGCTCAGCAATAAAAGCTCAGGGAAAAGAGTTGGAAGAGGGAACATTCAGGGCTACACTATTTGCTTTCCCCAGGAACCATTATGGGTGATGAACCCTGCTTTCCAGGAAGCAGCTAAACATCTGCCTGTCAATGGGAAGTAGTGACTGAGCTCCTTATTTTGGTTTCCTTGTGCTTGCAGCTTTGCCTAATCTATTAAGATCTTTTTATCATGAGTTATCTCACTTCTGTCCTTCTAATTCTCTCTCTCACCCTACTGTGGTTAGTGACCAAGCAACTAGGAAGGAGCTTAGCTTTCAGCTAGCTTCAACCCAATACATAAGAGAAAATAAACAAAATAAATAGAGCCAGGACATATGTACAGAGTCCAGTCAGACATATGTGATTCTAGATCCCAGCTTTTACATTGGGAAGAGTCATCTAGAGTGATCAAGTGGAAAATACCAGAGAACCTGTCCAGCCAAGCAGGAAGCAAAAAACAGACCCCCACTGTCATTCATCAAATTCATCAAGTCTGAGAAAAGCTTAAGGAGATAATATCTGTTACCAGGCAAGTCTACCCATTAAAAAAATCAATTAGTAACAGACATAAAACCAGAACTACATGCAGAGAATGGTGGAAACACCTCAAACTGGGAGATGGGCTTCCCTGAACCTTCACATACTGACAAGGAAAAAGGGAAAACTCAGAGGAAATAGTGTAAGAACAAAATATAAACAATTTTTTATTAGAGAATTGACAAAAAACCTTTCACTTCTGGGCTGGAAGAAACCTTTTATACAGAAAAGCTATGGCCACTGCTGAAGGGCCTTAGGAAGGAAACTTTGTTCTCTGAGCACCAAATCGATTAAGACATTATCCACCCATAGTATATTGATTACTTCTGCTGCCAAAATTTTGCTCTCTAATGAAAGGACACCTAACACTCTGGTACCAGAATCTTCCAGCAGAAATCAGACCAGCATCTCAAAAACTTCTTACTCTCAGTTTATTTTGTTGTTATAAATAAAAAAAAATAAATAAATACAAATAATAAAAAAAAAAACGCAAACAAACCAAAACACCATATGCTCAGCACTGAGTAACTTGCATTTATGCATAGGCTGAGGTTCTTATGCATAGCTGATGCATGTGCATCATATTTATTCAGATATAAGCTACAAAAAGTATAGCACAGTGAGAGCAGGGACCCCATCTCACAGTGCCATGCAGAGAAAAACATTTATAATGACTTCTTCTGCCCCAGTTAATAAGGAAGTTCTCAGGCTTCTGAACTTCATCATTTCAATATCTAAATTGGCAAGGGGTGGTGAAGGATCCCAGAAAGCATCTGGGATCACAGAAGGCATCCACCTTCCCCCACAGGGGAAGAGGAAAAGGAAGAGTCTTGAAAAACGTTGCCCTGTTTACTGGGAGTGGCAGATCCTAATGAATAAAAATGGAAAAGGCACTGGAGATAATTTTGCACTCCCCATATTGAAGCCTGGCTCTGATGCAATACACTGCATACAGTGAAGAAAGATATATAATGTGCATAATTTTGAGTGTCTACTAAAAAATTAATATTAGCTACCTAGGAGTTGCCCACTTCAGTGTCATTCTCCATGAGCTGTGCTACATCTAATTGCTCTAAAACAAATGAATAAAGACAGGCTCTTGAGTGCTCTGCAGCTTCTTCAGTAATTAATCCAGGCCTTTAATTACCTGCATTTGAAAGAGGAAATGAAGATACAAATAGGCTTTGGGGATTATTTTTTTCCTTATAGCTTGTCTCATGCAGCTGAGTGTGATCAAGCCCATGTACGTACAGACAGCAAGTAGAACAGAACTACAGAACTGCTGAGCACCCACAAATACTGCAGAAATCAATAGGAACTGCAGGGACATTACGACTTTGAGAATCTGCTCATCCTTTTTCAGGAGCCTTAGGTAAAAAGCCTTATTCTGAAGCTGTGTAAGAGTTCAGTACTGGTGGGGCTTTTTCTGATTTATTTCCATAGGACAAAATCAGGCTTATCGACAGGCCAAGTCCCAGGACAGGGTGAGGAAGAAAGAAGAAAACCTCTGTCTCAAGAAGTTGAGTAGAGCTCAAATGCATTTCTCAACCGATCTGTGCACATGGACACCCACAAACAGAAGAGTTATTCTATGAGCAACACGTCACTGGACACTGCAAATTAACAGACCCTGCTGAGGTTTCCAATGAGAAAAATCTGTCTGTTATCTGCATGCAACAGCCTAGCTGAGTGCATAGTGTTTGGTGTTCAAGGGTGGTGCAATGAATATATCCTATCGAGCATTTTAAAGCTTGTCTTTATTCCACCTCCCGTTAAGCACTGCCAGAAGAAGGGCACAACTGGTGCATAGTGGTCATAGCACAGGGGTCACAAGCACTTTCAAAGGCGAAGCTCAAAAGGTTCTGAAGAGAAAAGCAACAACGGAATAGACAAATGAGACAATCATCTGCAAAAAATGCCTAATGAGGAAAATAAGAGTAACTGAAATGTCACAATACACAATCTGCCTTCATGTGTATGTTTTGCACACTGAAAGATAGGAAATAAACACTCTTTTTATGTACTACAAAACAAAAACAGAGCTGTGTAGGAAACCTACAATACAAATACACATAATAAGCACCATTTGAAGGACAAGAAAAATATCCAGTTCATACAAAAGGTTTCAGATTACTAACTCTGAAAATATTCCCCCAACCCCTCTATTAATTTTTAGTCAGTATGTCCTGATGCAGGAAACTGTACTCTTACACATTGCAACGTGTTAGGCTGTATGTGGAGGACAGTGCATTTGAAATTTTTGCTACTTTGAATTTTAGCACATTAAAGCTTGAACATAAGAAACAAAACCCCATATTTTTTATAAAGATAATCAATTTCCCCTCATCCATGCATTCTTGTTACTTCTGCAGAGCATCTTAGGAAAAAAAAATACAAAGAAAAGTCAACATAAAAATGAGTATTGCATAATTTTTTAAATTAAAACTCCAGATAGTTAAACCTACCACTCCTCTGCATTGGTGTCCTTGTCGCATTGGTCCTTTGTCCCTGATTAACTTTGGTAATGTCCCCTATTTTTCTGCATCAGAATTGATAGATGCAATCAATAGGCAGGGCAAATGCATTTAGAAGCACACACCAGAGTATTCTGGAGTAATGTATTAAAATCCTGTGTGAAACACCTGACCAATTACTGTTTAATGCTGAATATTTAAATTTGCTCTCGTTTCATGAGTGAAGACAGCTTTTTCAGAAAAGCTGGTATTGGTTGTTTTTAGAGGAAAATAAGAGTAGATCCCCAAAACACCCTCCTGGAAATGTGACTTGTGTCAGGGAGCAGCAAAAAACATCTTTTTGCCTCAGTCTTCCCCAAGGTCTACCATACCTCTGTGATTAGTGGAAGGGGTCATGGAGATCTATCAGCAGCGCATGAAGAGTGTGGAGAGAGCTGGCCAACACCCTTGCAAGGCCACTCTCTGTTAGGCATAGATTGTTATCCAGGACAAAATTACTAGATTTGTGGATGAGGGAAGAGCAGCGGATATCATTTACCTTTGACTTCAGAAATATGCTTGACTGTCTCATAATATTCTTGTATGCAAGTTATGATGTTATGATCTGGATTGGTAGGCAATTAGATGGGAAAAGCTGCTTGGATAATCAGTCTTGGAAGACAGTAAATAGTTTACATCATACTGTATCTGGAGGCTAGTAACAAGTGAAGTACCACAGAGGTGTATCCTAGAACTTGTCCTTTGCACTATATTTTCCAATTATTTGGATGAAAGTGGTTGTATGCACTTTCATCAGGTTTGCAGATGACATCAAATTAGGAGAAACAGCTGATACACTTGAGAGCAGGACTTCTGTTAAAAGGGACCTATACAGACTGGAGGAATGAGCCAGCAGGAACTTAATGAATTTCAACAAGGACAAATTCAAAGTACTGTACCTGGGAAGGAATAATGCAACAATGCAGGTAGGGGAGTGACTGGCTGGGGAACAACTGTACTGAAAAGGGCCTCAGGCAAACAGCCGGTAGTATGCCATGGTAGCAAAAAAAACAAGTCTATCCTGGTATCCTAGGTTGTATTATTCAGAGCTATTATTATAGCAAGTAGATAAAAGCACTTGATAGACCTCATCTCAAATACTGCATTCAGTTTTGCCCCCTCAATACAAGACAGACATTGACAAACTGGAGCAAGTTCAGCAGAGTTCAGTGCTACCCAAGAAGGTCAGGAATCTGGAGCATTTTCCCTATTAGTAGAGGCTGCTGTAATTGGGCTTGTTCAGCTTGGAGATAAGAAGGCTTCACAGGAAACTAGTTGCAGCTTTCTAATATCTACATGGAGGACACAAAGACGATGGGCCCAGGTTCTTCATAGTAGTGCATGATAGGAAGAAGAGAAACAGCAGGCATGAATTGAAATAAAAGACTGAGACTTGCTAAAGGAAAGATTTTTTTCATCACTTGGACAGACAACCACTGGAACAGGTTACTCAGAAGGGTTGTGCAGTTTCTTTCCTTGGAGATTTTCAAGACAGAAGTAGATAAAGCCCTAAGTAACACAGTTTGACCTCCTAGTTGACCCTACTTTGAACATAAGGTTGGAATAAAGACCTGTTTAGGTCCCTTTCAAACTGAGCTATTCTATGATGCTATGATTGTACTATCTGTCTAGTATAGAAGGTCTCAAAATCGCTCTATATTGGACTTCTCGTAAGTACCATCATGAGACAGTCCAATATTTCTTTTCCAGGCTATGGTACCTAATATATCCCCTTGATAAGACCAAATTGAAAATACAGCTGAATCACAGAAGTATTGAGGTTGGAAGGGACCTCTCAAGATGTCTAGTCCATTCCTTCTGCTCAAGTTGGGTAAGCTAGAATAACTTGCCCAGGAAAGGCAACGTATGCAGAGAAATTTTTCACTCACTCCACTATTAAAGTTCACTCCTCACCAGATATCCTTGATTAAAAAAAAAAAACCAACAAAAAAAGAAGGCCATAGCATCCAGTGACTTCCTCACTTGCAATTACTAACACAGACACCAATCCGGCTTCTCCTCTTAAAAGCAGCAAAAATATACTAAGCACTCCTAGCACAAACTTAGTGAAGTCCCAGAACCGTGCAAGTCTGACAGAAGGTGACCAAAGCAAAGACAGATATTTCCTATGAAAACAAAACGGACCTAGTCTATCCAAGTTCTGATTAAAGTGTCCAAGAAAACTTTTGGGGCCTTACTTTCTTTCAACTCACTTAAACCTAACTGCAATATATGAAGCTGAACTTGAGAGCCAAATCCTTCCTAGAGCAACAAGAAATAGTGCTATGGACCCCTAAGCTGGAATTGTCAAATGCTGTAGTAGCAGAGTAGATCAGGATTTTGTTAAAATGTTACCTAGGACTTGATATGCATTTGTGCAGCTGTCTTCATATATCCTGAATGATTTTTAAATTTCTGCCCACCTTAATATAAGCATAGGAGAAAGTAAGAAAGCAATTAATTAAGCAATATGGAGGCAGGACTAAAGACTTTCCCTAAAGCTATTTGGGAAAATGAATTTTAAATATACTAAAGAATAATATTCTAACTTGTTAGATATAAAGACAGTATATTTCTCCCTCAAAAAGGGTTACATTTTCTCATGTCAAGTGCCCAATGAGTTATTTAAGAACTGATTAACTTTTAATTTCACTAGCTCTAACCAATATTTCATCCAAAATAGAGGAAGTTATCATTGTTTTTATTAAAGATCTGGAGATTTACTCATTCACTTTCATAACTCAGTGGCTATAATTATAATTTAGATGTCTGGATCTACCATGTGTTATAATGTCTCTTAAGTGAATTACAGATATAGACTTTATAATATTTCTGGGTCTTTTTTCCAAGACAGATATGTTTCCTAAGCTGTTCATGAAAAAATTTTACCTTATCCAAACAAAGACAAATCTCTAGTGTTTATGGAGTTATCTCTCTTCCTCACTAAAATAGAAGTTATCTGAACCAATAAAGCAGGTTATCCCTGCTTCTCTCCTCTGGAGATTAAACACCTCTGCTGCTGCCAGTAGGACATTGCATTTATGTGCCTTTGTCTCAAAGAAAATATATCTATTCTTCACCAGCTTATATTAAGATAAAAGGAAAATGATTTTCAAGAACATGAAGGACAAAATGTTAATCAGGCATAGTCAGCAGGCATTTACCAAATCATGCTTGACCATTCTGATTGCCGTCTATGATGAAATTACTAGCTGTATGGACCAGGAAGGAGCAATGGATACAATATACCTTGGTTTTCCTAACACTTTTGACATAACCTCCCACAACACTGATTCGGAATCTGACAAACTATGGGCTGACTGGACTGTTAGATATGTTGAAAACTGGCTGGACACTGGGCTCATAGTAATCAGTGGCTCCATGTCCAGTTGGCAGTCAATAATACAAAGAAAATCACAGAGTTGCTTCTGGGACTGACATAATTCCTCATGTTAGACGCAGGGACTGTGAGAATGAAGACCTTGGGCCCACTGTAGGAGAGGATCTGGTTTGAGACCATCTTAAAAATCTGAACATGCACAAGTCCGTGGGTCCTGATGAGATCCATCCACGGGTCGTGAAGGAGCTGGTGAATGAAGTTGCTAAGCCACTGGCCATCATATTTGAGAAATCCTGGCAGTCAGGTGAAGTTCCCGATGACTGGAAAAAGGGAAATATAACCCCCATTTTCAAGAAGGGGAAAATGGATGACCCAGGGAATTACAGACCAGTCAGTGTCACCTCTGTGCCTGGCAAAATCTTGGAGCAGATTCTCCTGGAAGGCATGCTAAGGCACATAAAAAACAACAAAGTGCTTGGTGACAGCCAGCATGGCTTCACTGAGGGGAAATCCTGCCTTACCAATTTGGTGGCCTTCTATGATGGGGCTACAGAACTGATGGGCAGGGGTAGAGCAGTTGATGTCATCTACCTGGACTTGCGTAAAGCATTCAACATCCTTGTCTCTAAATTGGAGAGACATCAATTTGATGGATGGACCACTCAGTGAATAAAGAACTTATTAGATGGCCGCACACAAAGAGTTGTGGTCAATGGCTCAATGTCCTGCTGGAGACCAGTAACGAGTGGTGTCCCTCAGGGATCAGTGTTGGGACCGGTCTTGTTCAACATCTTTATCACTGACATGGACAGTGGGATTGAGTGTGCCCTCAGCAAGTTTGCCAATGACGCCAAGCTGTGTGGTTCGGTTGATACGCTGGAGGGAAGGAATGCCATCCAGAGGGACCTCGACATGCTTGTGAGGTGGGCTGATGCCAACCTCATGAAGTTTAACCATGCCAAGTGCAAGGTCCTACACCTGGGTCAGAGCAATCCCAGGCACAGCTACAGGTTGGGCAGAGAAGAGATTCAGAGCAGCCCTGTGGAGAAGGACTTGGGGGTGTTGGTCGGTGAGAAAATGAACATGAGCCGGCTTCAGTGTGCACTTGCAGCCCAGAAAGCCAACCGTATCCTGGGCTGCATCAAAAGGAGTGTGACCAGCAGGTTGAAGGAGGTGATCCTGCCCCTTTACTCTGCTCTTGTGAGACCTCACCTGGAGTATTGTGTGCAGTTCTGGTGTCTTCAACATAAAAAGGACACGGAACTGTTGGAACAAGTCCAGAGGAGGACCATGAGGATGATCAGGGGACTGGAGCACCTCCTGTATGAAGACAGGCTGAGGAAGCTGGGGCTGTTCAGCCTGGAGAAGAGAAGGCTGCATGGAGACCTCATAGCAGCCTTCCAGTATCGGAAGGGGGCCTACAGGGATGCTGGGGAGGGACTCTTCATTAGGGACTATAGTGACAGGGCAAGGGGTAATGGGTTCAAACTTAAACAGGGGAAGTTTAGATTGGATATAAGGAAGAAATTCTTTCCTGTTAGGGTGGTGAGGCACTGGGATGGGTTGCTCAGGGAGTTGTGAATGCTCCATCCCTGTCAGTGTTCAAGACCAGGTTGGAGAAGGCCTTGGGTGACATGGTTTAGTGTGAGGTGTCCCTGCCCATGGCAGGGGGGTTGGAACTAGACGATCTTAAGGTCCTTTCCAACCCTAGCTATTCTATGATTCATCAGCAACCTGAGTCATGAGAAATATTTTCACTTCATATTTTTACTTACCAGCAAATATGAGGACAGTACTAAACGGAGGTAAAGTTGATACAATAAATGGTCGAGTTTCAATTCAGAGCAGTCTTGAGAAACTTGTAAACTAGGTCAACTAGAATTTCCTAAAGCTCAATAAGGAGAATTGCAAAGCTCTGTGCCTGGAAAGAATAACCTCATGCAGAAGTACTGTTGGAAAATGGCTTTTTGAGTCCCAGCCCTTCTGAAAGGACCAGGGGCCATAGGGGATGCCTGTCTGAATATGAGCCACCGTAAAGTCTCCCTTTAAAAGTTGCAAGGCAATACTGGGCTACATTAAGAAAAGTGTAACCATCAGGTCAAGGGAGTTACTGCACTGAAGAGGCTGTATTTGGAAAGCTATGTTCAGTTTGGTGCTCTGCAGTTCACGAAAGATGCTGAGAATTTGAAGAAGGTCCAGTAGAAGACGATAAAGTTGGTCAGCAAATGATCCATTAGAAGAGATTGAGAGAGCTGGGCTTTTTTAGTCTGGCAAAGATGGTGATCATTAATAACAACCTACAGCTACTTGAAAAGTAGCTACAATGACAATGGAGACAACGTCATCAGATACGGCCAATGGCAAAATAAAGGGCAACAGGGAGTAGCTGCACTTAGGTAGATTGATGGACATTAAAAAAAATTTGTTCACTAGAAAGATAGTTTAGCACTGGAATATATTATTCACATAAGTGTAATTTCCATCCTTAGAGGTTTTCAAGATTGGTTAGACAAAACTGCAGCTGACTTGATGTAGAGTTGCTAACAGTCCTACTTCAAGCAGAAGGACGCACTAACAGGCATCACTTCCAAAAAATTTGTAATAATTCTCTGAACGTGAGATTTGTCTTTACTCCAGAGATTGTTCTCTAGTGATCTTTATTCTTCTGCATACATTCACTGTGACACTTTGCTGTTCCCAGAAGGAGCACTGGGTATGCCTGGCATTCACTACTATAACCACAGTTTATGTAGACATTCTTGAATACAAAATACAGAGTCTAGATACTGCTGACAATGCAGTCACAGCAAGAAAAAGCTGACCTTAGGCAGTGAGTAGAATTTCCAACCAGTTTCCATTGTGGTTTTTTTGCTGCAGCCATAATATTGACAGTACCTGAGCTAAGCAGCTTCTAGCTAGATCAACTTGTTCGTCTCAACTGCAGCTGCTGTAACACAGATATACCACAAATCCAGCACTCACAAGCCATAGGGATCTTCAGAAGCTTCTCTCAGCTGTTGACCAGCCCTGGAGCTCTGGCTGGTCAACAGCTATTTCCTGCAGTTTGGATAATAAAGCTTTTACAACTTTCATGCAAGTAGATAAAACCAAGTTATGCCTCTGAGTTACTAGAGAACAGCAGTAACACCCAATTTTTTCATTTTCCTTCTAACAAAATAATAAAATAGTAATTCCATAAAAGGAAATAGTAATTCCAAAAAGGAAAATATGCAGCACATCTGGGGTTACAACTGGTATCACCGCACTTGAGTAGCAGAGGCTACTCAAGAGTGTTGCTCACAGTAGTTAAAAAAATTTACAGTAGTTAAAAATTTTTTAAAAAAGCTACATTTCAATTCAGTGCAGATTCATACTTGCTTCATAAGAAAAAAAAAATCCTTTTATTTAAGCTGACATGAAGCTATTTTGTTACGGCTTAAGCAGCTGCCCTTATAAAACATTAGATTCTCAATTGGATCAAACTAATTTGACTTACAATAAATGGGAGGAACGGTTTAATTAGCACCATTGAATATACTCTGCACCAGACTAGATTTTTGTCTCTGCATCAGGCAGAACTCATTAAAAAAGAGAACTCAACCTTTTGCTCATAATTACCTTTGGAAGACCAGCACTTGAGACAATTTTCTAATCGCAGAAGAGGAACTGCACTAAGCTACCATTCAAATGCATCTATTAATTTAGTTTTATTTTCTGCTCAGCCTTCCAAAACTAATTATTTAACACTGAGGTTAGGAACCTGGAGAGTGTGCCTCAAGAGGGATGGGGCAGAAGGTCTCCTGAGCCTTGAGGGCAGAGGAAGGTTCAAACATAATTTTTGTGAAACTGCATAATGAAAAAAGGCCCCCACAAACAAACCCTGGAAAAGGAATGCCTTCCAGCATTGGTTTTGTCTTCACAGATGTCTTAAAAGATTGGAGAGTAACATGGCAGATTAAATTCACTGTTGATAAATGTGAAGTTATGCATACAGAAAAAAGAGAATGACAGGCTTTGAACTGACCATAATGAGCCAGAAAATACAGCTCAGATTTCCTCTATGACAGTAGCAGTCAAGAAAGCAATCACTGAGATCACCTCTGATGAAGAACATGTACATGGATAGAATCATCGGGTTTCCTGCTCTGCATTTATTACCTAGAAGGCATGCTCTGACCTCATAATACACACATAGCAATGTGCAGACAATAAACCATCTGGAGCAATCATTTTAAAATAAATATCAAAATAGATTTTGTGACTGGGAGGAAACTTTGCTTTTTCACGCAATGTAATTCATCATCATCCAACTGGCCAGCACAAGGTTCATACACCGGTGTTTCTGATGAATAGCTGTAATACAGGTGGCATACAGAAGAAAGAGCACTAGAGTCACTACAGTAACCACATCAACCAAATACTTTTCCTTGCAGGAAGCAAGGCTTACACCAAGTTTAAGACACCTTTGGCTGTGCTTTAAACACAGCCAAAGATCAAATTAAAGAGTCGTAATAGAACAGAAAGGACCTCAGCAGTACCTCTGAGAGGAACCTCAGCATCTTCCAAGATTCATCTCTAAGTCTGCAGGTTGTCTAGTGAGTGATCTCAGTGTTGTCTTGCACATAAGAATGACTTCACTCGCTCAGCCCAGCAAGTCTCTGCTTTACTGTCATCCTATGTGTAGATTTTCATAAACGCCACTTACTGTTACTACAGCTGCATCATAGATGGGAAGCTGCTATAAAGAAATGTATAAGCACTTTCTAAAAGGCAACTTTCTCTCTGTTAACTTACTATGATAGCATCTTGACCTACTAACCTATTGACAATCAATCCTTGTTTCACTGCATAACTTCAAGTATTGATAATACAAAGAAACAAGTTAATATGTAACATTGTTCACTACCAGGTGCTGCAGAATCCTACAAATCTTTCAAAGGTTATTGCTTTCTTTAATGACCTTGTCTAAATTAGGCTTCAGTACTTACAGCAGTATTCAATACATGTAATAGCTACTGTCACTGTTTAAACCGAATATGTTTAACCAACCACTTTCATCTAAGCATCAATAAGGAAGATGGAAAAGTGCATCACAGAAAATGCCTGATTTAAAGCCTCAAAGAGAGTAACTGCGATGGCTGTGGTTGTGGCAATAAGGAAAACATTGAACAGTAACAAGAAGTATGGAGACTGATGAAAGACTCAGCACTGCAGCTGGATGATACCACCTGGAATCCTCAGATACAGTGTCACTAGAACCCTGCATTGTAGTCTTGTTGCTCAAAAAAAGCATTACCCCAAACCCACACTAATTATATCTTGTATCTTAACAGTCCAAATTAACACAACAGTGATCTCTAACAATATGCTACTTAAATTTTAGCAAAGAACCGTGTCTACCTTAGATAATTAAACTAGATTTCTATTTTTCATTTCACCTCATTAACTTTAGTTATTTTTTACCACATCTTTCATATAAACCACAAGCAATACGATTCATTAAGTCAGAATAATTATACCATCCCATGAAAAAAAGCCTCAGATTTACCTGCTAAAAATAACTACTAGACAAGAAGTTTAGGGCTAGGTGGTATTTTCATGTAGTTTAGCATATCCTTCTTTTAATTTAATGGCTGAATGGGTTGAAAGATCTTCTAATTTGCACCAACTTGACCAACACTAGAAGTTGACAACTTCTCAGAAATAGACTTGGAATCTGTTAAACCAGGCCTAAGTTTTTTATATCTTTCTCAAAGAAGAGAGTGATTTAAGAATTCAGGCCACAGAAAAGCACAGGAAGATTACTCTGTACTACTGAGGGAAGCAAGATTTGTTCTTAAAAGAAATGCAGAGAAAATGCAATTTAAGAAAACCCTAGCTATATAAAAAAGGTAATGTGTTATGACAAAGGCACAGGAATTATACCTAGAAAAATGCACTTTTTACAGCTGCAATTCAATTATTCTGAAGTATCTTAAGGTGAGACTTGAATATAAATTGAAGGAAACAAGATTAAAATCTAAATCATAAAAAATACTACATTTTATGGTGTTTCACCAGAATTACATTTAGCAAAATAGTGAATTACATCGTTTCACAAACATAATTCACATGAAGATAAGCTCTGTGAATTTAACCACAAAAAAAAACTTATGGTAGACCCTAAATAAAAATCTCTATTTTAAATCCAAGATTTTCTGTACCATACAAGTGATTAAAAAATGAATATCATTCAGAATTGTTAAAGGAAGAAATCTATGTAGAATTAATAAAAGAAACACACTTCAAAAGTTCAACTCCTTCATCAATGAGTCAGTGCACTGCTATGCCTCAGAGCAGCATGCACATGAACAATATCCGATATGAACAGAAATATTATTAAATGGGTATCACTACTGGGGTGGGGGGAATATTGCTTTTTTCTGTAAATGAGTAAAATGAGTAAAGACACAAAGAAAAACATGTTTGCAATAAATTAAAGCCTCTGAAGCTTCTAAAAATAATTATGATATGAATCTTCCCACATGTACAGGCACAAAGGATTTCTTAGCTCTGAGGAAGCTCAGAAAAAAAATCTTTCAGTCTATTAACCTCTTGCAGGGTAAAGAACACTAAATATCTGAGAGGCAATCAAGGCAATTTATTTGGGCACCACTTTCCAACAACCTTAAAGAACATTTCTGCTCAAGACACAGAAGTATTTATCTATTAAGTAATGGAGTTTCCAAATCTTCTTGTTCCTCCTCTTTTTTTCTATTTTAAATACGTTATCTTCCCCTCTCCTAGGAGCTTTCCCCATACTCCCTGATATAAAAAGCATTTATCCACTTCCGTGGCCTGTGGATCAGGCTCTTAATCACATGCCCACTTACTGTAAACATTCACCATAGAAATGATGCAAAAATAATACAACCAATTTTTCTCTTCCCAATCCCTTCTTCTCCTTGTAACCATACCAGCACTGCACATCAGTGCAGCAGACAGGAGCTCTCCCTGACTGTTGCTCCAGTGGGGTTGGGAAGTGGCAGAGCAGGTGCCTGGGGAGGTGTATGGGGTCTGCAGATTTGGGGATGCCATCGCCTGCATCTGTAGTGTTGTGGCTGCAAGTACAGGTCGGGCAGTAGGGTTTGGGCTTTGGTTTTGGGGTGGGTTTGGCAGAGGCAGAGTTAATGCTGCTGCCAGCACAGGCATTGCAAACTATGGCCAAGAGGCAGACCAGCCCCAGGAACTTCTGGATGCATGGTTCCAATGGTGGCATGTCCCAGCCCATGTGGTTGCAAATTGTGGTGGAGAGGCATAAGCAACATGCCGGAAGCCACTCAGGGTTTGGCTGCTGTGCACTGGTAGAAAGAAGAGAGCGAGGGGGATGAAACTCTTACTGCTTGCTGCTCCAGTAGGCTCTGGATGTGTGGGAGCAGCTGCCTGTGGAGATGTATGGGCACTGTCAAGGCAAAGGAGAAGCATCAGTTGCACCATGTAGAGACTGGAAAACCCCTATCTATGAGAACTAAGACTCTGAATTGCAGAAGATTAACGTGGATATTAAAAGGGACTCTCAGGGCCATTAGAAAGCCAAAACTTTGTCTAACATGCTATGAGACAGTTCTGTTAAGTCAACACCCTTGGGTTTTTGCTGTCTAGGAGCAGAGCAATGTAGAATTTTCAAAAGCATAAGAACTGCTTTCAAAAGCCAAAACCAGTACTTTTCAGCCATTTGAGCATGGAACAAGCACACAGGTAGTACTATGATCCTTAGATGTATCTTCTCAGCATTGAGGAGGTGCCACAGGAAGATTTCAGATGTGGTACAGCGAGACACATAGCAAATACATTCAAAAGAAATCAGGTTATGCCATGTCTTTCCATTAGACAGGTTCAGCCTAAGCAGATATAACCGAAATGCATCTTGCCCACATTTCTACTAGTCAGAAAGACTAACTCAAAGCTTCCTGAAAAAGAGCTAAGAAGAAAGTTAAAACCAGACCACTTGATGATCCTCATCTCTTAAATTGTAAAGCCTTGTCTTATGTGAACATCAGTTGGTTCATGAGCAGAGCAACTGCTCTGCCTTGCTGTGAGCAGAAGCTGCAGTTTCTCCTTCCAGGAATTCATAAAGTGAGGCTGATCTTTGGAAATCTATTGTATTTTGATTAATCCACAGAGGTTGAGCTGTTGAATGAAACTCCTTACACTCTCAGTTGCACAGAGGTGCTGCCCTGCTCTGCACTTCCTGTTCAAAGAGAGAGGCCTTCATCAACAGCAATTCATTTTCCACCCTTGCTTCACCAAATGGACATAAACTGGTCACTTTCTATCATTTTTCAAAGTTTTTTGGAAACGAGAAGGATGAGAATGTGTTGGCTTCACCTGCACTCTCCTTAGAAACAGGAGGGACTTGCTTGGTCTTCTGCTCATTGCTGCAAGGTTGGACACCCTGGTCCTTCTTTATGGTTGTAAGGCAGCACCCCAGGGTGCTCTTTCTCCCTTTGCTGGAAGGCCAGGAAAATTTGTGTCTGCTAACTTATATATTGTCAAGTAAATGCAAGGAGCAGCTGCTAGTATGTAGGAAGAAGGATCTGCTAGGCATAGAAGAAGGCCGTTCAAAACACAGGGAAAGTGTTGGATAAAAGGAGAAGGGGAATTTATCTGGTCCTTAGTTTTTTCAAGTGGTATAAATATATGGAAGAAAACAGAAGGAAGAAAACTTTTTCTTAAAAATCAGAAAGAAAGAAGGAAAACTATTAGGCAAAGATGTGACAGGATCAGCATCAGCTTACACCTTTTCACTGTGGCAATGCAATGCAGAAGCATCATCTCCAATACAGAGAATCTCTTTCCTGACATCCACTCTAGAGCGGCAAAGGTGCCACTTCCCAGTACAAGGCAGGAGCAGCACCTGCTTTCCACTGCAAACGAGGACAAGAAGACAGCGCTTACATGGAACCAGCTCCATTTTCAACTATCATATACTCCACACTGAAGAAACAACCATGAGCCATCCACTTCTCAAACCAATGCTGAAAGGAACAACTGCATCCTTCATCATCCTAGTTGCAAGGTAGCCTGCTCTGCTGTAATTCAAGGAACAGTCCAGTTATAAAGTTTAGGTTTCAAAGACTAATTTCTCCAAAGCCAAGAAAATCTGTAAAATGTCTTTTTGAGTTAGAAAATGCTGTACCAATGCTGACTGTTTCATATTTTAAATAGTGTAATCATTGACACTAGAGCTGTTTTACCAAAATTTGGTAATTAAAACCAAGTGATGATATTTATACCAGCTAAGCAACAGCTGTAAAATATACAGCTACTACTTCTGGCATAGATTACACATGCAATAGAAGTGGAAATAGTTTATTAAACAGCTGAACAAATTGTGGGGAGGTAAGGGGGCTGTTGCTCAAACATGCAACTGGAAAAATCACAAAACCAGCACTAAATTCCCAAGTCAGGGTAAAAGCTGAAATATTGATGTCATAATAATAATAGCAGTTGTTAACCACCCTAGAGCCAAAAGAAAAGCCTTCAGTTCCTGCTCGAGAAGACAAATGCTCCTGTGCTTCTGTAATGATGATCATGAATGTGGATGAATAGAAGTAGTAGTAATGAGAACCTGTACTAAGATACTACCCAAACCACTTGGAGAAATCAAAGGTATATTGAGGACATAAAGAACACATGGCAGAGCACAGGCATTTCATACAGGGTTTTTACGAAAACACTTTTAGATAATGCTCATAAAGTACAGGACTACACTTATAAACACTATCTGACACAGCTAAAATGCTCATCTAAATACTAGTAAGGCAAGTGTGAAACCAACTGATTAGGAAGGATCAAAAATTACACAGCCTTATGTCTCTGGACAGGAAGTGGCAGGTCAGAATTTCAGGCCTGGAAACTGAGCAAAGAGCAAAGTTTTAGGGAATGCTTTTCAGAATGCTTGGGTCATCACAAGTCACATATTCTCAAGTGAAACCATAATTTTGTCAAAACTGTGGTGCAGTAGGCCTGGGGAAAGGAGACAATTTTGTAACAGTGGTGAAAAGTACAGGTTAAAGTCCGTGGTCATTGTCATGAAAAAGAATATAGCCTTTAGAAGGCTGAACTGAATCAGGAAATGGTGTTGAAGAGTAAGGCTGGTAAAGCCAAGGGTTTTTAAGAGAGAGAAAACACAGAGGTAGCATCAAATTACTCTCAGATAATAACTTCCCTGAGACCTATGAAAGTTTCCATGTACTGAAGTGGGGAGCACAAGCAGAATTTGTAAAACACTGAGGCATCCTGCATTGCTACTTGGCTCGTGGCAGTGGTACCTCTAAAGAACAGCAATCCCAAGGGCTTACACACAGCCAAAAGACTAAACAGAGAGGTACTGTGAAGCTCAAGCAAACAGAACAGTGTCTACTTGTTACTATTTCAATACTGCCAATATCAGGTCCCTGATAACACCTTCATTTTACTGCCCACCCTCCAAATCAGGCCTTTTTTCATATATAAGTAATGTAAATCCTTTCTGATACAACCATGCTGTAGGTCCTTTCTAAACTCCAGTTTGCACACCTGCCTTGTGGTCACCTCAAACTCCTCAGAGGTTTTTGGCCCCTGACTTCAACCTGCCAGTTCTGACTGAACCTCAGCCTCATTTCTTCTCCAACATTCTTCACTCTCTTCTCCCAAGTTACAGCAACCCTTAACAAAACCCTCAACTCCCTGCCTACATTAAATGTAAAAGAAGAAAAGAGCAGAGAAAGAGTGTTTGCTACTTGCCAGCTACATGAACTCACCAGACTGCTCAGCTCTTTCTGCTCTTCCCTCTAGTGCTCCAGATGAGAGCACAGCGTAGGGGACAAGGGAGAAGAGATGAGTTCAGCATATTTCTCTGTCAGACTTAATTGGATGCTTCTGCCTCTGAAAGTGAGGAAGTAAGGTAGCAGAAAGCTCTTGAAAAAAAAAAATAAAAATAATAGAAGTAAAAAATTAAGCAAGACAGGGTCCAAAAACACAGAGACAAGCTGAAGACCTGAAGGTCCCAGGTCTGATCAACACCCCAAATGCCTAAGACAATTCAAAACACTGACAAGCTACCCACCCTAATTAGACATTCAGGAAGAAAGGGTCAAGTTTAGGTCTTCTCAGGAGTAGCAATTAGGCTCCTGGCAGGACACAAAACCAGAGCTAGAAGCAATATATCATGAAGGACCTTTCACACAGATCAGCTTTCATCCAGAGAGCAGTGATGTTCGGTGGCCACACTGCCTCTGGCAGAAAAGGATGAGAAAAGAGACACCACCAACATTCAGAAGACAGAAGAAAATAAAAAAGCATCTAACAGTGCAAACTACTGAAGAATGCTGCAGAAGCAGTCCTGAAAACTGATTAAGACAGCTTCTTCCACTGTATGCTGAAAAGTAGCTATCCAGCATCTTCAACATGCACATAATGGTTGCTGCGGACACAACTTCACAATAGTAAGGTACTGCTAGGTCAGGCGTGACATTAAAGAAAAAAAGGGGGAAGGGGAAAGGAGGATGGAGTTCCATCAAATACTCCTGTCTCACTGAGTTTGTGAAGAAGATATGTATGTTAAGTTTCAATATGGCATCTAAAAGCTATGAGAAAGCAATGACTGAGGAAAGAGGAATGTAAAAAGGACAAAGAACAAAAGGGTTACATTTCTGTACAAAACCTAAGTTTGTTTTCTATACAGGCATTAGTAGTCTTTTGTTAACGATAGCAAGAATGAAGTCAAACAAATCAATGAACAGGACAACTGGTGCAGAGTTTACAGAATTAAAACTAAAAAAACAAAACACTTAGGAAATTACTCAACTTTCCCTGCAAAATGTTCACTACTTTATACTATTATGTACAAAACATAGCATTGACACTTTTCTAGGCCATCTTTGATTCAATATGTATACTATGTAGCTTTAGATTTGTGGAGATCTTTACGAAATGCATTTTGTAATTTCTAAAATACTAGGTTGTAGCATTTTAATTAAACATCAGCCATATAACAGAACTAATCTCACTTTTCTAAAACACAGTGCATATTAATACGCTGTGTATACAGCATTCATTTCAGTCAGTCAATCAGAAAGTTGGGCAGCTGAAATGTGAAGTAAACATTCATTTGGGATAAAACTGGAAGTGGTAGATTTACATTTTAGTCACAGCACTGCACTTCTCTACTGTGATCTTTTGCTAAAAAATACTATTACTCTGCCCATTTTCAAAAGTATGTGCTTCATTTCACTTTTAAATTTACTGGTGTTTACTACTGTAACCCAGAAGTAATGAACATGGGATGACACAGGAATGCTCAGAACAAATTCAAGGTATTTTCCTGATAGAAATGTGTAGCTGACAGCTTCACAGAATGGCAGGTGCCTCCATATATGATGGGTTGACCCTGGAGGACACCAGGTGCCCACCAAAGCTGCTCCATCACTCCCCTCCTCAACTGGATATAGGAAAGAAAACATAACAAAAGGCTCATGCGTCAGGATAAGGACAGGGAGAGATCACACACCAATTACTGCCATGGGCAAAACAGACTTAATTTGGGGAAATCAATTTAACTTATTCATGAACAAATCACAGTAGGATGAGAAATAAATCCAAACCTTAAAAACACCTTCCCTCACCCCTCTCGTCTTCCTAGGCTCAACTTTAGTCATGAATTCTCCAGCTCCTCTCCCTGCAACAGCAGTAGGGATGAGGAATGGAGGTCGTGGTTAGTTCACCACACGTTGTCTCAGCTGCTCCTTCCTCCTCAGGGGAGCACTCCTCACACTCTTCAGCTGCTTTCCCACAGCAGACAGTCCTCCACTAACTTCTCCAATGTGAGCCATTCCCATGGGCTGCAGTTTTTCATGAACTGCTCCAGCGTGGGTCCCTTCCACAGGGTCACAGGTCCTGCAGCAAACCTGCTCCAGCATGCTCTCCTTTTTCCATGGGCCACAGGTCCTGCCAGGATCCTGCTCCAGCACAGGCTTCACACAGGGTCACAGCCTCCTTCAGACATCCCCCTGCTCTGGTGTGGGGTCCTCCATGGGTGGCAGGTGGAGATCTGCTCCATCATGGACCTCCATGGGCTGCAGGTGGAGATCTGTTCCACCATGGACCTCCACTGGTGTAGGTTGATCTCTGCTCCATCATGGACCTCCATTGGTGCAGATGGATGTCTGCCCCACCATGAACTCCACAGGCTGCAGGTGGAGATCTGATCCACCACGGACCTCCATGGACTGCAGGGAAATCTCTGCTCCAGTGCCTGGAGCACCTCCTCTCCTGCTTCTGCACTGCCCTTGGTGTCTACAGAGCTGCTTCTCTCACATATTCTCACTCCTATCTCTGGCTGCAGTTTTTTCCGTGCAGTAACTATTTCCCCTCTAAACTCTGTTACCCCAGAGGTGCTTCCCCCATCACTGGTGGGCTCGGCCTTGGCCAGCAGTGGGTCTGTCTTGCAGCCGGCTGGCATTGGCTCCATTGGACATGGGGGAAGCTTCTGACAGCTTCTCACAGAAACCACCCCTATCGCCCCCCCATTGCCAAAACCTTGTAATGCAAACCCAATACAATATTTTAGGTCCAACTCGTGAGCACATTAAGGATCTGAAATTTGAGTTATGACTGCAATGTGGTAATCTAGGATGGAATTCTTAATCGGTTTCTCAACACCATCCAGAATAAAGTAGGATATTCCTCCCCCTCCCCCAATTACCACTGCTACTGAAGCTTAACTGATTAAGGTGTTCAATAAGCTCTGCCATTGCTCTCGAAGGCTTAATCACTTGTGTGCACATACACAAATTGCCCTGAGACTAAAAACCTTGGAGTGAAATGTTGCACCATTCCAATACCACTTGATGAATAAAATACAGACAACCTACAACAGAAATCTGACATTTGGGTGGCCAGCAAAATTCCGTCCTTTGCTGGTACCACAGTGGTAAAGATCACATGTTCTAACCAAATGGCCCTCTTGTCATTCTATGAGTAGCATAAGTACTTCCAGAAAAGCAAAAGTTTGTTCAGGAAGGAATGAAGCTACCACATACTAATGAATTATTATTAAGAATGAAAACAGCAAAAGGATTCCACTTTAAGTTATGAACATTTCAGTTTTTTTCATCTGGCATGCTAATAGACAAGTGTTCAAATGGGGGGGGGGGTAGTTTTGATTAGAAGACAATTCAGAATAAATTGAACTTTTAAAATGTCTGGGAAACAGCACGAATTTTACAAATGTATGACTGTTTTAGCCACAAAATTCAATTTATCATGCTATCTGAAGCACAAACAAGGTAGCATCTGTTGCAGCTGAATTCTTTTTACAAGCTGTAAATTAAAGCTGTAAGAGGTAATCTCTGCCCTAAATACACAAAACTTGCAAGAAGCTATTTCGAGTAGGACAGAAAAGAATTACATTTGGTTAACGCAAAAGAGACCTCATGGGACAGCTAATGAAAATGAAAGCAGAACTGTAACCATGGGTGTTTACGTTGTCTCTTTATTGAAATACACAAATTGGATGAATAACTTCCATTTAGCTTTGGAAACTGCAATTCTACTACTGCTGTGATCTCTTTCCAAAACCTAAGTGGAACACAAAAACTTAATAGTGGTCTTCTGATCAAGTTACATTTCAATTGCACATGCATGATGGTTCTATGATGTAAGTTAGATCCATTCACAGATGACATAAAGGAATTGAGCAAATTCTGCTTAAATTACAATTTGCAGGCAATTGCTTCTTCATGTTATGTATTACCCTTTAAAAATAGCACTTCTGGCTATTAAAAAGTCAGAGGATACAACTATCCAGCTAAAAAAGACACAAGAAACCAAGGAAGGAAAAAGCAAATTTAAAAAAAAAACAGAAAAATAAAGGCAGAAGGATCCAATCTACTACAACATTGCACTAAACCAGTATGCAAGTAGTGCTCCTGTCAAAAAAACAAGATTCAGCATAGAGCAACTGGGACTGAAGTTAAAAGCAACCACGTCTTCATATGGGGTAGCTCTTCTATTAGCATTGTTAGCTTTGCAGACTTAGGAGCAATGTTAACAGCTGCAGAGCCACGGGTAGGTAAGAAACTACCACCACTCTCCCTGAAACAAAAGAGAAGATGTCGCTGATGAAATTGTGAGTGAAAAGATACTTGTACAAGATGATAGATCCTACACTTTCAGCAACCCTTTTCTGAAATCAGATCATGGCACACATTTGAGTCTTACACAGGAAGGAAGACATTTTCTCCATAGCGCCAAGACTAGATCTAGTGTTTTTCCAGCCAGAGAGCTTAAGGAATTTGTGGAGTCAGTTCCTTCATATTAGGAAGACCTAGACCTATGACCTAGACTTGAAGGAAAAATTGACACCAATATTACTGTTGCTTTGACTTATTTATCAAGGAATAGGGGAAAAAAAAAATTAAGAAAAAGAGGGGAACCATTTTTAACTATCCACTTTATGTGGTTAAATACTTGTTTATATATAGCACAAGAATCTCCTGCAAATCAGCAGAGCCTGGAAAGGGATAAAACATCGAGCCCTTGCACACCTCATGAGAGCAGCATCAAGAGGAATGGAGCAGGTGGCAGCTCAGCAGGATCAGCAGCTGCTCCAAGAAGGGTAGAGAGGCCAGGCTGCCATCCAACAGAGCACGTATCACAATGGGTCTGCAGCAGACTTCTCCACAGCCACCCAGGCACTGCTTTCCTCAGACATCCGAGAGCAGAAGCTTGGTCCCATTGGAACAGATCTGGGCTGAAGACTCCAGAAGCACTACTAACGTAAAATATTTCAGGCTATTCTCACAGAATGAAGTCTAGCAGGAAGGCTTCTGGCAACACCTTCCCTGCACACCCTTGTAGCAGGGCACTGCAGACATTGCAATCCCTTCATTTGAACCTGATGTCTGGGCAGCAGTAAAATTCTTGGTTGCATTGACAGCAATTAAATCCAATGGATCTGGTGTAAAAGGTGTAAAACAAACTACTGCAAGCAGCCATATTCTTTTGGTTTTCCTCAACGGATAGTGAGGAAACTCAGTTCTCTGGAAGTGCCCCCCAAGTCTGCCAGGTGAGCCATTTCAGGGAATGGGCTCTGCTTGTTGTTACTTCATTTGGGTAAACAAGGTCATGGTGATGATCACAACGACTTCGTAAAGGAATGTCCAGGCATCATTTTAAAGGCCATTTATACAGGTGCTACATGGGGAATGAAGTACAATGAAAATGCAAAATGAAGCAGGATTTTTTTCCGGATAGATATTGCAAACTCAAAGCATACATTCAGAGAGAGCTGGCTGACAGGATTTTTTCCTAATGCGTGCTTGAATAAATTCATGTACACATCAGAACAGACTGAAGGTGTTTTTAAAGGAACACTTTACTAAACCTCACTTTAACAGAAACACAATACACCAATTACTATGGAAATTCTTGCCAAAATGTTTTAGCATTAATTCTGAAAGGCCTGGCAGTAAGGAGAAACATTGAACTCATACCAATTTACAACATCTGAATTACACGGCAGAATTCCTTGGCTATCAGAGCATTATATTTATATAATTATATATACAGAGTATTGCTGTATGACTGCACAGAGTTAGACAACACAAAGACAGCAACTACAGTGAGCTATTCTCTTTGAGTCACCTCATTTATTGCATTTCAGTGTTGAAAGTCAAACAAATGAGAGCACTAAACAAGCGACAGTGCTAATCTATCTCTTCATCTGAATTTTGAATAGATTATGCTTCCCTAATGATTTCAGATACTCAGCCTGATTGTTATTCAAAAAGCATGTGTGGGACATTATATTAATTGTGATCAAGAACTGTCTATGTACACCAAATAACTGTCTGTTGTATAATTTGCTCTTACTTCACTTACAGAGAAAGTAGAGTGCTTTATGCAGCAAAATCTCATATTTTTAAAAATTATTCAGTCATTTTCTATCATCATATCAAATCGATAATTAAGTGTGGAAGACAAGCACAGATTAATGGGCTCCAGTAAGCCTTTTACAACTAAGCTTCATCAGAGTTTAAAAACCAGCCCGAATACTGTTTAGTAGACAGACAACGAATCTTCTGTATGTGGCTCCCACCTGTGATCCATCAGACAGAACTCTGCACTAAAACTCAGGACACTTGGTTCACATCATGACCTTTGACAACACACCTCACATTTACATAGAACAAAACCAAAAAGGCTTGACTTCTGAGAGCTAAGATTAGAAGACAACAGGATAAGCAGCAAGAAGGCTGCTACGCTTTGCTAGCTGAAATTCCATCTTTTCACTTCCCTATAAAATACTAACAAACCCTAAACAATCTATTTCAATGATGCATCCCTGCTTCAATTTCTTGCAACTTCTACTCTCACCACTCTTGCATGCAACTCTAATGGGGTACTATTCAGTTTTTCTGCACTTCCTCCTTATTCCAGATGAAGCCAAACTTCTTCCTTGCACAAGATGGAAATATTCTTTTCCTGGAAGTCACCCACTGAATTAGTCTTCTCTATGTGGGATGCCTGCACCCTTGGACTTGGAAAGGTCTATATCAAATGAGTCCTGGGACTGCAGGAGATAGAAGGATGGTCCTATGGTTAAGGCAGTTCAGTGCCTTCCTGTGAGACCTGACTGACTTGATCTTTACCTCTTCAGTGCTGGAGCTCTTAGTCTTAAGCAAACTAAACTTCCTCACAATTGATTACTAAATATTCTGTGCATCCATCTGCCGAGATTCATACTCACAGAAACGCTGATAATACAGAAATGTACATCAGAAGACACTGGGAAGTCTATTTTCATAATAAAAATGTCAATAGCTCCCAGTGCTCTGGACATTTAAAAGACCACACAAAATTAAAGTGTCAATTTTAGCTTTAAATCTCTCTATACCTCATTTTCTTCTCTGTAAAATGAAGATAAATTATTTCCTCTTTTAGCATGTTCTTTTCACAGCATCTCTGTGATACTTGTGAAACCCATACTACAGCAGAAAACTTAGTTTTAGAAATTATCTTTTCAGGAGAAAATTTAAATCATTCACTAAATAGAGCATCAGGTGAGGTATGGAAAGGTTGCTATACTTTTTTTGTTGTTGTTTTTAACTCTGGCTATTCAAATGTAACTATCAGTGCAGGAACCACACTCCTGTTCTGTTTGCTGAACATTTTAAAATCTGTACTTCAACACTATCCTAATGCTGAACTAATTTTCATTCCTATATTTCCCAGCTTCTGGGCATTTACAGTGCCTCTCTGCTCTCCCAAAGCTCAGCAAGGTTTATATCGCAGGGAGGGGAAACCCACATTAAAGGGCATGGAAATGAGAAATATTTTTGGAATATTAAAAACCACTGATTTTGGTTTAAAGTTCAGATTGAACTTTCACAGTAATTTACATTTTGTGTGCTCCTGTTCATCCCTTCTCAATTAAAACTTGTACATCTGCCAATAAAGATTTAGAGATCAGCAGTTCCTTTATCACATTTGCTTGAGTTACTTATTTCTAAATCATATGCCCATTTCATTTACTCACTACACAGTGGTGCCTGAAGGATTGATTAAAGACCATGGGTTTTGTTGCCAGTGCCTGACAACTATGCTAAAAGCTCTTAAAAGGAGGAAGGAATGGACTCAGTGCCATGAAAATAATGTGCTGAAATATTTCAATCTTAAAATGAAAGTATTTTGCAGCAAGACAGATGCACTTGCTCTGACAAAACTGAGGCTGTGGAAAGCATGGCCTGCTGAAAACAAATCCTGAGGGTTAAGAGAAGATGAACATCAGAGTACCAGCTTAAACTGAAAAGCTTTAAATATTCCAGTATCCAAGAACCAGAAAGAATATTCAGTTTGGTTACAGCTTTCTAAAGAAACATTGTCTTCATTTCAGATTAAGCATGAAAACTCATCATGGAAAGACATGGCAGGGAGCAAGGAGTTAAGGTGTAAAGGGAAACAGAACAGAGTGCTGCAGGGTAGGCATTCCTGTGATCACACTGATAAAGCAAAGCAGTCTGAATCTCTTTGCTTGTTACAGAGAATTATGTGCTCAGCTGCGAACAACTCTTCCTGCTTATTTGCAACACTGAAAGATTTGAAGTCTATCTCTGACTTACTTCTATTGTAGGTTTTTCTTTTTTTTTTTATTGAGGCAGCCATGCCTTAACCAGCTGCACAGCACATCTTAAAGTATATAAACCTTTCATCCACTTTGGCAAAACCTCAAACTACAATGACTGGAATATTTAAGCAAAGAGGAGAAATCAAAGAATTACATCTGACTCTCTTAGACAGTCCCCAGGATAAAATGAATCCCTAGAATATTAGGAGTACTCATGCAACCTGTCCAGTGAACCCTCTCATGGTATCTGTAAATTAATGTCCTGACTGAGCAATGCTTTATTTTGTTCATTTATTATTTTATTATTATTATTTTCCACAGTAGAGGTACCAGGAAAGCATAAAATACACCCACCAAGAAAGTGCACATCTTGGGTATGTTTTTATTTTATTATTCAAATTGACATTTTCTGACCTACACCCTCAGTTTCCTATACTTAGCAAAGCTGCTTCACTAAAGCCTCTGCCTGTATAAGTAAGCATGTGGAAATAGCACACTATGAAAGTTACCCAGCCGTAACAGCTATAGGAGACATCTGAAAGCCATTCAATTAAAAATTCCTGCTTTTTAAATGAGTCTCAAAATATTTTGGTAATCAGCTTACAATCATGGACTATTTAAAGGAGGCAGTACTGAAACTACAGTAAGAAAGGTATGCTTATATGGAAGCTTTTCTATGTGTTTGGTTGGTTGGTTGGGGTCATCCCCCCCCCCAAAAAAAAACCACAAACTATTTTAGATTCTGCAGTGGGTTAGGAAAATGCATAATTTGATGGCTGTTCTTTGTTACCATCTATTACTAGCATTAGTTATGCTCAGGACTTAAAACTACGTTTATTGTACTGGTGAAAATTTTGGCATAACATTAATGTGAAAGTACACAAATATTTACATGCCAGTAAAAGTCCTAGGGCCAAACACTGACCATGATTCAGTCACCATGTCCTTAATTCCGTGTCAAGCTGAGTACAATTATTTGGCCCTTCCTTTCTTTCCCCTCCAAGTTATAAGGGAAGGAAACCAAGCACCTGGGCCCAAAGAAGTTGGAAAGGAGGAGGAGCACCCAGGAAGAGGAGCTTTTCAGTCCAGACAGCCACTTTTTAATGGTGTACTTCGACAAGTAACATAGTTATTTCAGCAACCTGGAAAAAGTATCTTTCGGCAAGAGTGAACTGCATCTGCAGCCAGTAGACTTTGCTGGAAAAGCCAGCATAGATTAGATCTAAATATCTCTTTCTATACCAATCCCCTCTTATCTTTATCTTCCCTCCAGCAGATTCTTATACTTTATTCAGATGTCAAACCACCCCTTAAAAGTTGGCCTAAGTAGCCCAATAGAAAAGATGTAGGCTTGTCTTGGATCTCCTTTTTGCAAAGGAAGTATCTGGGAATTCCTGCACCCTCAGAGGAGTTTACTCAACTATTAAAAACTTTATGCAAAACCAGGAAGGAGGGAGAATGGAAAAATTTTCTCCCATATAGTTTGATTAATACATCTCAAACCAAACTTCCATCCCAGCAACAATTTGCAAATTAAGCAAGTCACAGTTTTGAGCAAAGGAGAAATAGGTAGTCATAGCAAAAGTAAAACTGCAGTTAGAAATTGTAGCTGGAATTCAGACCCCAAGGTAGATCTGAGACGTCCAAAGAAAATTCATATGAAGTGAATTGTTCCTTCCCTAAAAAAATCCATTCAGTAAGTAAATAAAAAATGAAACATAACATTCTAAATCCTTTCTTCAAGATTTTGCTGTTGGCTTTGGAAAGAAAGAGGATCCTCCTAATTCGTCCTCCTTCTTAAGACAATGTGATATTTCTGTGCTTCCCAGTCAACAAAAAGGTCTTTCTGGTAAGATGAAAACCACTGGTAGCAACCAGCAAATGAATCAGAATCATGCGGTGTGGTCTGGTTAAGGTTTCTGAACTCAGAAAATAATAAGGTTTTCCTGTTTGAGGAGTGAGGGTTTCAGCTATGGATCAGCAAATCCAGGACATTTCCAAACTCTATATAGAAAAATGAATCATCAGTCCTTTGACACCACATGGACTGTTTTTCCTGTGATAGCACAAGATCCCCCTCTCCTGTTATTTCTAGTTCTTCAAATACAGATAAACAAACCAGTTCTAACTTATTCACTTTCTCAATAACAAAAAACATGTCTGTGCAAGTAAATATAAACATGCAAAATGAGTATATAGAAATAATAGTCTTTATTGTAATTACTATGTCCTACATCTTTTGAAGAAGTTCTTTTCATCAAAATAAATCTGATGCTTTCTCCTGGAGAATTAATATTCCATAAAAGGTCAAAATGCACTAACATCTTGTAATAAATATAAATATATTTTCCCAGTCCTTTAAGAAAAAAGTTTACATATCATAAAAGTATGCCTATTGTTCTGTTAAAACACAAACACACACACACACACAAAACCAAACCTACAACCCCAAATTCCTTTGACAGGCTCTCCAAATAAAAGATGACACTTTTGCAAAAGGGCAGAAAATGTGATTTCCCAGAATATGAGGGGCTAACATCTCAACATAGCCTTTGTCACGATTACCATTTGTGCTGCAGTATTTTTCAAATACCTCTTCTTATAGCTCTGTGTTTTTACAGACAAATCCAGGCAAAGGAAAAGCACTATTACAGCAGAATCAATGAAAGGAGCATCAGCAGAAGTCAGATGCTTAACAGGACTTAGATCTCAGTGCCTTAGGTGTCTAGCTCCCACTGAAATCAAATGTCAGCCAGTGAAATTTGCTTAAGAACATGTGACAGGGTTCTTCATACAGACCTAGACCAATATCAGGCCTATACTCTACCCTAGCATTTTTAAATGCTTGATTAAATGAACATTCTTTGCCAACTTCAGCACAGAAAGGTAAAGAATCAAATTTATCTACATCCATTTTCTCCTGATACCCCAGAAAAAATAATTAAGAAGGTGAAAAAACTTTCATCTAGAACTGCTGCCATCTGCTTATATACATGGACAAGAGGAGATCTCAAAAGAAAAAGGAACAAAGGAAATGTCTAGTGCATTTACTGTTAAACAAGAAACCAATGATCAAACACAAATAGACTGCTTGGCTACAACACGTATGTGCATGCCTGGCCCTACCTTTAGAGTAAACTGGAGAACTGGGGAAGTCATTCCTACTTTCTGCCCATGAATTATGTCCTGCAGTTCTCCTTAGCTCTCTCAAATACACACGGATTTTGTTTTACAGGATCAGGAAAATTGGTTATATTTGCCTTAATGCATGGGCTAGTATTCTACCTTCAGCATGAAGTTGTATTTGTGTCCCTATAGCTGGAAGGAGAGACTTGGACTGCAATAAAAGATGTCCAGATACAAGCTGGTTTTGCTTGTCTCAACTAGAAAAACATTGAGGCAACTCATAAAGAAAAGCTTATAGGGTTTTATATACACCTTGATCTTCCCTTTCCACCATATTCTCCATCTTTTATATCATGTTAGAGAGTGCCCTGGATTGCTCATCAGTGTAAATGGTCTCTTCAGATAGCTCAAAAGTCTCTTGAGATAACTCCCAACCAAAGGAAGCATTTTACTGAATAAACTAACAATGTTCAAGATCTCTACTTTACAGCTCACAGCTGCTCCATCCCCACTGTGCCATGTTCACATCAGTTTTCTGTTCCTTGCTGCATAAAGTACGATTTCTTTCTAATATTTGTACTCAAGACAATAATTACAGTGAGATACTACTTGACCTGTGAGAAAACTTATCTGTATATCAGATTTTTTTTTTAAATTCAACACAATTGAGTAGCAATCAATAATAATAGCTATTGGTCTCTATGAAGGAACATGACAGCTTTCTGAAATCACCAGAATCACCATCAGTGCTAACTAGTAGTAGTCTGATCATGTGTTTGTCCTGTTATAAGTGACACTCTATAAAGGAAAGCTAATGGTTTTAGCTCAATGATTGCACACATAACCTTGCAAATGTAGCACAGAGCATAAAACAAAATGGTAACTTCTTCAGCCTGCAAATACACTGGGGAGTGAGCAGGGCACGATTTGAATACCCATGATCTTCTCAGCACAGGCTTTAATGTTGACTTTATATTCCACTGCTAATTTTTTTAATAGTGATGTGCTATTCAGTGCTATTAAATTTATGGTTGATAATTCAGCACAAACAACTAATACATCCATTTGTTTTGTTAGCTAACAGCAGAATAAGCAAGTGGGTGCACTTAAAACTTGACAGAATGGGAAGTTGAGTTTATAGTTCCCTGATGTCAAAAAAAACAGCTCTATGTTCACTCCCAAGGGAAAAGTAAAAAGGCATTCCACATGCCAAAAGCCTTAACTGACCCTGAGCATGCAAGAACTCAAACTGGTCCCAGTGGTGACACTTGCTGTTCCCTATGCAATTACAGAAGCCTTCAGCTTTTCCCCACACTGACTTCTACAATGCAGTTATGGCCTGTAAACACAAATATCCATGACAAGTTGAAACCTGACTTCAGACTTTTTAGACAAATAAGCAAAAAGCCTTTAATATTAAGCTACACAACTACCACTAATATTGGCACTCATTGCGTTACTTATATTTAATAACTTAAATGTTTGAATCATAATTTAGTTTTAATTGATACAAGCTTTAGGATGAAAAAATGCTACTGAAATAAAGAGGTTAACGCTTTGCTTATTTTACTGTATTTATTATAGAAAGCACTTTCACCATCTCAGGGCTGCTGGTGGATTTCAGTGAGGCTGAGATAACAGAAGTTTCTAAGGATTCTAAGGTGAATAGTGTAGGTTATAATCACATTCATCACATTCTCCCCACACAGACAGTATCAGAAGTTCAGTTTCTGCCCATGGGGCTTCCCTCTGATTTAAAAACTGTTTGTGGGGGTTTTGCTGGGCTTTGGTTGGGCTTTTTGTTTGTGTGGGTGGCTTTTGGTTTCTTCCCCTCCCCTCCTTCCCACCCTGAAATTACACCTTTTTCAGTCTTCAAAACGTTCAGACTGTTGTATACAGGAACTTTCTTTTTATGAACTACTGTTGTAAACTACAAACCTATAAAATCTACTACCACATATTAAATAATCAGCATATGCCAGAAAACACATTCATCACAGCAACTGGTTTGTATTCCCATACCTGCATGACGGCTTGGTATTTACTTTTCAGATCCATCAGCTGGCACAACATGCTGCATGACACAAAGGCAGTGTTCCACATCAAGAATGCCTTTCACAAATTTATTTGGCTTGACCAACTATGCATTAAGTTCAATCCAACAACAGATAGATCAAAAAAGCATCATATTCGGGTAGGCAGAGCAGTATACAGTCATCTTGATATACTTACATGTAACATAACAGCTAGCTTAGAGACATCTCTATGGAAATGGAAAAATTATGGGAAATCTGGAAGGTTGAAAATAACGTTCAAAAAACCCATATTTTTAAACAATGAGAAAATATGCTAGAATAAGGCCTCTGTTAATCTAATTGGAAAGCTATGCATTTTGCCTTTGTATTATGCCAGCCATATATTATTGCATAAGAGCTGCATTGTTTTTACAGTATACAATGTGGTGATACAATGATCTTCCCCTGCTCAAGTCAGAAAACTTACCACCTGTTTTCAGATTACCTGAGCATAAAAACTTCAGACATGCCTTGTCTAGCTCTTCCCATATATTTATGCAACCATTTAAAGAAATGACGAACAAATTTTTGTGAAACTTTTAAAGAAACACAACACTAATATGAAACCACACATGAACCTAGGCCATTCAAAACCTTTTGTGAAATTTAGAAGTCTTCAGGTTATAAAAGCACATTTTCTCCACCCAGCATTATAGTTTATACCAGCAGTGATAAAGCATAACAACATATTATGCTTTTCAAAACCTAGTTTGTGGTGGCAGAGACAACGGCAGCTCCTGAATTAGCTTGCCAGAGTGGGTGTCACAGACACAATTTTGAAATATACAGGAACCTAGGAGCCAAATTCCTAATAGTTTCATAACCTTTCCTGGAGCAAGTATAGGCCAAAAAATATGAGCTTTACAAACACCTGAGGGAACCATTTCATGGTCTCCACAAACACATAGTAGGTGCAAGAGAAAGCAGAAAACTGGAGAACATTCAAGAAAGTGTTTTAGATTAAAATACAGGTGTTTTGGAGAAACCAAAGAACACCAAGATTTAGAATCTAAGCAAAGAATACAGAAATAGGTAGGAACAAATTATAGGGACACAGAAATATACTGTAAAGGACCAGCAGGATTAAAAAGGGTTCTAGGAAAGGCAAAGCACAAAGAAAGAGACAAGTCCCTTTTCTTTCAGTCTAAATACTTAATTCATATGGGAATACGGGAAATAAGGAAGCTAAATGAGTTTCTTCCCCAAGTACAAATTTACCTCTTCTCATCAGCTCAGGAATACTAAGGTTGCCACAATCCCTTTCCTGTCCCACAAATTCACTGTGATTAGAAAAAGTCGAGCAAGAAACCTGTGAGTTGGGCTGCAGCTGTTCTCAACATGGAGCACCAAGGCAAAGGAAGCCTCAGGCAATGGAACTGCATTGACAAGAAACTAAATGGAAAGTGTTGTATTAATTACCATGAAACAGATAAGCTCAAGGAGTCGATGCCAGCAAGATCCTGTCATTTTCTGTGCTTCAAAGAGCTGAGTGCATCTGCTGTGTTTCATGCCAGCTACCACTGGTAAATCTTTCTGCAGACTTCATGAAGAAAACACAACTAGAATATTTTAGGTTTAAAATGAAAATGAATGTTTTCATTAATGTTTCCATTAAAAATTAATGTTAATATTTCAAAAAGCATTTCAAGAACTTTTCTCCTCTCCATGACAATCTTCAGAAAAAAAAAAAAGAAGAAACAACAAAATATCCATGGAGCTGGACTAAAGCTTCTGTTAAAATCTGTTTTAGTCTTGTGTTTTTCTTAACAGAAAACTAAACAAAAGAGTAATGAAACTAACTAAAAAAATAAAGACGCATTGGTTAACCCTTGCTGCTGGGTCAAATTCAATGCTCAACATAGCACAGAGTCTTATCAGTGGCTTCAAGAACCAACAAATGGACACTGCCCTTAGACTACGCCTGGCCTGATTTTAGCACGGGTTTAGATTTTCACAGTTTCAATTGATAACAGTGGAAGCTAGAGTAATTTCATCCCCTCAAAGCTGCTGTCCTTTTCTAACTCCTTGACAAAGCATATAGCTCAAGGTGATATGTTAGGTTAAGTGAGGCGCAGCATTTAAGATATACCAGAATGAACATTGGAAGGTGCTTGTCTACATTTAATGCTACACTCAAAACCAGTGTCCCAAAGTGCTCCTGTTTTCAAATCTGTGTCATAGTTTGCACACTCCCCAAGTATTCAATCTATTGGCAACACAAATATATTAAAGATTGGGCAGCAGAAGTTTCGTAGTAAATTTAAAAATGACCAAAGAGGCTTCCATAGAGAAGACTGAGAGGACTTGCACTAAAAACACACTGCAATCTGACTGTTGCCAAAGAAACACCTGCTAATAAATGTGCTATCCAGATTTTTACAGCAGTCAGAAGAAACTGTGAAGGGTTTACAGCTACTGTAAAATCTCCTTTGAAGCTCAGAACTACTGAAGAGGACACTCGACCTTCTATAAACCTTCTCCACAGTTTTCTGCAAGTACTTCTAGAGTTTACAATGTTCAAAGAACTGCCAACCGTCCAACTAAAAAAAAAAAGTGTGAAGGCATAAGCAATATCTAGGATATATATAAAACTAGTTTGAAGACAAATTTTGAAATAAATAAATGCCCTTCCATAGCAGAAAGCATAGCATAGCATCAACTCGGTTGGAAAAGACCTTTAAGATCATCAAGTCCAACCTTTACCCCAGCACTGCCAAGGCCACCACTAACCCAATGTAAGCTTTTGAAAAATAACCAAGAACTTCAGTATACTTTTACCCATACTTAATTAAGTTTGAGATACATGAATAGTAATCATATTTTTATTAAATTAATAACTCATTACTCTTCTCCCAGACTACAAATCGCCAGAGCACTATCTCAGTAATCATCTGAACACTTTTAATGGCTTTTTTGAAGTGCATTCACCTGCCTGAAGTAAAAAAAATATTCTTTTATCTTCAACTTTTAAAATAAACTGAACACAGACTCAATATTCATTCACACTATTGACAGATTACCAAGTTCAGATAATGACCTCTATTCACTTTTCCAATAACCTCATGTAGTTATCTCTTTATTTACCTAGATGCATTTTCCTATTTAAAGATTAAAAAAGGTTCAAATTTTATCATGACTGCATGAAAATACATAACATTAATGCAGATACAACTGTCTTCTGACATCCACTTTTCTGGCTAGGCTCCCGTTTCAAAAATGCTAATAAAAATATATTTCCTGGTTAAATATTTATCCTCAAACATATTAAGAAAACAACAGCTTCTGTATAACTTGCATTATTTAAAAGATATTGTGATAAGGTTCCATCATGTCAAGAAAAAACCCAACCTTAAAGTTCTTATTTTCCCTTCATAATTATGTCATTCCTATTTTGTACAATTACTGACCATTCACCTTTTTAGCACTGGACATACTTTTTGAAAAAAGTACAAAATATATCTCGGAAAAAAAAAATCAAAGACATTAATATGGAAGCTGATATTTAAACTTCACCCCTTTTTAAGATGCATCCATTTTTTCTGCAGGAAGGAAACCAACTCTCTTGCAATTGTTGTGCTTATGTGACAACTTCAGCCAGCAAAATCACCTTGCTGAAACTGCTCTTCAGTAATAAACATTCTTTGTTTCCCTGTACCAACATCAAAATAGAGACTTCCTGTTATGCAACATATCTGAACACAGTCGGTAAATTATTTTGTTAGATGTGAATATGGTTTCACTCTTTCATGGGAAATCAACTACTAAAAATGTAGCTAAGTAGGAAAGTAGTTAGAGAATGCTTGAAATAACTTTTTGCAAGTATACGCATGCATAACCTGAAGTCGTTGTTAAGGTGAAGGTTTCCTAAGCAGCTCATTTTTTGAGAAAGCTATACACCCTAAGACTAAAACATGAAATGATATACTGCAGGAAAACTTCTGATTTTAGAAACACCTTCACACTTACCGATTTCCCATTTAAAGAAAAACAATCCAGGAACAGCAACTGCTTGGAATCCTCTCAACTACAGACTTTTATCAACAATTACAGGAAAATTATGACTCTGAAAACAGACCATCACTTCTTTTTTCATGATCTTCAAATACTTGAATGAGGAAGTCTTTGTAAGGATGAGCAAATGACACAAAAATAGACATGCTTCAAGTGGATTTATATAGGAACCTTCCATAACAAAAGCAAACACTGCAACATGCAGGAACTGAGCTGCAAGATTTACTTTCAAATTATAATATTCTTGTTTTTATTCCATTCTTGCTTCCTTACCATTTATAGCTTGATATGACTAGCAAATTTATTGTACTCTAAAACTGTTTGCTTTACAAAGTCACCTCATTGTTACAAGAACAGTAATGTGAAATCTTAACATACTTTCAATAGCTGCCTTTCTCTCAATTTTTACCTCAAATTATTTTTTTTTTCCTCTCTAGCATCTGGGTTTATTCATTTCCAAACAGCATCGCAGTTTTGAGTGTCATTCAATCACAGATTCTGAATTCCATTTGTGGAAAGGAATTGATGACTAGCTGTTAAAAGTTTTCAAGTAAATAGCATTAAATATGAAATGCTTTATTCACCTTCCTGCTGTGAACGTAAGATGCAAACTTGTGTAAATAACACAACAGGCAACCTACTTCCATCTACTGACCAGTATCTTCAAGGAAAATATATCACTTTTGTCTTAAAGAGTGTTTGGAAATTTGTTAATATTTTAAACATTCTTGAAGATAAATAAACAAAAGCTTTTCCATTAACTGCCACAGGTTATGTTTTCAGTTAAAATACTGTACTAGTTTAAGCTTTGACAGGTTTTTAGTTTCTGTCATCACAAAGCACACTGAAGTATTTCAAACAGGAAAGAAAAATTTCCATCTGCTTAAAATACAGTAGACTACAATAAGTATATTAACATGGTACTGTACATTCTTCCACTGTACTAGAACAGAATGCTTTACCAAGTTTACGCATTGTAGAAGACTATAAAATAAATCACATTATAAAGGACTGAATATTAAGAAATTGTTAATTATACTCCATATTTAAGTTTTTATATCAATTAGTTTACATATAACAGCTATCAGGAAATCAAGACAGCCTTTCCAGTTTCAACATACAGATATTCAGATCTAAGGATTTAGAACATGATCCAAAGTGACACTTTACTGGATAGCAACAGAGGTACGTCTCTTATTGTCATTTAAGTACAGAAAAAGATTTCTAATAACAGAAAAGGAAGCCTTCACATTGCCTGAAATGTTTACAGACAGAAAAGGAACAGGCTTGTCCTCATCACCAATGGCATCAAAACTTGTGGGCTGGGCAAAGCAAGTAGACCTTTTCCTGCACCCCCCACTCTTCATTTGGGTGAAGGAGACGGCAGAGTAGACAGCAGTTCCTTGCTGGGGAAACACTGGGGCAAAGCCTCCCTAGGACAGAGAAGTTTCCATGCCACTTCCACACCATAATGCATGGACAATACCCTTTTGTTGAAAATATGGGCAATACAGGAGAACTAGAGGTTAAGAGAAATTTAAACGAGTTCCTACTTGGTCTTTTCCTCTGGTGTTAGAGAAATTACTCCATCACTGGTTAGGTTCTTAATGCCAAAGCTGTCCTTCAGAATTGGTTACCAAGATGCAGGACTCCCAGCTTGCAGCCCCTGCAGCAGGGGTTGCTAAATTATTCATACAGAATGAAAGAGTTCTTTGCCCTAGCACTAAGGGGCACAGAGTTCAAATTCCCTCAGACAGAGGAAGCACTATAATCCAGGCAACTAGAGTGTTTTCCACTGAAAAACAGAGCACTTTTTATATCTAATTTCAGCAAGGAAAAAAAAAAAATCTATTCAATTAAATTCAATTATATTCAATATAAATCCAAATATTATTTAGGCCAAAAATTTTGAAAAGTATGCAATGTAATAATAAAAATTCTGATATATACATAAATAAGCCATGACTATTCCCATTATACCAGATAGTACTCTCCTGAATAAGGTATTATCTGGACAAAAATCATGCAAGTTCTCTTCTCAGCTTTGGTAAAAATAGCTGTGTCATCCACATACTTTAGAAATCAAACGAACCCAGACAGAGCAGAATTATCTATATACAGCTTTGTATGGGATGCTGCATACAGACCTGTGCAAAAATTTATCAAAGCTTATTTACTTTCAGAAAATACAGTTCCAGGGTCAAAGCTATTTGTGTATTAGCTTTATTCAGCAAATAGCTTTACCTAAGGTGGGGGACGGGGGGGAACAGGGGTGGGGAGAAGAATATACATCAGAATGTTTTCCTTCAACGTTTTCCTTTAGAAAGTTAAAAGTCTAAGAACATTTTGCTTGCAGGAAAGCTAAGTATTCTCAGGATATCTACACTTTGTTTATTTTGCTATATAAAACCATTTTTTGGTCTGCCATGTTTATGGCCTTTATAATACTTGGTGATCAAGGATTTATATCGCATTGCATTGATAAAATTTCTCCCCATTGCATACCTCTAGCAAAGAGCAAAATAAATACCTGTGCCCTAAATTCACCTTTTCAAAACATCCTCCACAAATAAGAATCACTTCAGACAAATATTGTCTTAATGTCAATAAATATCATTAAGCACATTTCAGGAAGCAAAACACATCACTTTTTCTAGATCAGGTCCGAGCACACTGGTATTAGACTTCATAACAGAACAGGAATATACAAGAGTCAAAAAATATACAGGAAGAAGCACAAGTTAAACACTTAACATGTATCATGACCAATTCTGTCCTTCACAGATTTTCTACCTTTCCCATAATTAAGGTAATGAATCAATTCTTAAATAAATAAAAAAAATCATGAAAAATATTTTGCATTCATGTAACACAAGCATCAGCTCAAACATCAGATTTACCAGGAACTGGTAGAAAGAGGAAATGTTGCTGAAGCAAAGACTGAAGATGTAAGTCAGACACCTTGTGGAGGAGCAGCATTACAGTAAGTATTCATATCTCCATTGTGTAATCTTTGTTAAGCTGACAAAACACCAACGTAAAGCCTCTCATGTTACTACACAGCAAGTTCTGAGTATATAGAGCAATGGCAGAAAACACCAAGCCTATGCACTAAATAGGAAGAAGAGAAACCAGTTTACTTCAAAAGCAAAAAACAAAAAAAAAAAAAAAAAAAAAAAAAACAACCAAAAACCACATCATCTCATCTAAAATATAAATTATGCTACAAGGCAAATAACTGTGCCCAACTTAATTATGGGTCTCTTCACATGCAGTAAAGATTAAGTCTTCAGTTACAGTTCAACCTTCCAATAGTTACTGAAATAGAAGTTATAGTGGATAAAATAATTGAAGTATGGACATTTATCTAGAGGATTCTGTGATAGAAATGTTACATCTCCCTTGTATTCAATTACTTTCGATATCTCAGAGTCCCCTATTTGAGGAGACAGAATAGCATACTACAAGAAAATTATTATTTGCCTACCTTATCATTAACAATTTGCCTAGCAAAAGAAATTCAACTACATCTAGAAAGGCTTAGAAGCAATAAACAACTAGCTTTATATGGATTATAGTGTAAAACATACGTTGCATTATAAATATTGTGACATGTAATACTATCCAGTAAAAGGCTAAGGACTGCTCTACTGCTGTTTAACCGAATATCAATACAAAGATAGTCTTTTAGATACAAGGTTTATATTGATTTAAAAGCCTGCATCTCAATTACTGTTTCAATTTTCTTTCTAACAGGTCTAAATGTTACTGTTTCTCAGTGACCTCATGACCAGTTCACATGAAAATGATGGCTGCAGCCCACTGAAAGAGGTTGCTTCTTTCCCATGTTTTTATACCGACATTGAATAAATACTAATAAAGGAGAATATGGAAGTTACGTCAGGAACAAGATAAGCAGAATAACCAAAATGAAGCTTCTAAATGATCTAAATGTATGTAAAAAGCAGACCAAGAATAGCGACCAGACTAAAACTAATTTAGGTTTTGTTTTTGTTACAGTTTCATTAAATTCTGTCGGAGCAATTTGAGGAATTTAGGGTAGCTCAGTAGAATTCAGCATAACTGTGCACAATCATTTAAATCTGTGCCTGCAGAAGCTGTCTGCAACTGTGGTCTTGAGATAAGCTTCATTTTCCATAGGTCAAAGGACAAGAACTGTTCAATCAACTAAAAAACAGCAAAAGTAATAGTAGGTCTGGACAATTACTCTTCAGAGATTTATCACTAAGAAAGGCTAATTAATATATTTACTCCCTATATCTAGATTTATTTTAGGAGACAAAGTTAATTATACTTTGTAAGTCATGAGAACACCACCACTATTACTGTCTTGCCAATAGCAAGAAAAAACCTCTTGAGCTTCTCACTGTGATATCGCTAGCCACCTTTACAGTATGCACTTCAGAGAGTTTGGATTTGGCCTGCTGGCATGGACTTACCAAGTTTGTTTCAGAAAATACCAGGAGGCAGTGATTAAAATAACCTGATCCTTCCAGAAGGGGCAGAAGCCCATGTGAATGTCCCCTTGTGTGAGCATTCACATTCTCCTCACTTGCTGGACAAATGCTAAACTAGGGCTTTCAGCTACTCTAGCTGTGGCTCTGTCAGTGTATAGGTACAACTAGGACCTCTGGAAAAGAGACAAACACCAGTCAGCCTATTTTGCAGATGGACTCTCATCCTCACATTCAGGAGAGCAGGACTGTTTAAGAAAGAGCAGCAATAGCATTCACTAAAAGTTCATATATTCAACATTTTTTTCTTCTATGCATATTTTGATGGACATCTAGTCTAGCAATATTCAAGATAGCCATCATCTGATTTTCAGTCTCTGCTTTCTCCCCCCTTTGATGCAATCAGCAGCTGCAGCCTAGATTGTATTTTAAAGATTCATTTTGGTCAGGCATTAAGACAGTTCTCTAGAAAATACCATCTACTTTACTGCTTTTTCAGTCCATCACCTTGAAAAAGATTTGCTGTAAGGGGCTTTTCTAAGGCTGCTTTAAAGTACACTTCAACCTATTTGGTGAAGGCACTGACTTAAATCCACCTATTGATAACTTCCAAACTAAGAAATTGTAACTATTGTAGAAACAGAAACTGCAGCCATTTAGATAGAATTCCATAAAGGTAGCACTTAGGAAGCAAAAGAAGGTGGGTAGAGGCAATGACTGATATACTGGTAAAAGCCTGACCTCTGTCTGGAGGCCAACTAACAGAATTCAACCCAAAAATTGGAAAGCAAGTGAAAGCAGCAAGAACAATATGAAAGTGGAAGAATGATTAGACTCCTTGCAGGTCATACAACTTACAGGTACCCTGTAAATAGAATATATCAATCAATCATAAATAGAGCATTCATGGCACATGCCAAGATTTTGAAACATTTTGTTTTAAAATGAGATGGTATCAAATTGTTCTTTGGACAGGTGATATAAAGTCATAGCTTCAGAAATCTCAGTACCTTCAGTGTTATTTAATAGAAGAGCTGCAATCTGTTCCGAAATCTCTGGTGCCTATTGGTACCATGTACCAACAACATGCCTAGCCCACAAAATAGAAGAAAATACATTTTTATTCAGGCTAGCATATGGTATAAATTCATAGTGCTATGTATGGTATACAAATCTAAAAGATAAGGACTGTAATCTGTTCCAGCAGATTATCCACCTAAACAGGCTGAAAATTAGCATTTGCAGTACAGATTCCTCATCCTTGAAAATTAAAGTTCTGTTGTACAATAGCACAGCAAACCTATGCTACTGATAGGCAGAGTTTTTATCAATTTCCTACATTTTTTCACCCTTAATTAACAGCTCTTATTTTTCTTATCACTACAGGCTGCAGGACAAATGTTTTTTCAAATAGGTTTTTTCAGCATAATCTGTCACTGTTAAAGCAGTCTAGAGAACAGAGACTCCCTAACACACATGGATCTAATAGATGGTGTAATGACTCTCTAATAAGCAAGACAATTTACATCAAGACACACACATTTCTTCTCTATCACTTCTCAATAAACATTTTTAAAACAGGTAGCATATAGGCTTCTTCATCCTCAGGAGATTTCTACTTTTGCAATTCTGTTGGCCTTTTTGCATTGTTCATTCCTTTCTTGGCCCCAGCAGAAACAGTGTATTGATTTGTACCTGAAGTTACAACTCTTGCTGTACCATCAATGTGTCATGACAGAAAAAGTGAAAGCCAAACATTCAAGCATTACTACAGCTCAATAACACTACCTAAGGGACAGTAACCTCTGTCCTCCCTAGCACCTCTTCTGATTTTTATGTAATTCTAGTGGCATGAATTACATGAATCAACATATTGAAGCAAAGTAGTACTCTGCATAAGGCAATGCAGAGGAAAGTCTCAGGGCTGGGGAAGGGCTATCACTAATCTTTCAGGTAGGGTGAAACAAACAAACAAACAATCCCTGTTGCTGTGCAGAAAACATTCTCAAGCAGTCTTGTCTCTATACTCACTCTGAATTGCTCTTTTATTTGGAAAGACCGGTATGATTTTGCACTTGCTTTTCATGATTCATGATAAGAGGCAGAAACCAGCAATGCCATTTACTATGTTGTTCCTGGACTAGCAGACTTTGATTGTATTTACTTAACTGGTAGATAAGCAGTTTGATTGGCATGGTGGGGGTAGTGTATTTGTTCATACATTGCTCAATATGTACTTTCTTGCACATGGCAGAGAAAGTATTTTCATAGAATCACAGAATAGTTTTAGCTGGAAGGGACCCTCAAAGGTCACCTAGCCCAACCCTTATGCAATGAGCAGGGACATCTCTTGTCTTGGGTTTGTTCATATTTAAAGATGATGTCAAGTTGTTGCCTCTTACTTTAGAAAAATTAGTCAAAGCAACTAATCTAGTAAGATTCCACACATGATCTCAGCAGCCTGTTTTCCAAGCAGATAAATGTAACATGCACCAGTGCCAGTTGTGATCACTATCAGCTTCTGAATGAGAAGATCAAGACAGTACTGTACTTAAAACTGATGGTTATGTCAGGGTAAAATGAATTGGGGCTTGTCAGGACAAGAAGTTGTAACAGCCAGAACTGTTGACAAGTCACACCAACAGAAAACTTTTTCAATCAATTTCATATGCTATTTTGATGAAGGATAAAGTTATTAAGGCCTAAGAAAAATAGTTCTTCTCTCAGTTCATCTCATTTGTACCTATGAACAAATACAGAAGTGAGAAATGAGAACATGTAGGTTTACTAACATAGGCCATGACAGATCAATCTGGTGACTTCACAAAAACCTAGTTTCATGTATGCTTAGTGAAGTGTCCTCAGTGAATTACAACACAGACCATGTACAAAAGTTAAAATAAATGTGGCAAGTAAAACAGTAAGATACAAAAGTCACAGTAACTATGCTGGATTGCAATCATTTTATATTTAATACTCAACCTTAACAACAGATTTAAATTGTTCAAAGATTTGAACTTTCCTGTCATAAAAAATTGAAATCGTCAAAAAAGGGGAAGAACCAGACGGACTCTCACACAAAGATAGACCAATATGTAGTACACATCACAAACTCTTATCCTTCAATAGAAATAGTGCTTTACAACAAAGTAGCACGTATAAACAGTGACAAGCACCCAAATGCAGTTAAAAGCAGTAACCATGAGACATCAAACACTGTAACAGCTAACAAAAAGGCAAGACTGAAGAAAACAAAACCAAGATCATGAACCTGAAAGAAACAATCACTGCAGACACTGTGTCTTACACTCTTAAGCAGTAAAAAAGCACTGAATGGCATACATGAGCATCTGACCTTTATACCTCTAGCTCCATCAATTGTAAAACTGCGTAAGTACTGCTACCCTCAGGAGCAGCCATTTAAAAAATACACTGCTCCAGCTGTAGACACAGATATGTCGTTGCAGATTTAATCATTTTAATCACAGCATTGCCACCTGTTACTTTGGTGGTCTTGAACAAATTAGCTCTTTAGTACATTTTTTTTTTCCAGTTGTAAAGGGGGAAGATAATGCCAGCCAGCCCTACAAAAGTGTTACTAGATTTACTATTCAGCAGCAGTTTGAAAATGAATACTGCTGTATAAATATTGCGTTTTACTGCAGGGTTGAACACAAACTAATAATGAGCACTCCAACTGCCATCTTCCACGTTTTGTTTTTTTTAAACACATGCAAATAATTCCCTCAAAGTTAACAGGAGCAACACATGCTTACTGCAGAGAGAACAGACTTGTCTCTCTTCCTCCAACTTAAAAACCTCCATTGAGTAGCACTCAGCTTAGCCTATTGCCAGAGTATCAGTATCAGAAGATTATTCTTATATTTTCATTATATGATTATGATATTGACATATAAAAGAAATTATGCTACCATAAGAAGCAAACTGTGATTCTTTATCTTCTCCAAAAGGGCAGAGGACTGCTAATCCAAGCCTCCATACCAGACCCATTATCAAGCCCATTGAACTAACCTTAAGCCACAGGTAATTATACCAAGTCTTGGTGGAAGACCAAGCTGTTCCTACTTGTGTCCTGACAAATAGCATCTGTATCAGCAACAAGAATTTGAAAGTCTTGCCAACACTTCTGGCAAGGATCTTTGTGCTGCTGACTTTCCAAAGGGGAAGACCCTCAGTTGAAGAAAGAGCCCTGCTCTCAAGTTTGTGCTGGAGAGGAAGGACTCTGGTGTTAGGTCTTTCCCTCCAAGTGAAGGAAAGATTAGGCTGTAGCAGAAACAAACAGCAGTGTAAAACTAAAGAACAATGTTCTACTGCTATTAGGCTAAGGGAAAACTGGAGTGAATTTATCATCTGCTTCACAGAGTTCCTAAACCAGTAGAAAGATCAAATTCAGCAGAACTCAAGCAGTCTTTATAAAAGTTTGCCAAAAATGTTGATGCTGTGTCCCATCACGCTAAGACAGCAAGCTTCAGGAAGTCTTCAGCACCCAAAGCCCACTTGTTTCAATGACTTCTGACACTAAGAAGGTATCTTAGGCAGACCCTTGATTGAGACAGCTGAAGCTGACATTGAGCCTGCTTACACCAAAATTTAAGTTGGGAAGGCCTTGCTAGACCTCGCCTAGACAAAGCTGGAAAGTCATGCAGTCACCTGCACCAGCAGCTGAAAACCACGAACACATTCTGATGAATGAGGCCATGGGGGCCCTGTTTATTTTGCGTGGGAGTTAGTGACCAGGGAGGAGGTGGTTGCTAAAAACAAAAATGCAAAGTGAAGCCCAATGTTTTTGATTGGGTTATTTGCTGTGGAGCTTGAGCTCCAATACCCTTGGCGTTAAGCACCGCTTGGAGCACTCTAACAAGAAAGCTGCATCAGTGTTACCCTGAAAGGGATTGAAGGTATGCTTCAAGCTCTAATTTGTCCTTACACTTGTAAGTATCACCCAGGTGGGTAAAAGATGCCCCTCAAATCATCTGACATTCACAATCACCCAAGGTACAGACAAGTATGAAGAAAATAGCTATAGACAAACCCTCATAAAAGATCCAGCATCCAGGTATCCTGGAAAGCACACAGACTACCTTATTTTCATGCAGTAGACAAATAACCCTGAGAAGAGTGCTGTTTGATGAGCACTTTCATTAGAATAAGCAAACAACCTAATAGCACGTCACAAGAAGTGCTAACTTTTTCTAACAAACTTAAACTATTCATTAAGTCAGCCTGGATCTGCTTCACACACTCTCGCAAATAATACCCAGTTGCTGAAGTTGGCAACTTTTTCCATATTAGAATTTTCTAAGAGTGATAAACGTAGTCTCCATTTTATATCTGTAATGTTGACACCCTAAAGGCTGGGTTCATTGGTTTGACTTTTTTTGTTGGGAAGGCAGCCTCTGACTATACTGTTAGAAAATACAGTTTCTTTTAAGCTACCACACAACACTGCTGCTTTGCTACTAGTCTTTCATTCCCTGGCTTTGCTTAACACATCAGACTGACAACTGGAATTAAAAGTACCTCAATAGCAAGAGGCTCTACCACACCTATCACTAACTAACATTAGTGGTTTCACATCATGACCATCACTAGTCCCATTCCTGCTCAAAATCTTTTTAGAATTGCTTCAGTGCAAGATCTCTGTTTCCAAATAAACTTAATTGGTATTGATCACACCCACAAAGCTTAGTTACGCATTGAGCATAAAGGTAGTCAAGAGTATAAATCTGGCTTCTATGTGTGCTCGGAGAAAACAAAGGGAAGAAGCAATAAAATATACACAAACACAGATAATGAGAGTCCTGTAACAAATTTAGAGAAGGGGACATATCAATTATTTTTATTTCTGTACACTCCAAAGCACTTGAAAAAACAATGTGAAGGAGAAAAAGGAGTACGCTTTGAAGAGCAGCTATATAACCTTAGGTGAAGAAAAAAAAAGCCTCAAACCTTAGCAGCTAAAATGATAGTAGCAGAGAAGGCCCCTTAGATTTTTACTATATCCCATACCACTCATTTTTTGCTCTCAGAACTTATACTGGTCCTCAAGTTTTGATCATTCATTTTGTATCCTCCCCTCATACATTCATTTTCAGTCAGGAAATCAAGAGGGCTTAGGGAAGAGCTAGGCACATTTCTGCTCATGTGAATCCCAGCTCTGGCATGGTCATCTGCAGATATTAGAGCATTAAGGAGTTTCATAGGGTCTGTCAGATATTGAGAAAGGCTTCAGTGGCAGCTGATCAGGTGTTTTAAAAATTAAATGCCATGTTTAAATAATTCCTAAAAAGAAAAAAAAACCAAACCAACCAACCACCAATAAAAACCCCTCAGTTAGACCCTTAAATCAGATCTACCATAGATTAACTAAAAAGCAAGAATTATTAAGTTACTAGAATGCAATGGCAACATGCAAAACCATGTGGCTGCTCTCACATAGTGAAATGCAAAGTTTCATGCTTATCAGAAGAGGCACCAGAAAAGTCAGGTCTTGGCTTTTCAGGACAAGGCCACAGCTCTAAATCACATGCCATCCTCTAAATCACAGATGGGTTCATTGCTTATATCTGCACACTGAGCATCAGCTGTTTGAGCAACTTCGTCTAGTGGAAGGTGTCCCTGCCCATGGCAAAGGGCTGGAACTAGGTGATCTTTAAGGTCCCTTCCAATCCAAACCATTCTGTGATTTGCTGACACAGGCTCATACGTTTGTACACTGCGTAGGTTGAAGGCTCAACAGTGCATGCAAGCAACAACAGAAAGAATGAAAAAAAAAAACAAAACCAAAAATGCTCACTCTGTCAAACTCATTTCTATTTAGCTACTGTCTTACATAAAACTGTATTTTTATTTCAGGGATTCTCAATTGATCATTTCAGACATATTAAAATTTTGCAACGGAAGGACACAACCACAGGGAGCAAATATAAACCTACTGATAGCAGATCTGCTTTTTAAATTACTTTTTGTGGACTCTTCAGAAAGTAACCACAAACCTCAGGTTGAAAGCCATGAATTTACTGCTTCTGACCTTGTAAAGACCTGTGCTCACCTCAAAACTTTATGCCACAAGCTTTATATGGGTCTTCAAAAGCCTACTTCAGTTTTAAAACCCACAACACATACAGGAAGCTGAAAAGTATCCCTGCATATTTACTGGTAAGCAGGTTTTAATTTTTACCAATGCTAGCAGTTCACTGGACTGTATTACCGTGATCTTTTGAGGACTACACAGCAATTTGCAGGAAAAACATCAGTCTGACATTTCAACCAAAGCCCCTAATAGAAACCCCAACATTATACTTAGAAAAAGAAATCAGCAAAATTCCCACCTGAACAAATAACCCCAATCCAAAGAACTACTGAATGGATAAAAGGCCTGTATTCATTTGCCAAGTGATGAAATACAATAAAAATGTGAAATTAAGTACTTAAAGCTACTAAATAGTCAGAATTGTTGTAGACCAAGGCTATTTTTTAGTCTAAGTACCATATGGGTGGATGTTTTTCTTTCATTTAGTGGAAACAAAAGTCATGCTGTGTCAGCACACAGACACCTAAATAAATCAAGGAGGTTAGTTAAATACATGTTAAAAACACTGGAGAGAAAAAGGACATTCCTTGACAAATGCACACTTCCTGCAAAGCTGCTGAAAAAAAAAAACAGGCAACCAGGTTAAATGGAAGAAGAGAAAAAAAAAAAACAGGAAAAGATCTGATGAATTTATGAAGTCAAATTATAAAAAGTATGAAAAAAAAAAAAAAGAAAAAAGCCCACACTGAAATAAGAACAACTCACAAAAAGAATGAGAAAAAAGTACCTATCCATGTATAAGTCCCCCCAGTTGAAGCATGCAAGGATGAACAGAAGTTTATCAGTCAAAGAGATATACTGGAAATATTAATTGTGCAGCTCACTTAATGGTGTTTTTTAAATTAAACATGGATACCACAGTGTCCTATCAAGAACTCAAGAAGCCTTCTAGAAGAAACTTATGTTACATCTGAAAAACAAGTTGGGGCTACATTGTAAAACTAGAGAACTACAAATATGGCAAATATAAAAGAAAAATAGATGACTGAAAGCAGAATTTGTTGGTATTATATCTAATGCTAGGCTGCCCCCTTCAAGCATGAACTTGAAGGATTCATGTCCTTTCTTGAGCAAATGCTTCAGTATTTGTAAACCATCATGAAAAGTGAAACTACAGAAATATGAGGTATCACAGTATGCTAGAGATTGGAAGGGACCTCAAAAGATCATCTAGTCCAATCCCCCTGACAGAGCAGGAACACCTAGATAAGGTTACACAGGAATGTGTCCAGGCAAGTTTTGAATGTCTCCAGGGAAGGAGACTCCATAACCTCCCTGGGCAGCCTGTTCCAGTGTTCCGTCACCCTCACTGAGAAGTTTCTTCTCAAGTTTAAGTGGAACCTCTTGTGTTCCAGTTTGTACCCATTACCCCTTGTCCTATCATTGGTTGCCACTGAGTACAGCCTGGCTCCATCCTCGTGACACTCCCCCTTTATATATTTATATACACTAATAAGGTCACCCCTCAGTCTCCTCTTCTCTAAACTATAGAGACCCAGCTCCCTCAGTCTTTTCTCATAAGGGAGATGCTCCACTCCCTTAATCATCTTAGTTGCCCTGTGCTGGACTCACTCCAGCAGCTCCCTGTCCTTCTTGAACTGAGGGGCCCAGAACTGGACACAGTATTCCAGATGCAGTCTCACCAGGGCAGAGTAGAGGGGAAGGAGGACCTCTCTTGACCTACTAACCACCCCCCTTCTAATACACCCCAGGATGCCATTGGCCTTCTTGGCCCCAAGGGCACAGCCTGATCATCCAGACCACACTTCCTCAATTTAGCTGTGAGGATGCTGTGGGAGACTGTGTCAAATGCTTTGCTGAAGTCAAGGTAGACCACATCCACCGATCTGCCATCATCCATCCACCATGCTATTTCCTCATAAAAGGCTAAGAGATTGGTCAAGCATGATTTCCCCTTGGTGAAGCCATGCTGACTGCCCCTCATAACCCTCTTATCCTTGATATGCCTTAAGATGGCACCAAGGATAAGGTGTTCCATCACTTTCTCAGGGATGGAGGTGAGGCTGACCGGTCTATAGTTACCTGGGTCCTCCTTCTTGCCCTTTCTGAAGACTGGAGTGACATTTGCTTTCCTCCAGTCCTCAGGCACCTCTCCCGTTTCCCAAGACTTGGTAAAGATGATGGACAGTGGTCTAGCAATGACTTCCACCAGTTCCCTCAGCACCCGCGGGTGCATCCCATCTGGACCCATGGATTTATGGATGTCCAGATTGCTCAACTGGTCTCTAACCCATTCCTCATCGACTAAGGCAAACCGCTTCATTGACCTGACTTCATCTAAGGTCTCAGGGGTACAGGGCTCTTCAGGACTGCCTGCAGCAGAGTAGGCAGAGACAAAGAAGGCATTCAGTAACTCTGCCATCTCTGTATCTTCTGTCACCAGGGCACCCATCCCGTTCATCAGTGGGCCTACATTGCCTCTGGTGTTAGTTTTGTCTGCCATGTATTTGAAAAAGCTCTTTTTGCTGTCCTTGACCCTTCTCGCCAGGTTTAATTCTAAGGAGGCCTTAGTCATCCTAGCTGCCTTCCTACATCCTCTAGCAGCAGCTTTATATTCCTCCCAAGTGGCCAGCCCCTCCTTCCATGACCTGTAAACTCTCCTCTTCCACTTGAGCATACCCAGCAATTCCCTATTTAGCCACGCAGGTCTCCTGGCCCTCTTCCTTGACTTCCTACGTGTTGGGATGCTCCGATCTTGAGCTCGGAAAAAGCAATCCTTGAATGCCAACCAACTATCTTGGGCCCCTTTACCTTCAAACAGCCTTGCCCATGGCATTTCCCCTAGCAATTGCTTGAAAAGGCCAAAGTTTGCCCTGCTAAAGTCCAGGGTTGCAATTCTACTTGGTATTCTACTAGTCCTACCACACAAGACCCTGAATTCCACCATCTCGTGGTCGCTGCAACCAAGGCAGCCCTCAACCCTTACTGCTTCGACCAGACCTTCCTTGTTAGCAAGGATGAGATCCAGCAGCGCTCCTCTCCTGGTTGGCTCATCCACCATTTGCAGGAGGAAGTTATCATCCATACACTGGAGGAACCTCCTGGACTGCGGCTGGGTTGCTGAGTGGTCCTTCCAGCAAACATCAGGGAAGTTAAAATCCCCCACGACGACCACAGCCTGTGACTGTGACGCCGCTCTCAGCTGCCTGTAGAAGGCCTCGTCAACTTCCTCACCCTGATCTGGTGATCTGTAACAGACACCCACAACAGTATCCCCCCTGCCAGACTGCCCCTTAATTCTCACCCACAGACTCTCAACTCGCTCATCATCTGTCCCTGGACAGAACTCGGTGCATTGTAGCTGCTCTCGTACATAAAGAGCAACCCCACCACCCCGCCTGGCTGGCCTGTCTTTCCTGAAGAGGACATAGCCCTCCATGACTATATTCCAGTCATGTGAGCTGTCCCACCACGTCTCTGTAACTGCCACCAGATCATAGTCTCCTGACTTAACACAGGTTTCCAACTCCTCCTGCTCATTTCCCATGCTGCGCGCATTGGTGTACAGACATTCCAGGGAGTGAGCTGAGCACACCGATTTCACCCCAGGATTATAGGAGGCCTCCCAGTCCTCATCAATTCTGGAGTGCTGCCCCACTGGGGCAAGCCCAGCTACAACCCTATCCCCCTTCAAATCTAGTGTAAAGCTCTCCAAATGAGCCCTGCTAATTCGTGCCCCAGCATCCTTTTGCCTCTGTGAGATAAACCTTTCCCACTTGTCATTGTCCAGACTGGTGCCCTATAAAACCAGCTGTTATCAAAGAATCCAAAGCCCTGCCTGTAGCACCAGTCTCGAAGCCAATCGTTTATGAACTGAATCTTCCCATTCCTTCCCACATCATCAGTGGAAAATGGAAGGAGTGAGAAGATCACTTGAGCCCCAGACTCTTTCACCATCCGCCCCAAGGTGATCTATCAATAATCAGTTTTCATTCAAGTGTAATGGTATTAGACATGAACCCACTGCTGAGTCATGGCATGCTCATGACAGTGAGAAATAGGCACAGCTCACGTGCAAGTCTGTCAAACTGCTTCTGAAAAAGTTCAAAATGCCACACTTAAGGAAGGGAATCCTTTGGCCCCTTTTCTCCCATAGCTCAAAACATAAGAAGATAAACAAATGCTATCTCTGCTTACTTCTCCTGTAGATCTTAGAATGGTAGTACTGTGGTAAAAAATTTAAAGTACACACACATGAGAAAAGCAAATCTCAAGTCCTTCTTAAAATATTTATGCAGAGCTCAGGAGATCTCAGTCATCTCATGAGCTGCATCCCACATTAAAGGTGATTTTCCCAAAGCCTGGACTTCAGAAATTTTTTCCTCTCAGACCATACTCATACATAAGTATGAAATGTGATACTTTACTTTAAACCTGATTCTGTACTGTCTTACCTGGCTACAACTCATGAGTCAGAAATAAAGAGCAGCTCAGAGACGGGGGATTAAATTAGTTGGAGCAACATTAGATTAAGTGGTAGCATGTAATCAGACCAGAGGATAAATCAAGAACTTCTATACAGCCAGTAATAGAGAAGTGCCTAATGCTCACAAAATATGTGCACATTTCACAAACAAATCTGGACAACCTTGGTTAACGTTGCTGTGTAGCTGAAGTGACTGTGCATACACTGTGAGCAACCTGCATATCAAGTGCCTCTCTTGTAGCCATACCCCTCTCCCTCTCCTGAGAAAACAAATTTACCCAAAATAGGAAACTATAAAATTTGAATTGTAGCATTCAGATGCCACATTGGTACAACTGATCTTGCATCACAAAGCCTGTGGGGACATAATATGTTTCAATGTAAAAAGAAACAAAAAAACATTGAAAGTTTGACTCCTGGAGAACTCCGACCTGCATTACTTTCAAACTGATCAAATTCTACGTTATTTCTGGAAAGCATTACTTATTCAACAACGTAGCAACTGGTTTTGCTAAGATCTGGCAGGGCAAGGAAGGAATAAAACAAGCAAGTCCCAAGAGGCAACAGATTCTACTAGAAGACATAAACAAAGATAAACTATAGGTTTTACTGTGTATCTGAATTACTTTGGTATTGAACAGCATGCACATCTTGCATTTCCTTCTACTGGCTTCAGACCTATGCTATAATTTGATTAAGCCAGTTCTCTAAGGCTTTCCTGTTTTTCAGAAGAAAGAAATTTGTGTTCTGCAGCAGAATATCAATGAAATCGTACTACACTACCCTAGCAATTGGAACTGTATCAACATAATAATCCATGCAGTGATAACTGAAGTCACAGTTAAGTATTTAACCTTGTGAACTATCAAATGAACATAGCAAGTGATAGAAAAATTGAGGACAAGAAACTGCTTTCCCAGCTCCCCCCTCCGCTCCCATGTAAATTAGAGCAATTTGCTTTCCTTTTCATACTGCTGCCATGAAAACAAGAAATACTGCACATTTTCTTTTGTAATAAGGAATTCTGAACCTTCAGACTACTCTGTCTCAGTCTAGGCCCCTAAAAGTAAATGGCCACAGCAAGAAACAGCTCTCTGCCTTTAAAAGCATTCATACATCTTTCCTTGCTGTGAGGACAGTACTTAGTGCCCCCAAAGCTCAGGCCATCACATCAATTCTATATTGCCCTCCTCAACAAATATTTCTGGACTGATAGGTAGGAACTAAGAATGACACACCCCAAAGCCTTTCCCATGAGCAGAATTGAGAAACGCAGTTTTACCTTTTAACAGGCAAATGATAATGCAATAGAGAAATATATAGTCAAACACAGCAGAAAAATAGGTGCCTCATTCCCTGCAAACTAACTTTCATGAAAGCAGGCAGCAGAAACCTGGGTCAGCGCACTGCACTGCTGATGAGTCACAATTCATTCGATCAAACTGTTTTGCCTCTGCCTTTATAAACATTTGCAGAACAACTGCATAATTAGCTGATTTCCCCTTTGTATGTGTTTTTGCCAACTGAAATAATTTCAGATTTCCTTTGTCTGAGGTTTTATGGCCTTGGGATATTAAAGTACATTCAGCCGTGTTAGGCAAGTCGCTTTAGCCCTCTCCTGTCACTGTGTAATAATCATAACACTTAAATCATAGTAGAAAGCATTCAGTGTAGTTCCACAAGATGCACTACATTACACTACAGTGAAAGGCTGTAACAGACTGATTGCCAGAAATCACCGTTCCTCAGTACATAGTCTCCAAGCTTACAGCTGTGCTTTGCCATGCAAGGCTGAAATCAGCTCTTCCTTGCAAAATCCATAGCAGGTACTTTTGCCCCTTTCTTCTCCTGCATTGTATAAAATATCAGGACAAAACCATTCTGCTGCTCCTCAGTGTAGATTTGTAATTTAGATTCTTCCTACTCCTTCCCTCCCACCAAGAATGAAAAACTGGGTACCAGTGTAATTGTAGACTACACATCCCAAATAACATCTAACTTCTCTTCAAGTCAGACACTATAGTCCAGCAAATGTGCCTAGTAAATCAATGCCTAATAAAATGTCACAGGCTTTGTATTTACCTGAAATTACAGGATCTCAGCACTTCTCTTGTCCTGAAGTAACTTTAGTTGTGGTAACAAAAGTCTAAAAGTAAGGTGGCAATTCCCAAGCCTGTTTTAGCTTCATTCTATGGGTATCATACATGTAAAAGTCTGACAAACTTACATAGCCATTGCTTAACAGTCTATATGTTAAATGGTGCCAGGAGGGGTTAACTACGAACTTTGACTAATTTTTAAAGGGTGAAACTGTGAAAATTTTACCTGGGAAACAAAACACAGACCAAGTAAGCAGACTGCGACAAAATATGAAGTGCCGTAACCATCTCAGAAAAGGAAAACGTCACGGAAGTAGCAGCAGTACCTCACTGCATATCAGCAAAGACAAGGGGAGAACTTGCCTAACCCTCCAAGGAAAAGCCATGCAACCATACCATGGGTTTCTGAGCTTTCATCAGATGGCATAGAAAAGTGTAAAAGAAGCCTGACTGAAAATCTCCTTTCCCATCTCACTATAAATTAATGAGGTCTAATCAGATTTAACCAAGCTAGCCAGACCAACTATCCCTAGAATCAGAGACAGTCTCTATGACACATTCAAGTAAGCAGCTCCTACCCATACTTCATCCAAGGTTTGAACACATAGAAGTGGTGAAACTTCACTGCCAAGTAGGTGACTTCTGAAACCCCTCCTAAATCAGAGAGGTTAGGAAAAATTATGGTTATTTGCAAAGGCTTATACCAACAAGTGTTCAGTAAGAACACACTTCTGTAGTTTTGTCTTCACCTCACAAGTTAAATAAAAACTCATCAAGGGCTGCATTTGTGTAAATGAGCAAGCAACTTGTTATATTTGCTTGTGTCCTATTCAACTTCAAAAAATACACATTCAAGGCTGAGGTGCAGAACGTTGGTATCATCATCACACTCAATCTGCATCAGTTTGATTCAGCTTTATGCCTACTCAGCACACATAATGGACATTTGGGAGCCATGGCTCATTTGAGAAGCCACTTGCACACCGCTTCCAACACCAGTAGCAAAAGCCACATAGGCTCAAAAAGAATGCATATATTAAGTTCATCAATCTGAGCATCTTAACTAGTACATATATTCCCCTTAACAGCAGTGACCCGTGTTTTATCCCATTTTCCATGCTAAAGTTTTCTGATTCTTATACAACTTTTTCATAATTTTTACTAACTGCATTAAGCCACTTAGCTACACGTTTCACAAACCTTTGTCTGCTTTCAGATAACTGGTGTATTTAATTTATTTTAGTGACTATATATCTCCATATCCTGGGGCTCTGTTCACTCTTTAAAATGTGAACTCAAAGCCAAAAATTTCAGCTCAAAAACAAATTAGATTTTTAGGATTTTGTCTCTGGTGAAATTTCCAATCCTTTTGTTTCACATCCTCTGGAATGTTTCAAATCATAGGCCCACACAGTGTCTATTCCCTCTCCAGTAGTATGATCTGGGATCCAGCAAGGGAAAGGAAAACGACAGGCAATGATTCTGGCATTACATTCCAGTTCTTCTTCCAGCTTCTTCTCCAACTGTGGCATCTGTTGAATAACAAGAAAAAGCTTTCAGAAGCAGTAAAAAACAGAACCATTCTCTTTAGAATCTAGTTCAAGTATTTAAGAGAAGTCCAAGATTTGAAAACTTTTTGGAAAAGAAATGTAGGAAAGTATTCATGACATACATTTTGCCTTTGATGCATTGACAAAGAGTATCTGAAACTAGAAAATGGTTATTGTGCCCTGATTGGCAAGATCAAGAAAACTGTAGCTCTAACTTCTAAAAAGTCTATCAAAACCCCATAAATAAGCCCTTAGATAACCACACATTAAGTAAAGACTTTGCATGTCCCAATTTATCATTCTCTTCAGTGGGATTCTCTGTAGAGAGAAGAATTTGTGATACCCCAAGTCACATGAACTTGTGTGTGATACTCAAAGGCCAATGCATCTTGTAGTTTCCAGTCTAACCCCATGGCATATCCTGGGACACTCAAAAAGTTACACAGCCAACAACCCAAAGCAATTACACTGCTGCCACTGTATGGCAAAGTACTGGCATGTTAAATACTATCGAACTTGAACTTTGTAGGGTCTAGCCTGTTAATATATGCATGGAAGTTGCTGCACTGCATGAAACAGCATATAGAATCATAGGATGGTTTAGTTGGAAGGGACCTTTAATGGTTATGTAGTTTCAATCACCTTGCCATGAGCAGGGACATCTTCAGCTACACCAAGTTGCTCAGAACCACATCCAGCCTTGCCTTGAATGTCTCCAGCAACAGCACATCTACCATCTCTCTTGGAAACCTGTTCCAGTGTTTCACCACCCTCACTGCAAAACAATTATTCCTCATAGCTATTCTAAATCTACCTTCTTTCAGTTTAAAGACATTCCCCCTTGTCCTATCACTACATCCCCTATTAAAAACTTTGTCCCCATCTTTCTTATAAGCCCCTTTTAGGTAATGGAATGCTACTATAACTAATCTCCCTGGACCCTTCCCTTCTCCAGGCTGAACAATCCCAAATCTCTCAGCCTTTCTTTATAGGAGAGGTGTTTCATCCCTCTGATCATCTTCGTGGCCCTCCTCTGGACTCACTCGAGGAGGTCCAAATCCTTCTTACATTAGGGGTCCCAGAGCTGGACACAGTATTCCAGGTTGGGATCTCACCAGAGCAGAGCAGTGGTGGAAAATAACCTCCCTCGACCTGCTGGTCACGCTTTTTGATGTGGCTCAGTATATGGTTGGGTTTCTGGGCTATGAGCACACACTGTTGGCTCACATCTAGCTTTTCATTCACCAGTACCCCTAAGTCCTTCCAGAAGGGCTCTCAATCCCTTAACCCCCAGCCTCTACTGATACTGAGGATTGCCTCAACCCAAGTGCAGGACATTGCACTTGGCCTTGTTGAACCTCTTGAGGTTCACATGGGCCCACTTACTGAGCTTGTCCAGGTCCCTCTGGATGGCTGTGTCAACTGTACCACTCAGCTTGGTGGCATCTACAAACTTGCTGAGGGTGCACTTGATCCCACTGTCTGTGCCACTGATAAAGATATTAAATAGTACTGGTTCTAATAAGGGTTCCTGAGGAGTATCCCTCATGACTGATCTCCAGCTGAACACTGAGCTGTTGACCAGTTGCTACTACCCTACCAATACCCTCTCCACTGAACAGCCCATCCACCAAATCCATACCTCCCCAATTCAGAAAGAAGGATGCAATGATGCTGTGGTGGACTGTGTCAAAATACCACTCCTGCTGGTTGAAGACCTGTAGTCTAGCTTTCCTCCATTTGCAAAAATTGAGCAGATACAAAACAAAAGGAAATATCATTACTCTTCCAAAGAGAAACACCCATCCCAGTCAGATACTCTGTCTCCAATACTTAATTTGCAAATTCTGCTATGGATTAAGTGAGAAATAAATTACCACATCTAGACTTCAGAGAAATTTCTTGTCCATGCCAGATATTAATTATGTTCGGGGGGGAGGGGGTAGAAAAAAGAAAAAGAAGAGGAAAAAAAAAAGGGGGGGGGGGAACTTAGCCATTTTTGTCCTTTGGAAAAAAATGACATTATGTTTTATCTGATCAGTGCACACCCATTTGGAATTCCTTTATTTCTTACATACTGTATCTATCTCAGAGAGTTAATAACAGCAGCAAGCTCCACAGGTTACTTCTATTACATGGAAAAGTCTATTTACTTGATATCTAAATGTCATGATATCAAAAGGTTAAAAGGACAGCAATTATTTACAAATACAAATCAATATAAGTCACAAAGGACACAAAACATATGAAAATTTCACAAAAAGAAAAAGAAAGCAACAGAAAATTATTAGAAAACAAGACTGACTGAAGAAAATGTATTTCCCAAGGCTGCAGATAGCTTCCACTATCATATACTCACACAGGGTGCCTTTGATGTAACATCCTATTACAGCTACACTTAAGCCTACAACAAAGTACTTTAGGAAAATTATAGTCATAGATCTAAGACATCAGAGAGTTACCTATGGATATTTTTGAGCAGTCTATGCTCTGATTTAATCCATACACCAGATACTTTAAAATATTTTTGCTACTGCACTTAAAAATAAGCCCACTTCAGAATCTCAAACCAAGCTGAGACTCTGGAAAATGAAGGACTAAATTATTACAGAAATTACAAATACAGATATAGCCTATTTTTTAATGAGTAATTATAAAAATTAGTGACACTGTAGGTCTACATTAGCTCAAATTACAAAACATCATTAATACTCAGGCAAAAAAGAATCATACCCTTGAACTAAACAGTCAAACTAGTTTTTAAGCTAAATCAGTAACATTAGGTGTTACAATCATACTGTATCTTTCACCAAGTCAGGTTGGGGGCTTTTTGTATGTCTACACAGATATACAGCTTACTAAACCTTCTGTACAGTATATAATCAGTTAAAATACAGAGAACCTGAGAACATGCACACCTGGTAAGATTTCTGTCATCTCACCCTGAGTAAGTAAAAGCCCCTGCAATTACTCATAAACCCACCTTTCCCCACACATTTGCAAAAACAAGAGAGGTCTTAGTTTTCTCTGAAAATCAATAACTCCGCGTTCTGTAAGCAAATCTTGGATATGAAATAAAAGCACTGCTTAACAGCATCAAATCAGAGCAGTATTATTAAAAAAGCTGAAGAAACCTTTTGCCCTCAGTAAAAACTAAAAAATGCATTAAAGTTTCTAGAAAATCAATTTAATCATTCAGGTAGCTAAGCATTCACAACTTCCAAAGTAAATTTAAAGGGGATCATGAGCAACCAAATGCTCAGGAAATGCAGTAGTTCATATGTTTGGATCTATCACATTTATGACAGTATTTTTATTGGAAGAATTTAGCCCAGTGTTTACTGAATTTACTGACATTATTCGGAGCCCTAGAGCTACTCTTTCTATCACACCTGTTACTAATTTATCCCACTTTATACTATTACATTTAAAGTTAAGCCAGTATTTCTGCTGGGTTTACTCACATTTTCCCAAGGCACTTGTTTATTTCTAGTTTAGTGAAATTTCTTTCTTCACCTGCACTTTTCCCCTCAGTGCAACTGCAGAACTTCTGACTGCAAATTCAAATATTTATACTGCCCCCTCCCGGAACTCAAGCTAGAGAGCACTTAATATCCAAACCGGGCAACATACGTAGCACAACTAACGTAACAGTTCCCACCGATATGCCACCACAAAAGTAGGGAAAAAGAAAAATAACTATTTTCACTTCAGCTTCCAACATGTGTTACGATTTAAATCTGAAGTACGTATCTTAATTCCAATGCTGGTAAAGAAAAAGCAGAGAATAGTGAAGCTTTATTATGCTTCTTGTTGCATCTTTATGCTACTGCTACAGAAATATCATCAGTGTACGTTGTACAGTATAGCATAAAACTCTTCACTCATTTCATCCCACATTTGCCTTAGCAGAGGAAGAAGCAACACAAAAACATTTATAGGATATTTCTGTTTCATTTCTCCATCTGCATTCAACCTATGTACAAGATTCCAGTAAAAAAATCAAAGTACCAAAAATATTTTCAATATTTAAGAAATTTTCCTCTTTCATAGTAAAAACTAAAAAAACAGCAACAAAAAACCTACATCATCTGACCAAATTTATCGAATGTATTAGTAAAGCAGTCACTGCAACTCAGTTGCTACACCAGTTTTGAAGAACACTTTTGCCCCAGGGATCCAATGAACATAGGCTTATAAAGCCTTCCTATAAGGCAAAGAATTTGTGGACTTGTTCTCTAAGCAATTATACTTGAAATATTGCTAAATTTTCACAGTCTAACATGGGCAAGAGATTATCACAATATATCTGCTGCTGGTCTAATTGAGGTAATCCGGGTTTTGGAGATTACAGGCAAAATTCAATAGTCTCCTCTAAGAAGGTTCCCAAAAATAAGCTGTAGCCAATATCCTATTCCATCCTCTCCCTGCAAGCTCCTCATTTTTTCAGTATGAAAAACTAAAATTGTCAAGAATCAATCTATCACCTTCCCTCCAAGCAACTTAAGCACATCAGTTTTCATTTTGGTTATGAACTAATGGACAGAAAAAAAAACATGCCTATTTTCAGAGCTCCAGTCTGCATAGTCACAAGTTTTATCAGGTTTTATCATGGACATAAATAAGCAACAATGAAGTATCAAAATATTAGTACTAACTACCTTTGACATTTTACAGATAAATGTACTAACACTGAATGCCTCAGTATTAAAATAATTAAAAAATGCAAAAAAACTTACCATTTGAGGCACCCCAAAAACAACGACATTTGTATAACAGGAAAAAGAAACCTAAAATAAAATTTGAGAACAAGTCTTGATGAAAATGGCGTCTGTATTTGGAGAAGCTCTCACCATTCTTTACCCTAATCCCTGTAGCTGCACTACTTTCACCAGGGATTTAGACCAAAAATTAGAAAGGATGTCCTGTATCAACTTGTCATCACACAAATTTCTAAACAGACAACTTTATACTGCTGAACAGCAAAAAACTTTTACCACCTGGCCAAGAATACAGCACTAATTATAGTGGCACAGAAAGTGTTAATTTAGAACATGATTTTACTCATGGCTTAGTTTTTCCACAGCTCCTGTATGTTAAAATTATGTATGTTTCAAGTTTGCCCACCCCTCTTTTGTTAAATGTTAGCTAGCTACAAGAACTTGCCAAGCATGCCAATGCCTAAGTTCTCCCACTCAGTGCCATGAAGTTTTCCAATGCTCCCTTCTGAAAAAAGGAAAAATAATACACTAGCACTTTTCCTCCAAATTCCTACTATCCACATAAACATGACCCAAGAAGGCACACCACATTGAAAAAGCAATTGTGACTCAAATGACAGTAAACTGTGAAAAAAATCTGTCACATGTAAGCTACCTTAAAGCAACACTCAAAACCAGGTAAAACACTACACAGCTGGACAAACATCTAATGAAATGTCAGATGAAATTGTGATCTCACACATTAGGTGAATAAAGGCTTCTTACTGAGCCCACAGTATCAGCTCTCAGCAATACCTGACATTACAGCACCCCACATCAGTCATCAGGCACAATTATGCCACAGTACGTTCAAGGAGTCTGTACTGAAAAAGGACAGCACTTCACCAAAGCACAAAATCAGCAGAGAAGCTAATTGTCCTGCGAGTTTAGTTTCTACAGGCTCAAGTACTTTTCTCAAAGCCCAGTACAGCATCTTGTGGCCAGTCAGTATTCTGGTTCTTTGAAGAAAGAATTTCTAAACTATGGAAATCTCTCAAATAGACCAGTTTTTTTCTTATGTATTTCACCACCTACCTTCCATAAGTCTGAAATATAAAATCTGGTGTTGTGATGTACCCCATCTCTCCAGGCACGGTATCTGGAGTACCAGACCAGCCAAGGATTTAATTCATAGCCAACAGCTTTGAAACCCATTTTCGCAGCTGCTATCACCTACAAGGAAGAAAGTAAATCTTCACTTAGAAGCAGAAAAAGTGTATTCACATATAGTTTTATTGACAATATAAATCAAAGGAATGCATTTTGTATTTCATACAGATTTTAATTCCCAAGAGATTAGCAGTATAGCGAACAAATTACATTTTAGTACTATGACTAGTCCCATTGAAATTAATAGATACATTCACATGAACAAAATGAACCACTTAAACATTCACAGGGCAAAGCTATAAGCCTGTAGTATGTCTATGATTCGCATAAGAGTTTAATTTAACATATTCATAACACTGCCTTGGAGTTGGAATACTGAAATTGGCCATAGAGAAAACAGTGAAATACACAAACAGAAAAGCTCACAGTGAGACTACTTATTTGAAAAGCAGTGATGGGTAGGCATTTGAGAGACCCCTGAATCCGAGACAAAATGACCCACCAATAAAAAGAGCTTGAAAATAAACTGCTGACCTACATTTTAAAAAGGTAAAATTTAAATGTAGGATAAAAAAAAAAAAAAAATTGAAAAAGAAACCCCACATACAAATCTCATAGTAGAGCTTTCATCCACTGCTAAGCTTCATATATCATCTTAAAAGGCAAAAGGTAATTCAGATAAATAGATTTTTAAAGACATTCCTCTAAATTAGACCCTAAAATTTATAATTGTTAAGCTGTATTGCCAAGTGTCTTCAAACAAGATCAAAACCTATTGAGATTTTAGAAAAAGTTTCTATTCTCATAGAAACATCACCATTACCTAGAATTAAGACTTAAGTCATAATTTAAAAGGCTACTGCCAGGTTCTCACCAAGAGAAGCCTGATGAACTATGAATTACAGAACAGGCAAGGTGCAATCAGGAAGTACACATCTCAAACAGCATTACCTGGACAGTGTTTCACACTATTAAAATAGCGCATCTTTCATAATGCACACAGCACATGCAAATACACTAAAAAAACCTGACATTTTTACCAAGATTGGAAATAAAAATATGATCATATTTATCCACTGATCACACCGAAGCACCAACTATTTAAAAACTCCTGAACAGAAGCTCAGCTTTTTTTAGGACAGACACATTAAGGCCACACCAAGTATTCAATTTTAGGCCTGGCTCTCCAAGCAGTTTTCAGACTCCATTTCAGCACACAAACACAAATAAATATATATATACATATAAATATCAGAATTAAACACAGAGTGCCTATTTAATTAGATGCCTCAAGTGAGTGTCAAGTCAGACTGCTGAGAAGAGAGAGCATCAAAAACTGCAGCTTGTATACCTACATGCTCTTCTCCATTTTCCTATTTGGGTACAATTCCTTCTAAGCCACCTTAACAGGTCTGGATTTCCAAATCAAGTATTTTTAGTGTTGAGAAACGGTTGATTCACTCACATGAACTATGGATGAAGGCAGCATTCAAGAGCTTACTCATTTCCATCAAAAACTCACTTCACGCACCATCCTATTACTAAACCTGACTTGAAACAGATGGTTATGGTTCACAAAACATCACAACTACAAAAAAAAGACACCATTCTCTACTACATCCTCACCACCACTTTTCCAAATCAGAGTTCAGACAGTGTCCTGGAAACACAGTATTGATTTTACTTTAGCGATTCTCACCATTTCTCTTGGGAATTCTTCTAGTTTCACATTGATTTTTTAAGCAGGGCAGCCAGCACTGCACAAAGGTGTGAAAAATACAACACTAATGATATCAGGATTGTTATTTATGTAATCCACTGCTCATCTCTCATTCTTTGTTCCTCTATCACCATTATACAATAAGCATAGAGCTGCAGCTCCAAAAGCATAGTGCTATTTAATCTCAAAACCTCACATGCTGCAGCTATAAACTTGGGTGGAATCACAGCTCTTTGGCAATCACAATACCAATACTTCCACTGCATCTTTTCACACGAATTCAAAGCAATCCCCGCAAGCCAACAGGATGAGTTCATCATTTTATACACTGCATCATCAAGCTGCAGGCAAGACTGGAGAAAAAAAAACATTGCTTACTCACCTAAACTGAATATAAACCCTTCTCGCTTTGAGCCTTTTTCTAAGGCTCCGACAAAAACACTGGATGCCAAAGACAAGACATTCATAAATATGAGAAAACAACATCAGCCATAGCTAGAGCATCTGACACTTCTTTGAGAGGCAATATACAAGGAAAGTGATGCCCAAGACTTACAATACGGCCATCCCCGCTACCAATGTCAACGAGGGAGCCACTTCTGCTTTCTAACATTCTCAGCACATTCTGGATCTGGGTGGAAGTTGCAGGAACAAAGGGGAGGCACACTTTCCTGACAGCCGGCGTCACGAAGGGTATGACCACAGCATAAAGAGCCACTAAGGTCCCACCAACACCAGCAGTGACCAACAGCCCCCGGCTCCTCCCTCTTGAGGAGCCCTTGCAGTCGTCCTGCGGGGCTGCTGCATGGCTCTCATTTGCTACCCCCTTGGACATCACACCTAAAAAGAGACATTGAAGAGTAATTTCTCTCATGGCTTTATTACGCGTTTAAGATAAAGCGGTACTGGGATATCTGGAAGGAAAAAGAGTAACTACTTACACCCCTTTAGGTGATACCAAGACTCTACTGAAAACGTCACTATTATTGCTTTTTAGAGGCTAAAGCGTTATTTTTCAAGCCATAAAACCGGTTTCCATGTAAGCCTGTAGTTCCCCCCACCCAGCCGGGAAGCACAGCACCCCGGAACAGCTCAGGGACGGCGTGAGGAAAGACCTCCCCGCCACGGGCAGCCGGGAGCCCGCTTCCCTAACCGTCCCAGAGTAGTTATGGGTCTTCCCCGAGAAGTAACTTTTCTTCGTAGCACAACGCACCCCTTCACGAGCTACCCTCACCACCAACCCCAGAGGCTCCCGAGCCCCAACAAGGACCCCCTCTTAGCCGGCCATATTTATATGAGAGGGCAATACCACTTAGCCATGCGGGGGGGAAGAGGGACCGAAACCTTTTTTGATGGCGCCTCGCAGAGGAACGGCGCGTGCTCACTCTTCCGCCGCGTGACTGCCCCTACCACTTCACGTTAACAGAGTCACCCGGTACCGCTCACTGCCACCGCGCTTGGCTCCCGTATTCTATTTCTCTCCCCCCTCCCTCCCCGCCCCTTCCAGCACCTAGGGAACGGGGCCGCGAGCACTTCCGTTCTGAATGCTTCCAGAAAGTCCGCTGGAGGCGCCATATAGGTCCCGGCCACCAAATATGTCGCGCAGCTACTGGCCGCGCATGCGCGGAGTAGCGTGCGGGTGAGCGTGCTGCGTCACGGCGTGGCGGCATCCGGCTCGTGCTTGCCCGGTGTGTGGGAGCAGCAGGAGGAGTTGCAGCCATGTCGGCCATGGGGACTTTGGCGTTTGATGAGTATGGGCGCCCCTTCCTCATCCTCAAGGATCAGGAGCGGAAGACGCGCCTTATGGGGCTCGAGGCGCTTAAGGTGAGCGGGCCGCCGATCTGTCCGCGGGCCCTCACTGGGCGCCGCGCCATGCTGCCGTTAGGGGCGGGGAACGGGCGCCGTTAGGCCTCAGCGGGAGGATGGAGCTCGGTGGGGCGAGGCGGTGCGATTCTTGTCTTCTGTCTCGTGTCAGGCGCACGTGGGCCTGCAGGGGAGGGAGGGAGGGAGGGATGGGGACAGGGGGAGAGAAGGCATCCCCCCCCCGGTGCCGTGAATCCGCCACCCGCGGCATGATGAGGTGTATGAGGTCTCCGTGGCTGTGGAGTCCTTTCCCCTGTAGTTTCGGCGCGCCCCTCCCAGCGCCTTCTGGGCGCGGCGGGCAGGGAGGCTCCTCGCAGCATCCTCCTTTAGATCCCGCTTTTTTTCTCTCTCTGAAGCTTGCGTTGCTTTCTTCTGTTGTTTCGCCTTTTTAAGCTTCGGGGCTGTCGTGTCCTCTGCTTTGGCAAGCTATAGCGGTGCATGTGCAAGCAGTGCAAGAAAAGGCACAGAAAATGTTTTTGATGTAAAAGCAATACATATATATTGACTTTTTTTTTCAGTCGTAATTAACTTATGTCAGTTAAATTACAAAATTCGAGTTAGCAGCTTATTCTTATGTTTTTCTTAGCTTAATACTATGATTTTGGGATGCATAATAGTGACTTAATTTTTCCTTTGTTTTATAGTCTCACATAATGGCAGCAAAGGCTGTAGCAAGTACTCTGAGAACATCCCTTGGTCCCAATGGTAATAATAATTTTAATGCTTCCTTTTCAGTAATTTTCAGTAATTTTTTTTTTCCTTTTTGTGCATTTTCTATATTTTCTTTCATGCTGTGAATATATTTTTAGGCTTGGATAAAATGATGGTGGATAAAGATGGTGAGGTGACTGTGACAAATGATGGTGCTACCATCCTGAATATGATGGATGTGGACCACCAGATAGCCAAACTTATGGTGGAGCTGTCTAAGTCTCAAGATGATGAGATTGGGGATGGAACCACTGGAGTTGTTGGTAAGACAAGGTTTTAAATTTAAGTTGGCTTTTCCAGCTTTAACATCAAGCTTATTTAGTTATTTTAAGAAATGTTATGTGAAGTAACAGTAGCTTTTCTTTAGCACGTTGTTAGAGTATTTACTATTTCAGTATTCTTGTCAGTTCTTGTATTAGAAGCCTTGTGATAAGAAAGACTTTTGTGGTTACATTTTAAGTTGGTGTTGAGAGTCCTCTTTGTACTTTCAGAATTTTTTCTTCATGGTTTTCTTTCATAACCTTCTATTTGTCCTGCTGTGGTGGCCATGTGGCTTTTTGGTCTAAGAGCATGCAGTTTTCTTTCTAAGCATAGCAAGTCCAGGGTTGTTTAGGGTTTTTTTGTCATTCAGGAAAGCTTGATCTGTTAAAATACTACAGTAAAAATTAGAAGGTGTACTCTTAATCTTTTGATAATGTATTAAAGCTGATGCTGTGACCTGTGGAAGAGTAAATGTTATTATAAAATTTTGTTTTATAGTTCTGGCTGGAGCCTTATTGGAACAGGCTGAGCAATTGCTGGATCGTGGTATTCACCCCATCAGAATAGCAGACGGTTACGAGCAGGCAGCTCGCATTGCCATTGAGCATCTAGACAAAATCAGTGACAGCTTTACGGTTGATCCACAGAACATTGAACCGCTGATCCAGACAGCAAAGACAACCTTAGGCTCTAAAGTGTAAGTCACACAAACTTCAGAAAAATGTATCAGTTTCATTATAAATGCTTGAAAGGTGAAACCCTGGTGATTTGACGGTTTATTAAATTGTTTGCATTATTGGAGTGGCTGCCGAAGGCTTTTCTTATGTTTGATTTTGGCTAATTTCCCAATGGACTTATGTCTCAGGGTAAAAAAAAATGTGCTTTTTCTCTAAAGGGACAGTTCTTTGAGGTTAAAGAGTGCAAAATTAATTTAATTCTAACCTGATAACTTCAGATTTCTTCATCATAGCAAATTCCAAGAGTAATGCAGACCTCTTAAAAATAATTGTGTGTTACATTTCAAAGGTTGGGTTTGTTTTTTTTCCTAATGTTAGAAAGAAAAAAGTTTGTTAGATTGCTCTATAACCGCATATTTCATTATAGGTTCTAAGTGTATATAAATTCAGACATTGTAAGTGCTTTGCAGAGCTGTCTTTTTAATGGTATTTTAGTGGTTTCTGTGACTTGAATGTTTGTTAACAAATTCTCCTTGCTTCTTTCAAATACGTATTTTGAGACTATGCCCACAAAGACTACTTAGACAAATCATGTTATGTGTTCTGTTTTCTGCCGTATTTAGCACCTTTGTTTCTATGAACAAACAAGAAGGACCCCCTGTTCTGTACAAAAGTTGTTAGCTATAGTGGTAGTTTTTCTTTTCAGTATTGATAGAATAGCTTTTTTCTTCCAAACTGTGGAAACATAATGCAACTTTATGGTTTTTTTTTAAACCTAGAGTTAATCGCTGTCACAGACAAATGGCAGAAATTGCTGTAAATGCTGTACTGACAGTAGCAGATATGGAACGTAAAGATGTTGATTTTGAGCTGATCAAAGTACAAGGCAAAGTGGGTGGTAGACTGGAAGATACGCAATTGGTTAAAGGAGTGATTGTGGATAAAGATTTCAGTCATCCACAGATGCCTAAAGTAAGTGATACCCCTGTTTGCGTCTTATCTGTAATCATCAAATAGCTTGTCTAGCTCACTTTAAATGCTGTCCTAGCATTTCTTAAGTATTTAAACAGTGCTGCAGTTTGGCTTGTTTTTTCAACCATATATCGACAGAGGAAGGGGAGAGGAGCATTACATTCTTGGTGTTGGAAGAGACCAAGGTAGAATTTTAGAGCAGTCTTGAGAAATGATGGCAGGACGGATCACTGTATGGCCAAGTGAGGACAGGTGCATAGTTCTATCTTGAAGCAGAAATAATCATCCATAATGTGTAATGCGCTTGAGATGCTTAATGCAACTTGGTATCAAGAAATGCTTCTTAAGCTTTATGAAGCTTCATAAGCTTTGCCACATTGTCCTGTTTGGAACAGGAAGCTCTCCTTCTATTATATTTGGTGTATTTAAGGTCCCCCAAGTCTTTGTGCAACATACTTCAAGAACGAAGGATGCAATTTTAAATTTTGACTATTCTAAAATATTTTTCTAGTAGTTGATACTGTTTATCCTAGAAAAAGGATGATACATAATATCAGTCATGTACATAAAAGGTGGCTGTGAAGATGAGTATGTAGTACTTCTAGTAGTCACAGTGGATTGGGCAAATAATAGTTTCACTGAGGATTTTTTTCTATTTGTATTTTTTTAATGATAACCATCTCTACCACTGATGTCTCTTTATGGGCTTAAACAGTGTCTAAGCCGTGGAATTTGCTCTAGATGGGTTAGAGGCTTCTGAAAGAATTATTTACATATAGTTAGTTTCAATTTAAAGTCAAATGATCCTTGAGTTTCCTCTTATCCCTGTGTTTTTATACATCTGTATGTTTTGCAGATATAAGACAGAGGTGTTACTGAGGTCAAAACTCAACTTTTCTTTTTTTTTTATTCTATTTTGGGATTTTTTTAATTTTACAGGAGCTTAAAGATGCTAAAATTGCAATCCTTACTTGTCCATTTGAACCACCTAAGCCTAAAACCAAGCATAAGCTTGATGTCACATCTGTTGAAGATTACAAGGCACTGCAGAAATATGAAAAGGAGAAGTTTGAAGAGATGGTGAAACAAGTAAGATTGTTCCTCTGTTTTCTACATTTTCCATGACTCTTACACAAAATAGCATAGTGCCTGGAAATGAGCTAATAATCCAGATAGGAGGCAACATCCAACCAATAATAATAAAAGTTAAGGTGACATAAGAAAGACACCACGCTAGTTTGAAATTAACTTTGAACTCTGTGTATGCCAAATAGTTCTTTTTTTGGACTTACATCTTGAGAAAATGAGGAGAATTAAAATCATGAAGAGATTGTTTTTCTTTACTCTGTTAGTTCTGATCAGGAGATTGATGTTGTATGCTGCTTTCAGATAAAAGACACCGGTGCAAACCTTGCTATTTGCCAGTGGGGTTTTGATGATGAGGCAAATCACTTGCTGCTCCAGAATGAGCTGCCTGCTGTTCGTTGGGTTGGTGGAGCTGAAATAGAAGTAAGTAAAATATTCTACAATTCAGCTCTGTACCAGTTCTCAAACATTTCTTAAGTATCATGCTGTGCCAGTTAAAAGTTTGGGCTTTCTGGGTAGAACTGTGTAATTACGTGTATGGGTAGGTATTGGAGAAAAACTGTAGGGAATCTGTGGGAAGAACCTACACTGAATGGGATTATGGTTTACAGTGGGAGTGTATGCATATTGGCTAGGAATGTTTCTGCTTTTAGTCTTGCTCTTTGCAGAAACAAGATATTACCTGCAATACTTTGAAGTGATGGGAAGGTAACCTTTTGGATTAGGCATTTGACAGTCTCTCCCGCTAGTTTGTTATGAAAAAGGCAATTGAAAAGTCTTCTCAAAATAATTGATGGTTCTTTAACTTCAGTTAATCGCCATTGCAACTGGAGGCCGCATTGTTCCTCGCTTCTGTGAACTCACAGCAGAGAAACTGGGTTTTGCGGGTGTTGTCCGAGAGATCTCCTTTGGAACAACCAAGGACAGAATGCTTGTCATTGAGCAGTGTCAGAATTCCAGAGCTGTGACCATTTTCATTAGAGGAGGAAATAAAATGGTGAGATGCTTGGTTTGTTACAAGTGTTTTATACATACATTGCAGAATGTGTAGTTTCTTTCAAAACCATGTTAACTCTTCTTGTATTTCTCTAAGTTTTCGTTGCAGTGTGGATAAATAGAAGGGGAGGAGGGTTGTAGGCAGTGATGAATATGTGTTAGAAATCACTTGTTAGATTCACATACTAAGTTTTTGAATGAAAACTTTGTTTCTCACTATTAGATCGTATAGTTCATAGAGAAGTAATTTTACTTGTGGATGGTCTAATTTCTTTTTTCTCATGGGAGGGTGTCACTTTTATGGGTAAAGGCATACCACCATTTTTAAAAGATTGGGTTTTATTATAAATTTGGCATGTAATCTCTGATTTAAACCAGTAAAAAAATTTTAAAAGCCCAAACCAGCACCCCCCCCCCTCCACCTCCTGAATGAGACCACTTTAAATGCTGACATAATTTAAACTGGTTCTTGGTTGTAGTGTTAGTGTTAAATTACATTTAGTTTAAATCAAGTCCTACTCCAGGTGAAAACCTTATGAAGAAAAGAATATAACCTCTGGTGTGAAGAGTTCTTAAAGAAAGAAAAATGCAGCTTTAAAGGTTAGCGTAACTTGTTAAATCTTCCTGCATCTGTTGAAGCTGGGAGTTGACACAGATTGCAGTCTGAAAATAATGTTGGCATTTAAATTTATGTGTTTTACATTTTGGAAATAGGAAACATTGAAAACCTTGTTGTGCAAGTTTTTGTTGCTTGAATTTACATATCTTACAAGTAACACTGAGAAGGTGTTGGGGGTTTTTAATTCCTGCTCTGCCACTGAATATCTAACATTTTATGTTGGGAAATAGCATTAATGTAGCTGCATTAGAGCCATTAAAAGATCCTACAATTTATTTGCAGTTTCCATTTCTGTGTTAGGAAATGCATCTTCATAGCCTTCACCTGTATATGTTGTAAAATACATGCTGGTTTATAATTGCAGATCATTGAAGAAGCAAAGCGATCTCTCCATGACGCATTGTGTGTCATTCGGAATCTTGTTCGTGATAATCGTATTGTATATGGTGGTGGTGCAGCTGAAATTTCTTGTGCCTTGGCAGTCAGTGAAGCAGCAGATAAGGTAAGAAAGAAATAGTTGCAACTTTCTTTAATTTATGCAGGGAAAATAAGGATTTGGTTTGTTTTAAGAGATTCCAAAAAAACCTTCAAAGAGCTTCCACAATGTATGTTATAGAACTTTCTGACATTCGTTGATAACCAGTGCTGAAAGTTTTCCTTCTCTTCTGTAAAATGTCATTCCCAGTACTTTTTTCTTTTATGATAACAGCAGTTTAAAATGCTTTTAATTTGCAAGTAGTAGGTATTCATTCAGTTGATACTATTTCCAAGAAAATCTGCACATCGCATATTTCGTAGCTAGTGTGAAAATCAGCTTTTGCTAACATTTTTGTTCATAATAGCTGTATGAACTTAAGTTTCTTTTCCCCTAGTGCCCATCTTTGGAACAGTATGCTATGAGAGCTTTTGCAGATGCCCTAGAGGTAATTCCTATGGCACTGTCTGAGAACAGTGGTATGAATCCAATACAGACAATGACCGAAGTGCGGGCTAGGCAAGTGAAAGAAAACAACCCTGCCCTCGGCATTGATTGCTTGCAGAAAGGAACAAATGGTAAGAACTGCAGTGTGGAGAAGGAGGAGCACAATGGGGTTTTCTTTCTCACAAAGTGTCTTGGGGTGTTCCTTTGCTTTATGGTTTTGGCAGGGTTTTTTAACATATATGTCACTTCAGTTATGAACTCTTGCCCCTTGTCAAAATAAGTGGGAATGCAGGTGGACAGATACATGCATGTCTACTAGATAGAAAATATCTTAATTGCTTGAAAACCTTTATTTTGTGGCAACTCATCATTCAGCCACCAGGTGGTACAGGTCTTCCCATGGCATCCTCACAGGCAAGCTCTGGAAGTGCAGGCTGGATGGACAGAGAGGTGAAACTGACTGAATGGCAGAGCTCAGAGGGTTGTGATCAGCAGCAGAGTCTAGTTGGAGGCCTGTAACTAGCAGTGTTCCCCAAGGGTCAATACTGGGTCCAGTATTGTTTATCTTAATCATCAGTGACTTGGATGAAGAGATAGACTGCCTTCTCAACAGATTTGCTGGCGATACAAAACTGGGAGAAGCAGTTGATATCCTGGAGTGCTGTGCTGTCACTCAGAGGGATATAGACAGGCTGGAGAGTTGGGCAGAGAGAAACCTAACAAAGTTCAGCAAAGTCAGGGTCCTGCCCCTGGGGAGGAATAACCCCATGCGCCAGTACAGGCTGGGGGCTAGTGTGCTGCAAAGTAGCTCTGAGGAGAGGGACCTGGGGGTCTTGGTGAACAATGAGTTGTCAGCAAGCCAGCAGTTAACCAAGAAGGCTAATGGTATCCTGGGCTGCATTAGGAGTGCTGCCAGCAGGTTGGAGCAGGTTATTTACCCTCTCTACTCTGCTCTGGTGAGGCATCACCTGGAATACTGTGTCCAGTTCTGGGTTCCCCAGTTGAAGAGAGGCATGGTGTTACTGCAGAGGGTCCATCAAAGGGCTGCTAGAATGATAAAGGGTCTGGAGAGTTTCTTGTTCGAAGAAAGGCTGAGGAAGTCAGGCCTGTTCAGCCTCGAGAAAAGAAGGCTCAGGGGTAATCTGGTTAATGAGTCTAAGTATCTGAAGGGAGGATGCAAAGAGAATGGGGCCAAGCTCTTGGTGGTGCCAAGAAGTTAAGATTTTGCATCTTCATGGTCCAAAATGTTTGGTAAGATCCCAGACATAAAACTCCAATTTGTGCAAATTGTTTCTCGACTATGGTGGCCACGAGCAGTAATTTTAAAATGGTCTTTACAATGACATTGAAATTACTACCTCAGATTAAATGTTGTGTCTAGTTTTCAGGAGAGCATCTAGTTCTTCTGCTTCTTTTTTTTGCAGATATGAAGCAGCAACATGTTATAGAAACCTTGATTGGCAAGAAACAGCAGATTTCTCTGGCAACTCAGGTCGTTAGAATGATTCTGAAGATTGATGATATCCGTAGGCCTGGAGAGTCTGAAGAGTAAAGGCTGAAAAGCACAAAACATTAAGGGGGCCACCACAGTAGCGAAGACGGTAGTATTCTGATGCTTCATCTTCAGCTATTTATTTTGGATACTTTTTCTTTCAGATACTGTAATGGCTAATTGTTGGAAATAAAACACAATTGAGCACTGGTGGTTTCAAGACTTGTTTCAGAAGTATCATTGCATATTTTCTTATGCAGGTGTGAATATTCATAGAAAACACTTATTGAATGTATAGGAGACAAACATTGATAATGCTGTAATAAAATTCCATGGGTCCTTTTTCATTGCTTCTGCAGGTAACTCCATTAGCTGCTTGTATGCAAAGCCCACAGATTCTCATTTTTAGATGAGAATGTAAATTCTCATTGTCAGTGAAGCAAGCAGAAGTTTATTGTAGCCTCCAGTTATTCTCATACATTAAATAGATCAAGAGTGAAGTTTCAGTCTGCAGAGTTAAGGGAGCTATATTTCATGCTTCTAGTTGCTTCCGTTTTTTTCTGTTGTAGTACCCTGTTCCTGATCTATGTGCAAGGTTTTTTTTCAGGGCTAAACCCATTCACGCAAGTGGGGTTTTATCCAAAAGTTCTGTCTATTCCACTACAGATAAGTGCACTTACTATTATCTTAGAATGGTAGAGTAAAATTTACTAGTAAGGTGCCTTGCTTGTGAAACTGGTAGCAAGAAAAAAGTGGTAGACCAGAACTGATGAGCAAATCTTTCTGCAGATTTCAAAAGCTAGGGAACTATTGAAAATACCAACTGAGCACAACTTGTGTTATGTTACATGTACTTCATTTTGAAGTTTCAGAGCTTAGTAGTACAGAGGAAATGTTTAGCTAGCAGGTCTTGTTCTGATAATTGCGTGCTGTGATGGTGCATCACTTGAGTCAAACAAAATCCTTCAATGAGTGTTGATACAGAAAGAAGCTTAGAAATAACAAGTTTGACTTTTATCATGGGTGTGTTCCAGGACTTCATTATAACCAGCTATATTTTCATTGTTAGAAAATGAGTACACTGGCTGTTTCGTTGTTACTCTTTTGCCTTTTCCTAAATCAGCGTAATTTACAGGTACTCCTGTAGACCACCCCAGTTAAATTAGGTTTACTGCTGCTGAAGTCTGGCATTCGATGTCGATTTGTGATTGTAACTGTGAGTCTAAAAGCACACTGGCTCACATACAGCTATCTCTCCAGTAATACAAATAGAGAAGGGGTGTAGCTAGAATTCAAGAGGGTCATTCAGTTGTACTAATGTACCTCTTCCACCTCATAGTGAAGTTGTCCATATGATAGGAAGTGAGGAAAGAGTTACATTTTACTCATTTCACTAGTTTTTCCCTTCAACTCCTGTTCCCTGTTGTGGTTAAAGCCCTGCTGGCAGCACAGCTCCTCACTTGCTTTCCCACAGGGGATAGGGGAGAGAATCAGAAGGGTGGAAGTGAGACAACTGATGGGTTGAGGTAAAGACTGTTACGCATACAAGCAAAGTAAAACAAGGAATTCATTCACTGCTTCCCATGGACAGGCGGGTGTTCAGTCATCCCCAGGAAGCAGGGTTCTGTCACAAGTAATGGTTACTTGAGAAGACAAATCCCAAAATGCTGAGCCTTTTTCCCCTCTTCTTCCCCCAAACTGTTAGAGGTGAGCAGGGTGCTATGTGGCAGGGGCTATTGCTTTGGTTAGTACTGGGTTGTGTCCCCTACCAACCTGCTGCGCACCCCCAGCCTGCTTCTTGGGGGGTGGGGATGGAGCGTGAAGCAGGGTAAGCCCTGATGCTGTGTGACTGAGCTTTGTTTTCAGCATTGTTTTGGTCACAAATCTAAGGCATAGCATCCTACTACCTACTGTGAAGAAAACTGGCTTCATCCCAGGCAGAGACAGTACACCTGTCCTGTCTGCATCGGGGAATGCCATAACCCTGCACTGCTGCTGAATGTCCCCACCAGGAGGATGGAGGAGATGAGAGGGAGGGTTCTGTGCAGGCACTGCTGCAGTGGGCAGGCAGAGGGGAAAGCCTGTCGTCTTGCTCTGCAGGTGGTGCATGGAGTTGGTATGCAGCACTGGAGCTTTGGCCCATTAACAGTGGACACATCTTCAGTGTGATGGGCTGGTAGTTCAGCAAGGATGTGTGAGCTGAGACCTGCTCAGAATTAGGAGGTGGTGTGTTGCCTTTGGGGTTGCCTTTTCTTCTAAGGGCAAGTTTTGATGGTAAACCCCAGCCTAGTTCAGAAGCGTCTTGGAACTCAGGACAATTTACTTCAAAACTGGTGAAATCCTGTGGTTTTGCTGATATGACTTACGAAAATAAAGGTTTTGTGCTCTGTAAATAAACATGGTTTTACTGTTGAGTCAGATCTTAAAATGGGAACTCTGAAGTTTGGTGATGGAACTTTGAAACAATTGTACAAAAGAAAGTCCTTTTAGAGGCTTGTACTTCTGGTCTTCAATATTATGAATGTGTAGTGCTAGCACTGATAATTGGTGCATGGAGGCAATTGGAAGGCAAACAACTTTAATCACATTGTGCAAGTATTAAACCAAATTAGTGAAACCAGTGCAGCTCAAACTGGTACACTTTCAAGCAGTAAGTACTTGAATTTGTGCTTTGAAGGAACAGTGAGAATACGGGTATTTTGCTTTTCTGTTGTGGTCTGCCTCCAGTCAAATACAACAGAGCAAAAGTTGTAAATAACAGTTCGATTTTGGAGACAAGCACTGATACTCAAATTAAGCATAGGGTGTTTGTAACCATCAGGAAGTAAAAGCAAGCCCCATTGCGTGTGTGGGGCTGAGGGCTGCAGGCCCCTCGGTCCCGTCAAGTGCCGCTCCGTTACACCCGGGAAGGCGACGTTCACCACTGGAGGGCAACACACGCCTGCCGCTGCTGTAGCAGGCTGAAACCAGGGCAAAATGGAGCGAGCACCCAGGCAGGACTTTCCCAGCACCCCCGACATGGCACGAGTATGTCAACAGCAAGACCTGAATCCTTCCGGATCCCCCTCAAAGGTTTGGTTGCTTCACCTAGTTTCATGTGCCCTCAAATCCAGGTTTTCACATCTTCCTGGGACCCTTACCCTAGCCCTACCTTGTCCTGCTAGTTCTAGTTCCCCTGTTACCAGCCAGCTTTTCCCAGCCTCCTCTCTTTCTCTGGGCTCCTTTCCTTCTCCAATCTTTCGCACCTCCATGCTGACGCAGCGCTCATCTTCGCAGGCACACAAGCAAGGCTGCCAGGAGCAGAGCACGCAGATTCCTCTCCAGCTCTAGGGGTCACACCAGGCCCACAGCAGCCCCGGGCCATGCACCTGGGGCTGGGCTCTGGCTTTGGGTGTGCCACAGTGATTCAGGTCTGAGCAGATTTTTGTCAGGAATAGTGTTAAACAGAGTTGTGAAACAACATTCTGGTTTCTCTACAAACTGACACTCTAAGAGACAAGAACCTGATGTTTGGTCTTTTCTGATTGTGTTCTGCATGGGAAAAGCTGCCTCCTAATGCAAGCAGTTCCTGTCTGAACAAGCTGATCTGATAAGCTTACAGACAGCCACAGACAGGGTCTGAAGTGCAGCAAGTCAAGCAGTCTCCCTAACACACAGGTCTGCAAACTCCCTCTGTAATATCAAGACACCTGGATATTAGGATATCTAGACCCAGACCTACCTAAGCTATGCTGACTGGCTCCAGGTCCTGCCAGGCTGTATGTCCTTACGCAAAGGCTGTGCAGAAAAGAGGGTGCCATGGGAGCTGCTCTCCTCTGTGGCAGAATGGCATGACTGTCCCTTGCACTGTAACAATTACTGTTATATTGGCCATAGGGATCATTATTACACCCTCTGGACTCCTACCACCATCCAAGGAGGGATGGTTCAGTTGTGAGGTTTGGGTCTGGAAGAGTAGCCTTGTTTGTCCTCCTAGTATACAAGTGCGTCTCCATTTCACTTCTTGGAGGGTTTCCCAGGAACTTTCTGCCAGGGAACATTTCTCACCATGTTAAAGAGCCAATTAAATGGACTGACAGTGTTTGCTTTGTAAACAACTCATCTCTGTGATACAAGAGAGAGTTTGCTGAACTCAAATGACTCCGGGCTAGAGCTTTAGTACATTCTCTGTAAGATATGGACCCTGTGATACAGGCCTGGTGTACATGGAGTAGGATCCACATCCTTGTGAGATTCCTCCCTGGGACCAGTAACTGTGTTATGGTGATGCTCCTGCCCTGCAGTGCTGAATGGCAGTAGCATGGGCACTAAAAGAAACAGGTCTCTAGCAGCTTTCTGGTGCCTGGGTGCTTACCGAACATGGGACACTGCTACCAGGGCTGTGAGTGCTCTCCTCTTGCTCCCCACCAGAGGTTTGGCTACTTTCACTCAAGGCCAGCTCTGGCATGGCACATCTGTGTCACCTGGAATCACACTGCTGGAAGAAGTGGGGGTGAGAAAGAGCTGGGAGAATCCCAGCAGAATAAACTTTTGCTCCACAGCTGCGTTTAAGCTCAGGCCCGTGCCCTTGCTTCTTGCGTGAACTATGTTTCAGTTATGCCTGTGCCTTGCTGGTACCGATGATGGTTTGACTTCCTGGCTTGTCCTTAGCCTTGCCTAAGTCATCTTGACAATTCACTGACCCAGGTCACTGTGGCTGGACCTGCTCTGCTTTTCTTGCTTGGGTACAGGGATGTCAAGGATCTTTGGAAGAGAACAGTGGCCAGAAGTCTGAAAAGAACACCTCAGAAAGCCATTAGAGGAGACTCAACTCTTTGGGATGGGCAGTGGGGAGACAGCTACTCTGCACTGTATGAGCAAAAAGGGCTGTGCAAGCAAAGGTGGAGTGAGCAAAGGAAAGCTGAGGAACCTCAAAGAAATCAGCAAAATCTGTTCACTTGCTTACAGTGAATGGTGGACAGCTGGGACTTCAGTCAGGGAAAGAAGAATAAGACATTAGAATTAGGAAAACAGATGTGAGTGATGTTATCAAGGATTGCTGAAGGCATCAGCTCTGTGGGATGGGGTACTACCATAATCCCTCTCTCCCTCTCAGAAAAGTCGAGCAGCTGAGCAGCACAGGATTATAAATGCTCAGTGTGGATTCTAATGCTTTTTCTGTTTGCGTTAGGGCCCATAATAGAGCACAGTGTTTTCTGCCATGAGGAAAAGATCATGACTGCACCAGCTTCATCTTCAAAGTATCCCAATGCAATGGCCAAAGGAACAGCAGCAACAAGGAACTTCAAAATGCTATGAGTGAATGAAGGTGCTGCACTTGTCTACTCACCTGTACTGTGTCTCAGGGATTCCCATTCTACTCGACTGGAGCTTCACTTCTCTGCCTCAATACAAACCAAGGGAGATTTCTTTCGTCCTTCTTTGCACCAACTGTCTGTGCTGCCAGGGACTATATATTCCCTTCCCTGAACTCCAGTGTGCAGTTTAGCTCTCAGAATCCACAGGGGGAAAAACTATTAAGGATTGCTAAATCTAATGTTTCCATCTCTCTGCAGGCTCCCCTTAAGCCAAAACCTGCTGAAAGCTGGAAAGGGTCTTTGAGGAATTATCAGTGTTCTTATATTTATTGTTTTAAGAGGTGGGATATTGGATTGTATTAGCCCTTTGGTCTGATGTGGTACAGGCATTCTTATTATCTGACTATGCTGAGTAATTATACTATCTAAGTATGACTATGCTGAGTAATCATACTTACTATCTAAGTATGACTATGCTGAATAATCATACTATCTAAGTATGACTAGCATAATATGACATATACTAAGTATGACTATGCAAGCTTCTCATTCTTTGTGTTGTAGATAAAACCATCTGGTTTAAAGAACAACAAATAACTGGCTAACACTGGTGAACTGACATGTTTTTTTCTGGTTCTCATAAGGTAGCTATTAAAATTAGGAAGCTGCCTTAGACTTTTAAAGAGGTCTTTAAATGTACCTCTTTTCCTGGATCATAGCCCAAAGTTACAGGAACAGTGCATTCTCTCCATACACTAATTTCTGGAAAAAAAGCAAATACAATTGTTTTATATTTGAATTAATATTGTACCACTTCAATAAGCAAAGAGGCTTTAACTCTTTACAATTTACTGAGCTGCCACTGAAGCAGCATTGCTTTTCCTCAAAATCTTTTTATAGGTTCAATATTATATGAAGAGTCTTGAAAATATTTTCTTGAATTCACATTTAATTTGTAGTGGCTTGTTCTTAGAAGAAAAATAAATAGAACTCAAATATTTAAATGTCTCATTTGAACTTAAAGATTTTGTGATTTCTGAAACAGTATAGTGCTTTCCTTACCCTGTGCAAAGAAAACCGTTCATTTCCCTAAACCTCATAAGTAGTCGAGCTGATTCCTCAAAGATGCCCTTTATTTTTTCTCTCCAGATCAGGAGGCAGTGATTTCCCTGCTGGCACTAACACAGCCCATGGACAGAGGGGACTATCTAATGTCACCTCAGCTGCTCTGATCTCAGGGCTCAGCCTCATGCTGTCTCGGTTTCAAGAAGCTGATTTGATTTATGAGCCTTATGGCACCTAGTTCTCAGAGCATCGTAAAAAGCCTGTCCAACATTAAAACTGCTGAGTTCCTGCTCTCTAACTGGATGTCTCATGGTGAACTTCTCTACCAGCTGCTCATATTCATCACTCACTGACCATTCCCTTCATCCAGCTCGCAAGTGAAAAGCTCTCTGCCATCTCCTGACCTTTCTCCCATGTGTACACCACCAACTCCTCTGCTGCCAGGTATGTGTCCCCTTAACCCACCATCGGGAGGTGATGGTCCTCACACTCGGCTGGGTTTTCCAGTGAACGTAAAGCTTCTCCAAGGAGCCTTGAACCACCTTTTGATGTACTTGCCCAGATGGTTGTCTATTCGACCCACTCTCTGCTGCTGTTTTAATCTGAGTCTTGGTCTGAGCTGACATTAGCTGGTTTCCTGCTTTTCACATCCAGCTACTGTGCTGGCTGGCATTTTGCAAGTGCCTTGACTAGACAGTTAGATAAGAAGTCTTCTCATTAACACATCTCTTGTAATTGGAAGAAGGCCAAAGGCTGGGAAAGGCAAGTTTCCAGCTCTGCCTTTAACTATTATTAACACTAATAGTTAAGGTTAAATAGTGCAAGTGCTAGTGACTGGGAATGAGCTCAGAGGATCAGAAGGTGATGTGTGGCAAGTGCTGGGGAAGCAGGAGTGACTGAAATGACCGAAAATCCATCCTTGGCTGAATAACTTTGGCACAAGTTTACAATGGCACATCCTTTTAATACTTGTTGCTCTGCCTCGCTTTTCAGCTATGTTGACTCACTCTCTAAGAAAAGCTACTGCTACAGATCCTATGGGAGCTCCATTTCTGACTCCTCAGGATCTGGGTCAGGCTCTCTTTCTTACTCGTTCATGCTGAGACCATGCGGATGCCTAGGAGATGGACAGATCAGCGCAGTCGTGTCTCTTTTGACAAAGAAAGTTTGCAGCAATTTCTTCTTTTGCTAATACAAGATGTATGCACCCTTCAGCTGTGGCTTGTTTAGGAATAGCAGAGAACATAATCAGAGATGTGTCCTTTTCAAAACTGAGCACTATTATTGCTTTTGAGTAGAAGTGCAGAAGCTAAAGGCCAACAAAGTTCAGTGAATGCTTAACAGTGGTTTCATTTCTTGGCTGAAACTAAGCATGGGAGAAGATGAAACTTAGTTCTGGAAAGAGCACTCTGGAGCTGGTGGAAAACAGGTCGTGTTACCAAATCTTGATTCCTGATGCAGCAGTTAGTGGGTATGAGTGTTTGAATCCTTGGCGTGCTTCCAGCACTGGAAGCTTCAGCCGCTGCAACACAGCAGTGCAAGCATTTGAGGCACTAAGATGTGGTAATGAGAATCCCTGTCATACTGTCCCTTTAAGGTATCTGTCCCTTTAAGGTACTGCAAAAAACATATTCCTGCTTCGCTCTGAACGTAAGGCAGAATAGGGAGAGGACCTTTGCACACCAGTGTGGGATTGTGATACCTACCTCCAAGCCTGAGCTGTAGGCTCTGCTCCAGGTCATTAAAGGAAGATGGGCTAGCTCCTATGAGGGTTTAAGTAGTGCCACAGATGAGAGAGCAGAGGTCTTGCAGAGCACACAGAGAAGGTAATTCAGCAGCTCTGGTGTTCTGACTGTACAAATCAGAGACCTGGTCCTGTTGGCTTCTGGTCTATGTACTGGGATTCCTGTGGACGACAGGACCTCAGTGACTTTTAGCAATGCGTACATAGGCTCTTCTCCATCGTGGAAGAGGGATACAGGAAAGATGTGCAAGAAATCATTTACACGTATCCCAGTTTATGTGCTGCCAATTTAACCCCTAACCCAGGCAGGTTGAATTTCTCCTGTGTACATCTTACCAACATATGTGGTAATATGTGTACATTTGTGCTCTCTGTGTACTAGCATAAATGACTCTCATGGCAAAGCTGCAGGCCGGAAAAACTGGGTTTAAGAAGGCTATACAGCCCTTTCTCAGGAAGTATTCATAGCTATTCCCTAATCATTAGCCTATCAACAGCACTACAAGGAAAGAAAATGTGGGGATGTGAAGACAATCCAATAAATTCCTCAGCTGTGAGACCTTGAAGTCTGTCTCAAGACATGTACTGGCTGTTTCTCTGTTTTTAAATGCTTCTTTTCAGCCCCAGGATTCAGGCAAGAAATTATTTTCCTTAGTGACTGCCCAGACTTGACTGGTGTGTTAGTCCTTACCTGACAAGCTATATCAAAAAGTGAGTTTTAATCTAAGCAGTGTGTGTCTACATGACCTCTTCCCTTGTCTGCAGGCTGACAGGTTGTAGCCCTTGGTTCCTAATTAAACAAAGTGATTTGGCTATGAAACAGTGAGCAGATTTACCACTAAAGTAAATACATGTTCAAATCACAAGACAATGAAGGCTAGTGAGGGAGATTTGCAAAGCAACAGCTTTGTGAAGCAGCATGGAAATTGCTGCCAGCATCCCATGAAACCCTGGAGTAAAGGGAAAAGCCAGAAAAGCAAGCTGAACACTATCCACCCTAAAGTTAGCCTGCCTTGCAAATGGTTTGTCTTTGCTCTTAGTAAAGAAAGGTTCCTCACTTCTAGCAAAGATTTTCCCATTCCCCTTTCTTTTTCCTTACCATCATCTGATTAGGATTATCTACAGGAGAATAGCAATTTCCCCATGCCATTGTCTCAGACCCTAAGAACAAGAAAGTTTATAAGGAGGGTTGTGAAATCCAACTTAATCCAACCTGAGCATTGGTTCTGATATGCTACTTGCCTCTGAATAATTCTAACATGTGGATACTATCCAGCCATCCTCCTCTAGCAAGCTGAACAGTCTCAAGAGTCACTGAAGAGCAGCAAAATCTATATCAGAGCTTAGCAAAATGAGTAGCTGTGCCAAAAACCAGACATACAGGAAACAGGACCTGGATCCATGCAGACATTATTGCCCCTGCCTTCTCCAATATTAGAAATTTAGCACCTATATGGATAGTGGTGAGGTGTGCACTTAACATTGCTGGTATAAGATCCAAACTCCATGAATGTAGACTGGTCTATTTTAATCAAGGCAAGAGAAACAAGTCATTAAGTGATGCAGAAAGGAGCTACTGGAGCTGCTCAGAGGAAATCGTTTTGACTAAACAGAGAGGTACTGGTTTTGGTGCCTTTCTTTCATTGGGAATGATTGTTACTCCAGCAGCAACAATACGCAACATACTTCACTTGCGTGCAAATACTGTGTGGGGTTGTGCAGATAGATAGCTTTGTTAGACTTCAAGAATTATCAGCCAAACAGCCCAGCAAAAATAATTGTAACAACAGCAAATTGTTAATGTCTTTGAATGAGATCAACTTAAACGTTCATGCCATTTCTTCTCTAGTGATTTAGTCTGTGGCAAGAGATACGGAATTTAAGTTGCAAGTGTGAAACTCAGGTTTGTTCTAGAGTTGTTGTGTGGCTGAGTGGCAGGGCCGGTTGTACCCACATCTAGCATACTTACATCAATAATTCCCCTGGTGGTCAGGAACTCCTCAGCTATTCAGATGTATAGATGAGACAATAGGCTGATCTGAGACGGTGAGCCAACTCTAACTGAACTCCTAGCCACCTTCACAATAAAGTGTTTGGCTAATCGCCACAAGAGCCTCAGAGGGGAGGTCTGTAACTACCGGGAGATCCCCCAATGCAGCTCCTGCTGTGCCCCAACTAACTGATAATGTTTCAGGGTGGAAAATATGGCCATCCCAGAGACTCCCAAAGGGGGATCTGATGTAGAATTGATCAAGCTGTATGTAAGTCCTGTTTAGGGACTACAGGAATTGTCTTCCAGAGCTGTGAGACTCATTATAGTCCTTTATGAGAAGAGACTAATTCCAGGTCTCTTACTGACGAGCTCTGAGGAGGGCTACAAGTCTGTTGCTGGACTGAAACACAGAAAGACCTATTAAAATCCTTTATATGTTGGCTGAAATCACATAGTAGTGAGAGTAAAATGAGAAATATTGGTTCTGACCTCTGGAGACAGGGGGTATTGGCATGCACAATGGGAAAGTGATGGCAACCACAATGCAGGCAGAGCAAGGAGTCCAGTGTACAGTAAACTGAAGAAAAGGTGGAAGGAAGTCAAGGCTCTTGTTTCAAGGAACACAGTCCTAAGCTGAAGTCCAAGGTGTACGAGCTAATGGTAAGAAGGGGTGGAAAGGAAAATGAGAACTCAGGATCAAGTCTTCCAATTCTGTGTCTAACTCTGAGAGAACTGTAATACGCCTTACTGGTTAAGGAGACATGAAGTCAGGATTAATGAATACTGCTCCCAGCTTACTGGATGACCTAACTTACAGCTCAGGACTTTGCCCTGTGTCCAGACTTCTCATCAGTGAGGCTTCCACCCATTGAACCAAAGCTATTCTTGGTTGTGAGTGGCCAGTTCCTTCCCCCCCCCCCCCTCCCATTCCTTTGGCCAGTGCCACATACCATATGCCATAAACTCATCTCTCTCCTGCAGTGACAGAAGAAAAGGACAGGAGCATCCTGTTACAGCCAGATCTCTGCCAACCCTATCCAATTCCTGACATGCCCTTATGCAGTCAGGAACCAGTGGGAGGGTGGCAGGCTTCTCAGGGGCTGCCTATTGTGGCTCTCACTTAATCCTCAGATTTCCATTATGGAGCAGAACAGAAGAGACCAACCAGTTAAGCAGTTCCTGGGGTAGCCCAGCAACAGTAAACTCAAACAGAGGTTGGCAATGGTTATCTTCAAAGACAAGCAGAGAGTCACCAGGAGGCCCAGCGTCCCTCTGCCCTAACCTTCTCCAGCACTGGGAATAGAAGCCACCCAACCTGCCTGCTGAAGTCCACTCCTACCCTGCTACCAGAAGCACCCAAACAGCAGCTGCTCTTCTTGGAAGTGCTTACTTATGTTTCTAGATGAACAATAAACAGTCCTGGTAGGGTAAAGGTGCTGCAATCTTCTCTGAAGTACTGTGAGCAGTATGGGTATAACCTGAGGACACAAGTGCATGCCTCTTCTTGCTACAGCTCCCCACATCAGCAGTGATTCAAATAAGTCATGAGTGAGAGTAGCACCTCTCCCAGCCAAGTGAAAGGAGCCATCAGGTTGTACACTAAGCACCCTTTATTGCTTCTTGAGAGAGCAAAGCCTTCCAAGGTTTTGTATCAAGGGATAACTCTTCGGCAGCAGGACAACCCCCATAAAAGTGAAATTTAGTGGATGGACAAGTGATACAGAAGCAGGGCTGGAGGAGTGAGAAAGATGGATGAAAAGCAAGCAAGGGAGAGAAAAGAAATAGTATCACACAAAGAAGACCCCTCAAAGCTCCTCAGGAGCTGAAGGAGGGAAAATAACCAGGTGAGCCAGGTGCAGAGTAGCTCTGGGGACAAAGCAAGGGGACTCAGATCTGCCTGTTTCAAGTGGTTGTTTGCAGACATCTCAGCAGCAATCATGGCAACAGGGCTGTTTTTCCTGAAGCCAGCTCTAAATAGCTAGATATCAGATACAAACTAAATAACAGACTGTTATACCACTTAAGATATGAATACTTTCTCACTCTCTGCTAAGAAACCTGCCAGCAAAGCTCAGGTGGAAGCTGCATTCCGAGTTAGCACACAGAAGGTGGCTATCAGGGCCTAAAGCGAGAGCAGGAGCCTCGTGATTTAACTCAGAGATACAGGAGCCGGCCAGAGACATGTGTCCTCAGTGGGGTGCAGCTTGTAAACAGCAAAGAAGGGTTAGAAGTGCAATTAGTCTGTATGACAACTGTGACCACCTTCTGTCACCACACTGGGCCAGGCCAAATCCCCCTTCCTCCCTCTCCTGCACAAATCTGGGCCAAGACACAGGGCTTATAAACATGCTCAGCTGCCTGTCAGCCCAGGGGAAAACAACAAACACACCCACAGCAACAGGCAGGACTGTATATGGACAAGCCTGGACTATTGGCTGGCACGGCTGGCTGTCAGACCTTGAACAGACTGTAAGTAGGGAAGCCAAGGATACTGGAGAATCGTTGCGGGATTTAGTAGTGGTCAGTTCTCTTCTTGTGGTCAGCACTGACACAGATAGCCCAGCACAACACAAGAACTAAAATTATAGTAGCAAGATACTGTGCAACCCAAGCTACAGGATGTGGGAAACACCAAGGCAGAGATCAAACACCTTTGATCTCTTTTCTAAAGCATTTCCCTCCAGTTCATGCATCTCCACTCAGGCTAACAGCTGAAACTCCATGAGCCATTGCATGTTTCCCAGTCAGGAACCACATATCTTCTGATCCAGACAGTTTCAATCCTGTAGCTCTTTGTCCTTTGGCATGACAATGTGGGTTTTTATGACTTCTCATGGCTTCTCAGCTACAAGCAGCTCTAGAACACATCAGCTGGGTTGCAGTTGTTGCCAAAATGTTCCTACGCGAAGAAGAATGAAAGGCAACAAATTCCATCATCTCTTTCCATCCCTGTGCTCAGAAGGACAGTTGTTCACAACAGGTCATATTTTGTGTTTTTTTTTTATCAAAGGTCCTGCCTGCTTTGTCTTTGAAGTGAAAGTCAAAACTCAAGAATAAGCAGTGTTGGTGGAGGGAGGCACAGGCACTATGTTGTCTTGCATTTGCTTTATCGCATTCCCTGAGATGCTTTCTCCCACTCATTTCTGGGTCCCTCTACAGTCTCCTGGCATCTGTGTGCAGAGACGGAAGGGTCACACGCGATGGTCAGCATGCAGTCTTGCTCAGGAAACAAGGTTACAAAGGAACTCTGGGAAATATGGAGAATTATTCCTTTGCTGACCTTCCTAAAAATCTTCAGTCACAGTCCCACTAATGATATCTTACAATGTTTAAGTGGGAAGGGATGGAAGTGACATAATGCCAGTCAACCAGGTAGAAAGAAGATTATATGCTCCACGCTCTAGAAATTACACCAAAAGCCCAACTGGAGAGGTCCTGAAGGCTGGACCTCTGCTGTGCCTTTGCTCACTGAGTCAGCCAGTCCAATTGAGTGACTTTCATTAATCTTCATATAGGAGGAAATTACATTGGCCCTGCTATCCACCCTGGTCCTACTCTCCCCTTTCTGTCGTGAGTCTAGGCAGCAGCACAATATGGTCTATGCGCTGGGGGCATTGCTGACCTGTGGTTAGCCCAGATAATTTGCTTAAGTGTTCCCTTCAATAATCAACATTTTAATTCTGAGATGACTCATCTGTGCCACTGTTTGACCACTATCATAGCCTGGGTTAATCACTTTCCTATCTGCCTGCGATTTCCCATCTTTGTAGCAAAGAGCATTCATTTCCACTTTTTCTTACCAACACTTCCTATGCGTAAGGAGTGCTATGACTAAAGGATATGTCCAATTAATGGATCCAGTTTCGACTCATCACCCTGCCCCTACAATACCAAAGTGCTGGCAAATACCTTCCATACACTCTGAAGGTTCTTGTTTGTATCACAAACCCCAGGCTGCTGCTGACCATGACTATTCAGGAGTGTACACACAGAACAGGGAGCAGAATCTGTAGTGAGGTCCACTGGGGAATCCAGAAACAGGCCATGTGTCCTACCAAAAGCCATTGGATCCATGCCCCTATCCTGTGCATGCAGTATGCTGCACTAGGCACTAGTGCCTGGATTCACACTTCTTGGACCACAGATGCTGCTGCCAGAATTCACATAGTCTGGCGAGCTCTGTAATTACCCAATTTATCTCTTCGTTCCACCCTGGAGAGGAGTGAAGTACTGGGTCTTTCCCTCCCCTTTGGAGCCGCCTGATGCCTCTTCGGGTATGACACCAGATCCTAGTGCCTGCCTTAGCTGAAATGTTACCCTTTACAGTGCGGGGCACCCGGCCAGCTCTCCTGCACCAGTGGCTGTGTGTGCGAAGGGCCAGCATGTTTGCACGCAGCTCCGTTCCATTCAGCCTCTCCGAGCAGCTGCTGCGGGGGTGATGGGGACAAGCAGATCTGTTTTCAGACCCCCTGGGGGGGCTTCAACAGGTCTGTTTATTCACTGATTTAAGAAATCCAGCTGCAGTTATGGTTAAGCCGCTGAGGAGAGGAGACCAGGCTGAGGGCTTGGATCGGGGCAGGTCTGCCACTGTGCGCGCTGCTGTGCTAGCTCCATTGTTACCCTGCTCGTATCACCATCACACATATGCTGCAGCCACAGTGCTGATTTCATCACTTAGCTATGTATCACACAACTTCCTGAAGCAGAAACCCCTTCTGCCAAAGTCTTAAGGTTCTGTGATAAAGGAGAAAGAGAAACATTCCTCTTCATTGCCATTGCTCACTGTCAGTAGCTTCTGTCACATCATCTTTGTCAGGCAGCACTGAATCCCTGATCCTCATCAACATGATTGGCTTCTGCAAGAAGACATGCTTGGTCCTGTTGAAATCAGACAGTTTTATCTGTTTCCCCAAAGATGTCAGTGTTCCACCTGTAGTGGTTTTGTATTTACCTTCAAATCATGGATGGAAATGTAGATCGTTTTCAAATATTGATCCCTGCAGAAACCAACCAAAATAACCAGACAGCATTTCCAGCTGACAATTATTTCTCCTGTCCACTAAAAGTTCTCAGTTCACTTAACTATGCTTTATTGGCTTGTCATAGTACATCTTCTTAATCAATACAGCATACTCGAATTTCCTTTATATCAATAGGTCATGCCTTACAAATTGTGTACTGTAATGCTATGAATTTACTTTATCGGACACAACATTTTTAGCGAACAATGCTGAGTATCATATTCCAAAGGGCATGTTCCTAACCTATAACTCACTATTAGCAATCATCTGTATCAGATTTTCCACTATTTTTCATCAGATAGTTGTCAGCTACCTGGCCTTTAGAACCGTTAGGGCTTCTCCACTTTAAACACAGCTACGGTGTTGGTACCTTAACACTCCTGTGCTATTCCTACAGTGATCAAAGAGTAATTAAACCCAAATCTCAGCAGGCCAAAGTTGTGCAGCACTCATTATCTTTTGGGGTAATGAAAGATTATAAAATATGGAAGTGGACAGAAGAAAAATGTATTGTGAACAGGGCAAGCGCAGTGATGGTTCATAAAGTAGGTTGGGGAGCTGGAAGAAAGACATGAGGGATAAGTGATGTAGAGAGCAGGAAAAGTACAAGAGAGTAGTATGAAGGTGATGTTGCTGAGAGAAAGATGAATGAAAGGTGTTTAACAGGTGATGGGTAGCAGAAAGGGAAAGTTAATGAGGAAGGTAAGTAATAGTAGAATTCCATTGGGTGAGAAGATACTGGCAAAAGACAGTTGGACGTCAGGCAACTACGGAAGAGTGTGTGCAGGAAAGTATCTGAGGTGAAAAAAAAAGCTGGGATACTAGAAACTATGGTGCTGGACCAGTGCATTTTTTAAAGTTACTAAGCCATTGAGAATGGAAACTAAGATGGGCATGTTTCCAGCAATAGGGTCAGGCTAGGAGCTGGGAAGGATTACCAACAGCATAATCCTGGGGACTGGAAAGAGGTAGTAAAGTAATGAGAGCTTCTAACCTCTAATTCTCTACTTGCTACCTCTTTCCAGGACTAAAATGTGCACCTAGAAGGACACCGGGGGATTAGGAGATAGGAGATATGTGCTGCTAGGGAAGGGTTAAAGTGGTGATAAGAAATGGAAGAAGGAGGACCTTCTTAGAGCGGTAACCGGGCATCTGAGAGCATGAAGGACATTCTCTTAGGATCTGAAAGCAGTACGGGGAGGGAGGTGTGCTCAACACCATCATCAGTGCCCAGCTACCATCTGCAGCCACATGCTGGGAGCTTCCCAGCACCTCCACCCCACCAGCCTGAAGCCACCGTTCAAGGATTCTGGTGGAGGCCCAGGCAGCATCGAGGGGTGGTCCCTGCCATGTACAGGTTGTCCTGAGATGGCAGCAGGCTCTGTCATGCCCCTGCTTTCCCACATCAAGCAGACCCCACAGACATTTTATTATGAAGGGAAAAGAGCCACATACGCAAACACAAAAGTACATATTTTGCTCTATTTTGAGACAAGGCAGGCACTGCAGCACCTAGAAAACACCCTGGAGTCCCTGTGGCCAGGAAGCGAGCGGGTGCTTCACACACGGACAGTTATTTCCAAAAGAAGGATATTTTCAAGCCCCAATGAAGCACAAGCAGGTGGCACTGGGCAGCACTGAACCATGGGGTGAGGACCATCAGTTGGAGAAGGAGCTTGGCTCCATGACAACAAAGAAGTTGCCCTCTGGATCACCATGGCCTCTCACACCCAGGCCACCATGGTGCCTCACACTCTGAAGTCCCTTGCAGGGTGAGACCTGCCATCTTGCCCCTATGGGGAACAGGCTCTAGGGCTTCACTGCAGCCTCCTGGCTGTTGCCATCCTCCAGTCGCCAAGGGCGATCGACATAGCGCAGCACCCCACTGACGGGGCAACGCTTGGCAGGATCTAGGGCTAGCAGGCTCCGCAGCATCAGGGCAGCCTCAGCTGTCAGGCGTTTCCAGTGGCGGGGCAGGTCCTCTTCCAGGCCTGTCTCTTGCCACTGCATGAAGTCCTCAAAGAAAGGGTCATCTGGCAGGCTCTGCTCCCAGGGGAAGTAGCCAGTCAGCAGACAGAAGAGCAGCACGCCAAAGGCCCAGGCGTCCAAGCTGGTGTCAATGGGCACCCCCTGGGCATCAGCGGTGTTGCTCAGCTCCGGGGCGGTATAGGGGATTACCCCGGCCACCAGCTTCAGCTTGGTACCCTTGGGCCGTGTAAGCCCGAAGTCAGTCAGCTTGATGCGTCGACACTCAGGATCGAAAAGCAGCACGTTCTCAGGCTTGATGTCACGGTACACGAGCCCTCGGCTGTGGATGAACTCCAGCGCGCTCACGAGCTGCTTGGCACACTGCTTAGCGGCTGGCTCGGGGATCCCATCCTGCCCAGAGAGACAGACAGGCAGTGCAACTTACTCATGACACCTTGGCAGCTCTGCTAGCTACGCTTCCACCTGCCTGCTCTGCACTGGGGAAGACCTTTGTATTTCTGGTGTTGCAAGCCTGAAGCTGTTTCAATGCTGTAGACATCAATGCAACAGCCCATTGCCCTTACCTCCCTCTGACCCAGCCAGCCCGCACAGTGGACAAATGCTACAGTCCCAGTCCCCATGGCCTTACATCAGCACTCACCCGGGGTTTGATGATAGAGATGAGATCTTTGTGCAGTGCTGGTTCGTAGAGGAAGCCATAGTACTGACTGGACTCAATGGCAATTCCAAACATGCCGATGATGGCAGGGTGGGCGGCGAGGGAGAGTGCCACACAATACTCATACAGGAAGGTGTGCAGCTTGGTACTGGCTTTGGGTAGCAGCTTGAGAGCCATAGGAGTCCCTGGGAATAGGAAGAGTGGGTTTGACTCTCCTGAAAGTCACTCTCCTGAAAGCCAAACTGAGAGGGCACTGAGCAGCCATGGAACTGGACACTCACAGCCACAGGGAGGTCTCTGACCCAAAGCTTTGTGTAGATATATCCTGTGGACACCAGATCTGGGACCAGCTGTTGCCACTGGTATGGATTTTGAGCCAGTCAGTGCACAGGAGCACAAGGGAAAGTCAGGCTACACAGGCTCATCAGTCTCAACCGGGACTACTGGCGAAGAGTAGTGTCAGGGCTCTGTGGGTGCTATTAGGCCTTAATGGCCTTGGCCAACTCCACCTAAGACCTCTACTCACACCCTCTATCCATGGGCCTTAGGGCACCATTTAAGCTCAGGCCTGGGGCTTCACTCCCTGCCTGAGCTACGTGGTGGGAGTGCTGTTTTCCAGCTATACCACATCCGTGTCAATGCCTAGTCCTATTGATCCTGACTTGTGGATTGACTTCCCAGCTTGACCCTGCACCTGCCTCATCAGTATAACTTTGCCTGATGTTCTGGTCTGTCCCCTGAGCACAATGGGATGCTGCCTGGCTGGGGAGGTCCTGTCCTCAGCGTTCCCTGGGGAACCCCCATGGTGCCTGGTGCCTGGCCCCAGGGAACCACCAGCCCACCCAACACTCTGGTGAGTGAAGAGGAAACAAGGCATAGTGGTTCACAGGGCACAGTCCGTTCCTTACCTCTCTGCCTGTGGGTCACTAACATCACGTGGCCATATTTGCCCCTGCCCAGCTCCCGAATAACCTCATAGTGCTCAGCCACCTCAGTGCGCACCAGGCTCTGAGCTGTGATCTCCAGGAGCTCCTCTAGCATGGCTGGTGCCGCTGTCCCTGCTGCTGCTGCAGCCACAGCTGAGCTCTCGGCCATCGATGAGTGCTGCAGAAACACCACAGCCTGAGTCAGGAACATCACAACATGCACAGAGAAAACCAGATCAAACTCGCCATGCAAACCATGCCATGGCAGCAGGTGCTTCTGCCACTTGGAGCCTGAGTACTTTCACAGATGTGCTAGAGTTGAGCTTGTGCTTTTATACAGTACACCCCTGGGCAGAGCCCCTCATCATGTAACAGGTCCCATATTGAAGAGAACCTCCATCAACCCTCTAATCCTTTCTGGCCTCCAGACTCTAACTGTAGTCCTGGAGCCTCTCTTTTCAAGGACCTGGATCACCTTTCTGTGTCAGCTTGGCTTTCAGGCCTCCTCTTATTCTAGTCTCCAAGGTACCATGTCATCTTACTCTCCTTAGCCTACTGTAGCAAGACCATGCCTCTCTACTCAGAAACTCACCCTCACTTCTTACTGAAGAAAGTCCTTGAGGTAGCAGCAGAGAGAGGCCTGTTCCTTAGGCAGCGGCACATCTAGCCCATGACAAAAAAGGGATTACTAGTCAGGCAGCGTGCTCAGAGCAAGCCAAAGGGAGCTCAGTACCTCACATGCCTGCTGACATTTCTGACGCAGTCACTCATCTGTGCAGCCAAGAAACCCGGGCAGGAAGGAAGCTTGGACATCAATGGCATTCTGACCTACAGCCAGCTGCTTCAGACCCATTTCAGAGAAATGCTTTTTAGCCCCCCAGCCAGCTACAAGGCAACATTTTAAGGCACCTATGGCATCACTTTCCCCCTGACTACCTCCCTGTGCTCTGAACGCAGGCACCCTGGGCCTGGGAGACTCTCCTGGCTTTGGAGCAAGGTCACAGAACCAAAGTCACAGCACGGTTGAGGTCAGAAGGTACCTCCAGAGATCACCTAGTGCAGTCTCCTGCTCAGAGGAAGGTTAACTATAGCAGGTTGCTCTGGACAGTGTCCAGCCCAGTTCTGATTATCTCCAAGGATGGAGACTCCACAACTGCTCTGGGCAACTTGTTCCAGTGTTCGATCACCTTTATGGAAAAAAAAGTTTTTTCTTATGCTTAAATAACAATTCTGTATTTGAGGCCCACTGCCTTTTGCCTTGTCACGTAACACCAGTAAGAAGAATCTGGCAGTGTCTTTTTTACAGGTATTTATACACATCAACAAGATGATCCCATCAAGCTTTCTGCTTCTGAGGCTAAACAAGTCCCAGGTCTCTTAGCGTCTCCTTGTACAAGAGATGCTTCACTATCTTAATCATTTTCACAGACTGGATTCATTCCAGTATTGTCCACATATCTTTCCACTGAGAAGCCCAGAACTGGACCCAGATGTGGCCTCAATAGGAGAGAGGAAGGATCATCTTCATTGACCTACTGGTAACACTGCCTAATGCAGCCCAGGGTGCAACCCAACAACCCAAGAGCACGAAGGCTGCAGCATTCTCGGATATGTCGTAAACACTGTGCAATGAGACAGAGCCCTAGTGTAAAACTGGCGGCTCACCTCTGCACCTACAAACTCAGGACCTCTTCCCATCAAATATTCTGACACACGACACCTTCAGAGGAGGGAGTAAGACCTCACATCATTGCTAAAAAGGAAGATGGCATCCTGGGAATATGAGTGGGAGCAGAAAGTATGAAGCCTTTTCCCTTAGTTTTTACATTGTTCTGTCTGTGACCAGAGCTTGTTAGAGTTCCTTCAATTTTCAATTTCCAATAATTTTCAATTAATCTGGTCATTCTTAAGAATCCACTAATTTAGCAACAGAATTATTTAAAACTAGGAAAATGACAAAAGGGCTGGATTTATACATGAGACTGGGACTGACTGTTGCAAAGTTCCCTTTCTTTTTCCTTCCCTCTTTCAGACTGCATTAAGTCTTACCCAGTTCAGAAGTACAAAGTAATTTGCCCTACTTTTCTTCAAAGGCTTTGGCTTGGTGTGAGAGCCAACAGCAGTGAAAGTTAGTAAAGTCCGTGGGGAGTTCAACAATGAACTAGTGTATGCACGGGAGGGAATGAATGGAAGGCTGGTGAGAAACTCACAGAGAAAGTCTGGAAAGTATTTCAGAGATTTTGCTCTGATGTCCTCCTGCTTGCTGCCCAGCCAAACTGGTGTTGCCACATTTAAGTGTTAAAACATATATCTGAAAGAGTGTTTTAGAGACCTAGCTAGGAATATGGAGAAAAAAAAAACCTTAAAGTGTAATAGACTTTTGAAAGGCATAGACCTCCCTTGATGTTAAATAGGCTAAAGCCACAATAAGCAGGGAGTGAAACAACAGAAGAGATGTCTGCTTGTCTTGTGCAGAACACATTAGATTTATATTTGGGAGGAGGGGAAAAACCCAACTAAAAGATCTCTTCTGTAAGACAGTGTTTCTCCTATGTCAAATTCATGGTCATGGACAAGTTCTTGTTAGCAAATGGTTCACGATCTTCTTGGATAACTTTATTTCTCAAACTTGAGTTAGATAAAATTTCTTCCATTGTAGGCTGGCCACCTGTTAGTGCTATCCAACCCAAAGGTTAGAATCTTCTCAGTGCATCCACTCACTGTATTAATCAATAATGATGTCATTTTAAAATACTTATTAATTAATTTTATTTGTATTATTTATTATCTAATTCATCTATTCTATTTTTAAATGATTCATCACTTCTATTTATGGTATTAAATACTTCCTTTTGTAAATGGGAGGATATGCTTCTCTGAATATTCTTGGTTCTTACTCCAGCTTTGGGAGTCAAAACATTTCAGTACATAAGCTTTTGCAGTTAAAAAATAATCCCAAAAACTCTTTTGTCCTTCCACTCCACATTTCAAGTGAACTGCAGTATAGGTGCCAAGGATCCTCACTTCCATGCATGGCCCCACTGACATGGGAGGGCAGACTTTTAGGTACAGAATAGACCATCAAAGTAAAATAGCCAGCATGGAAAAAAAGATCAACCAGAGGATATGGGTAGAGTGTCTTGTGGGACAATGACAATACTGTGGGTCTGACGAGGGCTCCATATGAAGGAAGCCCCAGCTGCAGTCACTCCAGAAAAGTCTTCAGGCTTTGGCCATTGCTGCCCTTGAGGAAACCAATTACACTATACAGTCCATACTTTAGGAAACAGCCAAAGCTGTCAGGTCTTTCTCTGAGATACCACTGCCATTACATAGGAAGCTAAGTGAGGTCCAAGTTTGGGTCACCAGTGGGTAGAGCATGTCTGGGTACGCTGTATTTACCTCTGTTACCTTCTAGAGTGCCATCTGCCTTCTGCAGAGTGACAAACACTGAGGAGGAGGCCCCCAGGGCTCTGGCCAGGATGCACCCACTTTTTTGCTGTGCTGTATTGAAGTCAGCAGGTAGGGTCCTATTCAAAACTGTTCTTTCATCCACTATCCTTCCTGTGCTTCATCCCTGCTATAGGTCTTATTTCCAGGCTGTTAACGTGTGAGAAACCCTAATTCCCCACAAGAGTTTCTCATTACAGCAGCAAGAAATTCACATCCTTTCCACCACCAGGAGATGCCTTCCAGCTTCCTGAGGAGCTGAGGAGGAGCTAGCCTATGGAGACACAGTGTCTTAGCTAGGTAATGTTATTCTGGTTCTTCAACCAAAATGATTAATATATTTGGTCCACAAAAGCACTCCATACATGTCAAGAACCTGAAACAGAAATAGTGCTATGATGGCAGAATGACAGAGGTGTTTAGGCTGGAAGGGGACCTTTTGATATCAGCTAATCCAATTCCTCATCTCAAGCAGCAGCAGCTGCAGCAGGTTATATAGGAATATATATTGAATATATATCCTCCCAAGGATATATAGGTGTCCAGTTAGGTTTTTAGTACCTCCACAGATGGAGACTCCACAACCTCTCTGGTTGACACACTGGGAAGCTGCCCTGCCTCATATATCCATCATGACTCCAGAGTTTTTTCAAATTACTGAGGGCTCTGGAGGAAAAGCTCCACTTCCTCTTCACATCCCTTTCTGGGTGTTGCCTGCTGCATTTCTGCCTAAATACTTTCCCACCAGCTTTTATAAATCGCATTTTGCTCAAATGGATTTAGTGTATCAAGTAATTCAGATCACTTGGTGTCTCTGTTGTTATCCAACCATCACAGTCATTCTGTCTAGGGGCTGTGGAAGGACCCTATCCACAGAGGTTTCCCATCAACCTCTAAATCACTGGTGAGAGTTTGGAGCAGTTCTCAGCCCAGTATTGGTTCAAACAGCACAGCCAGAAACATCCCATTCACTGACCATTCTCTGAAAGCGCTCTGTACAAATTAATCATGCCATTGGTCAAAATCAATAAGCCTCATATTTTTAATGGATTTAAAAATAAGCACAGTACAGTGGAAATTATTGTCTTTTATTGGTGTCCTAACTCCACACAATTAATTTTGTTTGATCCTGACCCTGTTAGAATACTTTTACCTTTGTTATTGATCTAGAAGAAAGCACTGAAATCATCCAGAAAATGTTTGTGAATGACACAACACGAGTTTAGGTAGATAATGCATTGCTTGATAAAACTAGTGCATGCACGTACACGCACACAAAAGTTTTTCAAATGACAAAAAAATTTAGGAATTTAGCCTGGCATTGTGTGACAGGAAACAAAAACATCATATTAATAAAATAAATCTAAGTTCTTCATGTTGCTTTGTAAATAAAATGGGCACTATGTAAACCCAAAAATGTAGATGTGGTATAGCCTCACTTTGCAGACCTTAATACGTAGGGTGATACAGACTTGCATTAGAAAGAATCTACAGTGATATAGATATACATCTATGAGGATACAGATGCAACCCTAGAAGATTGGCCCTACAAGGGTTACTGATGTTACTTTTGCATTTACTTTGCTGAAGAGAATGCCCAAGAAGCGTCAGACACAGGAATCAGCAGCAGCAAGAGGCAAAATAGCATTTTTCTGATGCTAAATTAGGAAAAAAAAAAATAGATATAGCCGGTCAGCTTTACTTAGACTGAGACAGATCATAATAAGAGATCTGTTCTGAGGCGAAGTGCCTCCTACAGTGAACTCTGGTTTCTGCAGAGGTTCCTACACACAGATGCCCTGAGACAGTCTGAAATTTAATCTCTGAAAATCAGCTGAGTTAGGAAAGCTGTATTTCTGAAAAGCTGGCCACCTGCTGACGGCATCTTCACTAGAATTGAGAACACTGTGCACCAGCGGGGTTTGTGTTTTGATTAGAAATGTATTCCTTCCATGTGCTCTACTTTGCATTCTTATTTATTTACTTTTCTGTGATTTTTTTATAATGTTAAAAACATACTGATGTGAAAGGATGGTTTCTAGAGTAAATTTCCTGAACTCCTCCAGAGGCTAGCTGACGGGTTAACAGAACTAGCTACTAGATGCTTTCTATATTTTACGGGTATCGGTGAAAACATAGATCAGCAAGCTTGAGCTGGTGTTCATGGTTTGATGGAAAAAGGACTAGAGAAGAACCATGAGAATGACAGAATGACAGTGGGGCTTCCAATTACAGGGGAAACTTCCAGGGGAGCAGTCTTTTTAGCTTATCAAACAGAGAGCAAAGAAGTTACTCCGTCATCTGTGTATACCTTTGTGGGCACTAGAATTTCACTACAAAGGGTTCTCCCTTAGTAAAAGCATTATAATTAATAAAAGCTTTACAATAAAATGAATAGCTGAAGCTGAAATGAGGCAATTTCATACCTCAGATGAAGGGCATATCTTGTGAAGAAGGACATTTATCCTTGAAAATCTCATCAAACAGAGTGGAAGAATATCCTTCCATCTCTGGAACTTTCAACTCAAGAATGGCACTATTTTTTTCCCCATAAGGTCCACTCTAGTGCAAACCACGTTTAATACACGCAAGGGACCTGAAAAGATTATCCTTGTGGTTGTTTCTGGCCTTTCTGTGGGCAGGTTTATGGGGTCCTTTCTAAAAGCGGTCAGCAGACTAGTGCTTAATATCACTGTGGAGAACCGCATCGCCGTCCCTTACAGAAACGTGTATCGCTCTTCTCGGGCAGAAACACCTAACAGCCTCCCCAGAGAGAGCCCTGTAAGCCTCTCCCCAGCAAGCAGTATACCACAATCTCCATCCACACAGCAGCCTCCTCGGGCAGAAGATGGCACACATAGTCTCACTGGGACCAAGCCCCATCACACCCTCCTCCCAAGCAACCAGCCAGCACTACGGCACCATCTCACTGGACACAACCAGACAAAAACCAACCTTTTGGGGCAGAGACACCCAAGGAGCTCACCATCAACCAGGTGTGGGAAATGGGTGCACTCCACGTTCTGCCGGCACGCTATGCTAGAGTCTCCAAAACCAGTTTGTGAGGGGTGGGTGCCCTTCTATGCTCCTGCCCTGTCTCCTTCATCCCGCTACGGCTGTAACTTCTCTTCCCACACTCCTTCCCTGTCCGCACGAAGCCGCTCACCTTCTCCAGCAGCACAGCACTGACAGCCAGCCGTGGACTCCCTCCCTTCTCCAGCCGCAGACTCTAGGCTGGGTTCAGCCTGCACGGAGCAGCCGGAGGGGGCTGCCAGGCATTACGGGGCTAAGCGTGACGCTCCGCCCCTTCCCCCTGCCTCTGGTCCTGGGGGCACGCTGCCTCCCTGCTGAAGGTGACCTCCAGGAGGGAAGAAAAGAGGGGGAGCCGGGGAGGGGGGAAAGGGGGTATCCATCTGCCCTGTCTATGGAGAGGGACGTGTTGCATGGATCAGAGTGAGTGGTTGTTTCTGCTCTAGCCATACCATCATAAGCCCAAGGGACCCTTCAGCAGACCCACCCTTTTCAGCCCTTCCCTCCAGCCTGGGCTCTCGTTACAGCTGAGGGAGCAAAGCAGCTCCCTGTGCTGGTGCATGGGCCTTGCTCTGGGGCTATGCCAAGTAAGAGTCCCTGATGGCAAGGCTCAGAATGACTGTGGGCTGTCAGAGCTTGCCCTTGGCTACCAAGACGGCCAGTGTCAGTGAGCGTTAGAGACCAGGCACAAACTACAACTGGTCCAAGGTCCCTTCAAGGGGCCCAGTGTGGTCAGACTCCTCACACACACCATTACCACAAAGCATTACGATGAAGCTGAAATTATTAATGACAACTACAGTGACTTGCAGGCACTTCACCTGTTCTCAGTACCTGCACCCAGGCTATAGTCCTGTGCCAAAGTCCGCTTCCTTCCACGTGATTGTGGAGAGGAAAGCAGCTCCTGGGGTCATGGACACAATGTGGGTCCTAGATCTTGGCTCTGAGGCACTGTTTTTTCTCCTGAGGAGATAGATCAGTTTGTGTATCTGCAGCAGTGATGCGTGCAGCTGTGACGCGGGCCTCCCTCTTCCCTAGAGCTGGGGCCATGTAGGGGACCTGTAGGGCTTGAACTGCCCTGATAAGCCTCTGTGCTACCTCTGGGGATGCAGTTTCATGAGGAAGGCTGAGAAGACAGAGGTAAAAGACAATGTCCCAGAAGAGAGCAGAGCAGCCCCATAACCATAAGTACTCTGGGTCTCCAGTGCAGGTAACTGCCCTCTCTTCAGAGAGCAGGCAAGAAGATTCAGTCCTGAGTAGCAGTGAGGCTCCCAGCCATCCCTGTGCTTCTGGATAAGATGTAGAGACTGAGGTTGTGGTGCTGATGGCCTACAGGTCTAGTGCCGCTCCAGGCTGCTCCTTCACACTCATTCTTGAAGGATGCTCCACAGACTGGGAAAGGTCTTCAATGTGCTGGGTTAAAGCAGGTGCAGCGAAGGGACTTAATCAAGAAGGACTCCCACACCTCTATAATACTTCCTTCTCTTCCCTTATCCCCTTCCTTAGCATACACACAACAGCCCACTTCACTCCCATCAGAATAGCAACAGTTCTTCAGGTACACACCATATACAGCTCTAAAGGATCAGGGTTGTCAGTGCTCCAGCCAGATGATACCAGAGGTACAGTTGCAACTAGAACACTGCCCCTTCACAGAGAAATTTGCCCTGCTCCAGCAAGCACCTGAAGAGCCCCTGAGGAGACTGCCTGTTCCAACACACTGTTAGCAGGACACTCAGTTTCTCCAGTGTTGGCTTTAGTGTGAACCCTTTTTCACAGTGTCCCTAGCCAATGACTTTGGTGATTTCCAAAGGAAGTAAGTTGGGTGAGGAGGTTTGTACTGCTGTTTCAGAGTTACGCAAACCCACATCATTCCGTACTATGAGAGGCACCAACAGCATCTAGAGTGATGGAAGATTTGATGCCATTTGAACCCAAGAGAGCACTCTTTGGTGGTATGGAGGCTTATTAACAAGGGCATGTGTGAGAGAAAGCTGCTGAAACACAGACATCAAGCTCCTTTACCAGAATATAAATGGCACTGCTGTTTCAATATTGTAGTCTATGGCAATACTCAGTTTATCTGTATATATTCAAATGGGCCATAAGCATTTACCCAGTGCATCACTGATGGTAGCTTTTCATACAGTCACTATGCCTTAATTTCCAGCACTCAATTTTACTCAACCCTTTTCAGAGCCAGCTTTGCCTGATGCTGAGAAGGGAATAGCTCTTTGACTTTCCCCATTGACTTCCTACTTCTTCTACTAACAATTCTGTGAGCTGCCAACACTTTTGTCCCCTTCAGCTTCAGCAGGCAGGCAAGCAAGCGGGGTGCTACAGGGTGCTGCGGGGTGCTGTAGGGTGAGGGGTGCCTCCTGGACAGAGAGCTGGGGCGCTTGGCTCTCCTCGGCACAGGCAGGGTGCTCAGAGGAGTCCACCAGCTGCGCCAACCATTTGTGCTGAGGTCATTCAGAGCTATCCCATCACTGAGGAATCTGCTGGCCTCCTTCCTGACAGTGCCGTACAGTGTCCCACCTCGCCTGCCAGCTATCACAGCATGCTCGTGCTGAGCCCAGGCCCTGCTCCCCAGAGGTACTTCCCAGCCATGCCCCCCAGCTTTGGCAAAGCCCCTTGGACCCAAGGCCTCTGGTCACCCACTGACCACCATATCTGCTCCAAACACCCTGTGTTGGGTGCAGAGCGGTTGCAAGAGGCAGTGCTAATCCACTGGAATCTTTGAGCACTGATCCAAATGCCTCAGAGCAATGCTGAGGCGGTGCCCTTCTACCCCAGCACAGGGAGAGGCACTCATAATAGCTTATTTTTGTAATAATCTATTGTAATCTCTCCCAGCCTGTCCTCCAGGGCTTAAAACGATATACAATAACCAGTATTTAGGATGCACATTAGCCTTCTTCCTGAAGCTCAATGACTTTCTTGTCATCACAGGTACAGCCAGGCACTGCCCAGGTGCCAGGGTGGGCTTTTCCCATAGTTTTGCACAAGATGAGAGCAGGACAGGCCCAGGGATAGACTTGGGTTCAGCCGAGCTCATTCATCAGGTGATCTTGTGGTGACGAAGCAGGTCCAAGGTCCAGGTAAGAAGCTGCAGGTCAGGGCCAGTCAGTGGTAGCCAGTGCCAGACACAGCCCAGTGATTGCCAGGCAGCTCTGAGGTCAAGACAGGAAGTCAGTCCACGTGCCAGGCTCCAGAGACACTGTGTCTATGGACAGACAGCTGTGAAAGAGATGGAGGTAACCATGATACAGTTCAGACAAAGACTAAAAACCCAGGGCTGAGCTGAAATGGGGCTCCTGGTCCCATGGGCAAAGGTTGCAGGTGGAGGCTGGTCAAAGCCATCAAGACCTATCAGTGCCCTTGGGACAAGACAAAACTATGGCTCATGCCTACTTCTCAATTTTTCAGCAGCTTCATGTCTGCCTCTAACAATGCACTTGAAGGCAAAGGATGCTTCTAGTCCCTGAGGAACACTGACCCCTCCTGTGCTTTCCTCTCCTCATTTCTACAGCTTCATCTTCACAGAGCAGCTGCTCAGTGCCCTGCAAAGCATCTTCCAGCAACCAGACCCTAGGGACCAGTGCTGCTGGGACAGTGTCCCAGTGTCACTGTCTCATCTAATGCCAAGGCACTGCACAGGCCTCTCATTGGGCTGTCCACAAAATTAGGAGGCAGAGTTAGGTCCCACATGGGGTACCAGCAGCGAGTGCCTGCTTTCTGACACATCTAGGTGGCCAGGGAGGGGCTGGGAATGCTCATGGATGAATGTTTGGGGCACACAGGTCAGCTGGGCTCTGGCACTGGCAAGGGGTATCATAGTATCACAGTGCCAGGAGGCCCATCTCGAGACCAGTTCATGCTTCCCCAGGGCAGCTTCAGCCAAGATCATTCCTGGAAAAATGTTCTCCTGGGGTAATGATTGGACTTGATGATCTTAAAGGTCTTTTCCAACCTAGTTCATTCTGTGATTCTATGAAAGACATCCAGTGACATAGGCTCCTGGCTGCCTGCAACACTGCCTTCTTCTCTAAAGAAAAGATGACAGAGGAGAGAAGCTGTATTAGCTATAATAAATAGGTATAATAAAACCTTGAAGGGAATAAAAAAGGTGAACACAAATTACTGCTCACTGTCTCTTCAAAAGATAAGACATAAGAACTAGGGTGAAGTCCAAGTAAGCACAAGGCTTCCTCCCGCAGCACACCTTCAAGCCATGGACACCTTGCCTCAGGAGAGTGTGGGTAATAAACGCTTATATGGTTTCATAAAATAACTGGATAGAGATGCTGCAGAGGAAATGCACAATTAAATACAAAGGTTCAACATCTGTCTCAGGCTGCTGGAGGCTAAGAGTATATATGGGGGATTTACTACATACTTCCTTGCTCTTTTATTTTCCATGAGGAATTTGCTGCTGGACAGTCTCAGAGGCAGGATGTATCATTAAACAGTGTTTTATTCTGATCTGGTTCGGCCATTCTCATTCATCACACTAATGAAATGTTCATTATGCTGCAGCACCCCTTGAGCACAGCTAGCAAGGCAATAAGCCCCATGGCCCTCCTGTGCAGCCACTTCTCCCAAAAGAGCCCCATACCTGCTATTTAAATAGCTGGTGAGTGATTGTCTGTCCTGGGCTAGCTCATCACCTCTGCAGTCTCTCCCTGCCAGGGTGACAGCTTTCAGATATGCCAGTCTCCTTAACCTGATGAGATGCTGTTGCATGGACGTGCATGGCAGGGATAGGGATTTCAACTTCAACATCCCTGCTACCACAATTCACAGAGAAAAAGAGAGGCAGGACAGCTGTGGCAGCCCTGGGGCAGACCCCCATCCCTGCTAGCCTGGATGCTACCCTACAGCTAGGGGATGCTACCCTACAGCTACCCTGCTGTAGGAAGGTAAACCCTGTAGGAGCTGTAGGAACTGTCTACTGCTGTAGTCTCTGGAGATATTTCTGTTTGCATAGCCCATGCAGGGAGCTTCCCTCTCAGGGATAATCTGCACGTATGACACAAGCTATAGGATGCCCAGCTGTGCTCTGTCTCCAGGGAAGCTCAGGTACAGTTTAAGCCTTCCAGAGAGGAGACCACATGAGAACAGGCTTCACTCACGGGAGGTTCAAAGTCCTCCCTCATCGGAGAGTCAGAGCAAGCTGCGGGTGCAGGGATGTTAGCAGGGATTGTTCCAGAGATAAAAGGAACTGATCCTCCAGACTAACCCTGAGCTGCCTCACCTTTATACACTGTCATAGCCAGTGGCTCCATCAGTTCTCAGCAACCAGACATACCTTGTAAAGCATTCCCACACTTTGTGGAGAGGCTTCTCTCTTCTAATGCTCAGTTCTGAATCACAGAACCAGGCAGAAAGGATACATCCAGGATAAACCTGTCCATCCTATTGTGTCTTGGACATATTACTGTTTCTGACAGTGCAAACAGAAATCTGTGGAACAATGTACTGAGCAGGTTTGGAAAACTCCTTAGTAGGCTTGGCCAGTAAGAGTGGACATGCCAAGATGCTAAACCAAAATGTATTATCCAACCCATGCAAAACAGGGAACAGAAAAAAAGTCTTTGGCCTTGAGTGACATCTTGTTCTTTTGTACCTCCATCAATCCATCATAACTCTGGCAATTAAACAGAGCTGTTTCAATTTGCAACACATTTTGGCTTATACTGCACTTATATTCCAAAGGAGGTAAGTTCAGAATTATTGCAACAAAACTGTGCGCAGTATGAACAGAAACTAGTCCTAGAACAATAAGAAAAAACAAACCAACCCTGCCAAAAAAACTACAACCAACATAAAATAGTAAGAACTTGAATCCACAGATCATTTCTTAAAGGATTTTATTTCCTGGATGCTTCTAAAGATACCTTTTTAACAAAAACTCAGGGAGGGAAGTTGTCCACAGACTTCCTAAAATCACATGTGCCAGCAATCTTTGGAGGAACCCAGAGTACCCAAAGTGATTGTGTATCATTGCCCAGCCATCTAGTTTCCTGAGTTATTGCTGCTCATTACCATTGTGCCCATTTAGTTCAGTACCAGCTCACTTCTGCTGAAAAACCTCACAGCTTGACTAGGCTAGCAGAGATCATAGGCTTGCACTACAGGAAGCTGGTCTTCCCACACAGGCACACATATATGAGTTTGCTTAAGGTATCACTATGAGCATCAGTCTTTTGCTCAGAGGAAATTCAAAGTGCTTCTCTCCACAGCCACTGACCCACACTTGTGACCATGGCCAGCTGTCAGTGATAAAAACAGGACATTAAGTAGATATTTTCCTCCATTAGGAAATATGCAGATTAAAGCTTCTTCTATAATGGCCATATCAAGTCTTTAAAAACTATCCATCTGCTGGGGTCCCTGTGCTATATTCTGCTAATCCTTCAGAGGAGGAAATGGTTGGGGTATTGGTGATGATCTCGCTGGAGCACAAATTAGGTGCCTCTGTGTAATGTTGCCCAATGGCTCTCAGTCACAGCTTTGAAAGCTGAAAGCTTTCCAGCTAATGCATTATTTTCTTTCAGTGATCTCATGTCTAAAGAATCATTTCCTTTGTCTTAGGCTCTCCCATGGGGTCAGTAAATTCCATATTCAAAGAAGATTTTAATTCCTTGGTGAGTGACAAGCGGGAATGGCAATTTGAGCCCTAATCCCTCTCTTGAGTAGTGAATGGAGCGTCTTGTCATTAGTACATCAGACAGATGCTGTCAACGATATCATGAGAATAGCAAACACCAGCAATCTGAGCCAGCTGGAAAACAGTAAGACTTGGGATGGTCCCCTCTCCCCTCCATCAGCCTGCATCCCTCCTAATAGTGTAGCATGAAACAGTACAGACATCTTTCTTTTCCTTTCTCTTCCAGCTATTTTCCTTCCTTCTAGACTGACCATTCCCCAGTTTGCTGGGGGGGGAGGGGGAGGGGGAGAGAAAGAATTGATATTTAAAATTTGTTCCTCCTTATTAATTCCTGATTTATTTCTTTCCTTTCAAATTATTTTCTAGCTCCTTGTCTTTCTACTGAAACTTGCTGACATTCTTCTCTTTAGTTCCCTTTGCATGTACCACTTGGCATCAGCCCAGCAGCATAAGGACATCTGGAAGACAGTGAAATAAGGGCCTAGCAAGGAAAGGGGTTGGGTGAGATCCCAGAAGAATCCCAGATGCCCATTTTTCACCAAGATGCCTTTGTCTTGCTGAGGATTAACTTCCATCATCCCACCAACTTTGCTGTCTACTTCCTGTCATTATCCAGGTTCAGCAATTCCTGGGGATTTCACTTTGCAATTTGGCATAAGACCTACAGATCACCCAGCAACAGCCATGAAGCAACACAAGGCCACCTGTCTCTTTACAGTGCCATTGCTCGCAGTCTGATGGGGAAGGGATTAGTCACAGCAAGGACTGTTTATCTCTTCAAATCTCTAGGGCACCTGGAAATAGAAATGTCCCCTGCCTTGCCTCTCCCGTGCTGACCCACTGCCTTCCCTTTGAAGCAGATATCCCTTTATCTCTCTCCACAGAGGGGCTCTACCTCCACTTAGTACTGCTGGCTTCTGTTCTCCAACCAAGGTATCTCTGCTAATGTTATCAAGTGTGCAGCTGGGGCTGATTCTTGGGACAGTAAGATGGGGAGATGGAGGGGAGGCATGGGATACCCATGACTTTCAGGAAGCACCATCATTGCCAGTGTCTTTCCCCACTTGGACACCTCACTTCTGCATGTCCTGCCTTACCATCTGCCTCTTACCCGCTTCACTTATCTATTTGTTTTTTCACCTCTCTATCCTCACAGACAGAAAAGACATGTTCAGCAGGTCCTTGGCAAGGAAAATATATCTGCACAAGTAAGATGTACATGGACTAGTGGAGATGATCTTCAAGGGTCAGCCTTAGGTCTCTTTTCCTCTTGTTTACTCCCTGCTCTCTCCAGTGCCCGTCTCCCGCACCTTTCCCTTTCACAGCCAGTCATGTGCTCCCTCTTCATCCCACCTAGTAACTCTTCACTTTTTGCCTGTTCCAGTTTCATCAAAGACTCCTTCTTCTCTCTCCTTCCAGAAAGACCCTACAGCTGTGCCATCTCTTCCTGTTCTGTGGTCTATGTTGCTCTACCTGTAGTCACTTAGCACAGGTAGCTGCTTGCAGACATTTAGTTGGCAAAAAGTGAGAAAATTGAAAGAGAGAGATGTTATATAGACAGATAGTTAGGGCTGGGTCTCAGCAGTATTTTGCAGAGGCAAAAATGACAGGATTATGTGCACTCTAGTCGTGTTGCCAGCCACTACAGTACAAGCCCAGTCTCACTTGGAAGCCCTTTGGCTTTTGACCCAGGTTATCTTTATGCCTCTCAGAAACAAAAAAATCTGAGCAAAGTTAGAGCTAAACCAGCTGGGTGAGCAAAACAGGGAAAATCTGGGACAATAATAAGCACACATTTTACTCTAACCATCTGGTGGGCTCACCTTACCCTTACACTGCTAAACTACCTCAAGCTGCTAGCCTGCTGCATTTAGCTACTCACAGTGGCAATCCTACTCACAGGGACAATTTTCACAGCTCACTGCTCTCCAAAGCAACATCACAGAGCACTACAAAGTACAGTATTTGCAAATATATGCAACAACACGCAAACTACTCCTTCCCCCTGCATCTCCTTCTGGTTGCAAACACCAATGCCTAAAAATTACTTTCAGCTTTTTGCCCAAAACAGTCAGAGGAGGCAATAATGTTTTGTCTTTACTAAAGGACAGGGGTTTTTCACTTGTGGTTAGGCACCCATCTGAGGTACCTCGGCAACTTTCTTCATTTTCTAAGGACTCTGGGGAAAAAGAAAGAACCTTAAAGAAAGCTTCAACAGTCTGTAAGCTCAACACCTGGAAGAAAAACTAAAGAACAGTTTAATAGTGCAGTTGGGATATTTTGCAATCCTCTTAACAAATAACATTATGACAGTTTTACTGAAGTTCATGGCAAACTACCAGCCCAGATGCAAAATTCCCTCACTAGCTCTTAGTATAGCAGTGGCAGGAAGGGAAGGAAAGAAAATATATTGCCACAGGTGCCACCATCTGCTCCATGGTCTGAAAGGAGAACTTTGTTTTAGAGCTTTATAAACCCATTTTATTCTCCACTATCTGAAATCCAGTATTCTGTAATCTGCTGGACTTTGATATACTTCAGTGCCAAAGATGAGAAATGGGCAAATAAATAACATGCGGCTGAGGGAGGTTTCTGAAAGCAGAAAGAGGAGGTAGGCACTAAACTCCCATGGGACCTCTGCAGCAAAAGTACTCATTATGCGTTTACCTTTATGTTTCCCTACCTTACATGAAACAAAGCTAGATTGGTTTGTGTCTCTGTGGCAAAACTACCTACCTGAAATATGGCCCCCTCGCTACACCTTTCTAGAGGCTAAAGCTATTACTCACTGCCTGCAGTGAAACGCATTGGAGTCTCATTAGTTAAAGGTATGAAGTCCAGTTTGATTAAAACCTACACTACGTAGGCAAATACAGTCCTAAATAACAAAACTTAGTATGCCTATGTATGTGGCCAAAATGAGTTGCAGAGAGGCCTTCAGATGGACAGGAGCTGAATTTACAGGTGTAGTCACCTTTACAACATCTTCCATCAATTCTCCAAGTCCAAACAAGTTCAACTTCTGGTCAGCCTGCCAGCCCCGAAGCCTCACTAATCCAGCCCAGCAATCATTCAGCTTTCTCCCTGTGGCCTGCTCTGTCTGCAGAGACAAAAACCCTTCCAAGACGTATCAGCAGAGTTCCTCAGAGCCAGAGCTTGCTGCTGAGGAAGGAGAACTGCTCCTCATGCTAGCACAGCTGGCACTGTGCAGAGGCACATATGTTTAAAGGAAGTGCACAGTCTGTTATAAGGTACCACAAAGCACAGATGCCATTCTACCTGCAGAAAAGAAGGTATTAGGTATTTTTGTACGCTGACCGAGTGAATGTTACTTTGTGGACATATTGGCATGTGCATTTATGTGGGTGGATGAGTCACGGGGATGTGCTTTTCTTTGTCATTGGTGACTATGGGCAGTACACTAAAAGCCCATTCCTGCTTGGAGTTTAGGAGTCAGAAAAGCTGAGGAAAATAATTAAGACAAAACAGTGACTGTCTGGTTTAGACATCACAGTAAAAAAATACAGTAAAGAAAAATAATAAAGTAATGCTAACCTGACAGAAAGAAATGCAAAAATGAAGCAAAGAGTCATCTTGTTGATTAAAAATTGCTGCCATAAAGATTAAACTGAAACCCCATAAAAGAGATCCCACTCAGTGTGTAAAAAAAGTAAACAAGTAAAGAAGAACTAAAAGTTAATTCTGTGCAATATTAAACAAAGGTATCAGATGCTACCAAAACACTTGTGCCAGAGAGCAGAAATCAGAATCTGGAATTCAAATTCCAAGAAGGCAGAGGATCCAGTGGTTCAGATTCAAGCTGTAGCTGACTATTTTCTCTTTTATAAAGGACCTTCATCTGCTTGTGAAGAGGAGTTTATCAGCAGTGGGCAGGATATCATAGAATCATAAAATCATTCAGGTTGGAAAAGACCTTTAAGATCATTGAGTCCAGCCATAAACCCAAAACTGCCAAGCCCACCACTAAACTGCGTCCCCAGGTGCCACATATTCACATCTTTTAAATACCTCCAGAGTTGGTTACTTCACCACTTCCCTTGAATTGATCAAAATGCTCTAAGGTTAATAGGAAAGGACTTACAAGACAGAACAACACCCAAAGGAACAAAAGCATCTGCTTGAGGTCCCCTGATCAGGCATCACGTATCTACTATGCCTACCCCACTGTTCTTCTGCAGCTGATTCACCTTATATCAAGGCTGCTAGGTTCAGTAGAAGTGAACATTATAAACCTGAGTTTGTAATGTACAATCTACACACCTGTTTGTCAGTGCTCTGTAGACACAAAGGATATTCTCAAATACAAGTTTTGACAATGTGTGTGGTTTTTAGTAAACTAAATGTTAACACTGGCAAAATGCTGAGTTTTCCATCTTAGATGCCATATTTCTCAAATACATAAACCAAATATATAATGAAATGCAATACCTGTCCTACAGCCGTTCTCAATTCTCCAAGGTCAATGAATTTTGACAAAATACGCCTTGGTTTCACAGTCTTCCCTTGTCTCAGGAGTAATTTGGCAAAGCTTAGCCAAATTCCCTGAGACATCTGTTCATTCACATAAAAACCAAGCTGTAATGGTTTGCCAGCCAAGATATTACCTTCTAAGAGACCAAGGCTCTTTTATTTAAAATCCATGTGAGACAGTGGTTGTAGGGAGATCAATTTCATTATCTCTGTCTGTTCTCATAGCAACCCTGATAAATGAGGCTCGAATCCATAGCTGGGATTTTGAACTGACTTTATAGAGTGTCTGAACCACAAACCCACATTGCTTTCTTCCAGGAAGGTTTGTACATTGCTATCCTCCCATTACCCCAGCACTGCACAGGCACATGTATCAGATATGTCTTCACCAGTGAATAAAGGTATCTGCAGTTCTCCCATACTGTTTCTTTTCTATATGTGATGAATCTAGAACCATGTCAGGACTGGTAGGAAGCACAGCAGTCACTGTCTGGCTCTTCCCTTCATCTGTAGGTCACTGGAAGCTGCACAGATCCAGCCCAAGGGCAAGATCAGGGAGGGCATCATGGAACTTCTCACCTCCCATGTGGAGGTACTATTTTTACCAGCATGATTCATGGCAACAACACCCTGCAGGCCTGAAGAGACTTTTCCTGTGCTGGCTGGACCCATGAAGATCAGGCTTACCTTTCCTGAAATTAAAGAGCAAGGAGATGGGAACACAATGTGTGTTGCCCAAACTGGGTAAGAGCATTAGTCACTGACCAAGGGTATAAGTGAAGAAGCGAGGGAAGATTTTGCACTTTTACCTCAGAGGTCTGGATGAAATATTTTTGAAATACAGGAAAGTTTCATATCAACTCAGTATGATGCAGGGAGAACTATTTTCTTGTGGGAGATATGTGGTGCGTTGCAGGAGGAAGTGGAAGAAGTGATGTAAAGAAAGGGTTTGAAATGGAGGGATGGCTGAAGAACCCCTGGATGGAATCTGAGGTGGAACCCGCCTCGAGGGAGACTGAAGCAAAGGCACTGGTGAGTTCAAAGACACACAGTGGCTGCATCTCCACCACAGACCACTCAGATCTGGGCTGACACATGCCCCCGGGCAGGATGAAGCTAGACCGAATGTGACTGCATGAGGGACCTGCCAGGCATGGCTGGCAGAGGCAAATGAGAGAAGAAAAGCATTGTGGAGCAATGGAAACAATTGAGGCGCTGCACCTTGAAGGGCAATGTTCTGTGAAAGCTGAGGGCTCCCTGGGCTCACATGAGGTTCTAATAATGTTAAGATACACAAGATCAGATTTTAAAATCTATTTTTATATTTATAGGTTTCAGCATTTGAAAAGCCATTTCTGAGCATCTACTTAGAAAGTAAGTGAAAATAAGCAGTGTCGTTTTAGAAAATATTTTGATGGCTTTATGAACGTCTTAATCAATATAGTCTGCGTTATTTTCTGGTTTCCGTCAACAATTGACTTATATTAGGGACATTTATTTATGCTAGAGATATTTATTCAGCCAGTTGATCATATCCTTTCTTCCTTCCTCAATGTAAGGTTTATCTTGAGGATTGATATCTTCTCTTTTGCGATGTACAAACCCATGCGTCTGGCCAGGGTAAATTTTAACTTCATAATCAACTTTACAGTTTTGTTTAAGCTTCTGCTCCAGTACGGTGACCTGTAACACAGAATGTTCCATGTTGGTTAAGTACATTGTTAACATGGTATGTACTTACACTCCTTAAATTGCCCTGGTTTTTCACTCTTCTGTGAGACAGTGTGTTCTTGCCATTGTTTTCCTTCTAATGATTTTATACCCAAATCCATTTCTTTTACTACACTTTCTTTACGTAAGTAGGCTTTTTTTCTCTGGGAAAATAAGAGCATGTGGCTATAAAAAACTATAAAAAGTATATGAGTTACTGCAATAATACATGTAAAGGTAAAAACACCTATTGCTCAGTGTCGTGAGAAGGTTAGCATGTAGTGATCACTGTACCAGTTACTGCTGACAGACCTTGCCAAACAAAACAGGACAAGAAACTGAACTGGTTTGAAATTGAGGGAGGAGAGGCACAGATACAGAATCAGCAGTTCAAAGCGACTGGCATTCTTGGCAGGAAAATTAAAGCCAACACCACTCAATGAAAGAGTATCTTCCTCTTTGATCCCTTTGGTAGATAATCATCTTCCTCCCGCCATTCTCCCCCTGGGCTCCCCAGGAAGGCTGTTGCCAAAAGTACCACAAAGGAGCAGCTCTGCACGACAGCGGGGGAAGGTCATGGGATCTTTTAAATTCTCCTACAACTAGTGATTCCAGCAGCAGAGATGGGGATTTTCTGCTGAGCTTGTGCACCATCAGCATGATTAAAGAGGGTCTCCTGTCTTAAATCTGACAGAAGTTTTCATTTGGATTCTTGCTCTTTTCCTCCTAGAAGCGTTCATATATAAATCATCCATATTTTGCAACAGAAACAGAGAATATTTTTTTGGGTCACTTTAAAACTTTTGGATTTGAGGATGAACATAAATTTGTGTAGAATTATCGTAATAGTGAAAGAGGAAGAAAATGCAAATTAGTTTTCTAGTTTCTCTTAATTAAACATCAAATTACAAAACAAGCATGAAAAACATTAGAAGACATTAAATATCTCTGATAGGAAATGCACCTGCTGCAATGGGATGATCTCATCCTTTTCACCAAAAATGAAAAAGGTGGGATGAAGAAAACTGGATGTGTCCGCAAAGAACTTTATCACTCCTAGGGAAGAAGAAGAGGCATATACAATGAGTCATGCTACTTAGAGTAGTTAAATCACTACCAAAGCTGTACAGTTGAAATAAAAGACATTCTGTTCAGTAAAAGCTGATCAGTTTGTAATGGAATTAAACACGCTCTGCTTAAAAGTCACTTTTGGTGTGAGAACTTCTTGTGATTTAGGATGTCATTAAAAACAGAAAGACAGCTCTGTCTGAAAAAGTCATGGGAGGATTATTACATTTTTGTGGTTTTCCTTGCACATCTGCTTCTGACCATTGCCAGAGACAGGGTCCTGTGAAAGATGGACACTTGAAAGCTGCTGGCCTCTAGCCTGGCATGGCCATTTTTAAGATAATTGTAAATATTCATAATTCCAAATACATGGTTAGGATTTCAGTGTACATATATTTACACTGATATAAATTCATAACAAATTGATATTGTAAGTATGGCTATTCAAATATATTTGAATTTGAGTAACAGTAAAACTAACTAGCTGCGACCCTGGCCACACTTTTCATTATTGAAATTATTACAACAGACAAGCAAAAAATTAGCAAGTAGCATTGCTGAATTGACTCAGCTGATCAGCAAATCAGTGCAGAAAAGGAGTCCCCATAAACTTTCTAGAAAAATACCTTCAACTTCCTTTCACCTCAAACGAATATCAATTGCTCTGCGTTATACATAGAATCATAGAATAGTTAGGGTTGGAAAGGACCTTAACTCATCTAGTTCCAGCCCCTGTGCTATGGGCAGGGACACCTCACACTAAACCATGCCACTCAAGGCCTCATCCAACCTGGCCTTTAACACTGCTAGGGGTGGAGCATTCACAACCTCCCTGAGCAACCCATTCCAGTGCCTCACCACCCTCACAGGAAAGAATTTCTTCCTTATATCCAATCTAAACCTCCCCTGTTTAAGTTTGAACCCGTTACCCCTTGTCCTGTCACTACAGTCCCTAATGAAGAGTCCCTCCCCAGCATCCCTATAGGCCCCCTTCAGGGAGAAGTACAGATGTTTATAAAAAAAATATTAAAGGTAGCACAAATGCATTAAGAATGGAAGCAAGAGAGTGCGAAAACACTGAGTTAAAAAGCGGTTCATATCAGTAACAATGGACCACTGGTAGCATTGAGGAATAAGTTGCTCGTGTCATGACCTGAAAGGCTGCAGCCTGTGTAGCCCCCAGGCCCTATTTCTCATCAGCAAAAGACCCTGCACTCTAACAGAAGGGCAGCAAAAAGGCTGCAGCATACCACCACTGCCTCTGTCAGCCCAACAGGGGAACAGAGTACAGAGTTGTGCATCGAACAGGTTTTCCAAACAATGAAAAAAAGATGGTGGGCAGCAACCTGTCCTGACTTATGCAGACTGAGGTAGAGAAAAATGCTGTGGCAAAGATGCACCTCTTAGTAACTGCTGGCTCCTAAAAAAGATGTGCCCAGAAACCATTTTGTTATCACCAGCCAAGAGGAACCTCAGCCATAACGAGGCCTTGGCATTTGTTGTCCCTTGTAAGCTGTGCTGCACGGAAGCAATCCTAACCATGCCACTTGAATATTTAGATCATGCTGGTTATGATTAAGTACAAAAATGTGAGTGTGCAAAATCAAATTGCTTAAAGATTTTGTGTAATAAAATTACCTTCTTCCATGAGATGTTGCACTGAATTTTGTTACAGCAGTAGTCCTACAGAATAGTACCAGTCATGTCTGCTGAGAATAGGTATTTAAGACTCACCATAGAGGGACACCCCAGCCTGTAAATGAGGATTTTTCAGCATCAGATGTTGTACTGCTGCTCCGCCCCAGCAAAACCCAACGACACCAATCTTCTTTGCACCACATTGTTCCTTTAGATACTTCAGGATGACATCAACTTCTCTGAAACATGTAAATGAAAGTGAATTAAGCCCCTAGCTCTATTCCCCTGCCCTCCAAGGTGGCTGCTGTTCAGAGACTGGCTGGGCATTGGTCTGCTTATGGGAGGCAGTGACTCTCTTTGCATCACTCTGTCTTTAATCTTTCCTTCACTCATCAAACTGTCTTTATCTCAACCCATGAGTTTTCTTCCTTTGTTCCTTTTATTCTCTTCCCCGTTTTGGGGGGATTGGGGGTGACTGAGTGATGGTAAAGGTGCTTAAGGTGATTTTATTAACAGCAGCCCAATTAATTTCACAAAGGGCAATACTAGTCTGTCCTGGGTTCAGCAGTAGCAGTCATTTTTCTCCTTCTTTGTAGCTGGTTCAGTGCTGTGGTTTTGACTTTCGTCCTGGGAACAGCGCTGATAACACCGATGTTTTTAGTTGCTGCTCAGTAGTGTTTACTCTGACCAAGGACTTTCTCTGCCAGGGAGGAGGGGAAGCCAGGAGGAAGCAGAGACAGGACACTTGACCCAAACTAACCAAAGAGGTATTCCATACCACAGCATGTCATGCCCGGGATGTAACTGGGGGCAGTTACCCGGAAGGGCTGAATCACTGCTTGGTTGGGCTGGGTATCAGTCAGTGGGTGGTGAGTGGTTGTATTCTCTTCCCTTGTTATTTCCCTTATCATTATTATTATTGGTGGTAGCAGCAGTGATTTGTGTTATACCTTAGTTACTGCACTGTTCTTATCTCAACCTGTGGGAGTTACATTCTTTCAATTCTCCTCCCCATCCCTCCAGGAATGTGGGGGAGGAAGAGGGGGGAAGTGAGAAAGAAGCTGTGTGGTTCCGAGTTACCGGCTGCGCTTAAACCATGACACTGTCTTACAGGCTAACATGAATAAAAGTTTAAGAGACTCACAGCCAGTCAAGAATATCCCATTATCACAAATGTGACTATAAGCAAACTGTCTTATCAGGGAGGCAAATATTCTATGAAATTGCGTAAGTAAATTTGGGATTACTGCATCAAACTCAGCAGTAACATGCAACTGAGCTACATGTCAGATAAAACCAGGAAAAATACAGGCAGAAGAACGGGAAAGTAGCATGTTTTAAAATACCTGGGATCCGATGGGGAGCAGGACCAGTGTTCCCTAGTTAAATAGTGTTCAGTGACTGTTTGCACCCTCTCTGAAACCCATGGAAGATGTGCCTACCTGTGGGAACTAAATCAAATTGAAGTGGAAGGAGTGAGCTACATTTTCTGGCCTTCGCTTGGTCTTTTGTTTTGAGTTGCTCATCTCACTTTCTGCACAAGTAAACAGGGAGCACTTCTATTCTTATTCAGAGTCTTACTTTTCTCAACAGAAGCACCCCCTCACATAAGCATGAGCTTGACCCACAAGCTGCATGAAATTTCTGTTTGTAGATTGTACTTGACCCATTAATAGTTTAGGATCTAATCCTGCATCTTTACTGAGGCAGAAATTGCTACAAAAGAAGGATGCCCACTGGCTGGGAAAGGAACAGTGGTCATACTTGTCTATTTTGCCAGCATTTCGGGTTTTCAGCCAGTCATCGAAAGTTGCCCAGTCATTAGAAAGTTTCCAAGCTTCTTGTCCCACAAAAAAATCTGGGCAGGTGGCTCTGAAAGAAGAATTAAAACACTTTATGACCACAAGGTAATACTGAGAAAGGATTAAAGAGAAGTCTGTGTGTACTGTACAGCAAATTCATTTTGTTGGGTACGCTTAGAATTTAACCTATATCAAAACACTACACAAGCAACCCTCATTATTTTTCTATGCATAATAAGCAGGCTTAGCATAACTTCCAGATACATTTTGTCCTGTTAAAATTCATTAATTAATTTGACAAATTGTTAACTGCAATTAAAAATACTCAGTGGTTTCCTACCAAAATAAAACAAACAGACACAACCGCCCATTTTACATACATTGTACATACATGGTACATATACTATGTACATACACGGTAAATACATTTGGGCTAGAAGGGATGCTAATCCAGTAATACAGAAAAGAGGATACCCAATATGCTTTTCACATAATTGAGTACTTGTTTCTTTCTTTGATGCAAGCTGGCACACTTCATCTTCACAGAACGCTTTTCAGCTTCTCTGGAATTTTTACCCTACGAGCAAAGTTGCACAGATGCTATGTCAGGAGGAAGGAAGCAGGCTGCTTTGGGCTCATAGAGGATGAACGATACAGAATAGGATGTTTCTCTCTTTCATCTCTCCTATGCTTACCTACTATCTTGTTCTAGTAGGACTACTCGCTAGGTTAGATTTCTTACACTGTTAGAACAAAGAAGGAACTTTTTAGAGAAACATGCAAGGGAAGGCCATGAAATTATATGTATGGTTTATGTTAAAAAAAAAAAAGGAAATGGTTCAACAAACTTTTTTATTAAAAAGACAGTGTGAAAACAGTAGTGTTTCTTACATGTATCCATTAGTTGCTAGCATATCAGCTATGTATCTGGTGTTCGGGAGTTCCCATCCAAATATATCATGAATCACAATCACAGCCTTGTCTGTGCTGGCAGGTGGTTTGCAAACATACGCCTTGATGTGCTCGACTTGCACTTCCTGCCCACGGCCTCCATAGTCAAACTTGTCTCCAATATCACATGGACAGGGCCTTGATTCATTAGCCATGTGTGATACTAGGGAACAAAAGCTATACAGTTGTGAATACCACAGCACACCATACTGGAAAATATTAAAGCACAGTGATATCATAGACTGTTGAATTTCTGAATCATTGCAGTAATACTGTGAACATGCTGATTACTGTTAGATCTAAGATGCTGCATTAGTCAATAAGCCCACTGGTTTGTTTTACTTATAAATAATAATCTTATTAGTTACTTATAAATAATAATCTTTTTAGTTACTTATCAACATATGGTATGAGCTCTTCAGTGGGGTACATAACCGGGATTTCCATGCCTTACAGTAAATAATAGAGTAAAAATAAAGTTATGACCAACCAGCCAGGCAACCATCAGAGGTTAATTAAATAGCAATTAAGTCAGTTCTTTCACTCTTCGTCGTGCGTATGTCCATGTCAGGAATGCATAACTGTCTTTAGTATAGAATGTAAAGGCTTAATACAGTACTTGGCATTTTGAAGAAAAACAAGCAAACAAACAAACAAAACCCAACCAAACAAACACCACCACCACCAGCCCCAGCTGCTGTGTAGAAAGATAAAAATGACACTTAACATGATATTTTCATCCAAAGACTTAAAATATCCCACAGCTGACTTTTAGCGTCAAGAAATAATTTTTCTAAACCAGCTTTAGCCTCAGATAATGCAGGCTTTTGAAGAAGGATACTCAGAGAAGGCACCAAGAAAAATATACCAATGAAAGCTAGAGTATAAAATCATATTTATGTAATATTAAATAACAAATGCGTTCAAGCTCCAAGATAGGAATAAAGAAAACTGAATATAAGGAAAAATTCCTTAAGTTGAGCCAAATGTTTTGTCAATGTGGTAACAATGTGGTCTGGTTAATTTTTTACAAACTATTGTTGAAGTGAAAATAAGTAGCTCACAGACCTCATAAAATGCCAACAGAATCTAACACAGGTTTATGTAGCTCCTTAGTCTCAAGTTAATGATTTATGCCATCAATCTTAGGTTTATCAACAGGGTGAACTGACTTCATATTGCTGCAAAATGTCCCGAATAACTTACTTGAATATGGACAGAGCAGCTTCAAATTATTAAAGAACTTGGAGAGAATTTAGATAAAGCTTTACCTAAATTCGCTAAGGATAAATTGCGTGTACTACCTAAGAAAACTTTGCTAGTACAGAAACAAGGATGCTCAAACTTGACTATGCCAAATATACTCCTGGAGAAAAATGGGAAAAAGCAGGTTACTGAACAGTCCTGAACTACTGGGATGTAAGTAGCTGTAGCACCAAAGGGAGAGCTTTAGGATCTGCACAGATTTCCAGGAACCAAGATGTTCTGGATTTTCAGACTTCAAAATTCAGAATATCCCAAACAGTATTAGCAGGGATAGGTTTACAGACTTCATTTTCACAGATCAATTCTAGACAAGTTCTATCCTATTTGAAAGCTCTGTCAACTCTGGGCATACATTTACACTAATCCTCTACTTCTCTTTTAAGTAAGCCACACCCATGCATAGGTGGGGTTTTTCACATATTATTTTCACATATTTTCACATAATATTTTCACATATTATTATGAATGTTCACATATTCACTAGTCTCACACATAGGACTTCTAGTTTAAAATTAGTCTATCAGGAAAAAATAAATTAATAGATGAGCATATAAGACAAAATACAGTTTATAACAGGAAGGCGTTGATAATTAATTTTGCATTCACAAACTATTTCCCTTTGGTTAGATTAAAACCAGAAAATATAACAAAGCCAGCAATTGAGTATTAAATAAATACGTATTTTCAGAACTGCAGAAGCACAAATACAATGCCCTTACCGGTCAGTGTATCCTTAAAGGCTTCAATTGAAGCATTTCACATTATCTGACAAAACGTAAAGCAACATGTGAAACATGATATATTTAAAGATGCAGGTGTAGCGGCTGAGTAAGAAAAACTCCAGGCACAAACCTGTGAGGGGTGTGTTTGCTTGTAATGGTTGTAAAAGCCATACAGACTTGCAAGCTTTGTAGAGCAGTTAAAATGGTTCACTATTTCTACATTTGTTGCAGTATGCATTCCATACAGTTTCATTTTCTAAGGTGCCACCGACACATTCCTTAAGAATTAAATCCATCCCCCTCTTACATCTGAAATACGAGCTCACTCCTCTAATCCAGATTAACAGGGGTTTAATGAGGGACAGAGTCAGTAAAGCAAAAGCAACAGTGCTGGGTGCGTGACCATAGCCAGAGGCGCGCTGATTAGCATTTGTTACAGGTTTATATACTTTCAGTACTGCATTAGCCACATACATATTCATAATTCCTGCGTATAGGCGGGGAATATTATAGCTAGCTCCAGGAACTTAGTATCATAAGTCTCCTCCTCTTGGCGTCTGCGCACTGCTCTCTGGTGATCATGGGCAGGGGCCTTGAGGATGAAATAATCAGTCTTCCTCATGTGGGCAGGGGTCTTGAAGATGAAGTAAGCAGTCTGATAGCTAGCAAAGACTTGGAGCAGTGTGACCTTCCTGCAAAATTTATTGCAAGCAAAACAGGACGGGCAGACAAAGAGGATCCAAAGCTAGCAAGACATCAATTTGATGGATGGACCACTCAGTGGATAAAGAACTGGCTGGATGGCCACACACAAAGAGTTGTGGTCAATGGCTCAATGTCCAGCTGGAGACCAGTAACGAGTGGTGTCCCTCAGGGATCGGTGTTGGGACCGGTCTTGTTCAACATCTTTGTCGCTGACATGGACAGCGGGATTGAGTGTGCCCTCAGCAAGTTTGTCGATGACACCAAGCTGTGTGGTTCGGTTGAGACGCTGGAGGGAAGGAATGCCATCCGGAGGGACCTTGACACACTTGTGAGGTGGGCTGATGCCAACCTCATGAAGTTTAACCATGCCAAGTGCAAGGTCCTACACCTGGGTCAGAGCAATCCCAGGCACAGCTACAGGTTGGGCAGAGAAAAGATTCAGAGCAGCCCTGCAGAGAAGGACTTGGGGGTGTTGGTCGATGAGAAAATGAACATGAGCCGGCTTCAGTGTGCGCTCGCAGCCCAGAAAGCCAACCGTATCCTGGGCTGCATCAAAAAGAACGTAACCAGCAGGTTGAAGGAGGTGATCCTGCCCCTCTACTCTGCTCTCGTGAGACCTCACCTGGAGTATTGTGTGCAGTTCTGGTGTCCTCAACATAAAAAGGACACGGAACTGTTGGAACAAGTCCAGAGAAGGGCCACGAGGATGATCAGGGGACTGGAGCACCTCCTGTATGAAGACAGGCTGAGAAAGTTGGGGCTGTTCAGCCTGGAGAAGAGAAGGCTGCGTGGAGACCTCCTAGCAGCCTTCCAGTATCTGAAGGGGGCCTATAGGGATGCTGGAGAGGGACTCTTCATTAGGGACTGCAGTGACAGGACAAGGGGTAACGGCTTAAAACTTAAAGAGGGGAAGTTTAGATTGCATATAAGGAGGAAATTCTTTCCTGTTAGGGTGGTGAGGCACCGGAATAGGCTGCCCAGGGAGGTTGTGAATGCTGCATCCCTGGCAGTGTTCAAGACCAGGTTGGATGAGGCCTTGGGTGATATGGTTTAGTGTGAGGTGCCCCTGCCCATGGCAGGAGAGTTGGAACTAGATGATCTTAAGGTCCTTTCCAACCCTAACTATTCTATGATTCTAAGATGTTAGGGAGGCACTGTCTCTAAACTAACTGAGAAGTAGAAGGATGGTGTGAAATAACACACTCATGTTTACTGGGGCCACTAAATCCTGTTATCTCACCACAGACTTACACCACAAGCATTGTTCTTTATCTTCGACCTAAGTTAAGCTAAAAGTACTTTGACCCCATGTTTTCCAGGCACGAGCTTTCCTCATATCTAGTGTGTCGTCCTGTCGTCCCGTTGTCCCCCCCCCCACTTTCTTTTTTACCTTTACAAATTCTTTTGCTATGTGACTCCATTTTGCTTAAGAGTTCTGGCCATTTTCAACTTGTCGCCTAATCTTGTGTCTTTAGTGAGCTTTGTTTCTGTTATTGCGATCTCATACGGTTATATCCACATAGCAACACCTATGATTTGCAAAAGCCACCACATTAATGTATCACACATCCATCAAAGCTATTCTTTTAGGAGGATGTGTTAACACACAGCCTTGTGTTCCACCACCTCCACCTGCAAGCACTTGAGCATTTATCTGAAGAACAAACAGGAACTTTGGTTTTCAGAAACTCGAATCCACAAGCAGACAAATTACAAAGACACTGCTGTGTAGCACTTTTAACAGACCCTCCTGAGTCCTCCCCCTGTGAGAGGTTTTCCTCATCTCAGGAAGGAAAATAAAAGGTTTCTGAGCCATCATCTCAAACAATCAGGGAAGAAAGCAGCCCCCTGATAGCATATAAATGAGCATGGACTCTTTAAAAACGCACGTAGACAAAATGGAAGTCCCCCGGGAACGCTGAGTCAGGCCTCAGTACGCACTTGTTTACATTTCTCAGCACAAAAAGCCGTGAGGGCTTCTTAACAAACCAAACACCCCACACATACCTGTAGCACAGCAAGTGTGCGAGGCAGCGGAGGCAGGTCGCAAGAACTCAGTGCAGATGGTCACCGCTGCGTGTGATCCCGGCAGACAATGCTTACTCAGAAAACGAAAGGGGCGAGCGCAGGGATCGGGTTTCTCCAAATAAGAGTTATGTAAGGTTCCTGCCTTTATTTTTGCCTAACGCAGAGTCACAAAGTTGAGTGCCCCTTTACCTTAACATTAAACTTTAGATACTGAATAACTTTCGTTTTGCTGTGATTTCATGTTGCTTGATAGGAAATCCATGCAGGTTTTTTTTTACTTAGAAGGCAAAAAATTCAACACACTTATGCTCTCTATGCAGTTGGTTGCACTTTGTACTAATTCAAACAAGAGCTGCATCTGGTTTTTTGCTTTTTGCTTAGTCACGGTATTAGGGCTACAGCACACATGGTTTCGGCATTTCTGAATGACTGTGTTCCCTAAATCTACAAACTGATCATCCTCCTACACATTAGCTACCATTAGCTAATGGAACTTCATTAATGTGGAGTTATCCAGCTTTTACTGGGGTAATTAAGGCACAATAAGCTTTCAGACCTATATAGTCTTCTCCAGGAAAAACATGCTACCAGACCTGTAATCACCCAGGTAATAGCTGGATTAATATATTACATGGAAGGTTGGGAAAAAGCAAAAGAATTAAAATCCCATTGACAGAGATATGTTTAATTAGTACTGTTGGTTATTTTTACAAGAAGCACACCACAATGTATACTTCTCTGATAGTATCTTTAATTTGAGAGAATAGTAAAATTAAGACTTTCCTAAATTACGTTTTCTCACCATTAAATCACATGGCAGTCTTTATCAGTAGCACTGAGAAGGTGAAAAGGGACATAGATTCTTTTTTTTCTTACAACAGGAAGTACCAGCAGCCAGTGCAGATACTAGGCAGCTGGTTTCAAACTAATGAATACAAGCCTTTCTCCTCATGCCGCATAATTAAACTGTAGAAGCCACTGTCATAAAATGGTCCGTCAGTGGCCATTCCACACACTGCTCCAGTGGCCACATCCAGCTCAGAAAGGTAATCTGCAAAAGCAGCACCCCATCTGAAGAATCTTAGCCACAAATTTTGAAACAAGATATGCTCACTTATGTCATCTGACATAAAAAGCTTAGTCTGACAAAATAAGCTTCACCAAACAATGTCTGTGTCCTCAAAGTTTGGACTTGTGATTTATGTACTGCTTAGATGGATAATGGCCATAATAAACAAACAGATTAATTTACCACTGGATTAATTTATTTCAAGCATTAAGAAAAATCTCAAGGAAGTGGAGAATATTTCACAGCACATTAAAACATGACACTGCCAGGTGAAATCTGAGACTTCTTCAAAAGAACATAATAGGAAAGTATCAATTAGAATCTACCAACAAAAAAAATCTATAATATTCTGTTTGCTCATTTCTTTAATTTGTTTCAACAAACTCTCCCCCCAGTTTTATACAGTCTTACCAAAAACCTCCACAGTGTATTACATAAACTGCATCATAAATCAAGTTGCTTGCTCTTCTTTTAGATGCATTTATTCAGCCAGTTGATCATATCCTTTCTTCCTTCCTCAATATAAGGCTTGAGGATTGATATCTTCTCTTCTATGATGTACAAACCCATGAGTTTGTCCAGGATAAATTCTAATTTCATAATCAAATTTTTCATTTTTTCTTTAGCTTCTGCTCCAGTAGGGTGATCTGTAATGCAGAGCACAGTAGTAGTTATATTACTGTAACTATATTCCATGCTGCCATTGTTCAACTTCCTGATTTATCATTCAGGCTGGACACTAATAACCAAGCTCCATATGGGCAAAACAAAAAGTAAAATTATACACAGAAAATCCACCTTTGCAGTAAGGGTGTAGGAAATTTGTTATAATCTAAAGGCAGGTCCAACAATCTGCAAAGATATGGATATAACAAAAGTATTTCGTATATGTGAAACATATGACAATGCTAAATACACTACATCTGAATAAAACCCTCCTAACAGACACCTATGGATGCAGTTTGAGGTATCCAACATGGTTTATGGGTTTCTAGAATAAATGGAAAACAATGTCATACAGCAAATGATAGCTCCCTGAGTAGAGTAGTCCAAAACACCAATGGGATTTTGATAAAACCTTGTTACCTGGGTTGCTAGCCATACTTCCACAAAAGAAAGAGACTTAAGGAAAATAAATCCAGTTTTAATTCTTTGCCTAGGTTACATTAGCCTTTCTATGTCTATCCCACTTTTTCTCATTATTTTTTGACCTCCAAGCACTATTACAAGGTTGAGTGTTGACTCCAAATTTGGGATGAAAATTTAAACATGCAGAAATGAAAGAAGACAAAGGTTATTAGCATACTTGATGAAGGGGAATTAAGTCATCTTTTTCAGTAAAAATGAAAAATGTAGGGTTCAGGAGGTTGGATGCATCATCAGAATCATTCATCAGTCCTAGAAAACATGAAAGGGAAAAAAGAATCTGTTCAATTGACTCTTAAGGACAAATCTAGATTCAAACACAGCACTCGGCTTCTGCAGTGAAAAATTTCACGTCACATGCAACATGTAGCTACACGTACTACCTTTACTTCCAAGCTACTGTAAACATGGCTCCTAGAAGAATACCTTCCTAGATTAAAACTTAATTTAAACCAGTTTCTTAAGATACATACTGAATACCTGAATTAATAAGACTTGAAAGATGCCCTCTGTGCAAGCAAGCTTGAGTTCTTTCAACCTGACTAGAAAAGTCAATGCTTTAGCGAGTAGTCCAAAATTTACTTTCAGAGAACACCAGCAAAGGGCAGCTTAGCTATTCCAGTTTCTTAAGCATAGCATAAAAGGAAAGCTAGTGTTAAAATAGCCAAAATCTAACTTTACAGAGTAGCTAGAGCAAAAATAACACTCTCTGCTCTTGAGTGAAGCATTCAGAGCAGTAGTAAACAGGAAAAGGGAGCTAAATTGAGAAGGTGACCAAAGGACACCATATCTGTCTGTGCAGACCTGAAATAAAGACATAGCTGTTATGACCTATTCTGAAACTAGAACAAATACCCTCACCACCATCTTCTTTGCACAGTATCCTTCCTACTCTGCTGAAAATATCTCTTCATCAGCTGAGAGCCAGATCTGAAGAAACAATGCTAGATCAAGAACTTACGCTACACTACATACATATGCATGTGCACCTGCTTGTATTTTATCATTGTATTTATTTATTTCACTTATTGTATTTAGCCACCATAGAGAGCTACACCAGCCTTTAATTCCAGGTGTGTCAGCCTCACGTGATGTACAGCAATACCACCTCAGCAAAAACCAACGACCACTAATTTCTTAGCACCACACTGCTCCTTTAGATATTTCAGGACTGCATCAGCTTCTCTGAAACATATAAGCAAATGCAAATTAAGCATCCATAGTAAAATCAATATTTGAAAACATGAAAATACAGAAATGCATATAACTGTCCCCCATACCATTCTGCTACTATGTTTTCTTTCACATACTTTAAATAAATTATTTCAGACAAATATTAGGGGTTGCTAATCTGAAATTATCAGAAAGAAAAACAAACAAACAAAAAAACCAAACTGAATGGAATCAAATAAAACCACAACATGAATAACACACACTGAAGGGAAAAAAAAAAAAAAAGATGTAAAGTAGATGATTGATTAAGCAACTACCTATGAGCTCAAAAAGCTTAAAATTCTCTGAGAAGCTGGATGCATTTTTGCTTCATGACTGTAAATAGAAAAAGTAATAAAAAGCTTTATAGAGAATTCTGTTCACTAGGCACTCAAAATACTGACAGTAACTTTAATTTAGTGTCTCAGAGATTTGCTGCAGGAAGGCCAGTGTAGCAAAAACGGTAGATGTTTTCAGAATTAACAATGTATCTTGAAATGCACCTTGCCCAGATGCTGTGTTCTGAAAACACCCATTTACCCCTGAAGCAAGTGTTACTATGCCGAGGCAGCAAAAAGAAAGTATTGGTGGGAGAGAGGTTGCAGTTAAGTCTTTTGTATCACCTCAAGACTGTATTTTCATCCCCAGTTTCTCACCCCCCTGGGGCACTCAAGCTATATATGCCCTCAGTACATCAGCTTCGCAAATACCACAGGATCCATCAACACACAAGCGCACACAGAAGCAAATTAAGCGCCAAAAGAATCTTTCTTCACTGGAGCTGACACTTGAAACATGTGAAGCGTCTGTAAGAAATGTGAGGCAGAGCCCAACCCTTCCTTCCCACTGCCCCACAGAAGGGACAGATTCTGAACTAAAACGTTTCCACAACTGACCCCTCTGAGACAGGAGCTCTGTGAAAATGATTCAGTTATGTCTCCTATAACTTTCTCACCAAATACCTAAACCCAGCAGCCTTCAACATAGCTACTTCCAGCAATCCAAGAGAGATATTTGCTCTCCCAGGAAGTTAATTCATTTGATCTCTAATCAGTGAGCCCTTCTCAGCACTGTCTTGCCAGTATCTTCCTTCTGTGTTATTCGGGCAGCACAGCGCCTCTGCCAGTGACAAGTCTTTTCTGGCAAATGCTCGGGCAGTGTTGCACATATGAGAGAGAAACATGACCCTCCTCTTGGTGCCACCAGCGCTCACTGTGCCTGGACAACAGATGACAACATGCAAGACCAGGCTGGACCGGGCTTTGAGCAACCTGGTCTAGTGGAAGGTGTCCCTAGTGGAAGGGGTTTGGAACTAGATGAGCTTTAAGGTCCCTTCCAATCCAAACCATTCTGTGATGATTCAGCCATCAGCTACCTGGGCAAGTTACATCATGCTGGGCAAGTACTACAGTGCAGTCAAAACCTCATCTTCTTTCCATACAATATCTTAAAGTATCAGTCTCAGTGAAACTCAAGATAAGAAACATGCATTCTCACTGCTGTGTCACTGGTCATTTTTAAGCCAAGCATTTTGAGGCAGAGAAAGCAACTTGCAGTCTATGTTATCAACATCAGATGACAAAACTCTTCATTAAGCCACTACTGAGAGACTTGTCCTTGAACTCTGTCCAAGGCAAAATGAAAGGTCACCAATTCCATTCACTTCTAAGGAGTCATTAAAAAACACCACCTTCACTGACAGATTAGCTGCACTCAACCTCAAACAAACAAACAAAATAAAAAGAGGAAAAGAAAGCAAAGCAACCGATATCTGACAGCAGATGTGATATCCAGGTAATGTGATATCCAGCTCCCTGACATCTTCCTTGTTTATTTTCCTGGCATCTCAAGTTTTCAGCCAATCATCAAACTTGGACTGATCATCAGAAGTCTTCCAAGCTTCTCTTCCTGCAAAAAAAGTCTGGGCAGATGGTTCTGCACACACACACAAAAAACCAAACCAAATTGACTGAATTAATCAAACACCATCAATTTTTTTAGCCCTTCATAGCAGGGAAATTTTCTATCCAGGCATAATTTTGATTTGATTTCTTTTTCACTACTTTCAGAGAAAGTAACTTTTTTAAATATCATTGTTAACTGTTCCACAGAAATGCCTATGAGCTTTAGAAAACTTCAGTAGACATCTACATAGACTTTTTTCAATTACATAAAATAGCTCTTTACTACAGAGCACATCATGAGGCTTATTTATGAGCTTCTAAAAAAAAAAAAAAACACCAAATGGACTGAGGTCAGCAAAGAACAAGTTAAAGAAGAACCTGTGGGGAGAAAGGGAGGAGTGTTTTGTTGTGCAGATCATTTAGTGACTGGGTAAAGGAAAGTACAGTAAGAGGCCACTCAGTACTAAAGAGTTCCTGCACCATGGGGATGCCCAAACCATGATTCAGGATGACCTTGACTGAAATGTGTTGTGAGACCAGCAGCAGAATTGTGGTGGTGCAGTCTCTCATGGAGAGAAGGAAACAAGCAGGGAGTCTGGAGGCTGCCCCAGATGCTGCTATGCTTTCTCCCAGCCCCCAGGGAATTAATGAGGTCCTTGTGAAACTGCAGTCATTGCCTTCAGCTCTCTCCCTCCTCTGACACACCGTATGTATCTTAATGATCATGGTGAAACAATGGATCAGTTTGGCCTAAAGCAGATCAATGTATATGGCAAGTAAACTCATGTTTGGAAAGGCAGAGGCAAAATTGCACAGCCTTTGGATAAGTACGTGTCAGGAAGGCTACATACTGCTTTGAAAGTGAATCTTCCCAAGCCCACCTAGAACATGTTCTTTCCCATTCAAACTAGCCTGATAAGAACTACAAGCCATCATTCTTAATCTGGTCTCTGAAATACAGCTCTCATAGCTCCTCATCCCACACCACACTGGAAAAAATCCAGCTGTTTTTCTCCCAATAAACATTGGTGCACCAGATCAGCAACATCCTGAAGCAGTCAGGAAATACACGCATGGCCACTCTTCATTCAGACACTGCTGCCTGAAAACTCTCAGCTGTCTTCCTGCCTAGAGCAATGGGAACACGAGCCATTTGATCGCTGCTGTATTAGCAGTACTGGTTGGGGGAAAGAAGATATTACAAAAAGAAGTATAACATGGCATGAATCAGGGAAAAATTACTGCATCCAGTCTAACATTGGGAATGATTGCATTTGGTCATGAGGCAAATGTAATTCCAATTATGGAGCCGAATAAGGGATGTCAAGTCCTCAGGAAAGACAGTAACAAGGAGCAGATTATAGACCAATTCATTGTTCCAGTGTATTAGAAAACCCAAATCCTCACAAAGGTATTATCTTTATCTCGGAGACATAAAGCTCCTTTCATCTCCACAGACAAATCTCAGCCACATGGCAACTGTCTGCTGAAGTGACTTCCCTCATGCTCCACAGGCTGAGAGCATTAAAGGCACCTTCTCTCAAAACTAGACTACTACAGTATTAGATGGAGGTTTGCTTTTTGGAACTCCAGGCCAGTCCCAACCCTATATGAATGTTTGCAATGTATACTGCAGATACTCTGCAGCATATCCAGTTATTGTAAGATGTTGCTGCATTTTGGTTATTGTAAGGTGTTGCTGCATTTTGGAATTTAACTGCTCTAGGTACCAAAAATGAGTGTGAAGGATTTGCAGGGAGGAAGGAGATTGTATTTAATATCCCATGTGTGCATATGAATCATTCATATGCACATAGTCAATGTGCATATTCAATATCATATCAAAATTTATGAAATCTCTGCTGCTGAAAATTTGTTTAAATCCCATTGTACAATTTTGCTTGAATTACTGTTTTAAGTAGTTCTAAAACCAGAATACCCACTTCCATTTCAAAACTAGTTTTTAAAGCCACCTCACACTGAAAACCATCAGAATCACTTTTTACTGCATCATGCATTCTATGTGTGCAGTCACTCCTGTAAGCAGCAAAGTATAAAGGAAGCATGCTGTACTCTGCAACATTTCACAACAATGTTCCTTTGTGGTTTTGTATTATGGAAATAAATCACTCAGACTGCTCTGGTAATAGTTTCCTCTCATGCACGGGAATAACAGGTCTAATAGAAGGCTAGAAATGATAAGAGTATGATTTCTTGGAGAAGGAAGGGTTTCTTACACGTATTCATTAGTTGCTAGCATATCAGCTACGTATCTGATGTTTGGGAGTTCCATCCAAACATATCATGAATCACAATCACAGCCTTGTCTGTGCTGGCAGGTGGTTTGCAAACATACACCTTGATGTACTCGACTTGCACTTCCTGCCCACGGCCTCCATAGTCAAACCTGTCTCCAATATCACATGGGCAGGGCCTCGATTCATTAGCCATCTAGGAATCTGCAGGAAAGCAAAAAGGACAAATGCTCATGCAACTTATTTGGAGTAACAGCTTTGATTACAGCTCATAATCTTCATGCAGTCCTCACAGTCCCCTGCAGGCAACTAATTATCCTTGCACTATCAAGTAATACCTACTTGACACTGCAAGGTTAGAAGAGAAAGCTCCAGATTTTTATTGTGCACAGGCTCTTGGCACCAGCCCTTTCTGGTTGGCATAAATATCCTTGAATTCCAGGTCAGTCAGCATAATCCAGGTGTGCAGTAAGGGCAGAAGAAGGGTTTATGTCAGGCCTGACATTGCCTGGAGCAATCCTGCATATGGTAACTACATTTCCATGTGATGTCCCCACACCCTTTGCATCATAACTAGTCCTCTCATGTGGTCTTACAGTTCCTCCTCACAGGCTAGCACCTGGTAACCCCTTACTGTTACTCCTGTGAGACCCCACTGTCAGCATGTTGCTTTTCTGGCTACTTTTTCCCTTCAAGTTTTCATATTGCGTATCCCCTTTCCCTTCCTCTATGAAGAATGCAAGGCTGCTGCCGCTGCTGCCTACATGCACTTTGCTTGTTCCTTGTGTCCCTTGCTGTGTATGGCCCTTTTCCAGCAAACCCACCATTAACTGGCATCTCTAAAAGTTCTAATAAATCAACTCGAAAAACATAAATCAGCAGAGGCTTTTCTCTGAGAGTTGCACACTACATAACCTGAACTGAGAGTGGTCAGAGGAATACAGACATACACCAGTGTTGTACATTTAACATTCCCTCACACATCACAGATATGTAACTTCTCTAGAAGTATACGTTGTAAAGGAGAAACCGGACATTCCTCCACTTCTCAAGTGAAGAAAGGTTTCTGAAGAGTTTATGACCTAAGATGTCTTCTCGGGAGACTCCCTCAAGCTCAGTTTAATTACTTGTTCATTTCAACTGGAGACAAGACACTGTAGCATCTTGTTAAACCCAGCTAACTTTTGGTGCTTCCTACTCTTCCCCCTCCACCAAGCAGTAGGTGGTCATACACAGAGCATTTTTAATACTTCAGTCTGAGAAGCTGTTTAACCTCGCTCTGCCCACTCTTAACCAATCAAAATGGCACTGCTTCCTTCTTAACAAGAGCTAGTCTCTCTTCCCATGTAAATGCATGCACTGGAACAATACTCCTTGGTCTGGCTGGTCCCCTGACTAAAGTGAAATGCAGCATTGTGGCAATAAAAATCAAACGTACTCTTCAACGTGCAACTATTTTTGTTAGGAATATATCTTAGCCATTTATTCCCTTCTAGATTTTATAACTAACTCAAACAGATGTCAAATTAGACCTTTAATACACTTCCAATACTCCCTTCCCTGTTCAGTTTCTCTGCTACATATATGTGGAATGTGGTAAATGGTATTAAAAACAAAACAAGAAAACACAGTGAATAATAAAACAAATTACTAACAATCCTGCCTCTTTACACCAGCTATGCTCTTTTCACAGGACAATGAACTTTGGGGTGATATCTGGAGAGGTTCCCATCACTGAGAACCATCCTCCTTTAAGGACACCTCTCAACTGTGTCTCTTTTGAGCAAAGCTTGTCTCCTGACCTTCTGCAGTCAATCTCCACATAACCTCCAAGAGATGCAGTTGGAGTTTAGCTCTCCAGTCAGACTGGCTGCAACTTTGCCAGCATTACAGTGAGGCAGAAGAACCTTTTACAAACCTCAGGCAAAGGTGTGAGACTTCAAACATACTTGGTCTAACTGACCAGCTTAGAACAACTCTACCATAGTGTTTGCCGACTGTTTGCCTTCACCAGCAGTTCATGTGAGCAGAAAGCCAACAAAAATTGATTTCTATTTAAGCAGAATACTTGGTTCTTTTAAAATAAATCTGTTAAAAAAAAAAAACAAACCACACAATCTGTGTTTAAACAGAAATAAGAGTATTGACAGATTTTAATGAACAAAACCAAAATGCTGCATTAATAAGATTTTAAAAAACATAATGGCTTGAAGAATGTTTAGGAATTATTCATAGAAAGGGGTAAATCATCTTGTACTACTGAGGCTCTCTCCACAAACATGACAAAATTCACAGCCTTTGAACAGGCTTTTGAATGATTGGTGAAAAATACTAATTAAACTAATTTTCAAAAGTCCGTAAGAATAGTTCACAGAAGGGATTAACAGAGATGCTGAGCAGACCATGAGCAAAACACGTTTTTCTCCCCACACTTCACAGAATTTGTCTGGTACAGCTAAAATACATTTAAATAAAGATTGCAGGAACCTAGGATTTTAAAAATTACTTTTAAACTGAATTCTAATTTTCACCTATATATAATTCAACCACCACAAGTTTAATGAGCGGAAGGTTCTCTGATTGCATTTGCAGTTTAGAGCAGCTCTTTGCACGTGTAGGCGAGATCAGTTCTTTGCATTTATAAAACTTCAAATGAAACACAGTTCAAACTTGTTGCAGCTGAGACACGAAGACTTTTAGCATATCAACTACCCAGGTTTGATCCCCACCTAAGAAATCAGATGCATTGCCATCTCTTTTCACTTTTTTTTCAGAGCTTTACAAACTGTGAATTTCAGCATGACTTCAAAATGCTGCATGCCTTGCCTTCTTCCAAAGAGCTACTCACTATGCAGGCTCACAGTTCTAGACACTCTCACATTTTATCAAGGCCACACATGACATTATTTACAGCCCACATCTGGCCTTAATTCACCGTTCCCCATTTCAAGTTTTAGGCTATCGCATAAGCCCCCTTGTCATGTCATGAGCGTGGCAACTCCCTGTTTTCTCATCCAGCCAGCTCTGATCCCCAAGTGATAGGACTGCCAGAGAAGAAACTGGGAAAAATGGTTTCCAGAACAGTCCATACCATAGCAAAGATTTCTACTACCTTTAATGAGCACTAGTGATAGCACTAGTGATACTGGGATGGCAAAAGGTCAGATTTACCAGCTGCTATTATTTGAATGCTACTTCTTCAGTGATATATATTCAGGTAGCATAAGGCCAACCCCTCTCAACTGAGTTTTAGTTTGCTCAGTCATTTTAATGTGATTTTTGTACTATTTGTCTAATCATGTTTAGATAAAAGAGTTGCAAGGAGATTAATTCAGCAGTTTGGAACTAATACTGTTTGTCATGGTTAAAATTCTCTTAAACAGTTTAGTATACCTCTATTTATATTTGTTTATATGAGAGAAAAGATCTTACTTATGATGAGCAAGCATAAACAGAATACCTCCAGGGTACAATTCAAATCATGCTGCTTCCAAATCATTGGCTTATCAAGTTTAATGCTATCCCAAGGCAAACCAAATTTGGCACATAGAGGAGATAAACAGATAAACATTCAGTAGAGCAAAATAAAACGCAGGGTGGGGCAATGTTGTATCACAATGAGGGCTCCCTTTGAGCAACTACAGTCCAAAGGACATTCCATCTTTTACATTAATCCAGCAGGCTGCAGTGCCTTGCTGCACGCGAAACAAGATTCAGCAGTTTTGCTTGCTACAAGCTCCCACTTAACTAGGAAGCCAAGTTTCCTCTGACAGTGGTGTACTTTACTGCCGGATTTGACAGGGATCGTTCTGAGTGTTGATTATTGTAATTAGAGCCAAACACCCTGACAGCCTTCTTCGTAACAATCAAGGAGAGAGGCCCCATCCTGTGGATGTTTCCTGGAGCGAGTATGGCTGTGAAGCTGTTAACCACAGTGCTGTCAATACAGTGCTGAAAAACTAGCTAATATAGCCATCTACATCAGACCTGAACGAAACGAGAGTTACATCTGGGCTGAACAGCTAGGGGCTATGCACAGAAAACACCTCCTTTCTTTCTCTCCCCTTTCTGCAGGTGAGAGGAATCCTGGCTCAGTACTGCTTTTAAAGACCTGGAGGAAAGCTTACATATTGCCTGCAACCTCCTTACCTGCACACTGAGGAGGGTCAATGACGGCAGAAGGGAATGAACCGGGATGAGGTCAGGGCATCCATCACCACCAAGGTCAACCAGCCAAGCCTGGAAACAATTGATGAAGGGCGCAGAAGCCATGTCATCTGTGTTCATGTGCTATGAACAGCAGCAGAGCCGGGATCCCCAGCATGGCTGGAGACACCCTGATCCTAATGACCCTTCATCTCCTACAAAAACAATATCACATATGGCACTCCCTTCACAAACCCACAATACTTGGAGGATTTTTCCGAGGTCATGAAGGCACAGGGAGACAGGAGCGATGTCAAGAGCTCTCCTGGGGGCACAGAGGAATGATGCAAGACCCGGACCTAGCTACACAAGATACATCTAAGGACCGGTATGGCCATCTGGGGCCACGGGCTAACACAAGCTCGGGTTATCATGCACAATACACCAGGTTAACAACGGGATTCTGGGGGACTGAGGTTTGCCCTGGAAGGCAGTTCTCCTATGCAACCCCGCACCATGGGCCAGAACAGTTCCTAAACCAGACGGCGCTATTCCAGGCATTACCCCGAGGGGTTTTGAAACTCTCCAGAGAGGGAGATTCCATCACTTCTCTAGGCGGGTTGCTCCAGAGCTCGATCGTGAAACAACCATCCTCTCCTCACAGCTCAGCACTTCCCCGGCTGCATCCCCCGCCTGCCTGCGCCCTCCTCACGGAGCTCCCTCCGCCGACACCGCGACCCACGGAAGGCGAAGGCGGCCGCACGCCGGGGGCCCCTCAGCCCCCTGGCCCTGCCCGGCCACAGTCCCCCTCCCGTCGCGCTCGGGCTGCCCAGCTCCTTCCTCCTCCAGAGGGGCCCCAGCCGCTCCCCTCCGCGGGAGCCGTGGGCCGATGCTGCGGCCGCCGCCTCCCCTGTCCCTGAGGCCGCAGCCGGTAGAGGTCGCGCCTGACATGCAGAGTGCGGTGCCGGCTTCCCGGATCCGGGGCGGGAGGGCTCCGGGCACCAGCGGAGGGCCCCCAGTCGGTGCGTGTCCCTGGCTGGGCGCCAAGCGGGCTCAAGCTGCCGGAGGGCAGGGGCCCTTCCGGGCGCAGTCGTTGGGGCCGTCCTCGCGGGTGGGGTACGTGTGGCTGTGGGAGGCTCGGTCTCCCCTCCATCCCTTCCTGAGCACTCGGCTGCCGCAGGGCTGGGGTCCCCGGCCTCTTAGAGAAGCGGTCAGTCCTGCGGGGTTGGGGGGGGGGGTGGTGGTGGTGACACACAGGTCTGCCCAGAGCTGCGTTAAACCTGGTCTGGAGTTGAAAAGCACGGCCAGGGAGGGCATTCATACTGCGCAGTTTTTTCCTTTAATCCTTCTGCCTCGGTGTTTGAGGTAATCTATTTCGGCAGGTGGGTGAGTGGAACAGAGTGCATGGGGCTGCAGTTGCCATCTTTGCAGGAGCACAGCGCCCCAGCAAGGTCAGCCCTGGAGACACCCGTGTGGTTACACAAGGCTTGTATTTTACATTTCGAGTTTTCTTCTCTCTCGTTATTGAACATCCTCCATCACCATGTCTATAGCCATTCCGCCATTGATACAGCTGCCCAAAGGTGCAGACAGGCATGCTGACTGGCCATATGGACACTGACTGGCAGACCTGAGAACTGAGCGCTGCGGTAGGTACGGCGCCTCTTAACTTCATCACCGTGTTCTCACAGCGATGTTCTTGAACGTACTCAGTCTGTTGAGGCATGCAGACAAGCAGCATACTGTGACCGTGGGGTTACACTGACAGGATAGCAATGTGTGAAACTGACAAACATGCCTGTTATCAAAGAGAAAGTCAACCACACAGATAGCTAGCCTTGATTTATGGCTATATTAGCAAGGCAATGGGGTGAGGAAATGACAGATGGTGTAGAAAATAAAAAGGGATGTGGGTCCTTTATAGGATCTCTGACTAAACACAAGTTGCCAAGTCATTACCAAGGCAATGAAATTGATAATACACTAAAAAACATACAGCTGCCCAAGAAATTCAAGTCAAACCAAAGCAAGTCAGCAGGTCAACAAAACTGGAGTCAGTGCAGTAAACAGAGTAAACAGGGATGTTTATAGTTGTTTATACACTGTGTAATTGGGAGGACATAAGGGTGATAAAAGGAAAGAACTTAGAGGACCAAGGAAGCAAACAGTATAAGGAGGACTGACTGAAGTACCCATTCGTCAGCCCTGTGCCCAGTCACCCGAGTTAGGACCAGGACAGTAAACCCACTGTTTCCATAGTGTTCATGGCTGGGTTCCTTCCACAGCCAGGAGGGACGGGTTATTTTTTTCCTTGATGTAGATGGAGGAATACTAGAAGTGCCCCAGTTAATATTGTGAAGAGAATACCGGGAGGGTGCCACCTAACAAGAGCATTCTTTCCTAGCTCCTTAACATACGTGACATAGCTTAACAAGTGTTTGTTTCACACGCAGGAAATTCTGCCCACTACAGCAGTATACCCGAGACAAGTGCCTTGTAGTTAATAAAAAACAAACATCTGTGTGCAAGATCAGGGTATTTCCATGTTGGCACATATAACCACCAACTATCACACCAAAATAAAGCTTGAAACTACTTGGGTAAAGTCACAATGAAGTCATGCTCACTAGCAAGGACAAAGGGATAAAAAAGTATCGTTATGATTGATGTCATAAAGCAGAATAATGAGGCAAATGCAAAACAAGGTAAGTTCAAGCAAGTTTTTAATTCCTAATTGTCCTTTAGTCCAACTTTGATTTCACAGTCTTGTATAAAACTTGTAAAAAAATAATTAAGAATTATAAATTAAAATGTTCCTAATTTTGTTTATAACAATTTTCAAACCCAAATAGTTTTCCCTTGACTGTTTTCTTCTCTCAGATTAAGTCACTGATCTTGATGCCTAGTGTTACTTCATGCTTTTGTCAAACAAACATTTTGATCCAGTCAATCATATCCTTTCTAGCTTCTTCAATATAAGGTTTGTCAGCAGGTTTCATATCTTCTGGCTTCAATTGTGCAAAACCATGAACTTGTCCAGGATAAACTTTAATTTTATATTCAACCTTACAGTACTGTTTCAGCTTCTCCTCCAATAAGTTTATCTGTAAAAGAAAGCTTTTTTTCCATTATATTGTATTTTTAAGTTTGCCAGACTTGCATTTCTCACATCTGTACTTCTTTGTCTTTTTTCCACTGTCACACTTAAGGCAGGTTCTGTTGTTTAGCAAATGGGAAAACCCCCCTTTGGAATATAAGACTGAAACATTTTTTGAAAGCAAGGATAGGTCTAAGAATCTCAACATTGCTGCAAAGATAGTTTGGTAAATCTCATTGCTATAAAGGAATGGGTGCATTTCTATTCAGAGACTTGGGCTTACAACCTAATCTTAAACTCTGATCTTGAAAGAACATATTCCCTAAACCTCAGTGACTCTCAGCGCATGATCTTTTGATAATAAGTACACGCATGCTTACAGAGTACTAATCATATGATTATGTACCTATATACACATGTAGACACATTTTTGTACTTGTTTCCATTAAAAAGTCCCTGCAAGCTCAATTATTTTTTTTTTTTTTTTTACACAGGAATTTTTCTTACACAATCCACACAGACAGCTCAGAGAGAACACTTCAGGAGAAAAAGGTATGCTTTCAATGTGTAACACATGATGAAAAAAAAAGCATTTATGATAATTTTGCCCCTGGAAAAAGACACTTTCACCATAAAAAGGAGACAGGGAGTGAAGGATTAGTTTTCTTGCGCAGAGGAGACACATGTTTGAGGTACAGATCAACATGTGCTGAATAACACAGAAGTAAATATTGATTGGCTTCTGCATTCCCAGAGTACATCACCCATTCCCGAGTTAGACCCTACTCCTGCACAACAAACTATGCTAGAGGTGGTATGTTATCCTTGTCACTGATGAAAAAGAGTTTATGCACAGAAGAGGGCACCAGTTTCTTACCCATATATTTATCCAGCCTTTCACGTATGCTTATGATAGAGATTATATCAGAATATAGATGGCAGGCAAAGGTCAAAACAGAATCTACAAGTTGTCATAATCTTAGTCAAAATTCATGCCCACTCTTCTGGCACAGTGCGTTTTGTCTTCATACCACAAGCAATTAGTCATTGATTGGCCCACATCATCAGAAAGTTCAGTTACTGAGCTGAAATTACTTTTTTTCCAGTTCCAAGTTCAGTGGTTTAGCTACCTGTTCTCTCACCTATAGCAGTAGTATCCAAGTTTTTGAGGTGTTTGGCTCATACCAGTTGGATCTCCCTGCCCAGTTTCACACTCTGCTTGTCTAGCCACTCAGAGACCAATGACTGGTCTTCACTGCATTTCTTACCTCAAAAAGGAAGCTTTGAATAATCTGAGCAAAATACAGGGAAAGTTCAGATATAAGCAAAACAACCCAGTCTGTCCATTTTGTATATGAAAGTGGTTTCTAACAAGCTACAGTTTCTGTGTGGGATAAAAAAACTATGGGAAAAGAAAAAGCATTTCCAGTACAACAGCTTACCTGATCATAAGAAATAGTGTGGTCTTTCTCACCAAAAATGAAAAATGTGGGATTTAGTAAATTGTATCTTTCTTCAGAGTCCCTAATTATTCCTAGAATGTTTTAGAGAAAGAACCTGTTAGTGAGGTTAATGTTCTTGCAAGATAAATGGCAAATTAAACCACAAAATTTCTATTTAGGTTTACTCATTATGCACATTTTTTAGATCAGGACAGTCTCTATTTGGATAGAGAAAAAAGCATTTGGAAAATGTATTTCCCCACTCTCCAAGCACTAAAAAAAAAAAAAATTAGAAAATTACCATGCAAAAGGAAGCAATTTTTTCTAGTTTACAGAACTATTAAATTTTTATAGCAATATAGCATATTGTTGAAATAACCATAATTAAAATCTGCATTTCATCTTTGAGTTGAGTATTTACAGAATTTGTTGCAAAGCGATAACTAGAATTACACACTATGCATAGTCATGTGAGCCCAGGTAAGTTTTCATGTGTTCTACACTACCATAGAGGGAAACCCCAGCGGTTAATTGAGGATTTTTCAGCATCAAGTGATGTACTGCCATTCCACCCCAGGAAAACCCAACGATACCAATCTTCTTTGCATCGCATTGTTCCTTTAGATACTTCAAGACAACATCAGCTTCCCTAAGACATATAAACAAAAGCAAACTAAGGAATCTATTGCAGAATCAATACTTTACAATTTAAGAATAAAATGAAAAGAGATACATGGATTTTTCTGTGTCTGCACCCCCAATCTTTTAAAACAGGGAATACCTATAAAAAACACATTTCAGCCCAGAGCAGTGACTTATGTTCTTAAACAGGAGTTAACATCTCTGGTTCTAGTTTAGGGAAGTACAGGTTTAGGTAATTAAATACTTACCTGAATTGTGACCTGCTCCTTTGTTTCAAAATAAGCAAATATTTAATTGAATCACTTTGTCTAGGACAGGGCAACTAAAGACAAGACATATCTGCAAGTAGAACAACATCTTGCATTATGGACTGTAGGAATAGATAAGCTTCACTTTGCTATCTCTACAGAGTCCACCTATGTAGATAAAGATTTATCCTGAGTATGTCATTCCTGTTGCATGAGTTAATACTAAAATATCCTATACCAAGTTCACAGGCAATAATACTATACTAAAGTAGCAATTACTCAAAATTAAATTGCTGGTATAACTATGTTTTTTAAACATGAGGTATAATGCAAAAAATAATAGGGTTTAATGTAGGCCAGAGCAGGTTTTTTTTTTTTTAATTGCTAACTTCTTAGGTCTCAATAGTTTTATCTTTTCTATCATCTACAGAGTTTTAAATTAATTTTAAATGCAGACTGTGCATACTAATAACTGTATTTTCAAATATTAGGTATATTATTATGGTCATCACAATTTTGGTTAGGCTGACAAAAAAATGGTATGAAAGTGAGATGAGGAGGAGGTCATGTCCTCGGCTCTTTCAAATTCAGTTTGTTTGGAAGGGTAACTAAGTCAGTCATAGGTATGTTGGATTCCTTATGCATCCAACACAAGGATGCACACATCCTGAAAGAGCAATGGAACTGCCCTTGAGGGCACCTACAAATGAACCCTCAAAGGACACATGTCCTCAAGGTCTTACTTGTTTAAGACAGTGTGCATAATCTGCTCACTCTTTGGAGTTGCATTTTTTTATAGATGTTAGTGATTTGGTCACAGCTTCTGCAACTATATGGTCAAAAGCATTGCTGAGACATGTTGAAGTTAGGCTGGGACTGCTGAGACCACTCAAAAGGGCCAGAATAATATTTGTAGCTAACAAGATGATAGCTGAGTAATAGAGTGGCACTGCCTCACTATCATCTTCTGAAGTTTTACACTGGATTGATAGATGCTGAAGAAACAGTACTGCCTCCCATAATTCAGGGAAGCCTTGTTACAGTGACTGCTAGGCTCTGCAGATGGTGGGCCCTCTATTTCCCATTGAGGAAAACACTATAGTGCATCATGTATCTTAGGTTTTGTGCAGTCTTGCAAATTTTGATGTAGTGCTGCTCAGGAGAGTATCATCTGCACCTATTATTATCTACAAGGCAGAAAGAAAGATGGGCAAGTGACAACTGGCAGTTGTGGAAGAGTTTTCCTCCTTGTCTTGATGGACTGGAGGCAGAATCAGTACTTGTGGGTGAGAGTACTGGGTATTTGATAGCCTGAAACACTGTCTGTGAGCCTGTATGGCCAGTATAATAGTTGGAAAGCGGCCCAGGAAAACAAGATGGGGACAATAAGCTGAGTGACGGACAGAGCAGATGATCCTTTCATCACAGCCAAGGCAGTGCCCATAACCACAGAACTGCCCAGAATAAGCAATTCTGTGCATGCAGCTAGCTTGCCCTGCTGTGAGGTGACACATATTTTCATACAAATTCCCCTTGTTTGCTGGGTGTTCTTTAAAGCTGAAGTAAAAATATGTATCTTACTTGTCTACTTTCGTAGGATCATGGTGTTTCATCCAGTCAGCAAAGTCAGCCCAGTGATCAGTAGTTTTCCAGGGGTCTGTCCCTTTGAAGAAGTCTGGGCAGATAGTTCTGTACGAGACATGGAATCAAGTCAACTTTCACACCCAGGCTGGGAGAATTTGTGGATGTCTAAATGTCTGCTAATGTCTTTTACTCCAGAGTACACATTTTCATGGTTACTATCTGAATCATATTTTACTCACTTTGTTCTGGCAATCAGCAGAGCTAAAAGTATATGTCTTTCTATGGAAAAATCAACCAACCAACCAACCAAAACCCACCACCTCTCACCCTTGGACATATTTAAGACTAAAGTGATTAAGCAACCCTCCTGATTCTAGATACATATATATGTATCTCTGCTAGTAAAAACTAAAGCAGCTGTTTAAAAGGTTTGGTTCTGAAGAGCTTACACAAATTAAAGATAGATTTCAGCGTTTATATTTTAATCAGCTATACTGCCATGCAAGCATAAATACTGACACTTTGTGACTCTCCTTGTGTCTTTGTGCTCAGGTAGCCATTTTTGATGGGTCAGTTTTAGCAGCTTTGGAAACCTCATGGGAACATTTTGTCCCTTTGTGTTTTTATTCACTCAGATTGAAATGGTATGGTTGCAACACGCATGCATATAGGAAATATCAAATGCCATGCCTAGCCTTGGTCCTGATGATCTATCTGTGCATTGAAGAGCAAGATAGGAAAAACAGTTATTTACATGTATCCATGACCTGCAATCAAATCAACTATGTATCTAATGTCTGGGAACATCCATCCAAATATGTCATGAATCACAATCACAGCTTTGTCTGTGAAAAAAGATGGTCTACAGACATATGCCTTGATGTGCTCAATTTGTACTTCATGTCCAAGGCACCCATATCCAGATCTGTCTCCAGTATGATACAGAAAAGGATCAGCCATTTGAAAACCTAAAAAAAGAAAAAAAAAAGAGAGCAATAAGGTAAAAATAATTTATTAACACACTTATTAAGGGCAAATAAAAGCAAATATCTGCAGAAAGTAATAACTTCTGTAAATAACGTTGACATCCTTGTCTGAAAGGAGAAAAGTAGAAAAATAGCAGTAGTGTTGCTGTGCAGAATGGCTCCTAGTCCACTATGTGGTATTGAGCTGAGAATGAAGACAAATACCAAAAGCAAGGTTATAAAATTACAAACAACCTGCACATGTAGGTCCTGACTTTCATGTCACATCTGTTTTGCTCCCATACCAGTCTGTCAGCACTAGTGTGAGGCATGTCAGTGTCACTCTTTCCCCACACATGGGGCCATCATGCATGTCTTCATAGGGAATCCTATGCTGATTTCTCTGAATTATGTGATTGGTAAGGACCACAGCACTCAACTGCTACTGAAAAGTACAGTGTTTGGTGCTTCTTTCAGCGTTGGTGCCTGCTAGCTAATCTGTGCTTTCGGTAACAGTATCACAGCTGTACTGGGAGCCAATGTATGGGGTGCAGTTGGTGAAGGACTGCAGTACAGATTTGTAAATTAGATTCTAATGCCTTAGGCCCATATGCCTTTGAAAGGGATTGCAAGAAAACAAGATATGCAAATCTCATTCAAAATATGTCAGAGTATTTAGTTTTGTCCCTTCTCCCAAAATAGCAATTACAGGCAATGAGTCAGTAGCTGTGCTGGAGGTATTAAAGCCAAAAGTTGTTCTGACTGTCTGTGTCAGGAGCTTGGAATGGACTCTACAAAAAGTAGAATGTGATCCTGTAATTAAGAGTAGTGTTATAATGCATCTATGCAAGTCTGCAGGGGCAGTGTTAGTAGTACCATTTCCTAGCCATGTACTGACTTTGAACCTGTCCTTGAAGATGTAGTACATGCACTTACATATACATGATGACTGTCTCTGCTTCATCATTTCTGCATCAGCCTATTATTTCTGTTTGTGTTGTAACGTGCACAATCTGGAAGTGTGTCAAATTCTGGTAAAAACGTATACCTTCCTCAGCTTTACATTGACCACAGCAGCAGAGAGCAAGGTCTCACTGAGTAATTGGAAATTTTGCCTAGGCAGTACAGAAAGGTTTGGTGTCAGACACATGGTGCAGGCAGGCTGAAGAACAGAGTCAGTGGTGTGGAGACCACTTATCCCTTACACAACACTTTCCAGCTTGCATAATTAACAGACTCAACAGCATGCAAATCTTACATGCATTTAGAGTGCCTTATACACAAGATAATCAGCTTTCTTCCCAATGTATAGTGCAGAGACACTGTTCTTCCTCCTCCTCTCCCAACCCTGGGGCTGCTGTCACCAGATCTGGCAAGGCAGTACTGAGTTTAAGCAAATATGCTTGATTACAGCCATAACCCTTGGCTGATAGAGTGTGGTGTAGAAATGCAGGAACTGGGCCAATGTGGCTTTACTGCTAGAATCAAGCTGCTTCAGAAATAGCCATGAAGTGGGTGACCTCACATGATAAGGTCTATGCTATAACTGAGAGCTGATTACATTTGTTAATTGTTCTCTCACCTTTCTCAACATCTGAATGTCAGGATTGGTGCTAAGAATCACGAAATAGCTTGATTTCAGGACTAGAACCTCTGTTGTTTTGGCATTATATGACAGTGGAAGTTGTAACATGCATGGGAGAGTATTTTCTAGTTTAAGCCCCACATACTAAGCCTGAAAATGACTGAGAGAGATCTGTCCATGCAAAAGTGCTTCCTATCTCTTTTTCTTAAACTAAGATGAATGAGCGTCTCCAAGTGCAAGAGGCTGCCTGGAGAATTCACAGGTGCTCCCAAAGATAGCTAACACCACTGGCTTCTGAGATGGCAGCCACAGCCCCACTCTGCTAAGGTCATTTGTTCAGAAGGGCACAACTGATGGTGTCCCCTTCAAGGAAGTAGTGTTGAGGAGGAATTAAACTTTGCAATGGTTGTGAAAAGCCTGCTCCATATCTGTTGGTTCCTTCCCACAAATATTTCTCTGGCCTGTCTTCACTGAGGCTCAGCCAGATGGCTCTTCTCCAGGCACCAGGCTGCGGAGAACGTTAGTAAATAGTCAGCCACACCTGAACTGCTTAGAAGTCTTTGATGGGATCCTGTTCAGTCAGCAGCTTTATTTGTTGCCACCCACTTTGTCCCACGCAACATGGTGTGGCGAAGCAACAAGCCAGGATATTTCCTGCCTCTCCTGCCTCACCTCATTCCCTCTTCCCACCAGTTTCAGCCATTATACTTTTCCTTTTCCTGCTTTCCCCATGGCACTGTTCCAAGCAGGCAGCATCCCGCTCCTCTGAGCTTCAGCATCACTGAGGAGATGCAGAGCATGGTGGGAAGTGAGGAATGGGAACAGAGCTGCCTGCTCTGATATCCATGAGTCTGCTGTCATCCTCCTGCTTATTAAGAGAAGGCCTTCTAGTAGCTTTTTCTTCACACCAGTGGTCCTGCTCTTCCTTGGTTGTCTTGATACCATTCAGCTTTTGTGCAAATAACATAAAAACTGAGGAGAGTAATTTACTATTATCACAAGGCAAAGGTGGGCTCTCCCTTGGGTGGTAGGACAGATGCAGACTACTACATTTTTAGGGAACAGCAAATCACATGGTTAAATCATGCCAAGTCTTAATTTTTCAATAGCAAAAACCAAATCTCTACCAAGAAGGCAAGGCTAAAAATCTTTAAAAATCAATCAGGTAAAATGGGCAAACAATCCTAAGGATATTCCCTGCTTCTCAGAAAGTGAGTATGAGCATGTGATCTCAATGCACTGTGATGTTTGGCAGGATGTTGGACTAGTGATGCCAAGATGTGACATCTCTGCCCTTTTCCTGGATCCAGTGACAGCATTTTAAACTACTGCAGTAATTTATTTTAATGATAAGTGCTCCAGTGGACCTAACAAGAGAAAGAATGGAATTTCATCACCATAAAGGCAAAAGAAATTATTATGGCCCTTTAATGCGATCTTGCTACTGATGAACATAAAATGGTTATCAGTGTCCTCTCCACTGTTGCTGTACTACAGCTTGCATCAAGGGCTCAAAATGAAGTCCAGCCTTTCCTAAATTTGACACCCTTCATCTTCACCTTATCTGCTCCCTAACACTTGTCTTTGTGCATTACTGAAATGAAAGCCTCTTTTTAAAGGAGTTGGTTTTGCTGAATGTTCTGTGCCTTTACAAAGAGCTATATCTAATTGCCTAGCAGTTTCAGATTTCTCCCTTTTCACACAGTTAAAAGTAGTTAGCTTTTCTCCACTGCCAACTCAGTCTTTGTGGACCAGTTTGCCATCACATACCTGGAGTACAGGATCCTGCTTCAGCCCAGCTCGCTTCTTCTGCTCAGTGAGATACCAGCTAGATTTCTCTAAACACAAAAAGAAGAAAACCAGTTCTGCTGGCAGTTTTGCTCCTGCTGCTGCCCATCCAGTTTCCAGGTGCTCTTCAACTCTTCTGCAGACTTTGGGATTGGGAGGTGAGGAGGAGAGGCTTAGCAAAGGAGTCATCCCAGCCGGAAGGGGTGGGGACGCATCATGCAGAGAGGCAGGGTTCACCTCCACATCAGTTGCTTTATTTATTTATTATTCCAGGAGTTCAGAAAGCAGGATGCACACAAACACTATCATGCACTTTTTTTTTCTTTTTTCTTTTTTCATCTCTCTAAATATGTGTGATTCCTAACAAAACAGTATAGAGAGGCTGAAACAAGACTGCTGAGTCTTATTGCCAGTACATTTCAGTTTTCTGGGAAAATTTCCCTTCCAGACCTGTACACTACAAAGCAAATGATTTGTGTGTGATGCAGCTATTGAAGATACTGCAGAATCTTTATTCAGTGTTTATATAGCTGAGACATTTAGCATCAGTGATGTGTTTGATGACACATTGTTAAATTCAGAGATACGTTTTCTTGCAGTATATTCATGCACTTTTATTGTCCATTGTAAATGTCTTTAATGGACTTTGTGCTGAATTAAAATGAATCTGTCCAGGCAAAGTTGCAGCATGAAAAAGTCTCCCTAGCCCAGAGATTAAACATATTGCAGCCACACCCATAAGTATTCCCAACAAGTCCAAAAGTGTTCCAGGTTATTTTTGATTAGACTTGTTTTCAACAAGTTAGAAAGATTTGAGTATGAGCTGGTTGCTGCTGATGGTGGCTCATTGAAATTTTCCATTTCTATTTCCATAATGGCTTTGTATGCAAGGAACATTAGCTTAGCCCTAAGGCTGATGTCTACTATAGCTTTAATTTTCTCTGTGTGTGCACGTGGTTTGTGTGTGTGTGCATGTTGGAGGAGAAGGAATGAGAGAGACAAAATAGCTCAAAGAAAATGACAATTCCATTTCAAGTCAAAGATCAATAAATGTTTATGACAAACAAGTCCCACAGTCACTCTGTACATTCTCAGTGGTGCTCTGTGTGGTAGTGACCACTGTGCAATCTGAAGACTGTGTAAAACAAGTGACGGTTGGATTCAGTTTACCAAACTTCAGACATTTACAATGAGGATGCCTACATGTCAGCAAAGTGTCTACACTTCCACAGTTGTCATCAAGATTTAGGGTATGATTCATACTCTATAGGTGACTTCTTTAGAATGAAATGGATAGTCCCCTAGACGCCACCAACTGTGCTGATCTCAGAGTTTAATAGCAGCCTACCCGCCCCATGCAGGTGCAGATTGCTGTGCTGAGGGCATCATCACTCAGCCAAGAGGAGTACCACCTCTGTGTGCTACACGCAACTTAAAATTAAGGTTTGTCATGACCACAAAGAGAGGGTGTTTGTCCTGTCATACCTGTCAGTAACTCTGCACATCTATAAGAAACCATTAAAAAGATTGCTTGTGTTGCAAGGGAGGGAGTGGGGACACTTCACTGAAAAGATCTGGTTTATACTTCGATATTAATGGCATCTTCCTTGAGCTTGTCTAACCTCATCTGACTGGGCAAGCTGCATGCAGATCCGCAAGACTGAAGTCCAGTTTTCCCAGAACTTACAGAACAGATTGGGCCAGCAGGAGCAGGCATCTGATCCCACATGCATTTCATGACTGTAAATACTGTCTTCATGCCCAGCATCTCTAATTTGGGTGGTTAAGGTGGAAGCAGAGCAAAAGGCTTGCTCTGCTGTAATGCAAGCCTTTACCTGCACACTGATTATGGTGATCTGCAAATCCTAAATCATTTCTATCTCACATATGTGAAAAGACTCTCATTCCCCTTAAGATATAATCACCTCTGTAATGGATTTAGGATTATGGAGTTCATTGCATCCATGCATTTCCTACAGTCTCAAAAACTTTATAACTCTATTTTTTAAGCCTGCTGTGAATATCTCTACTTTTACGGTTTAAAAAAAAAGGGGGAAGAAGACAAATGCAGGTTGGAATGAGGACAACAGATTCACTTAATCAAACACACAGTTGTCAAATTTTTCCTTTACCTGAAACACACAGCTGTTTTTTGTTTGGTTTTATGTCTTTCTCCCTGAAAGTTTCACCAGTACTCCTCCAATTCTCCTGATTTTATAGAAATGGTATTTTATAGAATAGAAATTTTATAGAAAAAATTCACAGAAATTTTATAGAACGTAGAATAAAACCCCAAATAAATTCTCTATTGGGTTTGTGTGCCAAGGTTTTGGTAGTGGTGGGGCTACAGGTGTGGCTGCTGTGAGAAGCTGCCGGAAGCTTCCCCCATGTCCAATGGAGTCAATGCCAGCCAGCTACAAGACAGACCCACTGCTGGCTGAGGCCGAGCCCAACGGTGATGGGGGCAGCACCTCTGGGGTAACAGAGTTTAGAGGGGAAATAGTTACTGCACGGAAAAAACTGCAGCCAGAGATAGGAGTGAGAATATGTGAGAGAAGCAGCTCTGTAGACACCAAGGTCAGCGCAGAAGGAGGGAAGAAGGTGCTCCAGGCACTGGAGCAGAGATTCCCCTGCAGCCTGTGGTGCAGATCATGGTGGGGTAGTTGTGCTCCTGCAGCCCATGGAGGACTCCACGGTGGAGCAGGGAAGAGTGTGAGGAGTCCTCATCCTGAGGAGGAAGCAGCAGCAGAGACAACAGCCCCTATTCCCTGTTTTCCTGTGCCGTTAGGAGGGAGGATGTAGAGAAATCAGGAGTAAAGTTGAGCCTGGAAAGAAGGGAGGGGTGAGGGAAGGTATTTTTCAGATGGGTTTTATTTCTCATTATCCTGCTCTGATTTGATTGGTGATACATTAAACTGATTTCCCCAGATGGAATCTGTTTCACCCATAATAGTAATTACTAAATAATCTCTCACTGACCTTATCCCAACCCACGAGCCTTTTGTTATATTTTCTCTCCCCTGTCCAGCTGAGGAGGACAGTGATAGACCAGCTTTGGTGGGCACCTGGCATCCAGCCAGGGTCAGCTCACCACAATCCTTATGGCTGTCGGCTGTAATTTTAGCTGGATGTTAACATAAAACCCAACATCCTAGGACATCTGCTCTCTGGAGGCAAAATAGAAGGGTATTCTCTCCCAGACAACTACTGATAGATAAAACCCCCTAAAGGCAAGTATGTTGCTAGCATCTAGTGCAGAAGGGAAAGAGTCCAACAGAGAGACCAATGGACAGGCTCAAACATGTCACTTTTACCATCACCTGGTGCAGTATTTGAAGTGCTGCTGGTAGCAACAGACTTCTCAGAAAGTTGAAATCATTACAGATGTTATATTTATGTTGTGAAAAACCTGTTCAAAGCAACTATGATGAGTGATGCTCTCCTTGCAGCCTAGAAGCTGCAGACAAATCAAGAGGGACGGCAAGGCTCCTCTCCCTTCTTGCATGGGTTCTGCTGGCAATAGCAGCCTTGGTAAGGAGTTACCATCAGTAAGGGTACTTGAGAGGAAATGATGGAGAGGCTCTCATGAAGGGTTAGCAGAGAGGCATGGTGAGATGGGGCCAGAAGAGTGCAGCTCTGCAGGGCCAACTGTAGCCCAGCGAGGGCTCTGTAGCTAGCTCCTGTCCTGAGAACAAGTGTCATCCTTCGGGACTTTGGGCGGCTACAGGAGCACAGCAGAGCTAGTCCCTCTCACACATTCAGTGGAAAGAGGGCCTTATCAGTAGGCTTGTAACTTGGAGCTGGGTTTGGGGCTCTTGTTTCGGTATAACATATGTTATTCTGATTCCTTTCCCTCCATCCAGTAAAAGGCTGCATACCTAAACTTATCTACTAAGGCATCGCTTGGGAGGGAAGAAGTATAGTTTAACAAGTCTGATTTCAGGTTTCTGGCTTTGGTCTCTAGTCAGTGTTTGAATAAAAACCCTTCGAAATTGAACCAACTCTTGTTATTGCAAATCAAGGCTTGACAGGAGGTTAACATATACTTTCACTGCCACTGGTGAAAACTAGTCTCACAGTTTTGTTCTTTACTGTTTACCTAGTGTGGTACTTGGGAGTTTGTTGCTGCTTTTGCCTGCAGCATTAAAAAAAGTCTCCAGGAATTCTCTGATTTGGCTAGTAGTGAGCCATGTCCCCATTCTTTCCCATGCTTTCTCATGTGTCTAAGAAGAAAGGCTCTGAAGTCTTTCCTCTGTGGGAGTGACCTTATCTGCTTCATCTGTTGCCGCACTGGCAGGCACCGCCGTGTTCCCTGAGCAGAGCACGCGTCATTCCTCACAGGACACCAAGACCCAGGCCAGGCCAATTGCTGCTTCTTTGCTATTAATCTTTGCATCTCTTGCTATGCATTTTTATTTGCTGCTAAAAAAATAAAAGATTCAATCTGTCATCATCTCTCCCCTTTGGCCATCTCCCCATTGCATCCCTGCTTTCCACTCCATTTCTGTGAGTTATCTGAAGCCACTGGTGTCAACTTGTTTCTGGTTGTCCCATTTTTATTTTGGGTAAGCTAGGGTCAGCTGTCAGAACACACAACTCCTTTTCTCCCTAAAATCAAAAGTGTGGTTCTGATCACAGGGACAGAAGATCATCTGCAAAAAATCATATTCAATAGGCATGTTACTAACTTGCTTGTTGGCATGTAGAACTGGTTGAGTCAACATCTTCTGGGTTTCTCATGCCTGGTTTGGATTAATTTTTACCTAAAATAAATTGTGAGTGTTTAGTCTCAAATTTCCTGTTTTTGCTGACAGAGCTTGTGGGATTTCAGGGGGTGTGTTTTGTGAACTTTATAGAAAAAGGGTGGAGTGTAACTTCAATTATGCCAAAGCAATAACAGGAACTGTTTTATTCCAGGTGACAGGCAAAGAGGCGTATTAAAATTAGCTAACGCTGCCCAGGTGTTTCTAGGTTATTCAGTAGCTCATTGCTTTATTAAGAAACACTTTTAATGGAATTTCAGTACAAGGCACACAATTCCAAACAATAATGAATGTTAATAGCAATATATAAGGAAAATAGTACATTTTGGAGCAATGGCTCTGAATAGGTACCCCAGATCAGAGGCAGCATCACTGTTGCACTGAACAGCATAAATAGAAACATGAGCAAGACAACAGAATTAAGATTACATGGATAATTGCATGGTTTAAGGGCTGATTTCCTTATCTAAAATCATGAACATCTGTTATTTGCATTGTTTAAGAATATGTCTTATTTATTTTTTCTTAGCAAATATTTTGTCTTCTTCTCTAAAACTACAAAAAGTTGGACTCCAGAAATGACAAAAGAAGTACTTTTCCTTTCAGTTATCCACCACTCAGACTATGGCGTTCAAAGCTTACTTCATTCCTCATATCTAGTCATTGAAAGCTGAATTTTGTATGCAGAGTTTTCCCCATAAAATGCATTGTCTCATACAAAACTCATCTAAAGTTCTTCTTATGTTTCTGGAACTTTTGGGAAATAATCAGCAAGAAGGGTGCATGTATGTTAGAGATTGGAAGGACCTCGAAAGATCATCTAGTCCAATCCCCTGCCGGAGCATTTTGTTTGCTTGTAATTGAGGCTGTGTTTGTTCTGAGATATAGACACACTCTTTGTTGTCAGTACAAATAAGTTGCCTTGGACAAAAAGCTGCACCTTGCGCCAGTAGAATTAACCACACTTTCCAGAAGAGGCAACTTTAATGAGTAGAAATCTGGCCTTTCCTCTGTAAACTTCCAGTGCGCACTTGAACTGTTTGACCAAACCTTCTTCCCATGTTTGCTTGACTTTAAAAGTCCTGTTTTTCAAACGTGTCTATGTGTTAGTAACCTTGGACTGGATCCAGTCAGCTTCAGACTGCATCCTACAAAGCCATACAGACGCCTAGGTGCAATATCAAAGCAGCAAGTTTAAGGAAAGTATATATAGGAGCTTCTAATTATATTACAAGGTAATTACCATACATAAAGCAATTCAGAGCAACCAAAGTACTTTATTAAATACATTTGCAGACAGCACCTGTTCCTACCCTTTTTCTAAAGTGAAATAATGAACTTTGGCCTAGCAGAAAGAAATTACATGTGAGTGTAATCCTGCAAATGGTGGAGTCTGTGCTGGGAGTGAGTGTACCCACCCTGCAGTCTGTGCCAGTTTGACAAAATCAGTTTCTAAGAGTCCCTCAGCATAAGCTGGAGTAAACATGTAACCACGTAACTGAGGATCTCAGAAGAGATAAAGGGAAGGGGCCAGCCCATCATGTGTCTCCTGCGTAGTGCTGCCCAGGGCAGGCACAGGCAGGCACACGGGCAACGTGTATTACGTGTGGAAGGGAGCATTTGGACCACAGAGGGCAACCAAACTGCACTCACTGTCCATCTGCGTCAGAGAGGAGGTCTGACGTGTGGCATCCAGCACCATGATGCAGAAGAGGTTGTCTCCCCCGGCTCACCCAGACGTCTGGTCAGTTAAAACTTTTGCAAGGGCTATTTGTGCCAAAGCAGCTGTACTAACAAGGACTGAACTCTCAGTCTTGCTCTTCCACAGCTTGTTTGTGAACTAGAGAGTTTCAAACTGAAGGTTTCAGCACAAGCTTAAGCAGGAAACTTCAAGGCCTTATCAGATTTTCTCTTCAGGGCTGATTTTAGAGCCTCCAGCCCTGACAATTCACAGCATTCTGATTCTTTCTGGTCTGAAAGAAATGGACCTCAGTTGCCTGATAGACCCACAATGAGACCTCAGAGAGCTCACAAGTTATGGGCTGTGAGGCACAAAGCTTAGGACTACCTCATTCAGTCCTTCACAAGTTTCCTTTCTAGGGTACTTTGATTTTCCTTTTCTTTATCCCAGGAAGCTATGGAGATGATGGCCTGTCTGTACTTGACACAACAGCTACCATAAGGCAGGCCCCTTCCAGAGCCTTGCCTTGACCTGCAGCTCAGACCTCAGGCCAAGCTCATCTGTTCATTACAGCCTGTTCTCCTGGTTCAGGAGGAAAAAAACAACCCAAACCAGAAACCTTTCCCCATCAAGCTGGAATCAAATCCCCAGTCACCTACCTCTCTTCAAAGAGACCAACAGTCTGAGCCACAACTTATTAACTTCCCCAGATGTCCCAGCTTGCATGTAGAATTGCTCAGGGAGCTGAGATCACCACCTGCTTCTACCAAGCCAGACCCTAGTGGGTTCCCTTTCCTCCTTGTGAAAACATTCTTGTAAGCTCAGATACAAACAACAAAGTTCTCCAGCATGTGGGCGATCTTCCAGCTTGTTCTCTGGATAACGAAGGGGAGGGAAGAAGGAAAATTAGCCATCTTCTCCCAGGAAAGAATTCATAGTGTGTCTCTACCATCACAAACTCTAATGAGAGAGTGATAGATTGATACTACTGGAGTAGCATTTGTCTGAAAGCCAAGGCAAAAATAAAAATTTGATATAAAGAAGATAGGAATAACACTGTGGGAGGAAGTCTTGGGTAGGCTGGTCCTGAAAGAAGGACCAAGGACTTGCTATCCAGGACATATGATCTTAGTGTGGCCTCGAAGTTTTAACATAAATACGCTGGGTCAGAGATCCACATTCAAGCTACTGTTCCACCATCCTCATTTGTGCAGAGGCTGCCATACCCACGTGGCTACTTCTTACCCTCTGTCTGTCTTCTCTGTGAGATCCTGCCAGTACAGACACTTAAGCTTTCATGTAAGTAGGAACCAGAAGCCACTGGCTTCCTCCTCTCATTCCAGTCAGATATCAGTATACTATTATTCCAACACTCCCTCTCTGGTTTTAAGCAGAAATTAGTGCTTGATCTCTTCCCCTGAAATTTCTTCAAAATCAGCATGAAAACTACATTTTTAGACAGATAGATATTTTATGTATATTTATCCTAAAAAAAAATTAAAAATCACAGCCAGCTCATTTCACTTCCTCAGGTTTAAAATCCATGATTTAGCTGAGCACAACCATTTCCGTTGCAATTATGCAACAACTGTGGTAAATTCTTTCCTGTGAGAAAAGACATAAATGCCAGTATTTTTAAATGTAAAACTCTGACAGCTAAACAAATTCTTATAGAAAACTACATGTTATGAGAGCTGAAAGCCAACAGTAAGCATGGCATGACTCAGAAGAACAGCAATGAAACTGCACATTCCTCAGTCAACTTGTGAATTATGCAAATAGAAAGTCAGAAATTAAATAACAGGCTTCTGCCTTACTATTTGCAATTAAGGCTCTTCATTACCACATGAGATGCTTTTATAACATAGGTTTATTAAAAGGCCTGGTTTATGTTTTCTGCTTTGATGGGATAAAAAGGTTTTGTGGAATTTGGGAAACAGCTGGTTTTCCTAAATGCAAACTAGATTCTGCACATTTCACCTGAGTATAGTTCAGAGTAGTTTCTGATGTGTTTATGTTTGTCTGTCAGGCAGCTGAACATCTTGCAGGCGGCAGTCATCTTGCTTACTCCTGCAAATCTCTCGGAGGATCTTCAGGCTTCGAAGGCTCTTAGGAATGCTTCATATTCCTTGGATAATGTATCTTTTTGAGGAACACTTCTTTCTGTGATCTCCCAACAGCAGCTAAAAGCCAGCTCCTTGTCACACTTGTAACTTTCTTTTCTGTTGTAGAAAATGTCTCTCAATTTATCTTACATGCAAATTTTACAAACAAGAATACACTGGGTTTTTCTTTTTTGTTTGTTTGTTTTGTTGGGTTTGTTGGGTGGTGGTTTGTTTTGGTTTTTTGTTTGGGTTTTTTTTTCTTTGTTTTTAAATCAAAACAAGAAATAGATGATTTTTTCCAGTTTGTTGTCTCTGGATTGAAACAAAATGAGCATGACTGAGATGCTGAAGAAGCCGAGCTCAAGCCAGCCTCAGAAAAGCCAAACCAGTACAGGTCCCAGTCCTACAATTCACACCACTTTCCCAAGACCCTGTTCACTTGATTCCCTAGGCTCCACAAGGGACTTTGATTTGTCCATGGAGCACAATACTAAATATATATGGCATTTTCATCAGAACAGGTATTTTGGATGGACATCCAGGTGAGTAAAAATTTGTATCTTTCAGCTTCCAACTTTCATTAAAATGTCATATTAAATAACTGAAAATTAATAGGCAAATAATCTTATTGAGAGTCTGTAATTATATATGATACTAAAGTGGGACATTAGTAAATACCTTTAAGAAATTGACAGAGATCAATACAGCAACTGGAATATAGCAGACAGGGGAAGTGTGATGGAAAAATAGATGGAAAACTATTGAACTGTAACTACATTTTTGTAAATTTTTTTTTTGGTCTGCATATTATGAATATGGGTTTTCAAAACCAGAAAAATTGCTCTTTAATGTCTTTCTTCTCATGTGTCTTTCAGTGACAATCTAAATTTGACCCTTTTTTGGTCATGATAGCTGATCTGGAATTGACCCTACATCCAAAACATACCAGCCAATCTGAAGTATAGTGTAGGTCCAAGAACATTTCAGATATAATCATAAAATATGTATTAACATAAATGCGTCAACATATTTAACATAAGCATCCATTCTCAAAACAGTTTTCAACTACAGCTGATAAAATCTAAAGCAGAAAACTAGGCACAAAACTCTCTTTGCTGTACAGATTCCAATTCACTTACATTCACAGATCTCCATTGCCCAGATAAACTAGATAGCTTAGGGACCCCTCTCTCTTGACCTACTTAGACTGCAAGATAAAGGCTGCTGGTGAGAACACATCAATTCACACACGCACGCTGCTCAGCAGGACTGTGCTAACATGCTGCCAGATTAGATCAAATCCTTTATGTCCAGGTTCATACAATAGGTTCCTAACATGAGACCATTCATTGCATCAGTGCTAGAGTGCTCCCACACCCCATCCCTGCCCTCTGCCCCCTTCCCCGTGGGGAGCTAAAGCCTTTCTCCTTCCTCTTGACTTTGGACTGCTTGATGCTACCAACAGGACATTTTAGCAAGTAGCATTTTGCACAGAATTTCCTTTGATTTGAACCAGACCTTCACTGAATGTCATAAGGGTGGCAGTGACCCCTACCTAGGCCCTCATCAATAAGGCAAGCTTAGAAACTGATGGCGCGTTGTTCCCATATCACCTGAACAGAGGGACAAGGGGCAGGAGTTGGGACTTTCTGCAGCTGACTGGAGGCAGAGACCATCAGCCACTGGCACATCACCTAGCTGCTCCAGCCACCTCCAGCCCCAGCTGAGCACAGGCAATGACTGACCAAACTCAAGGGGTTCTGGCAGTCATGGGATGTGACCTGGGGGTTATTCTAGTGATGATGCAGCAAGGGAGGGTGTCCTGAGGCAGGACAGCAAGTCCGCAGCCCTTGGAGAGTCACTCATTTGGCAAGGTGCAGAGCAGCTATGCAGGGTGCTGCTTCATATGTTGAAGGCTTCAGACACCTAGAAATGCCCTGGGGCTCGTCAGGTAATAGGCTTACTCAGGTGGCAGCATTCGAAGCAGCTGGTTTCCCAACATCGGCAGCTGGGCATTTCATGGCCCATCAAACTGCCAGATGGCAACAACCGGGTGCATACCGCCATGGTCCCGGCCCGGCTGGCCCAATGCAGGCCGCGGAGGTGCTCCATCCCCTTTGACACCCTCTTCCCAGCCTCTGCCCACTTCCTGGGGCTGGAGCGGAGGTGCCCTCTTGTGGCACCCACCGGGCTGTGTCCCCTCTTGGATCTGCCCACACTCCTGTCCTTCCTGCTCTCCAGGTCTCTGTTGGCTGGAGGCTCTTTCACTGCACCTTCCATACTCTTTCTGTGCAATGAAATTAGGCTGACTGACCTGTAGTTCCCTGGGTTCTCCTTCTTTGCCTCGAAGATAGCTGTGACACTTGCCTTCTTCCCGTTTTCAAGGACCTCCTCATATTACCACTTCTTGACTTCTAGTCTCTCTCCTAGCCCCTCTCCTCAGTCACCCATACACACACCCCTCCTGACTCTCCACACTCACCTTGGCCATGCTATTCACCACAATCCTTTCCACCGCACTTTGCATCTGGGCAGCTCCTGGCTGTTCCTGCCCTCCTGCATGGTAAGACCCCAGCACAGAGGAGAAACTATTTGCCCAGCTTCAGCTTGCCCCCATCAGGTGTGAGGTTGAGGGAGGAAAACAGTTGTCCATGAGCCTCTCTTTTCCTTGAACCTACCATGAGGTTCAGGCCTCTGTAGAACTCCCTGCCCTTCCATAGAAGCAAGATCAGGAACTGGCTCCCCCTCAGGGAGCAGTAATTTGAAGACCCCTGCTTTTCTTCCTGGTAGAAGATCAGTGAGAGGAGAGGAGGAAGGGAACCATACTTAAGGGTCCAGGTTAAAATGTCCAGGTTTGTGACAGCAGTTTGTGTTCTCAGAGTTCAGCTGATAATGAGTCAGAAAACCAGGCTCTCAGAAGATTCTTCCTTCCAAAGCAAGGATAAACTAGACACTCACTTCTGAAGTAGGGACGTTACCAGATGTTCTCCTTTGAAAAGGACAGATTCCAAACAGGCTTGCTCTCAGGAGCTGAACGGGGACACTGAGCCGCTCAGATACTCTCCAGACCGGGTGACGACAAGGCCATGAGAAATACCATGTACTGCCATTTCTGTGCATTATCATTATCCTTGTGAGATATCTCTTTCTTTATTGCCTTTAACCAGGCAGAAGCCCTGGCAGAGGCCCATGTGCCATCACAACTGCATTAAAAAAATAGTGCAACAGAATGTTTAATTGATCAACACAGGAGAGTCAAGAAAATGTAGATTTTGAATAGTATTTATGTTCCATTTTTCATTTCGGTCACCCAACTGAAAATCTACTGCACTGAGCCAAGCATTTTGCCCTTCTCTATAGACATCAAAAGCATTATTAAGTGGTTTCTTCACTGTATTTGCAGACCCTGCACTGAAGGCAGCGCACACACAGCAAATACATTATTGCTACACGGCAACAAGCAAAAAGTGGGGTTTATGCCCAAATTCTCAATGTCCAAGCTATAGTGAAGTGAAAGTTACTACAGAAATCAGACAGCAGAGGTCATTGACCCTGATCAACCTGTAGTAACTCTGACCTTTAGACCATAGCTCACTTTTCTCCAGCTGTTTTTTCCTGTTGCTGTAAATGTTTGACAAAAAGTGATAAGCCATTAGAAATCACAGTCCTTCTGTATTTCTTTCCTAGTCAGTGCAGCGGAAGCAGATGCAGTAACATAGGTGTCATTACAAAAAGTATTTGTACTAACTATGTGGATCATTCTACACAATAGACATGTTCTCTTTCTGGCAACGTTCATGGTTTTAAATTAAGTAGAAATGAACCTTGCCCTGAGGAGTTCAGTTTAATTTGGTTGGCAGTCATAACCTCCAATAACACGTGGAAGGGCAACAAAAAGGTTTCTGGCAAAACAAGATTGCTCCTGATAATACTGAGGATAATCCCTGACTGCTGTCATCTGTAAGGATATTTTCACAGATTCTTAAATACATGAGAACAAACATGTCCTCGGAAAGACTTATAAGCAGTCTCTTAACAATGGTTATTGTTATCTCTATTACCAATATATATATATATATATATAAAAATATATATATATACACACACACATAAAATCATTCTAATCTAATGACACAAATATGTAACTATCCAAAAAGTTCACTTGAAGTTGATGGAAGCATTTCAGGTAAAGAACTGTATGCCTCAAATGATAACTACAGTTATTAGGAATGGGATATTCTGGAAGACAAATACAGCCCTTTTTTACTGATTTAAACTCAGAAGTTCCTCACCGAGCAACAGTTGCCACAGCATTTTGAATCCCCGGTAGATTAACAACAGCCGTTGGCTCCACTCACAGCATGACAGTGGGATCCCAACCAAGTTGATGGGGCCTATGTTTTAAACAGAAAATCCAGTGTATCTAATATATGTGAAAAGGTCCTTGCTGCATTTAAGCAATATAATTTGATGATGCACAACCTGCAGACCTTGAGAAGAGTCACAAAGTTCTGAAAATACTTTTTCTGCGTGGAAACAGATATGTATCAATCATTCAAGTATTACCTAGCTTGAAATCTAGACATATATAAACAGACTTGATTTCCTTATTAGTGAAAACTATTAAACGGTGATTTCTCCTGTAATATAATTCCAGACCAGGTTTTTTAAACTCTAGAAAAACCTTATCTCTCACTGAAAACGCCAGTGGCATAGATTTTTTCTTGGTTGAAATGTCAGTAATTCATAGGCCAAACCCCACTGCAGAGCCAAGCACCTCCTCAGAAGTAGTTTCTAAAACAAGTAGATCTGGAGTCTATATCATGGCTGTGTCTGATGGTACAGAGTCATTATGTCTGTCCCTAAATTTATGTTCGATGCAGTACTACTACGTATTTTACAGCACATAGTAGGTGTGCAAAACAGGAATCACAAGTCACACTTTTATTCAGAAAGTTTGATTCCTCGGGTAGCTGCTGATCATAGCCTAGCTCAGAAGGAAGCAAACACCAGTGGGAAGAAAACACATTGGTCAATACTGAGGCTTCAGAGTCAGCATTTAGCATCAGTGCAACCGCCTGGGCCATGCTCCTGGTGCAGCAGTAAACATTATTGTGTACACAGTACACCCAAGATGACTGCTCCCTGTCTTCATGCTGGGAATCTACCTGCACAACAGCTACCTGCTGGTTAGGGGCAGCTTTATGAGATGTAGTGGCAAAATGGCCAGTCACCAGGAAGCATGTCCTCAAAAGGCCTTGCAGTGCATGAGGAAGATCCGGGATGCCAGTGGCTTTCAATGTATGTTTCTGTAGTCCGCAAACCTTTGTGCCTTCTGATTGTGCCAGGCTAATTTTCTGGAGGCCATACTTTGTGCTATATACCAGAGTGCCTGCTCTAGCAGTTTTTCTCCTGCCATGAAAGTGCTAGACCTCCCTAGCAGTGGTGAATCAGTTGTTCAGGAACCAGATACATGTTCACCCCAAATACTGCCATTTTTTTTTTTCATATAAACTGACATCCATTTGGGTTTCCTTAAGATAGTCTACCAGTTTCCATATCTCTGTTACTTGCTGTTCATAACCAGATGAACCATTTTTGTGGTGTGTCAGGCAACCAACTGAGGAAAAGAACTAGGACAGCACTGAAAAAAGCCAAACAACTGGGTAAGAAAATAAATGTATTTTGAACTGTTAAGCTAAAAAAAAACCAAACAACCCTGAAAAGCATTAGCTTTTGCTTTTTTAATGGTCTGAACATTCAAAATAACTCTAAAAGTATAAGTGAAGCATCTTAATGAAGTCATTTTAAAATGGAAGAAAAGATGGAAATGTCATAATACAAAAGCTGGATAGTTTTAATTTTGCAATATATATTTTGTGTTCTTTTAAGAGAGTTTTTTGAAAAAAATAAATCTAAGCATTTAAATATTACAAACCCAAACTATTTTACCAAAATAAAACCATGTTTGAAATAATCTTGTCTCTTACTCCTCCCACCCACTCTAAATATGCCCTTAATTTTGCCATAACCTTCTGTGATTCGGGTTATGTCTATTACTGTCTTCAGTTTTCACCTGTAGAATATCTGTATTTCCTCTGCTATCCAGGTAACTTGTTTGGAGCAGAGATTTTTGTTCCAGTACCTCTGTTCAGTGGCTGTTGGCACTTGACCTTGATGACAGTCAGAAGCTAATAGCAGTCTCCTAACATCCTCTTCTGTACCAAAAATTAAGAACTACTTAAGCCGTGTGCATTTCTCAGGTGAAGAACACCTAACATATTACCAAATATATGAGGATCAATAATACATTCACCAAAAACACCAAGAAGGCTGAGAGAGATTTAATTTCATTTAACTTATTTTTTTTCCTTTTCTGTTTAAACTATACTAGCCTGCCATCAGCTCACGGTTACTGGTGAGCTGTTGTGTAGCCCATACTGAAGCACTAAGAACAAAATTTTGGGATTAATTCTCTCTACATGCTGAGAAGAGGGTGTACATGTAATATCTGTTATGTAATTTAAATGACTGAATAGACAGATACAGGCAGGAATGAAATTATTCACTGGCAATTTACAGAGACTCATTTCAAAAGGTTTCATCTAATTTAAAAAAGCCTACCATGAATGACTGAAATTGGCGTATTATATACATTAATCCTGCCATGGCTTCTTAAAAGTGAATTTTGTGACATTTATCTCAGCAGATTAACAACAATGGTTTCATGTTTGGGAAATAAAGAGTAGGAATTACAAATGCACCTGGAAATTGAAGTGCCCCATTTCTTGTTTTTTTTTAATCAATTTTTCCTCATTCAGGCAAACTGAATATGCTGGAATTTCTCATATCCTCAGCACTGTGCTTGCACTTCTTAACATGCCAAGATAATTTGTCAAGATGAAAATGAGCTTGATTTTAAATTAAAGTTGATTTTTAAAGTTTTAAGTAGGAGTTTTCTCGCCTTGCCTTTCTGAGAGGGAGAACACGGAAGAGCTGAATGTAATAGCATAGCCCACATGTTTCATTGCAGCACTTTGCTGTAATTATATAGCTACTGGAGAGCCACACCAAGCCTTCACAATTTCCTGATCTTTTTTTGCTTGCATAGACCAGTATCATTTATCCCACCAGCTTGAAAACGATACTATTGAAAGCACTGATATGGTTAAAGTTGAGGGAAAAAGAGTTTTAAAAGTGTAACTTGGGCACGTGCCACCTCTGCACTCCAAGTCCAGACTTGAACTACCATTCACTCTGCTGCTGACATGATGGCCAGAGGCTTAATGCAAAGGATTTAATAACTGTTTGGACATTGAGAGATGAAAGTTGCTACAACTCGTTGATCAACTAGAAGGGTAAAAAATAGGTGCCACAATGGAAAATGAAATAATACGTACATGCGTGCACTTCATCAGCATAGAATTTCGCTTTATCCTTAATGAATGAACTTCCATTTTCTTCCTTAATAAGATTCTTGCCAACTCACCAGAGACGATCTGATAACTCTGTTATCTGCCCCCGGCAGAGTACAACGTTTTAATGTATGCTGCCTGAGCTACTTAGGCTGGCAAGACCTGAAAACAAATTATTAAGCTAAAAAGGTTGTTGTGTTTTACTGAAGAGTCCTATTTTCCTGTTGGAAATCTCAGGCTGAGGAAGGAGAGGTAGGGTTTGAAGAAGAGCACTCACAAGTAACACATTCAGCCTGAAGGGTGGAAGGCTGTTCGCAGGGCCACAAGTTCCTGCGCCCTGCAGCACCCACCATCCCCAAAGCTTGTCCGACTTCAAGTTGCACGCCGTGTTTGCCCTTGGTTTGAGGTGCAATGTAGAACCTGTGTTAGCAGTAGTGTGCCTGACCCCCGCACTCCACCCGGTGCAATCGTTGCCCAGGGCACGAACGCGTCCCCCTGCCGCGGCGGGCGCCTCCACGGTTACCAACCGCCCCGTCCCGCCCGCCCTTGGCAAGGGGCCCCGCCCGCGGCGGCAGGGCCAGGCGCTGCCGGAGGGGGGCAGCCACGCAGCAGCCACCATCGGGCTGCCCCGAAGCCCGGCGTGGCCCGGTGCAGCGCCTCACACGGACCCCTTCCTCCCGGGTCGGCCGCCTCCATCAACTCCACCAGGCGGCGCTCGCAGCGAGAGCGGCGCTCTATCCCATCAGCTCAGTGGTGCGGTCTCTACGGTGCCCGCACCAAGTACCCGCGCGGCTCCGCCCCCCACGGTCACACCACCCGCTCGGCCGGCGCTGCGTCAGCCCGGCAAGATGGAGACCGTCGAGGAAGGTAGCGCGCTCGACCCGCGATCGCCGCCAACCCGCGGGTCCCGGCCGAAGAGGGGCTCTGCACGGGAAGCCTCGAGGGGTGGAGGGTGGACGCGGGGCGGTGGGGGGGGAAACATCACGCGGCCTAGTATTTGCTCTGCTGGCCTGCTGCTGTTTACGCTCGAAGGGGGGACACTTAGTGTACCTGGCGGCAGGTGCCCGGGCAGGCCTCCCCCCTAACCCCCCATCCCTCCTCTACTGGGCCCGGCGTGAGGCGGGGGAAAGGGGGAGAGAGAGAGGGCGGGCGGCGCGCACGGGGGTAGCGCGCGCGGGGGTGCCCCTTACATAACCGCGGCCGTTGGGAGCTGGGCGCTGCGCGGCGGTGGGGGCGGGGAGGGCGGTGCTGTGGTAACACGGCACCCGGCGTGGGGCAGGTCCGGTCGGTCGGTACCCGGTGCGGGGTGCCGCCGGCCTTGCGCTTGTAGGGAGGGGGCTGTGTGAGAGGAAACCGTGGGAGCCGTGGCACAGCGTGAGAGGCCGTGAGGGAGGGACCAGCCCGAAGCCTCTGTGAAACCCTCGCCAGGTCCCGGCGTCGCTTAGGTGGCAGACGCTGTTGTACCCGGCCCTGTAGCTTAGCGAGTGCAAAACATACGCTTCCATCTGATTAGTAAGAGCAGCTTTAGCTGCTGCTTGTTTTGCAGCCTTAACTTTATGCTGAGAAAATGTACTTTGAAAAATGAAATAGTGAAATGATGGAGGGGCTGGCATGTTTTACTGGCTCTTCCACAAGGGGCTGACACATAGCAACTTACCTCATTTTAAAAAGTTAAGTTGTCAAAGAGGTCATAGTCATGTTCTTTTAATGCTTAGTTAGCGTTTTTAAGGTTATTGCTTTACTTGGGATAAACGAGGGTATGTTTCATCAGCACTTTTGCTCGGCTCAGAGAATGTTGAGGAGCTGCATAGTTCAAGCTGATGATGCGGAACTTTGATAAGCCAGTAGTTCATACTGTAGTGTAAACCAAAATAAATAAAGGATACGTGTTGTGCCATGTTTCTTGAAGTATTTGAGCTTTGTTTGTCAACCTAAGCAATAACTACAAATACGTATTGCAGCAAGGAAGCAGTTCCAAGGAAAGTGCTTTGTGTCTTGGCTTTTGTTGCTTTGGCATAATTCTGAATGTAGTTTTTTTTATCTAGTGGCGCTGGATTTTCCAGCTTGAGAGAATTAAAAAGAAGAAAGCTAAAGAGAATGCAAAACCATGAAACACTGGATGAAGAAAGACGGCACCTGGGTTGTGCTGTAGATATCTTTTGTGCTTATCCAAACTAATATTTATTAAATTAGTGTGTTTAATATCTAACAACTTTTCAGACTGCTTGCTGCAACCTTGGCCTGCCTCAGTACGCCAACAGTTGCTCGCAGTGGTGAAATTAACAACCTGAAGCTTTGATTGCTTGGCCCGCAGTTGCCTGAAAAACCTGGACTGTTGCAAACTGTGGTTTCTTGGAAATGTCCAGCTGAGTTCCCACCACTCCAGTAGTTGGTGAATCCATCTTGGTGGATTTCATTCAGACACTATCTCTGTACCTTGTTACGAGCTGTTATTAACAGTGGTAATGAAGAGAAAGCAGAGAGGGCTGTTGTATCTAAAGGCATTGTCTCATTTATATATATATATAAAAAAACACACAAATACATATACATGTAGTCTCAGATACCATTTCATAGCCTTATCAATGTTACCCTTGAAAGCTCTGAATAGTAGCATGAAAGTAGTCTATATATACACTCGCTTTCCATAAATACCACAAGAATGTTACAACTTCTACAGTTTCAGACTTCAGTTCCCACTATTAGAATTTCACAACACTTGCCAGGATGCTGAAGAGGCTTCCCAAGGTTATAAAGCTCTAAACAAGAGTAGCAGAAAAGACTGTTTGTGCCTTAAGGAAGAGGAAGTACCTGCTCTGGTGTTGGTGTGTGCCTGAACTTTTGTCGCAGTGTCAGATGCACTTCCTTAGCTGTTGATAGCCCACTAACGACATTACGATCGTTGTGTTTCTGATGGATTTTGTGCTTTACTGAATTACATTGTGGAGCTAGAAAATGTGACTGGATGGTGAGAGCTCAGATAAGAGAGGCTGTGGAGGGTAATAAAGGCTAGATCAAAGCAGCAGCTTCACCTCAGAATGGTTGTTTCTTCTCTAGCACCTGAAAGGGACAGATACCAGGTTTTGCTGAGAGGTGCTTCTGTTTCTTTCTAGTTAAATCAGTTTGTTGCAAAATAACAACATAATCTCCACTTTTGAATGCTACCTCAGTGAACATTCAGTTAGAGAGGTGATAGAGAATTGCTCTCTGGGGGAACAAAAAAGAGCTATTACCCAAGGTCATTCTTTCCAAAACACATACATGAAGGACAGGGCACAAAGCGTCTGTGCAAGTGGAAAAACAGCGTGTATGACGCAGTGGAATTCCCTCTGAATGTGACAGTAGGTCATAAGTAGCTTTACATTTTGGCCCTCAGCAATGTTTATCGATTTGAAGATACCAGCTGCTTAACAGTCCAGATTGTTAAACTCATAATATGTTTATTTGGATTTATAAAACAAGTGGGAATATCTAGAAAGTCTCATATCCTTTGAAAAAATAAAATGTAGGTTTAACTTATTTTAGTAAGCTAGCAGAAGAAAACCTTTTCCAAAGAAAGAATTAATTTGCTTTCAGTAAATTACATTTTTTCTTCTTAGCAGTCTTGAGGATAAGCGAACTGCTGTGGAAGCCAACAGACCATTAATGACTGGGTTCAGAGATCTCTGGGGCTCTTCCAGAGAGCAGTGTGCTCTTAACTTACTGTCTTTCATGCCAGAGAGTGTTCTTAGAGCAGCGGTTTCACATCCTCTCTTGTGCTTGTTTGACCCTTTATGAGGCTTATCCAGTGTACAAAGTTGTCAACTTGCTGTAGTTGAAATAGCTCTGTTGGAGGAAATGCCGGAGAAAGGTGGGCATGCTGCAGTCGGTGGGTGGGTCCTGCCTCTCAGATGAAGAGGCCTGTCCTGAGCAGCCATTTGGAAATACTCTCTGTGGCAAAAAAATAATTCATTAGTTGGAGTAGTGGGTCTGGTCGGCCTTGTCCTCAGAGAAACCAGGGGCTCTTGATGTTTGCAGCGATATGTCATTGCCCAATATGGCTGCGACAGAAGTACTCTTTTATGTCTCTTTGTAGCATCTTTAATGTGGTACTGAATACATGTTTTTGTTAATTCGGGGGGGTTGGCATATACAAATAAATTTAAATCTCTTTTTTATAAATAGAAAATTATATTTTTACTTTAGAATCATTTAAATTCTTACACTTTTTGTGTAGAAACTAATACTGTGCAGACTATGGATATAGAAGAATATTCACATTTGAATGTTTGGTATCTTTTGGAAGTTCTTGTAAAAAAAAACATTAACTTAGAATCATAGAATAATCAGGGTTGGAAAGGACCTTAAGATCATCTAGTTCCAACCCCCCTGCCATGGGCAGGGACACCTTACGCTAAATCATATCACCCAAGGCCTCATCCAACCTGGTCTTGAACACTGCCAGGGATGGAGCATTCACAACCTCCCTGGGCAACCTGTTCCAGTGCCTCTTTCAACCAAGAACAAAGATAAGTGATTCACACTTGGAACTACGTATTTTCAATATTCTTACATCAGTACTTTAAGCTGGTAATTTACTAATGAGGGTCTCTGATGTGTTACAGTTTCTGCATGTTACAGTGATGCAGGTTTGCTGGATGGTGGTTGATAGAGAAGTAATTTACAAAAGAGAAAATCCTGAACTTAAAATCTTCTCTAAAAATAGATGGATTATGTTCATTTTCTTAATAGAAGTAAAAGAAGTAGTGAAGGGAAGATACCGTTTCTCCATAAGTAAATTTACTCAGACAAGCTGTGGATGCCCATCCCTGGAAGTGTTCAAGGCCAGGCTGGATGAGCTTTAAGCAGCCTGGTCTGGTGGAAGGTGTCTCTACCTGTGGCAGGGGGTGTGAATTAGATGATCTTTAATGTCACTTCCAACCCAAACTTGTCTATGATTCTGTGAAATCAAGAACTTGTTTTCTATTTATATTTAGTTGTGTATTTAAATGCTCTGGATAACTGAGTGGTATTAAAATACCATCTGTTCTTTAGAGGGAGAGGTTTACACTCATTATTTTTGTCCATAAAACATTTTGCACACTTTGGTGTAAGAAAATGTCAAAAAAAAATAGAATAAAGAAGGTGTCGGACTTACTGGAATATTAATGAAATTGAAATCATGAAATAAGAAGTGGAAAATGTCTTTCCTTTTGTGACTAGACTGTAGATTGCTAAATGGATGGCCTTATTCAACTGGAGTAAACTTAATACTCACAGAATACCTGTTTCTGTTTATTTTGATGGATTATTTTTTTCCCTTAATCAGGAGCACCAAGGACCATCCATGTTAGGTTCAAGAGTAGCAAGTGGCATGTCTAAGTCATTGTTAGGGTTAGTAAATCTCATCTGCTCAGTCTTCATTTAAGTTGTCCAAAACGTAAACGATTTTTTTTCCATTTTAAAGTCTCTGCTTGCTGGAAGATTATCCTTAACACTTATGTTTGTTTAGCAATAACGTTTTTAGGCAAAGAGCACTTCTGTGTGGAGTTTTACTGTATTTATTTCCTAGAAATCGTAAAAATACACTGTTCTGAGGTTTTGGTTGGTTGGTTTTGGTGTGGTTTTTTTTTTTTTTAATAATGCAAACGGGCAGATAATATTTTTCTTGCTTTTTTTGGTGATCTCTTAGAGTTCATGTCCTGCTTCAGATGAAATCTCTTTCATCCTCTTTCAATGTATTCTAGTTTGATTTTGCTACATGGCAAAGCTTCTGGAATTTAACTGTATAATTTGTCTTGTAAATTTGACTTCTTTAAGCAGCAGTGTAATAAGCTTTGTGTCCTTGTCAGCAGATATATGCAGAGTCTGTCGGTCTGAAGGAACTCCTGAGAAACCTCTCTATCATCCATGTGTGTGTACTGGGAGTATTAAATTTATTCATCAGGAATGGTGAGTTCTGTCTTTGTGGGGTTTTAATTATTTGTTGTTAATAAAACACGTGTTTCTAAAACCAATACATCCTAAGTCTTCAGGTTAGCTAGTAAGAAAATCCAGGTTTTGCCAGAAGTGTTAGGGGTTTGATGTTTTTTATTTGATGGTTCATTACAGTTCACAAAGAATTTAGTGATTTTACGTGAAAAGGAAGTACTGACAATTGTTTGTGTTTAGGACTACAGTTCTGCTCATATGTCAGCTTTATGAAAACTGAGCAGAAAAGTCAGTATGCTGGGGCATTTTCTGCCCAATTCTAGTTGTGAATAAAAAGAACAACTAACCTCATAGCAAGAAATAAAAATACCATAGTACTTTCGGATCATTTTGAGGTGTGTGTTTGATCAAAGAAATTAGCTGAAGTGAAAACAGTAATTGTGGCCTAAAGCACACATTCCTTTTGAAGGTATTTTAATAGCCATTCTTTTGCAAATACAAGAGTTCTAAATCTTAGCTGTGTGCATATATGTGTCATCTCAAAGTATTTATAAGGAATAGTGTCACTTGTTTGTGTCCATGCTGGGATATGTTTCAGTTTATTAGCCTTTTTAATAACATACTCCAAGAATGTACTTTATCAATAAATAAAGTGATGGACTTGAGGAATTGCTATTTCTCATAGTCAGCTTATCTTTATAACTTTGCGAAACTTACTTGATGGCCTAAATGGCGTTAATAAGTGTGCTGATTGAAGTCCTGCTTGATAGTACAAGTAGCCTGATTTATGTTTGAAAACAGAGAATTACTGTGTTTTCCTTAAGGGAGGGGTAAAGCAGGAGATGTAATAGCATGTGTTAATATGATCACTTTTTATTGCAGCTTAGTTCAGTGGCTTAAACACAGCAGAAAAGAATACTGTGAATTATGTAAGCACAGATTTGCTTTCACACCAAGTAAGTGTTTTACTGCTCCTATTTTTTTAATTTCTTTTGTTATTTTTTTCTTAGTATATGTGAAATGTTTACTTTTTCACTCAGCATGGTAGATCTAAACTTGCATTTTAACATACATTCTTGTTTGAATTGCAGTTCCTATGCATATTATTGCAGACTGTGAATTGTTTAAATAATGGATAATCTGGTCTTTTATAATCTTACATGAGCCATAAAAGAAGTGTTGTTCTGCACCTTTTGTGACTGCTTCAGTCCCATTCTTTTGTTGCCAACATTACAGCATATGTCATGTTTTCAGCTTCATTGATAAATTTTGAGTATTTGAAAGTTTGAATGTTAGGGTGAAACCACAGCAAAATTTGAATTTGAAAAACATTTGTTAGTTGCCTTTGAACTATCCATCTGCAACACTACCACCTGACTTCTCTGTCAGTTTAGATTCAAATGATCTTGACAGATAATGCAAAAAAATGCTCCACTTGTATTTCAGTCAAAATATAGTAAATGTCCAATATTGCATCACTTGTTATGTTAGATTCAACTAAGTAAGTTACGCAGCTTATGGTGAACAGCGGTATCTTTATGTAGTTCCCAGAGGATTCTTAATTACATTCTAACAGATAGTAGTAGAAATAAATTAGGTCATTTGGCTTGGTGGCAGGCTAGGCTCGTTATTTAGTATTGCCAACTTACTGCCTGTTGAACAGGTAAAGCGGTTCTTGTATACCTGTTTTTCTCATTAAATCTATTTGTGCCAATTTATTCTTTGCAGCTGCTGAGCTCAATTCTTCATGGTGCAGACATGTATTTAAAAAAAAAAAACTGTTGAGTATCTGCACTGTTCATGTCTTGAGAAAAAAGAGGACATGAAGCTCTAATTGAAATGCGCTTTATATGTGTGTTACTATTTGCACTAGAAAGCTTGTTCACTGTCCTTATCAACAGAAATGTTCCTGCAGAAGTTTAATCCTTGCCTGACACAGCTGTTGGTAGCACAGCTTGTAATGTAGCTGCAGTTTATGGACATATGAGAAAATGTAATTGAATTACTGTGGTTTTAACAAGTTAGCATTTGTCAGAGGAGCCTTGAAATTGATAGTAAGTGAACCTTTTTCTTCACTGTGTAATAAAGCACTTCCTCCACATTCAGCCTCTAGCAAAGGTCGTCTTATCCTCCTGTCACACACTGGCCACTCCCCAGGCTGAGCACCTTCAGCTGGTAATGTTTTCTTCTTCCCATTGCACATTGCACAGTGTGGTTTGGTTGGTTTGTTTTTCTTTTCTGCCAGGCTGCACACAGTAGCGTATGTCAGGTATCTAGCACAGATTCCTCCAGCCCTCTCTACCCAGCGCTTCTTGTTTCATTGTTTCCCTCATGCCCAGCACTCATGCAGTTACAGTGTCCTTAGTTTCTCTTACCCTTCTTTATTTGGACTCTAATGTGGATGTGCTGTCTGGAAGCTGGGTCTCTTTGCAGGAGCTGGGAAAGAGTCACTGGTGCTGGGGAGAGAACGATAAGGCAGAGGCAGGATTGATGTATGTGCCAGTCATCCAGAACGAAGGTGGATCTGGTCTATAACCATGTCATGTTTAAATCACTTTCAGATATAATTCTCCACAGGATGTGGTTGCATAAACACATGTATATAATTAGAATCTGTGCTTCAACAGACGTGCAGTAAGAGTGCAGAGAATAATAGTGCAGTAATAGCAGCACCTCCTCTTTTAGTTTAGCTTGGTTTTCTTGTTAAGACTGTTGCTGTCATCCTGTCAAAAAGGCTCCTTTGCTAGCATAACTTTTTGCATATGGAGTATTCATAAAATATTCCTAGGGCATATATTCTTTAAGTTTTGTAACATCTTGTGACTTCTTTAGCACCTGAGCTACAAAGTTAGTTACTGTTTGTAGAGGAAGGAAAGAGTAGAAGGTTCAACTTGCGTCTTGGCAGGAGTACAAAGGAACTGATTTTTCTTCTGGATAATGGCACCATTCTCTCAAAATGTTTAGTCATGTAGGCTAATGACTCTATTTTCAAATGCACACTTTGAAGCTAAATTCATGTTTTAAATACTCATTTTCTGCAGTTCTCCAGTTACAAATTCATACAGCTGTTTTAAAAAGTGATTGTTCCTTTTTAACCTGGATGTTTTCTTTCTGAGTTTTTAAAGAGCCAGCTACTGTGTATTCTTTTCCTCCCTACACATGCACTTTCTTTTGTCATGTGCTAGGGTGCACTTTTCTTGATGCTACACTAAATGTTCGTAAGCACTCACCAGTGAAAGACTGCATTTCCCAAGAGAAGATAGTTTTCAAAACTTCTCTTTTCTGTAGAAGGTAACAGTAACATAAATATTTTTAAAAACACAAATATGGAGGTAGACTAGCCTGATCTTTGGGGATTGGGGTTTATTTCTCTGCTTCCTAAGTGGTCATTATGATGTCACAAACATAGCTAGTAACAAAGATTGTAAAATAGAAGGAGGGTACATGGGTAGGCTACTCTTCAGTTTATAAATTATTTTATAATAAGCTTTTGATTTATGCATGCATTGTTCCTAGTTCAAGGGTTGCATGTATTTGGACCTAACTGTATTGCTGTAATCCTGTTTTGTTACTGTTCTTCCTCTTTCTTGTTATTTGCCACCTTTGTTCACATGTAATAGTTAATAGGAAAGTTTGTTGGATTGGGAACTGTTTGTTCCTTTGATCATTTGGATTGATTGGACTCCTAAACTATCCTATGGCATACTGAGATTCTCCACATTAAATACTTACGGTTGTTGTTGGGGTTGTTTTGTGTTTTTTATTAAGCCATAAGCCTTGATACTTTTATTGATCATCTTTAAAGCCTTTTGGATGTGACTAACCTATCTAGCTTAATATGAAAGTGTTCATGGTTCACAGATTTAAAGGCAAAGAAAAATTAGTAGCTCTCTGAAATAATTGTAAATTATTAAATTATATGTTTGTATTTTTAAGAAACTTGTGCAAAAACCAGCCCTTAGTAATTGCATGTTGTTTGTAGACTTCATTAAGTTCCAAGCGTTTGGATCTTTAATTTTGTACAAAACTATCTGTAGAAAGGTATGTAATTATACTAAGTGACCCATTTTCTTGGGCTTGTTATTTGAAGTAATTAAGATTTTATTGACAAATATAATGGGCTGTTTTTTTTTTTTTACTTGTTCATTTTGACAAACTTTAATACAGTAGCCCATAGCGTCAGCATTTCTAGAAACTGTAGTTTGGAAAACCAAACTTCTGAAAGAAAATACTACATGCTGGCACAGAATTCAGCATGTCTGCTGCCAGATTCAGGGTGTAGGGTAAACATGCAGGTGAGATACATTCAAGTGTCACGTCATATGTTTTATTAGATCCATGGCTTGCATGAGAAGGGGTGGCATTTTTTTCCTTTACCTTAGAAGTCTGCAGCAAAGTCTGTATATGTCTCAAAAGTGTGAAACAGAAACATAGAATGATTCGTGTTGGAAGGGTCTTTTGCAGATCATCTTATCCAGCCTAAAGAGTAACTCACAACCCCTGTTTTACCAAACCACTGCTTTAATCCATCATTTATAAAACACAAAGTTTTGCTTCTGAGTTACACAGTCTGGAATGGTTTGCCCAGGGAAGCTGTGAATTAGTGTGAGGTGTCCCTGCCCATGGCAGGGGGGTTGGAACTGGGTGTTCTTAAGGTTGTTTCCAACCCTACCTGTTCTGTGATTCTTATTTCATGATCAGTGCACATGGATGAGGGAGGTGGCTTCTAAATGGCTTGCAAGTGTAATAGTGAATAGCAAATTTATGGGTAAGAGGACTCTTTAAGTATGGAGATTCTGTGAAGTAGGCTAAATGTTTTACCTAATCAAAGAAAGATGTTTTACTTTCTTCCACGCTAGATATGCACCCATTCAGGTTATGGGAAGTAAATAGGTAGACTTGAATGGGAAAAGAGTGAGACATGAAATAGGATGCAGTTGCACTGTGGCAGCTTGTCTTCTCTGAGTAGTAGATGTGCTGTGCATTTATTTGAATGTTCAGTTGTAATCCTAAAGCCTTAGAAGAGTGAGTATGTAGAGGTGCTAAAATTTACAACCACTTCAGTTTTCCTGAGTTGAGCATCCATTTTCTACAATCCCCTGTGTAAGTGTTGAGTAATTCCTGAAATATGCATTTTTCTAAAAAAAAAAAAACACCAAACAAAACTTTAAACCATCCCAGCTTTTCCCTAATAAATAAATGATAAATGCAAAGTTAATGTTTTCCTTGTAGGCTCTGTTAAAGTTCCAAAGTGTTGAGTAAAACACATTTTTGTAAAATGGAAAAAATAAGCCTCTTGAGTGTCTGCTGAGTACAGTTTTGTTTCAGTTGGCATTTTCTATAATACTGCCAAATTGTATACTAAATCCATTTTTGTAATAAGAAAATAGTAACTTGGTAGATAGTGTCAAAACATGTTTCTGTCCTGCTTTCTTTTACTGCTTTATGTTCTCACAGCTACACTTCCCTAGCGCTATGTTTGTAGCCCTCTTTTTTATAAATTCCAGTTCCTTGCCAGTTACCTGACAACTGAGAACCTTTGAAATTTAAAACAAGTTACTGTTTGCGTTACGGTTACCGTTTTGTTGTTAATTTGTGTCAAATATAATCCACATGTTGAAATGCACCAATCTCTCCACATTCTTTGACTACTTATGCACGTTGATACTACTTCTCTATGTTCTTGAGGGTTTTTTTACAATACAGAAACTATGGGAAATATCCCTGGAGAGAAAAGAGAGGTTTTTTTTTATCCTACAGAAGCTTACTCTCTGAGATTAGTAAATGGTTAGGAGTGTAGGTAAAGATAGTAAAGATGTTCATTAGAGAAAATGAGGGGATGCAAGTGGGTTGTATGAAGCAGTATTTCTCAGACTTCAAAGGGTTGTCCATGAGAGGGAAGGAAAACTTTTCTCTAGTCATTCTTAAAAAACTTACATTTCTTTATGTAGTTACAAGCATGTGATTTTTTTTCTTTCTTTTTGAAAAGTAGTCCGTTAATTAAATGGGTGAAAGTCTTCAAGCTCAGCTGTTTTCAACATAACTTAAATATCCAGGCAGCAATGTCTTTGTGCAACTTCTAACTGTAGTTTATCTTCTTTATTCAAATCTGTGATTGAAATGTAATGAAATGTAATGTAATCATTAGAGATAAATGTTTTCTAATTGTTTGCAAAAGAAGAAACTCTGTCACTGTTTTTCTTGGCTTTTGAGTAAGGACAGGTTTATGTAATATATAGGTGTTGAATTTAAAAGTTGTGAAAATACACTATTATGAAAATGTAGTGGCTGAGAGATTTGCATTGTGTTCTGTAATAGGAGTGACCTTTAAAGAAGTCTTGCATGATATGAAATAGATATCTGTTGAAAGTAAAAGGCATTCTATGTAAATTTCAAGGTCTGTAAATACTCGGTTACCTTCTGTTTTCCTGTCTGTGAGGTGCTCTCATTTTCCCCTTTTTTTTTGATTTTGTGCTGTTGGATAGCAGGTAGGAATCTAAGTTACTTAATACAAACAGATTGTCAGTATACAAAACTGCTAATTGTTCTTGTTCCTTGTACTCTTTCCTTGAACTAAGTTTATGAATAACAGACAGGGATATCTTTGAGGTACTGCAGAGTAGGAGGGCTGCTGAATTTAGAATCTGCTTTTTCTTGCAGGCTTGAGCTTATTTTGAGATAATCAGTTTCCAGTTGATAAAGCTAATAAGAAAACTTCTCCAAGTCAAGAACTAGCATGGAGTTTATTAATTTTCTCCTTCCACTCAGTACACAATGTAACAGATGTATCATGTGAAGTTTTTTCTGTTGTTTGTTTGGGGTCATCTCTTGGGAATCTGTAAAATGTGCTTATTCTTCTAGTAAGCTTTTGCCAAACACGAGCATTTTGTAGTTGGCAGGAATTTTACATAAATGTTTCTTATAAAGGAAGAACTGTTTCATAAGTGCATTTTCTACACAGTTTATTCCCCAGATATGCCTTCACGGCTTCCAATCCAAGACATCTTTGCTGGACTGGTTACAAGTATTGGCACAGCAATACGATACTGGTTTCATTATACACTTGTGGCCTTTGCATGGTTGGGAGTAGTACCTCTTACTGCATGTAAGTATTAATTTTTTGTACTGTAATAGTCTTGCAGGCAGGAAAATACGCCGCTTCCTGCAGCAAAGTTTTGTGAGGTCATTGTTGGTTTATTAAAAAAATAATAAATCTTAAGTTTGAAGACATTATTTCACTTATGTATTGCTTGGAAGTTCTAGCTGCTTGACTCTTACGCCAGTAGTGCAATGCCAGGAAGGTGTTAAGAGGTAGAAGAAAATGCATAAAAGGGCTTTAAAACTTCTTATTCCAATAAAATGCCTCTTTTCAGTTATCTTATTTCATGGACCTTTTTATTTTATACCATTTAATAGGATAGAAGAATTGTCCTGGTTTTTCTAACTATCTATAAATCAAAGTGCAGTATTTATTTTTACTTTTTAGTATGAAACCCAAAATCCCTTTACAGTCATACATAAATTGATTAGTAAAGCTCCTCTTAAAAAAAAAAAACTGAAATAAAGAACTATGAGTACTAAAGGAATTCAGTAGAAAAAGAGCACGTGTTTAAACTACTGTAGTATTCAGTTTGAAATTTACTTTTCAAAAACAAATGGAAAGAGAACTATTGATGTTTCAACAAGCTAAAAATATAGAGAAGATAAAAAGAGGTAAAAGGGATATAGTGTTCAGTGAAGGAAATGATTGGAAGTGCATCTTTCCAAACAGTAATTACCCCTTTAACAAAATAGTACTGAGGCAGTACATGCATCTCCCTAGACAGTTTCTCAATATGTTCTGTGCTTTTACTTGTAGCTGGCACTGACTTAGTTTGGGAATAGCACAGTACTGGCAGCTATGAAAAAGTGATCCTGTTTCTGCTGCCTCTCCTTCCTGTGCAAGAAAAGGAACTTTTCTAGGGCTTGAGAAAACAAGATTTACAAATTGAATTAGCACTAAAAAAGATCTGAAAATTCTTCCTTAGGTTTTTAGATGAATCTTGATTTTTTTAGCACTTTCTTTCAAAATGCAAATGTTGTGCATTTTTCTTTCTAAAGCTTCTGAAGGACAGCAAAATTATATTCAGTAGCTTAATTAAGGTAGTTATGTTTCATAACTGTCTGAAAACCTGATGCTGGCTCTTCAGTAACACTGAAATGTTACCGGAAGTCACCACCTACATCGTTATGTAAGAGTTGGGGGGAGGTTGTTTTGTTTTGTTCTGTTTTGTTTTTTTCTTACAAATGTCATTTTGGGGTTTTAATGCTTGTTTAATAAACCAATATAACTTATCTATGATTTTGATTTACAAGTGACCAGTTTGTTTTGTGGGGTTTTTTTTTACTTTGTCTTAATTTCTGTCTCTAACGTTGCGCATATATCCATGTTTGTGGATTCCTTTAAGAATTAATATACTGTGAAGGGTAATGTATTTACACAGGATGATGTCCAACGTGATAGGTTCATTCAGTCTAACAAACCTTGAAAAATCCATTTACTTCTGAAATTTGTCAGTCTCTGTCTTGGATTGATTTTGTATAATTCTTGTCTTCTTACTTCAAATGCCTGTAATGTAATCTTTCGTTTTCTGTAATACCTAAATACTTTTTAATGTAATCTTTTGCCTTCCCTGTTTCTCTCATATGGTTCATAATTTTGTGAGACTGGTTTCGTAAGGGATATTCTTCTCATTATATCTGGGAGAAGAAAGTGCAGCATAAAAGTTGTCAAACATACCAAATGAGATGTATGGTTGAACAAATTTGTCTTCCAGATTAACTTGCTCATCATGCAGTTATCCCATTGTAGGATAAATTCCACGTTCTTTTTTGGTAATTTCACTTCTTTATTGTGTACGTGCCTTATATGGTTGAGTAAAAGGAATTTATCCATCTGTGCATACCCTCAGCCTAATCCCAGCAGGTTATGATATGCTGTTGCTGTTGTGTTAACATAAAGTGTATTTACATCAGTGCATGAGAAAGCCAGTTATAAAAAAAAATAAAAAATAAACTGTAACCAAAATCTAATTTATACCATGCGTCTGTTTGTACATGCAGGTCGTATCTACAAGTGCTTGTTTACTGGCTCTGTGAGCTCACTACTGACACTGCCATTAGATATTCTATCAACGTAAGTACTTAAACAGTTTGATACAAATAACTTTTCCAGTCTGATTACTGTGAAAATGATTGCTTTGGAACGTCGCACCCCTTTCTTCCAGTTGTGCTTATTATCTTCCATCATCTTACGTGAGCAGCTGTCTGTTACCCTTTGCAAAACGAGATATGTAGCTAAAGTATTACAGTAGAAATCATTTTACTTTGAAGTTCTGTTATGCAGGATCTTTGGAGATGGAAAGCTGATTTTAAAAAATGGGCCCTAGGTAATGAAGTTTTGTATTTGAAGCCAAGAAAACTTACACTGCAAAATTATACTTAATAATTTAAAAAAATTATTTTCCTGCAGTATGACTCAGATGCCACATAGTAGGATATTAATATTCTGTTTGCTTTGTTACATTTTTACTTTTATCCACCTGGGTCTCTTATGTGATAGAGACTTTTTTAAATTTTTTTTTTCCTTCTCAATTTCCTTCTACCCGACACTTAGTTTTGAGTCAATCACCATATGCTTGCTATTGAATATTGTCTATCTTTGTCTTTTTATAAATCAGTTTTACTTAAAACAATAAATACCAGCATAACAAAGTTTCAGGCTGGTTCTTACTTTGTTTTATTATCTTGAACATGAGAAACTGAAACTGTTTGAGTAGAATCTAGTAAATTTTGAGTGAATGTCCTGTGCTGTGCAGCTGAGCCATCTCACTTGGGCTATTTGATTTGAGACATCAGGTGATGTTAATTGTTTTTTATTAATAAAGAGAAACGCTAGCTTGAGATTAGTAGCAGTGTTTTTCCTGTTATCTCCCAGTAAGTTTAGATTTTTGAGAAGAATCTGAAACAACTGAACCTAGCACCTGTTCTTGTATTTTTCTGTAGTCTAGGGAGAAAATAAAGGACTCTAGTGTCCGGTTTTAATGGCATGTGAAGCTGTGCTTTGACACATATTTCTTTGTTAGAGTCAATGATAATAGCGTTTTGCATCGTTTCATTTTAGACATCCTGTCCCTGTGGTATTCACTCTGCTGTGCAGGCACAAGTGTTTGTGTGGCTGCATTGAGAGCTAGACTAGGGGTGGCAAAATGCTATGGTGGCATATTTTAAAGAACATACTGTAATTAGTTCCCTAAGCAAATCCACTGTGGTCAAGGAGTAGTGCAAGGGTGGAAACAAGTGGGAGGGGGTACCTGGAATTAGGGATGAGAGTTGATTAAGCCAATTTAAGTACCTTTGCATTGCATGAAACCCTACTTTCAGTTGGCTAAGTGCATTTTACTTTACTGCTGCTTTACAGTTATGTATGTTTTGATAAATGAGGATTTTTAAAGTATAGAGATAATAGATGGGGTAAAGACTACCTGAAATACAGCTGTGGAAGACAAACCCTGCAGTTCCATTCTTTTGGTTAGGGTAGCTCAGCAGGTTAAATGTTTCAGTGGAGTGGATATTGTGCATGTAGCCATTGAAACAGAGCTTTTACTGTAGCATTTACTTAGCAACTATTGTATTTCCTTTGCTATTTTTGAAGATTGTTTTTCCTGAACTATTCTTGAAGCTTTTTTTCATATTGAGTCAAATCCCATTTTGCAGGAGTATTTACGTTTAAACAGTAATTTCACAAACCATACGAGAGGGAAATCTGTTCCAAATCAGTGTTTATCTTGGCATTAAAACCATTTATATGCAGGTACATACAGCCTTCCTAAAAGAAACTTGGTTTTGCATGATTTCTCAAAAGTAATTAAAAATTACATCTAGATACAGACCAGTCAGTCTCACCTGTGTACCTGGCAAAATCTTGGAGCAGATTCTCCTGGAAGGCATGCTAAGGCACATGAAAAACAACAAGGTGCTTGGTGACAGCCAGCATGGCTTCACTAAGGGGAAATCCTGCCTGACCAATTTGGTGGCCTTCTATGATGGGGCTACAGAACTGATGGGCAGGGGTAGAGCAGTTGATGTCATCTACCTGGACTGATGCCAACCTCATGAAGTTTAACCATGACAAGTGCAAGGTCCTACACCTGGGTCAGAGCAATCCCAGGCACAGCTACAGGTTGGGTAGAGAAGAGAGTCAGAGCAGCCCTACTCTGACTTGGGGGTGTTGGTCAACAGAAAATGAACATGAGCCAGCAGCCCAGAAAGCCAACCATATCCTGGGCTGCATCAAAAGCAGCGTGACCAGCAGGTCGAAGGAGGTGATCCTCCCCCCCTACTCTGCTCTTGTGAGGCCTCACCTGGAGTATTGTGTGCAGTTCTGGTGTCCTCAAGATAAAAAGGACATGGAACTGTTGGAACAAGTCCAGAGGAGGGCCACGAGGATGCTCAGGGGACTGGAGCACCTCCTGTATGAAGACAGGCTGAGAAAGTTGGGGCTGTTCAGCCTGGAGAAGAGAAGGCTGCGTGGAGACCTCATGGCAGCCTTCCAGTATCTGAAGGGGGCCTATAGGGATGCTGGGGAGGGACTCTCCATTAGGGACTGTAGTGATAGGACAAGGGGTAACAGGTTAAAACTTAAACAGGGGAAGTTTAGATTTATATAAGGAGGAAGTTCTTTACTGTTAGGGTGGTGAGGCACTAGAATGGGTTGCCCAGGGAGGTTGTGAATGCTCCATCCCTGGCGATGTTCAAAGCCAGGTTGGGCCGAGCCTTGGGTGGTATGGTTTAGTGTGAGTTGTCCCTGCCCATGGCGTGGAGGATGGAACTAGATGATCTTAAGGGTCCTTTCCAACCCTAACTGTTCTGTGATTCTATGACATGTAAGTAAATAAAGCTTTTTTTGCACAAATACCAGTTTATTTGTTGATTTGGACTAGGAGGTTATATTTCTGGTAGTTACAATGACTAAATTTACTAAATTAGCAAAATATATTTGTCATTAATGTTTTGTTTTGGGATGTTTTTCTTTTTTTAACAGGGAGAACTTGCTGGCTGACTGTTTGCAGGGGTGTTTTGTGGTAACTTGCACTCTGTGTGCATTCATCAGCCTTGTTTGGTTACGTGAACAGATTGTCCATGGAGGAGCGCCACAATGGTTGGAACAAAATCAGCAACAGCCACTCAATGGTGTTGGTCAACCAAATGAGGTAAAACTTCACTACTCAGTAGTTAAGTGCTGTTGTGAATAAATACATTCTCAGAACCCAACAGTAATGTTATTTTACTGCAGGGTTTCTTTGTACGTTAGTAGAAGTTGAACCTGTGTTCCTGTATAAACTTGGTGATATCACTGTTTTTGAAATTCTGTAAAATTTTAATGGATGTTATAGTATGTTTTTGTAAACCAACTGTAATGTTTTTACGTTCTTATGTCTGTATCCTTACACTTTTTAAGATAATTTTGTAAAGCCAAGCTGTCAGCCACAATCAGGGAAGATACAGCTTGCTTTTGTTTTTTTTTTCTTATGTATTTCTGTAGTTCATGAGGTAACAATTCATTGTTTTCAAAGCAGTTGGAGGTGTTGCTGGAACTGAAGTTGAAGCTTCTCTGCCCTCCCCCGATCTCCCAACCACATGCAGCACCGCTTTACTGCTTACAGGACCCTCTTGGGCAGCAGCAGAGATAGGCAGCATGTGCATAGGGAGGAAATAATTAGAATTTTTTCTTTTGTAATAAATGTCAGGGTTTTTTAAAGACAGATGGAGGTCCTCAGCTTGATGACTGGCTTGGGTTGTCCTTGAATTACAATGACAGCTTTCATAAGAGAGCTCCCCTGTCTTGAGCAGTGGTGATATCACATCTAGAGTGCTGTATTTAGTTTTAGGCTCGCCCTTGTACAAGAGACATGGGCATAGTTGAGTGCATGCTGTGAAGAGCCAACAAAAGTGGTTGAAGGACTGGAGCATCTGGCATGCTGTGAGAGGCTGTGAGAGCTGTAACTGTTCATCCTGGACATGAAAAGGGCTGGGGTAGACTTTCCCAGTATGTATAAATGCCTGATTGAAAGATGTAAAGAAGACAGAGCCAACGTCTTCTTGGTAGAATTGAGTGACAGGACAACAGACAGTAAGCTCAAATCAAAACACAGGAAATTTCATTTAGACCAAAAAAGCCCTAAGCAAACAAAGAAATAAACAGCCCCCAGACAAACAAAACCAACCAACCAGAACAATCTGGATACCGGTTTTGGTTTTTTTTTGTTTGTTTGTGTTTTATTTCTTGATTGGGGTTTTGTTGTATTTTGTTCCTTTTCTGTAAGTGTGATCAATTACTGAAACAGGTTGCTGGGGGAGGTTGTAAAGTATCCATCTCTGGAGACAGTCAAAAGCCAACTGCAACAGGACCAGCCAACCTGCTCTAGCTGACCATTCTTTGGGTTGGATTGACTTAGATGATCCTTAAAGGGTCTTTCCAGTCTCAGCTTTCTGGGAAGAAGTCTGATTTTTATCTTCCCCTTTTAAAAGGTTTAGTAGTCCCAAATTTAATGTTTGTCTAAAAAAAAAGACATTAATAAAATTTTTTAAAATACTCTTTATTTTTTCTGTACGCAGAATAAGTGTACGGAGTGAGGTTGATTAATTTAACTGAATACTAAATCCTGTTTCTGCAGGCTCAGGCTGTTGTCAATGGAGGTGTTGAAAATGCTGTGCTGGATCAACCTGCTAACCCAGCTGCTGAGAATGCAGTTGTAGGTGAGAACCCTGAAATTCAAGAAGAACAAGTAGATGAAGAGGAGGAGGATAATGAAGATGAAGAAGATGCTGTAGTTGAAGATGCAGCAGATGCAAACAATGGAGCACAAGGTAACAGGTGACTCAAAACAGTAATGTTCTAGTTCTTTGTAAATACAAGTGAAACCATCGAAAACAGAACTGTCATAATTCAAGGAAGCTGTGAAAATTCCCACTTCAGCTTATTATTAACCCTTGTTTTTTGTAAAATTCATATATTTCTTTTGAGTGCTGGATCATTTGCTTGCAGAAAAGCTGTCAGCAGTTATAAGTTGAATATTATGCACTTAAGTCTTTTTGTTCATTTAAAACATAGCATGGAGTGGTTGCATCTTATTTTGTGTGAGTCTAACAGCTGCAAAAATGGCCATTGTTTCCTCAGATGACATGAACTGGAATGCTTTGGAATGGGATCGAGCAGCAGAAGAACTTACTTGGGAGCGAGTGAGTAAGAATAATTTTCTTGAATTGAATAATGAAGACCCATACTTGAAATTATTTGTAGTATTGCTGTGTTAAAATCCATTTGGGGTAAATGTTGATACCATTGTGTAGTGTGAAAACTACCAGCAAGAGGCTTTAGTGATCTAAAACTCATTGTATTTAAAAGCCAAATGTTATTATGCTACTTATTAACTATCCAAAAGGCGTTTCTTTGATTTTAAATATAGCAGCAGCTTAAAACAAGACTTATTTTAAGCACAGACTTTTCTGAAGTTTTCAACTTGGTCAGGTTTAGAAATGAATTGCAGCTTGCACTGAGGATGTAGGCCAGATTAGGAGCACATAGGTATTGTGTTATATGTAGATTAATTCTTAATCTTTGTATTCATGAAAGCATTAAACTAAAGAAATTTATGTATTTGCAAAAGACAAATATATTTCTTAAAACATTATGGAGCATTTTAATATAACGTTGCATCTGTTTTGTTTATGGATCATAAATCCCTTAATTAAAGCATGAAATAATGTGCACTGTAATCATAGAGTAGTGTAGAGACTCAAGAACTAGTTTTTTGTAGCTGGTTTAGAGGTAGCCAATATTTGAGTTCAAAGTTCACATGGCAGCAAAATCTACTTGAAGGTAGATAGAGCAGCTTCATGGGATTTACCAGCATCGTTTACTAATGCCTATTGCAAACGGTTGTAAAACTAGTCATTGTGTTGCCAGGCTGTGATACAATTGTTGCCGTGATTGCCGTGTAGTAGAAATAAATTTTTCATCATAAGGGACAGGTCTTCAACTTTGTTTTGTATCTAGTGAAAAATTTTTGTTTTGAAAGATTTTTAGTGAAAAAGGGCATGCATAAATTCAGGTTTACTGAACCATTCTGGTGCAGATCTCAAAATGAAAGTGTTATGTTTCCGAACCCAGTTTATGTGCTGGGAAATGTTGATGTACTCTTAATTGAAAATACTTTGATACCTCTCCAGGAATATAAATTGGCTTCATAACCATTTCCCATCCTACGTGCTGGCATAGGCAGTAGCCATCTACTTGGCATTTAGTATCAGAAGTGAGGTAGAGTTTTCTGTTATTTCATCTTGTGAAAATAGTATGCAAGCTTTCTGAATTTTTGAAAATACTTGCATCTTGGTTTATTTTGTGAAATATGTGTAACTTAGTGCAAAATCCTGGTTAAAAAAAAATAGCCTTGATCCTGGTTCTTCACAGCAGTAATCATGGAGTAGAAGTGTCTGTATTAAAATAGTAAGAAAACCACAAAGGGAAAAGGAGAGACTTTTGTTATTTTTTTTTAATAGATGCTTTACTTCTGCCTATTCTTTGGATGCTTCCCATAACAGCTGTGCAGTGTGATGGAATTTGATTCCTGTCTTCCCTAGCTGTAGACCACTTGTGCTCTAAATTTAATTATATAGTGTAGCAACATTAGCCTGTTACTAGTTGCTTTTATACATTGAAGGTAAAATACAAACCTTTTAATTTTCTCAGTGCAACATAAACTGATACCTTGCAATTAGGAAGAAAAAAAAAAATGTTGCTCTTGTGTTTTAATGTTGTTTAAAAATCAGTTCAATCACTAAAATGTTCTGAACATAGAAAATCTTTGTCAGTCTTCAAAGTCTTAGAGTGAAATAGCCTATAAATTGATTATCTGTATGGTCTGCAATATATAAATACAAGTGTATTAAGATATTCCACATGTATATCAGTGCCTTTGATCAACTGTGTTTACTTTGTTGAATGAGAACTTACTGTGAGAATTTATGTCCTGGTTCTCTTGGTTGAGCAATTAAAAAAAAAATAACTTTTGCCTGTATTGGACATAAAAAGTTGGTTTGAAAGAGACTTCTATGAGACTTATTTTAGATGTGTGTTGCTTAGTTTTCCTAATGAATAAAAAAATCAACTTTCTTATTTTCCCAGATGCTTGGACTCGATGGATCTCTGGTTTTTTTAGTAAGTGAAATCCTGCATTTCAAGAATTTCTATAGAAGGCTTTTTTTTTTTTTTTTTTTTTTTTTTTTAAGTAAAACTAGTTTTTAAAATTACATCATTCTATTTGAAGTCCCTATTTTTATATAATACGTATTCAGAATAGAATCACAGAATGGTTTGGGTTGGAAAGGACCTTAAAGATCATCCAGTTCCAGTCCCCTTGCCATGGGTGGGGACACCTTCCTCTAAACCAGGTTGCTCAAATCCCAGTCCAGCCTGGCCTTGAACACTGCCAGGGATGCGGCAGCCACAGCTTCTCTGGACAACCTGTGCCAGTGCCTCACCACCCTCACAGTAAAGAACTTCTTCCTAATATCCAGTCTGAATCTACCCTCTTGCAGTTTAGAAGTGGTGATTCTTAAAAGACGTAGGTAGCTTTGGATCATGTACTCCCTGGTATACACTGAAAATACGTATCTGTTCTAGCCTCAAGTTTTGCTTGTTATGTTATAGTTAAAATAGTATCCTCATTCAGACTTTTGTGATTTGTCCTGATACCACCATAACTACCACTAGTGAATTTTTACCATAAACTAGATTTTAAATTGACTTCATTTGGTTTGGGGTTTTTTTTATTCCTTCTAGAATTTTTTCCTTCTTGAATATTATTTTAATTTATATCAATATCAATTTTATTATATTTTTTAAATATGAACATTTTCTCATTTATAAAACAATTACATATATTTCATGAAATTGTTTTTGAGGGTGGAACTATTCATATAGATTTTAAAATAAAAGCTTACTTTAAAAACATGAGTATTAAAGCAAATGTAAGTACTCTCACCTAGATAAATGTGCAGATGCTTTCGTAATCTGTCCTGCATGTTTTGTTCTTTGTGCTTGAGTGAATTTCTTGGTTCTGACAAGTGATGTGCAATTTCTGGTAATAATAGGCAGTTGAAAGAAGTTTAGATACAAAAGTAAAGTTGTGTACTTAAATGACTGATACTAACCATCATCTTCCTTCCTCCTTCTCCCATACCCCTTGCAGGAGCATGTTTTTTGGGTGGTATCTTTAAATACATTGTTCATACTTGTGTTTGGTAAGTATCATTTGCTCTTGAGTTTTATGAAGTTCCTTCTCTGTAGCAATAATGAAGCTTAATTTTAAAGCTATTCTTTCAGAATAGATAAAGTTGTGACATCTAAAAATGGAAACATAAACAAGCTGGGAATATGAATAATAAATCTTTGTTGCTTCTAGTTCTGTCATTTTAGTTCTTTTAAGCTAATAGGTTTAAAATAGGAAATCTACCAAAAGCTTAATGATGTCAACCAAAGCATGGAAAATAATATTTGAATACTATTAAATTAAAGGAGGAAACTTTTAATTTAGTAGCAAGTGAAGTACTTTTAGGAATGGACAGAATTTTTTATTTCTTTTTTTCTCCTTACAGTTTTTGCTAGATATAGTTAAATTCCTTTTTCCATCAAGAATCCATTTTTCCATCAAGAATACATTTTTTGCAGCTCAAACTGGGAGGGAGCAGGGTGTATAAGAATGTAGCTGACTCTAAAGAGCTGTCAAATGTATTTCCATTTTGTGTCAAAAATTACTATGGAACAACTTTTCTTAGTTCATACAAGTTGGATTAATTTTAGAAAACAGTAAATTCTAATCAGTCGTGTATTTTACTTTATTTTTTTTTCTCCTTCCCAGAGACACATATATGTGTGTGTATATAAATCCCCTAACCACAGGTGTATGTATATTTCTCAATTATTTGAAACCTAAAAGGATAATATACCTGCCTTAGGATAATATGCATTGTACATAGCAGTAAGTTTCCCCTTGAAAGTTTCTGGAATTCCTGTTTCATATTTACTGCTGATATGTAGGGTAAATTTGCATTTCCACTCTGGTTTTACTGGAGAAAGGGAGGTAACAAATTTAGAAATGCTTTTTTATTGGTGCCTTATACCTGTTGAGTAACCTGAGAGAATAACAGCTCTTCCCTGTGACTCAGTTTTACCTGTTCAGCAACAGAAGCTTTTGCATTATGGTGCTTGAGCCTTGTTAGTGTTGTTAATTTGACATAACCGTGTGTAGAACCAATAGCATAGTCATGGCAAGATGGAGTACTTTATATATGGATAATGTTGCACTGTTTTTTTCAGTGTTCTTTCTTGGCAGAAGAGTTTGAACTTTAAAAACTGAAGTCATACTGTAGATAAGAAATAAGCAGAGTAAAGCTCATGTATTGAACCAGTGATTTGAGCATCTAGTTATTTAAATGAATCAGCTGATCAAGAAAATAAAAAGAAATATTATGTATATTTAATTCAGAAGAAACTGTAACTGTTCTAATTAGAATTGGAAAATACTTGAATTATTTCTGATACTTAGTCTATTTTAATCTCTAGTTCTCACAAGTTAATTAGGTTTTTAGCTACTAAAAAAAAATCAGGCTTTTTTAAGAAGTAGATAATAGCTATGAAATTTCTAAATTCTTGATTAAATTAGTAACAAGAATAATTAATGAAGTTGTCATATAGATGTGCTTTCAGGAACAATAAGTGTGCTTTAACAAATGGGAAACTAACAGGTAGAGAAGGGGAACAACTTTCCCAAGCAAGTGAGCAGGAGTTCTGGAAACTTAATATGTGCCTCTCAAGCCTATTTTTAGTATCTTTCCTATTAAGTAACATTGCCTAATTTACAACTGCCAAATCTCTTAATTTTAATTATGGTCCTGGTGAGTTTAGATGTCGTAGGAGGTATTTTCTAGAAGATAAGATTGGAAGGAAAGCATTTGAAACCTTAATTGCCAGTCCAGAAATTCTCCTGTGATGTTCTCTTGGACAAGTTAATTAAATTGGACTTAATTCATATTTTTTGCAGTCCACTTTAGTGCTCAGAGGATTTTGTACTTCTTCACACTTTTCATTAAAAGCAATCTATTAGAAATTCTGATTTAAAGAAAGTTACTTAAAAAACATTATAAATTGTGCACTATAATCTCATAAAACACTGTCAAAAAGGTAAAATGAGTCTGATGTCTATAGGAGTCTGATTTTTTTATTTTTTTCCCCCTCCTCACTTTTTCTTGTTCTTATGGAGCAGGAAGAGAGCTCAAGTCCTCCCTTTATCTTTTATATTTTTGCTATTCCTGGTAACTGTTGATCCCTCTGAAAGGGGCGTAAATTAACACTTTCTGAAAACTGATTGAGGTAATACATGTCCTCTGCAGTCTTTTCCTAGGGTTTGGGTTGTTTTGGTTTTTTTTAAATGTATCAGTCAGATGGAAATTAGGAAAATCAGCAGGCTTTTCATTTGAGGGTATGTTTAGTCTGCAGTAGTGCCTGGCGTTGATTATCATGATATAGTGAAGGTAATACAGGTGAAAATAAAAGCTTGCAGTTACTACAGCCCTTTACTTCATTACTGACTCCTACTCCTGTAGAAAAGCGATATTGTATTCTGTAGTCCTCTGTGGCTTGGTTAAAAGACCACAAAGACAGATAAAAGAACTGCTTGATCCTGTTGTAAATACACAGGTGTCCAAAAATGGGGCAAGTCCTGTGGGTTTTTTTAATTCATTCCTCCTGAGACCTCCAAATTGGCCGGAGTGAGCTCTCAGGGATGATGACTGTCTTTAGTATGTTAAGTCACAGTAAAGACTTCTCAGTTGTTCCTCATCCCTTCACTGGAGCATTGTCTTTTTCCCCATCATCTTCTCTTCTTGTTGCAAATTTCTGCAGGGCTTACATGTTTCACAGTATTCTTAAGAATTAAAGCACTAAAACTGAAACTTGCTAAATCAAGTCCCACCTGACCCGAAATGGCTACTTAAGGCTTTTAGTGCATGGGAAAGAGTAAATATACAGGGCAGGGTCCTACAGCAGTCTGTGAGACCCATACGAGCCTAGTACATAAGACTGAGAAATTAAATAAATTTACACAAAGCAAGAAGAATAAAAGCCTAAAAGACTGTCATCTTTTTCTGTGTAGTTTTGTATTGTTTGTAGTCTTACAGTGTGAATTCTGATCTGATTGTGTTTTCTAAAATTATAGTAATATAATACTTCCAAATATTTGTACAGAAAGTAATTTTTTTCAGTAGTTTTCCCAAAATTGATGAGAAATAGAATAATTCCCATGTTACAATACACAACCTGTAAAAAAGGCTCTGTTTCATGGTCTTCTTTTTTCTGCTTTCTTTCTACTTGTCTTATGCAGCATTTTGTCCATACCATATTGGTCACTTCTCCATTGTTGGCCTGGGCTTTGAAGAATATGTAAGTACTAGTTTATAGTGTCAAAATGGAAAAAAACCTGCTACTATTTATTTAGTCACAATATTTTTACAGCATCCTTCCACTTACATTTGTGATTACAAAAGTCACCTGGAGTGTGTCCCATATTTTCTCCTCATGCGTTTTTTAATCTCTGATTAAAAATGTTCTCTCACTCTTTCCCACTTCCTCCATTATATACATTCCAAGTGAAGTTTCCTTTTACAAAAAAATGCATATGTTTTGAGGGGGGTTTAAGAGTCTTTTGTTCCCCATGTATATTTTTAATCTGTGCACTTGAGTAATTTCCATAGTTGATGATACTAGGTAGCGAAAGCTAGTGTTGTCAAATGACACTTTTCATTTCACATATAGAGGTTGTTTCATGTTTGAAGAAAGTAGCTCTCATGCTTTTCCAGAAAATATAAACATTTTCTATTTTTGGTGATACCAAAAAAGTAATAGATTATTAAAATATGTTAAAACTAAAGAAAAATGTCATTCTTCTTGGAAGAGTTGAGATTTGGGGTTTATCTTAATTACATAAGAAGGAGGTGTAATCTCTTAAGAGACTGATAAATGTTCCCTTTTTTTCTCTCCCCTCCAGGTTCAAGCATCTCACTTTGAAGGCCTGATTACAACTATAGTCGGATATGTTCTGCTAGCAGTGACTTTAATTGTTTGCCATGTATCCTTTTGTCAGTAGTTACCTGGTTTAGATTTTACATGTAAATAAATTTTCTGGCTGTATTTTGAGGAGTCCCAGACATAATATAGATGCAGTCAGTTTACCGTTTTGTTCTGCTATTTTGGTGAAATAAAAGAAAAGATCTCTTCTGTCTGAGGAGGGAAGAATCATTAATTTTTCCTCTCACAATCCTTACGCTATTGCTATGGGCTACGTACTTTCAGCAGAAAGATAAATGGGCTTATGAAAACATAAGGTATGATGGGAAATTTATTCACATCTTTTTGATCCTGTCAGATCCTTAGAGGGCAGATTGCTCTAGTTTCTCTTTCATGTCTCTGAAGCACTGAAAGTTTGCAGTATGAACTTCTTTCAGGTGATATCACAGAGAAAATTAAGCAATGGCAGAGTCCTGAAAGCTAGAAGGATTTGATCGCAAGTAAAAAGTCTGTATTTGAGCTGTATGTTTTTTAAAGGGACTACCCCAAAATCAATTAGAAAGAATAAACATTTGTAGGCAGCTTTCTGTTTAAGAAAAGCCAACATCAACTTTAGACCACACTGTACCAATGTCCAGTGCAAATGTGGTAAAACAGTTGATGGCACATCTCTGTTTTACTTCCTAAAAGAAAACAAAACAAGTCCCCTAAATATAATATGTATCCAGCTCTTCTTGGAAAAGGTGTGAATTTGTTTCAGACTGAATAAAAAGGAAAGCTACCATTTAAGATAGGCCTTCAGTTTTGAAACATCCTTACTGATGGCAGATGTATTCAAAGGCAACTGTATTTCTTGAGAAAACTTGTGGATGCTTAATTTAAGAAGGGTGCTAGTATTTTTTTTTTTTGTTTGCTTTAGATGCATGTTGAGGGGAGTTATCCAGCACATCAGATTGTGACTTCCGGAGTCATTGGCAATTTTGAAAATAGAACCCTGATAAAATATATACTTCCTCTTTCAGAGTTGTCTTTTATAAAATTTTCTGTTTATAAAAGCCACATAATACAGTGTTTCATGTTAATCAAATTATGTTATAAAATATTTTTCAGTATTATTTTCTTGACAAAACTGTTCAGGGTTTGGCAGCTCTTGTTAAGTTCCAGCGATCACGTCGTTTATTAGGAGTTTGCTATATTGTTGTCAAGGTAATCCTGTGTGTGTGTGTGTGTGTGTGTGTGTGTGTGTGTGTGTACGTGTAGCAAAAAATCCTGTCAATTTAAACTTATAATTGTCTTAGCAATTTCTGTTAAACTAGTGAGATTTTTTTCTTTCTCTTTTTTTCCTAAAGGTTTCCTTGTTAGTAGTGGTTGAAATTGGTGTGTTTCCTCTCATCTGTGGCTGGTGGCTGGATATATGCTCTTTGGTAAGAATGGAAATAAATGGGATAAAATCTTTTTTAACAGTGTTTATATTTAATGGAAAAGTTTTGTTGAGAACAGAGTTGTTAAAGAGTTTGACAACAGTATTCTCTTTTTATGAATATAGTGTTTCCAGCAGGAAAGAGATTTTTAGGTACTGCTTAATGCTGATTTTGTTTTCCTTTGTGTTACTAAATACAAATGCAAACTTGTGTACTGAATAAACTTATTTATGTAGCCATCTTATGGGAAATGGCAATGACTGCATATTTTAATAGTTATCCAATCTCTGTTTTTGAAGAAGATAGGTGTTATCTTTACTTTGAATTGAGAAGGACAGTTTTTCTGTGATTAATTAGAAATGGAGAAAATTAATTTCTTCTGGTCTTAGTTGAAATAGAACTTTACTTAAGGAAGTATTTGCTTCCACCACAGTGCCACTTTGTTTGAACTGGTTTAGAACTTATGTACTATATGTTAGTGTTTGAGTTTACTTCTTTCTGTCAGAAGAAAGAAATTGATCAGAAATTGATCTTTATTTGCTGTTTTTATTGTAAATTATTCCCTCTTTTTTTTCCCTAATTAAATGTTATAATTATTTATGTGTGAGAACAAGGCAGACATTTAAATTAAATGCCTAGTAGTATATGTGAACTAGGGTAACAAAATGAGTAACTGTGGAAGACTGCCAAACTTTATTCATATTTGTTTCCTACTTATCTTCTAGGAGATGTTTGATGCCACTTTGAAAGATAGAGAATTGAGCTTTCAGTCTGCCCCAGGTACCACAATGTTTCTGCACTGGTTAGTTGGGATGGTTTACGTCTTTTATTTTGCATCCTTCATCCTTTTATTGAGAGAGGTAAGTCTGTAAGAACAAGATTGGTATAGAACACAGAGAACCTTGGATGTTGAACTTTTGGTTAAATATTTCACATATGGGTGTTGCTGGTACTGTGTTTTATCTGTGTATATTGGATTTCAACCTTATGTAAAAAGGGTCACACTTACTTACTGCAGTGGGAAATGATGATAAGAGTCTATTTTATTTACAGATTTATCGTAACAAAGTGTCCTTAAACATAGGTGTTGACTTCAAATGAATCTAAATGTAGTTCAGTTCTTTTAGATTAATACTTGAGAAATAAGCTTGTAATTGGTTATTGCTTCTTTATGTCTTTCTGATAATGCTTTCTTTGTTCTATGTACCATTTTGTTGAACATTGTTCAACAAATAACCTTATTATGTTTAGAACTTATTTACTGCAGCGGTCTTGCCCAAAATCAAAACTGAAAAATAGGTAATTTTCATATATAATTTTCTATTTCTTCTTTCAGGTATTGAGACCTGGTGTCTTATGGTTTCTCAGGAATTTGAATGATCCAGACTTTAATCCTGTGCAGGAAATGATTCACTTGCCCATTTATAGACATCTCAGGAGATTTATCTTATCAGTGGTAAGGACTTTTTTCAAAATTTTTCTTTATTTGGGAAGAAAATGTCACACATTACCTCTCCTATACACTGCCATGATCTGCTTGTTACTGAAAAGTCTTAAAAGATATGTTCTCAGACTGTGTTAGAGCTGATGGTTACTTGAACTTCACCTTTTAATCACAGAATCATAGAATAGTTAGGGTTGGAAAGGATCTTAAGATCATCTAGTTCCAACCCGCCTGCCATGGGCAGGGACACCTCATACTAAACCGTGTCACCCAAGGCTCTGTCCAGCCTGGCCTTGAACGCTGCCAGAGATGGAGCATTCACAACTTCCCGGGGCAACACCTTCCAGTGCCTCACAGTTTTAATTTACTTAGCTAATTATTTCAGAACTTTTACCAGCCTCACACTGGAATAGGGGACGGAGTTTTTCATATTTATTTATATATTTATTTAATATATATTTATCTATTTATTTTCTTCATAGTGGCCCATGTCCTGCACTGGATTAGTGGCTGAAACAGTATTGCTAACACACTGCTGTTTTGGCTGTGGCTGAAGGGTGCTTGCACAGCATCAAGGCTTTTTCTCAGCTTTTCCATTCTCTGTTAAACTGTCATTATTTCAATCCATGAGTCTTCTTGTCATCCTTCTATTTTCTCCCCATTCAGCTACAGAGGAGAATGAATGAGCAGCTGGGTTGATAGCCAGGGTTAACCCATCACACACAAGCAACATGTCAGAGAGATTGGTAGGGAGCTATGTTTGGTTGTTTCTGCTAATTGGACTAAATTCTAACTTCTTTGTTCCAGATTGTCTTTGGATCAATTGTACTGCTCATGCTCTGGCTTCCTATACGCATTATTAAATATCTTCTGCCTAACTTTCTTCCATATAATGTTATGCTTTACAGGTAAGTGTTTATTTTTTAAAAGATGTTTTTTCAGTCTCCCTGTAACTAGAAAAAAATTATTTGCACTCTTTGAGCATTAGTGTGACACTGGTATGTTACTTTTTTTGTTTTCAATTAATCTAAACTTCATTGTTCTAGAAAATAAAAAGGATGTGGATACATCAAAATAAAAAGCCAGCAAGAAAAATAAAAGGCATTTTGTATTACATCCATGATGATAGCTATTAGGCTTTTATGTGCCCTTAGAACACTTTCCCCTTCAACTTCTTGATAGTGAAGTTGCTGTCATGTTTGTTTTCACGCTCATTCCTGATTATCATTACTTCAAGACTAAAAGAATATCTGTAACTGGTTCTTTTTAATATCAGTATCTTTCTGTTTCTAAGCAATAACTGAAACAGCAATGATAAAAGCAAGTAAAAGACCCAATCATATTCTTATATAATCCTTCTCAACAGTTTTTTCTTTCTTAATGCCTAAACACTCGTGAACACTTCACCTTGGAATAGTATATAAAGAAAAGTGTCTGCAAAAAACTAAGAATTGTTCCTGTTGGTATCCAGTATACTTTTTTTATTGTGGTGGTGACTCAATGTGAAAGATTACTATCAGAATGTTCCTCATGTCTGATTTTCTGTTTTTCCTGTTGTTTCTAGTGATGCTCCAGTAAGTGAGCTTTCCCTAGAGCTTCTTCTGCTTCAGGTAGTGCTTCCAGCTTTGCTAGAACAAGGACATACAAGACAGTGGTTGAAAGGTCTTGTACGAGCATGGACTGTTACTGCTGGCTACTTGCTGTAAGTATAGAAAAACAAAATCAACTACAAAGATTGTGTCCAGCTTAGCCTTTTACCGTATGTTCCGGAGTTCAAGGATTCTGGAACACATGAAAGCAGCATGCTTTCCAGAGAGTTACCTAACAGACAAGCTATTCTACACATAAATACGTGATATAAAACTTCTGTAGTTATTTTCTTCTTCTAAGGAGTAGTTGTACCTACTTCTTGACAAATAATTCTTTCGGTATGCTCTTACAGCATTTGCTTAGTTAAGAAAAAGAAAAAAATCTGTAATAGTATGACTAACAGCTTGTTAACTTCCTGTTATATGGAAAAATTAGAGGTAAGTGTCAGCAGTGCATTTCCATGAGTCATCTTGCATTTCTTACTATAAGAAGAAGAAAAAAAAAGTTTAGAACACTAAACTGAAGAAGTGCATACCTTTTAAATTGGAGATTTTCAAGTTAAAAATCTCTAAAGAAGGATAAAACTGTATTTGTCAGATAAATGTTCATACAAAGTGAGGTTCTTTAATTTAGACTGCCAGGCAGAGCTTTAGAACTTGAAATTATTTTTTAGTTCATATGTCGTTTAACACATTAGCCAAGAAAAAAAAAAAAGGTTGATTTTGTTTCCATAAAGTTTTAGATTTAACTTCAAAGTGTATTGTCATTCTCTCATCATGTCTAGTTCATTGTGGGTTGTGCCAATGCAGCACTATTAAAACGAAGATTGATTTTTTGCTATGTCTGAGACAGATAAATGAAAGACTTTTGTCTCCCACTGCAATCCAAAATACTTATTTTAGCTTTTCATAAGGAAACTCTTCCCAGCCTGTTCTCTTAGTTTGCATTTTGGAAACTTACATTTTTAATTTGTCCATGTTTTGATAGTTTTTAAGTATGACAGAAGAGGAAAATCTTTTCCCTTTTCTTAAAAGGCAGAGTGCTGTAAAAAATGTTTCCATTGTTTGCCAGTAGAATCATAGAATAGTTAGGGTTGGAAAGGACCTTAGGATCATCTAGTTCCACCCCCCCAACCATGGGCAGGGACACCTCACACTAAACTATGCCACCCAAGGCTCTGTCCAACCTGGTCTTGAACACCACCCGGGATGGAGCATTCACAACCTCCCTGGGCAACCCATTCCAGTGCCTCACCACCCTCACAGTAAAGAATTTCTTCCTTATATCCAATCTAAACTTCCCCTGTTTAAGTTTTAACCTGTTACCCCTTGTACTGTCACTACAGTCCCTGATGGAGAGTCCCTCCCCAGCATCCCTATAGGCCCCCTTCAGATACTGGAAGGCTGCCATGAGGTCTCCACACAGCCTTCTCTTCTCCAGGCTGAACAGCCCCAACTTTCTCAGCCTGTCTTCATGCAGGAGGTGCTCCAGTCCCCTGATCATCCTTGTTGTTCCAACAGTTCCATGTCCTTTTTATGTTGAGGACATCAGAAATGTACAGAATACTCCAAGTGAGGTCTCACAAGATCAGAGTAGGGAGGCAGGATCACCTCCTTTGACCTGCTGGTCATGCTCCTTTTGATGCAGCCCAGGATATGGTTGGCTAACACTAACCCTTACTGCTAATAAAAATTCTGCTAAAATCGAGGAAAATCAGATTCTAAATGTTCATATTGGTCTGGGGGAGGGGGGTTAATCAGACTCAAATGTCTGTTTGCTATTGATGTATGCCAGAAATATCAACAGCATACTTTTTAAAGTAGATTGACACTCTTTAGGATGATGTTCTTCGAAAGCTCAGAACAGGTTCTGAGTAATATAAAATCTTGAAAAACTCGGTACTGTACTGTGGAAAATGTGTCTATAGCAGTTCAGTACTGTCCTTGTACAGTTTAGGCTTGAAGGCAATTGTTTCCAGTAGAGCTTAGTAGCAGTAAAATAAAAGCTGGCAGTTGACCTGCTTGCTTACATGAACTGAAATATTGATGCAATTTTCCATTTATATGCACAACTTTAATACCGGATGTTTTTAAAGCAGTCAAACAGGTAAGTCATTTACTTGTGGCTGTATTCCCACTGTTCTAATCTACATCCACACTCATATTTTTCTTCTAAATTCTGTGTTTAGGGTGACATTGAGTACATTATCAGAAAATGGTTTATTTTACTTTATCAAGAATCTGCCTGTATAAATTTTATGCAGCTCATACACATTCTGGGTCAGCCTCTTTTTCTGTAAGGTTATCATTCATATCAAACAGAACAAAACTGAAACTTTGATTGTTACAGGGATCTCCATTCTTACCTGCTTGGTGACCAGGAAGAGAATGAAAACAATGCAAACCAGCAAGCTAACAACCAGCATGCTCGCAATAATAATGCCATTCCAGTTGTGGGGGAAGGTCTTCATGCAGCCCATCAAGCCATACTTCAACAAGGAGGACCTGTGGGTTTCCAGCCTTATCGTAGGCCTTTAAAATTCCCGCTCAGGGTAGGTATATCTAATGCATTAAGACAAAAGGGAAAGCCAAAAATTTGGCCCACATGTTATCAGAAATCAAGTGGTGGGTCATGTTGTTTTGTGTCTTGTTCTATTTGTGTATTTCTGCTTTTTAGAAAGTAGTTGCTCTCACATACAGCTTTTATCAGCCTATAACTTAAGACATTCAATTACCACAATTGTTGTGTATTATCTGTTAGTTCATGTTCTTATTTTCCTAATTGTTGTTAATGAAGAGAAACAGAATAACTCCCCAGCAAACGGGTAGTTCAGGCGGCATGGTTTTCAAGAAGGCATACTTCAGTCTTGTAGCCAAAGTGTATTTTAAACTATTTTGCTTTATTAAATAATTAAATGGAGAACTTTTATTGCATCTGTATTAAACACAGAAAGGTGTTACAATACGTGAAAGTTCTGGATCCCTACAGTTTGTTGTTGGCAAATACTTCAATTTCTAGAATAATATATAGATAAATTGTTTTGTTGTTACCAGAACTCTGAGTTAATAAATATAAACTTAAACACAACTCATTTACTATGGTTCCAGGTATAGCTCAAGAGTGGAAGTAATGGGTAAAGTTAGAACAATGCAGTATTGCTTATGAAGTTTTCTTAAAACGCAGAATCTGCCAGAATTCTCATGACAAAGTACAAAATAAAGCTTTTTCTTTCTCACCATACTCTTACCACCTCCCCCTCTCTCCCCTTTAATCTTAACCTAGTAGAACTGAGAGCAAATTTGGAAGCATTTTAGGATACTGTTGAGCTTCTGGGTGTTTGAAGTTGGGGCTTTGGGATGGGTCAAGGTGGCCGAGGTGGGAAATAATTCCCTATACCTGATTCTTGATTTTAACCCTCTAAAATGACTCTCAAATAAGGGCTGTGTTAGCCTAGGGACTCATTAAATACTTTCTAGAAATACCTTTATATGAGTTTATTTTTGTGGATGCTTCTGGATAAGGACATGCTAAAATCATCATACTATAAGCTTTCAGTAATTTGGGTTGCTCACCTGGTGATAATAACCAAGCAGTTTCATATTTTGCTGCCAAAGACTCTTTTTTCTGGTCTGTTTACCTTCATCTAGGTATTTTAAGTAGTTCTTTGGAGACATTCGACAGAGTGTAGAAATTAATAGTATATCTGATCCATTGTTTTCAAGAGATTTTCAAGCACTTGCACAATCTCAGACATGTGGTAGCTCACTGATGCAATTCTATGTCCCTCGTTCCACTTGTTAGAAATACTTAAGTAATGAAACACTCAGCATCACTGTAAGTGCTTCAGCTGTAATTTTTAGTATACTGGCCTTGGTTCTACTTTGATAACTTCATCTTAAGCAAAATGTGTTTCCCACATAGGCTCTCACTGGGGAACAGTGCTGTATTACTTTCTCAGTTGGGATTTTAAGCATTTGAGAAGGAAAAAAGACTTTTTTTTTTTATTATTTAATTAAGCATATACTGCTAATCTTAAAAGATAAGAATTTTTTTTAGTAGTAGTAGTATTCTACATAAGAGCCTATCATCAGTTTTATCAGATAATCTGTATAACTCTTCCAGCTGATTTATTTTATAAACAAACCTCCCAAAGCCTCTCGAACAAATGCGGATGCATGGAATTTGTTGAATTTTCCTGCTACTGCCTTATATTCCTTTCAGCCTTCCTTACATAATCCACTGTTGTCAGCAGAGTCTACAGACTCTCTGAAAACTTTATTCTGAGGATTTTTAGATTTTATTACCTTATTGTTGATGCTTTTTAATTAAAAAAAGACAAACAACACCCTATCTATACAAATAAATTTATCATTACTTCTCGTGGATTTTGGTATGCTATTTCTGAAATCCCTTTGGCTGTAGTTTTGAATTTCACATCAAAGTTCATCCATTTTCTGGTTTGGTTTGGATTGGTTTGATTTATTCACACACACACAGAGGTCTATTCCATCTTCTGGAAGCCATTTTTAGTTTACTGTTTGCTGTGGCAACTTCAGGGAGATTTGCAAGATCTTTGAATATATTGCCGCTACTGTCAGTGCTGCATCTCTCCTAAGAGTGACTTGCTGCCTGTGCATTATTTAGGTCCAAATCAGGAGTTGCTCTTCCTCTTGTATGTTCTCACTGATCCAAGAAACAGCTGTTTGTAGTGTTCAGAAGCTTCATTCTGGCTTTAGTCTGTCACGTGTTGTTTATTCCCACATGGACTGACTTTCCTCTGGCATTCCCTAAGTAACAAATTGTTTAGACAGTACTGGTCCCAAGCAATTCACACCGTATTTTCCTTACCATCGAGGGTTGTTTTTTGTCTGCAGTCCAGTTGTCAGCTACTCCAGTTTTCTTCCTTCCATCATTTGGGATCCCTAACCCTAAAGAGTATTTTGTGGGAAAAAGGGTACATGGCTGTCACGTGGCAAGTAGCTGGGTATTGTGGAATCATTCCTTTTCACTCAGGCTAACGTTTACAAAATCACACGATTTTGTACAAAAAATCAAATCTTTTTTTAAAAAATCAAATTTACAAAATCAAGATTTTCCTTCCTTTAAGCAGTACTGGAGATCCTAATGTAGAGATGCGACTGATCTACATTGTCCCAAAAAGTCCCATCAAGGAAAATGTGCGTTACAGGTTTAACTTTCTCAGTAGTCTGTCATGATAAGCTGTTAGTTTCTCTATTGTTTTTTTGTGTGGCTTTGATTAGTGAAACAGAATTTCATAGCATGTGGTGCTAGAGGCATTCAAATACTTAAAAGAGATCGAGTACATGAGAGTTCTCTGATAAGATGTAAACCTGACTAACTAGCTGCCAGCTTTGCTGTCAGCTGCTGGTCGCATAAACCTGAGGGCATCTGGAAGAGCCCTCTCAGCAAGCTTTTTCCTTGTTGTAAAACCACTGTCTTGCATACCTGGCATGCAGAGAAACCTTTAATTGAAAGTCATGCTGATCAGTGCAGAAGTAGATTATTTTTTAATGTAACACAACAAAACCCTTAAGTCATTCTGGATTCAAATGATAATTTTTACTGTTGTGACAACTGATGTGAACTTTTAAAAGAAGTAAGTAACACTAGATGTGCTTTGTACACTGTGGATAGGTTTCTTATTGCTGATCTATTCATACAGTGAAACATGAGTTGGTGTTTGAGTGTTCTAGTTTAGCTGTGTTTTTAGGATGACACATCTTTTAGATGTTTTTATTGGCTTTGGTTAAATAACTTCCTTATAAACTGTTTCTCTTTTTCTTTCCTCTTTCAGATATTTCTTTTGATTGTTTTCATGTGCATAACATTACTGATTGCTAGTCTTATCTGCCTTACCTTACCAGGTAAGTCCATTATTGTGAAACTACAGTGAAACAACCTCAGCATGTTGCCATGCTCAACAGAGGCAGATGTTTTGAAGCTATTAAGTTAAAAGGAGAAAGCATGGAAAATGATGTCTTGTTTTTAATGGTACATCAACATATTTTAATAATCTAAAATGTAAATGATAAGAGATAATGCCTGTATTTAAATGACAGAGATTGCCATTTCATTTTTTTGTTGTAGAATAATTTTCTTCTAAGGGCAGGCTTCAAATACTGAGACAATCTCTGTAGTAGTATTGAGAGCAAAAGAGAATTTGAAACTCTTACACCTGCTTTGCCATTTAGAGAAGGAAAATATATAGGTTGTTACCAGGTCTTCTATGGTATCTTTTTCAATAAATATTCTGAAGGTGTCATCATGACAGGTCACTGGGAGACTTTGAAGTGATATACATGCCATTTCCCAAAATCGCATGAATAAGTAGTTGAACCAAATCAAAAGCACTTTGTAGGTTATTTTAAAAAATAATTTGGAATAAATTAAGACATGTAAACTCATTTGATTTTTGTAACCTGGCTACCATTGTCCCATGAACATTTTTACTTCCTTGTACTAATAATGATATTAATTTTGTTATGGTTTTAATATTATTATGTAAAATAATTCCAGTATAATACTAGTGAATAGAAACATAATTAAAAAGTGAAATGTAGCAAATGAGTCTCACATTTTTGTCAGAGAGTTCTGAATAGTGCTTTGTTTTGCTGTAGTTCAGATCACATTGCTCGTGTAATGACATTTTAGGGGGGAAAAATCCCACATGTATTTGGCATCATCTGTGTAACTACATTGTGCTTTACGCATTCGTGCTGTATGGGTGTAGTGTTAAAATGCTGCTTTATGTTGAATAATATTTGTGCATTAGTATTTAACAGTAAATTTGATAAGTATTTTTTAATAGGCATCCTTCCTTAATACATCAAAAAGCATTACTCTATTTAACAGTGTTTGTATTTTCAGTATTTGCTGGCCGTTGGTTAATGTCATTTTGGACGGGGACTGCCAAAATCCATGAGCTGTATACAGCTGCGTGTGGTCTTTATGTGTGTTGGCTAACTATCCGAGCAGTGACAGTGCTGGTCGCCTGGATGCCACAGGGTCGTCGAGTGATTTTTCAGAAGGTTAAAGAATGGTCTCTCATGGTGAGTCCGGAGAAAAGCATTTTATTTAATTATTAAGAAAGTAACTAATGAAACTTGCTCTTTCAGTTTTGCTTCCAGGTTTTACTCTGTTATGTATATTACGCTTTCCTTTTCAGATTGTTTTGAAACTTTTACAGCTTACACTCTCATTGCATAGGCTAACTATTTTTGGAAGCCACTTAGCACAATATTAAGCCATCAGTATAAATAAGTTTGCATATATATGCATGGGTTTTTATAGTATATGCCTGTTTTTTTCTGTTTTCCTTTAAAAGTGAGTATGTTTCATTAGATTACCCTGTGTGATGTGTCCTTGAATACATTTACATTTTCACATATACCTGGAGGCTTAACTATTACTCATTTAGCAACTTGACATTATCAAGTAAGAAAAACAACTAGTTAAGCTGACAGATGATGATGAACAACCTGTCCCTACAAACAAGTTTGATGCATATTTTCAGGAAGATCTTTATAATTTGTCAGATCTATGTGCTGTTCAAATTAATGGTTTTAAATATTATTGTTATGAGTTCAGATTCTCACCATGGCAACGAATTTATATCCCACCTTTTTATTTTAGTGGGATATTTTATTTTATTTTGATTTTGAGAATTTCTGTAGTAAATTTCTTGCCTAAGTATAGTAATATTACATATTCAGGCACAATCATTCCTTATTCTGTAGGGAGTATTGGAGTAGAACCCAGTTTTGAAAACTTGCATTGCAAAACTATGTATGTAAGAATGTTATTTTTAGGGGTATATATGTATTAATTAGAGGTCTGTGTATTTTTTTTTCCCCTCCAGCTTTCTCTGTGTAGTTTAAATTACATTTTGAAGTTTAAACAAAAAGAATCCTCTGATGAAGATACTCATTTAGGTGCCTTTGGTTTGTTTTTTTTAGATAATGAAGACATTAATAGTGGCTATACTGCTAGCTGGTGTGGTTCCGCTTTTACTTGGTCTTCTGTTTGAACTAGTTATTGTTGCACCTTTGAGAGTTCCTTTGGATCAAACACCTCTCTTCTATCCTTGGCAGGTCAGTTGGTCCCATTCTTCTGCTGTTGATGTATTTCTTTACTTAGAATTCAGGAGTATGGAAGTTCTTGTTTCATGTTGATTGTGTGCTTCAGACCATTTTCTGCAAGTGTGTTTCTATGTGGCAAAGACATCCAGTCTGGATGTGAGGATTATTTCAACCAAAGGGATATGGTTAGGAATTCAAAGTATGAAAAGCTACACTCTGTGGGATTAGAGGGTCTTTGCATTTTAGTTATTGGATTTTTTTTTTTTCAGTAGCATAATTGTAAAGATATATACAGAAGTTAGTATAGTTGTATGCACTTAAACACAGATGTATATACTCTGACCTTTCTGGACAGCTTTCTGCCTACAGTTATGCAGCAAGAGTTTTAGCTGAACTTTTTTTCATACAAGGTTTCAATTCAGTGGTGATATTTGCTATGAATGGAGTTTTTATATGCTTTAGGATCATCTTAGTTCTTTAAAAATTTGCAATTAAATATACTGGAAGACTTTACGTTCATGTGGCAGAGCTTCCTCGAAACATCAAATTAGTGGGATTTGAGTCTTGTTCTAAATTAACAGGGAGCTATTGAAATAGGGAGTAATGCCCATTTTTCATAAGAGAATAGTTATACAAAGTTTACATGCTTGAGCAAACACAAAGGAACTTTAAAATGGACTTTTTTGTAACAAGTTCTTAAATTTTTTAATGTATCTGGGGTAACAGATGTTAATAAAAGCTGTATTTTTAAATAATTGCTTAAAGCAAATATATTTCCCCAGCATTTTAAGAAAGTTAGTTAACATATGATGTCTTACCAGTTCTGCACCTGTTTATTCTCCCTTGTCAGCCTTTGCATTCTAATTTTGGATGGGTTTTATTGAAGAACTTTTCACAAATATCTGTAATCCAGAAGAGACTGACACATGACATGCAGGGTTTACTAGAAGCCTGTTGTTAAATTGTGTTCTTTTAATTCCATGCCATAGTAATTGTAAATTAAGTAAAAAGCATAAATTCTTCCCTGAATAGTATGACATTCTTTTTTAAGGAACAGTGCCTTGCTTTGTTTAGCTTTTCCCACATCTGGTAGGGTTTAGGGTTTTGTGGACAATTAAAATTTAAAAGAAGAATTAAAAAAGCCTAGCATGTTCCAGAGAGCTGAGTATTTTATAGATGTCAGTTAAGCTTGAGAGTATCCTGTCTTTCTTATGAGTTTGCAGAAGATGCCATGTCCTTTAAACAATATCCCATGTAAAAAGAAAAATAATTATCTTTTCACTTGTAAGTAATATTAGCAAGTTGCTCTAAAAGCTTTTGATTCTCAAACTGTTTAAAAAGATGTTAATGCTAACTGTCCATTTTTACAAAATTAGGACTGGGCTCTTGGAGTTTTGCATGCCAAAATAATTGCTGCCATAACACTGATGGGTCCCCAGTGGTGGCTGAAAACTGTTATTGAACAGGTAGGGAAAAATTATCTGTGTATATTGTCTGCGTAATACATTTTTAATGTTTTATGAATGTGCGAGTTGGAAAACAGTTACTGTTGTAGTGATGGAGTAATTTGAGTAATCGAGCAAAACTCAACTAATTTTGTAGAATCCTATTAAATTGTACAGCCCAATCCATTAAGGTACACTTTATAATAAAAATAAACCTCAGAAATCTGAAATCAAGCAATTGCAGAGTGTATGTATGTGCAATTTTATCGGGTTTGTATTAAAGTGATGAGAAACATCATTATTTCGTCAGATGAATTCACACGTGTCCCAAGTACTGGATATTATTTATGTCTGCCACTCAAGAACAGAATTTCTGCCTTCTCCACAGCTGTAGAGATTAGCTCATTCATAGATGAGTGTACATATGAAAGACGGTCTTTCTATTCCCCTGTGATTATTAAGACGGAACAGGTTTTGTGAACAGTTCTGAGTCACATGGCCTGTTGCTTTCTTTGGCAGAAGTTTTTTTTTCTTGATAATCTTTAAAGTTATATGGTTGCTGTCTCAATGAAGTATCTCAATTGTTTGTCAGAAAGTAACTTTTCAACCCTCTTACATGTAATGGCTGTGGTGAATGTCCTGGCCTCTGTACAGGAGGTGGCCTCTCAAATCTAGCATATAGTCCCAGATACTAAACCATTTACTAATCACTGTAGGTGTCACACTGGAGAAATTAATCTTAATTCTGTGAGTACCTTTTCATGAATACAACAGCTCTTCCTTCCATTCTGAATATTGTCCCTGGTGCTGTTTGTTGTACACACATTCTCCTGAGCTGTCCTTAGAAATGGATGCATCCAGGCTGTGGGACAGAGGCCATTGTCTAGCTGTATGTGGTAGCCATTTGGAGCTGGTGTTTTCCTGTGATTAGTCATGTTGAGACCTTGCCTCCTGATGGTAGCTGCAGAAACTTCAGAATTATGGAGGCCCTCTCCTCAGGCACAGATTCCACATGCAGAGGCTTTGGTCTGCCCAGTCAACTACAATGTAAGATCCTATTTTCTGCCTGTGTTACCAACTTGAATAGATTTGCTCTACTAGCAAAACACGGGATCTTCTTTTGGCAAGCTAACAGCACAAAGCGATTATCAGGTCATCATCCATAAAACCACCATCCACAGCTATATTTAATGATCTTTCAGCTGGTCTCTTGCACTCCTGCAACCAAATCACAATACTACTCAAGATTAAGTTGCTCTCCCGGGCACTGTTCAGATGATTTCCTGGAATCCTGATGTAGATTAGTACAGAGTTTTTCCTTCTTCGACTGTGGCCATCGTGGTTTTCTTCAAGTTGGGAACAGCTGTTTCCTCTCATAAGGAGAATTGTGTAAAACCTTGTAATTGTTAATGTAAGCACAAAGCATGGCTTTTTAATTGATCCTCTCTCCTTCTGACTTCTTGTTCTTAGGTATATGCAAATGGGATTCGTAACATTGATTTACACTTCATAATTCGTAAACTGGCAGCACCCGTAATCTCTGTTCTGTTGCTTTCCCTGTGTGTACCATACATCATAGCCTCTGGTGTTGTACCTTTATTAGGTATGTATATATTCAGAATACTTTTCATTATCTGATGGTTTAGAGCAATGTAAATATATCTGGAAATAAAACTTCATGCTCTGGGTTATTTAAAAACAAACACACACCACTATTCTGCCAGCAAATGTAAATCCTTAAGAATTGGTGTGTCATCTTAAAAGTTTGGGATTTTTTGAGAAATGCAATATATTATTCTGACTGGCTTTTAAAAATGAATTGCAGAATACAGTGAGAGCGTGGGACTGCATAATACCTACATTTCTACTTTTAGATATCTAGCTAGTTTGGGAAAGGGATGATTAATTCCTTTCTTGTTTAGACAACCTTTAATCTCTGTTTAAAAGCTGAGGACATCTTTTCTGACTTTTCAGATTATAAAGGAAGCTTAGAACAAGTGAAAATACGGGTTGAGTTTTTCATTCAGTATTAAAACGTAAATTGGTTTGGGTTTTTTTTTCAGGCTTTCCTATCTTCATAGGTGAGGGAAAAATTTTCTTAGAAGCAGGGCAGGTGTGCTTTTTCATCAACAGTTGTCTCTTGCTAGTTAGTTTTGATGTTACATGTTCAAGAAGCCCCATTTTATTCTTCAGTCTCTCACTTGAATGCAGATTTTAATGTCACCTTTTTTCTGACACAAGTTATAAAGAAGCCAATAAGCAAGAAAAACTGATAAACTGCCTTTTTTTTTTTACTGTGTTAATGGAGAACTTCCAGTTTTAATGCTTTGGATGAAAAAGAACAGTAGCTGTTATGTTGGATCTGTGAGATAAATGGTTGTGCTATTCATTTCACATCCCTTTTACTGAAGTTACAGTGCAACAAAGTGTGGAAGCAGGTAGAGAAGCAGAGATGCATGAGTCACTTCAGCAATGTTAGATTATGTGGGGATTGTGTCCTGTTTTGCAGGAGTTACTGCTGAAATGCAAAACCTTGTTCAGCGACGAATTTATCCTTTTCTGCTTATGGTGGTGGTTTTGATGGGAATTCTCTCCTTTCAAGTCCGCCAGTTCAAGCGCCTTTATGAACATATTAAAAATGACAAGTGAGTATACGGGGGGGGGGGGGGGAATGTTAATTTTTACACTTTAAATTGTGATAACAGCTTCAGATTGAATGCAGGCACTGTAGGTACTTGGGGCTAAAAGGATTTTGAGAAGCTTTCTGGACTTAACAACCCTCTAAGGGAGACCTGAACTGTTCTTGGCAAATGTTTTATCTGTAGTTCAGGTAGATAAACACAGGAACAGACTGTCTTTATAAATGGAAGATACTCTTTTATCTATAAGATACTCTTTATAAACGGAAGTCTCTCTTAGTCACACCCAATACCTGTTCTGCATTGTGACAGGTTCTTTTTTGAGCTGAGAACCTCATTTAGCAGTCATTGGTTTTAGATTAATTGTTCCAGATGTTCAAGTAATGGTGGCTCAAACAAACACTGTGAAGATGCTCTTAAAAGTGCCATCCAGCAAAAGGCTGGGTATAAAAATAATGCAAACACATTCTTTATATTTCGCATTTTCATTTAGCTTGTATGAGTACCGAAGTTGAGGCTGTAAACACAAACCTGTAATGCCTGTATTCCCTTATACCATGCCTGAATGTTAAGAAAAAAGATGAGGATGGTTGATGATGAGAAAAAATGAAAACTATTGGGAGGGAAAGGGGAATCACATGTAGAACAACTTTTACTACACTGATAACTTACTTCTGCAGCAAAGGAGATAAAGCGATTTGTGTTACAGAATTGCATTAACTTGTGTTAATTTCTCACTGTTTTCACTATAATCCCAGGTACCTTGTCGGGCAACGACTTGTGAATTATGAACGGAAGTCTGGTAAACAAGGCACATCAACAACTCCACCTCAGTCTTCACAAGAATAGATGGTCATAAACATCTTGACCTTCCCTTTGCCTTTACATGTCCTTTTTTTTCATAGACTCTTCTTCAGTCTTTGAATATCTCTTCCAATAATGCTCTCAGCAGTGTTTTGGCTTCTGTTAATAGCATCCAGATAGCAGTTAAGGCTCTGTTCCTTATCTGCATTTTTCTGATGTTATCAATGCTGTCTGAGGTCTGTATATGTGTAAATAGAAGTATCCTGACACCCTAAAACCTTGGATTAAAAAGAATGTGCATTGTACATCTTTAAAAAAGTATATTAATTTATTAAATCTAGTTGTCACTTTATTTTGGACTGCTGTTCTGTTGACAATGTGCCACAAAGCAATACTGCAAAGAGGCAAGATGTTTTTATAAAATTTGGAGCTTACTTTATGGCGTTCATAACAGTTCTTACTGTAGTAATATAGTATGAGTTTTCATGAGTGGAAGAACCACACAGAATATCAGAAGTAAGTAACTGTCTTACAGTCAGCAATGAAGTGGCTGTGGTGAGAACATAATGAACTATGTATCTTGCTGTCAAGTCTTTTTTATTATTTTGTATAACACCAAAGCTGTTGTACATTTTTCTATTGCCTGATTGTTTTTCATGTGTCTGAGTTTGTAATATTGTACAGTTGCTGTTAAATCAAGAAAATACTTCCTCTTCTGAGAATTCAGATGTACTTGTTGAGACTCAGCTGGGTGTTTCTGTTGGGGGAGATTGGGGGGGGGACACAAGGGGGGTGGTATCGGCTTTAGGCATCAGGATTTCCTGAACTGAAACAGTAAATAATTTACTAAGGTTAGGTGATGGAAGCATTTAAAGGTACCAAGGATTAGATAGGTTCATAACTGAAATTGTAGCCAATTTCTTATCAATAATAGAAATTTTCAGGACCTCAGGGGGAGGGATGAACCTTATCTGATGTGTTTGCACAAAAACAACAGAGTGTAAGCACCATTTTGACCTGGTCCTTAACTAAAGAGCCTGAAATCTTTTTTTTCTGTAAGTTACCAAAGTTGCAAATTTTAGTATGAATTTTATATTGCACAGTTACTTCAAAACAAAACCCCAAGCAAACAAACAAAAGAGACCTACAGCAAGTATCTCTTTTCTTTTGGAATTGGTCACTGTGAATTTTTTATGGGAATAATACTGGGGAAGTGATTTACCTTGTACCATTTATTGCCTGTGGGGCAGGGAAACACATAATGCTATTAAACAAGGAAAAGTTAGCAGATTTCTTTGCAAGGACACAGTCAAACAAAAGCCACCAAATCAAGTCTGTGCTATTTCTATATGTAGATAAGAGTTCTTTTGCAGTAATGTTTGGGGGATTTTTATGTATATATTTTAAAGAAACTACATAACAGTATTGCAAAGCTTTAAATAGCATCAAATCATATGCTTAGATCGCAGTATCTCTTGTAGATTAAATGGGGGAAATGTGAGTATCCATTGCAGCAATCAGAAAATCGATGGAACATTAAACTTGCTGCTCGGTATACTGTCCTCCAGTATTCCGTACTTGACCATATGTGTATATAATTAATACTTGAGAATCGCTTGGCAGGTGCTTTAAGAGTATCATCTCCTTTTATTGATGTTGCATCTCTGATCTGATGTGTTTTGAGTTAATGTGGTCCAGGCTGTGATGGTGGCAGTTCATTTTCTAGTGTCTGTACTCGTGTTCGGAGGCAGTGAGCACAAGCCAAATGCATCTGAACCTAGTGGCAAGAGGATTGGGCTGTCACTATCAGAAGGTCAGAAACTACTATCTCACGGAATCACTGTTGTCCTGATTGTTTTGAACCATAAATGTTACCCTTTGGAGTGATTTATTAGGAAACTTCCAGTGAACTAATATCATAAAGAAATAACCAAAATGTTTTTCTCTCATTCACTGACTAAATGACAAATTGAGTATTCGCCCAGTATATTTTGGTGTGCATAAATACTGCATTTGACTATTTACAGTGGTGTACATTGTGGGACAGATATATTTTCAGAATATTAAACTCACTGGTAACATTCTTTCTTACACCAAGATTCTGTCTTTGACATATCTTTCCTAAACAGTTCCAAAATGGTCTTACCACTCAAAGATTGCAAGCACTCCTGCACATCATGCGGAATTTGCAGCAGTGTGATTCTTGTAACTTTGTGTTTTTATCCAGACAAACTGGTCTTAACATTAAAATTTATTAAGAAAAAGCCTTTTTGCAATTTCTTATTACTGTTGTTTTGCAACTCATAACAGAAGAAACCGAACCAGGCATGAACCCGTCATGCAGTGTGAACTGTAGCTATTTTACTGTAGCTTACATTACCTGTATTCACTCTTAGTTAGGGAGAACTGGCTTCAAATCAACAGTTGTGCTTGCTTTTGCACTGCTTTACAGATTCCAGGTGAAGTTTGTTTCTGAAACTGTCCATCGTGAATTTTTACAAAATCTCATCTCCCTATATACTTATTTTTGCATGTGTTTTGGGAAAGAAGATGGAAGTTATATAGAACAAGAATTAAGTAACGCTGCTTTTCTACTGGTTTAAATTTTGATAGTCTGCCTTACTGGGCTGTCTGTTGTACTCCTCTGGCATAGAAACTTGATAGTAAGCATGTAAGTTAACTGGCTGTTACTAACATAGCTGGCAGCTCTATACCAGAAGCTTCCATCTCTGCTAGAGTAATACAGCATGCAGGGGTTGTATTACTCTTAAAGCTGGAAAAATTCTCTGTGTGTGCATGTGGTTTTACCACAACTTGACACTGAATCTTTGAGGGGTTGGAGAAGCAACCTGGCCTAGTTTGTGTATCCCTTCTGCGGTGTTGAGAATCTATGGCTGTTAGCAGTTCTACAGGCCTTCATCAAAGAACTGTCAGATGGCTCTACAGCCATCTTTTGGTTACTGAAGTTAATTGTGGCACAGCTTTGGTTTTACACAGATTATTTTAGATTGATTAAAAATAGTAAAAACTCTGCATCTTTTCTCTGATTCCCTCTTCTCTGCTGGGTAAAGCGTACGTTATTTGTTCAGTTTCCAAGGGCCCTCTGAGACCTGTAACTATTTTCTGTCAGCCCTTACCTCAGTAAGATACAATCACAGAATGGTTTGTGTTGGAAAGGCCCTTAAGATCATCTAGTTCAAACCCCCTTGCTATGGGCAGGGACGCCTCCCATGAGACCAGCTTACTCGAGGCCCTTTCCAACCCAGCCTTGAACACTGCCAGGGATGGAACATTCACAACTTCCTTTACTCTCACAGTAAAAAGTTTCGTCCTTACATCTAACCTTAATCTCCCATTAAATTTTCAGTGATGCCAGCTCCAACACCAGTTACAGTACTCGCATTACTTTTCAGCTGGGTGCATTAATTCCTTGCTTTCTCCTAAGCTCAAGCAAAGGTCTTCATAAAACTCTGCACAGCAGCCCTGTGGTTGTTCAGAAAACTCCATAAGAAGCCCTCTGCCTGGTGTGTTGACTCCACTGCCTGACATACTGATCAGTGCCATTTCATTTCTGCATACTGCACTGTCTGTCTCCTCGTTTAGACTGGAAATTCTCCATAGCAGGGTCAGTGTTCTTGTTCTGCTCACCCGTGAAAGGGCAGCATACAGCCTGAGCAATGAGTGGGGTTCTTGGTAAAAACAGTGTTACTGTAGTAAAAACATCAAGCAGAGAATTGAATCTCAGTAGTATGAAATTCAGAACAAAAAAAGGAAGCCCTCTTCTGAAACGGGTAAGGGAACAGCTTTTACAAAGTATAATGGTAAGTTAAAGGTTCTCTTACTCGGATGTTTCAGTTCTTGCATGTATTGACTGGAACTAAAGAATTGCATGGTTAATAGGGATTTTATTAAGTCTGATTATTCTAGACAAGCTCTGCTTCTTCTTAGTTTGGAAGTCTCCATAAATTGAGAAATTATAGGCTGAAATCAAAGTTACTCAATAATAGACATTTCTAGAAGATGGCATTTCCAAAGGTCAAATTCTGTTCCAAACTAAATGGAATGTTTGGAATTCAGTGTAACACTGAGGCATGGATCGGTACCAACATAATTTCGTAACATTGCATGCACATCAGTTTTGCAGTTTACACACTTAACTTGCTGCTGCCTCTTGCTTGTTGAGTAGTGGCCAGTGCCAGAGCTGCATAGCCACTTTTCAGGGTTTTTTGCCCCTGTATAAGGGAAAATCAAACATACCATGAGGTTGGGGCAGGTGGATTACTTACCCTTCCTTTCTGATTTATGTTAAACCACTTGGCTTTGAGGAGCACCTCTGGTCCTGGAAAATGGCGCTACTTTTACCTGGCAAGAAAAGACTTGATTGTTGCTTAACAAAACCAGAGAGCACTGCGGTGCTGGAGCAGCAGGAGAGCCCTCGCTGCCCTGTCCGCACCCATGGTGCCAGGTCTGGAGCAGCAGGGCTGAGCAGCAGCTGCTACGGCCCGTGCTGTGCTTGGTGGGACAGTCCATCCGCAGTATTGCAGTCCTGAACCGCCAGGACTTTGGAGCAGCAGCTGCTATAACGGGAATTTTAGGGAATACATTGGCTATGTCTGTTTTGCAGCTCAGTCAGCGGTTGTTCACATCTCCTTCAAGCCTGGACGTGTTGCCTGTTTGAAAGAGAACTCCCGAACCCCACTCCAAGCCTGTTTAGAGACGGGACACTGGTTATTTTGCACAGCGTGCTCGGTGGTGCATTTCTACGCTTACCTGCTGCCGCGGGCTTTTGGCTCTTCCCAAACGGCTGAGGAGGGCGGGCGCCGCTCCCGCCTTCAAACAACGCCCGCGCCCGGCCCCCCCTGCCCCGTTACGCCCCTGGGCCCGCGCCCGGCTCCTCCCTCCGCGTTGCCCGGCAGCCGGGGCCGCTGCCAGGGGCAGGAGAAGCGGCTGTTGCGGACGGAGCGGTTGGGGCCTGTTGTCTCGGGTCTGCCGGCGGGCCCTGACAGAGAAAAGGGATTGGCCGGCCCTCAGCCCGCGGGCCCGCTTGCTGGCAAACCGGGTAACCGGTGTCACGGCTGAGCCAGCCTGACCTGCGCGCCCTCAGCTGTTGGGTTCAGCTTTGTGCCAGGTACCTGCGGCTGGTTTGGGGTGAGTGAGAGAAAAGTAGGAGGTAAGAGCAAGGAGGGGTGGCGGAGATGAGGTGACCTCTGTGTTCAGCAAGAGTTGAATGGGACAAACCTACCTGTATGAGCAAAGCGCAGTGTAATTGCAGCATGCTTTTCGTTCATCCAGCTGTAAGGTTTTCATGTAAAGTCTGCCAGGAGCACAGATTACTCACTTTTTGCTACATCTTTTTTTTTTTTGTTTGGTTTGTTTTAATACGTAAACATAATATAAACTTGGTAATCCACATACTCTAGCTCCTGTACGAAAATGGTAAGACTCTCCTTGGCGTGCAGTAGTGAGTTGTCACCACAGCTAGCTTTCACACGGGCGTGAGTGCTGTGACTTGTCTGGACTACCAGCTTTACACGTTTATATCGTGGTAGGCTTGAGGAGAAAGATTAGATTAAAACTATCTAAAGACACATATTAAAGCCTTACCTGGAGCCGTGGCTGGTGTCCCAGCTCCATTCTTCTACTTGGTGTTGACACCAAGGTTGTTTGGAGATGCACAGTGCCCGTCTGCTCACCCTTCTGAGTCTGTCAGTTCTCTAGTAGCCCCAGCTGTTGAGTAGGACAGGAGAGAGTTTGGGTACGAGGTGAGCCCCATGTGCTCATGCAGGTTTTTTTTCGCATTGTGCGTCTGTGAACTGCTGTTTCATTACTCCTTTCAGGTCTGTATGACTGAACACAAAGGACCATGCCTCTTCCAGAAACCATGTTTTGTGCTGAGCAGATCAGAATCCCCCCTGAGCTACCTAATATTCTGAAGGAATTCACCAAAGCTGCTGTTAGGACTCAACCTCATGATGTTTTGCAGTGGTCAGCTGCGTAAGTAAGATGTTCACATGACAATGGAGTGCTATGCATATGGACCCACGAAATCTCACTGCCGTTTATTGTACAGTGAAGATAGCTGTGACTACTAAACCAAGCTGTATATTGCCTTTGTGCTTCTGGGCCTTTTAAAAATGGTGGAGTACTTGATATATTTTCTGTTTCATTGAGGTTGAGGACTGGCATATTTCTGGAATAGTTTGGTTTCCAGACAGAAAAATGCATCTTAAGTTTTTGGTTATTAGTTTCTCTGTCCTCAAGACCAAATATTTTTCTTCTTTTCCTCCTCCTCTCATGTGAGACTTTAATTCTTGTAATTTAAAGGAAAACTAAAAAATAGTTTTCTCATTCTTAAGCTTACTTAGGTTTCGTGCATTTTTTTTGTTTCCAGACACAAAATTAAGGAGTGTCCTTAAATGTTACTGAAATAGGAAAAAATCCTGAAAAGTTGCAACTTACAGGTGACAGTACACATTACAAACCTCTCACTGTAAAGTTGATTTAAGATGCTTGAGGTGATGGATGTGCAGTGAGCTTGCCCCAGCTGAGCAGACAAAAGCACCAAAGACTGAGGAAGGTAGCTTGAGCTTACGAGGGTATATGGCTAGTGAGAGCAGGGGCATTGTGGCACTGCCATGGCCATGCCATGACCTTTGCTTGAAGATTGCACTAGTTTGATGGGAGGAGTCCCTGCAAATGGGTAGGTGGTTGCTGCTGATTGCACATCAGTCTTTCTGGAATATGCTCTGATGTGAGAGCACCTGTGGCAGAGCAAAGTCTGGACCTGCAAGCCACATGAAGCAGAACAAAGCTGTGGTTTCACACTCACTGCCAATCATAGCATAGAATCATAGAATAGTTAGGGTTGGAAAGGACCTTAAGATCATCTAGTTCCAACCTCCATGCCATGGACAGGGACACCTCACACTAAACCATGTCAGCAAAGGCTCAGCCCAACCTGGCTTTGAACATCGCCAGGGATGGAGCATTCACAGCTTCCCTGGGCAACCCATTCCAGTGCCTCACCACCCTAACAGGAAAGAATTTCTTCCTTATATAAATCTAAACTTCCCCTGTTTAAGTTTTAACCTGTTACCCCTTGTACTGTTACTACAGTCCCTAATGAATAGTTCCTCCCCAGCATCCCTATAGGCCCCCTTCAGATACTGGAAGGCTGCTATGAGGTCTCCACGCAGCCTTCTCTTCTCCAGGCTTAACAGCCCCAACTTTCTCAGCCTATCTTCATACAGGAGGTGCTCTTCATACAGGAGGTGCTCCAGTCCCCTGATCATCCTCGTGGCCCTCCTCTGGACTTGTTCCAACAGCTGCATGTCCTTTTTATGTTGAGGGCACAAGAACTGCACACAATACTCCCAAGTGAGGTCTCACAAGAGCAGAGTAGGGGGGCAAGATCACTTCCTTCGACCTGCTGGTCATGCTCCTTTTGATGCAGCCCAGGATACGGTTGGCTTTCTGGGCTGCGAGTGTACACTGAAGCCTGCTCATGTTCTTTTTGTCATTGACCAACACCCCCAAGTCCTTCTCCGCAGGGCTGCTCTGAATTTCTTCTCTGCCCAACCTGTAGCTGTGCCTGGGACTGCTCTGACCCAGGTGTAGGACCTTGCACTTGGCATGGTTAAACTTCATGAGGTTGGCATCAGCCCACCTCACAAGCGTGTCAAGGTCCCTCTGGATGGCATTCCTTCCCTCCAGCATATCAACCGAGCCACACAGCTTGGTGTCATCGACAAACTTGCTGAGGGCACACTCAATCCCACTGTCCATGTCAGCGACAAAGATGTTAAACAAGACCGGTCCCAACACCAGTCCCTGGGGGACACCACTCGTTACTGGTCTCCAGCCGGACATTGAGCCATTGACCACAACTCTTTGTGTGTGGCCATTTCTGTATAGGATGTTACAGTGTTGTAGAGCTTGTTGCTGTGAATAATCAGAAGGACAAATCAGAAGGGCAAATGCTTAGTTCTGCTGTGCTGCTTGCTGTTAATTTCGGCCAGTATTTGGACAACATGGGGTGGACAGCATGGGGTAGCCTGAGCATGGACATGGGTGCCAGGGTGGGTGAAGGAGGATGAATAGAAAAGCCCTTAAATTAGACCTACCACTAACTGAATGAAAACTGAGGTTTCCTTGCATAGTTCAGATTGCTGGCCAGCTATGGCAGAGGTGGTTTCTCTTAAGGCTGTGGTGGCCTTATAAGTGAAAGGATCTAAATCTAATTCCCTTTCTGCTCTAGTCTTACAATTTATTTTGGAGTGGGCAGAGATAGCAGAAACACTGACGAGAGAGTTGCAATAATAGCCAGTTGTGCTTCTTGGGTAGTGTGCGAGGGGAATGTTAAGCAAATGAGCCCTCAGGTGCTCATCAGTCAAATAGGAAAAGCCTGCACTTCAGTTTGCAAGTGCACTCTGATGTTAATAAATCATTGCCTTTGCCAAGAAGGGCTGAGTATGTCATGCACAAAGGAAGTTAAAGGCCTGAAGAATTATTAGAATATCTTAAAAAAGGAGTGTGTAAAGCCTAAGGATCGTGGTTTCCACTAAAAAGAAAGGTGGTGTCTAGGGCATGGGGAGATGAGAGTTGTGTGCACAGGCGGCTTGCTGAGTGCTGCCGCTCCTGCATGGGAGTGTGTGGATTCATTCACTGGACTGTAACAGCATTTATTTCTGTGCAGCTTGTAATGGCCATAGGCATTCAAGTGTGTTCTCTTCCCATTCACTTAGGTATTTTTCAGCATTGTCAAAAGGTGAGACCCTTCCTGTGAAGGAGAGGCTGGAAATGCCTCTAGCAATAGAGAAAACGGATGCTGTTTTGACCAAAGGACTCCTTAAAGTCTTGCACAAACAGGTATAAACCAGCCTTTATCAAATGCACAATGCTGTTGAGGAACGCTGATGCATTGGGGATGGCTGGGGAGACTGATTGTCAAGTATCTGATGTATTTTGGGGAGGGATAGTGTTCTTAGTTTCACTCTGGTTTTTAGAGTTCTTACTGTGGTACCATGATTTTGTGTAAAGCTTTCTCCCAAAGGCATGGTGAATGTTGCAGAACTGAAGGAGAAATGGAAGCACTTGTGCTTGCCAGAGGAGCAGCTGGAGGCTATCCTGCAGTTGGACAACTTCGGCAAGGAGGTGGAATGGATGAAGTTTCTGGCACTTGGGTGCAGCGTGCTTGGCAAGGTATGGTAACAGCAACAGCAGCCCTCATATCAAAACACAAATGGTCATATATGATCATGTATGAGGTAGACCACAGAACAATTAGTGCAAATGGACTTTGGGGATTGCTTTTCCAGCAGCCGGAAAAGTGGCCTGTTTACTTTTGTTCCCCATCAGCTTTTGATCAGGAAAGCTTAATCAGAAAGACAGCTAAGTCCTCAGCTTCCTGGGAGGGCATTAGAAGAGTAAGCATGTCTGCAGGGAGCTTGGACCATGAGAGAGAGGATCATAGAGGAATGATGCTTATGGCATCAAATTAATGATGCTTATGGCATCAGTATAAATGTCTGTGAGGGAGAACTGGAGGGAGAAATTAAACCGTCAATTCATAATTGATTGTGCAGTCAATTAAATTTTCACAGAAGCAGTTAACGTTACTAAATCTAAATTTAATTCTTTTAATGTCAGTAATAAAATCTCAGCAGAGCATTTCCACAGAATGAGAGATTATAAAATGCACTAAGCTGATGATCTTATGAAGTATAACGCTGCTAATGATTTCTGCAGTAGGGAAGAAGGGGTACTAAAAAGAAAGTATGTATTGGATAATATTTTGGCAACGTTGCAATCTCTGGAAGTCCTGAATGCTATCCTGGCCTGGTGATAGAATTATGTATGTGTGCGAATATATGTATATTCATCTCAACTGTGTATGTCTTGATTCTAATCCCACCCCTCAACATGATTTTGTATTTTGGTCTCTTTTCTGAATTAAAAAAAAAATGTAACAGCAACATTGCTTATTTAAAAAAAAAAAAAAATCAAAACCAGAGTGACAGGAACCTCATTCTGACTGAGCTAGACAGCCTAAATTTACCTCCATCTATCCATCCTTTCAGATATTATGTCAATTATTTGATTTCAGCTGTATGTAATGAAACCTAAACTTCAGTTTCCTAAACCAGAGAGGAAGACACACACAAATTTATTTCCTTCGCTGTAAATTATGTTCATAGTTGAATAAGGTCACAGTTAAGATACAAGAGTGGACAAGTCTGAACTTCTTAAGAACACCAGTGATCTGAGGTATCTTTCTGCAAAGCACTGGTGCGTTTTTACAGCCTTGGAGAAATGACCACACAGATTAAACTGTCTTTCAAAGATGGCAAAAACAATGTGAATAACTCTGCTGTGTTGTGAGAGAGCAGCCACTTGGAGTGGCAGGAGCAGGAATGGAAGTAGCCGGGTAGCAAACAGCAGGGGGTAGATAGAGTCTGCCATCGTATAGGCAGCTGCCTCTCCTTTCGCAGAAAGGCCGCCCAGGGGAGGAACTGCACTAAATAAACTGTTAAAGGATTATAAACTGTCACTTCTCTGGCCTGTGTTCTACATATTGAACAGACACTGTATTTATTTTAAATATTGCTGTTCTGCTCTTAGGAAATACTTATCTTTTTCCAAAGGCATCGCTTGCTTGTTAATACATGGGTAAGGATACCCTTTGAAAAGGTTATAGCAAAAATGTTACAACTTGGGTTAAAAAAGGCCTGTGTGGGTTTTTGTTTGTTTGTTTTAATGGCATGCAACCAGTCTTTGACTCAGTGAAGCTCTATGATGAATTTTTCCACATATTTCCCTGTATAGCTTAGCACATGTTGGGCACTGTGTTATGGCAGTGTACTGAATAAAGGAGTTTTTCAAAGTATTTGGAAGTAATACCTTGAGGCATGTTTGATTTTAAGGGAACCTGGACATTATTGGGCTTTGACTAAATTGGAATATGCTTGAAAGGCTTTTTGCCTCAGTGCTTTTTCCACTAACTACTATAATTGGACTTGCACACGAATAAGGAATACAGTAAATAGCAGCACGCCTAAAAAATTAATACCATATTATATTACAATGCCATAATAAAAATCAAACCCCTGTCAATTTTCTGGGCTTTGTAAATTTTTCTGTCTTAACTGCTGCTGAGAATTCAGTTAGATCCATTGAGATAATAAATACACACACATATCCCTGTCAGTAGGTATAGTGACGTTGGAGCTTTTACAGCAGCAGAGCAATTTGGCCATATGGAAATTAGGGCTCAGGCTACACCATATGATACAGAGGGTACATTTGAGGTTGAAACCTAGGCAACCATGATAAAGCCTTCATCTCATTTACACTATTAGTGGCTTACAGTGTGGATTTTGTTATGGTGTTTAAAGGATGTTCATGGCTCTGATACTGTTCCTCTCATTTCTTGACTGAACACCCCTGCAGTCCTTGCTGAGTTCAGTGAAACATGCCTGTGAAATCTTAACAAAGGACCCAGAAGGTGGACCAGCTCGCATACCTTTCGAAACATTCTCATTTCTTTACCTGTATTTGGCCAGCATCGATGGAGAGATACCAAAAGAGGAAGTTGAAGTCTTCCTCCACAAAATTAAAGACGAAGCGTAAGTAAAAATCCATGCATGCAATTTTAATGTATCGAGCACCTCTGGGTTTTCCATAAGCCTTTCATTTCAGGTGAGTAGTCTGTCTTCACTTTGGGCACAGCCATGGTGACAGGAGTAAAGATTGACTGAGGTTCTGCCACCATCACTGATGGGCTCGGCCTCAGCCAGTGGCAGGTCCGTCTTGGAGCTGGGCAGGCATTGCCTCTGTTGGACATGGGGGAAGCTTCTGGCAGCTTCTCACAAAAGCCACCCCATGTAGCCTGCCCTCACCTTTCCCTCTGTCACTACCAAAACCTTGACACACAAACCCAGGTCTGTATACATGGGGGCTCAGAAAAGCACACAACTGGTTTGTTTTGCATTAATTACCAGATTGACAATTTATTAGTAAGAACCAATTTTTAATCACCCTGCTCTGGCTTGAAATTAATATAACCCTCAGTAATCTTGTCCAACACACTAGGACTTACCATGTTCAAATGTTGTTCTAAAGCATTTCATTTATTCCTTTCCAGTGACAAACAATCTGGCATGGTGCTGCTCAGAAACTTTTTGAGCCAGGCCTCAACACTGTTTTGATCAAGCCCACTCTTCATCATTGGGTGAGAGAAGAAAAAAAAAAAAAGTAAGAAACAAATGTGCAGGAAAAGAATCTGTGTTCAAAGGACTGTTATTTGTACATCACAATAAAAGACAACCCTCTCCTGGCACTTTCTTTTCTTTATCGCACTCCTGAACTCTTCCTTCAGTGGGCCTCTCAAATATTGATGCTCACACCTAGGGAGCAATACCTTCACTCCATATTTTGGTATGGATCTTCCTACCTATACTTTGCTAGTGTCATAAGAAGTAAACAATAGAATTAAACTTAGACTGGACAGCTGTATTTGGTGTATTTCTCATTATGCTTCTGCTAGCATTGACTTTGTGACTCTTACACAAATACAGCTTGTCTTCTGACCACCTCATCTACTCGAACACGCTCTCTTAAATAAGTAGTTCTACCAAGCCTTAAGGGAAGTTCATGAGAACCCTGTGACTGAGCTGATAGAAGAAATATTAAATCAAGAAAGAACTGCAATGGTTCCTTATTTTTTTTCCCTCCAATTAGAACCTTTCACATAACTTAAGTAAGCCTCTTCTTCCATTCTTAGATAGACTTGTCTAATTCAGGATCTACTTTAAAATACATTTTGTTTTCTGACAAGAAAAGCTACTGCATTTGTCATGTAGGTGACAAATGAGTTCAGTGTTCTTTTGAGCTGAATAGCTGTAGTAGGTACAGAAGTCTAAATCAGAACTAGATTTCTTTGTGACATCTAATCACACTTAATTGAAGAAACAACTGAGGTGAGACAGTGTACAGTAAAACTAGAGCGATTCCCTTGACAGAAAAGGCCAAAACCAGGAGTATGCGGAGTGCCCTCTCCTGGCAACTCGAGGAAGCAGAAGAGTGTTGTAGGAAAGATGAATCTGAAAGCTTGTTCTTCTATAGTTGCTTGCTTTGTTGAGGTAACAAGCTTGGCTGGTGATGTCTGACCTTGCTGTAGTAGACTGTGTGAAGAATTAACTGGGAATTGATATAATAAATATCTCACTGAAGTTAAGTGAATCCTCCTGCATGCCCTTGGTATGTGCACTTACCTGCTAGTCTGCAGGATGGGAACTCCTCCTAGTTATTTCTGGAAGTAAATGGGTAGGCACCTGGTGTTTGAGAATGGCATTCGGCAATATTAGAGGCTTCCTTGGTGCCTCCCCACTAGTTTCCATAGAGAGCTATATTCTTGTCATCTTTGCCACATGACATTGATCCTAAATTTCTTTGAGCATGAGCTTAGGAACAGCAACTTTCCTGTTGTGGTCCTTTTACCACTAGCTGCAGTTGAAGACGCTTCAGCCTGTTGGAGAACTCTGAAATATGCCCTGTCCCCTCTGGTTCATATGGTAACCAGGCAGCAAGTGCTGCTGTTCTGGAACCCTGGTCCCAGAGGTGACAGTGTCAGGTGGGAGGGTACGAAGGGAGCTCTCTGCATGCCTTTTCCATTTGTAATTGATCCCAGACTCCAGCGATTAGTACTCTATCCACCACGTATGGGCCAGGAAGGCAAATTAGTACAGCCTCTCTGAGATTTCATTCTTCAGCCTTGTGAGACTGAACTCAGATGAGATCAATGTAATTTATTAAGAGATGCATTAGTGAAAAAATATACACGTTTTCTGATGTATACTGCTTCCATCCTGACAAACCTTCACACTTTTGGTCTCCCAGCACAGCTGTAGCACCAATAATACGTACACAGCATTACTGTCCCTGGCACAACAGCAGTTCTTGTGCAAGTCATTTTTTGAAAAGCTGGCAAAATAATCAGGTTCTTGCTTCTACTTTCTTCTTTTATAGTTGTGATACTTTTCTTCATCCCTGAAACAAAACCACAAACACTGTGTGGGCTGTTAGGCTCTGACTGACAAAATCGGAAGAAAAAAAAATATTTGGAAAATGGAAAGCATTCATTAAATGTAATGATGCCTTCTTCTAAGGAAAGAAAGTAAACTACTTTACAGCACTTTATTTCCCATGCTGTTTAATCAAAGCCTTGTCAAGCAGTGCCATAGTGGCAATTAGTTTAGGATGAATGGCATCTCTGGGAAATGAAGCCGGTTTTGAGATAAGCAATCATCTCCTTCTGTGCAGTTACCTACAGTATTTCTTCCATACACACCAGGAATAATGCAGCATTTCTGCTGGCCAATTAAGTCTTTGCTCAAACACAGGTCCCACACACCTATGGACTTGCAGGTGCAAACATGCCCTTGTTGATGGCATTAGAAGTGTGGCCTAGATTTGTTTTCTTTTGCCTAAGAACATACCCAGAACTACTGAAAAGAAACCAACACTGTTTTAAAGCAACTACCTTTGAAATGCAACTCAAGTGATTATGTGTGCATATGTATTGGTGAAAACAATCTTCCTGATTAAGTCAAGTCCCAGTGCAAACTAGAGCAGAGATCAGCACGAGACATGACAAGCACACATCACTGGTTAAACAGACAGCATGCTCCCCTGTGCGTATATTGATCAAGGAGCAGAACAGGCAGCAACAGTACCGTGCTAATCCTGCAGCATGCAGCTCAAAGCATCACCTTTCAGATGTGAGGGTAAATCCTGAAGTCTGGATCACAGTTTATGATCTCACAGCATGTTCTGTTCAGTATGAGTAGTCTCATGCCACTGGCTTGTTACACAGTATACTAAGTTGAGCCCAGCTTTTTAACTGAACTAAATATTCTAATTCTCTGCATTAATTTCTTACAGACAATGCTACAGCTGCCTGATTCAGAAGCAGACTTCAGCTGTCACCATGTCTGCTCACCTCTCTCTTTTTCTCCGAGAATCCTTGTCTTTGCCTCTTTCACGACTCCTCCTTCGTTTACTTGGACTCCTGCTGCTCTCTCTCCTATGCCTGGTGCATTCAGTTTCTTTAGAGCTTCCTCCCGACTGCCGGGAGTCCACCGAAGCTGACCGCCTGTCTTCCTTCCTGAAACAAAGGTTATTGAGTCTGTTCAATAAAAACTGTTTCACAGTCACTGTTGTTTTCAGCACCACATTTATCATATAATGGCCCAGTAGAAGGTATCTTTTATTAAGGCTCTCTATCTCCCTAAGAAACACAATACATCCCAAAAGAGGCCCAAAGTCCATTCTCTTGTATATGCACCTCTCAGCACACTAGTAGTTATTTCTTACAAACACTGCCCCTCAGTCTTACATTCTCTGCTCATGGAACAGGACGCAGTAGAAGGGGTTCACGCCATTTTGCTTTCAGTGCCTAACTCTTCAATAACCTGCCTTTAAGCCGCTACCTACAGCTGGAGAACCCAGCAAGCTTGATCTCCTGTATGGCCGCCTCATTCACCTTCATTTTAATGCTGAAAACACCTTGAGTATCACCTTTTTTCAATACCATTTTCATCTCAAAGATCTTCTGAAGAAGCACAAATAGGCTATTGCCAGGTCATGATTCCATCTTCATTTCAGTGACAAATGTTTGGAAGAGTGTGTGGTGTTACTTGATACAGGAAGATACATGTATATACAAAACATACTCTCAGTTAGCACAGCAGCATTCACAGTGATAAGAACTTTAAAGGGTCCCCATGTTTAGTAACTCAGGAAAACCTTTCTTCTGAGGTATTTTATATCTACCATAGCATTTCCTGTCATGTTGTAGGGAAGGGGAAGAAATTGTACACTTCTATTTTCAAGTACCCTTCTGTCCCCAGCTATCACATGCATATGTATTTGGACAGAAGAGGGAGTACTACTGATTCCCCAGCTCCACCAAAACCTACCTGTTCACCTGGATCACTTGTAACTTACCTTCTTACCCCTGAAAGCAAGCTAATAATTCCTTTTCCCCCCCATCCCTCATGCAGGCAGAGCTTCTCAAGCAAGAAATTAATAGCATTAGCAGAAAATAAACTGTGCACATGTCTCAGCCAAGGTTGGTATGCGCTACTGGAAGAAGGTGGTAAGATACAATTACAGGCCATCAGCCCACTCACATGCCCAAGGAATTTGTCAACGATGGCATACCTTCCTGAAGATTTTGACTTTCCTCCTTCACACATCTCTGCATTATCCAACCTATTCTCCTCCTGCCAGTGATTGCTGAGTTCTTCCATATGCACACCAATCACATCCCGAATCACCTGGAGATTAAGATATATTAAAAAGAAACAAGAAAAGCAGCAGGTCATGATACTGGCTTGAATTTGCAACTAGACAGCAGAAAGTAAACATCCTCCCCAAAACCTATAATCGGATGGCTGAATGGAAAGTCTGATTTGCAGAAACAGGTATTTCAGCAGAAATTCAAATAGCACCCTTTTACAACAGACAGTCAACTACATCTTGCTGCCATTTTCACATTCAAAATGTGAGTCAGAAATGCCCCTATTATTTGTAACTTGCAGCAATAAACAAAAGACATTTTCTTTGTCTGAAAGGGTATAGCATTGTTTATGCTGATATATAATAAGCACTTCTGTGCAAAAACCGCCTTATTTTCAGATCTCACCTCAGTGTAAGACTTCTTTGTTATATGAACGTTCTTAGCCCTGTATGACTGCCGCCGCCTTTTGTAATCTCGCATTTCAGCCAGAATTTCAAGATGGGATTTGGGACCTTTCTGACTATCATCTAGTGAAAAATTGGAAGTAAAACAGATGGTCATTAGCAGGACATTAGCACCTGCAGGTATGCAAGTCTGGGGCTTTAATAATACAAGTCTGAAACAGAAAATATATTGTGTTCTTTCTGAAGTTTCCCCAGTACTTAGTAACTATTATGAATTCAGCACAAGCTTCCTCTCCAACCTTTTTGCTAGCTGTTTACACAAGACTAAAAAGCCACTGAGCAAATCTCTTATGTGATCTCAGTCTCCTAACAGTGATCTAAATCAACATATGGGCTTGCAATTTGGTCAAACAGCTACAAAGTACAAGCCATGTTTTCAGAGCCAGTATTACAATAAGGCACAGAGACTGAAAAAGCCAGATTCTGTAAATAATTTACCTGTGTAGATCACAAACACTCCATGCAGAGCAGGGCCCACAGGGTAACACTGATGCTTATGTTGCACTCGTACAGTTACAAACTGGCATGACTCAACAGAGATGAGAGGCCTCGGTCCAACACTCCCGTTTGTATATTGCTCAAGAGCTCCATCGGATGACTGCCAAACTTTCTTGTTTGGCTTTTACTCTTAAGTGATCTTTAATCTCACCATCTCTTACAGCAAATACTGTTCTCAAGTGCGTAGTAAGCTGGCAACATTAAGCAACCTGTCAGTTGCAGCAAAGACAAAAGATTCATCCACCAACATACACAATATGTGTGCCAGGAGCAGAGCACTGAGGCTCTCTCAGATGGAAAACAACATAAAGGATACCAAACTAGTGTTTTCTGATGCAAAGTCTTCACTGAGGCTTTTAAGAAAAGCATGCTTTTCACACTAAAAACAGCACAAGCAATTCTGCTTGGCTTGCAACAAAAGTCATCTAACTATACAAAATGAAAGATCCAAGACAAAACTCAACAACAAATAGTTCTTCAAACCTTGTGTGATTTTTGCTGCTAAATCCACAAAGAGGTCACTGTCATTTTCCGTTATTTGGGACCTAGACCTCTGTTTCTTTGTTTCCTCAACAACATAATCATAAAGAGCAAGGCGATCAGCTTGAGTCAGGTCACAGGTGAAACGCTTGTGATTTTGGGGAACTTCTACAGGCAGTAATGAGTAAGATCCTAGAATGAGAACAGACAGCTGTTATTAGTAAAATAGTGTAATTTTATAGGAAAGCACAGAAGTTCAACAAACACCAATGAAGGAAATACCGATGCTTTATTCACCCGTCTTAATTTGAAAGGATAAAAATCACTCAAATTAAAAAAAAAAAAAAGGTCCAAATCCCTCCCCAGCCCCATGCAGGCTGTGTAACCTTTCCTTTTTATACTTTTATTTACAGGTTTTCATATGCTTTGAAGGGATCACACTAGGTTAGTTCAAAAGGACACTCGGCTCTGGGATTACATGAGAGAAGAGGCAGAGCTCCAACCTGTGGGTTTGTCTTACTCCTAAAATTTTCTTTAAAGTACCATCTGCAAAATACCTGCTCCTCTGCCAACAACAATGAAAGCCTCTAGGAGACTAAACAACTGGACACTGTGCAAATCAGTGTCACTCACACTGTCACTTCCTTTACAGAGCTCTTTATTATAGACTGCCATAGGCATTTCTAGCTAAGGCTACAAAGGCACTTTCAAAATGCTTCAGATTAGTTCAGATAACTAACTTTAATGTTACGGAAACACACACACTGCCTGCATACTCTTCTTTCCCTGAATAGTCGCAATTTCCATTCCCTGGTTAAAACATATATCCTCCAAACAAATAATAAATCCTTTCTCAATCCATTGCAACAGCTGCAAAGTGACCTCCCTAAGGACACAGGATGCAGTATTCTAGGATATTGCCTGCAGAAAAGCATTTCAATTCCCAGCAACTATTGACCTGATCCCCATAATCCTGCTCCCCACAATACAACCTTCTCCCTCAAGACACAATCATACCCAGATGATATGACACAGACATACCCAGACAGAGAGAACAGCCAACACATAAGGTGGGGTTTATGCAGGAGCCTGCAGAACAGCAAAGCTACTGCTTCTCTACATTATTCATCACCTAACAGAAGCTGGGCAATCCTTCACCTCCTGATTTCACTAAAGACACCAAAGAAGAGGAGCCACAATAACTCTGCAACAAACCCAGAAGACAAGGTTTTGTCATTACTGTACTTGAAACCAAAACCAGAACTTTTCCAGTCCAAACTAACAGATTTAAACATGAAAACAAGAATTTCATTTTTAAAAGGCACTGTTATACAGGGTCACAGTAGCCCATAAAAGTACCCTGTAATGCACTTGTCATTTTACAAGGCTTTTACAGGTTGTGATTAATACCAGCCTTCCTGTCCTATTACATAGCCAGCTTAAAGAAGACTTTAAATTAAACAAACAATACTAAGTAAATCTTACAAGAGGCCAAGATACCACAATGAGAACTATCCCAACACAGTTTTAGTGTTAGCTTCAGAAAAACACATGCTTGCAGTGGGTGGCAAATGCTGGCACCTAGTGGTTCACGGATGTATCTTTGCAATGCACCACTTTAAAGGGTGTATCCGTTTCTTTACTTGCATGTGAGCGAGCAGCTGTGCGGTTCTGAGTTATGGGCTGGGCTTAAACCACGACAGTTTAGGACAGTCTCGAAACAATCCAACATAATAATAGACATGTTGCCTCTGTTTTGATTTAAGGAGTGGTGGATAAGCACATACAACTCATGTCTAGCAATTAATCCTTAAACAAAACATTACATGAAGAACCATCACACAAACAACAAGGCTGAAGGCAGCATTAGGAGAGTTTGAGCCACAAAGCGCAGAAGGAAACACAGGAAGAAAGTAAAGTGTAGGTAGTGGGATGGGAAGTGAAGGACTAGTGCTTTAAGAAACTCCTTAATCTTGCAGTTTTCATCCTCCAGTCCTGCAGAGAACTAGAGGTGTGAGCACAACAGACTCGAGCTCTCTTATCAGGTTTTCTTTCCAAGCAGACAAAGTAGTTATGCTCCAAAAAATACAAGGGAAGGAATACTAAAAATAAGTAAAAAAAGTCTCATAGCAGTTCACAAGCGGAATGAGGAAGCTGCGATAGGAGAGACAAGAACAGCTCTCCATGAGACCTCATACAGTTGCCTCAGTGCCTGCTTGTTACTTACCTTCGCTGTAGCCTGTGCCTTCTCCGGCACTTTGAGCTCTAGCTTGTTTAACAATGTGAAACTGTAGATCTTTATCTGTAGACAGAGAAGACAGAAATATCACAGAACTTTTATGTTGAGTACTTGGGAGGGTTAGTCTTTATTCCCCAGCTTCTATTATGGTATGTTACAGAACACTGTAGTTTTATTTACACATAAGGGAAGGTCTGAACTAAAAATATCATTTGAATCTAATCCACATTTGAACTGAGGGGAAAGAAAAAGTAAAAAAAAAAAACAAAACGGATTCCTGAGTTACAGGGATAAGGAAAAAGACATGCACGTATATTGCAACTCTCTTCTCTACTGCTTATATACCCCCAAATTCTAGGGCCAGCTTTTTCACCTTCTAAGCATGTGTTTTTAATCCACTTCTTGCACTTGATGCAAGACCATAGGAAGAACCTGGAAAATGATCTAAGAGGAAAAAAAAAACGTTCCTCCTTGGATTTCAAGATGAAAAGTGACCTACACAGCAGAAACGCACAGCGACAGAAGCAACGCAAGAGTAAAATAACGCAAACTACAACGGTGAGAAAATAAACCTACTGACCCTGGAGGTTTAGGAAGCCTGACAAAGCTGACAAGGCACTGGGGTGTGCTACTGCCAAGACCTGAACTCTACCCATGGGGTTTCCCCTAAACCCCATCCTAAGCCTCCCCCAGTGACCTCTTTGCAGTATTATCCCCTGACCCTCCCTGAGGGTCTCCCCTCAGCCGCTTATCTTCTGTCTCCTCCCGGGCACTTCCCCTCATCCTCCGCGCCTCCCCCAGGGTGTCCCCCGGTCCTCCCCTCAGCCCCAGCTGTCCCCACCCCGAGGCCCCCGTTGCCGCTCACCCATGGTGACGGTGGGAACCTTCAGGTTTTCGTAGAAAACGCTGGAGTCGTACATCTCGGCCTGCGGGACCAAGCGCCTCAGTCAAGGACCCGGGAACGCCCCCAAGGACACCGGCTCCGGGCTCTGCCGCCGAGTGACCCCGAGCCAGCGGGGACCCCCCGGTGGCACTGCCGCACAGCATCCCGGCCCCGTGCCCCTTCCCCGCAGCCGGTTTCCCCCGGGCCGCCCACCTCCTCCTCGGCAGAGTAGCCCATCTTGCGGAGCCGGCAGGACGCGGCGTGCCTCTCCAGCGACGCCGGGGGGACGCGATGATGGACATCGTAGGGGCACGGCACCAGTTCCACCTGCAGCGGGACACGGGTCAGAGCAACCCCCACTGCCCCAGGCAGAGCCCGTCCCCACCCGCCACCGCCGCCTTACCACATCCTCGAGCCACACCGCACAAGGCGCCGCCATCGCGCAGCGGCGCACAGGCTCCGTCACCACGGGAGCGTGAACGAGGCGCGCTACCGGACGTCACATCCGGAGAGTCGTGACACCAACCACGGCCGGAGCGGGGTGGGAGAGCGCCGCCTGCCGGCGGGAGGCTGCAACGGCGGTGCAGGAGGACCGCCGGTTCCCCTCCCTTCCCCGGGGGCCTTGAAGCGGTCGCCGCGGAGGGGAGGCCCGGGATCGTGCTGGGCGAGCCCGCTCTGTTTCTGGGGGGCAGCGGGGGCGGGAGCCACCCCTCTAAAGCACAGGCCTGTTAGTGATGGGGCAGGGGGACATCAGTCTCGACGCCACCGAGCCCCTGCTTCCCTCTTGCAACAGGAGGAAGGAAGGAGGCCGCCGTGCCAGCCCCGCGCTGCGTGAGGGGATCCGTAAGGAATACACTACACAGTGCGGGGCCAGGATGTGTGATTCCTCCCAGCACCCCTCCCGAGCATAAGCAGCACAGGGGTCAGTGCGGGGGGGAGCTACATGGCTGCAGCATGCCCCAAGGGACTGCTGCCCGTCACCGGGCCAAGATGGTGAGAGCCTTCGTCTGGAGGCTGAAGGGGCATTAGAGCTCAGTAAGACTGTAACATCGGATGAAGAAACACCTACTGTCCTACAGAATAACTGTCTCGTGATTGACATTTGTGCTTGCCTGTTTTCGCTATGAGAAAAGCACATATGGCTAGAAGGAAGAGTGAGTTTAACAAGGCAGGGTGGGGGAGGCAGCACGGCAGATGTAGCTGCCAGAATGACTCTTGTACATCTGCTTTCGTTAGCAGATTACAGCCCTTTCCCTCCTGCACAGTGAATTTGGGACTCAGCTGGAATTTCAGCCCTTTGAGAGACTTGCTGCCTCTAGCTACATTTGCCTGGGGATCTTTGACTTCACGTGGCTCAGGATACTTGCAGCAGAGACTTCCTTCCCAGCTGCCCTTGCAACTTAACCTATGCTGTGGTAAACGGGAGGCAGGGGGCTCCGGCACCCCGGTGGTGAGACTGATGGCGCTCACCTCAGAGCAGCTCTGCTCGTTTACCTTTGTAGTGATGCCGCCTCTCCTCCCTTGCCCCTAGAGCCCACGTGTCAAACTCGTTTCCTCCAGGGAAGAAGATGTGGTACCCAAGCTGGTAGCATGGGCGTCACTCAGCAAAAGCTACTGTTAACTAGAGACAGGTTTTGTAAAGATGAAGCACATAGACACTTGAATTTCATTTTTCTGTCACCGCTGCTATTAACTCCCTGCTGTCTTAGACCTCAGCTAAGATGCTGCATGCAAAATCTGTGGCACAGATTCAGCTGAATCAGCTTCACTATCTGCAGGGACATGAGGTGAATTTCTGTAGCATGCATAAGTCAATTCACAGAAATACTCTTGATGACATAGGCAATCCCTAATTCCCTTCTGGACCCTAGACCAGAGTTTATTTTCATCATTTGCTCTCCAAGTTCTAGTTTAATTCCGGCTCATCTCAAAGCCCTGGTCTGGAGCAGTACAGGTGCTGATGGCAACCAGGGAAGTCAAGAGACTGCTCAGACCTCTGCTGGGGGAGTGCAGCTGATTTATTCCTTCAGCTGTGTATCACTCAGAGCCTGCTACAAGTCCTTGGCTCCTGGATCTTTACTCTTTTGTATGTTAGTCCAGTTAACAACTGCAGCCTAAGGTGTATTTTATGAACTGCAGTACAGGGGACAGTTCCAAACTGATATACAGGTGGCAATTCCAACATCTGTTAATGCCTTATTGATTCCTCTTTCTTTATCTCTATGTGATGTCTCATAGATTTAGCAGATTTAGATCAGTTTATCAGGTTGGTATCATCCTTATCTTTAAAGATAAAGCAATTGAAAGCTTGGTGTTGACCCCACATGACAGATTTCTATGGAAGCTACATAACCATCTGTGCTTAAACATAGTGAGAAGACGTACCGCTGCAGGAATACTGATGTAAAACATTCTCACTTGACAGAGCTGGGAATTCACCATTAAACAGGCAGAAATAAACCCAGTGTCCTCTTGCACAATGGGATTTTAGTATATGTGGTTTTGAGCTTGCACGGATCTTTCTGTTTAAGCCATAACACCTTCACAGTTGCTGCACTGTGATTCTCAGTCCTTTGCATGCTCCTTCTGCCCTTTCTTTGCCATTTCCTCCTGGGTTGTTAATCGCCTTGGATAGGCACAGTCTCCTTTGGCTTTGAGCATATTCATTTATTTAACACCCTCTGTGATTAAGCATAATCCCTGTGAAGAATGAGAACCTCTTCCACACTTTTTGTCACAAATACCACCGAGGTGGAAACCAGGTAGACCAAAGTGTGGCCAGGGCTCCATAACTGTGGAGACTGGTGACTTTTGACTAGTGACTCAGACCCTGCTTGTCTTTGCTGTGCCCGTGCCCTGCATGTCACAGGCACGAAGATCCTCCCAGCATGAGGCTGCTTGTGCTCATTGCCAAGGAAGCACAGAAGAGCCTGGGGTTTTCTTCTAAAAGCACACTATTGATGTCCAATTGATTTCCAGTTGATGTCTGCTTGAAATTGATAGATAAGAATTTACTCATTTGCTTGCTGTTTCCCTGTGTCAGTCCTCTTAGGGAATCTTTCCAGATGAGTGCTTGAGGTGAGGTTGTGTAATGCGTCCCAGCCAGGAGCTTGGGTTTTGCCTTAGCTGCTGAGCAGAGCTGTCCCATCAGGAGTTAGCTCCCTGCTAGTGAGAGAGCCCACTGTGCAGAGCCATGCATCATGCAGCAAGCTGCCGTGCTCTGTGACCCGGGCTGTAAAAAGCTCTCACCAAGGTCAGCAGCTGATGCTGACAAAGAAGCAGTCTGACATCAGGAGTAATCCAGTATAAATGCACATCCCTTCTGGCAATACCCACAGGTACTCTGCACTGCACATAGCCTCAGGCTGCAGCCCCAAAAGCTTCCTCATGAGGGCAAGGGTACTGGGCCTGGGAGAGACATGAGGGAGGCTGGATCAGGGCCTCCTGGGTCCATGTTGTATCCAGGATTTTCTATGAAGGTGCTGGGTGTGTTCATCATAGGTGGTCACTTAGCAGTGCTGCTTCTCTGGGAAGGTCTGAGAGCAGGGTCTGAGTGCCCAGTGGGCAGAGGACAGCAGGTAACATGTGGCCACCTCCAAAAATACATGCTTTTATTGCCTCTGCTTCATTTTCCACAGTAATAGGTCCCCACCCCAGGGTAAAAGCTAATGAATTAAGTGTGTGTTAATTTGTTATGTGGCTGAAAGGTGTTAGCCAAATTACATCTTCCTCCCTCTGTGAGTGCATCTAAGGCTCAGCAGCAGATGAATGCTGCTTCCTGAGTTGCTGTCCCAGCTTTGCGACAGACCTTTGTCCTTGCATTGCTGTGGCCCCTGCCTGGTGTGTGTTAATATGGGGAGCCTGCCCAGCTTATCACCTGCCAAAGATCAGCTGGAGCAGGCCACCCCCTTGGTGCCCACCCATCCCTGTGTCAATGGGACATGTGGATGTGCCTTCCAGGGACAGATGCCATCCCCTCCCTTTGTGCCACCTGCAACCTCTGAAGCACCTCAATGCTTCCAGGCGAGCCAGCCAAGTCCCAGCCCTGCACCACTGCACCACAGCCAGCTGGAGCTCTTCCACACTCCGGCAGATGAACCACAACATAGGGCAAGGCAACAGGGAGCTGAAACAGCACAGACCTTACTGCGCACTCTGCACTTGCACCACTTCTAAAGCTTCAGAGCAACACCGAACTCATGTGTCAACTGTGTGTTTCAGTTGGTGCTGAAGCCCCCTTGCATTTGCCATGTGGGCATGTGCCCCACTCTGTGTCGGTACAGGGAACTTCAGCCCTTCTCCTGGGGGCCCTGTGTATGCCCCATGCATGGGGTCAGCAGCCCATGTCTGGACACATGGATCAAGCCACCTGCTTTTGCTACATATGCAGTCTTGTGCAGCTTTAGAGGTCACTTTGAGAATGTGGCCTATAATGTTTAGCACTGTTAGCACAGTGAACAATGATAGCTGTCCCTAGCCATTTCTTCTCATAAGGGTGTGTGAAAACAGCAGTATTACTTTAACCTGAAGCAACATTTCAGGTTAATGGACAGGAAGGAGAAACTTACTCACCTGCAATGATTTCTTTGGAAACAAGAGTCAACAGACACAACAACAGGCCAGGTTTTATAACAAGCTTAATATTCTGGGTGTGGATTTGCAAGTGCTGCCTACAAGCATCCTTCCTCTTGCAGGAGGATTAGCACAGGAGATTAGAGATGCCCTTTGAAGAGTTTGGCGTATGCTCAGATGGTCACACCATCTCAGGCTTCCCAAGCACATGGAGGGGGGAGAAAGAGAAAGCAAGCACAGGAGAAATGGAGATCCCGCTCAATAGTTGCCAATAGGGAAAGCACAGTGTGGCTTCAGCTCTCACAGGGGCTCATAATTCAAGATCACTGTGTTTGCTGAGCTCATCAGTGATGGTATTTCATCAGCTCAGCACTAAAAGTGCACCCCAGCGGCATCACATTTGGAAGCTCAGCCTCTTGGCTGAGACATAAAACAGAAGTGTTGCTTCCCTGTGGTCAGAAATGGTCCTCAGGTGTGTGTGCGTGCCTGAATTACAGCATCAAAATCCATGTCCTGCGCAGTTTCTCTTGACTGTACTCATACAAGTCATTGCAAGATTGCAGCTAAAGTACTGCGCTCACCATACACACACTGTGATCTCCACATCCCTCTCTTCCTCAGTGTGGGCTTCCTTCTATCCTCCGTTACTTCTTTGCAAGCATTACCCATTTCCTTCCCAGTCAGATCATGGCATGTAAATGCCATTTTACATGTTTTGCAGTCACCTCACCTCTTCAGTGAAAAGCAGGAGCCGCTCCACTGTGCTGCTACACTTTTACCTCCAAACAAGAAATGTTCCCAGCCAAGCAAAACACCCCGTTTTGCTCAGCCCATTGTTACTTTTGCAGTTCTGAACCACCTTTTTGCACATCCCCTAGCATACACTTTGTCTCTCACAACAAGGCACTGACTGCAGTGGAAAGGAAAAGCACCCCCCCTCACCCACTTCACCAGTTGTCTTCCATTCTAGTGCACACAGCACCCTGGCACACAAGTGTGCATGAAGAATAAGCTTGTTTTCCTTTAACAGTTGTTTATATCCAGACACTGAGGCAGAACTTCGCATGTGCTGTTCTTCATGTCTGTCAAACGCACTGTGCAATGAAGTGTCTCACCTCAGATACATCTCCCACCCACCACAGCAGAAGCGATATAGAAACACTAATAGGACATATCTTAAGACAACAGCCCCATTCACATCAGCAAAAGCTGTTAGCAAAGCGAGAGCATGTCAGTAATCAATCCAGGGTCCACCTGGTACATACAGAGTCGTAAGCTGTGTGAAAAGAGCTGCTTTAAGACTACGTCATTTAAGCTGCAAACTCAAATGTAGGAAAAGCCAGATTTGTAGCTGAGGGTGCAGACACCTCTCAGGTCTGCAGCGTGGATGGAGAACAGCAGTGCCTTGGTGGGTGGGAAGCAGATTGCACCCATACATATTGTATGTGGCAGTGCCCCGGCAGAAGGAGCTGAATTAATATGTCATGCACACGGCTGTGAATTACAGAACTATCTATAAGGCTGCTGGTCAACAGGATTACTCTGATCTATTCCTGTCTCCGGCAGCAGAGTCTTGATGGGTACGGCTGTGATTACAAGTAGGATAAGCAACAGCCCACGGCTGGAAGGATTCCTTCCGAAAGTCTCTGTGGCTGCCTTGGGAGGATTTGGAGCTGTTCTGCAAGCCTGGAAGACTCCCCCTTCTTGCTAAAGTAAGAGGAAGGATAGTCACATGTCTTAACAGGAATGGAGATGCAGTCAGGGAAGTCAGGATGTTTTAACTCGGTCTTGCCTTTCCTAGGCTGTAGGGGGCTACATAGGAAACCAGATGAGGAACCAAGTAGCAACGCTGATTTAAACCAGATGCTCGTGCAAGGTATAGCAGTGTCATCACTCCTCTTAAAGTTCCTCACTCAGTATTGGAAAAAAGCAGCTACTACTGCATACCACTGAAAAACGTGAGGTCCTGCAAACCAGGCTTTGTTTTCTGGTTGCAGACATAAACCTCAGAGCTGAAGATTCAGGATCACATTCCCTGATACCTGCACTTACCCCTGGTTCCTCCTGGGATTGCTCAGGTGCTATCACCCAGGCAGCAGCTGCAGGGCGAGAAGCAAAGAGCTCCCTGGCTACCTCTTCTGTCTCCTCACACTGGGATCTGCAGGAGCAGCAGTGCAGCAAGTTGTAAACACACAGTTCCTAAAACAAGCCTTAGCTGTGGCTCTTCTTGCTGATAGAAAACAAGCCTGATTAACAAGGGTCGGTGTGGTTTTCTACCACACGAGCCTGTGGTGTAGAACCATGCTTCAGGTTGCACCTGCGGTTTGTCGCTGCTCACAGCCTGCTCGTGCTGATAAATGAGAAGGTTACCACCAGTTTCACCCAGTAAGTGATACGTAGCAAAAGAGCCAAATGCCAATCGATCCCTTCTTAGAAATCCCAGCTGCCCTCCGCAGCTGCAAAGGGCAAGGGGTGGTGGAATTCACCAGGCACCTCAGGAGGCTTTGGCAGAGAAGTGGTTTCTGTTATGCACAGAGAGGAGAGCAGAGGGAAGTTTTGGGACGGGAACAGCTCTGGGAATGCTTCCCTTGCCACAGCCTGACACCAGATGGGACTGTGAAAACTACTGTGAAGGCCTGCAGCACCAGCTGGTGGCACAGGGTGCACAGAGGTGTTCCCTTTCCTCAAACAAAACACCCATGGCTTTGTCTTGGGACCCCAGCTCTTCTTCGTCCCATCCCTGACTGCTGCAGGCAGCAGATTTATGCCTCACTGCCTGGGAAAAGCATAGCAACATGGATGCAGTGATGTCTCTAATGGAACAGCTGCACAACCACTTTCCTCAGCTTCTGGAGGGGCCTGGTCTTAACATCACTGGGGTAGCCATCATCCTTCTCCCAGTACAAACCTGGAGCATGTCCTTCACCCGGCTCTTTCCATTGTATTTGGGGTTTTCTTTGCCAGCCCCATAAGGGACCCTGGAAACCGTCCCTATCCCATCAGCTCTCCTCTCACTCTTCCGCTGTCCCAGGAGCCCTGCACAGGCTCCAGAAGCAGACAAGGATGGCAGAGGCCATGGCTGCAGCAGGTACCTACAGTCTGGCTGTAAGAGGGTGGGCAGGAGAGACTCAGAAGCTCTTCCAAGGCTTCCCAGCCAGCCTGAGCCATGCAGTGCCCTACTCCCGGCCAAAATGGAAGTGCTTCCAGGCTGACCTCATAGCAGCCTTCCAGTATCTGAAGGGGGCCTATAAGGATGCTGGGGAGGGACTCTTCATTAGGGACTGGAGTGACAGGATAAGGGGTAACGGGTTAAAACTTAAACAGGGGAAGTTTAGATTGGATATAAGGAAGAAATTCTTTACTGTGAGGGTGGTGAGGCACTGGAATGGGTTGCCCAGGGAGGTTGTGAATGCTCCATCCCTGGTGGTGTTCAAGACCAGGTTGGACAGAGCCTTGGGTGGCATGGTTTAGTGTGAGGTGTCCCTGCCCATGGCAGGGGGGTTGGAACTAGATGATCTTAAGGTCCTTTCCAACCCTAACTATTCTATGATTTAATGACATTTCCATTTTCCTGTTTTTTTTCCTCTCTGTGGCTATGAAAAAGGTACACAAGAAGATTTCAACTGGAGGAGCTTGTGCCAGGCTCAGACTGAACGCACCATGGGACAGACAGAATAGCTGTACTTGGACAAATCCCACAGCAGTAACATGCCATAAGCAATTCTGCAAATGCCCCATTTCCTGCAGCCAGTGAGTGGACCTTTTGTGCTTTAAAAGTCTAACATTTCAAGTTAAGATCACTCCTGTGCTTGTTGATGGTTAGGCCTATTGCAACATTATTTCAGACAACACAGAGGATATTGGAACTTGTCACCTTCTCCCTGGTATTTTGTTTTCCTCCTCAGTCTGAAATGTGAATTGTTTAAGCCCAGAGGATTTCACAGGGCTCTTTTCGTTATGACAAAATGACAATAGATGAAAGGCAAGGTTCCTTCAGCTTGGCATTGCTTTTTGTTTCTGAAGTATTGCTTCTGAAGATCTTCCCCACAGTAGCAATTCCCCAGTCCGACATTCTCTAGCTCTTGCTCAGAGTCTGAGATCATAAAAAAAGTCTCAGAAACAAACCAGGCCCCCCCAGGTTCATGTGCCTGGAGAGGTTTTTCAAGAGGAATTTTCTAATATCTTTTTGTTTCCCTTACATTTCTCCAGCCTTGCTCATGACCTGTATGAGAAGGAAGCCAGAGCTTCTTAAATAAAAGAGAAAATCTCCAAGGAAATAAGTTTTTTTTTATATATAATATTATTTATGTATATATTTTAAAGGTGAATACTGTGCATTTATACATATGTATGAATGTGTGTGCATATAGGCGTAAAAGATGAGCAGTATGAGTCTCACTATTTTCAGCTGTTCTGTCTAGCTGAATAAATACCAGAGGTCACCTGGTAGGATGGCAGTAAAGTCTTGTAATCATTTCTGCCTTCTGCAGGTTTTACAGGCTTACCTGCAGAAGCCTTCCAGCTTTGGAGAAAATCACACACACCCCACCTCTTTTCCACAAAGCCTTGTAAATTCAACAATGTTCTTCATCATGGGATGTTTTCAATGTAATTAGGGAGGGGGGAACAACTGCAGTTTGATTTTCTGCAAACAACCCTAATTTAAAATGAACTACAGGGTCTGTGTGAAACCAATCAAGTAAAGAAAAAAAAAGTGAGGTGGATAACAGATGGTCCCACATTTACAGGAAGCTCTGAAATGAGCTCAACCAGACTAAGCTATTAGAGGCTTCCAAACAAATAGGCCAAAATAGCTGCTGCTAAATACTGTAGTCACTGTCAAATATCCAAGTCTGCCAGTAAATTAGGCAATAATCTACTGAAAACAAGACTGAAAAGTACAATCTCCTTATTCTGCATACTGACCATGAGTGCCTTTATGGAAAGCATGCATTGCTGTTCACTTAAACACCAATAGTGCTCGTCCTGTCAGCCCAGTATAGGTGTGAAACCAAGAAATGCTTGGTTTATCCTTCTTATTAGGAGGTAGAAAAATCTGGTTGATTTTACTTGGATTTCTGTATTCACACTTCATCTGAAGATTAAGGCTCTTGTCCAGCAAAGTAACAAGTGCACACTTCGCTTCAAACAGACCTTGCTTTGTAGTTTCAGTGACTTCAAATCAGTAGGAAGAGACACATGCTGACAACATGTGCTGGAGCATGTCTGGGCACACCCTGCCAAATTCTGGGTGTTCTGACATCCTTGGGGGAGCCTTGGGCTGCATGGGCAGCAGCAGGATTCTACTATGACTGGCTGTGCCAAAGGATGAATTTTTGGAATTTTGAACGAAGTTTGTAGTCACTATTTTTCCCTTCTACAGCAAACGCAGGATGGTTAGTGCAACGTGCCAAATCTTGAATTCTCATTGCATTTTTTACTAGTTTCCTAAGGATATGAGGTTACTGTGATCATGCTCACCACACTCAGTACATCACTGTTTCAGCTCCTTCTCCCAAATATACCAGTGGCAGGATTTGAATTTAAAGTTGACAAGTTGGAGAAACAGACTGAAAAAGAAACGAGGATGAAATTTTGTCAAGACAAGTGCAAAGCACAACCTTTGGCAGGAACAATCAATATCATGAGTACAAACTGGGACTGTATATATAGGAAGTGTTGGAGAAAAGGGTCTGGGAATTACAGTGCACCATAAACTGAACACAAGCCTGTGGCAGACTGCTGTGCAACAGGTGAGCACTACACAGGACTGTATGAACAGAATACTAGTGAATAAGAACTATAAGTAATCCTGCAAGTACTCCTTATATTTTACTGAACACTTGTAAGGCCCCTTTAGGAGGTATATGCTTAGACTGAATGCTGTCCCTACAAAATGAAAGTGATCTGGAATAAACTCATGTCAGAGAAGCTGTGGAAACTCTAGTGTCAGAAGCTTGTAGGTACAGATTAACTAAATAATAAACTGGCAATGTTTACTCCCGTGCTCAGGCAGATATCATCCTGGAGTTTGTGTCACCTCTCTGGTGACCAACAATAATACACATGTTAATGGGACAGCGAGGCTTCATGTGCTCAGGCTATGCATGGAAGCCCTTGCTTTGATCCGGTGGTCAGAGCACGATATCTTTGTATCTGTGTTTGAACTTCAGAAGATAGCATTATCCAGGTAACTAACATCGTTGTTCTTGTGTTAAGGGGGTCAGAGAACCGCTAAGTGTGAGAGAAAAATCCCAAAATGGGAAAAAGCCATCACCAAAAATCTTCTCTTATAGAAACCTGGAAGCAGCATCAGGGAAGAATCTTATGGAAAAAGAAAGCAATGCTTTGAATCACTTGGGCATGCTTTTTTTCCTCATTGAAAGCCTTAAGACAGTAAAAGCATTCTGTGGCAAGCCCCTGTCAATTCTCCTTTCTCCATTTCACAGTTTGTGATTTGTAGGCAATAAGGAGGATCACAGCGTTGCTCCTCTGTGCCGGCATCGGTGCAGGGTTCTTTCTTGTGTTCCCCTGTGACAGGTTTCATTACTCCTCTGAAAAACACCGTACAGGTAAAATGTGAAGGTGCAACAGCACAGATTAGCTAAGGAGATTATGCCTGTGCTTTCCCAAATGGAGAAGGGACAATGGGAGATCATGGACTTTCCTGCCTGACCACGCGTTGCTAAAAAGGGACTTCCACAAACCCAGGAAAATAGTTTACAACTTGCCACCCGAGTCCCTCACAGACACGCTTGGCTTTACCCTTCTAATCTTGGTAGCAGGAAGGAAAATCTGATTGCAATTAATTTTACTTGACAAACAGAGAGTGGAGACACAGAGACAGCAGGGCATGCTGAAGGCAGCAGTGCAGCTGGGCAGCAGAGGTGGGGTAAGAATTCAGTCTGACCTGACTGGGACTCCCCTGGGGGGCATTGCTTCAGGTGCAGGTACACCACCCCTTGCAGCTGTGATTAAACCCATCATAAATAGCCTTAAGGAACAAAGCAGGCCCTTTCATTTGTTGCTCAACTGCATAATTACCACTTCTGCAAATGAGTCAGATTATGGATTCCATACTGTGTTACAGTGCTGCCAACGTTTACCCCATCCCATGCTGCTGCACACAGAGCAGCACCCTGGCTATCTCTCCCTGAAAAGGAGATATTTTGGTAGCAAAAATGAGACTTGGCAAGGAGTATTGCTATTGTGCACATCAGGCTAGAGTGGGGGTAAGGAGAAAAGCAGATAGAAGGGAAAGTATAATACTGCACAGTATGAGTAGTACTCTGAGATCTCATCTTCTATATATACAGTAGTTAAATAACTTCTAAGTGCTAGTAAGAGAAGAAGTATTCTTTCATATATATATATGCATAGAGTGAATGAAAAACAACATATGACCATGTTGCAAAGTAAATTGCAGTAAACACAGATTTTTTTTCAGAGGAAGCAGTGATTGGTTTTATACCTACGCTTTTATTAAAAACACTATGGAGGGACTATATAACTGCTCATCATGCTGAAAATAAACGAAGAGTTAAGTCAATGCATATAGTTTGAAGCTGCTCTATGTATTGCTTTATATGTTTTTCACTGGTCATGGTGGGAAGGTAAACTTGACCTAGAAGAATTGACTCTTACCTGTAAATAGCACAAAGGCTAATGCAGAGCTTTTTGCTCTTTCTAAGCTGTGATAGCCAACATGATTTTTTTTTTCCTAAATTGCTGTTTTAATGGTTTAGCTATTTCAAAATATGTTCAATTATTTTGCTACCTTGTTCAGAAGCTCGTTATTTCCCAGCTGGAAATACAGCAGACTGTGGGCTGGCAGATGGACAGAGAGGCAGAACTGCCATCCCTCAACAGGCAGCACCCACACTTGCTGGGGAATTGGTTTCCTCAAAGCACAGCCCCAGTGTAGGTTAGCTGGCAGCAGTTCAGTTTTGAAGAAATCTCATGATACCCAGTGTTAAAAGAAACATAGTCAAGCGCTCTAAGATGTGACAATACATCTCGCCCACCTTTGGAGCAGAAAAAAACCCCTACAATACATGATAGATTATCAAAAAGTCCTGTCACAAATGAAGACATTTGCCCTCCTCACACTTCATTTCCTTATGTTTTAAGCTATGCACATTCAGAATAAATGGAAAAACCCACACAGTTAACTTTCATTTTGGCACGATAGCTGCATCAAATGCTTGGCACAATGGAGGTACAAGTTACTCCAGTGAAGCTTGGGGGAGGGAGGGAAAGGGAGATGTCTGAGATAGTGTCTGGACTAAGAAAAGTAGTAGAGTGGACTTCTAAGTAATTAAACGTGCGGATTCCCAAGAGCTATTTTACTTGGTGCTGTCTACAACAACAGCAACAAATAGGGCTTATTCTGATCTTCCTCTTCAGAAACTGTTTGTCTACACAACTGGGAAAGTGAGTTTCCTGTGCATATGTGCTCTGTATTCCAAAATACACAGGAAAACACTTGCAGTGCATGTGGGACTTGACTGTGCAGTTTTCACACAGGCAGCCAAACGAGGGAGCAGACTGGAGGACCACAGGGCTGGGTCATGAACACTGCTGCTGAACAAGTGCTTTGGGTTTGGCTGCCATTCAGAGCCCTGAAGGGTACCATCCCCTTGCCCCCTCCAAGCAAGCCCTCATTCAGCAGGTGTCAAACTGTGATGACAATCCAGAGAATGGCAATTGCACTTTTAAAAATGGACAAATAAAACACTGGACCACATACGGCAAAATCCCCCTTCCACTACCACTGACCTGTCAGCATAAAAGCATGCAGAGTGCTATGCCTTCACCAATATTAGCCACTATGAACAGAGTTCATGGCTTCTCCAAGACATTTATCCTGCAGTAAAGTTGGTACTACTAAATAATACTATACTGTAGTAATAATTTATAGTAAATAATTACTATAAATATAGTAAATAATTACTATAGTAATTATTTATTAATGACAGTTTTTAGGCTACTAGTCAGATCAGTGCTTTAAGGGCTTCTGTCTGTCCAGTCAGAAGGCAGGAACTACGGGCGAGTTGTTCATTTCTCTATGTCGCAGAGCAATTGCTGGCTGTAAATAACCATTTCCATATTAAAGGAAAAGCAAAATATATCCTGGAGACCTTCTGGGATTTACAGAGGCTCATCACAACAGGATTCACTTGGCAGTCACGGTGGGTTATTGGAGCTGCCCTACACTGCCTCAATTTTACAAGAAAATAAAGCATATTAGATACATTTAATAAATGAGCGCTGGGTCTTCCCAGGCAATTTTCAGTTCTGCTCTAGGAAGGCCACAGTCCTGTAGCTGACTGCATTGGCATTTCATGCAGATTAAGGAATGCCATATACTGTAAATTACAGGACTAGAGTCTTAGACTTTAAATCCTTCAGGACAGGAGGGCACTTCTAGCAGGAATTATATACAGTGAGTAATGAAAGCCCTATGTATGGCATAATAATGGCCTACTATGTCTATTCATTATTACTGATGATAATATTATAGTTTAGTAACAATTTGCTTTATGCCAAAATTTCCCAGAAAGCATCTGGCTTGTTGAAGGCACAAAAAAGTTTTCCTTTGCTATCCTAATCTGTGGCACAGCTATAGAACACTAAATCCCTGTAAAAAAGAGGCAGAACAGGGGCACTCTTCATCGTCTTACTAAAAGACACTTTCTTAGGGGGAGGTTAATTATTTAGAAAGCAATTTAATTACCTCATTCACCCACTTCACTTGGTCTTCTGCAGCTGGCTGCTCCAGGCTGCTGTGTCTGCTCCCAAACTGCCAGCTCCATGTAGCTTTGGTGTTCCCAACTGCTAGAGCTGTGACTGTCACCCACTCAACCCAGGCACCAGCCCTGCCACTGTCCTGCAAAGCTGCTACATGGTCCCCAGCATGGCGCCCAGCTGTACAGCTCCCCAGGCACTGCATGGGTGTGAGTGGGGACTGTCCTGTCTGCACCTAGGCATGCTTTTCAGGTCTCTCTCCTCCCCCAGGCACAGCAGAGGGAAGGCTTGCATCAGCACTACATTCCCTTGAACAACCATTTAAGCAAGCTCCTCTCAGCAGGATTGGAGGAATGGCAGTAGGTATGGCTGTGTGTGTCTCGCCTGAATCGGCACACAAGTGCTGTAATGTCACGCAAGGTGGCTCTATGTTCCTTAACAAGAATGGGTGGAAATTTTCCCTTTTAGCACTAGCTGATGCAGTCTTGCAGTATTAAAAAGAGGAGAATAATACCCAGCCATTTTGGGATTGCTCTTGTCCTGGCTAAAATAAAACTCAAGAAAACATGTTTGCATGTAGCAGGAACCTACTTTCAGCCTGAGCCTGGGCTGCCCTTGGGGCAATGCCAGGACACCACATCATACAGCTGACAGTCAACAAAATGGACAGATGAGGCAAGAGGGCAGTGATAGCCCCAAGCATGTTTCTGGGGCATGGACCCTCTTCATAGAGGTGCAGCTCTACATCTCACCTGCTCCCCTCCCTCTCATCTGATCCTTTCAGCAACTGCTCTCAATTTTAAACAGTAAAAAGGAAATAATCAGTTTTAGTGTTTTTTTTTTTAACCCTCCCAGACTCTTTCGTAAATATTCCGTCAGCAGTCTGAGCAAATTCCTGTATTGTCTTGTGACTTTGCTTAGTGATTCTTCTGCATTTTAGAGCAACTGCATATCTGTGGAAGAGCACTGGTGGCTCTGTGAGCATTTGTGTTCAAATCCAACACAGAGTAAAATGATGGATTAGCCGAAGGACTGCCTTTCAAATAGAAACCTGTGGTTTGAAACAGATAAGTATTGAGACCCGCCCCCTAGGAGCAGTTAATACCCAGGCTGGACATAAACACATTTTCTAATCCAATGCACTGTATTTTACTCCTAAGCATGTTGTAAAAATTATAGAAAAGAAAAAAAAAAAAAGCTTTAAACAGCCATTATAGACTGTTAAGCATACTTTAGCAAGACAGTATTATGCCTAAAAGACAGCCAGAGTCCTATGAAAGGACCAGGGGAAAAATAAACAGCACCAGAAAGAAAACTCACTGCTGTGGAAATTAGTCATTAGCAATATGGCATTACTGCAGCAGTTCAGCCAAACAGTCCAATTTGACTGTCAGTCTGCTGCTTGTGACCATTTTCAGGATGCTGCTGGTTGTAATCACTCACAATTTCTTTTCTGAACACTGTAGGTTGAATCCTGACCACTCTTAATATTTGTTACCAGCAAAACAAAAAATCATTCTTTAATAGTAAAAATAAACTGCTACTCATGAGGTTTCTTTAAGATGGACCTATACATTATTTAGTTACATTTTCAATAGTATCCTAAATTAAGGCTAAATGCTGTTTTTAAAAGCATGTTGACTGCATATGATAAGAACGTTTGTTCAAGCTTGGTTAAAAAAAAAAGTGGGCTTGATTAATAAGTACTTGCTGAAATACTCAATTTAATCACAAACTTCAGGTCAATTGTTCAAATACATCAAAGACCAGGAGAAACAGAGATTCACTGATTAGCTTATTAGAAGCATTCAAACCTTATCTGCTTCTGCACTACAAAAACTTTGCTTTGGTAGATTGAAGAATTTCTTGGCTCCTAATCCAGATGTCATTTTCTCAAGGAGCTTTCAGGAAAGGAGGGCTTGCAGCTAGTGAAAAGGTCTCATCTGTATTTCTTAACAGAACACAAATATATTGTGTGACCTGGGGGAACTCATTAAGCTGTTGGTCACTTCACTTCCCTCAAAGAAACTGAATACTTCTTTTATTTACTGTGGGGATTATTTCAGCAATACCTGTAAACAAAAGAAATCTTCAGTGGAAGGTAAGACCCAAGTACTGTTTCTTTCCTCTTCAGAAAGTCTGTGGAGCATGACTGTATAAAGTTAAATTTAAAACATGTTATAAGATTCTACGATCTTGCTTCTGAGTGAAGTATATTTTCCTGACTTGGCTCTGTTTGCTGATGTTGAGCCCATGTGTGAGCCCCAAATTAAGGTAAACTCACTGTACCATTGACAATATGGCCACATCTATTTTTAGGATGAGTGTGTGCACAGCCAGCATGCTTAGTTAGTCACGCATAATGTAAACCTCCTTTCCAGCTGCTGAATTAAAGTTACATGTATAACACCATGAGATGGAGTCCATCACTTTTCTGACCAAGGCCAAGCCACTAGGGCTGATAAGTGCCTGTGCATTTGATGCGATGTGGCCATCTATAGCGCATTACATGGGAGGCTACATCTCTGTGTTAGTCTCTCAGCTTGTGCCATAATCAAAAGGGGCTTTTTAATGCTGTAAGGACTGTTTTTCAGACACATTCTTCTCTGCACAACTAATAAGCTCAGACAGCTCCATCTGTAATGAGCATATTCTCATTAGAGTATTGTCTCAAGGTACCACTCTGCAAATTTACTTTTCTGGTGCAGTCAAAAATTTGAAGTGAAATCAAAATGTGAAGTAACAGAATGATTTTTAATACATTTCTAGTCTTGCCACCAGAAAGCCCTGTGCAGCAACAGGAAGAATCACAGAAGAGCTGAGGTTCGAAGGAATCTCTGGAGATCACCTGGTCCAATCACCAGTCAAGACAGGGTCATCTAGAACAGGCTGCTCAGGACCACGTGCAGGCAGCTTCTGAATATCTCAAGGAATGCCACAATCTCTCTGGGCCACCTGTACCAGCACTCAGTCACCCTCACAGTAAAAATAGTGTTCCTTGGTGTTCAAAGGAAGCCTCCTGCATTTCAGTCTGCTCCCTCCCAGTTTCTTGTGCCCCTCCTCACTGGCAGAGCATGAGAGACTGAAAAGTCCTTGATCAGGGTAAGAGCTACTGAGCAACAACTAAAACATTGGTGTGTTATCAGCATTGTTCTCAGACGAAAGCCAAAACACAGCACTGCACCAGCTACTAGGAAGAAAATTAACTCTATCCCAGCTGAAGTCAGAACACCAGTATGCCTAGGTCTCTCTTGTACTGAGGAGCCCAGAACCAGACAGTGTACCAGGTGTGGGCTCACCACTGCTGGGCAGAGGGAAGATCACCTCCCTTGATTTACTGGTGATGCTTTGCTTAATGCAGCCCAGGATACCACCTGCCTTTTTTTTGCAGCACAGGCACATTAATAGTTCAGGATCAATCGGGTGTTCCCCAGGACCTTTCCTGCAAAGCCATTTTCCAGCTGGGGGGCCCCCCAGCCTGTACTGATGCATGGGGTTATTCCTCCCCAACAGGGTGCAGGACTTGCCCTATTGAGCTTCAGAGATCCTGTCATCCCATTTCTCCAGCCTGTCAAGGTCCCTCTCCCTGGCCTTTCAGCCAGTTTTTCAATCCACCTCACTGTCTGGTCATCCAGCCCATACTTAACCAACTGCTCTATGACAGTCTTTCAGCAGACAGCATCAAAAGCCTCACCGAAGTCTAGTCCACCATTCTACCCTCATCTGCCAGGCAAATCTTTTCATCATAGAAGTTTATTGTCAAGTTGGCCCCATGGTTATAGAACCCAAAATGTTTTTACCAGCACCAGCTCTGTAGCGAATTATTGACCTGTACTATCATTGCCTTCCTATTCCTTATACCCTTTTCCTGGCTTGAGAAGGGTATTAAACACCACCTGGGCCCCCATGCCTTTAACTACAGCTTCTAGAACTTTGTAGTCACTCTTGATACCATTCAGGTTTCCCTGGAAGCATCATTTGTGTCCGCACAAATTAACAGCAGAGGATAGTAGCTAGACCTGCAGCAGGCCTCCGCAGCATCCCCAGTCCTGGCCCCTGGCAGGCAGCACGCCTTTCTAGATGACAGGTCAGTTAAACAGAGGGATGCCTCTGTCCCATGCAGAAGGGAGTCACCTGTTTACATGGACTCACCATTCTTCCTGGGTGACCTTACATGATTTAGGATCAGGTGTACCAGATCCTTTGCTTGAAGGCATATCTGGCATCTCATCAACTTGGAGGGTGGTGAACATACTCTTCAGTTGTGAGTCCTTAGGTGGGGCAGGAGCCCATCTCTTGGTGCCAGAAGTGACCCCCTTCCATCCTTCCCATTCTCCAGGAGTTCGCTTACCTTAATATTAGGGGTGCACACTGCCTGTTTCCCTGCTGCAGTTAAGGTCTGGGGTTTAAACCACTGTGTCTCAGAGATCTCATCTATCTCCTTCTTCATCCTCTCTGATGCTGCACAGCCTGCTCACTTCCTCCTGTAACTCCTCCACTTCTCAGCACAGCTCCTCCACGATGGCACACATCCTGCAGGACAGCAGGCATTGGAGAGAAGCCCCAGGTCTTCCCTGCAGCCCAGGGCTTGGAGGGCTGCATCTGCCATCCAGACCCACTGTGCATCACAGCCTCTGCCCTAGCAGGGACAGCTGCTCTGACAGCTGCTGGGCAGACTGCCCTGTGGCATGCCACCACCATAGCTGAGGCTGTGACAGCAGCACAGATACAACTGAGGCCCCCTTTCTCATGCTCTGCTGCACAGACTGCCATCTCTGAGAGCTGTGCTCTCTGCCATAGCTCTTACACAGCCCTCTCCTGAGCACCAGCTAATGGATGCTTCACCCTCCTTAAGCAGGACACCTGCAACGAAGGCTCCAGGCACCCTGGGTCAAGGGCAGCTCATCATGCTCATTAGAAGCTGCTAGAGCCTGTGTCCTCCTGGCTCCCTTTTCCTCATCCTCACCTGGCAGCAACAGGCACCCTCCAGTTTCTCAGAGGGTTCTCAGGTGTGCCAAATGATCCTGGACCTTGCCCACAAAAGGCCCAGAAGCTCCCAAAGCAGAATGCAGAGACTGCTGACCAAATAGTTGTCTCTGTTGCTTGCAGCCAAGAATATTTTACTAAAACTTCCAACACTTGTTCCTATAGACCTTTGTGTGCTCTCTGTGTATGTTAACTCAAGTATGCATTTAATTTGTGTGAATGCCTTCAAATGTATTATGTATATGTAAGTGTATTTATGTACATGTCTAATATATATACATATAAATTTCAGGCCCCCTTTGTATTGAGATGTAGGCAGTCTACATCACTGCTTGATCTTCCTGATATGTTTAACTGCCCATCATCAAGGCTGTGGATAAACAGTTCTGGAGAGTTTTCTTGAACACCCATTATGTTTGGGACCCAAAAGACAGCCAAGTATGAAAGAGGTGAAACTCTAGGGAGTTTAAACATACCAGCACAACTGCACTGCATCAGACCAATGGTCCATCTGAAAGTGTCCTATAGCAGATGCCTGTAGGGGAGCATAGCGGCAGGGCAAGCAGGTATGGGTACTTCCCCAGCTTCCAGAGGCCTGTGCAGAAGAGAAGGTCTCCTTAACTCTCTTTATAACACCCCTGCCCAACCATATGTTCAGGCTGGGATGAGAGGATTTACTCACAAATTCAGCTTCTTTGACCACATGAATCATTCTGAGTTTACTGACATCCATTAAAGCCAAGTGAGCTAAATGTTTTCTCTTTTAGAGCTCTCCTCAGGGTATTTAATTAAAACCAGACTCCTCACCAAAAGAATTCCGTCAGATTAGCTCTCATGAAAGCATTACTGTGAAAGAAAGTAATTGCTTGGGAAAGAGTTATCCCATAACATGTTCTTGTATTATAAAAGCCATTTCTCTTCACATTCCAGGTATTCTAACAGGAAACAAAGGACCATAGCTGTGTGTATGGTTTATGTCTTTTTTCCTCTGTATAGTGTTTTAAAGATGATTTGACAAAAATGTTTGTTTTGCTTCTTCATTAAAGCAGAAATTAAGCTGCAGTTAAGAAAATAAGAAAGTAATTAAGGGTGATGGATTACTGCTCATCTGAGGTCTCCTGAAAATTCCCTGGTGTCAGACTAGTACCACCTCCAGCCCTTCCTCAGAAGACTCTACAGCTGAGACAGAGGAGATCCTGAGAGGGCATGAAGGACGTGAGTATGCTGAGGTCCTCAACTGCTCAAGGTGTGACATTCACCTTGTAGCAAAGCAGCACAAATGCCAAAGGATTCAGGGAAAGAAGGGGTGAGTGGGGCCATGAGTCACTTATTTAATCTCTTTTTTGGCTGGAACAATTTCTCTCCATCTGCACACACCTGGACTATGATTAATTAATACTCCTGCAGCATGTTTGAACTGTGCATGCTCTAGAATTGATTACAGTTTTTCTTTACCTAATTACCTAACTGGGGAGAAGGACCACATTGCACCAGCAGTCCAGAGACTGTGTTACTTTCATGTGGGCACGTTTCAAGGCAGATCGTCCTCTGTTCCTGCCAAGTGCTATACACCAGGATTCACCTCCTTATTCTGTAGGTTCTGCTATGACAGATGAGCAGTTCAAGTGAGGGGATGACTTGCTTTTCCTCCAAACTAGTCAAACTGCCATAGAGTTGTTCGTCAGTGTATTTAAAACAGAAATTTGGGCAACTAGGTTTAGACAAGAAGGGAAGAGTGTTTTAAAGGAGGAGCAATGAGCACTGTGCTTACCTCTCCACTGGTCCAACCTGTCTGCCCAAGAATCTAAATGCAAACTCACTCCCTTTCTTTGTGTCAGTGTCAGCCTGGTAAAAGTCATGTTTTGCTAACTTCTACTTTGATAACTTTATTTTGATGAAATAACCCCCCCACCCCTGTTACTCATTTGCCTGAAAATATTAGAAAGGGTGCATCTGTTATAGATCAAACAGCTCCTATATGACGACTTGTCTCACCACCTTGATTTCAAAAGTAATGTCAGAATTGCTTTCTTATCTCCCCTGACCCATCTCTGTAGCTTTTACTGTCTCTCCCACTTTCTCTGCCTATGGAAGTGAGTCACAGGTTATGGTCCCTGGAATAATGAGCTATTTGGTCACCTCTTTTACTGCCTTATTCTCCAACTAAAACTAATGCAGTTTTTCTTAATAGTGAAGGGAATCAGTAACTCAATTAAACAGGGGAGCATTTTAATCTCCTGGGGAACACTCCATTCAGAGATCATATTTTGCCCAAGAAATAATTAACCTCTATGGAGCATGGAAAGCATAGGTCCTATGTACTGAAGCCTTTCTTAGATGTCAGATACTTACTTTTATACATCCCTTGGCCTTGGTGCACTTCATTATTCTGAATCCTCTAATGATGCTATGCTGAGACCAGTGGAACATCAGTACTAACACAGCCTTGCCCTAACACAGCCTGTGCAGCGAAGAAACAAAACATGAAGACCTTAGAAGTACGATGTGCCAAAAAACATCACACATTGTGTAACAGCACCAGCATACCCCTCCAGTTAGGCAGAGACTGACCTTTTCAGAAGAAAGAGGGCAATATATATTCACTGGGAAAAAAAAGCAATTAAGGTGGGATATTTAAAAGCACAATACTGGCCTAAATCACTGCTCACAATCAGAGACATGGCTGAACTGCCCTGGTGGTAGGAAGCCAGGTATCCTGGGTGCAGGTTCACAACACTCTTGTAAGGGTCTGTGCCCCCAAGTCCTAATGCAAGTCTGATTTGTAAGCTATTTAGAAGTTTTGTTAAAAGCTCGCTCACTCACTCTGTGGGAGCACTTTTGACTCTCTTCCTTTCCCCAAAGCACTGACTACTGACACCAAAAGCACTCAATCTGCCTGGATGCTGTGATAAAGACATACAGCTGTTACAGTAAGCACACTCCCCTTGTTTCCCAGAGTGTAGTACGGTAGCTAGTTACCAGACCTCCCTCCTGTGTAGATCAGTAGCTATGGGTTCAGTTAGGTTATAGTAACCTTGGCTTAGTCCATCACTATCACTTGAATAACAGCACAGTTATTATCAAATACTCAGTGTGGTCTTTGTTCTCCTGGAAAGAGGCTATTGCTTTCTTAGCTGGTCCCTTGGCTGATATAATTCTGTAAGAGCCTGTAATAATAGGTTCTTCACTAAGTTTGCCATATAATAACATCAACAACATTGCATCAAATCTATGTCCAGTTTCCCTCATTTACCCCCCCCCCCCCCCCCAAAAAAAAAAAAAACACAAAAACAGTGCCTTTGGGTAAACTGTGTCTTTCATCATTTGGCATTTGACAGCAGTAATTTTATCCACCACACTGAGAAGGGAACATTTTGTTTACTCCGCATAGAACAAATATCCCAGAGAATTATTCCTAGATTAAGCATTAGGAAAGATGGTAATGAAAGACCTTGTTTCACTGGACAACTAATTACACTTGCTGGAGATGGCAGCTTAAAGAGTAATGTAAACAAACACAGTGATTCCCCTCAGGACACGCCATGTGCAGTTCTGTAATGAACAAAGTCAGCTGAGAGCCCTTTGGCTGAAATGTCATTAGTGACATTAAGAAAATGCCAGTGCTTGCTGATATATGCAAAGTCCAGGGACTCATCAGAACTGAGAAAATGTTGCCTGTAAATTTGAAGTCCACCAAAAATGCAGTTTCAGATCAGTTTTGCAAGTACTTTTGTTACTCCCACACTTCAGCCTACAGTAAACAAAAAACCCCTCCTGATTTCTTACTTCAGCCACTGAACTAAGAGTATAACTATTTACTCTGGGACAACAGACTTCACACTACAAGGTTGCTAGAAGATTTAAAAAAAAAGAGCTTTTTAAAACATTTACATTCCTTGTGCCTCTACAGGCAATATCTAGCTGTACTGATCTTCCTTGTTCACTCACCGGTCACATGCATGCTTTTTTAGCACCTTTTCACCCTGCCCTTAGATGAATCCTGACTAGCTCGCGCCAACAGTAGTCTCCAAATAATTTGTACAAGAAGTATGTAATCATCCCTCTTTTGTGCCACCAAGACCTGCATCACCACGAGAGCTGCCATACTCAGGCTAATGGCTAAAAAGGTAGGTAGGACTTTTATTCCTTAATTTTGAGTGGCCGCAGGACAGTACCTATATCTGGGCCAGGTACAGGATCCACCTAATGCTGCCGGTGGAGAGCAGAGTCACACCTAGTCTCCACTGGCTGTACCTGGAGCCCACACAGCTGTCTCAGGTGTAGATATAAGTAACTCATGCCCTTGTGGATGAAGCAGAGCATCCGCCTCCCTTCCAGCTGCTGTGTCAGAAGTGTACAGTTATTCTGTGGGCCCTGTGTTGTATCTGACTGCATGTCACCTTATGTAACATGTAACTCATGTAAGCTTCATGCAACATGAATATAGGGAGCCTACTGCTGTTTAGATCACTGACCTGCTCCTTTCACAGTGTAAAATCTTTTAATGCTGACACAGCTCATGCTGTCTGCTTCCCTAAGGTTAAATAAATACTATCCCATCTGCTTCTGCTCTGTTGGTCTTACCAGCCATATTTAGGCACAAAGCAATCTGGGAAGATTCTTCACACCTATTGTTGGGGCTCATTTGTGTGTGCTGTGTAGCAGCAACAGAAATGCTGCAGATATCCAGCCCTCACTAAAAACCATGCGTATTTGCAATCAGAGAAAATTGAACCTCAAACTGGATTCCTAAGTCCCAGTCCCAGTTTAGCAGGTTTAACTAGCTCAGGCACAGCACTGTGCTTCTTCAGTGCTGGACTAATCCATCTCTGCACCTCCCAGTTCTGACAGAGTTCTGGCAGGGGTGTGGGCAAGCCACAGGATGAGTGAGACCTGCAGGCTCCTATGTTTGCAAGGCTTTGCCACACCAGGGTTATCAACTCCGTTAAGGGTGATAAACTGGTCAAAGCTTTCTGTCTATTTTTGAAACACCTATGGCTTCTGAACCAACACTTATTTTAGCTTGATATTCATTGTGTTTCTTTGTGATTTCATGTTATGGCTTACTCCTTTCTGCTCCACATCCAGATCATTCAGTTCTTCCCAGATTTCTTTATTTGCCTCTAAATTTACCCCTGGATATTTGACCACGCTTGCTACCATAGTAGCTCATCACACCAGGGACTTGCTGGAAGACGTCTAAAAGCCCATCTGACTTTACACTTTCTAAAAACCCCAAACCAAACGAAATATGGTGCATGGCTTAGCCCCATACTGAAACAGTTGGATCATGCACCAAACCAAAAACTTCAAAACACTTCACTGAACTGAAACTCATGGCACCAGAATGTTTTGCTCCACCAGGCACTAGAGCTGCCTCCTTTTCTGACACAGGCATCCACTTACCATACTAGCTGATACTGGAAGATTGTATTTTAAGTAAAGACGAGAGAATAGTTGGCTGCTTGGATAGACTCCAAAGGCAAATTGTTTTATTCTTATCTATAAACCAGACCTGAACTGGGGATTGTCAAACAGCTTTAAGGCCAATCCCTTCTTCTAGGAATCTCAAACCAGCACTAAAGTCCAGTGCACCAAGAACTGGGTGCAATAGAGTAGCAACAGAGTAAATGAACTCCATTTACAGGAGCCTTTCCAAAGGGCACCATTTTTCCAAACAACTTCATAGTATCTAAATATTACCAAGGCACACAAAATAGCAACTCATACACAAGTTAAAATCATTTGGAAGACTAGCACCACCAGCCCATATTTGTCTGAACAGTGTTTGGCTTCATCTTGTCTGTTCCTGAATAATTTTTCTTCATGTCACAAAATCTGGGATGGCTGAACATCCCTGCAAAAACTGTGACTATTTCAGTAGCTCCTACAGCTTTTCCTTATTTTCAGAAAAATCCCTTTTCTATTTTCAGCTTCTACAACTTTAAGCAGAGGAACAGTTCTTTTCTTTTTCTATTTTCTTTGAATGTCATTTACCCATGATTTTGTTAGGAATAAAGCATAGTTAAATGATTTCCTTTTGTCTGCGGTTAATATAGGAAAAATTAACAATTAATCGTAAGCAGAATTAATTGAGATGGGAGTTTTCCAGACCTAACCTACCTTTCAATTTCTTTCAATTATGTTTCATTAAAAGTACTCTATGTCATTGGTAACAGTTATGTGAGGTTTATATGACAAGGAGAGAAGCCAGCTTAAAATGTCAATTTTCTACCACATCAAAAGCATAACATTTCTGCAACTACATTACTGAGCATCTATGTTATTATTAATCAGAAGTGAATTTCTTTATGTTATTCCTGAGTAAATAAATGCATTATGCCATAACAAAACTCTTGGATGCACCTCTTGGTGCACAATTTGCTCGCCTTGTTTCAACTTGTGATCAATACCCCTCTACGTCTTTCATAGTCAAATAAGAGACTGTTTCTGGGGACACAGACAGGAATTACACATCGCTTAATTCTGCTCTAATAATATTTGAATAATTTATGGGAGCAGTCATCTTGACAAAAACTATGCAAATCTGATCCAGTCATGGTGAGAGGAGTTCCTTTCTAGAGATGTCAAAGTCATCAGAAGGTGTAATTAGCAGCTTTGATAATTATTGGGGTATTTTTTGTTGCTTACAGTTTTATAAATATCTTCATAAGAGCTCTCCTTAGCCTGTCAACAAAAGTTTAAGGCAATAAAATTGTATGAATGCAAAATGAGTGTTCATTCTATTGTTTTCTCTGGTTTTATCACCTGAGCCATATTTCCTCCTAATCTGGTGATTTTCTAGGCTTGTTAATGCTGCGGTGAATTTTCTCTTTGAATTACTTTCTCTTTACATGGCACAAAGACGTCACTGAAAAGCTCAATACAGAGGAGGTTTGCAAGCTATTCTAAGAAGAAAAACCCTGAAGATGATGCAAAATCCGGTGAAGACTGTGAAAAACCTCTCTCCCCATATCCTTGGAATGCTTCCCAGATGAGGTGCTGCGCTTTTGTGCCAGACTTTCTCCCCCAAAAGAAAGCAACAGTGACCTGGGTCCATCTTTTGTTCCTTGCACAAAGCACCAGAGAGGTACACCTCAGCTTCTCACTCAAACAGCCCAGACTATGAGCCCAGCACATTTATTCAGGAGCATACATGAGGGTTTATATGCCAGCTCTGTTCTTGGAGACTCTCACTGTAGGAAAATGAGAAAATAAACTACTTAACTGTGCAAGTAATTTAGCTGGAGCCTGTTATCCATCTGCTAATACAGTGCAGCCTGAAAGCTTTGCCAATGACAGATTAAGGTCAACCAAATGATCATTCCTACGAGATACACTACTCTTCCTAAATGTATTTTTCTTTCATTACATTATGAAATGAAGATCAAAGAGCCTATAATAATATTACATTAGTATAAATTTCTTGTAGTGAAGCTACAACAGGTTTCTTGCATAACACTGGTTAGACAGTATGTTTAAGACAACATCTCGGGTCTCAAGAGCTTACAGGCCAAAAAGGAAAAACACAGGAAAAACTGCAGAAAGAAAGTGCTGTTGTTTCATTTTAAAGGGACAGAACTAAAGCAGAGGGATATGGGAATGGGGCATATGAGGTTTGTGGTCACTAAAATAACAGTGGCAACTTTAAAGCCTGCACCCATTGACACAGTGAGGCTGAAACTCCACCATGATATCCCGAAGAATGTTTTCCCTGACCCTCAATTTATGCTGACTTGTTTTTGTAGAAACACTTTTTCTGAAAGGTTTTTAAGATCAGCTTGAGACAGCTTTGAAAATCCCAGCCTGCACAGCAACGCACACACACACAAACCACATGCATCAAAAGACAACATCTTTGTATGAAAAGTGTTAAGCAAACCAAGTTACAGGGACTGCTACTTCTGCAGCCCAAAACATAAGACATCAGATGCAGAGAGGTAATTAGTAGTATTAAATTTTATGTCTGGAAGGTTACACAAAGGTAATTCAGGCATGTTTCAGATTCAGACACAGGTCTTAAGTACTAAATAGTCAAGCTTCATTTGCTCAGGCACATTGCTCAAGTGTTTTAAATCTTCGCACAAGCTGTCTTGTCTCTCACTACTGCTCTAACCACGAGAAAATGCTCTTTCCTCAAAGCCAGACGCAGAAGTGAGGATGATAACACTGACCTCTTTTCTGTGTAGAGCACTTTAATACCTAGTGATGAGAAATACTGCCTGGAAGCTGGGTACCGTTACATAAACTGAGCATCCTCATGCCAGTAATCCACAGATGTCTCACAGATTCTTGTGTAACGGACTGGCAGGCGTGGTGTGTACGTTGCCTTCCTCAAAGAAGCTGCTTTGCACAGAGGATAAGAGCCCACTTAGCCTGTCCCACAGTAGCTCAGCTCTGACAGTGCCCCACCTGTGCCACTCACAGCACAGGTAGGAAGAACAATAGCTTGTCACTGCCTAATTAGGGACCGCAGTGCAATGCCAGACACATGAGGAGTCACAATTAACAATGTTTTGAGCTACACTTTTGAAGGGGAAGAGGGGCTGGTAAAAACGAGTTTGGTGGAAGTAAAGGCAGTCTGTCAGAAATTCAGTATTTTAAGGTTGTTCAGAAACTACTTTAGTCCCTCTCTCTCCTTAACTCTCATATGTCCTGGTAAAAAAGGAGAAAAAAGGAATAATAGGAGAAAATAAGTCTGGCTTTTTAAAAAGAATGATTCACTGTGAAACAAATTTTGTCACACACTAGAAAAGCTTTTTCAAAAGAGATGAAGCATGAAGAGACGGGGTCATGAGTGTTACACATTGCTGTAGGTGCTTAAGATCTGGATTTCATCAGTGCAAATAAGGCAAAAAAATGTATTGAGATACCTAACACACATGCCTAATTACCTCACCATTCCCATAAGGATTTTGCAGAATACTCTCTCCCTACAACATAGGTATGCTTTAGTTGCAGTAGTGAATGGTCAATGTGTTTGGAAAAAAAACAATGAAGGACTTTAGACAGAAGGAATCTAGACCCTCTAGACTCTATAATTTATGGAAAGTCAATTTTCAAAGAGGACACCTGAGGTTTTTTAACATGCCAGAACAGCACACTTGTCCTTTCTTTGCTTTCATTCTTGAAAGTAGCAAACCAAATTAGGGTAAAAGAATCCCACCAAAGTCATAAAAGCCACCCTTCTAAAAAACTAAGGTATTTTTAAAACCTGATGAAACTGTAAGGAACAGAACAGGGTTCCAAAACTAAGGAATTTTTAAAACCTGATGAAATTGTAAGGAACAGAACAGGGTTCCTTATAATTGAAAAGTGTTAAGCTGTCTGAATTCCATCAGGACCCAAGAGGCTGAATCTCTGTTACAGAAGGCTCATGATCATGAACTGCAGAAACTTTCCTCTTAAATTCCAGCTAATGAAACCTGTTCCCCACTAATGAAAAGCTGGTTGTATGAAATAGTTGATTATGTCCTTGGGCCACATATGAAAAGCTTGCAGTACAGGAACTGAAATTCAGGGTAGATGTGTAAAAGTAGCCAAGAACTTGGTGAGTTATAGATGCTGGACTGCATCTGTTATCTAACAGAATAATGGCGCAGTACAGTGTGGCAGTGCCTGCTGTGCTCCTAAGCCATAAATGTATGTTCCTCACCAGAACCATTACCAGGTGTGCTTCCTAACCACTGATTCCTAACTGCTAAATTTTAAATTCTGTAGGATTTTTCCTAATTAATAACTGACTTGCGAAGTCATTGAAATACTGTCATACTGTAGGAATCATCAAGCATTGTGAAAGTGTGATCTGTAACCCAGATTGCAGCGGAATTAGCTCAGATAGGCGATGAATTTGGGGGTTACTCCCAGTTTGTGCATTGTTCTTTAAGAAATGCATCACAGTGGATCCACAGATTTCAAGGACTGCCACACTCAAGCTTTCAAAGATCCTGTACTCGACAACATAAATCACCATATTGCCTTCAAAACCATTGGGTATTTAATATAGCAGCCTTCTTATTCATTTTACTCACCTCTCTAGTTTAGAAATGTGATTCCCACATAAGCAGGTGATTTCAGGATCTCTGACTTTCAGCAAAAAATGGAAGTATCATGAGACTCCATTGGAAACCAAGACAGGGACCATGCCTCACTTCCCAACTGCACCAGAGGGGCACCACCAGAGAAATGTGCCCCTGCTCCACATTTCTAATTAGCTCAGACGTTGTAAATTAGAAAGCTCATACCTATTGACTTAATGAATGATTAAAACTCATTTTCTCTCAAACCCCTGCTGACAGGCCAGGCATACCCTGCTGAGCAGCCACTGCTGATAGGCCACACATACCTTGCTGAGTAGCCCATGCCTGGTGTGGTTTTGAGCAGCGGTGCTGGGCTGGGGAGGTCTCCTTACTCACCCCATCCCACCCACTCTCCCTCCACCCCGGGAGGAAGCAAACCCACCCTCTGCACGGAGCCAGGTGATTCATTGACGGGGGTTTGCACCATCTGTGCCGATTTACACAGCACTGGTGCCCGAGCACTTGGCACACGGAGCCTAAGATGACTCACTCCAAAACGTCTAAATGGGGAGATGATGTGTGAATTGAGCTTGGCTCTCACAGCCCTCAGCTCTGCGTTTCCTGCAACTCTGAAGTGGTTTAAAGTGTTATTAATGTATTTGTCTTAGCTGCTAAGGGAGTTACTAGGTGGTGGTAAACACAACTGGGGTGAAGAGCGTGAAGGATGCCACTGAAAGTAACCCTGAACAGCTATAGCTGTCACTCTGGGAGAGGAGGAGGACGTAACCTGCTCATGGGCCAGCCAGGTGGCATTTTTCTCCACCATGGTGCACAATGTATTTGCCTCCTTGCAGTCCTCCTCACCCAAGTGCAGAGGAATTGTGCTGGCCTTGCTCTTGTTTGTGAGATCACCTGGAAAGCTCACTCACTCCGTTCACTTTATGAGTGCCAGGAGCCTTCTGACCGCACCATTGAAATATTTAGGAATGCCTTGTGCGGTGTAGAACCAGTGACACCGGCTGAAAACATGCATATGATCCAAGATATATCCATGATCTGGGCTCTGCCCATTTTACACCATTGCGTCTTGTTGCGGAAAGTGTCCCAACAGCATCAGCAAAGGGTTGTCTGCACAGAAAGGCAGTGGTACTTCACACACTTAAATACTATTGAATCTCACTAAGATTGCTGTAGCAAGACCTCATTTAAAATACAATATTTGTTAGCTACTTAAGGGCATTTCATTATCTTTCATAACTATAATTTTAAAATTCCATTTTTCATTTTTTTTTGTTAAAAGAAACACAGGGAATGCTTTTGGTTCTCACATAAGGAAGGTTTATAGTAGCGCAGATCCAGAGTTAGTTTTAATAAGGGTAAGCAAAAGGCAAATTTGTAGAACTAAGTATTAGATGTCTATTTTTTTCCTCATTATTGGAAAAGGTAAATCTAGTTTAGCTAAGAACAAAAGAGAGGTGCAGCAGAAGGGGTTTAAATCAAAGGCCACGTTGCTATTTTTGACTGGCAAAAACTCCTGTGATTTAACTTCAGAGCACGCCATACAGTGCAGCACAATGCAAAATCTAGCAACATGCTGACAACGTTGTTTTAGCTAGAATGGGTTTCCCTCTCAGTAGCCTTATTTGGAGATATTTACATTTACACCAAAAATTATCAACAATCTTTCTTTTTTTAAATATGTTTTATCCTATTATTCCCAAAACAACATTTTCAGCGGAGTTTGCAATCAAACACAGCTCAATATACAAGTCCCTGCTGGTAAATCTCATTGCTGGTGATAAGTAAGCTGCCATTTTTATAAACCAATCAACAACAACAGCAAAAAAATTCAATCAGCTTGCTAGCAAGTTCTCAATTCTCTCTTACTATTCTGTAAATAAAATCCCTCCTGGAAATTTATAGGAAACGTCAAGGTTTATTTTTCCTGTTTGCATTCTGAAATGGCATTATTTTCAGATCAGTTAGTTCACACTGAGCCCTTGGACCAATTATGCTTCATTATGTTGTTTGTAATGCTAGTATACTAACTGGTGAAATGAAACTTTTACAAGCGATACAACAAATTGTGTTCACAATTAAGGCAGAGCATGTACCTTTCCTGGACTGCCAAAATACTGTCTCCAGGCTTCCAATGGGAGAGTTATCATACGTCTTAGCAGCAGCCCCCAGCTTGTGTTCCCCCTTATCAACTGGCCATGTGTGGGGCAGAACATGATCAGGATGCTCAGTGCCTCCAGGCAGGACATGCCACATCCAGGCAATAAGAAGAAAGGAGATACCTCACTTGACTCTCACATCTCTGCCAGGCAAAGAGAAATATATAGCGCAAGGGAGAGTCATATCATGTGAACGCAGGGCTAAGATAAAGGAAGCACCTGTCTTCTCCCACCACTGATTATTAACTTAGGCAGCATAGCTCTTTTCTGTGTCATGTCTGCTGAAAATGGAAGAACCTCTGCTTCGGCCACAGGCTTTAATGTGAGGGAGCAGACTAAAAGAGCCGATCAGTCCAAAACATTCAATTTTTACAGTTAAACCCTCCAACATTTAAGAGTCCTACAAAATCCATGTATTCGTACAATGCATTTGGGGTGCCATCTGGTCACTGCTTCATCAGCAAATTATCTGTAAGTGAAGAGAACACACCAGTCATATGACTCCTGGTCTGCATCACTGCTCGCCATCATACTCTGGACACCCTTTCAAATAGGACTGTGTGGAAGTGGAAAAGAACCAAGTGCAAACCTTCTTCTAGAGGACTGTGTTGCCTGGTCCTGCCCTTCCCTACTACTGTCCTCTAGGAAAGTAAGATGCTCTTTCTTCCTTCTTCTGTCTTCATCATGAAAGCGTGCATTTTCATTTTTTCCACAATCAGCCACAGATTAGGTGATACATTTTCCTTCACTTCATGTGCAAGTTCTTTCATTAATGACGACTGGAAAAAGGGAAATATAACCCCCATATTCAAAAAGGGGAAAATGGATGACCCGGGGAATTACAGACCAGTCAGTCTCACCTCCGTGCCTGGCAAAATCTTGGAGCAGATTCTCCTGGAAGGCATGCTAAGGCACATGAAAAACAACAAGGTGCTTGGTGACAGCCAGCATGGCTTCACTAAGGGGAAATCCTGCCTTACCAATTTGGTGGCCTTCTATGATGGGGCTACAGAACTGATGGACAGGGGTAGAGCAGCTGATGTCATCTACCTGGAATTGTGCAAAGCGTTCAACACTGTCCCACACGACATCCTTGTCTCTAAATTGGAGAGACATCAATTTGATGGATGGACCACTCGGTGGATAAAGAACTGGCTGGATGGCTGCAGACAAAGAGTTGTGGTCACTGGTTCAATGTCCGGCTGGAGACCAGTAACAAGCGGTGTCCCTCAGGGATCGGTGTTGGGACCGGTCTTGTTTAACATCTTTGTCGCTGACATGGACAGTGGGATTGAGTGTGCCCTCAGCAAGTTTGCTGATGACACCAAGCTGTGTGGTTCGGTTGATATGCTGGAGGGAAGGAATGCCATCCAGAGGGACCTTGACATGCTTGTGAGGTGGGCTGATGCCAACCTCATGAAGTTTAACCATACCAAGTGCAAGGTCCTACACCTGGGTCGGAGCAATCCCAGGCACAGCTACAGGTTGGGCAGAGAAGAGATTCAGAGCAGCCCTGCGGAGAAAGACTTGGGGGTGTTGGTTGATGAGGAAATGAACATAGGCCGGCAGTGTGCGCTTGCAGCCCAGAAAGCCAACCGTATCCTGGGCTGCATCAAAAGGAGTGTGACCAGCAGGTCGAAGGAGGTGATCCTGCCCATCTACTCTGCTCTCGTGAGACCTCACCTGGAGTATTGTGTGCAGTTCTGGTGTCCTCAACATAAAAAGGACATGGAACTGTTGGAACAAGTCCAGAGGAGGGCCACGAGGATGCTCAGGGGACTGGAGCACCTCCTATATGAAGACAGGCTTAGGAAGTTGGGGCTGTTCAGCCTGGAGAAGAGAAGGTTGCATGGAGACCTCACAGCAGCCTTCCAGTATCTGAAGGGGGCCTATAGGGATGCTGGGGAGGGACTCTTCATTAGGGACTGTAGTGATAGGACAAGGGGTAACGGGTTCAAACTTAAACAGGGAGTTTAGATTAGATATAAGGAGGAAATTATTTCCTGTTAGGGTGGTGAGGCACTAGAATGGGTTGCCCAGGGAGGTTGTGAATGCTCCATCCCTGGCAGTGTTCAAGACCAGGTTGGACGAGGCCTTGTGTGATACGGTTTAGTGTGAGGTGTCCCTGCCCTTGTCAGGGGGGTTGGAACTAGATGATCTTAAGGTCCTTTCCAACCCTAACTATTCTATGATTCTATAATGAGATACAGACTATGGTGAAGGGAACTGAAAAAATCTAAATACAACTTCAAGAGCAACCAAGATATTTAAGGAGAATTTCCTCCTAAGATCTTGGCACTACAGAAGTGCAAATAAATAGAGGGGGTAATGTAAATGCAGATATCTACTGATGAACGTAATACAACTCCAAAACCAAAGGAGATTCAGGATATCTGTGACCTAACATTGCCCCAGTTATAAAGCAAGAAAGTTTAACTTGGTTGCAACACTTCTGGTGTATAAATGAGTGTTCAGATTCCCAGGATTCCCAAGAATGTGGAGTCCTTTTAATTTTTTAGGTTTCAGAAGTTTACAATTCATGTCACTAATTTAGCTGTTGAAATCCAGCCATAGATTTTAAATTGGAAGATGTTGACCTTGACCTCTTTATTTCAGTTTCACCAACTGGAAAGCAGAGATAAGAATATTTACCTCAGTGTCTTCTGATTATGAATAGCTGCTACTGAAGCAGTTTGACCATGGAAACATCATCCGTCGATGCTGCCCTCTTACAGAGCAAATTAGTAACTTTCTTTTTGCTGCGTATGCAAGAAGCAGTCAAAAGGAAATTGCACTAGACTCGTAGGATGTTTCCAAAGAAAATACCACCAAACAGAAGCATCTATTTCCTTTACTGAATCAGTAAAAGGCTTTATTTGGAGTTGTAAGGAAAATACAGGCAAAAAGAACAGTGCAGGCAGGAGATAATGCATTCCCCATTTGGTATTACTTCTTAAATAACTCTCTACAGGGAGGGCAGAAAGACCCTCCATACATGCCCTTTATGGCATAGTATGCTTTGAACAGTGACAGCTCTTCATTTTAATACACTACATTCATACAGAGGAGTATGGACAGTGGCAGAACTGCAACTAAACTGCGTAGAATTTACCACCAAACTTTAGTTGGCGTTTACTACTGATTACCCCTCTAACTTCTGTAGCAAGTTATTTTTAGGAAATATATTTTCCTAAGTGGAAGGAATCTGATAAAATGAGATATTTAAAATTGGTTAAATAATGATCCCATGGGAGGCTGGGTTTCTAAAGAGTATGTTCTACAGATGATCTGCTTGCACCTGAGCGTCTCCTGGGATGAGCCCCATGATGTTTGTGATTTGTGAAAATTGTGTTACAAAACCAAGAAACGAGGGACCCATTTTGTGAGATGAGCATCGATTTATTGTAACCTGGAAGAATAGCAATTTAGATGATTTCACTGAAACATTAAACAAATAACATAATTGAAGAGCATCTCATATCTGCAAAGATGAAATTTAGTGTGATCCTACTAGAGACAAGGAAATCTAATAGATAATGTGCGCAATATGAAAATAATAATAGTCCCATAGTTGTTCTATGAGTTTCTAAAGTGTTTTGAAACCACACACACCTTTATCAGGGCACTAATTCTCTACATCACTTAAATACATGCACAGATCCTTTCCAGAATATTTAAGCATATTTGTCTTTCAATACAAGCCTTTAGTTAATCTTATGATTGCATAACGTGGTGAAATGCCAGTTAACACCAGAAAGACCAGCTATCTCAGGAAGAGGTGGGAGAGGAAAACCAAGAAATCCTCTGAGCGTGATTCATTGCACATATAAGGAATCACATTTCCAAATATAGGGTGTTATTATTTTGATACTGTACAAAGAAACAAATGCAAACTCTGAAATCCTGTACTGAAGCAACCAAGTGGTCTTGTATCCATGTGGCCTTGCTGGATACCACTTTGTTTCTCAGTGTCCTGGTTTATATATATGTTTTAAGAATGCAGAAGAAACAGTTGGCAAAAAAATCCAATATACTGAATATAATAACTGTGTTCATCATAAAGTGCCATTTATATTTGCTGGCCAGCATTCACTATGTTCTCAAAAGATAAATAGTTTCAGGATGACCATTTATAGCATCTCCTTCATGGAGAATCTGTATCTGTATGTAATCATCTGAATACGTACACCATATGTATTCAGATGGATTTCTATAATGGTCTCAGTGAGGAGCCATACCCTATTCCCCATCTGCCTGGCTATACAGATTTGGACAAGCCATTTAAACCATGAGTCATTCAAAGCATTTGAGTTGTGCCAAAATAAGACATCTGTATGTTTGACATTACATTATACAATACTCAGCTGCATTTGAATAGTCTCAAACTCAATTTCAGCACCTATAAAACAAGCACGATATTCACCTTTACAACACAAGCTGAGATACTTTGCTGAAATATGTCACTCGATGAGGTTTATATCCTAAAGCACTCTGAATTCTCACAGGAGGAAAGAGAATAAAATGAGTGGTATAAATGAATAAATTATGGCAACAAAACTTCTAGATTTTCCTTTACTTTCTTTACTTAGTGAAATAATTTCTGTTTCTGCTTTTGTATCAGTGTTTCTCCAATACTGGATTGCATTAGATAGCACTGTCCAACCCCTAGCTTGAATTAGATGAAACTGAAATAGAAAGAGGATTAAAACCATAATATTTCAGAAATAGAAACTGGGTCAAATATTAAAGCTTTCCCTGGGGTTTGCCAGAAAAGTTAGAATTAGGTTGAATTCAGCACTGCCTTCCTTAGTTTACTGATGCAGGGCAATAGTGAATATAGATGAACATTTATCTGTGGTATTTCCATGGCTTGAAGTCAGTTAGCACCTGAACCTCTACAAAACTGTAATGCCCTTAGCTCCCAAACATCCCAGGAGTAGAGAGACACAGCATTATTGTCATTCGGGAGCAAAACCAGAGGGATGGAAAGGCTTGAAGCTCCCACAGTTGTTCAGGAAATCTGTAGCAGAGGAGACAACTGATGTTAAGCTTCAGAAGTGCAACAGCAGGTGTGCTACACGTCTTCTGCATATGGAATAATGTCAGTGAGCTTATTCATACCAGTGTCAAACCAAAATATTTTTGGTTGTATTAATTTGACAATAAAGGAAGAGGAAAAATTTTAGGAAAATTTGAAGCAAATGCACAGTCTATTCTCTGTATGTGGAAAGAAATTCCTTTCAGGAGGAACAAAAAAAAATTGGCATAAAGATTACATTACTTTTTGATTTTAGACACTGGAGTGACAGGTTTTCACACATGCATGTATAGGGAGTCCTCTGCTGCACTAGAATTCAAAAATAAGCGCACTCATCATGTGAAAAAAACCTTGATGATCCGATAGTTCTAATTGAGAAATTGAATATATATGAGATTTCTTTTCCCCCATTTTTATACATGTATTAATTTCTAGCATTTTGTACTTTTGGAAAAAGATATCAACATACAGGAAAAGAAAATAAAACTTATGATTTGAAAAACATTTTGCTCTCCTACTCTCAACCTTTGTTTTTCTTTGTCCAGTGTCAGGTTTTTATACTTACATCTGTTTGTTGTATTAACTTGACAGTGATACCATTGGGCTGGTATTACAGATACTTTAAACAACATTTAATCTGACTGAGCAACAGCTGAAAAATACCATCAACAGAGAAAACACTAACATGTAGCAAGAAGATTGCTAATATTCCTTATTCTTTGGCTCTACTCTCATCATTCAGACCAAGCATTTGGTTTCTAGGAAACATATTGCAACTTCCAGCCATAGCTCCTCAGCAGATGTTACTTCCCAGATCAAGCAGGATTTCACATCAAATCTTGGCCAGAGCTTAGGAAAACTGAGGCTTCAACTCTGCTCTTTCCAAAAGACTTTAAAATGGCGTGGTCTTAGCAAGTTCTGCTGAATCTGTTTATTTGTAAACATGGTGACCCACCCCAGATCAGGTAATTATGAAAGCCAACACTCACTGTCTGTCTTTGGCTCTTTTTGACTGACAGGAATTTTTTCCTCAGTGATCCCTTCAGCTTAAATCTTAACCTTTACCTTGAATGCCGCCTTCTTATATACCTTGCCAACAGCAGAACTCAAATGCAGTACATGAACTGATGTCTTTTGACTACGTTAATTGCGCTTACATGCCTCACAACAGCTAGTCTGTTTACCAGCCTCCTACAGCCCCAGCAAAGCATCCAAATCAAAAGTACATTATTTGGCATAATAAACACAGGTTTGGATTTATTAGTCTGCCAGCACTGCCAAGAACTCAGCAACTCCAGAAACCAGTTTGCTTACATCCATGCCTAAATATTGTATTGACATTAACTTCAAGCAGCCAGTTTTTGAAGCTGCAACCAGCCTTGTTTGATGACCAACACAAGGCTTGAAGGTTGAAAGTGAGTATTTCTATCAGTCTACCTCCAAAGGTCCTGTCTACCTCCTCTACCAGTCTACCTCCAAAGGTGCTGTAAAAAGCAATACCCCATCCCTTTTATCACCTTGTTAACCCATGTTTCCTCCACAGCTTACCCACTGGGACCCTTGGAATAGACCAGGTTAGCACTGAGGTGGTTCCAGGTTAGGTCATGCCACCAAACCCATTCCCTACATGGGCCTTTTGGAGGTTTCAGCTCTTCTCCCATCTCTGAAGATGGCCAGATTGTTTGAGGGAGGTTTCTTTTTGCTCTGAATACTTCCTTTGGTGGCTGTGGTGGAAGAGAGAGACATCCGGTGTCCAAAGAAACTTCTATGGCTCTCAAAAGAAAAGCTTTTACAAGCTGTTCAGCAGAAAAATAAAGAAAGGAAGTGAGACTGCTCTTAAGTTTAACAGTGCTGTGTTGCCACGACTGGTGGTACTGCCAGCTAGTGATGCACTGCTCCATCCCTTCACATGCTCCAAGCACACACTTACAAAGCAATGACTGAGGAGCCAACTGGCTGCAGAAAAAGTGATCTGATGTGCAACTGAGAATTTATAAACCCCTTGAATCATTGAAACCGCTTTTTCTTTGAGCAGATTTCATTTTTAAGAACACGGGCAATAACATTCAGTGTGTTGTGGATTTTTTCCTTTGGTGAAGTTATTGAATGTGAGAAGGACACATAACACTCACTGAATCTTCATACTCATTTTACAGGTGCACATTAATCTCATTGACTCTCAATCTCTATCTCAGAACTGTTTATAATTGGAATGGTTTACAAACCTGAATGAGGCAAATTGAGGGCACCCAATGCTATAGTCATTCCAAAAATGGGTTTCTTCAAGGGAAGCTTTGCACAGGAACAGGTGAGATCAGCTCTGAATATTTTAATTTCCCACCTTGTTAATTCCAAGCAATAAATTTTTATCAGATACTCATGATGATAATGACTAATAATTCTGGGCTATTTACTTTAAGATGGTAACGTTTATTTCTTCACTTTTATGATAAGTTTTATAAATACCAGCATTTACCTTCAATGATGCTAACTGGTATCTTTTCTAGACAGAAGGTTTGAAGCTCTCCTCTTACAAATGCCATGAAAATGTCTTTTTTGATAATCTGAAAGCATTTGTGAACTTATTCTATAGCCTTTCTTTACATTGTTTTAGTCTGATTTGCACAGTGGAGTATAAATTACAAGAAACCTTGCTTGCCACATACAACCTGTGTCACCGAAAGAACCAAGAAACGGGGAATAATCTGTTTTAAATCCATAACCATGCCCAAGCAGACTAGCCTTGGTGGGAGCCTCTATGCTGACAAGATAAATGGCTGCAGCAGCATCTTAAGGACTCATGTAACAGTTTAAGTCCAATTAACTGCACCTTTCTGTGGTGACTTATCATCAAACTGCATAGAGATTAAATAATTTGAACTACAGTCTCAACAGCAGTTGTACAAGTGAAAATTCCAATGGGAAGAGCAGTGCCTGCTCTGAACTAGTCTGACACCTTGCTTTGAAAGCTCAAGCAATATCACACTGTTCTTTCAGAGAAAGAATGAAAGCGTCAAGCACAGTCAAGAGAAAACATTTTTCATCTCTGAGGTCCCTGCAGAACCACCTCAGCTGTGGAAGCAGACAGATTAATTTCCCTTCCATTAATAAACTGATAGGTAAACTAAACACAGGGAAAAAAGAGGGTGAATTTTCAGAATCAAACTTTTTTTCCTTATGTTAAAATAACTGTTGTTTCTCTATAGTTAGGATTAGGGGTTTTCAGTATTGGGGTTTGGTTTTGCTATTCAAACTTACTGGTGTGTGCATCTTTGCTAACATATTTCATATTCAAATTAAAAAACAAACAACAGTCTGGTAAATAAAGTAAATCTTTATTCCTGTGAAATTAGTCTCTAAGACAGAAACAAAACAAGTATATTTGATTTATCAGTTCCTACAGATGAGCTGAATCTTCACCCACAAAATATTTTTGTTTCTCTGTAGTGAGAATTAGGTTTTTTGTTTGTCTGCTACCAAAGTTACTAGAGCCAAAAGTCTTTCTGAGCTTCTATGATGAGTTCAGGCTGAGAACAAGACAAATACTCCCTCCCCTCCAGCTGCAGGGTCTCAAGCAAAAATGAAGTTCTTCCAAAATACAAGTACTGCTTTAAGAAATACCATTCTGTTGAGCAGATCCCTGGCCGCACTAACTGAGTGGGAAACAAAAAGTTAACTGAGTGGAGCCCTTAAAATTTGTGAATACAAGTACTTAAGAAATGGATAGGCAATAAAAGGAAAAATTCGACAGAGCTGTCATGCTGCAGGTGAAGCCAGTTCAGAAGCATCTGATTTGGGAACAGGCACATGGAGTGGTTTTGGAGTATGGGGCCTTTCTTTACGCAAAGAGATAATGGGAGATGGGCAGCATGAGCCTAAGCATGGCTGATAATACACGTCAGCTATGATCCCAGAGGTGTCTGGAGGTGAGTGAACAGTTTAATCTCCTTTCTTCCCAGTTTAGCTTCCTTGCTAATCAGGGTGCTATTTGTTACTAATTGTGATTATGGATGTCCTCCAGCTAGGCCCTGGGCTAACCCTTCCAGTTAGAGATCAGCAAGAAGCCACTGAGCTTTCTCTCACTTGCAACGCCTGGTTCACATGATGTTTTCTCTAAAGACTGTAAACAGCTACTCCTTGGGCCCCATTACTCACAGTTACTTTTTTCTTTTCACTCATACTTCCCTTTAATAAACGAAGTGTGCATCATATTCTGTCTCACCTCATGCAGAAATACCAGCTTGTTTCTCTTGTCAGACTGACGGGGACCCAGACCCTGGACATTCACCTGCTGAAGATGTCATATATACGAGGTTCACTTCAAAGTGTTCTTGAAGAAAACAAATACCCCGTTTTGTTGGCCACAGTGTTTCCCCCCACCACTGTTTCACTGCCAGAGAATGGTGCTAATCCATGGCATTTGAAAAGAAAAAGATTTTAGAGGCACTGTGACAAAGCTGGGACTCAATTTGTACATGCTTTATTCCTCTCAGCCTAATCTCCAAATGCCTTCCATAAAAAGGAAATGCCTGACATCTCTTACAGCTGGTTAAACTGTCAGGTCTGTGTGATGTGATTTAAGGAATTAATTGCTTTAAAGCTCTCTTTCAAAGCACAGAAATGCCATATTTTACCTAGTTTTTGTATCTTTTCCAAAAGATCAATGCTACATGGGCTAGTCGTATTCCTGAAAAGTTTCGTGTACATCGCTGTAACCAACGGCTCTCGGGACCACACAGTTTGTTCTGCGGTACTGGTGGCAGCCTCTGCCTCACCCGCCCGGGTCCGGCGGCCCCTTTTCCTACCGCGGACGGGCTTGCGGTGGCCCATCCCATCTCTCCGCGCAGAAGGACAACGACCGCCGAAGGGCAGGTTTCCCCCCGACAGCTACAGCAGGGCCCTGCGGCGCGAAGGGAGCCGCCGCCCGCTCCCCTCCTCCTCCTCTTTCTCCCCGCCAGCCGCTTTTACCCCGCTAAGCCTGAGCCCAAATCGTCTCAGAGAGATGCTGAGCGGATTACGGGCCAGGAGTTGGCGAACTCTCTTCTCTGCGCAGACCGGCCCTGCCTGCCGGCAACCTCACCTCGCTGAGCGAGCGAGCCCGGCCGGGCCCCGGGGGAGTCCCGGCGGCAGCACCATGCCCCGGCCCGCTGGGTGCCGGCCGCCGGGCTGCTGCGGGGCTACTCGCCGGACGGGCCTCAAACTTGCGTGAGAGGGGCAGAGGGACCCCTCGTCGAACGCGGGACTGCACGGGGAAGAGCCGCTAGTCCCCACAGGGCAGCTGGCAGCGAGACCCCTCGGCCAGCTCCCCGTGGCCGGCGGGTGAGGGCAAGGGCGGCCCGGCGGGGCCGGAGGGGAGCCCCCGGCCCCGGGCCACCATGGTGCTGCTGTCCGGGGCCGGGGAGCAGCTGTCCGGGGAGCGCGTGTACCCCGCGCCGGCGCCGGACATGGCCAGCGCCGAGGAGAGCGACCCCGAGCAGGGTGCGGCGGGGGCAGCCGCCGAGGGGCTGGGCGAGGAGCAGGAGGAGGAGGAAGAGGATTGCGAAGAGTACGAGGACTTCTCCGAGCTTCCCGACACCTGCAGCATCGCCTCGGATGACTCCTTCTACCCGCCGCGGGGGCTGGAGGACGAGGAGGACCAGTGGTCCCTGGAGGAAGGGGGGCGCGACAGCCCCGAGGCTCTCACCCTCTTCCGAGCCTGCTGCACCAACAACACCATAGTGCTCAAGGCGCTCATCCGCCAAGGCCCCGAAGAGGAGGAGGTGCGGGAGACAGACCGTAACCGCCGGGTGAGCATCCCGTCCTGCTCCCCCAGCCCAGGGACGGGAAAGCGTCCACCTGTCCCGGCACCCTGAATCCTCTGGAGCAGGGTCGAGGGCAGGCGGGCGCGGGGTGGGGGGCGCCACTTTCATTTGAAGGGTGCTGGTCTGCGGTTCCGTAGAGGGGCAGGGGACAGGAGAAAGCCGTGCTAGACATGGCTTTCCGTCTGTGGCAAAGTAAGCGGCCAGTTTATGGGAAGGGAGGAAGGCTGAGATTCCAGTTTTCCCGCCTTCGGTTTTGAGATGGGTCTTGTTTTCCCGCAGGTTACTGGTGAGAGAGTGCGTTGCTAGCAGCAGTCGTGTTCAGCAGGGCTAAACCTTCCTCTTTACTTGGCAGCCCATCCCCTGCAGTACTTCATGTTCTCACTGCATGGCTCAGGGTATTCCTGTGCTAAAATAAGACTTTTTGGAGCTCTGGTATTTGTTTTGCTGCTGGTGAGCTGTTCTGGTGGTTTGTGTCAGTACAGGGTTTGTGGTTCGGTTTTTCCCTGTTACTTAGTTTTACTGCAAGGGCGGAAGTGTACTTCACTAAACCAGAGGGTGAAAACTTGGGAAAGGTTTCCTGGGTAATGTGCAACTGGAATGTTTGAGCAACAATATTGAAGATTACCAACAGCAACTCCTCTTGCTGCTGTTACTACTGTTTGTATTAAAACTAGGAAATCTTTACTTACGGTTTGCATAAACAATCTCCAAAAAATTTTCTGGGATAGTCTGTGACAGAAATCTTTTGAAAGAAAGCTGTGTTATTTTAATTGGGCAAGTGACTTATACACTCTGGCAACATAAATGGTCTTCACATCAAAAATAACGCAGTGATTTGGGTTTGGTGCTGTTAGCAGAGGGGCTTTCATTGTGTCTTAGATGTATGTACTTTGGGGATTTTTCCCACAAATATCTTTACTTCCACCCCAAAGGATTTTTAATACAGATTTCTAGTGATCTGATTTACTGTAAATTTCTGCAAATGATACAAAACTTGGTATTAATACTTCTAAGGGGGCAGCATCCTATGGCTTGGGGGTGGGAATGAGCAACATGAGGTAGAAATGTTTTAAATCAACTTTTCTGTCTAAGCCAACATATGGTGTAGTTATACTCTCAGTAGGTAACATGTGGGATCCAAACATTTATTACAGGAGATTCTTAAGATACTGCAGGTACATCTGTCCTGTTTATGAGGTCAAGGCCTGAGCTGGAGCCCAAATCCAGCCCTGACATTGCGTGGACACTTGCCTCCACTGAGACATTCAGTGTGTCTCAAGTGTGTGATGGTGGAGAGGTTTGGCCCCACTCTACACGTGGCATAGAAGACCAAGTGCTCCATGGCTGTCCTGTCCACAGGGCAGGCCTTCCCACCCAGCAGTGGGTCTGAGCCAGCTGTGAAGCTGCAGGCACCCTCCGTCTCCAGGCTGGGGTCCTGCAGAGCTGATCAAGAGGTAAGAAAAAGTTTGGTGTCAACATCAGCACTCATCCCACAGTAGCTCCTTGGGCAGAGGTGATTGGATCAGGGTTAAGAAAACAGTGAATTTTCCTGGTCGGAAGCCCTTCACCATCCCACTTCCTAAAAAGCAGATTAGTCTTCTTTGTCTCTCCAGCTTCCCAGGAAAGAAACAAAGTTATAGCTTGAATCCAGACTGAAAGTTCCTCTTATTTGTTCATACTGTTAAAAAAAAAAAAAAAAAAAAAGAAAGAAAAAGCTTTTCTCTACTTAAGCAAATGTTCCATTTGACCTGAAATTAAACTTGGACATCAGTTCTGGTTTTTTTGTGCTTTTTATGTGTCCTGGGTTCAGCAGTAGCCGTCATGTTTCTCCTTCTTGGTAGCTGGTGCAGTGCTGTGTTTTGACTTTCGGCCTGGGAACAGAGCTGATAGCGATGTTTTGGTTTGGCCAAGGACTTTGTGAGCCTCATGCTCTGCCAGGGAGGAGGGGAAGCCAGGAGGAAGCAGAGACAGGACACCTGACCCAAACTGACCAAAGAGGTATTCCATAACACAGCACGTCATGCCCAGGATGTAACTGGGAGTTAGCCAGAAGGGCTGGGAGACTGCAGGGCTGGAGGAGGTATGGGTCGGTGCTTGGTCGGGCTTGGGGGGAAGTTATCAGTCGGCTGGTGGTGAGGTGTTGTATTCTCTTCCCTTGTTATTTCCTTTATCATTATTATTATTGGTGGTAGCAGTAGTGATTTGTGTTATACCTTAGTTACTAAACTGTTCTTATCTCAACCCGTGGGAGTTGCATTCTTTTAATTCTCCTCTCCGTCCCTCTGGGAGCAGGGGGAGGGAAAGAAGGGGGGGAGTGAGTGAATGAGTTACCTGACTGGGTTTAAACCACGACATTATGAAAGCAGAGTAAAAGAAGTTCTGTAATTCAGCAATGTCTATAAGCCTCATGAACAATGTGGGATACAGGAGTTCAGTTTCTCTCTCTGCCTCCCTCACAGATGTGCCCTGATTGCACCAGTACAGAGCAGGACAGTCTTTCTTTTCCAGACAGACATGAATGGGATAGGAGAAACCTTTCCGCTGGGAAGCTGGAACTTCTGGTGTGACTGCAGTTCCGATGTCCCCGCAGGGGACATCAAGGCAAATTCACCTTTTTCAGAGAACGTTAATTGACAAAAGGGAATTTTTGCTCAGGTCTTTTGTCACCCTTCCTGTGGAATTTTTGTAGCTCTTGAATTTGCATGTTATATAAAGTCGTTGGCCATTATCCATAAACAAAACTTAATTTTACTGCCAAAAAGTAACTGAATGAGTTACATACACCATTTGTGCTGACAAAATTTTACAGTTACTGAAACTTGTACTGTTGGCTTTCAGCACCTTCTTTCACAGAGATGTTTGTTCCCATGCTATCTTGCATGCATTTATTGGAAAGCCTTTTTTTGCTGACCTTTTGTTTCTTATAAGTTCTTTCTTCTCTGTGAGACAGGACAGCGAAGAAGAGTAACTTGTTTTTTGGAAAGTGGGATAGTAAAAGGACAGCTTCAAGTGAATATATTAACTGTTTTCACAATCCCCTGCTGCGTATAGAAAGTAGAGTTTCATTTCACAATTCAAAAATTAGGGCTTTTTCAAAATAGACAAAGCCTGTAAGAGGTTGCAGTAGTAAGACAATACCATATTTTGATTCTGAAACTAAGGAAACTCAGCTCACAAAACGTAACTTCCTAATGGTTAAGTTCTCTAAATCAATGGGCACAAACAGATGGAGTTTTGCAATTGTTTTTAAATTTTTACCTTGTCCCTAAAATGTGAGTGTATCAGCTTAAGATTCAGAAGGAGTTATTTCTAAAAACACAAAGATCCAGAGGTAACCTTACTTATTTTCCTCCATCCTTTTTATGAAAATACATCAGTTCTCTCTTCTGAGTCAATTTGCCAAGGCTGTATAGTGTTTTTTTCCTGGGGTTTCTGCAGAAGCAGATTTTCTCCATGCTTTGTTTGCAAGCTGCAGAACTTCCCGCCAGGCACAGGTTTTCATTAAATTCACCTTCCTGCAGTAAACCAGACCCCACAACATCCAATTTATTAGTCACCACATGTAGCCTGAAGACTGGTACCTTCCCTGTCTCGTTTCCATTACTGTTGAGACAACAACAGTTTAGATATCATTATCTGCATAGGATCCCCAAAGGGTTGATCCCTGCATCTTCTGTGGCACTGCTGTCTGTATATGGAGTCCCAAAAGACTGGCTTGGTCCTGCTGGTTTCCTTTCCTTGACAAATCTAACACTGAAATATTTGGAAAATAACTGTGACAGCGTATAATACAGTAATTGTAGATCATGCAGGGTGACCTCTCATTTATTAATGCTGATGTATTTACCTGCCTCATGCTAGCACTAAGGAGGGATTTGCAAATATATATGACAAAACAAAGTTGTGGCTGTGATGCAATCTGCTGACCTGACTGAGACCTGAATGTCATCTTCATAATGATGCTGCTTTTCACCATAGGGCCTGATTTTGTGTCCTTGCTAACCACGCTTCTAGAATTTCAGACATTTGCATCTCGTAAGTTTAACATCACTTAATATTAAAGTTTGCCTGGTGACCAGGATTGTATATACTCAGAAAGACAGAGTTACAAAATCTGATGTTACCTAACTGCAGAATGCAAGCAAATTTAGAAATTTGCCATGACAATAGAGAAGGCAATAAGGAATGGGGGAGAGACAGATTGAAAATAATCACTGCAGCTCATTCTCAGAAAGGCTTTATGTTAATCATCCATGTGGTACAGCCTGTATTAGTAGGTATTCTGTAACTCCGCACTTCAGAATTGGTTTATGTGAGAGAATATTCCTGCACATATATTTGCAAATGTAGATTTTTTTCAGCTTTTCAGTTTTATGTAACTGTTCAATGAGTCTTTTGCCCAGTTCCATGGATAACTAGGAACCAATCTGCAGTTAAACAGTAAGTGTATCATATAGCGGGATCATACATTTGTCATCTTTGGTTTTCTCCCTTAAAAGGTGTGAAGACAAAATGATCTATGTTCCTCAGCTTGTAGGCTCTTTCTTCTCCTCTTAGAAAATATTCCCAAATTCATATATGAGCACAGTTAATTTTTCTTGTAATGGTTTATACAGGATGCCATTGATCTGTACTTGTTTGGAGTAAGTTTTCCGTTGAGGAACAATAGCTCTGCAGCTCCATCACCAAGTGGGACTGGATTTGTTTGTTCCTTTCTCATTTTAGTGCTGAGGGAAGAAAACAGGGGCTTGAAGGCTGCTGTTCCCCTTGATCTAAATTTCTTTTGATTTCCCCTCTCATGATACTTAGTCATGGAGAAGGATAGCGATGCATCCAAAGCCTGGAAGTTGCTGTTACTGACTAAATAAAAATAAGGTAGTGGCGTCTCAGCTAGAAACCTTCTTGAAAAGCTTGTGAGAACGTAAGCTTGTGCCAAACATGGAAGTAAGCCCAGAGGAGTAGGAGCAGGAGAGAAGTTCCCAGAGAGAGGGGGTCACACCGTGGTGTAGTGCATGAATTAGGAAGATTATTTCCCTGCTCTCCTTCTCTCCTCAGCAAAGACGAGTGGGTTTCTCCAGAGGGTGATTCAGGTGCCTATGTTATGCTCATGCTCTTATTGCTGTCCCTTTCCTTTTTGTCCAAAAGCCTCCCTCTGCTGACTTTTGAGAGATTTTGCAGAGACAAGGCACATGAGACTTATCATTTGGGCGCAGTGAATACCTCCTGCAGTGGATGTGCTGCATTGGAGAGCATCAGCCAGTGACTCTCCTTGAGTGGAGATGTTTCTCTGAATGCAACCTAGGTCTGTTTGTGTGTTTCTGGTTGTAAAAGGATGTTTTTGAACGGTGTCACTTACCCAGCCTCCTTACAGGACCCGTGACAGCCTCTGAAGCTCCAGACATGTCATACTGGTCTCTGTGCCCTATGCTGCAGACTGCTGCTCAGCAAGGCAAAGCAGTCCATGGGATTTGTAGTACCACAGAGAGGCTGCTTTGGGCAACTCAGCTAGTTTAGAGAGCATTACCCTTCAGAGCGTTTCACAGACAGATGCACAGTGAATCCCCCATGGGGTTAGCACCTGAATTTATCTTTGCTCAAGGGCTGTGCTCCTATAATAGTGTCTGGCTGAGGGGGACAGGGAGCCAGTGGTTTAGTTCCCGCTTCCCGGGTGAGTGAACCTTGTGCTGGATACTGCTTTGCTAGAAAGTCATGTGTTACAAAAAGTGCCAGAGCTTGCATAGCACTCCATTAACCTGTGTATATTATTTTTGTTATCTTCACAATGCTAACTTATAAAAAAATGAGTGGAGCATTTTGTGGTGAGGGATAAAGATAACCCTGTCACATACTGCTTCTCAGTTGTCATGGTGCATAGTGGAAATCATCCCATGTCAAAAAAAGAATTTGAAGAATGTCATCTGCTACAGTGCTGGGAACTTTTTTCGTATTTTCTTAGGCAGTTTCAGTTCTCTCATATTCTCTCATACAAGGTATTCTTATGGAAAGGCTTGTATTGAAACTTAACATCATGACACTAAACCATGAAAGGGAATTCTTTTGGATGGAAATAGTTTCTAAAAGACCCTAATAGCAAAAGTGATCTAATTTTAATCATTAAAAAAAGTACAGAAATACCCAAATGTACTAAAAGAAGGTCCCTGGAAATATGTATCTGTTTAAAAAGGGAGTGAGGAAGGCAAGGCAAGGCAAGGAATAGTAGATGTCAAAATACAAAAGTTGCTCCAAACAAATTTGGAACCCTTCAAATCCTGTAGTTACAACTCAAGGGAAGACATCAGAAAGGAGTACATAGAGCATGGACAATGCAAAGTCAGTTTGCTAAGAGGAGATTCTGTGAGCTAACCAGAGTGTGGATTGTATTGACACACATGGGGACCCAGAGGCATTGTCAGAAGAGCGTGCGTTAGCTGTCTGCCTGCCCTTGTCTGCATTCACCTCTAGTGTTAGGTAATGCCTTTGTAAATCTGGCACGAGAACATAGCCTTTAAACTAACTTGACTAAGAAGAAGTATACACACAGTACACAATTTCTAAAATAAAAAGGACAAATAATAAGGACCGTGAAGGAGGTTGCTTGATCATTAAGCATGGAAATTCAGATCTTTAGCAGACTGCTGGAAATGCATGCCCAGACCTGCTGCATCCTCCATGCAGTTGACAGGTAGTAATGTATTATTTGCAGTTATTGTCAAAAGCAGCACTAGCTGTTACATCAGTAACAGATGTAACTCTTACTGAAACTGACAGATACAGATTTGAAGACCTCATCAACATGAGAAAGTTGTTTAATCTAGTTTCAAGTAATGCAGCTTTTAGAGAAACCAGGTGAAGAGCAGTTTCTTGAGGAATTTTGACAAATTACTTCGTGCAAAGCATATGGAACAGGTGGGATGTTTTTAGCCTGATGGTAACTCAGAAATGAAGGTCATAGCAATCTTTTGTTCTAGTTTAAGCAGTGGTTCACATTAGTATCTTAAATCAAGTATGTGGACTTACAGAGCTTCTCAGAGATGCAAGGATGATCCTGGCTACCCATCTGAGCATAGGTTGACTCCAGATGTAATAAAGTATATCTGCATTTAAAGTCTAATAATGGTCTAATAAGACCGGTTGTCTGGGACATTTGTCATCAATAATGATGACAGATCTATAATGGTGTCTTAAATAGAACGTGCCTATAACACAGGTAAGAAATGTGACCTTGGGATGTCTTACTGCGTTTTTCCAGAAGAATCTTTGAGGTTTATTTCACAGTGCACAATGTGATGCTGCTAATTCCTTCATCCCATTAGGAAATGAAAATTTATATTCTTGTGGAGGAGTTACTCAAGAAGGATTATTGGCACTATTTTTCTCTCTTAAAGATTCCTAAGATCCTTTCTGTGAAATTTTATTGAAGCATAAAATGCTCTCCAAAATTCAAGATTTAGCTAAAATTAAGTTTCTTGTAGCTTGGCATATTAAAAGGGCTATTTGCAAGTAATGCATAGGTATTGTAAATAGGCAGCTTCCAACAAACATTCCTTTTAATGCTGAAGCTGCAAAAAAGAGCAGGTCTAAAAGAACTTGGAGGGGAGAAAGGAGCTTCAGAAAAGTCCATGAAGAGCAACTGTCTTTAGAAGAGTCAGGTTTAAATCCTGCAATAAAAGAGGTAGAAAAAGACAGTGACATTGGTTTCCTGTTTACATATGTTGGATTTGAATACTCCCATGCAGAAGACTTAAATGCTTAACTGGTGCCTGATACAGGATAAGAAATCTCTGGAAGCATCCTGGGACATGAAAAAGAAACATTTCTATCCCAGCAACCCTGTGTCTTCTTAAAGCAGGAAATGACCAATTTTTAATAATTTCTTCCCAGTTCTGCTTTGCCTCCCTAGTATTCCTCCAAGCCTTGTGTCCTGGCTTTTCAGTTTCATAAAATGGCATCTTACACAGAGCTCTGGTAGTGTCAGAGGTGCCTTAAAAGCTAGGCCACCTGGAGCACCCCTTAGTAACCACTGAACTACACGGGAGCAAGCAGAATGTTAACAGCTCAGTTCTCTGAGGCCACCCAGAAGCCACCATGCAACGTCAAATGGTGGTTACTTCAGCAGTACCTTACAGTAAGGAAAATTCCCAGATCTTTTTTGGAGAGGTCCAGTTTTAAGGCACCTTTGACTCTACCAGTGCTATGTGTAAAATAACATTTTATGGAGCTGAAAAGCCAGACCACAACACTTGAGATGGCTGGGATAGAAATCCTGTTTGCACATGTTGTATACTTTTTTCAGATGCAATAGGATAGTTTTCAAGTGGGATGACATAGGGTTTAGTGGAAGGTGTCCCTCCCATGGCAGGTGTTGATGGTGGTAAAGATGATCTTTAAGATCTCTTCCCACCCAAACCGTTCTAAGATTCTGCAGTTTTTCCCAAATTGGTGGTTTTGTCATTAATTTTGATACTTTTTCCAGGTCTTATACTTTGTTTATATGAGTTATTCTATTCTGGGTAGGATTTTAGCAAAAATAAATAAATAAATAGTGTATTGCCTACTAACAATTTTTCTGCATACTCTTCCTAAATCATCTGTCATTGCACTGTGGAATTAGGTTAAAATTTTGTGACTGAGGTAGTGTTGCACAAAGGCCATTTAATAAAAACTGCTGGTAGGTTTTTTAAATAGGAAAGAAAATCTCTGGAGGATGTGAAAGCTATGAAGGACTCCCACAGGCTTTATTGGAGACAGGAGTTCACCTTTAATGTTTTCATAAATAAAGTTTCTCTCAGAAGGTTACCCTTTTAAATGACTTAAAATGTTATGCCACAGAGGTTTGAATTTACCCATTTCTAAGGGTTCTTTCATTAAAAAAAAACCAGAAACCCTCCAACCTGGGCTAAATATAATCCTATAGCATACCCAGTGTGTCACAACAAGGAATAATTAAGTGCCTCAGGAAGAGGATGGTTGTCACAGAGTCTGTGGTTGCACATCTGGCAGTGAATTAGCAATTCAAATTGTATCCACTGTGGGAAAACCCCACAATGTGGAAATAGTTCCCATTTTTCAGTTGTATTATTTTCTATTATGTCTATTACATTCCACAGGGAGCAGTTTGAAAGCAAGCTGATGCAAAATGAGAATGAGTCATGGCCAGGCTTTTGTTGCTTCATGCATTTTGGATGTTTAACGTTTTGAGCCTGATCCTGTAATACCTCCTCAAATATGTGGTTTAATTTGGGGTGTTTTTTTGGTATTTTGCCTCTTAGTATGTGAGGCCCTGTCTTTTTGGACAGGCGGTGTGTAGACAGACCAACTGCTGCTGCTGAGAGACGCCACCAGTAGCCACCACAGCTCAGAATTGGGCCTTTGGGGAAGTTTTGTTTCGATTACTACTAGAGGAGGAGGTTACACATAAGCCATTGTTGCTAGTTTTCTGAAGAGGGGAAGTGGCAGATAACTGAATATATTAATTCTGTTCACAAAAGCAGCCTTTTGGGTGTATTTGGTGGTGGTTTGTTTTTTTTTTAACAAAACCTAGTATCTTGCTGTTTGTAGATCATAGCATAAAGGCTCAGCACACCTGTTAGCTGTTTGACAGGGAAACATGGGGAGAATAGCCATATATTCATAAAAGTGTCCTTAAGTGTGGATGCAAGGAAAGGGAAGGTGGAAGGGTACTTCTTTGTATCTAGATTTGATAAAGGTTTCAAGAGAAGGCAGAGCTAAAACTCACGTGCTTAAGGAGTTAATTTAAAATATTTTTCTTTCTATACAGAAGAATATAGAAGGATTTTCTATAAAAAGTATATAAAATAGAATAGCTTGTTAGACAATGAGTATAGAATAACAATATTCTTAATAGAATAATAAGTTTGGGGAAATGAAATGCCCCAAATGTTAATGAAACCATAGTGTTTTGAGTTACAGAGCCCCTCTGAGCTAGTAAAAAATGCAAATGCAGTAGGAGAGTTTTCTGCTTACTCTGAGATAAGCTGTACTCTATAGTAAATGCCTAGATGCATGGAGGAACAGCAGCCAGAGGAAACCTATGTCTGGGAAACAGCAGGTTATTTTCTGTGCTGTGCTGCAGGCACTTAATCACAGCTGCATCAGGTGAGTCCTGTCTGCATGGGAGACTGAGCAGCGTAACTATGTCAGAGACACTGCTCTACGGCACTGCTTCAGCAGAACAACCTGTGTGGAAATACCACGTCTGGAATGAAACCCGTGTTGTTCCTCAAGGGCACCCTGGTCTGTGGTTTGAGGGGAAGTGAAACCATTTGTCATTTCATGGATGACAGGGAAAGAAATAATTAACTTTAAGGTCCCTGGGAACAGAGTGAATGCATCTTCCTTCTGCCCCAGGGACAGAAACTCATTGCCATCCCTCAGGCAGAGAATGTCCCACAGCCTGCAAGCAAAAGTGGTGGGGAAAGGCTCGGGCAGCTCTGGGGTCCCCCATCAAACTTCTGCCAGCACCTGCCAGTGGGATAGAGTCCACGCCATGCTGTGTTCTGCTGTCGTGTAGGGTAGGACTGAATCTTCCTTGCCATCTATTTATCATGTACAGAAAGGAAGTTGTTGTTGGTTGTGCTTTGTTTTGTTTTACTGCTCTGCTGCTGTATGGTTTGTGGGCATTCCCTAGACTGGAAAATTATTCTTCTTGTGTGGATGCAACACATGACTTGGAGGTAACCATGAGCAGAACTGCCTGTGGAATAGGAACCTGAACTGAATATTAGGTACATGATGATCTTGTTAGTACCTTACTTGAATTAAAATAGCATGTATGAAGTTTATTGAAGTCAGATGTCTCAGTGTGTTTACTTGTCTCCGTACAAGTTCTTATTAAGTGTATTGGATCCAGTGTGTGGAAAACTCCCTGTAAAAGCAAGCCAATACAACGGTTAGAGCTGGAAGGGGCATTAAGGACATCTAGTTCCAACCCACCCTGCCACAGGCAGAGACACCTTCCACTAAAGCAGGTTTCTCCAAGCCCCATCCACAGCTTTTCTGGGCAGCCTGCTCCAGTGCCTCCCCACCCTCACAGTAAAGAACTTCCTCCTAATATCAAATCTAAATCTCACCTTTTACAGTTTAAAGCCCTTCCTACTTGCCCTATCACTATATGCTCTTATAAAAAGTCCCCAGGTTATGCTGCTGGTGCCCCAGCTCAGCTCTGTGGGGAGTTCTGTGGGGAGATGGGAAGTTTAATGCTCCTGAGATTTATTCTTCTCAGGTAGCACAAAGATGGGTTTAAGTATGCTCCTAAAGGCCTGCTGCTGAGGGAGGACAGCTAATGCTCCATGTACTCAGTTGTGAAGAAAGAGAAAGAAGTTAAGTGCCAAAAAGATAGAGACATTTACCATATATCACCTTAATTGTGGTTGGGTATATTTAATCATCAATCAAATCTAGAAATGCCATCATCTGTTTTTCCTCAGCCTCCTGTAAAACTGCTTGATTTGTCCACAAGTGTGGTCAGTGAGTTACTGCTAAATGAACAAGGACTAACTTCAGAAAAATTACTGTTATTCCTTTTGGGGTGGAAATCTAATGCTTTTTGTTCAGTGTAATGTATGTAATTGGGCTGCACAGCTGAATATTTATATTAAGAATATGTCATACATTGCTAATAACAGAATGCCAAATTTATAAGCATCTAGTTACACAAACATGCACTATTTTCCTTTGAAATGCAGAAATAGCTCTTCACCCCAGCTTTTTTTTCTCATTATTCCTGTTTACTGCTAACCACCCTATGCTTATCCAGTAGTTGGACAGTTTCCTTCTCCATCATGCTCTTCATCAAATATTAATGGAATCTTCTTTGCAATATTTCTTCAAAGCATGTGTTTCTGTGTTTCCGTATCTTAGAAAATTCACCACAAAAGTGCAGAAAATTGTGCTTACAGGTCACCTCCATACTATTTCAATGGTCAAGTCTCTTTAATCAACCAAATCTAGTTCTACCAAAGGTTCTCATTTACCATACAGCAATTTCTGCAGGTGTGGGCGTATCTTTGTTTAGACCTTTAGTAGTAATACACTTCCATTTTTTTGAACTAGCCATCTGGTTTGCTTAGATGGAGCCCTCTAATAGCAACAGATCATCCCTGACAGCTTTTGTGGCCTAATGCCATACTGAGCATTAATGCCTAATGCCATACTGAGCATACTGATGGGAAGAATCCTCCTCTAACAGAAAACCAGAAAATCCTGGAAAGCAACACAGGCTGCTGATGGATGTGCAGGCCCATTCACTCATCCCTAATTTTTAAAAGTCATGAATAATATGGCTGCAGTTAAATGCTCAGTTATGTGAAAGTGCTAGTCTGATAATTGCTATGATGTCTGGCCACCACTGAACATGACAGGGTATATTGTTCTTGTGAGCAGTAAAGGCTGTCACAAACTGAGGTGGAATGAGTCAGGTAGGCAATATTTTTCTGTATCCTTTTATTTTATATAAAGGTATTTATTTACAAATCTTTAGCTGGAGACATTGGAAAGCTTTTGTGATGAGTCTTAGTTTCCAGCTGTATACTGAAAATCTCCTGTAAGCCAGCTATCTATTTTTCTTTTCCTGCAGGAGCCTAGAGTATCATTTGAATGCCCCTTAGTGTGTTCAGATATTGCTCTGGTTAGTGAGCTTCTAGCAACAAAAATGCCATCCTACAGCCAAGCAATGTTTTGATGTATCCAAAGGCTGTTGTATTTCAGCTGCTGTGGTGCACAGAGATGTGTCAAGCTCACTGCAAACAGCTCTGAAAAAAACCACATCAGATATGTTTAATACATACCACTTCTGTTGTAGTGTGTTTCTTTCCAGCAAAAGCTATTCTTCTGTTAAGAATACTGTGTTTTAAATGTCTACTATTTCTCTTATAGGTCTAGGTCCTTAAATTAAAAAGTAGAATGCTTACATGAATCCCTGTTCTATAAAGTGGATATGTAATTTTAATGAGTTAGCAGTTTTTTACAAAGGCAGGTCATCCCTAGTCATTCCAGACATTTGAATATAAATATGAAATTGATCCTCCCTCTCTTTTTCAGGTATTTGCACTAAATACCTGAGATACCTGAAATTCTTTATCTCAAATTCAATACTGTATTAGTATTAAATCCCTCCCTATGTTTATTTTTTTTAGATTAAGAGGGTGTATTCATTAGAAGATGAGATTTTTAGATCCAAACACAGAGGCAGAAGGTGCCTTCATGCCTTTATTGCAAGAGATAGACACAGTTGAGATAAACAGGGTAGTCACAGTCTCTGTAGAACAGGGAAGACTGCACCAATGGCAGGTAGAGCCTCACTCAGCTCTTGCCACCAGATAATGAGATACAGTATGAGCGTGTGCTACATCTGCTTATTAAACTCAAGTTGCAGTACTGTAGTTGACTTGAAACAGATAGGGCAGCAACACTACTCTCTCTCACATGAATATTCCAAATGTGATTTTCACCTTTGCTAAACTGTCTGTTCATACACTAATACCTGTTACAGCTGCAGTGGATGATGAATCCTTATTTAGCCAGTTGAGATAATAGAAGAGAGAAATTAAAAATGGAAATGCACACTTTAAAAGAAGAGCCACTTTTGAGCCGCATTCTTTGGGATTTTTAAAAAGTTGAAAAGTTGAATCTACAAAAAACAGTGAGATACCAGAGGGAAAAAAAAATCCCTCTGAACAAATGAATTCCATGTGACAGTGTGTGCTTTCTCAATCAAAAATCCACCAGGCTAAGCCTCTTTTAGCATCTTTTTGGATAAGAAGCCCGTTCCCTAAATACAGCACTAAATAAATGCAGGGCTTCTCACTAGGACTTGCAAGCCAGTAGCAGCAGTGTTGTCCTTGATTTAGCCAAATGGTAGTATCTGATTTTTAAAAAATACAATTCCGCCTTTTGTTAAAAGCGGTGATGCTAAACCTTCAAGAAGGAATCATTCCTCAGTGGGAAGTCTGAGGAGGCTAGCTCCTCCAGTGGCTTTATGCAGTCTATCAATCAGTTACTTTATTTCTAAAATAGAGAGAACTGTAATTTGATGGGTTTTATACTAGGAGTTAGTTCTTGCTCTCTGATCAGCCATGAACATTACAGAGTCATTGGTGTAGGTGGGATGTCACAAGAGCACAATCATCTTTGCCCTTGACCGAAGCACATTTACATGAAAACTGGGAAAGTCTTACTGAAACATAATCCACATGTTCTGATGTAATTTAAAATGTGATCGTAGTCATCAGTGTTTCTAACAGTTACAGAAGATGAAAAACTTGAGCGTAAAATGCGTGCTCTTCCATTTTAGTAATGCCAGTTCACTATGCGTTAAAAATTGCATACTTTGTTTGAAGGTAGTGTTTTCACCCAGAACTGAAAATCTCCAGTATTCAGAGACTGAATTTGTCAAGGCTGTGTTTAAAAAACTACAGTTATTAGTGCCTCTTCTCTCTTTCTTTGTGGAGACCTACTTTCCAGTGCAACGTGTGGAGCATTAGTAATAAGTAATGCACGGGTAGCAAGCAGCAAAAGGAAGTCAGGAACTGTGGCACTTTCCTCCAAGTTTCACAAGTCTGAATCCAAGGAGTAATAACTTATAAAAATCCAGGCTTTAGCCTCCAGCACAGTCACCTGTGATATTCCACAGTAGCTGCTTTGCATGGATATGTGGAATTACAGGATTGTAACCCTTTAGGTTCATGAGAGTTGACACTAATCCATACATACTAAATTTCACCTCAGGTCTCTGAACGAAAGACAGACACCTCCCATCAATTCACCACAGACACATCTATTGCTCAATAGTTTGTTTTCTAAGGAAAAGCGTGTTATCTTTTTCACATTTATGCACAAATAAATCTTTTGCCTTGCTGGGGCAAAAAAGAAGAAGGGGTACAACTGAGCTGAAAACCAGTCTAGGTAAAATCAGATAAAGGAGTCTCTTTCACTGTGGAAAACATAATGATAAGGGCTTTCAAGAGCCTGGATACTTTGACATCCAAAGAACCATTGTCACTTGCACTAGTTGACAATAATCTGAAGAGGCAAGCTAATGGGATCCAACCAGTGGGATCTTTGTGTAAGTAAGTAAAAGAGTAGCGACTCTTTCATGTCTACCAATAGTATTTCAACATTATTTCTTCCTGAGCATCAGTATTTTTATGATGTTATTCTCTTGATTATTTTTATGATGTTATTCTCTTGGTTGAAAAGAGGATGCTGACTGTTGCTATGTGATAACACATCTAGACTTAAGCACATAAGGTGAATCCCATAGGCTAAATACTAACACATCTCTGTCATCTGAGAATCATTTGCACTCCTGCTGTGCAAGGCAGCTGGTCTTTTCCCCTCTCTTTATTTAAAACTGGTGGATAAAGTTTACCACAGTTTCCTGCTCTATTCAAGTCAGTTCCAGCATCAGTGAGGCTTATTATTAGAAAATCCAAGATCAATAGGGAGGGTTACTTTTAGAAGTGTTATAAAAAAGGAAGCAATGAGGTTGAAAAGGTAGAGCACAGGAGCGGTTGGGAAGAAGAGACAGTGAAGGTGTTACCCATTTATGTTGTTATGAACATACTGTGAAATGGCAGACTAAGATGGAGACTGGGCTTTTATTGCTCCTACAGCTTCTTTAGATCAAAGGGTGAGGAAATAGGCTGGTACTTTTGTATGTAACATGCAGGCAGCCTCTCATCTCTGGTGTCCCAAGAAGTGCTTTTCATGGGGAGCATGGGGCCTCTGCAAGTAAGAGCTTCCATCCTGATGGTTTTTCTTTCTTTGTCAAGTTGATTTCCTTTTGAGGAAAGAGACCTTTTTGTTTGGCATATTTTCTTCAGTGGCAGATTAGTCATTGATGGACCAACCTCTTCCCGGGATCTTTCTTTACAAGGTTTGTGTCTGGTGCCATAACCAAGGGGCTCAAACACAAGCAAAATGAATTTACACAAGTTGGAAGAACGGAGTTGAAACTTCTCTGGAAGGTCTTTCCTGATGAAACCACAGGAGCTCATTGCCAAAAGAGAGTGCTAACAAGCTCATCACTGTCTGTGTCTCTTCAGAGAACTCTACAGTGAAAATTTGTGAAAGGCTGAGGCCTTTCAAATATTGGTTATAGAAGAGACAGATTAGATACAACAATAGATAACGATGGACTAGAAGGTTGTACATATATCTTTCAGCCAGTGTCAAATTGAAATGAATTGCTTACAAAGATTTTGTGAGTTATTACTTTTGGAGAGGTCTCCTGAAAAAAACCTATGCATTCAAACACTCTGTTTAGCCTCTTGCAATAGATCTAAGCTATGGTCAGCCTGTGCCTGATAGAACATAACGTAAAGGAAAATGTGTCTATTAAACACACAGAGAGGAGTTGAATCATATTCCTCAAAGCCAAAGGGAGTAGTTTTTGACAGAGTTATGCCAGTGCACAAAATGCATTTCACATGGCTTCTGAATGCACTACAAAATATATTTTTAAAATGCTGCAACCTCTCCTTTTCATCTTAAATGTGTGTGGATATGTACATACATTTAGAGACCAGGAGAGAAGTTAACAAAAATGTCCATCAAGCCCAGGACTTGGAGTTCAGATCTAAACTGGTTTCCAAATGTTCTTAAGGGTCTTACAGAGTAAGAGAGTGTGCTGGATACAAGTCATATCAGGTTTGGGGTATGCTGTTAAATGATCCAACTTTGACTACCATTTTATTTAGTTCTTAGGGGTTTGCCTTTCTGAAAAATGAAATAAAAAAAAAACAAACTTCCATTAAATATGGATAGGAGAACTATTATTGTAATGTCAGATTTTGAAGTAATCTGGCAATTGAGGTTCTCCAAAATGTTTTACATATAATTATTTCCACAAAAGATGTATTTTAGCCTCATTACTAACTCATTACTCACTTCCTTTCAGTGGTTCCCAATCCCACTGCAGCTTTGTGCAGCAATTGGCTGGAGCAGCAGGCACTCCTAGCCTTGTATGCCCGTAGGAGGAAGCAGTCAGCACTTTGCTGTTTTCAATCTATCAGTAGCTGAAAGAACCTGTTCCAAGCAAAGTGTAATAATGTACTGTTTATTTAAGGATTTGTAAATACATTATCCTTCTTCACAGGGTGGTTTTCAGCCTTTGGAAGCCCTGCTGAACACTGCCTAGCAAGCCAGTGAAAGACAAAGAAGTTAGCTCACTCTTTGTTGGGGCAGAATCTTGACATCAGTGGAAGTCTGTTGTGTTGCCTTCCCCAGCCCTCTGCAGTTAATGGTTTGGGTTGTTAATATTTAGAGCACCTTAAAGTCCTGACATGGGAGTTGTGGTAGGAATGCCTTCATGGTTGATATCAGGATCCCCCTGTTAAAGTTCAGTACATAATTTACATTTTTTCCTAAAGTCAGACCTCTCACTTCTTTCTTATAAGTGTCTCTTCCCTTACTTTTAAGCTTGAGTGACCCCTGTCTAGCACAAATACCAAAAAGCAGGCATAGCAAAGAAGGTTGTATAAATTTGGCTGACACATATCATCTGTTGTTACTGTCAACACTATCAAAACTTAGCACTAACATTTGACAGTATTAACACTGATTAGTAAGTGCTATACAAACAGGAAAGCCAGGATTAGTAAGGCTGCAGTATTTGTCATGGATCATCACTATTTAGGACTTGTACCTGACAGTCTAAATAAAATGAAAATGTGAAATTTAACATGACAAAAATTGTGTTATTTCCCCTACCATCTTTCCATGATATTTTCTGTCTTTACAGCCAGACATCCCATAAACAGAACACAGAACTCTTCCCCAAAAATGGGATCCTGGGCTGATTTGCCATGATATTGAATCCTGAGATAGATAACTTCCTTTAACGTATGGGTAATGACGATAAGCTCCACTAGGTGACCTGTCAGTTCATTCTAAGTACGTGTTATTTTTATTTAACAGTATGTCCTTGAAGTTTCCTTACACATTCCTTTCCTTGTTTACTCCCTGCTGTGACCAGAGATCTCACATACAGTGCAAAGCTTAATTTTGGGCTGTTTGGTTTGCATCAAATGTCCCTTTTGTTTTCAGCTGTGGGAGAACTATTGCTCTTTCCATATAAACCTCTTCATCCTGTATCTTGCTTTGTTGAACAATGGTCTGCTGTCATCAGCAAAGGCAGTTATACCTGATGAAACGTCAGACTGATCTGTACATTGCTAATACAATCTTACCAGCTGTCACCGCAAAATAATACATTATTTTACCAAAATTGATCTTGAGCAAGGATGTGTATACCTGCTAAAATCCTCAGTGAACATTTTTAAAATATAAATATATATTTTTCAATGGAATTGCATTATATTTCTAACTCAAACACCTCAATGTTAAAATCTGCCTGAGTTGTAGCTGCTACCGGCTGTTTTTCACATGTTCAGGCCTTCAGTTCTTTGTTTAGAGCTGAGGTTCAGAGAGGAAAGAACAATAAAAGATTTTTCATGTGGCAAGTCCAGTTGTGCTGGTTTTAGAAGTATTGCCAAGTGTCATTTGACTCACAGTAAACCAGCTGGCAATGCAGCCCAGGTCTCCTGTAACTCAGCCAACAGAGTGACCCTCTCCTCATCATTTATTGCAGGGCTGTTTCCACTGCTAGATGTAGCCCTGAGTGCCCTCTGCTTCTGGTCTCCTTCTGTAGCAAAAAGGGTGGCCAAGAGGGTACAATATAGCAAGGAACAAAGCGGCCCTTTTCTCCAGCGCTCAGGAGAGGAGCTGCCAGTGAGCACTGGCTGATGGCCAGGTACACAGCAGAAGTGTCTTCTGTACTTCAGCAGTGCTCCAGCCCTTTGGACATGGTGTGATTTGGGGGAGGCGCATGCTGGGTGAGAGGTGGCAGCAGATGCTGCCAGTAAAGGAGTGTAAGAGAGAAAGCTGCCTTCCATGGCTCTCGGAGCATCCTTCGGGGATGGGGTGTGCTGACGGGCTCCTGAGCAAGTGGTTCTTGTCTCACCTGGGGTTTGCCTCCTGGGAAAATGAGAACTCCCCACCAGGAGTAAGGAATAAAAAAGACTGCTACTTTTGGTATAAAGCTCCAGTTTTCCTCCCTTCAGGCTTCCTGTGGGTTCAAGATGTAATTATCTGACTCTATAGTCATCCTATCCCTCCAGCTTCAGCCAAGGGGCACATGTCAATCAGCAACTGTATGGCTGGTGTTGGGAGAAGGGGTCAGGCAGTGCGAGATCTGGGACTGTCTTTCCTGTGGAACAGTATACAACACCCAAGTTCCCATCAACTCAAGGGTTTTTGATTTCCCATTGAATTGTTTGCTTTTACTATATAGCTTGATACAGAAAAAAAAGCAAAAACAACCAAAAAACAGAGAAGAGTTAAAAAGAAAATGCTTCCTTTATATCCCACTTACTAGAATATCTCTGACTACATGGCATGTGTTTATTTGCCTTGTGTGTCCCTTATGGCCCCTGGCAGTAGCCTCCTGAGGTTTCTGTCAGCTGCTTATACCACTAGTGATTCATGTTAGTAAATAAGGAAAGTTACACAAATTTTATTACCTATTCTTGTTGTCTGATTTATTACACAAGTGGCACTGGTTTTCTTTGTTGTGTAATGCAAGCCTTTGCAGGCACAGTAAAATGAATTTTCCTGGGACTATTTTTAGAGGTGATCAGAGAGATCCTGGATTAGAACAGATTAAGTAAGGACTTCTGCAGAGATGGTACATATACTAAGCTATACCTTTACTTAAAGACATGTGGCCTGACTGATATAAGAGGGGGTTTCAAAATAAGTGAAGTTGAACGTATTCCACAAAATAAAGGGGAAAAATGGTGGTTTATCTTCTGCCTGTCCACAGACTGGCCTGTGTTTTTAGCTAGCAGAGTGCACTTCACACTGCGAAATGAATCTGTGAGCACTCATGATGTTGTGAAGGGAAGGTGGCAATTTTGTGCCTTCAGTATTCAGGACTGGAAGGGGCAGTGCCCCTTAAGCTTGCTTATGGATACGAGACTGTGCTTCAGGCTACCGTGTTCCTCTGCAGAGGAAGCAGATTTGCATGCTGCTGCTCTGTCCCTGCTAGAATATTCCTTTGCACTTGTCTGATCGCTTTCCCTGGCAAAACCAGGATCTCCCCCCTTGCCCTTCTACCAAGAATGTGAGTTTTTGTCCAAGCAACAGTCAGACAAAATTCATTTAAATTCCCAGCTTTTTTTTTTAAATTGCTTTCCCAGTGTAAATTTGCGTGTGACTAAGCTCTTGCAGCCCTTTCTCTAAAAGGTCAGCCTAAATTATTTTGTGCAGATAATATTAACAGTTATGTGCTTGATGGATTTCTGTAGCACATAAACACCACTTCTCATGGGACTGATGACCTGAATAATTACCTCATCTCAGTCACAGTTGATCTGATCGGCTAAACCAATTATGATACAAGCTCCAGCCATTTATGAAAGTGTCTCAGATTGCTTTATGCCGACTGAAAGGTTTCAGGTATTATACACAACTTTTAGTATATGGACGATAGTGATGCTCAGCACTAAATTTTGCTCTTTTTAATATAGTGTACATTTAGAATCTCTGTTAACCCAAGTTTCACAGCATTGCAGAGTGAAGACCAAAATTTCCCTGAAATAATGTTGAGAGATTTATTTTGAAGTACTTGACCAGATTTTTTTCTTTGTATGTGAATTATGTTCTAGTGATAGTCATATGTAATTCTGTTATGACAGTGAGCTATACGTAGCAGAAAATATTAAATATATGAACTGTTGTTTTAGTAAATCAACAAGAAAAAGTTTAAACACAACTTTGTATTCTTTTATGTTGCATTATTCTTCAATTTCTATTACTCATTACATTGTTTGTGTAATATGCATTTGACTTAGACATAATTTTCATAGTTGTCCCTACATGCGATTATGAATTGCAATCATTATCCCATCTAATTCAATTACATGCAGTTTTAATCATTGCTGTAAACTAACCCTGCAGAATTGTCATTAATACTTAGAGATGCAAACAAAGCAAACTGGACAGTTGTTTATCATGATGCTCATGAAAAGCAACGAGTAATGTCAATTTAGTCTTTTGCCAGACCCATTTTTGAGTGGGATAATAGGTGAAAAGCTATAATAAGCTGTTTTCATTCTCAGCATTTTGGTGGAAAATAAGTTGTCAAAAGAGATTTTTTTTAAAGGCTAAAATAATTGCATGCTGTATGTGATTTGCTCTCTTGTTCAGCTTGAGTTCATTATTGATCCTCTAGTATTTCTTGTGATGCCTGTTACCTGTAATGATCTAGTGTACAAATAGCCTTACATCTGTAATTTTGTCAAAACATCTCATTTATAAAATTGCCTCCTGAGATATCCATGACCTCACTTCATTAGATACATTGTTATGTCACCAGCCAACACAGCTGAGCAAAACGGAGTTTATTTTAATAAGTAGCAGCACTGTTCCAGTTCTACATGAAATCAAAGGCGAATGAAGAAATCAGTTTAAAAGGAATCAAAAGTTTCCCAAGACTATTTTATTCTGTTTCAAACATTCAAATTTCAAGCTCATGCTTTTGTAGGAAATTTTAATACAATGATTTTAGGCTGACTACAGAAGAGCACTTTGAAACTTGCAGTTTGTAAACACTGCTTGTGGAAGGTGTTGCAACAACTAATTAACTTTAGGTAGTTCCGTGCCCGAACTGCCCATTTATGTAGTCTGGGATGAAATTAGTAAAATTAGTTACACTTTATTTAGAATATAAGGAAAATAAGTAATTTATCCCGGTATGACTGTTTTGTCATATGTTCTAAATAAAGTATTGTTAATTTTGCTCTGCCACTTCAAAACAAAAGGGGATCTTGCAAAACTGTGCTAGTTACATAAAAATAAGTTATACTACAGAAGAACCATGGGGAAGCTCTGTGCAATGCCAAATATTCCACAGAAGAAATATAGAGCCTTCAACACCTAGCAGTATTATGGCTTCTACTTGGAAAAACCTTGTGACTGGGTGGAATTTTTCCTTTTTGTGGAAAAATCCACAATAAATGTTAATGTAGCTGATGTGATGGATGACTTATACTTTCTTGTTTGTCACATCGAGTCGGTATGTGAAATCTGAAAAATTAAATAGGATCTGCTGGAAACCTAGTTTCATGTTTAAGGTCGCTTCTGCACAGGGGATTAAAGAAGAGTTCTTATTGCCTGTTCTGTTTCATTGGTCTGGGAGAATGATGGGCAGCAATCTGATCAGGAGAGCAAGTTTAGCTAACACCTCAGTTCTTGAAAATCCAGGCTGCTGTGCCTGCATGCTGTGATATATGTATAGTTATTCTTTCTAATAATTTATTATTATTATATATTAGTGGGAAGAGTTTCAGGTTTTATTATGATTTAAAATGGGTGGTGGTTGAGGACATATGAAAGGGAAGAGAGGGAAAAGGATGCTGTGGAAGGACAAAGGTTGAAGTCTCAGGGAGATGACATGCATTTAAATTATCCATCTTCCTTCTCCTAAAGCTTTTCACATGTAGTGAATATGTGTGAGAGTTGCTCTTACTGACAAAATAATGGTAAGATTCAACTTTTAAAATTTTTCTTTTTCCGCATACACTGACCGCTTCACAATTGTACCATGACCCTTCATATGAGGAGCAGAATAATTGATGCCTTGGTAGCACACTAATGATATAAAATGTCATCTCTTTTCTGAGGACAACCAGATTATTCAGGTTCAGAATATTCTAGCTAAAATTCATTTATACTTCTTTATTTTTGTCTTTTAGAAAAACATTAAGTGCACAGCTGTATTTTCCTGCAGACTGATGTGATAGAGGCAGCTGCTTTACCGATTGCTTCAAAAAGCAGTTTGCTGAAAACAACTTTGTATCAGTTATATTTATTAATTGAAATTATCATAAGAGTTCATAATATATTATGGCTGTGGATATTAGTATTTATCGGTATATGAAGTTAAAGATTCCAGACTAATCATGTTGTGATCGATTCATTACGTGTCTTGGCTGATCTGCTTTTTCTAACTTTCAGCAAGCAGAAGATGGACAGAGAAAGACAGAAATGGATGAAAAGAACAAAAAAAAAAGGGGGGGGGGGGGGGAGAAGGGAAAAAAAGCAACATGAAACTACAAATTATCATGGTATCACTGAACCAGAATTTGGGAAATAATTGTCAAATCTAGGGGTTTATTGCAACTTTCCTTCTAAAACTGTAGCCTCCTGCACCTCATTTCAATATCTGACACATTTGGAAGAGTTATGCAAAGGAAAGAAGCCCTTCATCAAGCTGTCTGTCTCACCTATCTCCCTATGAAACGCATAATCAGAGAGTACTTACATCAGCTTCACAGCCCTGGACATTAAAGTGACTTGTTTTTATCTCCTCATGCAATTGCTTGTTTTGCTTCTCAACCAGACAGTGCTGGGCACGCTCTGTCAAACACCAGGTTCTCACACTCTTATCTGACCCACTTCAGATTCATACAACCGTCTTTCAGAAATGATTTTCCATGCTACTGCACCATGTAATCCCTCAGAAAGCTCCTACTCTCCATTGCCTTTCCTTATCTTTAAGCAATCGGTGTTTGATAGCATTTTTGGAAAGAAAAACTTCAGAAAATGTTGATACCAAAGTAATATTTCTGGTTTGGAAACTCAGACTGGTGAATGAGGTTGATTGATTTTGAGATAAGTTGTGTCTCATGTTTGCTGAGATCAGAACACAAGCGTGTGTAAATATGTCAGATCCTGTCTGACGGAGGTGCCCACTAAACGTAGGACAAAAGTCCCTAAATACTGCAATGTGAAAGACTCTTGCAAAAAAGAGATGATGTTTGTTGTTTGCTTTTGCTGAGTTTACTGGTTTACAGTTTGGTTTTCTTTTAAAAAAAAAACAAAAATTGAGGTTTGTTTTTTGTTGTTTTTTTTTTTAAGCATCTGGTAAGTATTTTTAGAACATAAAAATATCCTGTGAATATATCCAGTGAAAACATCCTTCGGATACTGTGTGAAGCACTTTTTTCCACTAGAGATGGTAACTGCTTTAAGTCATTCTTTCAGCTTTTTGAAAATAGGACTCTCTTCAAAAATGCCATTTTTTTTCAGTGAGCAGTAAGATCCCCCTTCTTATTGTCAAAAATTTTAGGTCTTCTCCAAACTATTGTATACTTAGTTTTCTGCTGTCACTTCATTAGGAACTGCTATTTTACTGAATCACGGGGTGATGTTTTAAATCTGTAGAGTTTTTGGAGTTGTAAAGGCCTATATTGTGAAAAATTAAATTATTAAAGAACTAAAATAATGCTCAAGTCCCTACCAAGTGGACACTGGCACTTTTTTTTCCGTAAGCCAAGAATGATTGCATCGTGGTAAAACTTGGATTATCTGAACAACCCCACCAGGAGATTACATACATTTTAGTGAATATGTATATATATGACTTTAAGCAGAATCCTCTGTGCAATTTCTGTAGAATGGCTTGCAGTATTACAGGTTCTTCACAAGGAAATGGAGATGCTCTTTATAAAACAGTGGAGGGTATTGCTTCATGCTGAGGACAAGAGTGAATTGAGAATAAAAGAAATCAGAGTGATAATATTTTATTGAGAGATGTAATTGAGAAATACTCTACGTGGCCTGTGAGCATCCCAAAGTGCTGGAATTGCCTCTGTATCTTAATGAAGCTGTTTGCCACCTAAGCCAAAAGGACTATCCAGAATAACACCAGTTACAATGACAAATCAGAAGTGGCAGCTGTCATTTGATGAATGTCTCTGTCTCAGTAGCGCTCATGGGGAAAAGAAATAAAGAGAATCATAAAATCATAGAATCATTTAGGTTGGAAAAGACTTTCAGGTCACTAAGTCAAACTGTTAAACTAGCACTGACAAGTTCATCACTAAACCATGTCCCTAAGCACCACATATACCTGTTTAGGCGAAAGCTGCTTTAAAAACATGATGAAGGATTTGGGGAGGGCCATTCAGATTTCATAACTGGTTTCTCCTTCTTGCTAGTCTTTTGTGGTTATGGACTTGCATCGTGTCTGTGTGAGTGTGTTTTAGGCAGGCAGGGTTACCAGAGAGGTTGAGATTTGTGTCTCTGCCCTTATATTTTCAATAGTCAGATAGTGATGCTGAGCTCAGAAAAACTGTTTCATACATTGGCAGTGAAGAGGGAGTGCAGGGAGCACTGATTTATCCACACTGATTTGCCCTCCCCTACAACCATCAGTCCTGTGAGGATGAACACTGGGCTGCCTGAGTAATCTTGAAGACCAGAGATAATGGTTTTAATCCTAGTGGTCAAGTGAGCAGCCAGAATTAAGTACTGTAGTTCCATTTAATTAATGACAAGTGTATTTTGCTCTATTTTAGGGAAGCTGTCAGTTTGCGGCTGTGGAGTGAAACACTGTCTTGGTACCAAGCAGAGTTACAAGGTTTACCTCCTAGCTTAGATTCCTCCTGGAAATTTCACAGCTTCCAACCATGATAAAACACATTATACAGGATCTCCAAAGCAATTTTATTATATTTATGATTATTAAAAAAGGTCTAGTTCTAATGGGAAACCTGAAGTTCCAAACTGGCAGTATGAACACAACTCCTGCCTACCACTTCCCCTTCAGAGAACAAGCAGTTGTTTTCCAGAGCATTAATATTCAGAGCAAGTCCAGTTCATCTTACCTGCTGGGTTCATTTTATTATATAATAAAATCTGATATATTCTCATTTCTATTTAGAGTACACAGCCATATAAGCATAAGCTGTTTATAAACACTTACTTTCCAAGTAACATAATACAATACCTACTCTCTTAGGTATTTCTGAGGAATACCAAATGTTGCTCACCAAAGGGCAGAGATAAAAAGCAGTGCTTTGGATCTGAACATTGTGCCTGGAGCTAATCACTAGTTAGGCTGATACCTTCTCAGTTCTTCAGTCTGAAAAAATAAAATAAAATTAAAAAGGGGCCTAGTATGTTTTCTCAGTAAACTTCTCTGAGTCTGATAAACCTAACTCTCTCTTTATATTTTACTTACAGAATGGTCTTATCGTTGCCTGTTACCAAGGTTATGTGGATATTGTAATAGCCTTAGCACAATGCCCACACCTTGATGTGAACTGGCAAGACAATGAAGGGAACACGGCTCTCATTACAGCTGCACAGGCTGGTAAGGCTCTTTGTTTCACCTCTATAACATGCAGGATCTTAGGAGAAGTATGTGTTGTGGCCGTTATTTTTACAATTTTTTCAAGGCACTGAAATAAATTAGTCTGTGTGAAATAATCCTGGACAAGTCCACTCCTAAGTAAGTCTGCCATGATTTTCTTTGAAATAAATAGTCAAATAACAGTAATATTTATCCAATGAATTAAGACAGGAAAAGCCCTAAATTTCTAGTAGATACCATTAATGTAAAGAAAATCTTTTGTGTGTACTATAGTGCTTTGTTTCTTTAAGCTTATTTTCCTATGTTTGCTCTGGCAAGCAACCAGTCAACATTTTGGTCATATAACATGCAGTTTTAGTGCTGATAGCATCTCTTTTCTCATGCTTGTGGCACCAGACTCAGCGGGTCTGCAGTAACAGAAATATCTTAGCTGTTAAGACATTCAACCACTCCATAAGTAAAAGCAAAAAGCCCTTAACCCCTGTTTACATAGATTTTACAATCTCACCAGGGTCTAGTGTTTGCCAATGCTGCTTTTATAACAGACATGTTAATCCTGATGCAGACTGGAGTGAGAGCAGAGTTTATATCTCCAAGTTTTATTTTGTCCCACCCAGCATGGTAATATTCAGTGAATAAGTGTAATAAAGCACATGAATGTAAGAGATGGTCCCCAAAGAGTTACTAGTGTACAGTTCAAAAGCCATCAGATGATTATTTTTGTTAAAACTGCAACACTGTGCTTTAACCTTTAAGTGAAGCTGTAGTTTTCCCCTACAAGTGTTAATAAAGTGCTAAAGCATGTAAGTGAAGAAAAATTTAACCAAGTAGACCATCACGTTGTAGTCTAAAGCTATTCCAAGGCTGCCTGTCTCTGCATCAATGGTTTCCTTTGCATTCCTCAAGCATGCTCCTCAAAGGCAACTTTGCAAGGAAATGCATATCTGGTCTTTATCATGTCTTCTCACTATTGAAGAATATGAAATGTTCATGGGAGTTCATGGGACATGGTATGACCTCCCATATCCTGGTTGCCTGCAGGAAACAAATTTCCACCAAGCAGTGTCAATGAACATTAGAAGCCGTGTCTTAAGACTGAAGCAGTTTGGTTTTGATGCTAATTTAATAATATTGCCACTAGACACTTCCAGATAGTACCAAACTTTGCTTTTTGTTGCACCAAAAAGTGAAATCCACTAAAGAAGTCACTGACAGGTAGGTCTTGGATACTGGAAGAAAGAATTGCAGCCACAGTAAAGTCCCTAGCAAAGTCATGAGTATAGTAGTTTTCCAAAGAAAGTGGAGAAGTCTCCAAAACTAAGCTACTTGGATTTATCTGCCATAATATAAACTTTGACTGTAAAAGGTTTAATACTGACTCCTTCCTGACCTTTATAACTCATGGTAATGAGCTCAGAATTAATCCAGAGAGCTGACATTGACTTGACACTCTCTGCCAGTACTTGCTATTGATCCCCAAAGCAACTGGAAGTGACTGCAGTCAGCAGAAGCTAATACAAACTCCTAGCAACTTGGATGTTTTCCCCTGCCTGTGATAATCCTGAGCTACAGTGTTGACACCAGTTATTTAACTCATTATCACAACATACTGCTGTAGTGTTAATAGAGATTACTGTGAGGTGAACGTTGCAACCAGAGGAGCTACAGTGCAATAGATGCTGCTTAATTATTGCTAAATGTTTAGTAGTATTATAAAGAACTGAAAGCAAATCTTATGTGAGCTTTCCTTTAGTGGAGGATTTGTTTGTTGCGGGTTTTTTTTTATACCAAAAGTATAGGATTTCCTATGGAAAGTCTAATAGCAAATCCACATTATTTCAGTTAATGGTAAAGTGATATCGGAAGGTTTCAGAAGGTGCTGCCACTGTTGATATGACCAGGTGTGACATCAGACCCTGAAGAGAAGCTGGATGGGAAAGAGGCTGCAGTCCTGAGGGATCATTCTTTGTGTTTCAGAGGCTGCATCTGTAACATGAGGTACAGATACTAAGGGAGATGGAAGGGAGGCCTCTTTACTTTTGCTAGAGAAGTTTAAAATCCACACTTGCCTGAAACCTGGGTTGTTTCGTGACTGCCCAGACATGATGCTTAAATCTGAGCATTAGCTTGAGTTAAGTAGAATTATCTTAAAGACCAGACAGAGTCTCAGAAGAGAAGTGAATTCAATTCCTTATATTGATTTTGGTAATTTAAGATCTTTATCCTTCAAAGAAAGTATCTAAAGCTGACATTTTTTTGCATGGGCTGACCCATGCAGAGAATGATAGGCTGGAGTGATCAGTGAACAGCAGTGCTTTCACGACAAGTTTAATAGTGTAGAAAAGTAACCACAAAGTTCTCTGCTTAGTGTGTAAAATTCAGGTTTGAGAACTGGTCTGTTTACTTGCATTCTCAATGCTTCTTACAGAGGTGGGATCCCTTCTCAAAGAGTGCTTACCTTACAAAACTGTAAATTCATTGCAGCCTGCAGCAGGTGGTGCCCAAAAATGGTTGGTGATGCTGTTAAAAAAGCAGAAGCAAAATCATTAAATGTCAGTACAAGAACAATGCAGGAAAAAATATGGGAGATTGATGTAAACAAGAGACTGAAATAACAAGTGGAAAGAAAGGGAGGAGAGTGGTTTCAAAAAAATGGAAAAGGAAGGAAAATCACATTACCTTGTTTTCCTCTCCGTTCTGCTGCTGCTGAGGACACAGCTACATAAGCAGCAGTGTCTGGTAACTGGCATGCACTGGTGTTTAGAGAGAGTTCTATTTATTTTCTCACAAAGTATAGACGTTTTATGTTACAGGAGCCAGTTTGAGGCAGTGCTGTGGAGGCAGCAACACAAAATCAGGATTTATCCCAGTTTCTATTTATTAGGGGAGACACGAGAACACAAACACCCATTCAAAGGATAAAACATTCTGGGTATCTTCAGTTCCACCCATCCAGAAAAAAACATTCACCACCCATAGGCCAACCACAGGCTTTTTGCAGGTACAGTTTGAAATTGTAGATGTTATATGACAGAGCATCTTCCTTATTATACAGCTTATCCTTCTGCCTTCATTACATAGATTATTAGGTAATATTGCTGTTCATTATAGGCAGCAATTAAGTGAATTAAGCTATTACAGACCTCTGTGCTGATCTCTAAATATGGCTCACAGGGCAAGGAAGTGCAACCTTAGCATGCCAGTTCTGGTAGAAGATAGATCTGGCTTACTAACAGCAAAAGCCAGATACAAATTCAGTATCACCAAACTGGCTGAGGCCAGGCTAATTTGTTTTAGAACTGCATACAGCTTTCATAGCAGACTTTAAATCATAGAAGCCTCACCTGGCTTATGATTTAGATATGCGCTTCTAGTTTGCCGAGACACAGGAGAACTGAAGCAAACCTTATGGCCTTAAATCAAAAGTGTTTGACAGGGTTTGAGCAAAAACTTGGCAACTCTGAGCTCTGCTTTGAATTTGATATGTTTGAACTAGAAATTTGAAGCAAACCCCAGAGGACAGAAGCTCCTACAGATTAAAACTGAAGTGGTTTTCAGGAATCCCTGAGACACAAAACTTCTGAGAACCACAAACCTCTTCATTTTCTTTGTTATTTCATTGCTGGTATTTTTTCTGTCTCATTTGAGGTCATCTGTAGCCCCCTGGGGAAGTTTGGCTGAGCAAGGTCTTTCAGAATTGACTCTTAGGATCATCCCAGATTTGCAAAACGTCTTTTACTGCAGCTAGGCTTTTGGCAAAGGGAAGAACATCTTTAGAAATATAACAACTGCTGAAAAATCTTTCATCTTGCTATTTCTCTGTGTTTCAGTTCCTGTCTCCAGTTTCTGTGATCAAAAAGCAGTATTTCAGCTGTTCCAAAATCTACATGAAGACGCACACTGAAAATCATTGAAACACAGCATGTCCTGTAAAACAATTTGGGCACAAAGATTCTCCTGGGAGTAATTGATACCTTGATAGGATTTGATCTTATTCCATAAAGACAGCTTGTGTATTGAGTAAGCAGGACTGGGTCACTTGATCCCACCCTGCACCCAGTTCACCTTTTCTTTGTTCAGCTTCTTGTAGTTTGCCTAATATTTATATTTCATTTGCATCAGACTGTGCAAGGTACAGAGAACTCCTTAGTGGGTTATCTCTGATTCTGGCATTGCTGAGCTGATCTGCACTATCTCTACATCTGCTCAGGTTTCAGGACAGTTTCCAGTTATTGTGCAGCAAGGTAGCCAAGGCCAGGAAATTCCAGGAAATAAAGGAAAACGTCTTAATTTATTTGGTAAAGATTTTCTTAACTTGCTTTCCAAAGTGAATACAGGACTATGTTGGTACAAAGTGACTGCTGAGGAAATCTGCACCAGATGTGACACCATAGACTTAAAATTGTCCTGTATGAATTACAATCTGCATCAGTAACACTTCTATATGAATCTGAATGACATGCATCACAGGATATTCAGCTGGACTACAGAGTGAGATAAGAGAATATTTTCACAGCTCCTAGTAATTAAATTGTGATTGTTGCAGCTGCCTGACAGACTGCATTATTTCATAAAGCATCAAAGCATCATAAAATGAATGACAAGTGAAGAGAAAACTGGTTTGAATAAGTCATAATGGCACTAGATATTCTTCTTGTTCTGATAGTCCAATTATAAAGACTTGATGTTTTAATTGGTCTTCCAACCATTTAGCCAGAGATGTCTTCATCTACTTGGTACACGCTTTGACACCAGTTACTTCGGTATACAAGGCACATGAATGGCACAAGTGTTGCTTTTAGAAACAAAATTTATTAGTACCAAACCTGAACATCAGCCCCATTTTATTGTTGTTGGAGAATAGACAAGTGGCTTTACACTGCCAGAAAAATAAAAATGTGGGGTTTCTGTATCTTATTAATTATCTGCATTTTTTCAGTTATCAAACCTGCAGGAGTAATTTTTGGTTTAACCCTGAGACAGAACTTTAATTCTGTGGCACATTATCTCTGCTTTTTCTTTTCTTTAAAGGGCACATAACCATTACAAATTACTTGTTGAACTATTTTCCTGGGCTTGATATTGAGAAGAGGAATGTGTTTGGATTCACAGCACTGATGAAGTCTGCAATGCAGGGCCGAACTGAATGTGTGAAAGCCTTGATGTTGGCAGGTATGCAAAGTGCTTTGTTGCTTCTTCATCATCATCTAACTGTAAATGCTAGACAGTCACATGCAAACACCAAGAAGAAAATTGTCTGTTTGGGTATTTACTCTGAGAGGTACATTGCCACCTTCCCTGGAAATGTGTGCAACATAAAGTCAGAGAGAAGGTGGTGAAGCCACGTGCTGCAGGTGCAGGAGCACTCAGTTTCCCCATGGAAACCCATCCAGGAGTTCTCCAAGTGCTCTCAGGAAGAGATTCATTGTCTCCAGGAGGGTTTGGGGAGTGTCATCATCAAGATTTGTAGACAAGGAGTTAATGAAGTTCATGACACAGCTGGAGAGGACACACAGGTCTCTTGCTGCCAGTTCTCTGGGTGTGATACTGCAAGACTGTGTGATGGTGGTGGATCCACAGCCAGACCTCTGCATCTCTGCCCAACCATGGCAGGTCTGGGGCAGGGAGTGGAGAGCTTTGAGGGCTCTGGCTCCCATCAGTAGAGTTGGGTGTAGGGTTCACATCCCATAGGGGACATTGGTGGTAAATCTGGCAACATAAGGAACAACCCCTCTTTCTAACCCCTCTACAAATCTGAGTTTGGTCTCAGGTTTATGGGCAATAGGGCACCAGCAGGTCTGTATCTGCTGGATGGAGGGAGTAGAGGCACAGGCAGTGAGCAGCTCCATCTCTGCCCACCTGCCTCTCTTCTCAGCTGAGAATAGGAAATATGTTTCTTGCTGTGGGCTCTTGACTGCAGTTTAATTTCCAGCTGTATGCATTTGCTAGGTGAAAGGATCTTGGAAAGGCAAGAGGCACTGGGGAAAGAGCCTCTACAGGAGCATTCCCAGCATACAGCACCTTTTAGACACAATGTTGTATGTTTTTATTACATTAAATAATTGGTATATACATTATTAGCTAATAATTAAATAACTAGCATATATTAGTATACGTTCTTGTAATTCAGTTGCAGATATTTGACACAAATCAAATATTATGGAAATTAATGTGAATATTGTTCCTGTCTAGACTGTGAATCCTACAGGTCCATTTCATTGAGAGAGACTTTGAATAAGTGGTTCATTTCAGTGATTTTGTTGTCACAGAAGTCTAACCCCCTCATAACATGAATATTTTAAGCTGCAGGCATTTATCAAGCATAGTGATATTACTGTCATTCATTTTCATGACATCTAGTTTCTAGGTGTTGATAAGACACAGGAAAAGTTTGGATGATGTGGTAAGCAGCATATTATTTTCTGCAAGGTTCTGTAGCCTCTTTTACTAAAATCAAGGCTTTGGAATGGGATCATTCATTTTGGAATTAATTTTTTATGACACAAAATTATAAGATGGCTGTCAGAGCTAGAGTACTGCTAGACACAGATGCACTTTCTGGACCAACACATACTTCATGCAGATACTATTTCCAAATTTTCCAGTGCCCATTATAAATTATCACTGAAAATGAAACTTCAATCCCAAGGCCTTATGAGCTGTCAAATTGACCTTACAGTGTCATGGCTTTCTGTTATTATCACTGGAGATCTGATGGAAGCTTCTTCTTTCTGCTTTCATCACTAGAAGCTATTTCACAACCTTTCCATCTTTGTAGATAACTGAGTCCTTGTTATTCTACTTCTTGTACAAAAAGTATTGGTATCAAGGTTTGCTATGTGTTTTCTGCCTCTGGCACCAAATAGCCACCTTCTTGTTTTCATGATTCATAAAAAACCAGAATATTAGGGAGAACAAAACTTTAGCCAGACAGAAAACGGCTTTGTTAGCCTGCATATCTGTATATGTTTACCTGTAGAAAGATGCATTGGCCTGTTAGTGCATGAGAGGTAGTAAGGATACCAAAGATCATGTATTGGTTAAAGAGGTGTACCATTATTATACACTGGTTTTAAATCGTAGTTTATATACATGTTTTGGTGAGTATTTTGCAGGTCCTCACATTTTTAGCTCAAAATAGAGGCCACACAGGAAGCATGGTAAATTTCTTGCACCCATTTTAATATCTGATTATATTTTAGCATTGTACACTCTGGTGAAATGTAGGGAGGGAAGGAGCTGCTCATTCAGAATGGATTTAGAAGTGTTCAGGACTTCAGAGATACTGAGTGGCAGCTGATAATAAGTGCTAGTTTGCTGAAGAAGATGAAAGAAATTGTTATTAAAGACTTGCTGACCAAAAGATCGATTTCACAAGGAAACCAGCAAAATTCCATGTTAAAACATGCATGGAAATAACAGGAGGAAAACACCCATAATCAGCTGTGGGTCTACTTGCACAGAAAATGCGTTACAGCCAGTAGGGTTTTAAACCCAGTATTTGTTTAGGGACTTGGGTAAGAGCTCTCTTGACAGGCCCCTACTTATGGCAATGCAGGAGGAAAGTAACTCACCTTCATAGCCCCCTAAGCACGAACTTAACACAGTCAGATGGGCAAGAGGTAAGGGCAACGTGTGGCAGATGATTGGAGCTGGCTTGTCAAAGTGACTGCTCTTTCTGGTATTTGAGCTCCTGGAGGGTGGCCAAGGTCAATCATTACAAGATTAAGGCGCTCTGAGACACTTGGACATAATGCTGTTCTTTCAAAGTGAGTCTTTGGAACATCTGAATGTGCTATTCCTGAGTGCACAGCGAGTTAGGGGGGAACTCAGTCACTCACTGGCAGTTTGTCACAGGCTGCTGCACTGCCAGGACTGCGCTGATGACAGCATTCAGCAAGCGAGCCAGCCCGAGCAGGAACACAGAAATGCTGGTTGCAATTCATGTGTCAAGCCCTGCTGTAATCGCCAGTGTAAACTCAGTGCTACTTTAGTAAAGTCATCAGAGTGGCTGTGGATCTGGAGATTGGTCTTTAAATACCACATATAAAACAAGTCAGTAACAGATGCTTCAGCTCTTTCACTCCCTATCTTTAAACTCCGGATGTCAGTTTTGCATCAAGAGGGACATTAAACCTTCTTAATCAAATAGGATATCGGTATCCCAAAGGGGCATCTGTATTCAAACTAGTTGTGCTGAAAATGATCTTAATGCAACTTTCGTAGGAAAATCAAGGCAACTGGCAAAATGCAGTTTTTCTAAAAGAAAACCTGTAGGCTATACTTACAGGGAAATGACAGTTCAATGAGACTGCTATCACATTTTAAAAGGGACATGACTATTCATGTCTCCTCCAGATGGGGCAATCTGCTGAATGACAAGGCTGTTCAGAAATGTCTCCTGATCTGTACAGAGAATCAATACCGCAGTAGTACATCATGCCTTAGAAGTGGTTTTGTGGTATAAGGTACAAATTGAAAGATCGGAATTTCAATACTCTGTAGTACTGTTTCCTGGGATACAGTTTATGAAACACCTAGGGACACATCTGCCAGGGAGCAGCAGGATTGGGCTTCTTTTCAAATGGAGGTAAGCCAAGGGTGACAGCAAGGCACACAGAGGCACTAGCCTCATCAACAAAGGTGCTTCTTGAAGAAACAGAGCAGGGCTGGTGAAAATAGCCAGGATCAGCCAGTACTGCAGTGATTGACAGGCAAGTCCATAGAGTTAAGGTAAGTGTGAAGTCAAAACAAGAAATTAGGTCTGTGAGTGAGGCTCCAAATCAGCAAGGCACATGGCCAGGCACAGGCATAACTGTAACACTGCTCAAGCGAGGATCAGAGCTGAGTGTGTGAGCTTCAGTGCAGCCCCCAAGCAAAGACGAGGAGTCCCCAGTGGGCACTTTCCCTCACAGCTCTTTTTGCACGTCTCAAATCCAAGGTCATCTGCACCATATCGGAGCTGGCAGGTCTCTTTCTCAAAGGTAAAGGTAAGCAGCTGACTGTACCTCTTGCTTGTTTACAAGCAGAACATACTGTTCATTAAAATTTATATTTGGAGACAATTCCTTTATTTACTGTTGTCCCTGTGATAAATCCTTGCCTGTTGTGTGTATGACATGGAAAGAACTTCCACTTAATCTGCCATGTTCCTGGTCAGCTCTACTGGGAAGGAGTGAAGACCCAATCAAGTGTTAAGAAGCAACAGGACAAGAAGCCAGCCTGAGATTGGAGAGATTAAGGGGCAGGAAATTTGGGTAGGATAGTTCAAAGCAGGTTAGTGCAGCAGGAAGACATGTCTTTTTAAGTCTTTGCTCCTCCCCTCACTGATTTGTCTGACTTCTGCAGCCAGGAACATTATCAAACCCTGCTGCCTTTGAGATCTTGCAATCCTTTCCACAGCTAATAAAGCTTTAATTTGATTAACTCTTCCTCCTCTATCTTCCTCTTCTTCGCCTCCTCTCTGCTTTCCAGTCTGGACCCCATCCTTGACTCCCTGCAGTGCCCCTGTGCTTTCTCTTTGAGTGGTCCTTGCTGAAAATTCCACTTAAATTACACTTAAACTGACATCAGGTCTTTTGCTTACAATCTCTCCATCCACATTTACTCTTGCTCTGTGTCTCTAGCATCCTCTTTTTAGGTATTTTTGCAGAGACTTAGGAATCTTGTCCATTACCCACTCTTTAACATATATGGAAACTTTCCTTATGTTTGATTACCCATGTCACCATCCTCTCAAGTCAGTGCAAACCCCATTATTTTTTATGGGAAGGATTCTTGTGTACAGAAGTGTTTCTTTCTGTATTCATCACTCTTTTCATGCAAGCTCAAGTGAATGGATTTTAAAATGGCAGGCAACATTCAATGCAGTTTCAATTCTTTATGTCATTCTTTGCATTAAGAGAATTTCATATACGTAGCCTTAATTTCACCTATTTTCTTATTTTTTATTTTTCTAGCAGATCAGGAGTTCAGGAAGTTAGGAACCGGGTATCTCCTTATGGCATGTCCATTTGACACAAATATTATTGAGTTTCATATGTGACGTTTTCTTGTATGGATCTCCCTGATTTCACTCTGATCATAGCAACAAAAGTGCTGGCAGTTTCATTAATTAACACTACTTGGTTTTCTTTTCTTTGAGGGGCAAATGTTCATGCGACTGACCCAAGCCGTGGACTGACTTCATGGGAATGGGCTTGTTACACAGGAAGATCAGAATCTGCCTTCATCATGCAAAAGCTGATGGACAGGCCATGCCCGGAACAGCTTTGTGATCAATATAAACCAGAATGGCCAAAGATGAAGGAACTTCTTGCCAAGGCTGCAGAGCCAAAAAGCTGTTTGCAGAGGTTTTCTGAGTGCATGAGGGCAGCTATCTCATTCCGGTCTTTCTACGGCCCAGAAGCAGACGGGGTCCTTGACCATATGGTGAAGGTGACAACAAGTTTGCGCAGTCCTTTCATTGCCCTGTCCTGCCGGACTGTGTGCCCAGGCAGCCCGCCTTCTGTGGGGAAACGCAGACTGGCTGTGCAAGAAATCCTTAGGCAGCAGAGAGCCGAGGAGATCCGATCTCAGGACAAAGATCACATTAGCAGCTACGAGAAGCTATTTCAGAACTCCAAAGTCACGCTGATCCCCAAGAAGAAGGACCGGCGAGCCAGCCTGCAGCCCATCAGCCTTGCAGTATCTCAAGTGAACACCATAGCCACTAGGAAAGCAAGCCTCTTGCCACTCCACCTGCTCAGAAGGAGCAGCGTCAGGCCAGGATTTGTAATCCCCAAAGTCCGAGTCAGCAAGGCTCCTCCTCCCACCTTCCAGCCAGAAAAGTCTAGAAGGAGGAGCAGTGCAAAGGATGACCCCTATCTGCAGATTCCCAAGTGGAGGTACAAGGAGCTAAAAGAGGAGCGGAAGAAGGCAGAGGAACAGGAAAAGAAAAAAGCAGCAGAGGCTCAAAAGCTGAAGCAGGTGTCTCCTGCCAGATGCAGGACCTGATTTAAAGGCAGCTTCTTAGAAGGTTTTTGAGCCATTAGTCTTGTTGTCTGAGCAAGATAACAGACTGAATGCCTTTGTGCATGCCCACTGCTCATGGAGATGGAATACTGAATAATGGCCTTTCAGGTGCAGAAACAGTGCAAGGGCTATGTTGTGGCATGTCTGATGGTGGAGCAGGAAGGTATTTTGAGGTGGAAGACTTACTAAGTTTGCCTGTCTGCTGTTGATAGGAAGTTGTCAGTGGGGCAGTCCTTTTGCAGCTTCCTTTTTTTTTCCAGTTCCAGGTGAATGACTGAGAAATGGCTTGAAAAACAGCATGTGTGAAGGGATCATGTTTTGTGTTTGTTCATTTTGTAATGGGCAAAATTAAGGAGTTGTGTTTTTGACACTAGGCTTTCCTCCCTCTCCTTCCTTAGGTAGATGTATTTCAAGGTTTTATAGTAATAATAAAAAGTTTAAAATATACCACAGTGTTGGTGGGCAGTGAAAATCCAGGTCTACAATCATTCTGGATATACTAAGCACTTTATTTTAATCCCAGTAATCAAAGTTTAAGACAGGATAGGTATTAAAATTTACAGCTCTATACAGTCTGTATGGATGCAGTTCTCAACGCTATTTTTTGTTCAGCTGAACAAAAAAAGGGCCGCATATGGAATACTTCTGTAGCTGAGGTATTCACATCCTCTGCAGGTATAAATCAGGGGCAGGAGTGATTTGTTTTGAGCAACAGAGAAGCTGAGCTAATGCCCCCATCACCTGAGATTTGCCACCCCCATTCATTTTCCTCGTATCTGCCATTTGTTGTCTCCTCTTTAGTCTCAGGGAATTTTTTGTCATTGTGCTTAACTGTGAAACAAAGGGAGATGGGGAGACATAGGTGGGGATTTTTAGGTTGATATTAAAGTTCCTGTTAAAAAAAAAACAGCCAGATTTATTGTGAACCTTTCCTGATTACAGCCAGGACAGGAAAATTATGCAGCTTATAGCAGTTCAAGCAATTTTCCCAGGTATAAAATCCACCCACATGCTACGAACATGCAGTCAGAGATGCAGCAGCTCGGCCACTAAATGTTAGGAAACTATGGCCAGATGTTGTTGTGAGCTTTGGTAGCATGCTTCTGGGTGCCCGAGGAGGGCAGTACCTCACCTCTCTCCCTCAACAAAGGGAGAATACCTTCTCTAGTATAGGAGTGCGACTCGAAGTGGCGATTCTCACAGGTTGCTGCATGTTCTTCTGGTCCACACTAAGGCTCCATTTGCCTTTACCAGCAGTCAGTCTGGCATGGCAAACCCTGGCAAATTCTGCTAAGGAAGGGCTGCAAACCTGCTGCTTGCTGAAAAAAAGACCACGCTTGTGAAAGCAGAGGTCACCTGCAAACAGCAAGTCATACATACAGCACTTTCTCAGGCTTTCCTCCCATTTGAAATGACATGTGCTGCAGTGTGTCCTAACATCATTACTCTGCTGGAACTCTGGCAGACCCCAGCTGCCACTGTCACCAGCTTCTCCATTCAATTAAAGGCAGGGAAAACTTTCCCATCCTTTACTCCCACAGCACAAAGGCTGTCTGTGGTCTCACTGAAGCTGTAATGAAACTGTGTATGTCATGGGAGAAATAAATTCAGTTGACTGAAAACTAGTGCCCGGATTGATATTGCCAGCTAGCATCTGCACAGTCAGGGCTTGACAGAGGTTATGGCAGACATGTGAAACAAGGGTTTTCCACACAGCCTGTACTTTTACTTTTTGCTGGAGTAGCTGTGCTGGCTGGACTGCATTGCCAGGGAGCCTCCAAGGTCAGAGCTGGAGGAACATTGACCCTGCTAATCAACCTTCCCAGTACTGTGAATATAAAAAGGATTTTAGTCTGCAAGTGCATCAGCGCAATTTGTAGGCACCAATTTTGTTATGGATTTGGTAACGAGAATATAAGCTAAACTTATGTCTTTGGAGAGCAGGGAGACAAGCTTTTAGCTGTCTGTGGCAAAGATACTGCAATGGATTCATAATGGATTTCAAATTTGTGCACTGGATTGAATGGTTTTAACTATTAATTTTTTTTTACTGCCAACTCAGCATACAGAAGGTTCAGCATTCAGATTCAGTATCTGAAAAGCAACCTGTGCTGCAGGTGAACATTTGAATTTGCACTCTCAATATCACTTGCAGGAGACATACAATTGGTAGGTGCTCTCAGGGATTAACATACAGATATTAACATGTTAGAATTAGGGGCTGAAAACTAAGCCAGTTTTCTAGCCCTTTGTACTTTACTGTGTATATGTGTATAAATATGTGATATTTCCATTAAAAGAAGCACAAACTGTCAAACTTATTTGGCGATCTTATTCTTCAGGGTGGTTTGAACACGCTGTCTTTCACTTTTCAGTAGATCAAAAAGCCCACCCACTTTCCCCAATGGACTAATCAGTATCATCTGAAAGCAGTCTGGTTTCCCTGTAAGGAGCTATTGTGGGTTAACCTCCACTCCTTGTGAATTTTTCCCTAGGAGTAAAAGGAAACCTCTACATTTGTCCCAGCATCAACCTTTGATGGCCACCTTGGTCAAGAGAGAAGCTATCGCTTTGATGACATGCAGCCACGTTACTCTGCTGCAAGCAGGCAGTCCCCTGGCATCCTTACAGACAGCATGGATCCATTCTGTGCATCTGTGTAAAGCTTTGCACTAGCTGGGTTGGGAAGTGCAGGCATAGGTCTCTCCTCATTGCCTTCATCCCCTGCTGCACCACTGCACCCCCCCCAGCTGTCTTACTCCTCCTCTTCATTACCATACTCACCAAAGTGCTGCGCCTCTCTCTTGCTCTTCTTATTGTCTGTCTGAAGGATCTGAAGGTTGGGAAAAGCTCCCCCAAAGCATGCTTCCAGAAACCTGTGGCAAATGGACCATAGTAGTGGAAGCTGCACGCCTGGCTTGAGCTGCTGCCCCCAAGGTGGATATGATTTCTAATGGATTCCAGCACAAACAGAATGGTTTGTGTTTTGTTGTTGTTGTTTTTCAAGAGACCTGTAACTATGAAATGCCAAGCAATACCAGCTGTACTTCACATTGCTCCTGGTCACTCAAGCAGCTCATCAGTTTACCTTCTAAAACCAGTATGCGAACCCATGGCAGTACCTCCTGGGAGCTGGGCCCCTGAAGAAAGGCAGAGATGCTGCTGTAGGAGGATGCTCCCACAGAGGGGAAGGGGACACTGATTCCTAGGGTGGAGAAAGGTTTTTTACAGGCCTTCAATGCCAGTCTGGCATGTTAGTGGGAACAATGCTTCTGAGCATTGTGAGTGAAGCTGGAGCAAGGGCTGTGTCTGCCTTCACTGCCATTGCTTGTCTCTGTACACTGTAAGCTTTGGCTTGACAGCCAGGTTCTCACCATCTAATGCTCACTCACTGGGGAGCAAACAGCCCAATGAGCTGGCTGACTTCTACAGTAAGCAAAAGCAATTTAATACAGTGATGGTATAAAGCGAAATGCCAAGCACTTCCCAATGTTCTTGAAAATCATATTGTGCTCTTGTCTCTGGAGAGCAAAGGTGTCACAAGGAAGAGATCACTAACCCTGCAGAAGGCTTTTCAGGCAGGAACACAGAATTACACATAATTGGATCCTTGTGCCACTACGTATGATTCATTTGGGGTTTTTAATGCCAATGAAAACTGTTCCTTAAGCCTTGACAAAAATCCTCTCTGGGCCTCTCCACTGAATGCCTTTTTCTTAATAGTTCTGAATGCTCATGCTAATCTGCCATGGGACAGATACCAGAGCAGCTGGTAAAAAAACACCTTGGATAGAAAAATGTAACATTCTTTGAGGGTATTTCTTTTATAGACATCTACATTTCTGCAGGAAACACCCGAAGTATGACTGAAATTAGGACCTGATATGCAGGGTATGCCAATTTACAGGTGGTTTGTGCTGCTGAAGCCTCCTCTTTTGTTCTCTGATCCATACGATGCAGCCTGGTTTTGCTGGGTCTGCTCATTGTGCCTCAAACACTCCACAGTTTGGTTAGATACCCAGAGGTGGCAGGTAGTCCACAGGCTGGAAAGGGAAGCCATGTCCCTCTCTTCCTGCCCATGAGTTCCTATGTGCCCCCAGAAAACCTGGCATTTTATGGATTAATATTCTGCCAATTTAATGAGCTAGACAAAAGTGCTGGAGCCAGTGCAGGGAAGCAAGGAAGGGAAGGGGCAGGACCGTGTCACTCAGAGCCATCCATCTGCTGGGTGGCTCAGTCAGTGCTCCAGGCTGTGCCCAAAGCAGTGAGGAAGAGCTCCACTGCACAAGTTAGGCAGCTCCAGGAAAAGTCCAGCTGTGTGAAACACACAGGTGACACCCTCTTACAGATATTTGTATCTCTTCTGAGCCCCAAGGAAAGGGGCTTGGACAGTTTTGCAGATGGTCAGGAAAACTGCAGCCCCTCTCTGCTCCTTTGAGCGCTCTTCAGGAAGATATAACAAGTACCAGCAAGAAAGCTGCTTAGCGACTTCAGCCATAAAGTAGGGCAGAATTGGAAGTTATCCTCACTTTTTCTTTCTTTTAAATTATCCCAGGTAGAATTATAAACCCATATGGACATTTGGTTCATTTAAAGAGCTTCTTCATAACTTCGATAATTACACACCCAGAGAGTGTATTCATCAGAGAGAGCAGCTGAGATCTCCACCCGCCCTCTTCTCAAGGCAAACGGAAACTGGACTGACAGTTCATTAGAATCTCCATATAGTAAATTCTGCAACTAAATCTTTGAATCCCAAGTCACTGACAACTGCTAAGCTAACATTATCACATATAACAATAACAGTGGGAAGGGATAAGCCCTGGAGGAGTGGACAAGAGGTAATGGAGGCTGGGGGGGGGGGTAGGAGTGGGAGGGAAGAAAATACATCTATGTCTGTGGTATGTCTCTGATTTAAAACAATATTGGCTTTTTGACCCAATTTTTTCTGACTATTCTGTAGACAAGAGTGAAAAGCCTTGCTCTGGTCTGCTGGTCTGCTAAGGAATATATTATTTTAAAAGAAATATTATATATATAATATATTTTATATATATAATATATTATATATATAATATATATATATATTATATATATATATATATTTTAAAAGAAAGGGATTATTTTAAAAGATTATTTTAAAATATTTATATATTATAAATATATAATATATATTTTATATATATATATATATATATATATATTATTTTAAAAGAAAGGGATTATTTTAAAAGAAAGGGATTATTTTAAAAGAAAGGGATTATTTTAAAAGAAAGGGATTCAATATGAGCCTCCTTCATATATATTTAGGAATTTATAAAATACATACATATTAAAAGGCTCTCACCTCCCAGTGATAACGTGAAACACTCAAATATGTTAATGATGACCATCGCTAAGAAAGCTAATATTAAATAATTGTTCTGTAAGAGGAACAAATCATTCAGGGTATAATATGGAGCCTACAAAGAGAAAACAGACCAGCTGCCTTTTCACTGAACACTGTGGAATGCTTACATGGAAAGAGGCAATGGATTCTGGGAAAAACTGTGTTTTGCTGGGTAATTAAAGTTGTTATGCATATTAATTTTGCCTAGTCAGGTTTAAATTTGCCACTTCTCTCAGCATGTTTGAATTTACAATGTTTGTGGCATTCTTTTATGGCTATAAAACTGCGCAGAGGTTGGTGGATAATTAGTGGGCCAAATGCTGCTGTTTCAGTCCACTCTTGGGAAAACAGAAGAGGTTGGGAAAAAGGACTCAGGCTTTTTCCCCTTCTCATTATAGCAGCTTCCCACATGAATGATAGTCTGCTGCTTTGCCCAAGCCCTTCCTCCCAAACAAATAAAAAATAAACAGAAATCCTCAAGCAGCAGATGTGCAAAATCCATGCTCAGAAGCATCAACCCGGATGCATTCGGTTGTTTCTCATAGGGCATTGATGGAACAGTGAGCTTTTGTAAATGTGGATTAAGAAAGGGGCACAGGAACTGCTCAAACATCTCTTGCTGTCTGTGTACCTGTGGTAATTTTACTTTCGGTGCCACAGTAACTGAAATCTGCTCAGGGCAGTGTTCATCACCAAAGGCGCTTTCTGAGTCTCTATAGGCAGCCTTCTGCTGACAAACATGATAAAATATTTACTCTCCTACAGCATTCAGCAACAGGAGCTAAGTTTTCCTCGTGCTTACTGCCATTATACTGAAGCCAGCTTCTTGCAGAACCAGTAGCGTGGGGATGCTCTGAATGTTTGTGTGGCAGTGCTAGTGTGACATAAATCAATAAGCAATGCCATTAAGTAAAGACTCCCCTAAAAGTTCTGTTCCAAAACAAGGTGAAGCAGTGTTTCAAAAGAATATACAAACATAGCTGTATTGAAAGCAGACATGCTGTATTAACAGCTTGGCTGCTTTCACAGGGAAGAATAATGGCATAACTGTCACTCAGGATTTACCCAGTTTCCATGCAAGGGATACGTGGCCTTTGACCACCTGGTATCCTTTTCCAAAAGCTGCCATTGCAACCTCCTGAAGTGCATCGTTATAACTGAAATAAAACAGCATTTGCTTGGTGAGCAATACAAGTGAACAAACCAGACACATTAAGATAATTTTGCTTTGTTTTGCTCTTGAAAATTTGTTTAGCAAACTCAGATTTGAAACGTGCTCAGTTAAGAACATAATGGATGTTTTACACAATCACTTTTTCTTTTGTGGTTTATAAAAACTGTGGTTATTATTCTTCATACAATTGACTGTACTCACCTCCATTTTATTGTCATGGGCACAATGAGCAGTGTTTGCCTGTGGTTTCCCAGCAATTATGAGGCAGCCTTTTGCAAGAGTCCTTTTAGGCTTATGTAGGGTATTCTGCAACAGCATTCCAGAGAGTCTTGCATCAGCTCTTTGTTACAAGAAACTGTCAGCTACTCAGTGGCTGAGACACATGAACCAGGCTTCTTTGTATGGCAGCAGTCATCTCAGTCACAGTGACGGATGGGCACTGGTTTTGATCATATGCTCAAACAGAACTCTCCATGTTCTTGGGTAATCGCTTGCTTAACAATGTGCCCATTTATGATGCTTAAATCCCTGAATTGTCTTAGGGCTCCCATGACTGACTAAGATATTGTGCTCAGAGAAAGCCAAGGATAAAGGTGCTGGACTTACTTAAACTGCATGTCAGCTGGCCAATGAAGAACTAGGCAGGTCTTGTCTGTATTTAAAGACAAACCCAAAAATATAAAAAGTTGAACTGGTTTAACTGAAAAGTTAAGCTGAACAACTGTGTGCAGACTCCCTCGGGCTGGTTTTAATTGGGCTAATATTCACTTGTCTTAACCAATCAGAACCAGTCTAAGATTAAAGCAATATAAGTAATTCATCCTGAAATCAGGGTTTCCACCCAGAGAGTTGTGGTAGCTTAACTAAATTGTTTTCAGTGGAAAGCACTGCCCTGCCACTGGGCAGAGGGTTGTACCCTTGACCTGGGGAAGGCTCTGGCCTGAACTGTCTGATGACCCATTCTGGTTTCCTTACAGCTTTCATTTTCCCAACAGGACAGTAAGATACTCGTTTTTCTCCTACAGCTTGTCGTTGATGAGCTCTCACATACACAGCAGTCAATGGCACCTGCTGGAGCATTTCAGTGCCTCTTGCTCACTTTTGGCTAATTACCAGTCTCACTTTCATTAACATGGCTTGCAACTGCTAGAGACCCTTCCCCTCACACAGTCCCCAGCACCACACTGCAGCTTTGCTCTATCATTTGGGTTTGGGAAACTTTAAACCCTTGCATGTAGAGCTGGGTAAGAACGCCCTCCGCAGAGAACTGCTCTCGTTCCATCAAGTAAAACACTGGCTTAATCTTTAATTCAAGGCTGTCTTTTGAGGATCACAGCCCCAGCTCAGGAACAAAGTGAGCCTGACAACAGTCAGAGGCAGAAGATGAAATATTAATTCATGCTTTCATGACATCCAGGCTGGATTACAGTAATTCCCTGTCTGCAGGTCTTCCCAAGGCCGCCTCCTGTAAAACACAGCTCAAACAGAAGTCAACCATGGGATTTAACCAAGTACTGCAGGCAAACATCCTACCTCCCAGCCACCAAGTTTGGGGCTTGCTTGGAGACCTCTATTCCTTCTTTATCTCCAGGTACGCTCTTCAACTCTTCGGAGCACATCCATAACTGTAGCTATTTTTAGCCACTAAAAAAAAACTCTCAGCTTCAGGATGTGTCTACCCGTTCCAGAAAGTAAAAACATGCAGAAAATCTATAAGCATGGAAGGCAAAATCTTCAAACATAGTAGGCAAGCTCTGTCTCCTTCCCTCCTAAGCCCATCCTCCCAGGACATAGGATGTGTGCTATATTTGTCAGGATTGAGTGGCATTTCCTGAGGGCAAGAATTAGTTAAATTGGAAAAGCAATAAAATTAGGCCCTTGTGAAGAGCTGACTGCTGTACACCAGTGTCATGGTTTAAACCCACTCACTCCCAGTGAGTGGTGCCAGACTGAGAGCAATTGAGCCCCCCCCCCCGGGGCTCTCCCCTTCCCCACTCACGGAGGAACAGGGAGGAGAATCGAAAGAGTGCAACTCCTACGGGTTGAGACAAGAACAGTCCAGCAACCAATGTACAACACAAATCACCACTGCTACCATCAACTACAACAATGATAAGGGAAAATAACAAGGGAAGAGAATACGATACCACCGGCCAAGAAACGAGTCCCACCCGGAAGCCCGTGTCCTTCCGGGTAACTCCCAGTTACCCCCCACCCCGGGCATGACGTGCTGTGGTATGGAATACCTCCCTGGCTAGCCCGGGTCAGGCGCCCCGTCTCTGCTTCCTCTCGGCTTCCCCTCCTCCCTGGCAGAGCATGAGCCTCACAAAGTCCTTGGTCAGGGTAAACATCACTTAGCAACAACTGAAAACATCGGCTTCACCAACACTGTTCTCAGGCTGGAAGTCAAAACACAGCACTGCACCAGTTAACACAAAGGAAAAAACATGACTGCTACTGCTGAACCCAGGACAACCAGTTGGCTAGGATATGACCAAAGTAAAGAGCATGTGCAGTTGGATGAGAGAAAGGAAACAACCACCACAGGGGAATATGGCTGAAAACACTGAGGGAAGAAAACAGAATAAAGCCAGCATCACCACACGGGTATCTGCAGAAGCATCAAAGCCACAGTGGTTCCTGTGTTGGCACATGCTGGATAGATTGGAAGGTTGGTTCCAGTCAGATTTGTTTGTTTGCTCTGTGCATCAGTCTCCCCAGCATATTTAGACAGAAATATATTCCTAAATCCCAAGTTAACTCATAAGGTCAGCTTTTGGTTGTCAGGTAATGAGGGAAAATGATGGATGGGAAAACCCATAGAAAAAAAAAATCCCACATGATGAAAACAATGTCAATCAAGGAAGCAGAGCACATGTCATTTATTGGCTTTGGAAAACCACGTAAATTCTTTACAGATGGTAGAGGCATGCAGAGTAGGGGTCAGAGAGAAGCCTGGGGCAATACTGATGGAAGTCTGCAGATCTCAAATGATGGTGATGCTGGACACATCCATAACAGAGATCATCTGCTGCTCATGGCTGGAGGGTTGCTGAACCTCTACAGCTTCAGAAGACAAAGATGTGCAAGAGTGCTTGTGCATTCCTCACAGTACAGAATACACTGTTAAAGGTGTCATCTTTCAAAAACCTTCAAAACATGAAAAAAACAAAGTAAATACAACTCTTGGAGTAACGGGAAACTGATAGTGTCTTTGGCCTGTTTTTCACACCAAGTGCTTTCCTTTGGTAAATGAGTATTTGCTGTATAGCAAAAAGTACACTGAAAGCTTTGCCTAGAAATACAAGACTAAAAAAGCTTTGCCTCATACACTACCATTATGCCATACTTTTCTGAAGAGTTACAGCTTTTGCTATTTAACAGTGGGCTATTTAACAGATTTATGAAGTTATGAAAGTGAAAGCCAGGTCCGTGCAGTCTAAATGCCATTAAATCCCTGTGTTGCAATTTCCCATTAACTGGGCTCTTCTGAAAGCCTTGTGCCAGCTGAGAAGACATATCAGGGAACAACACTTAGAAGGAATTTAAATGAACCTGGGGCAGAAGGGAGGAGGGAGAGGTGGTGGCATCAACCCAGCAGCAGCAAGTAAAACAAAGCCAAGTTCCAATTTAACAGTGGTAATTCTCCACCAGTTATTTAAAAATCACATTCATGTATGCACATGAATCTTCTTAGACAATTGTGGGTTTGCACAGACCCCAGATAGCCAGGGAAGAGCAGAAGAAAGCAGCATTTCCTTCACTCATGGCCTGAAGGTCTCTCCCCTGTGCCAGAGCAGGCACGCTAGTCATGTCACAGTTACCAAACCCAGACATGTGACAATAAAGTTTGCAAAATGAGTATGAGATGCTCTGAGCACACACTGATAAATGCATTAGAAGAACAGCAGATATGTCACCACTTCTAGTCTGGGCAAGACTGCTTTTTAATTAGTCTGTGCAGTATTCAAGCATCAGCTTGTCTTTGTCCCTTTGAACTTGACTGGAAACATAGCTGAGGCAGGAGAAGTTTCAATGGGATTGTAAAAACTTCCTAGGCACCAAGAGAGATTCACGAGTGGGTGTGATGTGTATGGGGATGTGTCCTGGGTTCAGCAGTAGCAGTTTTTTTTCTCCTTCTGAGGAGCTGGTGCAGTGCTCTGTTTTTGACTTTCAGCCTGGGAACAGTGCTGATAACACCGATGTTTTAGTTACTGCTCAAACGTTTAGTCTGACCAAGGACTTTCTGAGTCCTGACTGCTCTGCCAGGGAGGAGGGGAAGCCGGTAGGAAGCAGAGACAGGACACCTGACCCAAACTGACCAAAGAGGTATCCCATACCACAGCATGTCATGCCAGAGATGTAACTGGGATTTACCTGGAAGGGCTGGTTCACTGCTCAGTTGGGCTGGGTTTCGACGGGTGGTATTGTATTCTCTTCCCTTGTTATTTCCCTTATCATTCTTATTATTGGTGGTAGCAGCAGTGGTTTGTGTTATACCTTAGTTACTGAACTGTTCTTATCTCAACCCGTGGGACTTACACTCTTTTGATTCTCCTCCCCATTCCTCCGGGAGCGGTGGGAGAAAGGGGGATGGAGTGAGCAAGCGGCTGCATGGTTCTGGGTTGCTGGCTGGGCTTAAACCACAACAGGATGCCCCAGACAGCTGAGACCAAACCCTGTCACAGGCTGGAGGAAACACAACCCTTTCTCATCTGATTTATATGAAGTTATTGAACTAAATATAAATACTGTGGTCAGTACAGTGGTCAACCACAGCATGGCATGACAGCCTGTCCTCGGGTGTGGCAGCACTGGGAAGTAAGATGCCAGCAAGATGGGACAGGCCCACATGTTTTGCACTGCTGCCTCTGAATGACTGCAGTCCAATAGGTTTTACTTACAAGTCCCTCCTCCTGCTCCTTAGTTGATGTTTTTTGCAGAATCTTTCCTTCTCTTTCTTATCTCCCTTGTTGTTCCTGATGGGAAAGGCTGTGAAGACAGAAAATGTCTCCCCCAAATCTGCATTGATCACCTTGCTGTGACGCACCAACTAACTCCAGCAGATGCTGTCAGCAAGCTGCACTGAGATAGAAGATTTGCTCTTAAGAGGCATTTCTGTTAAGTTTGCAGAGTAAAACCGAGTTCACTTCTCCTTTTACATTTGCAGAGCTTTTGCTGCACAGTTGATGGAAAGCAAAAAGCCTTCAGCTGTGTTGTTATTAATGCCAGCAAATATGGCTGAAACTACACAGGGCTCATATTCGTTGCTTGTAGCTTGTATTACCCATTAAAACTATAATGCTATCAAAGTAATATTCTCCATTTACATCAGCTCTAGCATTTTAACTTGAGTACATATTATAAGCTATCAAAATGCAGTGGCCCATAAGGAATATAAAGGTGCCATCCTTATTTAGAGACCTTTCAGAATAGCAGCGCTAGGTCACTAATGCTATTTAGAATTGCTTTTCAGGGTAATTGATACCTCTCTTGTTCCTGAAGTCCTGTGCTTTAATCTTTTCACTCTATAATCTCAGCTCCTTACAAACAGCCACAGAAATATTTGTATTTTCAGAAGACAAAGGACAATAAATCAAGAGTGAAGCTTGATTCTAGCTATTAAAAGCATTTCAAAAGTATCTCCAGGCTGAGCAGATATCATGACTACTGCTTGTTTGATTATAGGCAAGCAATAACTACGTGAAGGAGAAACTGCAGAGCAGAAACACTAGGACTGCTTTTGTAAATTAACATGGAGTTTATATCATCCCTCAGAGAATGGCTGTGGTAGGGATTATGTTTGTTTCTGTTGAAACAGATTGTACACTCATTACTAGGAATTGCAAAATTTGGATATATTCCCATAGTTATTAAAACCAGGTAATACCGAATTATACAACACATATACGTAAGGATGTACCTGTAGAGCTGTGTGTTACAATAGTGATTTTTTCCTTCTTCCTACCTAGCAAGCTAATTTACTCTGAAGCATTTTGTTCAATTGTTTTCAAAATAACTCTGGTTTGAAATAACTACTATTTCAAAATAACTCAGGTATTCACTCATACCATCTTTTCTTCTAAACTTGCTATTCCAGTAAGAAGCACTCCACAGACACAGGCTCCTTCTTCCAAAGAGCTCTGTTGAATTCCAGTCCCCTGTTTTTGAAATCACAGGGCCTACACAATGACAGGCTGGGGTCGTATTTTGCACAACAAATTACATGTCACTGCCCGTAGCCAGGGCTTTACGTTTATAAGTCAGCAAATAAGCCTGGAAACCGACCTTTAAAAAGTGCCTTAGCAGCCACCAAACTGCAGAACTGGAGATGGGACATAGTCATGTAGCACTGACACTCTTCTGCAGAGGAAGCAACTCACATTAGGCGAAGGATCTGCCCGCAAGTCTCCTCCACCATTTTTCAGGTTGAGAAGAAAGAGGTTTGGAGGTCCATACCTCATGGAAAATAGCTAGTTTGACACTCCACTCCTGCAAAATAAATCTGAAGTTAACTTCAGTGATACTCACCAAGGAATGAAGGTGACAGGGTTCTTGTAAAGACAAAGTACAAATCCTCCTTGAAAGATAGCTGGCCTGCATGGGATGGTACAAAAACCTGCCTTGAAGGAACCTACATCTGTAGGAATCCTAAATCTCCCAGGAGAAATCTATTCAGATACCATTGGTAACATTTTCTATACGTTCAAGTTATAGTTTCTGCCTTTGAAGATTCTGCCTTTTAACTTGCTGTCACTGAGCAAATGAATACCTGTTGCAAAGGACTGACCGTCAGAGAGTTACGCATACCTTGCACAATGGCAGCCAGAAAAAAACCCTGCGTTTATAAACAGAGTAAACGTATGAAACTAAAAGAGAGGAATATTATGAATCACAATAAATACTCAGATCCCCCTCTATACTTTCTATAAATATTTATCTTAGAAACAATTGGCTAATGGTGAACCAGCAATTAGCATGCAAAGTAGAGCTCTCATACTATGAAGTATAGGTTTCCAGTGTGTATGCTGTAGGAGCTATTTGGCGCAGTGAAAAGGAAGGCTGTGTGTTTAACAAATGGACTCATAATAAGCTCAGTTGAAAAGCTTATTTAAGGCTTCAGCCTTTCATTCCAGACCCCTCCAGCTGTCAAAATTCTCACATCAGCAGTAGGCTAATGTTTATTATGTTCTGGGTGATAAATCAGGCCCTAAAAGAGAATTTTTGCATTTGATATTCATTATCTTTTATCCAGAGAGCAGGAATTAGGTAAGGAATTAGCACAAAAAGATTTTCCACAGTGAAAAGCTGCCTGCAAAGAGGCTGTTAAAGGTGTTTAGCCGAACTGTGATCAAGGAATCCGATCTCACATTGCTTAATGCTTCTGGGATGAATAAAATGTTATATCTTAGTTTCTACGATTGACTGTTCTCGCTGTTTGTAGGCACATGCACACTAGAATATTAATTAGGTCTCAGTTCAACTAGACTATGTCTCAATTCCACGTTCCACGTAAGCATACACCGAGTGCTGGCTTTTGCAGCAAGAACAGATAATATATATTTCTTTATGCTGAACTTTGTAGGTTAAAAGAACCAGGATTTGTCAAAATACGTTTCATTTGAAGATTTGTCTCATCTGAAGGTCTCTCCCACGCAAAAAGATTCAAGGATGTATAAATTTACAAATCAATGAATTGTACTTTCAGTATACAATTAAGCAGTGGAAATTGAGGTCACTGAACAGCATCAGAAATGGTCAGTATCCAGCTCTGAAATGTGATGACAGCTCAGTTTCTTTTCTCTCATCATCTTCTAACAACAGTTTTATAGAGCGCAACTGAATTCAATCCTGGGCTGATCCACATACTATTCTAGTTTTAATACTTGAGGGTTTACTGCTTTAGTCACAGCTCCTGTTCCCTGCAGATTTAAATACATCAAAAGATAAAATGAAGTGCACAACATTGCACCAGCACATGCCCCCGTCCGCTAGTCTTCTAAGAAGCAAAGCTACAACACCTTAAGCATCCTTAAAGTTCCCCATCACGTTGTTACCCATCCTACCCACTCTGACACTGGGGACAGACCTGCTTGGAGCAGCGGCTTGGAGCTGAGAACCAGAGCTCTGCTCGGCCCATGCTTCTGTGATACCTCAGCAACACACACCAGGACATCAGAGAGAGGTGAAAAATGTCTGCTCTGTCCTGCTAGCTTGGGACTACTGTCCCTGCCATGGTCCTCCACCTTCTAGGCCTTCCCTGGCAGCTGGAGGCTCACCTCCCTTCATCATGTACTGCTTCTGTGGGCTCTCCCTTTGCTCCTTGACCCTGATGGGCATTAGAAGTCTCAGCAGCAATCTGCTGTCCATGGCTCCAGTTTGTGAAAACCTGCTCTGAATGCACAGAAACAATCATGGATTAGAATAGCTTTTTAAAGAAATAAACCGTGAGGTCAGCAGAATGTAAGCGAAGGTTAACTTGCTGCAGAGTGATACATCAATCACTTGAAAAACTAAATGGAGCCTAGGATTAGGTGTACATGACTTTAGAAATAAAGATGTTTTTTAAACACTAAGCAAAGTGATCAGATAAATACGGTAGTCTCACAAGGAAGTGTAAAACAGGGAGAAAACTGACATCTCTCTTCCTTCCGGCCCAAACAGTGGCACGCTGGTGCAGTTTTACTCAGAGTGGAATTGAATGTATCTGTGGCTCCAGTCATGTCTGAAACACGGTGAGGCTCTAGTTATTTCAAGTTGCTGGCAGCTTGCACAGATTAGTAGCTAATTTTTGCTTTTCATTTAAACTAAATCCGCTGCTCTGTATTTCAAGAGATGCTGGTTTAAGAGGGAAGCCAGGTTAGTTGCTGGGCTCTCCAGTGCACTTGCTCCTCCCTATGTAAGGAAGTGATTATCCTTAAGGTGCTATCAGATACCCATTGACACCTGACACAGCCCACCAAAACCAGCTTCTAGGAAGTTATTTCACATACCTTCATAATGCACTGCGTATTTGTCAGCTAGAAAGAACGACAAACTCCACTTTGCTGAACAAGCATTAGTCCCAACAATGTGAGAATACACCACGGGGAGCACACATGTCCTTACTGGTGGCTGCAGAGAGCTCACAGCTTGTTAACAGCTAAACAGTTTTAATAATCCTTAAAATCACTGTGGATTACAAATGCTTTTCTTCCGCTAAAGCCAGGAGTGACCTACAGAATGCCAGCCTCTCCAGGTTTCTAAAAATAGCCCAAAACCAAGCTGGGACACAGAGATTATATTACAGGGCTTCTTTCAAGGTCGCTTGCAAGATCCACGCTTGCAATGGCTTTAGTAGCCGTGTTTCAGTTTTGTCCCTGGCAGCGTTGGGAGTGTGCTTTGCAAAAAACCATCAGCATCCATGCATGCCTGTCAGCCCCGAGCAGTAATGAATTACTTTCTCACAAAAAGGCATTGTATTCTTTTTCTCGCCTCAGATCAGGATCCTGAAGGGAAGGGAAGCAGTTTCTGCAACAGAATTGACTTTGTTCATGGCGGGCTTTGTAAAATACAGCCCATTCCAGAGGACTTCCCTGTCTAAATACTAGTGCTACCATTTTATGAGAAGACTCAAAAAGCAGTATGCACTACATGCAGTCTTTTTTCTCGTAGGGGATGAGGAAAAACAATAAATTACACATTGTTGAAGGAGACCCATGAACACAGCAACAAGCAAAACACAAACCTCCACCTTCCTAAGACAACTGTGTGTGTGCCAGCGGCAAGATACAGAAATGCTGATGAAAGGAAGAATTCTTCAGGAAAGCAAATCAGGTACTTGGTAATTACCGATTATTAATACACCATCACTTGGTAATTACCAATTATTAATATACCATTATGTATTATGTAAAATATGTAATACAATCATATGTAATACAATACCAAAGGCTACAGCTAGAGGGCAGGGTTATATTACCCATCTGTTGAAGAAATCTGATTAAGACTTACCACTGTAGACTTGACTCAGTTTCTCCTCATCGAGGCTCTTCCAGTCACTATGGTCTGCATTCATCTTTTATTGACAGTAGATAATGTTAGCTGGAACCAGTTATATTTAAATGTCTTTCTCTTGTGAGGAAGGAGGTTTGTGTGGGAAAAAAGTTAATCAATTAAAACAGCGATCTGACTTCTTAACTCTATGCATCATTGCAGCACCTGACCAGCAATATCTCTCCCCCCCAGTAAAATTAACTATACACTTACTGACATTCCCACATTTTCTAAAATGTAACTAATGTAATGTAATGTAATTAAAGCCATTGGCCAAGATTTAAATCTGATTTTAACTTGATATACTCAAATCTGAAGGGTGCATGAGAAGCAGCTTATAAAACCCACTTCTCCCTCCTCCACAAAGATGATAAGTATTCAGAATAAAGTCATTCCAAAGGGACAAAAATGTACATCCAGTCCATCCCCTTCACCTTTGTATGAAACAGATTGCTCTGAAAAATTTGTTAAACAGCCAGGAGCATGTGATGGTCACATTACCACAAATACAAGTGCAAGACTCATGTTTCAAGACATCTGACGACAAAAGGGTAAACCACACTATTGAAACTAGAAGGAAATAATTACTAGCAACATTTGCAATACTGCTGGCCATGAAGCTTGGGATAATTATGAACAACTCAATCAACAGCATGACAGACATCACACACGTGTATTTTCCCCTAATTTTAATGAAATAAGATTTTTGTTTTTAATGATGTTGTACAAAAAGGAAGCTCAGGGGGGACCTTACCACTCTCTACAACTGTGTGAAAGGAGGTTATAGTGAGGTGGGTGTTGGTCTCTTCTCCCAAGTAACAAGTGATAGAACAAGGAGAAATGGACTCAAGTTGCACCAGGGGAGATTTAGACTGGATATGAGGAAAAAATTTTTCCATGGAAAGGATTGTCAAGCACTGGAACAGGCTGTCAAGGGAAGTGGTGTAGGCACCTGAAGGTGACTTAAAGGTATTTAAAAGATATGGAGATGTGATTTAGGGATGCACTTAGCAGTGTTAGATTTAGGGTTGCACTTGATCTTCAAGGTCTTTTCCAGCCTAAATGGCTCTATGATTATGTGAATGAAGCATCTAAAGATGTAATAGTCCCAAGGCAGTGAAACTATCGTATCTGCACTGTATCACATATATTTGCTCTATTATATACACACTACGTATTTACTAAATACAGGATACCCAAAGTATCAGAAGGCTTCCAGAAGCACTGCAGCTATTTCTTCAAACTCTTTTGTGAATCATTTATGACATGCACTATGTAATGTTAATTGCAGTTTTATAAGAAGCTTGCCACCTCTTCTGATTACAATGCTTTTTTTTTTTTTTCCTGAAAGAATATTACAACTTGAAAAGCAATGGAAAACATTAGATTTCATTTCCTTTATCAGACTGATTTATTACCAGGCTTAGATTCAATAGCTTCACAAAGATAAGTGAGGATCTCCAATTTCACAGTGGAAAGCAATCCCCATTCTAGCTGGTAGCATCTAGTTTCTATTTTAAATGAGGCTGGACTATCCAAAACAGCTCATCCACTGTGACATAAAACTTCCTAATAAATTTCACTATCTATAAAATGTTGATTAGTCATGGAGCATTCTGTAATAAAATCTCATAAACTCCACAAAATTGCACCCTGCTGCTTTACATTGTACTTATAGAAAAAAAGAAGCCCAATGTACAACTTCATGCTTTATTATTGCCACATTGGGAATTACAGAAAATTTCTTTTGCAATCATTTCAAGGAAACATCTGAACATCTCCTGTGCTTGTATGTTATTGTAACATTTTAAAAGTACCAATAACCATCAGAAGGCAATCCAGATGACCAGCTATGATTCTTTATTTTGGGAAAGGTAATGCTTTGGTAAAGACGCCTATCTACAAACATGGATACCTCCAGCAATATATAATATGCTTTCATACAGAGACATTGTCTAACCGTATTGGAATTCCTGCACTCTAAAAGCCACTAAAGCTATCTTGAAAGCCATACTACATTGTACAAACTTACATACCCCTTTAAGTAACCAAAGGCAAAATTTGAGTATTCTCTATACATGGTGTATATATTGTATTAACATCCAGAAGCAGTAGTTTGTAATCCAAAGGCATCCACATTCATAACTTCAGTATTAGAATGATACTGAATGTGGTGGTGTTTTCAGAAGCATTTCTACCAGCTATTGGTAGACACAGAGTAGAGGTACCTAGTCACATCTAATTGTGTGCTTTTACACTGAGGTATGTTTCGTTTTCCACTGCAGTTAACAGAGTCAAGAATGATCCAGCTCATCTTTAAAGACGCTTCCATTTGGTTCAAGACGCCATACCTCAACTCTACTGACTGTCTTGACTACTTTACCATTGACTACAGCGGGAGTCTAGACACTACCTCAGATGTAGGCACAGGACTAGGAGAGCTGAATCGCATCCAGCTCATTCTCAAGCCAGTAGCTACCAGTATGAAGCAACTGCAACGACCTGCTTCATTGCTGGTGCAGCACGCTGGCAGCTACTGGCTGCACCATAGAGATGCCACTGCTTTCAGTCCCGAATCTGCAAACATTTCTGCCAGCAAATTACCTCATGCAGATGTTTCAAAAGGCTCAACAATACTTCCCTTATGAATGAGTTACTCATGTGTGAATCACTTACACACTCATGAGCAGCTACAAATAAGGCCTCAGACGTACCATCATCAGAAACAGAAAGCGTATTTTTAAAATGATGCATATTCTAATACAGAATAATTCTTATAAACAACACTCATTCCTTAAGGCAAGTACAGTTATCTAATTAAACTGGTAATTAGGATTGTACATACAGCTTGTACATCCTTCCTTGTGTGTAGAATAAACATATCCATGCATATACTTAGCAAACCATCATTTCCATTTCAAGGCTATGAAGAGATAGATGGAAATGCCAAGTCCCTCTCGCCCACATGAAGTGAGTTACTCCACTTGTGAAATGGGCTGTTGTTTTAAAACAGCTGCTCAGGGAATAATTATTTAATCTGCAGAAATTTTATAAAAATAATATTTTTAAATCTCTCCTCACTGGTTTTCTGTACTATTTGATTTTACACATAAACAAACTAGTAAAGGCCAAGGTGACCCCAAATTTTCATTGGTTTGCCAGATGAATGCTTGCAGCACTCTCTGGTACACACTTTTTTAAAATTACTAGAAATTTCAGAAAACCAGAGGGTACTAAAGGCTCCATTGTATTTATAGTCTGTTAAAACCAAAAGAATACTTTAAAAAAAGTAGATAAAATGTTTAAAAAATTATTTTCCTGGGTTTTACAGAGATGAGCAGCAGAAGGAAAACAACAGAACTAAGTGATTTTGAACTCTGTAACCAAAAGATTTAATTATGTGGCCCAAAGTAATCTGATCACTCTATTTGAAAAGTTAACTTTTGTTCCCTCTTATCACTACTGTTCTTAAAAATACCATGATGAACAACAGAGATTGGGTCATAAAATATAATACATTTACTAATGGTATCTCTTGATCTCAAAAAGTGATTTCAAACTGTAAGTCAAAAAAGAATACAGGTTTTCCACCAGTTTAAGTTCAATTCTGGAGGGTCCTAAGCTCCTTCAGCTTGTTATTTATCATTAATAATCATTACCTCATAAAAATGAAGCCATCAATGAGACCCATGAGATCACATATCAGTTACCTACAGCAACTGTGTTCTTGTAACTCTGATGTCTCACCCCTCTCCATACCCACACACCTCCAAATGGAAGAACCTCAGCAGGGCTGTGCGAGTGCAAGGGGGTGTAAGGAAGATTCAGCTGGATTTCTGCCGACTCATGAATGTTTTGGGGCCCTTCTACCATCTCACTAGTTGGAATCAGAGGGCATAGCCACTGGGGTGCAATGCTGTAGGATACTGAAGACTGCAAGGGCTATACATAAGCAAGACAACCACCAATTTCTGTCTTAGCATACACAGACTCCCTCCAGATATTAAAGATACCAGTAAAAAAGGGCTATTCTTCCTTACCGTCTTAACATAAAAGCTGCATTAACTATCTGCTACTGTGATGCCACACCTAAAAGTACAAGTTTTAAGCTCATTAATCTTATTATTCATACTAAAGTTTTACCTTGGCAATAAGAAAAATCTTATAAAAAACCCACCCCTAATCAGCACACACTTAACAGAGAATTTTCCATCCGGGATAACAAATAAACAATGTCTTCATTTTTATTAACCCTTGAGAATTGAAGTAAAAGAAACAGGATATTATTTTAGAGGTCAATTTAACTGATCTGACAGTGTGAATCCTAAAGGGTTTTCATCTTCTCTTGAAAACTTATTCGCTCATGTCAAGTTGGCTGGGATTCTGATGGAGAGCTCACTTGCGAGGCTGGTGGATGTGCTGTTTGACATGCTGTGGGGGAGGAAGCTTTTCCACAGAAGGATGTGGTTTCTGATGAGCCACCTGAGCCGCTGCTGGAGGGAAGTCCTTATCACCCTGTTCAAAGAACACACAGGGAAAAATTTAATCTTAAAAGTGTACTTTCCGGTTGAAATGTGTGTATGTTTTTAGAACTGTGAAAAGCAGATGGAAAACAATGTTGCATGTTACTCTATTTATTACCTAGACAAGAAATTTCTATACATATTTGGGAGCTATTAAGACTCAGAAAATTTTAAAACAATTTTGCTCTTCGTAGGTTAATACACTAACTTGTAGCTGACAGCATCCTAAGGATAAATACAGTTCTGTTAGGTTATCTGAAGAAGATCTGTTAGATTATCTGAAGAAGAGCTGAGTTACAAAATTAAGACAGCATTTCCTTCCCATTTTGAATCTTTAGCATGCCCACTAAACTGGCAGCCTGTGCTTTTTATGTGTGACATTTCGTGAGTCACTCATAAAAAATACCACTATCCTACAACTGTTAAAGTGTTATCAAAGTTACTAAACATTAAGGCAACAATTAGTTACAAGTAATCAGGCACGTAAATGCCTAAATAGGTATCCACCTTGGTGCAGATGAAGGTCCAGGAAAAACAGCACTGCCGGTCTACTACCCCTTTGGGCTAGGGAAAATGGCATCAGCTCGCTCTTTCCACTTACTCGATCTGATGCAACCACAGCATGTTACAGTAAACCATACTGTAGACCTCAGAGATGTACGGCTATCATTATAAAGGTGACCATCATATAAAGCCATGATAAAAACCCTGTCACAACACACATGACATGAATTACTGATCATGAAATTAATGGCTAGTTAACGCTAATTATTTAGCTTAGTATTTCCAGGTCCTGGAAAACCAGGGAATAACATCTTGAATCCCATGTACCTCAAGGCACAAATGGCAGCTGAAACACGTATCTTCAAGCCCATATCCTTACAGGCAGGAATGTTACTCCTCATCACAGATCAAGCTATAGCAGTAGACTTAACATGCAATTGCTTTCGCAGGAAATGAATGCAGTAATGACTAGTTAGGTATGAAAATAAGATCCAATAAACTTAAAGTGCTAAAATTCAGAATAGAACAATGGAAGTAATTTCAATAAATAATTTCAATTTCACACAAAAGCAAAAAGAATGCTCAAAGGGACTTGCAAACAAACAAAACATAAAACCTCTTCTGATAAAAGAGGAAGGGGAATGCAAAGGATTAATTATGCCCTCATCAACGATAATTCTGGAAAGCCTACAGTAATTTTTCTCTCCTTTAAATATGTTTAATGATAATCTTACCCTAGCAATGACACCAGAGATGAACACCGTTGGCTTAGGTGGGCTAAAAAAAAAAAAAAGAGGGGTTATTTGTATAAATTATTTAGAAGGTGAAAATGAAAAGTACATCACATATACAATGGAAAAAAAAAGTGCCATTTTTGACAATTAATGAATGATTCAAATAGACAAATTTCCCCTTCAAATGACCACTGCCTTAATAGTTTTTAATGCAGCAAGAAAAGACCTATCATTTTTGGCTGCTATTGCTTCACATTAATTGTGACAGCAGTTAAAGGCTAGTCCAGCAACACTATGTTCCTTACTTAAAGCTGAGAGTCTTTGTTTGTTTGCATTGGTTTCTTAATCCTCAAATTTTGTTGATAAGCTGCCAGGAGTACTTTAGGCTCAGTGTGTTTGTATTGCAACACTGAAAACTACTTGGACTAAACTTACTGCTGTGATGGAGAATAAAATAAAATTCAAGTTTATATCTGTCAATCAAACGGATTAAGATTTTGAGTCTCAGAAAAAAAACAACACCCAGTATCAGAGATTTTTCAAGCTGGTATTTATCTATTACACAAGAAAATCAAGTCTACAAGAAAACAAACACTAAAAAGCATAAAGCAAAGCGCACCCTGCTTTTTCATTTGTAGACCTTCATCCATGCCAGTAAGAACAGGCACTCCATTTTGAAGAAGGGGAAAATGGATGACCTGGGGAATTACAGACCAGTCAGTCTCACCTCTGTGCCTGGCAAAATCTTGGAGCAGATTCTCCTGGAAGGCATGCTAAGGCACATGAAAAACAACAAGGTGCTTGGTGAGAGCCAGCATGGCTTCACTAAGGGGAAATCCTGCCTGACCAATTTGGTGGCCTTCTATGATGGGGCTACAGAACTGATGGACAGGGGTAGAGCAGTTGATGTCATCTACCTGGACTTGTGCAAAGCGTTCAACACTGTCCCACATGAAATCCTTGTCTCTAAATTGGAGAGACATCAATTTGATGGATGGACCACTCTGTGGATAAAGAACTGGCTGGATGGCCGCACACAAAGAGTTGTGGTCAATGGCTCAATGTCCAGCTGGAGACCAGTAACGAGTGGTGTCCCTCAGGGATCGGTGTTGGGACCGGTCTTGTTTAACATCTTTGTCGCCGACATGGACAGTGGGATTGAGTGCGCCCTCAGCAAGTTTGCTGATGACACCAAGCTGTGTGGTTCGGTTGATAACCTGGAGGGAAGGAATGCCATCCAGAGGGACCTTGACACGCTTGTGAGGTGGGCTGATGCCAACCTTGTGAAGTTTAACCATGCCAAGAGCAAGGTCCTACAGCTGGGTCGGAGCAATCCCAGGCACAGCTACAGGTTGGGCAAGGAAGAGATTCAGAGCAGCCCTGCAGAGAAGGACTTGGGGGTGTTGGTCGATGAGAAAATGAACATGAGCCAGCTTCAGTGTGCACTCGCAGCCCAGAAAGCCAACCGTATCCTGGGCTGCATCAAAAGGAGCGTGACCAGCAGGTCGAAGGAGGTGATCCTGCCCCTCTACTCTGCTCTCGTGAGACCTCACCTGGAGTATTGTGTGCAGTTCTGGTGTCCTCAACATAAAAAGGACATGGAACTGTTGGAACAAGTCCAGAGAAGGGCCACAAGGATGATCAGGGGACTGGAGCACCTCCCGTATGAAGACAGGCTGAGAAAGTTGGGGCTGTTCAGCGTGGAGAAGAGAAGGCTGCGTGGAGACCTCATAGCAGCCTTCCAGTATCTGAAGGGGGCCTATAGGGATGCTGGGGAGGGACTCTTCATTAGGGACTGTAGTGATAGCACAAGGGGTAACGGGTTAAAACTTAAACAGGGGAAGTTTAGATTGGATATAAGGAGGAAGTTCTTTACTGTGTGGGTGGTGAGGCACTGGAATGGGCTGCCCAGGGAGGTTGTGAATGCTCCATCCCTGGCAGTGTTCAAGGCCAGAGGCTTGGGTGTCACAGTTTAATGTAAGGTGTCCCTGTCCATGGCAGGGGATATGGAACTAGATGATCTTAAGGTCCTTTCCAACCCTAGCTATTCTATGATTCTATGATTAGCAGATTCAATCAGTATCCCTGGGCCACCAACCTACTGAGCTGACCAACACTACATGAAGGCCAAGGAGAAGCCAAGTCCAGCAGTCCAGCCCTGGGGGTGGGCATTTTCACAGTGTCTAAACTATAAATAATCAGCAACTGCAGTGGTCTCCTGGGCAAGAAAATCCATACATGTGCATGGAGTCTGCAGAAGGATCAAGATCAGGAACTGCAGAAAATCTCCGCAACAGAGGTTAATACTTCTGTAAGAAAACCACATAATCTGAGGCATTGCAAAGCGAAGGTGAGTGCAGAGATGAAGTTGTGCCTCCCTTTGAGCATGTTTGTAACTGAGGACTCTAAGCAGGTGGCTCATTAACTTGCACCATCAGAAGGGTCCCTGCCCTGTGATGTTATAGCTAATCAGGTTGGAACAACACAAAGCAAACACAAATCAAATTATTTATTAGAGGAATGATACTGATTATTATGATGCACTTTACAACTACACAGCTTGTAAAGATTTATTAATATGATGTTACGTGATGTTAAGGTAACAAGCAGCACAGTATTAGAACTTGATATAATGGTCTAATAAATATTGCCTGAGCCCTGTTTAAGTCACAGTATTGCTACCCAGTCTCTGAACACCCTTGTTACTTTAGAACACTCATCATCCCTTCTAGAGATTTTTAAAGTCAGACAGACAGAATTAGAAAAAGGGAGAAAAGGACGTTCTGCTCTGGAATACCTCCATTAAAGAGCACCAGTAATATTTCGTGTTACAAGAAAGAATATTTTGATAGCTATATTAGACATCATCAATCCAATTTTCTATTAGTATAAACTAATAACAAGTGAAGATCAATAGCCAAACACTTTCATTTTATCCAAACTATACTAAGCTAATTCATATGTTACCATCTGCATGAGATTTCCTGGATGCCGAGTAACAAACTCAGAGAAATAACTGACTGGGGAAAGACAGATGTACTGCAGTGGCTCAAGGTACCATTCATAAACTAACACCATGACATTATAAAGGAAATGAACAGTAAATGGGAAAAAAAAAATGTGGCAAGTTATTCTTCAACTACTTTCTGCACGGAATCTGGCTTTAGTCACATCCACAGAAACAGTTATTTCTTTGACAGTGCATTAACAACAATATTGGATACTGTGAAATTCAAATCTGATAGAATTTTTTCTTATATTCTTACCACGACCTTTCAGTGTTCACTATGCTCAGATGATGCATGAAATTCAAATCAACATTTCCCAGAGAGCCTGTATTTGCTGAACGTGCTACAGCTTGTCTGCCCATCACCACACTGTGTTATCTGCAGTGTGTTTCATACTTCTTGCTTTAAAACCAAGGTAAATGCCCCCTGGTTTTGGCCTAAAATGACAACTGGAAGGAATCTCTTGCATAATGGTCGTTTCAAAAACAGCTTTCCCTGCTGCAAATTGCATACATCTTCTCAGAAACCCTGGTCTCCTCTTTGAAATGTCATGCTATTAATATTCAAAGGACCCAAACCTTAAAGTACGAAGTTCTCCAGGTACACAACAGAGCTGGATACAGTGGCCTAAGGTTCAAGCCGAACATTTTAAGGAAGCACAGGGGCCATTCACAGACAGGTAGGTAATGGGAAACCAGAGTTGGAAAAATGTATCTACATCCAGACGCAGCTGGAACAGATTGGTCCTTGACTTTCACCCTTATTTGTCTTCTTGATGGGTTTTTGACTAGACTTTTCTTGCCTTATGCTAGATTTCCAAAACATAAGAACTAAGGTAATGTTGACTTGGCTTCTAGCTCAAGCACCCCTACCCTCCATCCACAAAAATCTTTTATATAAATCCCATCATTCATTTCTGGCTGACTTCAGTTCCCACACTCAGCTGCAGGCACACACTGTAATGAGACTTCACCTCTCAAATGATTACAAAGGCAAAATGCTTCGCTCTTACGGAAGACACATCAGCCTATTAGGAAGCTCATTTTCATGCATTAATTATTCCCTAGCAAGGGAAAAAAAAAGATAGAAAGCTGATAGAAATGTGAATGATTGTGTCTTTATTTATGTTCTAGATAAAAAAACACTGGCTTCCCCCCCCCTTTTAATCAGATTACACTGTCCCAAAAAAGATCTTCAAAAATTTAACATTACCAGTTATCTTCGATGATCTATAGAACCAGAATCAGACTAGAGCATACAGAGTCACACATCTATACTAATGAGGAGGAATTCAACACATCAGAGAAAGGCCTGGATAATCAGTCACTGATTCACATTTTAATTTCACTCTTAACGAGAGAAATCTTTCTACAGATGAACTTCTTCGCAATAAATTTAACTTCTACTGCCAGCCTCTCAAACCACTGGCTTTTGCAGACCCAGATTAGCTTCCAGGATCATAACTCTGCAATTGCACTCTGGAACATCTACTGGCATAGAAGTGTTGCAACATCACTCATTATCTTCCCCAAGAACCTACTGAAAATAGAAAAAAAAATGGAGACTATGCACAGGCTAGCAGCACTACATTTGTAAAACACTTCAAGTGCTTTAAATTCTATTGGTGCTTTATGCAAAGCACAACCTACATTTCCAGTATTTTGTAAATTGTTACAGTTGCTTTGAGGATATACTTAATCTGATGAAAATTGGTTTGACAGATGTTGTTTTGAAGATGCAGCATTCCTTTGTCTAGGCATCACTAAACAAAAAAAGCCAAAAAATATATTACTTTTTGAGAAAAACTGGCTCTGTTTATATATATGTATGTGCTTTACAGCAATTTAATGCACACATTTATTTAAAGTTAAATAATAGCCACAGCTGATATTGTGTAAGGAATACAATAGCATGTTTGCCAAGACTGCTTAGTGAGTGTCAGTACTTGCAAATTCTTATATTTGTAACATATGGAGAAAAAGAACACATCTGCTTGTTAAGATCTGAGTGCTCAAAGAACCTACCCTCATTTTACATGTGCAATGCTGCTAAGAAATACACTTGTTTAACATCAGACTCTTTATCCTGATCGTATTAAAATGAAATAGATTTCTACTGTTTCATAATACTTCACTTAAATAAGATTTTTATCTGGCATTACAAGTAAATAACAAAGAAGATGGAAGACTTAAAAAGATCATTAACTAGATGAAATGAGGCATTAATAATACCAAAATCTCATGCCTTCATCTCAGACGGATTAGTTGAACTGAAGTCTGACAGACATACTCTAAAGCTAAACCCAGCGACACTGGAATTACTGTGAAATCTCCTACAGGACGCAGAACATACATAGGGCAGATGAGTATTTATCCAACTCAATTTAAAATAGAGAAACTGAATAAATTAGTTCTCTAAGTTAACAAGGAATTTTACAGTTCTTACTCTATCTATGCAGTGAATGCACACATATAGGTGCAGAGGCTATGAATATACACATAGATCAATTACACAGATTCACAGCTGTTGTGAGTGGTCCCAAACGCAGGGAAGAGTGTGACACATTCCCATGGCCATTGTTTTCAGTCCAGGAACACCGTAAGTAAAGAATTAGAACAGAAATAAAGATGGAAAAAAAAACCAAAACAACTGAGAGAGCATGGAGAAACTTCTGTATGATGAAAGAGCTAAGAACTATTTGCAGACAGTACACTAAACAGCGGAGAATATTGTTCCCATTTATCTTCTTTGTAATATAAGTAGAATGTGACATTTGAAGAAAGTAGAAGACATACATTTAAAACTAATAATTGCAGATACCTTTAAAATACTATTGAATGAAATGTAGAACCTTCTGAGGCAACATAAATACAATAAAAATAAGGCAAAATCAAGATCAAGAGTTTCATGAGGTTCAAAACCAGAATTAGACACAAATCCATTCACATCAGTTCGGACAGAAATGCACAAAAGTTATATGAATGCTGATGCTCCAGGGCTCAACTTAAACTGATCAGGACTACGAAGAAATCTCTTCTGTGCAGAGGTTAAACTTTGGTATGCTATTACCCTTTCTGCCTTCAGTTAAATATTGTAAGAGATTATTTTCCCAATATATCTGATTTATCCAAAAACCATCTACGTACTGTAAATCAGGATACAGGCAGAGTCTCTAGATTCCCATTATGCCAACATTTCAAATATTTACAACAGGTCAGCCTACTTTAAAAAAGACAGAACTACACAGATGCAAGCTTTTTTTTAGGCTAGAAGTTTTTCTTTTGTCAAAATAAGTTAAAAAAAAGGTTAAATGCATTAAAACTACACTAAACTAATCTTCTAAATGGGAATGGTTCATATTTGTCTTTTCATACTCATGGGAATCAATGATACATCTGTTTAAGTGGATCTGGCAAACAAACATATAAGTATATAAACAATGGGTTTTTCAAAGACTTAGGAACCACAAATCATGCCATTTTTAACTACCAAAGAATAATGGTGGAATTTGTAATTTGGTGTTTTCTTTGTTTAATCAATCACCCAGTGGCATGTACTGCGACTCATAGCTGGACTATAGCTTTGGAAAGCAAAGGAGAAATTCACGCAAAGGTGCACACTGGAGAAGTACCTATGCAGAACTTGAAGCTGCACCCAACTCCTTGAACCCCTAGGCAAAGACAGCACATACCTTGCCCCTCCAGCACCCCATTCCAACAGGAAATTGAAAAATGAGCTGAAACTTCTACCAAGCATCTTGCCCCTTATTGCCTCGCTCATTTCCAGATAGATACATCATTCACTCTCATGACAAGTTGCTTAGCATGCAAAATGAAAGACATACACGAAATAGTATGATCTGCAGTTAGTCTTTGATCCCCTAATTAGAGCAGTTTGGCTATTTTATACCTTGTCCTCCATGAACAGAAAGTTCTCCAAATATTCTAAGCAGAATTCCATCTTCAGTCAACAAGACTTCAGAGCTTAATCCTGCCCTTATCTTTCTGGAATTAATAGCATTTTGGCCAGCTGCTCAAATCATCCAACTTTATCTTCAAGGTTGCTTGGGAATTCATGCTTTCTGGTTATGAAACACAGAAGCTAACTAGTCTGAGTTTCAGTCCAATGCCTCTTTAAAGATGTCCAGATACTTCTTTATAGAGGTACTTATTTGAATTTACATAGCTGCCTTTGATTTTGGTATTGTCTATGAGAATAAATGCCAAGATGATTAAAAACACACTGAGATGATTAAAACCACGTTTTTCAGCAACAGAGTAAAACTAAGAAGCACACTGCTCATCAGCTTGCCTGAAATACTTTCTCATTGGTTATAATACATTTAGGTTATTAATTTTCTAGACAGAAAAGTAATAATTAGTTTGACTGACTACCAGAGGGAAATATTCTAGCTGATTGCATGGGGACATACTGTATCTGATACTCTATAATAATTTATCCTGTTGAGGTCATTTATTTATCTGCCATAGGTTTCAAACCTTTAAGATCACCCACAGGATGGCACTGTTGAACCTCTACGTATTGTGTACAGTAAGTAGGGAACAACCTCAAAGAAATCCAGGTACTGCAACAAATACTAAATTAAGTAAAAAGGAGTATGTCCCCTTGATACCGTATCTTGATGATATGCAGTACATACAGATATGATGATACGCAGTATATACAGACACACACAAATTCATACACATGCCTACAAACACTACTTTTGGAAAACAACTTTCTTGTCCCCATGTATTAGACTGGGCCTTGATATACCCCACAAGATAGCTTCCACTCTGCTAGTATTTTTCTCTTCCTATACAGGTAAAATTAAGGCAAGTTTGAAAGAAGAGCTCAGTGCCCTATCAGGAAATTTTAATGACTATTTGTTTTGCTATTCACATACAAATGAATTTGGTGTCTTGATCATTTAATGAGGTGGTAAATCACTGGCCATTATATTTAACAGCAACTGATTGACATTCACTGTTCTTACATTCTCTGTCATTGTATTGCAGCATATGGCCTGATTAATTGCACCAGCCTCTCATTCATCTTTGATTTAGTGCATGTGTTAGCCATAAAAGAAAATTATTTAAGAAAGGTATCCACTACCTCTTATGTATATTGTTGTACATTACATTGCTGTCAGAGAGTAAATTTCTCTTTCATGTCTTCTTCTGATCACAAAATGAAGATTTAAGTATTTCACCTTTTCTATAAACTCAGAAGATCTAGAAATAGTCCATAATTCTCCAACTGCTGGTTCATTTATTAGGCTTCAACCTTGTTATCACTTATTAGCTCTTAGTGAACGTCAGTGACAACCTTCTCACAGGCAGCAACTGCAGCATTAGCCCACTTAATATCTGTAGCCACTAAACTGTAGAAAAATGAGAGCTGTGAAAACTGACATAAAACAAGCAGTACTTAAATGGTGACACAATTGAAAGGAAACTCTAAAATAAGGAATAGAGGAGAGTAGACTTTAAGCATTTGCAAAATGGCCAGCAAAGGCCTTGGTGCAAAAGGGAGAGACGACCAAGTCTTCTGTGTATTAGTCAAGTGCTGAAGTGCATCCCCATGCATGTTCCCATGACAGTAACACACTTCCATACTGAGAATGTCATGACCATAAGCTTGTACCGCAGTGTTTCAGCTGCAGACACAAGTCAGCTGTGGCACTGCTGTAGCTCCTCCACCTCCCAGCAGATGAAAGATGGAGCAGAACTGGAAAAAGACTGCACTAGGAATAGAGGATGTCAGTGCAATGAAGCAATGTCAGCACTGCTGTGGCTGTTCTTGGCTATTTCAATAGGCTATTCCTTGGAAAACTCTGAGCACAGTAAAGGGCATTGCTGAAGGTCATGAAGTCACTCTGGTAGTACCAGATTCCATGCATGAGCTGGCTGCGTTGGCCAGGAACTTGCTTTAGATCAAACCCTGCCAAAGTTATTGACCTCTCCCTATTCTCCAGTGGCAAGCGTCATTTCTAGAGATAAATCTTGTCATAGGAATGAGACCAGTAAATCCTGGAACTTCCTAATTGTTCTTAATTCAGACACAGAAAACAAAGAAAACGTATTTTTTAAGTATGCAGTCTTACATGTAGAGCTCATATAGGAGCAACAGAAGACAGAATTAAAGAACATTTTCAACTTAACAGCTTACTTTTAATAGCCAGAAACCTCCTAGCACCTAATAAACTTAGCCCAGCTAGGATTTTAATGTGACAAATGACAGAATCACAGAACAGCTGAGGCTGGAAGGGATCACTGGGGGTCATCTAGTCCAACCTCCCTGCTCAGGCAGGGTCACCCAGAGCACGTTGCTCAGGTTACATTCAGACATCTCTTGAGTATCTGCAGGGAAGGGGACTCCACAGCCTCTTTGAGCAACTTATTCCAATGCTCAGTCACCCTCTTAAGGAAAAAAGTTACTGAAAAGGGATTCAGAGTGCATGTCTGTTTAAATGAACTTAGAGAAATTTAGCTTTTCCACTGAGAAACTGACCTTAACTGACCTGAGAGGAAGAAACCACTTCACTCTTCTACTACCATTACAGTGCCTGCTGCTGAGCTGTGTGTTGGAAAGGCAGCATCTTAATTTTCCATCTAGGAACATTCAGTCACCTGAATACAATCAGAACATGCTGTTTCTTCCTTTCATCTCTTTAACCCTTATCTTAAGGGTTTAATCTAGAAGGTCAAAATCAGATACAATCTACAAAATCTACAATCTGCAAAACTTCCAGTGTCAGTGGGACTGGAACCTGGTACCAAGAAAATAAACAGAAAATGACCTTGAAAAAATCAACAGCAATGGAATTCAAAGCATTACAATCTGAAGGATTTTAAGAGGAGGTCTTGGATGGTAAGCTTTCACTCAGTGTGAAATAAATGTCTAGCTTTAAGTGATAATGAAAGCCATGACAATGCAAATGAGTAAAAGATCAATGTGCTGTTAAATCTGAGTATAGTTCTATAGTAGTACCAATTCATTTCAATGGGATGTAGAAATCTTAAAGCAGCTACAAACTCCTGAATGTCAATATCACTAGTGATTTTTCCTTTAACAAAAACGACTGCTAATTTTCTAGTTCAGTTTGTTAGATCTGTCACATCCTGGTGTTCCATTTGTTTGAATGACTTTTAATTGCTTTAATAATAGCTAAATCAGTTCATTTCCTTAAAGAAGTGCTATAGCTCCTGCAAGATGGCAGCTACCCACTTGAAAACATTACCTTCTACCGTACAGAACAGGGTTAGATTACATTTTTTCTTATGTGTGATATACACGTAGCTTTGCTTCCTCACTTTGCTTCTAAGGACAAATAGATCAGTCCCTCTGAGGAACAAAAATAAAACAAGCATGCACAGTCTCAGCTGAGTTTACATTTATTAACAGCAGCAATGCTGTTGGTACTTTATACTGGTAGTTTGTACTAGTATTTTATATTGGTAATTTCTGTACAGAGCACAACAGAAAAAAGACACTAAAAATTACTCATTTTATTTTACCCATTACCTGGTGGGACAGTGCTGGCTATGGCGCTGTCTAAAATTGTATTTCTGTTGTTCTTGCTGAATGGTGTCCTTAGCAAGAACATAGCTCTTCCAAAACAACTGCCTAGCAGTAGTACCTCTGGCCACTGTCTAGATGTTATAACAAGTGACAATATAATAATGGGAGTTGACTTAAGAAATCATTAGCCTACTTACCTTTGAAATCAGGGACAATGGGCATAAGTAAAATGCACTACTTATTTCAAATATAATATGGACCTATTTAAGTATCAATTTCGGTTAGGTTAGCAAAAAAAAAAAAAAAAAAGAAAGATTTCTAAATATTCCTTAATTCCTCTGTATGCTTCAATGCTTCAAAAACTATTTCAGACATCCTGTGTATACTTGGACATACAAACATTTTAATTAATAGCTTTCTATTTGCTAATGAACCAGGATATGCCTTTTGTAGAAGTCTATTAACATGCAAATGTAGAGATCTCTCCTGATTCAGGAGGTCATTTTTACCCTGTGTAGTTCAAAAGAGTAATGGAGTCCCAGTACATCAGTGTGAAAACTAATGAAAACAGGAATTTGGAATCTGTAGCAACCTAATTCTGCTGCAGGATGAAGTGCAAGATGATGCACTCCCTGATTCAGCTAAGCTCTTATGAATTCACATTATCTTAGAAGCAGCTGAAAACCTCTGCAACAAGAAGTCTTAAAATTACTTTACAGGAACTGTACCATTTTGGATAGTAACTTTCTTCAAATTAATGCCTAATATATGTACTGCTTGTACTTGCATTCACTTGTAATTGTCCTTTGGCATTATTTCCAAGATCACATTTTATAAATTGATATGAATCATATACTGGTTTGGTTGGAAGGAACCCTAAAGATCATCTAGTTCCAACTACCCTGCCATGGGCAGGGACACCTTCCTCTAGACTAGGCTCGAAGCCTCATCCAACCTGGCCTTGAACACTTCCAGGGATGGAGCATCCACAATTTCTATCAGCAACCTACTCCCATGCCTCACCTCCCCCACAGTAAAGAAATTCTTCCTAATATCTATCTAAACCTTCTCTCTTTCAGCTTAAAGTCATTGCCCCTTGTCCTATTCCCACATGCCCTTGTAAAAAGTCCTTCTTCAGCTTTCTTGTAGCCCCCACTTTAGGTAGTGGAAGGCTGCTCTAAGGTCTCTCCAGAGCCTTCTCTTCTCCAGGTTGAACAACCCCAACTCTCAGCTTGCCTTCACAGAAGAGGTGCTGCAGCCCTCTGAACCTGTTTGTGGCTCTGGACTTGCTCCAGCAGGTCCACATCCTTCTTATGTTAGGGTCCCCAGAGCTGAACGCGGTATGTGTAGTTTTGATCAACAATTTTACACACCCCTTTCATGTCAAATACCTACCCATTCATTCTGAGTTTATCACCATGAAAAAAGCAATAAGAGCAGGTGCAAAGAGGACGTCTTTAATTTATCAAATGGCCAAACCATTTTCTAATTTTCATCCTCTAAATTTAAGGCAAACCGTTGTATTAACCAGTGTGGCATTCCTATTACTAACCTGCACTTTCAAGAGAGAATTCAGGCCTCTTGAGTATCCTTGCTCTGAATACTTGCCGCTATGACATTAAAATTGACAAAACAGTATTGGGCTCCTGTCATTTTTATTTAAAATCCTAATACAGAAGTTGTCCATGGACACATACCCTAGGCACCCAGATGACAGCAATGCTATTGCTGCAACATAATGGCCAGCTGCAAACTGAAATTTAATTTCAGTTTTGTCTATCAGAGGGATCTATTCTCGCTACTTCCAGTTGCAAAGAAAGAAATTTACACAGATCTCACAGCAGCAATCCTCATTCGTAACTGTAACAGATCAAGAGAAGAAGAAAGTAAAGAAGTATATGGCAGCCTTAAGCAAGAAAAGCAAGCTTTGTTCTGAAGCTCTGCTGTGAAGAACAGTAACATTTCCTGATGCAACAGGGAGAGAACAATAGCATAATCCACAGTTCAGAAAACACATGGTGCAAACACACTACTTGATTTGTGAATGGAATTAAGGACAGAAGGGCCCATTCTTTCCAAGGACAGATAGTTCAAGATGTTGTGAGTACTGGGCAGAAGTACAGTAGGACAGTAAACTATTGAGGGAAAGGCAAGGAAGAGATGGGGAAAGGGGAGGAAAAAACAAAACAGGAAGGAAAAAAGGGGATCCTCTTTTTAAATAGTACTGCTGAATAAGTATCAGGACAAATTTCATAAAACACAGTGGAAGCTTCTGTGACAGGCCTAGATGACAGGGCAGACGGATCCAGGAACACACTTCATGTTACAAGAACCAGGTATCTTGTTTTGTTGACAACAGTAATACTAGAGAAAGCACATGGAAAGACAATGCAAAAATGCCATTGATTTGCCCATGAAATCTTTGATGAGATACCATAGGGCATCGGTAATGGGCATGTTGCATGGGCTTGTCACCTCCTTCAGACAAAGAGCTCAGCTATGATCCTGTCAAGAATACAAAGGGAGACAACACACAGATATTCTCTCTCCTCCTCCTTTTCTGTGTGGATGGGCTAACTACAGTCACATCTGCAATTCCCTTGACACATTTTATTGACTTCACATGGAGAAATGTCCAAGTGTTTTGTAGCCTATGCAGAGACAAGGAGCACACTCTCTCTCTTGAAAGAGAGCACCAAAGACAAATTTGCAACTCCTATGAAAAGCACTGATAAGCTACCAGTAGTAATGAGCCAACAAGCGTCTACATATGAGTCCTGGTACCTCTGCTATTTCCAGACCCCTAGTTTCCATACAGACCACTAGAGATCCTCAGTTTCTTATGAATCAAAAGGTTATGACTTGAGCACTTGAAATGGGAAAACCACAGCTGTCCACAGTAGAAGAGAAACACATGGGAAATTGCCTACACTCTATGTCTGCTCTATGCTGGCATGGCACAACCATGATGAAAAATTACATAGAGAAATGATATACCTAGGATTGTGTCAAAGGGGGAGCTATGATCCTCCATGGAAGTAACAGAAGTCATGTTGATTTTAGTCTGCATTCACTTTGCAGAGCTTCAAGTAACAGCAGGGTGTTAACACAGGATAGAAACACTACATAAAACATGAGCTGAGCCAATTTACGATTAAGAAAGTCCACTCTGAAGTAATTCCCATCTGCCTTTCTCTAGGTCTCACAGAATGGCAAGCAGCCTCTCCTGACTTTCTCACCATCAGAAAGTCTCATTTTGATTTCACTAAGCGTCATCTCAGTGCAACTCTTGGCATATGAAACAATTTGATCAGCTGTTCCTGCTTCTTTTAGGTATGGTAATCTTGAGGAAGAAATTAATTAAAAACTTAAACCAGGCTGACAGGTGTGACTATTCAGTGGTTGTTTTTTAATGGAAATGCATATTTAGAACTTCAGGAAGGCTTGTAATTATTTCATGTAGGTCAGGTTTTGGATCAGATTGAAATATTAACACAGCAATGTGAAGGTGTAATTTGGTGGTGTTTATGTCCTTGAAAAAATCTAAGGAAAACTTATTCAGTATCTCAGCTATTGGGCACATAATGCGTCAGTTTCAAAAGCAGTCTGCAAACTTAAAGTCTGGGTATTTTCATAAATATACCCTGCCACAACTGCCAAAGGGGTTAGGCATTCACAGTTCCACTTGATTTAAACAAGGACACCATACCTCTGAAAACTGAGTGAAGGGTATCAAGTATGGTACCTGCCCTTGAGAAACCACTTCTGAATTTTCAGTAGAATGTGTAACCCAGCCTGCACAAACTGTCTAAGCAGCATGACAAAAGGCAAACATCTGATACAATCCTTGGGGAAAATGCAAAATGAATTTGAGCATGAATACAGAGATTAAACAGGACAGAGCAAAGGAGCTGGTTGTCCACCTCATACACAATCTTGGATTTTAGTCTATAGAGTCTAGTTTTTGATAGCTAACTGATATTTTCTATAAACACTTCGGTTGTAATAAGGAAATGCAACATTGTGCAAAATGTGGACTTGACAGCCTGAAAGATCATAGTCCTTTTAAGTACGGAACAGGCAACGCAAGCGGAGGCCAACTCAAATACCACTGCTAACGTGACCTTGCCCCTGTACCTGCGCTTCGTTATCTTCCTTAGTGGTTCATGTGAGTGCAGCTTAGGCTTTATCAGCAGTGCCCACAAGCAGGAGCCAGACCACTAGAACACTCCCATCGCTACAGCGATGCACTGGTTCAGTGCTCAGGGTAGGCTGCCTCTGGAGGTTCAAATGCCCATGGCAGTTGTTTCACTCCAAAGATCACTAGCTTTTTCTTCCTTTGTGGAGCACGTCACTGCATGTATGTATTTTCTGCACACAAAATGTACTCAATCTGACACGGCCAGTCTGTTGATCAGAACTCTGATCAGGCAGTCTGGACCTCTAAAGTTGTACAGACAAGCAAGAAGTGGTTCCCTGCTGTTCTGTCAACCCAATTTGTAACAACTGGGGATGACCGCATAAGGCAACACCCTGAAAAGGCTAGACTGGGTCACCCAGTCTTTAGTATGTGCTGCTTGAGTGACTCCTCTTGGACAGTGGCACAAAGGACATGGTTCCTCCAAGACCAATCTTACTAAAGGTCCATCACTAAATTGTTTTAAAACTGCTGTCTTGGATTATATCACTCCTCTAAGTCTCTTAAGTAATGCTCAGAGTATTGGAAACACTCATTCCTAACCTATTCCCTGGACATACTATTTACAGAGTTCATAAAACAAAACTGTCTTCAAAGATTCTGCTTATTTTTGAGAACTAGCAGAGCCAAATCTAAAAGACAAACAACACTGACAGAACTAATAAAACAAATTACAGAACTGTAATTACAGAGCAGTCCACAACAGAACCACAGAATAGCTGAGGCTGGCAGGGGCCTCTGGTGATCATCTGGCCCCAGCCACTTTTCAATTGACTTTGCTGTCTGCTCATCCAGCCCATATTTCATCATGTCCTCTCTACAAAGATCTCATGTCGGATAGCACTGAAAGCCTTGCTGAAGTCCAGGTAGGCAATATCCCAGGCTCTCTCCTCATTTACCAAGCTGGTGTTTTCATTACAGAAGTTTATCAAGTTTGTCAAGCATGCCTTCCCTTTGGTGAATTCACGCCGACTACTCCTATTGCCGCCTTGTCCTAGTGCCCCAAAATGTTTTCCAGGATTAGCTGCTTTCCCATCTTCGCAGGGGCTGAAGTAAAGCTGACCAACCTGTAGCTTCCTGGCTCCTCCTGACTGTGTTTCTTGAAGTGCTTATAAACACTGGGAATTTCCTGCTTTCCTTTGTTGAAAGAATTACAATTCTTACCCTAAGAGCTTTAAGAAAACAAAAAAGCTACTGTAAAGGTGGCACTGAAAGATTCATAATTTTGACATTTTCTCCTTCAAAATATTTTATTTTCATTTAGCTTTTAACTTACCTGAATCTTGAAAGTGTCAAATATGTTTCTATATAGAGCAACCAAACCTTAAGTGAAGACATACACACCAGATTGTGCAGTGATTACTCTGCAATAAATACCAAAGATAACGACATAACTATTAACTCACAAAGTGATCATGACATCCACATTCACTTTTTATGGTTTAGAAATATGTACATGTACATTCCTGTATAAAAAGCAGCAGAATAGTGAATTTCAGCAGTATTACATTTGCCCTGCTTAAGACGATTTTGACGCAAACAAGGTCTTAAAATTTGTTATAGTTTTTACATGGTGCTCTTTGCACAAAATTTTATTTCCTCCTTCCTTGCATTTATAAACTCAACTTCGGTGTAAAACAATTCAACCATTCTAATTTTCTCATCTAACAGATCAGACTTCTGGGGTATGGAAAAAAAATCAGGAATTATTATATGAAGACATATTTGGAGTAAGCAGTACATGTAACACTAACAGTACTGTATCTCTGATATAAGGTCTAGATAAACCTTGAGCTCCTGCAACTACCTGGGGAAGATTCATGTCAGATTCCTGGAAGGTTAACGAATTGGAAAGCATGGGCCTCTATAGTCAACACTGTTAATCTTCACAGAAACCACGTGGATTAAGAGACATTAAACTTAACAGAAGACTGGTGAACTTCTGATGCAGCAGCATCTTAGTCAAATCCCATGAAAATTAACTCGTAAACTGGGTTTTTTTGGGTTTTGTTTGTTTGGTTTTTTTTATTAGCATTTTCACCCTAATATAAATGGTACAAAGTTGCCCAGAGTTTGGCTGGTTGCTCTTTAATCCCATTCCATGGGACACCAGAGTCATGACAGATGAAGCAAAGTCTCTGTCAGAGCTACCACAGTAAATTACAAATATAAAGACTTTAAAAATCCATTTCTGAGAGCAAAGAATAGGGAACCACTGGTAAAACTGACACCACAAAAATATTATAAAACTGCAATACGTACACATAGGCAAACAAGATACCTTAAGATCAGCAGACTGATTAGCTAAGGGTTGTTTTCTGCAATCAACTGGTTCTTGGAATTCATCAGCTAAGGGAAGATGAATGCAAATAAGATAAAGACCCTGAAGACGTGTAAAACAGAAGTCATGGGGTGGGACTCCCATGACATTACATACTTGACCACCTCTAGCTATACAGAAATCAGGGCACATTACCTCTTGACTTTTTAAAAGTTCATCCTGATACTTTTGAATTATTCATGCATGACTGACAGCAGAACCAAGACAGTTCCCACCAGGACTTGACTTCCTCCACAGCAATGAGGTTGCCTACCCTGTGCAGGTAGAAGAAATCTCTATCACAGAAAGTGCTGTTTGAATACCTAGCTTCAAGAGAAGGTAAGATGTTCTGCCACACTGAGAGTGGAAGCAACTTTGAGAAGCAATAGCATTGCCACATCTTAATAGGAGAGTGTTCATTGCCACCTCTTTGTCAAGAATGCTCCCTCTGGCATTGAGTGTGTTTTGAGATAACACCATTGTCCTCACGATGGCCCGAGTACATAGGCAAGGCAAGATGTGCAGGCATCTGTACAAAATGGAAGTCTGAATATTTCAAATATATAAAAGTCCACAAGATCAAAAGCTCATCTAAATTTCCAGCTGTATTAGGAGGTCTAATGAGATACACCATCTGTGCTTGTAGATAAAGCATTTATGCTTGCATGTATCTGCTACGCACACATGAGGCAGAACAAATACAGTTCACCCCATACAAGATTCCCAAAGCTTCATGGGCTAAATGGACTGTCCTGCGATTTCATCAAACAGCAGTATCCCCAAAACCAACACATTTTATAACACAGCTCTACTTTATCATCACTGCTTCTGTGCATTGTCCCTACACTGTTGCACAGGGAAATCCCAGGAGATCCGAGTGCAGAATATAGGAGCTTCACAGAACAAGCAGAAACAGACCCAAGATAAAAAAAGGAAAAAAGACTGGGATCTGTGAAAGACAGGTAAAGACCCCTGAAGTTAAAGAGGAGACAAACCCTACCAGCTGTCTACATCTTTTTTGTATAGTGGGGACCAAAACTGAATGCAGTATTCCAGGTGTGGCCTGACTGAGTAGAGTGGGATAATGACTTTTTTGTCTCTTTTGGTGATTCCCCTGTTGATGTAATGCAGCATCCTGTTGGCTTTCTTTGCTGCAGCAGCACACTGTTCATTCATGCTGAGCATGTTGTCCACCAGGACCTCTAGGTCCCTTTCCACAGAGCTGCACCCCAGCTGGGCTGGTCCCAGCCTGGGCTGCACTCTTGTGTTGTTTTTACCAATGTAAGGTTATATAGAAGATCCCCTTGCTGTAACAGTTGGAAAGGGTTTAGCAAATAAGCTAAGAAATGCTTGAGAGAAAACATCTAGGGCTAAGGGAGTGCAATGACTTCACAGAGAATGTGCTGAAGACATACTTACAAAATCACATAACCAAACTTCTACAATTATACTTTTTTTTTTAATATATATGGTGTCCAACTTGAGATCCTCAATTGTAAGAAAGAATGCCAACATAAATAAAGGAAACAAGAGCAGTGGTTGGAAGATACAAAAAGCTACATGCAAGCTAACTATTCAAACATGTCTGGATCTTAGGGTCAAGCTGGCCAGCCAATTAATCATACTTTCTGCACTTTAACATTAAACTCAGCTTCTTCATACCTTAAGAATGTTTTATAAATAAACTGATGCTAGGAGCACCACTTACAAGCACCATGGAAAAGCCCATGAGGAAATTATTCAGGCTGCTGTGAGAAAAGTTTTTTAAAGTGTAATAAATAGGAACTAGAGCCACTGGAGATTCAGTGGGTATTATAAAAGGTTGAGCAACTAGCTATTTAATGGCATAAATTCTGTGAAATAAAGCAGGCTCTGAAGAAAGCTTGGGAGAGCTGATCCTGCAACTAAAGTTTGTCAGTGAATATACAGATGGGAGCAGATTTAACCCTATTTCTTTAGGTTTTGGGGAGTCTTTTGCATGTTACTCATTTTTGTTTGAAGTCTTACTGCTACTTCAAAGACAACTTTTGGCACATACGAAGCTTCTGATTGGTATCATTTAACCATGATGGTCTAACAATTAAAGGAAGTCTGAAACAATTCTTATTAAATTCACAAACCTGTCTGAAAGAACTGACAGGTTTTCTGCAACTCCTACTACTTTTAGAAGAAACCACCAAACCAAAGCTCAATGAAAGTTAAGTAGATTTTCAAAGTTTTTAAAGCTTAATTTAACCCAGTGATATTATCCAGGCTATCCGAAATTCTTCTTGCAGCAGAATAAGCAAGATAGCTTTTTTTTTCTGAATAGCAATAATGCAAGGTTGCACATAGCTATTAGATGCTAAGCCTGGATGGGATGAAATCTTTTGCAACTTTGCTTTTAAAAAGCAAGGTAGGAAAACAAGCTTCGTCAAACAGCATCATACTGACCATCACACTGATAAATGTTTGTAGATTGTTATATTCACTGGGAAAATTAGTGAATAAGACAGAAAGGTAAGTGATAGCAGCAATGAGCTGTCAGCGCAGCATGAGGTAAAGACATTCTGCTAGTATCTTGTACCTAGTTCCTGGCCATAAAGCAGCAGCAGCATTAGAAGCAAATATGCTTTTCTGCACTTCCGTTTCTCAAGTTTAATTCCTCCGCCATTCCAGTTCACACCTTGATTTGGATCTCCTCATCCTCTCCCCCTTTCTACCTAGCTCCTTATTAACTTCAGCAGGCCTCTCAGTTTTCTGCCCTATTTAGGGCAGTTCAAGTCCTTCTCTTACACACTTAAACAACTCCGCCTTCCAATTATCTTTTCAGACAATTACAGTCTTTGCCTTCAAAAGCCTCCTCCTACTCCCTGAACCTTCCTTTGTCCTAGAAAGATATTCATCCCCTCAGGATCTTTAATTCTTCCCCTTATTATCTAGCTGTAATAAATTACTGCTTGGAGACATTAGTCCCTGGATATTTCTACATTCAGGATCTTCTGCCAATTTACTTCTTGTCGCAGGATCAAAACGGAACTTCAGGAAGTGGAACATTTTCCTGCTACCGCTGACCAGTACCACTGCAGAGCTGACAGCAGGTCGCAAAGAGAGAGAGAAAAAAGCTATTCTTCAGGAAAGAAGCAAATGTCAACGTATGTTTAAGTGTCAGCTTAACTCAGAAGTCTTGCTAAACATCTTCCTGGTACTGTTGTGCAGTTTTGGCTGCTGTCACAAGGAAAGAGCTGATAAACGTTATGTTACTTCTTCAGAAAATCTAAACAACTGCTGGAACAAAGCAAGGATAAGAAACTGGTGGCAGCAGTAAAGACAGCTGCTTGCAATGACAGCACTTAATCCAGATTGGTGCCTGAAGTCTTACCTTCCTGAGAAACCACTGTCTTTTTCAAAGCCAGTCTCACAACAGTGTTTGGCAAGCTGCTTTAAATTTTGGAGAGAACTGACTGTATTCTGTGACTGACTAAAAGGTAATGTCTAATTACACTAGTTTGAAAGATAACAATAAAACTTTGATGATTCATACAATTGGTTCCAAATTTATCTATGCCAGTTGCCAAGCAGTTCTTTTCAGTCTTTGCTTTGATCAGAGAAAGTGACCTTCCTGTCCTTTTAATACCAACTGTAAAATAAGCTTGCAATTAGTTCTTTAAAGTTCAAGTGATGCTAATGAAATCTCTTATGACCAAAAATGCAAATTAATGCTTTAGTTCTACATCTTGATAGTTTAGGGAATTTGGATTGCTCTCTGTCCCAGATACACTAGAGAAGAAAATATTAACAGGACCAAAGACATTGGGATAAACATACTAGCACGTCTCCTAAACTAGCAATATTTTTATGCCTATGTTAATTAGCAAATATTATGAAACAAGTTTTTTAACATCTGATGAAAAGAGCATGAAAACTTGCATTATTTCTACATAAGCAAAATTTATAGGCAGCTGTCCCTAAAAACATGCGTGTTTCAGCTCTTCCTTTCTCATTAAATCAAACAACATCAAGGTAATAGAGCTAAAAACAATTTTGGTACCAACGTTATTTATTGTGTTTCCCAGCACATCAAGCTGTCATACTAACAATTAGTTTCCTTTTGAATTAAACTTGACAGGCAGTCCCTTGGTGAAAAAAACGTGTTGACTTAACTAAAACACATACTTCTTCTCCTTCAAAATACCTCCTCCATCAAGCATACAGCTTTTGCGATACTCTCTTCCTGCTAGGTGGTACTGCTCTTCCTGTTATTCCACAAATTCCTGCTGTGGACACAGCAAGGATCTAACTTACCCTCATGTGGTACACAAAATGAAGGTTTTTCTCCCCTCCTTAAAGAAGCAGACATGAAATCTGGACTTTGGTGCTCCTGTCATTCACTAGTGTAGCTGCTAATAACGTGTAATAACAGAATGAGAGAGAACTTCTACATCAGCCTGTTAAATGAAGGTGACAACCATCTCTGAGAAACAATAGTAAGCACAGTACCCTCTACACTTCATTGCTTATCCTCAGGTTCTTCATCTATTCATGTCCCTACCCTTCTGGAACTATTTCCCTTTTTCTAGTCATTGGGAACTTCACCTGACTGCCATGATTTCTCAAATATGACGGATGGTGGCTTAGCAACTTCATTCGCCAGCTCCTTCAGGACCCGCAGATGGATTTCATCAGGTCCCATGGACTTGTGCATGTTCAGGTTCTTAAGATGGTCTCGAACCAGATCCTCTCCTAGCTCCATGTTCTTCTTACATGATACTTCACTGAGGGTTTTAATACTATCCTACAGAACCGAGTCACTTACTTGCGTTTCATGAGTGTTGCAGGGAAACCTGCTCGGCCCAGACGGTTTAAACCAAACTGGGATCAAAACACTTTGTTGAGCTTTCAAGAACGTGGAATTAGGCAGCAGTCAGTAAGGTGTTGCATTCAAGTAGCAGTACAAGAGGTAAACCCCCAAACTAGACACATGAATGTTAACAAACACAAGCAAATATCTAAACACCCTCTGCTACAAACGTTGCCCTGTGTAAAAAACGCCGAAGAGATTTCTTGAATTCTCCTTTCCAAAAAGACCTCACCATAGGCAGTGTAGTAGCAAATGCCAATTGGTGTATTGATAAGGAATGGTGAGGAAATGCTGCATGCTCTCTATGTTTCTGCAAAGTTCATGCAGATGGAACCCGAACCCCTTTCCTTTCACCTTTGGGATCGCCACACTCCAATGACTGTACGTGGTATAAAAGCCTTTACAGATACAGTATGAACATACAGATTTATTTAGAGGGACAGCCCGCGGCAATGCCCAGTGTGTAGCCACCATGGGCAGGGACATCTCCTGGGCACAGGCACTGCCTCAGGGCCAGCAGCCCAAAGGCCTTTCTCCAAGGGATGCTGGGTGAAGGGGCAGCAGCAGCAGCAGGGCTGCGGTGGGCAGGGCTGCAGGGGCCCCGTCACCCCCGTGTCATAGTGCCGGCACCCGGCCACGCAGCATCACAATGCTCCGGGGCAGTATGAGTCCGGTGCCCTCCCCTGCCCCACTGCCAGAGTGCCCGGCGCTGCCACCAGGACAGAGCTGGCAGCCTGAGGGCATCCGAGAGGCAATCCTTGGAGCACCGGGGGAATTCCTAGGAAGGGGGAGGGGGTTGATGGGGGCAACCCTTGAAGCTGCACGAAGCTGCAGGAGCTTCTGTGCTGCCGTTCCAGCTCCTGGAGGGGCCATGCTCAAAGCTCATCGGATCTACGGATGGATGGAAATCCTGCCTCAGTCACTGGGGAGCTCGCCATCCTCATCTGCTGGGCACCAGGGAATTAGGTGAGGGGGGGACTAAGGGAGGGAACACTTGAAGCTGCGAAGCTGCAGGAGGTTCTGTGCTGCGGTTCCAGCTCCTGGAGGGGCCACGCTCAAAGCTCATCGGATCTATGGATGGATGGAAATCCTGCTTCAGTCGTTGGGGAGCTCGCCATCCTCATCTGCTGGGCACCAGGGTATTAGGTGAGGGGGAAACTGAGGGAGGGAACACTTGAAGCTGCAAAGCTGCAGGAGGTTCTGTGCTGCGGTTCCAGCTTCTGGAGGGGCCACGCTCAAAGCATCATCGAGGGATCCTGCTTTGGTTGTCAGGGAGCTCACCGTCCTCACGTCCTGGGGAGAGAGTGGCAGTAACCAGAAGAAAAAGGATGCACAGGTGGCTCAGTGCCCTCCCCCAGGGCTCTGGAGCTCCCACTGTCAAGCACAGGAAGGATTCGTGCTCCGAGGATTCATCAGGCCAATGGCATTTTGCTGTTGTTGGGAGCCCCTGAGATGGCTTCAGGTGGAAGCAGAAAAAGCAGTGCCAGCATCCCTCTGTCCCCTTAGAGGCGTAACCAGCGTGTGGAGCGGGAGCAGGTCTTGCTCACATGCTCAGGGAGTAGCCGATCGCCAGCACTGGGGTCAGGAAGGAATTTTCCCCTGGGGCAGATTGGCACTGGTCCCCGGGGGTTTTTTGCCTTCCTCTGAGCATTGAGCATGACCCCTCGTCAGGGCTCCTTGGTCCATTCTGGCTGCGTTATCGCCTGGTGCTCATGCTCCACGAAGGCGGCCCCTCGTGTCCTGCAGCTGGGGGGAGAGAAGTGCTTTTTTCCCCCCAGGCTGGACTAGCAAGCGTCCCTGGGGTTTTTTGCCTTCCTCTGCAGCCGAGCACAGCCCCTTCATGGGGCTCCTTTGGGTCATGGTGTCCCAAAGGCAGCTGCTCGTGCTCCACGCAGGAGGCCCTCGTGCCCCGCATCCAGGGAGAGGCAGCCTTCTGGACTCCCAGGGTGGGCCCAGCGTGGCCTCGGGACTTGCTGCTGTCCTCTGGAGTACTGAGCACCAGCCCTCGTCAGGTCTTCCCTGGCCCTTTCTGGCTGGGTTCGTTCTTGCACTGCTCTCGCACCACCACGGCACCGCTCCTGCCCTGGCTTTCCTTTGTCAGGCTGCAAGGGAGGGTTTTTCCAGCTAAACGGAAGGGTCTAAACTAAACCAGACTAAAATTAACTAAGCTAAACTAAATCAAATCACTTTATTTAGAAATAAATAAAATACTCTTTCTACCCGTAACCGTTCTGAGTTGTGTCTTTGAAAGTGGTTTTGGTGCTGAAATTCCCTTGGCATTTCAGGTAAATAAGGATCTCCTCATTGTACAACTAGTGAGTGCAGGGAAGGGAAGACAATAAAATGGAATGGAATAGAACAGAAGAGAGTCGAATGCAACAGAAAGCAACAGAAAGCTCTGCTATGTTATGCATATAGAATCTTAGAGTAGTTAGGGTTGGAAAGGACCTTATGATCATCTAGTTCCAGCCCCCCTGCATGGGCAGGGACACCTCACGCTTAACCATGTCACCCAAGGCTCCTTCCAACCTGGTCTTGAAAACCGCCAGGGATGCAGCATTCACAACTTCCTTGGGCAACCCATTCCAGTGCCTCACCACCCACGCAGTAAAGAACTTCCTCCTTACATCCAATCTAAACTTGCCCAAGTTTTAACCCGTTACCCCTTGTCCTGTCACTACAGTCCCTAATGAAGAGTCCCTCCCCAGCATCCTTAGAGGCCCCTTTCAGATACTGGAAGGCTGCTCTGAGGTCTCCACACAGCCTTCTCTTCTCCAGGCTGAACAGCCCCAGCTTTCTCAGCCTATCTTCATATGGGTGCCACAAGTCCAGATAGATGACATCAACTGCTCTACCCCTGTCCATCAGTTCTGTAGCCCCATCATAGAAGGCCACCAAATTGGTCAGGCAGGATTTCCCCTTAGTGAAGCCATGCTGGCTGTCACCAAGCACCTTGTTGTTTTTCATGTGCCTTAGCATGCCTTCCAGGAGAATCTGCTCCAAGACTTTGCCAGGCACAGAGGTGACACTGACTGGTCTGTAATTCCCCGGGTCATCCATTTTCTCCTTCTTGAATATGGGGGTTATATTTCCCTTTTTCCAGTCGTCGGGAACTTCACCTGACTGCCATGATTTCTCAAATATGATGGCCAGTGGCGCAGCAACGTCATTTGCCAGCTCCTTCAGGACCTGTGGGTGGATTTAATCAGGACCCATGGACTTGTGCACGTTCAGGTTCTTAAGATGGTCTCGAACCAGATCTTCTCCTACAGTGGGCCCAAGGTCTTCATTCTCACAGTCCCTGCATCTGCTTTCCAAGACTTGGGTGGTGTGTTCAGAGCCTTTGCCAGTGAAGACCAAGGCAAAGAAGTCATTCAGAACTTCAGCCTTCTCCAAATCCTCTGTAGCTAGCTCTCCCGAGAACTTCCAGAGGGGGCCTACATTGTCCCTAGTCTGTTTTTTATTTGCTATGTACCTGTAGAATCCCTTCCTGTTATCCTTAACATCCCTAGCCAAGTTTGATTCTAACTGGGCCTTGGCTTACCTAACCTGGTCCCTAGCTTCCCAGACAACATCCCTGTACTCTTCCCAGGCCGCCTGTCCTTGCTTCCGCTTTTTTAAGTCTCTTTTCATTTGAACCTTTTTTTCATTTGAACTTCCCCTCTTTAAGTTTGAACCCATTACCCCTTGTCCTATCACTACAGTCCCTAATGAAGAGTCCCTCTCCAGCATCTCTATAGCCCCCCTTCAGATACTGGAAGGCTGCTATGAGGTCTCCACGCAGCCTCCTCTTCTCCAGGCTGAACACTTGCAGTATTTTTCATATGAAGACTGTATGGCTAGCATAAAGACACTAGTATTTTTTGACTAAAGAACTTGTTGGATTCCCTGCAAAGGCTTTTACCACTGTAGCTGGCTCCCAGTTTATGGCCAGATCAACAGATCTCTTGCTTTTGACAATGCACTATCTTCCTTAAGAGGCTTTGATTTAAGAGGACAAGCAAAGTAATCCTCCCCCCTGAAAACCTACCAAGTGTTATGTAGAAAAAGAGTGAATTCCCACATGCATTAACAAAAATAAGCCCCACTACTCTGTCAGGTTTACCTTTATGTTGCGATAATAGCCACCAGTTTTGCCTCTCCCTCCCCTAGCCATCACCTTCTGGACTGATTAAGACTGGGAGGATTAGAAAAAAATAAAATAATGGAGGTTCTCACTTAATCATGCTCCCCTTTCAGGGGAGAGCTCTGAATCAGGATGGCACAAGGATGAAGTGAGCAGAGAGGTCCTCCCTGAAATCAGACCTATTCAGCAGCTCCAGGTCAGGTTTGCACTTTGAGCCAGGCAGTTGTGATCTTGTTCCCAGAATGCAGTACTACTGCGTGGGCACATGACAGACGTCAGTTCTGATCGTTTCAGGATTGTTTGTAATTACCAGCTTACAAGGACTATCAAGGAAGTCAGTGTTCATGCTGCCAATACTTCTACCAAATGCGAATTATTCCAGGACACTGTCTCTAAAACAACATCACTTCCAAATTACTTCAAGATGCCTAGCAGCAGATGGACCGCAGACTTACATCCTAAATGAAAATTATCACACCTTGACTGAAGGAGGTAGGGGGTGAAGAGAAGCTCATTACCAAGTACGAAAAGTCATGAACGTCAAGTACTACACACCGAATTAAAGCAACAACACTCTGCATAAAGAATTTTCAGGCTATTTCCCATAAAGCTGCATTTCATCTCTTCCAACAGTTTACTTTAGGGAAGTGAAAGTAAGGGATGGATGTGCAGAACCAAATTAAACTGTTACGTCAAAACGATCCATCTCTTGGCATCTATACATAAATTGACTAGTCTCACTAGACTCTGCTAGTTAGACTAACATGTGGCACTTAAATTTTTCAGCTATATTTACCAGGTTGTCTTCTCAATTTTCAACTGGGAAAATGAAGGCATTTCTCTGCAAGGTTTGTGTTAAAATTCTTTTTTTCAGACAAGTCTTACATTTCCTTCTTTTTTCATATTTTGAAAGCTAAACATGTTTTTAGGCATTTCCCCTTTCCCCCCCCTCCTTTTAGTCAAACTGATCTTGGCAGATCATGAATCATCAACTAACACTGCAACTCTTATCTCCATCTTAAGAAACAGGAAATCAAACTGAAAAAAAAATGTATAAATCAAGGCTCCTCTCTCTTTGCTTTTCATTCTTTTCCTGTATCTGCTAGAAAAGCTCAGTCTGTATTCATGTCCATGCCTACAGTCTGAAGAAACTAGGATAGAATTAATCATATCCAATTTATGCCACATATTAAAGATAATGGATACAAATCTAAGCAAAGCCTAGGAGAGTTAAGATGTTAACTCATAACACTGCTATGCCAAAACTAAGCTCCTGGAATCATTCTTTGCCATCCTATCTTGAAAAGAAGCCAAAGAAACCCCCCCAAATATATATCTGCATGTCTCAAATTCTCCCTCCCCCTGGGCTAATGCTCAGAATCTAACCAGGAGAGATTTCCTCAGGTATTGTAAACAGTATCGGGGTTATGTCTGAGCAATTAGATTTACATTTTCTCTAACCCTTTTTGCCTAGGAAATCTTGCAGGATTAAAGACATTATTATTATCATGTGCAACAGCAGTAAATCCAGAGGATAACACTGCTCATGAGTTGTTTTCTGAACTTGCTACAGAGCCTACAGATATGCTCTAGACTGAAGAGGCATACTATACAGAGACCAGATCCTCATCTAAGGCTGTAGAGACAGGCCTGTTGACACCAGCTGAGAGTCTAGCCTACTTATGCTACTTAAAATACATTTAAGAAAAGCAGTGATTTGCTAGAGTAATTAAGGATTCAGTTTTCAAATGCCTTCCTAGAAAGTGCTCTGATGTAGGCTTCCAACTTTCCAGGCCCCTAAAAATCTACCACAAATGTTCTGTTAACTACTGCAGCAGTACTACTGGATTGTCTCCATAATCAAGTAATGTCATCACGGTCACCAAGAAGCCAAATTCCCAAGTACTCTTCTTACTCACTTTCAATGAATAAATCTTTCATGAGATAACTGTTTCCCCCCAGCACACATATGCCTCTATTGAAATGGCAATTGCTCTTAACATTAAGTCAATCTACAATTAGTCATATAGTGTTAGACCACACACTCACTTTGCTGACTCTCAGCAGGCAGCAGTGAACAGTGCTGTGGGAGAGGAGAGGAGGACAAATCATGCAGAAGAGTGCTCCTGAGACTGCTCTGCAGAAACCTGCTGCTTGGGAACCTCCCAAGCCAGAGGCTATGTCCTTGTATTTAGTAGCCCTTAACAAAAACGATTTTTCATGAATTTTCTAGTGGCTTTTGTAATCCAACACTACTTCTTGCAGAGTTTAGTGCTGCTTTTTTGGAGTTCATCATTGGTAGGGCATTTAACAAAGCAAAACATCTCTGTATCACCCGTAAACTTGAAGATTTCACTGTTTACTTCCTTAAGGTCACTAGCAACAATCAATAGTTTCACTGTTTACATATATGAAGTCATATGTCTACCATTTCTGTAAATATAGATTTTGTTTATTCATTCGAATCCTAACACATGAATATTTGCCCAGAAGCTTGGCCCAACACTGCCTCCTGTACTGAAAGGTGAACTGGGCTATGGAATCCCATAGCAGTAAACACTCACTGAAATTATGGCAGACTAAAGAAACTACGAAGATTCAACAACTCAAATATTAGCAAGTATCATTACAAAGGCTGTTAAATTCTGAGATGACTTCTGATAGAAATTTTGCTGCTAATTTTTTTGCACAGACACTTTGCCTTATTTGATAATCTTCATCTTGTAGTAACATAATTAAGCTCAAATAAAAACGAATGCAGAAGCTATTTACTTGCCAAGGTTTTTCTCTTAAATACATTCAAAGAAAAAACTTAGAAAATATTAACAGGCAAATAGTTAATTTGCTTCAGCAATGTGAATGCTGAATTAGATTCAGCATATGAATCTATTACTTAATTCTTTTGTTTACATAGTTTTTCACCTATGCCACCTAGTGAATGTAACAGTGTCAGAAAACTTTAGTTCAGGATTTTCTAAAGAAAAAATAATGAGTGGGTTCTCAATGTAAAGTTCCTGTGAAGTTACCCCAAAACAGAGGTTATATACATTGATGGAACTGTTACCAAAATCTGTATGAATGTCCATAGGAAGAAAAACCTATTTGGGATGTGCAGGATTCAAAAAAACGCAAACAAAGTTTCTCGTTAAATAAACCAGCCTCCCATGGGATATGGCAGAAGACACTCCCGATTATCAGAAACTAGAAATAAAGTACAGGGATAAATCAAATATAATGATGGAAGTTAACAGTGGAATCCTGCAGGAATCTCAAAAAGAGATCTAAATAGCGAGATGACAATATATGCTAATGTTAGTGAATTATTCAGCTTAAAAAAAAAAAACAAACCTGAACATATATGGTTACAAGGGATCTCAGAGGAACGATGGAACAATAAAGTGAAAGAGAAAGATGACACCTTGATGAATGCAGAATATACACACTGGGATAACCAATCCTAACTGTACATAATAATGATGGGCTCTAGAACAGTTATTACACTCAAAACCAAATGTTGGAATCACCATGAAAAGATTTGTTAAATCAGCAGCTTAATACCCTAAAGGCAGCTACAAAGTCAACTGGAAAATGAGAGCAACTAAGAGAAGGAAAAAAAAAGCAGAAAAACAGAACTATGCCAGTGTGTAAGTCTACAGTGTACTTTTACCCTCCACACTGCAATTCAAGTTATCCCACCACAAAAAAAACACCAAAGACAGAAAAAGAGAACTCCAGGAAAAATGCACACTAGAGAGGAGAAACTAAAACAAAGACAGTTATTCACTATTTCTTAGTAAGCAAGACTTGAAGGCACAGGAAATAGTTCCAGGCAAGCAAAAAGCAAACGCTTTCTGCAACACAGGCTACTCTAACTGTGGTGCTACCATCAACAGAAATACGATTATTGAAGTGAGAAATGTGTGTATGATCAAAAGAGGACAAGAGAAATAGTAACTAGGTCCACTGGCTAACATGATTAGCAAATTTCTAAGCAGTAATTTGGATTGCTAGATGCTTGGAGGCCCTTTCTACACTGGCCCTTCTTGTACACTGTTCTGAAGCACCATCTGCCAAGGAGTGCTACACAGGCAGGCGAAGAGAGACAAGAGCTTTGTACTGGCCCCGCATAGCCATTCATATTCTTTAAAACAGGAGATGAAGGAAGAGATTATAATGAGGTTATAATTCCCCCTTTCCTTCATTGTATTAATAGTTCTTTATTGTTTTAGAAGACATGGCAACAGGCAGGGAGAAGTATGATCTATATAGCATCTTAAAAAGCCATTAGTTAATAAACCTACATAAATTTAAAAAAAATGCTGCAGAGGAAGACAAAATCTGGTGCATTAACTGCAAGCAGTTATCTTTCCTTTCCTTGTCCTATTGGCACAAGAAAACTGTGTCCATTAACTTGGCAAATTTCCTCTTCCCAGTAAAAGGTATTAAAATCTGAAAGAATTATCAAAGAAATACTAAAAAATATCTTCTAGCCTACTTGGTATGCACAGATTTGCAAAAAATGCCAACAAGACTCCTCATTAAACTGAGTTATCATGGGATACAGCAGGAGACACTCTTGAGGATCAGAAACTACTTTAAAACATTTATGAATATCACATATCTATTTCTGTTAGAAATATGCAGCTCCTAAAAACTTCTCTCCTCCCTCTCCCCCCAGTCTAACACAGAAAATCTAAAGGAGCCAAGTCCTGATCAGAATCAGGTACATTGTTAATCAGCTCTGCACAGAAGGCAGAACACATACACAGAGGTCTCTCAACATTAAAAAGAAGGTTGATTTTAGGAAAACACATCAGGAAGAGGACAACTGGAAATCACCAATACAGAAATAATTTTAAGGCTAAGACACAGCACAAAGTAAGAACATGAAGACTGGGAAACAAGGTAGCATAAGGGGAGATCCTCCAAAGGGCAGCAGCAGGAATAGGTAATACATTATCAGCAGGACTGCAAATTTTCTGCAGTTGTGCTCACGTGTAAAATATGAAGGAAAAATGTAGTATTAATTTCCAAATCATCTAGAGGTCATCAAAACCATCCCAGTACAGGGAAGGAATCAGAACAGGCAGTGCCATCAGACAGAACTCCTATGTTTGGAGAAAAAAGGAGAACACGCAGCTCTGTTCCATAGAAGCTTTTGCGGTTCTGTCATTTTTTCCCCACTGTAAACCGAAGCAAGAATAAAATCTTTCAAATGCACCAGCAGAAACAGAATTGTGCAATGCCTGAAAACTGGAAATTAATTCTACAGCAGTTTTCAAAGCAATAAATAAGAATGATAAATTCCATTTAGTCAAAAGCCTTCTACACAGCCCTATGTGGAAGAATTTGTGTTAATGTTATTAGCGTCACTGTTGATATAAAACAACATACACATGGCTACATACACTTTTCCTCTAGAATCACAAGTTAGCATCATCCTAGAAATAAAAGAAGACTCACACAAGTGTAAAAATACCCAGTTCGCTTACCGTAATTTCATTCCATCACCTCCAATACAAAAGCAACATTTTAACAAACAAGCCAAATGGGACTGGGCATTAACTGGTCATTTAATTAATGAGTGTCCCACAAAGTCAAAAGTCTAAACTACTGCATGCAAAGAAGTTGGTTATTAGCAACAACAACATGGTGCATATTAGTAAATACGGTAATATGTTGGATGCAAAAAATGAAATATTAAAAATAATCTAGCAATGGCAGCTTTCATAAGTAATGCAAAATACTCTTCATCATCCTAACAACTACCAAACAGAAAACGCAGTTTCTAAACACTAACGTTCTAAATACTAGTACGAGGTTACAGTTTCAGGAGAGCGCCTTGTCAGGACTGGAGGACAATCAAGCTCATTATCAGAGTTTAATGTATACAAGGATGCATACACTCAGTAATGAAATCGCGCTTACTGAATTATTTTGAATACTTTCAGTAGTTCCAAACACTCTCAAAAGGGACACTACAACTTAAGCTGTTCCAGCAAAAACCAGCCTTGCTCTCCCAATACCTGGGGCTCTGCATTTATTTTTTCTTTTTCTTTTTCTTTTCAAATCAAGACGAGTGCTTTAGAGTATGCTTTGGGAAGCAATGACAAACATTCAGTATTGCAAAGTACAAAAAAATCCCAGCATCTGTCTTTAATAGAGCGCCCTGTATTTGTCATTTTCCCCAGAGTGAAATTTATAATTTGAGAAGACATGGAACCCAGTCATACCCTTGGCACGTTGTCAACTGCAAGCTTAATGCTACCTGCCACCCCAGGCAAAATCCCAAGGCAAGGAACAGGAGCTCAGTCTGAATACGTGACTCAAGACCTGGGGAAGGCAGAGTGCCCCTGCTGCAAAAGACATCAGTGAAACCAAACACACCAGGACTCTCAGACTGTCTCATTCAGTACTGCAGTATGGGGCGCTAGATGAAGCATGCCATGGATCTCTCCGTAATTAAGAGCTAGCTGAGTATTTAATTATGAATGTAACAACCTGGGGAGAAAAAAAAAAAAAAGAGAAGAAAAAAAAAAAAAGGAAAAAAAGTTACATTTCAAGATCATTAGGGAACCATTTTGGTTATACCCCGCAGCAACAAAGCTAGCTCCTCTTTGAACACAGTAAGAGCCCCAGGCTCACCATGTTATATATATTTTAAGGAATGAATCCCAGAGAAACTGAAACTCATCAGAACTAAGATTTGTATGAATGTTATCAAAATATTTTTTATTAATTGCCATTTAACAAATGCCTGTGACCAAGATGCAATCACTGAAACGTTACAATAAAATTAAAAGGCAGCAAGCCTACCGCAGCAAACGCTTTCTCATCAAGTAATGTGCTGCAATGAACAGCTCCATCAACTGCTACAGCAGACTAAATAAAACTAGGATGCTAATATAACAAACATTTTCAGTGTTGTCTTTAATTATCGTCCATATATCTCCCGATTCTAGTACCAGTGTCCTAGGAGCAGCTGAATGAAATTCCCTCCTGTTTGGTCTAGTGACAGTTAACAAATGATAATTCTAAGTTTATTTTAATACTAATGCTTCAAAGTTCAGCACCTGATGCAGCTAAGGCAGAAGAAACTTAGGGAGAGGAAGGTGCTACTTGAGAAACTAAATCCCCCTCAGCGCACATGGTGTCAATCTCACACACCTCCTACTCATTTTCAGCTCATGGTGACTTTACTTCAAACATAGGGTTTTGACTCTAAATAAACAAGTAGCATCTGGTCCTCTGGCAGCTTTTTCTAGCAGAAATTCATACCTTTAGATTGAGAAATGTTCTCAGCGCTCCTTAACAACTAATAGAGGTTTGGTCTTAGGTGGTATAATCAAAAGGATTTGACTGTACTTTGGGGTTTGGAAACTTTTTTACTTTATAATGACAGTTGGGGCTGTTCAGTCTGTAGAAGAGAAGGCTGCACGGAGACCTCATAGCAGCCTTCCAGTATCTGAAGGGGGCCTACAAGGATGCCAGAGAAGGACCCTTCATCAGGGACTGCAGCGATAGGACAAGGGGTATGGCTTCAAACTTAAACAGAGGAAGTTCAGGTTAGTTGTTCTTTACAGTGAGGGTGATGAGGCACTGGAACAGGCTGCCCAAGGTAGTTGTGAATGCTCCATCCCTGGCAGTGTTCAAGACCAGGTTGGGCAGAGTCTTGGGTGACATGGTTTAGTGTGAGGTGTTCCTGCCCTTGGCAGGAGATTTGGAACTAGATGATCTTAAGGTCCTTTCCAACTCTAACCATTCTGCGATTCTATGCCCATGTAATATCTGTTTCAACACTGTGCGTTCAAACTGGCATGGTGACCTCCATCCCATGCATTCCAATACTTCAGAAAGATTCCAAGAGAAAAGCACAAAGCAAAATGCCACTACTCAAGATACTAGCTTAAGATACTTTATTCTTCCATACAGATATTGAAAACCACTCACAAGATACTACTTCCCACCCATTTTCCTCTCACATATGACTAAGCTTTTCTCACTTTCCTCATCACACAGAACAGAAATTATAGACTTTTATTCTTGTAAAATGTTGTTTTTTGGTGTTTTTTTTTTTTTACACCAGCTTGGCTGACAATTCAACTCAGCTTTCCAGCTAATTTCCTAAGACAGCATATGTTTCTTTGAAACTAAACTCAGCTCTCACTGAGCTGCATGGTGGATCTTCTATCCATTTTGAGGGAGGGAAATATCAGATCTTTTTTAGTTCTTTCACACATGCACACAGTACTTCAGGAATATGAAAAGAGCTATCCATATCATGTCATAACTAGCACTTACACTGATGGATTTATCAACTTACTGCATCAAGAAATACTGGAAGCATGAAACAGTCTCTCAGAAGACTCACATCTTTCTGTACGAAAATGCTTCATTCATAATCTTGTCTATATTTCTCTCCACTCCCTAAATTCACAGATATTTTCACTTCTTAAATGGAGATATTCACACCCCCTTTTCTTGCCTTACAGTAGTTCTGCATAGAAAAATCAGTATTGTATATTCTATTCCCTATACTTATAGTTAAATCTATATACGTATATGCATTTGATACAGTTCAACACAGGTCACAGCAATTACTTTGCTACTTCTGCAGTAGCAGATCTGTAGAAGGTATTATCCTGAAAACTCACAGGAAATTTGCTAATATCAGGTTTAGATCTTATAATTAAACAAATTATGCATATATAAACTTTAGTAGACTTAAGCATCTGTTAATCATAAAAATTCTATGCAAAAGATTAAGACAAAAGATGAATGAGGTGGGAAAACGCATTGAAGGCAATGTCACTTACTCAAAGAAGAGCATGACACTATTAACAAGCTATTCCCTTAACTGTGAAGTGAATTTCAGTCCAAAATAATAAAGATCAGAAGAAGAAAGGAGAAAAAAGAAAAACACCACTTACACCAAATCGTGTTGGAAAATAAAGATGTTATGGAGAAGGTAGGAAGCTATTTTCCTCACTGAGCTATGTTATGTATTCTGCTTAATAATATTACAAAACTATAGCTGAATTTTTATTTTTTTACAGCTCTTTTGCCAGCAGAAATTCCTTTTAGCCTTTGGAATATTTAAGCAAGTAAAGAAAAAGTTATGGTCACACCAAACTCCAGAATGCAGTGGGGTGATGCCCAACATTTGCTGCAGTCTGCACCTTTCCCAGAAACTGCTGCAAGCATGGTGTTCACAGCTGGATTGCTTTTCCCCCTGATTATTTCATCCTCTAAGGCCAACTGCCTCTAAAGCTCTACCTCTGAGTAATGAGAATTTGAATTACAAAGACATGAATAAAACCCCTCAAGAGTCATATCCATTATATCCATATATTTAATCTAGTTGCAGGTTTTAGATGGTCAATCATAAAATGGCAACATACAGTCTGTGAATAAAATCTTTGTGTAAAGCTACATCAGCTCACAGAGATGATAACAGAATTGGGCACCAAAAAGAGGGGGAAAAAAGGTGGTTAGAAAAGTGGTGGAAGAAATGTGAAATCTGTCAAAGAGGAGAATCTAGGCGTTGATGACAGATGCTTGTACACAGCAGCAGCTCACTCCTTCAAAGCTTCCTTCACTGACACAATAGGCCAAGGGACCTCTTAAGCCAAAACGTAAGAGGCCCTGCTGCCAGAGAGGGAGACTCAGTCAAACACTGAAGTTGCACATTTCCTCTCCAAAAACTTCAGCACAAGTTGTAGCAGCTTATGTGTCCCAACCTATCACTATCTTTTAACCTTAAATATTCATCATGCTGAGCCAATGCCACCTTGCTTTTCCAATAATTTGGTTTTACAGATGCATGAACAGAGTAAAGAGGTCTTTTTTCAACTTTATGTTAGTGAACTACATGGGAGAAACACTCACTCTGAGTATTTATGGAAATACAATGCTACCTGTTCACAACAGTTTGGTGTCCATGTTTAACAAACTCTGAAGCATCCCTTTCTTAGAACACTCAAGATTTCCCACTGACAAGTACCTGTTGACTCTACAGCAGACAACGTTAGAACTAACCTGACTGAAACACCTTCATCCATGACGGAAACTACCTCCTACAGGACTTGTGTGCAAGCAAGCTGAACACCAGACGTCATTTCCCAAGTCTTAGCTGTGCTGAAGGGCAGCTATTCCCAAGTGAAAGGGTCAGGACTTTGACTCTACAGTTTCTGCCCCAGCTAAACAACCAGAACAACAGGGTAAAATCAAGGAGTAGAAAGAGCTTCAAGCACTTCCATATTTAGGGTGCGAACAAACATACAAGCCTCCTCTAATGGCTTAACTCTATAATCTACTTCCTATTTTTTAAATTGTCAGAAGTTTGGACAACGTTAGGGTCATTAACAAGGCAAATATTAAATATATTTCAATGACAGCAGAAGCTTCAGTGGCAAATGAAAAATGGAAATAACAATGCCTGTTGTTATTTCTTCTTAATCGCAACAGAACTAAGTGAGGGAAAGGAAAAAAAATATACTTTGAATTAAATGCTGTACCTGCAGCCTAAATTTTTGAGACTTTCATCACACTTCTAAACGAAAAAAAGCAGATGCAGCTGAACTAACATATTCAAACTTAACAAGTAACACAGAGATACCTGAAGGATAACACAGGCCTTCAACAACTCCTCTATCACCATGAAATTGAGTAGGTACCAAGACTGGCTCTTTGACATACGGACACCCATATGCTTCATTAGCACGATTTTGGTTTTGAGTCACCACATTCTAAATTATCCTCCCATTTGTTTTTTTTTTTCTGTTGTTTTTTCTTTTTACCCAATGAATATGTCTGAGGCCAAAATCCACACCCTTAACTGAATTAAAATCCAGGCTACATAATTTATTCTTTCTAGAGCTAATGGAAAGGCAGACACTATGCTGGATTCACAATCCCCAGGTAAGTTTAAGTTATAAAACACGTAATTTACATATGTATACTGAGAAACCACTCTACTGCATTTATATTCAGGAATTAAATAACTGTAATTACCCACTTTGTTTCAGAAATACAACAAAGGAGAGGGAAAGAGTCTTTAGACATGAAAGCCTCTGCAGTTTACCCTGTTTGTTAAAAGGCAAAATGAGTCATATATTTGCCTTAAATATTTTCCTTAAAATCCAGATGCTGATACATAATTACAGTTTCTTCTTCTAGGGGTCCCAGAGAGACAATTAATAAAGCTTTTGTGCAAAACTGAACAAGCAGCTCTCACTTCAAATTATGTGTCTTTCAGGAGTATTTATTATGGCTAGAGTCAGATGCTGGCACCAGGAGCGCACATGCTATTACAAATCGCAGTTAAACATGCATTAATGGGCTTCTAATAAGCCCAGGACTATGGATAGCCTACTTATTCAAAATATTTTCTATAACAACATACAGCCCTGGAAAACTACAGTTTCTATTCATAATCCTTCCTCTACATTTCACCTTCATCTATCATCACAAAGAAAAAAAAAGGCACTTCCAGCAGCAATCAGTGTGACTGTCAATCAACCAAAACTGCAGCCATATCCAATACCCAAATCAACTCAAGTGTTAAGCAATTACAGAAACATTAAGAAAATCAGTAACAGACCAGAAGCTCATCCAGCTTGTATACTATCTCCAGCTAGGTTGGAGATATCAAAATCTCTCTTGTCTTGAAGAACATGTGGGCTAAGGACCCCACCTCACAGTCAAGTTTGCCCCTGACATCTTGACCACAGTGCTGCCACTGGCTTGGGATGCCACACAAATTTTTTTTAGTTCACCTAAACCAAATGATGTAACCCTCCCTTCTTTCATTGAGTCTTCTCCATATAATCCTTTTCAGCCATTCGTCTTTAAGTAAAACTATATTTACACCAGACTTATAGAAGTATTTCCAATACCACTTAAGGCCATGCACTGCCTCGCAGGCAAAGTTTAAATTTGTATAACATCATCTTACCCCATATTGTTTTACGGGATCACAAATCACCATTATAACAACTCAGCCCACCATTTCATGAAAACGTATGCTGTCACAACAATTTTATTTTAGGAAACAGAACTAAATAAAATACTTTGCAGAGTAAATTACAGTAACTAGATTGCAGGTTGCTAAACAACTGAGAAAAGAAATATCAAAGATGATATACCTGGTGAATGTTAAAGTCACCTTTATCACAGCAATTAGCTACTGTAGAGGTGTTTACCTGTATCAGCTTTGTTTACATTGAGACTAGAAACACTGACCCAACATCTTTTTCTGCAAGCATGATGCAAAAACAAAGTCAACTGTCTCCAAAGCCACAAATACTTCCGTGAACATTAGCTGAAAGCCTTCTTGCTGAGCAGCTGCTCAGATTTGTGCCATCATGGGGAGGCCACGTGCCCTCAGATCTCCCAGGGAACTCTGGGAAAGCTCAAAAATCTTCTGCCTTGATTTACTCCCAATTCCACTAATCTGTGCTCATCTAAACCTAAAATGAGATTAAAACAATCAATCATCCTAGCCTCCCTCTTCACACACAAATTACTCTTCTCTGTTTTGTTATTTTGTCTCGCGTCACTGTCAGCTGCCTGCATCACCCAATACCAGTTGCCTGAAGGGCTGTTTACTTCTTCTGACTTTGAATGCAATAAGGAGATTGCATCATACCAATGATACTATCATAAAATGGCAAAGACTAAAAACACCAGACTAGAAAGTTAAGCACACAGATGTCTCTGAACCTCCTTTCCAAAGGGACATAAAATACCAACTAACAAAGACCAAAAGGTACATATATATTGGTAACAGAGGAAGCAGAGTAGAATTCTAGTGGTTTCTTCTCCCCCTCCTGATAAACCTGTTCCTATCTCCTGAAAAACCTCCCTCTACAGGCATCAGACATCCAAGTGTTTCAGAAGGGCACTGTGAATCAGCAGGAGCAGACAGAGAAACTCCAGGGGACTGCACCTTCCTGCACAAAAGCAGCTGACATGCTGCAAACGTAATTTAATTTTGACAAACAACAACTTCAAGTACTATGGCCTGTGGAGTTTGCCTATTCTGTCTAAGGCTAAATAACTTCTTGCACACATCTATAGCTTGTACAGCCACCGGAGCTGTACAAGCATTCCCACAGGAGCCTACAACAGGCACATCAAACCTTCTCCCTCACAGAAACAAAGGTTTCCCAGTTCTACCAGGAAAACAACTTGTCTCAGACTTGTAAACCAACTCATAGTTTTGTTTTATAATTCACGCTGGTTCCCATCTAACTATGCTCCTTTTGTCAATTCTGACGCTTTCTGTCTCAAAAGGATTAAATCAAGGAAGTAAGAAGTTCAGACCAATCTTTTCTGCATTAATATACAAAGAACAACTGAATGAATACACAAGTGCCTAATACAGACTAATAACACACCCTCTACAAGAAAACCAAGGTGAAGAGCACGCTCCGAGTGCATATTTTGGAAATAAACTGATCAGGTGGCTGAAGGAGTGTATTTTACGGGGTGCAACAGCCAACTGCTCCCTAGTTAATACAGTAGCTGTCGAGTTCATTAAACCTCCTCCTCTACCTTTAAACCATAAACGTTGCTCACAGACCTGCTTTACAATATTAATATACAGTGTGTATTTGTTAGCATCTCAGGATCAGGACTGCACTCCTCCTGATCCTTCAACTGAAGAGGCTTTGCTTTGCTTGTGGATTAGTCTCAGGGCAGCTGACCTGGACTCCCTGAAGATAACACTGAAATGGAACAGATAGTCCAAGGAAACACTTCACACATGCCAGCTAGGACTGGACCTTCAGTCCAGAGGACCAGACTAAATAATCTCCAAAACACACAGTGCGAACATGAAGTACCCAGCACTGCCTGTTTCTCCCTGCCAATCTTCTTCTATTGTGACACAGCACCTGCTAAAGCAGACACAGCCACAAATATCAAGGTTAAAAATTAACTTTTCCTTATGCTATTTCAGTGAGAGGCATGGGGAATTAAAATCGTGTTTGAAGAATCCTTTATAAAGCAGATAGCTATACTGGAGCAGAGGTGTAGATCTGTGAACAGGCATAAGAAGTCCTCTCAATAATCCTAATGAGATTCCCTCACCATGAGGTTGAGGAAATGTGATAATAAACAGGTATATAACACTGCACTGGGTCTGGCTGAGATGAAGTTAATTTTCCCCACAGCCACCCTCACAGTGCTGTCCTTGGTATTGCTAGCTAGAAAGGTGTGGGTAACACACCAGGTGTTTCGGCTGCTGCTGAGCAGTGCTTGCACAGCATCAAGGCTGTCTCTCCAACGTTTCCCCCTCATCAGTAAGCTGGCAGTAGGCAAGATCTTGAGAGGTGATATAGCCAGGACGGCTGACCAAAACTGACCAAAAGGATATTCCACTGCATATGACATCTGATCAGCAACAAAAGCAAAGAGAAAAGAGAGGGAGGGCATTTGTTATTACAAGGTTTGTCTTCTGAACCACCCACTACACATACTGGACATCACCTACTGATGGGAAATAGAGTACATGTCTTCTGTGTTCCTTTGCTTCCATGCATAGTCTTTGGTTTTTCTTTATTAAACTGCCTTTAACTTGACCCACAGGTTTTTTCCACCCTATTTTCTCCCCACCCTGTCCTGCTAAGGAGGGGAGTGACAGAGCAGCTTGGTGAGGACCTGGCAACCAGCCAAAGCCAACTCAAACACACCTCAAATAAAAGAATGTATCCCCAAGCACAGTTTAAATTAACCGCAAGATATGATTCCTTCCTTTGGACAAAACTCATTGCAGTACAGACTCTGTTCTGTGCCACTGAACCGAAATACAAGATGACCAACTCGGTTAAGGAAGAAATGGCATAAAGTTCATCTTCCTGCCTTTCATTTGGCTATAATGATTAAAACTATTTTTCCCTTCTCATGAAGGTGTTTCCTTTCAAGTTGTGAGTTAGTAAATAGACATGGTTGTTCTTATTTATACAGACATTTTCACAATGCTTATTTATTACCATTGTTTTACATGCAAAATAAACATCATGTAAGTCAGGCTACTTCTCAAAGCACAAGAATGTCTGGGTTTTTTTTACCTTGAGCAAATAGCAAGGACAAACCCATGCAATAAGCTAGTACACAAAGATCTTGGGCAAATATAGTCTTGGTTACAAGAAAAAGCAGCACAAAACCAGGTGTCTTTGTATGAACAGAAATACAGCAACAGTTCATTGAACCTCCCTGCTTTCAATTCTACACAGCAATTACTGGATAGATCTAGTTAAAAATAGATCTAGGTAACTGCTGTTTGTCTTGTATGCTCCATCACTGAAACTGCTATATTCCTACCTAAAATAAAAGCAGATATTAATACCACTGATTTTTTTACTTGTCTTTTAAAAGCACCACATTGTCAAATACCTCACAGAGAAAAAAAGTATGGGCCAAAGGGTACAAGGAATCATCTATCCCACAGCAAGATCACCTTCATACACAGATTGACAGCCTAATGCTTGTGTCCAAATATGCCTACTCTCTGTATTTCTGCACAGTCTGAAGCAGTATGCATAGATTTTAGGAAAGTTGATGTTTTTCTTTAACTGTACTTTTTCCCTAACCTTCACTTACCTGGCAAGATCATTCAAAGGAGGCTCAGCAAGGTAAAAATTCTCAAATTCCCCAATTCTCTTGAAAGAGCATGTAACTTCTTACTGCTTTAAATCGATTTTATGATGCAAAACCAACCGGTTTGACCAAATGGTGACAAGGTTCAAGGTCACAGAAATTCACTGTAGCACATGCCCCAAACCAAAGTGCTCACCTGCTGGTTTCCCAGTCTTGGTCATCCTTATCTTTTTCTTCTTTGGCATCAGAATTGTGCAGGTGTTTCTGCACAATACGCATCCCACCAGCCTTCACTGGAACAAAAATTAAAGAGACAGAACGAAACTCAGTCAGATCAGCATAAGTGAAAAATGTTTTAAGGATAAGCCTCCTTTCTCCCCTAAAACTTTGCCAAGTAGGGTAATAGTAATCACAGTTACAAAAAGTGGTCTGAAGCATTTAAAAGTGGCAAGCCTGAGGAACAGCTAGTTCAAGACCACATCTGCCATTCTTTATCACATCATGCCATCCATCTCTGCTCATCCTGAGAAGCTGCAGTTCATTTTACCACCTGCTTCCAAAACTATTTTAGAAAACTCAGCTTTCCTCCCACCCTTAATAACTTGCAGCAGTCAGAAGAACAAACCAAGGTGATGGTTCGCATAACACTATGCAGAAGTCCATGAACATCAATGTTAAATACTCCCATAAAACAAGAAGGGTTGAAGAACCTTACTCTGTCTTTTCAAGTTAAAAACAACAGCTATAATAATACTATTTATACGAAGAAGTACTTCACAAGCAGTATAATAAAAAGCAAAATTTAGGACAACTGTTAACCATTTAGAACAGAGCTTTTTGTTTTGCAAAACATAAGCATTTACCACATTTCAAATTCTTGTCATGATTCAGTTTTAGAAATGGCACAAAATTGGAAGAATTGCTTTGAAACAAAAAATGAGCACCGAAAGCAAATCCATTTGTGTTCATGATTTATCCCCTCCAAAGTGAAATATAAACCAGCAACCTAACCAGACCTAAAACTGCAGAGCAACAGGCCATCTGCTGTTGATCTGCCCTCTGTTTTAATATTGTATTTGTATGGGTTGGTTTGTTGGGATTTTTATTTTTTTTGTTGTTTCAATCATTGCTATACACACTTACAGGGCAGCCCAGGGTAAGACGATACAACTTGTTAGCTAATTCAATGGGTTACACAGCCACCAGTAACAATATCAGAAAACCGCTATTGTGGTCAGGAGTCAGTAAAACCACCTACAAACACACTGGTGTATGTTATACATTGTTGTGACACAGTAAGTCTGTGGACAGCCTCAGCAGAGTTGCAGCAGCCGGAGCAAGCAGGATGCCAGAGCAGCAGTTGGAAGGAGCCGAAGTGGCTTGCCAGCATGGCAAGGGGCAGCTGTACTTCTGACAGCTCTCCTGTGTCCAGTCTCAGAACGATTAAAGCACCTCACAGCAGTCCAGTGCTAATCCCTGAATCTAAAACCAGGTTTAGCTCCCAATTCTTAAACAGGACAGCACTGGAAAAGACACTTCTGTGCATTAATTTTACAGCCTGGGTGAAGTCAGGCAGCAAAGAGAAAGCAACCTGCCCCAGGACAGAGACTGTGACAGGCCTTTGGCTCTGGGATATTTTAGATGGATTCTAAACTCTATGAGGTATTTGAAAGATAAACTTCTGATTCAATAAAGGACATTAACTAAAGGCACATAATCAACAGACAAAACCAAAGTATCTTTTTAAACCTATCAAAACCTGTGTGCCCTTATAATGCATTAAAAAAGAACCAAACACACACACACACACAAAAAAACCCCATCAAAACACTAACCATTATGTCCTCTCACCAGCATAAAACTTACAAGATTTAAGTTGGTGAGAAATGTTTCACATGAGACAAGGAAAACCAGAAAGGTTAGGCAACAAAGAAATGTAATTTTAAAAATTAAACAAAAGTGAAATTCCTATTAACTTTTCTTGATGTAAAGTCCTTAGAAATTTATTTGCAAATGCAAACACTCCTAGTTCTGTCAAGTGCTGCCTTCTTCTAACATCTCAGGTAATCAAAGTGATTGGTATGTTTTGTTTACATTGCTTTATAAATTTAACATTGCACAATCGGTTCTTACTAGTTCCCTTTCAAATTACTTTTTGCAGAAGATGCTGTCTCCACAGCAACATCTGCCTGGTTACAACAGCACTTCTGGTATATACATGCACACCTTAACATTCTTCACTGTCTAACAGAAAACAGTACACAGAAATTCAGTGCTAATTTAGGTGGTCTAAAATCTCTCTCCCCTCATATTGCATACTATCAGGCCACCAGCCACTTGTTTGCACTTTATCTGTTATTGGCAAAGATATGCAGCTAACACATTCAGATCTGTCTGTATGTAGAATTAACAGGTATTAAAAACCAAATAAACAGACAATTAAAAGGCACAGCAGTGACTGACCAAGGCAGTAGTTTAATAATTTTAATAATCTGATTTCCTGCACTAATGTCAACAGGCATAATACAGACAGCTAAAAGTCTGTTGTTGAACAATTGAATAATCTAGTAGTCCAGGGTTACTGTGCAGATCTGGGAGACCAAAAGAAGAATCCAGCAAACAACTGTAGTAATAGTATTTCTGAGACCAAAAGTGAAGTAATTAGATGAGCATGCTGTACATAGAGGTGATGTACATCTCTGCCACCCCTGACACAGCATGCTCATACCCAGTCTATTTCCAAGAGGTTTAGTTTAGGATAAATACCTTTGCAACATAATTCACATTCCTTTTCAAAAGGTCTCAACCAGACTACACTATCTCAGGGTTAGACAGGGAGAAGAAATAATTATTACATCCACCAAACAAAAGAAAGACCCACTCCATTTGCAAGATCCTCTTGGGATTCACAAGGATTCATCTACTTCTTACTCACCTAGCATTCACCACATAATTTGACAGATGCTTAGGACCGTGATTTTGTCGCTTAGAAGTCACCCTTGAAAGAGCAAGACCTCCGATTTCCTCATAGTAAATCCAGCACAGTGCAGAGAGGATTTAAATAACTGATAAAGTACCTTCCAGAATACTGCCAAATATCAGTGCACAGAAGAGGAGGGTCCCAGTGACACCGTGTTGGGATTAGGAAGAAAGCAGTTCCCAGCTGACGAAGGAGCTCGAGCTGCATATGTTTGCTCAGGAGAGGTCAGGTGGGATCTGTGCTAAGGCAGGAGGGGACCAGGAATGGCTGTGGTGGTGATGGCCAACAGGCCACCAGCCTCTAAAGCATGAAATAGAGGGGATTACCTGCCAGCACACTCCAAGAAGAGTGCCACACAGGTCTGTTTGCCCCGCCACTAGGTAACAGCCAAGTTTTGGATATTAATTATTATCTGTCATGTTTTCCCCCTGAGAGGCAGACAGGACTGTCTTGTTTGTCCTGTGAATGCCAGCATGTGTTCCTCTTAAGGTTATGACTACTCCTTTTGAAATGCATTAAACTCTGTAAATCAATTACCCCTCAAGACAATCTGGAATCAGGAAACATTCTCAGTCTATTTATCACCTCTCCTTTCCCCTCACCCTGCTTCCACAATTCTTTCAAACTGCTCCCAGTTTCTGGGACTGAATTCTGAAATAAACTCCAAGGAGCTCAAGGAAGCACCAAGCACCTAGAGAAGTGCCACAGCTCACTCACCCAGGTTGCAGACCTGAGGCAGTCCTTTCTGGAGAAACCTTCCAGCTCAACCCACATCACCCCCTGGTCACAGCAATAAGACGGGGGCTTTTAGAAATCCAGAGTATAATCAAGAGCTATAGCAGCTTCCCCTTTTTCTTTAGTATTAAATATTAATACCAAATTTATTTCATACGTACAGTATAATAACTGATTCCATTACATCAATAAGACGTATGAAGAATGGAAGTAAGAGCTATTACATACGTTCATTTCACAGAAATCTTGGCTCAGAGTTATATTTTTTAAATGCAGGAAAAAGCACATAACTATTTTCAAAAACCAATTGCAAAGCTTCATAAATAAACTATTACCACAATCACCTTGCTTTATTCCTCCACAATATCTACTAGAAGAAATGAACAGCTAAAAGCATAATTACGCAGACTGCTTTAGTGGGACTGCAAGCTGCACAAACCTACTCAGCAATCTATTACAGATGCATTGATCTCACTGACAGATGGATACTTAAAGCTTAAGTTGGGGCCCTCTTAAGTTTCAGAATGGAGTTCAAAATTGCTTCATGCACCCTATTATCAGCCTGAGGTCTCGAGGTTTCTCTCCATTTCATTATCCTTTGTCTTTCCAAGTGCTGCTCTTGTCTTTCCTGCCCCTCATCCCCCCCAAAAGATCAGTGCAGAGAGGAAGCTAACAGACTGCACACAGTTGAGTAAGGGAGGGCTAACAGTGCATATGAAAAACAATGAATTTGACAATTCTGCTGTAATTTGATTACTTGAATCCTTCCTATATTTTATGTGTCTAATTCATACTCTATGGAGTAAGACACATCCATAATTACTGGTAGGGTTCTTTATACAGCAAAACCAGAGCTTTTAAGCCATTAGTCAGAAAATGATCCCCTATTCACATATTTGCCTTGCTAGGAACTTGCCTTGTTATTTAGGAACACAATTCCACATGAGTTTATGTAGTGATCTTTTATTTAAGAATGTTTGACTTTCATTTTATTAAAATTTGTTTGCACACTGCCCTACTGCATTACACTGTTGCTCAGGGATCTAAACCAGTTTGAGATGGAGGAGTAACACCTAGCTTCAGCCCCTACAGTAAATATAAACTGAAGCTAGTCAGTACATTTATTGTGGATATTCCCAATGTTAGAAGACCACAAGGCCAGCTTCTTCTGCCAACCAGCTCAGAACCATCTTCTTCCAGAAACAATCTGAAGATAATGTAAAGCATTAGGTTTTTTCTGGCCTCAAAGATAGACTTGGGTATTACCTTCCTTCCAAAGCTGAACTGGTTACATACAAAAAACCCTTCAGGGATGGTAATGATCTTTAACAGCACATGGCTGCAAAAGTTCTTCAGTTCATATGTGGATGCATGTTTTACAAAGAAAAAAAATAAAATGCTGAAATAACTCTAAAAGCAAGGGAAATCTGTACTGTACTGCAGTTGTGTTTTTGCATTGTACATTGCTGGTTTCTCCTGTGATCTATGGAGGCTCACTTCAGCTCTAAAAGAAACCCAGCTTTTTAAAAGGACAGGTTTTGAAGCAAAACTCTCAAACATGCAACATAAAATCAGAATCAGAAAATACAGTTACAAAGCATCTAAATGAAAATATCTGCCACTTATCCTTCATTCCCTTCCCACTGAAGGTGTGTCAGGAAGACACAGCTATACCAACCCAAGTTCTTAACCACCCTTTCATGCTGAAGGCCACTTCAAGGCAAGCCAGCTCGAGGAGCTATGGCAACAAAAGCTGTTCATGCAGAGGAAGTTGCTTTGGTCTGGTTCCCTGAGCCAGCTCACCACGTCAGGTAAGAGCTACTGTCACAAGGGAGACTGCAGAAGTAGGATCACCCTACTCAGCCAGGACATCAGCTTAACTGTAGCCCTGAACTGTATCTGCCCCTCAAAGCAAAGCCATCATTGCTCACTTCTATTACCTATTTAAAAGAATTTCAGGTCCTCATAATAAAACCACATAATTGGATTAGGGTTCAAAAACCTGTTTTCAAATTTAGCTTTAAATCTCATCAACTGATTTGAATATAAAACTAACCATCCCATGGTTTAGAATCAAGAACTGCACCAGGAAACACTGAGGACACATGAAAAGTTGCTGGTATGGTGACCAAAGCTCCCTTTTTTTAAGAAAACTAATAATGAGGAGAAGCTAACAGTACACGGAGGTACAAAACACCTTGGTAATGCGAGTACCTGAACCCCGTCTGTGTAGTAGAGAGGAACTGTTGTGTATAGTCAGCGGCAGAGCAGCGCCCCACCAAAGGAGAACCCCAGCTTCCTCCACAGACCACCCGCTGCTCGGCTTACCCATAAGCTCACAGCAGTGGGTAGAAGATACTGGACCTCCTTCGCAGGGCAGCTGGCTGACCGCTTTATGCGTTTCCTACCCTGCCAGCCTCCAGAATTAAAGCCGGGAGCGTGCACTGGCTCCAGCACTGGCCCTATAATGCTCGCGGGGAAAAGGGATGCACGGAATACTACTGATCTGCACTGTGTCTGCTCGGCGTGCTCTGTGCTGCCAACAGCCATGCAGCCGGCGATGTCGCCAGACTGCTCCTCTCTCCTTCCCGCCGGCATCAGCCGCCGGCGGTGGTTTCGTAGGCCTCTCGGGGCCGGGATGCCCTCACGGAGGAGGATCCATGAAGACAAGGCTGTTCGTCTCCCGGGTCAGAAGCCGGAGATGCCGAACAGCACAAACTCGGTGGGCGCTTGCCAGCAACATGAGGGCTCCCCTGGGAAAAGCAGGGCAGGGACCGTGGCCCCCATTACCGGTTGCTGGAGGGCCAGGGAAGCTGGGAGAGGGCGGGCGAGCGACAGGCAGCCACCGCGGGTACCCGCGCACCCGTCCCGGTGCCAGACGCCGAGTCAGCCGGATCCTGCGAGCGGAGGAGGATGGGGAAACCGCCCGGGGCTCACACCCCCAGCAGCAGCAGCGGCGGCGGCGCGGAGTGGGCGCCCTCACTCACCCTCCTCCGCCCCGGGACTTGGCGGGGAACCGGCGCCCGACTGGACTCTCCCGGAGGCGCTCGGCCCGCTTGTCCCGCGGCTACCCAGACCCCCCCGTCCCGTCCCCAGGGATGGGAAGAGAAAGAGCGGAGAGACGGGACCCGGCGGCCGTACCAGCAGGAGGGTGTCCGGCCCGCGTCTCTGCTTTCTCTCTGGGAGGCGAAGACATTTTACTGTGGCAGCGACCCCGCTACCCGCGCCCAACCTTCCCCGCGATGCGCGGCTCGGCCCCGTTCCCGCCCTGTCAACGTGGCCGCCGGGCGCCGGCGCCAGGACGCGCCCACCGGGGGGCGGTGTCCGGGCTCGCACCCGCTAAGCTGCCGCCGCCAACGCGGGGGAGCAGGGCAAGGGGGGACGGTGCCGCTGGGACCGGGGGTGGGGCTGGGCCCGTCCGAGCTTAGCCGAGGCTGTGGTGGGTGTTACAGCCGGTTCCCTTTGCGGCCGAGGGGGGTGCTTGCTTTGCCATTCGCTGTATCTCCGTTTCATTTTCTCTGTTTCCCTAGCGGTCTGAGTTTTAAGCGCGCATGATCCTTTTTGCCACAGCTAAGTGTGAAGCTAAGAGTTGCGAAACAGCTCCCCTGCTGAAGCCTGCCTTTTCTTCCCCACCCTCCCTCCCCGAGCAATAGGAATTAATCTCTACCTTTTGTAACTGCTTCCGGCAGCAGACTGCCTTTTGAAGTCCGGTTTGGATAGTGTATGTGGTTTCATAGAATTATAAGGTCAACTAGGTTGGAAAAGACATTTAAAATTACCAAGTTCAACCTTTACACCAGGACTGCCAAGACCACCACTAAACCATGTCACTAGGGTCATAATCTGTGGTTTTTGAACACATCCAGGGACGGTGATTCCATCACTTCCCTGGGCAGCCTGTTCCAATGCCTGATCACCCTCTCTGTGAAGAAATTTATCCTAATATCTAGTCTAAACCTCCCCTGGCACAGCTTGAGTCTCTCAACCTCATCACTTGTTACTTGGGAAAGAGACCAGCCACCTCCTCACTCCATCCTTCTTTCAGGTAATTGTAGAGAGCAGTAAGTTCTCCCCGATCCTTCTCTTCTCCAAACTAAACACCCCCATTTCCCTCAGACGTTCCTCATAAAACTCGTGCTCCAGACCCTTCACCAGCTTTGTTGCCCTTCTCTGGTCTCGCTCCAGCACCTCAGTGTCTCTCTTGTAGTGAGTAGCCCAGAACTGAACACAGGATTCGAGGTGCGGCCTCACCAGTGCTGAGTACAGGGAGATGATCACTGCCCTGGCCCTGCTGGCTGTGCTATTTCTGATGCAGGCCAGGATGCTGTTGGCCTTCTTGGCTGCCCGGGCACAAGTTGGCTCATGTTCAGCTCTGTCACTTAGTACCCCCAGGTCCTTTTCTGCCGAGCAGCTTTCCAGCCACTCTTTCCTAAACCTGCAGTGTTGCTTGGGGTTGTTGTGACCTAAGTGCAGGACCTGGCACTTAGTCTTCTTGTCCCTAGGTATGTAATATGGAAATTAGTGTCGTAACGCTTCTGTTATTTGCTAGTACTCTTTGTTACAATCATATTACCATTGTAAAAATATAAGTGATGGGCAAATACACAGGGTCCTGTTGGCAACAGTCTGAAATACAATCACATCATAGTATACTTAACAGCCTGCATGAACAAACATTACAAAAAGTGCTATAACTAAGTCCTTGCATTTTGCTGCTGGGTAATTGCAAATTCTTACACATATGACACTGTAGAGTCTCAGTTTGTATTTTCAGTTTTGTCACCTTCTGTGTATCTTAACATAAATTACTCCAATTCTCTTTCCAGTCTGTCAAAATCTATTCAGATTATAGAATAGAGCAGAATTATCTCATAAATGGAGATTTTCATGTTTGTCCACTATCCTCTGGATTAGAATTACAAGATTCTATTTTCAGTTATTCTTCATTTTAACAGGCATGTTTGGTTTGGATGTCCCTGTGCTGGTTACTGGAGTTGGTATGAATTTTTGCTGTTGCACAATTACCTTAAACCCGCTGTTATAGAACTGAAATAAAAAAAAAAACCTGTGCCTTAAGACATTAAAACCCCTACAAGTTAATATTTTTTTCTTTAAGAATCAGTTATAATTTCATATTTCAGTGCAATTATTTGGGATGTGGAGGTGCACTGGGAGGAAGAATTACATCAAAGACGTGGTTTGGCTGGTCTTGCAAAAGCTGGAAACATTTCTTAATGTTACAGGATTTTGCATGTGTCTATTGACACAAGCATTTGTATGAAGGCTTGCTGTGGCTTCACAGCCAAAATACAACAGCTATCCTTGAGTATGTCTCAGAAACGTGGAGCTAAAATTGGGTATTCTCTACAAATGCAGCTTTGCATCAGGTTTGGAAGCTGGGATCCCAAGGGAAACCATTCTGGTGCAGAAGGAACAAGAACTGGAAGAGGAGAAGAGAGATGCAGACAAGAAGAAACAAGGCACAGGAGGACTTGGCCTGCGTGGAGAGAGAGATAAACGGACAAAAACTTGAGTAGGGAGCAGTGGAGAAGTGACATGAGAATTGAAGAAGCAGAGTGAGTGGCACAGTGGGAGATATGAAAAATCTTTCCTCAAGCAATGAAGTGGAAGCCAGGACTAGTTGGGTGAGATGAGGATGAGAAGCCCTGGGGGAGGGAGGAAAGACTGAAGGTAGGTCAGGCAGGAGCCAGCACACAGAGGATCAGGCTTGCAGGAGGGAGAGGGAAAGATCTTCGCTGCTTTCCAGAGCAGGTTCTCAGATCTCACTATACTTGTCAGTACATATAATTACTCATTTCCTCAAGCAACAGGGGCCTGTGCATATGGTAAGTTTCTGTGCTTGCCGAAGAGTTATATAGGTGTCAGTATGATACCATAGGATAGAATTTAGTTTTCAGTTATTTATTGCATTATTGTTTTTTAGATGTTGCAAGAAAAGCAAAAAGGAGACATCCCACATTCAAAAAAGAATTAATAATAGGGATTTGTAAAATCAGGCACCTAAATGAGGACGTCCTGTAAAAGTTGTCAGTGAGATTCCACTTCTGTGAAACAGAGTGAGTGTTTCTTTGGCAGATCTAAGGCAACATGCATTTCTCTGGCTAGCTGTGGTGCCGTAATATTAGTAGCAATGTCTTTCGATTATGCCAACATACAGGAAATACAGAGGTATAATGACAGGCATTATAATGCCAGGAATTGGCAGTCCCATTGTTTGTACCAGCACGCACAAATGAGAGCAGCTGTGGGAAACTACAATGGAAAAAAGGCAGAGTTTTTACACAAAGTTAGCTGTGGAGTCACTTCCTTTGCCAAATCAACCACACCTCATGCTGACACCCTTTCCCACAGACTGTAGCAAAGGCAAGTCTCCACTGGAAAGCTTGTGAATGACAGCATCATGAGACAGGGCACTGAAATGCAACAGTGATGGAAGAGTAAATAAACCACATTGGGTTTATTTCACTTTTTAAGGTGTTTTGAGGACTGGTGAATAAGAGCATTTTTGTGAAGGATTCCACAACTCTTCAATTAATAGGCAAGAGCTCATAATAGACATCTTGAGTATCCGTGACATTATCCAGCACAACTAAGAATGAATACTCTACAGCTACTACTAATTTTAACTGAAATAGCAAACAGAAAGAAGCTGTGTCTTTTGTTGTGATGGTGCAGGGGAAAATCCAGCTCCTGCATTAAAAAAAAAAAAAAAGAAAAAGGAAAAAAGAAACCCAAACCAACCAAAAATAGGAAAAAAGCCCTTTACAGATCCTAAAGACTAAGTTAAAAGAAAACATGTGAAAAGATTAGATAGGAAAGTGTGCAAAAGCATACATATAAAAGCTATTTTCAGTGGCAGTTGGCCCTCCACAGCACTTTTGACAGTAATACTAGGTTCTTACAGGCCAAAGTATGTTCAGTAAACAGTCTATTTTAAAAGCAAGCAGTCTGTTGAACTATGATTAGGACACCGTTTATATCTATTTTGAAAATACTCCCTAGTACTTAACAGATGGCTGCAATTTTGCTTCTTTCACTCAGGGCCTCAAGCAAAGTCTTATATTCTTTCTGAAAATACAGAAACACATAGAAAAATGTTTTCTGGGCTCAAGTCAGGGGGAAATTATAGTACAACCAAGGGTCATGCAGCACCTAAGAGGCAGCAAAGTGTTTTGCCACTCAACTTCTGCTGTGATTTCCAGCACACATATGCACATGCTTGCTGTAAATCCTGGGAAGCATGATAAACTGCTCTGTATTTAGCCATAGGGTGGGCAAAACTTTCTCAGTGAATAGGTTTTTGCCAAATCTATAGATAAAAACCAAGTCAATGGAAACTACCAGCTGATTTTGATAATGCGTCCAAAATAGTTTTGCCTCAAAACGGCTAGTTTTTTGAAGGTTGGGCTATTTTGTTTCAACAGCATGTTTTAAGATTTTTAATTTTTTTAAGATTAAAAACCACCAAGAAACTAAATTATTTTTCTCTTCCTCACATTCTTCCCAACCAGTTAATAAAAATATGGGTTCTCCATGTAGTTCTAATCCTTTGTGAAATTTTTAGGATAGCATGATAGCTCCAAGAAATAATAAACAAACTAAAAGGTTTTCTTTGGAATTTTATCTTTGACTTTTTGGGTTTGCAGATTTTTATTTGCATGTATCAGTACCCACTACATAAAACAATACAGTCAGAAGATAGGGAAGTTCCCTGCTTTTCTACTTCCATGTAAATATGTAAAGGAAGCCAGATAATGGTTGTTTCAGTTCTGTCCACTGCTATTCCAGGTTAAGAAAAGGATACTGTTTTTAGGACTGTGGTTTGCTTGAAAATCTTCAGAGATTGTGTGGACCACCATCCAAAAAAAAACAATTTGTGTAAGAAAACAAGCAAAGAAAAGAAATCTTGGGCAAGGAGTAACGTGTTGTTTTCCAGTCTTCCCTCACCACATGTTTTTGCATTGACTTATTAAAGTCATTTGGATTGCTGGTGTTTGCTGGTTTCTCTGTATCTTGATGATTGTATTGATTCCATGTTGTTACTCTAACTATACTGTTACTCTGACAAGGAACACAAATTTATTTGCTCACTGGGTGTACTAATTCAGTTTTCCAGGAAGACCCATATAATTAGTTTGTTTTTCTTTAGAATTAGAATAAGTTCCCATTGGGGAAAACCTCTAAATCCGGTAAGCGTTAAAAGTTACTGAATTTAATCATAATGCAATTGCAAAATTCAAACACTCTTTTATCTTAATGTTTCAGTAAATTTCCTTGGAAATGTTTCTGGTAAAAAGTATACAACAGGTCTGTTTTCTCATTAGTCTGGGACTTATTAAAGAGATTGTATATTTTGTTGTTATAGATAACAGGCATATTATTGCTGCCCAGTTAAAGAGGGTCTTGTTCTTCTAGCTCTGCAGATGAGAAGGCTGCCCTCCACATGGGTGTGAGCGTGCACAGACTCTCAGGGTTTGTGAGTCACATCGGAGCTTCAGTGTCTGTGGGAATGGGACTGTGATTGCTCCTGGAAGCTACTGGTATGGCTCCCAAATGAGGCTCAAGAAAATTAGGTATTGTACAAATCTTTGCATCACTTTTCTGTTCCTCTGCTTCTCATCACATTCTGTCTTTGAGATTGCAACTGATTTGGGCCTGTAGAAGTTGTGCTATTTGAATAAAGGAAAGAATTTATGTTGGTCAAAAAATGAAAATGAAAAAAGGTCAAGTTAATTTAGATTCTTAATGTTTCCAAACACATTGGATTTGGTGTTTGGTTTTTGCTTTGTATTGTCTTGTTTTGTTTTCGTGCATTTTATTTCAAAAAATTTAACATCAGAATATGGCGGATTTTGGTGGCTGTGATGGGAACATAGGGCCTTGCTGACAGCAAACCTTGTAGTAAGCACTCATAGAATTGATGGTTGCTTTGTTTCAATATTTAATATTTAGGGTCAGATACCACATCTATGGTACATACACCCAACTTTATTGATTTCTATATCTTCAGGCTCTTTATTTTGTAGAAATTGTTCCTGGCTTCGGAGGAGGTTTTGCATGTACCCAAGTATGGGCAGTTGTCACTAGCCTCTAGGAAATAACCTTTTAAGACTGTAGGGTTGACTGTTACAGGTGCTAAACAGCTGCCATTAACATAAGCTCATCAGCTCACTTCAGTCCCGGCATGGTGACTTTCTTGGAGCTCAGACAAAAGTAGTCACTCCTAAGACACAAGTTGGTACTCGGCTTCCCACAGTAACGGTACCTGACATAGGCTTCACCTGACCCCAATTTATCCATCTAAGAGATAGCCAGACCTATTCTAAAACCCACTTTTTCTCCTGGAAGAGCCTTACTGCCTTAGTTTCAGACCTTTGGCAGATGACCTAAGATTTCTGTTAAATTTGCAGCAAATGTATCTATTGCAAAGTTCAGGTGCAAAGTTCGGGTCTTTACCCTCTATGCATTATTTAAGTTCCTTCCAGAGAATGTTAAGAAGTGGACAACAGGAACTTACATATTATGGTGTATATATACTTGAAATGTATCTATCTTTGTCTAGAGTAATGTAGTCATTTTTTTTAATCTTTGAACTGATCTTAACACATAGCTCAGCTGTAAATCTACCCAATAATCTTCTTTTAGAGGCACTATGTTACAGAGAGAGCTAACTGCTAAACAGCAAAAATCCTTTTTCAGCTGAATTCTATACTGTAACTATACTTCTTTTTCATTCTTATTAGAAGGAGTATGAGTGTGTCAACATTCTTATTGATGTTTTCTGCTGAATGCTTTGTTATAAACTGAACAAAATTAAATGGAAGTAGACTTATTTCATCACAGCTCAAGGGTATAAGGCTAACACATTCTTTCTTCTGTTATCTCTCCAGTCCTCTCTCTTCTTACATGAAAAGAATGCAAAATATCAGCATTCTTTAGGTTGGGAAGTCTTATGACTTCTCCTTAGGAAACTGCAGCATTTGAACAATGGCAGAAGGTTTGCTTTGCTTTTCAGTTGTGTTCCAGAATTATGTCCTTTTTAATAAATATGTTTTCAAAATACTTGCTGTCTGAGAGCTAAAGGTTATAAGACATTTTTAAAATATGCATCTCTTTTATTTCTCTTTGCACAAAGATTCACTTTGTTTACCAGCTTTCATTTTTTTCTGCTTTTCCAGACTACATAATTTAATTTATTTTAGTTGCTAGTATTACAATTTTTAATACTTTTCACAGAAGTCTAGTTTTATGTTGAACAATTAGCCTGTGTTAAGCATCTATCAAAATATCATCAGAAGATTTATCATGCTTGTACTGGGTCTAGCTGGAATGGTGGTAATTCATTGTCATAGCAGGCCTTATGGTGTTTGTGTTTTGGATTTGTGATCAAAACATTGATAAAACACCAGTGCTTTGGCTATTGCTGATCAGTGCTTGCACATCATCAAGGCTTTCTCTTTTTCCAAATCTGTGCCCCGCAGTGAGTGGGAGAAAGGGAAGGAGTGAGCAACTGTGCGGGTGCTTGGCTGTTGGCCCAAGTTAACCCACCAGAGTGCTGTACTGTAGGAAGCTGAGTACCAACTTCATTCTTGTCTTAAGAGTGGCTGTTTGTGCCTAAGCTCCAAGACAGTCACCCTGTCAGGTACTAAAAGGTGCTGACCTATGATGAGCTTCTGTAATGGCAGCTGTTTAGCACCTGTAACAGTCCTAAATGGCACCACAGACTCCTTACAAGTTTGTTATGGTGAACCATGTTTGCTCTTTAACAGATAAAACTCATTTGTCTATGACCATCAAATTTTGAAATGGTGAGTGCACCGTGCCTTTGTGCAATCACTGCCACTATGCATACAAGATCTAAGTATCAATCCCAGGCACAGCTACAGGTTGGGCAAGGAAGAGATTCAGAGGAGCCCTGCGGGGAAGGACTTGGGGGTGTTGGTCGATGAGAAAATGAACATGAGCCAGCTTCAGTGTGCACTCGCAGACCAGAAAGCCAACCGTATCCTGGGCTGCATCAAAAGGAGCGTGACCAGCAGGTTGAAGGAGGTGATCCTGCCCCTCTACTCTGCTCTTGTGAGACCTCACCTGGAGTATTGTGTGCAGTTCTGGTGTCCTCAACATAAAAAGGACATGGAACTGTTGGAACGAGTCCAGAGAAGGGCCACAAGGATGATCAGGGGACTGGAGCACCTCCTGCATGAAGACAGGCTGAGGAAGTTGGGGCTGTTCAGCCTGGAGAAGAGAAGGCTGCATGGAGACCTCATAGCAGCCTTCCAGTATCTGAAGGGGGGCTATAGGGATGCTGGGGAGGGACTCTTCATTAGGGACTGTAGTAATAGTATAAGGGGTAACAGGTTAAAACTTAAACAAGGGAAGTTTAGATTGGATATAAGGAAGAAATTCTTTCCTGTTAGGGTGGTGAGGCACTGGAATGGGTTGCCCAGGGAGGTTGTGAATGCTCCATCCCTGGCAGTGTTCAAGACCAGGTTGGACGAGGCCTTGGGTGATATGGTTTAATGTGAGATATCCCTGCCCATGGCAGGGGGCTTGGAACTTGATGATCTTAAGGTCCTTTCCAACCCTAACTATTCTATGATTCTAAGTGTCCCCCAACAACATCTGCAATTATTTGAATGATCCTTCTTGGCCCCCTTCTAATTTCTCTTCACTCCTCCTGTGGCAGCATGGGTTGGTCCTTTGTGGGTGTCTAGCTTGTTTACACTCTAAAGGCAGCTTCTGCTCAGAAACCCTCTGTCCTTCCATGTGGCCATAGGGACTTCATACATTCCAGTCTGCTACCGCATTTTTGTTTACTACTCTCCTTTCTTCCCTCCCTTTTCAACAAAGTCTTGAGGACAATAAGCTACCAGAGGCTTTCCTCTTCCCATTTCACTCTCTGTGTACTGCATTTTGATGAATTGCCAGAGGCTGTGCTGGTCACCAACCAACCTCTTGACACTGCTTTCTTGAAGAAATACTATCCCTGGATCCTGAATTCCATCAAATTGAAGTCATTATGGTGAACTGGTAATAGCTGAAATACCAATTTGGTGTTACAGTTTGCAAGCCATGTTACAAGGCTGTGGGTAAGAATGACTGATACTGCTAGGTCAAGGAAAATGTGTATCAAATTACTAATCAAGGGTCACCACCATCATTTATGGAAACTCTGCGAGGGTAAGAGGGGGGCTGTGCGTATCATTCTGAATTCATCACATCCTTTTGTCAATATCTGTCCTAGAGGAATGAAGGCACCCATAATCCTCTTTGCAGCCACCTCATTTATTTTTTTATGGGCTATTTCTTTCCAGACCCTTACTGATTTTACATTCTTGGGTGTTAGAGTGCTCCTGGTGCTCCCTCAAGGACAAGTCTGCTAGAAATATTGTCTCTTATGGTCATCCTGAAACAGAGCCTCAAGTTCATACAGATTAACAGCGAAAGTTCTGGCTCCCCAAACTGCCTTATCCTCCTGCCCAAGGATTAGTGCTCTTTCTTTGCCCTTTTCATCTATGCCTTATCATCCTACTTGCCCTTTTCCATAGCACAAACTTAATCTTAGTTTCTGAACCTGCGTCAGGCATGGCAAGTATGAAAGTTTATAAGCTGCCTAAAAGACAGTGCTCTACACTGAAATTGAACTGCACTTCTGCTGTCTTTATCAAGAGCCACAAGTCATACTTCACTGTCCCCTGCTCATCAGTTAATTTTTGTCTAAATTCAACCGCAGGTTACAGCTGCATCCTTCAAAAGGCTCTACGCAGCCTGCCTCTGCTTCTGTAAGGCTTTTTACTATCTCTGGCTTCTCCTTTCTCTGCTCTATTGCTATCTTTTTTCCAATGCCACAATGAAAATAGCTCCATATGGTCCTGTTCCAAATGGCTTTCCAGAAGATTAGACAGTCCTCCATATTGCTACCATCTCTGAACACCTGATAGAAATCCCTCTACCAACAGATTGCTCAGGAAGAAATGCCCTGTTTCTTTGCTCTGCTCAGTCCCATAAGTTGGTTAAATACTTGTTTTGCCCACCTTCTGTTCACATAATTAGTTTGCCCTTTGAAGACAATCCTGAAATGAGGTTCTACTGCATCAAATTCATATATATGAAAACAGTTTTGCTGCTTTTTAGTCTCATGGGCCTTTCTCATATCTCATGACTCACAGGTCTGTAGGGAGCAAAATCAAAAATCCCAAACAAAATAATTTCTCACAGTCCTCAAGTGCTTCCACTCCATCTGTTGGGGTGGGTTTTGTGGCCTGGCACACACGCTCCTTGCCCTACCTGGGTGTCTCTGCTGCTTCCTCAGCTGCAAGGGGCTTTATCCTGTGTATCTTCTCTGCAAATGCTGGGACTCCTGCAAAGGTAGCCTGTGCCTGGAGGACCCTGTTCCTGCAGGGGTTTTGGGGTGCAGCTGCAGTGCCTGAGAAGTGCTGCCTGAGAACCTGCTGGCACCACTGACCCCACTTAGCTACACCATGTACCAAAGTGAATCAGACCCTGTGCTACAAACGTAGCTGTCAGCTCTGGATTCTCTTCAGTCATCCCATGCCTGACTTACCTTATGGGGTAGAGCTCAGTTGTGTCTGCTCCAGTGATTATAACCAACAGACAGATGTGGCATAGTCCATTGTTATGTTTGTCTAAAACATGGGTGAAGCCTTGCGTGAAATAAAACCTCCTGATTAAAGAGATAATACACACTGATTTTCAGAAGTATTTTCAGCTTCGATCACGTGGAAGAGATGTGTATTCATTGGTGATAAAGTGATTAATAGTCTGCTAATACTCAAGCCAAGGAGATGACTATGTCTGGTTTGCCAAAAAGAAAGCAGCATTTTTAAAGAGGCAAGGATAATTAATACAAACAGATCCAAAGTGAAGGATCATCTTTCACTGAAGAAGTGAGGGTTCAAAATTTTGTGGGAAGAGAAATTCGATTTTGGGCACATCCTTAAAATATATTTAAAGGAATATACTATGAAAGGTAATGTTCTTCCCTGAGCCAAGATCCCTTTCCATGAGAATGTAATTATTCTAGAGCTGGATCCTAAGTCAAGAAGATGCGAACTCCTGATAGTCCCTCAGCTGTCTCATGATGGGTGAGAGGAAACCTGAGAGCCAACATAAATAATGACCAAACCTCTGCATGCATTTTCCATTTCCTTTTGGCCTTTGAATTTAGAAAATTTTACGATCACCGGTTTTAAATATTGTAGGCAAACATTTTTCTTCCCTGACTTGAATTAAGAATGATTTCATGGTAAATAGCTAATGACTTAATCCCATGGGTACAGCTAATCCTGGAATCAGTTTGCTGGAATATTCTTTTTCCTTTCTGGAGCTTGTCAGATAAGGGTTTAAGAGGAAGAAGTATTTGCTGTTGACCGGTGCTAGGCAGGGAAGGGGCAGAACAGTGGAGAAGAATGCTTATACCCAAGAATTCTGCCAATTTGGGTGTCAAAGTGTTTCCTACACTCAATGAAAGGATTTTTTAAATGTCAAGTTACATTAAGTGAAAGGCATGCAGCACTGTGAGAAGCAGTAGGAAAATGATCTGTTATAAATATTTGAACTCTTGCTGAGGTATCTTTTCTCCTTTGTCCTCCCTGGAATAGCTAAAACTAACATCTCTGTTGAGCTTGAAGAAGTGGGCCAATCAGCTATTGAACACACAGCATTTGTTGCCTGGAGGAATGAATAATTAATGTAGCCTCCCTAATGTGATATCAAAGGGAAGGAAAAGTAATAGCAAATATGCCTATGCATAAGGGGGAAAAAAGACAATAGTAATAGCCTATCAGGTCTGCTTAAGTAGTTCATATATATGAACCTGAGCTGAAGGTGCAAACTGAAATCCCTAGTGAAAAATCCCTAGGCTGAGAAACCAGAATGCTGGAAAGAGAACTGAGGTGAAGGCAGAAAAGGTTTCTGAGCTTGTTCAAAAGGAAGCAAGGAAAGTATTTCCAGCTGAAGATTTTGGACTTTGAGATGAAATCACTGCTGCTAAGCTTGGCTATTCTCTAAGGTAATGAAAGATTCAGGCTTGTATTTCTGTAACTTCTTCAGTATATGAATCACAATCCTGCCTCTGAATATAATTTAGGCAAATCTAGAGGTTGAAATCCATTTAATTTTCTTTTTAATGGTTCTTTCTCTATTAAAAGGTAAGTATTTATCAGGGAATATATATATATATATTCAGAAGATAGTCCTAGAAGCTTGGTTACATTTTAGAAGGGAGATGCTGTAGTCTGAATGTTGAAAATTGTTCTAAAGCCAGTACAATCCACAGAGACAGTGTGGAAAAAGCAGGGTAAAAAGGGAAACAGGAACTGGTGAATAGGAAGTGTAAGCAGAAGATCACTTTTTGAGATCATTGAGGCTCCCAGAAGTGGCAGTGAAATTTATGCAAGTTTTTGTTTTGAGAAACAACTAAAAAACTGTGCTTGCAATCAGATGGAAGTTTTGGAATGATGGGGAACTGACAGTATAGAGGAAAAATACTGTAGGGGACCATATATGCTTTTTTTTTTTTTTTTTGTCTTACTGTGTATAGTTTAAAGCCTTTTCTCCATGAGAAAGTTTTGCCAGTCTGGTTAGGTGTGCAGCTTTAAGTAAAGCCACTGACATTCCTATTTGAGCTTAAACCATTTTGTTTTCTATTTTTAATTCAAGACAATGAAAAACTTGTGTGTGCTATACCAAGCAAGAAGGTCTTACACAAGAATTTACATTACTTAGACTAGATTGATTTAAAACCTGGTTAAAATTTAATCAGTGCATCTTTCTGTTGTAGAGAAGGCCTACACCATGTGAACTGCACACATGAAAGACAAACCTGGTAAAAGCATCCCACTGCTGAGGAGGTACATCTGAGGATTCACCATTTTTCAGAGAAGTACTTTGAAGAAGAAGAAGCTAGAGTTAAGTAAAGTTGACTGCCTTATAGGCACCCCATTTGCCCAAACAAACAAGAAATTCTGCATACACAGGTTTAAATCAGACCACAAAATAAAGGCTCAAAGACATTGAAAGACAGAAAGGCATGCTCAATAAGTGGTTTTAAGAAAAGCCAAGATCATTGATACGGACAGAGAAGCATCACATGTAGCTTGGTGAAGAAACCAGTTAACAAGTACGGAGAACTTAAAGCATGCCATGTTTAATACTCTGAAAGATTCAGTAATATGTCTTTGTCTTTAATATATTAGAGCAAATAGTAAAGGCTGCTGGGTTTGCATGCCATAGGCAAAGGAAAGTACATGCAAAGTCATGTTCATCCCTGCTCTAATCAGCACGCAAGACAACTGCAATCTGGGCTTCAACAAAAAACAGTGTCACATTCTGCTGCAAGGTGTGTGGATCATTGAAAACCTGTTGTGGGAGAAGGAAAGAGAACTCCTGTCTTACTAGGTTGACATGAAGATTTTCTCTTCTCCAGTGGTTCATATATCTTTATAAAAACATAGTAATCATGGAAGGGAGTCTGGGTAGAAGGCAGACTCTACAGATCTAGGAAATAATGCCAACTACAGAATTTGAGAAGAAATAAAAGGCAAAATTTGCAATAGTTTTACTGCAAAAATTTCCTCCTTTTCCAACTATCTGTATGTTGTAACCAAGTGACCACAAGAGAAATATGAAAAAGTAAAGCATATGGCATTCTTTCAAGAACACAGGATGGCAAGGAAAGGAAAAAAGCAACTCTGATAATAAAGTAAGCTAGGAAAAGAGTGAAGGCATAGCTGAGAAGAGAATCCATGGACTAAAAATACCTAGTGGTAGTAGCAGACCATTACATGGCTGACTGCAGACTAATTGCATTTGTTCAGTCATTGTGAAAATGGATACAGATGGGATGCACAAGTTTGGAAATATCTTACTGTTACAGAGAAAATAAAGCAAATGTTGGATGATAAGCCATTACCTAAGATGATGTTGTTGGAGAGAACTCAGAAGATCATATGTCTAAAATACTCTTTTCTGCTTTACCAGCTCTTTTAATTAATTTTTACTTTTTTTTTTTTTTAATAAAAAGAAATGCTGGATGGTGGTTGGCGGAGAAAAGGAGGAGGCAGATCTTAGCCAGTGAGATAGGTTTTCTTGCTGTGCCACTGACCAAAGTAACATAACACTTCCTCTCCTGAAATAGAACTTAGTTTTGTGAAAATCTGTTAGAGCTGGTAGCAGAACTTGTGTGGTCAAATGAGTATTTTGCATTTTCTTCACTGCTATGGTATGGCAAGTTCTTACTGGGATGCCTTCGAAGGCACAGTCCAGATTTTACAAGCTTTTTCTAAGTAGGAACAGCTGGGGAAACAGCTGATATCAAAGTCAGCAATCCCTCAGAGGTCTGAATACATTCCAGATCCAAAGGGAGAAAAAGAAAAGCCCAGACCAGTCTTTTGTATCTGCTTTTTTATACACTCATAGTACACCTAGCGGCAACTGGGACTCACAGCTGTTACTCCTGACTGCTCTGTTATTACATGGTTCCTGGAAAGTTGTGTTTGGTCCCAGCAAATCTTGGTCAGAGGGACAGCATGAGGCATGAAAACTTCTGTCTCCAGCTGCATAAACAACACAGCGGGGTCCTACATAGTTCTCAAAATAATAGGAAATCTTCCTTCCCAGTTAGTGTCCATCATTTCCCACAGTTCAGGCAGATTTACCGGTCAGACACTGGGCAGCCTTTGGGCCAAATGCCTGGCATGTCATTCTCCACTGAAGAAGGACACGTTACCCTTCATTAAGGAAATCATAAGATGCACTTGGCAGTGCATTCCTCTGAGCAGGGTGACTGTGACATTTAGTGTGAGTCTGTTACAGAGCTCCTTCACTTTCCATCTGCGCTCCAGGTAAATCAGCTTTACTACATGCACTCTGGTGTTTATGTGTCTCTTAGAAACATCTCGACAAAAAAATTAGTCTGGTTTGTTGTTTTAGGTTTTTTTTTTTTGGTTGGCTTTTATTTTTTTGTTTGTTTGCTTGGATTTTTTTTTTTTTTGTTAGTTTTGGGGTTGGGGGGGTGGTGTTTGGTTTTTTTGTTTGGGTTTGGTTTTTTTTTTTCAAAAGGCTTTGAGGCTGCTGGATAAAAGCAGAAAGAAAATGGAAAAGATACTTTGTGGAGAGATTTAAATCTGAAGTTTAAAATGCTACTCCATGGTGAGCAACACTGAGGCATTTGTGGTACTTCTTTAGGCTCTGTCAGTTACCTAAATAAAAAGTCAGAAGTGCTGGCTTCTGAGCTCTGGTAACTTAATACAAATTTTCATTCATTTTGGTGAAATTGCTACAAACTTATACAAACCACATTAATTAGATAAGCCTGGGGAACTCTCTGTATTACAGCACAAAAAAAAACCTGTAAGGAAGGACCTTATAGCCTTTAAAGACAATTCTAGAAAAGCACAGGAAAATTAACATTATACCACAGAAACTCAGAAAATTGAATTGTCAGAGGGAAAAAGAGCTTGGAAAGAAAAGAACAATAGGGAGGGGGAGAGCACCAGTGATAATAGTTTCAATATCATTTAGAAGAAAGAGGAGGTCAGGCAGAGCAGTATACACCAAAAAATTATGTCTGCAGCTTCACAAGTCAGAAGGAAAAGCTCACATACTTGCTACTGATAATTTGTGTTCCTTATGTTTAGCTGACAGCAACAGGGGAGACTAAAAAAGCACTCCTGCAGGTACATAACTAAGAAAGTTTCGAGAGCATTGCTATTCACTCTGTGAAGACAGACATTAAATATTTAAATCAATTTAAATGCAATTGTTCTGTTCTAAGTCAGAGAAGATTTGCAAGCACATCAAAGACACACAAGGATTTTGGTAGCAAGCAAAAGCAATTACCTGCTATGCAATATCTAAGCATCTGCCAGCCATGTCTGAAAGCAAGGTGCTTAAGCTGGTATGACAAAGCCACTGCCCAGATGTGTAGACTGTGGCTGCAAAGGGAAAGCTCTAATTAGTATTCACTGACATGTGTCCTATGAACTCCTAACCTCCTCATGTGTACTCCCATCTGAGCCTACAACAGACTAAGCAGAGATGCCTAAAACAGGCTATGTTTCTTACATTGCCACTAAAACCATGGATCAGCTGGCTGAGCAAGAGCTTGAGCTTCCCAGCAGGCTGGCTAGAAGGAGGAGGTTCCTTGGCAGAGCAGAGTACAGGAAAAACATGTTACAGAAGTGTTGCACAAGCCATCACTGTTAACGCTATAATCTTACCTCGTGCTTTATCATTTATCTATAGTCCTTGCCATCAAAATTTCACATTTACAGGAGCCTTGTTTCACTTTACTGTATTTTGTTGACTACATATTTTACGGTGGGTTTTTTCCTCTAGAACAATGTAATGGTGTATTGGTTGGGCATGCCCAACTTAACAGCCTTGTGTCTAGATTAATTATTGCCTTTTCTGTGCTCCATCAACGCGTAGCCCAAAATTACTAGCTGCTGAGAGGTACTGCTGTTTTCCCTAAGGGAACGCTGAAGCTTCTGTGCTGATGAATGATAGCACCCATGGGTTTGTTCTCTGGCTTAAAGCTCCTCTGCAAATGATCAATAGCAAATGCCTGTCAGAGCTAGGAGGCCTTGTTGTCTCTGCTGGTTGAGTTGTCCTTGCTGCCTCACTAGCTGACTCAGGACAGCCAGAGCTGCAGTGAGCATATTCTTCACAGTATTTAATGTCTGATTCTGTGATGTTTCTTTCACTACATGCTGTACATATGCTCAGATTAAACCAAACTACCATTCAAGGCTCTGAATGTTTCAATGACTGAACCATCATGTAATCTTTTCATGAGTCAAATTTACTCTCTAGGGGATGTTGCTGGGAGGAAGATCCAGACCAGCAGGGTTTACTGTGTGACTGAAATAATGCCTGGGCAGAATATTTCATCGTTGTGCTTGATCACCCCTCAATAACTAACATCTACAGATCTTCAAGACTTCCCTATCTCAGAGAAAGCATTTGTTGTGGTTTAAGCCCAGCTGGTCACTAAGTACCATGCAGCTGCTCAGTCACTTCTCCCCCTGCCTCTTGGGACGTGGAGGAGAATCAGAAAAAGGTAAAACCCACAGGTTGAGATAAGAACAGTTTAATAATTGAAATAATGGAGGATGATATTATATTAGTCTTAACAGTAGGAAAGACAGAGGAATAAAACTCAATAAAACACAAGTGATGCACAATTGCTCATCACCTGCTGATCAATACCCAACCCAACCCAAGAAGCAATCTGGGCCTTCTGGGTAACTCCCCCCAGTTTATATACTGGGCATGACATGCTGTGGTATGGATTACCCCTTTGGCTGGTTTGAGTCAGGTGTCCTGCCTCTCCTTCCTCCTGGCTTCCCATGTTCCTCCTCACTGGAAGAGCATGAGACTGAAAAGTCCTTGATGAGGGTAAGAGCTACTGAGCAACAACTAAAACATTGGTGTGTTATCAGCAATGTTCTCAGACTAAAGCCAAAACACAGCACTGCACCAGCTACTAGGAAGAAAATTAACTCTATCCCAGACAAAAACAGGATGGCATTGATCAGCTGCATTTTTTAACACAGTACTACACTCTCACAGTATTTTATATGGGTTTTTGCTCATAGAATCCAAAAGAAAGAGAGTGCTGTAACACAGCTTGTCATTGCTGAAATAGAAGTTACTTGCTGCATGCATTATGGTGTGGTGTGACAGCACATAAAAATGTTTGAGATTGCACAATAACCTGCAATTGCACTGAAGGACAGAGTAGGTCAGATAGATGTGGTACAGTCTTGTCCATGCTGCCTAGTGTTCTTGGTCTTTGGCTTAGCTCTCTGAGAGGCTGTGGGTAGGGGTGGTCAAACCCATTCTGGGGAGTGTGCTTACAGTGAGGCAGTGAGAACAGAATAAAGCAGCCAGAGGGTGCTTGAACATGGCTCTAAATTCTGATCTAGTAAGATGTACAAGCACAGCCAAAAAAAGGATTAGTCCATGTAAAAGAGCAAAACTTTCAGAATCTAACTTGACTGCTGGAAACAAAAATGCTCGTTGGAGTAGAAAGGAGCTTTTAAGAATTAGGTGGTTAAATTGATTTCTAGCTTCCCTGTGCCTTAGCTTATCAGCAGTGAGGGGTAATCACAAGCCCCTCTACTCAGTGTCATGAGGATGTATAACGTAATGATTTTACAGGATCCAAATAAAAGAATAATGAGGGCTAAATAAGGACTTTGAGTAGTTTGAGCATGAGAACAGTAATGCAGTTTGACTGCAATAATATCCTTCAGTGCTGTAGACTATCTCAGCTCTGTCAACTACAATTAACTGCAGTATTGAAAATTGACCATAGTATTGTGTTGAAGTTTTCCAATTCCACATACCTATGTAGCCATTTGGATGGTCACTGAAGCAGTAGTATATACATAAACATGGTTCCTCTGATATGACTGTTGATGGGGATATCAAAAAATGATATATGCAGTTATCCTTGCCTTCCCTCCCTTCATCTGAATCTCCCACATTACTCAACCAAGTCCCCAAATTATAACGTGTTAGCCTCCAAAGCGCCCTGAGGTTCCAGATGGGTCAGGCCTTCTCTGCTTTACACTATAAGCTACGTGACAACACTATGAAATGGAACCCCTTCGGCCTCCTGAATCTGGTAGTTCGTTGCAGGGTAATGTGTTCACCCCTTAAAAGGCTAGGTTTAGTTCATCTTATTGTATGCTGAATAACAATCTGTCTGATGCCAGCGTCTGAGTGCTGTTCAGTGCTGGCAGCAATCCCAATTAGTTGTTTTTCCCTCTTTAGACCAGAGAAAATATTTTAGATGTCCTCTACTGTGTTGCTTTTGGAGTGCCTTTGAATTTTCTAAGCTTTATGGAGGCCCTCTCCTCCAGGCTTTGGAGCTGTTCATGTAATATATTATTGCTTCCAAACAACATACCCTTTGAAGGACACACCATAGAAGAACTTGGTCTTTTGCTGAAGCATGTTGCCGTTTTAGTTTAGAAACATAAAGGCCTTTGCTTGGATTCGCTGGCAACTTTGTGAAGTAGCAAAAGAGTTAATAACTTTAGTGTTTGAACTAGAGTACGTAGACTGTGTTGCAGGGAAATGGGATCACTGATTTTGGGAGCTACATGTTCATTTCCAAAGCGATGTACATTTTACTTCATTTTTGAAAGTGCTCTCACCGCAGGAGCAAAAGCTACTACTAATGCTGGACCAACAGACTTGATGTAAAGCTCTGGGCGTGGTCTGAGTCCTTTCCTTCCCTCTCCTGATGAAGGCAACTCTGCTTAGTTCCCTCTAATTTAAGCACCTCAACAGTTTTGAAGCTTCACAGAGAAATGCTGCCATGACTCAGCCCTGCTGAAAGCCTCACACTGCCACCACCCAGAGCTCCTTATGGAGTGAGCCTTTAAGGATCTACAGGAAATGGGACATCACCTGTGCTAGGAAACAAATCAAGGGAAGGACACAAGTTCACAGGACACTGCCTGGTGGCTATCTGGACTGCTTAATGGCTAGTGTGTTCCCCCACTCAGCCTCAGCCCATGCTGGCTGGTATTCCCTGAGATGCTGCTGGGACACAGTTCAGAGAAGCAAGGGTCAGGAACTTAGGTCAGAATACACTGGTTTGAGAAGGAAGTGTTTAGTTGTATGCAAGGGTCAGGAACTGTTCTTAACTGATGTTATGGGTCAGGATTCACTGTTTTGGGAAGGAAGTGTTCAGTTGTATGCATACCAGTTTTACCATGACATTTGCCCTCAGGGGATCCCAGTGGAGATCTAGGTGATGATGGGATTCAGGAATGAGAAGAGCTGTTACTGCACTTAGGTGGACAGAATGCTGATGCTGTAGTGAGAGGTATATCTGTTCTTCATGTCCTCAGGTCTCATTTCTGGTCCCCATGTACAAGATAGAGTTGAAAGGGACCTTACCGGCTGATTTCCAGACAGCAGGGGAGCAGGGAAGAGTGTCTTTGAGCCCAAACCATGCTTCAAGAAGCCAGTCTCCCTGATATGTGTCCCACACACCCCTCCCAATCTCTATGCCCATGTAACACAGCCCCAGGATATAACCCAAGCAGCAGAGAGTGAGGATTCCAGTACACTGGTAGCAGTGGCAAGATTACAGTTATAGACTGGCTTACCTTCCTGGAAACTTGTCCTGAAAACTGAGCATCAACAGCCATAATTTCTGAGGTTAACTTTTAAATGTTTCGATTTCCCACTACTCCTGAGGTGGAAGGACTAGTTTCACACTGGCTTTCTAGTTTAAAAGAAAGTTTCTGTATAGCAGCTCTAGGCTGAGTTTCTGCAAATGGGAGTTGTTCGTCTGTGTGACTGTCTTTGAGAAGGGAAGTTTTGAAACTATTATTGCTTCAGTAGAGATATCTGGACTGTAAAATTGTTTAGCAGTTGGTTGGTTGATGATCAGCTGATACGTTTTCCATTCTGCTCCCATTGAAAGACTCGGCAGGTTTTCAGTTTAAATGCCCTCTGCTAGATTTCTAAATTATACTTTAATACAGCACAAAGTCTAGTTCAGGCCTCAGCACTGTGGATGAGGCAACTGTGGTTAGGTAACTGCTGGTTAGGTCTCAATGGACTAAGTCTATCAGAAATCAAAGCTATCTGACAATGAGTTCAGTTTTATTGCTTTTTATTTTTATTTTTTTATCCAAATGTGAGCAAATCTTTGTACTCAGAAGCAATTTTATGAAATTTTCAGTCCCTCACTGCACAAAAAAAAACCAACACCCCCCCCCCCCCCAAAAAAACCTCCCTCTGGCTCAAGAAAAAAAAAAAAAGAAAAGATTCCATAGTATTTTTTTTTCATGAGATCTAAGATTACCAGTTCTACTATAAGAACTGTAGTGGTTGCTACTTTTCTACCATTAAACTGAGTGACATGGCTTTTACAGTTCAAAGGCAATTTTGGTATAATGGAGATAATTCCCCACCAATTTAATACAAATTTAAATCTTTAATTTGTAGTATTTTATGCTTATTTTATGCCACAATGATTATTAAGGGACTGGAGCACCTTTCACAGGGGAAGAGAGAACTGGTACTGCTCAATCAGCCTGAAGAAGAGAAAGCTCAGGGGAGAATCTCGTCAATGTATATAAATACCTGAAAGGAGGATGTAGGCAAGGTTGTAGCCAAACTTCTCTCAGTTGTGGCCAGTAACAGAGCAAGAGGCAGTGGGCAGAAAGTGACACACAGGAAATTCTACCTAAACCTGAGAAAAACACTTTTTTACCATGAGCCTGGGCTCATAGTCCAGAGAGATTGTGGAATCTCTATCCATGGAGATATCAAAAGCTGACTGGACATGATCCTGAGCAACCTGGTCTAGGTGACTCTGTTTTGAACAGGATTTGGACTAGACAATCTTCAGAGGTCCTTCCACACTCAGTGATTATCTGATTCTGTGATCCTGGTTTATCTCAGTTTCCAAGGTGTGTTTTTCTGTTTCACAGGGATACTACAAGAGGTAATGAAGGCTGGAAGGTGCTTAAACACTGCAGTAATAGTATGAGAAATTACTTATAAAGCCTATTTTTGAAAATATATTTTTCCCTGTAGTGTACTGAAGAAAGAAGAGGCTGGTGATGTCCTCCTTCATGCCTAAATGTATCGCTCACTGAAACTTGTGCAGTTTGCACAGATGTTTTAAGTACAGTCATTTGTTATTTGCTCAATAACAGAGATGCAGTTCAGGCTGTCCAGGCACGTTTAAGAACTTTATCAGGAACTTAAAATGACATGGAATCAGTGCAGTGGGTGCAACACTAGGAGTTTTCCATCTTTGTTTTCTGTCATGTTTTAGCAATCATTTCATAGACTGCAGTGCCAAGATTTAATTCTGGCACAAATGGAATTTATTTATTTATTTGTTTATTGTAAGAGAAAATTGACTTTGGTATATATTCTGAGCAATACAATAGAAATGTTCTACAGTTTGAAAAGCCTAATGGTAAGTTACATTGTGTTATTGTTTTCCTGCCATGGCATATTTCATCATTGCCAAGCAGGGTACATTTCTGAAATGCTGTGGCAGATTCTCAGTGGAATGAAGTTTTTATCTATCACGTTAATGAATGGTTTAATAATACAGTAAGAAAGACTACTCACATAAAATGCTTTAATGATGGATGTCAGAACAGTTTCTAGAATGGATTTGTTTTAACACAGGCAAATGTGCTTCCTCAGGCATCTGTGGGATTGCTACTAATAAAAGGAATGAGTGCCATTAAATTGGTAACATCATGTGCCTACGCTTTTATTATCCTTTTTCTTTTATTACATTTTACTAGATGTTTTTGAAACATGAATTGTAAAATACTCTGTCACATTTATCAGTAGAGTTGAAGAACCTATGTTAATTTACAGTGTTCCCACATTGTGTTCCCCTTGTATCATGTATTTAAATATATCTAAGACACACACACAGAGGTTAGATGATTGCCACTCTATTAGACTGATATTCCCTGGGAATAATCAATAGCAAATGATTATGCTATAAAAATTGCAGTCACTGTTCTGTATTTGAGAGAGACTGTTACAAGCTTTTGGTTTTTTTTCTTTTTCTTTGACTGGCAAGACAGGGCTTCATTTTGAACCCAAGCTGGAATAAAGGCTTTACCAGGCCATTTAGATTATTATCCTAAAGTACTAAGCAACAAACCTTTCTTCTTAGTGCTTAAGGATGGTACAGATTTCCTTACAATACTGAAACTCCTTAGGATTATTAAGTAGAACTCTTGTTGAATGTTTCCCACTGTAATGTTATTCTAGTCTCTAAAGTCCTGTACAAACAAATAATTTAGTTAACAGTCAATACCTGCCATATACCTAGCCCTTCATTTGATTGCTGAAGTAGAAAAAAGATTGAGAATTACATTTATCTTGTATAAAAACATACTTATGTTATGTACGTCCTGTGTACATCCTAGGTAATACACTTGGGACCCAATCTTTCCTCCATGCATGAAACTCTCATTTATTTGAACATAGTAAACTTCAGATTAAATTATTTATTCAGTCTCTCCGGTTTTGCTGCATAGGAACCAAGCAGTTGCAAGTTCATATGGAATATGTTTCAATTTAAGTCTGAAATCCTGTCTCTGGCAGTGGCCAGCACTTGGTGCATCAACAAACAAACAAAACCAAACTTATGGTTCAGAAATCTGATTGTGTACTCCTAAACATCTAGGGGAGAAACTCAAACTTCATTCTTACTAAGATCATTAATAGACTTGGAGCAAGAGACATGAATGCTCCTCTAATATTTATGTCCTGATTTTTGTCCAAAATGTGTTTTTGGAAACCTACTGCAGGTAAAAGAAACATCTACTGTAATATACAGGTATAATATATGTACATATGTATGCATATCGAATAAATATATATATGTAGGTATATTAAATAAAATGCAAGCAGAATACTATATCATTTTAGTGAGGCACAAGATACTTATTCTGAGTAATCATCTTCCACATTTTTAGCTTCATTGATGAAAATAACATTTAAAGGTCAATTGCAAATTGTTTTTAAAGTATTCCTTTTCTGCATTTTTTGCCTTGACAGCTGTACCCTAAAGCTTTGACAAGTTTCCAGGGGAACTAATGGCTATAAATGTGACTGATAATTGAATAATACAGTTTTATCTTCTAATGGTACTACTAAATCCAATTGGCACAATACATTTCCTGAAATCTTGTATCTTTAAAAAGTGACTCTTCTTCCTTCACTTCTAGAAGAGATACATAATTATTCCTCATTATTACACAGAAGTATGATTTATCCTTTCTCATACCACCCTAGAAAGCTGTAAAAAGATGTTTACAACTCTGCCCACACAACTACTTGGACAGGATTTAGATATCTAAGACCAGCATCGCATGCTCAAAACCCTATATTTTGCTCATGCTTAACTCCTTAAAAGTTACCTTCTTAAGAAAAATTAATATTCATATTAGGGATGCACTTTTACTTGTGAGCAAACTTATAAGTGTCTCAGTCTTGTCAGGGACTCTCAAAACCTATTCATGCATAAGCCCAGTTAGTAGCTAATAGACAAGTACTTGCCCATCTATTTTTTCAGAGGGATGCTGTCAACAGGCACTGCCTAAGTGCCTAAGTGCATTTAACAACTGGTTATCTACTCGGGGTCTCTGGGGGCAGCTGTGGCTACCATTCTACTCCGCTTCCACTCACTTTTCAGTGAGTCTGCAGTCAGTGCACTGGCTCAGGCAACCTGAATTTAAGTCACTGCTTTGCAAAAGCTGGTTTTTAGAATCCAGCTTTGGTGAGACATAGGTTATATGATTTGTGCCTTTTTTGTGTTTAAAGGTCCTAAAAAATGTCAAACTGACGGAATAAATTGAGTACTTCCTCTTGGCAAATGGCAAATTTTTAACAGATTTTATTATTTCATGTGTTTGCTATTTCATGTATCCAGAAACTCCGCGGCTTCTGTCATCCAAACATGTTCCATGAAAGCAGGAATTATTCCCACTTTACTATGCTAATCTACAAATGCTGTTTATCTTGGGAAGTCATTGTCCATGACATCTCAAGCTTTGAGCTTTTAGCTAAAAAAAGCAACAGGGATCCCAGATGTGCCAGTCATTTTTGCAAGGCAGCTTCTTAATAATAGATCAGCTGCAGGAGGCACAGGTATCTGCAGAGCAAACCTTCCTGCATCCAAGGGAGGATGGGAAGGGAAGACAAGAGGACTGTGGCACATGTGAGAAAGTAGCATGGTCCTATGGAAGAGGCCCATATGGGAGAGATGTGGTATAAATCAAAAGCTCTGGTCAGCTGGTGGCAGGCAAAGAAGAAACCACCATTAGGGCTGTGGTTGCTGTTTACCACCAAGGGGACATCAGACAAAGTGAGCTGCTGGCAAGTTCATAACAAACACATGGAAGCAATTTCTCATACATCATGAAGCTCACCTTGCAAATGTCTTTCCGACAGATGATGCAAATGCTGGAACTCATTTCTGTGAGTTAAGGGTCAACTGGACCGGTCTGGTGGAGTCACCGCCCCTGAAGGAAATTAAAAGATATGTAGAGGTGGCACTTAGTGCCATGATGTAGTGGTGTACTTGGAATTGCTGGGTTAATGATTGGGCTCTGATCTTAAAGGCTTTTTCTAACCTAAAAAATTCTATGATTCTATAATTCTACTTCTGTAAAGCCTTGAGCCAGCTCTGCCTCAGGTTAGAAACGTGGGATTCATATTATATTTTTACTCACGTTTCATCATGTATCTTGTGCAAGCAAATTCCCTCAGAAATCAGTGAAGTAAAAGATTTGGAGTTTGCAATAGTTGCAATAAAAATATTAGTTAGTAAATAAGCCTCCAGGACACTCACAGTGCTTTCAAAACAGACTCCTCATTGTACCAAACTTGCAGAAATATTTCCCCTACTACAGAGTGCCATATGTCAAAACAAGACTACAGCCTGCCACTAAACCAAGGTACAAAATTTCATGAATAAAACTTTCAGAACACACAGTTTTGACTGTGGAAGAATTGACAAAAGTAGAGAAGATACGGAAGGGACTCTGTTATCCTCCAATGTTCAGGGCAAGTCATGGTGAAAGATGCTTCTGGCAGACTTTGTTCAACATTGACAGTGCTCCAATACTTGCCCCAGTTTTAGTGTCTTTTGTTTCTTTTTCTTTATTCAGTTGGCCCTCAGTCAAACCCTCCAGGTCTGGAGAGGTCTATGGCCACCCAGCCTTTTGAGCCATAAAAACATGACTCTGTTTTGATAATACGCTTTAACCCCAGTAGTTCGCTATGTTTTTCTCCATCCTTTGCTACTCTTCTTTAAAATCAAAATTAAATTAAAAGCAAAGAAAAAGGAAAGACTTGAATTTTTAGTTATTCCTGGACTGTTTGGTTAGAGTTATGCTGTCAGACCCAGATCAATAATCACATCTGACAACTTCAAGTGAAGGTTTATGTTTGACTAAGGGGAAATAAAATGAAAGTTAGTATAGAGGGGAATTTATTTGTAGAATGATCGTTTTTCTCCATTACCTTACGTATAGGTGTCACAGAGATAGACTGCATACAAGATACTGAAGACTACTAAAAAGGCTACAAAGTGTTTATTTACAGGCAGTTGAAATACTTCCCAGAGGCCTCACTTAACTGCAGCACCCTTTTTATCCCTGTGTAAATGGACTCTGATTTTAAAGGTAGAAGCTAGCCCCTAATATACCTTTAAGTGATGTTCATTACTTTTCACAGCAGAAAATTCCTCTTCTTTTTATTTTTTTTAACAGCATGCAAAGATCTTTCAATTTCAGAGCCCAGCATGGGCAGAAAAAGGCTTAGGGACAGATGTATGTGCCTGGAAGAAAGGACAGTGCATTGCTTTACTCACTGAAATTGTGCCCTATATTTAACGGTACTGAGAGCTCAGAAGTTAATTTCCTTAAGAGCAAAACTCCTTACTCTGTCTAGATAATTTCCCAGCTTGTAAAAGATGTAGAGAAATTAAAATACAATTCCAAGTGTTTTTTAGATTTTTTTCCTTACAGTTAATACGTACAGTTACAATAGCACTCTAACAAGTCCCGCATGTCACTAACTACAAGACACAGAAATACTACTATTGCTATTGCCACTGCTATTCTAAGTGCTTTAACTGTTGACAAATGAAAAAAGAAATCCATACCTCCCATTGGGTTAGTTTTGCATTGAAGTATAATGTTCACATTAACGAGATGCTTGATACACCTCTCTGGAATCAATGTCTTCCTTAATGTTCTGAAATTACAAACATAGATGCATGTCTTTTCACTGATCTTTATGCTTGCATATGTTTTTCTTTTTGTCAAAATCCGTTTTAGGGTTCTCTGGCAATTATTTGTTGTTTATATAAGTGTTACTTTTCAAAATCTGTTCCTCATTTTCAATGTATCTGCATACAACTTTTTTAGAGCAAGTCCATAAACTGGCAAATTTCCTTGCTCTGGCCATTCAACGTGGCAAGACCCAGCTACTTTGACCAAGCACTCTGCTTGGCAACTGAGAAAAGCAGTCCCTACATCAAGAAGCAGGCAAGAATCCTTTCTCATTTGGGGTTATTTATAAAATAATTTATTTTTCAATCACATAACTCAGGTTAGAGAGAGGCTCTACTTTGTGAGAAGGCTTATGAAGCAGAGGTACATCCTATATCCAAAAAATATTTCTAGTCTGCTTGGAATTCATGTTTCTACTTTGGCAGGGCACTAATATCAAGCACATGAAGCAGCGCTTGGAGGACATGAGCAAACTAAGGTAAGAGCCAAGAATAAGCATGAGGATCAACAGAGAGGTGGGGAAGACAGGCAGGAAAAAAATACAAACATGTGGTAAGAGAAGACATCTGTGAGAAGCAAGATGGTTGGGTTTTATTTTCAACTTAATTGAAAAATACCAGACATAACCTATGGAAAATGTTACAACTAACAGAAATAAATATTAATGAGAGGCATATTTCTGCTATGAGTTTCATCAAAAGTTGCTGCAAATACTTGGCCTTCCTGTAACATAATTCGTATTTTTATTTTATAGGGTCTTGGGAGGTAAATGAAGCAAATCACAAACACACTGAAGCTTTACTCATTCAGAAGACCTTTTGCAAAACAGGTGACTTTGGAGATGGCCCAGCTAAAAGACATCCAATTCAATAAATGCAGCATACTCCGTTATGCTGTGTAGTCCAACTTGGAATGAACAAGCTCCTCCGTCATTAAAAAAACAACCAATGAACCAACCAACCAAAACAACAGAATGATTCCAGAAGGAAAAGCAGTTTGTATTGATAATGTCGCAGTTCGGCTTACCTGTGTTAGAGAAAAATTAATTTGAGCTGGGAACAGCACTGAAGAGGTCTATTAGAATTATGAGAACAAGAGATGTTAACATACAGAAGACTATTTGAAGAGCCTCGTTAGAGAAAGGAGTATGAATATTGTCTAAAAAACATCTATATGCAGGGTATGATATCAGGAGGGAAGAATTACTCTAAATATTGGACATATAAGAGTGGTATTCACTAGAGCACTTGACCAGGATTCGAAAGACTCAGCTTCAACTGCTTCCCCATTGAAATGCGGACAGTGACCTGTGGTTTCTTTCTGCCTAAGCAGGTAGTCAAATCAATAGGGTAAAGACATGTTTATTCTTTCTCTAGTAGTTTCATGTGAAGTGTGAGAGAAGCAGCAGAGCATGCCCTACAGTCTTTTACACCAGAATGCTGCAGCCTGGTGGCTTCCAAATTATTGCATCCCAAAAAATAAATTATGAATGCTTCAGCTTTTTCCCAAGAAGAAGGTGTGAAAAGGTTGCTATAGCAAAATGTATCCTTTTACACACCCTTAATCTCCAATGCAATACAACACACTTTGCTTTGATAAGGCTTGCATTTCTTTTGGGATATCTGGAGCTAGATGGTCAAAACATTTTCCTTCATAAGAGGTATATCAAGAGAAAGGTGAAACAGTTCCCACTTCAGTAGCTGACCTGTCACATAAAATGTATCTCTTTCCTCTTTTTTTGTGTGAGATACTGCCTTTGGCGCCTGACCTTGGGAGAGGATGCAGGATCCTGAAGGGAGTGAGTCGCCTTCCTCTTCATTAGGGTAAGGCATCCAGACTCTAAAGATGGCAAAATGTAAGGCAGACATCTTAGCTTTTTCTTTTCCACTTTGGCTAGGTAAGCTAGCTGCCTGGTAGAGCCAGACAGCTGGCTTGTGTGGATCCCTTAGGCACATATCCCTCTGGATTATATGGGGAAGCTAAGTCTGAAAAAACTTCTGTATTCTACCTTGCTGATGGCTTTGTGACACCAGTGTTCAAGATTTAAGAGTATGAGAAGAAACAGTTGTGACTGATGTTAGTCAAATTGCTTCATGCTGTACTGGAAGGTCCTCAGATGACAAAGAGAGTAGCCTAGTTTAAAAATTTCTGAATGCTGATGGTAAAGATCATATAACGCTTTGATTTGATTTGATGAAGGCTCTTGTGTACATAAATCTAGCTGGAAATCTTGAAGTCCAGTTGAGGTTATTGTACAAAACACATCATTATTCTATTTTACAATCTATCTTATACTTTCAGTACAGATATACATAGCCTGTAAATTCAATTCACAATTTTTGTGCATCAGTATTCATATAGCTAGAGGCCAAGGTGTTCTTATCTTTTCATTGTTCTCACAACAAACTTGTAAGTCTAAAAAGCAGACATTGAACACAGTGCCACTAGTTTTGCATTGATCCTTTTTTTCCCTCATGTCCCATTTTCCTGAAACAAACAGCAAAGTTATAAAAAATTGGAAAGTAGAACTATTAATGTCTCAGCCAACATGACAGTTTTTCTTTTTCTTTTTCCTGTCCATCAAAGAACCATGCGTTTTTTTCTTCAGTATAGCACAGTTCCTTAAGGCATCTAATCACAGAAATGTTGGCTCCAGTCAAGGAAAGAGAGTGAAATGTTTAGCCCAACCTAAGTCAAAACCTAATGAAAAATACCTGTCATGAGCATAGTCTAACGCTGCATTCCTTGACCATGCTTACTTTCTGAGCAGTCTGCCTGTAGCATTGTAATTTGCAGCCAGATCTCAGCATTCCCAGAAGATGGCTGCCAGAACTTGTGAGCAGCTAAAAAGAGCATCAAAGGTAAAATTACTAACACTGCATTTGAAATGATGTGTGAAAAACTGGAATAAAAAAAAGGTAATTAACTTTGGGAGTGTTGCCAGAGTAAAGGCTGCTAACAAGCACTACGGATTATTCAAAATCGGGGGATGTAGTTTTGTTCTTAAAATGGCATGCAGATTACCTTTTGAATGTCTTCCTTTTACAGTCTTGTTTGTGAATAATCCTGTGAACAGCTGTTTAGCCCAACACTTCCAGCAAAGAGCCCAAACGACTGACCTGATGTTACCCTTTTCCAGCTAACCCTCCTCTAGATTGCAGAGACTGGCACTACTTTACAATGGCTGGAGTTAATGAATAGATTATTTTCTCTCCCATTTTTAGTACTTTGTTAAAAAAAAACAAACCAGTGAATATGGCAGCAAAAGTAATAAAGACCTTACTATGTAAAAGGACAAACAGGAAGTAATTCATTATGCCTGAGATGCATTGCAAATTAAACACAAAGGATTTTATATGTGGTATTTTACATGCGTTTGATTTTTACTTTCATACACATGTTTAAAACCTTTGGATGTTCCAATTTGTCCTTAAAGATAAGGCCATCTTCTGAACATTGAATTGTTCTAGGACATGGCCAGATTGTAGCTGCAAGTGTACCTTTCAGTCTGCACCATTACAAAAACAGCTCTATTTAGGGAGCTGGGCATGGTTTCCATGAGTGGTTTCTAGGAAAAGGAGAATGTTGTTAATTTGAATTTTGGTTTCCATGAATTGACATTCTTTGTATTATTACAATTGAGGCTTCACAAATGTAGAAAGCAAAATTTTGTTTCAGCATTTCAAAACATAGCCTTATGTCTGGGGTCTCTTGTGCACTGCTGCTTAACTGCCAAATCTGTAGTAACCCTTCTTTGCTAAGCCAGTATGCGCCTTATTCATGTGTACTAATGACAGAGTTACAATTAATTAGGTTCTAGTGTTTCTGGGGGAAAGTAGACATTTTCTTATGTCATTACAATCTTGAAGTATTCAGGGAAAAGGCTTCTGGAACATTCTGGAAGGAAACCTTTCTCCTTTGTGAAGCCCTGTGGAAACCAGCATCTTTCTTAGTCAGTGTGTGTAGGTGGTGCATTTTGGCTCACAAAGACTGTCTAATCCAGACGTTTGTCTCCTCTTGCCAGAAACTGATAGGCATTTCATTAAGTAGGTCATGTCTGGGGATTTACCATTTCTCATGTGGAGGAAGAGCCCATGTAGGTTCAGGGGGGCTTTTCCCAAGCAGTCTAGGTAGCTGCTTTGTGCCAACAGGAGTGAAGTCTTTGCAAACAAGTGAGAGGATACACTCAATTTTCTCTGCAGTTTTCTGTGCCATGAAAAGAATTTTTGTGTCAGCCAAGACTTACCTAAGCATCAGCCTGAAGTTAGCTGAGACTTAAGCTAACTTTGTTCCAAACTTAGTCTCTCCCACGGAAATTCAGCCCTTGTTTCCCAGAACCTTTTTTGTGATTTAGGCTTATGTTGAATACTCCCGCCAGTTTCAGGACTAGACTAATTTTGCCTTATTCCTTATTTTGTTATGAAGTATCATGTAATTCCAACCCAAGCAGTGTACTTACATTAATAAACTGAAATCTAGATGCGTTTTTTCTTTTCTTCTTGTATTTTTTTATTTTTAATCATCATGTAGGATCATGAAATCATTACCAGGTAATTTTTGTGTCAATACCTGAACACGGGGTAAGGTTGGCATTTGAGGTTCATGCCACCGCACTCTTCCTCTTTTCTCACAAAATGCCAGTGAAGTAACTGAAGAGCAACTCCACTGACACCAGTGGAAGTAGGAAGTGTCCAGTGCCTTTGAAAATCAAGCTCCTTATTTAAAAACACAGGCACACAAGTCTAGTAAAGCTTATCTTTCAGTGCTGAAATCAGAGGATGATAAAGGGGTACAGAAGAGAAGCAAGGGAGAATTGATACAGTGCAGAGAGCAGCCAGCTGTTAGGCACACAAAGAAAAAAGAGGAAAGAACTTGAACCAGCTTTGAAAGAGGTTTGGGGGGATGATTTGAAAGTCACAGCTCCTCTTTCAGGGAAACTGTCACAGCTTGATTTCAAAATTTTATACAGATACGCTAAATTCTTAAGGTTTAAAGTCCTTGTTATAGCCCTAGTGGAAGAAAAATTTTAGGAAGTGTTCCCAGTATTCCCGGTTACTCTGACTGTCTTGGGCAAGAGAGTGCCAGGCAATTTAGATTTCCAATTCTCACTTAGGGTAAAGCTAATTGTACAAACCACAGCAGTGACAGAAGTGTTTACATGAGATAGTCTGATGAACAAGAGTAGATAATCTTTTACTATGGGTGGAACTTTCAACTTAAAGACTGCAGTATACATATATAGGAAAGAAGAGAGAGGATAAGAGCAGATTTAATTTTGGTTTTACTGTCCAAGTCAACCTGGTGAGTTTGAGAGCTGATCTACTGTTTGTAGTATTGCCACATGCCATGATTAGATTAACTGATGTCAGGATGTAACATCAAATTCAGGCCTTTAAAAAGAAGTAAGTTTTACTTTCCGTCTATTTCTGATACAGGTAAGGTCTTTTGAAGTGTGCCAGCTTCTGCCACGAGGGTAAACAGGGTATAAATAAGCAGACAGTGACACATTCTTCTGTAAGTAGAACTTTTTGAGCTGCTCCTGCCAACTGTTGTTCATTGTACCAGTGGAAGGTGTCGACTTCAGCAATCATTTTGTAAAGTGACATCTCCCGCAGAATCTCCCTCACATTCTGCGTGTGTTTGTAGTCAGCTCTGAGTTACTGATGCATGATCTGGGTTTTATATCTGGGAATTTAGTTCACTCCTATCCTGTGACAGGCATAGTCTGTCAATAGTGTAGTATCACAAGCAGAAGATAGCATACCGCTACAGAGTAATTATGGAATTGTTTTGTCTCTAGAATCTAAATGCACTTTTGTGTCAGCCTTGCTCAGTTATTAAGAAAATACATGTTTGATATTTCATTAATACTTAAATTATACTATTTTACAACACAGTGTTAGTTTAGACATTCGATGCTTGGAACATGCAGGAGGCTGAAGGCAAATATGTATTTATGCTAGAAGAATAAATCAGGTAATTAATATCTAGTTTCTAGAATCATTAATATCTAGAGTCATTAATATCTAGTTTCTAGAATCATTCCCATGAATCAAAATTATAAAAAGGCAAAGCTGAAGTACTCCATGAACTAAAATAATTTGTTTCATAGCTAAAGTAATATTTTAAAGCTGAAAGTATTATTTTATAGTGACAAATTCTTTTATCCTGATAAGAATTCTTTTGTGTGAATATTTGACATAGGACATAACAGCCAGTTCAGCTGGTGCTGACTCTGCTTCCCTTATTTGAGATGAAATAAGTCACTGAGGCCTGACCAAGCCTGCCTGCAGTCTCAGGACTCCAAAGGATGAAATATGCTGTTTGGCTGGAGTAGCCCCTGGCATTTACACTTTTTGCAATCAACAAAGGCTGCTGCTGCCAAAAAGATTACTTTTGGTAGCCTCGCTAGTGCCTGGGAGCCTGTGTAGCACAATCTACATCCTGCAGTACACACACACATCATGACTACAATAACTCAGAGAAACTCTCTAGCATCTGTGACTTAGTGAAATCTTGTTTCAAGCTAATCTGCAACCACAATGTGATCATCGTCTGCACTCTCAGCTGCCCTGTTTCTGATAGAGAATGCCAGGGACCAGAAGTGTGCATCTGAGGCAGCTGCAGGCCACAATGCAAAATTCTCTCCTACAGAAAATACCTGTAATGGCAACTTAGTGACTTGCTGGACTTCCTGCTTGGAGTGGTATTATCTGTTTCCTCTTGAAAGAGTTAAACCCTCCCTTTTGAAACTCTAATGCCTCTATAATGCAGTAACCATCACATCTGTAAGTGGTAGTGACAGATGGTCTCAGATACTATGACCCTAAGAAGTAATATATTCAAAGGTATCAGTGAGCAGGTCTTCTTAAATGTAAAGCTTTAAAAAAGTTAATCTGCCTTTGAGTTTGCTAGACTATTTGCTGTAGTTTCCAGAGGTTTCAAAATGGAAGTTCCTTTTAAAAAATGCCTTCTTAGACAGTAAGTTCTACCTGATCATAATTGAAGAATTGCCTTGCGATTCCAGAAACTACAGTATTTGAGGAGGCTCTGCACAGCACAGGGTTTTCCAAGCCTATCAGTTTGCAGGACTGAAGCTTTTCTGAGCTGCCACTGAAGGGAAAGATTCAAACAGCCATCCAAATAATAGTAGAAAGATCTGGTGTTCTTTGCTAAGGCACTGATGTTTTAATTTTGCACTCATTGCTTAGGGGCCATGTATTTAGGCACTCATTGAGCTGCTGGGATTTTGCCTTGCTATAAAAATCTTTGCTCACGGACACCTGGGAGTTGTCTTGGAGAAAAGCCCTGCCCAGCAAAACCCCTCAGACTCTTGCTGTAGTTTTAAAGTGACTTTATATCCTCGTGGCTACAGTTTTATTTAATATACATTCATATCTAAAGATCTCAAATTGGCTTAAAAGTAAAAAAAGTAAACCTAAAAGAATTCATGAGGACCATGAAATCAGAGAAACCCTTAGAAAGAAAAGGAAATTTTTGTAAGACTTCTGACGCTAAACTCTTTTTATTATTTTCTTCTATTTTTTTTATTATTTTCTGAATGTGTCAAGCTGTTAAACACATGTTACACATGGAGTTTGGCATCTTCCTAGCCCTTCTCCTAACTCTCAAAATCAACAGGGCAGAAGATATACAAGCATATGGCACCCATGTTCCTAACACACCCTTTTGGGGTATGACATAAATATACTGTAAAATCAGCTGCAAATAGATAAAGTCCCAATGGGGCAGGGCCCTAGGCAATCATCTACCTTCTGGCTAAAGCTGTGAGGAAGCAAAATGGTCATTGGGTGGGAGGGGAGAAGGAGGAGGCTGCCTTTTTTTTTTTTCCCATTTGCCTATGCTCTGTCTTAAAATCCCAGGCTGGCCACTGCTGCCATCCCAGAGGACCAGGCTCTCCATGAGATGGGGACCCTGGCTGCTCTCAGCAATCGTGGTTGCCGCCTTCCCCCTTCCTGCTCCCTGTGAGTAGCAAGCCAACTCTGCAGGACTCTATTTTAATGACAAGGGATTGGTTTTGGTCTGTCATCCTTGTGTGAGAAAAATTTGATTTTGCATATATTTCCTATGCCTTGCGTGAGCTCTGCTTATGCATGTCACAGCTGGAGCCTGATGATGGAGATCATTTAGGATTTGGAAGATATCTAATTCATAAATAAAATATCAGCTATACAAATCAATGTAACACTTTTTTATGAAGTTGTTTAGATTGCCTGTGACAAGCTCAAAAGAAATTAAATTATGTCACCCTTAGTGCTTGCCATAATCCCCTTCAACCACAGATGCATGAGATCATCCCCATGATCAGCATTTTCTGGAGGAAATTTCAGCTTGCTGAGGGTTGTGAACCTTTCAGAGCTTCCTTAAACAAATTCCATGTATTTCATGCTCATATGCCAACCATTACCATCAGTAGTGTTGTGAAATGAAAAATCAGGCAGGGTACATTGGAAATAATGGTATTGTCCAAAATACTTAAGAGGGAACAGGTTAGTATGGGGTGATGAAAAATTAGGAGCTGAGGTCTTATGACCACTACAGTGACACCTTGTATCACCCTGAGCACTGAGATGGTAGTATCAGACCTCTCCTTGTGGTCAGGACATCAAAAGGGTAGTTAAAAGCTGAAGTCAGGTTGTATCATGAAGTAAAAGACTAAACTTTTTCAAACAAAACTCAGGATGAGAACAGAAATAAAAGGACTTTTTTTACAAGCCTTCATTATACCACATGCCTTTGCACGGCATGTTCCTTCTTAGATGCTTGAGACTTGTTATCTTCTGGTTGTAACAAGACCTATGCCATCTCCTTTGGCTCTGCAGGAAACATCCTTTTGCTGCTACCTATCCACCTGCTTTTTGCTTTTCCCAGCAGTGTCCTTGGCTGTTCGGCAGGCTCCTTGCTGCCTGACTGCCTGCTCCCTGCCTCCCTCCACCTGGGTGCATCCTGACTGCCTTACTCAGTGGCTCCCAGGTAAAGCCTGATCTTCTGCTCCATCCAGCTCCACCTGAATCAGACTGCAGCAGTCAGGACAAGGTTGTAAGATTATGCACGTTACATAGTAAACCACAAACACAGCAGATGTCAACTGCCAGAGCTACTCACTTCCTTCATTTGTCTCTCTGTTTTGGGGGTCTGCCTGCAAAAAATAGCTTATATTAATACCAGCAATGTCTCTTAGAAAATACTGATTCTATGAACAAAGGCTATCAGAAGCACCTAAGCTAACACGTACATAACAGAGACTTCACTTGCAGAAAAATAGTGGAAGAAAAATCAAGCAATCTGTGCATAAGCACCTAGAAGATCATAGGTGAGGTGGCACATGCAACATGAACTTCCCAATACTTTTTATTTTATGCTACAATAACGGGTCTTATTTATATGGAGGAAGCATCAGATTTCATATATCTTGACTTTAGAAAGGCATTGCCTCCCATTATAGTCTGTAAGTAAGCTAAAGAAACATAGACTACTACATAAATTAATTTTGTACAGAGGAAAATCTGTCTGGAAAACGAGACACTGTCATAACAACAATCAAAATGGGAGATATATCAAGCAGCATTCCACCACAGGTTGATAGGTATACAGTGGCTTTTTGCGTTTTCATTGATAATCTGGATCAGGAAGTTTGGGAACAGAAAGTGGGACAGTGGAAGCAATAAAAGGGAAAGTATGACTGCCAAATCTGAAGATGAAGTCAAACTAGGAAGGACCTTACAGAGCAAGCTTAGGATTCTGGGTAATTTTGTTGACTTGGAGGAGTATTCTGCAAAGAAGACAGGGTACCATTCAGTAATGAGAAGTAATACTCTTAGGCAGGAAATGGAAGAGCATGTAGGTTACATAAACAGAGGAGGAGCAAGAACTGTCAAGAAATCATTCTGCAGGGAAAAAAAGAAGAAAAAGATTTTATAGTAAAGAGCACAAGTCAGCAGTGTCACGTTATTGCTAAAAAAAAGGAGAAATGCTAAACCCACTATACTGAAAGATATTTTCTATTTTTATATCTATATATAGTTAGAGAAAGAAGGGCTTAAAAGACTGAATAGCACTGCAGTCAGCATTGCCAGGGTCTCAGCAGGAGGACTATGCCCACTTTTGGTGATACGCTTTAAAAAGGGTGTGCAAAAAAGCATTGCAGAGGGAACAGTGAAAGCAGTGTAAAACATCACCTACAGGGAAAAGTTAAGTCAGTTGAGGTTATTTAATCTAGAAAGTGTCAAGGAGACATGCAAGAACAATCTTCAGATGTGTAAAGATGTTGCTGCTAAAAGCAAATGAATAAGCTCTTCTCTATGTCTGTAATAGGCAGGGGATAAAGTAATAGGTTTAAACTCAGGAGGAAAGATTCAGGTTAGACATCTGGATATCAGGCATACTACATGTTCCCACAGAAAGAAGAAGATTTAAGTCAATTGAGGTTGATTTGTCTCAGCAAGGTGACTGCACTTAATGGGCACTCAGGGAATGATCAAAACTTCACTGACAATTACTGAATTTGATGATACTCTACTGATGCCAGAAAATGAAATAGATGGAGGAAATAATGCAAGTTGTGATGTGGAGAGAGGAAAGGTGTGGAGTACAGTGTAAATAACACTGCAAAAGAAAGATTAAAGATAAGAGGTGAAAGGCAGTAGGTGACAGGAAGCAATGGGGAATACATCAACGTGGTGAGAGGAAGGTAAGGATGCAACCGGAAGATAAAAAGGCGAGGATGGGATGAGAAGGAGAGCACCTGGCGCAGAAGAGTCAGTCCTAGTTGTATCCCTTTAGAGGTCCGGGATACAGACAGAGAAAGATGGTCAGAAAGATTTCTTGCCTCCCAGATATTTCCAGACCACACTGCTTTCCAGGCACTTCCACAAAGTCCTCCTCTGTATTCTTCTGCACTCAGGCATGACTATGAAACCAACTAGTAGTGAGTTTCATCACTTTCTTCTTCTTTGCATTGTCATGGCAGTTCACTGCACAACCCCAAACTTTCTCTGTCACTGTTCTCAGAGATCAACACTTCAGCAAACGCAGCCCTTTCTGTGCTTGATTTTGGGTACCAAGGAACTCTGGGAAGTTTAATAGTGAGCATCACATAAAAATTCTCCAGCAGCAGGTTGGGGGATAAAGCACATTTCTCCATGGCACTATTCCACTAGCTCGTCCCTTCCTCTTATTCCTGCAGGCTCCTTCTTTCCTCACCGCATACTTCTCAAAAGCTGCAACTAGGGAATCAAGGGTGCTATAGGAGACAGTGTAGTTTGATGCTTGACTGCCTCTTCCATCTGTACACAGCCTTCTCCTCTCACATCAGGCACTGCACAACAACTGAGGTCTGGGAGTTAGACATCCAGATAATACTTCTGAGGGTCTGGCAGTAACAAGCTCATATCTTTTACTACTATTGTAGAATAAATATAATATTCATAAACTTGCATAGTTAATAGTACTTGAAGCAAGCATGTACAAATGGATCAGACACGGTTGCCCCTTTTGGAAAGGTAGTTGCATGCTCCCACTTTTTCTGCGGAACTGGAAAAGAATCACCAGCCATGAAGATTTATTTGTGCAATGCTAGTGTGAGTGGTAAAACGAGAACCATCAAACAGCACACAAGAGGGAAAACATGCCTGAGCAATTTTCCTTTCTGTGGCACAAAATGTATTGTTGCATCTTTGGAATGCCAGGTATTTTAGCTGCTAAGATCACACAGAGGAGGCATTTAGAGTTTGTTGCAAAAAACCCAAGTTCATCTTAAAAATCTGTTTCCCCATTAATGTTTTCAGCCACATGTCTGTTATTCATCAGCTAATTCTCTGCAGGTTGTCTTGGCAGTGCAACTTTTTCAGCAACACTGCTTAATGTGATGAAAAACGTTGCCATGATGAGCTTCAATAATTTTCCTCTAGCCAATAATTGTTTGAATTACAACCAGACTAGAGGAACTTTATGGAGTTAGAAAGAGCCTCCAAAAAATCTTTCTGTGAGAAAAGGAACCAAGCACTTTGGTGCTTTATTTCCCAGGAAAGAGGTAAGGTGGCTGTGACACCAATTTAAACAAGTTCCCAGACCAGACCTGTTAAGGTTACTGGGGGTGAGGGGACATTATTATAAGCCAGTGTTTTTCAGTACCTTAGAAAAAAATGTATAGATGAAAAAAACAGAAGCCTTAAGTTTTTATGAAGCCACATTCCTCATGACTTTTTTTTTTTCCTTTAGGGAATGCTTCCTAGCTGAATTATCATTAGCATCAGTAAACTTCTTCCATGCAAGTTGTTTAGCTTGGTAGCAAAATTCAGAGAAAAAAGAAATCCTGGTTATGGTCATTAAGGTCTGTCAGGCTGAAGAGAAAGTCATGAATGCAAGCAAAGCAAAGCAAAAAGGTCAAACTAATAGCAAACAAATAGTCTCCAAATGCTGTGTGCAATAATGCTCTCAAAGTCTGGACATAAAGCCCTAATTCTGTCATTCTGTCCTTTTTGTCCTGTTGTATCCTCACTTTTAAGACCATTTTCTAATCCCAAGGGAAGGAAAAATGAAACTGGACAACCCTGAGGTCCCAGCAACTGTACAGTGCCTCTCCCCACATCCTGGACTGACACTTTGTGTACAAAGAAAATGTGCTAATGAGCTTATTTTCTGCCCCTTTCTGAGATAAAAGATAGCTTTCCTGAAAGGGAGTTTGCTGTTAGAAGTTGCCATTGAAGTAAAGCAGCAGCAGGCAGCAGGTTGCCATCATTTCTGGATTTCACTGAGACCAGAGGAAATTATTTTCTTGTTTTGAGCAGCAGATAAAGTTCTGTATTTAAAAAGGAAATATAAAAGTCTTACAATATATATATACTATCCTGCCTTAATTTAACAGGTTCTCTCCCCTTTCTTTTCCCTGATAGAGAATATGCACTGCTTTGGTAAGATTTCCTCACACAGGGATCATGAAAACTCAGCTGGCAGTCTTACTCCACTTTTTCAGTGGGAATTTTCAAGTAAGATGAAAGCAGTAGAAAATGAAAGCATTTCTTAGATGTCCAAGGATATCTGTCTCCTCTATGTCAGAAACTGGGCAGTCTCTAATGAGAACAAAATGTATCTTGGTTTCAAGAGGGTCTTCATTAACAGAAAGACTATCTAACACTAACTTTTCTTTTTTTCTTTTTGTCTTAGTGGTGGTTTGTGCTTACTTAATACACATTAAGAAACCCTTAAGAAGAAAGCTATGTTCCCCTTCCCAGAAACAGGGAACCATGTTTCATGACTAGAGAAAACCAAGCTACTTATGGCTTAGTGCACACAGCAACAAAAAGCAGTTTTGAAATCCCCCAACTTTTCATTTAATCATTCATTTAATCTGATTTTTATAGAGAATATTGCTCATGAAAGGATAAATATGAAATAAGGGCAGAGCAGGAACAATATTCTTGCAAGAATGGCTCTAGTGAGCTACTAAAGAGATCCTGCCTAACCATCTGTTTAGATTGGAAGCTGTGCAGTACCGCAGGATTCGTACTGGACAAGAGAGTGTAACGCTTCTAAGTGCCAGCATGAAGGGAAAAGCAGAGGATGAATATGGTAACTTTGAGTGCTGGGCACTGCTGTTTGCTTTGGTAGTGCAGTACTGCCAGACACTTCCCCTGGTAACTCCACTCCTTCATTTCTCCTTGGTATACTACAAGCTGGTGACAAGGATGTGCCCTCAGTTTAACCTCTCCATCCCTGCAGTGCACACTGGGGCCTGCACTTCTCATGATTGGATTAGGGTGTTTGAACCTTTCAGTTGACAACAAAGAGCTTTTCTGAAGCATTGCTTATGTACTGCCTTGGAAAAATGTCATGTTGTTCCCATGGCATGAAAGATCTAAACCAAATGGTCTACGTAATTGAAACACCTTTGGCCACCTTAGGCAAAGATGAGACAGAATCACAGAGAAACCCCAAAACAGCTTTACAGCTGCAGTATACTCTCAGTTACTGCAGACATCCTGCAAAACACATGAAAACACTGCCAAAACAGCAGACATTGTGCTCAGGTTTTCCAGAATCCAACCTAAAGTACATGAAGTCACTGCAGTGCTTGTGCTGAACAGGAACAGAATCCATGTCTGCTGCAGATGGAAGAAGGGTACTGTTAAAGTATATCGGGGTGGCTCCAGATCACTAAACCAATGTTGGAATTGACTCAGTAATTTCCGTACAGATTTGAATCTGTTATTCCACAGCTCTTTTGGATTTTATCGCTTTTTGAACTTACATTGTGTGTTCGATTGCCTGCATGCAAATGTGTCTTTTGGTATGTGTTCTCTAGATGCTGAATCCTGTATAATGCATAGTTGAACTGCCATGCTAGGCTCAGATTTTTTTGTTGCACTTAATATACAAATAGCAATTGATGTACGGTTTCAAATCTACCCAAAACCATTATAATGTAAACTGCAGTTTCAGTTATTACAGGAGAAAGTACTGTGAAGGTGCTTGGTTGTGCAGAGTTTGCTGGAACACTTAAAGTGCAATATAACGTGGCTTTCAAGTGAAAAAAGATATCCCCTTGATTTTGTGTGAAAGTGATTATTCCACAAAAGCTTAAAAAACTCTCTCAGTTGTTCTCTGGTTGGTTGGGGGATTTTGTTGGGTTTTTTTCCCTAGGTTTCACTAAGAGGTATTTTCATTAATTTAAGAGAATCAAATAAAGCTGTGGTGCTGACAGACTTTTATTCTCCAGGATGATCAGGATCCTACAGTTAGGAGGTAGTCAGGCTTGTGTAACCTAGAGGAGGGTAAAATAAGGTCCTGTGTAACAGCTGCCAACAGCTACGTTGGGAAAAGTGACAAAGATGGGGAGCCAAATTGTACATAGCAGTCATGGATGATACAGCAACATGCAAAGGACACCTGTTGTGCTTTGAGAGATCCAGGTGGGAGTTGAGGAAAAACTTCTTCACTAAGAGGTGAGTGCAGCACAGGGGCAGCTTTCCTGGGAACATGGGAAACCTTAATGTTTTCGAGAAATGGCCTGGCAGTGCTGTGGCTGACCTGATGCTGTATTGGTGATACTTTTGTTTTGAGTGGCATGTTGGACTAAGTAGCCTTTAGACATCCCTTCCCACCAATATGACTATGAGTCTTTAATCTACTCACCAACCTGGAGTACAAATGAGAGTTTTTGTACCATCACCGATCACAAAGCCATTCTAGATCACCTATCCACATGAGCTATAAGCTTAGTATTAATTTCCCAGAAGAAATGTATTATGTTTTCACTGATGAGGAACAGTTCCAGGAGTTCACTTTTCAATTTTATCTTCTACTTTAGGTGCTTTAGGCGCAAGATGTCCAAAATAAGTATGCTTTTCTGAAATAAGGGCGTATACAACAACATTTCTGCCTTCCCAAATATAAAAGTTAACATAAGCCTTCTGATGATTGTTGTTACATTGAACAAGATTAACTAAACACTGTGGGGTTTTTTTTGCATTATGACAGCATTTAGCTGGGCCAAAACATCTCTCACTACTGTGTCTGTTGCTACCCATAGTAAGAGTGAGTCATTGGCTTAATGAGTGGGCAGCCTATGGCAGACAAAGAGTGGAGAAAAGGGAGTACATATAGTGGAAAACCAAGATAGGGGAATACGTCATGATTCACCAAACATTGCTTAGAATGGGGAAAGATGAGTTATTCGATAAGGTCTAGCTCAGTACTACCACAGCATAACTACCTTCTAATAATTATTAAAACTCATGTTTTGTTTTGTTTTACAATATGAATAGAGTGAAATTTTCAGAAAATCTTATTCTTCAGCCTCCCAAGATAAATAAAAATATATAATTTCATAATGCTTTTGATGGAGTGTCCTGGGTATCTGCCCCTGCTGCTTGCTGCACAGCAGAAAAAGTTCCATGGATTGTTTTATAAAGAACTGCTGACAAGTTCCTGTATCAGTTTTATTTCATTCACTGCCTTTGAGAGTGTATACATACTGCCTAGGGCAGAGGCACAACTCATTGGGAAATTACTGAAGTCACAATTAGTGTTTGGATATTCTAACAGCGGAGTCATACCTGACTCATTTATAAGGAGGGGAGAAATAATATCATCAGCAAACAAACCTATGGATGTAAAGGTATGGCTTGCAGCGTCCAAACACAAGAAAGTGTCCCCAGTGAGTCCCGAGCTGGTTCATTTGTTGGGTTTAGCTGATCTGACAGACTTTTCTTGTGCTGCTCTGTAGTTTCTGAAAGTCAAGGGTGAACATCAAGGCAGACATCTCAAATATGATTTCCTTCTTTAGGAATTACAGACTGAGCCCATATCTTTGCTTCTGTATATGGAGGTGAAGAGCTGCCTACAAGGCACTTAAGTAAGTGCGCTTCAGCTACCAGTAGTAGGTACTTCACAAAACCAAAATCAACAATGCCACACAGCTGGAGAACAGCATAAGCAAAGGTTTTTTTGGAAACAGGAATATGCTGGTGTGGATACTGTACTGTGTGATACACAGAGTCATATGTTCTCAGTCATCTTCAGAATTATGGAGAAGTTTCTGCAAAGCTTAATGAGAATATAGGAATTTCTGGTTTTCTGTCTTGTAAAGCAGAACAGGTTTCTAAAATGTGCATTCCCCAAAGCCCTTGTTCAGCTCAGCAGTTTCTGTGAGATAACACATAATGTAAGCCCAACCTTGCAAAAGGAGTGTTATGTGTGGACTTAAAAAGTGGTTGAACAAAATCATGGTAGAAACAGCCCATTCACAGCTGCGAACTATAGAGACACCAGTTCTGGTTCAGGAAGCCCCTAGAGGGATGACAATTTACTGGGAGCTGTATACACTCAGAATTTGTTTACACTCAAAACCTTGTTATTGGCAAAAGGGAACACAGTTTAACATCAGCCCTATTATCATTTAACAGTCTAATAGTCCAAATTACCAGTGCATTTACAATAACATGCACTCTATTTAATGTAGAGAAATCTCATTAGTAATACAGTTAAAATTGTTTTACAAGAAGACTTATTGATATATCTCCTCCTTTTCCCTGGTGCTCTGATAGACCTTCCAAGGTCCCTCTTTCTGCTAAGGTCAAGGACCTGAATCTCTCTCATGAAAAGCGGAGTGGGGTGCAACAAGTCATCAGCGTCCCAAGGTCTTTGCTGTTAGCAGTGTGATGACTGTGGCAGGGGTCCCTTTCTCCTCAGCCTTGGGCCTCTTGTGAGATATTTTTAGATGATGCTTTATCACAGGCTATCTCTTCCTCCGTGCTTCCAAGGAAAGTCTGGGAGGTGCACACTGCCCTCCTATACCCCAGAGGGGCCTTTCACCCTGGACTGACTTCATAGGGAAGCCAGGCGCCTGCCCTGAGTCCTCCAAGAGTGAAGAAAATGCAGGGGTACAACAGGCACGTGGCCATCAGGCAATTGCTGCCATGGCTAGAACTTGTGGCCTTGTCCTGGGTTTAGCAGTAACATGATAGGCCTTTTTATTGTTATTGTCTAAGATCATATTTATGGGGCTATAGCTAGGAGAAAACTTTAAGAAAATATTACCCTTATTGTACATTACCTTGCTTTATAGACTATTGCTGTTGACTGCTGCTGAACTGAGGATTCTGGACTAGACAGGTGCTTGGCTTGACCCACTGCAGTCCTCTTAATGTTATTTTATGTCTGTAAATTTCTATGTATGTCTCTGTATGTCTTAATGTCTCTTAATATCTCTGTAAATACAGGTGGAGCCAAAAGCCAGTACTCTGTCAGCTAAACATGATGTCAGTGGCTCTTGGCCTTCTGATTCTATAAAACAACCACCTAAAAAGCACATCTTCATCACGGAAGCATCCTGGTTTGTGCTTCCTTTTGTCTGAGAGTCTGCTGAAACAAAGGCTAGTAAAGAATCTGAATGAAGAAGGGCAATATTAAGTCAATAAGACAATATTAAAACAACTAAGGAAATATTTTCTTAAATGGGATGTGTGAGAGTTTGCAGAGCCGAGGGTATTTTGTGAGAGTGAGGAGCATGGTATGATGCTGAACATGTGGTCCAAGGCCAGGGAGGGGTGAGGTTAACACAGGAGTGGTGGGTAGGGAGTATGTCAGAGCTGAAATGTGATGATTTTTCATGTAAACATCACTTTGTATTGAGTTCCACTACATATTTTAATGAAGTCTTTAATATATGCCTGATTGACACACAGAGTTACTGTTTGGATACCCAACAGGAATTTACATCTCTCAGCTGAAGAGACATGAATGCAAACCCTAAATTATGTAATAAAAATTATAATCTGAAAAAATAGGTTTCATTGTATCCCAACTGAGTCCTTTTTTTGTGCCTGCTGAAATATGAAGGTTTTTATATAGCAGCATGAATCATTTCAATGTGAACATGCAAGGATGGCTTGTCTTCGTTACTTTTGCATTTCTTGTACTAATTGTAGAGCACTTTTAAAACATACATTTTTAGAAGGTAATAACAATGGTTTTGGGGAAGCCCGAATCTGTCTCCTTTCTCTTCTTGTAACAACTTTACAGTAGTGGCAGAACATCTTTGTCCTGCTTCTTAAACAAATGGAATCCTTTTCTTATGGAGTTAGGGCACTGACAAGTTATTACTCATGACTTGCTTATCAAGTCTTTTCTTCACAGAGAAGGATTTTCATATTGCGCTTTTCCTAGAATGCATTCACATGCCTAGGGATACATCCATCACGGGAATGAACAAAAGTAGCTCCAGCAACATCAGTGATTCAGATTTTGTATATTAGTATTAATCTGACCCATACTGACATTTTGATACATTAAGTTTAAAATTGTATATTGAATGCAAGCATTTATTTTCACAAGTCAAAATGGTAAGAAACTTCTGTGTGAATGCTTTCTTTAGAACATGTTTTTAGGAACTTGTTGAACATATTGATTCAAAACGAGTAGGGTCTGCATTTTTATATACTGCATGTTGGCTTCATAAGCAAATTGATCTAAATAATCTGCTTCATGGTGAAGCATGACTCTTTTGGTGTTAACTGTTACTTTGCCTCTGTTATTAGGTTACTTTCTAAATGAGATATGTCTGATTAAATAATTTTAAAGACCAAACAAACAGCTCCAAATTTGTTTAATTTGTTATTCATGAGTCACACTGAAGTCAGAAGAGGTTTCGTTCACAGCAAATTGATATTCAACAATACAAGTTTATGTTCATACAGTATCACTGAGAATCCAATAGAGAATATGCCTTGCTTACATAATTTCTGATTGGCAGAGAATAAATCATGACATTTATCAGTTTCTTTTTGCCTGTACTGTACAGTTAGGAATATTTACACTGAATTCATTGTGGTTACTGAGATGCAAAAAATCGATAGAAAGCGGCCCATATTCCTGATAATGTAAACTGTCCCCTCATTCTTCTTTAAAGACAAAGACAACTACAGTGGCATTAGCTTGATGTATATTATCATGAGAGAAGGGTCAGGCCCTGACATTCCTGACATTAATGAGAGGCAGCAGTTAAGGCTGTCATGTGTCATGCTGTTGTGCTTTTTCCTTGCCTTCTTTCCCCTCAGAAGTCTTACTTTTAGATCCTCAGCTCCTGGAGCCGTGAGACTGCTTCCAGGTTTTTACTTTTCTTTTTAAGACAATTTTTAAATTCTTGTGGACTGCTGGGCATCATGGTTTGCCTATTGTGTCACTTGTGTTTGTAGTTAACACTGCAAATGGTGACTCACACAAACATAACCTCTTGGCCCTTCCTAATGGAGGAAAAGAGAGCCAGCTCACATGGCTGCCTCCACTCAATGATGTTTTCCAAGCTCAGTTGAATGCCTTCCTGTTCGCCAGGAATTTGTCACCACCTTGTCCTTTTCTTCCCATGTGAATTTTACAATATTTGTATTTTAAATGTCTATATCTAGCAGAAGTAGCATCCTTTATTTTGCTAACCCTGTAGAATGAGATGAAGGTCATGACTAGTGACTGTACTGACACTAGATATCACTAAACATAATCATAGAATTTATGTTTTATCGTCCTAAAAGCTAGATCCTTGGTTTAAGGATGGCCATGTAAGCTCCCATCGTAGTTAACAGAAAAGAAAATAAGAGCTTCCAGAAGTCAATTCACCCAATACTAAGATGAATCTCTCTTTATTATAGAGGAAGCCTAAATAACTGTCATAAACTAGATGCCTCATAAATGGCTACAGTTTGATGGGATGTGTCTCACCCCTATGTCTGAAGAAGAAAAAGAGCTGCAATGTCTACAGACTGAAATTTAACATGATGCATAATATTCTTAATGGGGAATACTTGAAAATTCATCACTGATAACTCATCCAGAATTGCAACAACAGGTCACTGAATTGCTATTTATAGTGAAGCTTATTATCATCTATCCTACTCAGGTTGAGTGACCTTGGAATTTTTGCTCATCAGACCCTTGAAATTTCATTTATTGCTTAGTCTCCAGCAAGGGAAGGAGTCCAGCTACATGCTTTGACTGTTAATGCGAGCAGAAGAAGCACTATTTGCTACAGTGCTCTAGCTCTTCATTTGGCTTTTTACCGTTGCCCAGTGTCAACAGCAAGATGTTACTGACAGTCCCACTTTCTAAAAATGGAGGAGCAGCTGAGTTTCAACCTAGCACAGCTACTGCTGTCAAAAGTTTCTTCTGTCCTTTCCCCTCTCTCTTTAATTCTTCTTGTCTCTTTCCATCACGGGCACCATGAACAAAGCTTTCAAGGCAGGGTGTCACAACCCAGAATATAGACGTGAAGATACAGAAAACATACAGGGCAGAGGGCTCCCTTATTCTGATCAGATGAGCAGAATCTCGCCCTCTAGTCAAGGGAAACAAACTTCTCTTGTTTTCTATTCAGTGCAGAAGACTTTTTTTTCAGTCAAATGATGCAGTTTACCACCTAGTGGAAAGTTGGGTTCCCAGGCAGTTGCACATGTAGATAGATAAACACATAGATAACAGTGGTACAAGCTAAGGTGTCGTGGTATTCTGGATTTGCTGACTTCAACTGACATGACCTTGCAGCTGCAATACACCCTTTTTGTGAATGCATTTTGTGCACAACTGCCTATAGTTTTTAAAATGCAAATATAAACATAAGAAAACCAACATGAATAGTTCTGCCTGTGAGCCACCAGCAGCTTCAGGGGGCCAGAGCATTTTTATCCTCAAGTTTTCCTATTTTGAAGCAATTTTTTGATTGAGGACACATTTTAGCACTATGTGGTCATAAATGGCTATATTCTCAACACCCTAGTACACAGGACATAGTTCTTCAAGCTGATTTCATATTTATATCTGATCTCTGAGTGGTCATATCACTTTTCCCCAGAACCACAGCGTGCAATTGCAGAATGTCCCATTTGTCCTTTTCAAGCTTCAATCACTTCATTGCAGGGGGCCTCTCGATGTCCCCACTTAGCTCTTTTACCTGGAGCCTTGGATGGAAAAGCACATTGACATTAACTACATGTAGATATTAAAGTCCTTTTTGTATGTAGACAGTAGTAACCAAGCCAGGATTCATGCTGGAAGTTAGGTAAGGCTATCAAGACAGCAAACACATGGCTGTGCTGCACTTCCATTGTAAAACCCCCAGTCCTTCCCAAACTGGTTTTCTGGTTTTGCAAATTTGGTTTCTATGGGTTGTCTGCAACAACTGACACCTTGTACTGGGGAAGGAAAGCTATCTAAGAGGAAGTTTTCTTTAAATGTTCATAGGTAATTAATGATGAAACCCAATCAAGCAGACCTGAAGGTCGTTCCAGAAATACCCAGTTTATTCAGTTGCCACAGCTTACAATGGCACTGAGAATGGAGATGTAGAAGGATTTGACTGCAGCTGGTGCCAGGAAAGGATTTAGTGCTTGTGATTAAAACCTAGGTCTGAAAGCCAGGCTTTACACATAAAGAAGAAGTCTTGGTTCCCAGAACTGATTGTGCTTCTCTGTCGCATGTGAAGCTTCTTTGAGGAAGCGCTAAAAGAGCAGGACACAAAAAAGCATGGTTTGTTCCCTGAATTCAACTGTCTGTTTTAAATGGCTGGCCTGTACACTGCTGAGGAGAGCAGTCATTTCTGGGAGCAAAGGACAACCTAAGAAAGAGGCTGTATTTAGTTGTTTTTCTTTCTCCAGAATATTCAGCAGAAGGTCCTAATGTTCAACAAAAAAAGGAAGAAACTCTCAATACGCTTCCCATCTGGCTCTTAAGCATGTGAATCTGAATCTTCTCAAATACTCCAGAGAGGGCATCTGAAAACCATACTTGCTGTGAAAGCCGATCATGGTCTTACTGCTCTGTCCTACAGCTCTGATGTTAGGGTATCTGAATGAACAACCCCACACAGGCTCCTTCCAGCCAGAGCATGCACCACGTGGTCCCCCCTCAGAAGAGAGGCGTCTGGTTCATCATCTGGTGTCTCCTGTCTCTAAAATCACCCCTGGTAATACCACCAAAATATGTTTTCCTTCCACGCCACTAGTATTCCTGCAAAGTAATAAACTTGCTCTCTTCTCCACTCCTCACACAAATACACAAGTTGCTTATAACAATATTGAGATTTTAATTTTCCAAGTGCATTTAGCTTTTTCCATGTCACACACCACTCAGTTACTTGATTCCTCAACATTTTTACTTTGCTTCTCCCCTCTTCTACAATTAGGCAGTGTAAAAGCAAAACAAGTTGCTGTTATTTTCAGATCAGCTCTCTACATTTCCCTTTGTTGTTCTAACTGGTATCCATTTCTTTGTCTTATGCACTATGTAATACGCAGTCTCTGTGGACTCTGTGAATTATTTTCTGTAATGCTTCCTGAAAGTGAACTATTCAAAGTGCAGCATAATCTTTCCAAGCCTGACTCCTTCATTTTTAAAAAGCATATAAAAAGATATCCAAATGGTGTGCCACATGGGGCCTATTCATAACCTTATCAGGCAGTTTCAAATTTGAAACACATTATTCCAATAGCAGCGTATATAGGTAGTTTCGCATCATTAAGAAGATAGATATTCTAGTTGCTGCTCGATATTATGCCATCCATGTTCTCTCTGTTTTGTGGATCAATGAAGAATTCCTGACTCCAGGTGCTTCTATTCCTGTCCCATACAGTTTAAACAGCTCTCTGTCAGCTGCTTGTAGGCTGTATTCAGAGAATCAACTCTTCAGATGTTTAAGCTGATGTGTGTTCAGAGGGAAGTCCTCCTGCTTACCACCTCTCAGGAGAACCATCCAGGACCTGATAAGTGGAATCATATGTATAAGTGGAATCAGACCAGTAACAAAGATTCCAGTATCTCTGGAGGCTCTTCAGGTGTTTTTTTTTTTTCATTCCTTTAATCATTATTTTGAAGACTTAGACGTTTCCAAACAAGGTGCAGTTATGCTCTTCTGCATCTGCAAATACATTTCATGTCAACTTCAAATATCCAGTCATGTTGGGAAAAAACTGTGACCCTACACTGCTGTCTTTTTCTAATGTACTATTGATTGACAGTTTATAATTTTTCAGTGAGAGCCCAGACCCTTGATCTTCAAAGATTCTAGACACGATTAAAGGTGAAAAAAAATCATTATTATAGGTTGGCTTTATAAACCTATTAGGCTATTTGTGTTCTGTTTACTAGAGTACATGTGCTCAGTGTATCTTCGTTCCTTTTGCATGACAGCAAACATGCACCAAATTACATGAATGTGTAAATACATAAATACATTAAAATATTTCTTCACTTTTTCCCTCATTCCTTTCAATCTACACTTTGCATGTACTATTTGTACACAGCTCCTAGTAAATCCCTCTAATCAGAAAATGTTCAAGCATCATTTGGTGTTCACCAGCCCAGCATGATATTAAGAGCTGCAAATGTATAAATACGTGCAGCTTCATGCCTGCCGCTGCTGCATGTAACAGCCAATTCATGCAGCAGTGGGAGACAGAGACAGGTCCTCTTTTGAAAATGGAGGACTCTGACACATGGCCATAAGAAGAATAACTTTTAGATTCAGAGTAGTACAAAACTTACTTATTGTGGCTCCATGGCACAGATGCATATGCACATGAGAATTCAAATGCAGCGCTTTTCAGATCATGCGTAATTTCCCTTCCTCACTAGCCAGGTTATTTGCTCAGTCATCGTAGCTGTAGAATAGTATATGCTTCTAGCTTTGAATTTGAATTTCCAAACAAGATGATCATGCTACAAGCAGATATGAACCCTGGGAGATGGGACTAGTTGGCCTTGTCTTATTGATGATTGCCTGTATTCATTTCTGCTTTGCATTAGTGTTAAAAGATAGGTATTTTCTAGCAAAATGGCATTTTAGAAAGAGTTTGATGTTTCTCATTTAGCTGTATGTTTGACACTATCAACAACTGGATGTTTACTGCCTGATACACAGTTCTAAAATCTACTGCAAAGAACAGTATAAGCATAATTCAAACATTAACAAGCAAAAGGGGACACACTTGAGAGCCACGTTAGTCACATCTCAGTGTCCTGGAATCTACATTACCAAATCCTGTTCCTGGCTTTGGTCTCTTTCAGAGCATTATGAGGTTAAATGTTATTTGCACTGCTGACAGATATTTTTTTATGTTTTATTTATTTGTTTTCCTCAGGAGCACAGAAAGGTGACATCTTTCTGAGAAGTAGGCTTATGACCACAGAGCGCTTGCTTACTTTAAAGAGAAAATATGCTAAACATCACCCAGCCATTATGCGATGTTATGTTACTCGCAGCCTGCAAAAACCTTCTCACCTATCAATCTGTCCAGAGATCACAAAACAATGACACTTCACTTGAAAGTGGACCTGAAACTGTACCTTTTCAACTGCAAATACGTCAATCATCATTCAGGAAGACTGATTAGGCTTAATGTTGGTATACCTACAGACTAACTTAACAAGTTTCCCTGTCCACCAATCTGTTGCTCCATATGTCTAAATCTAAAGCAGAATGTGTCTCAAGAGACAGCAACATATTTTGGGTTCTGAGGCATCCATCACAGCTGGGGCTGTGCTCAGCCTCCTGAAATACTTGCACCAGTGCCTGCAACTGTGTTCCCCATAGGTGGCATCCAAATGAGCCTGCCTATCAGAGTTATGCAGCAGTTAACAGGAAAATGTGGAGTGGTAGTCTGAGGTCTTTCTTACAAATTGCAAGACTTCCGTTGAAGCTAGTCAGTTGCCAGACAGATGATGGAAGGCACACAGCCCAGTAGCTAGCCCAGACAAGCTATTAGAAAGCATCGAATAGTACAGGAGCTGTTGCATTGTCAACAAACATCATATGCAATGCTTTGGTATATTTTCTAAGAATAAAGATGTGATAAATATTTAGAAGAGCACTGAGACACAGCAGTGACATTTGCCTTGTTTTTTCACAGCACTGAATGAAAGTCTAGACAAACAACTTTCTTGGAAGTGAGTAGGAGATGTGGTTACACATGTTCATATAACTGGCATGAGCGCAGATTTGTGCATCTGTTTGGTCTATGGCTAAGAAGCCTATGCTTAAATAAAAAACAGATCACGCTTTGCTTCTGCCTCAGAAAGCAATTAAAACAAGAAACAAATTAAAAAAAGCTTCCTAAAACCATCCAAAATATCAACGAAAACACCTTTCTTTTCCCTATAGTAGGGCAGGCAATCTTTCTTCTTTAAGAAATAGCGAGGTTTAAGGCTAATCCCCAGTATACTCCATGATGTGACCCCTTTAATGCAACAGATATTTAAAGGTGCCACAGGCAAGCTGGGAAAGGAACGACAACTACTAGTCAAAGAGCAGACCCGGATGAAAAGATCTCTTGACTAAAATGGCCTTTGGTCTCTTCATCTCTTTACTTGGTTGAACTGCCCTCTTCATAACTTCTCCTGAAGCAGATATAAAACCTTTCTTGCTTAGCATCTCTTGCAAGAATGTGATTTGAAGGAAAACTTTGTGTATACTTTTAAATATTTTATGAAATGTGTATTATGAATATATAATTAGAAAATATTATATGTTATGCTTATTCATGTTTATGTAAACATGTAATATACAATATATAGTACACAAATATGTGTTATACTATAGATATGGTAAGAAACTACAAAGCTTTACAGAAGAACAAAAAAGTGCAGAGAAAACACAGACACCTTTGATCTGCTTTTCAGGTTATCTCTTATCAGTGCTTTTATTGCTTTCAACCTCCCCTGGAAAACAATAATTAAAGTTCACTGCAGACCATGATTTCTAAGACTCAAAAGAATTCTCCCTCTCTTTCGCTTGGTAATAGTCTGTGTGCTTTTGTAACCCCTTTTTACTTTCATCTTCAAAAAATGGCTGCGGCTCCCTAGCCTTTAAAAATGTTTCTTAATAATTTAGATAAAAGAATTATTTTTAGGCACACTTTGAATTCATTTTTTTAATCACTTGTGTATATTCCTACTCTCTCTTCATATACACTGTGTAGCTGGGACCTGCAGTAGCTTCTTTGCTGCAATATTTATTGAAACCTAGTCATAGCCTTCGTGCACCTGTTCCAGCAACTAAATATTTGAAAGGATAGCTGTGGTAAGTGTTACAGTGCTTGCAAGAAGCCCTAGCATGTACAAAACCACTTTGACAGATAGAGATCATCGTAGAAATAGGTGGATGTCTATGCAGCTGGTCCTGATAGACCTGGTTGAGGTCTTGAATGGTTTGTAAGAGGAATGGGAATGAATAAGAGAGCACAATATGTTGTTCCATATTTTAGAAATGCTTCTGAAGAACTCCAGACTCTAAAAACAATTTAACACTTGGTAACACCCAAAGAATACTATACACCATTGTTTCTGGATATGCTGAAATTTCTTAAAAAACTGGGAATGATTTTGAATTATGAAATGAAAAAGCTACTTAAGGCACGTTTTGTATGTCAAACAACATGTAGTTTCTATATCAAATACAATTTTTGTTTGGGAAGTTAGACTACAAGAAGAAAATCCAGAGTGAAATATTAAAAATATTTCAGAAATTTCATGTTTTGCCCTCCTTGCCTTGGGCAGCCCAATCAGACTTTATTTCTTTGTTTCAAAAGGAACATAAGTGAGATGATTGATAGATGTAGTTGGCTTGGGGAAGACAAAAAGAGATCGGAGAGCTGGAGCTGTTGCCTGCGTTTCGTCCATTATTAATACAAATCTAGTAAAGGGTAACTGAGAGACCTCTTTACCACCAGTCTATAAAATGTAGGCAAGCGGACACTTCATTTATTCCATAATCAGCAAAATGTAAACACAAGATAAAAAATGTTTTGCGTATTCCAAATTCATGGAAATCACCGTGAATGACGTGCAGTTAAGTAGATCATTCAGCCCAGACATGAGTTTATCCGCCAATTAGGGTTACATCAAGAGGAATGTTTGTCAGCTCATCCCTGAAGACAGGAAGAGATCCTTTCTGTGTATAAGTTGTTAATCACAATATGACTTGTGTTGGTTTGTTTGTTTTCTGATGGAGTTATTCTCTTGCACATGTGGAAGAAGAGAATTAATTCACAGCGCATTGTTGTCACTTCCTACAAGGGCAAAGACTTTAAAGGGCCGGCACTGGAAGGTAACTTCCATAAACGCAAATGCATTTCCTTCTGCTTCCTTAACTGTGTCAATTACAAATTCAGGAAAGTTTGCTGTGTTCAGCTCCTTCAGTGCACAGATTTTGGCTCACAAAAGCAAGCTGGTGGACTTCATTAAGCAGGTATATTTGTAAGCTTCCTTCATGTAAACATTTTCTTGAGTCTGTATTTCTCCAGTGGTCACATCTGTCAACTTTTACTCTTCCTTATTATTGTCTGATGCTGCTTGATGGAGTCATTTTTCTTTTGCTTCTATATTGGAACAGCTTGAGAACCTGTACTGCCAGAGCTAAGGTCTGTGCTACTGAGACACAATGAACCATAACCAGTAAATCTCCAGTAGCACGCGTGAAGTCCTCCATCTAAAGGTTGGAAATCATTTTATAGTTGCAGAACAGGAATGAAACCTCAGGTTGTGACAATATGTATGGTTTTCTCTGAATACACTGATTTTTACAACTTTTTACCCTGATAAAAAACCCAGGCAGCCAAATTAATAGAAGTCATGGAGGGTTATTACTGTTCTCTCCCTGATTCTAGGATGCATCTACTCCTGTATCTAACAAGATAAAGTAAGTTCTAAGGTGGCACTTCTAGCCACTACATGAGACTTTTCTTAAACTTTGAGTTTCTGGTTTAATAAAGCCTTGAAGATTTAGGCATGTTTTACTGTTCCAGTTTTTCTCCTCTCTGTAACCCTCTTATTAAACTCGGATGTTGTAATGTGAGAGACTCCTGATGTGGGACTTTGGATGTTACTGCACAGTAACGTTGCCAAGAGCTATTATTACTAGTGCTGAACCTCTGAATTAAAAGGGAATGATTGAAAACTCACCTAGCCTATTACTTATATGTGTAGTCACAACTATGAGAAATGTTTTGCTGGAATTTTACGTTATAAACCTACTTTCCTACCCTAGTCAGCATCCAAAATTGCTGGGCAATCTGACATGCTTTTGTGTCAGTTCCTACCTGGATAATGCAAGAAAACACATCCTTGTGACTCCTTGTAAATGCAGGTGCCTTGGATTACAGGATATACCTCATCTGCAACATTCTTGTTTTTGTGGTACCTATGTACAGCCCTTGTACCAGGACCCAACTGAGAGCAATAAGGGCCCAGTTCAGATTTCAGAAGTCATTAAAAAGACTGGCGTGTATTCCTATCCAGAAACTGGGGGAAATTAAATGAAACCAGCAGTTCCTCAATCACCTATTCTTCCTCACTTGTGAACAATAAATTAACTGCCTTAAAAAGTAGGATAGCATAAAGGAACAACAGGCAAAATATCCCAACAGATACGTTAAAATAAGACATGTTCCATGTTTCTGATCTTGTAAACTCTTCTCTCCATCAGATATCAAGAGGAGAGGCTTCTCGACTTTTTCAGGTACCAGCCACTTCAAGCTCTTGTGGTACTACAGAATCTGTCTGCTTTGACAAGAAAAAGAGATGTAGCTGCAAATGGAAGGAAAAGGAGGGGGAGCACCTTCTTTAAATGGAAACAAATGGGGTTTCTCTGGAAGAGGAGCAGCGATTTTATCTGTAATACAGTGCAAAAGCTTGTCATGCTGGGGAAAAAAAAGGACAAAAATTAAAAGAAAAAGAAAAAGCAGTATGCTTTTAAAGTAAAGAGACAGAAAGCTTTCCTGCAGTCCTTTTGTGTATTTGCAACAGCAAAAAATACCATCAATCAGTGGTTACAGTGGCCCCAGCAGCAGGGGAGCAAGTGCCAAATGTGTCTGGCCCTGGTAGTGGCGAGTCACTCCTCTTATAATGCTCAGCTACAACTGAAAAACTTCAGGCAGCCTCTCTCTGCAAATCTCTCCAGTGATCACTGAACCTGGTTTGCATCTGGGGTGGGGGACACACCAACAAAAACCCCACCTATAGAAACAGCCTGGGAAACATGAAGAAGCACTTAGAATCTCTAAGAAAGCTGAATCTCTCCAGAAGCCTGGAAGACCCTGGGAGACTGAAAGCAGCCCCTTGCTCTGGGTCTGCGAACAGCAGCTACTAACATGAATGACACAGAGGGTGCCTTCAGTTTGTAATTCTGATGTTTTAACCAGTCTTCAGTCGACTGCAGATCTGTTTTACAGACACGTGAATGGTATTGTCTGTGTTTACAGGGAGTACAAAGGAAGGGGAAACGAAATAGTTTGAGACTGACTTAAGGATAAGAAACATATTCTGCAGTGTGGCAAAAACACCAAACAGCAAAAAAAAAGAAGTTTATCTTGGCATCCTAGTTAACTGTCATTACCCAAGAAAAGCAAGAGAGTATACAAGTTAGCACAAGCATTGTAGGGGTTCAGCTGATATGCAGATGAGAGAGTCATATCAGAGATCTCCATTTTGCAAAGCCACAAGCAATGTCACCTCCAAATTCCTGAAAAGGGGGAGGAAAGGTGGCTGGTTCTCCTTTCCAGATCTTAGCAGCAGATGTAGTTTTGAAAATCGAAGTCCAGGACTCACTAATGTCCGAGCACAGAGACAGTACAGTTCAAAAGAAGCTACTGCACAGATTAGCCATCAGGCTCCAGGTAACGAAAACTCTGTCAGGGCTTCAGTTTTACCATTTTTTATTCCTAAGTGTTGGTTTTGTTTCTGAGAGAAAAGGAGGAGGTTTTGTCATGAACTGTTTGGAATAGGTCACTGAGTTTTGGGGTTGCTCATGGTCTGGGTGCAATGCTGTGAAAGAGAGCTAGTGCGCTCTTTGGTTACCCTTCAACAAGAGCACAGGTTGGGGGCAGAGGATGGGCTGAATGTGCCCAAAAGAGAGGCTGCAGACCTCCAGATATGTTTCTTGGAAGCAGCGCTGCCCAAAGACACTTACAGAGCAAGGACATGTAAATTGAAGTCTAATGGGACAAAGACCCTTCAGCATTTACCATCTTATGCTCAAAATTGCATGTGACAGGACTCCAGATGGTGTACAAATGTGAAAAGGATTTGCCTGGACCTTCTCCTACAGTGAATTCCCCAGGCTGCTTTTAAACTCAGAAAAGCCCAGGTTCATTACAATACAAAACTCTACTGCTTACATTTGTGAATGGAGACAGCTCAAAGGTACTGTCAGGGTTACTACACCAGAAAGGGATGAGCTGAGAAGATAGATACAGAGAAGGGTAAAGATTTGGCAGGAGCAGTGAATATTCAATCAAATTCGTGTTGTTTTTTTCAAGTACCTATAAGATTTCAACTGTCATTATATTAAGTTGGAATTAGAAATATTCCTCCAACCAACCACTTCTCAGTGTCTCAACAGTAGAGTTTTCTTTTTGGAGAAAAGTTTCTTGTTTTAATTAAACTCAGAATGTCGGCTTCATGGCTGGTTTTCAACTCCTGCCTTTCTTCCATACTGCCTTTCTAAAGAGATCTTCTAATCAGCCTTCATCTCCACATTGTAATACTGTGGTAATTAGCTGCAGCTTTGCTGAGTTTGTGGAAATCTTGTGAGTGAAGTCATTATAATAGAGTTCAGTGTTTCAGCCTCTCACTTTTGTTTGCAAGATTATTGGCTTGCTAAAAGAAACAGATTTTTGACTATGTGATGGCTGTAGATAATTGAAAAATTATCTCCAAGCAGTTTTCTTAGTTAAGTGTACAGTACAGTCCCTTGTGTAAGGAGAACAGTGACATTGTGGATAGGAAGTCCAGGGATGTGGTGACAAGTAGGTACCGTTCAGCTTACATGGTAAAGCACACACACTCATCAGTTCAGTTACCAGACCCCAGCTGTGGCTAAGCTCATATTTTTACATCTTGTTACCACTTTTTGTGGGTTCAAATTTGCCTTTTTGTTTTTAAAAAAAGAAAAGCATCTGCCTTTTTTATTCTCTCTACTAGTGATTCAGACAAGAAAAAGTGAATTTTGAATTTCAAAACTAATGAAATTCAGTGTTGTTAATAAAAGCACAAACTTAAATGTCTTAGAAACCATGTCTTCAGCTTCATCCTATGAAAAGTGCAATCTCAGAAATCCCTCCCAGGTAAAACTGGGCATCTGCAAATGCAACTGTCTATGTAGACTATTTAAAGACAAATGTTTTGATAGAGTAGGTAATAAACTGGTGCTGGAAGGGGCACAATGAGAACAAAACAGGAGGTGGAGATGTTTGCAATAAAAGCCAGCTGATGGAGAAGCCAAACTAGTGTTGAATGAGCTAGAGCCTCCTGAGAGGTATACCAGGTGTTAATGGGCTTCAGTGGCTGAAGTGACTTTTGAACTAAAAGGTATGAAAAAGTCAGGCCAGGATAAGGGTGGCTGCCTGTTTAACTTCCACTTAAATATCAGCTGACATGGAAGAAAGTGAAAGATCAGCTTGGGTTCAGTATTGAAAGGGAATTCAAAATTAATATGTTTTCATTTCCAGTAATGATATCCAAGGGTAGGTAATAGGGTTTAAATAAGAGAGTCTGTAGACCAGACTTGTTCATCTGTCTTGATAAGAGGGTTAATGGTGGGAACCAAAGACAATTTATCAGCATATCTTCTAAAACCTGTTTATTTCACATAGGAATTAATTTCAGTCTTGAAAGTTTTAGAGTCCTTATGGCTAAATAAAATAATTCAATGTAACAAGTGAAGTATGCAAATGATGCTATGACAATTGGAGCTCCTTTTCTTTCAGCAAATTATTTGCCAACAGGCTATGAATTTTGAATTTGTTCCAAGACCAATTTCAACATAATTTTAGCATAATTTTTGTCAGCTTGCCATGATGAGTATTCATTATTTATTTGTGCCATATGAATATTCATTCAAATTTGCAATGATGTTTCTCTCTACTGATTTGGCAACAATCGTATAAGCGAATAATTCATTGAATACATGCCATTTTTAAATACATCTTTGGTCTGAAGTCTACCAAAAGCATTGCAGCACTGAGAAAGTTTTTTGTCCAAACACTCTCAAAAGTGTTTGCGTTAGTGCATTTGATGTTTGCTTCTGATTAAACTTCATGAAACCATTATCCTCAAATTGCCACCTCAGTGCTACAGCACAGACTCCAGCTACAGTTTTGCATAGCTGCTGAAGTCTGAACTAATGATTTAATAGTTTATTCATAGACTGAATAACTTATAATATATAATAATTTAAGATGCGTTAAACCATCTTATGTTGCCTATAGGCATGGCTGTGTTAAGCGTTACACACTTATGCAAGATGCAAGTTTTCAACTAAAGCTTTTAACAGCAAGGTTAGAAGGGGATTTCAAGATAATATAGCATAATGAGGATTACGCATTTAGTATTTTGCAGTGGGGCAATTGGCTCTAAGACAGGATCTCAGAAGCATTATATTGACCTGTGCAATTAGCATGGTGTTTGCAATATAATCTTCTGGTTAATTAGTTTTGCTAGAAATCCCATCGATGCTCCTCCTTCCAATAAACTAAGATGTCTTTCATCTGCGTTCCAATGGAATTAATGAACACTTGGGCAACATTTTATGTACTGTTATATGTGAAGGAAATGTGCCTTGGAGAAATTGATTGTAAAATCTGCATAAAACCTGCCTGAACCTGTGGCTGCTTCTTTACTGAGAGATACAAGCTCAATAAACAAAAGCACAACTGCACTTCTGAACTTACTTTAGCCAGTAATGTTTGGGCTTGTGCATGGAGGAATAGCAATGCCCAAACTCTCCCCTTCTCCAAAGAGAAAAGGAAAAACTCCATCTCTTTGAAGCGGTCTGAGGCAACTCACTAAGGGTGGGCAATGAGTGACTTCTAGTTCTCCCACATGATTGTACCAAAAGAGCCAGCAAGCTGACAACCAGCTCAGATGGATCTTTCAATTAAAAACCATGGTAGGGGAGGTTCTGGAAATGGAAATTGCTCTCTTTTAAACAGTTGTTAATTTTTCAAAGCATGTGTTCAGAGAGGTTAGTAAAATTATTACTGTGCAAATGATGTGCTGAAAAAATACTTAACTACAAAAGAAGGCTGAGAACTCTGTCTTCTTACAATTATACCAGGGTCTCCAGAACTTCATTGACTTAATTACTGTCAAGAACTTTTTGAACAGTTTTGATTGTAGGGTCAAAACTGCAGATCATAATTGCTCTGGGTTGAGTGTGATACCTTGCCATAATCAGGATTTTTAAATCATGGAATATAAGTGAGCAAGAGAAATTGAAGGTGTTTACCTTATCAAGTAAAGGCGTTTCCTGGCATACGCTACTTCCCAACTCTTATTGCTTCCCATAAGGGTTGTTCAAAAACTCATTGTGGATTTCTTTGTGTATGGTTCTTGTTTGGGAAGGACACCAGAATGCTGAAGCATCTTCCTGCTGTGAAACAGGGATGTGACCCTGGGGAGCAGGACTGGGGCATACCATAGGCTTGGCAGATTAGACTAAGGGCTGTAACCATTAGTGTGACCCTGTGACCATCATTTTCTCATTCTCACTGATCTTTGCAATCTTGGTTGTCCAAATTCCTGCCTGTGATGTTATTAACAATCTGTCGATAACACGTATTAAGATCTAATCAGATCGGTTTACACTGAGAATTGGGCTAAGCCAGCTGTTGAAATAAATACTAATGTACCAAATATGCATACACATTCACAAGCTATGACTATATATAATATATATATGAATGACAATGCAGAATTCTTTAATAGCACTGTCTGAAAGTTCTGTACTTAATTATAATTTCACTGTATCTCTGAAAGTCAGCTTTAACCTTGGCTTTCAATGTTTTGGCTTTTCTTATTTCAAAAACCCTACAACTTTGTTGTAATGTTAACAGAGTTGGGGTATTGGGTTTGTGGTTTGTTTGGGGTTTTTTTTCTTTTCTCCATTAGAAAGTAAATTTTCCCTTGAAAGTGAGGTTATTATTTATAGATTCCAAACCAGGTGCTGTAAGTAGACAGCAAGAGTATAAGATGTAAAATGGAAATAAAATTTGAAACAGAAGTAACTGTGCTCAGAGAACTAGAAAGTAAATCTTTTAAATATTTCAAATTTTGGTTTTGTGAGTAGCAGAAAAAAAGTTATATGCTTGTATGTTGGTCATATAGTCAAGTTTAGGACTCACAAGAAACCTGCTTATATGTTTGAAATGTAAAAGCCTAACAACTAAAAGTCAGCATTTCTGTTGTATGTGTTCATATTATAACAAAAAAGCATTAGGTTTAAGTCACCATTTATTCCTTATTAAACTCTAAAATGATCGCCACCCAATCAGAAGTCAAGGTGCAATGAACGCTCCAGCTAGAGGAGAAAACAGAAAACAGACTCTGTTGAGGCAGAGGTTCCTTTACTGGAACATGTTGAGTGGTGCTAACTATGCAACTCTGACCCAAATCTCACCAGGAATCAATCATCTTTGGGTGGCTTGGGAGAATCAGCTTCCTTTCCTGCACGTTACTTACAGCTTTGATTCAGGTGGTTGCCAGGATTTTCTGTTTCCAGCAAAAGTAAAACCCAGGTCATGGCCCTGGTTTATGGATCTGCAGCTTCTCTGCAAGTTGTTTCAGCACTGAAGGTACTTCTGAATTTGGCTGTCATCCATAACAGTTGGACCAAGGATCAGACCTAAGCAAAACATATCGCTTGTAGGAGCCATGGGCTGGCAGCATGTAGGTACAACACCTCTCCTTGGTGACAAAACAAGACGAGAAGGCTCAGTCAGATGGACTTTTCCTGGCAGCCTGAAAAGAGTGACAGTTGCTAGACCCAGTAAGGGCCATGTCCCTGGAAATGCAGGTCTTAGCAGCATGCCCTACACACTTTCCTCAAAGAGAGACACCATTTGTTTATCAGAAAAAGAGAAATTGGAAACGGAGACCAATCTACAGTGAAGTGTTTCCATACTGAAGTATTATCCTCCATGTGAAGAGAAATAGCTTGCCATATCAGATGTTTTATTACTGATGTGCTAACTCTGACTGCAGGGTTCTGTTTGAAAAGTCAGCAGACCCTTACCTACAGCTGATCAAGGTCATTTCTATAACATGTAGAAAATGGGAATATCCCTTTGCCCAAACTGGAAAAGACTCTAAACAGTGACTAATATGAAGCTAAGTATTTTCTTAAGCTCGATATAAAAAAATCCCACCCTGTGTTCAAGTATGTGAGAAGTTCAGAATTTCAGACAAGAACTACTTCTGCCAAGAGGATGTTATCTGCTGTCAGTATAAAATATGTCAGATGTCATAGAAAGGACTACTTGGTGAGCCTGAAAGCTGTAAAAGTCTCAATGGAGAAATTACAAGCTGCTTTACTGAGCAGTGTATAATATTACAACTGAGGTAACAGAAAAGCAATACAGAAAACCCCCATCAAATCAATATGCACGCAGCTGAGCTGAAATGCCCTGAATCGCTCCATATTGTTGGCTCATCTGTCACTCATACTCCCTACAAGTCAGAACAGCATTACAAAACAGGAATGTCATATAGAAGTTTTTGAGGATTTATGTATCACGTCTGGCATTTGTGCTCCAGGGAGTCAACACAACCAGATCCATTGAAGGAAAAAAAAAAATAGTTTTCATCAGAAATTCCACTGATTTACCTGAAAGTGATGGAGGAAAGGAAAATGTGGGCTGTGTTCATCTTCAGGAATCAGAAGCACATTTTGCACCTCAAAAACCAAGCCAAAAGTTAGGACTATGATCCTAGAAAGAGTGTATAGCTCTGTGCAGCATAATACCTATGAACGGCCCTGCTGATCTGGGAGTGCCTTCACGTAGGCAATGGTTCTGGCATGCAGAAATATTTCCAGGATCAAGCCCAAAGTATCAGTAGCAGTCCCAGACGTGGTATCCTTAATTCCCATTTCTCAGGTCCAGTAGTAACCACCAGAAGGCAGGCTGAAAATGAGCAAGCCTGCTGTCCTAGTTATACAGTGAATTGTGCTCTTAATCACTTTAAAATTGTTTAAATCATAATAAAAATAGAAACAGATTTACACTTTTATTTTTCCCCTGAAATGTGCCTTATTTAATTTTTTCTTCACTGACCGTGAAAGCTGTTTCATTTTCATATTTTGCCAGCCTCCCCCCTCCCATTTGGAATGAAATAAGTGTTCTCAAATTGGGAAGGCTTGAGCAGCTCCTATCTGCTGACTAAAACTGGAAAAGGTCAGCTTTGACTTTGGTCCTTTATTATTGCTGGTTGTTGTTAAGTATTCTAAGTATGCCTCCCACACCTCCTAAAAGTGAAACTAACATCTGGTGCAGGAACTTCCATGCCAACATTTAGCCTCATGGCAATGCATATTTTAGCCTGAATTTCCCTCAAAATGAAAAGGCAGAGGGAACAGCAGTGATTCAAGACCCGTCAGGTTATGCTTACCTGTCAGGTTTCTTTCTATCAGCTGCCAACTAATTAAGGTAACCTTGTCAAAGTATTAAATTAACACTCGAGTGAAATGACAGAGCTTTAGATGTTCTGGTTAGAGGTTATTGCATTTCTCTCTTCTTGGCTGCAGGTGGCTTTTGCACACATGCTTCTGCTGCCCCACTGAAATAATTTTCCATTGCAACACTGAGACATTGCAAAGATGCTTAATCTTTCTTCTTCTCCAGAAAGCCATTTTTTTCTCTGTTTTCTGGTTGAATTTTATACACAGTAGGCAGACAAAACAAGGGTTGCACAGTGGAAGGATTTTGGATAGTAAAAGCACAGCATAGTGAGTCAGGATACCGTGGCCAGTTTCTCTGATTTGCTACAAACACACTGTGCAGCCGTCAGCTGCTTGGCAGAAGATGTACTTCAAGAAAAAAGACCAGGCACCAGTTTTTCAGAAGGAACTCATGTTTAAAATGGAATCTTCTGAAAGAAAATCTGTCCATGAAAATTACATTTGATGCTTTAAAGTACTGAGAATTTTGTAAAACTTCTTAAACGCTTGCTAGGTTTACCTGTGTGCTCTGCATTCCTTGATTCCTCATTGGTGTAAATTTGCCATTACAGACACTGGGGCAAAGGAATTCATTGCTGTTTAGGACATCATTGCAACCGCAGAAAAGTCATTGAGACAAACCCACTGGGTGGGCAAGAATGTAACCTGTTGTGTTCTTGCAACCCCCATTTTCCAGGTGACATTAGCAACACCTCTGAGATTTGTGATCCGGTAAATACAATTGGGGTAAATCAGCCAGGCTAGGAACTATACTAAGTTTTCAGCAAAACCTACCCCAGTACTAATATCAGAGCTGAACCGGACGATAAAGTAGATTTGTTTATGAAAAACTCAAGTAAAAGAGTCTGTTAAGTTGAAAAGAGGGGACAATCACTTGAACAGTGAAAATGACAAGCGAAAAAGGAAGCCAGAGAAGCAGTGTCAGCTGAAAGTGGAGTTAGCAGTGGATTTTATAGCTCTCCAGGGAGGGGAAGACTAAAGCCATAGAAAAAAATAATTTGCAAGCTCATCCACGCAAGAGAACAAATGATAAGGGTTACAAGCACACTTGCTTATGTTAGAGGTAAATAAGGTATATTGGAAATGAATGCTGGATTAATTAGCAATGCTTGGAATGATTATTTTGCAAGAGTAACATATGAAGAGAATGCAAGAGAGGAATTAAATCATGTAAATCCAACTAGAATGAGATTGGTTGTATTTAGAAGGAGCAAGTCATAAAACCAGGTAGGAATACCAAAGTGAGAAAAGCCTCTTGATGAAGTGCCAATATATTTGTTGAAGTGACTTGTTATGGAAGGCATGTTTGATTGCTTTCCTAAGTCTGAGAAAGTACTAAACCAGTGCTGTAAAAGCTTTGCAGAGTATATATTTAAATGCAGAGAAGTATGAGGCTCAGCACAAATTATCCAAGTGAAATGGTGCAGCAGAATATAAAGCCTTGGCATAGATTACTGGAAGCATCTGTAGAGAGACTGAAATTTAGATGTGTTAGACATCTAGTTTCATGGTCGGAAGGAGTGGAAAGCTTGCTGTATGTTTTTTTCTTGGAAATTTAAAGAAAAAAAGACAGCTGCTGGAACGGTCTTTCTTTGTGGAAACGGAGAAGGCATGCACTTATGGAATGAGAACAAGAAAGCTGGTTTGGAGAACTTTCTATGTGCCACCTCTGTCAAAAAACATGCTTGTAAGTGAGAAAATATGAAGAGAACTACCACAGAACATGCTACTATTTAATGAGATGCAAAGCTTGTGATGACTTCAATAGCTAAATCTTAATGATGGCAACACTTTCTTACATAGGCCTGAATTAAAGTGGTTGTTGTTTATACTGAAGCCTTGATAGGTGGTGAAAGGCATCCTCCACAAACAAGAGCTTCCTTAGAGGAAGCAGTTCTAATACTTGTTATAGGCAGGCTGTAGAGTGTCTCTTCGGTTTTCCCACCCACCTTCTGAAACAGTCAAAGAGCTTTGTTCTAACACCTTCAATACTCAAGTTTATGGCCATATCAGTCTGATTATAACTGTCAGTCAGTCTCCATGTTAAATCCTTCATAAGATAGATGTCATAGTTCACTTTAAAACTTGCAGTGCTTTGCAAAACCTGCTAAAAGGTGGGTGTAAAAGCTGGACTGTTCAAATGAAGAGTCCACAGCGTCTACTGAATCCTTGACTTGTTCTTCCTACTGCACCAAATGTTGGCTTTGGAGTGCTTGTTTTATGTGATATGGTTTTGTGTGTGGGTAATCTATGCCCTCCAAGATCAGCTCTACAGATACAGCACGGTATTTAAGTATTAGGTATTCTCATGACGATTTGCTTTTACAGACGTCTGTTGGAAGATAAAAGCCCTTGAAACAGAACTCTCTCTTCAAGTTGTTAACCCCGTGACTAGCTGCTGCCTTGTTAGTTCTCTAGTAAGTTATATATTATTCTGGTTTCTGTAATTATTTTCTCCAACATTAATCTGACTTACTGTTGGCATCAAAAGTCATGGATTTAACTCACGCTTTTTTTCTGCAAGAAGAAACTATATTCTTTAATATGCAAATCAGAGTGGCAAAGTTGGATGGATTTAGTCAGTATGCCCTTGAAGAAACACTGTTATGAAAAACTCAAGGTTACGGTTATGTTCCCAAGCATGATGAAAAAGCTACTTAACCCTTTAGAACAGATAAGGGGGTAGATTATTTCCTCATGAAAAAGAAATGATTTTTGTGTGACAAGAATTAACAAAAAAAATGAGAGCTAAATTAGGGGGAGGGATGATATGCAGAAGCTGAACTGTAATTTTGACAAATGCTGCAGCCTTATCTTTCTTATTTTGTTGGGCAAAATGCACATTCACATCCTAGTCAATGTGATAAACCAACCTGTCTTCATAGACACATTGCAGGAATTCACCTTAGAAATACCTTCACCAAAGAAGTCTTTCTGTGCTAACAGGTGTTAGAATCAGCAAACACAATTGACTTCAGTTACATTGCCACAAAAGGATAGTTGACCATAAGCTTCGAAGCCTGACATGGGATACTGCCATATAGATTCTTCATAGTCTGCAATGCAGACCCAGGCAAGGAAGATTTTTCTAATGTCTGCGGTTTCCCTTCAGGACGGAAGAGCAATATTGGCTCACTGAAATTTATAAAATCTCTCTTTAGCAAGTCCCTGTGCATGTGCTTTTTAAAGAAACACATATCTACTCAAAAAGCACAACTAAAAATGGATGTTTATTCTAACTTGGAATGTAATCCTGCAGTCTACATCATGTGTGAGGAGTCTAAAGCAAGAGATGCTCCCTGCAACATAAAATGTTCAACTTTGATCACTTGGATGGACAAGTGCATTCTAGAACCAAGCTTTATGTAGGATGAATATCTGTAGGCATCCTCTGATGTAAATCCAGTGTTAGGATCTCATTTTCACTTTTATGAAGACAATTAAGAGAGTTTTATGAAAAAATAGAACAACTCCAGTGTCTACTGAACTTTATGAATTGATTGTACTTCATCCTTGATGCTGCCTGAAAGCAACAGAAAGCCAGTTACATATTATCTTATTATCACTGTAAGGCATAAATGTCTTCAGTGAATTAATAGAAATTGCAGGCAAATATTTTGTTTCCAGAAAGATCAATATAATCCATACTGTACTACTTAGCTATATCAACATTAAGGAAAAATTAGCTGGGGAATGAAGTTGCTAAGCCACTGGCCATCATATTCAAAAAATCATGGCAGTTGGGTGAAGTTCCCGATGACTGGAAAAAGAGAAATATAACCCCCATTTTCAAGAAGGGGAAAATGGATGACCTGGGGAATTACAGAGCAGTCAGTCTCCCCTCTGTGCCTGGCAAAATCTTGGAGCAGATTCTCCTGGAAGGCATGCTAAGGCACATGAAAAACAAGGTGCTTGGTGACAGCCAGCATGGCTTCACTAAGGGGAAATCCTGCCTGACCAATTTGGTGGCCTTCTATGATGGGGCTACAGAACTGATGGACAGGGGTAGAGCAGTTGATGTCATCTACCTGGACTTGTGCAAAGCGTTCAACACTGTCCCACATGACATCCTTGTCTCTAAATTGGAGAGACATCAATTTGATGGATGGACCACTCGGTGGATAAAGAACTGGCTGGATGGCCGCACACAAAGAGTTGTGGTCAATGGCTCAATGTCCGGCTGGAGACCAGTAACGAGTGGTGTCCCTCAGGGATCGGTGTTGGGACCGGTCTTGTTCAACATCTTTGTTGCTGACATGGACAGTGGGATTGAGTGTGCCCTCAGCAAGTTTGCCAATGACACCAAGCTGTGTGGTTCAGTTGATACCCTGGAGGGAAGGAATGACATCCAAAGGGACCTCGTCAGACTTGTGAGGTGGGCTGATGCCAACCTCGTGAAGTTTAACCATGCCAAGAGCAAGGTCCTACAGCTGGGTCAGAGCAATCCCAGGCACAGCTACAGGTTGGGTACAGAAGAGATTCAGAGCAGCCCAGTGGAGAAGGACTTGGGGGTGTTGGTTGATGAGAAAATGAACATGAGCTGGCTTCAGTGTGCGCTCGCAGCCCAGAAAGCCAACTGTATCCTGGGCTGCATCAAAAGGAGTGTGACCAGCAGGTTGAAGGAGGTGATCCTGCCCCTTTACTCTGCTCTCGTGAGACCTCACCTGGAGTATTGTGTGCAGTTCTGGTGTCCTCAACATAAAAAGGACATGGAACTGCTGGAACAAGTCCAGAGGAGGGCCATGACGATGATCAGGGGACTGGAGCACCTCCCGTATGAAGACAGGCTGAGAAAGTTGGGTCTGTTCAGCCTGGAGAAGAGAAGGCTGCGTGGAGACCTCGTAGCAGCCTTCCAGTATCTGAATGGGGGCTATAGGGATGCTGGGGAGGACTGTTCATTAGAGCCTCTACTGATAGGACAAGGGGTAACGGTTTAAAACTTACACAAGGGAAGTTTAGATTGGATCTAAGGAGAAAGTTCTTTACTGTAAGGGTGGTGAGGCACTGGAATGGGTTGCCTAGGGAGCTGTGAATGCTCCATCCCTGGCAGTGTTCAAGACCAGGTTGGAGAAGGCCTTGGGTGAGATGGTTTAATGTGAGGTGTCCCTGCCCACGGCATGGGGGTTGGAACTAGATGATCTTAAGGTCCTTTCCAAACCTAACTATTCTGTGAAATAAGCAAATAATGCAAATCAATTATCAAACACATAAAAATAACATCATCCTTTCAGGGGCAATAGCAAATAGCATAAAGAGGACAAATAAGTAAAGCGGTATTTGATCTCATCTATCTGCACTGAACTCTCTATTTTAAAGCACCTGTCCCAGTCAGATTCAGCTTCAGCAGGCCATAGGCAAAGCGTACTCCCATTCTGCTTCTAGAAAACTGAGGTCAAGAAGAAAGGCTGAATGTAATAAAATATCAACCTGACCAAGTACAACATTTTCATCGTCTTGTGGAGATGCCCTCAGCTGGACCTAGACTTCAACAGGGCTTTTGCTCTCAGCTACTGAGTCCTTTCCCATCTTATTCCAGCATGAAGGAATGCCATGTAGCATTTTCCTCTCTTGAAAGCTTTTGGTTTTCTTGATGTTTGTCCCTGCACTACCAGATGTGCCCAAGGAATTTTTCATTTCCAACAAATTAAGCCAAACCCAAAGCTGAGCAATTCTGTGATTTTGGCAGATGAGAACTGACTGAACCATTATCTTATTAGAACAATCTTTGAGGTCCTTACCTATTCACTCACAGCCATTTATGTACTAGGCAGAAGCAATTTCCCTTCTGGTGAGTTTTCATTCTGGGATGGGCACAGATGATACACTGTTTTACAGGTCTTGGGTACTGTCTGTGATGCACAACTGCTTGATAACACTTCTGGTTCCTGACATCATTTTAGCAAGATTTTGTACATGTGAAGAACAGACACACATTCAGAGCTAAGCTAATTTTCTTTCCCTGAGCTTGCCAGGCCTGAGAAACATTGGACAGAAGCTCCTTCTGTCCAGAGCATCCTCTTCTGGTGTTGCTCCTGTGGGGGAAAAAACCAGTGTCTCCCTTACATGTCTGCTGTTAACCAGGTTAACATACAGTCCCTGTTAATTCCCTTCAGGTTGATTGCTTTGTGGGAACGTCCATGCTGGGTAATACGTATCAGTTTGGCCTTGAATGCAGCTCATGTCCTCTTTTCCTCACTTACCACATGCTGTTTATGCCTTAATCTACAACTGTTCAATTGGTTATACTTTATTCCTCCTGTATTTGGATGAGTATTTTTGCTTGTGCTGACTGCTGACACCACACAATTGTCCAAGGCTATAAAAACCTCAGCTAAGACATGTAAATACTAAGAAAAGTGGATAACAGAGTTGCTGTTACTAAAGCTTTTGGCAAATCTTGCTAAAATGGGTTCAAGACCAGACAAATGCTGAGGCTTAATACATTTTGTAATTTTTTATAAAGCTTAAAACTTACTATTAATACAAATGTATCATTTCCATTAATGTTATTAATGCTTGACAGCCTTGCTGACCTTGGCCTCTCTCTGTCCCAGGATGTGAGCTCAGTAAAGCCTTGGTTCCCCTGCAGCTCTCCTTACCCTTTGCACCTCCACCACAGCCACCTATGAACATGATGAGCCCCATTTCAGTGGCCACTCACTGGGACTGCCCCAGAGGACGCACTGCTGCAAAGCCCTGGTCAGTCCTATCTCCTCTGGGGCAGTAAGAGTGGCCAGTGCCACCATCCTGAGCAAAGGCACTGAAAACACACAGCTAACTGTATGTCCAGCTTAGCAGGCAGCTGTACAGTGTTGTGCAAATACCTGGCAGACTCAGTGCGCTGAGTGCACTGTCCTGCAGGCATGCTGCCTTACATCCCTTTCAGTGATCAGGAGAGCTGTCTTTCCAGAGGGCACTTTAAAAGGTCTCAGGACCTTTGCCTTGTAAGTCTTTTCCATCACATCAAACTGGTTTGACTTCATTAAGCCTTATTTAACTTCATTTGCTAGTGGCAGTATTTCCTATCTTGCTTATTGATGCAGGTACAATAACTAGTCAAGCCTGCAAGGACTTGGTTGGCGGTAACAGGAGCAGCGGGTACATATAAGGAGGTTACTGACAAATTACTGGCTACAGCACCCTTCAGAGGCATGAGAAAAAAAATAGGTGAAGACGTTTTTGCATTTGATAAGGTAGATTTCTTCCTGTGCCACGGTGCACCCATAGCCTTAAAATATTTTATTGAAAGGAAGAAAAATGAGAACCTAACGAGGAGATGAACTCAGCAACTAATTGTGTCCCACACTGTGCCTCGCCCTGCCAGCTACTCCAGCCAGCTCAGCTGGCTGTTTCTGTTATTTCACTTTGCCACAAAACTGATGTAGGGAGCTACGGAGACCCCTTGCATATAGGACACTCCTAGAACAGTTCCGTTGCTTTACAGTTGACTCCAAAAGTTATAAACAAAAAAAAGGGGCTTCCTGTTTTTCCTTGTTAGAGCGTAATGTTTGCATCCCAGGACTGGCTGCTATTGTTTTATTTCAACAATAGGAAATACTCCAGGCACCTAACTGGCCTGGCCATCACACACCTACAGCTACAAACCTTTCTCTGCTTTACAGCGTGGTGGCTTTTGCGGCAGAAATGCCTCCCAAGCACAGTGAAATGGCAAGCGCCAGCCATCCCTGTTACAGGACAGCTCACTGGTCACTCCACTGGTCATTCCTTCTCTCCACCATATCTTCATAGGGTACTTCTCCCTTTTTTAGCTTTTTCACTCTGGAATAATTTTGCAGGTATGATTGCTTGCTTTTAGATATCAGCCACTAGATCTACCTAGATGGCACAGAAGAGCAAGAAGCACCTGGTCCATCATAGGTAATAGTATCTGAATAACCCCAAGTTTCCAGTGGATTTGTTTAAGCTGAAATTGCCCAAAGTGTTCCTGTTGTAAAAAAAGCCCAATCCTATTCTATTCCATTTTAGCCAGAATTGCATAAGGAAACTGTACTGGAGCCCATAGATTCAAAGAACTAGAGATAGGATGTCATTAAACAGTTTTAGATTCTCCTAGTTCCAGGCAGTGATATATCTGAAATAGAAGGTTGGGGCAGTCACATCCTCTTTCTGCTCCTCCAGCCCTCCAGCACTATGTGGTGTGGAGGAAGGTCTTAAGAGGAAGAATCAGGAGTTGGGTTGTGGCAAGACACAGACCTGCTGTTTCGCTTCCCAAACACATACTTTTGCTTATATTTCATGAAAACATTGATGGCTGAACTGTGGGGCTTCATCGGTGCCTTGGCCTTGTGAGAGGCGGTATGTTAGGCTTCATACTCTTCACTATCAGTGGATGGCAAACAGAAGTAATAGTTGATTGTCTGTATAGTAGCCTCAATTTTATCTTCAGTTTTGATATCCTATTTATTGTCTTGACATGTTTAGTTAGCAACATTTTCTGCCTATGTAACATTCATGTAAAGTAAGTAAATAATGTAAAAAAAAGTAATCTCCATTGCCACTGGCCTATATATATAATTGAAAAAGGTTATGTGAATTAATACTTTAATTGAATTTGTGAAAAACAGTGAATCAGCAAACCACTGCTATTTTGCTTTCCCAGATTCAGTGGCAATCTTCAGGTTTTGCCTGTCTGGAAAAGAAAGGTATTTTGGTGTTTACTCATCTGCTACTGAAATTAACTGCAACAATCAGTCACAGCAAGTACTTTTTACCTGTGTCACTCTCTTAAAGCACTGAAAATAAAATTGAAAGAGCCAAAGGCTCCATAGTAAATTTGGACTGACAGGTACTAGCAAATATCTTGACTTTTCTCTCCTTTTTAGTTATTTGAAGATTGTAGCCTTTGGCATGCTGGCAAGAGTGGCCTCTAGGTGCTCATCCTTTGAAAGACTGCAGCAATTCTTCACCTGTTTTCACTTTTGGCCTGATGCATGGCTTGGTGAAGCATGTGGAAGCCTTTACAGGAACTTCTGTGGTCCTTAAAACTATGTGTAAGCAAACAGTTTAAACTTTGCAAGAGTTTAGCATGTGCTTTCTTCTGGCAAAGCAATACCAATGCCCATAGAGGAAGGAAGCTGCTTTTAAAATTGGATTAAAAATACTACAGTGAGTTTGACTGGGAATTAGGAATAATGCATCAGCCTGGTGTCTTACTAGAGTACTGTGCCTGGCCAGCACCAGTGCTCTTCCATGTACCTTGTACCATCTTTTGAATGATGTGGTGTGGTCAAGGTGGTGCAAAACCTGGGCACATTGGAGAGAAGTTGAAGTGCTTGTGTTAGGTGGAGTTGTTTGATGTGGCCCTTGGAAGACTGGAGCAAGAGTCAGGAGTAAGTACTCCTTACCCAGGCTATCAAAGGACATGATAGTCACTGCTTTTCTCACTTGGTTTTTACAAGTGCCTGGTAGGCAGGGATGCCCTGCTCCCTATAGGTATCAGCTGCATGCTTCAATCCCGCCTCGCCTGGGAATGAAACTCAAATCTCCCATTTTCAGCCTGAATGTCCAGAACTGGCTTTGGGCCACTGCTTAAATACCAGCTAGTCCCCTGGAAAAAGAAAGCACTGCACAGGTCTTCAGCAGATATTGGTGCACCTATGGCTTCAAACTGCAACCCCATGTACACTTTGTCCATGCAGCTGTAGAGGGGGGGGGACCACACTCTTCCGCTGAGGATGGTGGGCAAGGTGTGTGTGTAGCTGCTTGCAAAAAGTTGCCTCTGTTTTGGCTCCTAATGTCTTTTTGACAAAGTTTTCGATCCAGAGCCTCATCCCTCCCACCTCTCCTTCACAGCAGTAAGTAGTCTCTGCCCTCCTGCCCAGCATCTGCTGGCTGAAGCTGAAAGTGCCCAGTGGTGACCTGTGATTTCCCTCTGCTGCTCCCTCCCACTTTTCTAGCATAAAGCTTTGCGTGTATCATGCTGTTGCTATTCAATTTTCACTACATTAGGTTGTTAGTCATATTTATGTTCTCAGTGCATAAAATCTCTTGCTGGCTCCATTCCACTCTTAGTAATTATGGGTGTGTATCCGTCTTCACACACAAGCTCCAAGTTTCTCTATTTTTAGGGCTCTTGTTTGTTGTGTCATCTCCCCTGCCTTGGATTGCTGTCTCCATCTCTCCTCTTGATACAAGCAGTAGCACTAAACCCAGGGCTCTCTCTGCTTGCTGGCAGGAGAGGATGAGTAACAGGGGTGGAGGAGTTGAGGAAGCCTCCCCTGCAGCACACTGGCTTGCACAGCCTGCGCTGTGCCAAGGTATAAAAAGTAAGTCAGCGTTTCTGAGCTGTAAGTCTCCTGGTGAGATGCTTCTGCAGGCTAATGCAACCCAGTCCCAGGAAACAATTATTCCTGAGCCCTTACATGGAGCACATGCCGGGATTCCCAGCAATTCACAAGTAAATTAATGGCTTGGTTTTTGTTTCTTGGCTGTGGTCTAGGTAACACTGGGGCCAAAATGAGTTTTTTACAGCACGTTCCTATTCAGTGGCACCAGCCTTCAGCTTTTGAGTTTCTTCCTACTGGTGTAGTTAAACTATCTCTCTGTAAGCAGTGGCAGCTCGACTCTTGCAGCTATGAGTTGGGAGTTCTCAAAAATACCTCTCCCCTTCACTTTGAGTTGTGGAGTACTTTGAGCTTATAAACCTGGTGGAGAGGGATGGGGGAAGAAACGACTTGAAAGCTGGAAGTTAAGTATCCAGTTAACACCTTAAATAAATAATGGTATTTGTAGGCTGTGTGAATCTAGGCATCAGTCTACGGAGTCAGCTTCTGAGTTTAAACATATTGCACTATGACCAGCGATTCTCCACAATACAGTAGGATTTATTAATAGAAAATATGTCAGTAGGAGTTTGTCTTTGTACATGTTAGCAACATGTACAGTGAAAACACATTTTTTTTCTCAATCTATATTGTTATAGTTCTTTTGTGTTATCTGACATAACCATTTATATTTTGGGCTTAAATACGTTATTTGTCAAAATGTACTTTCAGTGTTAATATACCTTTAAAATCATAGTTTATCTTTTAAATATTGAATTCATTTTTTTTTTTCAAATCAATATTGCTCATGTTAGTGCAAATTTGTTAATCTTGAGATAGGTTAACCATTCCTTCCAGACCATAAACAGCATTTAATAAAACAGTGAGATTTATATAGCTCTACACAGCTGAACAAGATTCTAATACGAAGCTTGTTAAAAAAAAAAATCCGACATTTTACAGTACATCAATTGCATTTTATACATTTGTTTTTGGAACAGTTTTGATTCTTCTCTATTTCTGTGTGTGATCTAGTACAAGAATGAAGGGAACAGCAACGGGTAATGATACTTTCCTCCATATTAAAAAGAATGCATCATAGATATATCTTGCTCAGTATGGCAGCAGTGTTGGATTTCCAAGCCTGGAAAAGAAGCTGGGTAATTCAACACCTTCTCAAAACTCAGTACAGCAAGAGTGAACGTTATCAGTCAGAGCGCTTGCCACTACAGAAGAATGGAAACAAAACAACACAAAGTATAGACAAAAGGTATTTTATGCCACTTGATCGATCCAGAATCTCTCACTTGAGCAATGGTCAACATTTGTCTCCAAGTAATTCCTATGAGGAGCTGAAAGGGGGCAACGTGGGCGTTTCAGTAGCTTGAAGAATGGAAATAAATCTAACTTACAATAACCTCCTGTCCTACGAACTTCAAACAGAATGACAGATCCCCTCTGCCTATTGGCAATGCGGTGCCTGGAGAACTGCACCAGCCTGGTGGTTATCAGGCAGTCAAGAACTTCAAGTTGTGAGTGACATTCTTTATTAAAAAAAAGCTTTTATACTGAAAAGGTGCTTTGTTCAAAAGAGCACTGCAAATGTCACTTATTAAAAGGAATGTAATAAATAAAATATAAACAACCTGTGTCCAAAACTATGAATAATATTTTTATCTACCTCGCTATACATCTGGCCCACTGTGCCCCTCCCACCCACCCTGTCTTACATGTGTTAAAAATTTTTTTGCATGCGATTTTTTTCCCCGTTTACTACAAAGAGCAGATAAGGTTACATATCGTACACTGGGAAAAGCTGCCAAGATATTTAACTACAGTCCTAGATTACCGACAAACCAATGCTACGTCACAACACCCGCCTGCCTGAACTACTCGGGCTGCGTCCTACAGAGCAGGCGATGACTTGCGAGAGACTTCTCCCCCTGCACACAGACAGAACTGTGCCAGGTGATGGTAAGACTATTACAATGACTAACCACAGAGATGCCTGCAACCTAAAACAAACTCTTTAACTGCAATTGAAGCAACTTACAACTACTCCATTTGTGGTAGGTCTTACACTGTGAAAACAGTACGCTGAACTGTTGCCTGAACCAAAGAAATGAAGAAATGCTAAATTCTTTAATTTCCAGAATCCCAAGAGCTAAGATGAATATGCCAGCTCTTCTGGCCTCCTAGCTTAGCTTCCTTTTCGTTTAAATAATAACGATAATAAAAAATATCTCTGTCCTTTACATTTCCATTTCTTTTGGGTTTTACTTTAAATACACAGAAATGGGTTGGTATCTTTCATATCTGAGGAATGTATTCTGGGTGTTGGGTTTTCTTTGTAGTATGGGTTAAAAGAAACGATTGTCCTAAAAGTTCAGGAATTGGACCTTTCTATGAAACTGAAGAGTTTGGAGACTCCAAACTTTAGTCCGTTGGGTCTTTGTTTTTCCATTCCCTCAGGGAGATGGCAAGATCAAACTCTGCCTTCCTTGAGCACTTGTCGTTGGTGGCTGGAGAGGAATGAAATTTCCTCAAGAGAAGATCAAGAGATGATATTTTAAAGGAAATGGCACCTAAGGGTGAAGGAGTCAGTGAAAAAAATCTGATAACCCCTTCCTTTGTGAGTATGCGGCTGGACAATTTTGAATTGCTGTCAACGGTTAAGAAAGTGAGTAAGAGAAAGCACATACTGGAGTTTCCACTGTTTAAAATAACTGAAAATCAAACAAAAATTGAAGATTGAATAAGGAAAACATTGGATGAGAAGAAGTCTTACGCCACACAAACACACACACTCAAACATACACACGCACACAGAATACTATGCATACGTGGACACACACATGTAAGAATGTATATTTGTATGGTAGGTTCTTGGAAATAGACATTCTTAGCAAATATGGATGACAGATCAATTGTAATTTATTTTCTTTTAACACTGTATCATCATAAAGAAAACTGGTATAAATGAAAAAAATCTATTTCAAATATCTACATCTAAAATTTTAGGCAGTGAAAAAGCACTTTGTTGACAAGGAGTGTGGAATGATGAATGTTAATTGTCAGAAACTGCTGAATGCCTTTTTTTGTTTTTAGTTGCCACAAACAAATTCACATATCAGAACAAACAATACTGCTAAATATTCCTTTATGTTTTTTTTTGATTTTTTCTTTTTTTTTTTCTTTTTTTTTCTTTTCTTTTTTTTTTTTTTTTGGTAAAACGCACCGGGGAAAAGAAAACAAAAACCTGGAAATTCATACATCTTTCAAAATTTGAAATTGAAGCAATATTTAGAACCATAGATGAAGAAACACCGTGGCATTGGTGTAATATACACAATGCACTTCTTTTTTTTTATCTGTAATGTACATCAAATACTTTACAACAATGCATTAACAAAAGGCAAGAAACATCTTGCTGTACAGAGGAAACCCCAAATGCAACTTGAAGCCTAGATTCACAATGAATGAGGATATTAAACAAAGTGTGAGAAGCTGTTCCCCATAAAGTATGTACGCTGCTCAGTTACTTGTGCTTAACTCCTGACCCACATCCACTGCCATGTTCTCCCTCCTTCCTTCAGCCACATTCAATATACAGCACCAAACTTTAGACTCTACAGGCCAACAATGAAGTTGCCCCACACTGTAAAATATATATATGTATATATATTTCCTTCTAATTACTCCCAGGTTTAGCTTTTGTATCTTTTAGCCTTCTAAAAAAATCTCTTAAATTCTTCCATTCTGGTTATCTGGGCCTTCCTATGGAACAGGCTTTAACAAACTAAATCTGCAGGAAAAAAAACGTCTTGTGGTATGCATGCACATGCACAGTTCCTGGAGCTTTTGTATCTGCCCAAGTCTCAAACCCAGGAGTCGGGAGAGGCTGGATAGTGGCTTGTTTCATAGTTAAGTTCACTATAGGGACGAGCAGCTGAATAGAAGTCGACATAGTTGCCAGTTGACTTTAGTCCCAGGTGCATGTTGTATTCGCTTGCAGGTGGGCGATGATGCACTTGGTCCTCAAAGAAGGACTCGTCATAGTTTCTTGTTGAATTCTGAAATGGCTGATATGGTTCATAATCTTTTCTGCTGGGCTCCTGTGGAACTGGCTGTGTTGAAACCTGAAAGAGTTAATACCCCCAGTTTGTCAGATTCAACTTATTGTGGGCAACAGGATGGAAGAAGGAGTAAATCTCATGTTTTTCATGCTGGAAGTACCAAGTTGTGCATAAGCTTAACATCTCAAGGTGTTGCTTGGTAGTGAATTAATCCTACAGCTTTGCCTTGTCATTGTATTTCTTTATATCTATTTAATGTTTTTATTAAATACATTTATTATTTAATATTATTGCTGCTCAAGATGATGGTTTGCTTCAAATGAAGTTCAAGCATCACAGCTTACAGTTACTTCTGTAACTACAATCTGTGTGTAACTTACTGACTATTTTGCAGCTATATAACACAAACATTGGTGGCCAAAACTCAGCCTTGCAAAATTTGAATGGAAGTGTTATACACTCCAAAAATACTAAACATTTTGCAGCTGCCTTTGCCAAAAGTGAGATTTAGGGTGGTATCGTATCCTTAAGAACCACTGACAGTATGCAGGGCACTGACATGAGGAAATTTCAATCTAAGTAAGTGCTCTAAAATGTGTTCAGCTAACTGTAAGCAGAACCACCTTCTTGCCACCTCCTCAACACTTCATGTTGGCAATCTTGTGATGTTGGTACATTCCAGGAAGTTGCCTTGATGCTGAAATATTTATGAGATGCAAAAAAAAAAAACCCTTGGGTGGTCCCCTAAACCTAAGTTTTCCATAAAGTTTTTTGCAGGCAGCCTTAGTGAGTCTCTGGTTTTAAATCTGGGACTTAATTACAATCTGAAAACTGTCATGCTAAGTAAGTATTTCAGTGGAATGCTATCTTTTGTGTTACGCCACCTCTGTAAGCCTGGGCAGTTTTGTGACTGCAAAATGATACAGCTTTTCAATCTTCAAATGGTCATCCCCTGGAATATTGGTGCTCAGATGGCAGCGGCAGGAGAATGCATACCCTGCTGACTCTGCAAAAGTTGATAATGCTCCTTTAAGAAGAGAGGAACGGTTGCACTGCTACGGCCCAAACTCTGTGGCATAAAGCACGTCTGTACTGGACTCCATGCGTAGGGTGCAAAATGCTGCCTATGTCTGCTGCCCCAACAATCCCACAAGTGATTGATCTAACAAGACTGGGCGCAGTATTAGAACTGCACAAAAGAGAACAACTACTCTAGCTTCTATTTCTAGTACTGCTATCCAGGTGTACAGGACCTTCAGTTCCTCCTTTAATTTCATATATTCAAACACAGGTGTTTAATTTTGGATGCAGGAGAAAAATTCTGTCTGAAGCAACCTACTTATATGACAAAAAGCTAAGAGACGGTTGTTTTTTGAGTAGAAAATAGGGGACTGAAGTAGTACTTCTGCGTTCTTTTCAGCTAAAACCATTCTTTCCAATATGTCAATCATAAACCTGACATTTCATTGAGAAAGCAAGTGCAAAAAGGTGGAAAACTAGAGGGCTTTGGGTTGTTTTGTTTTGCTCAGATTCTCGCCCCTCCAAATCAAATTGGTTGATTCATGACTGCAATTAGACTGCACCTGCTCCTTCAACACCACATACCCTTATTTCCTCCTTAAACGCAATAAAAGCAGAAACACCTTCATGCACTGTCTTGCACAAAGAAATATGGTGCACTACAGGAAACACTGTCTAATTAAAAAAAGAATAAAGAGAAATGGGGGAAAAGAATATCAGAAACTCTCTTCACCTGAAGTTTGTGGATTAAGACCGAAATATCGGTCTCTTAAATGGAAATTTCAGGTAGCCTAGCAAAAAATTTTGGTGAAAAATCTTTTTTACTACATATTAATTTACCTGTCTGATACTAGTATGATTTTTCAGTGTTTTTCTTAAATGTTTTTGGCCTCATTTTAGATAAAAGTACTGTAACTTATGCATATTACATAGGCAAGTTGTGAAACTATTGAGGAGTTGTAATTAAGGATAAAGTAGCACTACACGTAATGATGAAACAGAAGTCTATGGATGCAGAAAAATGTCTAATTCCTGGGGACCAAAGAAATAATACATTGGAAATTGCAGACGTATGACTACCATACACATCCATAGAGCAGAGGGCCTTTTTCTGTGAGCAGGGACATCTTCAACTAGATCAGGTTACTCAGAGCCCCATCCAACCTGGCTCTGAATGTTTCTAGGGATGTGGCATCTATCCAGAACTTTAAAGGTATTCAGGTCCCGAGCCCCTCTTGCCTTCATTCTGAACTACAGGCTTAAACACCTTAAATAATTTTTCTGCATATGCTATCATAACCTGTTGGATGTTTTTGAAATTTAACTGAAATTATCCATTAGCGTAAGGAATATAGCTTCTTTGAAGCCAGTGGAATTGCTAGCATTTGTGCAAGTGGGTGACTCAGTTCCTCTAATCTAGATTTACCAATCTTTGTGATGTTTTTCTTCATTTCCATATAAGACGTTACATTGGAACTGTGGCATTTTTGTCTCTCTACCTACCTGGTTATGTTTGATATCTTCAGCAGGCGCACCATATGAATTCCTGTACAAAGTTGAGATTCCAGTGTTCTGAGCTGGAGAGGGGAAAAAGGAAGGAAAAAGCAGGTTTACCAAACATACCTCTTTGGCCTCAAAATGAATTCTTATGGCTTCATTAAATGCCTGTTCCCCCCACAAAAAAATCTTCAAAAACATTTGCAGATTTCTGTTTTCTCTTCCTCCCACAATACAGTCATAATTTTTGCTTTGTTGTACATGCATGTATATGGTATACACTTATTAACAGGTGCTATGTCATGTTCATATCAATCTTGTGCATTTCACATATAAATCAACAAAATAACTTCAATAAATAACAAAATATACAGCTAGTATTTGGTAATATATATCAGGTTACATATGGGATTTTATACCACACATACACTGAACAGGTAACAGGTGTAAACATTAAGAAACATTTCAGTCCTTTCACTTCAGTTGGATGATGTGGATTATTATTATCCTATGGCATCATAAAATTATTCATGGAAAAAGTGATTAAATGCAACTGAAAAAACGAGTTAAACAAGAAGAAAAAAAAGCTGTATGTAGACTGAATAGGCCTGGCCAAGACAGTCTGAAACTCTTCTGCTACTTTGTTCTCAGATGCCCTACCTCTAAAATGCAGGGAGCAAACTGAGCGATGAATTTGAAAGCAGAAGTAATTCTAAAGACAAGGATAACACAGTTTTCAAAATAACCCATTCTTTCCCACCGTGCCCCCCAAAACCCTGTGAAAAGCTAAGGCTCTTCCCTGCAAAGCTGACTTCACTGATCACACTGATTTGGCTATCTAGCTGAAGCTTAGTTTGCTGGTCGAACTGAAAAGATTACAGTTATTTCTCATATCTGAAAGTGTAGTATTTGAAAGATGGCAGTAATTTTTGTCCGTGTGTGTGGCTGCTGCGCACCATTCTTACCAGGCATGCATGTTATTGACTTTCCAGACATGAGAATTAATGATTTGTTACCATCACGAGGACTCTCATTATAAAAGCATGTGCCTGAAAATAAAAGTTGAGTAGTTGTGAATCAGTCATCACTGGAGACGAAACATGCTGGGCACATGACTTCTCTCAGGTCCCTGTGTAATGGTACAAAACCTGAAGGCACCAAAGTGTTGCTTTTAATACCTTTGCACCTCAAAAACTTTCGTAGTGAGGACTAAGCATCAGAGCTGAAAGCTGGGTATGGGACCCATGCTAGCCACATTGCTAAGAAGAACCACAGTTACTGAAGAACCACTTTCTTTGTCAACCTGCTAGCATGGATCCCAGCATGTACAAACTCTTCCCTCTGCTCCATGTTGCTGTTTTACAGATTTTAGATCATGTTCTTAAATATCTCAAGTGTGTCCTTGGAACAGGATAAAGACAGGGATTATATGGTAGGGTGATGAGCCCTAACAGCTGGAAAAAAAAAAGACATTTCACTTCATAACCATTAATAGGTGTGAAAAAACTTCTTCTTGAAGAGCTGGATGCAGTTACTGAAACAGTGCATAGTCTTGTATAGGAAATGGAGAAGAGCTCTGGAGGTCTCTGAGGAGTGCGTCAGGATCCTTTTTTTGAAGCGGGAAGAATACGAACTCTGGTTACAGATGCTGGATGGTCTTTTCCAGAGGTAGGTACTCTTACCTGCACCTCTGTGCTACTAGATGATAGCAGATGGAAATGCGAAGTGCTTGATCTTAGATGTAAAGTGCTGAAAGCTTGATCTGCAGAGGTTCTCTCTGTTCAGGCTGCATTCTGTCACCTAACCTGAGTGGTGTGTGAGACTTATTTCAGTGTTTGGTTTTTAACTTATTTATTTATTCTGGCAGCATCCTCTGCTTTAGAGTTAAAAAGTCCCCCTCCTGATGATAGTCTTTGGTATTAGAGGAGTCTGCATCAGCATTGCTATTTATGGTGCATCTCATGATGGCATGACTCTCAGTAGTACAACTGCCAGATCTTCCCTTGATATCATCTTCTTTTCATGCTGTTTCTGCTTGCCCCACAAACTGCAAGAAGCTGGGTTATACAAATTCCTTTTCTCAAGATCCAGAGATTCTCATAATTAGCATTTCAGCTAACCATTTTGTGAAGTGCTACTTCTTGAAAAAGATGAAAGTGATATTCAATGTGTTGGAATCTCATAAACCCAGGAATAACCTCCTGTAACCATTTTGTTTTCATGTATATGGATGGCAAGGTAAGCAGGGTTGAAGTTTCCTGCAAGCAAGATTTTAGTCAGGCATGACCAGACGAGACAATACTATTCATGGTTGGTTGATGTCAAGAATAAAAGACTGGTATAAGGTGCGACATCTGAGGGTTTTATGAAGAATGTGATGAAGAACAGCAAATTAGACACATGCTAATTAATTTGTATGTTGTTCCTACAGGCAATCAGAGAGACTTTAAGGAGCATCATAACCTTTCCATCTTTTTACAGGTATGTAAAAAGGCATATTGTACATATGTGCCACTAACAGCAAATAGCCATGACTATTATAAAACCAGAAATAGTTTACAGTTGGTGCATAGCTATCCAATTCATTACTGTGACATTTGCACTGATACACCGTCACATGCCAGATCAAAGACTTAAGGTCTCCCAGATCACATATTCTGCAATGGAAAATTGACAGTATCGGCTTGTTAAAATAGCTGCAAGGTCTGTGCTGCTGTGAAATCAGTGATGAGTACAAATTCACAAGTTTAAAATGAAAAAAATAATCAAAAAGGTAGCATTATTTTCTTAATGTAATAAAACCAATGACACAGCAAACACTTGGAAATGAATGCTAAGAGTTCAAGTCTTGACTTAGTCTTACTGGGAGGCTGGGACAGTTCTCTCTGGAGGGAATGCAAGTCAAGCAATATAGCTGCTAGCAGTGCACACAGCCCCCTCCAGTACCTGCTTCTGAACAAGCAGGCAGTATCCCTGGGAACTCCGTTCCTGCTCTGCCATGCTTCAGTGAGCAGTTGACTCTTGCTGTCCAAAAGCAGAGGGCAAATATAAGAGAAAAAAGGGAGAGGATGAGCTAGCTGAACGGACAGATATTGTGTGGTTAGAATCTGATTTTTCCTGTTAATGCTGTATACAAACTATCATAGTAAATTTTTCAAACAGGAAGAAAGGAACATTAATGAAATAATGTTCTTCTTTAAAACATGGCAAGAGAAGGGGAAGGGGTACAAGGTCTAAGAGATGGAGATTTTCCAGCAGCCACACTTTCTTACAGAGATGTGAGAACTGCGGCTACAGACGAAGAGATTTGAGGAGTGATGAGTGTATTTTATGCAGTACCTAAACATCGGTACGTGATAGTACTGAAGCAGCGGTTTTTACAAAGCAAAACTGAAGGTTCTAAAATGAGTACTGTGATCAACCTGCAGTATTTTGTGACTGTATTTCATAAAGAGCATTACAGAAAAATACCTTCTTTTTTCCCCCATTTAGTTTTCAAGGTGATACCAGTTAAACAAAAAAATCATACAGCTCCCCATAGCAGTTTTCTGCAAAGCTGACAACAGCTTTCAAAATTATGTCACACTGTGGTCTATGTGACAAAGGTATCCCTGACTGAAGCTGTCCTCATATACCCCAGTCACTTGATTCATGGTTTAACATTCAGCTTTCAGTTCTTTCAAGTACTTATTCTGAACACATTTACAGATACTTTGAAAAAGCAAGAGGCTAGCCTTTCTCCCTCAGAAACACAGACTGATAGTAAGAAAGGAACACTCAGCTAGACATAGAGTGTCTTCATCTGGTATCACGTAACCTGCTTTTCCTGATTTAAGTAGCAGGACTCCATTTTCTAAAATCTAGTTCAAGACAGTAAAGCAAAATGCTTCTATGCCTCACAAATCTCACCTACCACAGATCATTACCTGTCACTGCCACTGCCACCCTCCTGCATGGTGAAAGATGAGGTAAGGGCATGAGAAAAGATGGTTTCTTAAAGTAATAATGAGTAGCCTTAGTATCTGTAGCTATTGTAAAAGGTGATGGTAGTTGGTTGTGTTCTGTATGTGTGGACTTGAAAACGTTTAAAAACCAAAAGTACAGATGACTGATTCTTTAAAACCAAAAGAAAATATATTAATCAGAATATGCTTCTGCTGGTGAAAGTGAAGATAGAGGGTGCAGTCTGCGATGCACAGATTACTTCAGTGAGGGAACTAACACAGTAAAAGAAACTTTAGAATAGGTGTTCCATGACAGTATACAGTAGCCACATCTTCCCTGTTCTGAAGGAAGACACCATCGCGTAATTAAAGTTATCATATGCACCTAAAGTTTCTGGGCTTTTGTTTTGTTTTTTTTTAAATAAATATAATAGGTTTTGTCTTAAAAATATACTTTAGGTGATAAAATTTTATTATTGGTTATTATTTTCTGCAGAGAAGAGATGGACTGTAAATATAAAAGACATCATAAACCTGTGAAGAGGGCAATGAGAACTTTGATATTGTTCCTCTTTTTTTTAGTTGTCCTTGTGAAATCGATGTAAGTTATTATCTTCAGCCACACTGTTTACTCCATTTTCCCCAGAGGTTTCCTAACAACTCCCCACAATGGCGAGAAGCCAACATTCTATTTCAAAAATCCATCAAAACCCCTTAATTTCAGTCCCAACCAAGAGGTCGTAAAATTTCTGAACTATAAACTGCGAAGAGCTTTGGAGAAGAACATGGAGACAGTCATGGATAAATGGGAACTACAGGTGTGGCTTTACATTCCGTGTAAACCTGTAAGTCGAAGAATGCTTTGTGTGATACATCAGCTTGGCACAAAATACAAGAGCAGCTCAAAACATGCATACATCAGGTGGAACCTGAAAAAACATTTATCCCATAGATTCCACAGATGCATTAGCTGCAAAGGACTGTCTGACCCACAAAATGAAAGACAGAGATTGCAATGAACTTGCTACATGAACTTCTATTAGACCATTCAAATAAAGCCAAAATGTCTCACAATTGAAATTACAAATACTGATTTAATATCATTCTTTAATGAAATATTTATTATTTCCTGAGCTACAAATATGTTACATAAATTTCATGTTGAATGTTGAGGCACAAGACTCCTTTTGTCATTTTCTTTTGTTCTTAGAACGGTGCTTAATTTGAACTTAGAGCAAATGAGCAGAGATTTGGTGATCTGAAAGAAAGAGAAAGTGATTTGTTAACTCCATATTAATTCGTACAATGGTCATGTGTGATTGTGAAATATTATTGCCCTTTTCAACTTGATTTTGGTTTTCATTTTTCTCACTGAGCTCAGCAGCTGGAAAAAGTCAATAGCTGATCATGATGCTGAATCTTTCAAGTTTCCTTACTAAAAGCCCACTCAAAAGATCAATAAGAACAGACAAATACAAGCAGATATTAAAGGAAAACATGATGCAAAACTCAAAGTGGAGCAAAGGTTGAAGGGGAAGTACAAATCTCACACTCCAAAAAGTATATTGAAAGATAAAGGAAATAAGGGAAACAGGAATGGGAGAAGAAAAGCACTGCAGTGAAAGACAAAATGAAAAGGGTTGGGGAAAAAGAAAACTCTATTTTTTTTTTAATGTGTGGCAAAAGACAAGACTACCTGTATGTAAACACACGTTTTCCATATGGAACACTTCTTTTTGGGTGAACCTTCTAATCTAATCTGGTAGTCTGAATTTGCAGATAAAGCCAGAACAAAATGCTAGTGTTTCTGCCTTTTCAGCCTTCTGTTCTTACTCCTGAGATTCCCTCTTTGTGGGTCCTTGACAAAGTACTGAAAGAAACACAGTCCTGTCCTTCACAATCACACAAATAAGGACCACTGAAGTGCTTTAGAGAAACACATTGCGCAATGACTATGAAACACTCAAAATATTACAGATATATAAAATGCAGTACCTTGACTGAATATGCTGCAATCTCATGCAGTACTCTGCAGATGTCATTCAGGAGACTCTTAATTTCAGTGGCTTCCAAATGCTCTTGTTATTCCTCATCTTCACGTTTTCACTTTTGTGCTAATTAATGTTCCATATTGCATTTTCACACAAAGGCTGGCCTTTAGGTTTTGATTACGCAGCAGTGAATAACACAGTAGATGCAGTATGACTATCATCGTATCCTGAATACGGTCTTGAAAACTAGTACTGATGGCCTGATTCTGAGGCAGCATGTTCCTGATGTCCCCAATGAGCTGAGGAACCCAGAGACCCCCCATTCTGGCATCCTCTGAGTAAGACTTCTACAGAGGGTATAGGGGACAGTAACAGTCATTCAGAATGTGCAGTGACTCCTCACTGTGGTCGCATTTGGAGAAGAGGACACCACACTGCTCAGTACTATGTAAGTGCAACAACATGGTCAGTAAAGGTTATATAAGCCTGTGCAATGGTGATGGGAGACCAACATGTATTTTTCAAGAGAATTAATTAAGAGGTGCAGTACTGGGCCCAGCACTCAAAATTTTGTAATTACTGAAATGCTGACAAGTTAATGAGCTCACCAGGGGGGACGGGCCTTCAGTGAAACCTGCAATAGGTGCCATAACACACAGAGAAAAAACTGTTGCATTTAAATCAGCCCAGCTGGGAAAGGAACACAGACAGAATTCACAACCACCACCAGATTTCCTAGGGATGACTGATGTGCAAAATAAGCTAACTGGCCTTGGAAAGCCATTCCCTGTCAAAGACAGATGTTAGGGCACACGCTCAACCACTGTCATACTTGCAGAAACAACACTAGTTAACTCAAAGTGATCTACCAACTTCCTTCTGAAATGAACATGTAAAGTTACAAAGAAACATAAATCTGATTTTATAGCCTTCTCTGAAGAAACATGGTCTTCACAAATCTTTTTCACATACCATTCTGTTCATTAGGATCCAGTACTTATTCAGCAAACCCAGCCAAGCCTATAAAATCAGCTGATTTTTACATATGCAATGCAAGCATAAACTCACCTGTCATGGTGTCTTTCCTGGAAGTGTGTTCCCCCTTACTTCCATGGTAAGTGGCATTTGTTCCAGTTGATTCATAGTCTGTTTTTCTTTCTTTTAGGCTGATCATTTCCCGAGGTGAGGCTGGGGCACTTGCTAGATCACAAAAACGGATTTGATTTTTCTTGCCACATATGACTGAACATATGAATGTTTAACTTTAGAGTAAACATTTCAGTAAAATGTATACTTGTTTGCATACTAAAATTATGCTGTTTGAAGAAACACTACCCCATTAGGGAGGAAAAGAAAAGGTGCTGTTATTTCAAGTACAGGACAAATGTATTCATGCAACAGTCAACTCCAAACATAATTTTCTCTCTGAATGTTTTACTTTTTTTCACCTATACTCAACAACTAAGGTGATCATTGCAAAAAAAGTACAATAATTAAAAACTTGCTTTCCAAATTCTTTAACTTGTCAAAACTTTCTGGTATAGGCACTTCCTTTTTTTTTTTTTTCAAAATGATTTATTTATTTCTGTTGAAAAGACCATTAACTATCGACTGTGTGGAAAAAAAATGATACAAGATGATTTCTTCCTTTCTCTCTTGAAAATAAGCAAACCAATTAAAGGATTTTAGTAGAGATGGGAAGAAAAGAAACACATTTTTCTTAGAAAGCATATAGCAAAGAATGCCTAACACTTAAAGGTAACTTCAATAATTATCTGTCTTTAAATTTCTATGAACAATTGCCTTTAGAACAACAACTGCTACTTTAAGCTATTGTTAAAATGAAATCCTTCACCTATACTTGTGGTATGGCTAAGAGAAGGAAAGTACAAGGTGACTAGAAGGAGAACTGGTGTGTACTTGATTTTCATGTACTTGAGAATGTGAAGCTGATCACTGGCACTGATTATGAAGACTTAGAGACTGTGATGCTCAGGAAAAATATAACACCTTTCACATGAACTGACTTCGCTGTATGTAGGAGTAGGCAGATACAACTCACTTTCGCTGTTGTGGAGAGCAGGGGAAGGAGTGCAGGGCAAGTGGCAGCACACACCAGAGCCTTGTGAAGGCAGTGTACAAAAATAACTAAAGACTGGCGCTTACTTCCACACCCTCTCCTACCTCCACCCAGGTATCTGGTATGTCAAAAGAACCTCAAAAGCAGTAACAATGTCCTTCCCTAAAAGGAAAGAAAAGTCTATACAAAAAACACAAGCTCATTCGTTATGCTTGATCATGAACAGTATCTTTCAGCCTCTCTAAACTATGTTACATTTTTTAGTTAAGGAATAGGGAAGCAAAAGTGATGCTGAATTCTGCTTAGATTGGTTCTGTTGGCGTTGGCTTCTGTATGCAAAGCAAATGCAGGACAAAAGTTTTTTCTTATGAGGCCATTAAAATTTGGGATTGCTTCTAAATTGCTTGTTTATAGTGATGTAATTCTAAAGCTGATAATCCAGCAGGTGTAAAGAAATGTGACATTAAATTTCCAAATCAGCTAATGACAACTTAAGTCTAAGAGGGAACAAACCAGAATGCAAACCTTGAAGAAGTTGCTTACACGGGGATGCATTTTGTCTCTTATACTTCATTAATGCTCTTAAGCACTCTGGTGTTTCGAACACAATTGACCAATACAGACAAAAACACCTCTCTTTGTTCTCTGTGGGAATTGACTCTCTCTTCCTATGTGAGAACAACTACTTTCTGGCAAGTGTTAAAATCCAGAAGTGCCCTCTTTCAGAGCCTTTACTGGAAGCAGATATGAAATCACTGGTTGACATTAGACTGAAAAGTGGTATCAAGGTTTTCTATTCTTAAAGGACACAGAGAAGAAGACAGAACTCTTAAGTCCTAGGGATGAATGGGACATTGTGAGTTCATTTACTTCAACTCTTTACCCCAAGGTAGGATCCAGTATACCAAAATATTTCTTGACAGATTTTAATCTAAAACTAAAGATCTCTAATGACAGAGAACACATAACTGCTCCAAGCAGTCTGTTCCAGTGCTTTGTCTCCCTCCTGTTAGGAAATGTTCCCTGATGCCTAGCGTGACTCTTCGCTGCTCATTATTTCCAGCTGCCTGCTATGAAAGTAGAGAAAGTTTATGCTGTCCCTCTTCACAGCTGGCTTGAATACTTGGTGTGTACCTCTTCCCGCTGACCCCGTCTTATGTCTCTCTTATTTGAGTTAAACAATTACAGTACATGCAGTGGTTTTCATACCCTGATTTCTCCATCTCATGATTCATGTGTGCAACTGACAAAAAATCCCTAAATAATTTCAAAAGAACTTTTGTCCAGCCAGCTATTCTCCTTATAATTTATTTGTAAAGGACTGGATCTTTTTTCCCGTTTGGACAGTATCTCCAATTTCTCAGTATCACTCTGAATTCCAATATTGACCTTTAAGGTACATATGTTTCTCCCAGGTTTGTGGCACCTGCAAAGGTAATAGGCATCTTTTGTGTATTATCTGGGCTATTAATGAAGCCACTGAAGACTACTGGGACCCAGGCAAACCTCCAAGTAAAGCACTCCTCCATTTTGGCACTAAACAATACCCATTCTTTGTGAATGGCTTTTAGTCAGTTTATTTACCACACATGACACTTTCTGGACTGTTTTCCCGGTTGCTCTAGCTTGCCTATAAAATTATTTTCTGAAAAAGTCTTACTGATTACAGTAGATTTCACTTACTGACTATTGTTTCCATAAAGTGCTTTAACTATGTTGTAGTAGGAATTCAGGTGCATTTTGTAAGAACAAATCGTACTAAACCAATGCTTGGATTTGATACGGATACTACTGGTCAGACAGTAACTTATGCTGTGTAGAAACAGATACTCCTAGAGTTAAGCAGTATCTTGTGTTCCTACTCTTTGAGATGCTCAGACTGTGATTATTTGTTACAGCAGTTTTCTAGAATGAAGTTGGGCTGACTGGTCTGTAATTACATGGGTCCTCTTCCTTCAGAAACCAGCACCATATTAGTCCTTTTGCAGTCTTCTGATACTGATGATGGCAGTAAGATTTCATCCAAAATTTCTCTAAGAAGTATGTTCTATAAGCAACAAAGTAACATAAGTGAAGAGACAGTTCTGGAAAGAGAACTAAGATCTTGGGGCCAGACATTTCAAGTGTCTTGTACTTACAGTCAGAATGAGATTTTGGAGAAAGAAAAACGGAACAAGAGCCCTTTACGGACTTGTGTAATGACGGATTTTGAGAACTGAATAGCAGCTCTCACTGTACTTCTGGCTACATTTTCATGTTTCTCAGAGGTTGTTCTGCAGGACTAAGATGCAGCTTCCAGGTAATTAAAAAAAGGATATTTCTTAGAAACAAAACTATGTCATGATGCTCATTGCAATAATCAGTTTGGCCAATTTTAATTCTAAATTCTTGGTATACCTATGGATTGACAGGATTTGACTGAACAAGTAGTGAAAAGCACATTGAAAGGCTGACTGTTTAAAGATTTTATTTGGGAATGGTTTTATCTAACCAAGGTATGATGTGCCTTAGAATAAGTTGAGGGAAAAATGCCCAGATTTATGAATAGAAAAGTTAATTGAAGCTGCAGCATAATTACATTAATTACATTAATTCATTGTACGGATCATAGAGAACTAATGATAGCTGGTGTAAATATGCCATCAACCTTACATGAAGACCTGCAGTCAATCTTTTGTGAAACTTATCCATACATGTGTACGCATAAATTATATATACATATACATATAATAGGAATAAAAGCCACAAAAAATAATGTGGATCCTTCAACAACTTCCAAGTGTTCTAAGATGACTTCCAAGTTGTCATTAACAACTAGAATATTAAGTAACAAAATCTCCTCGTGTCCATTTCCTTCACAGACACCACTGCTCTGAGATCTAGTCAGGTAATCCAAATCAGGAAAACAATGCATGAGAATTGATAACAAGAAGTTATGGAATATTCTTCCTGCTGTAAAACTTTAAAAGGTGCTAATAGAAAAAAAAAATAAACATCCTGTTTTGAACAGATAATTCAGGTAAGAGTAAAGAATGTATTTTGTGCCTTTCCACCACTGTTAACAAATCTGGATGTCAGTAACATTGCTTAAAGAATGAAAATGACAGCGCTGTATTACCTCTGTCTTTACCTCAGTCCTGAAAGCCTGGTCTTACCTGAACGGTTGTTAGGAGACATGCGCACAGGAGAGATGGAGGGCGTGCGTGATGAAGAGTACGGTCTTTGCCGATCCCTTTCTATTGTTGAAGATGAGGCTACAAAGTGATACTGTGACCATCCATCCTGCAACATCAAACATTATGACAGTAGTCAGTGAAAATGCCATACACGCCCCCATTTTAAGTACAGAGTAATTTTCTCTAGTGTTTTCACTACATATACGTAAGTAGGCTACTACCTCTTCCCTGCCACTGGGTGGCAAACAGTGGCGCAGGATATGACATACTGACTGTACTGACATATCAGAAGAAATATCAAAATTCAGAAAGTGCTATAAAGTAACACATTTCTGAAACACCCAGATTATGATAACACTGAACAACATTTTAGGCTATTTGTTTAATAGCTCTGTCTTTTTCCATGCCTCTGTTTTCACATTCCAAATGGCATTCTGGCTATGAAAATTCCAAATCAGAAGACAGCTTGTTTTCATGGTGAAAACCAGCTTCTGCTTTGAATCATTTCTATCTTATAAGGAAGTTTTGGAGTAAGTAGATGGGAACAGTTATATTACCTGTACATTTATTCACATGTGAGGGAAAAAGAATCAGTGCATTCTTCTCATTGCATTTTTTTCTCCAAGGTATACAGAAAGGAATTTTATTCCTTTTACTTAAAGCTGTGGTAATGGTGATGTATCAAAAAAACCCAACCAAAGAGAGAAATACAAATACTAGAAACAGCTAGTTCAGAAATAAAATATGATATTTTAATTTGTTCATGATTTATTCCAGTACCATAGTATAATGCCATAATTCAAAATAACGTAATTTAAATTTTTTAAAGGATACTGAGAATAGTTTGAAAGTATCATGAGAGAATAAACTGACTTTTGCTACTGCTCTTCTTAGAATCACAGAATGGTTTGGGTTGGACGGGACCTTAAAGATCATCTAGTTCCAACCCCCTGCAACAGGCAGGGACACCTTCCACTAGACAAGGTTGCTCAAAGGCCCATTCAACCTCATCTTGAACGGTGTTTCAAATGTCTTCAAGTACTGATAGATTTTAACTGTCTTCATAACTGCTTAATGTTAAATCTATATCAGTAACAGAGTTTTCCCAGTCTCACACTAAAGGCATAAGCCTTTTAAAAATCCTAACTTTTTGTTGGGCTCAGTGAAAATCGAGTCAAGTGCTTGGCACAGTGCTAAACAAAATCGTTGCAGTGAAATGCCGTATAAAAATAAAATCAGTAAAATGCTACCAAGCAGCAATTTTCCTCTTGCTTGTAGAAAATTATTTCTCCACTGGGGTGGTAAAGGATATTGCCCCCCACCTCAGGCTACTCCAGACATACAGTCTTGAACCCCACTGCCTCCCATCCTCTGCCTTTGCCCAAGGCATGTGTCTGACTTTGCTCTGTCTACAGAAACCATGGGCACATGGCTCTCAGAACTGCAACAGAAAATGGCTTGAATATCCCCATTCCACTAAACTTTCAGGGAACTCAGCGAGAGTGTGACACAGCAGGAAGAAGATACTCATAGCTGATGTACAGGGAAATACATAGATTGTCCACCTATGACACCTAACTGTGACACCTAACTACAGATTCTGAATTCCTGTACTCCTTACATAGCACATTTGTATAAACATGGATGTATTTCAGTTGTAATCTCAGAAGAAATAAGAAGTGAAAAATCTGGGCTGTGGCTTTCACAGTAGTAACGACTTTCCCTTGAGTTGATAGTGAGGGCTTGTCCACAGAAATCACTAAACTTTAAGGACACTTCACTGAACTGCACCTCATATTTCATGGCAGTCATACAGGAAAATGTAAGGAAGAAAACCAGTTAATTAATAAAAAAAAGCAAGATGAAAGAAGAAATAGTTAATCTTTAATACAACTTGCTTAAACCAATATTTTTTATATCCGATCTCTCATGTACAACACTACTTTTACACAAGCTGCATCCTCCAACCTAGAGGGAGAATCAATAAGAAACACCAACAAAAGCATACGTAAAGCCCTACATTCTTAAATCAAACTGGAAATTAATAGAAAGTTTTCAATATATGTACATATATATAATGTATATATATAAAATGTGTATTTTTAAAGAATAGTTTAAGAACTATTATAGAACTAATAGCTATAATGAATAACAACGCACAATAATCTTATCCAAGCATCAGTACTGTAAATAACATATTTAGCATTATTTTTCCTTCTCCTGTTAATAATAACTTGCACAGTGATTTGTCTACTGTAAAAATGAAGCAGCGAACATGTGAGAAGCCCATGCCTTTATCCTGCTGAAGAAAAACGGTTCCCTTCTTCCTCCTCTGGGGTCAGATGTTCTTACCAGAAAGGTGACTCTCTATAATTTACTCTGTTACAGTTTTCTTATCATTTATTTTTTCTTAACAAGACTGCTGAAGAGTAAGATAATAAGAAGGCAGACTCCAGATCAGATAAAAGAGAAGGAATAGACTATTTCTTCCTGCCTGCCTGCAAAAGGAGGAGACATCAGTCACACTTACATACTGCAAGTCATAAATGCTCCCACCTTTGTGAATCTGGATACATGCATGGCCAGGTACACACTCCTTTTGCACTTTTACTTCCCTCAAATAAACCCCTGTCAAGTGAGTCAGAAAAAAGTGACCCAAATCTTCCCCTAAATGTTTCTTCCTGTTGTCTATTCCAGCTGTATTGTTCACATTAATACCTGGACCCTGTTTCTGATGGGAATTGGATGAAATCCACTGTTATCTGCACAGTCCAGCAACTCTACAGGAAGAGTGCGTGGCACCAGTTTTGTTCTGCAGAGTATCAACAGGTCCTTTGTCAATGTTGCTTCCCCTGAAACAGCACTGCAAGGTGTCTGAACAGTGAGAGAGCAAAATCCAGTTGTAACTGGGGTGCAGGCAATAGCATTCTGTGGTGACTGCCACTGCTTTTGTCTAGACAAGGCATATTGCTGTCACTGCATGACAACCTTCATGGTGTTTTTCAACAGCATTATGGGCAGCTCCCAGACCTCACAGTATTTCAAAATCCTAATACTTTTAAGTCATCTATCTTAAGCTCCCTTATGCCATGAGGAAAGAGCTTTTTTTTTTATGGAAAGGTAAACAGTTTGTAACAAATTTATTAAAACTATCCCCATCAACAATTCCAAAAGCTATTAGCGTTAAATATTAAACTAATTTTTAAGAGCCTAAAGGGAGTATTTTCAATTTAATGCTGAGATAAATACCACCTGACGTGATGGTGGCTTTCATTAGTTTGTTTCAGCTCTAGTGCCTGTAATGAAATTTAATTAAATTGATTTTGGGTACTTAAAAGGTACAGTATATAGCAGTGTCCTGCAGAGAAGAAAGCTAACTCAAAACCAAAGTGTGTGAGGCTGCATTTCAGAAACCAATTTACCAGCCATAAATGTGATCTAGCAGAGGAAGAGTAAGACAAAAAGATCTGACAAATTGGAAAGAAATTCAATGCAGTTCTGTTACAGAATGGATGCATTTGTTAACTTGCAACAATTAATTAACAGCTGGCAACCGCACACTACAGGAGGGCACAGAACAGCAAGAGTACAGAAATACCAGAGTATGTCCTTATTGTCTCTTTCAAGGTATCTGCTACTGGGTATTTCTCTGTATTGTCACTATAATGGATAAATGTATTCTCTCTCAATTACAATCCATGAAGTCCAAACATTAAAGCTGGATTGGTAGTAACATGTTTACAGTGATATGCTCTTGTGAAAATTGCAAGAATCAGATGTGGGGCAGTTGCTGGATAACCACTGTAGAAAACAAAAATTATACTGTATTCTCACTAATCAGCTTTTACTGGGCTTAAGGAGTGAACAGGCCTTTTGTCTCCCTGCTCAATTTTAAATAATTTTGAAAATTAATAGTTTTCTTCAGGCCCTTGGGAAATAATTATTTGTCAGGGTGACTAAATTTACTGTGCCAAACACCTACTGCATAGGTATGGTATGAAAAATAGAATTTAGGTTTTCCACATTATGCTGTTTGTATTTAAAATGCAGGGGAAAAGAGAAAGCAGTTTTCTATTGTATTTGCAAGAATTTTCAGAACTCTCTGGTAGTGGAGTCCTAAACCTGAGGAGATGATTTGTGGAGGTAGATGATATCAGACACACTATTTTCTCACTTGTACAGTAACAATAACACTGTGAGGACTGAATGAAATTAAGCCCTGATGGGAACTGACACCATGCTCAGGCCACAGGGAACCAGAGCTCCTGCCTGAGGAATTCACAGATGAGAGGAAAGAGAGGGGACTGGGCACAACGAGGTGGTAAGGAATGTGGGGCAGAGTTGGGGATGGAGCACCAACATTGCCAGCCTTGGTGCGGTGCCTAGCCTGGATGACTTCATGACATTCAGTCCAAAAGAAGCTCTACACCAGCTTATGTGCAAATAGCCAATCAACAAAAATAAAACCAAGTCCTATCCACTGACTGATTATGCTTATCAGCTTCTAAGAAGATACTGACTTAAAAAGCACTGAGTTGTTTAGCAAAACCATATGATGGCTGCATGCACATTGAGTATGTTCCAGTGCTGAAAAGCATAGTCCGCCCGGACTTTCGGCCACTGATATCCTAACATTGTCAAGAAGAAAAAGAGCAACTTCTTGAAGGCAGAGAAATATCACTAGGGAAAAGAAACAAAAATGATGCAACAAACCCAATAATGAAACAGCTAAAACCTGAGGAACTACAGAGAATGTTGTGTCCTGCCTCCCTCAAGTTTACAAACTCGCCAGCATGCTACTTCCTGGTTCAGGTCTTCTCCTTTTGTGACTTAATAGACATTTTTCCAGATGACTTGAAGCACACACGACCAGCCTTGTTTTGTCATTCTATTTTATTATCTGTAAGGCAACATTTTACAGTTTCTAGGATATTAATTGTGATAACCACTGCTCCTGTAATGGTAATAAGCTGTAGAAATATATAGGCAACCACCTGCGGGAATCGGTAACTAGACCCACAATGGTGTTAGAAGTTGGTGATGGAGCAACAAAACAAAGTGCCTGTAAGTATGTAATGTAGGATCTACTTGCTTTGAAACTCAGCCAGACATTGCTTTGAGTTCCTGCTGTTGCTTCTTTTGCAAGCTGAAGAGCTGCTGTCAGGTTAAATGAAACATCCGGACTGGTGTGCACCAGTGTGACACTGTCTAGAGTAAAAGATAAATCTGATGTGAATTAAGTCAAGGCTCATCAGACTTACACAGGTCTGGGCAATTCTTCACTGGGAATTTGTTGTCACAATGCTAATAAGACATAACAGAATTTAGAACTGGATCAAATTATCTACATGCATTGACATATAAAAGTTACGTGCGTGACTTGACTGTGGTGAGAAATCTAAAATGATACCAAGGTTGGGAAGATTCACATACGTATCTCATGGATGCACTTTAAATGTTCACCAACAACCACAGTTATCATTAGGCTTTACAAGCTGGGATTGTATAATTTTTTTTTTTTAATACAAGAGGAAGAATAAATTCTCAGTGCTTCTCAACAGAGATACCGAGCCGGACTTCTTTCCCTCTGCCAGCCCCATGGCAGCAGCGAATAACTACCCCCACCAATACACCTGAATATTGAGTGTGCTAGCAGGATTGCTCCCTGAGTGCCAAAGTAGCTGACAAGGAAATGTCAGTTGCTAAAGGAGATGGAGAGATGGCGGTTCTCTAAAAAAGCCCCTGCCTTTCTACTTGAAGCGTTCTGACTTTGCAAGAGTGATTTCAACTGAACGCTTACAACTTCAACAACTCTGGAAACACTCTTGAAAAATAAACAGTTTTAGATAAACTATCTCATTTAAAAAATATAGGTATTCTTTAATTTTTTCTTTGAATTTACAGTGCCAAATCCTATTACCAGTAAGTGATTCCTGGAACTATTGTCCTTTCTGGATTCGCTTGCATTGTTTCCAGGAAAACTCAAAACCAGCAGAGAACAGCTGGGCATTGATCTGCTTTATGATGCATTTTGAATAGATTACTTCACTGATGGCTTTTTACTCCTACCATCTAAACTGCAAACAGTTATTAAGCAGTATATTGATATTTTTACTCATAAGATTTTACCTTTTGCTTTCAAAGTGGCAACTCAAGATACATTTCTGAAGAGAGGAGCAGGGACTGAGACTGGAAGATCCTGGCATTCTCCCAGTTTACATGTTAGCAGTTGCTGTTTGGGTGAAATCCTTTGAACGAATTCTGTATTAAGTCTGCAACTGGAAATCTGCAGTAATTTTAGTGGCTTTAAAAGACAAAGAGTTGCTGACTCCAACTATCCCATTTCTCCTCCTCTCCTGAAGAGTTATGAGCCAGTCCCTCAAAAACAAAGTGAAGAATACGGATCACTGAAGGTCATCTTAATTTGAGGATTTTTGTGTTTATAGTCTCTTTTCCAGTTTATGAAAGCTGGAAAATGACTTAAACCAGAGAAATTATTCAAGTTTAGGGGATATAATAATTTGGATAAAAGTGCAGAAGTTGCTCACAGTATGTCCAGTCAGCCAAACTGGTTAAAGAAAAATACTGTTTGCTTTCATGCCTTCTGATGGTGATACTGCCAGTTAGTTACTGGTTACAGGTTATGTTCGGAGTATGACACCCGCTGCTGTGCGAGTCTGGGAGGAAGGCCACTCCTCCCTCGCACAGACATAACTCAGGGGAGATGAGGGAGACCCTGCTGAGAGCACCACAGGAGCTGTGCCATCACCTGAGCCAAGGCAAAGAGCAGAGGTGGCTGGGCTGGACAGAGGAGGACCAAGTCAGCTGGGTGGGAGAGCTGCCACTGGAGCAGCTGCCTCTCCCAGGCGCCCTCAGCCCCCTGCCTCCGTGCCTGATGCTGGGGGGGGTGCCTCACTACTCCCCAGTGGTGTGGCTGTGTGATACACGCATGCCCTACTTCAGTCTCCTTTGGTATGATGTGCAGTGGGCTTCACCTCAGCATTTCTCTCCTTTTTACTCTGAATTTCAAGGTACAAATACCTTTTACTTATAAGCAACTTTCTGCATCCCAGACACAGCAGAAGTTCAATTGCTTAAGAAGCTAAGAGAGAAAAAAGTATTTAGGCAGCATTAGGCTTAAAGAAGGGCTCCTAAACAAACAGATATTAAGCACAGGAAAACTGTCTGGCACTGGATGAAGATTATTAAGTTTTCTGTAGGCTCTTTAAGGTGACATTTTCAGAATCAGTGGTTAAACTCATTCTTTTTGAAACGAGACACGTTCCTCCCAGCCTCCATCTCAGCTTCTCTGAAAGCAAAGCTATTATTCTCCTGTTGTCAGCATTCCACCCCAAAATCATCTAGAATATTTTCTCTCCCTTTTTTTCTCCTGTCACCACAGAGCCTGAGGTGTATTCTTCTGAGAGCACCACCCAATCTTTTCCTTTCAAAACAACCAGAGAGACTCGATCGGTTTTCTTTTTTTCAAGTGCCCTTTTTTTGGTGTGCACTGTTATCATTTTCTAATCACGTACCGTCTACCGTAATTTTATATCCCATCCCTTGATTTTAGCTATGAAGAGACACATGATAAGGGAGAGATATGTTAATTACTTGCCAAATCTGTCCAAGTGAGGATCAGCTAGGTAACTATCCCTGGTTGTTTTACATAGCGGAATAGTGGGATGTATCAGGGAATCACTGAGGCATTACTTTACCTATCCGTAATTAATTATTGATTTCCTGTTGTGCAAGTTGCAAAGATGACAAGACCTAATCTGATGAATAAAGTAGCTATAACAAAAGGGAATTGTATGTGAGGCAAAGCATGAAGGACAAGACTTGAGATATGGCAGAGTTCATTATTCATTTTGCTGAGGTTATATGCAGCTAAATAATAAACCTTTCAAAACACTGCAATAAAATGAACTAAATTCATTTTTCAAAGCATCTCTTTGCCTCTTAAACAGAAATAAGATTCTTTTAATGTAGTTTAGAGGAAATGAAGGTAGTATTTGGCCCTTTAGCTAGAATTTCAGTTTTTCTGTTTTCCCCTGCATAAAGGATGTAAGCTATAATTTAAATTGTTACAATCACAAATTAACTATTTTTGCTTGTATCTTGTATGCACAAAAAAACCCTGCATCCAAGAAACACGTTTACAATCATTTTTGACTTCCATTGTCATTTTCATCCCAGTAATGCAATTTCATCTATCTTAACGATTTTATGCCCTAGAAATGCAAACTCTGCCTCTTGCCCACAAAATCTCAAGGGCAGGACAAATACTTTATGCTCAGGGTCAGCATTAACCAAATGCAACTCTTCTATTGTACTTGTGGGCATGAAACATAAAAAAAAGATCACTATCAGAATAAAATATGCACTATTGTCCCTTCTGGTGAAAAACATGGTAGGATTGCTGATACTGACTGTGATCAAGAGCCCTCAGGGCTTTCTGATTCCTGAGGCGTGGCACTGTGGCTGAAAAACATACGTATTTTACTCAAGTATGTAGCTGCCTGACAAAAAGAGAATCTGCGCCCCTTATGGAAAAATCACTAGATAAACTCATGCCGTTCTTGGCTTTAGGTCAAAAGCTCTTGCATGAATACTCTTAAACTAAAGAATTTAGATATCTGATTGCTTACTGCTAAGCTGTATTAATTTTAAGGAACTGCTGCTTTGAACATGTAGTTTCATTATTAACACTTAGACATTAATAATGAGAAGAGCTTTAGTATCGTTAACTAAAACAGGAACAGACTACTGGACCAAAGCCTACAACTCTCTAGGGGAACCACAACTTTCTGTAAAAGCACTGCATTACATTAAAAGTAATACAAACAATTTAGAAACTGCCTGTGAAACTCTTCATTTCTACCTCCTCAGGAAGAAGAAGCTATAGATCTTTTATCCAGACATACTGTATCAGCTAGCAAATGAAGTAAGAAAACCTCAGAACAAAGCGCATATACAACAAAAGAGACTCCTTTCAAAATACAGGGCTGCTTTCTTCCAAGACTGAAACAGCAGACGTATTTAGGCCATTTTTGAATTCTGTTAGCAGTTTTAGCACATGAAGATGGAAGAAACAAGAAGGACAACCACAACTTCCCAGCAATTTTTTCCCCACCCTTTATTATATCATGTAGAATATTAAAAGATGTTCTTCATGACCTAAAGTAGGATATTGATGCACCAGCTTAATATTCACTGAACTTTGACTGAATTTACATGTACTGGCCGAACTAAACAAACACTTTTAACCTCCTTACAGAACCCAGAAGAAGGAGGATGATGATAGCATAAGTACAGCAACAGATGCCCAGTGTTACATGTCAGACCATCATAGCTAGACTATTTACCTCTGAAAAGAAAATATTCTTTGATTGCCATAGTAATAAATTCAATCTGATTTCCATCCCCTCTGTAGTGCTACTACTAGTAAAAGTTCTATTGATCTTGTTCTTTTACAAAACTGTAAGCATCCATCCAACATACCCTTTAAGGTTTGTGGGAAGAAACTGAGTTTCCCACCTATACTCTTTCCTCACACATGCTTTTATCTGTGTCTAAACCTAGATATGCAAACATTAAGCATACAAGTTAATTAAAAATCATATTTTGTTCTGAATGTAAGAAGTCATGTTCCTTGAACAGATTTTGGAGAAAAAGATTGACAGAAATCAAAAATGGGTTCTCTTAACATGTACCTTTAAAAGACTTTAAAGTCTTTAGAAAAACTTTTGGATTCTTTTCAGTATTGTACATCTGAATCCAGCTAAATTCTGATTGCCATTAATTAATGTTATTGATAGTTTAAAAATATTTAATATATTATATAAGTGGACTAAAAATGTCCTAAAAGACATGCAGTTAATTTTCTTATTATCTCCTTTGTATTCAAGTATTAAATTCCAGTCTTCTTCTGAGGAACCGTATTTTTGAGAAGAAAAAATTTTGCAGATGTGACTTTCCACTTATGCATAACCCTCCAGATTCTGTTTGTCTACTTGTACCTCTACCCTAAGGATATTTCAGAAACTTCAGTTACACAATTCCCTTCAGAAGGTTCCAAGTCAAAGACACTGACTCCTGGGCTGCATTTTAAGTTTTCTTTTCTTCAGAGAAGTTCAAAGGGTAGCTTACTCTAGAGACAGACTTTACACAACTAGGAGATTAAACATCTCTCTTCTAAATCTGTACTTAGTAACCTTAAAAATAGACTTGTGTTTTGAAGTGAACGATACCTAGTCATTCCCACATAAGTCATCTAGAGATTACCATGAGACACTATCAATACTGCAGATGCCTTAGCATCGCATATATGTATGGATCATTCTAGAGAAATATATGGACAAACTTGCATTCTTTTCTTACTTGTTTAGCACCTCTTGAGTCTAGCTCTAACAGGTTTTGGATTAGAATGGTGTCAGCTTCCATGCAGTTGTTACTGATAATTTAGAAGAGTAACTGCTAAGTTTGGTTGCTGAATTACCACTTGCTACAGCGCTCAGTATTAAAGGAAAGTACTATCATGCCTTTAAGGCCCTCATGGGAAAAGCAACAGTCAAGCACAGCTGCAGATAATCTTCTAAGCTCATAGCTCAAGCCATTAAGGTTTATTCCTTTATGTATTCCCAAGCTGTCTTTGTTCAGACATCATGCTGAAAGGCAGCATCTTCTATGTTCATGCTGTGTAGTTTTACATGCACCCCCCACTTGTACATACATGTAAGCAGATATATATATTTACCAGCAAAAGTGCAGGTCTGTCATTCCACAACCATACAGGTATTTGCAAGGAGTGGAAAAAAAAAAACAAACCCAAACCCCCCCAAAAAACCCACACCAAAAAGCAAGCCATTACTTTGGCTTCAATTGTGCTTAGTCATCGTATCTGATTTTTCTGGATACCATTCAGTAAGAAAGCCCACACCAAAACAGTGTAAGTATGGACAAGGTTTGGCTTCAGCTACACTAGATTGTTTTCATGAAAATACTATTAGCAGTATTGAGTCTTCAGTTCATCACAGACTGTATTTTAGATTACTGCTAATATTTTAAATACCATAGTAAACACAGAAAAAATATTAGAAAGAAACATATAAATACGGAAATAACTGAAACACAACTAAGGGAATGCTAGGTGATATTGCATAGCAAATAAACCTTTGAGACTATCACAATTTTAACTATGTAAAATGCAAAATGTTCAAAATAAATGAAGTCTATTACACAGTAAATGATGGCATTCAGAAGCCTAGAACATTTGAAAACATCTCCCTCTAATAATTGTTGCAGAAACACAAATTTAGGTATTCCAATATGTGTTGTAACTGTCATACAGGGAAGAACATCAACATTTTGGATCCCAAAAGATTTTCTGTCCTCTTTAGGCCAAGTAAAATGTAAAAAACATTGCAACAACAAAATGGCAATCCCTCCTCTTTATAGTACTGTCTGATACTGTTATACTCAAAGGGGGTTAGAAGTAGCTAGGAAAGATATTACTTCATATGATGGATAAGCTAGGAAAATCAGAACATGACCTACTCGACAGCACAACTGAAATTATAATTATCTGCATTAAAATAAAATCAAAACAACATTTTGACTTAGATTTTTTAATATTTTAGATACATTTTTGTCCTTTATTTTTCTTAATTCTTCCTCTTAAAAACTAGCCAAATGATCTATAGTGATAATACCGCTAGGTGAAGACACTGAACGGATTTGTGTTTTGCCAAATACTGAGAATTTCTCTCCCCGCCCTCACTCTTTTCTTTTAAAAAGTCAAGCACACTTTAAACACCAGTTTTTCCATGTGTGAATACTCCTGAATGCTTCACCATATGCCAGTTTCTACCTGTACAGCTCAGCTCAATTTCTTTGCACTATTTCCCTCTTAAGGCTTCATGATTCAGTCATGATATGTAGATAGGCAAACAGGATATTATTTAAGCAGACAAGGGGCAAAGAAAGAGCCACAAATGTTCAAATGTACTTGGGAAAGTTTTGTATAATTCTTAAAAAAACAATCCTGGGAAGGCATACACAGACAAAAGAGGAAATAAGTTAAATGGTAAGTTTATACAGTGATGCTGCCTAGTGCTAATTATAGTGAAAAAAACAGCACTGAGGTAAAAAGAAAATCTAAATTCCAGATCAACAGATCAAGATCAACAGATTTTTCTTTGGTCTGCAGCTACTAGCTATTACTTCTTGCAGAACAGAAAATATGCCTTTGCTTTAATGAAGAAATACTTCATATTTGCATGTGCAGAGGGAAAGGTAAACGTATGTTATATGAACACTGGAAACTAATATACAGCTTAAAATATAGCATTAATATTAACTCAACATACACACAGAAAAAGCAGACATTCCAACTTTTTTCCCAGTACCGAAGCCAATGACAATTTCATGATTAAGTATTTAATAAGACTGCTGTCTGATAAAAAGCCACATTTAAAATGCTCACTTAAATGCAAATAACATGTTTAGAGGCAAGAAAAACTGAAACAGAAATGAAAAATGGAAGTATATATTTGAAGATGGCAATTTTTTTCGCTTTTTGGGTACTGAATCTGCATCTTCTAAAATTACTCAGATGATGCTTTAGAAAGGCGTGAATATTGTAATTCCACAGCTAATTTCCACATTTCCTTTATTTAAAATCAATTTAGGAATTTGCTTAATTCCTGATTAACTAAACTAAGCAATGTCATATATGAGATGGTGAAATGCTGCACATTTTAAGTATCATATTCCTGTTAGCTAAAGATTAAAGGGATTTATGCTAACCTTGACAGATATTTACGTCTAAAGTATTTAAACGAGATCTCCTCTGATGTCTTCCCTCTTCCAGGCAAAATTAGTAGAAAAAACCCTCCAAAAAAAGCATAGCTACTATGTCCTTTGTGATCAGCAAAAATGTGTAAAGTCCTATTTTTTCTAACTATTTTAACAGAAAAAATACACATACATACATATAAATATACTAAAAGGTTTGTCCAAGAATTTACTTGAATGTGGTGCATATGTAGAAGGTATTTTGTTTTTTTTGCAATAATGACACAGAGTCATATTTTATTATGAAAAAAATATAGGGGGAGCAAACCAAATGACTGTAGTTGGTTAAGGAAATGAAATTTTAGTACTGAAAATTAAACAGTGCCCAGTTGTGCTAATTCTCATCAACTGCATTTATGCCTGATGACATCTCCAGTGTTCTTATTAATAGTTGTTTTGAAAATTAGCATTTTACGAATTTAATTCACTCATGGACACACTGGTTTTTCTATAGATATCCTAATTTACCTGGGATCCTTTTACTGAAATATGCAGCTATTGCTTCTTTCTTACAGATGTCATTGGGACAGAAAAGGTAAGTTAAGTGTTTGATAAATTTAACCTGCTATTGCAACATAGGGCTTATCAATAACTGCCTTTCTGTTTGAAAAGTTCAGGCAATCAAAAAAAGAGACTACAGAAATGCTAGAAAGCTTGTCAGGGAACTGAATGTAATGCACTTGTCCCCCTCTCTGGTATATGCTGTCCTCAGAGAGAGCAAAACTCTGCACACCTTCCTCACACAGCTGAAAAGAATGGGGCTGCCCTCCTAAGTGAAGCAATAATCTACAGTATAATTTAAAAATACATTCTTTAATAAGGCTTTGATCCTTTTGATTCAAATGTCTTCTGTAGAACTTTTCTGGGTACAAATCTCAATATGGATGAAACAACAATTCAACACTGGTCATCTGACATCCAGAATACCTGGGTTGGGGAATAGATTCTGGTTTCTTGGCTCTGGGAGAGAGTATGCTGAGCGTGCCATGACCCAGAGTGGTGGGTTGGTGAAAATCCTCTGTCATCAGCCACACTGAAGCTTGGGGCCGCCCACTGCCATAAATCAATCAATCAGTCAATCATTTATTAATCAGGTACTTGCATTTTCATAGTTAAAATAAAAATGGGCTCTAGACAATGCCTTCTCTCTGATGATAATCTAGCTTGCTATTACAGTGGGGAGTTTACTTTAAATTAATCCATCCCTTTTATAAAAGGGTGACATGTTAATCTGAAAAAGTGTCTTGCCAGTCGTATGAAATAAATCAAGCCCTGCTGAAAGATCAGCACTGCAAAAGATATATTCTCACAAACAATTTGAGCACATAAATAGTTCCTTCAAGTCAAGCCACTTTTTTTAGGAATTATTACGTTATGGATTTGGAATTTAGATTCTTAATGTAGGGTTTAAGTTCTGCACAGACACTTTCACTAGCTAATTTCACCCTAAACTACCATCTTTTGGGGGGGACATCTGACTGACTGCAACCTTAACTGAAGAAAATCCAAATGATGCATTCCAAGTCTACGAGATAGCACTGTGTAATTAACATTTTTAAAAGGTATTTATATTTTGCTTAAGAAAGGCCTTTAGATTCTAAACCTCCTTGACTACAGTTTTGAAGTTTATTGCTGTCAATTTTCATGGAACATTTAGCCATAATGGACCTTTTCACAGAGTCACCGTTTTATTATTCTGAAAGTCACATGAAAAAAGAGTCCTTTTCTAGATCAGGACTGGCTTAACTGCTCCTAAGGCTTCAGGCAATTTTAAGCATTTTTTCCGGCCAATGACAGACAAGGCCATCTTCAGAGTGACTACTCTGACTTCATTAAACGCCTATTGCAATAGTATCCCTGTTGTAAATGGCACACTACATGCTGAAGGATGGCCAACCTGAACAGCCTCTCTAGTTTCAAATAATTGGTTGTATTCTTATTCATATGGCAGGTGAATAGGACGAGCATTTACATTATTCCATGCAGAACAGAAACCTACGATAACAAATGGGGAAGAAAAATATTTTCTATAAATTCATTGTGATCTCTGCGTATATACTGGAAGATGGTGTAAGTGCAAACATAATGACAGAATGTGAACGTATTTTGATGGAGCCTAAGTGATTAGGCAAAACAAATCAATAAATAGAAAATGTTCTTCTTGACAGTTCCTCCAGCTCTTTACTATTATACACACTTAATGCTAATTGAAGCTTTTTAAATATTTTTTTTCATGTTAAGTTCATTTAGCACAACCCTTTTGCTCAAATTTCCTCATGCAATTTAACAAGCCATTTGTGTATAAGAGCAGTTGGTTATTGTCTGGAAAATTGATATAGGTAAGAGTTTACCAGCTAATGGAAATCTGTTCTCTTACAGTCACACCTGTATTTTCCAAGTTGTACCTGAATCTTCAGTCAGCTAATTTCCTAAAGACTGGAGTGGGATCCAGTGTTCTTGACATGGAAATAGGCATCTTGTAAAGAATCACCATAGTAGCTCCTTTCACCTTGTTTAGGTGGCTAAACATAAATGGGACAGGACCTCCCTCTCAAGGCTGTAAACAGCACTTAATTCTCCTGCTGGCTGTACAGGTTACCAAGATACTTGAAGAAGGGTATACTGTGAGTCTGAAGCACAGGGATAAACATAATAGCTCCTCTACCTAGTTCTTCTCAAGTGCTGAGCCACCCACAGGGCTATAGAGCATGTGACTATTAAGCACTTTTGAAAATCAAATTTTAAGTATTTCAGAATAGACTTCAGAAAACAGAGGTGGATAAATTTATGAAACTAGAAGTCTTATTTGTAGAGAACAAAGATGTTTGAAAATAACATGACATTAAAGTCACTCTTTGGGAGACAACATTTCATCTACTGATGAAAACCTGTGATGATCACCTCTTGTTTTTTTTTTTTTTTCACTTGCTAAGCTTTAGCAGTACCTGGAAATGCATCACACTTAAATAATCTAAACGTTGTCTATATAAGACTGAACCTTATTTTCCTCTTCATGGGATTTTCCTGAGATTAGATTTCTGTTTCAGCTATTGCTCGGAAAACTGAGCAGTATTTCCTGTGAACTCTTCCCTGATGAAGGACCTGCGAGTTAAACTTCTGGGATGGATGGCAACTCCTTCATCTCAAGACCAAATTTGTTGCTTCCTCTTGGACTGTCAAGATGGTTTTTTTTTCCTGTAATTTTAGGACCAGAAACCTTTATGCATTTTACAACTTTTCCTTGTTGGATTGTGTTAGGATAGTGTCAAATTAACCATACCAGGGACTAAAATAATCTTTTTTTTCCCCAAAGCCCCAGCCTATAAAGAATGGTAAACACTGTCACCTCACTCATGGATCTGAATGCTGACTGTTTCACTTTCTGTGTCTTCTCCATTCCAGCCCCACCTAACAAGTCTAAGTGTCCCCCTAAAACCACAGCACAGGTATGAACTGGAAATCCTAGTACACTGGATAGAACCTGTCAGCAGAGGGTACAGGGTGTGTGTGACACAGCTCTGCAAGCACTGTACATAAGATATTGTGGGCTTACAGAGCTTTCCAAGTGAAAACTGAGACAACAAAGCCAATACCTCCTCCTCCTTGAGCATGCAGCCCAGGCTGTGGGAAGTTAGAAATCTATCCATTATTCTCCTAAGCCAGAAAAGCTACAGTCTCTACCTGTGCATGCTTTTCAGAGAATAAAAAACCTATCAGACAAGAGAGACCAACAGTTCAAAGAGTGCATCTCCTCTTGTAGTAGCTGTTAATAAATGGACACAATGTTTCTGCTTCAGCTAACTGAAAGCCATATATAAACCTTCAATCCTTGTTTTTTATAGGAACTTGGGAATTCCAGGACACACTGGATGCTGCAGATTAGTTAGCCTGTCTCCCCGCTAAATTCAACTGACTGCAAAAGCTTCAGCTCTCGCTTTTGGTACCTTACAGAAAAGACCTCTGAAATCAATAGGGCCTTCTCATTGCTTTCACTGGAAGCAGGATCAAGCCCATTGCAGAGAAGCTTCTGGGTACCTGAGCTTTGGACTGTCAAAGCTACATTGCTTGCAAAGTTTATTCTGTCCACCTGCTCTGCCTTTCTGTTTAAACACAGTATGTGGGCTAGCCTGAAACTCTTTTTGCAGAAACATCTCTCTAGCCTAACCTGACTTACTAGATTTAATTTTCTGCGCTTCCCATCTCACTGACTTGTGGAGTAATTTTGCATTTTTCAGGATAAAAGAGATGGACAGGACCTTAAAATTCTGCGTTGCCAAAATACTGCTTGGATTCTTAGTTGCACTATGACCTTCAGACAGGGTATATTGCCTGATTTGGTCAATGAAGTTAATTGAGTTGTTGTAGTTGCTGCTGCACTTTTTGGCTTTTAATGGCCCAGAGAAACAGACAGCGTCTGTCAGACACTGAGTGGCACAAAGAAATTTGTGAACACTACTATTCTTCTTAAGCAGCACAGTTGAAGCTGGCAGCCTGAAACCCCTGAAATTTGGACTATTTTTTATCCCACAGCTGATTCTGACATTGTCCTCAGAAGCAGCTTCATTTAGGTTTCATTACATAGGCATATTAATGTTACAGCTGAAAAGCTTGCTCATGCATGATGGGACTGGAGGCTTGCAGGATGCTTTTATTGCACATACCCTGCTTAGGGCAGCCCTGCTACCGGTTATCAGATAGAGGGCTAGTTTTTGACTCCTACACTTAACTTCCAAGACAGAAATTTATCAGTATTGCTGCAAGAGGGAATTGGTACCTGTGCACTTCACGGCTTCTGGTACTCTACAGGTTTGGCATGTCATTAGGTGACCACACCAATCCCCAACTCTGGATGAACTTTCTGTCAGTGCAGTTCATATTCTGCCAGTTATGGGATGATTCCTCTTCTGTTGAGCAAAATTAGGCAGTGAAAGAGGTTTTCATGTTTTTGCTGATGCAGTCATAGTTGGACTAAATATACTGACTACTACTGCATCTGCAGTAAACATATTGCCTTCTTTCCCCATTAATACAAATGATAATACTTCTTTTTACCTCTTCTTACTTACTGTACTGTAAACATATAGCTCTAAAATACACAACTCAAACTACCTGGTTACACTGTTTCTCAAACAGTCAGGTAAGTGCTGCTGCTTTTTCTTAAGTGTGATGCGATGCTTGCAATTTCCTTGTATTACAGTACAGAACTGTGCCTCTCTGTAGGCCACCAACTGTTTGGAAGTAATTGTATAGATACTTTAGTACACAGGAAGAAATTGCTGATGGTTATGCATTGGGATTTACCTGCACTTCAAAAAAGGTGGTGCAGGTGCAAACTGACGACCATATTAAGCTGTCAAATGTATGTTCACCTGTTTTTACTAGCGTATGCATTTTAATGGGACAAATAAAGACTGCATTGACCCAGTATCTTTGTATTACATAGATTAATGCAAACTTTTATAATTTTCCTTTCATAAAAACATTGTTTCCGCAACAGTGGTGAAACTCAGCCAGCCAGCCTACTGCAGGCAAGTTTAATAAACATTATAACTTTATAAAGATTACTGTATGTCTTCTAAAAAACAGGAGCGTGCAGCATATGTAATGAGGATAAAAATATTTAGCAGAGACTGACCTTCATTTTAAGAATTTGTGAAGCCTGTAGGAATTAGCCAGTATAGAGATCAATAAAATACTTCATAAGAATACAGACAGCGTCTGCTATGAGATTCCTGGAAACTACCTCAAAGGCTGGCTGACCCTACTTTCCATACCACAAGTATCTATTTGTGGTTGCAGGATATGCTCTTTTAAGCATGCAATGTACTGAGCACCAAAGCATGCTTAGTATGTAAGTACATTACCAGGCATTCACGTTGGCAGCCAACTGAATGTCCTTTACGTAGCAGTATGTATACTCAGAAGCCATACAGCATATAGATTACCTTATGTGCGGAGCAACCCCAGAAACTGCTTTTCCATCACAGCATGTATATATACAGACAGAAGGCTGGAAATGAGCCAGACATTGTAAGAATCTCTGAAAGATTACAGTGCAATGAAGTTCAGCCTCTACAGTGCAGCCACCCACATGCACAGAAGTTGGGCTATGCGCACTTCCAGCGTGTACTGCCTTCCATCAAGAAAAGACTACTCTAGCTCATGTTTGTTCCCACTTCTTAATGGGACAGTTGAGTACCAGGCTGTTACTCGGAACATCATCTCATATGGTATCCCTAGGGCTGCCAAGGATGACTAAAATACTGGAAGTGAACAATGGGAGAGACTCAATAACCATCTTCCTTACTCCTGAGACTTGACAAAAGCAGGGCTGAGGCATGCAAAAGAACAGCATTTTAAACAGAAGGTCAGCTTCTATCATTTTGAGATTTGGTGCATAAGTTTCATGTAATTAAGTTTGTTTCTTGTGCAAAACACGTACAACCCAGATTATGCCACTGTAAACCTTCCCTACTTCACTATTCTTATGCCTTACCCTTAACTAGGACCTGAACTTCTGTGCCACAGGAAGTCTTAGCTCTCTTTGCTAAGATTACAAGTACAAATATCAGTGAATTAAGCTGCAAAATTCCACTGTAGCAAGAAGACCTTTGAGAACTAAATCTGAAGGCTGATATTCACATGGAATGTAATTCAGTCTGAAAATCTTCAGCAAGAATTAATTTAAATGTTATCATTTACTAAGTAGACACTGATGTTTCAAAAGCTATATAGGATGTTATTTCACAGGATTGTATTACCACATTGCAATTAATTTTTAAGAGGTTAGCAGGACCGTGGGAACAGTACGGTACTGAAGACTCCATAGACTGTCTGAAAACCAAGTATATGATGCTACTGTCTGCCAGCTGATTGGAAGTGAAGCTATCAAGTTTCAGCCCAGCTCCACATGTAACTGGTCCCTAAGCACCACACATTCAGATACTCTTGTTTACAATCTCATGAGGAAATTTTGAAGCTGAAGGGCTGGAAGTCCGGTAACTTCCTCAGGACAGGGTGGCAAGGTGTAAGAAGGAAAGCTTCAGCAGGAGAGCTCACACAGGTTTGTTCTATGACTTCACTCTCCAGGGCTGTCAGATTCAGCAATTTTTGTATGAATTATTTTGAAAAACAAATTCATATCCCCTTTTCATCACCACATGTATTTTCAAAAGGTATTTCTATGTTAAGAGTAGAAATGAGGCTCCAAGTATACTGGAACATAGCTCCAAATATCTGAAACTTTAGGTGAATTTTCAGTCACATAAATAATTTGATCTTAAGTTTTTGGGCAACCATATGAAAGATGATAAAACTAGAAATAACCGAAGCCTTACCTTCTTGTAGAGACTTCTCAGGTCTCTGTACTGCCACATACTATTGAGGACCTGAGATGCTGCTTTCACCACTTTCGGCGAATGCCTGTTACGCACATATGTCAAAAAGGAAGAGAGAGAAAGAAAGAGTGAGAAAGAGACTGTTAAGTACAAGACTCCATTCATCCCAATTTTCAAATGCATTGCTATGGATTTAAACCCTCATTTAAAATGTGTTTCAAATGTGCCACAATTGGCTGGTGTCTTGGAGGCCAATGTGTTTTTAAGCAAGGGCAATACATGTTATTTCTACAGTGCTAATTATTCAGTGAGGAGCAAAATGTGTGTTCCTCAGCACACTGAGAACAAGAATTCATCCTTAAAGCATAGTAGGAGGAATGGGAGAGGTAGCAACTGGCAAAATTGTTAAGTACCCAACTGGTATTATGTACATCTAAGATGTCCTGGCTACAACTTTTGGCACAAAGGACAAGAAATTAGAGCCAGAGTTTCTTTTTCTATAAGGTGCCAAAGTTTAACTCTTGACATCATGCTTAATGCATTAAATGCCTCTTAGCAGTGGCCAAAAGAAACACTCTGGGTGGGTGATGAGCACTGTTCTTGAAGTGCAGAGGTAAGATGCAGAAATACAGCTGTTTATAAAAAGTCAACACAAGTTTCATTTGGAATCCAAATTAGGACTTGCTTCTTGCTCACACTATTAGCCTTTAATGACAGCAATACAGTGTCATGTTGAAAACCATAACTTCACATGGGCCTTCTCTTCAGAAAGGTTTCAAAAGAATCTCTAAACTATTGTTACAATACGTTGGAGTCATACACTCCTCCTGGGATAAGTGACTTCAAAAAAAATCTAAACCCCCCCAAATTCAAAAACCAGGGAGTATTCAGCTCAGTGGAGAAAGGTCAAACAGAAAAGGACTAGGAAGATAACCCAGCTCATTGAGGAAGCAAACACTGTGCTGTACTAATAATACACTTAAAGCAGCAGAGCGCTAGAAAATCTTGCAAAGCTCTAAGTCTGCAGTGAGGATTGATGGGCAATCATTGAGATGACTCATATTTTACTCAGAAAAGGCACATAGACTGCAAAATCAAAGAGAAACCAGAAAACCAGAAGTTTATGTTAACTGGTTTGGGCAGGAAGTCTTCTCAGGGGTCAGGCTTTGGTGCGTCCTGTGACTTCTGAGAGGACCACTGGTAGACTGGCACTCAAGCTGGTCAAGCAATGTTCATGACACAACTCATTCACACAACAGTGTTTTCCTAGGAATTTATTTGGTGACTTTTTTTCCTCCCCTTTTTATCAATTTCTCAGACAGAGTACAGCAGTAGGTGGGTAACTGGGGAATAAACAGGAATTTGATAAACCCTTTCAAAAAAATTATTTTTATTACACTCCCAGCTGTGCTGGCTCATGGGGTGCTGGTAGCATGGAGCAACTAGGAAAATAACTGTGCCAATCATACTGTGAGTACTGAGGAGAAACAGGAACTGTAAGAAGCCAATATGGGCTTGGCCAGTATGACCTTATGAACACCAGTTCCCTCATGCTGTTATACAGGGGAAGTGCTCAAGCCCTGGGAATGTTCCAAAAGCTAGTGGGGCCAGCCCCACACTCCTGGCACTGATATATACAAGGATGCATCCAGTCTAGTACCGTGCACTTGTAGAATCAGCTGCTTCATACTGGACAAGATAAATTCATACTGAAGTGTTTTACTATAATGCCAGAATTTCCTATCAGTCCAACAAACAGCAATTCTGATTTTTGAACAATGGATTACCTGTGAGAAACCAAACCAAAGCAATAGTGCATGATACTAACATTTGTGAAAGCTGGGAAATGGAACGTTTGATCAAGATAGGCATTTGTAGCACTGTGAGTTGACAGGTTTTCTTGTTCTAGAGCTGTGTTAACATGTAACAGTAATAACACAGGACTGCAACTCAGAAGTACTTGAGAGGAAGGATACCTATCATCACTTAGGAAGGCATTTTGGAATTAGTCAACACTATCTGGGCTAAATACTTTCATTCAGCACTGATACAGCTTTCACAGTTATGAGGGATACTTAGGGAATTATACCTCTGGATCCCCTAAAACTTTGAAAAGTCAAGACTTAATGAGTATTAATAATCTCTACCAGACAATGAACAGGAATGCAAATGCATTATTATGAGAAAAGACACATTCAACTTCAGTAAAATGGATATTAACCTGTTTGCAATAGTGCTACATCTGATCTACAAAATGTAAAACAAAGTTTTAAATACATTTAATAATAAAAAAAAATGCAAGTAGAAACAAATTGGCACAACTGGTATCACATACTTTGTTACACTACTACTTTTTACCCCTTACAATTAGAATGTAATAATGTTTCAGTAATGAACTTGGTATGAAAAGGGTGACAACAGAGGAAAAGAAATGTGACTGCATTATCTTGGCAACGTTCAATCACATAGGCGAACAGAAGTTCTCATACCAAATGTAGGGTGCATAAATCTTTCCTTCAGGGTGTTGCCTGGCTTTGTGAGGCTCTTTTAGAACTCTACTGCTGCAACAGGCTGTGGGATGACAGCTTCAAGTAGGTGGACTGATGGGTTTTGTACACTACTGTGAAGGCTTTTTGTTTTCAAACTGCCATAGTCCTACTGCACTATACTTCTGCAGGCTGACAAATAGGAGAACCAGGCTGTTTTAGGCAAAAGAAGGATAAAGGGTGAACTCTTATATGCAGGCTGCATACACAGGAAAACAGACAAGATGAAACCATACCTTCTCTGACAATATCATTGTCACATGTAAGATTTGTGCATGTTTTGGCGCCTCACAAAGTAGCCTGTAGGTATCCTAATGCTCTCTCAGAAGAAAGGTGTTAGGAAAATCACTGAATCCATTTCTGCACTATGCCCCACCTTATGAGCAGGCTGGTGGCCCAGAAAAGGGTGGTGTGAAAACGGACAGTGATTTTGTATTCTTCACTCCCAGAGCAAGAGAAGCGGTAACAGAACTGTGGTAAGGTCCTTTCACAGGATCCCTCCACCTGCATGTTACACCTTCTGTGGGGTGCAATCCAACAGCTTTGGTCTCTAATGCTGTTCAGGATCTTCTGCCCAGAGGCAGTAGTTACTGTAGATAATTACTCCTCCTTAAACTGCACAGGCAGTGCACTCCACACACTACCGATGGTACGTCAAAAATAAACCACAGCAGAGACCTCTGCTATTGGTATTGTCTGTTTCTTGTCACCTTTCTTACTGGGCACACGATTTCTGATGAAACTAAAGAATTCAGCTCATGATTGCATAGAGGAGGCAAACACATTCAGGACTAGTAATAACTACTGGAGATGTTAAAAAAGTGCAAGGGGATTTGCAAAACATACTTGTCTCCTTTACTCTTAGATATGCCAACCAGTTTCTCAATGCCGCCTGCGTCTCGTAAGGCCTTGGCATTCTCCATGTTTTTAGTGATGACTTCATGCAGAGTGCAGCAAATGGCAGTAACGGTGTCATCAGACATGGCCTTGCTTGCTGAGCTGTTGCTGTTGTTAGCGCCTGGCAGTCGGTGGACCAGATCCCTCATGGCATACTTGCCTTTGTTGAAAGAAAATGAAGGGAGAATTCAGAAGATACAGCAATAAAGGGTGACGGAGAAGAAGTATAGGGAAAACATGCGAGACTATTAGCACCACTTCCATCATTGCATGTAATCTAATTGGCTACTGAATCTATTTGGAATGAGCCACATTTATACAATGGCATGGTCAATCATTTCACATTAGGGACTCCTAATATTTCCATAACACATCAGTTGGAGACTTTGGATATGGCTACATCATGCCATATGATGACAGAAATGAAATGATAACAGAAAAACCCAAGTATATATATAAAGATAACCTTAATATCACAACTTACAGAACTTGTCAAGTTCTCATCTCCCATCGCACAACTCGTTATGGTACATAAAATGTGCATCAGTTGTTAAAAACACTACAGCAAATGCAAAGCCAATGACATTGTTATTCGTGAAAAAATCTTCTCTGAAGGACCAGTTTCACTGTACAAGGTTAATTCTATACTACATGCACTAATTTAATTAGGTTTATTAATGTTTCTTAGACTTTATTGCTCATTAGAGGACACCCTCTTTTCCACACATGCTTAGTTGTATGCTTGGTACCGACAAGAAAAGGGAGCTGTTCTGAGATCTATTCCTGTCTGATGTTTAGTAAGGAGTTACAATAACCTCCAGAACTTAAAATCTCCTAAAATAAAAAGGGAAAACGAATTTTTAAAATGGTCACATTGAACTGAAGACTTGAAAAAGAAATTCTATTGATTACAGTTGGCCTCGATGGCCTTAAAGGTCTTTTCCAACACGATTCCATGATTCTATGACAATTATAACTTTTTCATGTTTACATGAACAAAGGATTTTTTTCGCAAAATTGCACCTGAAAGTCATGTGGTGCTTGTGAAAATAACACAAGAGCAGCTTCTGAGAATATATATATATACATGTAGTATCTCTGTAAATATATAAATGTAAATATATAAATGTAGAGCAGGGTTAGCACTGGCACAGCTATAAGAGAAGCTTCACACCAATTCTATAGGGTCACTATTACATTAAAATAATTTCTTAGCCCTTCAGTGTGATGAAGACAAGATCAGAGAGGGCAAGGACCTGATAAAGTTGTTGCTGAGGTCAGTAAAACAACTTTGAATCACCTTCAGTGCAGCTGTGCTAGGAATTTGCATACAGCAATCACCATGAGTGTATCATGCAGGATGAAAAAGACAGGAAAACTGGGAAAAATAAACGTAATTAGTAATCTAATCTACATCACATTTTATGAACGAAATAACCAGGTGTGATCATTGTATAGAATATGATAATTTAATCAGATCTTTTTGATAACTTAAAAAAGTTCTGATCAATTAGTATTTATGAGTACTTATTAAAAATTTTACTTCTGAATTCATAAATCCAGTTGTTTGTCCATATATGAAAGCAGAGGTAAGAGGAAAATCACATCTTTTAATTATCAGAGGTTAAATTATTTTTATTTCTCACAATTTTGCCTGCTGTGGCAGAAATATAGTCAGTCATTTGGAACAGAATATTTTTAATACAGGTAAAAACTAAAATCTCTGTACTGAAATGTTAGAGGTTATGAAGAGATTTTGTGGTAATGTGAAGTCTTAGAGACAACTCACTTTATATCATGAAAAAACATTCCTGGTTATAAAAAGCATAACTTTACCAACAAAATGTGTGCAGTAGGCTTTGAATCTTAATGGTGTGCTGCAATATAGATACAAACCTTTTCCTCATTCTTTTTTATTTCTTTGCACTTCATATTTAATTGGTTGTTTGCATTATTAGCTTTTCAGCAATATTATTCATATTAGATGTAGTACAGATATTAACACCACTCTCTTTCAGAAATGGTTTGAGCAAACTGAATATGTTTTTCCCCTACACCTGCCTGAAACACTGAACAGCCTGAAATGCTAGGTACATCTGCATCTGTTTTACGTAACATGATTACATTAATAGTCCCTTATCACTTACAGTGATTAGTTCAGTCAGTAGCATATAGCAAACCAAGCATGTGTATGAAAAAAAAATAAAATAAACCATGATTTGCTGTACCTTTTACTCTCCTGATGCAGTGTCTGCCATGGGTCAGGAATAAGTAGACAAATCACATCAGTGAGACTTTCTGCTTTACTCTGTACACACATCCAGAACAAATCAATGTTCCTTTTTCCTTTTGTACCTCACTTAAGGTGCAACAGAGCGTCTCACGATCTCAGTCCTCTGGTGGAACCAGATTACTACGATCATTCCATTAGCAGTCAAAGACTGTCTCCCTTAGCACTGTGTATAAGGAAATTTGGATGGATGCCCTAAGCAGTTTTCCTGGAACTGGCCTAGTATTCCAGGCAGTAGTATTGATACCAGTACACAGGCCTAGACACACAGGATGCTTCTTAGAATAAACAAAGGCTTTGAGGTATCAGGAAAAGCTCAGCAGGAAAACTAAAATAAATACAATCAAGCATGGTATAGGCATTCTGGACATGTTACTGCTCAACAGTTCTAACATTTCTGGGGTGCACACTCTTAAGTCAGGCATAAGAAGATCAAATCAGAACTAGACACATCAAAACACTAAACCACACATTTTATAGATGTGTTACAGTGGGTCAGTACAGCACCCCTTATTCTGAGTGGCTGTAGTAATTCCAGGTCAATAATACTATTCAATTCTTAACAGTTCCATATTTAAACTAAAATATATTCTGAATGGTTTTGGTTTTGTTTCTCAGAACTGCATCAAATTTAGCCTTTGGATAGAAAGTGCTGGAAGGCTCACAGCGCACATTTTGCAGACCTATAATCTAGTCAGTGTATAGCAGCTGTGGCAGCTGTGCAAGCTGGTATCCGGTTTGCATACACCCTGATCAGAACCTGTAATGACAATGCCAGGCCCCTAGTTCTGCCAGGTGCTGCCTGTGAAGGAGACCCGCTTCCTCCTCCCTGCCCTGTCCCTGAGGTGTAGCAGAAGCCAGAACTGCCACCTCCAACAGAGCTGCTCACACATGCAGCTGAAGCAGCTGACTGCGAAGACTGGCACCACAGCTCAAACTGACCTTCAGAGGTTCACCAGAACAAGGGGGCACACCAGCTGGAAGAAGATGGAAGTGGCTGGGCTATGGAGTCAATCTAAGCTGCTGTTTACATGATCATCAAATCTGTTAACAAGTGTAACTGTTAACATATTTTCTGTGGTTTTATTACTTTGAACTCTTTGCTAGAGATCTGAAAATGTATCTGGGATGAGAAAAAACCCTGCCTTAGCCATAAGAAATTGTGCCATTAATTTAATTCCAACCATACGAAATTATATTGAAAAAGCAGTAAACTTGCTTTAATATAGAGTTAAGTCATGAAAGTTAAAAGTTGAGTACTATTCTTTATACAGCAGAAAACATTCCACAGTAACTTGCTTGCATTCTAAATGTGCTTTCTAAACTCATACATAAAATCAGTCAACAAAATACAAGTACTACAGTCACAGGAAAAAAAATAAATCAGTTATTAGTTAACTTCTCTTATCTCAGTTATGTTCCCCCTGCTTTATGACAGGCATGAAGGAAAGAAGACTCATGTTGTCCAGCATTAGCTACAGAAGAAATCCTCCCCTATTTTGGAGTGGTGTAAATACCAAGTAATGCAAATGAAATCACAGCTACTGCCACATCAGCCCAACACAGCTGACAAAACATGCGATCCTTGACTTTTGCATTAGTGCATGTTACAACCTTCAGAGCATGTGCCATTAGAGTTACTTTTTCAATGTTAAAAACCTCTTCTAAAAGCAGACTGAAATGTGTAATGGAAATTAGCCTTGTAATGTCAGCAAAGTTTCATGTAACACTACTAGTAGGAAGGCTGGGGAATTCAGCTTGCAGTTTAAGAAGCCTCCCTGAGCTGAAGAAGTGAGAATTGATGAGGGTCCTAGGAAGAGAGGAGGATATGCATGAGAATGATATTTAAAACAAACAGCATTATTAATTTTCATTACAGTTCATACAGAACAGATTTATCCACAAAACCCTGAGTTTTTATTTGAGCAAAATTGCACATTACAAGACCCCAAAGTGATTAAGATGTCTTTAAAGAGGATTTATATAATACGATTAAATATAACCAGCTTGACAGGGAAAAAAGAAATCATATTTATTTGTTCAATTTCACTCATAAAGGAAGGCAAAAAGACTACAGAGCCATAATTTGGGGGCAGCATCACAGGAAAGGGGGTGTCCTGCAGGTGCTTTGGACAACATTTTTCTGACACTATAAAGTTATAAGGCGGGACTTCTACCACTTTTATATTGAGAGCAGGATTTATCCATCACAATACACTAAATCTTTCAATAAAAGATGATAATGTTTGCTTCCTAAACATTTCAACAATGTAGAGTTAACATCCTTCCCATGATAAAATCTCATTAGCACCTTAGTACGTGCTTTTGTTTCTTAATTCAGGAAACTTTTTCCTTCATAGGATCAAACTGATAGCTCTGCTAAGAAAGATTCAGAGCAAACCAGCACATTTAAGAGGAGCAAAATCACCACAGATAAGGTTCTACTTCCGGAAATATTTCCCTGCTATTGCCTGGAGACAAATTCACTGCTGATGTAACCCCATCGACTTCATTTCCATTTCCACTCATCTCTGAAAAATGACTTTGACACATTGGCACATTTATTAAATAGTTGTGACATGGCTCCTAGTTTGAAAGAACAAGATGGAGAAAATTAACCTATTGAGAACACAAGAAACCTTCAACAGCTATTAATTTAAACCCTGTCCTAAAGGTAGAGCTTGCTCTAATAAACGTTATGCATCACCATTTTTTCCCCCTCAAAGATAATCATTAATTCACATCAAGTAGCTAGATAATATAAAACCAGCAAAATCACACTACATTTTACTGTGATGTTACAGAAACTCTGTTCCAGAACTACTGGTGTCTGTATGTCACAATGCATGTGAATTTTGTTCTCTTCATTCTAACATGTGTGCTCCACTTAAATTTCCAGACATGTGGCTCTGTACATTTTTATCATCCTTGTGCTTTTAATACCATTCAATTTCAGTATTTCAAAACCTTTATGGAAAGAATATAACTGGGAAAACTTTTATTATTACTTTCAATCATTACTTACTAAATGTGCCCAAATTGTCTATTTAATTCAGATGGAACAAATTTTGATCATGAGTCAGTGTATTCAACGGATAGTCTAATAAATTAGAGTGTATTCATCACGATAGCCATGGCGGAAATACCACTACTGTATCTGATAGATAATTCATTTGTGCACCATGCTTTCTCTTGTCAGATGCTGTTGTTCTAAGGTGCAACTGGTAATCAGTGTTGGCACTGTGTTTGCACCTGAAAGTGCCCCTCAGGATCCAGCTGCTGCTGTTCCAGAGGAATCCTGTCCCTTCTCTGAACACAGAACATCTAGTACATACTGTGGTGTAGGATGGGGTGTAAGAGCCCACAAAAAATGATTATGCTTGTACAGTACACTGCAAACTCTGGAGTTGGACTGCTGAGACTACCTAGATAAGGTATTTTGTAGGCATTAAAGCAGCAGTGAAACCTATGTGATTTAAAAGGGTAAAGGTTTGCTACTTTCCACAGGGAGATTTTCCTCTGCTACTGAAACACTCAAGGAGAAAAAGTGCCCTGAATTTTAAAGGTGAAATACGTTAAGAGGTAAGAAATACTGTCAGGTCTTGGTGCCAAACATGTGTAGTTATTTGTGGGATAGAGGAGGAAGCAAACCTAAGAATATGAAGCAGGATAATGCCAGAGCTGCTGGGCAAGCAGCAAAGGCTGCAGATGGAAGGAGACAAACTTGCATTTTTGAAAGCAAAGGCTGCAGCACTGAGGTTGAGAAACACTTGTCCCTGTATGACTACTCCTCAGACTTTAGGGAGCACTAGGAAATGTTTGGTGAATCAAGACCAAGAAATAACCTAACTGATGTGGCAATGTTGGTTTACAAAGGAAGACCCCTATTTCAGAAGCTAGAGCAGCACAAGCTTTAAGTAAGTCATTAGCCACCACAAGGTTTAACGCCCTCTTGTTCAATGATGAATGACCTGACTTTCAGACAGGCTTTCCACTAACCACTGAGCCAGTGATTTTGCTATTCACGCTGCTCCATAATACATAGTCTCTAGCATTGCCAGCTGCAGAGTACATTGCATGTGAGGGAACTGTAAGTCACAATACTTTGTCTTTCCTTTAGCTTCTGGTTTGACGTGAATTAAGGTGTTAACAAGAGCAGATTTCTGAGAGTCAAAGGCAATGGCTACTGTCAAACCCACACAGCTTGACCGGTGCTAGCTAGTGGTCTGTGATGTTGCTCATCACAATAGACCACTATGCATGAAGTAGTGTTGGAAGATGAAAGTGGTAAAAAACCGGAGTGGACCGAAAAGCATGTGCCCCAAAAGCAAGGGAATTACCACTTCAACAAGTGTCGGAGAACAGAGGATTTTGGCACAGTTTGGAACTTAGGTGCAAAAGGAAAAATGAAACCATTTTTAGGCATGTAGGGTGTAACTCGTGTCTCTAAATGCAAGGGCTAATAAAGTTTGAAATCCTCTTGGATACTTGAGGTATCTGCACAGTTAGTAGGCCTGTGAAAGATACACAGCCTGATGGAAAAACAGATGGAGACAAAATAGGATATCCTATACATTTTAATGTTTAATGCTTACCTATAGGCACCTAAATCTCATTCTCAGTGTTTGGCCAAAAATGTTTTTCCGTATGCAAGTCCTTTAACGTCTTACGTTCGGGATGTGCACAGATGTTTGTGCATACCTGTGGCACTTGAAGATAAATGCATATGAAGACATTTCACTACATAGTGTTCATGAACTATAGTACTGCGACTATCCCTATTAAAAAATATTATCACCTCAGCTCAAACATTTGTAAGAGAATGAGTGATGAGTTAATGAACTGGTTTGAACAAGCACCTCAAAACTCATGGGCTGGAGCCACTGCTGTAGCAGCTTCTCATTAAGCCTAGCTTGCCAATTAAGTTGGGATAATGAGTGCTTTGAGCTAGAGAACAATGCTGAGTTTCACCTCCTTGAAGGTTTATTTGAACTTAAATTTTAAGACTCTGCGGAAACAAATTATTTTTGGAGAAGACAGAAAGAATGAAAACCATTACACACACATGCCCTCCTGCGCCCCCAAACACTGAGATGCACTTTGGTCATGGCTGCTGAGACAGAACATAAGATCAGGTGGAGGTCTCAGATTCCCTTTTTCCCTCAGAAAAATGACACACACTTATTACTTTTACACTACCTCCGATGGCTGGCAGCAAGATTTCAAGATATAAGATTGGTATTCTGTATGGACCATGACAAAGAGCAACGGTATCTTCCCTGACGCATTGTACGTGATGTGCCATTCAGTGGTTTTCTTTTTTGAAAATCTTTTTTTATTGAGAATAAATTCAGCCACAGGTAGTGTAGCACATAAAGCTCTACAGGGTGCAGCAATAGTTATCTTTTACAGTTTCAGGGAAGATACCCTCAAACTTTCATAGAATGATGAAAGTATGTGAACTACCAATATCTTTGTTGACAATGTCAATTGAGATTTGCTTGTAAAAGAATCAAGTATCTGAAAGGGTAACTGATATAGAAGCTTTCATCTTTTTAAAAAGATTAAAGATGCTGGTTTTATATTTTGCAAGAAAATGGTATAGCATGAGGAGAACCAGGACTCACAAAGGGCACAGTCATAACAAGGATGGAAGAGCAGTATGTACAGAAGTTAGCAGCACTGGACAAAAGAGAATCATTTTGCTATTTTCAGTCTGAACATGCCATGGGAAATCACAACTGGGTGCAATGCAATCACCACTTTTCAGCAAATTGCTTTTCGCAGATCCATGATCCTTCATAGATTTTCTTTCCTGCAGCAGCATTTTAACCCAGCCACCTTCTTCCTTCAGATTCTCTGCTTCTAGAAACATAACTTCTCCATTTGATGTATTTCCTGCCTCCCTCTGGCTGATCATTTTTCTTGCTTTCAACTTACCTTTTCAGGGTTGCCCCTGCTCCCCTCTATTACATGACTGATATTTTTCCTTCCTTCAGCTGTACACCCTCAGCTCCTTGGATCTTAACTGCTTTAAGCTTTGATGCTCCTTTGCCACCACTTATGTATCTGATATTTAAGCATGTGCCTCTGCATCTGCCTTGTCTGCCAACCTTTTCCATTCTCTCCTCATACTGGTTTAAACACATTCAGTTTGATGCTCAGCTAGATCCTGTTTTTGTTACAACCCTGCATGCCCATGACCCACCCCCCAACTCCTGCCCTTTACTTTTCTGAACTAAAGGAAATTTTAACTAGCTTACAAGCATAGGTTTTAGACTTGAAAATACCAGTGTGTTTAAAAGCTATTGCGCTTATACTACTCTTGTTATCTCTCTTGTATATCTCAGTTCCATAGACAACTACCTATTTAATCTACTGTTATTTCCAATAGCGATTTTCCTCCCATCTCAATGGAATACCTTCATATTCTGTATTTCCCTCACATAGCAAGACTGCGGATATTCAGGCTTTATATTAGCAGTTGTCTTAAAACCTAGAGATTACAGAACTTCCAAGGCTCTTTAGCTGGCCATAACCTGCTTATTCATACAGCCTATCAGTCCCAACATGTGCTTTAAAGGCTAGATCCCTCTGCCCTTTGCTTGCAGAAGCAATTCAGCTGGCTGCACCGAAGCTAATGCCAACACCAGAGCAGTGTATGAAGACTGTGCTGTACATCTCCACTTCCTTCACCTTTGCAGCTTCTTTCTGGCGTTGCCATGGGATGCATGCTGCCACTGAGAAGTGGATTTCTGGAGAAACTTAAGTCTCCTTTGGGGTAGTAGATGTTTGCAGCAGAACAGCTAAAAATCTAGTACAGAAACAGATTTATGGGTAACGTGGCCAAATGGAATTTCTGTTTTTCAACAGCACCTCTCACCCAGCACAGTGGATGGCTTCTGTTTTGAATGTTAATCCGTGTTTTAACTCAGCAATCCCTATATCGTCTCCCCAGCCAGAAAAAAAAAGATTTGTATGGTCACTATGGCTGCCTTCCTTGCAGTCTGTCATGGTTTAAGCCCATCTGGCAACCCAGAACCATGCAGCCGCTCGCTCACTCCCCTCCTTCCTCCCCCCCCACTCCCGGATGGATGGGGAGGAGAATCAAAAGAATGTAATTCTCTCAGGTTGAGATAAGAACAGTCCAGTAACTAAGGTATAACACAAACCACTGCTGCTACCACCAATAATAATAATAAGGGAAATAACAAGTGAAGAGAATACAACTGCTCACCACCCGCCAACCGATACCCCACATGATGGAGCAGTTAACTAGCCCTTTGGGGTAACTGCCCCCAGTTTATATACTGGGCATGACGTGCTGTGGTATGGAATAGCTCTTTCAGTTTGGGTCAGGTGTCCTGTCTCTGCTTCCTCCCGGCTTCCCCTCCTCCCTGGCAGAGCATGAGGCTCACAAAGTCCTTGGTCAGAGTAAACATTACTGAGCACCAACTAAAAACATCGGTTTTATCAGCGCTGTTCCCAGGCTGAAAGTCAAAATCACAGCACTGCACCAGCTACTACGAAAGAGAAAAATGACTGCTACTGTTGAACCCAGGACACAGTCTTAGCTTTGGTAGGTTGGCTGGGAACAACAATGACAAACTCGGGCTTTACTGTTCTTGGATCCAAGGAATTCAATTTGTGCACTTGCATTTTATATCCAGAATGGATGGAGTCCATGTGGGCAATTACTTAAATAATTTTCTTTTTAATTAATTTCCTGCCACACACTGGACGAGACATGGAAAGGAGCTGTTAGGCTACCTATTGACCCAGGTAGTGCAAATATACCTAATTAATCATCTCTTTTACACACCAGCATATTTATTTCTCATATAAAATGTACTGTCATCTTTCCTTTCATTTTTCCACTAGCCCAAGGTAAAAAAGATTCTGCAAAGGGAAGTGATTCTCAGCTTAATTGCTGCAGGTTAAGTTTTCTGATTACTGGAGCTGGTTTTAGTCCATTGCTATCCTCTTTCCTGCTCCCTGCAGAGAACAGAGCTTTGGAAGGCTGAATTTTTAAAAAATATAGTTGTATAATTAATGTTATGATTAATCAGTGTTTCTAAAGTGCTTTGAAGAGGAAAAGTGCTATGTGAATGCTGAGTGGAATTTTGGTGTTATCTGTATTATTTTCTGAGGTTGGGTAATATTTTGTTAATAGTATGATGCAAGGGACTTTTAAGTTAGAAATAAGAATGTAGTTTATTTTTGGAAAATAAGTTTAGGCTTCAAGATCTGTGCCCTGAACCAACACCCACTGAAATTAATGAACCTGTCTACCAATGTCAGAAGGTATTAAATTGGATTAATAAAGAAGTGGCTTTTCTTTTCTGCTTTGGCTTTTACTTTTTGTCCAAAACCGAACAAAATTCTGACAGGAAACTGATGCAGCCAGAGTGAACTGCCACTAGACATAATCCTACTTTGACTGCCCATGTAGCTATTGCTATTTATCTCCTACTATTTTTCTTCTTCTTATGCTCCAATACTGCCTGAAACTCATGAACAAAGTTGTCCCCACTGTATGGTCTGAAAGACTGATTATTTTTGCATGCTTTCATACATAGCTATGACAACACCATGGTGAAAGAAAAAAATTCTTATGTTTAGAGATGTATATTAAAATCTTGAGATAAGTAAAATCAAAATGGACCCTCACAACACATTCTGTTATAAAAGATTAAATAAAATGCATAGATGTAAATGTGTTATCTCAATAAATATAAATCTTGGGAAAGTGATCGTATTTTTTGATAACAACTCCTCTTCCAACAAATATCCAAATCACTCCAAGTCATATCGAAGTGTTCATATATTTCTTAATTACTGCAATGTTCAAACCTTTCAAACACCATGAAAACTCTACATGAAGCAGTTAAAATTACTAACTATGCACGATGTCAATAATACTGAGGATACATATCAGTATTTCACATTGCTTTATTGGGCACCATACAATAAAATAATTTATATTTAATAACAAAATCCTGGTTAGTATATAAGGCTCAGTGAAGCCATGCACTACCTTCACAGATGTTAATGTCTGAGAGAAGGACAGAAGGGAAAAAAGTGAAAGAACAGCAACAGAAAAAGTGCTGTTTAAAAATATTTTTAAGAACATCAAGATATAACACATTATTTGCCTTTTTTTTCCCTGCAACTTGGAATTGTTAGCAAATACCTCATGAAGACACAGTGTCCCTCTGTTAAACTGCAAATGTACTAGTGTAACTAAACAAGACCACACTAAGGTCTGCCATAGTAATGAAGCTATAGGTACCTTCATTAGAAATGGGGTCTCTCACACCAGTCATTCAGAATGTGGACAGGTACTGATTTTTAATAGTTATTCCTTGGAGGTCATTTCGTTTTGCAGATAATGTTCTGACTCAGTTTAATTCCTGTTCTTGACAGAATGCTTTGTGTTCTTAGCAACAGTCATTAGAAAAGACCAAACCGTATTTTAGTTTCATATTTTAAGTCACCTGAAACTACTGCAGTTTAAGGCCTGAATATATTACATGTGTAAGCAAGGATACGGTGCAGAGTGAAAATACACTTTGTGTTCTCACGGAAAGGGCAAACATGCAACTAAAAACATTAACTAATGTATTTTTTTTGTTTCAACTACAACATGACTCGTTTTTACATTTCTCGTTAAAAACTTCCTCACCTCCTGTTAGTTGTCCAATTCATTATTAGCCGTGTTTAAAGAAATCGTGACAACAGATGAATCCTAGCCCTGACTCCTCCATCAGAGTACAGGTCTACTACAGCACAGTTGTTCATGCTTCCTCAGGAGGCAGGAGTCAAAGGGTTCATAATATGACTTTGTTTTGGGGTAGTGCTACTGCTGTTTCTTTCAAAGTAACAGCTCCAGGTGGCATCTTCAGGCTAGTAGCTGATCCAAATTGTTTCTCTAGTGGCCCTCAAAGAAATCTTGCCTCCAGACATCCATTTGAGCTTGCTCAGTGTCAATATATCATTGCTATTTTAAGTCACAGCTGCTCACCTACATCTGAGTAAACACATGGAGGGAGGATTCTCAGGATTGTGCACTCACTCAATTTCCTTCTCTTACCTCCATGGGGATGCAATCGCTTACATGGCAAAAGTCAGAGTCTACACTTTAGACTTGATGTACTAGACTTCAACTCTTTCTTGAAGATCAAGCTGGACAGAGGAGATCTGCTTAAGGCAAAACCCTTAAACCTCTCAGATTCTTCAAGTTCATCTCTCTCAGACCCCTGCAATGCTGGCTGGTATCTGCTATTTCAAAAAAGAAGGGGAGAATGGGGCAAGTCTTCCAAAAGCCTTCTCCTCTCCTCACACTCGGGGAAAAGAAGAATGTGCCAGAGAGCAGCTGGTTCCCTGGCTCCACATTCCTTATTCTAAATGCTCAGAGTGCTCTGAAAGACGAGGGTGGAGTCAGAGTGAGAATTCTGAATGTACTCTGCAGCCTTGCTACTTCCCTGCAACATGGCAGAATATAAAGTACACTGCATTGCAGGGGAAGGATGGGAGATCAGGTTTGAAGTGCTACAAAAGATCTGACTTAACAACAACAACAAAAAGCACAGCTGAAAAATAGATGCCCTCAGAAAAGCAGAACAGGCGAAAGGTCAGATACAAAAAACTGACCTCCTAACCACAGGAGATTCAAAGAACAATATTCTCAAACATAAACTATTTCTTGACAGACTGCTCCGTTGCAAATGATAATTTGTATTTGCAGAATATCACGTTCCCTTTGTGAGAGCAACTGCTGTTGTCAGTGTCACCTTGAAGAATTTTGCACACAAATATGACTTTGCATATACTCATGCTAATAGAAGTATTTTCCTCTAATTAAAATTAGCACTCTGATTATTTGCTAGAATAATCCTGAGTTATGATATCCAAATAATGTATAAAACATACCACTTTAAGAGCACTCTGAGTAGCACACAATCTAGGAGATCCTGTAACTTTTCTCCTGAGAGGAGTAAGTAATGAGGCAATTTATTTTCCTCATGTTGCACATCAGATCTACCAAACAGCAGGTGAACTCTGAACACCACTACTGCATATTTTTTTGGTACATGGAGCTGAATTACAGCTGTATGCTGCAAGGTCTATAAACTTGGACTAGGAGCTTTTTTTATCTTTCTTAGGGTTGCAGAGGACTTCTCGGGATTTTGAGAAGAAAAGGAAATTCAGAGCCTGTATCCTGAATAAAGTGCAGGAACAGCCATAAACTATCAGGGTCACTTACTGATTAATTAAAAGACTAAGTTAGAGACGTTAGAAAGATCAGCCTGCCTCTGCTCCCACTCCCCAAAGGGCTAAGTGTATAAAACCGAGGCACAACCAGGAATGAATGAGGTGCCTAGCCTAGTCATGCTTGACCATGGACCTTGTCTAATGAGATCAACATGTCTAACAAGATCTTTTATTTGAGGAAATAAGTCCTCAGGAAGGTGCAATAAAAGGAAACGAAACCTGATGCAAATAATTTCTTTATAAATCATAGAACATTTGAGGTTGTTAGGATGCCCTAGAGATCATCTAGTCCAACCCCTCTGCTCGAAGTAGGGTCAGCTTAGCGTTTTCTTATGTTGGGATGGATTTCCCTGTATTTCAGTTTGTGCCCAGGAGCCCCTTTCCTGACACTGGGCATCACCGAGTATGGCTCTGTCCTCTTTACACCCTTCCATCAGGCATTTAGACACATGAATAAGAGCCCATTGAGTCTCCTCTCCTCTAGGTTGAACAGTCTCTGCTCTCTCACCCTCTCTTCATGGGACAGATGCTCCAGCCCCATAATCATCCTTTGCTGGACTTTCTCCAGTATGTCCATGTCTCTCTCACACTTGGGAGCCCAGAAGTGGACCCAGTACTCCAGCTGTGGCATCACTAGTGCTGAGTAGAGAGGAATGATCTCCTTTGTTGACCTGCTGGTAACAGTCCTAACATAGCCCAGGAGGCAGCTGGCCCATTTTGCTGCTGAGGCATGCTGCTGACTCCTGGATTTGTTTTTATTTTTCTTAGCAATTAAAGTAATGGCACAATGTAGTTGGTACAGTGAATGTGAGAACACATTTTTAAGACCTAATCCTAATTCTGGTCACTAACCCTAAGCCCTTGTAACCCAAGGCCCTTGCAACCCAACCCTGAATCCTTACCCCAGCACCCTTCTCTAATACCTAACACTAAGCCCTATCGCAGAGCAAAGACTGAAACCCTAGCCCTTTATGTTATCCCTACCCTAACACCTTGCCCTGGTCACCAGCCTAAAGTTGATGTCCCTAACCTTAAGCTTAGCCCTCACTGCTACTCCAAAATCAGGCCCCAACTGCTAACCCTATCGGCTTACCATAAATCCTATGCAGAACCCCCAACCCTCACCCAAAGCCCTTCTCTAACCGCAAAGCCTAATCCCTCTCCTCAAAAGGTGAACTTATTCTCCTTACTGTACTCAATAATACTGCAACAATAAACAATAATGAATAATCTGCTAAAAAAGATAATAAATTGCCATAAGAAATATTTATAATTGTCAAAAGAGAAATCCCTTCTTTTTTTTTCTTTGCACGATCTTGCTCTCATAAAGCTGAGAAGGAGCAGTGAGGTAAGTCATCATTTATCACTGTCATAAGCAAACATAACTAGAGATTTTCCTCCTATAGCCATGATGTTTCTGCAGCACAAACTGGTTCTCAGCTTATTTGACTTAGCAGAAACACCCAATTAAATTTCCAGCCTATGAATCAAATCCAGTGTAAAGCATCTGGAAGATAGTGATGGATTTGATGCAATGCACTAACAAATGGCACTGGTTTTCCCTTTGACAATTATGCTAAATAACTATAAAAATGGCATCACTAAACTCAGTGGATCTTAAGTATCATAGCCCTACTCTTCAGAACAATTCCACTCAGTTAAATGAAACTTGTGGAAAACTGAGGGGAAGTAAAAGAATATTAGTATTGGCATATCAGCTTTTGAGTGAGATAAAGTTAACAGCAATATTGTGCAGCCACGCGTTCCTTTAAACATGAACTCCTTATCTATTATAATCAGCAATATAAAAAATATTTGCAGTCATGTTGTATGAAATTTTTAGCAGGCAAACCATACTGAAAAGAGTCTTTAAAAATCATTAATATACAAAGCACACTCTTACCAATTATGTGATATACTACTGGATATTCCTTGGCTTCCAGTTTTATTGTCATGCATATTCTTATCTTTGAAAATGTCTGAAATACATCCTCAGTACATATTTATTTCAAATATTAAAAGTAAACATCCTGGAGAGTATCTTGGAACCTGGCCCACTTCTGAGGTATGAAATCCTTTTCTTAAAACAAATTAAAGTAGATAAATCTGTCATTTGTGTTCAAGTTCTCTTTGTCCTGGAATTATTTTTCCTTTCAGAGACTGAGCCAGATAATGCTCTCCTTATAATTCATAGCAGTATTTGGGTTTAGATACACATGAAAAAATGTTTGTATTAATACAGATTTCATAATTACGTTTAGAATCAGAACAACTGAGGTCGGAAAGGATATCTGGAGTTTGTCCAGACCAACCTCCCTGCCCAAAGCAAATGCAAAATCAATGCAATACAAAAAGATCATGAGACAACTGCATATCAATAGAAGACTGTTTAAAAATATATGCATTATATCTGATATAGTTCACATAATACACTGGATGGCACAGAGTCCCTTTCCTGCTCTCCTGCTAAAAGGCTACTGTTCATAATGAAATAAATATTTAAATATGACGAATGTGTCTCTTCATGTGTGCACACACATTTAGGCTCTTCTCCCAGTACAATTTTTAAACAGAATTTCGCCTACATAAATACAATGGACTCCATTATTTCTGATATGAACATATTCTGAGACATTAAGGAAGCAAGAGTATGCAAGTGGAAAGATTATCTAATACAGGCAGAAAATATGCATTTATTGATGGAACAAGAATAGAAATTAATAGGGTTTCCTTTTCATACATGCACATACCACTATGCAGCTGCAGGTGCCTTTAAAACCCAAATCTTTCTTCCAACACAAACCACTAGTACATTAAGATTTTAAATTAATCCATATTTGAACTATCTCAAAAACCTATGCTTCTCAAAAGAATCTTTTGTCATGGAAGTTGAAACAATGCTACTTTTCAAACATTTTGTAATTTGGGAGAAAAGTGGGCACAAGGTTATGTCCCTGGAAGGAATACACTGCTAGAGCAGCTGCATTTTACTGTCAGGATGTTAGTTAGGGGCTGAAAAATGTTTGAGATCTGGTTTAGAATTCAGTTATCTTGAATTAGCAAGACAGCATTCACTGCAGGCAAATGAGTATTATACACAAGCAGGAGATGATCACCCACAGAAATATAGAATGAAGAACAACCTGAAGAGTAATAACTGCAGAAAATGATCAGGAAGCCCAATCACGAGATAGGCACGTGTTACAGGATAGGTTGTTGTGGAAGAGACAGTTATACAAGAGTGTATTGACAATTATTCCTGGAAGAATATGTGAATAATATACTTCTCTGTGCAAGGCTTATAGAGGAATACCACAACTAGTCTGAATGCTTAATGCCAGGAAAGAAATGGAACAACTAGAATGAGTCCAAATCAAAGTAACAAGAATAGTTAGGAAGACAGACCAAACTGACTGCTATCTCAGCTCCAATAATGCATTCAACTACTCCATCTATACTTCTTCAATCTGCAACCAAGATGTAATGCTTTCTTCTTTGTCGTACTGTGCTGCAGTGGCATTGTTCTTACTGATTGCCTTCACAAATGGTTAGATATATGGATTCTATTGTTGGCTGCAGATAATCAAGGTAAGACAGAAAAAGCAGGGTCCATGAACATATTCAGAGTTCCATTACATTAAGGATGAGGTCTTCATATGGCCTACTTAAAGAACTGGATCAAAGAAAATCACTAGTCAAGTGTCTAAAATCAGCAGATTTTAAAGAAATTGTTCAGATTTGAAAGAAATGGGGTAGTTCTGAATTTAGACTTGCAAGCTTCTCCTTGAAGTAGAATGCATCAATTTATATGCAAGTTCCATCTCAGTTTCACATCATTTACTCAGTCAGATGACTTACTAAGTGGTCAATTGACCACTGGACTGAGTAGACTGAGACACAGTTTGCTCCAACAAGATAGTTTGGATCCCCAGGAAGAGACTTTGTCACATTTTGGGGTTACAATATGGTAGGCATAGCTCAACTGCCATCAGGAATTTTAGCCCATAAGGCCCACACGTTACCAAGGGACTAAGAAGAGTTTCACCTTTCTCTTTGCCTAAAGGTGGAAGTATACTGTTGTCTCTGCAGACTTTGAAATACATTTCTTGCTCTATTCCCTCTGGAATGGCTCCTTGTGCTATAAAAATTGCTAACTCTAGTCTCTAGGGAGCTCAACACACCACCACCACTGCTGTTAAACACACCATTTGCTGTGGCTGCATCAGTGCGTCCATCAACTTCCTTCTCATCCTCCAGTGCTGAAGGGCTTACAGGAATGGCTTTAGGCACAGCAGTAATACCACTGGGCTGATATTTAGGCTTGCTGAACCTGTACACTGAAGGTATCCATTCAACTGTCAAATTCAGGAGGCTGCAATGAACTTTGTGCTTTCAAAACCAGCTGACAAGAACTGGAAGATTTTGATGACTTCTCTGATTTATGTTGAGCTTAATTTGTCAAGAGATTATGTTTGGGTTTAAGACTTTCAAACTTGCACTTCAAGGGCCCTGCAGCACTGGGGTAAGGTTTTATTGTAAAACAATTGTAAGAAGCAGTGCCTGTGTTTCTGAATCTGTTAGTTACTTTAACAGGCCTTTGTCAGTATTTCTGAGGATAAAGATTGGACTGCACAGTGTTTTCTCTAGAGGATCTGAAAATTGCTGGCTTTTTCTGTGGTGGAGAAGGGTCAAGGCACAGAGTTAACTTCAGGAAGTGCAGGCTTGTGATGAGCTGGGAGAGACAGGTCAGGACAATTAATTGACTGAGTTGTGTATACTGCACTGCATATGCTGCGTATACTGTGAAGGAGTAGGAGGAGGGCTTGTAATTTGAGAGATTGGCTTATAGTGCTTTCGAGAGACCTATCCATTGACTCGGCATCAGCTGGTTTCCCTTTAGAATAATTGGTGAAGTTCGGCCGATACTTTGGATCAGTGAACTCAATGATGGCTGGCAGGAACCTGCACAGCCAGCTTATTTCAAAACTCCTGTGATCACAGCTTTCAACAAAACTCTTTGTCTTCTTCAGGATCATAACTGAGACTTTCACTCTCTGTGGTTCAGGGGCCCTGTAAATATCCTTAGATGAAGTAACCTTTTAGCTTGTGAATGTGTGAAATATTTGGAAAAATATGGCTGGAAGATAAGGTAACATGATACTGCGAAAGGAATGAACCACTTCCTGGTATCTGAAAGAAAGGGAAAAAGAGGCCAAAGAAAAGAAGCGAGAAGAGAGAAATGGCAGATTCAGCAAGCTTAATCACCAGATCCAGTTCTCCGAATCTGTTCTCCTTACACTTCCTCACTTCACAATTCTCCAAGTTCATCTGACCACCAACCTTTTTTTCTTACTCTCCCTGTTTTCTGCTTTCTGTCAGCATCAGGAGAAGCAGAAATTAGAGACATCTTATCTCCTTCCACTCCCTCCTCACAATCCAAGGAATATTTCCCAAGGAATGCCCCATCTCTGGCAGTGTTCAAGGCCAGGCTGGACAGAGCCTTGAGCAACCTGGTCTAGTGGGTGGCAACCCTGCCCATGGCAAGGGGGATTGAAAATAGATGATCTTAACGAATTTCCAACCCAAACCATTCTATGGTATTTTTTATCTTTGTTCATAGCCTTCAGGTGACTTGGCAATCCTGGCTTCTGCACGGCCAGACTGATCAAGTGCCTGCTCTGTGTTCTGACTCACCTACCCTGCAAGTTATACACACACTGAAAGGCCAATACTCAAGAGTGCTGCTCTTTCCAGCAAGATTAGTGTGTGAATACCTTGGATGCTTTCTCCTGGGTTTCTGCTGCAATTTAACCTAGGCTGTGCCCCAGGACTGGTAATAAAGTTCATATCATTCTAATTTTCAAATTAGTATCACTGCTTCTGAAGGTACTCCCATCAATTTTTAATAATGACGCTCCTTTTATAATGCCTTTTAGCTGACGATGTCTAGGCATTTTCTGCACATTAACTGTCCCTTACAATAACAAAGAAACACGATTATTCATTCACAGCTATGGAAACCAAGGCAAGACATGCCAGTGACCAACTCAAGAAACCAGCTAAGACTTAATGGTTTTCCTCCTTGGCAATCACTGAAAAACAAAAATCACTTAGAGAACATATTAACTCTTCCAACTTCCTGATGGCATTTTGTTGTGTTTGCTTTCTAAACCATTTAATTCTCTTACTTTGTTTACTTCGGTGGCAACTCTACAACAAATCTCTAGCCACAGGTCTCCTAATTTCAGCATCTTAATAATACTGCCAGGCTGACAGCTACTGACCTCTTAAATCTGAAATAGATTTTAGAATAAAAATGGTAAGGGAAGAGACAACATTTGAATTCCCTAAGAATGTAGAAATGGTTACAACAAAGCTAATCTCTGACTCTTAATCAATTTTTGTCTTGTTTGAAGCTTGAAGTAAAGGTGCAGTTCTTTTTTTCTTTCTCTTTTTAATAACTTTGCCTTGGCTTTGATGTTTCTGTAAGCTGAGAATAGCTTATCAGAAAAGTCCCAGTGAATGAGATGCTTAAACAGGGCTGTGAGTGAATGAGATGAATTTAGTCTCCCTAGGAAAAGGCAGAGCTCTTGAGTATGAGGCATATACATATTCAATCCCAAGGCAGAAGAATAGATTTAGCTAGAGTGGATAATGCACAAAAACCCATCCTCAGAACCCCGTCTCAAAGGCTCTGCTTATGCTGTACTTGGTATCTCAGATTGTTAATGGCTCAAAAGAGAGAAGGAGACATGGCCTTTTCTTTGGGGCTTGATTTAGACATTGCAATACAGTACTGTACAACTGAGGATAACACCTTTAACTGCTAAGATTTAATACCTATACAGGGAAATTATACATGCCAGCTTGCCAGCCTATCTGATATCATCACATTTCAAAGGACCTTGCTTTTGTCTGGCAGAGGAAGGCAGCTTATCTGTTTTGTTTTCTAATTTTCTAGTAAAGACATGAAGGAATTAACTTTTTTTTTCCTTTTTCTTTTGTGGCTTGGTTCTAACAAAACAAAACAACTTTCAGGGAGCAGGCAGACATTTAGTATGCAAGTGTGAAAATTTATCTGATAATGAGCACATTCTGAGCCTCACAAGCCCTTCTGGGCCAAGTGAGAGTGTTCCACCCCTGGGGTTGGCTGCTCACATGACTGGTTGGGAGCTTTTTCTGTTTAACAAAAGTTTGTCTGTGAAATGAAAGAGTAATTCTTTGCTCACCCAGCTCATTTTGACTGATAAGTCAGGCAGTGCTGACACACACAAGTGGTTTGACTGTAGGTGTGATGTGTTAATGGAAGACCCGAGGGAGCCTAGCAGCAAGAATATCTTCTGCCACTGACTGCCTCGGGGTGAGTTACCCTGTCTTAGGTGTGGAAACTGCAATTTCCTAAACATGTTAACTCAATCAACTGAGAGCCCCTAATTTTGGAGTGAAAACAGAAATTCCACTATTGGAAAAAGGAACTGTTTAATGTAATATGTTTAACACGAATTTATTTCTATATATACACTTACTGGAGAAAGTGCAACATATTCAAAGGACCAAAGTGACTTAACTGGCATTCAACTCTATTTTTCAGAATAAACTATTGGTCTCTTTAAAACAGTCTGCTTAGTTTCAGTCTTGACTGAAAATAGAAATTCAGTTCTTAATGCACCATCCAGCATCTAAAAATTCTACCCACATGTTATTAGCATGGTACAAACCGGCTGTATTTTCACTGACTTAAAGGAGACCTCAGCATTGTTTGACATTGTTACGATGATTAGCACCTTTGCAGCCTACTCATTCTACCTTAACGATGTTGCTTTGTTACTCTGAGTAGAATCCTGCTTCTCAGGAATCTGATGAAAAAAATCCTTTTAGCTTCCAAGAGAGGAAGATTAAGCTACAAGACTTTATTCTGGTTGTTGCAACTGTATGCTATAATATATGTTTTTAAATGAATGGAGTACCTTTCTGTATGATGTGTACTCCCCAACACAGCCTCTCTTCCTCCCTGGTGCAGGTAAAAGGCTGAATTATTATCTACATACATACCTACATACAAACATACACACATGTAATTTATATATATTCATATATATAAGGATTAAAGACACTATGTCATTTTAATATGGGGATAATTTTGCTGCTGATAGACAGAGGTGAAGCTGAAGAAAATTACAACAAATTAGAGAATGAAAATGCCTTTGGACATCAGAGTGTTTGTGATTATATTTCTTACAATAACCATTTTTTCTATTTATCTGCAATAATTAAAAATTCATGTTATTGCTATCTAATTACATATCAAATCGGTCAGGATCTATTGGTTTACACGTGATTACTGAGATTAATAACAGCCATTGTTACTGAAAACTAGGGAAACTACATTTATTTCCACTGATTTTAAAGTAACCAATTCCAAAGACAGTTAAAAGGGTTCCACAGTACTTCTCTTTTAAAATATACAAATACAGTGCCTTACTAAAACCACGATGTTTTCTGTTATTATTATAATTCCCTCTCTGGTAAATAAAGCAAAGTTCTGTGTCTAAGTGAATTTAGCAGCAAATATCCTATTATGACCTTGATTTCACAGTAAGATGATTTGACTCTGGTCCTTATGCACTGTCACACTGAAATTGTTATTTTAAAATTTGGTGAAACTTGTCCTGAAGTAACTTCAGTATATGCAATGACGTTACTGAGATTAAACACATTTAAATTGTGCTTATCCACTTCCCATCTAGGAATTACAGACTTTGCATGGCATGAAATAACAAATATGTCAGCTTATGCACTTCTTACTCACTATAGCGTCCTCACTGAGATTTTCACCAGGTAAGTGGATGATACTGTAGGTGGAAAACTGGCTGGACTCCTGGGCTCAAAAAGTGGTGATAGCCAGTACAAAATCCAACTGGCAGATGGTTACTAGTGGCTCCCCACAGGGGGCAATACTGTTTTACATCTTCATTAACAACCTAAATGATAGGATATAGAAAGCATTCTCCGAAAAACTGTGGACACTGTGATGCTTGGAGGAGTAGTCAATATACTGGAGGGCAGTACTGCTATTCAGATAGGACAGTCGGAGAGGAACCTTGAAGTTCAACAAAGGCAAATGTAAAGTCCCACAGTCAAGATGAAATAACCCCCTGCATCAGCACAAGGCCAGTGTCAACCAGTTGGAAAACATGTTTTTGAAAAACCCTCAAAACCTATGGGTTCTGGTGGACAAGTTGAGCCTAAGCCCACAATGTGCCCTTGCAGCAAAGACCACCAACCCCATCCTGGGCTGCATTAAACAGTCAGGACAACCAATCACAGAAATGATTCCTCCTCTAGACTCACATCATTCTGCCTCTAGACTGCATCTTGAATAACACATCCAGTTTAGGTCTCCCCAGAAAAAGAAAGACTGTCAGAGGCTGGAACACATGGCACACAAGAACTGCATTTTCTAGGCCTTAAGAGAAGGTTAAGGAGAGATCATAACTGCTGTCTACAACTACTTCATGGGATGGTGTAGAGAAGACGGAGTTAGGCTCATCTTATACTTACACAGTCTAACAAAAAGAAGCAAAATATGTAAGCTGGATCACAGGAAATTCAAACTGATAAAAGGAAGAGAATTTTTAGTATGAGGGTGGCTAAGCAATGCAAAAGATTGCCCAGGCAAGTTCAGGGATCTCCATCCCTTCATTAACTGGACAAGGTCCTGAGCAACTTGCTCTCATGTGACATCTGGTTAGCAGAAAGTTGGACTAGCTGACCTCTAGAGGTCACTTCCAAGCCTAGTGGATTCAGTTAAGACCAAATTCTGTCTTGTGTTGCACTGGCAGACTGAAGCCTTCCCTACAAACTGAGAAAGTGGGCTTATTTTTTAAATGCATTTTCTGAAGTTACTCAGTTAACTTTTTAGGCTTACCATGAACTAGAAGGAGGTAAATTGGCACAGGATCATTTAGCAGCCACATGAATTTCATAGTATATGCATCCCAGGCTGTTAGCAATTACTTAACAGTTAAGACTGCCCACAAAGTAACTTCTGAATTTTACTGGTGATTCCTTCCTTGCACATTCATCAGGGTTTATAATGCACCAGCAACAAGGTAGCTTTCCATTTCTTTCTGTAGGGTAGGGCTCCCCAGTTCTCAAAATTATCTCTTTAGAGGTAGTTCTCTGATCAGGTTTGTTCAAAATCTTTGGTCTGGAATATAGGAATGATTGTATCTAAGATATTCAATTATCAAGTTGCTGTTTTTTTTTTTTTAAAAAAAAGCCTTAAAAAAAATCTTTCAATTGTAAGCTTTAATAAAGTACTGTATTCTTTTGTCTTAATCTGATCTTTCCATTTGCACTACATATTACATTTCCACAGTAAAACCATGGGTTTAAGCAGTAATGCATGTAAGTGCTTAGATCAAGTCCTGAAGTCTAATCTATCATTATAAAGTATTATACATTATACATATATAAAATCGCTTACTCTAGGGGGCAGTCACTGTATCTTTTTCAAGTCTGCACAATCTCTTTCTTGCATAATACAGCCACAAGAGGAAGCAAAAGAAAAATGACAAACATAGTAATACTAAAGATTGTATCAGTAATACCGGGTATCAAATAATTTCACAGAGATGCCATAGAGAGATCAATGGGTTTTTGAAGCTGATTCTAAGGGTTCTCTAGTCTTTCCTTGGGAGGAAAACTACATTTCTTTATTTTTGTTTAATTGAGCCCATTGAGATACTAAGTACCAGAATCACAGTCTTACCTTATGGAATTATGATAATAAGGCCCCTCGGCAAATTGCTTATTTCCTCACTTATCTCAGATGATGAGAATTTGTTACCCTTTAAATATTTCATAACTGTGTATTATAAAACTACTGCTATTCAATCACAGCAGTTATAAGCATGAAACAGCAGATTTGGATTTTTAAAAAATTGCTTCCTAAATAGGGGTGCAAGCTGATTTATCAGCTAGTGTCCAAAAGGACCCCAGAAAGCTAACATATAGTGACAGTGCTTCCAGCCAGTCCTGGACAGTGCCTTCTTGGAGATACTACATGCACATAAAGATGCAACATTCATGAGGAAATGCAAGAATTCATTTGTACAGGCTGCAGCAAAAGACCATGATTCTGCTTTCTGTAATCAAAAGGATATTTGAAGTTTTAATAATGTTATCTTAAACAAGGGCCTGTAATATTAAGACAAATAATAAATGATGGAAACAACTAGTGTGTATGACTTAGTTCTTACAAGCAAGTAAATCCTACATCAAAGTACTTAATGAAGAACAACTATTCTGTAAGAAACCAGAGTCACCTAAAGATGCCATGCAGAAGTCAGCAGGTATGAGACTTAGTTCCCCTTTCGTAACTGTTAAGACCAAACTAACACTAGCATCACCTGCATTTTGGCACAGAATGCATATAACCCAACAAAGAAATGCAATCACCTTCTGTGTATACTGGGGCAACTGCTAGCAACCAGCAATGTTGCATAAGCACCTAACAGCCAGGAATGGAAAGACAAACTGATTCAATTTAACTGCAGTGAGATTTAGTTAGAACACCAGTTGTAAGAATCCAGACAACCATACTGTTTCCTAATCTTGCATTCTTTGAACACCGACAATGGTATCTTTTACCTTTGTCATATTTTTATCCTGAGAAAATGAGACATTTTACTGTGCAAATATTTATTTAACGGATGGTGACAAATATCTGTGTTGCATATCCACAGGTACTTTACTTCTGTGTTAGCTAGATCATAGAATACAGAATACCAGGTTGGAAGGAACCTCAGATCCAATCTTTCTTGGAAAAGCATGACTTAGACTAAATGGCACAGCACCCTGTCCAGCCAAACCTTACAAGTGTTGAGGAATCCACCACTTCCCTAGGGAGATTATTCCGATGCCTGATTGTTCTCATTGTGAAAAATTTTCCTCTTGAGTTCAATCGGGATCTCCTCATGAGTAACTTGTGCCTATCACCCCTCCTCTTTTCCATGTGACTCCTTGTAAAAACAGAGTCTCCATCTTCTTTGTAGCCACCCTTCAGGTACTAGAAGATGGTTGTAAGGTCTCCCGTAGGTCTTCTCTTCTCAAGGGTCAACAAACCCACAGCAGCATAGTCCTCCTGTGCAGGGGCATAGCGATCTTTTACATCTCTAAAACCTGAATTTTCTATGTCACCTTTGTAAAGGGTGTTTAGCTTTTGCCCCTAATATTCTCTTTTTTTTTTTTTTTTTTTAAGCAGCCAGCACTCTGAAACATGCACAAGATGAATCTGGGGACACTGAAACAGAAGTCTGCCTGAAAAGCCATATGTGGGTAAAGGGCCGTTTTGTAGTAACACTTTCCCCTGTGAGCACTTGGGAACTAAGACTGCATGAGATTTTGCAAGAACAACTGCACCGATTTAGAGAGTGCAAGGATGCACATGCACAGAGAAAATTACTATTAAGATGACTAGAAGCAACCTATAGATAGCATAAATTTAATCCCACACATTCTTCCATTTCTCTGCTCCACGTTCAACATCCTTTGCAACTACAGTGCCCCAGGCCCATTCTCAGGGTCTTCACACGCAAGAAGAAAAGGATGTTGCTTTTCTCTATCAAGTGCCAACTCACCTGCCATGTCCTGCTCTCGTGTCACGAACAGGAGTTTTAGTTTCTTCAAAGAACAGTGCTTTTAGTAAGAAATTCCATATATGTAATGACTATAATTTGAAAATCACTTAAGTTGATAAAGATTTCAGGAGATACGGTTACTTTACATCTTACATAGGAGAAAACGAGCTCAGTTCCATAAACTGAAGCCTATAACAGAACAGGCTGGAAACATCTGTTCTGATACACTTATTTGTTAACATAAAGCTGTCACAAAATTTGGATTTTCAAAACCATTTTGAAGATTTGGGATAATTCCTCAAGGATTTAAAAGTACTTTTAAAATTACTTTGTAGTTTTGAGACATTTGCATTTCTACCTTTGTATGTTTTATGGAATATATGACTGAATTATATGCACTTTTTAGTTCAGAACTCCAAATCTTCAAAAGATAAGTAGCACTTCTCAGCATGAACATACAGAGAAACAGAGATGAAAATTAATATTGAATTGTTTGAAATGTCAATCTTACGAGTGAGAGAAGTGGATACAGTTACAGTGTAATTGCTTTCTATCTTGTGCAGAACAGAACCAACCTTTTTATCTTAAATTGTTTATCTCAAATTAAAAGTACTGTGCAGGTTGGGGCACTTTGTATGTATGAAATGTGCACCAATGAAGTGAGAAGGCACATCTGTTGCCTGCTTGTTGTCTTTTGGTGGTGTTGGTTTTGGCACTCACACTGAACCTAGGCTTTCCTGGGCCACCTCCACAAGATTTTGCAACTTTTTTGACTTGCGCTCAGAATTGAAGTAATACTGACTGTGAATACAAACTTATAAACCCGATAATAAAGACTTTAAGGTTTATAAACTTTAAACCATTATATGGTATAATTTAAAATTACCACTATCATCTACATAAGCTGTCATGGTTCAATACTGAAGACGATTCTCTTGAAACTGGCATTTAAAACAGAAATACAGGCATTTTCCAGGCGTTTATCCACAGGTTATTCTACTATGAGGAACAGCTGATCTAGGGTTGGGTTGTGGTTAGTATTTGTGAGGAACCTTGATCTTATCTTATGGAATGAAATGCTGTGTGATGCTTTGCCTTGGCATTATAGATCTGTGAAAGTAGTGTTATTCACTGTCTTTGAGCTGAGCCTGTATACAGTTATTTCCGCTGTTTTGAGTGACTGAAAAACTGCTGTACTTTTTCACTAATTGCCCTTGCAAAATCTACTGAGCTAATTAAATGGGAGCAGGGCAGTACTTGCTCCGCATTATCAGAACAAATTCTGATGGGATACTACTTGCTTAACTTCAGTCACCCAGAATTTAGCCATAGAGTCTCTGGCTACTTCTCTAGGTTCTCACACACTGTAAGATCCAAGCCTTTAGGTGATAGAGGTGAGATGAACACTTGTCTTCTCCCTACTGTCCACAGCAGAAGCCCACCTTCTTAGCTGAAAGACTATTTCTTTAGACTGTTAACAGTAGAGAAAAATCCCTCCAAATCCAGGCAGTCATACTTAGGCAATAGGGACGTTCAGATGTAAGACTCAATCTAATCTTGAAAATACTTGATCTTGACTTTGATATTAAAAAAGAGAATGCAGTTTTACCAACCCTGTTTTCCCCTTAAATCTCTTTGTTTGAGAATGCTATTTAATAAGAAATGACTGAGGAAGAAAACTATTCCTAACCTCCATAACTAACAGGTCTGCTTGACATCTGTATGTTTTGAGATAATCTTGAGCAAAAGGCAATGCGTAAGTGGCTGAAGGCACATGAAAAGTCAAAATCTCCTTGACACAGGCTTTTACACTGTAATGAAAAGAATATTTAACATTTAAACTTCTATCAGTTTAAATTCTCAGCTAACTTATGTATACAGCACTAGAAACCAGGAAGTCTGGATTTTGCCATATAGGTGTTACAAACCACTGGAGTTTAATTATGCATTTACCACCTTAACTAACATCTTCTTCTTCATGGTATAGAGTGAGGCATCCCTGCCCATGGCAGGGGGGTTGGAACTAGATGATCTTAAGGTCCTTTCCAACCCTAACTATTCTATGATTCTATGATACAGAGTAAGCAGCAGCAACTATTAATGCATGACCGTATCTTCCATTTCCTAAATAAACTTCTTGATGACAGCCTCTTTTTATTCACGTATCTGCTCACTGCAATACAGGTTTAGCACAGCTCAACTATTAAACACAACAAATGAAACACAATAAAAAATGACACAGATCGAACATACATTCTGTCTTCACCTTCTTATGAACAAATGTCTATGATTTCTGATTAATGCTTTCTGGCACCTTGTGCATTGTAAATTTATGTCAATTCTACATTTCAGTGACTAAGATACTTTATAAGTCAATTAAAAATTCAATCAAAAAATTCAGCTCTCTTTTTCAGATCCTTGCAGATATACGTGAGAAATTCAGAAGTGCTCACACTTAAAAAGGAGAGAAAACTGCATGTAGACACCCTTAAGTGGGACGAAAGCTGCATACTTGATTTAATCATCTCTCAACCCACCCCCGTATTCTCTATCAACGTACATTACTAGGACTTAGAATTTCTTACAGCTGCTGCTCTTGCAACTACAAAACTGAACAATGTCTTCACTTGGATTCATTACTAATACTGAAACAAAGTTACGGTCTTAAAACGTGGCCATGTTCTAAGATAAGAGAACCACACATAGTTATTTCTGCACCAGAAGAGTCACGTTCTGCTGTGAGACTGCCAATACTTGTTTCTGACGTCTTTTCAGCCTAGCAGCTGAAAGAAAATCTTTCTAAATGTGAATCAATATCACACTTGGAAATAACATACATGACCCTGATTTGAGCAGAAGGCTGGGCAAGATGACCTCCTGAGATTCCTTCCAACCTGAATTATCCTGCGAGTATAACAGTTCATTAGAGTTGTGAACTCCTTAGATATATTTCAGTCAAACTTTCTCAAGTTTAGCAATAAAGCTCTGAAACAAGCACCAATTGTTTCAGGCACCCAAATAGATCCACACTGCTCATGAGCTGGCAAGGCATACACTCAGTGGCAATTTACACATTCCCTACAATTTTTTCATCACTCAGCAATGATGAGACAGTAATACAGGGGGAGATCCATTATATCTCGTTAGATAAAATATATCATTTTCTGGGAGTCTCTTTCAGTCACCTATACGGCAGTCTAATACAGGTACCTTACACTGGATTATGAACTTTCACACACCTAGCAAGATTAAGGAGGTTCCAAAACACATTAACAATCTAACTGATATGTTATCCTTGAATTCTCTGTATATTATCAACAGATCAGTACCGAATTGAGAATAATTCAGTACTGACACCTTGTAGACAGCAACTCAGGAACAATTATTAACAAATGACCCTTACTACAGGCCCTGTTTCAGGACTTGATTCAAAATCTTGTGAAGGCAGCAGAAACTGTACCACTAACACCACTCATCTGAATCATGCTTGTACAGCAATAGCCCCCCAAAAGTTGCCTTATATATTGATTGGTACACTTCAATTTACCCCATGAAATTCCCTAGCATCTAGACCCCTGAACAGAAACATGTTCTCCACACATTTTAAGGGAAGAGATGCATAAGGATGTATCTTCCAACACAGGACAAGAAGTCAACAAAAGCCATTATGTGGAATTGTCCTCCTTTTATTTTCAAGGATGAGTGATCACAATACTTCCAGTCTCTAAAATCATCTTACATTTAACTACAAAAATACAGGCCAAAAGGCCAAGAGAAAGAATGGTGCTCTTGAATTACTAGCACAATATTCTCTCAATCAACATTGACCCAGAATAGTATCAGAAACCACTGTGAGGATAAGAGAAAACTGATAGAAAGACCTGAAGCTCAAAACTGTGCACTGAAATTTTACACATTGTACCTCCAGCTCTGCACTCATTCCAAAGGCCATACCCTGTGGACCTATCACTAAACAGTATGAAATGCAATACTAATACAAGCTCCAAATTGTACTTCAAGAGGGCAAATCCTATATTGTACATATTCTGCTGTACATGAATAGTGACAAACTTCTCACTTGAAATATCAGCTTAACCGTTTTGAAAGATCACCTTCTGCACCTTAAAATGCCACAATAATTGCCACTGAAAATCAACGGTAAATGCTGTGCATACACAAGAACAATGCAAATGCAAAATCTGGGGACAGATTCATCCTTTAAAAATTTCACTAACAGAGATAGTCTGTACCTGCTTGTGTAGGTAAAATAACAAGTCAGATAGTTTTCAATCAATGGCAGATTTCATATCCTTTTTGGTTAAAGAGGTCGTGAAACTGCTGCCCGTGTTTCAGATTAAAGAAATATGAAACTGGCTTGTTCCCCACTACTGAATGGGGAAGCTTGGTTCAGAAAGCCTTCTCACATGTAGAGTAGGGAATGGGAATAGCAAGAAGGGAGGCTGCTGCACTGGTGCTGGCTGGAAGAGTCTAGGGAGGAAAAGAGAGAAACACAGGTCTACAGTGCATGTTCAGATGATCCACAGAAAGTTTCCTAGAAGCCCAGAGGACTGTGTGGAAAGTGTATGAATCAGAAAGCAACTGAGGGCTGCTGGAGCATACTGCAAGGAAACAATTCACCCTGCAGAGATGCTGCTTATTGGAGATAAATTTATTTTTAAGCTTTTCTGCCCTGCCCAGCTGCCCAAGTTTCCTCTAAAGAAAAAGAAACCCTTAGCAATTTTTGGACCCTATTCCAACAAAATGCGTCTTCAGAGAATAAAGTCTGTAGGTGCACTCAGTATGGAAGATGGTGGAACAGATCTGGCACGAGGTGCTGGCCTGACTGACATCCTGAAGGGGCACTGACAGAAACAGCAGGTCTGCAGATTAAAAATGACATTCCTGGGGAGGGAGTAAAATGCCATACCCTCAGATTAAGGCTCCTGTATTGTGATGTGGGACACAGAAGGGTGGTTTTCTTATGCTACATCTCCCTCCTCCCCCCTTTCTTTTTTTTTGAGAGAGATAAGAAGGAAGGCATATGGGCTTGACCTGACTGCACAGAAGTCATCAACAAAGCTCTTGGAGGACCTGTGGGACAAAAGTGATTTTCTTCTATCTAAATAAACAATCAAAAGCAAAAAAACCCTGATTTTCTGGCCAACTTAGAGGCATCTAGTGAGGCTGGGTGGGGGGGAGAAGATAATGGCCCTGTGGAGAAGCTTAGCAGAGACAGAACCTGATTCGAGGAAGGAGAAGCCTTCCAAAACACTTACAGAGCATGTGAAGAGAAGCAGGAAGACGCTGGGATACCAAAAGGACACAGGAATGCAGCAGCCTAGACTGCTGAAACCAAACAACAAAATGGGCAATATTAGTACTGGGTCTTTTCAAGACCCACAGCACCATTTCCCCCAGCTGTGACACTGCCAGGAGAGAGAAAAGGCCAATGAACTTTCCCATGGGGTGCACTCTTTCGAAGAAACATAGAGTGGGTACTATTTCAAGCATACAAGGGTCCTGAAAGGCAGGTATAAATCAGTGTCACCTGACTGTGACCAGGAATGCATCTGGGCAGTACACCCAGTGAGGGAAACCCAGGTGCTGGATTATCTAGTGCCAGTACTAAACAGGCCAGTTTTACCATGTCTTTGTCTCAGTACAGTTCAATTTTGGGAAGGAGAAAGATGAATATGCCTGCTGTCTTGGCCTAGAGACACATGGTACAATTCAAAAGTAATGGAGAAGGAGAAAAAAGAAATAAATCTGTGTGAAAAACAAAACAGATTGGTCAATTCAATGAACTCTAGAAAGAAACTTCGGGCCATTTAGAAAAAGGGTTTTCTGTTTGTTTTGTAGTTCACTACAGGCAACTCTGGATTTTAGCAAGCTTTATGATATATATGCCAGATGCCTCAACTCTGATTTATGAGCTGCTCAGCAGCAGCAGAAAGAAATACTTCATTCTCTGGCACATTTCACTACGAATTTGTCAGACAGAATGGAAGCATAGCACAACTGAAATGAAAGGTTTATAGCTGCATTAAAAAAAACCAATCAATTCAATTTAACTTACAGAATTCCATTATATATACAGTTGGAAAATTCACCTTTCAAGAAGGTTACTTTAAGAGGGAAATTCTAGTTTGTGAATTAGAGTTTGTCAACACAAGAATTTGATACACAAACAAAAACTGCAAAGAGGATGCAGAAAGACGCTTGAGACTAACCTGAAGAGGACCTGAGTCCTCCTTTCCATAACAACAGCTTATTACTAACATCATAGCATATGTGAAACTGTAATATTCACAAAAATGGACCACCTACAACATGAGGTGAATTTCTCCACCACTCTAGGTGTTTAGCATTCTGAAAATCAGCTATACAATATGCCCTATTTGCCAAAAAATATTCAGGAACAAGAACAATAATGATTGTCATGACTATTCCTTTGAAGTTCAGTGATGAAAGCCAAAGAAAAGAACGTACAATGATCACAGCTGAAATGGTTCAGGAATTATAGTCATAACTTCTCTGTCATATTAGCACATTTGGACTTTTTTTAAATTACAGCAAATTTGTCTTGCAGTTATGACGTACGATTCCCCAGAATCACACCACAAACCTGAGCAGCACTGTACAGCCATTACAAGTTTGTTACATAAATACATTTATCAGGTAATTATTTTCAATAGACTTTTCACACCTTTTAAAAATTCATCTTTGTGTCTATCACATATTCTTCAAGAATTAGTAACATATTAGAAATTTAAGGTCATCCAAGTTTATTAACCATAATTTACCCAGTATTTTGAATGGCACATTATATTACAACAGCTTGATGTCACAAGATACCTTACTTTCCTACAGGAAATCTGCAAATTTGGGAAGGAAATAAAACTTTCAAAAAAACATAATAATCAGAGCACAGAAAAGGCTACCATAGTCTAATGCATGGCCTTACAAACCATGCTTATACTCTCTAAATTCAACTGCAAAGATTTTTTTGTGATGTCAATAAGTGGGGATAAGAGATTACATAAGGTAACTCAGTATGAATGCGGTTTGTGAACCCTGTAGAGGAAGTCCCACAAATAATGGAATGAGATGTTAAATAATAGAGATTATGACATGCTGTAGACTGAGGGTGGAGGTGGGATCATGAGAGAAAAAGAAAAGGTCTCTTACTAATCTTGATCAGATTTCCTAATATACTTGCTTCAGAGTAATTTCTACTTAAAAATTCCCAGAAAACAAAGAGAAACCCCCCTCTAGGAACACACATGCAGCAGCTTGCTTCCTGAAAGTTGAACACAATACATAGAACAAATCTAATTTCATGCCAAACTTATCAACTAGAACACAAGCAGAAGCTGAACAAGCAGGCTGATCTTGCATGTAAAGCATCAGTATTGAGTTCAATCCCTGGACAACCACAGCAGGTTTCCACTATTCAGCAGCCTCTATCTCTATTTGCTTTACAACGTTTTGCCGGTGAAGTTTGCACAATATACGAGGATTGCTTTAACAACTTGCAGAGCACTGACGTATGAAGCACTAACCCCGAGATAGCAATGGATACAAATAATAAAACATTATGATCAAAGTATCTATTTGTGGAATTCTGTAATTAAAAGCACAAGGAGACATATGCTGTAATGGTACAAATTAAGAAGTTAGAAAACATGAATAAAAAAATACGCTCTTAACATACAAAAGAAGTAGAAATCATTTTGTCATGACTGGTGAAAGAGTTCAAAATGAAGGAAGTGATTGCTTTTCAAAGACAGAACATGAAAATAAAAGTTCAAAGGTTAACAGTGATTGGATGAACGTCAACTAAAAACACCTCCAAAAACCTAAGCAAAATAAAATAACTCCCTCACCCCAACAAACGCCAAGATGTGTGCTTACCATACCATCAGAATTCAGGGGCAACAATGATTTCTGTAAATGACCGTCCTCTCCCTTTTAATTGCATATGGGTTTGTGAATAAAACATCTCACAGTTTTCCTGCTAGAACTAGTAATATGCCCTGTAAAATCCTGGAACCATTTCAAAATCTTTATGATCTGTCACTTCATGGCCCCCAAATTACTTGCAATAGATAATCTGAGGATAAGGAGTGGCTGTTCTGCTTAGAACTTTGATCTGGAGGATGCAAGTGCTACTGCCAGCCTAGGAATGAAGTGCTAAAGCAGAACAAAGCCACTGCTTTTCTTCTGGAGATTACAGCATGACAGATCACGAAACACGGCATGTTGCTTAATTAATTTAACAATTCCTTGCAATATAGCACTAAGCTGTCGCATAAAACCTGAATGTGACACATTAGAGAAAGAATTAAAGAAATCATGCTAGAAATGTGAGAATAATTGTTTTCATTGAGCTCATTTTGCTGTAAACTGGAATAAATCCCACCAAACCCACAGAATATATAAATTGTTTGGAAAGAACATACCTATTAACTCCTTATTTCTGACATCTAAGGCCATGTTTCGTAAAGCTGTAGCAACTGCGCATACCACCCGGTCATTGTCTATTCGGAGCAGCTCCACCAGGATTGGCAATCCTTTTTCTTTGCGGACAGCAGCACGGATATACACTGACCACTGAAAAGACACATAGGAGAGTGTGAATAAGAGGAATTCGCTACAGAAAGCAGTTTGTAACAGATATAAAGTAATGGGTCACGGAAGCCTGCGAACCCCAACACAAAAGAGGGGATATAATTGCATTTATGATGCTAGGCAACCACCTGATTTGGAAATACGCACTTATTTTTTATGGTGGCAGAGAAATTAAATGATGAATTGACTGTACTCCTAGCACACCTGGTAACATTTTTACAGCGCAAGTCTGCTGTGATCTTGCTCTGCATCATCATTTCCTATGCAACAGCTTGTTCATTCATAAACCAACAACATTTGTATTACAAAATACGTATTTCGAAACTGACTCAAGAGGTCTGAGTATTTGTTACTACCATAAGAACTGTTCTAAAACCATGAAAATGTTGTTACAATTTCTCTTGTGATTGTCAGCTTGCTCAAACGCTAAATAAGGACAACCACGTATCTGGTCTGGACACCTGTTGTGATCCCAACCAGAAGACTACTGTACACTGGGCAGTTAGAGATTCATGTAAGAGCTGACCTGAGGTAGACACAGGCTTGTGCTGTGCCATGCTGCATGTACCACGCAATTGCAGGATAAACCCAAGTGGCTGATGGGACTGGAGAACCCTGTAGGCATCTCCCATTTGGCAGCTGATCATGACATTACTGGCATGCCCTTGTCTGCATGTCAGTGAAGTATCATGTTCTCATGTGAGCATCCTTCTTGCTTGACAGTAAGAATGGTGAACAGAGTTGTTTACTTCTAAGAGAATGCTCTAAGAGCTCTAAAGACTATCATGCCAGTGAACCTCTCCACGGATGAGGTGTGTGCAGTGTGCCGTGACTAGGAGGTCCATCCAATGCTGCACAACCTGGGGTCCCAGCACTTGAAGGGATGAAAGATTAACTATGCTACCTCTTTTTCATTCCACTGTGAGCTCTTGAAATTGGAAAAAGTCTAAACAAGACCAAAACTGTGACCGTGTGATCCTAAAACCTATGGCTGTTGCCAAAGTTGAGGTATTTGGACACTTGCAGGATGTGCATGCCTTCTCAGCACAGCCCACTTCAAAACAGGCCATCTACTAGGCATATATTCCTTCCCACATTCCAAACTCTTCTCTGGAATTTTTGGAAAGTTCACATTCGTGCTCCTTGTACTAACAGCTGAAAAGAATTCACTGAAGCAGAGGTTCTCCCTTCTTTCAGTGCTACGCAATGCTATCATACCAGGTGAAGACAAAGTTCTTTGAAATGTTTCAAATATAGAATAGACCTGAGAATTTTTGTATCATAACAACCCTTCTCTTTTGACAAACCTTCCTTAAAGAACCATTAGATCACACCTTAGAGAAGTTACATCACAATAGCGTTCATCCATAAACAGAAACAGAAAAAACTAATGCCATGAAATAAAGCATTGAAGAAAGGTAAATGTACTCATTGCCAGCAGACCCTACTTAGATTCTGCATATGGCCTCTACTTACCATGAAGTGCTCATTTCAAACGCTAGCATCTGTTTATACTATAGACGGGTACCCTGAATAGCAGAAGCCAGAATGTATTTTATGATAAGAGTTTTATGATAAGAGGAGAGAGACAAGAGCTGTGATGTTGCAATATCTGGAGTGCAAATTTATTCCAGGTGACGACATTCAGGGGAAATTGGGAAAAAGGAAAAGAAACCAGAATTTTAAAAATCTTATTTTATTATTTCTCCTCTGTAGTAGATATGCATAACAAAAGCCAACTGCCTGGCTCTGCCGTAGATGAAAGTGGTAACAGTTACAATAAGCCTTCAAGTTAGGTAAATGGGACATGAGGTTCTCGAAAACACTGATCACAGTAATGTACTATGTCTACAATGTAAATACGCCATCATTTTCTGCAGCAAAGCAAATAGCTCTTAGGTCAAAGAAGTGGTAGCAGGATTCTTGACTGACCTTATTCTATGCTCTCTCTTCCAGTCTTCTCTAGAGCCAGTGTGTAAGATGATCATCAGATAAAAAACTAAACCACATCTTAAGCATCAGTGAGTTTAAGAGGAAGTATCTGCTGAAAAATTTCTTTTTATACCTTGATCTTAATTGGATAGTAAACATAAAGGATGCTATGAAAACACCTAAGTAATATTTCTAAGCTTCCTGCTGTAATAAACGTATGTTTACCTGCCAGTTAAACACACGCTCGCCTGCAGCTGGAAGTACCCAAAGCAATAGCACTCTTTGCACTGAAAACCTCCCATTGCTGTATTCTCTACACCTCACCCAGGGGAGGCCTCTGCTGTGTCTGCTGTGATTACAAGGTGACTGCTGGAGTGAGTTCATGGTTAGCACTGAGACTATATTGTAAAAGGAGTGAGCCTGTCTGGTTGAGGTGAAAGTTGAAGCTAGCAGACAGTATACTGAAAGATGCTGTTGTTCACTGCAAAAGTACCTCACAGATGAAGTGCCTCCAATACAGATCAAATAGGTAATCAACCGGGATGGTTTGGGGTTTTTGCTTTTATTTTTTTTTTTTAATTATTTGTGTCTATTCAATATCTGAAAGAATTTAAAATTCATTATATGATAAAAACCTCCATATTAAAGCCTAACAAATGGTTTTGCTTTGATATTTTTAGGCAGCTATCATGGGAAAACACAAGTACTTGTTTTATGAAACCCAGGTTTACAACAGAATTCTTGGGTTGCAATATTTTCATCATCCATTCCAAACCAAAAGTTTAAAAGAAACAAATGAAGAAATTTTTTTAAACCCTAAGGAGAGTAGAAGACGTTCTAGGAGAAACACTGAAGCAACTCATTATGAAAAAAAAGAATATAAACCTTCTTACTGAATAAATGAAATGCAGCCTTCAGCATTTATAATGAACCAATTAATTTGATCACAATAGGAAAAAATACGCTCCAAAGTTTTCATAAGGAAAGAATACAGATATAATGTTTTACAGATGCACATATGCACACACATACATAAAACAATGGAAGAAACAGAGAAAAGCATGTACAAAACCTCTCCTGTCCCCTGTGTATTCCCCTCCCCCCAAAGTCTCTTTTTCCAAAGGATGTCAGCCACTCTGGGAAGAGTTCAGACTGCTCAATGCGTGATTTGCTATCATTTCATCTGGGTTTTCAAGTCATGCACCTTAGGCAGAAAGACAGAAATGTCTATTAATTCTTTCAACAGTCTCTGGAGAACTTTCCATGTGGAAACTGGTAAGAACTGTCTGTGTCTCTTTCCTTAAGCTGCCAATTAGGACAAGTCTCTGCAAGCAATTATGTATGCTGTGTTGTGCAGATTTCGGGAACACTCAAATTGAGATGCCTCAAAATGGGTATTATATTCTCACAGAGAATGGAAAAACTGATTCACTCTTGCGTATCCTGATCATTTTGTTTGCCTAAAGCCATCGTGAAACGCGCCTGCATTTCCACATTGCAGGTCAATTGCTAATATGAGCTCAGTGATGTATAAAAGAGATGAAAGAACAAAAAAAAAAAAGAGACAAAGGGTTTGTTGCCTATCAGTAGGTAAATGAGGCACTCTGCCAATATACTTAATCATCCTGTTACTCCACAAATCAGTGGCAGTGTCAGCGATCAAATAGCTGTTCACTTTGTAAAGAGAAAGGGCTCCTATGGGAATAGCAAACACTTTAGAGGGAACAAGGAGCCAAAAATTAAAATAAAACCATTATTGTTGCATCAGATTGTGCCTAAATTATCAGAGACAAGCACAGAAGCCACAGTCTGTGCATGAATGCACTTTACAGGTAATTGAATTTGGGGGGCATAACTACTGTATATCACTTTGAAGGCACATAGTGCATCTGTATGTCCACTTTCATTAGCAGTTTCCTTTTTATCTTTCTCATAATAATTAAGTAGAAAAATATAGTAAACCAGAAAATTATTTTTTAGTTTGTCACAGTTATTATTATAAAGTACCATTTCCAGAGCTGAATGCTTCTGGGGATTAAGATTACATTAGGCTGACACTCAACAAAAGAGTGATGAATCTAAATAAAATGTATTTTTTTTTTTTTTTTTTAGAAGATAAAGAAAAGCATTTAGGTACTTAACTCCTTTTAGTGTTTCTTGTGGCTTTCTTTATTCTCTAAAAAGCCCCACCACGGGAGACCAAACTTAAAATTGAAGAAACGTTCAGCACAAAACGGAAAAGAAAAAAAACCACCAAAATAAACTGACCTCTCCCTCCAAGCCAAAGAATACCAGCAACTGTATACACTTGATATTTTTAATGGATTCACCTTCCTGCCATTGATATCAGTGTTATTGGGGCACCTTCAGAATATTTCCTGATCACGCACATCAGTTTTGACTTGAATTTGCATTGCATTAGTACAGTTAGAATGACAGAATAGTTAGGGTTGGAAAGGACCTTAAGATAATCTAGTTCCAATCCCCCTGCCATATGACTCAAAGAGTATTGGAATATCGAATACTAAAGGGAATTCCTGAGACATAAACTACAAAGTGAAAGCCAAATCAGGGCAGCAAGTCTAACAAAACAAACTACATTACCAACAGAACCAGGAAGATTAGAGAGACTCAGAATTTGCTAGGAGAGGCTTAGAAAGGGGCTGTCTGCGAACAGGAGTGGAACTATAGACCACGGAAGACAACTGCATGTTGAATAATAAAGATCATTGAATAATCAAAGATCAATATTCCTCTTTGGCTGATCATACTCAATGTAGTAATACATGCATAAGGAAAAAAATAAAATATTTTACATTCTGCTTACAAAATCACAGCTCTGCTTTACTCAAATAACTCTACTGGGGTCCCTGAGAAGTCACAAGTCACCTGACAGAAAGCAAGGGTCTGAAATCCTGATTATTTTTTTGCAGTTTCTGAAGAGAGTCCCAGGGACTTTCTGCTCCCTGATGGCAGTGTTTTGTTCTCAGAAATGATCCCATCCTGTAAGCCATAAGTATGTTCTCTACATCTTTGTGTTGGGACACAAGAAAAGTATCAACTGGTTTCTGTCCTCCTGCTTCATGACCTCAGTCAAGCTTAAAGAGAAAGGTGAAAATGTGGTGGGTAAAAACATACAGTGAGAAAACTAAAATGGTGTTAACAAAAGATATCTTAAATGTTTTAGGAATGTAAAAGTCATATGTAACTGTCCTCGCACCTCATCATTCTTGGTTCTGCAGTACAAGTATGTACAGTGTACTCAGAATGATCTGAGAGCCATTACAATGAGTTTTACAAACACTGTACCTAGTATCATTACGAAAGAAAGGCTTTAAGACAAAAGTGACACATCTCATGGGAAGCAAACTGACTGAGTATAGTAAGGGATTTGAGCATGAATTCACCATGAGCTACTGTACTCCCAATTCTACAAACCGATGTCCAAGCTGATTCCATGATGTCTGGTATACAGCTGTCTGCAGCAGCAGGTCTTGCTTCTTGAATACTTCCTGTCCCTTGAATCTTGTCTCCCTTTCCATGGAGCCAATACATTTCTCTCTATTAACTGATGCTGCCACATCTACAGGGGGAATCCACCCAGGTAATAGTGCCTGACAGCCTAAAGCACTGGTTATTCAAGAAGACTGCCTTTATTATGTGGTGTGTTATAAGAGGGTCTTCTCCATCCTATAACATAAGGATTCATAAAGATAATACTTTTGGAGAAAATGAATATAAGCCTTTTCACTGTAATCCAAAAAACTTTCTCTTGGGACAGCCCAATGAAACTCTGAAGGGTTAGTATGTAAATAACTAGAATCAGGAAAGTCTGACAAGGAACCCACAGTATGTCTTTGCCTGTTAAGAGGAAGATTGATAACCTAGATGTCTGCTGCTTTAGACAATAATTACACATTATCTGCAAGTGTCTGGATGGTGAGGAGCTTGAAACTCTTTTCATGCTACTCTTTGAAGCAGACACAGTGACCTTGTGACTGAATCAGTCCATTTAATGCTTTCAGTTTCCTTATCTAATAATCTACTTATTGGAGCTCTTGCTCTGACAAGAGTCAGATTTATCTATGATAGAATTAAGAAAATAAATCTAGTTGCTAGCCTAAGGAACAAAGACCAAGATTGAATCTAGCTATCTCAAGATATCAAGCAAATGACCCATAAAGGCCATTCATATGGGTATTGCACCTGCTGGGCATCAAAGTCAGGGACATTCAGTTGTCTAAACAAAGAGCCTTATCATTTCCTGCTGAGTATGATCAAACATGGAAGTGAAAGGAAAGGAGCTAGAAAGAACTAGGCAAGAAATGCTACAAGCTCATGCAATTGTAGCTCATTCAATTGCAGACTTAATTAGAATACCACTTGCTCCTGATGTTAAGGAGCCCAAAGAGAAGTAAGAAGAGAGGTCAGCAGAACTGTTACCTTGGACTTCTGGAGTCAAGTTTCTGAAATCGAAAATGATTTTATAAAGACACTAGCAGCAAAAAGAGGGCTGAGGAGAATCTTGATCCTTTACTGCACATGGAGGAAATCAGACTGAAAAAGGATGGGGGAAAGGTTGAGGTACCTAATGTCTTCTTTGCCTTTAATAGTAATACTAGTTGTTCTCTGGGTACCCAGCCACCCAAGCTGAAAGACAGAGACAGAGAGCAAAATAAAGCCCCATAATCCAAGGGAAATGGTGAGAGACCTCCTACACTACTCAGACACACACAAGTCTACAGGGCAGGATAGGAACCACCCAAAGGTACTGAGGGAGCTGGTGGAAGTGCTCACCAAGCCACTTTCAACCATTTATCAGTAGTCCTGGCTAACTAGGGAGGTCCCAGTTGATTGGAGGTGAGCAAATGTGACACCCACCTCCAAGAAGGGCAGGAAGGAAGATCTGGGGAACTACAGGCTTGTCAGCCTGACCTCAGTGCCAGGGAAGGTTATGGAACAGATAATATTGAATGCTATGGCACATGAAAAACAACAAGGTGCTTGGTGAGAGCCAGCATGGCTTCACTAAGGGGAAATCCTGCCTGACCAATTTGGTGGCCTTCTATGATGGGGCTACAGAACTGATGGGCAGGGGTAGAGCAGTTGATGTCATCTACCTGGACTTGTGCAAAGTGTTCGACACTGTCCCACACAACATCCTTGTCTCTAGATTGGACAGACATCAGTTTGATGGATGGACCACTCGGTGAATAAAGAACTGGCTGGATGGCCGCACACAAAGAGTTGTGGTCAATGGCTCAATGTCCGGCTGGAGACCAGTAACGAGTGGTGTCCCTCAGGGATCAGTGTTGGGACCGATCTTGTTCAACATCTTTGTCGCTGACATGGACAGTGGGATTGAGTGCACCCTCAGCAAGTTTGCTGATGACACCAAGCTGTGTGGTTCAGTTGATATGCTGGAGGGAAGGAATGCCATCCAGAGGGACCTTGACACGCTTGTGAGGTGGGCTGATGCCAACCTCATGAAGTTTAACCATGCCAAGTGCAAGGTCCTACACCTGGGTCGGAGCAATCCCAGGCACAGCTACAGGTTGGGCAGAGAAGAGATTCAGAGCAGCCCTGCAGAGAAGGACTTGGGGGTGTTGGTTGATGAGAAAATGAAGATGAGCTGGCAGTGTGCGCTTGCAGCCACGGAAGCCAACCGCATCCTGGGCTGCATCAAAAGGAGTGTGACCAGCAGGTCGAAGGAGGTGATCCTGCCCCTCTACTCTGCTCTTGTGAGACCTCACCTGGAGTATTGTGTGCAGTTCTGGTGTCATCAACATAAAAAGGACATGGAACTGTTGGAACAAGAGGAACAAGTTCGAACAAGAGGAGGGCCACAGGGATGATCAGGGGACTGGAGCCTCTCCCGTATGAAGACAGGCTGAGAAAGTTGGGGCTGTTCAGCCTGGAGAAGAGAAGGCTGCGTGGAGACCTCATAGCAGCCTTCCAGTATCTGAAGGGGCCTATGCGGATGCTGGGGAGGGACTCTTCATTAGGGACTGTAGTGACAGGACAAGGGGTAATGGCTTAAAACTTAAACAGGGGAAGTTTAGATTGGATATAAGGAGGAAATTCTTTCCTGTAAGGGTGGTGAGGCACTGGAATGGGTTGCCCAAGGAAGTTGTGAATGCTCCATCCCTGGCGCTGTTCAAGGCCGGGTTGGACAGAACCTTGGGTGACATGGTTTAGTGTGAGGTGTCCCTGCCCATGGCAGGGGAGTTGGAACTAAATGATCTTCAGGTCCTTTCCAACCCTAACTATTCTATGACTTCATGATTCTATGATTCTATCATATGGTATGCACAGGACAATCCCATGCAATGCTAAAGGCTTGGGAAGAGTGGCTGGAAAGCTGCTTAGTGGAAAAGGACCTGTGGGTGTTGGTTAACAGTTGTCCAAGTGTGAGCTAGCAGCATGCCCAGGCAGTCAAGAAGGCCAACAGCATCCTAGTTTGTATCACAAATAGTGTGGCCAGCAGGACCAGGGAAAGGACTGCCCCCCTGCACCTCAAATATTGTGCTCACTTCTGGGTCCCTCACTACAAGAAAGACATTGAGGTGCTGGAGCTCATCCAAAGAAGAGCAATGATGCTGGTCAAATATCTAGACAACAAGTCCTACAAGGAGTGGCTGAGGGAACTCGGGTTTCTTAGCCTGGAGAAAAGGCGGCTCTGGGGAGACCTTATCACTCTCTACAGCTACCTGAAAGGAGGTTGTAGTGAGGTGGGTGCTGGTCTCTTCTCTCAGGTAAGAAACAATAGGACAAGAGGAAATATCCAAAGATTGCAAATGGGGAGGTTTAAACTGGATATGAGCAAGCTGGGCCTATTTAGCCTGGAGAAGAGATGGCTGAGAAGGTATCTGTCGTGGTTTAAACCCAGTCAGGTAATTCGTTCGCTCACTTCCCCCCCTTTCTTGCCCTCCCCCTGCTCTCGGAGGGACGGAGAGGAGAATCAAAAGAATGCAACTCCCACGGGTTGAGATAAGAACAGTTTAGTAACTAAGGTATAACACAAATCACTACTGCTACCACCAATGATAATAATGATAAAGGAAATAACAAGGGAACAGAACACAACACCTCACCACCCGCTGACCGATAACTCGCCCCCCAAGCCCGACCAAGCTCCGACCGATACCTCCTCCAACCCTGCCATCTCCCAGCCCTTCCGGCTAACTCCCAATTACATCCTGGGCATGACGTGCTGTGGTATGGAATACCTCTTTGGTCAGTTTGGGTCAGGTGTCCTGTCTCTGCTTCCTCCCAGCTTCCCCTCCTCCCTGGCAGAGCATGAGGCTCACAAAGTCCTTGGCCAAACCAAAACATCTCTATCAGCTCTGTTCCCGAGCCGAAAGTCAAAACACTGCACTGCACCAGCTACCAAGGAGGAGAAACATGACTGCTACTGCTGAACCCAGGACAGTATCTTATCAATGCATATTCATGTCTTGAGGGCAGGTTATCAAAAGGATGGGGCCAGACTCTTTCCAGTGGTGCCCAGTGACAGGATAAGGGGCAGCCGGCAAAAAAATGAAACACAGGAAGTTACAACTGAGTATGAGGAAGAACCTCCCTACTTTGAGGGTGACAAAGCACTGGTGACAAAGCCCAGAGGTTGTGGAGTCTCCTCTAAAGATGTTCACAACTCGCCTGGATGCGACCCTATGCAGCCTGCTCTAGTCGAACCTACTTGAGCAGGGCGTTGGACTAGAGGTCCCTTCCAAACCGAACCGTTCTGTGATTCCATGATCCAGTCATTAAAGCAAATAAGGGAAGTTTGTAAAGCCTGACAAGTAAGTAACTGTGACAGAAGACTGGGCACACAGAAGGGATTAACCAAGGCCCAGAGCAGCTGTGCTACCTGTTCTAGTGTAAGCCATAGTGTTACCAACAGAAACATAGTAGATCTTATGTTCTGGTTTTAAAAGATATGGATTACCTATATAAGTTATGACAGTATTTCGAAACAAAACAGGATCATGAGTGAAGAAATTATTTGTAAGGGTTTGACAAAATTAAGGAAACCCTACCTGTGGTGACAACACTGTTTTTAACTGTATATAATAGAAATGATAATATTGTAGGACCAGAGGCAATGGGAACAAACCGAAACACAGCACGTTTGCAGGACATCACAAAATGCTTTTTCACCTTGAAGGTGACTGAGCTCTAACAGAGGTTGCAGAGAGGTTGTGGAGTGTCCGTTCTCAGAGATATTAAAAAAAACACCTCTGACATGGTCCTGGGCAACTTGAGGTGACCCTCTTGAGCTGGGGGTTGGACCAGATGACCTCCATGGTTCACTTCCAAACTCAGCCCTTCTGTGATTCTATGAGTTAACGGCTATTACTGCAGGAATGTCTCTGGCAAATGAACTGACATCAGCCTAAATTCAGCTGTGAGATAACACACAGACACAGACATAGACTATAGACAGACATAGTAATACACAGATATCCCATATCTCCTTTCTCTTGGAGAGGGAAATTTTGTTCAGAAGGGATATAACCTTGGATTCTTGACATCGTTAACTCTAAGATATTCTGCATATAACTTTTTACATGCTCAATAGATTTAATGTATTAATAGCCTATTGACCAAGGTGAAAACTAAAAAGAACTTGCCACTTTTACTTCTACCACCTAAGGAAAAATACTGATTCCAGACTACATATAAAATATACGGAGGTTTCCTGGTACAGGATGAGTTGTAATTTTATACCTCATAATTTTTTTTAATCCAAGGCATTAAATAATGATATGAGGTTGCAGAAAGGACTTCAGGTTTGAAGTGTTATAGTAAGAGAAATTTCTTCGTAAGCAGTCAAGTGTCTTCAGAATACAGCTGAGTGAGTCAGCAAACCTATTTTTATTTGCTCACTTTCCCTTCATAATGGCATTGGCTAAGCACTGTCTGTGTTACTAGTGTTATCTCTTGGTCACCGAAGAGAATTAGATAACTTTATACCAGAGGATCGAAAAGGATGAAAGAGCTAGGAAAGAATCACTCAAGCAGGTCATTTTTTCCCGTAAGAGACTACCTTTAGAAGTGTGTGGGCATGCCTGGTGCACAGTCTGCCTCATATATTCTGGGATTCTTCTGACATCAAAATAACGCTAATTGCAAAAAACCCCTAAAATTGCTATTAATAGCAACATAATTTATTTTCATGCAGTTTGCTCTTTTTCTTTCAGTCCATCATAAAGTTATTCTTGAAAGATTTCAGGTAGAAAAGAAAAACCCACACTTAATTTTTCCATTCTTTTTGCAACTACAATTTCTTGGGGGAGCTAAAAGAAATTAAAGTCTCCCTTGGGAATAACTTCTTCTTTTAAGAGTTTTCGATCTTTTATTTCAGTCATTTTGTATCCAGAAGACTGAACCAGTGGAAAGGAGAGGTCAAAAGGTGGAAACATCAATGCTTATATAATCCCTGAAAAGGATTATTCCCCTCACAAAAAATGGCTCGTACACCATGTGAAATTAAGGACATTTATTCTGTGTTTGCACATCACTTGCAATGGAATCGATGAATCTTTAGAAAAACAGAGCAACCTGAGAACAACTGAGCTTTTCCCATGGTATCAGTGAGATAGCATGAAAGTTTGAATCAGTTTTTCTAACCTGGCACTTGCCAAAGAGCTCTGTGGAGCTTTGCTTCCTCTCCCTGTTCGCTTTTGCCAACTAAAGAATGACAGGTATACAGATTTATTAGAAATGGGAGAAGGTATTTTAGCACTCCTATTAGTTCTGGCAAAAATGCATGCATTGTTTTCTCATTTGGACCAGGGTTACACCCATTCCCAGATGGAGAAAAAACACATTTATTGTGTTTCTGTGCCAGGATTACATAATCTGATGTGGTCTACAACATGAGAATAATAAAAATATAATGATTTTCAGGCACAGTGTATACATAGCACTTTACAGGACTAAAATCGCTGGACAAATACTTTGTTACTCATTTCATATGTCACTGAATGCAACAGTCAAAGGCATTTTATAAGTTTGGCGGAAAACGGTTCTCAAAAAAATGACATGCCTCTGAAGATCTACTGAATGCGCCAACTCAACTCCCAGTAAAACTTTATGGGAAAAATCCCCAATTTATTAGTGCCATGGATAACATTTCAAAATGAATGCGCAATTAAACTGATATTTACCTATCACATACAAATGTCCAACTGCTTAAAACCAAACAGGGTATCTGCTGAGACATAACTTTGACAACTGCCCTTCTGCATATGTGTGTTTTCATAGTCAATGAGAAAAATTCCCACAGAGTTAATTTAAAATCAATGAATTGCATTCATAAAATAGGATTAGATAGTACTTTCACCCAACCAAACCAGTTTACCATCAGGAAAGCAATAAAGAAATTGCCCTAAAAAGTAAACCAGGCTCAACTGTTATCTTGAATGTTACTGATTTGTTCTATATTTAGAAATACTTTTAAAAACTAGTAAATGAGCGCTTAATTTTTTCTCAATTCTTCACAAATAATGCAAGAGAGAAAAATGGATCTATGGAATATAACTGAAAAGTAGGATTACTTGGAATAGAGTGCCTTGATTAAGTTTTTCCTTTGTCACTGGTCATATTTAATCATAATGACATATTTTAATAATGTCTTATTTTTTTTTAAAGCAGATGGTAAGATGACCTGTGTTGCTGTTACATCATTTATATCTTCTTCTGCTCTTGCCTGGTTTCTCTTAAGAGACAGAATGTCAACCAGTTTCTGCAGTGACAGAACAATATGGTTTCATTTGATTGTCACTGGTGACACTTTTAGCTCATTTTTCACTGCTCTGTCAACCCAGATTCATAAAGAAGCTGCTTTTCTTCATCTGGATATTGGTTTTCAGCTGCAATTTTTCATACTTGACTTGACCAATGTGATTTTTCCTGCTGTATGCTGACTTTTGCTATGATATGACTATCTGTATTAATTCAGAGAACTTAAAATACTATCTCAAATTTGACTGTAGATAGCTCTGTGAAAACAGAGTTATTCCGCTACCAGGAGCATTCAGATACATTTTTATTACCAATTTGCTGTCATCCGTAGGGCTTTTCTGAATTGAAAAAGAATACATATCAGGTTAATATTCCTACCTTCCAACTCCCGGCTGCCAAGTTCTGCAGTGCCCCTGCTGCCCCCTCCAGCGTGTCTGGATTTGAGCACTCAGAAAGAAGTGTGAGGTAGGGTTTGACTATTGAAGGGTGCCACAGCATCTGGATTCCTTTGGGTGGTTCTGCACAGTCTGGAAGAGGTCCTACGCCATCCCACTGTTGGAAAGTACAAATCAAATTGTCAGCAAGGAAATGAGAAATATTTCAAAACTGCCTCAGTTGAAGCTATAACAACTGTGTGCGCATGCATGAAGGCAGCTGCCCACAACGAGCCGTTCTCAGTTTTAGCACATCACTTCATAGGAAAACCAAATTTCCTACTCAACACTCATAGAATAGCTATAGCACTGGCAGAGATCACAGTGTTTTAGCTAGCTGGCATAACAAAAACACTTTTCACTGCATTTACTTTTTGAGGTAGGAACAGAAGCCCAGTGAACATGAATGTATCTTAAGAGGCAAATCCAGAACTTGCACGGGAAGAAGAGATTTTCCTTTTTCACATCTTGCTCAGTTTCTGCATCCTCTCTTTTCTTATGAGGGAAAAAACAACGCGAAACACTACTGTAGAAAACTGAATCATTCAAGCCCATGAGCCCTCCGTCCCTGAAAAGCCCAAGTGTGACAAGTCTTTCTCAACTGCACAACTTCTGCCTTCTTACTGTGCAAGTGCCTGTGGCACTCGGCCATCCAGCCAGACAGCCATATGGCCTGAGACATGAAGCCGGTAGAACCACCTCTCACAAAACAGACTCCTCATCACAGACTGAGTTTTACCATGGATATAACCCTGGTCTGATATCCAAAATGGGCAATATTAAAAGCTGGAGAACAAGCAGATTATTGCACAAACCCCACTCTTACCATAGAAAGAAACTTTTTTGCAGGAGAACAGGGATTTGCCTCTCCAGTGGAATGCCCAATATCTGCAGCTAAGTATGAAACACCTTAAAAGAAGGAAGTTCAAGGACTTTTTTTTTTTCTTTTTTTAAACAAAAGCAAGACGGGGAATACACTTTTACTGAAAGCTTAAATGTGATTTCTATCTATCTATGTGATGTATATTTTGGTTCGCTTTGTTCAGATAAAAGGATTTAGAAAATTCATAGTCTTAATACCATTGTTTGGAACAAGCCTTGACTTTTTAATAAAATCTCTTTTCTAACACCTCTGACATGCCCAGACTGCCATGATACAAAGTAAACCCTTTAATGCCTTGGGTTAAAGCTTATGTGATTACATAGATGAAAAACGTGTATCACAACATTAAACATCTACTAGACAAACAAAGATAGCACAAGCCAAATTAATCCCTTTTTTAGCTCTGCAACAGTTAATTTGAATTTTTATGAATCCGACACCACAATACCTGCACTCGGAAAGACCAAGATTATCTCGTTTTCAGGAAGTGTCAATCATCATTTAAGTTAACTTCAAAAATCTACATGTATTTTAATGGACAATCAAACACATCTTTTCTAATGACAACTATCATAACTTAATTTTAACAATATCTTACTAGATGACTACCACTGAGAATGTATACCACTATCGTTTTCTAAATTAAAGCAGAATGAACACCGAAGTGGAAAGCTAGTGGGACCATTTAACACACATGAACAGTTACTGAAAACCAGAAAGCTGCTTAGATATGAAACTCACTGCACTGGACAAAAGTTACTGTAGTTTAAAAGAACTTGCACGCAATACCCAGCGGTGGTTGAGAAACTACAGGAAAATTGCCTTCTGGAGAAACAAACCCTTTAAATAACACCATTATAGAGCTGTGCCTTTGAATTTTTTAATGCATTTCTGCCTTTAAACCAACAGGTTGATTTCACTGCATACGCCTCAGTTCTTTTTTTCTCCATATAAATCACAATTCTTGCCAGAAATGACTTCTTGTCAGCTCATAAAAAATACATTAAAACCTGCTTCTTATTTTGACTCTTGGAATTTAATCATTTCCACTGTCAGAATTTCTTGGGAAACAAATGAGACACATACCTTGCAGGTCAAATCTGACCCTACACCACATTTCGGCTTTGTACCTTAGTAAGTCCACTAATGACTTGTGATGTCCAAGGGCACAAATTCAGGTCTTCATCTGTCTCATTCCAATTTGCACAAATTATGGACGCATTATGCAACTGAATAGTGTTTGCACAGGCTATTTACTATATTATTTCAGGGACAAAGTACATGATTCTATGAAATGTATCATATTTACCCAATACATTTTTTGTGCATGTGTGGGGATATAACTTATTTTTTTATTCAGGTATTTACACTCTTATAATGCCAAGGACTACGAAAAACAGCTGATGTAAATTGAACTGTATATATGTTCATGCTGTGCTGGTACATATAAAGCAGTAAAATGATACTTGCAGATAAGTTAATTTTTAATGTGGTTTTGCCGTACTGCCCAGCAATGAGAAAACATCACAGAAAAAAAAAAAAAAAGCTAGACAAATTACTGCATTTCCCTGCCTTTCTTTCAACTCACTGGCAGCACGATTGCATTAATTTATCACCAACTGTGGGGAAAGACCTTTTTCTCAAAGCCTCAGGTTCCTTGTAAAGGTGATGGAAGTCTTTGGAACTGCACATGCATGTGCAGTGAAGGCACCGTAAATCCCGTGACACTGGATAATGTCCTGCCTATTCTTTAGATGTGGTGTGTGTGCCCAGAGCAGCTGAGCAGCATGCATAGGGAAGGTGTCACTGCCAGCCATGCATAACGTACACACTGTGCCTACACCTTCAAGGTTGTGTGATAAAGGGTGCCAGAACTTTAGCTGCTTTCCAGTAGGTAGAGGGCACAAGCAGCTGACCTGTCACATACTCCTGTCTCCATGTTTCAGCTCATCTCTGCTCCTGCATGTGTGACCTCAGCTAACCCTTTACTGAAGGGTTTAATGGCTTCTGGCATCTTCCACATAGCTGAGACTAGTGCCTGCAGCTGTACAGCCTAAATGTTGTAGGGCATGCAGGACTGATGCAGGTCAGAAAAGAAGCTATTGCAAAGGAGATGTTCCTGAACTTCACCCATTTGTTTTGTATTTCATAAATATAAGCATTGATTGCCTGAATGAAAAAAAATATTACAATATTACAGTCCATTTTCTTGTGGCTAAAGCATGGCAGAATTTGCTTTGTAGTTCACATTGCTCAATATTAATGAACCGAGGCAGTGCGCTAAACAACTCTACCCGGTGAATTACTGGAATGGCTACTGTGTTGTTGCAGACCACCAGGAATGATCAGGAAGATCTATTTGAGATAGGCTGCAGATGCAGTAGTAGCCTCTGAAAAAGAGGACGACTGCACGCAATTACTCTCCATAGCTTATGTTAAGAAGTTAAAAAAAGTCATAAACAAATATTCCTTCCAGGCTTCGCTCCTTCAGCTTAAATTACCCACATATATTATGGTTGAAGCTGACAAACTGTTTGCTATGTGGGTGAGATACAAATCTCTCATTTCCTGAAACTGGTGCAAAGAAAGCATGAAAGTCAAGAAGAATAAAAAGCCAAATGGAGAGATCTTTAAGAACAACAGACTTTTAAGAGCAAGAGTATTGTAATAAAGTTTCTGAAGCTTTCACATTGCTAAGGAAGGTTGAGATGAGAAAAAGATCACCCACTGAGATACTCCCCAATGCTCTACAACAGATTATCTAATGCCTTCTTCCTCATATTAATGAAAGCAAAGCAATGTTTCTAGTGTAATTGTACTGAATACCACGGAAGGCTTAAACTAAGTAAGAAGTGCATTTCCCATATATTGTTTTGTACCAAAAATATCAAGTTGGTGGGGGTTGTTATTAAGGAGTGTCACATGATGGTAGCTTTTCCTGTGATAACAACAGAGCAGTGTTTTATTTTCATTTATTAAATGTGATTACTTTCTCCCAGTCTGCGCAAAATAACACTACTAAAAAAAGAAAATCTAGGAAAACTCAAACAAAACCCAGCAATGACTAAACCCATCTTGATCTGTTTCCAATTGATCCTAGACATTTGAGGTAGTCTGATAACACAGTAGCTACACTCCTTGCAGCTGCAGTGGCAAAAATTGTATCAGCAATTAAACAGTGCTCACCAAAAGCATTTTTGAAATGCCAAAGACTTTTAAGCTAATGAGCCCCTTAAGAGGACAATGGTTTCTCATCCTGCATACCTTAGTGGCTGTGGCAGTCTATGCCAGCTTGTCAGTACAAGAACGTCTTTTGGAAACCTCTGTCCAAGAGATGCATTGACCAACACTGTTGAGAGCAGAAATCTAAACTTAAACAACAAAAATGAATCAAAATCACAGTGCTTGCTTTCTGGGGTGATGGGAATCCATGCAGCTGACACACACAGGAAGAAGGAATACCGCTATTTAGATCAAGTCAATTTTTTGTTGTTTGGGCTTTGAAAACAACCTGGTCATACATGATAATGAGATTCCCAGGGCATACAAGATGTTGCTGGGTAGATAAACAAGAATTAAGAAATGGTTGCTAAGAAGCTCTATGAGGAGCTGCCCAATAGAGTTGATTTCTTGCTAATGAACACTTGACATAACCAACTTGTAAAAGGAAGGAAGCAACAAGCGGAAATAATACCTTCCTCAGCAGAACAGCTAAATCCAGGAGCTGCTGCCATTTCTTGGTTTCTGTGTTCATTATTTTGGTATGGTTCTGTAGAGTGCTGAAATGTAATTGATAAAATAGTGGTCTCACCACATGAAAAGGCCTGACAGCTCTATTTTTTTATTCCTTTTGAAAAATCTCAAACCCGCCATTTCACCTGGATAGAAGAATTTACAGCACATTTAGCAAACATGGTAAAGGGATGAGCCAGTGAATTCATAATGATATATAATGGTGCTGTTACACCTTAAGGCTCCTGACAGAAGGTAAAAGAGGTCAGGCTCATTTCAAAAGGGTCACTTCCAATCAAAAATCATAATTTGGGCTAGATTCTGGGTTGACAAGAATTATCACAGATGGGGAACTTAAGAGGAGTGTGAAATCAAGAAGTCAGCCTGTTTCTTATAAGTGAAGAAATGAAATAATGCCACATGTATATATAATGGGCTGCATAACAAGAAACAGAGTAATGCTTAATGACCTGTTCCTGGTTCTTTTACTGAGTTGGCCCATGGACCTTATTTTCCCTAACTGCTTTTTTGAACATAATCCTTGTTTCTTGTACAGCTGAAAGAATAAGCCTGCTGGTTGCCAACAGCAGGGACAAAATTTGCAGCAGTGGGAAAATTAGTTCCCATCTGAAGAGTGACATGATGCAAGGCAGAGAGGTCTGTATCTGCAATGTCCTACTCAGAGATGAAGGCCTCTGCAGCTGGACAACCCCGTGGTATGAACTGATCCGAGACAGAAATAAAGGTAGGTGAGTCTCACCTGTTTTTCCTGAGGCCTTTATGGAAGTTTTGCTTTCTGTTTTCGCACAGATAATAACAATATTATACTTGGCTTTTATTGCAAATCTTTAGAAGCTTTGGGTCATTAAAATTTAATGACAAAGCATACACCTCAGGAACCTGTCTGAGCTCTGGTAAACTACCACGAGAGGCATGACTGTGGCTCTTTTAATACCACCCAACTTTATTCCGAAACATAAAGAACACTTGTTTCTTGTGATCCTAAGGGAACTCCTTAGGTAGAGTCACTTGGAAGTTGTCATTAAACTATGACCTGACCCAAGTAAATTCTCTGATTTCAAGATGTAGAGAAGTTGCCATTTAGACAACTGATGTCGTAAGTGACAAATATATCCCAGTTTGTTCTTGAAAGGCCTTATAAGGAAAACCACATTTTGTATTACCACTCAGTCCTTTTCTTCAAGTAGCTCATGTGTGACTACAACTGAAATATGATCTAAAGAAATAAGGATAGTTTTTCCTAAGTCATAAACTAAATAAATTAATTTCTTCTTTCTTTACAGAGAAAACCAATGAGAACGTGACTTAAAAGTCACACAAAGTTTCTCCTGCTTAATGATTTAAGAAACAAACTCCCTAACCGTATGAGACTTCTTTTTTTTTTTTAGTAAAGAAAACTGTAACTTTGTCCTCATCCACCATCTAAAGTGATACATCTGGTACTATTCTCCAGTTACAGTAGTTTTGCTACTAAGTTGAACACTTTAAATTAAAACTTAAGAACCACTCTGGATTGGTCACTTCAGAAGGAGTTCAAAACATACACACTTGAGAAACTAAGTGAAGGACTGAAGAAATACACTGTAAAAGGAAAATTTCAAAACTGCGTTCACAAAAATCTCAATATTTTTACACCCCACCCTATCTTGTAAGCCTTATCTTCTGAGGAAGACTGAAACAGTCCATATTCCTATATGAGAATACCGTGCATTGCCAAAAAAAACAATGATACCTATACCCTCGACACATATTTTCTGGGGACATAAAATGTAGCAGGCTGCAGAACTGGCAAATACTTCCCTATACTGAGGTGTCACAGCTCTTAACAGATTTGTCTGTGCCCTGTGTGTTCTGACAGGAAAGGCACTTCAAGTCTTAAAGCAATCACAGAGGTGAATGACAGGAGTTTCAATACTGGGCTGAACTCCACCTTCTGTATCTGTGAGGAACAATAATAATGAGCTCAAAGAACGATTTTTTAAATTATTTTTTCTATTTTTTTATTTTATGTTTCTTTAGAACTTCTCCAACAAGTAACTAACTTTTGCATTGACTAGCATGAATGATGTATTAAACACAGCCTAAAACTCATTGCTTCCTCTTCATGGGGCATCAGGGTAACTGACTACTTTTATATCTTCCTTGTCTCTATTTCTTTGAGGTTTCTTTCCACAGGTTCAATCCATGGTGGTGTGAAGCACTTTTGTGTTTCCGATGTTGTAAATCACTGCATCCTATGAAGATTCCATAGGCATGCCTTTGTTATTTACGTGTAAAACACCGTTCAACATCAGTAAGATTATCAGAGCTGTAGGGTATTTCACAGCATAAAAGCTTCACTGCTGAGGCACTTACAGGAATGAGCACTCTAAAAATAGCATCCCAAGGAGAGCACAAGATCACTTCTGAGGGACAGAACAAGCGGTATGTAACAGCTTAAGTACTGCAACTGAAGAGAGATTATCAAAGGTATTACCTGGAAAAATTTAAGAATCCTACTGTAAAATAATACATACATGCGCAGTAGACAGGGCAGCAGTCAGCACGTAGGGAGACAACGTACAGGGGAAGGACATGCGAAAATGTTCTCTGGCGGAAAGTGTTAATGAGGTTAATTTAGATGGGTGAATTCTGACTAACCTAAGATGATCCTGCTGTTAGAGACTTTTGCCTGGGAAAAAAACCCTAATATTCCAAACCCTTCATGAATACTGATTTACCTTGACACACACAGAAACAGTAACCAGAGTATTGCTGACTGTGACACAGCTTTTCAGTAGTATGAATCTACTTGGGTCCTGCAAAATTTCAAGATGACAGGGCAAAAGCAGCAGAAAAAACGTTCTATTTTTTATTTCCATTTATGAGGGTGACTTGGGAGACCTGTTCCCAGCATGGTGATCTTGCTGATAGACCTCAGTCACATTTGGTTTTAGTAGCATTCTAGTTAGTCTGGTAACATATGTTAAAATACGTGGTATGGTCAACAACAGCGAGAATATTGCATTCTGAAGAAAGTTCACAAGGATGCCTGAAACTCCTGAACTGAGGAATAGTTACGGGTGAGAACTGGTATACGGCAAGATGGGGTAGGCTGTCCAGATTTAAAGGAAATTGGATGAAAGAAAAAAAAAAAAATTAAGAAATATTTTGAATTTCTGTAAGGTAAAGTGGTCCTCTGTATAACAAAATTAGTTCTAGCAAAAGTAAATTTATTTCCTTGCCACAGAAAAGGCTACTGAACAGAAACCTGAAAGTATGTGCATAGTTCTACCTTTTTTTTGGATTTTAAAAATTATATTAAACCCTTCCATTAGGCAAACACAAGCAAATCTGAAGATACCTTTACTATGCTGATAATTAACACCCCCAGAAAGATACAAAAGATATCTAGGAACAGGCAGAAGCACGTATATTGTAAAGGAAATCAGCGAGAAGACATTAGTTCTTTGGCCTGGAGGAGGAAAAAGATCCTTTATAGGGAATCTTTAAAGTTCAGAGATGCCCGACAGGAACATTTCAACAGTCAGCAGTACACAGTTAGAAGTTTGAACCTGATATCCAGAAATCACAACAGGAATATAAAAGGAAGAATTTAAAAAGACTTCATATAGCGTGTATCCACACGTGTGCATGTGTTGGCAAACAGCACTGAGAGTTGCAGTATGACCCATTCACACCCAGACATGCTATTTTTGTTCCTGCACTTTGAGCAACTGCAAGTGTAGTGTGTGGGAACTGTTAATTTGGGAACAGGAATGATGACTGCTTTATGGAGTAAGATTAATTTGCTTTGTCACCTTTTATCTCACTGTAGCCCAATACAGGAATACCAGCAAACGGCCATAATAAATCCAGCTTTTCCAATGACTACAGTGTTTAACTAAAAAAGTAGGTGAAAATGAAAGTCTTACTAGTCACAAGTGCTGTGTTTTCCAGCACTTGAATCTTAGCTCATTAATGTTCTATAACTTTTCCACATTACCACAATTTGCCTTTATGAACTCAGGGATATTTTCAATACTGGTTTACACCATCTATTCACATACCCAGTGCACTGCTTATTCAAATAAGTATTTTCTTTGAACAATCTGAAACAGAAATAAATGGCAATAGAAAAGACTAAGTCTAGGAAGAGATGGAGAACTATCTGCTGCCAGCACAGGTTGTTTGAAAAAGGTCTTAAATCAGCAGCCATTCCTATTGCTATTTAGTGTGTGCACTGATAGGAAAATGTCTTTCTCTGCGATATCATCATCATCATCCCCAAATTTTAAGTCATTAATGGAAAAACAAGGAGTTAAATACACCTTGAAAATCAACCCACCTAAAATAAAATCTGCAGCACCTTTAATAACTTGAGGAAACAATCACAACTTTACTTCTCAATCTTTTTTTGATAATGACACAAAAAAGCATGCATATTCTGATATATCTAAACATTTACTCACATTGCTCGATTCAATCCTGTACAGTTTTCTCCCAACATGTAGAGAGATAGTACAAAAGTAACTTTGAAGTAAGCATGCGAATATAAACCTGATGTTTGTATGTACCAAGGCCTCTCTCCACACACTATGTGGAAGTACAGTGTAAAGTATATGCAGATTACATTTCAATATTAAGACTTACACTGCTCATGATAAACAGCTTCCTTTTACAGACTGAGCATTTTACAGTATTTAAGGCAGCGTACCCATGACAACAGTTTCCTGGTGCCACCATGTAATGTGCAACTTTCTCAGGCAAACATACTCCATTATTCCATAGCAATTTGTGCTTTAAGCTCACAACTAATTAACAAAGGCAAGAGTTTTGTATATTATGCATCATGTGATTTCTAATACAGTGCATTAATTATATATATATTTTAAATGATGGGCACTTCAAGTACTTGCAACACAGCTGCAAGTAACTTCCATTACCTGATCTTGTGATTTCTTTTTCTTCTTCTTCTTTCCCCAGCACCCTGAACTCTCTGTGTCTTTTCCATTGGCATCACCACAGAGTAATCCATCAAGTTCATCTGTTCCCATCTGCTGTCCCTGAGATGTTTCTGCAGCTAGCCTGTATGAGAGGTTCCTCAAAATGCACACACAGTTTTCCACGGTCTGAAAAGTATGACAAAAGAACAAACAAAAACCAACCAAACAAAAAAAAAAAAAACAAAACACAAAAAAACACACCAGAAAAAAGTTAAAATCCTTCCCTTACTCACTCTGTACACAAAGCAGAAGAAACATCATCGATCTTTGCACATAAATTTACCCAGCACAATTCTTATCTGCTCATTTCTGAGCGCTCCCTAGATAACCACAGCTTAAGAGATTTCGAAATTTTTATGGAAACAAATCAGTAGTCTGGACAGTATTTTACCAGGAGTTTTTTTACTGTCATTCTCAATTTCATACTGGAGTCCTACATGAAACCGAAGCCGAGGTATAAAGCCATCAAGAGACCCTGAACACACAGAGAATGCCAGCAAAATCCCACCTCAATGAACAGAAAACGCTCCAAACAGAAAGTGGCAACAGGTTCTGGGTTTGGTTTGTGTTTTCTTTTCTGGCACTAATTCTATGCCAGAAAACACAAAAATGCAGAAATCAACAGAAAAATTGGATCCGAGTTCTGTTTCACAAGTACCTGTAGCATGACCATACGATGCTTCTTGATTTCCAGGGATAAGACTAGATATGTCAGTCCTCCTGCTTTTACTGCTTCTAGCCAGGCCGCAGATACCTTGTGGGCAGCCTTTCCTTCTCATCTATTTGCTCCCCTAACAGGTTGTGCCTTCTGTAGAAGACACTGGCAGGAATTCAGAAATGGAGTGAAACCCAGTGGAGGAAAATTCACTGATAATTCAATAGAATTTCTGCAAGTCTAAAATAAGCTCAGTTTATACTTATCTTGGGAGGAATATACTTCACTTGGGAGGAATATAAGGCTGCTGCTAGAGGATGTAGGAAGGCAGCTAGGAGGACTAAGGCCTCCTTAGAATTAAACCTGGCGAGAAGGGTCAAGGACAGCAAAAAGAGCTTTTTCAAATACATGGCAGACAAAACTAACACCAGAGGCAATGTAGGCCCACTGATGAACGGGATGGGTGCCCTGGTGACAGAAGATACAGAGATGGCAGAGTTACTGAATGCCTTCTTTGTCTCCGTCTACTCTGCTGCAGGCAGTCCTGAAGAGCCCTGTACCCCTGAGACCTTAGATGAAGTCAGGTCGACGGAGCAGTTTGCCTTAGTCGATGAGGAATGGGTTAGAGACCAGTTGAGCAATCTGGACATCCATAAATCCATGGGTCCAGATGGGATGTACCCGCGGGTGCTGAGGGAACTGGCGGAAGTCATTGCTAGACCACTCTCCATCATCTTTACCAAGTCTTGGGAAACGGGAGAGGTGCCTGAGGACTGGAGGAAAGCAAATGTCACTCCAGTCTTCAAAAAGGACAAGAAGGAGGACCCGGGTAACTATAGACCGGTCAGCCTCACCTCCATCCCTGGGAAAGTGATGGAACACCTTATCCTTGGTGCCATCTTAAGGCATATCAAGGATAAGAAGGGTTATGAGGGGCAGTCAACATGGCTTCACCAAGGGGAAATCATGTTTGACCAATCTCTTAGCCTTTTATGAGGAAATAACACGGTGGATGGATGATGGCAGAGCGGTGGATGTGGTCTACCTTGACTTCAGCAAAGCATTTGACACAGTCTCCCACAGCATCCTCACAGCTAAATTGAGGAAGTGTGGTCTGGATGATCAGGTAGTGAGGTGGACAGTGAACTGGCTGAAGGAGAGAAGCCAGAGAGTTGTAGTCTATGGGGTGGAGTCTAGTTGGAGGTCTGTAACTAGTGGAGTGCCTCAAGGGTCAGTACTGGGACCGGTATTATTTAATATATTCATCAATGATTTAGATGAGGGAATTGAGTGTACTATCAGCAAGTTTGCTGATGACACTAAGCTGGGAGGAGTGGCTGACACGCCAGAAGGCTGTGCTGCCATCCAGCAAGACCTGGACAGGCTGGAGAGTTGGGCAGGGAGTAACTTGATGAAATATAACAAGGGAAAGTGTAGAGTCCTGCATCTGGGCAGGAACAACCCCAGGTTCCAGTATAGGTTGGGGAACGACCTGTTAGAGAGCAGTGTAGGGGAGAGGGACCTGGGGGTCCTAGTGGACGACAGGATGACCATGAGCCAAGGCTGTGCCCTTGGGGCCAAGAAGGCCAATGGCATCCTGGGGTGTATTAGAAGGGGGGTGGTTAGTAGGTTAAGAGAGGTCCTCCTTCCCCTCTACTCTGCCCTGGTGAGACCGCATCTGGAATATTGTGTCCAGTTCTGGGCCCCTCAGTTCAAGAAGGACAGGGACCTGCTGGAGAGAGTCCAGCACAGGGCAACTACGATGATTGAGGGAGTGGAGCATCTTCCTTATGAGGGAAGACTGAGGGAGCTGGGTCTCTATAGTTTGGAGAAGAGGAGACTGAGGGGTGACCTTATAAGTGTCTGTAAGTATATAAAGGGGGAGTGTCACGAGGATGGAGCCAGGCTCTACTCAGTGGCAAACAATGATAGGACAAGGGGTAATGGGTACAAACTGGAACACAAGAGGTTCCACTTAAACTTGAGAAGAAACTTCTTCTCAGTGAGGGTGACAGAACACTGGAACAGGCTACCCAGGGAGGTTGTGGAGCCTCCTTCCCTGGAGACATTCAAAACTTGCCTGGACACATTCCTGTGTAACATTATCTAGGTGTTCCTGCTCCGGCAGGGGGATTGGACTAGATGATCTTTTGAGGTCCCTTCCAATCTCTAGCATACTGTGATACTGTGATCTGAAGCTTCCCCATTTAGTTTGTTCAATTTGTTTTGCTATACCTAATAAGAAGGGTATGAGCTTAATTTTGTGGAGGCAGGGAAAACATGGTTAACAAAATCACCTGTATCCATCTGTATTTATTTCAGCAATTCTTAATGCTTCCTGGAGATAAAAAGCCATGGTCACTACATCCCAGCTCCATTAACCCAGAACAGAATGACTGTGAGGCTTTCAGCTCTGTCTTACTCTGCCATATTCACCAGTGAGGTAAACAGATGGAGCTTCATATACTGTGTGAGCTTATGCCAGGTATGCAGTTGGCACATAGTTTTTGCAATGACATTAAGTTCCAGAGATGATACTGAGACTGACTCATCTATGCAGGACTATTTTATTTTTTAAAACAGGTGAAATTTTACAATACACTTGTACTAATTTGACACCTCCAGCCAAATACAAAAACACATGTAGAAATGTGTGTGTAGAAAGTGTTCTTAGTACATCTTTCATACCTGAAAGCTTTGCAGACCTCACAATGACTATGTACTTTTTTAAAAAGTGTGATGCCTCTTTTACTCTTCCATACATGAATTTTATTCACTCTTGCTAACATTTACTTTTGCACAGCAATAGTGCACCAAAGTTGAAGCTCTGTGTTTGTCAATTAGGGCTGTAAATTTTAATTCCCCTTTTTACAAATAATAGTTTTCATACTTAATTCTCATTATGTTGAAAACAAATCAGTAGAGTCCACTGCAAGGACATTACCTCAAACTGAAAACCAACAGGCAAACTTTCAAGGCTCAAATGCAACCAACACCTTCTTCACTAAGGTGAAGGTTCTAACCATGCAGTTGGGCAGACTTTACTCCTTCTTGACTTATGCCTTTGAACTTTCCAGGGTCCTTGTATTCCTTATTCCTTTATCAGTTTCATCATAAGGGGACTAAATACAAGTTCACTAGTCTTTCGACCTTAATAGGTTAAATTAAAATTATGACCAGCAACTGTCAGGTAACCATGTCTAAGTCTAAGTTTTAACACTTTAACTTGAATTAGCATAGCTTTTTCTTACTACGTATTAACAAGAAACAATGCTGCTAAGATGCTTGTAACGCTGCTATAATTTATGCACTCTTGTCATTCCTCATGTTGGTGAAGTTTTTAACGATGGCTCTGCATGTGCTTGCAAGTCTGTCATCCTCTTTCAGAGCCGTCGGGAGCAGAGACTAGTTTTTCAGCATTTCAGCTGTTAGTACAACAAAATTACCTAACAGGGCAATTGTCATATTATTCAGAAAACAACATTTATAACTTTACAACAAAGTTCAATTGTTTTGTTAAAATAGCACAGTTTTTGAAACTAAATAGCAAGTGATATGGAGTTAAATATTTTACTTAAATTACATTCTAATTTAGACAGGACGTAAAAACTAATAGGGCAGGCAGAATAATTTCTCACATTTCTTCATTTTTTCCTTCATATATGTCTTAGCCTGTAGTTTTTCCAAGTCATTTCAGATACGAATATAAATGGAATAGTTTAACAACAGGCAGCAAAACAGGAAGCTTACTGTGCTCCTTATTTAGCCTTTTTAATAGCAAAACAGTCCAGCACCACACAGTACAAACCTCCTGTAATTCCCCTCTCTGTCCGCTAAATTCATAGGCAAATTTCACATATTTGGCTCAAGCTAATGATCAGAGAGTTCTCGAGAGTATCACTCTCCAATCTATATAACTCACAGAGGTCCATGGGCAACTATCTGTGAAGGATCACGTGGAAATACAAACCCAGTAGGCTTTAAAACTGCTGCATAAAAGGCTGCTCTCCATTGAAACTGAAATCTCTGATTCTTAGGGGTTTTCAAATGGACCAAGGTTGCTCTGCTGCAGCAATGGCAATTAATTTAACACCATATACTGAAAGTAAAAGGTATTTGAAGCTAGCCTTTTCCTTCTTTTTCTGGAATACTTTAGTGAATTACAAACCTTCAGTTGTAAATGCTTGAAGTCTTTTTCATTAGGCAGTACCTTTTACCTTTGGAAAAGCCTGTCCATATCCTAGTACTTTCAGAGAAATAAAGTTGACACAAAAATACATCTTAAAACAGTTGTTACTGAAGGCATTAATTAATCCTCCTAAAAAAAAATGTTGGTTGCAATGCCAAACAGGCCATTAACTGTTAGTTGGTTTGCTCTGTAAGCCGACATCACTGTTACTAGCTCTGTCTCATACTCTGTACTGAAAAATCCATTTTAAGGTGAACCTGGCAGAGCAACATGAGGAACTTTACATGGAATATGACATATTTGCTCTTCTTAAATAAGTAGCCTCTATTCTCCCTTAGAACTGAGAGGATGACATGCTTACCTGTGCATGCTACAGGCAGACACAAATCCAGTATTTAGCACACAAAAAAACACAGCTCAACAGAAGGAAAAGAAAATGATTGGCTGAATTATGCTTTGCTAAAGCATCTCCCTCACAACACATTTTTTTATAAAACAACCTGTCACTTTATAGTCCTGATGTACCCTGAATACCTGGATCCCTTGCACTTGAAAAGATAAAGATGACAAACCTTACTATCAATTTCACTGCTCCCCAGAGCAGACTGGATCACATACAGCAACGCATCCGTCAGGCCATCACACTCTCTCATTCTTCTGCGAGCCTCCTCTCCAGCAGAGCTGACATTCCTGCAAGGCAACAGCAAGGGTCACCACCTCCACAGCTCCCCTGCCCGCCTCCCCTCCTGAAACCTTCTCACCATTAACATTCAGATAAAATGCTTGTTTTCTGTTCTGCTTTCATCAGTTCAGAGCTGTGAATAATGAAGACAGCTGTGAATGAGCTCAGGAAATGTAACAGGGAGGGGAACAAATGGAAGTCATCAGATACTCCACAGGAAGGGGCAGAGAGGCCAAGCAGCATGTGCCCACCTGAGCAGTGAGGCTCACAGGCTGCTAAAATCTGGAGTAAGGCTCATCATTTTTCTTTTTCTTTCTTTTTTATTTTTCCTTTTAAGTAGCGAAAAAGTGTATTTAAAATGTGCATATGTACATATAAATCAGGCTTAAAAAGTCTAGGGGTTTTACCAAGGAAATCTCCTGGGATTTGAGTAGAGCCCAGTAGTTAGGGCTCTTAACCTGAGATAAAAATACTATCAACGCATAACGTAAACCACCTGGTGTTGCTTGCTTCTCATTTGACAAGAGTGTTTCCTTTTCTCTCTCATTTTGAGAGAACATTAATCCTCAATCTTCTCTTTACGTAGTTACTTACAGGTTGTTTTACATTGCAAAATTTAAAACCTCAGCCTATTATAGTAACTGTGCTCCTCAGAGAGGGCCAGAGGGCCTTGTCAACACATTGATAAAACACAATTAAAACAAATTTACTGCATAACATGTGTCATAAAGTTCAAAATACTGCTATATAAAGAAACAAATATATATGGAAGAGCATACATAAACAGAATCTATACTTGCTACCATCAAATCTCCCTGACACATTCAGATTTGCACAGCAATTTTGATTTGGAAGTGGTTAAAATAGCAACCTCAGGAACGGGGTGAAACTTTTCATATAGCCCCCTTCAGTAGGGGAAGACAACCCTCTGGCATCAGCCCATTGCTTATGTCATTTTCATATGCCTTTGCATTAAGGATGGAATAAAGATGAGAAACCTTGGAGGGGAGAATGAATTTGAGATGGAGGCAGGTGAGACGACAAAAGGATAGGTTCCCTTTCAGTTCTTTTTTTTTTTTTCTCTATCTACTTCAACCTGTTTGGCCTCCCTACAATCTAAAAACCAGAATTTCCATTCCCCCAAAGCACCAAAGAGTTTTCCTAATCAAGTAATCTTACAACTGGACAATTCCCCAGTCTTTCCAATGCAGGTTCCTAATTGATTCTGCTCCCTAAACACACATGATTTTCCATCTATACTTGCATCCCTACAAAGTTCTAATTAGTTCTGCTCTCCACACACAAACTGCTTCAATTAATTCAGTACCATTCCTTTCACCTCTGCAGCCAGCCTGACAAAAACCAGCCCTGGAGCACTAGAATGAATTCCTTTGTTTCCTAGCATGAAAGCATGAACAAATCCATGCTTTCCGTTCTCCTTGAGACTCCCAGGTTCACCACATATTATTACACACCAGAGGTGTGCCCTTCATAATGGCAACACAAGTTTTGTGTTGCCTTCTGGTCCCTGAACTCTGCACCTCCTTCCCCCTTCTCTGATGCTTAAGAGCAGCAGATGAGGGCTTTTCGTCCAGTTCATGTGGAAACCCTCTTCTGTCATACAGAACTGGGGTCTGAAAAGCATCAACTGGAAAAAGTCTTTCATTGGCTCTCCCTTTGAAGTGGTGGAAACCTTCCAACTTCCCTTTGGATGACAGAAGTCAGTAGGTAAAATTACAGCGCATGGTTTTCCCAAAACAGTGCCCACACCCCATATTTGCAGGGCTGGGGACTCTGCCTACAGTTTATTTTTAGTAGGCTATCCCCTTACAAAAGGCAGTAACTTCATGTGAAATTCTGGAAGGGCGGCAAATATAGAAAAAGCAAAATCATTGATGTGAAAAGTGCATCGTGGGGTGGGCAGAAAAGGGGGATCAGAGGACTTCTTTTATTTGAAATTCTACTCTCCCACCTCCAGGAAGATACTTGTATCCAGCCCTAAAAGAATAACTGCACAAATTACAATAGGAAGGTGCTGAGGCATTGTTCTTAGCGCACCCGCTTTCCTGGCACCGCTACATATATATCTAAAAAAGGAAATATTACTGAATCTTTTTCATCAGAACTAGATGCAACAGTCTGTACTGACGTAATGTGTCCAGGCTTCTTCATTTCTGCAGTTACACATACTGTGTGCAAGCTTTCAAATTATATAGACTTACACATTAGCAGAAACAGGGAGAGAAATTCTTCACGATCTTTTCATTGAGGCAGTTTCTCCTTCGCTCTACCATGTGACCTTGACTCTCCAGAGCATACAGAGGCTGGAAGCCTGTCAGTTCCTTTCCAGGTTCACCAGAAACTCCTCCTCACCAAGACAGCGATGTCAACCTTATAGTCCCTGAGCTGTGAGCTGTCTGCCTCATTCATTTCTAGCCAAACAAAGAATACGAGGACACTATACAAAGTAATACAGACACACTAGGCACGCATCTTGCACAGACAGTGTATTTCCTTGCTGTGTGTGGAGGAGATGTCAAATTCAGTTCTTCTGTTTATCATCCTTCTTATGCTCCTGCTGCTTCTGCAACCAAGAGGTGAGTATACCAAATTCCCATGACTGCTTTTCCTTTTAAGTCTCTGTCTAGTTTCTGCACTGACTCAGATACTCCAGCCCTCCCCAGAACCGCCATATTTATTTACATGGGAAATAGTTTAAAACCCAAGACAAATCCAAACCTTGCATCACCATTTTGGCAGAAATAATAATAATTTGATTACTTAAAAAGAAATACTTCCTATTATCTTACTATTCCCATTCCACCTCTACTGATGGAATCATTGTTAACAAATCTTTCACAGAAGGTCTCTAAGTTCATCCTGTTCAAGCTATGTAATTCTGTGAAACAGAAGCAAGCTCCAGACTATATAAGCTGTCAAAGAAAATATGCTGCCATCTTAATTTTCTTATTTCTCACTGTTAACTGGAACATGCTGTAGCTGTCAGTGTGACAGGGAGTAAGACATGATTTGTCATTTGTAAATTTACAGGTCCCTGTGCAAGCCTTAAACTGGAGTATTAGTAGGATCTAATGTTGGTAAAATGTCCCACTAAGTAAACACGTATTTCTCCAGTGTCAGTCTCCAAACAAGTGACCACATTTTCTTGATTTTTGACGAGATGCAGAGATACAATGGACAGGTTTTCAAGAAAAAAATACTTTGCCATCTGTCCTGGGTTCAGCAGTAGCAGTCATGTTTCTCCTTCTTCGTAGCTGGTGCAGTGCAGTCCAGCAAAACCCTGACTGCCTGGTAAATTTTGACTCTTTGTGGAAACTCTATTCACAGGGTATATGTGAAGTATAGGCTGATATTTTCAATCTAACTGGATGAGAAATACTTTAGAACTCTATACTCCAGTAAAATGAATTTCATCTGGAATCCAGTCACACAGGAATACCAAGAATACAGAGTATTGAAGAATAATTCTCATCTTAGTCAGAAGGTCCCACTCAGACCTCCAAAAACGTGCAAACACAAATACCTTCTCAGGAGAACAACACTAAGAACAGATAGAACAAGAGCTCAGATCTATGTCTCATCAAACTGCTATTTTATGAACAAACAGAAGACCGATAATAATGTAGGAACAGAAAGAGATTACAGTAATCCAGCTTCAGTTTTATGGGAAGATATGTCACAGCTATCATAACTAACAGCAGGCATGATCCTCCCAACACACATTACGGGTGTCAATCCAGTTCTCTATGGGTATGAAGGAGCGTGCAGTATGAAGGAACGTGCAACACGTTCCTGATTCTTACCAACCCTGACATTTACCCTAGCAATTCAATGTAAGTGGTGGAATTTGAGTGGGTGGTGCCAAGTAATTTCTTTCTCCTTTAGGGTCATTTTGCACAGACTTATAGAAACTGTGGGAAGTTTTGAGCAAAATTCTTATGCCTCTAGGATAACTAAGCTCACCTGCCTTATCCAGGGAAGGGACATTAAAGTCTATTGGAATATGGAAAGATCATCCAGAAAGCCAGTGTGCTTCCGAGAAACACGCCCTCTGGATATGGGAACATTTAGGAAGCTGTTGACATTACTCCCAGTGGCAGTTCAATAAATCTCAAAGACAGTGTTTAGCAAAGATGAAATGGAGACAGGTCTCTTCGTCAAGGCACCATGATAAAAACAGAAAGCATGTTTGATATCTAGTATATGTAATATTTTTGCTATGGACTGAGGTGATGTAAGAATGGACAAACACAAGAAGGACAATATCCTGTATCAGGTGGAATGCAGAAGTTTTCTTTGGCATAAAACTTCAGGTCATCCAAAGTACACCTTTATTACAAAATGTCTTGTCTTAAGAGGGACTAATCATAACAGCCTCAAGCTTTTTCATCCTTCTACTTATTATAATAGCCATCAAAAAGAGATTTTTCATAGAAAGGGGGAAAAGTTTATATAAACCAAGAATTCAAAAAATTCCACCAATGTTGTAGAACAATGTTTATTTTTCTCTGAGGGTACCTCGCAAGGGAAAAGCCGTCAGAAGAGCATCCAAGTTGCAACTGATGTGCTAAATATTCATATTTAAAATACATGCATGAAAAATAGAAATACCAGTATAATATCCCTGATACCGGCCTCCTCTACATGTGCTCTTTTACATGCTGCCTATTTTTAATTCTGTCTGACTGACTAAACATTCTGTTTCAGGGACAGAGCCTTGTCTCAGCAGCAAGCTGGCATCTCCAGCACCACCACAGGCTGAAGTGAATGGTGATGATTCTGTGAATTGATCTGCAGTGTAGCAGATGATCACATAAGAGCTATTACTTTTTCTTGGTACTTCCAGCTGTTTCTATAAGCATTCAGGCTCTTTGGTGCACGTGTCTAATAGAGTAACTCAGACAGCAAAAAGAAACAACCAGCATTATGCACATATCCAGCAAGTGTGCTCATGGTCATCATCAGTACCTTGACAACTACACAATTTTAAGTGCTTTTTGTAATGGAGTAGTCCTTGAGTCACACTGGCTTATCTGTAAGTACTCAGTGCAGCCTTTGGACATACAGTAAATAGATTAGCTGTAGTAGTTATGGTTACGGCTGTACCTTCCAGACAAATTTTACTTTTTCCATCATTCTTTGTACACTAAGCCTTTTTTTTAATCATTCTTCAGTGGTAAAAACTAAAAGAACTGATAAGAGTAGCATTTCTCAGGCAACATACAGATTTAAACAAGGCACTGAGACAAAAAAAAAGAAAACACAAGATGGTTAATGTTTATTATTAAGAGTTTCTAACTGTTGGGATCTGCCACAGATCCTCCTTGCAATTTTGCCCTATCTGAATGACAGCTCTATGCATTCTATGCATCAGATTTTTTTCTCGCTAAATGTTCTTAGCCTTCTTTACCTATACGTTCATCTTTAGAGTAGTAATAATTTACCAATCCTGCATGTGGATTAAGAATAACACAGGTTTTGGGGCAAATTCTCTCTTATTAATCAGAATATCTAAGCTGTAATTAAAGAAGCAAGACCATTTTATAAAAAAGAATTTGGCCCCAGATCTTTATTTCTTAGGTATTCATTTCACTTTAAAAGCATGCTTTGCAATTACACAAACACCTGATTGCACCTCATATGCATAAAGTCCTGGTTATTACCTTTCTATCAAATGCTACGACAATGTCATTTAGCTTTAATTACTCAGCCATAACTTTCATTTTCAAAACACCAGAGCAATTAGCCTACCAAGTCAAGCACTCAACAGGTAGCTTTTACTGCTGGGCTTCTGCATGTCCAATCCTTACGATAAATGCACTGTTTATAATGACTGCTTTGTGTGATCTGTGAAGCAACTGACTTCTAATAATTCTTGGCTATTTTGATATGTTTTGAAGAGATACGTGGTGGAAGAGAACAAAAACTGCAATAAACATCTTAAAAGAACTTGTCTCCCTAAGTCAAAATTCTATGCATAAAATATTTTGGTAAGTTTCATGGTATAATCAACCATAGACTCATCTGAAAGAAACAAAGTATTTCTAACTCCCCCTCTCCTCCTTTGCTATGCATTTTTGTTTGAAGTGCAACTTCTATTTAAACAAAACCTAAAACTTCTATTTAAATACAGAATTACATATTGTATATTCAGGAAATGTTTTCAATTATGGTATTAAAAAACCACCTGCAGGAAATTTCTGATCTGGTATTTCATTTCTCTGATAAGTAGTATTTGGCTGCATAAAAATAATTACACTCATTAATGCTCGGCTGTTTATGCATATACTGCTTTTAATGCTTTACCTGCAGGAGGTGAAAAAGCCACTTAACTGCTCTTGGGAAGAAGCTGCTGTGATGCAGACTCTGAAGGTCATAATGGGAACAGCTTATAGATGTCAATGTGAAGACACTTTTCTCCATTTAGAATTGTAACATTGCCAAATAGAGCTCTGTATGTGTTAAAGACTTATTGCACACAAGAATGGTTTGGCATGGTGTGGTGGCCCCAGCCAGAAGCCAAGCACCACACTGCTTCTCACTTGTGCCCAGAGACTGCAGAAAATATTGAGATGAGGAAAAGCAGACTTCTATTTTCAGCAGTCTTTCCTTTTTCCTCTTTATCTGAGGGAGCATAATAAAATGGCCAATCCAAGATGTCTGAGTGGTGCCTTTTCCACTGAAAAGCACAAGGTTGTATGAATCCCCATGGCTGGGGTGTTGGAACTAGATGATCTTAAGGACTTTTCCAACCCTAACTATTCTATGATTTTATGAATTTAAATGAAAAGGTGTTAGGCATAATAATTCAACCATTACTTTTGCTTCAATGTACACTCCACTCAGCCAGTAGCACTTTGCAGATCTTAAGAGACCATCATCTAAATCTCTAATGGTAGTGTCCAAACTGTTCACTATTATCTAACTGAGCCATAACCACAGTGTGCAGCCTCCCATTTTAAACAACTCTGGTATCTCAGGACTGAAAGAAAGTAAATATTAGCATGTTGAAAAACGCTATAAACTATAGCAAACCATACTAAACCACAGAAATAGTAGATATGGGAATAAATAAGATACCCTAGGAGGAGTCAAAAGGGCTGATTCACAATCCTACCTTTGTACTTTGAAGATTAAATGCATAACCAATAAGCATGTTAGATAAGTGACAGACTCATAGTATTTATTTCAGTTTCAAAAATATTGTGTCAGATGCTTCAGTATTGTAAAGTAGTCTGTCCTAGTTTTGCATTTTTTCTGCTCAGCTTGTTATCTTATTCAGAACAAAACCATTGGTCAGACACAAACAGTTTTCAATTAACCTCATTCTACTGATTATTTATCAGATTATTTTCTTCAAATGCTTACAAATTTGTCTGTTTTGATGCTCCTTAATTGCTTTCCTCTACATAAACTGTTCAAACAATTTCTAAACTATTAAAATTCAGGTTATTTGTTCAGCATTTCTGTGTCTACTTGCCTCCTCCACTAAGAGATGAAGTCTGTATTTGTCCTGTTTAGTCCTATGGTAAAGTCTCTGACTTGCATGAGCTGCATAGCAAAACCAATTCCATGATAAGAAAAATCTCATCTATAGAATATATTTGTTCCTAGAGTAATAGGAAAGGACCATACCATCACATAATATTAATGTTAAAAATAAACATGACACTTTTCCAAACAGAGCAGTTTGCCAGTTTAAAAAAAAACTCCTAAACCAAAATTCTGTGAAAAAGTTCCACAAGTATAGTTTTTGGAATTAGAATAAAAACCAAAAAACAAACGCCAAACTCCACAGAAAACATACTTCAGGTTATACTTCAATTGTTACACATCTTTCTTTCTTAAAAGACTAGTTAGTGCATCCTTTCTTCCCTCTGTCAAGAATTATGAACCCAAGAAGTCCTGAGAGTTTGTATTCTCTGGAGCCATCCTTTGCTCCACTTCAATAAGGCACTTGGAAGTGGCTCTTCAGCACGCTGAGAAGTCTTTGCTGAAAGACTATGGCTGTGCTATCCCACACAAGCAAAAAGGAAAGCAATTCAAAGCCTAATATCTGCATTTAAACTTAGTCATTTGACTATCTTGGATTCTGGCGAGTGTACTGTTGTCAGTACATTCTCTTAGATGTCCATTATAAAAGCAAAAATATTTTAATTAGTAAACTATAGGTCTCTATCTTGCTCACAGTATTACATGAGTATTGTTTTTTGGTTCACACGTACAAACAAAATACAGACAAGTGTTAGTCTCCCAGACAAAACAGAGAGTTTAAATATCCAGTGAATATCCTGGAAGAGACTCCATATGCCAAACAGACGCACTGGCAATATATTTGAAGGATCTCCTAAAGTTTTAGTCACAACAAGTTCCACTGAAGGCAACTGAGCCTGTGCAGTAGAAAGTCCTGTGCCACAAGTGTCAAATTCCTTCTGCAACATGACACAAGAAGACAAATCTGTGATTCAGGTACAACCCAGTAATTTTACAGTCAACTGGCCAGACAGTTACATTCCCAAATAAGTAGACACTTTAAAATGATGGCAAGCTAAACCAAGATCTCCTAGTTTGTCTATATAAGGATGCGAGTGTGTCTGTGCAAACACAAAAGCTGTTATCTTAAAAAAAGGGGAAGTAGAGCTCATTTCATACATCTTAACTCAGAATAGCACCTGTATGAAGGCAAACTATTTCAAATCTTTGGACAGGATCTCATGATACTTTGGTTTCTCACTCTGTTAGACAAGCATTCTACATAGGCTAGATGACAATTCAGATATGACTTTCTAGTTGTAAAATTATGAAAATAAATAATGGCATTACAGATGCATTCTGGGTTTCATTTTGACGAAAGATTATATTTTTTATGCTCTAATCTTCACTTTTCCATTTGTTATGCTGATTTTTAAGTTGACATTGCTGTCACTAAACCAAACCAAAGAGTTTTGGATCAGCTATTACAATATATTGTATATTACTCCTATATACTTCAGTAGGCACATAAGCTCAGTGTGTTTGCACGCATCCTTCAGTTTGAAACATTTAGAAGAATTATTAGTAATGCAGTTCTCAGGTCCTATAATCAAAATATTGGAAAGTTACACAGTTCTTTCGCTTTGGTTTTAGAATCAAGTGAAAAGGATAATCACCAAAATCAGACCGTAAACGATGTATATAGTTATGCTTAGCAGAGTTGTCACTCTGAAAATCCAATGAATAAAGATTAAGTTCCAAGAAAAAAAAACAAAAGCAAACAGTGATTTGCAGTGAGCAATCCTATCAACAAATAGGAGGAACAAACAAATAGGATTATGATTGCTCAAGTAAGATGATTCCCCAAACCTACAAAGCAATCTCCCTGTCACATCTGAGTTTCAAGTGCCTTTCTGCATCTATTTTACAGTCTTGAAAAAACATCATCAGTGCGGAGTCTTGAGAAGAAAGGACGGTAAATCAGCTTTGGTTGTTGACTAATCAGATGATCACAATTAATTACAACACCAATCAGTTCAGTGGATTATTAGGTTCATCTTTTTCTGATCAGCTACTTACAAATGTTGACACAGAGGATAAGAAGTCACAAAGCAGAACTCTCAGCACAGTATTAGAAAGTATGAAACACTATTTTGAATTAAACAAATTAACTTGCAGCAGAGCACAGAAAAGTAGAAGTCAACTGTTTTTCAACTGCTTGTATACTGACACTATCAGTGAATTGATTGCTACGGAAATCTCTCCAGCTGGAGTCTCACAAACTTGAGAGGAGCCTTTCTTCTCTACCAAACTAAAAATTCTTAGAAAGGCTGTCTTATCTCTTTTTTCGCCCCGTTCCTAGTCTAGACTAGATACTAGCATATAAATTCTACCTTTTGTTTTACTGTCATTATCCAATGCTCTATAGTACCTATAGCATTTCCTTCACAATTTTCGTCTAGGGATCTCAATATTAATTTATTTTTTGCTTATGCTATTTCTTTATCGTTACATTACTCATTATACAATATTGTTCCTGTGAAATTGCATTTTACTATTTCTAGAATAATCTCTCCCCTCAATTTTCTTATTTTTATACTTTAACTCCACTACAAACATCAAGGTATCTCTGCTGCTTCTCACTAATAATGTCCCACAGTGTTATGTTTTCTTTTAAGCTAGATACCTGTAAAAAAAATCTCATTATCCATAAATTGCTTAATAATAAAAAAAAAAGAAAAAAAAAGTGATGCATAATAAGTTACAATTCTTATGCTTGCACTAAATATACCTTCAGCATAAGAAATAAGTGTGTATACTCATGTCCTACTTTCATGCCAGTTAGCCTGAAATTGCCAGAGTGTGTATCCTACCTCAGATTATGTCACTTCATCGTATCTCCAAATGGCTTTATGTGCATACTGAAAGATGATGAAAGAACTGACCCTCTAGCATGCCCTTCAGCTTAATGAGTCATTGTGCATCACTGCTGCTTGAAATAACCTGTAAAAAGAAAAGGGAGTCACTCTGCCACAACCCTACTTATACCCACCTAGTCCATGCCATATAAACCAATGAACAAACCCTCTCTGCTACTAGTGTTATTGTCAATGCTGTCTACCCCTTTGGTTTATACCCCAGGGATGGTGTCTGACAACTTGGCTCTTCTGCCGAAACAAACTTCTTAGAAAACCCTACACTGCGCTGTCTCAATGCCTGACTCTGCTGTATGTCACAGTAATTGTCCTGGAGACAGAGATTACATATTGTCAGAGATTTCATTTTTCCCTTTTCATTTTAACACATACCCTTGGAGTTATTTCATTTGTTCCTGTTAAACTAAACACCAAAATTCACACTTCCCATTGGGCATTCAGATGCTTATGAAACTCTTGCATGAATAGCAGGCTCTCTTCTCCCACTTCATCATTTGCTTTGCCATGGAATGTACTATTATGTTTGCCTTCAGATATTCTTTCCTCCCATCTGTAAATGTATACATGTAGCATGCTAGTCTGTTGCTTCATCCTGATTCTTCCTATAAATTGAACCAAATTACTTGTATGCAGTGAAAGAGGACAACCCCTCATAAGCATTCTGCCCCTTCCCTCCCAAACTGACTTCATAGGAGCTGTATCTGAGTAAAAGCTTCTGCAGAATCATCATGTTCTTTATTTCATGATCACTTTTGTGCATCTTATTTCCATCAGTCCTCACCTTAAAAAGAGGCTTTTTAAGAACTGTATGTTCTTTGGGCCAATGGGCAGAGTGTGTTTGTGTTCTAACAACCCACGACTGACCAACCACAAAAAAAAGAGTGGGATGAGAATTATACAAACTGAACACCCAAAGTTGAGAGCTGGTTTCAAGTACAAAGTTACAGATGCCCTGGCAACCTTCAGCCCCAGTCTCTTGAAATATCCTACACTAAGGGATTTCCACAGTTGTGGTAATTCTTTAGTCGACAGATAAGCATTCCCTGAGTGACAGACACTCATTAGACTTGCCTTTGTGCGACCTGCTTTTACAACACATCCAGTGTACAAACTTCACCTCTAACAGTGCTTTGACTGCATTGGTGTTATGCTTGGGAAGAGTTTAATCCTTAGTATGCTTTGTGTGCCAGTCAGAGACCAAATTAGCAAAAAGATAATTACAGCTTATAAAGGTGTCTGTTCTTTTATGAATAAACACTCATTCTAATTTTGTAATTATTATTTTACCATTCTCAGGTAATTGTCAGTTACTCAACAACATCACTTCCTCTGCTACAGTGCAAATACAATTTCCAGAATTGCAGTAGAATTTCTTATACGAGGTATAAAGACTGCAAATTATTTAATACAACTTTAGAAAGCTCAGTGCTTATTCCCTAGCTCAGACATTATTTCCATTGGCAAATCTTACTGAAATAAGCATGTTAATACCTAATAGTAGGGGATTTTTGTTTTCCTTCCTGAACAGGTGGCTCTGGTAAAATGGCACTCCATCAGGATGGTAACTGGATGAATCAAGTATCACAATGTTCCAGTTCTTTGTGCTTGAGTTATCTTCCTGCCCAGACTGGGAGGGATATCAAAGGCTCATGTGATCATAACTGACAAATTACCTGTCTGTTTTGCTCAAGATGATTAACTTACAGACACTGCACTGAAAAAGGCAGAATTACCACGCAATTTATTAATTAAAGTCATTCTTACCACTTCTGTGTTATTTGATTTACTTCATTTTTTAAACACCTACCTACTCACCTACCAGCTTTACATACCAGTGCCCATGGCCCAGGACCATGCACTGATGTGAAGGACCCCTCTGCCGCTAAGCCTGAAGCCCTGACCCTGTCCCAGCAATGCTGCAGAGTGCTGGTCCCCAGCCCTGTTTCTGGCTTGTTTGGATTTCCTGCCTCAGCCTTGGACATGGTTTGATCCACTGCTGCTGCCTGATGCACCCTGAAGTGCCAACAGGACCCCAATTGCATTTCCCCAACTCTGCTCCTCTGTCTGAGCCCACTGGTGAGGGCATTGAAGGTCCATATTGCATCCACCCTCACCTCTTGGCTCGGAGACTGTAGGGAGCAGCCCCTGCTCCTGCTGCTCCCTGACACAATTCATTAGGCAGCTGATTCTCAATTTTGCTTTTCTGGATGTGACACTCCTCTTTCCACTCCTAAAGCCCCTGAAGACTGAGCATCACTTTTGGTTAAAGGTCTATTATTCTGAATGCCCTAAGACCTGCATACTTAACTGGACTAGGCTGATGTCATAAGCCTCCACAAGTGTGAAGTATATAGTCTCCATCCAAGAGACCCTGCATCTCAGCTCCTCAATAAACCAAAAGCCATAAGTATGTCATATTTAAATTACAGTATTTTATTTATGAATAGACTGGAAGGTCACAACAGCCCTGTACTTTCTTCTCCATCCTGTAGCTTTTGTTCTATGGGATGTTATGCTGCTGAGGGCCCTATACCCTCCCCCATCATGTGGGGTACAGATACTGGGGGACCCTCAGCAGAGGCTCAGCCACTCTTCCCTAGCTGCCAGGATCAGATGATGACTTCAGTTTTCCTAGGTACAAGCACCAGTCCCTGCATCCTTGGAAGTGTCCTTCTGGGAGCAAACTTCTTAGCTGTATGAAACCACACCAGTGCTTAGATGAAGGAAAGAGCTGTACACCCACACTCCAGAAACCCTCTGGTACTGATGTGTGCCACTGAACAAACCAGGCATATGCAGGCACTGTATGGACTCTTCTGCTGCAGGTAGCTTACAGAAAAGTTATTTGAATTTCATATGCAATTATTTATCCTGTACCAACTTCCTCTAGCAACCCATGATCTACCCTGAGAAACTACTATTCTGCAGTTCTTAGCTTTCAGTTTGCCCACTGTGTAGACAAGTCTAAAGCAAAACTCTTGCCTACAACACCCAAATTGTAACCCTTACTCAGTATCAATTTAACCTTTAAGCCTACTTCTCACCAATCATATCTGCACTCTTGACTGATCATTTTACCTAAATTGTTGCCCTCAGCATCAAAGTATTCAGACATTCAACACCACTGTCATGAATGTCACCACCTCTCTGAGAATCTCCATGGAAAACAGCACCCTGGCAGAGAAAGCACAAACCTCAGTGTTTACCCACACCTTTTGTGGCTGTGCTGGGCTGCTCCAATTACTGCCTCTGCCAGTCAGTGGTACTGCTGGGATGGCTGCAGCCAAAGCCAGTTGAACGCATGTAGCTGAACGCTGGAGTTTCAATCCACACAGTGAAATCTTTTCTCAGAACATGGCTAATCAGACTGACCTGCTAACATTTATAATTTAGATAGCAAAATCTCATAAACCTGCCTTTGCTATTTGCTCTACCCTCTTACAGTAATCACTTCAGTATGCTGCCGGCCCCCTTTCCCTGAATTTCCCCAAATAAAAGTGCTTTAGGCCACTCAGGTCCTCTATTTACAGAGTCAAAACCCAAACTCCACTTGAAGAGTGGCACTACAACCTGCCCCAGAAGATTCAGGCAGCCTGTCATACTGTAAACTTGCTTTAGAAATCCACCCTGACGAAGCCTGACAGCCAAAAAATATTGCAGTGCCAGAGAAGCTGATTGCTACTATTAATACCCAGAAAGAACAGCAGTAACGAGCACAAACTCTGAAACTACTTCAACGATCAAGTGCAGCCATCTTTAGCCCAATGATGAAGTAATTCTGAAATAAACATAAAGGACTTTTGGAAATATCTCAGTAAAAAAGTTCAGAGAACTCCAGAAAAATATGGAGGTATCAATGACATTGAAAAATAACACCTAAATGTTCCCGAGTTATATTAGTTACTGAATTAATTTTCATTAATTAATGAAAAATCCACTGGGTTTCCCTTATCTCCATTCCTTCAAAAAACGTAATATTAATATTTTGCATAGAATTGATTTAATTGATTTTAGAGACTTGCAAATGGCACTTTAGACACTGAGCAATGGTCAATACTTTTCTCTGACTATAATTTCATCTTCATGTAAAAAACTAAACAGCAGCTTGTAACTGCAATTCTGAGATTGTCTATTTAAGTAAACATCTTATTACATACATTCAATGTCATAACTACGTATTTCAATTTAAAATCCCATCAAAACACCAGTTACTAATTCACAAAACTTTATTTATTTCATAAACTGTTCTATGACTTAAAGTTAGCCCTAACGGAAATTAAAAGAAAACAAATGAATACTTATTAACCTACACCACGATAACTGAAAAAAGATGTTTCAAATGGAAATCTTTCTCTAGCTGCTTGGCTGACATTTGAAAGTAATCATACTTGAAACTGCTAATCAGTTCATCATTATGGATTATAAAGAAATTCAAGCACTAAAAACTTCAGTAATACCCAAAGTGAGTTGGCCTCTGCAACTGCAATTCAAGCGCTTTTACAGAATGATCACGGTACGTTATCTCCACTGTCACTTTTCACCTCCACAGGACTCACGTCACACCTACTGCACAGGACGGACTTACGTGATGTAAATCAGAGTTATGCTGTAGAAGGGGTTGGTTTCTGTCAGCCTGCTCACCTCTGTCCACTAGTACTCCAAGACCAGGTTTTCTTGCAGTAGTACCCTTGGGTAAATCTCATCCAGTTTCACAGGTCTGACTAGATGTGTTTTCTCCAATTAGTCCTTAACCTCTTCCTTGCCAGTTGCTGGCTTCACCTTTTCTACCTTGTGCTGAAATGCACAGTAGTCTAGGAGCAATATCTGCCTGATAAGACTGAGGCATGAAAGGTGATGACCTCTTCAGTCTTTTCCCTTGTGTCCGTCACTATTTTGGCTCTCCATGCATCAACTGACTCACATTCCCCTCAACGTCTTTCGTTTTCATGATACATATGCCTGTAAAATCCCCTGCTGCGATCTTTTATGGAGTTTGCTCCATCTGGGCTTTGACCTTCCTCATTTCACCCCCCATTGCACAGCCAAACCTTTTCATACTCCTTTACTGTTCCCCTTTGCACTCCTGGGTCTCTTCCTGTGCTTCAGGAAGCTTTGTGTTCACCCAAGCGAGCCTTCTGCCATAATTTGCGGTCTTCCCGCACAACAGGGTGGTTTGTTCCCAAGTTTTGAGCAAATACTTATTTATTTACGTTTGGTGAGCACCCTTTTCCTGTGAAGCAGCTCCACAGCTGATTCAAGATCCATTGAATTCGTGACTGCCAGTGGTGATGCTGTATGAAGGAATGATCAAAGCATAGGCAGTTATGGATAACAACCAAGTTAAAATGGAAATTACGCCAATACAGTTTAGATTATCAATCTAAACATATAGTCCAGGCCCACAGGAGGCTTATACCAAATGCAATAGCCTGCACTTCTGGCTGAACATACTGATGTGAAGCTGCTGCAGGTATATCTACCCAATAAGGCCAGTTAGCCTTCCAGTTCTACTGCCAACATCAGTCCTGTTTCCTACCTGGGTATCAGGGGTTGACAACAGTAGTATTGCTGAGTGAGAGAGCAGCAGGAATTGTACTGAGGCCACTAAATTCGTTTCACATGAACTATGAAAAGAGCAGAGCAAAATCCACACTGGCATCTGCTGGAAACTGTTTTGTTTCTCACTGCTCAGATTTTGAGCATGAACAAGTATTTATTATTGGTAAGACAGGTTAATAATTTATTTTTTAATGACCATATGAGCTTTACAAAATAAAAAGCACAGGACAGAGCTTCAACAGGGAGGAGTAAATGCGAAATTAATAAGCAGGAAAGGAATGAATAAGCTTAGATGCGTGCCAAGAATCACATTCCTAAAAGCGCTGTATGTCTGCACCAAGGAAAAACTCCAGCTATTCAGATGTCATTGAAACACGATCAGTCTCCTTGACAGAAGGAAAGAAAGAAAGAAATGGTACTATTTGTATTACTGGAAACCAAGAAGAAAACTGGTGGATAATTTCAGTATTACCTTCAATAATATATTCCTGTACTTGACTTAAGAGTGGGAGCCACTAGGTTAGCTTGGATTATGAGAAATGGAAGTCAATTTCTTACACTGTGTGTACAGCCATCTTTAAAGTTTTTGATAGATGAAAGCCAGTACATGACAGTTATCAAAGTATTAAATATATTCTGTTTCCTACATATTTGATTTTACCTATAATGTCTGATACTGCAAGAAAAGTTTGCAACAGCATCCCCCACACTCCCTGTGTACTACCTAGAAATGTGTATTTACTTTGCTAAAGCATGGTCAATAAAGTTCTCACATACTTGTAGGAGAGGAAACAAAAACCGTATGTAGGGATTATGATGCTTTCACTTTGTAAACATTAAATCTTCAGAGTTTACAGCCTAAAGATGATTTACAATAATGATCTACCCAAGCCCTTGAAGAATGGCTATGTAACACATCCACTAGCAATAAAACATAATGATAGGGCTCATGCTATGAAAAACTAACATTTGCTTACATAAATTACCCCCCATTTAGTAATTACACTGTATGTCTGCAATAAGGTCAAGCAAAATGCAACCCTGGCAGAAGCAATACTGCACGCATTATAGTCTAGACAGAGATATGTCAGAGAATTATGGGGGATAATTAATCAGTTAATGCTTTCCATGTGTTTCATGATATGTGGAGCTGCAATTCTAGAATAAAATTTTTGTGCTAATGCAGTCACTTTCTGCCTTCTTAAAAGAAATAATACCACCAACTGCCGCTATTCAGGCCAGACAGTCCTGAAAAAAGAAAGTATATAGCTATACAAACACATTCAAACCCCCAAACAGATGCACACACATCTTTCTTTCTGGTTTATTAGCAAGTAATGATATCTTTTCATTATAGATAACACTAATGTCAAAGTATTTAAAGTACCTATACTTTTGGAGGTGCAAATGGTGAAACAAACTCAGCATTTACAGGTCACCTGCGTATACACAAATGTGACATACAGCAGTAGTGTAACTCCAAACAGGCAGTACTCCATTCAGGTGTCTACTTAAGCAAGCCACTTAAGTCATAAATCAAAGGAAGGTGACTGATTTTCCTGAACTCCTCCAAGGTGGACATGCTGCGTACTTAACAATGTGTACCTCAGTGTTTTTTTGATTAAAGCTCGAATAAAAAACCTCTTCAGTCAAGAAAAAAAACAAACAACTGAAACCAAAACAAAACCCCACAACCCAATGAAATAAAAAACCCAACAAAATTTCTAGGAAATATGGAATTAACTTAGTGTCCAAAAACTACATTAATTCACTTTTCTACAATCTAATTGAAGGCAAAACCAAAAATTAGCTGTCCTCTCAGAAGTAAAGCCAAAACAAAACTAGAAAAGCAAACAGGCTGTTCCTGTAAAACACATTTAAAATTCCCACATTGTTCCTGTAAATCATGTGAAATTTCAGTTCAGGAAAAATGCATCATTCATGTGAATTTCCTTCTCTCCCATTTCAGCGCTTGTGATCCCAGTGACAGCCATACTCCAGCTGATTTTGCTGGTGGATCCTGTGCCTGTGTGTGGAAAGGTGACACAATTGTGCCAAGGATCAGGCTAAAGAGCATTAGACAAGATGATACGTATTTTCAAGACAGATGATGTGTAGCATACAAGACATCACCCTAGTGCAACCAGACAGTGAGCACAAGCAGCCAACTGTAACATATAACTGCCAAAAGTACAAACGATAGCACCCATTTTCTCACATTTACATAGATTAGAGGACACTCCTTCTTAATGTGAAGTTAGGCAACAAGAAACAAAAATGTCCTCAACACATATTAATTATCTACAATGAATCCAGGAATTCTTTTCTGGGAAATAAAATTTTCTATTTTATTATGTACTTTCATTTCATAATGGGTTTAAAAAAAATGCCACCCCTACTTTTATATGCACAATTATATATTATATTGTGTGCTTTCATGACTATGTCTTTTGAAAAACTTTCCAAGTCTTGTACTTCTGCACACAGTAAATCACATATAAAGATGGATGAATGACAGAAGGGCAAGAGGAGGAAATATTTAACAATGCTACTGTCCTTCAAGAGAAAACACTGAAGCTGTAACCAACTAACTATAATAAATGAGTACCTGACAACAAGAAATGAACTGTGAAAGTAAAAAAGCTACACTAGGACAAATATTTCAAGAGTGCTTTATCATGGAAATCCGTGTGAAATCTTAGCTAAAAATGCTATCAGGCAGATGTTAAATGTTTTCATACACCACATGCAGAAGCAGTTAAAATACATGAATAATATTATTTTTTTTTTAAATTGTTCTTTCTTTCCAAAGGAAACTTTCTTACAAATAATAAAGAACTTGTAAATAGAATATGAAGCTAATTAGGGAAGAAAGTAGGGGAAAAAACCTAAACCCCACAACCCTCTAATATCATTAACTCATTTTTAAACAGGGATGTCTTCCTTCCTGCTAGCTGTGACATGAGACAGAAACTTGGCACAGACTTTGCTGGCAGAAGACAGGAAAATCTTTTCGTCCTACTCTGTGTCTGCAGGGCTGTGTGTGCATCAGTGAGCTACAGCTGGAAATTAGTATCACCTTGCACCTTGCTCTAGCTTTGAACCATCTTACTCCAGTTGTGTGTTAGTTTGTATAATGTCCAGAGAAACATTCAAATTGGATAAAAATGATGAAACTGAATTAGTGACAGGCATCACATCCTTTTTACTTCAGTCTTTATGAAAAGTCTCCATTTACCCCCAAATTAACTATCCCCTTTGCTAACCCTCTCAGAAAGGGGGAAATCCATTTGATTGCGAGTAATGGACTTCCATCTTTCTTTCTCCAAGTGTTCTTACTACACTGTTTTCTCTGCTTCAGGAAAAATCTTACAAAGTGCTAACAATCCTCCATGGAGATGTGTAATGGTAATAAGAACACAAGTTCAACATTCACAGGGCAAAGTTTCACCAAACATGACATCTAGAAATGATCTGCTGGTTTTCAGGCTTCAGCTCAGACATCATGAGTGGAATGTAAACTAAGCAGACTTGGTAGTCTGCAGCCTAGTTCATCACGCTCCCCTGAAAGTCCTATTTTTTTTATTTACTTACTTCATCAGTAGGCTTCCTGAGAAAATACTTCCAAAATGGATAAAAATAATGAAGTTTGGTAAGTGTGGTTAGTGGGGACTGCAGTTCTTAGGGCTTCAGTGCTAAGGATATTAGCAGAGAGCGTTTCTTTGATGGAATGGCATAAAAGCCTTCTCACAGGAAAAGACTTGAGCACTGGCTCAACTTGAGCTGCTGGCATTACTCTCTTGCACTTGAAGTGAGACAGCTCATATGCCCAAACCATTCTGAAAGGGGGTGATAAAATGTTTACTCTGTGAAGCTGGCTGGCTTATCCAGAAGGATGAAGCTAGCTCAGTGTACTTCAAACAGGTATCTCTACTGGAATTCCTCTGACTGCATGAAAAGACCAAATGATTTCACTCCTATGGGAAGTTTCTTCAGATCTGAAGCAGTCCACTGTAAGATAAGGGTGAAAGCTGCAGAAGTATGCCCTGCCTTTCCTTCACTATGTAGAGCTGTGTGTTTTCACATGTACCTTTTTCACACTGCCTAGTGATATAAACAGTTTTAAGAGGAAAAAAGCTAGTCAATGTACAAATCAAACTATGAGCACCAAAGATCCTGAACCTCAGCAAGTATTGCTTCATTATCTGTGGGGGAACTGAGTAGATATAGAAACTCTGGATGATTGTATTTATCATCGTCTTTGGGTAAATAAAACATCATCCTCTATTATCAATCACCATGACCATGACTACAGAATTGTCAAAATCAGATTTTCTCTCATGCTGAGATAAACAGTATTTTCTGTAGAGTCAGACTGACTACACCAGTTTTTCAAAGCACCCATTTGAAAAGGACTATCTAATATTTTGGATCGTCAGCAAAGCAACAACAGAGGTACACTCTGGTTCCCGCTGGCACCTGGGCCCTTGCGATTCTTTCCAACAGATCCAGACAGCTGAGACAGAACTGGCTCCATCTCTCCAGTTTCCCATGCAGTGACTGCATGGACGTGCTGACACATTCTAAAATACACATGGTGCCACACAGGCTTGGAGACTCTTCCCAAAAAGAAAATAGTGAGGCCACTGTCATACAGCTCTGCAGCTGGCCAGCGAGAAGGAGGCCAGTTGTAGTCAGCTGGGCTTGGAGTCAGCTCAAATCAAGTCAGCTGGCCACCAAGATTCAGATCATACTTTATTACAGGGTCTACCAAGCTAACACTCACTACTGAATAAAGGAAAACTGTTCTGAAATGAAAAAAAAAAACAACAAACCATAGAATCTAAACCCTTTCACAAAACAACTTCACTTTCTTCAGAGCATTACACATCCACAAGGCTTAAACCTCTGTCAGAAGTAAATATAAATTAACACTACCTGACCGTGCAAATACGAGAGGACATTTAGTTTTTACATTAGGCACAAGTTAACAGCAGGCATTCAACCTGAAAGGAATTAAACCCTCCGAACGCTGAGAAAATAGTAATTTAAAACATACTTGAGATAGTCAACACATCCCTAATCCATGGTACACCATGAGCCATTCAGCCTAAGAGGCAACAGTTGATAGTTTTATCATCACTGCTGAGCCTAATAATATCCTAAGATGAAAGCAAAGGTACCGTGGCACTTTGGTTCTTTTTATATGTGCACGTATAATTTCCAGCAACAATAAATTAGTAAATTACAGGAAGAACACACGCCTGTCACAGTAACAAGTATTTCTGTTTAAGAGAATAGGAACTAAACTTCAGCTAGGTCCTAAATTATAGGACTCTGACATATAGGTCAAATAGTTCTAATTTTTATCCAAACGTGAAGCCCCACTGCAATATAAATGAACTTCCTTGTTTGCCCAGGGATTACTTAAATAGTATTTTGAAGATGGATGCCCATACATCACTTTCTAGCTATAGCATTAGCAAAATCAATACACTGGGAGCTCCTTCTGCATTGGAAGGCAGACTTAGGAAAAGCAGCCCAGCCTCTCTTATCAGATAAAATGATGGAGGAAGGAGGTATGCCTTAAGTACAGGAGAGTAAAAAGTGTCTGGAATTATTCTGTACTAGCTTTCAGACCAAAGGAGAATACAAAAAGCATTCCACAACATGAGTTTAAAAACAAAATTTCTGGTTGAGATTTTGATCAACTTAAGCCCAGAATGAACTTCCAGAGCAATGTGGCATTTGTAGTATCAATCTGATAGGCTGAAGTAATGCTTTTACCAGAAATGCTGAAAGAGCATTAAACTTCAGAGTGCTATTTGAATACCACTGCTATAATTAATTCAGTATGACCTTGCATAAACCTTCTAGATTTGTTCATGAATATGCAAAGTGGAAGTAACTGCATTGTGAAGAAAAAGTGGGGTGCTTAAGTATCTGACACAGCTACACATTTAATTCTGCTGCTACTTTTCCCTTGAGTATCTTCTGAATAAAAATATTACTGCAGCAATCAGAGGACACTGATATATTCATACTAAAAGTTTCCTCTCCCCCGTAAACCATAACATTAGATTTTTATTTCAGCTACGTTTCTGAATGATCACAGCATTCAGTAAGGAACAATCCCTCTCATGTCTTTCAGAAATTCACCTCTGAAACTTTTTGCTTAACTGGGATGCAGTTATTGTGGCCTCTCAGATTGGTTTGTGACTCTTCTTCAGACCAGACCTGTCAGCTTCTTGAAAGGTGAAATACATTTTCCACAGCAGACTGGCTTGTATTAATTTCCTATGATTTCTCCCATTTTGGTTTGCGGTTGGAAAACTCTGCATATGGTTGTGAACATTTACACATGAACTAGTGAAAGTTTTTGGCCTTGTTAAAAAATACATTTTGCATTTTTCATGCCCATGAAAGCAGCCTCTTTGAAAGTCCTGATTTGGGGTTTCTGAAATTTGACAAACTCATTATCAACTACATCAAACCTACAAATGGTTTTCAAAGCTGGTAAATCAGTGACAGTCTAGAAACACTAAAGCCTCTAAAAATCAGGCTCTTGTACAGAAACCTAGTCATTGATTAAAATGCCTGCCATTAAGTAAATGCAACAGGAGTTTACTCCTTTTTATAGTGTTTTAAAAGACAAGAAACAACAGTTCTGCTCATTTTCCCTCCTTTGAACTATGCTTCTATCTCTTACTCTTGGATGCATTATCAAATTTACTGCAGAGTTTTTCAAAATTCAATGTGTACAAGTAATACAGAACTTCTGAGCTAATGTATTTAAAAGTAAGCAATATGCCATTCAGCTTTAACCTGGAAGGACAAGATGTAGAATTTGTGATCAAGATACCTTCAGTTATATTAAACTGGCAATTATCTGGTAGTCATTTGTACATAGAGTGAGTATCAGGAATCCTCAGTTTCTTTAAAATGTTGCTGACATTTGCCCCTCAGCTCCTCAACAGCTTGCTGCTGCTGAGACCCAGGAGCGTAAATGATACATTTGAATAATAATATTAGTTAAAATGGATTAAACTTCACAAAATCAGACATTAAGGCTGAGCTTTTCCTTAGCTTCTTGTCAAGTCTATCCTCAGCACTTACTGCCAACTCCAGGTCACAGAGGAATTATCAAACTGAGGAGAGCTCTCAGGAGTGTGTGTTTCACAACATACCAGTACAGTCAATATAACCCTGGACACCACAGGGGTTATACAACACCCTAGCTGTGGCCAAATGAGGTTCAGCCCACGGTGTGCAACTCCATAGATTACATAAATCATAACCTGTGTTTCACCCCAATACACTCATAGAATATAGCTAGATAATTGTCATCAAATCTGCTGATCTGATGGTCCTCAGATGTTGATTTGATTACACCAGCTTCGTAATTTTTATAGCTCAAAATATATTAAAAAGACAAGATCAGCAGCGATTACCCTTTTCTCCAATATTAGACTGGCTTTGAAGAGGGTAAGAGGAGGAAAAATTGTGGGTTTGGATTTGGACAGCTTCCTCTCTACAAGCAGATAACCCTGCCTCCGTATCTTTCTAGGTAGCTGTCTCTCTCTCATGTCACTTGCTTGCTGTAGGTGCTTGTAGTAGAAGTCCCTCCCTTGAATAGGCTGCCAGTAGAAATACACAATAGGAGTTTTGTCCTAATTTTGAATTCTAACTGGCTTCTTGATGGAGTGTGGACTTTCTGCTACCTGATGCACAAGATTGCAAGGTCAGCCTGAGAAGAGCTCCTGAGCTCTAGGAAAAGCAAGGGAAATACTGAGATCAGTTGTCAAGTCCAACAGCTTTATATCCACTACAGCATGGATAGGGACAGGCAAAATGTGACTTGTGTTGGCAGAAGAAGGATCATGTATCAGCAGCAAAGTTCTACTATAAAAAGCCAGCTCTTTTTATGCACAACTGAAGATATTTAGAGCCTTTACCAGTCAGTAAAGACAGAAACATATCACAGCTTCAGTAATCACTGCTTCTGTATCTGTATGCATATACACATAAACACATACATGCACATGCACACGTATCAGGTATCAGTTTAGCTTTGTAAGAAAGGTTACACATTTATGTAAGAATGTTTCTTCGTATATATGCATGTTTCTTTAGAAACTAACCAGATGATGAATAATACAGCCTGTGCTATTGATTTTATGCTGCTCCCACACCTTTTGTCAGTATGCAGCAGAATGTTTTGAATATAACAGATTATAGAAGTTCCTAAGAATAGGAATCGATAGATTTTGGATGCTTAGAAGAGAACTGGATGAGAAGTAAGACAGTGAGATAAATGAATTAGCTGTAAATGTCTGTGAAACAGATAATTTACCCACAAAACAGTTAAAATATCTGATATTCAGGCTTCAAAGTGAGCACAAAAAGTTTTAACAATTAATTTCTTCCCAAAATCTGATCTCTCCAGAGAATACTACTGGGTCAGTTACATTCAATTCGTATTTTAAAAGCTCTCTTCCCCTTTGCTTTTCTACTCTGAGAGCTTACTATATATTTTTCAGCTGAAAAATAATTCATGGTATTCTGTGAAAGGTTTGGCAAGTATGAACATATGAAGTATGGAAATTTGAAAGGTATGGGGCTGTATAAACAAAACCTATTTGAATTACTCTCCCATGCAATTTCTAATCAACTAATGAGGGGAGGTAAGTATTCTAACACAGCTTTGATTTTTACAATTGCTTCTGTACCTTTGGTGTATGATAAACATTTAAAAAAAAACCATGAAAAAAAAAGTCAGCATTTTATGAATTTGCACCCAAAACCAAATTAGAATCTTAAACCAGTAAATTCTTAAAATCCTTAGAAGTCCTCACATGAGATTCTATGAGCTTAAATTCATTTTAAATTTATAGCTGAAACACGGTTACAGACTTTACTTCAGGACAAAAACTCTCCAAAAGATTTTTGCCTGGGATTTTCCAGATATTCTTTGTACACAGACTTAGTTCTGTGATAAGTAAGCTGGAGCTTCAGGTTAAGACAACATTATGCAATGTTGATTTTTAAATTTCATGTTCGGGATTGTAACACCCCCTCTCCCTTCCCCCAATAAATAACAGGGATTCAAAATTCAGTTTTCACCTGACTTTCCCTAATAAGTCTAAATGAATCAGAATGTGTCAAGCAAAGATGCAGTACTTCCCTAGCACAAGTAAAGCAGTCACAGCTGAAATACAAAAGGAAACAGAGAAGTTAGACTTTCACAGAACTTAATGAGGCAGGGTACTAGTACCATTACGGGGATTGGTGATTACTCAAACACATCTCATGCTGAGGTCTGGCAATTTATGAAAGATTAATTTTAAGATTAAATTTGTAATGATAGGTATAACACTCTATTTGGAGCTTTGAATTACCTAAACCATTTCACAGTACTCAAGTTATGTAAAATCAATTAGTACAATATTGTATTAAAGCTATTTCCTTCTTTCAGTTCACCAAAGTGCACAAAAAGCAGTTTGTAAATAATGTCTTTATGGAAGAAAAATAAAATATGAAAAGAAGGTTCGATGTTGCTGCTGTTTTTCACCTGGATTATTGCATGACTGGAATTGCAGACTTTTGGTTAGGACTGACAATGAATAAGCAGGTAAGAGTACTAAAAATTGTAGTTAATAAGCAACTCATTAACTGAAAAGACATAAGAAACTCTCATCAAGAAGCTGAGAAAAGGAAAGATCAGTAGAAAGAAGAATTCATATACTGTAGTGAAAAAACTTAAACCAAGGATCTGACTACTCCTATAGAATGGCTATTGCAAACCACTTACTAGCACTGCACATGGGATGGATTATATTACAGCACCTCTCATATATTATTTAAGGTTTTCAGCAGTGAATGCCTCAGAAAATCAAAAGCACAGAAGACTGAAAAAAAAAACCAAATCCTCCAGACATAATTGCTAGCATTAAACCTTATGCAATACAAACTGATGCCTCTAAAATCTATCAACATTACAGATTCAGAAACATTTGTGAACTATTCTGAACACCACCACTTTTCCTACGATACTGAGTATCATCACTGATAAGCCTGATGCTACTGAATTTTAACCAGTGCCCCTTCAAAAAAGAACTCTAGCAAAAGCAGAAAAAAAACCCTGCAGAGAACAACCAAACTGGAGTCTTAGAAGAAATTCTGCCATGGAAGATGGCAGTGGACTTTCCATTTCTAGATAAACACAGCACTATCTCAGCCAGCAACATTACATCTTCCTGATTTACATTACCTTCCTTGTCCAGTGAGATCTTGAAATGGGAATAGGAGGCTTGTAACTAGTCACAAGTGGAAAGTGTGAGAGCTGTTCGGTTTATTGGGGGTGGTGAGTGTTTAAGGAATGCTAGCTACAGTACTAGCATATGCTACTCCAATCATCTCCACAGAGCTTTCTGATCTCTTTTTTTTCTGGCATTCACAGTTTTCTTCAGCCTACCGTCCCAGTATCTTACATGCATTCAATGCAAAAATCCAGTTAGCAGCTCAGAGGTCAAATTACACTCTTCTCTCTTGACAAACTCCAAATTGACATTCTGTTCAGAGAGAGACAGATTTTCAACAGCAACCGGGGAAAGGTAAACAAGACTGCTTCCTCTGGTATGAAGAAAATATAAGTTCAACCCTCTCCAAATGTTCTGGCTCTATCAAAGAGCATCCACACAGACTAAGTGAGATGAAATTGTCTAAAGAAGACAGACAAAGGCCAAATAAGTACCTGAAGTTGCTAGAGAGGGCAGAAAGCTGTATCTGAGAAATCAGGAGGGGTTTTTATCAGAAAGATATTACAAAGCTGTAATATGTTTGGAGGGCCAACCTGCTCAGGACAGCCATTTGAGCTGCATACTTACAGCTACCCGGGAAGGAGTCAAGAGTTGTAATATGCAGAGTCTTTCGCAGGCAGATATGAGCTTATTTTGCATGAGCTGACTAGAAGCCATTGTGCTATGATAGCATACCATTGAGCACGTGCCGCAAAGCAGTGTGTATTAGATCAGGCAACATACCATTCTCATGTGTCCCCAAGTCCTCAGGCTGACACAGGGTGCAGGCTATAGTAACTCATATCAGTTTGCAAACGGGTGTACACATACACTCACAGAAAAAAAATACAAAAAGAATAAGAAAGATTTCAAGACCAATGTGCAACGAATCCATCAACTGTGAGGTAGGAAGAAGTGAGGTTTGCAGGATCAGGGATAGGTATGAGTCCCTGAGAAGAGGCTGGGAAAAATTAACATGAAGACAGAGCTTATGGTGTGGGCAGACCAACACCAGACATGCTCATTCAGCAAAAGGGCATCATTAAGCCCCAGATTTATAATGGACACTTTTTCACTTCTTTCAGAGGCAGCTCTTCAACTGACAAAGGTTAAACATTGGAAGAGTGAGACATGTAACATGGTACAGGTCTTTACAGAATGACTTGAGTCATTTTGAAAGAATTTTTTTTGAGCAACTTTTCTTCTAGAGATTTCAGCGCAAAGCAACACAATTATACTACCAAACTCTCTTCAAAATCAATTCAACTCTGTTACAAATATCTAGCTCTAGTCACATATACCAACAGCTGATATTCACATACACGTATCTGCATTTAAGCCCAATATAACAATATTTGCAAAATGGAAGTTATTACCTTCTATCTTTCATTCTCTTCCAATCACATACAAACCGTCAATAGTAACTATTACTTTTTCCCGTAAACTTTTCATGTATTGCTTATGAAAGGGAGACATTTAATTTGATGAAACAGCACAAAGACAAAAAAGGTTCTTGCTATAGTTATGTAAAAAAAATTTCTATTTTACTTTGCCTCCTATCAATGTATGTTTTATTTAGCTCTTTGAAGGATATCTGGTTTGGATGCAGCATACAACATAGACTGTACTACTGATACATACTATTCACCTAATAATTTTCCTGTGATGTATGTAAAAATATTAACAGAATCTGTAATATACAAGGAGAAAAAAAAAATAAATGCTTAAAAGAACTTGCCTAATATGCTAAAATATTTCAACAAAATGATATTCAGAAATTGCTATGACTCAAGCCTTTGTAAGGTTTTGTCAGAACTGAAACTCTTCTTACTCATCCTATTTTCATTCTCACATCTACAGCAATTTTTAGGAATGCACAGATCATATTGCACGTATTTATGTAAGTGCACCTTGGTGTTGCATATACAGGTTTGATATACAAATATAAACATACTTGTTAAAGATCTATTTAAGTATTCTAGCTGCACAATGTTAAATTGGTTGGTCTCTTATTGAAATCCATTTCTCACCTTCACAGAGCAGAAAAAAATCTACTTTAAATATCTATCATAACTCCAGCAATGGCATCTGGAACCTGTAGGTCTTGTGAGCATCTTGCTTACTTTTTTGCACTGTAATAGTGTAATAGTGAGAACATACTGACTTCACTTAAGTAACTAAGGAAATGAGGTACATCTGCAAGATGAAAAACACCATTATATGCAAGCTCAGATGAGAAGACCGGTCAAAACTGCTAAAGAAAGAAAAACAGAAAACTCACAGCAACTCTTCTAGATTGTCTTCTAAATAGCTTGAAGCCTGTTTTCTAATTAATTTCCAACTTTAAATTTACAGCACTGAAAGTCATTGTCTCTGCTGACGCATAAACCAATTATTTACTATACAGATGCCTAAGAATGAGAAATGCCAATTCAAGCCAAAGTGAGATGACTAAGGCAAAGCAAATGTTTTGCAGTACTCACCTTAGGCACCCAGTGGCATTGCGCAGCACCTGTGATGAATGGAGTTGTATTTTATGATCATCCTGGAGCGGAGAGTTTTCCCATCCAGAGTGGGGAATGATCACTGCATTGGTCAACACTGCAAGGGCATCCTGGATGATTGGCATTTTCAGTGCATCACAGGAGGATAGATTCCAGAGAACTCCTACAAAAAACCCCAAATAACTAATAATTAATATTTCCGCAAAATAAAAATTGAGTACTTTTCATTAAAAAAATACCAGCAAAACATTTCACGACATGGGTGTGCTTACTAAAGCTGTTCCTGTCAAGAAAAAATGCCCTTACAATTTAGATGGGGCTGAATGACACCCTCACAGTTTTGCAGTGCAAATACGACTTTGAATACACACGTAATCAAAGCAATACTGGAAATTTTTGAGAACTAAACCTAAAAAATTAGCAGCTGGTTATGATCTCGGCCTGTTTAGGCTGTGAACCACACGTGGAACTAAGGACTGTTACATACTTTTTTTTAGGGCTTGGACTTCAGATTTCTGTCTTCTAAATGAAAATAATAAAAACCAATAGTAGAAAATAGGTCCTGATTTATGCTGTCACGTTGATAGATATGCAATTAGAGAACAAAACCACAACCCTGTGATCTTCACTGTAATGAAAGTAACTGTCTAGGGTAGTTGGTACTACAAGCAAAAAGACTTCCTCCACAACCTGATACGGTAGCATGGTATTATCCCAGCCTTCAACAAGTCGTTTTTTATTTTGCAAATGTTTTACTACTCAAAGTTACAGAATACTACTAGTTTTGCACAGAAACAACCAGCTTAATTGTGCAACTCACAAGAAGATTTACTGGAATTAAAACCAAAACCCTTCTGTTAAAATTCATCATGTGCTAAAAAAAGGAAGAGCAAACAAAAGCCAAAGCTTTCTGAGCACTGCCACAAGGATCAGGGCCACTGCCAATGTGCCACACAGAAAGCAGGCGAGACATTGTTAGGGGCAAAAGAGACCCTGCTTTTCATTCCCTTTTGCATATTTGTGTATTTGCTGGAAAAGTACATTTGATTTCTGTGCTGTGCCAAAACCCTACTGCTGCTGGGCAGCAGTGCTGCCCTAGTGCTGCTCCTAGTGTTGGGGGAAGGCCGAGGACAGCACACTGCTCTGGAGAAGCAGTGGCCTTTATTCTAGGTGAATGTCCTCCCAAGAGCAGCTGGAAGAGCAAGCCTACCTCTTCCTCCGCTCCCTTTGCCAACATATGTCCTCTCCTCTAGAGTCCAACTTTGCTCCTTGCTGCTTTTCATCCTGTACTGACAGTAGCCTGGGCACACACTAACCCTGAGTGGCAAAACTCAGTTTTGCTTTTATGGCTACAAAGTCTTGAACCAACACAGAGGTACACAGAATTGCAGAATGGTTAGGGTTGGAAAGGACCTTAAGATCATCTAGTTCCAATGCTCACTAGACCATGTCACCCAAGGCTCTGTACAACTTGGACTTGAATACTGCCAGGTATGGAGCATTATCATCATTATACACGAGGTTACAAATACGAACACTATGAAAAAACAAAGCGAGTGGTGGTGGGAGGAAACTGCTAAAGACCTTGTGAACATTGACTAAGACATTTATAAATATAAGCAGCAAGAACGCCACTTGCTCAAGGCTTTCTTTAGCATTCTGTGTTTTGAAGGAGGTGTAATTAACAGGAATGAACCTACATTTCTGGGTTTCCCTTGAAAATTAATTACCTCTATGGGGAGACTGTTTCAGTTATACCATTTCATGTTTTAATTATTTTATATGGAACTGTATGCAAAGACAGCCATGCATTTTAATGTGAAAATTTTGCTTAGCATACTAATAGAAAAACCAAACCACCTTAAAAAAGTATGTGGTAAACAGGCAGAAACTGACAGACTTTAGCTACAGACCAAAGGAAAGAAAAAAGGCAGAAATAAGAATAGTGTTCATATTTTAAGAATTAGTGCTTTAAAGGGAAAAAAATCTTTGAATTCTTTTCTAAATACCTTTATGAAAAATAAAGACCTTCATAAAGATATTACATTTTAAAAATTATATAGATTATAAAGGTATTTATAATCACTTTTCTATGATCTGCTCTTTGTAAGCTTTATTGACACATGTACTATTCCTGAAATACTAATATTTTGGTGGTTTTAGTCAGTACAAACAACAATGTGGCTGTTTTGTTTTGTTGTTTTACATTTATCCAGACAGGTGTAACTGATGTGCATGGTATAAAAGCAGAGAATCTGAATGCGAATCTTTTTCCTTCAAGGTCCAATCTAATTCTTAAGCAAGACAGCGCGTTACTCTTTGTGAAGAAGTCCTACTGTGGAAGTGAAGCAGAAAAGAGGGCTTTAATGGCAACAAAAGAGTATTTTGGGTTTCAAGAACTACTCATAAACTGGGAAAGATGAAAAAAAAACCACAAAAGAAGCAAACATAACAGCTCTGCCTAGAAAAATACTTCAAAATGTGTCTGTCTACTCTATTTTCTATTCGCTCTAAGTTCTTGCTAATTAAAAGTAAACTCACATAAGCATAGTGATAAATTGCTATTCAGCAACACCTGAAATGCCCAGAAATAGTCTTCAAGCCTTTTTTATCTGTTTAAAATCGACCTGACACTGCACATGAGCTTTTGCTCAATAAAATGCCATAGTAACAGGTGAGGTCCAAATCCAAATAAACCTCTATTCACCCATGAGCCGAAAAGTGGGGTCTGTTTTCATTAACTGGAAATTAAACCTTCCCAGTAACAGGATGAAGCTGTTCTACCTTCTCCTAAAGTGAACCTAAATCAAGGCAGAATCAAGCAAAACAGCACTGCCCAGTGAGCCTGAAACTGTCTTCAAAGTTTCTGCACCTACACACAGTTTTAAGGGGTAAGATAATCTTTCACACTAGAATGTTTTACCTAATATTAAGTCTTTGAATACTACCAACTGCATTAATGGAAACAACAATTTTATTCTGGCAAGCTGTAATTTATTCTCACAAGTAGCAGAGTCTGTCACTTGCTGAAGCTGGCATTTTAAGTGCTCCTTCTACCCTTTCTTAATTAAAGATTTGCAATTATGAAAGGGCCCTGTCAATTCACTACCCATTACTTTTGCTGAGCATGACCTGGAGATAGATTTATGTGGGGTCTAAGAAGATGATCCATTGCCTTGTCTTTGCAAGGGAAAGTGGTAAAAAAAAAAAAATAAACCTTTTACCTGAGGCACATTCCATTATGAAGCTAACTCTTCTCCACATGACTCTGAACATATTTTCCAAGCATGTACGCAGTAAGACTGTTTTAAGGATTTGGTCACTGAGATGATTTGCCACCCTTACTCTGAAAGCCCTGACTGCATTGGGTTTGAGCACAATGAGCAAGTCTAGAACAGCCTCAGAGGTGCCTTGACTGCCCCCTAAATCATTTGTGTGTCATCAGCTGGCCACAGGGAGGTAAGGGAGAGGACTCAGCACACCACTGATACGTCACAAATAGCGGAACCCATCCTACTGTGTATGTATTGGTAGAGAGCTGCTAATCCAACAAATCAACAGTTTAGCATCCACAGACTGACTCTTGGGAGAGAAGGGAAACAAGGACCTCATCAGATCAGTATTGAATACCTCTTAATCAACTGTGTCCACAGTATCTTATCTCTTCCTTTCTTTTAAGGTTGTGAGGCAGAGTGAGCATTTTGTCTCTCCAGTTGCCGACCACTTTAGGTTGTGCTGGATGCTTCATAGAAAAATACCTACACCAGACTGATCATGTTTATTCGCAGGTTAAAATTTCTCACCCTTACATGTAACAAACTAAAGCACATGGGAAAAGGCTCTTGCAATCGCATTTTGAGTTGAGAACTAATGAGAAACTGGTACTGAAAGCACTCAGGTGGTTTAGGTTTGTCTTTGGGGTCTCCGTACCAGTTTTGCAGATAGGAGGTGACGGGCTCTTAAGAGTAATCTACAGAAATGCTCACTATGGAGATCTCGCTGTACCATCTTACTTCTTCTGGAGTAGCTTATCAGAGCACATCCATCTACTATGTTCAACAGGTCATTTAATGCACTAAATGTAAATATTTTGTAATTTAAGGCCTTTCACTGATCAAATTTAAAACAATCAAATTTAAAAACTTGTTATAAATTTTGAAAAAGATTATAATCAGTCTTTTCAAAGACATAACTACAGACACAGTTCATAAGGAAATTTACACATAGATCTTAGAAAAGGCAATTTAAGAGGGAATTGAGAGAACAGAGAACCAGGAAAACTTCAATTTCTCTTTCTCTTAGACAAAGTCCAGAAGACTGAAGACAAGACCAACCCTTTTAAAAGTGGGCTGAAGAGATATTACTACTCCTTAGCACACACAGGTTATGCACCATGCTTTCACCTTAGAAAAAACATACCTTTCCACATAAATGAACTTAAGCTATTGCAATAGATACGACATCACTTACATAAAGAAACGAAGCAAAACATTCAAAAATTCTAAGTAACTCAATTTACTGGAGCAGTCTGAGCCAAAACCCCATCACCTCTGAATCAGCTTGGAGCTCAAACTCATCTTGATTAAACACTTCACTACATTTTTTAGCCAGTGTTTTGCTTAGAACTGGTACTCACACGTGTATCTATAGTCAGATATAACTAAAGACTTGCTAAGCCACATGCTATCCTTATTCCATTCAAAATTAAGAAAACAGAGATCATACATTTTGATGCAAAAAATATCACCCTAGCAAGAAAGCATGTGCTATAGCAGGTAAGTCTAAACAATTATGAAGTGTATGATTTAATGCTACCTCAAATTATAGAATCACAGAATAGTTAGGGTTGGAAAGGACCTTAAGATCATCTAGTTCCAACCCCCCTGACATGGGCAGGGACACCTCACACTAAACCAGATCACCCAAGGTTCTGTCCAACCCGGCCTTGAACACTGCCAGGGATAGAGCATTCACAACTTCCCTGGGCAACCCATTCCAGTGCCTCACCACCCTCACAGTAAAGAACTTCTTCCTTATATCCAATCTAAACTTCCCCTGTTTAAGTTTGAACCTGCTACCCCTTGTCCTATCACTACAGTCCCTAATGAAGAGTCCCTCTCCAGCATGCCTATAGCCCCCTTTCAGATACTGGAAGGCTGCTATGAGGTCTCCATGCAGCCTTCTCTTCTCCAAGCTGAACAGCCCCAACTTCCTCACCCTGTCTCCATACGAGAGGTGCTCCAGTCCCCTGATCATCCTCGTGGCCCTCCTCTGGACTTGTTCCAACAGTTCCATGTCCTTTTATGTTGAGGACACCAGAACTGCACACAATACTCCAGGTGAGGTCTCACAAGAGCAGAGTAGAGGGGCAGGATCACCTCCTTCGACCTGCTGGTCACACTCCTTTTGATGCAGCCCAGGATACAGTTGGCTTTCTGGGCTGCGAGCGCACGCTGAAGCCAGCTCATGTTCATTTTCTCATCAACCAACACCCCCAAGTCCTTCTCCACAGGGCTGCTCTGAATCTCTTCTCTGCCCAACCTGTAGCTGTGCCTGGGATTGCTCCGACCCAGGTTTAGGACCTTGCACTTGTCATGGTTAAACTTCATCAGGTTGGCATCAGCCCATCTCGCAAGTGTGTCAAGGTCCCCCTGGATGACATTCCTTCCCTCCAGCATACCAACCAAACTTTTTATGAGTTTTTTTAATGACTTTTATATCGATAAAGAAGCCTCTAAGAACAAATTAAGACTAAAAGTATAAGCAGAAACCAAGAAACTGGAAAAGTCAGCTTTTTCAAAAAGCATTGCCCCATCACACTGCCACTATGTATTTTATTTTTCTTACTGTGCTTCAAAAGATGTACTTTGCCAAATAAATCAGAGGGTAAAAGGACTGTAAGTAAACAAATCTTAGTGGGAGAAACAAGACCGATTCTTCCCAATTTGGTATGTTTAAGCCAACCTTGAATGTATATGAAGATTTTGTTTATTCAGTATTCTTGTACAAATAAAAATCTAAAAGTCTTCCAAGTCATTTAGGCTTTTCTTTTTCATCTTAATTTAATAGTTTGGTTCTGGACTGATGCAGAATGCAACTTGGCAGAGCTGGGAGAATTTTTTTTGCTTATATGCTAAAGGCACACAAGGGGAGTTTCCCTTATGAACATGACAATTAAGATCAAAATCAGAGCTAAATACTGTGCACAGAGCACAAGGGATCTTTTGCTGAAGTCCTCAGGAAAAGCATCTTCTATTCCAAGCTCTCAAGTGCTAGAAAAGTCATTTGCTGGCTGTTACTGCACCTTTGATGCTCGGACCTCCTTGTAATTGTAATGCTGCTCTGCAGAGCTGGATCTGCTCCCTGGCAGCAGGGTGTGGGCTCCTGATGTATTACAGCAGCTCTGTTATAAAGATACTGAATATCAACCACAGCATTTCATAATACAAAGTACAATAAGACTTCACACCCAGCTCAGCTGTCAAGGTGAAGAACTGGTCTGGGTAACAGACTTTCTGTAGGAAACAAGTGACTGATTTGAATTCTGGCACCTGAGCAATTCACAGTTCTTAAGACAGCTCCTTAAATGTACCCTGTAAAAATAAGTTTAAAATTGGTATGCCAGAGGGTAATTCTCGCCAATTTTCTTGAAATAATTTTTCTTCTAGTTACTGAATGAATTATCTCTATGCAGCTTCCTGTAATTCTCTTATTTACATGCACAGAGAGGTTTTCTATCTGTGTATAAGATGACCCATGAAAAGTGCAAGCTGATAGAAGCTGGGTTGCAGGAAAAGTCATAAGCAGACAGGAGTTTAAGAAACAGTAAGTGAAGTTGCAGCCAGACTTTTTTTTTGCCTTTGTAGCCACTCAGAGCCTTAGAAAGCAAAAACTTCCACAGAGAATAATTACAAACACAGAGTGATGTTGACTACATGAAGTACATGAGTGGACTACATATAATAGAGGAAATATAAACATTTCCTCTGAATGGCTAAGTCTTTGTCAATTATTGCTCCTTTAATTCCAAAATTACATCTAAGGTCTTACTAAAATAAAAAAGAGCAGTCAATTTTAATACTGCGTGCAAACAAATTTAGTCCAAACGCTATTGCATTAACTGGAAAAGTCTGTGTTCTTCTCACGGGACTGAATTTTGACCTAACATTGCTTCTGTCTCTCTGATGTACACTTTAAAATAATATGTAACTGTGGAAGGGCAGAACTGCCATCCAAAAATGTTAGACAGTTATTAGCTTTAATGTTAGACAGCAGAGGAATTACTACAAGAGCTGATTCAATTACTGTGGAAACACCAGCGGTTCCTGCTTAACTTGTCTTCCTAACTGATGAAATGAAACTGGTCCCATGGAACACAGAAGCCAAATCAAAAGCAATTAATTTTAAGTGAGAGAAACTCAGGAAAAAAACAAATCAACTGTTTTCAAACAAAATTTCATCCTCAGAAATGACTAATGGCAATCCCGTTCCCAATTAAATACTTTATTAGTAAACAAGGATACATATATGAATGGAAACATTTTTTTTTCCCAATGCTTACTTATCTTTTTACTGAAGAATTTTTTCTAGCACACAAAATCCAAACATATTTTTGGTAACGGACCCTAATACAGAGAACGAAAATGTTCTACTTCAAAATGAACATCCAGTTACAGCTCTTGGTACCAAACTCCTTTCTTGCAAGAACCCATTAGGTAGTTAGTTCTATCTATAAGGTTGCAGTTACAGCAAAATCAAAAGCTCAGTGTACAGTTGCCAAAAAAAAAAAAAAAAAAAAAAAAAAAAGAAAAAAAGAGGAAACACTGATTTATTAAGCTAAATCTTAAAGTTGTTATCAAAGATAAAAATAGTACTGAAAATAAGATTATTTGGAAAGTAAAAAGGGAGGTTTGGCTCTCAACCTATAAGCAAAAACAATTAGTGGCCACAGTAAAAAAAAAGTGATTTCATTATCATAACCCCCATTTTCAAGAAGGGGAAAATGGATGACCCGGGGAATTACAGAGCAGTCAGTCTCACCTGTGTGCCTGGCAAAATCTTGGAGCAGATTCTCCTGGAAGGCATGCTAAGGCACATGAAAATCAACAAGGGGCTTGGTGACAGCCAGCATGGCTTCACTGAGGGGAAATCCTGTAGACTAATTTTGGTGGCCTTCTATTATGGGCAGGAGTAGAGCAGTTGATGTCATCTACCTGGACTTGTGCAAAGTGTTCGACACTGTCCCACACGACATCCTTGTCTCTAAATTGGAGAGACATCAATTTGATGGATGGACCACTCGGTGGATAAAGAACTGGCTGGATGGCCGCACACAAAGAGTTGTGGTCAATGGCTCAAAGTCCGGCTGGAGACCAGTAACAAGTGGTGTCCCTCAGGGATCGGTGTTGGGACCGGTCTTGTTCAACATCTTTGTTGCTGACATGGACAGTGGGATTGAGTGCGCCCTCAGCAAGTTTGCCAATGACACCAAGCTGTGTGGTTCGGTTGATACCCTGGAGGGAAGGAATGCCATCCAGAGGGACCTCGACACACTTGTGAGGTGGGCTGATGCCAATGTTATGAAGTTTAACCATGCCAGGTGCTCCATCCCTGGCGGTGTTCAAGGCCAAGTTGGACAGAGCCCTGGGTGACATGATTTAGTCTGAGGTGTTCCTGTCCATGCAGGGGGGTTGGAAGCAGATGATCTTAAGGTCCTTTCCAACCCTAACTATTCTACGATTCTATGATTATGATGTGAAAATATTTCAGCAGATCTTCAAATTTTCATTTTGCAAATAAAGTGAAACACACAGATCTTTTTCTAAACAAAAATTATTTTCATAATAAAATGCAAGTATTTTGTGTTGCAAATGCCAAGCATTTCAAACTAGAGAGTTTGAAATGTTTTCAACTGCAAGTGTTTTAATAGTCCATCACTTGGGCAGGGACATCAAAATTACATGCCCAGCTGATTTTTACCAAAGGATTACTACTTGCTAAAAAAGTTCAATACAGTTGTTATGTCAAGCCATATGCTGCAACAGATGTCACCTATTTATCACTCCAGATAGCCTTGTTTGATATTTCCTCTTGAACTTAGATTTGACCAAAGTAAAAAAAGCAAAACAAGAAAACAGCCGAAAACCATTTATGTGGTGTATCAAAAAGCAAGTTATGAAATCGGTTTCATTGCCATATGACTCAAGACAACTTGAATGTATTTTCCATTGAAGATGCATCTCAATGATAGTACAAGAGAAAAACAGTTATTTCCCATTCAGATTTAGAAGTTCATGTGATTCATTCATGGCCATGATCCCAGTGCCATGGAGAAAAGGAGAGCAGAAAGGGACCACTTTGGGTTTCGTGCTGGGACTGAGCGTAGCAAATTCAGGACAAGTGAGTGGGAATGTGCTCGGGAATCATTTTAGCATTTTAGGAAGTGTCTCTTTTAAAACCTCTCTGTATTTAACAAGGAGCAGCAGGGTCTGAAGTAGTTAATCTGATAATTCAGGAAAAATTGAGAATGACTTCATGAATACAACAAATCATATGAGTGGTTTTACACATTTTCAGAGCCAAAATAGTGAGAGCATATTGAGAAAGGGGGAAGAGACTGTTTTGTAATTAGACAGTAAATTGTAATAGATTTTGTATACAATGATTCAGTAACTGTCAATATTGTTCATGTAACTGTTATTTGATAAGACAGCATCATTTCTGAAGCAAAATTGCACAATTTATTGAATTACTTTCAGATTTGCCATTACACATGAGCCATAAATAGGATGAGTTTTGAATGTCTCTGGAATTTCTTGAAGATGTCATAGCCTAGATATTGGAAATCAGTTTCCCAGCAACTTATGAGTGTAAGCTGTATGGGCTCTTTCCTTCCTGGTTTGCAAAGAAAATGGCTGTGAAGATCTGGTGTCTCAGGTAAGTGATTCATAGGAAGACTTTCTAAACTGCCAATTAATTCCTGCTCTTAATTTGTTTGCAAATCATATTTTTAGATATGATGATGATGCTTCCTGTGGATGATACTAAAATCTAAATTTTGCCAGACTGCAGAATCATGCTATAAAGTAAAATAGTGCTCATCTTACATGGCTGTCCCTTGTTACAACACATTCACTGCCTGTGAAATGCCAGCTAATTAGTCTGGAGAAGTGCAAACAGGCATTTTAAGTATTTTCTAAAAATTATGGTGATGCAATAGTGATTTTCAAAGACTCTCTGTAAAACCCTAAAGTAACTGATTACTGGGGTGAGAAAAGCAGAGTAGCCTGGTAGCCCAGTAACCATGCCGTTATCATTGCTAAAAACAGGACAGAGGATTAGTATTACCTTGGTGAGATCTCGGAAGCTGAGTTACTTGAAGTTGGGTTGGGGCACTTGGACCTTTGGCTTGATTAACTCTAGCAACCACTTCTGCAGACCAGGTGGCTTCATTTGTTTTGCTTTTGCTTAGCATAATTGCGTGGCATAAGCTTAGTTCTATCACGGCAGCAGTAACAAGCATTTTTCCTGTGATCAACAAATCCTTGGTTTCCTTTTTTCCCCATAACAAGATCTTAAATGTAACAGGAAGGAACCATAAACTAGTGTAGGAAAAGTCTGAACTGTGTTACGAAATTCTTGTTTTTATGGCAATCTGAGACTTTCAGGAGATCTCACAGCTTGGCATTTTAAATGAAATTATCACTGGTTCACAAAATTCAGGGCAGAGGTTGAAGAATACCTTGGTTAACAGTACCTCAAGCAACAGGAGGGAATCAAAGTATTACGTAACCTTTGGGAACTGAAAAGGCTTTTGTACTTGAAGAAAGAAATACTGAAGAAACTACAGTATGTGATTCCTCATTCAGCCACTGGCTTTAATCCAGAGTAAACAGCTAAGAATTTTCAGCACACAAATAATTTTGTTCATGTTTAAAACACCTGCTATTTAAAACACCTAATTAGAAGTAAATTAGTACAAAAGATTTAATCAGCTTTTAAAACTGATTGTGCTGGGACACTGTACTTAAAATTACAACCATTTAGAGTAGGAAAGATTTAAAAGAACTTAGACCCTTCAAATCTCCCTTTTTAAGGAAAGGCGCTGAAAAAATACAAGCCAATTTTAGTGCATAAGGAAGCAGGTTTGAAAATTGTGAATCTGAGCCTAAATCTGTTATTTTAAAAATAATTAAGATTAAAATTTGTAGGTCACCAGCCTCTGTGCTTGGCAAGTTTCTTGAAACACATGTTTAAGGTTATTACAGATAATTTGTTATCTGCAGAGGGGAAACTAAGCAAGAAATAAATAAGCATCTTTTCTTGTCAAAAATCAAAACAAACATTTCTGAAAGCTGTGTTTTGTGCTAGCGGTTATCTATCTCCACACTTAACTTTCCCAATTTCCTTGACTTGACAGGACACAGTGATTGGATGCTGGGGGAGGAAGAGAAGCTAATTCACAGAGCTGTATCTGAAGAGACGTTCGTATACTTTTTGCATTTATTCCATGTCTCCATTTTCTTTAACTACAGAGACTTATGAGCCCCAAATTATGTTTGGCAGTCTTATTTTCTCAGCTAAGCATATACTGAAGCAAATTTATGTCAACTTTGTAGCAGCAGTATTAGCATGGTTAGGCCATCACCACAATTTCAGCACACAGATGACTTTCAACTTGTCTGTTTGAAAACTTTACGATACCCAGGATAGGTACCTGAACCTAAAACATTTAACATCTTTATAACCTAATTTTCAATTAGTTTAATGATGAAATCCTCTTCTAGGTTCCAAAACCAACCTTCTGTAAGCATTTAAATTCTTACCTGTCTTTTTACACTAAATATTTAAAGCTGCCAATTAATTAGGCCTTCCATTGGACAGGCTTCCTTATACTTGCTTTGCTCCATGACAAAACTTGAACACAATTAAGAAATGGAATACTCAGTATGATCAAAACTAGAATGACATAGAATCACAGAATCATAGAATAGTTAGGGTTGGAAAGGACTTTAAGATGATCTAGTTCCAACGCTCCTGCCATGGGCAGGGACACCTCACATTAAACCGATAAACCTGCAAAGAAAAAACCCAAAACCTAACAACCAAAAACCAAGAGGGTATTTTAAGATATTACATCTTAGAAGATATTTTAAGAATTACATCAAGGTGAAATACTGGAAGAATGCAACTCATGGAGGAGCTTGATTCTTGTTTACTTAAATCTGTGGGAGCGTCCCCTCAGTGCGGGATAAAACAGCCTTTACTCAATTTCAAATCAAATTTCCAAAGAGAAATAGGGTTACAAATAGTTACCACCTCTAAATGAATGTTTGTATCACAATAAAATTTCACATCTGTGTTTACACACTCCAGTTACTAAGCTAATGTCAAGGGCACTTTTGCAGAAAATTATTAAATTGATAAACTGCTTCAAGATCCTAAGTAGCAAATAGTCAGCCCTTTGCCATAATATTGTTAAATATGATTTACTATACAAGAAATCACAAGTGTAGTATCTTACGAAGTCCAATTAGAAAACACCATCACAAAGAGCAAACAACAGCAGCCATGTGAATATGACTTTGGGAACCCCTAAAAGAAGAATCGCTAATGTTCAGAAGTTAAAAATTCTAAAGAACTGCACAGAGTTACCTAAAAACCCCACATAAAATTATAATTAGTCTTCCACTGAAGGCGGCCAAAAGGGCCATTTAAACAGAGTACTCCCTTAAACCTGCTTCACACATTACTGCAGGCTCACTAACTTGCAATTACACTGATTAGCAAAGACACCTGCAAGGCTCAAAGGGACCTTCTGGAGTTTCTTGACCAACCTGCCAACAATTTATGCACATACTAATAAGCAGTATGCAATCAAAACAAAGTTTAAACTGCAGTGGTTACTTCGAATCAGATAGATACAAGGAGCACAACATATAATTGCTTTCAGTAACACTGACAGACTATCAATAAGATTATAAATACCACATTATAAAACATGTGGCATTTATTAAACCGAACAGGAAGGTATAACAACTACATAATAACATTGCATAACATGAGGTGACAACAGAGTCAAAACAGAAACTGGCCACAGCTGAAATTAAAGACAATACTAATGAATACTGGAATCCCAGATCTGGGAAGTAAATGAAATTTTTTTTCCAGTATGACCTGACAATGGGCCAAATACACTTGGACAGCTAGTGCTTCTTTGAAAGGAATGCTATGTACAAAACGTCTTACAGTTTTTTGCAGGAATGGAACATATTATTTTTGATTCAGTGAATAAATATGTGAACAAAATATATAGAGTCCATGTCTATCTGTTTACATTCAGTTTATGTGTACAGTGTCAGATAGTTTATGTTTAGTTGGCTTTGGTTTGCCTTTGTGGTTCTTTTTTCGTAAATGTGATGATTTTCATAGTTTACATATTTTCAATAGACAACAGTTAAATCTCTGACACCTTAATGTCAACCAAAAAAGGCAGCAGCCTTGCTGCAAGCACAGGAAAAATCAATTTCCCCTGTCATTATTTATACCTATATTTCTTTATCATCATGTGCTTTCTAAAAGTGGATCATCCACTTTTACCTTTCAATCAAATATGGTATATACAGTTTGAAAACAGGTGACACAGTCATATAAGGGGCCTCTTCACAAGGAGTTGTTTCTAATTGAGGTAGCTTACTGTTTGCAGGCAGAAGCTGTGTTTCTAGTTGTGATGGATTTTGTTTACCGAAATGAGAAGAATGGCAGCTTAAAACATTCTGTCTGAGACAGGTACCTAGTTATCAGAAGGAGCTGATGGAACAAGAAGCAAGTGTAGGCTGAATCTAAAAACAGCTGCTTGACCTCTACCTTCCGCACAAGACATCAAAGGGATTCCTGTGTTATCCTTGCTAACACTTCGCATTTTTCAAGTCATTTATTTTTCCTGACAGCAAAACAAACAGAAAGCAAGCTAAAATAGAATTTTGTGGAAGGGTTCGTAATTAACTCAGGAAAGGCAAGAGAATCAGAAATCAGCCACTCATTGTCATTATTAACAAGTGAAAACATTTTTTCTACCATCTGCAGGATCTGTGCTAATTTTATACTGTGTTCTCATCTATTTATATTTATTAGAAAAGTGTTAACATTTAATTATTTTAAAATAGAAGGCTTTTATTTTTTCCCATTAACAGGAGCTACTGTGGAACTAGCAGCACAGCGCTGGGGCAAAAAGATGGCTAAATTAAGTATGGTGCATCCAACTTATACCAATTTATTTTCATTTACAGACCTATATGAAACAAGCCATTGTAATTCAGGTTCTCCCAGAGTCTCTGGAAATTACCAGAGAATATAGGCCATGCTGAAATCTCTATCAGAGTATTTAATTTCTGCATAAATGTATATATTTACTGGTATACTTCAGTTTATCCAGGTTCCTCTAATAGACAACAGTGACTATGGAAGTGTTTCTGGAAGAATAATCTTTCAGCATCTTCGGAAATATTTCCTGTACATTAACACAGTTTAATTTCCTAACAGCCACGCAGCAACATTCCCTAGTGACTTCTACACGGGAGCTTCTCCAAAACCATTTGCTCCCCATAAAGCCTTGAATCTGTAACTCTGCAATAAGGTTCAGTTTGCACAATCCAAATTTTGAGCATGGTAAGCTTTCCCAGTGTTAGCCTGAGACCTCTGCTACTGAAGAGGAGAAACATGAGATAAAGGAAGAAATTAAAAACTCAGTTTTGGAGAGATTATGGCAAAAAGAATCTCTGGAAAAGAGGAAAAGCCACAAATTGTGAAGGCAATCCTGAGAAGCAAGGAGCTACCAGGATAGAAAGCAGGGTCAAATACCCTTCCAAAACCAGTCTTGAGATAGCTGGAAATTGAAATTGCAGTCTCCCCAGAGAGAAGCAACATGAAGGAAGAAAATGTGCATGTTTGAGAAACGAACTAGTATCATAACTTTCAACTCTTGCGGGTGTGTGCTTCATGGTACTTGGAGCAGGCGATGAATGCTTCGCTGCTGTTCAGACAAATTGAGCTGCTAAAAACCTCTTCTGCCCCTATTTCTTCCCTTGCAGCTGAGTGGCTACTCAGAGTGACTCACACCTTTTGTCCTGCCAGATTTCAGGACAGGTTATTTAGACTTGATAGGCTCAGTTCTCCATCTGTACAACCAAGATAATGATGCTTCCCCACCTTAGAGAAGAGCTCTGAGGACAAATGATGAAGTATTTAGGCGTGGTGATGACAGAGCTTATATGAATTCCTAAGGCAGGAACTTTATGACCTCTCTAAAAGTAACAAATAAGAACAGTTTTTATGTAGACAGGACACACAACGAACATGAGATGGAAAGGCTCAAGGTATAAGTTTACTCACTCCTAAACCACACATTTGCTATTATTTTCTCAGTACTTCCTTCAGGCTATGGTGACACTAGTGAAATAATTACCTTCTTGCCACCTCAACTCAGGAGGGCTGATGGAAACTTTTATTTTCTCTTGTGCCCATCACCAAGCCAAACTTCTTCCTTACTGAGGCAGCTGCTGCAGGAGCTATCTTTCCTTCCACAGAAAGAACAGACGGAAGGAATTTAACTGGGGTAGCTGTCACACTACAACACTTTACAAATAAGCAAACGAGAGCTGATTCAGATATGCAGTTCCAGCTTGTTTCCTAAGTGATGCAAGATGAGAGGTGCAGCTATGAGCCGTGATTTGGAAAAGAGCTTTGCAGAACACTACCACAACCAGGTTTGCGAGGATCAATTATTTGCATTCTGAAAGGCACAAACCCCATCCAGGGCAAGCACCGGCCTCCAGAGATGTAGTGTCTATTAAAAACAACAACAACAAAAAAAACAACCCAACACAAAAACAGGCCCAGGAATATCATCACTGAGTTTGATTCCATTCCTCAGGGTCACCATCTTGCTCTGCTCCCCTTTCATAGGTGTCCAGCACTCCTGATGCTCACCATCCCTGGAAGCTGCATTTATCTGTACAAAGGCTGGCTACTGCCTACCACTGATGGTCAGGATCAGGTACTCTTCTTGCTAGTAACAGTTTGTAGGCATGCTAGGACACACATCCTTTTTTTTCTGCGGTAATTCAGGAAAATTTAACAACATACTATGCAATGGAAGGAATGTAAACTGTAGCCTAGTACCTTTTCTTCAAACAACCTAATGACATTATGTGTTCTGTCTATAGACAGCACAGGAAGTGCTGCAGAGGTGTAGTGCTGATGTTCATTAGCAGTTTGCCACCTACTACTCAGAATAAACAGGCAGAATGTTCCCTGGAGCCAGGACACAGGCAACATAATCAAGAGACAAACAAGTATGTTGAATCTGAAGCAGTGGTTACACTTTATTAGATGTGTCAGTAATTCTGTCACTCTGCAGGAAGCACCATCCAAGCTCGTGTAACCCAGTACCTCTGGCCCATTAATCCCACCTAACAAGTATGAGGTGATAGGTGTTGTAACTAAGAAACAAAATTAAATATAAAAATCTACATTTAATAAGCACCATGCAGTTTATTCAGACGCCCTAAAGGAAGGAACCTGGAGTCAACCAAAGGACAATAATCTGATCAATTGTATCCTAAATGAGGCCTGATCTGCAAGGGTAAATAATTTCTGCAGGATGACAGTGCGTACTCTAATGCTTCTATGACAGAAAGGAGAACTTTTCTTGCATATTTTAGTAGGAAAATATAATGGAAATACAAGTATTGTAAAATGGGAATATTAAAACATCTTAAGATTTTATACTTGTACCGTTAAATTAATCACCACACTGATAATAGCAATCAAACAGAATGAAATCACAAAGTAAAAAAAAACCCAAACCAACAAACTTTCGTTTTTCGTTTTAAATAGGATAACTTGGGAGCAAGGGTTAAAAATCTCCAAACATTTCAGATTGGTGCTGTTTGACAGTATTCCTGTATTTCCGAAAACTAAACTAAACAAACCACTTCAACTTGAATTTCCAAAGGGAGAAAATTCAAAAGATCAGATACTACTCTGTCAAGAAAAGAAATGGACTCCGTCACAGCCTGCATACCCTGTGTCTAATAGACATCACATAGCATGCTATCAAGTTTCAGAAAAAAGCTTTAAGAAAATGACATTGTCCATCTCTCCAACAGCTCCATTTGTCCAATGCTTTTTCCATTTTCCTATCAGAACCATGGGAAAGGCAAATCCCCTGCCTTTTCACTATACAGGATATAAAAGAAATGAGCAACAGCTTTTAAGAAAATTCAGTAAAATACATCTTCTGTATGTGCAGCCCTACCAGACAGGAGGGAGAACAGAGAGCAAGCAGGATTCCCACCACAACCTATCTGTGTACAAAGCATATCTCCTGCAAGAGCATTCATGGCTAACCAAGGACAAAGTGACCAGCAACCATAAGCATAAACCATGCCCACATCTGTAAACTGTCTGCATGATGTTGAATAAAGCTATTAATACATTACATATATCCAAAGGGCTTGAAAGTGTTTTATTACAGCAAAGGTGGTGACAGAATAAAGAGTTACTGATGGAGCAACTGACATGCAGCACAGAACTGTCCCTGCAGGGGCTATATAGAGCTTGACCAAAATATATTGAAAGATTCAAACCTGTGACCAGTTCTCTGATTTCCAAATCTGTAGTCTTGCGGAGTAACCGTACTAATGCTGGGATACCACCACAGTTTTTCAGAGCAATTTTGTTGTCATCGTTTGCCTTCCCATATACCAAGTTTCTCAAAGCTCCACAGGCACTACGGTGGACTTCTGTCATCCGATGGTCCAATAGGTCCACCAGTAATTGTATTCCGCCTTGTCTTCTTATCTGAAACAGGCCAAAGTGACAATCAAAAAATTAAGGAACAAACAGAGGTATTATATATGCTACCCAATGCAATTAAGCTGTGGTTTATGAGGCTATGGGTCATCAAAGGTATGCTGGTAGCCCTGCAAAGCTGCTATGTTACAGTGCTTTGATTCCTCCTATTATTTTTTCAGAGGCAACATAACTGTACAATGACAAACCTGAACCTCTGTAAAAGCAGCCAAAACTTAGTCAGGAGTGTTGCCCCATTAAGGTTTCTCACTGTTCAGCAAGGTTTGCTTCAGAGTGTAACACATCACAGGCTACAGGAAAAACCGCAAGACTACAGCAAACAAAGAAAAGCACTTAACGTAATTAAGTTTTCAGGAGTCCTTCCTTTTACATTTAATTCCCGGGCATGTGAGCAACTACTGTAGTCTCTGTAAGAATCTTGTATCAACAAAATTTGGAAAAATAAAGATGAAAGGAAAAGGAGGAAGCCTGCAGAAACATAAAGACAATGATGACGGATACATCACAGGAAGCTTGTTCTATCATGATTGAGGGAGACCCTTAAGTGAGGCAGGAACAGAAGCCTCATTCATTCCTAAATGCAGCCTACGAAATAAATTTCTAATGCGGTATCTCACACAAAATATCACTGTAGAAAAAGCACAAAAGTGTTTGAGGCAAATGATCAAGAAGATCAGGAATACTAAGAACAATTTATTATAAAATCTGTTTGCAAGAAACCCATCTTTATTGTTCTTTGGCACTACCTGCTCCTCAAACAGTAACTAGTCTTGAATCTCATTTCAAGAAATTAGACTGATTTTTAATAATATAAAGAGTACAATGTTTTAGCTTCAAGTAATTTACATAGACATCTCTGCCAGAAAGTTTTTCCATGTGTATTGCTGGCTAAGGTGCAAAGCAAGCCAGACACTTCAGCTGATCATTTTACCACCTCTAGTAATATTATGCCTAGGACAGTAAAACAGAGACTCAAAACTGCAGGGAAAGGTGAAACATTTAATTTCAGAATGAAAGTTTATGATTTGTAAAGCAGTTGTGTTGCGTCACAACAACTCCATGCTATACTACAGGCTTGGGAAAGAGTGGCTGGTAAGCCGCTCGGCAGAAAAGGACCTGGGGGTGCTGACTGACGGACACTGAACATGAGCCAACTTGTGCCCAGGCAGCCAAGAAGGCCAACAGCATCCTGGCCTGTATCAGAAATAGCACAGCCAGCAGGGCCAGGGCAGTGATCATCCCCCTGCACTCAGGACTGCTGAGGCTGTACCTTGAATCCTGTGATCAGTTCTGTGCCCGTCACTGCAAGAGAGACATTGAGGTGCTGGAGTGGGTCCAGAGAAGAGCAACAAAGCTGGTGAAGGATCTGGAGCACGAGTTTTATGAAGAACAGGTGAGGCACCTGGGGCTGTTTAGTCTGGAGAGAAGGCTCGGGGGACCTTATCGCTCTCTACAACTACCTCAAAGGAGGATGTAGTCAGGTGGGCTGGTCTCTTTGCTAAGGTACCAAGTGACAGGATGGCAAAAAATGGCCTCATGTTATGCCAGAGGAGGTTTAGACTGGATATGAGAAAAGATGTCTTCACCAAGAACACTGGAACAGGCTGCCCAAGGAAGCGGTGGAGTCACCATCCCTGGAAGTATTTAAAAGACGTGTAGGTGTGGTGCTTAGGAATATGGTTTAGTGGTGGACTTGGCACTGATGGGTTAATGGTTGCACTTGATGATCTTAAAAGTTTTTTCCAACCTAAATGATTTTATGATTCACTGCAAGTAAAAACTTAAAAATGATTCAGCCTTTGAGGTTCCAAAATTGAGGGATCAAAATTACTCACTGATAAAACAGAAGTTCTCTCCTTCTAGAGGTTTGTCTGGCATATCATGTTTTCATAGTAACAGCAAAACCCAGTAATAGAGCCATTCTGTAGTTAAAAAGTGTATATACTGAGATGTAACAGTATTAAATTAAAATGTTTTAATGTCTATACAGTTACAACACAGCTTTGGGCTAAATGTCAACGGCATAGTGTTTAAAGATAAACTAAGATATTCTCCCTTCTATAGGCACTGCTCTCAGAATATTATGTAGAACTTCCTGAGCAATATGCAGGTGTAGAAGACTACAGTGGCCAGCCACATGGAGCGCCCAGAAATGTGAATGAACATTTGTAAAATGTATCAGCTTCAGGCAGAAAAGTTCATTAATCTTTTTGAGAATCTATGCTTCCGCTGCTCAGAGAAACTGTAACAACTTTCAGCTTAGAAACCAGAGAAAGTGGTCAAAAGGTGTTGCACTACATCTCACTGGTCAAAACTTTACGGAAGTGATCAGGATGACTTGCAATGAAATAATTTGCTCCTTTCCAGGCCAGGAAAATTTATTAAGTTTATCAGGGAAAGAGGTAGGTGTGTGTAATGCCTGTTTGTTTGCTTGTTTTTACAATCTATCACCATTTAATCTTCAGATTAAAATGCATCTGCTTTCCCTATTAACCAGATTTTCAAGAGCAAGCATAGCACATGAAGAACCACCCACATGACAAAACAGACGACATTTACTGAATCAGACTAGAAACAAAATTTCACGCATCAGTTCTACAAAAGGTGAATCAATCACTGAGCTTCACACTTCAACCTCTGAAAAAAGATGAGATCTGATAGAAGAAAGAACATAGCTAAAAAATACACAAGTTGTTCTGGTGTGATGAGTAATATCAGCAACGACTGAAAACATGCCGGCTGATCTTCATGAATTATATTTTTAAAGCACAATATGCTGAATGAATATTTTAATTGCTTCACTGCTAAAAAAATATTAAGAATGAGAAACAGTATTAACTTGTAGCAAAAATTGTTGCGTTCTACAGTTCATCTGAAGGTGCCATCTGAAGGCTCATCTGAAGAGGTTTTGCCTCTTTTCTGAGGCACAACATGCATCTGCTGTTTTTCCCACTCTCCCTCTTGGACACAGGCAACTACCATCTCAGTGGACGCACTCAGGTGACAAGTCTTCTTATCTTCTGCTCATTTCTAAGGGAAGATGTGTGGTTCTGCCCCATTCAGCTGTCATTCTGAGCTGCACCTTCCCTTTCAGTCACGCTATCTGACAGCACACTAGCATGCAGCTCGTGTAGCAGCTCCTCTCCTGGGAACATGAAGTCAGCAGCAGACTGAAGGGATTCAAAGATACTTTCTTAAAAGAAAAAGCATTAAATATTCATCGAAAATGCACTTCTGTCTGAAAAAAAGATGGGTAATATAACAGAAATGAAACGGCTGTTACATAATGCTTTACCTAACTTGACAAAATTTCTTTAATTCTACTGAGGAACGAACCTATTCTTACCAGGGTAAGACAAGATTTATTTTCCAAGCTTCCTTTGAATTTCCAAGCTCAGAGACTTGGCAAAGTAGCTGTGTCATGCAGGCAGAGATGAAGCAGATTTATCAGAACTGGAGCTGTTTCTGATGCTTTCTTTATCTGGACTACTGTCTGGTTTTGTTTTTACTTTTCCAATAGCATATTATTCACCAGAAGTTTGACCCCACCCTTGTGTTTCCATCATATATCTAGCTGTTTAATACTACATTCTCCAGCAGGTTTAACTATGCCTGACAAATGGTGAAACTGATGGATTTTACCAGATTCTACTGACATGAAATTATTTGTTCAAGTCCTTTATGTAGTTAAGAGCTGCAGTCTAGAGGACAATTCTGACCTCGTGAGTCTCTTGGGGCAGATCTCAGACAAGCTAAGTTGTCACAGCTTCAGTGAGTTCAGCAGTGCTACTGGCCAAATGTCTTTGGGATGGGTGGATATGCAGCAATATGCTCCAATGGGGCATCAAATCCCTCTCCCCAAAGGACTTTCCATAGATATTTTGGTCTCTCTCCTGAGTTTATATGAACAGAACATTTTTAAAAAATTGAATTTAAAAAAAAATTAAAAAAGTAATATTTACTGACACCTTGTGGGTGCTACGTAACAAAAAAAGAAAACAGAATATGATGGAGACTGCTTGCCCACTACAATCAAATAAACAGCATAGATACAGGAGATAAACAAACAGCAAATAAACAGGAGATACAGGAGGCCAACTGTGACCTCACATAGACCAATACCAGAGTAGCCACTCCTCCAGTAAAAAGGATGACCTTCAACTCTGCAGCACAACTGAGTTCACCCAGTCATATCATAAAGTTCATCTTCCCTGTTTTGAATATAGTGCCCCTTTTTTAAGCTGTCTCCTCCTAAACCAAACATGGAAAAGAGGAGCAGACTAGAAAGCATTAGAAATGCTGGGTGAATCAGTGTTGTGATGTTTGTCGTGACTCTTTTAACCCATGGACAGTGTTAATTTCTGAATGTTCTTTCCTTTTTTTTTTTTTCCCCTCACTAGAAGTATTTTGCATACATCTTTGGAAGATGCTGTTGGATAGGTGTTAAATAAATGAAACAGGTTGTGCTCTTTCACACATGTCATTATGGAGCGTATGACATATCCCATCAGGACCAGGAATCCTTGCACACATGAGCCTGAACTCTGTTGAGCTCTCCTAATAAATAAGGAATCTACTCTGTGTAGTGTAAAGTTACACCTATCAAAGTAAAAACTGAAAGAATGAAGATTACATGAATTTTGTCACAAAACCATTTCTATGGAAGAATGCACAACGCTGCTTTCATCTGATGGATCATGTGTTTTCTTTTTCCAGGAAATTTGTAAATTTTCCTTTTAAAGTTGGCCCTCCACTACTAATGTTACTGTCTACTTGCTGGTCAGAAGCACTTGTTCTGGTCAAGTCTCATGATGTCATGACACAGACAGGACAGGAAAAGGTGCCAGGCTGTCTGGTCCACGGACCAGTAAGGGCGCACTCATGTCAGCTTGATACCAGTCTTTTCCTTTGGCATTGTATGAAGGTTGTTTTTGCACTGCATCTGATAACATTTTTGTATTCACACTACGCAGATATGAGATGAATTTGGACTTGCAAAGGGGTTCAGAGCAGTGCTAGAGGCAGTGAAAATGTTAATTATGTTCCTAATAAGGACAGCCTGGATGTCTCATGCAAAGAGCCTTTGAGAAACAGAATTTATACGTTTCAAGGCTGACCTTTGATTCAATTGTGTTTACCACAACAAATTTTCCATGACAGTGGACTGTTAGATATTTAATCTACCAGGAGTTACACGTGACCAGTCTGAAGCATATGCGTTGGCAAAACAAGTCAATAATACATTGATGGTATGTCTGAAACAATGCAGATATACTTGATTACTGTATGATTTTAGCCTATGAATTACTTGCCAGTGTGCTTTTCTAATTCAATAGAAGAGATTGGACAGATATGTGAAAAAAAACAACAAATGTGGGATGTGAAGGGTATGTAGACACCTGAAACGTAAGGACACCTGTTTCGTGAGGACATCTGGTCAATAGCTGTAAAGTGTACAAACAAAGATGAGACAGGAGAAGTAATATACCACACTTATATATGCAAACCCTACAGAACAAGAGACAGCACCAAAGGTTGGGTCTGTGAGCTCCCTGATGGGCTGCTGAAGGAACTGCTCTGTTTACAGAACGATACAAAACAAGAGAAAACACCAGCTAGCTTGTTTAGCTGGTCTAATGGAGAAGTGTTCACCTTCTGATGCAATGCTGTAACACATCCTGCTCCATTTCCAAGCAGCAGTTAAGAGCTTGGTCCCAATCATTCTAAAGACTGCTAACACTAATCCCACGGATGGGAGGAGATGGTTCATGTAGAATTCGAATGCTACTCTTATACATAGGATATGTTGGAATCAGAGTATGAGATACAGAGCCCTGTAAAAAAAACAATTCAAAGACTTCTCTTGAGGAATACTTAGCTCCCTTCAGGAAAGGTGTCTAGATTTACAGCTCTTGGTATATTCTCCTTGCTTTGTATTACATTAGTTGAATATAAGCTTTACTATTTTTGAGACTACTCTGGTCAAAGGACACTTTCTGTGGTCTAAACAGAACTGACAGCAGGATGACTTATGAACATGAGACCTCTCCAGAAACAAACAAAAAAAAGGGTAAGTATTGTAGGAAATACTGTAGCCTTCTTAGTTTACCTTCCACTTGCCATGACAAATGCATGCTGAAGCTTGCACAAATTATAACACAGCTTAAAACTGTGTCAGATGTAAGCAGTAATAGCATTAGAGTCCCTGACCTTAATTGACAAAACATGCTGCCTGTCAGTGATTCAGCACAGAAGCCACACTTCCTCCAGGCTCTGGATAAAGTCTAACAATCAGTTTTGAAAACCCAGCTGGCTTCCTTCCCTGGGGATGGGGAAGTTTTGCCTGAAAAGTGAGGATAACAAGGACTGTCCCAGCAAGCAGAATTCATGCTCCACCAGTCAAAAGTGTTACTTTCTCACAGGTAGAAAGACAGACAACTTCTCAAATGTGAACAAAACAGGTGAGTGATCTTTCTTCCTATCAAGGTATGAGAAAATTGGTCCTGGAATCTGGCCATTGCTTATGGCTTTGCAACAGCAGAAGCAAAGTCAGAGCAAAGATAATAGCTGTTTTGACTATTGCTGTGGTTCCGAAATCAGTTTTGAAATAAAAAATATTCTATTCTTCCCAGTAGTGGAGAACCAAAACCCTTTCTTTCAATCACTGCATACTGGAAATTGTCTATTTCATCTCCTGGAAGGCTGTAAAAATCAGAGATAGATACAAAAAGGAAGAAAAGTGATGCTTCAAGTTTTAAACAGTTTAGCCAAAGACTGTTAGATAATGAACTATTCCAACACAGCCTAAAAATACTGCCGTGAAAGAAACCAAAACACCCTTCCTCTTCTATTTATACTCAGCAAGTGGGTATCTGAGATATTGTTCAAATTTTGCCAGTAGGTATAACTGGAACATCCTCTTCTGCATTTAATTCTGACTACCCTGCCTTAAAAAGTAAAATATAATGGAAACAGAAGAAGATTAAGAATAGGTGGCAAAAACTGTTAGAGGCTGACAGAGTGATAAAATGTGTTTTTAAAATAACACAATCTCCTCAATAAGATATTAAGTGTTCCACTATTAACAGCTCCACAGCCTTAATTTGAAGATTAATTCATGGTTAAATGTTTACTTTACACAATTTTCTTAATAATCACTTTTGAGTAACTCTTCATCCAAAGAAGGTGAAGGAAATCTAACAATAATCAAGCTTTTTTGACATTATAGATATTAATTACCAGCTTAATTGACATAACACACTGTATCATCCACCACTTATTCTGTGACATTTCCATTATTAAGCAAGTTTCAATATACCAAAATACAAATGTTTAAACACACGGAATTAATTTTAATGCCACTGTGTAACATATGGAACGGAGCTAAAAAATAACCGACTGTTAGCACAGGTGATGGTATATATCCAATAACGCCCGAGTTAAAAGGACAATCCAATTTAAGTCTGCTTCTGGAAATTTTTAGTAATAATTGGTTTTAATGTTCTTAGATGCTGGGTTTCTAACTAGCAGAGTAAGTGCCTATTATTTCACGCACGAATGGATTCTCAACAGTTCTGTCCCATGGGTGCGGAAAGGAGAAACTACAAATTAACAGAACCAAATGTCAAGAGCATTTTTAGACAGTGGCAGGCAGTGTAGTGTTTCTGAGACACTCTTGACTACGGTCACCCTGCTCCTCTCAGGCTTATGGTTTGAGGCAGACCAGGGACTACAGCAAAGCACAAGAGGACACTGCCCACACAGCAACTTGACCACACTGATACACAGTATCCATGAAATTATTATATTTCTAGATTTTCTTTACTGCAATTCCTCTCCATAAGAGCTCTCTGTTACTTATCTCTGCCTTGATTACATTACTAAATAACTTTCATCTAAGAGGAAAAACCCCGTGATTTTTCAGAGGAGGGTCTTAAAGACAGGCAGCCCCATTGCTAGCTAGTTTCAGAGGGCTGATTCATAAAACATAAAATAGATTTGAAGGGAAGAAAACAAATCTCTATCAAAACAGAATATGGTAATAGTATTTAGTGCGATATGTCTCATGATAAATGTACTGGTTCAAACTTTTAATTCCTCTCCACTATTTCTTCTGATGTGCCTATGGAACAGCAGGTAGACAATACAAAATCCGTACACTGCAAATGCACATGAGATTTATTGCAGACAAATTTACCTGTAACATCATAGGGTAATTTAGTCTCATTAGCAAAGTAATTTGTGGCAAGTTTAAAGAAGTGCTGAGCAATTTTAGCTTAAAATATAGTGTAATGTTATGCAAATTGCTGCATTAGCTCTGAAGCCTAATTTGTTTAAGGAATCTAAATCGGGGTTTGGATGCTAGGTCCCGTGTTTAAGAATGGTTTTGTCTTGTTTGATCAGACGCAAAGGCAACATAAAGCTGTGAGGAGGCAAAATAAAAATAAATTCAACCACTGGTACATATACAGTGTTCTGCTCTAAGTTAAATAGTAATTGTTCCCTGGGTGCTAGACTGCAGGGCATACAGAAGGAAGGGCATCTTTTTTCTGCGTCCGTAGAAATCAGGAAGGTGTTTCGAAGAATGACTGTGCAACACAAGGATGCACAGCATGAGGTTGATATTCAAAAGCTTTTCTGTAGTCTTATGTTATTGAGTATATATTTGTTTTTCCCCTGTGTCTCTTAAGTGACCTCTTGAGATCCTGGGATCAATGCGTGGGGTTAACAGAGACTCGAAAACATATTCTGTACAGAAGGAGACTCAAAATCATGTTCTAAAATTGCCCTGAAAAGGTATGAATAAACGTGCTGCTTTCTCAGCCAGTAAGTCTTAATGTATTCTGCACCATGATACATTTTGTTTTTCATGCTTGGTAGGAAGGCTATGTCTATTATAAATCAAGGTTTTAGCACAATTTTATTTTTACTAAAAACATCTCCAGCTAGGTGCAAGCTATCTGTAATAGTGAAGCAGTTTACCCTAATGCTCTTAAAACACATTCAATTTGTAGACTATCACAAGCATCCTACCCTGAATCTAAACCTCAAGAGTGCATGGGATCATCCAAATAACACTCCTAATGGCAGGTGTAGAGCTGACCTAAAGTGTTTGTCTGACAGTGAAGGTATCAGAAAAGTGATTTTCAATCCCACTGTTAAAACAGTATCTCATAAAATAAACAGATCGGCACTGACCTGCATTAAGCAACCTTTTCAGCTTCTGAATCACTGGGGGCATAAAATAACACTGACAAACACACACAAATTGGGAAAAATACACAGAAGCCAAAGCCCTTTGAAGGTATGCAATTGCTTGATTTTAATTTGGGGTCTTTGCTTTTCAAAACACTCAAAAAAGACACAATACTTAAGATGTTTCAGCAGTGTGCACTTTATAGATAATGCAACAGTAATATTTATTTAGGATGAAAAAGACATTAGCATTGCTCAGGCACTGAACTAGTACTGTCTAAAGTTAAATGAAAAATGATGATTAATGTCAAGGGTATGGATCATTTACTTTCTAATATTTAAAAAGAATTAAGCTATTTGAGAATGAAAGATTACGCTTATTATTGAGGACAAAAACCCAACACATATACTTCACCTAAAAACATCCTGGTATTCCTATAACCAGATTCCTAGTGAAGTTAAACAAAATACAGAAAATTCAACAATTTTTTTTTTTATGTAAAGGAAAAGTAAGATTTTTAGACAAATGCAGTAGGTCAGTACTTCAAACATTCTAGTACTAACAGAGGACATCAGCTTAGTACCAGATGAAAATTTCTGAAGCTGCAGCTATCTATACTCAGTTAAGCGCAGTATTAGTGGGATTTAATCAATGTGAACACAAACAGCACTTTGGAATGAGGTGGTCATCAGTAAGACCACAGAAAATTCCTTTTTTCTCAGTTATAAAAGTGCAAGCAACAGAACAACTCCAACTGACATTTTAGCTTTAACTGTAAATTCAAGAAGATCCTCTTTTGATACTTGCTATAGTTATCACAGCTTGCATCACAGAACAATGTGCTACTTCTCAGATTAAAAATACATTAACAATTTATTAGATCAAGCATCATACTGCCCCAGATGACCTCTGCTCCTCTGACATTCTCTACTGCGATTTAAACAATAGGTATTCTCTCCTTATAACTGATATATTGGCCACCACAGAATCTCTCAGTCACATGAGAATTTTCTGTCTTAAAGCTGAAGTATTTCTGGGGCAAATTACTTCATCTAAAGCTAATGAATACATTCTCACAACATTCCTCTTTGGTAGGAAGTTTTGCTAACAGAAACTTGGGCATATAAAGTTATTTGCCTAAGCTCACAAAGGGAGACTGTGGCACAGTTACGACTATGACCTGTAATTTAAGAGTTCCAGTGTGAAGCTGCACTGCATAATCTTCCCTTTGTCTCTCCATTTGCATATTATAAATGGAGTGAAAGTCAGCACAGTTAAACCCGCCTCATATCTAATGTACTTTGTAATACCCACAGTTCAATAAGGAAAATTATATATATATATTAAAAAGTATCTGTCATAAGTGTGTGTATATGTATAGTATTTTTATTTTTTTTTGCCTTATGTGGTATGAGTCACACTCTAAGTTACACTAGTGTAAACCTTAGAAGAACAGGACTGACTTCAGCAGCATTGCCATGAATTTACTCTGCTATTACATTAAGGATTCTCTGCTTCAAGCAACTTCCAACAGTTTTGTGCAGCGGCTGAACAGACAGGTAGGCAGCTGAAGTTTAAAGCCTTAGATGCCCTTATGCCTCTACAAACCTGTGCCTTCTGCTGCAGCCATTCTTGGTAGCTTAGTAATAGCCAACCCTGCATTTTTAAACACAGTCTGGAGCACACCTGATTGTCTTTACCTTAGGAGTTTCATTTGGCATGGCCTTTTTATGAGGGCTACAATTCACCTTATTGAAATCAATTTGCTGCCAACCTTTTTAGCACGGATATGTTGAGAAAGCATCAAATCACAGATATTGATATCGATCTAAGTTATTTTATTTCTATATATAGTGAACAAAGTCTTACTGTGGCTTGCTGGATGATGAGAACAGTAATAAAAAACTACACTCTACAATAGGAGAGTAATCCTCCGCATTCACACATCAGCCTAATAAATCAGAGAAGCAACTGGCAGAAGAGTTATGAATAGAAAGAAATCCATAGCACATATAGTAGAACATTACACTGCTTGAAAAAGTTGCAAATATATTTATTGCCCGTTCAAAATGTGGGAACATCGTATTACCTATGTCAAATGACACTGTCTTTCAGCGTGTATTATCTTTAGTTCCCTATCGCCTAATATTTTCAAATACAAAAGATACAGCTTCTACAAATATTTCAGTAAAACGGGACATTTTTTTGTCAGCCCGGAGGACGGGGATTCACAATGCAGTGCAATGCTCTTCCTGCATTTGCTGCACACCATAGAAAGTGGCATGAAGGAATTCATCTTGCACACCTAATAGTGATACTTTTTTCCCTCCTCCTAACTGTGTAAAAAGCATTATCACCAGATGTTCACATCTGAATTTTCTGGCTAATTGAATTTATTACCTAAAATTCTCTTCTATGCGGTTACTCATTCAGAGGGAAACTCTGGATGCCCAGAGCTGAAAAAGATAGAAACCTTTAGGCAGTATTCTCATCTCCTCCAAGGCACACATTATAGAAACGAGTCCTAAACCCAGGTAATGAGGAGGCCTAGAGACATGTTTTGTTCAAGACCTCACTCACACCCTTAAGCCCACAAGAAGACCAGTGCCAGGCCCCTAAATGGCAGGAAAATAGAGGTCAAACTCCGTATCCTAAAGATGTCTGCAGACACTGCAGTGGACTCCATAAACAGGATAGTCCAGAAAACAGCAGAGAAGCTGCATTTATCCATATGAAGCATGGGCAGTTAACGATTAAAAGAAAATAAAAATTTATGTTGCTTTGGCTCTAAATAATCACTGTTGAGTATTTATTATATTTATTATCATAGGAAAATGTACCTTAAAGATGAACATACGGGAAAAGTGGGCAAAAGGTTGTCCATTTGGCTATTCCCTGGAGTGTGATTAACTGAGGGGGGAAGCATGGAGCCAGGAACATGAAAGAAGTGTGAAGCAGTGTGGGGGGTAAAAATTCTAAGGCATAGTTTCAATACCAAGCCCACCATTTTATAAAATAATAATGTTTTAGTCACCTTGTGATTCGATTCAGTCTCTTTGTGAGATGAGAAAGAATTTGGATGGAGGCTTGTATGACATGGTCTAGTTTGAGGTGTCCCTTGGCAGTGGGCTTGGAACTAGATGATCTTGAGGTCCTTTCCAACTCTTAACTATTCTATGATTCTATGTTACAAAATGACTGAAAACAACACGACAGCAGCAAGCAGAATGTCTTATTTTTGCTTAGCTATCATTAACACAGAAAAACCCCAAACACACTAGATGTTCCACTACATTTATGAAACAATATATTCTTGTCTATTTATTTTTAAAACCATGTCACTTTACAGGACAGACATTACATTCAAAAGGAATGATTTTGAAATGCGTATGCAATAAACCCAAAGCATTCATCAAGATCCTTAGCAGAAAAGAGTTAAAGACAAAAACTGAACCTTGTAATATGCCACTAATTGCTGTGCAGCCTTCAGTTAACGTCCTAATTCTTGAACTTCCTCTTTTAACTGAATGCTACTCCTGTGGGGCTTGTCATTAATATATTTATTGAGCAACTTTAATATTTTCCTAATCTAAATCAATCATGAAATGCTTACCAGGTGCAAAGTAAATCATTATAATAATTTAGGCACAGTATCCTAACAATGAAATCAAGAATGACTATGGTTAAATGACTCCAGAGGGATCCCAGAGTGGAAAATGTAACTCCTTCTGTGCTACAGAAAGCACAAACTGTGGGAAAACAGCATACCACTCAGTGGCATTCATTAATACTCAGTCTTAACAAATGTAAAGACTGTGCACAAAACAAAGACGTGCATTCTATTGTTGGAAGAGATAAGTCTCATAAAATGACAGTGCAAATTAGATGGTGAAGCCGAAGGAAGAAATACATTCAGAAATGCTTTTGAAAGCAAGACTATCAGTTTAAAATTTAATTCCCTGATAGAAGGTGGGCTTTTATGCCCCCTTTTGTTTTCTTCCCCCAATGAAAAGGCCTATCATTTCATAGTTAACCATGTTTCTGGAATTTATTAGCAAAGACAATTTATTAGTAAGAAAAAAAAAATCTTGAACGCAATGGGATAAGAATTAATCATAAAGCTATTTGTATATTTTGTCTTCCTGTGAAGAGTAAGGCTCTGTGCTGCTGATGTTTGTGCCTGAAAGTTACACCTAACTTGCTTTCAGTGCAAAATCATACCCTTTAATGAGAAGATGCAAGGAGTGTATCATCTTGCTGGAAAAACTATTCCAGTAATACTAACAAAGACAATTTACAAAAGACAAATTAAAGGGTTATTTCCAAAAATACTTTGAGTAAAACATTTAAAAAAACCTCAACCAAACAGCATTTTGTATATCACAGTATCACACAGTATCACAGTATGCTAGAGATTGGAAGGGACCTTGAAAGATCACCTAGTCCAATCCCCCTGCCGGAGCAGGAACACCTAGATAATGTTACACAGGAATGCGTCCAGGCGGGTTTTGAATGTCTCCAGGGAAGGAGACTCCACAACCTCCCTGGGCAGCCTGTTCCAGTGTTCCGTCACCCTCACTGAGAAGAAGTTTCTTCTCAAGTTTAAGTGGAACCTCTTGTGTTCCAGTTTGTACCCATTACCCCTTGTCCTATCATTGTTTGCCACTGAGTAGAGCCTGGCTCCATCCTCGTGACACTCCCCCTTTATATACTTACAGACACTTATAAGGTCACCCCTCAGTCTCCTCTTCTCCAAACTACAGAGACCCAGCTCCCTCAGTCTTTCCTCATAAGGGAGATGCTCCACTCCCTTAATCATCTTTGTTGCCCTGCACTGGACTCTCTCCAGCAGGTCCCTGTCCTTCTTGAACTGAGGGGCCCAGAACTGGACACAATATTCTAGATGCGGTCTCACCAGGGCAGAGTAGAGGGGAAGGAGGACCTCTCTCGACCTACTAACCACCCCCCTTCTAATACACCTCAGGATGCCATTGGCCTTCTTGGCCCCAAGGGCACAGCCTTGGCTCATGGTCATCCTGTCGTCCACTAGGACCCCCAGGTCCCTCTCCCCTACACTGCTCTCTAACAGGTCGTTCCCCAACCTATACTGGAACCTGGGGTTGTTCCTGCCCAGATGCAGGACTCTACACTGTAACTGACAGTAAAAACCCAAGCTGTATTGCAGAACACAGAATTTGTTGACTGAGTTATTAGAAGCAGACTAGAGGTCTTGAAAGATATGAGGCTTTATAAAATAATAATAATAAAGATACTTATATAAAGACTGTTCCTGGTTATGTCACTATGTGCTAATTTATTTCATTAGAGTAATTTCTATCAGTAAAACCTACATAGAAAGTGTGTTAGAAAGGGAGAGTTTGACATTTACTTCCACAGGGAATACAACTGTCCAAGGTGAAGGTGAGACAGACCCAAACCATCCTGCATGCAGCAATCTAAACATAGGTAAGCAAAAGCGTGAACATCTCAGTGCTCATTCTGTGAAGTGGGTGCAGCAAGCACTCCCCATCACATAAACAATTATCATGAAAAAAGTGAATTCCTTGTGAAGTCATTTAGGAAAGTATTTCTCAAACTGTGAGATTTTACCAATACCAAATCATGGTTTTCAAAGCACTAGTAAAAATGTTTGTAACTGAACAGGGAAGTGTACTTTCTCCAAATGTATGCCATTATTGTCTGCACTAAAATGCACTCCTAACAAATGTTTTAGAGTCTCTGCAATTTTTGTATTACTTTTCAGTATCACCTACAAAGTACTTATTTAATTTAAATTAAATACCATGTCTATATTATCTTGCATGTCTTTAATGGAAAACTGACAGTATCATCAGTGGACAAGCCAAATTCTGGGCTTTAACTGAAGACATTTTAGAGGAAAAACAAACAAACAAGTGGAAGGGTATAGGTAGGTGAATGCAAACCTATGATTCTTCTTGAAACACACTGAAAAAGAAAGATACTCCATTTTCTAGGAAATCCCTTAAGGGAGCAAAGGGGAATTTCACAGAGCACTTCAAAACCAAAATCAAGACACCCATCAAGGATGATGAGAGCACCCCCAATCCCACTTCTGGATCCCTCAAATGTTATGGACTGAAGAATTTCAGTGCTAGCCATCAGGTCTAAATGCAACATCATGGACTGTTTATTACCCTATACTAAGTGTAAGTATTCCTTGTGAGAAAGCCATACTAGAAAGAGGCACATTTGTATTCTTGACCATCATGGATCTAGCAGCACAATGGATGACATAAAAAATACTACAACATTGCAATTTGTGAATTATAACAAAGATAATGGTTAATATGGTCTATGCCCTCTGCCTTACATGTGAAAGGATGCAAGTAGTGTGTTGAAAAGCTTCTCATCACACTCTGAAGAACTCACAGAAGATGTAGAAACACCTTAAATTTAATGACCAAATGAATGCGAATGATGGTTTTGAGTAAGCTGGGAAGATAAATGCATTCAGTGTGTAATTACTGTTTTAAGAACTCCATGCAATAACGTCTGGACTGATACTTTTTTTCTGAATGCTCTCCATGATAAAGGGGAAACTGTCTGATCCAGCAATGTTTATTAGGGATGCAAGGGAAGGCTTCAGGCAGGGCAGTACAGCAGTTGCTGTGCTTTTATTTGGCACCTTGGCACAATTTTCCTGAGAGCAGAACCTCAAGTGTCGTGGTTTCAACGGCAAAAATTAATTTCCTAGCTTGCAGAAAGGAGTCATTGGTGTCAAAACCCCTGAGTGACCTGCTACACCTTTGCAGCTGATGGCAGGCTGCCATTTTTCATGAGAGCAAAATGGTGCTGGCGTGTGAAACTGCACAACTCAAATCATTTTTTATGGTGACCTCATACAAAGGAGTAAGATGTCGCTGCAGGAAGAAAAAACTGCTATGGAAGAATGAATCCTGTGTTTACAAGAACATGTTCTTTTATAGAAATGTTCTCTGCTAAGTATTTAGAAATGCTTCTCGTTTCCTATATCCTCTGTCTGTTCCTTCTTGGCATCCAGGACCGGCTACTCTGGCTCTGCTCACAGTCTCACCATTGTCGGTGTAAGAGCCCTCTCCTAACAAGAAAATGCCATCTGAAAGGGGCTTCTTGTGCTGTTCTGACTGATCAACTTTTCATTTGCCTTCAAATATCTGATCAAAACTTCTTTCCTCCTTTCCTTTTGACTTTCAGTTACATTCTTTGCTGTCACGAATGAAAGAATAATTTATATAATGAACTGCTGAAGTATTCTGAATTTCAGTATTATTATGCCTAACTGTAATGGGCTGCCAGGTGCTTTTTATAACCTTTAGCCTTCTGGCTCCCTATGCCCCCTTTCACATATGTGAGATCTTCAGATCTTCAAGACGGGTCAGTGCTCAACAGGAGATTAAAAATCCAACTATCAAACATTATCAAAAATAATCCAATTTCTTCAACTCCATTCTAATGTCTGATACAATACCTAAAGCACCACAAGCAGGGAGCAAAGGTAGAGAATCAGAAGCACTACTGACAGCAAACAGCCCTTCAAGTTAGAGGAGAGCTTTTGCAGACCTCATTGTTACTTAAAAGACTGAGCAGGGCATTTGCATTTATGTAGCAATAAAGACACATTTAGGATGATAAAATCAAATGCAGACGTATGCCTGTCATCAACATGTATTTTAGAAATAGCACCTACCATAAAAAACATGACCATGAAGGAAGAAAGATCTCGTTTCCCTAGCCATACTTTAAATGTTTTTAACTGAATTTCTTCTTCATAGTTGTCTTCTGCAGAGTATTTCCACTTTCTTTTCTTGGGAAGCAAGGGGCAATATTCCAAACTTCGGCCGCAGAAATTAAAATATTTTAGAAGAGAAAAATGTAATGGTAAAACCATAAAAGGTGTTAGGAATCCCAGAAATGCATACAGTCATAGCTGCTATTTTCTATTTCTGACTAAATTTTAGGTGACATGGTTCTACTCAAAAGGAATATAAAGACCTCTGTCCTATCACGTACAAGAGGAGAAATTTTATACAGATTCTACTGAACTCTTATGAGAGTTCATAAACTCTCACAAACCAACTAGGTTTAACAACACTACTCAAGTACCTCTGGCTGGGCATAAGGCTAGTAAGAATCTGGGATATCTGCTGTGATATGCCCTTAACAGGATTTTTAACTCCTCACACAAAAGGTTCCTCAAGAAATTCTCGTTCAGTAGAGAGCTCAAGCAGACCCTAAGCACACTACTGAGCCCTCTGGGTAGCTCCTGATTCCAACAGACAAACACAGGAACTGTTTAAGTGCTCTCCTGGTTGTAAGCCTGAAGCTTGCAAAGGCTGATGTCCTAGTGGGATGGGTTAGATCAACAGCCTGCCTTTTTCACTAAATGGTTAGCAACAACAGTCAAACCACCTTCTTCCCTCAGATGTGATAGCTACCTAAGGGCTCTCAATCTATGGCTAACAGGAGGCAGCACAGATTGTACAATGAATAAATTGCTCTAATCATTTAACTGCCTTTCTCAGAGGTTAATCAATTTTTTAACTGAAAACCTAATTTGTGAGTAAGGATGAGAAAAGAGTATGGGGAGAGTGTGCAATTACAATTTTCAGCAGTGCCTGTAACAGAGCTCTTTTTTCCAGTGCACAAGCATTCTTCATTTTAACATTCATGTATATATTTGTTTTTTCGTTATTATTTCTAAGATGTTTGAGGTGATGTACACAGCCAGTGCAGTTCTACCAGTGCCAGAAGACCACATACCTACTCACTTGGGACTTTCCTCAGCATGAAGAAGCCTACAAGGGAAAGCTGCTACAGCGAGACAGACCCACAGAGTGCTTACGTGCCAAAGGTGAGGATAATGAAGCACTGGTAAGCCAGTATCACTGCACAGTTCTGACAAAGAAGCAATAGCAGATCTTGATCTCAGTTTACCTTTACTTGCCAGGCTAAAAGATGCCAGAACAGGCAGAGATTTATGTGCACACTACATGTCCCTGATTAGCAGTCTCTCTGAAAGGGCCAGGGGAGGCAGCTGGGGCTGGTAACAGCTTCACTCATTCAATTTTAATTGACTACTGTGTGTTTGTCATATCCCTCAGAGCGGCCTGCCTTCTGTTTCAACTTGTGCCAAAAGCTGAACTGGTCCCCTTAACCACAGGGAACAAGCAAGCAAAAAGTACCAACCAGCTACAGGTACAGAACAAAGTCTATACTGCTGCTTGAATTACATTTGAGATACAATCTGCACTGAATTTCAAGATAACAGTTGAATCTGCAAACCCAGTGAAATGACACTCTATTCACACAATTACACACTAAAGTGAGCTTTGATTCAGAATCCTTTTGCTTAATTTTTACCTCCTGTATTTAGTGTCCAAAAATCCCTCTCTGAAAATCCTAAGGAAATGCCTGTGTGCTTCGGTGAGATCAAGACTATACCACAAACTGTTTACTAAACAATTACTGACACAGTGTTTAAATGGTATGCAATCAAAATACTGAAAACTAAACAAAAAACGTCTGACAAAATTTTATGCATTTTTTACTTTTTCTAATGTTAACAATGACTTAAGTGAAGGCATAGGTCCAGCATATATACATGATTTCTTTTGTAACTCTTTCTGAGGTACATAAAAATAATTGGCTATGATAAATGGCAGACAGCATCACTGCTGAAAAAAAGGCTTTATAAATCTTACCTCTGCTTTTATTTTATTGTCTCCAAAACAGAGGTGTTGTAAGTAGGCTGCAGCATTGGACTGTACTGAGGGAAATTGATGCTGTAACATCTGTATAACTTCTGGAAGCTCTGGATCTCGCCATCCAAACTCTCTGTGAGAAAACAAGCAAGAAAGACTCATCAAAAATTCTGCTGTTAGTTGATAAATGTGGTAATAGTTAAGAAAGATGACACACATGTCTAAGTAAAATCTTGGGTTTTTTTTTCCCATTATTTTCAAAGCAAACATTAAATCAAATATGAAGGTGTTTTTCATTTTAAACTGTATTTCTATGCAAAAAAGTTATATAATTAAATAACTTAACGGAATTACATCTCTAACTGCTAAAGGTTCCTGAATAAAAATGGCTCTATTAAATCTTAATACAAGAAAAGAGAGAAAATACATGCTTATACCATTATTATTTCTCTATTAAAACTAAAATATGGAGGCTAGGATCAGAAGCACAAATGGTTTGTTATGAAATACCAGTTTGTCAAAAAGTCCTTTTTACTTATTGCAATCTTCGATTTAAATTGCTACTTTATATAGAAAGCAATGACTTATTCTGGCTTTTGGTGTCTTTTTTCCAGATATGGTACATGGTCAGTCTAAATCTGTTCTACAGTTCAGGCCCTGCTTGAGCAGTGGGTTGGAACAAGCAGCATCCAGAGGTGTCTTCCAACCTCAGCCTTTCTGTGATTGGGCAATTTTACAATTATACACTTATGTATTACTTATTCAGATTACTTTTAAATCTTTGTTCTTACTATTCAATCTAAAGCAGGTAGGCAAATATGAAAACTTTGAACTTTTCTTTCATCCTACAAAACACGAAACACATTAACATCAAATGAAACAACTGAATCCAAGAGTGTTGAACAAGTCCCTGAAGGTATTCTACAGCTTCCAGAACGAAACTTAAAATCAGTCTGTTACTTCAGGTGAATTTCTGCCCTCTGTTTAAAGGTAAAACAATTCATGATACTGGCTTTGGACTTTTGTGTTCCAAGATCCAGAGATGCACACAGATACTCTGCAAGAGACACTTAATTCTCACATGACTTTTCCCTAAGAGCTAATTTTTTGTGCCATATAAATATTTTTAATGTCTTCTCTCTAATGCTACACCTACAAGGTTAATAGAGGGAAAGAGGGGAAAGAAGTGACTTGTAAAAAAGCTTGTAGGTTCTCTGTTGCAGTTGCTATGATCACCAAAAAGTTCATTGCCAAAAAACTTAGAACTCTTGCACAGTCCATCTATAATATTTTTAAAAGATATTCCTGACCATTGGTTTCCTTCCCAAATTATAGGGGTTCTGCTGCACTGAGGCCAACTGTGAGCCACTGGGGGAATTCACCGGAGCTCTGCAGTCTATTTCAAGTAGACTCAGGCATCTCACACTTTAAGTAGTGAACAACAGTCCTCCAAGACCCTTCACGGAAACATTTTGCAATAATAATGAATTACTACAGACCAGAATTACTGTCTGTTCTCTTCTCATATGGGATGTTTGTCAGATTGAGAGTTGTATCTTTATGAACATCCAGAATATGAGATGCAAAAAAAAATAATAAAATAAAATACACTCAGACTTTCATTACCTATTTCTCCTCTGACAAAACAGATGTTAACTCATGAATATTAAATTTCACATTGAGTGTTTAATGCAAAGAAACCATAAAAATATAGTAATAAATCACATATGGACTATTCCAATGTATCTTCACATTATTTAGACTGTTAAGAAGTTTCTACAAAAGACGTAGCATATGTTCAGAGAGAACTGATGTTTTGCAGTCAGACAACATTGTAAAAGGAACAATGAAGACTACAAAATTCGGCAGCCAGAGATGGCAAGCACCACATTTTCTGTGCTACCAACTTACTGTGACTGTTACCAGGTGAAAAGGAAGTAGTTCTTTGGTTAAACACTTACTTCTGTTTAAGAATGGGTAGTACAGATCCATAAACAAACCATAACTTGACATGCAATTTAACATGTTGTACTTCCTCTTATATTTGCTTTCTTACTGTTAGCCATGTTAGGATTGCTAACAGGTTCTTCAAACATATTGGATCTGCCTCCTATATATATGGCTCTCAGCCAACCAAAGACATCTTACAGACTTTTAAAAATTAAAAATAAGCAATGGAAACCCCTAAACCTTAGTAAACTTAGTGAATTTATTCTCATTTTCAATCCTAGATGCCGAAGCACAGGTGTTGGTATTTTGGAGAGGATACAAAATACCAGAAGAAAACAGGTTGTCTGACAAGACCACAAGGAGGAACATTAGAAATCTGTTGTTTTACACCAAACAACTATACTTCAAAATGTGGGCACTTCTATCATCAAATTCTCACCAAAGGAAATTTCCTCCTTCATAATATGCGTATTACTTGAACAGAAAACAACTGACCAAAAAGCCTGTTATGTGCAGTAGTACACCATGGACCTCGACAAGCAGCTCAGATTCTTCTTCCTTTTGTTCTGGGATCCAGGCCAGAACTGGCAATGAGGGGACACAAGGAAAAGGTGCACTTATTACAGGCATAGTTAATTGGTCTGATGAACCTGCAGTGTCCACATGGTATTTATGTATGAAAACAAGGCTCTGCCTACCTTTCCCCTGATCTCCCAACAGAAAAGTTAGCAAATAAATGATGCACGAATACTTGTTGGACAAGTATGCATCACTGGACAAGTATGGTTGTGTACACATTGGACATAAGTAGAAAATTAATTCAGAAAAGAAACCCTTAGCACTGAATACTGAATTTGTCATGTAACCAATTTTAGGAGAGAAAATGAACAAAGCAGGAAAAGAAGTTTAAAATTTTAGCCCCAGTATGCACTGTCATTTCAAGCAGATGGTCCCTAAGATGATTATATTTTTAGTAGTTTCTAAATGAAATACAGTAGCTATATAAAACAAACAAAAACTTCTGTCAACAGTTAAGGCTGCTTGAATAACTGCGATAACTTTAGCAGCCTTCAAGGCAAGAAGGACCAGTTTCCAGCAGTTGAAGTTCTTCATTTGTTATATACTTTGTGTATATATATATCTATATCTATATCTATCTATCTACAAATATATATATATTTGTTATATATACCACTCTTATAGGTGGCGAAAGAAAAGTGAGCTAGAGAAAGAGAGTTTTGGGTTTTTTACGAACAGCAAGCTTGAGGCTCCAGTAACATTTACTTGAAAATTTAACGCATTTTTTGAATTTGGCTTCATTATGGAAAGAAAGAAGTCAGCTGGCAGAGGTCTTCAGAATGGTGGAGGGCTGCAATTTCTTGAAGACTAAGGTATAAAACTATCTGGAACATTTTGCACAAATGTGAGGGAACTTTCAGGCCATGGCTCCAAGCATACCTATGTGACAGAAAATGCGTATTAAAACAGAGAGCCAAACAAGTAGTAAGAGAAAAAAAACTAGTAGGGAAGGAACGTATATTGTAGAAGTCAAAGGCTGAAATAAACTGTGCTGCATGCTAGAAAGGTAATTTAAATTAACAAAATGCCTTTTACTGGCTATAAACAAAAAGCAGTAGTAGGTTCGGTAGTTGAAGAAGATAAGGGTCAGAATAAAAGTGAGAAGGGTAAAGAAAATCAAATCTACCTCCACTCCTGTGAACCATCTGATAGTGTGCCACATGGAAATCAGTTAAACTGGTAACACACAAGGATCCAATCTCTAGTAAAATTACAATGTAGAATTAAGCAAAATATGAAACTGTAGTGAATATCCTAAACACACACTAGCTAAGCCTGTGGCCTTTATTAACACCCCCATGCTCAGCAAATCTGAATGAGGTGACCCACACAGATGGTGAAGGCAGCAGGAAGGCTAGAGTAAATCAGAGGAGGTGCATGGCATGTGATTCTGAGAACGCTAACAAAGTGTCTGTGTAGCTGATCCAAAATTGAAGATAAGCTAGCATATGTATGTGAAAGATCTTCTGCTGTTTCCTACGTTTCCCTTATACAACACTAAGCTGTCCAGTGAAAGGCTTCTGGTGGTGTGGGTTTTTCAACAAGAGAATCACAAGTGTGCAAGAGCTTCACAGCTTTGGCTATAAACCTGCATTTGCCATTTACTCTAAATATTTCAGCAGATTGTAAAAGTGTATTACTTCTAGGAATTGTCGTCATCTGAGAAGACTGACCAAAGCATGCCAAGGTGTTAAACCTTGTTTCTTTGATGGATTGATCTAATTTTGAATCCCGCAGAAGGTTTTAGCTTGAAGTGGTGACTAAAGCAGATTACAGCAGGCTACTGATCCAGGGATGGAAGAGGACCCAAAGGGGAACACTGAATTATATGTAAGTTGGCAGTACGTATGCCTAGACCATCAGAAGAAGCTGCATTTTACCCCTGAACAACTGAAGAAAATCATCAAGGAGCTGGACATAAAACATAACTCTGAAATACAGCAGCAGAAGTAGTAGCACCAAGAGACTGACTTGGGTGCAGCAAGTATTGCATCAAAACCAAACCCTGCTCCTGCCATCACATCACATACACATGTCAGAAAGCAATGGAGATGCGGACTTAGAAGAGATTGTTAGTAACATGGCAGAGTGCAGCGGCTATGAGGGATCACTTAAGGTGCTGCTGAACACAGAGTATGTACTGCATGTGAATATTTGCTTGAATTATGTTGGAATTTTCTTCTTCTGCTACTTCAAATGCTGATGACACACAGAAGACACAAAATTCCTGTTACATCTGTATCTGCACTGATTTTATAAAGGCTACAAGAGTTTTAAAAACATAGGTCTCCAGTCAAGTAACCAAGGATACAGATCGCTTCTACACAGCACTGGAGAAGCAGGCGTGGTGGCCCTGTCTACTCTTCATCCAGTGGTCACAGTGAATCTCATGAGACTTTGGAGTTTTATTTCTGATTTCTACTACCAGAACAGAACATTCACATCCTCAAGCAGCTGACACAGGCAAGCACTGACACCCAGAGCTTCTTCCATCTCAGGAACATTCCCCAAAGGAAGTGCTGTGAAGATACCGCTATAAAGAACCATAGGCTTGACAAAGGCTGAACTACAACCAAACATTTATCTAAGAAAGAGAATGCACAATTTTTAGATATATTCATTACAATGTTTAAACCAGAATAGTCTGTATACACCTGCTTGTCTTCATATACATGTGTGTATCTGAGACAGCCTTACTGCTGATGTGGTGCCCAAAGGCAAAGACAATACAATCCAAGATAAGGGTAATCTTTCCTAGATTTCTAACTTTTGCACATAGCTGTCTTGCTAACGCCAGTCTACAAGACTGCTGAACCTATGTCTACAGACATATACCCTTCTGTTTGCTTCCCTCCCCCCTCGAAATCTATAAATAAAGCCTGAAAATTTCTTTTGCCTTGTTTCATGAGATCTGCGAGGATGGTTTTCTGGCAGTACTAGGAAAAAACAAACTACATGTAGCTCAGGATCAAACACAAGGAGAACTAATCAAGAGCCAAGAGAAGATCAAAGACAATTACCTCCTATGTTTAAAGGGATAAATTTATTTCTGTTCAAAATATTTGGAAGGGAATATATCAATATTACAGGAATCTTTTTCTAATGATTTTATCTTAGCAGCAAAAGACAAGATGTAAAACTTAACTAGTAAAAACATGACAAATACTTAAATATAATTCACAGACACGGACTGTAATATAAAGAGGAAGAAGCCCTCTCTAACAACTTGTTTCCTCATTTTCTTTCTGTGATTCCATGAGAGCTGGTCAAAAGAAAGTGAACACATACCCACTACACTTAATTTATTATAAGTTAAATTTGAAGCACTTCCTTAAAGCATTTTCCCTTTTTCAACACATACATCACCATATGTAGGCATATACATATACACAGATGTCAGCCTGGTCTGAATGATTGGCTAGAGTTTAAGAGAAGGCAGAACTACTGTATTTGCTTTGAAAATGTTACACATGAATACTGGGTACTTTCAGCACACAATTTTAGGCAACAGCACACAGAGATGTCAATCTCGGTTCCACTCACCTTTGAAACCCTCAAAACCTTTCAGCATATGGTCTTCTCTAGTCAAAACTTGGCCAAAGAAGTCTACAACATACGGGATCTGCTTACCCAGGTATACTGTGACCTGTTAGTATATGCAGTGTTAGGATATTATCTGCCATACATGGACCCACTCTACCGGATCAATAATTTCACTGATGAAACAGGCAACACTTTCCATTTTGGCAATGTACCATTTAAATACTTACATGTCTAACACATAAACAGTTAACACCATTTGACTGTACTTCAGTAGACACTTGACTTTTAGTTAATCATGTAGCTTAATCTAGCCTTCCTTAGATTTCAAATTTAGCACAGCTGAGTATAAACCAGCTGTACAAACATTTGTCAATCTCATGAAAACCTGGATGCTGCTCTTGGGTTATGACATTTTCCTTGGTTTATGCTTCCATGTTGCCCAAACTAGAACGACCATACAGTAGTGCTTACAGAGTTTCATCAGAAATGTGGTTTTTACAATGCATTTGTGTCTGCTAATGAGGTGCAGAGGAGGACAGCCTGTGGCAGATGCCCAGGATTCCTGCCCAGCATTGCCAAGCAGTGACAGAGATGCTCAGCATGTCCCAGGTCTTTAACAGAACCATAAACCTGAGGTTTCAGGGCTAATCCAGAACTTCAAAAAATCACCTCTTCAATATAACAAAGGGAGACCTGCACCCTCCTGCAGTTCTGCCTTTGTATCCTTTATATATTCTCTGGCAAGACATCACTTTCCTGGTTTTATATTACTACCTGTGATTTATATTTAAAATAAGAAAACCGTAAGAAGTGAGAATGTGAAAAGGCAAGATGAGAACAACTTTAACATACCAAAAATGGTCTGGAGTGGAACTGTCTGTAGATCTCTTGAACATTTTCATTTTAACAGGAAAAGATTTTAAAGATGATACAGTTAAGATTATCTAATGACACTGGCCCACATGGTACTACCTACAGCTCTAGGTTACTGCCTCCATGATTACACTCAGATGTGTAAGTATTATCTGCTTGAGGTTACCCTGATTTAATTTACAAATCTCTTTTTAATGGAGATATATTCATGAACCTTTATGAAATAATCTTTCTTGCTATCTGTACTGATCTATAAATATTTAATTCCCTTACTCCCAGAGAGGGAGCTTTTAAGAAAAAGGTTTCCTGTGTCCTGAGGTAGCCATACCCTGCTGTAGCTGGTATAATGTTATCTCTCCTCTAAACTGTGGGGTAGGGAAGAGAGAAAAACTGGGGACTTCAGTGCTTTAGGGTATCTATCTTTAATTTTGGCTTTTGTACTATTCAATTTGTTCAGTGCTTTGTTGTGATTTTTTTTCAGCGGTTAGGAAGTGGCAGTTGTCTTTTGGGGCTGTTAAGCTAAAACAGCCTTGAAAATCTTGTTTTATCTCTTCCTCTGCAGGCATATGCATATACAGGGACTGCTTCCGCAAAGGCAAGTAAGAGGAAAACTAGGTAAGCTATCAAGATGTCTTTAAGCTGCCCAATTTATCTCTTTTCTCCCTGCAATTCATAACATTTTTCTGACCCCCTACTACAGAAAGGCCTTAGAGTAGCTTAATACACTGCAGCTGTGAAAACATGCCAAGTTACCCCTTCCTGGAGAGACCAGCTTACATGTGCTTCTCTCCATCTACAGGAGTTCAGACTTTACAGGGAAGATTTCAGAAGATTGTGAAATGCTGTTTACCATCAGAACAGCTGTCGCAGATGTGGATATCCTTTCCTCATAGATCAGAAAGGTGGAAATATAGACAGGAGATATAAAACAGTAGACAGACTTAAGGGATTCCAGACTCTATTCTGTCATTGACTTAGTTTGTCAGACACAGTCATTTAACACCTTTCTCTGAGATTTGACAGATTCAGTCTCTGGAGCCTTTCAAATCAAAATTGTCTCCTTTTCTAGAACTACTGTTCCCATTCAGAGGCTTTTAAGCCTTTCCGTATTTCAACATCAGGAGAAAGAAGCTTCTGAGGTCCTGCTCCCATCTAGCCATATAGAAATGTATACTTTCTAAAGAACAGCTGTTACTCCACAACCCCCTGATTCTCCTAGGAAGATAGGAGGAGCACTTTAGACAGGAAGATACTTATTATTTCCCCACATGCATCATAACACCTAACCACTTGCAGCTATAAAAAAATAGCACAAAAAGCAGCAGGAACCATTTAGCATTAGCCTAACAGCACCAATGTTAACAATTCAAACCATGCTCAACTGCAGGAGAAGAAGCTCGCATACACAATACTCCCTGAAAATCTAAGAGCATCCACGTTATTTTTTGAAATCACCACCACCAGAAGAGTTCCCAAAAGGTTTTGGGGCACTCCAGTCAAAGCTTTTAATATTGTGTTATTAAGCACAGTGAGTTTCACAGTAACTGACAACACATGAATAGTCTCTACCCATCACTCTCTTTAGTCTGATCAAGCTTCTGGCTCCAGCAGATCTCCTGAGTTGCATGGCAGTGACAGGAGAACAGCTCCCACCTTTTTCCAGCAGGGATGACTGAAAGTCAGGCTTTTTCAGGTTTGGGTAAATAAAGAAAAAAGCAAATGAAACTGGATGTTTCCTTCCTATTCACAAATAAAAAGCTTGGGCATCAGGCCATCTGGGTAACCTATAGACTGCCATGGGAACGTAAGGACCACCACAACCAGAAATGGTATTTTCTATGTGTGCAAATAGCAGACAGTAGGAAATGCCAACAGCGCATGAAGTTTAGCATAAGCTGCAGAAATACTTTTTACAGTTGGGTGAAGGCAAAGAAAGGGTGCCTATGTGAAGTATTAGAGAGCATCAATCCTAAGTATCTTGTGGTACCTCATCCTTTAGTGATGACTCCCTCCAGTGCACTTCCTGCATTATTATAGCAGCAACTTTCACCTTATCTCTACACATACATGCCCAGGCATCACTTTTATATGTGTACCACTTTGCAGCATTCCCTTCCTGAGCACAGGAAACTCTTCAGAATAGACATATTTTGATACTTAAATAATATTAAACAATAAAAGTTAAAGGTCACTCAAAATAATCACACAAATTGATAAACCCCACCATTTGCCCTGAAATCCCAAATATGGAAAGCCAAGAGAAAAAACACACATGGATTTCTAATACTGAATTAAAAAAACCCCAACTAACAAACTCTATTTTCTTACAACTAGACTCCTTTTCAGTCTTTTAGACAACGAGGACTAATTCTGTTCATTAAAGTTGCAAGCTGTACAATTCTATAAATGCGCTTGAATTTTATCTTCTTGTCAAAGGGAAACATAAGACTAACTGGTTTTCTTTACTGCCTTTATTTCAGTTTTTATTAAGCACAAAAAAAAAACCCTGATCTCCTGCACGCTAGCTTGATGTATCTCAATGTACAACCACCAAAGCAATGTAATAATGCAAGATGTATTTAACACTCAGGAGACAGGTAGCTCATGAGATAAATAACAAAAGAGTAAAACTGTTGAAGAATTGCTCAAATGGAAAGCTGTTGGATGGGAGGAAAAATATCCACCGGAGTACTGTATCAGAAAACAAGACTGTACTACTGCACTTACAGTGGCACATGAAGAAAAGATGATTTCTACCTGGGTAACATCTCTGTTCTCCAGGCCACAGGATAACCCAGAGAGTTTCCACAATGACTCAAAAACCAGCAGAAGAATAAAACCAGAAGAGCTCATCACCAGACAGACATGACTAACAGAAAGTATTACCAGTGCTCTACAACACCAATGAAATCCACAACTTTCAACTGCTGTGTCAGCAACAAAAGCAGACCAAGAACAGTGTCTCTTACCTAAAAAATAATGCACAAGCTGAATCAGAGAATTATTTTACATGAACAAGAGTTCAGAGCAGAAGTAGGCTGTAGATTTTAAACATAAAATAGGCATCTCATGTATATTTGATAGTTTTACCTCAGTAAAACACAACTTGCTGAAAAACATCCTTTGAATGGGGAAAACCGGCTTGTCCTTCCTTCACTTGCCATCCTATCAGGTTACGACTGGGACATGACGATTCTATCACTGACAAAAAGAATGAGGCTGCAGACTATTCTACATGGCACTTTTACAGAAATGTTTCCAGCTGAACTGGCAAACACTGTCTATAGTTAATAAATCCACTGCAGAAAATAATCATGCTATTGATTCAGGGCAATTGCCCTTATTAATGAATGAGAGAAATACCGCCAAGGATCTGTCATTTAGAATTCAGAATCAATACCTTAAAGAGGCCTTTGAAACTTGAATATATTAAGGGAAAATATGTGCCTCAATCTATCAAAACTCTTTCCTCAGACTGTGGAAGTACAGCTACCTACAGAAGAAGGACAAGTTATTCATATGGTACTTACTTCTTAGCTGTATGGTACTTATTTCCATGCAATACTTTCTGGGTGGGATTTTCTTCTGGTGGTATACTTAATTCCAGAGCCCATTACCATCAGTGATCCAAGATTTTAGCTGGTGGTGTGATACCCTGCAAGATATTCTGCCAACTGCAAGAAGTACAGACTGAATTGCAACTTTCCCTTCGTCGTCTCAGAGCTAATTCCTTTTCACACTTGGGTTAACCTTTTTACCCCAATTTTCCTTATTGAAGCTGAAAGGACAATGCCACTCCCTCCGACTTTGATACTGTTCTCAATGTAATCAGCTGACAGCATCGACTCCGGATATAAACCCCCCACAATATTTATATCTGATAGCTCTAACATGAATGATTGCCTCAGATTTCAGCAACCAAGCTCAGATCATGGTTACATATGACTAAGCAACTGATACAATAATTTTTTATAAAACAGATTTCTAATATGGTTAAAATTATGACAAGTTTAAACTGTGGTTAAAAACTTAAGCATTGATTCTGCAGTATGAACAAGCCATGCAGCATGTGTACCCTACACGAAACTATGTGCTTTTGAGTAGATTATCACTTAAGAAATTAGATTTTGCTCTAAACTGGTCCCAAAACTGAAGAGTGGGTTCATTTGCTACACTGATGAAAATTGTAATGACAGGTGTTTCCAGTAATCTCTATCAACCCTCATTCACAGACACTGACCCCATTCTGATAACCATTTATTTCCTTCTCTCTCCTCCCCTGAGATATACTCGGATCAAGGGCTGGACAGCATAACCTGATTTATGGAAGACATGAGCATGCTTGCACAGAAGAGACACAAGAGCTCCTCTGTCTAGCCTGGCAATCAAACGCCTGTCACACATGATACAGAAGCAAACTCTGATTTCCCCCCTTCCCTTTCCTTTTTAATAGCACAGATGTCTTCAAACAGAAAAAATAAATTTCTTAAACATCCCGAATTTCACATTTTTTGCCATTTTAAGACAAATCTGTATGATTTTGAAATTCATACTTACAATTGCTGCTGCACATTGGAAAGTGAACTTAAAACACAACAAAGTCCACAAATTTTCAGCATGCTGTTTGCACAAAGGGAGGCTCAAGAGTAGTGAAAAGTCTGAGATTTTTTTAGTTCTATGTCAATACTTGCTTTTCATAACTTTTCTTCTAATGGCAAATACAAATTCACACAGGAACTGGTGTTCTTGATATAACTTGATAAATATGAAACTGATATCCAGTTGCATTAAAACTATGTGGAAAAGCCATGGAACTCTTCTGAAACAGAGGATATGATATCTGGTGTAATTTATTTATTAGTGGAGAAATCACTATATAGGCTACTGAAACTATTTTTCTCTGTTTCTTCAAAGTATCTCCCTCTTCTAGGTTTTTTCATGAGCGTAAGGAGAAAGATCACACAAGAAAGCTCTGTAGGCAACATTACAGATGAAGTTCAGAGCACATCACTGTTCAGTTTGAGATCATACTTTTTAACCACTACTTTTTAAGCAACTACTGGAGTCGCTTTCACTCCAAAGTCAATGGAAGAAATATTATGCTCTGAGGTGGCTTATAAAGAATTTCCATCTACGAATTTACATTCACAAATCAAATGACTATATCAGATTTTCCCAGAGGCTGATATTAATTTACATTAAGGAGAATGTTCTGCAGCCTTCCTTTCACATTTGTGAATGTCTGAGACATACAGCAAACATGGGTATTTTTGGAGCATACAAAATTAAATGTTCGCTGGCAAACTCCTCAAGGTTTACAGACTTTCAGTTGGTGACAAGTAATTCTGTGCTGTTTGGTTTTCAGTACTTTATTGCGACTAAGCACCTTTGCCACTATAAGAGGTATTTAACGTATGTGTATGTCCAGTATGTAAGTTCTTACCTCTTTAATAATAGCATATATATATGTATGTAGATGACAGCACAAGGGGGAATGGCTTTAACAGAAAGGAGGTAGATTTAGCTTGGATATAAGGAAGAAATTCTTTACTGTGAGGGTGATGAGGCACTGGCACAGGCTGCCCAGAGAAGTTGTGGCTGCCCCATCCTTGGAATCTTTCAAGTCCAGGCTGGACAGGGCTTTGAGCAACCTGGTCTAGAGGAAAGTGTTCCTCCTGCCTGTGGCAGGGGGGTTGGAACTAGATGATCTTTAAGGTCCCTTCCGACCCAAACAGCCTGTGACTCTAAACGCAAATTCCAGCTTGCTGATGCTGATGAGCATTCAAAAAAAAAAAAAAAAAAAATGCACAGCAAATGAAGTCTCTACCTTAATTTGCTCCATAATGAGATCCAAAATGTTTTACCTTTTGTGGAAAGCACAAGACACTGATGCTGTAATCACTTTAGTATGAATTACAGTTCTGTAACCGTGAAACTGGCAACCAGACATTCAACTCGTACAACATATATTTTAACTAGAAATAAAGTTAAGTATATTAATTAGCTACTTGTGCCTATTGTAATTTCAGCACGGGAAAACTGAGGAAAATTCTAGCAAAATAATAATTGAAGTGAGATTCAGCGTACGCTTCCCATTGGCTTTGCAATATAGTAGTTTCTCAAGCTTCTGTATAACTGATTACATCTTTTTTTAACTTCTACGAGTAAACAGCAAAACTAATTAGCTGTACACTATTAAGTTAATGCACATTTATCTACAACAATTCAATTCTGACTGTGAAATAATCTTTCTAGCCCATAATTACACCCCGGCTTAATTAGCATAATTTCCGCAGCACGTTCTTTATTAAAGAAGTTGACATAAGGGTTGGTCTTAAATACCAAGGATATTCTAGACAATTAGAAAAAGGGAGACAGGCAGAGCCGCATTAAACACCTATTATACTATCAAGACAGCACATGTAAAACTGAGTATGAATTCAATGCTATCTGAACTATCACAAGCATCTGAAGATATTTTCACAGAATATAAGCAAAACACTTAAAAGAGCTTGAGATATCCCACAGCCAATTCACTAGAGTGGTCCCACGTCCTTCATAGCTCCTTCATCCCTTGTCATTGCATCTCATCCCCACCAAGGACAGCCAGGGAATTACTCATTATTCTGTTCAGTGTATTAGTTTCCTTCAGAAAGAAAATGCATATGATTTTGCATCTCTTACACTAATTTAAGTGCAGACACTCAATTCTCACTGAAGAGAGTCACTGTAGGTGAAGAGGCAGATCAGTCTCCAGGCTCTTTTAGTCTTTGGTTTTCTGGTGAGGATTTAGCACTGAGCATCCCAGTTACTAGCAAATGGGCCTCTCATGGACACTTTACTCCCTGGTACTTGGGCTGACAACACCGAACTACTTTTCTACGGGCCAATGTGGACAATATGTATGCAGTGGTATGTGGACAACGGCACCTGGGTACAGCTGTGCTTGCTGTGACCAAGGAGTTTTGAAGGAAAGGCTCTGCTGCCACTCAGCAACTGCCTCTACTTGTTCTTCTGCCTAAGCCTGCAATGTGCTGGGTGTCACTGTATCAGACTTATAAGTCTGGCTATTAAATGTAACCTCTACTATAACACAAACGGCCACAAGTATCTCCTGATAGTGAAGAACTAAAATGGAAAAAAAAATCCAAACCAAACCCACCAAAAAAACAAAACCCATGAAAAAAACCCCACCAAAAAACCCTTCTTCATGTCTTCATCTGTTTTGAAATAATGGTAGTTAAAATGAACTGTTATCTGAAGCGCTCTTAGGCTCTGTGAATAATTTTGACTGCATATATGCTGTTGGTAATGTCCTTGCTCTCTTTCCATAGTTATGAATGGTATAAAGATAATTTTACCTGTGAAGGATTACCATTTATTGTCTGAGACGATGAAAGACACTAAGTAAGATTTTCAAAATCACCAGGGTGATTTAAAGCCAAAGTCCTATTTTCATGTAACCTCATAAAGGATTTTAATTTGATCAGATTTCCAAAATGCCTAAGACTCTCCTGAAAATGTAGACTTCAGCTTTTAAATCACACTGGCACTTTTAATAACTTTACTCGCTCTAATTAACTTTTTATTTTGAGGTTAGCACTATTAAGCAAGGCCAGGACCAAAATGCTCGCTGCATACTAATAAGTCACTAACTCATGCTGCTGAAATGTAACATGTGAGGAGATATCCTGAAAATTCAACATAAATTCAGAACAGAAAATCAGTTTTTCAAGGAAAACAGATCAGCAATACCTATTTCAACATAATGCTTTCTTAGGAATACATACAACTAGGCAAACTGCTGATTAGAGTTTAAGATAAGGAAACACACCCTGAATGAGGTAACAAAACAACTTCTTTTTCTTATAATAACATATAAACGATGCATCAACTACTGTCTCCAGACTATACAGAAAACAGCCAGTTCAAGAAGTTTCAGTAGCACAAGGAAAACAGAAGAAGATGCCCCAGGAAGCTGCTCATTCTGCCTCCCCCCAGCAGTGAGGTAATCATCTCATTTTGAGGCAACCCTCCTTTTCCAGAAGCAGGACAGAGGCAACGGAGCCATGGCTAACTAGTTCAGCACCTGCAAAACCTGCTTAGCCTTCAAGCCCAGGGCTGCTTAGGAGGATGTTCCTGACATCCTGCACCAGCAGCAGCCAGGTCTGCTAATGACCACAGCTTTGCAGCTCCCATCAGTTTACAACACAAAGCCAACAGTAGCTGAGCCTTTTGTTTAAAGCCACCACTTTGAACTGGAATTAAAACATGTCAGAAATTACAAGCTAGCTTGCCAAAAGCTAAAAAGCTTGTCAGAAGCCAAATAGTAACCTTTTCTAGAAGGTTAAATTTTCTTGTAATGCTTAAGACCAGAATACACAAGCAATAAAAATAGTCATAATTTCCAAGAGACTTTAATTACCTTTTCTAATAAAAGTTCGCTTTAACTATCTGTTTAAAATCAGATTATATAAAATGATACTAAGATAGCTGAGATCATCAGAACATGATAATAATTTTGGCTGCCAAACTAGAGAGGCCTGTCTGTGAGTCTTTGCCAAACCATACACCCCAAGTTAGTATACCTAAAATTCCTAGCCAGTTTCAAAAATCTTGGTCAACTATGCTTGTCTCGTTCTTTCTCCTTGATAAGCATTTAGCTCTGCCAATTTTTCTTTCCAGAGCATCAGAGTGCTGAGAACAGAAGAAAGAAATTCAGCTTCAGCCTTCAGTCCTGCAGCTTTGAGTCAGGAGATAAAGAGCTGTGTCTTGAAGACATGAGATAAAAGCAAAGCAATATACTCAGCCACAAACTCAACGAATTAAACTAAGAAAAAAACCCAACCCTGTAGGTCAGGGAGAGATCATGCAGAGTAAGCACAGCAAGAGACAAGGAAATGGGAGCCACAAATGTATTGTTATCTTTTCCATGTCATTTGATCTCTCTATACATCTGTTTTGCTACCTATAAAAAAGGCCCTTCTGAAAGGCTCTCATAAAAGATTTTTGAGAGCTTGCTGTAAAAATCACTAACTCCAGGGCAAAATGTTATTACCAGTGCTGCCACAGAGGTGCAGAGTGGCCACCAAGACTTTTGATGGTTTTAAAGAGGGTGTCAGAAAGAACCATCAGGAGGTAGATTTTTTACTACAATTTGTTAAGCAAGCACTGTGCAAAAAGAAAACAAGAGAAACTTCATAAAAGGCAATTTGTTTCACATGCCTAAAGAGGTTCTTCTGGTTTTCCTTTCTGTTATCAGGTGTTTTCTTCTTGCCCTAAAAACTGCATTTCCTTGGAATACGTTCCTCATCTCACAGCACTGAAAACTGATGCTGACTAAAGAATATCTACACAACAAAGTGAGAAAGAGAGGCTTAAAAAGAAATTCCTCAGTTTATGAAAAATAATCCCAGTGATTGCAGCTGCAAGAATGGTCAATCACACTCACTGAGCACTTAATAAAATGACACCTTAAGTCAGCATTTTGCCTGTTCTGTTACGAAGCTGTCAATAAAATACGTGAATGCCTCTCACAACGGAACACTTTGGGAGGTTTCATGACTGCTTTAGCAAGTTAGACTTGCTCTTGGTTTTTAACATGATAATGGAATGGCTCATCGATACTGATATGTCAAAAGGAAGACTCATCTGTCTGAAAAGTTGGGTTTTACTTTATACGCTCTCAACAGCAACTTTCTGACAAATCTCCAACAACCTGGGATGTGCAAACAGAATAGCCAAGTATTCATCTGGTATCACTCACCAGACTCACCAACACCTATCAGCCTTTATCACCATCTGTTCAGCTGTCTCAATTGTTTACCAGCTACTAAAGATCTAAATACTGCTTACATCATCTTCCATAAAAACACTTTCAGCGTCTACTATAACTGCGTAAGAAGCTTACATTTTTGGGGAATGTTGCTAGCCTTGTGTTATGGCTTAAACATTGACCTCATTCAACAAGCGACAAGGTTTTGAACTGTCAAAATTTAGTTATCAACATGATTGCTCAGCACTAGATTTACTTTCAAACTTTTTAATTTTTCTATTGAAACCACATACTTACATGACATGTTTTATTCTATTTCAAGTGTAAAAAAAAAATAAAAATCCAAAGCGAAACTACCAGAGAGTTTTTTTTAATCGAAATTCATTGTTGCATATTTTATCAATTGCAATTTCTGTGTCGTGACATTGCATTTTGTGCAGGGTACTTTTTTTCCTAAATGGTATCTACAACTGTACAAGGCACAGACTCTCAGGGGCCTGCTTCATGAGGAAAGTACAATGCAAATGAGAGAGAACCAGGAACATGATACGTACTTTTCCATTATCCTGGAAAACACTTTTGAGAGTTGGAGATCAAATACCCTGAATGCTTATTTCATGAGTAATTAACTGATCCTGGAGGGAGGACACAAGTTTGGTAGAAGTGACAAACTGCAGGCCTACCTTCTTCCTTCCTCCTACACATTTCAGAGTAAGGATCTTAAGGAAAAACTACTTAAAAATGAACGCTGGGAGGTAACATTATGAACCTGCATATTTAAAACATACTCACAGAATGTTTCTTTGGCAAGTAGCAAAATGCCCATGATCTCCAGGTATGATGGACTAATTGTCAGGCAGCTCCCTACACATCAAAGTGTTAAATCAGGGACCTATTCCATAGTTTACGGTGATGATTCATCATAATCTAAACAGTCCAAAGCCCCATTTGAACTCAGGAGAAGGCAACACTCAGATAAATTACCCTCCATGGCTACCTTGTGCTTCGTGAACTTCAGAGAAGAGGTCAGCTCAGAGCCTGCTCAGACCACGACTGGATCAGGCGCTGTGGCCTTCAGAGATGTACTGACTGAAATAGCTGCTGAAATTATCAGAGCAGTTTTAGCAAATCCCACTTTCTAGATGTAACAGCTCCTGAAATTTTAGAGAGCAATGAAATTGCCTTTCAGGAGAGGAAAAAAAGGCATGGCACCCACCACTATGTAACACCAACGCTGCAGAATGTCACATTTATCCCTCTATTCTAAAAACTTTAGAGGTTTTCTAGAGTCAGGCAAAAATCTTGCGACATTTTTAATGAAATCCTGGAAGTTCAAAATCCATGAGAACTCAGACAGTTCCTAGAGCTGTAAGGCACAGTATTCACCAATAATGAACATTTTCATGTAGTTTGTTTTGAACCAGACTGCATAATGGTGTCTTAAGGCTCACTATTTCTGAAACTCAGATGGGGAGTCAGAAGACCATCCAGCACACAACTGAGTGACAATGCCAGTGATACAGCTGTAAAAACCTTATGGATCTCTGTGAGGTACGAGATTCATTCGGTAGTGCTGGAAGCTAAGGACTAGTCAAAGGATTATACAGGAAAATTAAATAGTGACTTACTTTCTGTAAATACTTAATTTAAGGTACATTCAGAGCAAGCTGGCCTTCAAGTATCTGTTGCTACATGATTCCCATTTCAAGGGTGGGCATAGACAAGGTAAGCAGACAAAAAAACCTTCCCCAAAAGAAAATACACCCCCTATATAACTATTTGCTCTAAGAATATTGTCCTACCATAGGCAGATGGAAGGACATGGAAAAGATAACGTTACATTTATGCAGAGCACGGAGTTAAAGAGTTTTTAAGTCTGTAAAATCCAGTGAGAGAAGTAGCAATTAGCTGCAGAACACTGCAGCCCTGGGACAGCTTTCTGAACCATACAAGCACAGCATGCCAGGGTTGTACCAGCAGTTCCTGAGACACAAGAAAGTGGTGCCATAAAACATCCCCAAAAAGCAGTCAGCCTGGAAAATTTGTGCTGCACGAGTTTTCTTTTTTTTTTTTTTTTGGATTTCCCTATGACCTTCTTTAGCTTTTAGTCTTTAAACAGAATATTCACTTTCCATATAGAAGTTCTGCTACTGTTTTTATTTCAGTAAGGGACATGAAAGTAGCAGAGAAGAGTTTTCTTCTCCTTTAAATAGTGATCACTCTTAGATACAGAAAACCTTGCAAGTTACACTTTACTCTTTCCAAAATCTTTTCACACACACTGAAACCAACAATTAATAGTGCTAAATTTTGTGGCAATATCAGTATAGTAGAAGATAACGAAGTCTGACAGTCTTGTCAAACACATAAATGGGGGAAGCAACGGGGGGAATACAGTACCACCAGCCTTACCATGAATTAGGTTTAAAAAAAGAAACTAACCTGTAAACTCGATGTTAAGAAGAACAAACCAAAAGATGCCTTTCTGCACCATTCAACTGGACCCTGAATATCTAACACGTTTTTTTGACATATATTTAACCTGCCTTTTCTACCTTATGGGAAAAAATAGTTGTAAAAACATTTTTACTGTTTTTCAAACACTTTTCATAATTTTAAGCTAATTCAAGAACAGAGTTCTCTGGTGAAAACCCCCTAACATCTAATACATACATGGAGGGAAGGAATGCCATCCAGAGGGACCCTGACACGCTTGTGAGGCGGGATGATGACAACTTTACGAAGTTTAACCATGCCAAGTGCAAGGTCCTACACCTGGGTTGGGGTAATCCCAGGCACAGCTACAGGTGGGGTAGAGAAGAGATTCAGAGCAGTCCTGCAGAGAAGGACTGGGGGGTGTTGGCTGATGAGAAAATGAACACGAGTTGGTTTCAGTGTGCGCTTGCAGCCTAGAAAGCCAACCATATCCTGGGCTGCATCAAAAGTAGTGTGACCAGCAGATCCAAGGAGGTGATCCTGCCCTTTTACTCTGCTCTCGTGAGACCTCACCTGGAGTATTGTGTGCAGTTCTGGTGTCCTCAACATAAAAAGGACATGGAACTGTTGGAACAAGTCCAGAGGAGGGCCACGAGGATGATCAGGGGACTGGAGCACCTCCTGTATGAAGACAGGCTGAGAAAGTTGGGGCTGTTCAGCTTGGAGAAGAGAAGGCTGCATGGAGACCTCATAGCAGCCTTCCAGTAACTGAAAGGGGCCTATAGGGGGGTGGACTCTCCATTAGGGACTGTAGTGATAGGACAAGGGGTCGCAGGTTAAAACTTAAATGGGGGAAGTTTAGATTGGATAGAAGGAAGAAGTTCTTTACTGTGAGGTTGGTGAGGCAACTGAAATGGGTTGCCCAAGGAAGCTGTGAATGCTCCAAGCCCTGGCGGTGCTCAAGGCCAGGTTGGACAGAGCGTTGGGTGGACATGGTTTAGTAGGGGGTGTCCCTGCCCATGGCAGAGGGGTTGGAACTAGATTATCTTATGGTCCTTTCCAACCCTAACGATTCTATGATTCTATACAACAATCTTTACTATTTCAAATTCAGCAGTTAAAAGTATACCTTTGTAACAGGAAGGAGGTCAGGCTGATACTACCACTGCACAGAAGAGCCACATCTGTACAAAGCATTCTATTATAGGCTGTTGACGCTCAGGAAGAAGAGAGCTCTGCTCCTGAGTGTCAACCCAACAACTGGGTTAAGGGCAACCAATTTTTAGAAGAATACTACAGCTTTATAATTGCATATTTGTTAGACAGTGCTCTGAATGTGGAATTGTATCAGCTGTCATTGATACAGCACATGCTTATTTAGGTTTTATTTTTTCGCTGGGAAACCAAGAGGGACAGTATATGTTGTTAACATCTCTCTACAAAATTGTCCTTTTAGACTGAACTTAACATGGCTACCACCATGAATTCAAATCAGGTTTAAGCCACTTACACAGGATGCTGTTTAGCCCTTGATTGTTTCTTAGCCCTGGCTATATGCAAAGCAAAAATTCAAACATTTACAGTTCTTCGTAATAAAATGAAAGTCTGCCCATTAAATTATTGGTTTCTTTCTCACTGTAATATAATATATAAAATTGATACAATTAATATTTTAGCAAGTATTTAAAAAACAAGATTTTTAAAAACACTGTTATTAAGTACAGCACAGAATGTGCAATACAGATAGCACCAGCCAGTCACTGTATGGTAACCACCTAACTTGGGCAGATTTGAATCTTCTGACAGGTTACTTGTATTTTTCTTAATGGAACTTCAGTTCATTTCAATTGCTTGGCCATACAGCTCTTCCACCCCCATTGCCAAAGAAAATCTGGGATTGGCATAACAGCCTAAAACCCCCAGTGGGGTAGCTGCTGGCATTTAGGCTCAATGGGGAAACATGTTATTTTAACTGCCAGAGCTACTCAACTCTGAGCACATGCCATTTGTGTGCAATGACATTCTGTTAGCAAACTGCACTACTGAGCAATCCCAACGTTATTAGATTCTTAAATCCTAATTTGTTTCAGGTTGACATGACATAGTATGTTTCAGCTCCTGCTGTTAGTGATATTGTTGCAGTGAAGAAAAAAAATCCATCTGTATCCTCCCACACAGTAAATGACTGTGAGAATCTGTGTGCTAATGGATTTTTTTTGGTGCTCTGGAGTGCAAAGGCGTTAAAATTTATCTCTAACACAAACAGCATGAATGAGTACTTAGATTTGCTAGTAGAGACTCTAGTTTTGTTTGTTTTTTTTTTTTGGTTTTGGTTTGTGGTTTTTTGTTTTTTTTTGGGTAGTGTTTTTGTTGTATGAACATACCTTTTACTTAGACAGTTATGTTCTTCTAAAATCTCCAGCCTTACCCTGTGTTTTAAAACGTCAAACTCTGCTGTGGATCACATAGCTGGGTCACTGTGTTTATAAATCAAGGGGCAGATGACCTTTAGGTGTCCCTTCCAACTGTAAGGATTCTGTGATTCTGTGAAATGTTTTAAGTTAGAGTGACACTGTTGGGAAAGTATGGAAAATAACAGTTGGTCATGGACAATCACAGACATGATCTGAAAAGCAGATCATGTCTACGGTTCTACTTGGGGCACACTTCTTAACATCATTTAGGATGCACAAAGCAAAAGCTCAGATATCAGATGTAACAAATAACGCTTCTGAGAAAGAAAGGACAATGTGTAGTAAACTGGGATAATTAATCTAATAAAAAGATCTAGCTTTATAAGTGGAAAGATTCTCTAGCAAGAAAATGTGGCTTACAGGTGCGTTAGATTTTAAGACTCTGTGAAGCATTGCATATGGACTAAAGTTTTTTATTCCACCAGAAATTAAGGCCTGTGGTTTGGACAACAGCAGTAGTAGAACAACAGGCACTTTCTGATTCTCTTGATATGTAACACAGACTCTTGTATCTAAAAAAACCATGGAATATATTAAGTAATCCACTGCTATTTTACTCACAAATGGTAATATTAACCCACATCATTATGCTCAAAATGATGAAATGGTTGTCATCAAGGTTTTTTACCTGAAAATATGTTATTTCAACAAAACCAAGATCTCCAACTGCCTATTCTTTGGAAGTTTTAAGTAAGAAGGTCAGATGAAGAGAAATAGACCTGACGCAAGCAGATGTTACTGGCAAATTCAGGAAACAATTCGGGACTTACTATTTCAAACACAAACGAACTTGCTAAGTTAAATCAAAGTTGTCAGAAATGCCATGCTGAGTTATATGTTATGAAGCAGGAAAAGCCATTCTGGGTCAGGCTAACGGCTCATTTCAGACACTCCTTCCAAGCACCTCCTTCTATTTATTTTTGTTATTGACCACTGAATGGCCATTTTAATGAAGCTACCCATTATCACTGCAAGACCCTTGTTCGTGCCTGTTAGTGGCTTAAAATGCATCATCATGTATGTGAAGAGATGGTTTTTTTCCACAGGTATCACCTCATATTTACCAAAGATGAATTTTGCCTGGGAACTGCAATACTGGCATGGAAATTCGGGAAGAATTAAATGTTCTTTCAGTGGAACAAACACTGTGAATCACAGGTTGAGCTGACTATTGGCAAAGTTCACACAAGCATCTGATAGAGGGCATTTTCAATGAACTTCTTTAGTACACTCTTCTCCATCCCACATAAGCTCTTCTCTATCCTACATAAGCTCTTGCCATTTCCAAGCTTTGCTTACCTTGATTTCAGGATGTCAGACTCTAGCAACTTGTATCATCTTGACTGATCACAAGCAATATTTTCTCAGTTAAAGAGCTGTCCATGGATAGAGAACTGGCATGTACGTCTATGCTATTAGAGAACTGGGGGAATTGGATCTGAGGCAGTGTGGGCTAAGGGAGCAACAAAGTCAACAGCTAGCACTTAAAGTGCTTACTGCTTCTCAGAGCTATGTGACTGAATGGCACATCATCTCTAGAACAGCAAAGGAAACTTAGAAATTTTCTCTGTAAATCTGAGCATACGAAAGAGTGAGAAACCTGGAAGCCTTACAGAGCAAGATTACCCTCAGTCATTGTCACAAGAAAAGGTGTAAACCTAGAGACAGATGCTATGGCTAGGCTTGGAAATGTTTATCCTGTATCATGGATGATATGATGTAAAACCCCATAGTAGACTCACTGAATATAGCAGGTTTAGTGCACTACGTTCTCTCTACAGACAATCTCTAAAACCTGCCTGTTTAAAAAGAACAAAACAAATCAGAAACAAGAAAGTATTTTAGTAAAGGTTAGGATTTGTTATTATGTCAGAATTTCAAATTAGCTTTAATAAAAATTTATTATTAATTTTTAAATTTTACAAACAAAAATTCTTATTTCTCATTATGTTCTATCTCCTTCACAAATGACAAACCACTGACATATGAATCAGTCTCACATCTATTCACTAGACAGATTCACTTTGTGATTAATGATGTTTAAATGTTGCATTCACATTCTTCCTACTTCTAAAAATGACTAATTATTACAGTTGTAGAAAATCCTTTACAAAAAAATCAAAATCAGGTAAGAAGTCTCTGGTTTGGAATTTCATTGATAATTTGAGCAATATTTTATATCCACTGGACAATGGGCTGGGATTAGGGAACCAATTTTCAGATTTGAGAACACCGCTTTCATTCATGGCTCAGTGCATATGAAGATGCAAAAAAAGATCAAATTTAATGTGGTGTCTCAAAAATAAAATGTATCAAAATTTTTAAATGCCAGATTTGAAACAGAATTCAAGGTTTATGGTTGAACAGTGAAAAGCTTTTCTATTCTAAATACTGTGAATCAGAATTTATTGGTCCCATCTTGTGCTCCTTCGCCTAAAAATTCATAAATACTATACGGGAGAGGAAAATATGTTTCAGTTGGATTGAGGGAGAGGAAAAAAATGTTTAAGTTGGATTGAGGCACTGTTAGCATTCCAAGTTCTTCTGTCTCCTCAAGGAATTATGCAGACACAGATCACATTCAGCATGTAAGTCTTGGCAAGCCTTGCCATCTTAATAAGAAGCAGATTCTTTCCTGACAGCAGGTACAATTTGGAGTAACAATATGTTGAGTGAAGAGCTAGGTAAAAGAACACAAGACTAATCATTATGGTAATTTCTGAAACAACGTATTAAAAAGAAAAGCATCTGATTTTTAGATGACCTACCCGCTCAGTATGGAGCTCTATAAGCACGTGGCGCTTCTGGAATGTAATTCCCTTCAAATGTATTGCTCATCTCTGTTCACTAACAGCTCTCTTCTAATACCCTGAACTTTAGCTTTGTTTTTCCTGCTTTGGTCTCTTCACTGAAAAAATGTATTAAACTGGATTGTGAGAAGTCAAATTATACTAGTAATTCCAATTATATTTCAATATTTATTTTATGTTAATGAGAAATGTCATAAATTCCTTCTTAACAGCAGCAAAGGTCTATGTGATCTGCTTCTCCATTATTTTCAGATTTTGCAATCCGCTTCTTCAATGAAGAGTAAAAATTTGATTTAGATAAGCACAATTATTTACATTTTTTCAGCACATGTTTCTCAGATGAACTGGAAAACAATTACAATGTTGATACCCAAAGGAACAGCAAAATTCTGGCAAACAGCAACCCATAAAGAAAATTTTAGCTAGCTTTTGCTTTCTTGTGTTCAATTCAATGCACAGTGGGTGCCTGTCTATCTTCTAATTCTGAAGAATATTTTCTTGCATGTTACCCTGTTTCGCTTTCAATTAATTTTTTTTTCACTTGACCACAGAAAAGACTTGCAAACTACTGTAGCTCAAGTATACCTCTAAAAGATCAGATTTGCCATCCATTATCAGTCCTCATCATTACTTCTTCACATTCTTTTTCAAACACAGTATTAATGTGTATGTAATTATGAGTATTTTACTTACTGACTCTTCTGGTTCTTTTATATTTCTCTGTCCTTCTCCTGAGGTACTGCAAGGATGGCTTCCAAACAAGAACTGTGTATAGCTTTCATTGCTATGCTTCCTCACTCCCTCTCCCACTTTGTTGATAAGGACATCTCATTTAGAAAGATCAGATATAGACAGTCTCAAAAAAAGTATTTTTCCACAACCTAAACCACAAGCTTTAATAATCATGCCTAATCTAAAGCCTTTCAACAAGCTCTTGGAATAGATGACAACACTCAAACTGAGAATATGTGAATAAATTTTAGTCACATTTTCATGAGGCACAGTACAAAATGCAAAATGCTAAATCTTAATAGATTCCATATAGAATCATAGAATCAATTAGGTTGGAAAAGACCTTCAAGATCATCAAGTCCAACCATTACCCCAGGACTGCCAAGACTACCACTAAACCATATAACTGAGGGCCTCATCTACATGGTTTTTGAACACTTACAGGGACAGTGATATCAGCACTTCCCTGGGCAGCCTGTTCCAATGCCTGATAACCTTCTCTGTGAAGAAGTTTTTTGTAACATTCAATCTAAATCTCACCTGCCACAGCTTGAAGCCATTACCGCTTATCTTATTGCTTGTTACTATAAACCCCCAAATATACTTCTAAAAAATTAAAATTGTCAGAGGATTTAGAGGCTAAGAAACACAAAAATAATAGATCTCTACTCAGTTTACTGTAGAACAGACAAATATCAAGACAATAATAATGAAACAACGGTCATAAAAGATTAATGATTTCCGGAAATTTACTATTAAAGACTGAGTCCTTTAGAAAAACATCCAGGCTATGAATGAATAAATATAGCAAGATAAAATAGGGATAAGTAAATGAATCAATGTTTTAAGTCCTGTATACTGGAAAAACTGATGTAATTTACACGTCTATATGTCAAAGTCTGTTCTTTTGGAACACTGCTGAATCATTCAGTGTTCAGCAACTACGTATTCTTCCTCACTCAAAACCCATTCTGACACAAAGTAGCTTTGAAAACACAAATCATCTACTCTGAGCAGGAGAAAACAGAATAATGTACTATCATACTGCAACCAAACAGAGATAGGAAGCCACAGTAACAGAACATAAAATATGGTGATGAAAGCTCAGGAAGAGTTTCTGTGAAATATCTGAAGGACCAGAACAACTGCTCGCATATTAGGATGCCCTCAGCCAATTGCGGAATTAACTCACAACGCTACCAATAGCTAAACTGGCAGCTCTTGGTGTAAGAGGGTAAAAGTACATATACACTTTGTTTATTTGTGTTGAGGATGATGGACTTCAGCTCCAGTGGTCCCAAGTGGTTAAAGCTATTCAGTCTAGGGAGGCTGAGGTGTCAGCTTCTAGGACAATAAATGGCTGACAGAAAGAGCTAATACAGGGTGGATGCAGGGTCCAGCCAACAACCTGATAACTTCTTTAAGAATCCTGGTCTCAGAGTTCAGGGAATATCATGGGGAAAGCCTAAGGAGAAAATCTGAAGCTACTCCAAAGAAGATGGACCCACCTAAGTCTCACCAACTCTAAGAACACCCTCAAAAATGGTGTGACTATAGATCAACATGCATGTTATGGATAAAGGTGGTCAGACAACCTGAGGCTGTGACCTGACTCTCCCCCAGAAGTACGGCTGATTCCTGACCAGAGGGCATAACTGGTTGTGGTTTGATTCTCTTAAAACTAGGTACATTCCAATCTACTTCTGTTTTTGCATTTTGCATATTTCATAATTGATGCTTAAAGACAAGAAAGTCCTTATTATAATCCCCCCCCCCCCCCCCCCGTAAACTTGATTAAATTAAAATAAAAATTATCAGAAGTTCTGTTTTAGAATCATAGAATAATTAGGGTTGGAAAGGACCTCATCTCATTCCAACCCCCCTGACATGGGCAGGGACACCTTACACTAAACCATATCACCCAAGGCCTCGTCCAACCTGGTCTTGAACACTGCCAGGGATGGAGCATTCACAACCTCCCTGGGCAACCCATTCCAGCGCCTCACCTCCCTAACAGGAAAGAATTTCCTTCTTATATCCAACCTAAACTTCCCCTGTTTAAGTTTTAACCCGTTACCCCTTGTCCTGTCACTACATCCTCTAATGAAGAGTCCCTCCCCAGCATCCTTACAGGCACCCTTCAGATACTGGAAGGCTGCTATGAGGTCTCCATGCAGCCTTCTCTTCTCCAGGCTGAACAGCCCCAACTTCCTCAGCCTGTCTTCATACAGGAGGTGCTCCAGTCCACTGTTCATCCTCGTGGCCCCCCTCTGGACTTGTTCCAACAGTTCCGTGTCCTTTTTATGTTGAGGACACCAGAACTGCACACGATACTCCAGGTGAGGTCTCACAAGAGCAGAGTAGAGGGGCAGCATCACCTCCTTCGACCTGCTGGTCACACTCCTTTTGATGCAGCCCAGGATACAGTTGGCTTTCTGGGATGCAAGCACACACTGCCAGCTCATGTTCATTTTCTCACTGACCAACACCCCCAAGTCCTTCTCCACCGGGCTGCTCTGAATCTCTTCCCTGCCCAACCTGTAGCTGTGCCTGGGATTGCTCTGACCCAGGTGTAGGACCTTGCACTTGGCATGGTTAAACTTCATGAGGTTGGCATCAGCCCATCTCACAAGCGTGTCAAGGTCCCTCTGGATGGCATTCCTTCCCTCCAGCGTATCAACCGAACCACACAGCTTGGTGTCATCGGCAAACTTGCTGAGGGCGCACTCAATCCCACTGTCCATGTCAGCAACAAAGATGTTAAATAAGACCAGTCCCAACACCGATCCCTGAGGGACGCCACTCATTACTGGTCTCCAGCCGGACATTGAGCCATTGACCACAACTCTTTGTGTGCGGCCAGTTCTTTATCCACCGAGTGATCCATCCATCGAATTGATGTCTCTCCAATTTAGAGACAAGGATGTCATGTGGGACAGTGTCGAACGCTTTGCGCAAGTCCAGGTAGATGACATCAACTGCTCTACCAGTTTTGATCATGGCATATTGTTTAATGCGCTTCCCCTACTTTCAGAAAACAGAATCTAGGTTTTTTTTTCCCAGTAATTTAAAATACATTGTGTGAAAGTACGACTTTGTGCAACATGAAATATTTACATGTTTTTCTGTTGTCCCTCTTGCATCAAAACAGTTCAGTCTTATCACTCAATTTTGTGAGATCAAGGAAAGAAACTCACTCAGGAAACTCACTCAGGAAAGCACCGGGGGTGGCAGAAAGGAGGGAGGGAAGGAAGATGTGTCTGAAAAAACAAAACTGGAAGCAGGGCAAGCTTGGATGCACCACGATGTGGATAACGTCTTTAGGAGCTTTTCTGAGGCAGCTGGACTGAAGGAAGGCAGAGAAGCACAGTGTACGGGTCACATGCTGTACTTCAAGACACACTGGCAAGCAGTCTGGTCTCCAAACACAGAAAACAAGTCCTTTCAAAAAGAAGATAATCAGACTGGTAGAGGAGACTTTCTGGAACATCCTAAACCAAGACCAAGTCCAGATTAACACCCATGATGTCATGTAGCAGGAGGGCATGGCATTAAACCACTGATGGTGAAACGACTGCAGTGCTGAGGCCCTTCTATTCAAAGGGGGATATCCATCCTTCTGTTCTGGAAGCAGGGCCCCATGATGAAGGGAAGATCGGGGTTATTACAGTGGGACTGCATTTAGAAACCTGGGATCAGGTGAGCTTGCAAGACCGGCAAGCCTTGCAAACAGGAGGACAAAACAGCACCACACAGTTGCTTACTGGATGTAAAGGTCATATGAAAGGCACAAAGACTGATAAACAGGTAAGAAGCACTGGGTAAAAGAAGCCTGCACTTCAGCTCTCCATGAGCACCAGCAGCACAGGGAAAGGGCAAGGGAAAGGTTTAGGAGAGAAAATCTAGAACCCTGCAAGGGAAGCTGAGGACAAGGTTTTCCATGTAGTTATGTACTTGTATACCACACAGGACGGCAAACAGACAGAAATGCAAAGAGGCTTGGCTATGAAGTGAGGTTTCATATTCACTATGGAGTAAAACTTTTCTGTGTGAGACATTAGATGCTGGAAACATGAAGCCTGTACTGGAGGGATGGAACTCATCTGAATCTTAAGGGAATCAACGTGTTAGCACTTCAAAATCACAATGTCATGAGTGACTTTCTTACTGATAAGTGGGGGCTGGAGGGAGGAAGGGTAGAAATGGTGGTTACAGAATAACACATGGTGTAGGATGAGTCTTCTACTATTAATGAAGACAAAGAAATTGTAAGACTTCTGCTTAGAAGTCCATAATAGAGAGTGCAACTTGATTCTGACAGCATGCAAGCTCTTGTTTGAACTCTTGCGACTAAAGACGCATTCCGTACGTGACCAGAGTGAACTCAGGTTCAACATCCCTATGTAAAAAAAATGGAAGGCTAGAATATCCTTCAGTCTCATTCAACTTCAGAGATGCAAACTACAGAAGCAAGAAAAGATTGTCTTAATAAAAAGGGCAGCAAAGATGCTGAATGCTCTCTCAGGACACTAAGGAGAGCACTATGGTAGTGCAAATCACCTACCAAAAGGAGCCTGAGGAAAGGTAAAAAGGAACTACAAAGATGAGAAAATTTTAAAGAAGTGTTTTTGAGGTCTTTGAAATCTCTATATCTAAAAAGTGAAGTTGGATAATGAAGGAGAATTTAAGAGTGGGCTTAGATCATCAGCTCAACATTGGCACAGTGAAATGATGTGATTCTACCTACAAGTAGCTAAAAGAGTAAAATCTGTCCCAAGTGTGGTGTAGTGAAGAGGAATTCAGAAGCCATCTAAAGCACTGATTGCATTAGACCCATGAGATGACTCAGTAATGGAAGAACCATTTGCATGGAGGTTGAGGGATAAAAGCAATGTAGTATTTAAATGGTTTCACAGCGTGGAAAGCCAGACAGAATCTTTGCATGGAGAGCATAGGAATTTTTGTGCATTTCTTGTTTTGTTCAAAGAACTGAATATACTTTATCTACATTAACCTACTGAGATGGATAAAACGGTACGATTTAAGAACGAAGTCACATCTGCACTGGGACTCAACAGTTACCTGTCACAGTTTCTAAATGCTCAGAAAGAGCACATCATTATTTCAGTGCAAGGCTAGAACAGACTCTGGAGCTAGCTACTAATCTCACGGAAGGAACAAATAAAGCCAGAGACTATTAATGGCCAAAAAAAAAAGAGCCGGTGCTTTGGATTTTCTCTCTCTGCTGGCACTCCCCTACCATCACTCTGGGCTCAGAAGCTGACTCAAAAGGCAGAGCTACCCTCACCTGTTGCATTCACAGCACCATCCTTAGAAAAGCTGTATGTGAACATGCCTGCAAAAATGCACAAGCTGGTAGGAAGACAAAGCACTACTATGTTAAAATGAGAGTGACATTAAGAACTTGCCATGGTTTAACCCCAGCAGGCAACTAATAACCATTTTCTAATCTTTGCTGCGTAAAGATATAGAGAGAACAATAATGAACTCCAGACAGTGATTAATGAATACTGGCTGATTTGCACCAACCAAAGCAGCAACTGTCAGATCTTTACATACAAATTATTTAAAAAGGTGAACATTATGAAACCGTTAGGAAAAAAAAAAAAAAGTAAGCCCCAGCAATAAACTCTAAAATAATAAGCCAGGAAAGGAGTTCAGCTTCTTGATGCTTTCTCTTTCAGCATCTAAGTCCATCTGAAACTGTTTAAAAAAAGAGACTTCTTAGACTTTGAGTTTATTGGTTGGACTTGATAATATTAAAGGTCTTTTCCAACCTAGCTGATTCTATGATTCTATTCTAACTAGTGACTGCCTGAGGTAAAATGAGATCACCAGCATGCCTTAATCAGGGAATATAATTCAGAAAAAAGCAGGCTAAAATAAATGTCTACTGAACAACTAAACAGCCTGAACAACTATTAACAATCACAGTATTCCAGCTACTTCATTGATATCAAAACATACACTTTGTGAAACTCAAATGTATGCTTCCAAAATACACTCAGATTATATATTAATCCCATCTGAATGCCCTTTCCATATCCTGTATTCAAAAGAGACCACAAACCCTCTTCATTACTGAAGAAGTCATTAAACTTTTACGATCACAACCAGACAAATTTCTGAGCCATTTTTGCAGATTTCTGGCAGTGATGCTACCTCTATCAAGTACATCAATTCAGAGTGAGAGAAAAGAGATCAAGATCATTAAGTGCCATCTTGAAAAATGAAATCTCATATACTGCAGTTGAGTTAACTTGGATAATATCTGGAACCCTCAATACAGAACTCACACACACTTCTTAAGTACATAAGACTCTGATTTAAATGTTTTTGACCTGTTCAACATGCTTACACTTGATCTTTTGTATTCTAATTTAGTGAAGTATGTGGAAATAAACTACATATCTAAACAACTAAATCCAAACTCTATTTTCAAGGCTTCCTATATATATTGTGTGTTAATACATATTTATTTTTACCTCAAATATATCAACAATGCATAGAAATCTGAGAAGCAATTCTAACCTGAGTCATTGCTTGAACTCTCATTATTTCTTTCTTGTTAAATCAGGCTGGTGTGACCTATTGTCCAACTACTGCAAATGTGGAGAGGAGATTCCTGGTAACTCCAGGGAAAATATCAAACTACAAAAAATCACCCATAACAATACTAGAGAGAACACCGGGTACCTGATATTTGGACTGTTTGGGATTTTTCATCCTAAAAGGTAAAAATCTTTCTGACACTTTAACATTTCCATAGTGGCTGAGCAGTTTCTGGTTTGAGGAATCACTGTGTTTTGAGAGACATCCAAAGAGATTACATAAAAAGTCAAAAAATGAAACTCAAAACTAGCCCGTATCAGGTAAATTTCTTAAACTGACTGGAGAAAAGGAATTTTTTTTAAAGCTAACCTCAAAAACTGTAAAACCAACTAAGAGAAATCCCAACATTACCTGGATTATATTTTAAAATAAAGTACACACAAAGCTTGCTTTTCAATAATTATCTGCTTCTTGTTATACTAGCTTATCAATTTCTTCCAGTTAATTACTATGGTGCTAGATTTTCTAAGTGCATTTTCCAATTAGTTCGTGTATTATTCCCCCTTAGATACAACCACTCAAGATGTTTTAAGATGTCAACAACAGTTCTGCCAACAGCAAGCTCCGTGATTTCAAGCAATACAAAGGGCATGTGTAGTGGAAATGAAATCACATCAGAAATTTGTTGTTAAATCTGTAATCCAAAGGTGTTTTCCTAGATATACACTCCTGAATCTGTAATTGTTTCCACAAGAAACAATAATTTACTTTAATTCTGAAGGTAAATTCTTAAGTACAGGGGAGCTGGAACTAGATGATCTTACGATCCTTTCCAGTCCTAACTATTCTAAGATTCTGTGATTATTCTAGAGCAACAGCAAGTAACTCCTAGAAATGCTATGTTACATATACTATGTAAAGAGCTGTGCAGCTTACTGTGCAATGATTGTTTCCTTTAAAAAAAAGTCTTCAGAAGAAACTGTAAAAGGAATACAGCATGCAATGGCTGTTGAACTTTCTGCAGGAGTCATTTAAAATAAAAATCCAATTTGGTAACAACAATCGCATTATATCTTCATTTTCTGAATTTGTATTATTATTAATATAGCATTTAATGAATTAGTATTTATTAAATATAAAACTAACATTAGTTGCTAAATGCTAAGAAGTGCTTGTTCAATGCATCAGCCAGATATACTAGCAAATATCAAGCAAATGTCAAGTGTAACCTCATATGCAGCAGAGAGGTCATTATTTATTTAAAGAAAAAAAGTATTTAACTGACTGTTACACTGTAAACACAGGCCAGGAAAGTAGATCGCAGAATTTAAGCTCTGAAATTATTCCATTGGGTTGCTGATTTATTTTTTTGGGTTTTTTTTTGTTTCTTTGTTTTTCTTTTTGAGAAGATAAAACCCAAACTACTATTCTGTACAGAATGGAAGTAATCAGGAAAAAGCTTGTCCAAGGAAGCTGTGAATGTTCCATCTCTGGCTGTGCTCACGGCCAGTCTGGACATGCCTTGGGCAACATGGTTTAGTGTGAGATGTCCCTGCCCATGGCAGGGGGGTTGGAACTGGACCTTATGGTCCTTTCCAACCCTAACTATTCTATGATTCTGTGACTATTAGGCACAAAGATACCTGTTGCTGAAATACCGCACTTCCTAGACAGCAGACGTCAAGGAAATTCTGGTCTCTGTTTATGCCCCAGATTCATTCACCACAGTGTTGGCAGGCAAGTACCTGATGTCTGAACGAACACCAGTGTGAGAAACACACTTGGCATTCTGAGCTGCTGTGAACCAGCTCCAGCTACGCTGCTAGCTAGCTTTATGCTGATGAACTGCTGCATGACTTATGTTTCTAGTTTGCTGTTAACTGCTGTTCACATTTTTAAACATGTTCAGGTGCCATTTTCACACTACAAAGTGGCCAAACTCAATGGCTGCCATAGCCTCTGTTCTGCTTAATACTGTTCTCCAGAATACTTTTAACCATGATCTTAACTTCCCAGAAAATCCTTACAGCAGTGACAGATTAAGCCATATGCAGGTTTTCTTTTTTTTGCCCTGTCACGTTTTAACACAGCTCTTGAACACTGATTTAAGTGCAGAGGAACTGATTACTATCATAAATCACTAGACGCAGAAAGTCTACATTTGCTCAAAACTCTCACAGCATCTTCCTTAAACCCCCATTTGACCTGCTTTACGCCTCTGCAACGACAACATGTCTCTGCAGGAAAGGGCAGTTTCCTTCTCCCCTCTTCCAAGAGCAGATGGCTCTGTGCTCCCATCCTGCAGCCAGTGAGAAGAAATCCCAAGGGTCTCTTCTAGTACCACTATATCCTACATGACTGTCTCTGTCTTTAAATAAATAAATTTGGCTTATTTCCCCTTAACCACATCAGTTTGTAATTTCCAAGTCAAATACAATTTTGCCTTTTTCTTTTTTTAATAAAAAAATAGTTGTGCCAAATCACGTTCTCTATATTCACTGGTAACTATGAGATTCTTCAATTTATAAGATTCCATCTAAGCACAACAAAATATAAAGTTAGCATATGCTTGCATTCTTTCCAAATTAATAATAAAGACAGAGAGTGGGACTGTTCCCAGCATTATGCTCCTGGCACCATATGCCTTGCTGTCTATCCCTACCATCACTGTCTTATCTTTTATTCTTTAAATAGTGTTTAGTTTTTTTCCTTACCCTATAAGATCAAGTTTTTATTTCACCTGCTGTGAATTCATGACAGATGGCATCAAATGCTATACAGACACACAAAGGTGACATCTACTCTACCTGATTTCTTCCAGATGAGGTGCTCCAGGCACCAGAGCAGCCCGTAGTACAGACTATGGTGAGGCAGCCTGTGACCCTGCAGCCCATGGACATCCATGGTGGAGCAGTTCTCCACCTGCAGCCCATGGAAGACCCCACACTGGAGCAGGGGGGATGCCTGAAAGAGGCTCTGGCCCCATGGGAAGCCAACGCTGGAACAACCTTCTGGCAGGACCTGTGCCCCCGTGGAGAGGGAAGCCCATGCTGGAGCAGGTTTGCTGCAGGACTTGTGACCCCGCAGGGGACCCACACTGGAGCATGGGAAGAGTGTGAAAAATTCCAAAGTAAAAAAAAAAATATTCCGAATTATGGCAAAATTTCTATTATTTTCTGTGATCAGTACCAGCACATACAGGACACACACAAAAAAAACACAAACCCAATTACCTTTCAGTAATGAATTACTGCACGTAATGGATTTTAGAAACTGATCATACACATTAAATATTAAATCAAATAATCTATGTAAACTGACATCTGCCGTTCTTCCTTTTTTCTTTTTCCTTTTCATGCATCCAGGTTATTCAGAGGTCTCACAAAACAGAGCTGAGTTTTCAGCCTCTGAGACTAAATCACAGACTGTGGGGTCAGAGATATAACCAATACTCCAACTTAAAATCTGTATTTATACCATTAATTCTTAAGTTGTCTTTTAGAATGGAATAATGTTGTGTTTTTAATAGCACTTATCATTTATTTACTAATTCCCTTACAATATACTGAGATAGTTTGTACATTAGACACATTTACATTAATGGAAGTTACCAGAGTGTTTTGAACATGTAGGCTATGAAGATATATTCCAATAGTACACTTAAACTGAATCTTGACCTTTTTTCTCTTTAGCCCTTGTTGCATGTTGTGCCAGTAAGAAAGATTCCAACATGGTTTTCCTAAACCATGGACAAATTTTTCTGTCAGAACTGTGTGACCCATTTCACCATAATCTATGGTGGTAGTGGAATAGGATGTGAATGAAATGACACTATCTGACAAACAGGTCTGGAGCTGTCAGCTAGCTACAACAACAAGCAATTTTTCATATCCGCCTTACATGTGTTCCTTAGTTGGCTCCTTAAGAGATAAAGGAGATTATCAAGGATTTGCAGTGCTGAGTGTTTAGTTGCCAAGAGTCTACTCCAAAGAAAATGTGGCATTGTTCTTTTAATCTCTAAACACTATTAAGTATTTCAGAACCAACAACTAGAAATGGTAAAGCAGAACATTAATGAAAGGATAGCAGTACTATGAGTTCTTTGCCAAATGTGAATGCTAACTTCACAGGAACAGCCCCTTTTGGAAAAAACATACATAATATATATAATCATATATATTATATAGATATTATCTATACAAATGCATATTTTGTATGTATGTTATAATATATGCATACAACTATAAATCCCTATATGCATGTATGTATACATATATACAAATATATAACAATTTATAACTTTCTGAAGTAGTATGTATAAAGAGGAGCAGAGTCATCAAACTCCATGGTATTTATGTATGTTTGCTCTGTTAATATGTGAAAACTTATACTGGATGTTGGATTTGATTCCTTCCTTTAACATGTCATTAGGATTCATAAACTAAACTCATTCTGCAGTATTCTTATAAATACAAGACACTTCACAGGTGATTAATATCTACCAAAATCCACAAGCAGGGGGGGAAAAGCCCAAGCCCTCTGTGGGTAAAGAAATGCATTTTGACAAGTCCATAGCAAATACCAGCTTTTGAAACTTGCTGTCCCCAAATCAGACTAAGCTTGCATTGTAGTCAATCAATTATAAACAGAATTAAAAATCACTTTGCTAAGAAAAACCACATACTGCAATCCTAGAGGAAGGTAATACATCTCTAGCTGAAACTGCAGACAGGTTTATTGCATCTGTGTTTGAAGTGCTGATCACAGCTGCTGGGACTTGTCTTGCATCAAACACACAAGTCATTTAGGTTGGATGACAAAAACCTACTGGGTTAGCTTCTATAATATTCTACAGCAAGTAGTTATTAATGCTGGCAGAGATATTTTGCTTGTTACTTTGTTCCAAGGGGACCACGTAACCTCAGATTCAGCATTATTTGTTCCATAGTCATGTTCTTTCTATTCAAGGAAAACTGAGCAACATATCCAGACTGAACACATTCTTCCATAGACAATAAAACTTCTTAACCTTTGAAAAAATGAAAATAGAAGATGTCATTACTCTTAAGTGAATATTATGTTGTGAAATAACTATCACATAAACTATTAGGTAAACGCTCAGAATGGGCCCTCAAATAGATTGGTCATGGGTTCATGGAAGACTGACAAATCCTGATAAAAACTACATTGAAGTAAAGACTTTTGTAACTGTGTGTTAAATCTCAGATAACCTTAATTCTGTGGAATCTTAATGAAGATTTTGCTTTTCCAACCGTAATGCCTGCACATAATGGAATTATCTTTAATTCTCAAAATGACAGGTAACTCTCCAGCCCTTTTGTTTATCCAGTGGTTCCTGTCACATCTGTTAAGAGTGACAGGCTTGCATAGTGAAGTTCTTGCTAAGATAAAGGGGAATAGCTGCCTCTCATCTCCCATAAATGATCTGGAAGAACCAAGTTTATGTATTGGAGGGCAGCTCAGAAACCAGATCCGCTCACATCTTGGTATTTTCCTATCCATTACCCTGAAGTACACCGCAATAATGTGTCTGGAACTGAACATCTATTACAGGCTTCTAATACTACCTGACCACCTAAAAAAAGCAGCTGTAATCCTAGACATGAAACAGCAGTCTCCATACCCTAACCAGCAAATGAACATAGACCTGTCAATTGCTGTCAATCACCAATCAACTCCAGGGCTAGAGCACACAGCTGTATATCCAAGAAGTCGCCATTTGTGTCAAGGGACGCTGTGACTCGCTATGAACGAAGCCTCACCTCCCCTCCCCCTGCCAACATTGAAGATAAAAGTTTTTTAAATGATAACACCAAAAATTACTTCACTGAAAAGCATGCTGTAGCCTGTATGCAAACAACCAGATGGAGAAAGGAGGCAACTTTCATTTGCATAACCATTTTAACTGGAAATGCTTTGCAAACACAGCATTAACAGCATGTAATATATCATTGTTACTACAGTGGCATCTCCAAATAGCACCGATGGGATCTAGGCCTCGTTATGAGATGTACACTATAAATGTATATGTAGAGACATAAACCATACTTTAAAAAACCTTTCATCTATTACAGAGTATCATCTACCCCAACTGACTACAACACAAGGAAAGAGAACAGATGGTTTAGATGGCAACTGTAAACAATTTTTACAGATAGCTAAACTGCTCCTAATTATATCAGGTTTGAGATCTCCTATCACACCTTCACAATTTATAGTATGTAGCCCCTTTAACTGCCCTATAAAATTATCTATAGGCTCCCTGTTTCTAGTCCAACACTTTGTCAACTGGGGATTTTCCTTGTTCTCTCTGCTTTTCCAGAAGGTATGGAAAAGGGTTTCCCCTTAGCTAGAACTAATTAGGAAAGGACTGGACAAAATAGCAGCTCAAGTAGTAAGCTGTAGTGGCAAGGTAATGTTTTTGCCTTAAAATCCCTCATTGTGCAATTGCACCTAAGACTTGACTAGTCTCTCAAAGAGCCAAGGAACTGGAGCCTCAAAGGTATCCCACTCGAGTCTCCTGCTACTGGTAAAGGTAGCAGGAGAGACCCTGAGTGTTGCCGTATCCCTGTCTTCTCACTGCTCCTCCCCAATTTTAATGGAAAATGAGTGGTCAGTTATGATTAAGCTCTTACTGTTTTTGCTGCTTCTGTTTACAGAAGAAAGAGTAAAGGTAACTGTAGAGAAAACTTGCAGAGGAAAAAAATGGATCATTTGTTACCTTGTCACCTGCAGTGACACTTCTAGGTGGTGACCATGCTGAAAAGCACCACCCTAATTTAAGAGCTTGAGTCTCCTCTTAGCTTTCAGAAAACAATGTTTAAGAACTATACCATAGATCACTATTATAGTTGGGAGTTTTATCCTTTGATGTAAGCAAAAATTCTTCCCTGTGAGGGTGATGGGGCACTGGTACAGGGTGCCCTGAGAAGCTGTGGCTGCCCCATCCCTGGCAGTGCTCAAGGCCAGGCTGGATGGGGCTTTGAGCAACCTGGCCTAGTGGAAGGTGTATGGCAGGGACAGGAGTACAAAGCATCAGTTACATGCAAAAAAGAAAAAGAGCACATGTGACTTATGTTCAAATGCCATCCTGAAACAAGACTATGCTGAGCTCATTCAACTGAGCTTTTTTTAAACGGAGATGTTACACTGATAGACGTATTCAATGCTGATTACTTGGGAGACACAGAAACCCAAGAAACCCAGCCTAAACAAACCAGACACACTAGGGAAAAAGTGCTCGACAGACTTTAAGAAGCAGAACAAAAAAATGCTGTTCACATACACCAGCACTTCTGTTAGGCTTACTTCTTTTGCTAGCTGGTGTATTAGGTATTCTATATACTTGAATTGAGTTTAAAACCTAGTCTTATCAAATTCCATCAAAGCCTTAGTAACCAAGGGAAACATTTTTCTTCCATGAGAAGCACTGAAAAGTATCAGACCTGAGTGCTTCAGGGACTGTTTGTCTCCCATGCTAGCCTTCCTACCAAGGACAATATGAAACAATAATTAGCTGGGTTCAGATTGTAGCAAAATAAATACAAAGTCATCTGAAAATTAAACTGGTTTAAGCTGCAGCTAATTAGAAAGCCAACAGATACAAACAGGGAATACAGAAAGCATTTAAGGAGTTCTAGAAGACTGATGGATGAAGATCCAGAGAGGAAAAGAATGCTTTCATGAGGAATAAAGACAGAACAAACAACTACGAAGGGACAAAAGGACAGCTGTCAACCTTCGAAGTATGAACTCTTGGCATGTTTGCCCACTGCTTAGTACTACTTTAGTCCCCAGCTTCCCATCTTCTTCTCCTTTAAAAAAAAAATAAAAAAATCTACCCTGCCTTTAGTACATTATGTAAGAATGTAAAGTACAGTAAAGTGGCTTTTGTTCCTGGAACAGTAAGTTAGCAACTCTATTCTCTAGCAAAAGACAGTAATTCCCACAACTAACTGTTCTGTATTTCACATCACCAACGTTTTCTCTCATAGACTCTCTAAAAAACTTTGATTAATGCACCTCAAATTCTTCATATATATACATATATGCATGTCTGTCTCTCTGTATACACACACAATTTTGTAATTTTGCCTGAAATGTATGAGTCCAATCAAACAGCTGACAAGACTGATTGACATGAGCTTCAGATCCAGTTGCCCAGGCCTTGAACTTGACATGCCCTAAAAACCTCCAAGGACTGAAATTGCAGCACCTCTCTGGGCAACCTCTTCCACTGCTCGAGTGCCCTTGTGGCAAAAACTTTATCAGGCCTCTTTTGCAGCAAACCTGCTGCAACCTTTGCCTCCTTCTCCTTCAACCATACATCGCTGTGAAAACTCCTCAATATCCTCTTAGGCACTGGAAAGCCATCATCACGTCCTGCCTCAGTAAGATCCATTCTCTCATGCTCTCTTCATAGGACACATGTTTTGGACCCCTGCTCATCTCTGGTGCCCCCTCCACTGAATGTGCTCCAGTTGATGCATTTCCTGAACCTGGTTGTGTGTGTGTGCAAAACTGGGCAGCCAACCAAGTTCTGGGTGGAGGGGGATAATGACTTCCCCTGATATCCTGGCTGTGCCACTGTTAACACAGCCCAGGGCACTGCTGGCTCACACCCAGCTTGTGCCTGCCAAGGCCCCATGTCCCCTGCTGCAGGACATGGCATCTGTTCTCCTTCAATTTCTTAAGGTTCTCTGCTGGGTCATTCCTACAGCCTGCCTAGGTCTCTTTGGATGGCAGCCCTCCCCTCGAGGAAATCAACTGGTCACACTAATTTGGTGTAATCTGCAGATTTGAGTAGAGCATTCTCTGTTACTTCCACCAGGTTACTGATAAAGCCATTAAGCAGGAAAGGTCCCAGGATATTCCACTTGCTACTGGCCTTCAGCTGTAGTATGTCCTTTAAACACTGCCCTCTGAGCCTGACTATAAACTCAGGTTTCTACTCACTGAGCTCTTGTGTCTTGCAGACCATAGCATCATCAGTGTTGATAAAAGAATACTATGCGAGACTGTGTTGAAAGCCTTACTAAAGTCAACGACGTGCTGCTATTCTCCCATTCTCAAATCCAGTTACTTTGACAGAGAAGCCAACCGGGTTGGTCAGGCATGATTTACCCTAAGTAAATCCACGGTGACTGCTTCCAATCATCTTTTCCTTCTCATGCCCATATCTTCTATCAGAAAGACCCACTACACCAGACAAGGTCACTTTACAGTCCCATTTCATTAACTCCATGGGCACATAATTTTAAAACTCAAAATCTAAAAAATAAGTAAGTAATTGTGATGTCAATGGATGCTTTGTGGGGGGAATACTCACCCCAAACCAACCCATGTCACTAATTAGTTCATTTCCCAAATTTCTAAAGCCTTCTAAGCAACAGAAAATTGTTCTACAAAAAGGCAGACAATACAAGAACACATTCTACAGACACAGAAATTTGGCCAAGAAGTTCTAGATATTAAAAAGCCAAGTAAATGTAACATTTGAAAATAAAGTATTTGTCCTCTATTTATTTACAGAAGGTAAACACAATACAGCATTACCCAGATCTCAGATAAACAATTCACAAAACTTATATAAGCTGGAATTCTCAGGCTCTGATTTTTGTTAGTAAGTATATATTCATTGAATAGATCTCAGTGATGGAAATACTAACACATGCCATTTCTTTGGTCTTTTCATGTGACTTAGTGTTAACATGAAATAATACCAACCTCTGTAATTCAGACTGAAGATAATTAAAACTACCCAAAAAATCTAAGTATCTTTCAGATAAGCTTCTTCCCTACTGTGCCCAGATAAACAGCATGGCTCTATTCATCAACTGATGACAGGTTAGACTTAAACCAACTTCAACTATGTCAGGCAGTGATGTAAAACCACAGGAACTGAAACTCTAAGCTCAGACAGGATAGGTGCACAGTTAGGATTAAACTACTGGTCAGCAGCCAGAAAAGGGTGACAGCAAATGTGACAAGCACAGGAAAAACAGAAATCCCAAGAAAGCAAAACCCACAGTCCCAATGAGATATAGGTCTAGACCACTGGAAGGGAGAACATGATGCCAAGGTTAATTTTCAGACATCAGCAAAGTTACTGCATGGAAAGGCTAGACTTTGCTAATTTGCATAAGGAGTGTAACATCTGTATTGGTCCTCACGTGTGCAAAGGTCTAGTCCACAATACGACAGTCAATAAATCATCTACCAAGAAACCATAAAGTACACATGGATCAAACATCTTTGCAGGAGCAAAATCACAAAGAAATCACTACAGTTGTGCCTGATTTCAAGGAGAGGAATCACAGCAGAGTAAAACAGCTTGAGAAAAAGAGGTTAAGAGGAGCAGCTAACGGTATCTCTACCATCTGTCAAGATTTAGCACTGTTTAGTACACTAAAGTTTGAGACAAATATAAGCTAAAAAAGTTATCATTAACAGCAGGGAAAATGGCATAATTAGAGATCAAAAAAGCAGTCTTCAGAAAACTTGGAACTGTATTTGAATGAGGAGGAAAAAACCCCAAACAGGTCAGATGTAGAAAATGGGGCAGGTTGACCCAGTGGCCGAAACAATAGCTCAAGAACAACTTTCAGAAGGTATAAAAGGGAATGACAAATCCTTTCTCAAGGATATCAAGAGCTGAACACACTCCTGAGGAGTTCATGTTCAAAATGCAAGGTATAAAAATATCGTTCATGAAGATAAAAGCAAGAGTAGATGAGCTGCACATATTCATTATTGCTGTGTTCAGTGGGGGAAAGGTCAAAAAGCTCTTTAAAGGAGCTCACTAAGAAAACTGTCTCAAACCCAGTGCCACAGAAGGGGGAACGGAGCAACCGAATGAAACACAGAACGACAAAAGTGCTAGGTGCAGCTGTCAAGGAATTAGTCAACAGGACTCCCTGGGAAACTGCCACTTCCTATACAGCACAAGAGCTCTTGATCTCAGGTGTAAAAAATCAGGAAAGGAAGGCAACAGACCATCGTGGATGAGTCAAGACCTGCTGGTCAAACTAAGGCGCAAGAAAAAAATGCACAGGCAGTGGAAGCAGGGAAGAGCATAGGGATGCTGTCTAATCGTACAGGGATGGGGTCAGGAAAGCCAAGACACAGCTGGAGCTCAGCTTGGCAAGAGACCCAAAGAAAAATACGAAGGGCTTCTACCGGTAATAGAAGTTAAGGAACAGCTTCCACAGTATACACTACTAAATACATGCGGAATGTCTCAACCTGGAAAAGCAATGACTTACAGCACATGTGGTAGAGATCTACATAATTACAAGTGGTACAGTACAAAAGGCAGTATGGATCTATTTCTATAGAGGTGCTCAGTATGAGACCTAACGGATATCTTATGAAACTCTTAAGTGGAAGGTTCAAAAAAAAAAATCTTCGCACAAGGTGCATATAAGCTGAAAAACTCTTTGCCACACAATGGATGCTAAAGCTTACACATGTTCAAAGAGAGATTAGGCAAGTTGAGGAATGACAAGTCCATAAAGGAGTACTAAGTGTAACACTGCAGGTTCCTGGCTTATGATACGTGTCTGAGACAGCAAAAGCTTTCTTCATAATAACAGTAGGCTTGCTCTGTCCTCTTCCCCAGGCATCTTAAGTGTTGGCTTCTGTCAGAAGGGATACAGGGCTCAATAGACATTTGATTTTAGAACTATTAATCTGATGTTACATTGCTTTCTCTTTCAGACAACATTTAAAATCTCACACAGAAGTCAATGGCAATTTGCAAGGAGGGACTGGAAATACATCTGTCTCTAGCATGTTTAATAGTGGTATAAAAAGCATAAAGTAAGCAGACACTGCATAACAGATGGACATATATCCACTTTAACAACACTGCTTTGGGTTGTTTCACACCAGTTCTTTTAATCTCAGCTGCTCTTGCACCCTATGATAAGGGTAAATCATGCAATATATGAACATTTGAAACCTAATGAAGACAACCTTAATTAAATGAAAAAGGATTCATAAAAGATCTACATTGAAAAAAAAATTAGGGAAGTTAGCAAAATATTTAATTGTGCACTTTTTAGATGTAGTATGATTAGCAGTATCTTGTCTTACAATGGATTTCTAAGTCAGCTTCTCTCAGATCTTAAGTGGCAACTGATTTTAAAACCATCAGCATTTAATAAATCCAAAGCCCTGGAAAGCACGATTATGCTCTTGCTTGACAACAGTTATAACTTTTGCCAGTCAAACAAATGCCCTTAGGAAGACATTTCCAGTGCAAAGTGAAGAAAAAGCAACAAAATATCATGCCCCATTTCTTTTAAGCACAAGTTATTAATGTAATTTTAGGTGGTTTAAAAAATATTATTCAAAATAAATGGCCAGCATCAAAACAAATGCTATTTTCTTAAAAGTGCTCATGGTACCCAATTACACCCACTCTGAACACTGACCTCAGCAATTGCCCAAGGTTTTCACTTCCAGTCCACCTCTACAGTCCTTGCAAATACCTCAGGAAATTCAGACTTATTCTTAGGACCACATAGCTGGATCACATGATCTTTTGCCTTCTCCCTCCAAGAAGTTCCGAACCAGCCTCTCTTCTCCTTTCACTGAGGGACTGGTCTACAGTGCACATACCCCAAGCAAACTTCATAGCCAGACACAGCATGCCCACATCACGCATGCTGATGCACATCAGCAAAACCTTATAAAGAGAAACAAGCTTTGAACCTCTAGAATAGCACCCTCCATACAAGATTATGCTCCTTTCAGGAATGCTTCTTCCTGATTCAGATGATTAGCAAATGCCTGTAAGTGTAAGAAAGCTGCACATGTTGCCTTTGTGTGTGCGCAGATGCACTGGTGTACAAATACCTGTCTGCCTCCAGTCTTTAAGGCCTGTTCTATAGTAGGGACCTTTCTTAGACAGATTCTACATCTCTCTTTCTCTCAAGAGGACGCTGTAGAAGTCACATTTTAATTTACTATAAAATCAATGTGTAAATAAAAAGATTTAAAATAATTCCTTGCAAGACTACTAAGGATGTTGCTTTAGGGAATTATGAATCCTTAAACTGTGTCTGACTGCAAACAAGGGTCCAGCTTATGCATGCTGCTATTTGGTATCAACAGCAATCTTTAAAGTAAAAGCAAAGAAATTGATAAGTGGTGCGGCCTGATGTGAATATGCAAATAATATTCTAACAGGCCCCTGGCACCAGGTGACCCCTTTTAGGAGACTGTGCCAGCAAGAGATGCTAAAGCTTCTTCATGGGCTTGATCAATCTCTTTAGCAAGCTCTGCATTCCTTGCCTCTTTCTTACATACGTGTTTGTGTGCATGCACACATGTAAATGACGAAAGGAAATCAACTAGAGCCCTGAATATTTTCCTAGTATTTGACCTCTAACATTTCTATCAGCTAAGGGGAGATATCCATAAAGCAAACTAGTATTTCTTGTCAGCTTGCTAGAGATGAATAAAAAACTACCCAAACGTATGGCAACCTCAGTGCATAAAATAAGCCAAGATAACTGCCTTTGCAGAGCAGTTACCCCTTAAGTTCAGAAGTTGGGCATTTAGCCACCTAACGCAGCTGATTATGTGACCTTGTTTCAGACTATTAGCCTGCAAGGACAAGCTCATCTCGTTTGATAAATAATATATCTTTCATCAGTAATATCCTTTCTTCACCAAGCTATAAAAGCACAGGACCATTCGCCTTTGTATAAAAACCTCAACTACCACTGTTTCCCTGAACTGGAAGAAACAACAGATACTACAACTGTGGGGGAAAAAAAAAAAAAATTGAAGAAAATGCACTAGCTTTGAAGCACTCCTTTCAATTTTCTTAACAGTCTTTAACCAAACTAGGCTTCAAAAATTTGCAGCATCCAGCATTTCTTTCATTTCAGCTTTTCCCTTTAGTAACAGTGGCACTTCTGACAGCAGGTGGATTCCCACAGACAAGGACTGTTTTGGATTTTGAACAAAAAAAAACAACAAACAAACCCAAACTTGTCATGCCATTATTCTACTCCTCTACTTTATCTGGATAAATCTTCTGGATATCTTTAGGATAGCTGCAGTTTTGGAGATAAAAACATCCCAGAATGTTTGGCATACGGAATTATGTTTTAAAATCTAAGTGATCACTTTCATCAAGGAAAACAAGATACATATTTGCGAAACGAAGTAGTATTTTTATGGAGATGCTTTAGCACACTTTGCATGCCTCTTTTTTTTTTTCAAATCTTACAGATCCCAGAAAATCAGACTCTTAAATAATCCATTTTATTTTCTAATGGTCTGTCAGCAAATTGACTGCTTTTCATTAGCTGGTAGAGAATCAGAGAATAAATAGAGTAATACTCCATCCTGAAGGTCTTTCAGAGAAGGATTTTCCAGGAAGACTTCATTTGCTATGCTACTCTATCACTGCCTACATATGAATTTTGGCTAAGAGCCCATTGTTGTTGTTTTGGTCACTCCCTCCCCACCACCCCCCCCCCCCAAAAAAAAAAAAAAAAAAATTGTGATGTACCTGAAAAGATATTTTGAGTCTGGCCTGAGAAAATGTCTGGTCAGTGACAGCTCTGCTTCACTAAGCCCCACACTGAAAGACACTGACTCATTCCACAGCAGCTATCTTGGGAGATTTATACATCAGTGAAGTAATGATGAAACCCCAACATCATCTTCCCTGAGCAGCAGGAGGATATGCAAGCTGAGATTGTAGCAAAGCTTTCCTACTTCAGATTCTGAATCCTCACAGAGCTGCTCTTCTGACTGATCCGTTAACATTCTTTATAGCCAGCCACCAGTGAAGCAGGAAAGAGAGACTGTCCTAAAACAGCAGGTCTTTGTCATGGTAGCTCACCTTGAGGCAACCACACAGCCACACTTGCTCTTTCTCAGTGAAAAATAACCTTTGTAAAAAAATCACAGAGATACTATGCCACCTAATTTCCACATTATGCACCCAAATTCAAGCCTGGAGATGAAATAATTATGTCAGTTGAAGCTGAACAGCAGGCAATGAGCAGGCACTTATTTCAATTGCATCTAAGGTGTCGAACCCCACCAGCATAGCTCAGAGTCCTCAGGTCACTGGGACCTTACTGGGTCCCCACACAAAGGAACCAAGTGGTGCAGACCTATGGCTAGTTTCACTTGCATCAGGTCTGAACTCTGGCCGATTTCAGTCCTTAACTCCGAACCTATTTCCTTTCCTTTAAACAAAATGGTTTTTGTGGCCAGGATCTTTTATATCTGTCACATTATTATTAAATGATGCAATCAAGATAAGCAATCTACACATAAAACTCCAAAGAACAAATTATTAGAAAAACTGAAGTAATCTTAAAAAGCATTCCCTAGTAACACCTTGCAATAGAACAGATAGGAGGCCACATCCAAGCTTCCTAAACAGTGTCAGTCTAAAAACCTTGACGATTTATTTGTATGTTGTACAGTATCACAATAGTAATTAACATTTCAGAATCTCATGAACTACTTCTACCTATGTAAGGTAAGAAACGCTCAGAATCGACACAAGCAGTTTTCCCTTCTGGATTTTATGTAAGCAAAGTCTGTAAGCAGGGCACAAAAAAATACTGTAGTGGGAAGGTGTAAAAGACACAGATGATGGGGAAGCCCCCTAGGGAAGTTGATTTTAATACAGATCTTGCACTGTACTCCAGAATATCACAGCGTTAGGAAAAAAGTACATTGTTTTATCATCGAAAAGCCCAGATGGCCACCAAGGAACAGCTGTTCAAGATAAACTCTAGTATCCCACGGGATTTTCAGTTTAATAATATGAAGCCAATTATAAATCTGAAAAAGTAAGCCAACACCTTTTTTGATCTGAAGTCCAGTTAATCTTTTTCAATGTACAGGAGGAGAGACATGGGTATCAGAAAGAATTAGCATTCTGCAACTCTCATGGATGTATCAATGTGCTATATGACAAACATCTAAGTGTCATGGTGGCTGTTTTTCAAATGATGCGATATCCCCATGCTGTATAGCAAATGTTCATAAACAGACTATGTAACAGAAGCACAATTAAAACTGCCTTTTTTGGGGGGTTTTGTTTAAATTTAAATCACAGTATTCAGCCTTTTTCCCCTGGATTTTTTTAGTAGCAATGGACCTGTATGCCTGAATTTAACCTGTAGCCAAAATGACAGTTATATAGCATGAAACCAATACTTTTTAATGAAAGCTGGGCTACAAGATTTCACATGCTATACAGCTGCTTTTTCACCATCATGCATGGCTGAACAATGCAACTACAATTTGGAAGCCTACTCACAACTCATTTGTACAAATGACAGTATCGCTACTCCCAAACCTCTATGGAGACACGGAGCAGGTATTTAACCACCATAAAGCTCAGCAGACGCAGTTTATAATCAAACTCTGTCAAGCCATCTGAAAAATAAACCCCAACACCACCATAACAACTAAACACACAGAAAAAACCCAAGTAAAAACCTTTAAGGAGACGCTTTCAACCAATGAAAATATCCCTCCCCCCTGCAAATGCTCCAGGTCAACCCCTTATCCCACTTCTCAAAACCCTATCAACAATTACAGGATGAGTTCATGCTGAGGCATCTTTCCAGTAAGCTCTGTACATGAAATAGAAGTATGAAGTATTATGACTACCTGTTACAAGGAGTTAAGATAATACTATCTCAAGAAATTTCCAAGAATTTTCCAATTAGCAGATAAGGGGATTAAGGAAATCAGGTAAATATCACTGGGCTTGAAGCAATCCTTGACGATAAAAACAATATGGAGCATGGCTTTATAAGCACAGCCATAGGATAACTAGCAAGATCACCTGAAAGAGATCATGTAAAAAAATATAACTTATCTCCAAATACTGGAAATAAGACTGCAATCTATATGAAAAATCTGTGTTTATAACAATCCAAAAAGCAATGCTTTGTTTCATGGATAAGGTTGAAACAGGAAAATACCTAAACAAAAACTATCACATACTAAACTGTGACTCTTTTTCACAAGCCAAACTGGATTAGTACATGCTGGGGCTGCAGAGCAGTGCAATGACCATTCCGTGACATGACACAGGCCGAGTTCTGTACTGGACAGTACAAACAAAAGATGAGGGGTACCACATGCCTTTTTTTATCCCCCCTTTTCCTTCTCTGTAATTCCTTTCCATCATAGCCCTTCTTGGACTTTCAGGTTAAGAATGTTTCTGTGATAAACACACAAATACGTAACACACACATACGTACAGCACTTCCCTTAGAACGATTAGTCTTCTGAATGGTGCGTAAAATTTGCAGAATCAGAACCAACCCATGCTAAAAATAATATACTCTGTAAATGCAGTCATGCATTCAGATACTGTCCTCTGGAAGTCATAAAGACGGGTGTATTTCTTTCACATACAGCAACTAAATTTTCTTGACAATCTGACAATTTTTTTAGAGAATTCAGTAATTTCAGAGTAAGCACAAGCTACAGTTTATGCTGACAATTCAAAGCAGTTTTCAGCTATAGCTGCCTCACCTATCCACTGAGACAGCAACTGATAGCCTCTCATTTTTCAGATTGCTTTGCAGAACAATCTTGGTTCTGCACACTGTTATCAAAACCCAGGCTGCCTGGCTCAGATTCGTATTACATTATTTATGCTTCCTGCACAACAGTAACAGCACTGCATGTTTATCTTTACTGAAAAGTGGCATCACCTTCCACACTAGGAACTTAGAGGGGTTAGAAACAATTTCCATTCCATTTTATCTCTATGGACCAGTAAATTTTAGAGCATTTCTTGTGAATCATCTATAACAGAAAGTATAGTACCTACGTTACAATCAACTGTTCGAACATAAAAGGCAAATTTTGCAAATAAAATGGAAGTTTCTTCTCCCAAGACCTCAAAAATGCTCAGGCATTTATATAATTATTTTCCTTTAAAAAAGATGGGTAAATTAACTTAATTTAAATATACTGGCATGAACTTGCTTAAGGAAGTAAATGATTACCACAAAGTCTTAAATTTCCAACCCATACAGGTTGGACTTGCTAGCAAAAGTATCTAATTTCAACAATATGTAAACCAAAAAGAAACTCTGATTGTGATTATGTAGCTTACCCTTAGCTCTGCTATCCTGAGTACTCAGACTCACAAAACCTTTACATCAGTACAATCAGCTTGTGACTGCAAGCAAGGATTACCTTTCCCTTCAGACATGGTTTGTTACTGTATCACATTCTTATCTCCCAACCCAAGCAAGTTCCATGGAAACGAACATCCAATTGCTAGAAACAGGGGTTTTCCCCAGTTTTGCCCATTATGTTTTACTGACTACATTGGAAACAAAACTTTGGCAAACAGTCAGTGGATGAAATTTCCCATCAAGTTAGTAGTTACTAATTCACAGTGTGAACTGTCATCAAAACAAACAGCAAAGTTGAAATTATACAGTAAATGAGCTTGTGAAGAAAGCTGTCCTATATGAAAGCACTGAGAATCCTCCTCTCAGGATTTTATACTCCAGATACTCCTCAGATATTCTATACTCAAATTCTACTAAACACAAATTTTGTTCACGTATTTAAAAGCACATGTTAGTATTTCAGAGTGCAATGGCTGAAATGCAATTGCATGACTTCTAGTCATAAAAAGCTGTAGAAGGGCACATAACTTACTGAATTCACCTATGCACTTCTTCAACCATACAAGAATAAAAAGTCAAACTATGGAACAAATTGAAATCTGTTTGAAGTAATTTAGAATATTCAAATTCTTCTGTAAATTCAGAATTAAGATGGAAAGAAAACTCATCTCAACTGACACGAAAATAAATGCAGAACAGCAAACATTTCACGAATGCCAAACTAATTGGTCATGGTTTTGTATAACTTTCAACTTTACTAAATCTGTTGCAAGGAGAACCCTCAGACCCTTTAATGAGTTCTCTTCCATGAGGAAGGGCAGACTTCACTCCTTTTCTTGTTTAAGCATAGACTTCTTCTGCAGGAGTCCCAGAGTAACTGAGATCAGCTTGCTATACCCTAAAGCAAGTAACTGCAACGTCAAGTCATTACTTCCAGGTCAGCCATACTTCTGAAAATATTCATTAGCTTTCGATGACAGAAGATTCCTAATCCCTGCTTTATTTCCACACCCCCACACACCCCCCCATATGGTACTCCATATGGCATACCACAAATTGCACGCCTCTTCAATTCTGCTCCAGTATTATTACAATACGTGGAGTAGACACGGGGAGGAAGGAAGGCAAAAAAAGTCATCCTCTCCTAAGAACCCCTGGCTAGCCCCAAGATCAAGTAACCCCACGCGAAAAGAATTATTTCCTACCTATAAAACAACCACCAACCATGTTATCATCAGGCTTTGTGCACCTTTTAGTCATCAGTATAATATGCCTACACTCACTAAACCCTAAGGTGAAGATAAGTTTGTTAATTATATAATATAGATCCAGGAACTTTGACAAATAAAATCCAGACACCATCACCAGTGCTGTTTCTGAGAAGCCTGATACACACAAAGGGCTTTTACCATTAACTAATATATAAATAATTTCTCAAAAGCAGTTTAACTGTCCACACTCACAGCTTCTTCTACCAACTGCAACATGGTCGTCCCTGTTAGACCTGCTTCTGAAAACCTCACGCTCTGCCAGCCAGAAAACTGCCTCGAAGCAAGGGGACAGAATTCACACTCAAGCAGAGAACACTTTAGAGTTGAAAACCATGGCTGATGAGATGACTGCGCACTCTAGCACACACCACATTACTAGAGGCTCTAGAAATGGTGAGAAAGGGGAATTAAAGGCAGATACCAACTGCCATTCCAAGCCAGCTTTATTTGGCAGGACACACGTACGCTACAGTTCCCCCAAATGTTAGACAGAAACATCCAAGTCCTGCAGGTAATACTTCAAATCTGAAGGGTTCAGAAGCCTAGGAGCCAAAAATACCTCTTAGGATAAAATCAGCAAGAAACAAATTTACAACTAGGAGTATTACTCTTGGAGTTCACATGTAAGTCTACTTGACTGTACGTCTTGAGCATTTTTCTGCTATTCCCTTGACAAATTTAAAGGAAACATTTCCATGTCAATCTTCTGACCATTTTAATTCATACTAGTTTTATATCTGTCACTCTCCTACACATTTTTAGTTACTTGTTAAAGATCACTCAACTACATCTAGTTGAAGTGTCAAACGAGAACACGACAGGAAGAAAATAATCTATTCTAAAAACTTCAGAGACTAAAGTCTTTGGTTTGCAGGTCAGGTAACGCACAAGGAGGATTCTTCAATTGAGTCTTATTAGGTTTGTATTATTGCAGGGGGGTTGAGATTCCACAGTATTACCCCCCAAAATATAGAGAATTTGCTTTATTACTTCCCCTAATTTTGCAAGCATTCATGAAGAGTAGTCTTTTACCATAGGCTATAAAACCTAATTCTTCATTAAGCATAATGAGAGTCTGCTTCCTACCTAAAAGAAGGAAGCATCTTGTATGATGCAACATGCAATCATTTTAAATTATCCCACAACTCCTCAGCAAAAGGGATTTTAACCCTAAAATGTAAAATTAAAACCCTACTTAAAGATAATTGTCCTTAAAAAGGTTCTGTTCAATTCAAACAGAATTCTGCTTTCCATGGTACTCCACAGCCACCATGTGCTTAGGCTAAAAGCCCTACTTAGTAATATGTATATAGATATATTCATAAACATGTATTTGCATGTATATATATAGTAAGTTAAGCTTAGCAAATGCTAAGTGTGGCATGGTAAACAGATCTATTTTTTTTCCTGAGTTAGTTAACTAGACTTAATACTTGAGCATTTAGATTGTTAGCCTATGTGAAAGACATGCTGTTCTGTTATTCCAGCAACCAAGCTTTCACAGCGGTTTTGATTATTACAAGATGACAGCATGAGATTGTTGACTATAGTTAGCTACATTTTCTACATAGTTCCCACAGATGTCCAATGCCCTTTCCTACACTCTTTGAAATGCTCTTCTATCATCAACCTTGAGCATGTATTTGCCCACATCTTCCAAAAAGATTTTTGCTATTTTCACACAACATCCTTCCTACAGGATTTCACAGCTGACCTATCCAGAAGGAAACTACCCCCTTTCTTAATCCTTGAGTTTTCTACGGAGACACTGTCCTGGGTTGGACTAGAGGACAAATATTTACCAGAACAGCAGTGAGATGTGACTACATTAAAAGCAGTCTGGGGATATGAGTAAGTATTTGTTGTGAAGAATAACAGATTTTAACTGATTCAGAAAACTATATATATTAACATAATTAAACTATTGAACTGCTTCTGGTTTTAACCCTGCCATCCTTTCTACTTTCTCTTATTCTTCATGAGTCCATCTTTCTGCATTTCATTTCAAATTGAACATGAGCTGTGTGGAGCAAAACCGTACAATTTTATGTTACTGTAGCATGTACAGCAAAATTAAACCACTGGATCATTTAAATACTAGGAAGATGTGCAAAACCAGCAGCACAGATCTGTTGTTTTTACCTCTGATTTTTGTATTAAAATGTAATGCAAACCAGTAATTCACCAAGCACCTTTCACAGCCTTCATTCCAAGTTTCACCTCCTCACGCGAGCTGCATCATTATCACTAGTATATGCATATATTGGGAGTAATACATAAAACTTCATGTAATCTCCTTTTCAATAGGATCCTCAGAGAATCTGGCATTACAAAGACTAAATTTTACATGGATTTGGGAAAAATAAGACAGCAAACATTCTTCCCCAAAAAGTTCTTTCCACAGGGTAAAAGAAACAAAGTCAGAAATCATATTTTTAACGCTACTATAACGCTCAGGTGAAAGCGGCGATCTCTTTTCCTTCTAAGCTTTCTAAGCACTCAATCACTCTTCAAATTCTCAGAAAAGCTCTCAAAAGCTTCATTTGTTCCGTTTAGTTTTTCATTCCTTTTTCAGGCTTTTATTTCAAAAGAGCATTATTATTTTTCTGACGTTACTAACCAAAACCAAATGTCAGCATACGAAACTTACTACTTGCTCTACTAAAAGCTTATTTGCTTTCCTTGTTTATCACTGAATAAGGAGCTCAAACTTTAGGCTTACTACAAAAATCTAAAACATGTTTCTTGACAGGTTTAATTAAAACTTTAAAGCTCAACCCATGACATCCAGATTGGAACAAAGTCCTTACTCTACAGACATGCTCGCAGTGGAAAATAGTTCTCTTGTTACAGTAGCATCTAAACAGTTGAATTATAAGTTATTTTAATAGACAGTTATTATCCAAGAAATGTTATTTTATTATTTGAATCAAGCTGTTTATCTGTCTGAAAGTAGAAAAAAAAAAACAAACTCTGAACTCTTTCTAGCTGTTGTGAACAGGCTGAGAGACTCAGCTGTTGGCTTTAACAGAGATACAGGGAAACTGCAAAAGCATTTTAGAGGAGACAGGCTGAGAAAGTTCTCTCTACATATTTCTCATGGGACATGTTTAGTGAACTTGACACAGTGCCTTTTAAACATCCTCCCCTCAAACAGACAGTTTCACCAAGTGCGGAAAAATATACTGTTAAAACCCCAGTCTCTGCCTGTACCGAGACAAATGTTGAACGTCATATTACCATTACTGTATTTCTGAAATTCGTTAGTTCTAATCTTAATCTAACAAAATGTGAAAGTCATCTTCTTAATTTTCTTTGGAAAACTAACAGCGCTCCAAAAATCAACTTGCCTCCCAACCACTGCTGATCAAGACTCGCCAACAAATTTCCATTTAGAGGTTTCTCTGCATTGTTGAATTTACTCCTTTCAAAGTCACATTATGAAGTAAATGGAATTTCCTCTGTGAAAAGACCCTAAGATTTAGCTTATATTACTTCTATTCAGCACAACTGGGAGCACTAGAAGCTTAGCTTTCCCAAGAGGCCTGTGATACCAAGGAACTAAATCAACACCAAGTGCAGAGGATTTCATTTTTCAAAGAAGTGTGAAATATTAGAGAAGTGAGCTCATAAATAGTTTATTTTAAGATGTTCCTGAAAACTGTTTGGTGCATTTTATTACCGTTCACACTATGCTGAAACTGTCAACACAAGCATGACAGGTTACCTTCACTATTCTGCATGTCTCAGTAGTCACCTACCAACTATTATTCCTACACCATCCATTCTATTCTTAATTGTATGGAGGCACTACAAATAACAGTCTGAAATAATTTTAGAGATTGATGCATAGATTTTTTTCCTTCTTCTGAAGGAAAACCAACTCTAGCAGTTCTTTCCTTCATTCTAAAATGCTCTGTTTTCCTAACTTTTAGAAATAAATGAAGTGCAGACTTTTTCTCATCAGAGATTCTTGAACACTAGAGAAGCTGATGACTCCTATCTCACTGCTAATGAAAAAAATCCAACAAAACCCAACCAAACCGCAAAACCACAACACAAACACTTCACTGAACAGAGTGAAACTAGTTATGTTTAATGTGACTGAAAAGCAAAATCAAAGCCAAAATCTGATTTTCTTTGAAAATAACAAAAGAACTTGTGAGTTCTCTATCAGGAAGCTTTATGCCAATGAATATGTAACAGAACAAGAATAAAGCTTCTGAATTCATATTTCAAGTTATTCTGAGAAGCTGTTCCCTTTATTATTATGAGGCAAATCCGGCCTACTAATAAACCTGCTTGGGATTAAGAACTAATAGGCTCAGTTTCACTGTACCTATGCGTACAACCAATATGATTACAGGCATATATGGGGGGGGGGTGGTGGTGGTGGTGGTGGTGATAAATGTGATAAATGGACTCCTCAGTGAAAGCATTTCCACCTACTTGACTTGACAACTGAAACAGCTAGATAGAACCCATAACTGGAAAGGAAAAGGTGTTCAGCATGTATTTTGAGATATCAGCTCTTGAATTTCTCTGAAAGACACATGCACACGCTTCTCAATGAGGATATTTCATTTATTTCATTTAGGAAGTTCTGCCTTGTGAAAATGCAGCCCCTCTTCTTCCTATATAGCATAACTGAACTGCTCTAAAGCCTCTCTTATCAGACCAACTGGCTTCCCATTTTTAATGAAAGAACATATATAATCTTACATTCTTCATAAGGAAGCTTCTATGCAGCACGTCTCTGCTGGTGGGTAGGGTTAGTTTTTTTCATTTGGGCGGGGGGGGGGTGGTTCTTTTAGAAAGGTAGATTCTGGTGCAAATTGTGCAGAAGCAGAAAGGTAACAGATGGTTGCTGGAACTGTGCACAGAAAATGCAGTAGCTGACAGGATCTGTTATCCCTTAGTGGCTGCAGATAAAACCTTTCCAGTTTAGGATAAAGTTTCATTAAAAAAATGCAGCTGCTGACAAATGAAAAAAACCAAACCCATCCACCAGAGAAGACTTTGCAAAGAAGATGTCATCCCACAGAGAAGATTTTATGTATTTAAAAGAACTTATACATACATGAGATGAAAAGCTTTGCTTAAATGGAGGTTCTGCACTTTGGATACCCATTGCAAACTCTGGGCTCAGCTAGGATGGTAAAGCCACAGGAAAAATCAAACCCCCTTCTCCCACTTTTTCCTGAAAAAGCTATCCAGCATCAGAACATCTATAGGACCCTCTGTGTGCCAAGAAGTGTGCAGTCAGAGCTTTGCAAGACATTTGGGAGATATTCCAATGCAGAAAAATTTCAAGCCTTCCCTGTTAAAAGCTATTGGAAGCAATCACAGAACTATAGAGAAATCTCTAAAGGCATAAAAAGAGTTACTCCTTATGAACACCTTATGCAATTATAGGATCATACCAGTGAAAAACAGAGGCCTCTTCTATCCATGAATCGCTGGATGTGAATTACAACTGATAAAACAGATCAAACACTTTATGTCTTCAACTGAAGTAAACTTCATTGTAAGCCAAGATATCCCCACTCTCTTGCAAACAGGTAACTAAGCATGCACTTGCATTTCAGAGATGTGAGACTCAAAAGTACTGAACCAGAAAGGACACAGCAGCAATATAATTCAACCAACAGTAAAGTATCAACTCCACAGAAATACAATAACCTTTAGGCTGCTCCAGGCTCACCCTCTGCCTAGATTTCTAACAGACATCTCCTAGGATTCACTGAAGGCAGGCTGTGACAGACCTGTTCAGCATGGAGTAGTGAAGACTCTGGGGAAATCACAGAGCAGCCTTCTGGTGTCTAAAAGGGGCCTACAAGAAATCTGGAGATTTTACAAGGGCGACAGGACAAGGGGGAATGGCTTTAAGCTGACAGAGGAGAGGTTTAGATTAGACATTAGGAAAACATTCTTTACTATGAGGGTGGTGAGGCCCTGGCACAGGTTGCCCAAGGAAGCTGTGGCTGCCACATCCCTGGCAGTGTTCAACGACAGGCTGGACAAGGCTTTGAGCAACCTGGCCTAGTGGAAGGTGTCCCTACCCATGGGAGGGTGTTGGAAGTGGATGAGCTTTAAGGTCCCTTCCAACTCAAACCAGTCTATGATTTTATTATGTCCTTCCCTTGGGTCCTCCTTGCAGAGCAGCAGCAGCTCCAGCCTCTGCTGCTGGTAACCTGCTGCCACCCATGTCCCCATGTCCAGTGATCACTGGCTGCATGCACGGCATCGCTCTGCCTTTAATACAAGTGGCACAGGATCATCAGGTATCTCCAGCTAGCACTGTTTCCACACAGTCCAATGGGCAGGTCCCCTCTGAGGAGCATGCTAACACTCAGTGCGGTCATAGGCTGTCCCCATGTCACCTTGTGGCACAGGGAAAGTAGTGTCATTTTCTACCTGTTATCGCTAGCTTGCTAGTGTGAAAATCCCAGGTCATGAACATTATACCTAACATCTTACCCACTATCATGTCCCTTGGGCCAAAGGAATCCACTCCAGAACATGTTCCTCTTCCTTTTTTGAGGCATGTTAAGAAATAAAATGGAACACACACACCCCCAGTCACCCCAGCTGATTTAAGGTCAGTTGTTCGCCAGAAATGGTTTGATACGTGAAGATCACATGATATTCTGCACTTCAACCATTTATAAACCAAGAATAAGAGAATCATATACTGCAAAACTGTTGTGGAAATAACCTTGCTGATTTTTTGAGGCATAGAGAAGTAATTCTGTAACGAAACAGCTAGGACTACAGAACTCCAAACACTGTGTGCGAGTTGCAGTTACTAACAACTGTTACTGTGCTGTCTGTATTCCTCCCACTTCCACCAGCACTGCACAGGATCACTTTTCCTTAGCCTCAACACCTATCAGGGCCAAACTTTCAAACTAAGTTTTTATATTTGAGATGCTCAGATTCAGGTAAGTGGAAGAAAAAACACAGCATCAAACAGCATAAAACCAAAAATCAGCCCTCCTCTTTGAAATGTAATATATGAAACAAATACATCATGTCCTGGCACGGAACAAAAGGATTATCAAGCTAACGTCAACTGATTTTTAAAGAACAGAAAAACTGAATTCAAATACTTTAAACTTTTGTAGCTTTTGCTTATTTCCTGAAGTAAATTACTTATTGTGCCCTGGGACAGAGTTTGCACAGCTCCACTGCTCCCCACGTGTGCCTTCTTCCTCCATATTTTTTTACCTTTGGTTATATTCACTCTGTCCTCCTTTCAGTTAAGAAAACCTTTCCACTTCTTTCCAGGACTTCAGCTGTCCAGATCCCTCCACTTCACTGCACAATAAGGATAAACATAACCCCCAAATTATTAGCAGTGGGTGGCAAGCTAAAGAGCCAGTGATCCCACTGTTGCTGCAGTGGCTTAAAAAACAAAGAAAGTAAAAAGAACAAATCACAGTAAGTCTAAAGCCTAGGAGTTTCCCTGGCAACAGTGACTGTAGGATTTTTATGGGATCACTGGTGGCTTCTGCTTCCTAGGAAACTGCTTGTTTAATGCTAAGAACTTTGATGCACCTTTGAATCTCACTTGTTCAATTGAGCTCCTGGAGCGGGGCAGTGGAGTGGGGTGAGAAAGAACGATAAAAGTGAAAGCGGTGGAGATAACCAGAGAAAGAAAGGCTGGGGGGTCAGACTTTGTTCCCATTAGGTTCTGATCTTGAGTGGGCTGGAGAAGCTCAGTCTATTCCTATCTAACATTTTTAATCTACATAGAGCTAGGGCTCTTAAAGTCAGGCTCTTAATTTATAAAAGCTATAAAGTTCTGCTAGAAACTAATAAAAGTTGTTGATAATTCCCTTCATCATTTTTAGCTCAACTCTATATGAGAAACATTATTTCAGCAAACTCTTGGTGTTACTCTTACAGAAATCTCCTGCACTCTCAATGCATTTTGTACAAAGGCCACAACATTATTTGGCTTTTGTTCCCTGCTTATAAAATACTTGCGCAATATCACATTCAGGTCCAGCTTCAGAAACTAATAACCTCTGCACAGCAATTTATGTCTCAGTGTTGAGGATGACTTCCAGTTGTGCTTTTTTTAATAAGAAAATTTGAAATGATGTGTCCTTATTTTTGCAAGCTTCAAAATTTTCCCATTCATCTTCCCTGTCCTAACACATTTCCTTCCCCTCTCTTCCCTCATGTCTCCCATGAAAGTAAGACCAGGATTAACCTTTGAACTTCAAAACCCCTTAAAATTTCACTTCCTCTTAATGTCCCTGTGACCAGTAAGATCATTACTATCCATTTGGCTGATGGGATGTCCAAGAGCTACTACTGAGAAACTTCTTGTGTGGTTTATCTTGCCAGCAGATTGTAACAGCTTACATGAGCCCAGTAAAGCCTGAAAGTATCGTTCTTCCCCAAGATTTTAATGTCTGCTTGGAAAATAGTACATTTTTTGGCTCTTAGAGTCTGTCATCACAGAAAGGCTCCACACAGATTTCGCATCTGCTGAAGTTTGCAAATGAGCCACAGGATACAGAGCAAAATGTGTGACAAATAAAGGCAGAAGCTGCATGGAGACATATATTCACTATTAGAAGCCCAGTTATGCTGCTCAAGAACCAGAAATGCTGTATGGACAGTACAAGAATAAAGTACACTGTCCACCTGCTTCATCCTGGATGACTGAAGCCAAAGGGACAGAAGAAAAAGAAAGAATTAAAAAAAAGCCAAACCCCCAACCCAAACAGATTAGGAAAGAAACAGTGGAAAGGGCTTTGTTGCTCTTCTTCAAGTGGCAGACCAGCATTATTCAAGGGGCAAAGGGTAAATTATAAATTTGTCCAAAAAGGAAACACTGGTCTTGCTTCTTCCCTCAGCTACTTCATGCCAAGTTGACACCTGCATGGACCAGTTAGCTCCTTGTTTATTTTGCCATGCTGAAGCTGGAACTTAACATCCTCCAGGAAAGTCTTTTCCAGCCAAGGCTTCCAGCTAACTAAGTCTCCTGAAATCCTAATTTAACAAACTGCAGGATAGTCTATGGATTCCCACCCCACCTACTTTAAGGAAGTAGGCTTCATCCTTAGTTACCTACAGCAGGAAGGGGAAACAGATTGCTGTTTATTTTACCAGACCTGCTATGTTTTCTTAAATCTATTTTGTAGTAAAACTATTTTTAAGTAAAATTCACATCTTCTATGTAGGATCTGTATGAGGAACTGCAGTTTGCTCCAGAGTTGCTATTCTTGAATTTGGTGTATTTTTGTGCTGTTTAGACTGTTAAGATTTATTTTCTTTTAGGGTCAGTTTTTCATACTCAGAGGAGTATACATTAAAGCCTGAGAGACTGCAATTTTTATGCAGGAAAATAAACTAGGCATTCCCATGCTGAATGAAATATATACTTAAACTACAAAATGAGCACTCTGAAACACCATCTGCTTGGTTTAACCAACACAAAGGGCCTGGCCCATGTAAATTTGTTGCAAGTTATTCTTAGCAGGGTATTAGCAGGACCTAGGAAGCAGAACCACTTCTGGAGGTAAGCCTGCACTGCCAAACGTTTACATGCTCAGATCCACTAGAAGCGTATTTCCCATGGCTTCTCCCCACCTTTGGAAAATCACCTCCTCCTATACTCTTAATTTCAGATAAGAGAGGCCTTTGAAAACTACTGAGTAAAAAGGAGAGCTGTCTATCACACATTGTATCATACAAAACTGGCGGTTGGTCTGCAAGCCCTCTTCTGTCTTGTTCAGACCAGGAATATGAACTTCAAGCCTATACTTCTTGGGTTACAGAGTTAAACCAGAGACCAACCAACAGCCTTCTAGATTCTGAAAAGCAAAGCCCACAGCTCAGGAGTGACCACAGCAGTCCTGCCCAGTGTTGCCACCAAGTGTATGGTAGTCACAAATGGCCTTCTACCCCACCGGAAGTTTCTTTCTGAAGGGGACAATCTTTCCCAAAGAAGCTACCAGACACATTCCCACCAAGACGTTCAATCTCCCACACATGCAGGTTTATAATGTTGTTTGCTTACCTTGTTACACTGTTTGAGTGCCTGGCTGCTATACAGATTTACAGTAGACTAACAGTATTAACACTGAGACAATCCTTGGAACAAAGTGAGATTAAATACGCAGCGAAGACTCCTGCAGAAACATTTATCTTTTAACAGGCTATGTTTCAAATTCTGCATGCTAATCTCATAAGCAGTTTTACTGGAGCACAGAAATTTAACTAGAGTTTATTTTACTTCTATCAGTTTTCCTACAGAGTAGGAAAGCTCTTTTGCCTGTATTTTGCAAATGGAACTTATTTTTGGAAAAAGCAAAAAAGGAAGGAGGAAGAAAAAAAGAAAGAAAAAAGATAAGTTCTGAAATTTACAGCTCACACAAAATGTTCTGATCTAATTTATTTTCTCTCATAAGTGGAAAGAAAGCCAATTTAAAAGTTTGGGAGACAGACAGAGAGCATCATCATCTTCTGCTTAGGAGGAAATTAAGGCCAATAGAGGTAATGAAATGGAAAGTTGACTCTGAAAGCACAGAACAGAGCACAGACACCTCAGAGTATCACAGTTAAATCACGCAATACCAGGAAAACTCTCTCTGCTGACCTATACCTAGGAAGTTCTGAAGGTGACAACCACTACAAGATAGTGACTTTCAAAAAATTCGGTTTTCTTGTAAAGCTGCTATATGATTCTACTACTAGTGTGTGTGGGGGGTTGATCTGGTTGCTTTTTTCTTAAGTAAGAACCAAATCATTATTGTGCTCTGCTCTATAATGAATAATGCACAGCTTCATTCACCAAATTACCCCATTTCTCCTGAATAGCTTTAGAGGTTCTGAAACACATATTGGCAAGGGGGATGCCATAAAGTAAAACTGTAACTGTAGATCAATATACAATATAAAAATTGGCATTTGAACTCCGAAATTCATTTTGGCAGCCTTAATAGAGTGTATTCTACGTAATTCTTGCTCTTGACTGAGCTTCTTGACAGCTTCTTTACAGGAGAAGGCGTGTGTATATTGATGTAAAAATACAAACAGCTAAGAAGAAAACTCACAAAACAATGAAGGAAACATATTGACTCAACCCATCAAACCAGACCCACGAACAAGCAAAACCAATGTTACCGCAAAACTTCACTGGTATGTATTTGACCAAAGAATGTTAAAATTATATATTTTTCATCTGTTATGCAGCAAGTGTGATTAATTAAAAAAAAATAGGTAATTTACATATATTTGCCAGGTTCATATTTTGGAGCAAAAACTGCAAGGCACACAGACAGACAATTGGATGCCAGCATTTCAATTCCTAAAGTTCCCCACTTCCCCTAAAGTCTAGGAACAGACAAACCTTAGGTAATTCGTTGGTGCCAAGGGCCAGATTAATCTTTCCTAAATGAAAGAAGGCTGGAAAATATCACATAACCATGTATTTCTGATCCTTTAAGATACTTTAAAATACTCATGAGGTCTCTCAATCACAGCTCAGCAGGAACCAAAAGCAAGACAAAAACTAGAAAACCAATACTGCAGTCTTTCCCCCTCTCACTACACCACTTTTTCTTATAAGAGATTATGGCATGGACCAGTATATACTGCAGCCCCACTGTGTATTTCTCTTCCTTTTTTGACATGAACTAAACATAAAAGAATGCTCTGAAGAATCATTCTGTAAATTATCTTTGATACTGAACTCTTCTGTTTTCTATCTGAAGAACTTAAGTTTAATTTCTGACAGGTGATAAGAGGCTTACTTCTTTTTTAAGTAAGAAAGCCTGAGACTCTCCACAAGATGCACACAGTTTTTACTACTGTTACCTGAGCTCCTATCAGCTAACAGCCTACTTGCGTGAATTAAAATTTATCCCCTATGACAAACTTGATAAAACATGGCTTGAAACTTCATGAAAATAATTTTTGTCCTAAGCTTTAAATTAATGAACACGAAACTGCATTTTATGACAGCTAAGTGATGCAGAACAGATGTTGAGCTAAGATTTAATTTGCCAAATATCAGTTCAGAACACGTATGTGAGACTGGAGTACTAGCAGTTCAAACTACATAGTGAAAACAATGGAAAAGATTTGTCAACTACATCAGTGCCTGCCAACCATTTTCTGGGACTTTAGATGGAAATTCCGCCTGAAATGAAGAGTCCAGAAAATAATGTTTGGTTTTAGGCATGCTAATTACTTACTGGGAAGCCTATGTTCTCTTCTGGATGTCTCTTTCTCATCTTGAGCTGATGGACATCGCAAATGCTAATCAAACCCCTGTAATTGGGATGCTTTTGTCCTGCAGATTTTCCTCTTCCCGTGAGCCTTTGTTTGGACCTCTGGTTGAACAGGTAGGCTCAGTGTCTGAAAATGATGCCTGCCATTCCACTCCATGATTCATGTCAGTCACAAAACACCCCGACCAACCAGCCAAACAAAGCAGCAGTAGGTCTGTAAGGAAACTCAAACCTTATCAGTTGACAAAGTCCATCTGCTGACCAACATGTTCATTTTTTTCTTGCTGTGGAAGGTATAAATTGTAACCCTTTGAGGAATCAGTGCAAGTTAATACAGCCATTGAAAGTCTTTTGTATTTGGGCCATGTTTTCCTTTTCCTAATTATACCTCTCATTTGCTACCCTAAATAATTCCCGTCTTTCCATAATATTTTTCCAAACATCTGGAAAATCTTCTGTCACCTCCTTTCCACACTTGTCATTTATCTATGTTTTTGTAACCTTTCCATAGAAATCAGGATGTTGGAAGTCTTCTGATTGCTTTTGTTGCTTTTCATCAAACTCCTTCCAGTTTTTCAATGTCTTTCCAATAGCTGCATGGTCAACAACTGCTGTAGGCCACAGATATTCACAAACCAGACTGCCTAGGTGGGCTATAGTTATTTTACTTGCATAAATCAATACTCATGAATGCAAAAATGATATCACAGGTTGAAAAAGAAGCAAAAAGCAAGCAAATGAAAAATTTGCAAAAAGGAAGCCTTCTTTTACATATCCTGTACTAACTATTTTTTAACACTTTTGAAGTGATAGATTGCAACTGAACAGAGATGGCTCTCCCTAAAAAGATATTGTGTCTAGGACCTGTAGAGATACTGTAAATATGTCTTCCCTGTCTCAGCGGAATAGTGCCTTCAACATCATCATGCTTCTCCTAAAAACATCTCATGTAGATTACAGTCATTTTCTCCTCTGGTTTACTGCACTCCTAATGTAGTTTTCTTTATATCTGACCACAAGACAATGACAGAGCAAAGCTCCTTCTATATGAGCTTTTATATTCTGGAATACAATATTATCAAAATACCAAGGTTTCATACAAAGACTTGTTTCCCTCAGGTTACCAACGTTTGCTCTGGGGCAGGGGCAGGAAGGGTAGGATTTTAATTTATATTTTTCAAATTTCTGGAGAAAAACCTAAGGGAGGGGGAAAGTTGAAGACAAGTTTTCTCAACAAGTAAAACTCTGTAATGCCATAAGCAGCTGCATGCAGCGTGTTTCTGATGCACCATAAAATTTAGCTGTTGTGTTCCCAGGTGGACAGACAGAGAGGACCGCTACAATGCTAAACAAGCAGAGAGATCAGGTTGTGAATGTTTGGGTTTTCTTTAATGCAGGCAAAGAAGTCTTTTCAAACTATTGCTTGAACATTTCCAGCAATTTTGTTGGTGGCAAATTTCTGGGCTCTCCTATTGCTACATTACGTTTAGAAAAAGAAGTAAAAAGTAACAATATAAAAAAAAAAAACAAACCACATTATCTAGCACAGAAAAACCTTGTGTAAATTAACACTTTCCACAAGTTTAATTAAAAGTCACCAAAGAGACTTATTTTATTTTCCATTAGAAAACAGAACAAAAACCACTAAATGCATTATCATAGAAGTCGAAGAAAACTCTCTAATTAATCTGCCTGCTAGGAGTTTTTTCCTTGCACCTTCCCATGGTATTTGAGGAAGGTCATGCCTCACAGCAACATTAAAAGTTGCACTATATATTTCAAAAGCACGCACATTAACAACCATTTCCACAAAGCTGTAACATACACATTCTGTTACCATGTACTGGCATTGGAAGCCTGCACAACACACAGGGTGAAGCAGAAGCCTGATTACATGATCAGGCTTTCACTTTGCTCAGTCTCATTGCCCAATACCAGAATATCCCTTTCTGCCGCTTTTATGAATATTAACTGCAGACAAACCAAGAACTCTTACAACTTCTGCCCACGAAGCAACTTGAAAATCCAATCCACAATGGTTAAAGTCAAGAGTCATACCACTCCCATTTTCACAGAAAATTACTTTTCTTAAGCTTTTGAAGGGTGGTGCTACTGAAAGCAGGCTAAACACGCACATTCTAGAGCATACCTATCATTTCATTTCACAGAAGAGCTCGTGAGAGCCTTCCAAGGGAAAGCATTAGGACAAAGCTGTTACGCAAATGAAATCTTTCACATTCTGTCACAGGGTTGTTTTTTTTTTCATATTCAACAGCAGAAATACACAAAGCAAATCAGAATTAAAAACCTCTTCACAAGCAAGAAACAGTAGTAGACAATGAAGGTTTCACCCACCTGGGATCTTTCTGAATGCTATCAATGGAAGGTGACCTAGCCAAGGTCCCTTCAGGTGGGATGGCTGGCCCAGATTTGCTGTATGGTGATTCAACAGAAGGACAATACTGCAGCTGTCGGTAGGGGTCTGCGTAATTGGAGGCTGGGCCGGCTGCATAGCTGGCCCTCTGGAAGGTCGCTGTTGCGTTCTGTGTGCCGTGTTGACTGCCTGTGCGCTGTAAGGGTACGGAGTCGACACCAGGGGAAGATGGGGCTACGACAGGAAAGTAGGGACAAAGTAAAAAATTGAGGACCTGTTCACAGAAATGGTTAACCAGGTCTAGGCAGAGGAGAAAAAAACCAAAACACACACATATAAAACAGGGGTTCAAAAAAAAAAAAGAAAATGAGGAAAAAAAAAGAACAAGCAACATTGTAATTTTCAAAACCACTGAAGTAAATAATCGTTAAACGAATTTCTAAATGACATGCTGCTTCTGGACTAGAAGACCTTTACACCAGTTAAGCAGACTGTAGCAGTGCTTTTCTCTAGGAGTTTTAACTCTACTAACCTGAAATGAAAGAAGTGCAGAAGCAGCATAGGAACAGTCAAGCTAAGACTCAAAACCACCACTGAGTGAGGCTTTTGCAGTTCTTACAGGGGTGGAGGTCAGTCAGATGCCCCAACAGAGTCCAAACTGAGATGAGTGGCTCCATAGGAGAAGAAATAGGCAGCCACAGACGTCCCAGATTTGTAGTCCTGGTATGCATAAAGCAGGTAAAACCAGACAGCTGCTACTAAGAGTGGCTGCGTATGCCTCATTGACCCATCTTCTGCATATTTCATCTTAAGTAAGGCTTAGGGAAGTGCTACTGCTAACTTAGTTTGAAAAAGAGATAAGCACAAGCAGATGTCTTAATGCATGCCAGCAATGGCTGTGCTCACATACCACAGCTCAAGATTAATGCATTAGCAGTTCTGAATGGCTAAACCAATAGATTTAAACTGACTTAACGCTTTTGCAACTCAAAAACCTTACTAATCTCTCTTGTAGCCCATTATCTTTCTGTTGCAGCACCATGTACTGCAGATCCAGTCTGCTTTATGATTCTTATTAAACATGCAATATTTTTTAACCAAGTCCAGTTAATAGCAAATGGATTATCACTGTACAGGCCACAGGACCAATAGCCACATGATCTTTATCCTGGAAACAAATACAAGTTAAGTACTGGTTCTGCTCAGAAGGAAATTCAGACTGTTTGAAGTGGCACATGAACTGATGGTGGCTCCCATTTCCCCTTGTCCCAAGACGAGTACTTTTGCCATGAGAAGTGGGCTCAGGTCCGTGACTATTTTTACTTTGGTCAAATTCACATACTAATCTGTAGGCAAAACCGCATATTCAAGAGACAGGTTTGCATATATAGATTTCCCACTCATTTCTCATTAACATGCACATTTCCATTTTAAGAAAATATTTAATATATTATAGGTCCATGACAGTGACTTTAAGTATTTTATCTCAAAGTTACTCTCAAAGTCAGCAAATGAATTACAGTGAGCTTTAAATGTAATTACAGCAGTTTTGATCGATTTAGTACTTGTCAAAGTTTCAACACCTGGAAATCTTAAATTTGTATCAAATCTTTGCTTATTTTTTTTTATTAGGGTTCTGAAGTATGTAATTTTACAATAGAAGTATCATCTTACAGATGTCTTACAAACACAGATAAGTAAGATCACTCACTTATCTATTGCCCTGAAAGTGTTCAAGACAGGCTGGATGGGGCTTTGAGCAAACTTGTCTTGTGGAAGGTGTCCCTGCCCATGGCAGGGAGGTTTGAACCAGATGATCTTTAAGGTCCCTTCCAACCCAATCCAGTCTATGATTGTATTAACTTTTATATATATAGCAACATTTTACAAGTATTGCTCTTGTTTAATTGCTAGTATATTTCCTTGAGAAATGAGTAATAAGACACATACAGGCCTTTACATAAAAATACATCAGCTAAAATACAATAACATTAGCATACGGAAACATCCCATGCACAAATCATGCTAAATCCAGTGTTAGGAAGACACAAGGAAAACATCACATTTTAACAGAGAATACACACAGTTCAAACCCAAATTTGGTGCCTTGTGAGAAAAAGAGTAAAAAAACAAATTAGAGAAAATACTGGAAATATTTTCAAATGAAAAAGCAAAAATGTAATTGCATACTGATATAGCATACTCTTAGGTGCTGTCACTTCACAGAGTATGCTCCTAACTTTTGACACATTATAGGGGGGACTGCAAAAGACCCTACAACACTAATACTGCTGAAAACAAAAACTTCATTGTAATGTAGATTGCCATCTTTTCCCTTTCTCTCCTTTTCAAGACAGTTCAATGGGAACAGTGTTTGTTTAAAAATGATTTGAAAACTTTTTTATTCTCTCCTTTGCCTTCTTATCAAAATAAGTATTTATATGAACTGAAACTAGCTGTCACCCTAACACCTACATGCTTTTTCGAGTCACTCTGATTCGCTTCTCAAATTATCTTTCTAGCAGACTGTTACTTCCTTTTTAATTTTATCACAATGAGCACAGAAGTGCCATAGCCAGAATATGAGAATGAGACAAATCTACAACTTAAACATTCACAAATAAGCTTGCTTGGCCAGTGTTACCCAGATCAATTAAAACCAAAACAAAAAGCTTTAGAGTAGCTTCTACATCCAACTTGACAACAGTCACCTTCATGAACTGTAAAAGGGTCAAGCTTTAGCAGACATTTGCACACAGTAATTTTAATGTAAAACTGAAGCAAATCCATCTCCTGCCAATATGCTACTTGCTCAAACGAGTCCTTCTGGCAGCCAGACTTACTGAATGAAGTGTGACTCTTCTCACTATGCCAAACTGTCTCTTGAGATCTCCCTTCTATTTAGCTATTGGAACAGCAAACCATAGAGATTATTAGACATCTATTAAAATAAATACATTCAGAAGACCATTTGCCTCACCCAGCAAAATTAAAACTTCTAGTGAGCACAGGGGTATCCAAAAAGCACACAGCCGGAGTGGACCAGAAAGTATTCATGTACCAGCAAAGTTTGTAGATGGCCATGCAACCTTTCTATGCGTTTTTATCTCGAAGACACTTATCCTTTTCTCTAACTTCCATATTCGACTCTCCTCTTAAGTTCAAGGCAGCTACAACTTGCCTAGAGTCAGCTCAGCATGGGTAAGACACAACACTACTTTTGACAAGGATCAAGGTTCTGTCCCAGCAAAGGAAGAGGGGTGGGAAGGAGTTGTAACAGAAGTGGTTTCTGGAGAAATAGATTGCTTTCACCTCTCCCAGAACCAGGCACCACCCCCTGTTGCCCGGGGTCTATTCTGCCTGTGCATAAAGGCAAAACCAAAAGTCAACCAGACTGTGAAGGAGCAGGTCAAGTTTTGTGGATTTCTTGACTCACTGCTGATTTAACAAGCTTAGAGAAAAAGGTGTCCACAAGTCTAGACCTGCTTCTGGTCTTCAAAAGCTCCCAAACTGATCAAGATTAAAATCAAATAAACAAAGGCCTCAAAACTGTACTTATCCTGTGTCTTGCTTTATCAAAGTGACCATCCATGACAGTGTTGCTTTTAATAGTGACTGCTGCCACACTTTTTAAAAACTTAGATGGAAATCAGCGGTTTATGTCAGTTAAGTCTCTCGAGTTCTTATAAATCAAAGAGAAAGAAAAGCCCCTGCTAACTATAATGAAAACTCTTTTGGACCATCAGGTCCAAAGACCTGACATATGCCCTGATTATGGCTATCTTGATTGCAGAAATAGCATATGGAAAAAGCAGCCTTTATACTTTCCTACAGCTTTTGCATAGTATTAACGAAGACAGAGCAACTTTTAGATTAATGCTGAAAATTTAGGTGTATCACTAAATACGCTCACAGACTCATGATGAGGTACTCAGAAATTCAGATTTTGTATCTTCTTTTCAAATCTGTAACATCTCTAGAAACAACCAACAAAACCCTAAAGGAAAGAACACGCTGATTTAGGCAGGAATACTACTGCACCATAGCTCAGTATTTTAGGGAGATCAGATTCACACAAGAACTGCTAAGTTGTTCAGACTTTGTGTAAGTCAGGGGGCATTTTGCCCTTTTAACATACGTTTAAGATAAGACCTTCAGAACAGATCAACTCATTTATGAGACTTATGTTGCTACACTTTCTTGCCAAAAATTACTTTGCTGGTGCTGCTGTTTCATTTGTGGGTATTACCTTATAAAATTTTCCTCTTATGATTCTATATTAGACATTCAGCTCCAGTGTTAACTTTCTCCTTGTGCCTTTCATACAGATTCCACAATTCCTTACTTTTTTTTATTATGTTTTTTTTTCTTCACTGATTTTGCATCTGCAGTTGATTCTTAATCTGGGGTGAAAGTTGCAAATTGGATCCCACTAAGTTGTTCTTTTAACGCAATGTATGTTCACCATCCCTTTGTGAGTGCATAGATTATAATATCATAAGATGATGCAGATTTGCTTCTGCTGGCAGCAAATATATAGGAAGATTTATAAAACAAATACCTTTCCCATCTAATACACCACAAAAATAACACTATGCATTCTCTGTCAAGTAGGAAACAGAATTCATCAAGTCTGGGGATACAGCACTTTTTATCTCTAAATTTAAGTGAGTGTTTTAGAGCATGCACCAGCTTTTTTGCAACAGCAGTTTAACAAAATAGCTTATAATCAAGCTAGGAGTAAATCAGCAATCCAAAGTAACAAGCACATGCAGTCAAATTTAACACTGTTCAAGATGTATGATAATACATATATTATATAGTAAGTTTTCTTAACAGTCACTTTCTTTTAGCAGCACTTTCCCACATTGGAAGTGTAATATTTTGGAGAAATATATGACTGGGGAAACGTGAAAATGTTTACCAAAAGGGGAAAAGACCAAGCCCAAACCATAATTGATATTAACAATTATCTCTATGTCATGATTTTAGGAAGGCACTATCATTCCTCTGTTCAAAGTACACATGCACAAGGAATTTCATATTTTAAACATGAAAATTGAGAGCAGAACGAAAAACCTCAAACACTGAATGATTTCAAGATACTAGGCTGTCATTTAGATTTAAAATCTAGGATATTATGCAAATATCAACACCACAGAAGTCCTCTGTAGCTTGACAACTTTGCTACCTAAGGTCTTGTCAAAACAGGAAAAAATGCAGTCAAAAGCACTACAACTTCCTTTTCCTCATTTTCCACTTTCTCCTTCCTTACTTCTCCATACTCTTTATTTTATCCTATATAGTTGCAATCAAAAATCCAGTGTCCAGATTCTGAGCCAGAGGGAAATAAAAAGAACCTGTCAGTAAATCTTCCTTTGCTCCTCACAGGATGGGCTCTTCCCTGTCCAGCCAGCCTTTTAGGGCTTCCAGGATCGCATCAAACTCTACACAGCTATTTGGAAAAGCCTCTTTCCCTGTTATCTCTATGTCCTCTCCCTCTCTCACTCAGCTACTCTTGCTCCCCCTAATTCTTTCTGTTGGCTCCAGCTTCTTCCAAAGGTTCATATTTTGCGTATGTTGAGGGAGCTACAACCTCCTTCCCTCAAGTCAGCTCCACCACGCTCAGCTCAGTACCTTCAACAGCCCAGTATGGCAAATCAATTAGTTAACAAGCTCATTCACACCTCCAGCAGCTGCAGAACACTAAGCCTAATGAAGACCATATACATAGTGAAAGCACTTGTGTGCCTCAGGAACGAATCATTACCCATTTGCTATTTGATTCTTTCAAAAAGATCTTAAAATCATCTCATGATCATTGATGTATTTACATGCCACTGTTCTGCGGAGAACAGCTCCTTGCTTCATGGAAATCAAAATATCACTTGTGCTCTGCATATTGTTATGTTCAATAAATCCTCTTCCGATGCACAACCTGAAAATCTTTGGTTCTTCAGTCTTCAAAGATGCTACTGCACTGATGTATGCTTTCATTTTGATTTTCTAAGAGCGTTCATTAGATCTGATGCTAATTGTTACAATAAGGCTGAATGTTCCTTTGCTTAGAAAATGATGCATTTTCATAATGCAGAAAGAATCAGTAGAAAAAATGCTGCTTCCTCAGTTTCTGAGCTATTCTTCTGTCTACAAAGCAATCTGGTCACTTTGAAGGCTCCTTGTGTCTATATTGTTCTACTTCAGTTTGCGCATTCTCACATTGTCTGTGTCTAAGTTTCCTTGTTATGCGTATTTCTTGTTTAAAATACATACCTTTTTTTCCTTTTATTGAACAGTTCCATCGGGGGAAGACATGTAACTGCCACTGCCTAACCCTCAGCATATGGAATAATTTTCTTAATCACCAATTTAGACTTGGCATTTCTTTGCTAGTAATTACTTTACTTATGAGTTTAAGTATGCAATTAGCTGGAATCGATCTGAAATTACCTAGTTCCATTAGGGTTAGTAACAGAAGCTAATACATACGTTATGAATAAAGTAATCAATAAGGATTTTTGTACCTCTAAAGTAAATTTTAATTAAGAAATAGGTAGACAAGTGATTCAGTGAGAAGCAATGGTGACAGAGTTTGTGTTTTAGAAATTTGTATTTCAGTTCAATAGATGACTGAGATGAACAAGTTCCAATTAAGGTTTATCTGCAGCTCTGCTTGATGAAACTTCCGTGAAACCCGAAACCAAAATCTGAACACAGTCTCTTCCACAGCCAGGTCTGTTACAAGGCTTCACTGCTATGCCCAACCTCACAACCCTGCACCCACAACTTTCTTAAATTCTACATTCTTCTTTCCCCTCACCATCAGTTGCCAAAGTTATGGGGTGTCCATCCTGGTAATACAGCCTTTATCTCAAAAGCATATATAGCTAAATCATAGTTTTGAAATACAGGTAGTCTGAGGGAACACTAAGGTTTTATGTAGATATTAGGATTCCCCAAGCAACTATATATTTGCAATTATTTCAGATTCCCAGCTCTCTTGACTCAAGACAAAAGCGACTTCCTTTCTTCTTTACAACCGAACAGGGCAGAAGTCATGTTTTTCAAGCGTTCAGTGTTAAAAAATATACCACTTCTTTCCACCTCCAGGAACTGACTGCATTTTAAGTCTGCCAGATTCTAATCTCCACTAATATATGCAACTTCCATTCTCAGACTCAGCTTGTAGCATGTTTCAGTGATGCTGCTCTTCACAAAAGAAAAAGGTGTGTCCACATAATGTGATAATTGGATGCCAACTTCAGTTGCTAAAGGTGTTATGCCAAGATCTTTTCTCAGATTGTCTCCTTTCTCTTCAGTTGCAACCCCCAATCTGGGGAGAACATGCAGTTGACTTGTGTTACATGAGCATTAAACAGGGAAAGTAACAACTGTCAAGGTCCTTAAAATCCACTGCCCTCTCAGAATTTCATTACACCAGTTTCCTCACTAGAGATAAAATTAATCTCTGAGCAATGGCACTATACAATATATGCACATCACCTTCCTCTTCCTTGTATACTTGACATTGTACGTGTGGGACATAAGGACCATAATGATTATAAAACCTGATCACAGACCATACAACTGCACACAGACCAGCATACTGCAACTAAATTTCTGTTTTCATTCCAAATTCACCTTCTCTTGAAACCCCTCTGTTTAAAGTTTCCTGTCCAGCTGGCCAACATAGAACACATGGACAAAAGTCACAATCATTATTAAAAGAATGTATTATGAGACAGTAACAGATTAACAGCCTGCACTGGCTCATGCTACAGCCATCAAGCACATGGATGTCTTACTCAGATTTTGACTTCTCCCTATTTAATACCCTATAATCCTAAGTAACTGAAAGGATAATAACTGGTATTTTTTAGAACAGCTTACTAAGCTTCAGCTATTTTAATTAACAGTTTCCACTCTGGAGTAGAGAGTTACTTTACTATTAAGTTAAACACTTTCGCACTGCATTGCCAGACCATGTGATACATGCACCTTAACCATTAACCTAACTTCTGCAAATGATAGTTTGAAAGTTGCAGGACCCATTAGAGTAAACCCAAACTTTATTGAACACTTGCTGTACTTTTAAAAACTCCAACCTTAAACACCAACTGCTGAAATTATAGAACAGACTACCTCTAAAAGGAGACAGTTTTATATTAAAAAAAAAAAAAAAAAAAAAATTACTGTTTGAGAAACAAACCAACCAACCAACCAAAAAATAATGGGCTGGTGAGTTTTTAAAAAGTGCCTTTAAATATAATGCTGCAGAAAAAATGATCCTTTAACACAAAAGCATTATTCATCTTGAAGACATTACTGGCTAGTTACCCCTGGCACAGCATTATGGTTTTATTCAGCAAAGATTTATCAAAAGATTTACGAAAGGTGTTTGAATTCCTTCTGATTTCATGAATGACAACCTGTATTTTGACACAACACTGAAGTAAATAAAATGAACACAGTCCTGCATCACTAAAGCCTGATGTGATGAGGCTTTAACCTGAGACTACACCTGTACGGTAAATAGATCATAAATACACAGTTTCTGGCACACAGCAGACACTGCATTTTCTCCATAGTGGCAGATGAGATTTACAGGGTATGTACTTCCCTGACCAAGATTTTATAATCACACTTCTTTTTCAGTAGGTAGCAAGTGTCAAGGGACATCTGAGAAGCATTCAGGCACGCTCCAAGTCAATCTTCTATCGAAAAAGGAAAATGGAAGAATTGGAAAATGTAGAGAACAAAACACAAGCTTCTGGAGGTATCCTCCTGCTTGTGTCACACAAGAAGGAGGTTGTGGATACCAGCCATTTTAAAAGGTTTCTATTCTGAGCAATAGTGAAATCTCAGGTGCTTTCAGATAGGTACAGTTCCTCGATGTAACTCAACCATGGACTTAATACTTTGAAGCTATGAATATATATTTGGAGAAAGGCTTCTCCACTATAAGTGGGATATTGCTCACAGATTACAAATGTGGCTCGGCAGGTTTTTCACCTCCTGCCACTTCCCTTCCTCTCTCATTGCTCTTTGTCCACAGCTTTACAACGACCACTGGATACCAGTGAAGTTGAAAACAGTGTCTTCTATTATACTCCTGCCAAAATTTTCATAGCAAGTAAAATTAAAAATACTTCTCAGAGAAGATGACACTGTACCTGCAAAAAGAATCAGCTAAAAACATATATGCAATGATATAACACAGATAAGGCTGTATCAGACATCCTGGATCTGTTGAATGAAATGGGATTATGAGTTGGCATTGCTTTGAGGTGATTTGTTATTCACTATGTAGATCACTAAGGTATTTTCTGCTCAATTTACTTTGTACTGAAGATTTGTTCCCTACTTGTTTCCTGTAATTCTCTCTCCCAAAGCAGTGTTATCAAGTGGATGTCACTTAGGAATGCAGGTCTATTATCATAACTTTACCAAACTGATAAGCAATGGTAGGAATAATTTTTCCTTCTAATTTCCTTGAAAACATTATGTCCTATAGCCAGAACTCCATACTGTGTGATTTAACAGCATGATCTTCAATTAATCTGCAGCTGTAGCATCAGAGCACAGTGACAAAACAGAAAAACCCAAACCTGTCCCCTAACCAGTGAAAAACTCCACAACCTAAGCAGAAAGAAGCGGTATAGTATTTATAACCTAACTACTGCACCTTATGACTAAACAACAACTAAATAAAGATTTGAGAAGCACTATAACTGACAAAGGGTTTAATCCAAAGGGGGGCAAGTCAAAGCTGTTCCTTCTGTTGCTCCTCCTGCCTGGCTGAATTGACAACTTTAAAAATAAATAAAGATATATTTGAGACCAAGATTCCCTTCTTACTGTCAAATGAAGTATTTTAATACAGGAACTAGCATGTAAACAGGTAATTCCTCCTTATTAGCTAGAAGTTGCTCTGAAACCAAAGTAAAACTGTACCAAACTACTCAATGATGCTCAGTGTAAGAGTCTGAAAACACCTAACTGCATGTACACAGAAAATATTTTTTCCCCTTTAACCCCCTTGAAATTCCTTTTCTTCATTAATCTGAAGTCTATGGAATGACAAGTGATACATCTGATGACCTAAATTCCATTTCCATGATGAGAAGAAATACTAAAACGATGTGGGAAAGGACGAGATAGCTGTAGGGCAACTAGGATATGAACTGCTCTGTAGATGCTGCTACTGGTGATGTGCAAGGCTTGAACTCACAGACTGATTCCAGAGCTGAAGTTAGGTGGCTGGGACAGCTTGCAGCAGAAAGCTGTGAACCCTCTATATAGGACTCATCACAACATTAGAACTGGAGTTCCACAATGTCATTTTTACGTAGTCTAATTCTAACCTAAGGATGCTGAGTTAATTTTCTACATTATTTTTATTTTAGCATGTTAAAGTCATAGAAGACTCCAGTGTTTTGAAATGGGTGAAGAGAACAACTTACTATTAAAAATATACCTCTCAATGTTTAATAAGAAATAAAATTAAAAAAATAAATAAATAAAAAATGCATTTCTTTCAGGTATCATCTGAATACTGAGTACCAAGTGCAAGGTCCTGCACCCGGGTCAGGGCTACCACCAGCTACAGGCTGGGTGGAAACTGCACTGAGAGCAGCCCTGCGGAGAAGGACTTGGGGGTGTTGGCTGATGAGAAACTGAACATGAGCCGGCTTCAGTGTGTGCTCGCAACCCAGAAAACCAACTGTATCCTGGGCTGCATCAAAAGGAACGTGACCAGCAGGTCGAAGGAGGTGATCCTGCCCCTCTACTCTGCTCTCGTGAGACCCACCTGGAGTATCGCGTCCAGCTCTGGGGCCTCCAACATAAAAAAGATGTGGACCTGCTTCAGCAAGTCCAGAGGTGGGCCACAAAGATGCTCCAAGGGCTTGACGACCTCTCCTGTGAAGACAGGCTGCAAGAGTTGGGCTTGTTCAGACTGGAGAAGAGAAGGCTCTAGGACAACCTTACAGAAGGTTTTCAACACTTAACGCATAAGAAAGATGGGGACAAAGTTTTTAGTAGGGCCTGTAGTGACAGGACAAGAGGAAATGGTTTTAAACTGAGAGTAGATTCAGACTAGATATAAGGAAGAAATACTTTACTGTGAGGGCCGTAAGACACTGGCACAGGCCACCCAGAGAGTTAGAAGATACCCCATCCCTGGCAACATTCAAGGTCAGGTTGGATAGGCCTCTGAGCAACCTGATCTAGCGGAAGATGTCCCTGCCCATGGCAGGGGGATTGGATTAGGTGATCTTTGGAGATTCCTTCCGATCCTAACCATTCTATAATTCTGTTATAAATTACTTCATAACCACTAAGAAAGAAAATCCGTAAAAGCTTAAAAATGGTTGAAGAACAGTTTATCTGTAAAAGCAGACACAAAAAACCACTGTCAGTTTGTGATGCCACATGGCTGCAATAAAGTAGGCTTAATTATTCTCAAAAGAAGAAAATCACTCTAGAGGAAACTGATGTCTACCTTTTCTCACATGGCCAATTTTCCAAACACTGGAAAATTGGCTCACTATGAAAATATATTTACCTTGAAATAATGACTTCTAAAAATACCAATCATATCCAGTACTTCTTTATATATGAAGACAAATATTTACAGTCTTGGGAAGAGGATGTATTTTGGCTCAATTCATGTATCCTTTGTAGCTTTGTGATCCTTTTGCAAGGAACAACAAAACAGCTAAGTAATGAGAATAAAAGAAAGCCTAAGCTGTACCAGCATAAAAAAAACATGCACCAAATCAAGTATGTGGGTATTTGGAAGCAGTACTAAGCAGCCCATGCAACACCTTTCTCCATCCTTGATGTAAAAATCTCAACATAAAATAAAAAAGGAATAACTTGAACCTACTGAGCAGTTACTGTTCCCACAGACCACTGGCTCCCTTGCTGGCAAGGCAGAGACATCTGGCAGCAGAGTAGCACACTCTCCTGGAGCAAAGTGACATCTCTGCCCCACAGTGGAGGCAGCAGAGGGAGGGCAGGGCAAAGGCAAAGAGCTGGTGGCTGATGCAGTTTTCCAGCAGCACCCCCACACCAGACTGCTGCCTACCACATAAACAAGATGGAAGTTCAAATGGGTTGGGCGTGCAGCTGACTTTCCTACCGAGAAGGATTCTCCAAACTGTAGGCAAGACTCACACACCTGGCACTAAGAACAGGAAGCAGTGAGAAACTGAAGTGCTGGGACTAACCTGCTTCCCTTGTGCAATGCAAACAAGGAGAAGAGGAGACCAGCGCCATTTGAGCACCACAAGCAACAAATCTAGCTACCTCCCCCCTCCCTGCACAAAAGACAACCCAAAAAAAAAAAAACAACAGTGCAATCAATTTAGTATGGGCTATTTTGGTCTGGGGTGGCAGAAAAAGGTGGTTTTGCTTCTCCCTCCCCTTTAGGTCCTGATCTGATCTCCTCACCACAGGCACCTCATAAGATAGAGCAAGGAGAGAGAGAAACAGCCCAGCCAAGTTGTAAGAAAGCCACTAGCCCAGTGACAAGAGAATGAATACCAATTTTCCTTGCATATCTTCCTTTCAGACACTGTTTAACCTCCAGGACAGCAAAAGCTCAGGCCAAGTGCAGCAGGGGTGAAGTAGCAAACACTGGTAAGGCCGCCTGGGTACTCCTCTCATTCCTCCAGCATGCCTACTCTGCAAAGAAAGACTGTACTCTGGGAGCAAACGCTGCCTTACCCCACTAAAGCCAGGTACACTTGAAATGGAGAAAAGACAACATTACAAATAACTAGCAGCAGTGCTTGACATCAGACATACCTCCTCTCCTTCAGCAAATTAAGGACCAGGTGGGAGCAGGAAGGAAAGTGGAAGAGTTTCACATCTGTCCAGAAACACATTAATTCTCACCTTCAGCATTTTTCCTGAGCCACATCACAGGTCAATGATATACAGTTTTTCCCTGCTGCTAGCAAGCACTTGGACAGAAGCCATGACTGGGAACACGAGGTAACTCTTCCCTCTGAAAAGGAGTTGCCTTGACTCTCCTGACGGCACTCTCCCTCCGCACAGAAACCCAGCTCGCAAATAACCACGTTTCTTATTTACACCGGTCATCATGAATTTCACAGACTCTTCTCTTTGGTCAGCACCCCCACCCTGGCACCCAGGAGGTGGTGCAGCCTGTGGCAGTACAGCTTTTGGTAACAGACAGCTTCATTGGTGGTGCTGCACTGGTCGAACCACTCAAGCATTGGCGGGAAGAATCTCAGGGAGACCTGGCCTGAAGAAGAGAAGGCCATCAGGGAAGCTGGAGGGCAGATTGACAACCACCTGCACATGCTGGAGGGACATCGGGCAGCTTTGGACTTAGCGTAAGAAGTGCTGAAGGAGTGCCCCTACCCCACACATGCTCCCCAATGCATAACCCATTGCAACAGCATGCTTGTTAAACCCTTCGAGTCCTGCATTAAGCCACTCTTCAGAAGTGATGCAAACTTTGACTGCTTATCCTTTCACCACTCTATCTCCTTTCAAATCTTTTACCTCAGGGTCCTCTTTCTAATTTCAGCAATATTAACAAGAAACCCTAGTCTTCCTTTTCCTAACTCTTTCCTGCTCTCTCTGGGAAGCTCAGAAGAGTCTTCACAGTGCCTTCCGTGCCCTGCCTTCACGAAGGACGAACTTCAGCTCCAGGCACCCAACACTCAGAACTAATGCCAACTGGTTGTGTAACCACATAAAGCTGCTGGACTTGCCACCATTGAGCTGCACTGCAAGGCCTTGCCATGGTGACCTTCAGGGCCCAGAACCAGAGGCAATCCTCAGGCCGTGCATCCCAAGGAAATCCTTAAGCTTTCTTCAAGGCAGACAAGATTCTCTTGTCTGGTGAGATGCGTACATCCTTCACAGAGCTCAGGACAGGTTCACTTCTCCAGTGGTTCACCCTTGCCAATTGTGTGAAGGTGGGAACAAAGGTAGTCTCCCTCAGACCCTGAAACCAGTGGGTCTTAAAGCATGAGCAGGTAGGTCTTCAGGTCTAATGTCCACAGTTCACAAGTATTTTTAAGCAGCAGCACTTATTTTATCTGATAGAGTTCCAGTTTGTAGAGAGTTCAGAGTACACACAGACCTCACATTTACCACCCCTCCCTCCCAGGCTGCTGAGGACAGCACTCTTTGAAGGCTTTTAATAACTTTATTTGCAAATCACATCCTTTTCACAGAAGAGAGCTCACTTCTTTCACTGAGGCACCAGGATGAAAGCAAGTGTTAAGAGCTTTCAGGATGCTGTCAGCTTTCAGAGGGTGATGTCCCTCTGAAAGTCCCACAGACCTCACCATTACCAAAGCTGTGTTCCTCTGCTGCAGGGTGGCACTGACAGCCCAGAATGTGAGCAGCAAAGCTTTTTCCTCAAGGAAGCTATGGAAATCCCAGGCTTGCAAGATAACTATGCTGCCTACTTTAATTTGTTTCACGTTTAACATGAATTAAATGCCAATAACTAACGACTAAATCCCTAATCCAAACTTCTAATTCTGCAAATAAGCAAATGATCACTGATTCTCTGTCCCACTCTGGCTGAAAGGCAATCCTTCGCCCCTCTTAAGTAACAGTTTTCTTGAAATTCCAGCGGTGGTCATGTAAACACCCCATCAAAGAAGCAAATTACTGACTTGCAAATATTATTAACTGGAGTTTAAATTAGTAATGCAAAGCCTCTATATGTACAAAGGAAAATAAATAATGTGCCTGCCTGGACAAAAGTAATACTGTTATTTAGCTGGGTTACAAATGTAAGTTGTTATTCGGTAAGTAAATTAATTTGTTGTTTATATTGTGTCTGAGTACTTCCTTTAACCACATCTTTTGTGGATCATTTCAAAAGCAGAATTTCATGTTTATTGCTACTTTTATCACACAAGTTTGGGATGGTACTTTATATATGACAGAAAGCATTACCCTTTGAAGACCAAAAGGGATTGTTAAGTAAAAGCTACCAACCAAAAAAAGCCTATACAGCTACTGCTGTCAACTTTGAAAGATTATTTTTATCTTAAGGCAGCATGACAGTAACACACCCAGTCATAATTTAAACCACAAAGTGATGAAAAATTCACCCTGCCCCTATCTAAAGTTGTGCTAGTAAGGGAGATATTCAGTAAGCTCCTGCTATTTTGTACCTTCTGCAATACGTAGCCTTTAGTGCAGAGCTATCATCATACATTTCACTGAAGTGGAATAAAAGGGGAAAAAAATAACCCCACAAAAAAACTTCAAATGCCAAACCCAAGTTAACAGAACAAACTTAATTTAGTTTACCCTGTAGAGGAATTTTAGCTTATTGAATTCTGCTCACTAAATGATGATTCACCTAGAGAATGAAAAACTCTGAGTGGGCTTTATCCTTAGTTGTGTAAACTACATTCCTAAATGTACTAAGTGTTTAAGAGCTCACAAAAGATTAAAGAGGTGATGTATACACTGACCAAAAAAAAAAAAAAAACAACAGTTTTCATTCTGAGTCACTTGATCTTCAAAATTAAGTGAAATTTTCAACTTCAAGAAGAATGTTCTCTTAAAAACCAAACCAAACCAAACCAGAAAAGTAAATGGTCTGCAAGTACAACTAGCATAAGTTTTGTTTTGAATGGGCAACGTGAACTGCAGAGAATAAAAAAAATCCAGGCTTTGGACAAAGACTTAGACTAAATTTGCCTTTCCCTATCAGATCTGGAAAACTGTGCACTACCTTCATGGTTAAAGGTACTGATGTAATAGACACAAGAATGTGAACATTGGTCTCTGAAGGACCACACTGAAGTCTTAAAGCTCCCCATCACACCCCACTCAGTGCGGTTCATACACACAGAAGATACAGGGCATGAACCCTTGGCATGTATCTTCAGGAAGTACACAGCAACCTACATCCCTCATATTTAATACCAAATAGTCACAATGAAGAGCTATTCTGGCCTACAATAAAAAAAAACAACAACTGCATGAAGAAATAAAAACTTATGTGTGCCAAACTTCAGTTAAACTCCTTCCTTCCTTGCCAATTTAAGAATAACTGTATGGTCTCCATTAGAAGCAATACGTTCCCACAGACATTTGCAGTAGAGGCAGGAAAAGTCTGAGAGCTGATCTGATCCAGCCCAAAATTCCCTCTGAGCGCTGACAGCTCTTCAGCCTGGTTGTGCAAAAGGCTGGCAGGATCCGCAGCTAACAGCTGTCAACAGAGCAACAGAATAATTGGTCTGGGACACAACCACCTGCTGTTATTTCCCCTGACCCTGATGATAGGGGTCCCCGATGATGAGAGGGAAAGTAAGGGAGGATCAACACAACACAAAGCTGGACTAATAGGGTTGTTCTTCAGAATGAGCCTGGAGCAACATTCAAATCCACATCTCAAACAGTAAAACAAAACTGACCTTCACAAGGCCCATCTCTGCTACCCAAATCAGCAGAATTCTTTTAGCTTTTTCTCTCTCTTTCTGAAAACCCATACTCAGGTATTACCACAAACACTGTGCATCCCAGTTTCATTCACTATAATTGTGATCTATATTGACAGGGTTTCTTTCCTTGCAGAGGTGTTTTGAAGATGACAGTCACAAGACAGCCTGCTACTTCAGCACAGAGAACCCATGGATATTTTGCAAGCAAAACAAGAAAACCTCTTCAGGGCAAAACTGGGAAAGAGAGCATTCTTTAGGAAATACGAGGTGGCCAGGTGGAAAATGAGGCTTAAAGTTGCTTCAATTATTATCACTGCCTCTGCTGCTGAATGATTTAGGCAGAAGTCTTGTCCCCTTCATGCAAAGAATAGTAATCTTTTCTCATATACATGTATGGCACTACACAAACATACACTATGGTAGTTTCTTTAACAGGAATGAAATGACATAATGGTGTATAAAGCTGTTACAGGTATTTAAGTAGAGAATTCTGTGGGAAAAGTTCTTTTTAAGGATTTTCTTCTGTACTCTGAACATCCAAAACTTGCATAAAGCAATAGAAAATTTTGGACATGCAAAACCTGACAGCTTTGCCCTTAGAGAAAAGATTTTAAAAATTAAAAAGTTTTAGAAAAAAGCAAAGTATCTCACTCCAAGAAGTACACTTAACTTTTTCTTGATGAAAATGGGAGTCATCCGAGAATGGACATAATCTTCCCTCTCATCAACACAGCGAAATAAAACACCAGAAATACTTACAATTCCTAAGGCAAGTTCTTTCTGCATCTGCTTTAGGCTATTTTGGCTGTAGCATTTATGTACTCTACTTATTTTGTGCATTAAATACCATAAATATCCCTGTTGATTTGTGATCTATTTGTAGGTTTCAACATACAGCTGTATTTCATTTGGTTGAGAGAACATTCTGCAAGTAGGACTTGTACACTAATACATTTCATGGATAATCATTATTATTTATGGATAAACCAGCGATGCTAACAGCTTTCCTCTATGCCATAGTTCAATTTTATGTTTGTGTACCTATACCTAAGCCTACCACTACAGGAGAGAGGAAGAACATTTATGTACGATTCACTTTGAAAACAGGTCAACAATCCTTTAGATTCATGTGGAAGGAATTTTGCACTCCCTTTGCAACACACAAAATACCTTTGCAGGCAAAAAACCAGCCATTTCTTCAGAGACAACAGACTTTTCTAAAAGACAATACAAAAATTAGTAAAAATATTTTCTCTCCTCATCAGTAAGCCCCCTCCCCAAATTAGCTTAACCTTCTGTACATACAGAACAACATTAAGTATTTCTCCATTTGCACATGCCTTTAAGGTTCTATTGAGAGTTGCCATCTGCACAAGGTATTTTGTTTGGCTTGCATGCACAAAAAATACATTCTGTTTAGCACATCAGAAAGAAAAGAAGAGTTAGTACTGAAGAATAAGGTACATCTCCAATCATGCAAGTTACATCCACCTACCTGTACTAGTGCGGTATGTGCCTGTGTGTGCTGGTTGCAGAGGATCCCCCTGACTCTGGCTGAGACTCCTCATAGGGGGCTTCTGATAAACTCTGTCTTCGTAAATAGGATCTATATGGTGTTCTGGAGACTGCAGTGCCCTTAATTCGGAGCCAAGGTGGCTGTGCTGGCTGCTGTAAGATGCCCGAGACCCAGCTGCAAATAGATTTATAAGAGACAATTAAGAGAGAGAAAAATAAACTGACAAATACAGGATGTGACTTTACTGAAAGTTTACTTCAAAGTAGTACATAAAAAAAAAAAACAACAATCAAAACACAGAAATAAACGTTTTCAACATAAAAATAGGAACAGCACGCAAGAGCAGCAATAGCTCCAGTTAATCACTTTAGTTACATCATCCAGTTGTCTGCATTTACTTCAAAACCTCACTTCTTCCAAGGAAAACTATGTATTTTGGTGAGATAGATATCATTATATCATCTCTTAATCAGAGAACAAAATCTGCCAACCTTCTCGAAAGCTGTGCAAGTGCAGGAATGCCCTAGACCAAAGGGGTCCACAGAAGAACCAGGAACGGGGGACAAGTAAGAAGCAGCAGTCAGAACTAGTTTCACGTCACACCCTATCTTTAGATCTATAAATGAAGTAATGTAAAGGCAATGAACAGATGTAGTTTTAAGAAGGCTGATCTTTTTGCTGTCTCACTAAAATATGACAAGATGGATGTGCTTTATCAGCATTTTGCCCTCAACAGTTAAAAAAAAAAGAAAAATCATATTGCTAAGACTTTCTACTGAGAATGAAAATCTGTTTTAAGGATACAGCTTTTTATTAATATAAATAAGAAGAACAACTGGGACTGTATTAAAAAAATCTTATTCTACTAATAAAAATACTATTTTCTATCATGTTATTTAAAAAAAGAGACTTGTATATTTCCAGCTGGGTTTACTTTCACCACTTGAATCTCTTTGTCACTTAGGTACTTCACATCTGTGCTCCATTAGCAAGATCCCTAAGGAGAATCACAGGGAAGGCATACAAACATCACACATTATGAGGGCAGAATCAAGCCAGTATGCAGGCAACACTTGGCAAAGGTTAGGTCTATACAACAAAGTGATCACATGCTATTTATCCGTTTAGAAAAGAAAGCAACCAAAGACAGAAGTGCTAATACGTTTGTGAGGTTAAAATCCTGGATGTGGGCAGTGTTCTACTAACTTCACTTGTACTGCTCAGACCATCAGTGCAGCCATTCCTGCTAAAAATCCCTACCACATTCATTGTGTCAGGAGTGGCTCTGTTGCACAAAACAAACACTAGTTATTTTTAAAATGCAAACCACACATATAAAGTAATGTGTGATGGCAACATGAGAGAAATGAGACAGATACACGAGCACAATGTTACTGAGCTTTAGTACAAATTGTCTGGAGGAAAAAATAATTTATTCCATTTCCTTCTTTCTAATCAGCTTATGTCATACACGTGTTTTCTTCCGAATTTTTCAGCACGCATGCTTTGAGTGGAACACCTTATTTGCATATTTTTCCCTTCAAACATTTTTCAGATTGACCTGCCATTAGCACAACACTGAAAGTAATTCTGTTGTTCTCAGTACTAGAAAGTCTGCCAAGAATCCCAAAGATGTATTTTACCTCTAACTACTGCAATTATCCAGGAAGTTGGTATTTTTATTACAGAATTAATTTCTTCATGGTCTGCATTTTCAAAATGCTCTTTAACCCTGCCTCTTTGAGGCTGATTCTCAAAGCAGCTCAATGGCTCCACCGAGGTCTGGTATCCTCAAAAGTGGCCTAAAATACAGACTGTTACAATTATGTACAAGTTTCACTATGTACTTGGTTCAAACTGTATTCAGAGAAAAGATATAAAGAAATGGAGAGCAATATTTCAAAGGTTCAACAGAGCATCAACAAACCGGACTTGCTACAGAATAAAGAATTACACCCCTTCTACAAGCACTGCAATTCTTTTGTCCATTTACAAATTCACTTTGCTCTTTGGAGCAACAGATTTGATTCCTAATCCTGTTTCCAGTGAACTGAAAGACTTTTCCCACTGCATTTAGTGGCAGTATAACCCAAATATTAAAATGTTCTCAGTCACGCTAGCCTTCTGGTGAGGTGGGCTTACTTTAACATCCTTCATACTCTACCATTAGTTCTGACTTGCCAAGTGTTAATACTAGTCTAATACTAAACAGAAGGTTAGTAGTAGTTTATTACACCAACATTAAGGTTTATTTGCATACTGCACGTTACACTACTGTACTAAACAGTAAACATAGGAATAACCAGAGAAACTTCTTGACCAAAACACATTACATCTCAAACAACCAAGACAAGGAAGACATGACACATGACAAAAGAAAACCAAGGTAACTTGTCTGAAAACAGCCAAATGGCACTCCAGAAATAACTTGAAGCACCTGAATAACACGATTATGGGTTAACACCCAAAAAAGAGGCTCGGGATTTAAAACTCTATCAGAGAGTAACTGCACTATTCCTTTCATATTTCAAGAAAACAAGGATTTCAACAGGTAATTAAAATATTTTTAATTTTAAAAAGATGAACACTCAAATCTCGGAAATTAAATACAACAGAAGATGAATACACTTTATATACCTTTATATACTTTATGTCTCAAAAACCTTTTAATTTAGTTTTAGTATCAGTTTCAAACAAAACTGATACTTTTCTACAGGCCTAAATATGCAATTTTACTACAGTATTTCCAAAATCATCAGATATCAGTATTTAAACACAAAACACTAGCAGCCTTTATCGTTCTTAAATCTAGTTAAAAAACAAACTAACAAACCAACCCCCAAAAAACAATCCAGAAAATTTATAAATAAGATGGAACACCGCCGTAATTCTTCATGTTTCTATTATGTTGATATCTAAAAAACTGGAATAGCAAATTCTGTTACCTATTAAAATCTCTTTTCCACTGTTCTTAAAATTCTTGCATGTATTAATTTATTCAAGTCTCAAGCTAGGAGCAACAGCTTTTTATGGCATGTTTTCCTAAATGTTAGTATCAACTAACCAATAGCTATCATAGCAAGTTATCTTTGTTGCCAGTGCTGTATCATATCCAATAAAGCTCACACAGACAAATTTCAGAAAAACTAAAGCACAATTAGAGCTGAAGTCAACAAAAAAGACTTAGATTTTATAGCATTAAAAAAAAAAAAAAAAGGGGCTGTGATGGATTTCAGACAACTGCATCCTACCTCATCTACACACTCAGCCCCTCCACCATATTCTGCTGTTACTTATTGAGGACACTTGAAAACAGTTAAGATAACCAATCAAAGCAAAGACCATGAACTGTAAGAACTGATGCCCTGAGAGGTGCAACATGTCTCCTTGCCTGCATCTTGAGTTAGCAGCAAACCATTACATCCTTTACTACCTGAAGCTGCAAGCGGATCTGTATCATCTGCTTCAAAAACCCTTGCATTAATGCAGTCTAAAGCTCACAGAGATCGGAAAAGCAATAAGGTCAGAATGGAAAAGCAGTAATCAATATACTACCAGGAAGCAATAAAACATCAGATTCCCAAGGTCCATTAGCGTTCTCACATCCAAGGAGGCTCACTGCCCTCAGAAGCAGTTTCCCTAAACCCAGAGGCATCGTGAATGCCTAAACACAGAGGCATAACTCACCCCAAACTGCACTTGTCTAAACCGTGCTTTCAACCACCTGCCATCCCTTCACCCCACTAATAATGTCACAATGCTCTGGGTTGCCTGAAACAAGAGCAGTGATGGGGAGCAAGGCCACATGCAATTCTCCTGCATATTCTGAAAAAGGACTCATCCCCCCTCCCTGGCCAACCCTTCCCTAACAGCAAAGATCTTCCTCAAGGAAGTATAAAGCATAAGCCCAAAGACAGGCCTACATACAAGTTCAAAGAAAACTCATTATTAAATTTTCAGTTCTGTAAGCTGTTAATTACAGATGATCTATTTAGCATCAGAGAAGACACAGAACTCTAATGACCATGGTTGTGAAGGAGTGGATTTTTTTTCTCCCTTCTAGATTAAAAAACAAAACAGCAAACTCCCAAAACACTGAGAAGTGCTAAACTGTTATTTTAGGGTATGAAGAAACCACTTGATAATCAATTCCTCAAATAGTCCAACCTCTAGTTTGGCAAAAAACTGAGAAGTTATTTGACTGCACTGCCAGAGATGCATCACATCAAGCAGTATGGAAAGGACTGAAAGGCTAAGGCCTGAAAGTCCCTAAAATAACTGAGAGAGACATCAAAAGTGAAACAGGCAAGATAAAAAACAAACAAAAAAACCCCCACAACAAACAACAACCCCCAATCTAAATAGGGTACTTAGAAAAAAAAAAAAAAAAAAAAAAAAAAAAAATCAAACAAACCAGAAACTAATTAACTGGAAGAAGAAAGCACACAGAAGAGACTTTCCTGTCTTCTGGAGTCCTTGAGACTCAAACCTGATGGAAAGCAAAATGCGCCTTCTTCCACATGTCTGTGGAACTGGTAAAATTAGACTGTGGTTTGGCTTCAGCAGGGGTATGTGAGCCCCCAGCCAGGTGAATCACATTAGCGCAATGATGATAACCTACAACCAGCCAGAAGTTTTACCAGATGAAGATACCACATTCCTACAACCTTTACCCTCCCACATTCCAGAGGGGCAAAAGAAAGAACCCAAGAAGAGTGCAGTCGTTCCTAACTGGATCAAAAAGACAATCTCCACCCTTTACACTTAAAACCCCATCACCCTACTAGATGAAATCTATTCCTCACATATTCACAGATGTTCCTCAATAGTACAGGGAAAGGGTTGTTTCCTAGGAAAATGTTCTTTTTCTGACAAAGTTTCACATTCCAAAGGAAGACAAATACTGCACTCAGACAAGTGTAATGTGAGAGAAATACACAAAAAAAATCCCCAATTGCTCTTCAGAGCTTCTGCAGACTGTCATGGAAATAAATATAACAGATATACTTGAATGACACTGCTAATCTGACAGTTTAGGTCAATAAAGTAAACCACCATATTGGCAGCATTTGTCATTTCAAGAAACTAAAGATATTAAAACTATTCAAATGAATGGGTACACAGGCATTTGCACACATTTTAATAAAGCCTGAACAGTTTTTATGCATGCCACTAGTGACAGCCTTTGCAACCAGCCATCCTGCCTTGCTGCAGCCCAAAGAAGTAGTCTTACAAATTCATGATTCTCTCTGAACACCTCTAACACCTAGTTTGCCGATGACACCAAGCTGTGTGGTTCGGTTGATACGCTGGAGGGAAGGAATGCCATCCAGAGGGACCTTGACACACTTGTGAGGTGGGCTGATGCCAACCTCATGAAGTTTAACCATGCCAAGTGCAAGGTCCTACACCTGGGTCGGAGCAATCCCAGGCACAGCTACAGGTTGGGCAGAGAAGAGATTCAGAGCAGCCCTGCGGAGAAGGACTTGGGAGCATTGGTTAATGAGAAAATGAACATGAGCCGGCTTCAGTGTGCGCTCGCAGCCCAGAAAGCCAACCGCATCCTGGGCTGCATCAAAAGGAGCGTGACCAGCAGGTCGAAGGAGGTGATCCTGCCCCTCTACTCTGCTCTCGTGAGACCTCACCTGGAGTATTGTGTGCAGTTCTGGTGTCCTCAACATAAAAAGGACACGGAACTGTTGGAACAAGTCCAGAGAAGGGCCACGAGGATGATCAGGGGACTGGAGCACCTCCTGTATGAAGACAGGCTGAGAAAGTTGGGGCTGTTCAGCCTGGAGAAGAGAAGGCTGCATGGAGACCTCACAGCAGCCTTCCAGTATCTGAAGGGAGCCTTATAGGGATGCTGTGGAGGGACTCTTCATTAGGGACTGTAGTGATAGGACAAGGGGCAACAGGTGCAAACTTAAACAGGGGAAGTTTAGATTGGATACAAGGAAGAAGTTCTTTACTGTTAGGGTGGTGAGGCCCAGGGAAGTTGTGAATGCTCCATCCCTGGGCGTGTTCAAGGCTGGGTTGGACAGAGCCTTGGGTGTCATGGTTTAGTGGGGGGTGTCCCTGCCCATGACAGGGGGGTTGGAACTAGATGATCTGAAGGTCCTTTCCAACCCTAACTATTCTATGATTCTAATAGCCAGATCATATGGTACTGCTGTCCTCCCAGGATTTAAGAGTTCACTGGAAACATGAAGTATCTAAGTAATATCTCAACACAAAGATTTGGCCAGATAAAAATTATCCAGCTTCCATTTAGAATTCCTCTACCACAAAATACAGTACAGAGTCCTATTCAATATTTTTTCCTTATGTCTATGCTTCTGGAACATCACTGATGAGATAGAGGCTGAGGATGAAGCTTGATGACCATTCTACTACCACTTACCAATAAGGCATTTGCACTTGGTTACAACCCCACACATTTCAACAACGAGTATATCTCAGGCTGCCTCAGGCTCTACATATCAAACTCAGACTCCAAACACAGTATGACATGCTGCACTCAGAAGATTTGATTTTCTAACAAAGAGGATTTACCATCCACAACTGGCTGTATAGATCTTTAATTTGAACTATAATGACAACACTTCTCATGTAATTTGCATTGAGTTTTTCTTAGACGAGAAGTTAAAACCAAACCAAAACAAAAAACCCCAACCCCACAGGATGGTAAAGTTGAAATAAGCCCATTAGCAAGAAAAGAGACTGCAGGCACAGAAATTAAAAAGAGAATCAAAGCAATTTTATAGCTTTGGTACACTGCATGCTTTCCAGAGGGACTGGAAGAACTTTCTGATTTAAATGGCACATCAGGGCTGAAAACCCTTTTGGACATGAATTTCTTGCAGACGCTTGCCCAGAAATGCTACTGTCCTGACAAGAAAAATATAGTAATTATACAGTAGATCGGGTCACAACCATTCTGTGATTCTGAGATTTTGGAAAAAAAACCAACATGTGAGGGGCAGGATATGAATAGTAGGATTGTTACTGTGAACTCGTATATAATGAAACCTATTTTACAGACAGTAATCTGGTTTACATGGTAAAGAAGTTGATGTGCACCCAAGTGCAGAATTAGCAGTGAACACACGAGAAGAAGAAAGAAGTCAAACATTGATAACTAGACTTTTGATATTGACCTTTTTTTTTTTTTTTCCAGAAATTTATGCAGAAGCATCTCCAAAATGCTTGTCTGAATACATGCTTCTACTCCAACACTGGAAAAGGACTCGTATGATCTACAACAAATGTCATTATAAATAAAACTAAAAGAATTCAGATAATGGAAATGTTCCAGCAGCATGTGATGAAAACAACGCTGAAGAGAAGAAAATGTATGTAACCCAGGTAGTGAAAGCAAATGCAAATTGTTAAGACATGACAGATGGTTAAATTAACCAGTAAGACATGACAGACCATATGGCAGTACCAGCTAATGCACACCTTGGGTGTGTCAGCTTGTGCCCCTAGCACATCAAAGATCTGCATTCACCAGAAGACAGGATGCAGCTAATTCCTTTTAATTGGGTTCAGATTTTTTGCATATTACTCACCTCTTTATATTTTACACACAAACAAAAATGTATCAGTTTGGGCCTGAAGTTTTACTTTCCCCAAATATTGAAATTAAAGATTAACTAATGGAAGTTCAGAATTAAACTGATTTTTGTCTTGATACTCTTTTTCCATCCTCACTACAGTATTCTGTCTGTGGCTCAGAACTATTTGTACAAATAAAGAAGGAAATAACACCATTACTGAACTGACTGATTACACATGGTGCCTTTCAATTTATATTAAACTCTGGACATCTGGAAAAAACACGGATGTGCTACTTTGACACCCCCAGTCCACACTGCAGGACATCACCACAAAACAATTACATGCTACAACATACCAGCTCCCAGAGCTGGAAGAATAGAACTGCCACACCTCTAAGTATGTTAGACTGTTTTTCCTCAGGTTTTCTACTTAAAAGACTTAAAGTGCAGTATGATGCATGGGTTGGAGTATTTCTGGTAAACACTGCACTGTCAAATCTATTAGCAGTTTCACTGTCAGGATACTGTCATGTTCAGCAGTATGACTCACACTGTGGAATTTCCCAGACACAATTTGTCCCTTAACCAGATTAAGTATCTTAGGAAAGTCTCCTCAAAACAGATTGGCTTTGGCTGCTTAACCGAGACTACAAAACCAGCCTCTGACCTAGGGTTAGCACTTTTCACATCAGTGCTAAAAAGAAAGAAATGTAGGGAGAATAAGAAAAAGGAGGATAGAGAGGAAAAAGGATTATGTTTTTTTGAGTATCATAAACAGGCCCAAAACAAACTTAAAAATCATTTGATAAAGCTTACTATGTCTTTTTAGAAGTATCTGGATAATCTTCATCCTACTTAAACTAGTTTTTAACGAAATATTGAAATTAAGTAGACTAAGTGTATTTAAAAGAGAAAAGTTTAGAATTTTTTCTTAAGTTGTCTATGTTTGCTCTCTAGTCATGAAATGTGACTTTATTGTATCAGTTATTTTAATCTTACAAATCTAGGAAAAGTAGATAATCAACCCCTCCACACCATAAATGTTTGATGTTTCCTCACAAGCATTTTCTTTTTCTTACTGCTGTCCTCTCCCTGTTGAAAAACATTCACCTGCTTAAAACACTTTATCAAAAACAAATCGTTAGTGGGAGAAGAGAAGTGTGACTGGAAGCAAACAGGTAAGAGACAAAAATAGCCAGGAAGAAACAGCAGATTAAAAGTGACAGACAAGTTCAGAGAGATAATTCCCATTTCATTTCTGATCTAGGGAACTGTAAGTGAAGAAAGAATGAAAATCAAAAACTGTTCCAAACCAACTGCTGCCACACAGCAACAACTTGCCATCAGCAAGGCAGAAAGTGATAGGTAATTTTTAAATATTTCTTTTTTCAATTATTAAACTGAATGATCACATTGGGTACCCTTTTATTCTTCCTTACCCTCCCTTCTCTTAAGCTTTGCCTCTTCCCTACTCTACAACCTTGCCAATTTTTCCACAAAGAAAGGGGAAAGAAGTGTTACGCACAAATGGGAACAGACACTGCCACGCAGCGATACTTATCACCCTTTCTAACTTTCCCGCTCACTAACCACTTCGACTGCAGGCTGAGTGCCCCAGCAGCAGGATGATGTTACTAAGCAACAGTGCTGAGCAGCCATGCATACGCTGTTTGGATAGTTTGCCACAGCTTCAGGACAACTGAATATAATTTCAAGCCTTCGTAGCAGCAAAGATCTTCTTTTAAGTTTTTCTAAACATCTTTATCTTAGTGAAAGGTAAAAGTTTACTATTGCAAATTTTGAACTGCAGAAGCCCGAGTTGCACTGTGGGCTCTGTACTAAAGTAGGTACTATGACGACAGAGTCAACTGGACAAGTAAAGGAATAAAAATCATAGTGGATACAGAGAGGCATGCACCAAAAGTAAATACCCAAAAGAAATCCAGGCCAACCAACCAAAAACCCACCATTACAGGGTATTTTGCAAAACCCTAGTCAGCGCAAAGATTGCAAATCAAAAGGAAGACAAGTACGTCTTTAATTCCCCAAAACTGCATCTCCCTTCCTCCCCAAGGCACAAGGCTGTAGCAAAGAATACCTAGGGACTCAATTTCTGCCTGCAAAGCAGCAGTGAGTATTAACCAAAACACCATAGATCTTTCTAGGGCCAATGCCAGCAGCACCAGTGATTTGCTAAAAAGTATTGCTGCCACCAGCAAAATGAATCAGGCACTATTCCACTTATGCCCACCAGTGAAAACTCAACTTTCAGATCGTGTTTAACATCGTGGAAAAGCACAGTAGCTAAAAAACCCAGCAACTCACAACTCTCCCCCCAAACAAGCATCTGCTCAGTCAACCTTAAAGGGAGTGAGTTCTCACAACAGCTCTGGCACAGGGGAAAGGGGAAAGCCTTACTGGATCGACTAGGCCCTGCACATGGAAACAGGAAGAATATCTAGATCTTAACTCCAAGTAGAAGTGAAAAATCTCAATGTTGGCACAGAAAATTCCTTAACAAACATGTTTTGTGGAACAGTGGCTCCCAAAGGGAAAACAGGCACTATGAGAAGGGTAATGAAGTGTCAAGTCTGTTCAGCTACAGTATTTCTCAACTGGTTTTTGCTGGGCAACTTGAATTTTTGATCTAATCATCCTGTCGTTCCTGGGAGTTCACAGTTTCAACAAGTGGCCTTCCTGCTAACAAGGAAAATGAAAATAGATAGTTCCAATGAATCCTGACCCTGTGTGTATCTTTTTAAGAAGTACTGATCTTTAATGAATATTGCACATATCTTGCAAACCTGTGCTCCAGTCTGATACACACAACTGAAACCCAAGACCCCACATGTGGGGTTTGCTCACACGAGAGACTCTGTAACTTATTTTCTGTAATTCCTTTTACAATGACATTGCATACTATTAGATGTGTGAACAATATTAACTTCTGGACTTTTTATCTGTAACACTTTGTATTCAAACTTGCATTTTACTGAGAGAATGGAGAAAAGCATCAGATAGCGTTTGTTCTTTTATGTAAAGCCATCTTTGGTAGAATAAAACACTTTCTCCTCCTCAGTGAGCATCTGCTTGCAGTCCCCAGTTTCTAGAATTCATCAAGACCCAACATATAAATCTTCAGTGTTCCAGGGGAAAAAATGAGGTTCATTGTCTTTCCATCAGTGCCACAATCAAGAAAGGGAGGATCTCTCTGGATATTCTGCAACACACTACATTACTCACCAGTTTTCATTATCCATTTGAGACTCACTGCATTTAAAATACCAGAATGAAAACATGGAACTTATTAAAGGTATACATAATCAATCTGAATACAATCTAACTAAAGAATTTAGTTATGCCTGTAACAAAGTTTAGGCCAGCAATTATCCACTTTTACAATTATGTTTAATAGATTATCATAGCATTACTCCAGCTCATTTTAGGTGGTTCACATGACATACACACCAAGACCTCTGCTAAAACACTTAAAATAATCTCCTATTATTAAAATCATTATAATCTACAGTGATTCTAACAGGCTTGCTCTAAATAAAAGAAGACATGCTGAATGTAGAGACAAAGAAAAGGAATATTGTTAACACTGTGATCATGAGAAGCTTAAGGACTTCAGCAAAGTTTATGCTGGAGTAGTCACTGTATCCTGTAAAATAAAGTTTTCTCTTCTAATTCATTATGCTAGCAATCACACAATAGTAAGCATTTAGTATCCAATTTCCAGAAACTCAGAAAAATATCTTATGTAAATCCTTCCACAATAAGCAGCAAACAAAAAAGGAAATGGACTACAGATTTTTTTCCAGGAACTTACTAAGGGGGGTGGGGGTGGGGATAATAAAAAGAGACAAGTAAGTAAAGAAATAAAACCAGACGAGACTTCGCAATGTGCCATTAATCTCAAAAATTCAGATTATCCCCGAAAAGTGTGGTAAGGAAAAGACTGTAAAGAAACAGTCCTGTCACTCGAGCAGAGAGTCTGTGCTAAAAAGAAATGGCTGTAACAAACGCTGTGAGAGACAAATGGTGACAGAAGGTTGCCAACAAAAGGAAAGCAGACCTCAAATAAGAAATGTAAATGTGTCCACAGGAGTTTGCAATAAACCACTGGAAGGGTTCAGCTTCAAGAAGGGCTTTCAGTCAGAAGGATGAGATGCATTTTATTCTAAAGGTGACAAACACTTGAGGGATTCTGAACTGTCCCACAGCTAGTTCCTGGTCATTCAAAAATGCAAACTGACATCATTCAAATGATAAATGGCTGCCTCACCTGTGAAGCCAATGCTTCCATGGTCAAACAGCTGGCTGAAGACATTTGCCTGATGTCACAAAAGCAGTCTGAGACCTACTGCAGGCCGAGAAAAGCAGTGACATGCCATTCATCACAATCTTGGTAAGATTCAGAGAAGAAGAGATTCTCTGCTAGAACAGTTAATTCTCGAATTCCCAAACCCACAAGATAGGATCTTGTACCTACCTTGCAGGGTAGTACACAAATAAGATCACTTTGGAGAAGACTGCTCAGTTATGTTCATATATGAAGCATTAGCTTCAGCTTCCTGCCAAAAGAGCTCAAGGTGCAACACAGACAAGCATGACATGACCTAGACAGGAACTCCAACTTCAGACTGAAAGAAATGCAAAATTATGATAAATAAGCCTTGAAAACCTTGTAGCTTTGTGGGAGACGAGACATGGTGCAATCATCACTCTATCTTCAACAGCTTCAATTCTTCGAGGGAAAACTGAAAAGCATTAATTCCAGCCAAACAAATCATGACTGGCTAGTCAAAGCCCTAAGAGCAAAGCCTGCTGGTGAAAACAAGCCACTCACTTTTGCCTTTACTCCCTCCTTTGTCAGATGCTACTATCCTAAAAGTTGCCAAGGGCTTGACTGATCTTGCCTTTGAACAAAGGCTAGCAAATCCTTTACCAGATTATTCTTACCAGCAGTCGTAACATCCATTAACTAGTACGTAGTATAATAATAGCTGCTATGTAAGCTGTTAAGTAAGAAAAACACGAACAGTTCTGTGTACAACAGGCTTAATTTCTTGATCATCCTGGCAGATCAGTTCAGATCAGAAGAGAAGGCGACTGGAAAGAGTCCTCTTGTCCACAGAGAGTTACAATTGTATACAGTTCCCCAAATGAAGTCCTAACCATACACAGCACTCCAAATTTTCCCTGTTACGTGATTAGGCCATGAAATATTCTATTATATTCCTAATATAGGTGGCTGAGACATAGTACAGTCAAGCAGGTCACCAAGGTCTTTTCCTACTCTTGTTTTCAGCCAAAGATCCCTAGTTTGTAACTAGCTATTAGCTGTGTTATTAGCTCAGCTCCAATTCTATTCTTTCTCTCCCACCTGCAAAACTCTTTCCACACAAGATTTATCCTCCTCTCTTCAGAAAATGCCTTCTAATATTCCACCATCAAAAAGCCTCCTTGGCATATTTCAGGTATTTGTGCCAAGATAGTAACACAAAAAAAGTATTTTTCAAGTGGCTTGAAAGAGTTCTCCTTGTGGGACTCTATTAGTAGCATCCTTCCTTTCCATTAATTTCATTTTCAAAATGACAAACTGACAATGCTCCTTTGCTCAGGTCCTTGCACCACTACGGTCTTGCAAGAATATCCATCTTCTGTAGTTTAACTGAAGATTTCCCAAGTGGCACTACAGAAAATGTGTACTCAGACCCCTGACAGGAATAGAAAGACATCAGATATAATCAGTAAGCAGGTTATTCCAGTACAATCTGATTTTGGTGAACTCATATTGCAAATTATCCCATTAACCATTTACCACCTTCACCTCTTCAATTATCCCTTCTATGAGTTTTTGTTGTAATGTACAGCAAAGCACTATGATTAGCTGGTCTGCCATTTTTTTTCTACTCAGTCCTCCCATTCTTTAATGTGTATTAGCCCCAACCACAAAAGGGCGATCCTCTCATTTCCTTCCACCTTCCCCTCCCCACTCCTCTAATATCTGAAAGAATCCAACTCGCCCTTCTCCATGGATCATGCTCCCAGGACTTTGTATCAAAGTTTTTGAAGAGCTTATGGCACCTTTTGGTGAGCAAATGTAAACACGGCTGCACCTCTGCCGAACGGGGATGCTCAGGGAAGAGTGCAGGTGGGGGAAGGACCCCACAGCGAGGAGTTCTTTTGCTCTCCAGGCACAGGAAATCCACCCCAGTATCAGGGGGCCACAGCTCGTTCTCCACCCTTGCCTTCTGAACAGGCAACATTCTGTAAACCCAGGGAGACCTTTAGCCCTATGATCAAAAAGCCTTTACTGCCAGAGACCAGCACAGCTGGCTATCTGATAAACAGGATGGCTCAGACCTGCTTTGGAGAGGGAGGGTCGTGGCCATAAGGCAAGATGAAGACATATGCTATGGAAGAGGAAATAATAGAAAAACTATGCAAAAATTTCCTCAGAAAAAATGAGTTGCCTAGGATTTAAAACCACTCATATTCAAATTAATACAGCACTTTTCTATTCTTCACTTACATACTACAAGTTGCAACTTGATGTACTTATTAAAAATCTATGTGATCCAAGTGGCAACTTCATATGCCATGCCTTATAATTGTTAAGATTAGTCATCACTTGGTCCTTCTCATTTCACCATATTAAAATTCTGACTTTTGCTTCTACACACTTATGATAATATACAGTTCCATGAATTCGTTATTAGACAATACCTCCCTGCCCTCTGTAATAACACTTTTATAAAAACAAGAAGTATTGTGCCCATTCTGGTTCATACCTGGGTGATCTTCAAGTTTGACCATACAATTACAGAGAAATTGTCTCATTTATCTGCCATGACTGTTCACAGAATGAATGTGGTCCTGTGTTGTTTCTGGCAGTCACCACTGATAGCTAACATATTTCACCTGTGAGCACTTCACAGCCATGGCACCTCCCCACTCAAGTTCTGGCCTTACATAAAGGGAGCCCAACTCAACTCCCCAACTTGTAATCTTCCTCCTACCACAGTTAATCACTTTACTTTTAAACACAGACACCTGTACTCCTTTAAAGCTGGTGCGTGCACACAACAACCAAGAAATATATTAGATAACCCAACAACTGAACGCTTATGCTACTTGTGAGCTGTGTGCTGACTTTCTAGATCTCAGCTACTCCATCTACTACAAACAGTTTGTGTGCCACAGCAACTGTAATGGATGAAGTTTTCACCACAGTAGAAATGAAGGGCATGTTCTTGCTTCTCTTAAATACCTGAAGACCATGAAGGACTAAAGATTTCTGTCACTATTTATTGAGACTTTTGTGAGAAACATTTCCAGGCTATTGGATAAGGCCTTGCATTGGGGTGTCACACCTTGAGGAAACTACAGCTTTCACATGTGCCTTCTTTGCCCAGTGCACAAACAAGACAAACACAGTCATCCCAATTTAGACTGTACAGCACAAGAATTTCCACTGATGCCACAAAACCCCGAGTATCAGAAATTTGATTGAAGGAGCTTCCCCTTGCCTAATACTCCCTATTGCATACAACAGCACTCCCTCCTGCTCTGAACAAGTGAGTTCAAGGCCAAAGATGTTTGGGAGGACCCAGAATCATGCTCCTGGCAACAGAAGAGGACACCAGATATGTGAGGACACCATTCAGACCTCAGGGCAAAAGGGGTGGTGACAGGCACAGACAAGACTCAGCCTCACTTAGCACACCCTCAAGAGCCTAAAGTTTTGATGTATCATAGTCCTTGAGGCCCCAGCCTCTTCCTGTAATCTCGCATACTAAAAATAATACAAACCAAAATAAGCAAGTCACAGCTATATGAATTGGAAAGCAAAGAAAAATTGACAGAAGAATTCCAGCACCTTGAATTAACCATCTTTCTTCTATGGACACTGACTGCCAGCTTTTTCCCAACTTCAGCTCCTCCTTGTATTTCTTTTCAGCAGGTATGTAAGCACAGACCTGTTAAACTCTGTTCTATGCTTAAGAAATTCCTTCCAGTGGCTTGCATGCTTCTATTTGAATCCTGGCTTTCCTACATACACTGCTAATGTTCAGGCTCAGAGGCCAGAAACACCATGCCAGGTGATGTGGTTACAAGCAGGAGCACATGACTAGAAGCATACTTGATGTTACATTTGCCTAGAAGCTCAGGAACAGCCACTACCACTTAGTTAACCACTATCATTCAGTTAAAATACTTGCAGGTTCATACCAGTTCAATCTATTTTCAGCAATGCTGCAGACTCTTTTTTTTCCCTTAAAGCTTGTTACTTCACAATATTACTTGATTTCACACCCCTCTGAAAGACCATTGGGAGGATGAAACAATTTCCCCTATCAAAACTAGGAAGCGAAGGGAAAGGTTATGGTCAGCATGAGAGCAGAGCTCAAGTTTAGACATATTTGTAGTGCTCGCTCACACAGGAAGTCAATGCTCAAGTTCAGTAGCTCAAAGATATATCTATGTACAAGAGGCCTTCATATTTAGCTCCTGTCAATCATTCCTCTCCTACGAGCAAACTGATTTCATGTAAGCTATATCTGAAAGACACAGGAACAAAAAGCATGGCAATAATAAGATATTTCAGACAACCACCTTATTCCTTTCGCTTTATTTCTGTAGACTGTCCATTTTGGATGTCTTGTCCAAGCTGCCATTGAGCACTGTTGTAAATGTTTCATTTGTAACAACTAATAACATAATTATAGCTGAAAGAATAGGTAGAAGTAGAACTAGCAGCAAAGAAAAGCAAAGTGAATATCAAGTGTCATTGAACACTCTGTCCCGGTATCAGCTCCAAGACCAAGATCAGCATTTTTAACCTCCAGGTTACAATGTGGAAACAAACAACTTGGTATTAGAAAGATACCCAATCTTAAGTCTTTGATTAATATCTGAAGTATTACTGGGTGTCTCAAAATATTTTGTTTTGGTTTCCTGTCTGAAAGAAAAAGTCTCCAGACAAACGAGTAAAAGGAGAAAAAGATGAATAAATTCGAGTGCACTGCCTGTCTCAGAACAAGATGGAATTAACAATCTCCTCATGTGTAAAGGCTCTGACAGCAGATAAAGGAACTTTCTGGCTAATAAAGCCAACCAAACAAAAAATAGGGAAAAAGACCACAAACCCTATAGAACACTATTTGGTTTACATTAGTGAAGGAAGTTTGTTCTCACTGTAGAAGAAATACAGGATTCTGTAAAAAGACAAGAAACATAGTTAAGGCAAACAACTGAGTGCCCTTTTCATGATGATCAATCATATCAATAGTCCAAGTCCTCCAGCTTATCTTAAAGCCAAAAAAAGTCAAAGATTTTCCTTCCTTACCTGTCCAAAGAAATGCAATTGCACATCGTACCTAGACTGTTCTATTAGCTCAGCCCGGTGTCTCAGATGGGGATTTTAAGGCACAGAAAACTTTTAAATCTGAGGTGATTTACTGTTGGTTAACACTTTGGTTGTACCTTCCTTACCTATAATGCCTGGCCCAAAAGCCAATGAGTTATGTGGTAAAATTTTGTCTGTATTTGTGAATGTTGGTGGGAATTTGGGTTTGATTTAGTCTAAAAAGAATATTTACTTGTACACAGTTTAAATTCCTCGAAAAGACTAATTTTAACTCCAGTCAGCACTAACACTGATTTTAATACTAACTCTTCTAAGAGTTACTGCTCTCTCATATTGAGGTATGAAAGAAGGGGCTGGATGCATGCATGCTCACAAGAAGTGATACAGGCATTCTAGCACAAAGTACAGTGTGGCTTACTGGAGAACTGTAACACTTCACCAGGTAATTTTTTGTAAAGATGGCAATGAACCAGTGATATACAGATGATCCAATACTTTCATGCAATTGAAAGGAAATCTAAATCCATGCTAATGGTAATGTGTATCAGTTATCTCATACACACTCGCACAAGCTGATCTGTTCTGTGCCTGTATGACAGCACACCAGAATGCTGAAACATGCCAACACTCACCATTAAGTAGCAGTCCTGCAATAAATCTCAGCAGGAAACCAGGGTTCAACATGCCACATGCAATAAAAAGCATACAGAAGGAGAAAGGGCAAAGGAAGGACCCCAGGAAAGACGGAGAAGAGCGAGGGAAGACAGATGAAGGAGCAGAAGGAACCAGTCAAGACGCTGATAAACTTAGAACTGTTTGTTTGATCAAGCATGGAAAGCCTATTTTGTATATTAATCCATGCCACATTTTTATAAACCAGTGCCATTTTAGGACTAATGCTGCACACATATACAAACAGTCCTACCTCAGAAAGGACAAAAATCCTTTCTTTCTGGTTTTACAGGGACCTGGAAGAAGATTCTGTTTTCAAACACAAGGCTGAGCACTGGAGTTTTCAGCAGTGGCACCAGGCCTGTTCGAAGGATGCTGCAGCTCTTGTTGAGGTGGAACATGTCACCACTACAAGAAGAACAGCTGCATAATATTTTTTCTACCTAACATTACACAAAATGGTTCACACCAACACTCATTTCTTAAACCTAACCTTTTAGTACAGCTGATGGAGCATGACGCGGTCTTCAAACATATTTCTTTTGGGTTTTTTTTTGCTTGTTTGGTTTTTGGTTGTGGTTGTTTGTTTTTTTTTTGTTTGTTTGTTTTTTTTAATAAAGCAGTGCGTAAAATTACCTGCAATTTTCTTTCATGTCCCCAGTCTTTCCTAAGCCTGGATGAAAAGGCAGAAGTGGCTCCCCTGTCACATAACCCGAATCACAGGCTATCTCAACAGCCTTTCAGTGCCTCCTCTCTCTTTGCTCCTAAGAATACCCACTACTTCTTTAGTACCATCTGATGATTCTGGCCAGCAGGAGATGTTTCAGAGAACTGTGAAGAGACGGGCACCTGTGTGATGACCTGCCTCCTGAAGGGTTTTCCCATGTTTGTGCTCCTCACTGTCCTATACAATCCTCTCCTTCCAGGCAAAACGGGCTGCTTCAGGAAGTCTGACTCTCAGCAGCACTCCCCAGCTTGGTCCTAGTGTGGAAGCTGCAAGAAGGTTATTTACAAACTGTGCTTTCTGGATTCAGATTGCTGCTTGGACAGTCAAGTGTGCTTTGGAGCAGCACAGATAGGAAAACCACTTCCAGAACTGTAATTGCAGATCACAGCAATGAAGCAGCTAGACTAAGAATAAACACAGCAAAAGTACACTCACAAGAACCACTATATACACAAGTGCACACATACCCATACCCACACACACATTTGGCAATGGGGACAGTTTAAGTATAACTAGACTAAAACACATTTCTGAAGACATTTCTAAGGCTACTCGGTTAAAACTGAGTCACGGCATGCTGTTGCACATCTTAATTTACACACAAGATGCAGTCCAAGAATTGCCATTTTTGTAATTTCAAGTTGTTTTATAATGACTTTGTAGGAAATGTAAATAAATAATGCCATCTCTTCAATTAAGTCTTACACAGATTCGTTTCTGGGCACTCGATGTTTGCATCGTACATTTAGTCAATTACAATCTTTCATAAAATTGATCATATCTGAAGGTCTTCTCTTTTAAACATCTAAACCTGGTACTGACACCGTTCCGTTTGTCTAGCACATTGAGACCCAGCAGTATTTATGAACCTGACAGCTCCAGTACAAATTTGTAATATCATGCTCGAAAATTCAAAACAAATGCATTATTTGTATCCCAGGTAATTATTCCAAATAATTATTTTTTTTTCTTCCCAGAGATAAGAAAAGATTACTTTGAGTAACATCATCCCAATGATGACACATACATACCAATGCAAGTTCACATTAATCACAGTAGGCAAACCATCAATCAGTGCAATGTGACAACTATCCTCCACTCCTCCTCCTCCTCTCTTGAAGAAAAAAACCCAACCAACCCATCTTTGGATGTTGTGAAAAAGCAGCAAAAATCTCGTTTACTGAACATTAGCTTTTCAAGGTACAACTCCTTGCTCTCCTTTTCAATAGGTTTGATTACTAACACAATGGCTGGAAAACTCCTGTGACAGTATAATATAGTGACAGCTCAAATACTAAACCTGTTCTAATAAAAAATGCCTGTAAAAAAAAAAAAAAAAAAAAAAAGAAAAAGATTGCTTTAGTAGTAACCCTAACATCTGATCTTGGCTAACTCTAAAGCATATGTTAATTTTAAGGTTTTGTGTAGTCCATTGACTTCAGTGAATCCAGTGAAACTGGAAGATTAGTCAGGCACTTAACACTGCTAGCAAATGTGTAAGTCTGGGATGGCTGGGAGGCCAGGAGGAACATGCCACAGAATGGCAATGGAAAAGAACGGGTGGGAGCACACAATAGGAAACTTTTGCAAAAGAATGGGTCATGTGATGGAGCTCCTTTCAAGGACTACTTGAAAGGCATGTCACCACTGTGGAAAGAAACCACATGGTGTTTACTAACATACTGTTGCTTCACTTAGACATGCAGAGACAGCATTTAAAAAATAAAATTAGATCTATCACCTAATACTTGTTCACGTTACAGGATTTTCCATTTGTAGTAAAATAAGACACTGAGATTTTTATCACGTATCTTAAAAGCAAATCCCTGTGAGACAACTCCGAAGCTCATTATGTTTGTTTTGATCCGCACAACACTTGGAAAAGTTACTGTTGCTTTGCCAATTTTTACAAACTGAATGGCAAGTTCAAACGATCCATCACTATCCCCCTCCCATGCTAAAATTCACACAAAAATACACCAGCCATTTCTTAAATGCATGTGTCTGTAAGTTTCTGTTTCACCCGAGCCATAAATCAATGACAAATGACTCCTTGCAGTGGGTCCTAAAAAAGAGGCAGGGAGGGAAGTACCTCTGTTACGCAAGATGCAGAAGAAATGTTATCAAAACCTTTTATTTAAAAGCAATCCAAGAAAATTAATGCCAGTTTCTTAACATGTATTCAAATCAAGGTAGAAAACCCCACTAGGAATGACTGTCCAAGCACTATTACCCAAAAATCCCAAAGTCCAAATCAGCACTGCAACTTGAGTAGAGCCTAGGACAAACAGCTTCTCTAACACTGCAGCACTTAAGAATCACTACCGTGGGCCTTACACCCTATAGAGCAAATTTTGACTAAGATATCATCACAGGTTTTATGCTGCAAGGATACAGAAGATGCCTTCTTCAACAAGCAAAACCCGGTTCAATACAAATTCCAATGCTAAAAGTACATGAAGAAAAATATGGACCGTGCCCATTAGCAACTTCCCAAAGCAAAGACTTCTACCCTAGAACAAAGGCAAAGAAAATCAGGGAAATGCTGGTAGTTCATACCCATAGGTGTAAGTTCTAAATTGAATTATCCTCTGTTCCACTGATGCTGACAGTTCACTCTATGCCTGTTTAGGCTCAAACAACTCTTAGGATGAAGTTGAAAAATTCCGTGCAATACAGAGTTGCTGGCAACTCTACATTTCCACTTTACAAAGGCATATTTAATACCTGTGGCCAGCAGTGTGTTGGACTACAGAGGGGAAAAGTTATACTAATAGAATTGCTAAATAAACCACTTTGTAACTTAAGACTGAATATTTCACAACGAGATTGATGCGTCCTGAGATCAAGATTTTGGCAACATTTAGTGATATTCTCTCTTCAAATTCTGAACTTCAGAAATAGTGTTAAGTAAACAACAACAAAGTTTTTTAAATCCCCACCGTATAAACAAGAATACCCCTAGCAAATAGTTCTTTTAAGGAGATACATTAATACTCTATTTTATTATCACTTAATTTAATCTGTATGTTTAAACACACTGGAATTATTTCTATAGAATGCCAACAGCTGCTGGAGGAGGGGAGAAGAGATGGATGAGAGAGGAGAAAGGGGGATGAGAAAAGGTTTCCAGTAAGAAACTTGTGTACCTGCCTGGTATACACAGCCAAACCTCTTTATGTATCCTATTTATCTTCAATTCTATTTATGTCACACAAGAGAACATACGAGCATAGCAGCTGTTACTATAGCAATGAAACTGGGAATTTTGAGAACACAAAAACCCACCCCTGAGGATGCTCAGTTTAGCAGAGATGGTTTAGGAACAGCGCACCAGCATCTCACTTCTAGGATCTGTTCAAAGTCTGCGGTTACAGAGATATTAAATACAGCCTATTCCCTAAAGAGCACTCGGAGCCAAATAACCGCTACCTATTACTCGGCACAACTTGGTACACCGGAGTTCCTGCTGAGTAACCCCAAACTTGACAAGAACCGCCTGTAAACCCGGGGAAGAACGAATTCTCTGCAAAGGCCCCCAGTTTTTAATCGCGGCAGAGAAGGGATTCACCATAGTAACACACACCCCACCCGATCCGTGGGCAAGAGGAAGGAGCTCAGCGCCCAGCGCTGCCCGCCCCGCACCCTCCCGACACCGCCACCCTTGCCCGACACCGGGTTGCGCCGGGAGAAGCGAGGTAGTATCCTGAAGCAGCCGGCAGGCAGCCTGCCTCTCCCCACTCACCGCAGCCGGGATGAAACCCTCAGCTCCCCAAACCGCTCTTCTGTCAAACCCACCCCGCTCCGTTCCTTCCTCGGCCGGCAGCCCCGGGACACACCGGGGCCGCCAATTCCCCCCCCATTCCCCCCATCTGTCGCAAGCGCGGCGGCACCGTGCATCCCACTTTCTCTCCCCCGAAGCGCTGCCGGCCGCGATTTACCTGCGAGGGAGCCGGGTCTCTGCAGGGTGGCGGTGGCGTACAGCTCCTGGGAGTGCTTGCTGTACTGATCGGCAGCGTGAACCAGCCGCTTGGTAGGCGACAGGGTGGCGTAAGTGCCGATGGTGGAGCTTAACTGGTGGATAGGAGAGGAGGAAATGTTAGACTGGACGGTGGGCGGGGAGGTCACTCGGATGGGGGACGGCGACAGTCCCGCCGAGGAGACGACGATGTTGATGGGCGAGCTGGTGCTGTAGGACTTGGCCAGGCGGCTGGGGGACTGCTTCGGGGAGGAGAGGCGCTGCGCGGCGGCGTAGGCGGCGCCCTCGGCGGCGGAGCCGGCCCGCGGCAGCTTGGTGGGGGAGCCGCCGGGCTGGGCGGGCAGCGGGGAGCTCACCCGCTGCGCCGGCAGCGTGGAGCTGGCGTAGTAGAGCGCGGCGGCGTGCTGGGGCTCGGGCAGGTGGAAGGCGCTGCCGTGGCTGGGCGCGAAGGGCTCCCGCGGCTGCGGGGCGGCGGGCGGCGGCGGCGGCTCCGGGCCGCCCGGGTGGGCGCCGCGGCCCCCCGGGCCCTGCTGCGGGAAGGAAAGGCAGAGGCGTCAGGAGGGGACGGGCGGCAGCGGGCCTGGCTCCACCGGCCCTCCCTGCCCGGGGCGGGGCAAGGGGCTCGCTCACCGGAGGAGTCCCCAGCCGAGGCGCAGCCCCCTCTTTGAACTAAAAACTGGGCCAGCACCCGGCGCTCTCGGCATTGAGGGAGTCGTTACTCTGCTAAAGCGTTTCCAGCCTCTGAGATAAAAACGGCCGCCAGCTCGGGCGGAGCGGTGTGAAAACTCTTCGTCGCGGCTGATCGGCACCTGGTTGTCGGGCACACGGCTCGGGGGGACTCGTGCTTTGAAACGCACCCGCACACCTATCTATCCCTACACCAGGCGTGGGTGAGCCTGAGCTTAAACACATAAATAAACAAATGCCCCCCAACTTTTATTCTGCATACATTGGTAGAGAGCGGCTGGAGCCACGGAAAGGGCTTAGATGCGGTGATTTTCCTCACAGAAAGCCATCGGTGTCCGTGGGAGGAGAGGCACCGCGCCGAACCCACACGGACACAGTCGGCGCCCTCGGGTGCCGCCGCTGCCGGCGGCGCGACAGTGCGCGACCGCTTCCCCCCAGCCCACCTCACCCGGTGGCAGCACCGCGATGCTCGCCTCGGCCCGGTACCCCCCTGGAAAAGCGGGGGAACAGCGTTTATTTGCGCGGCCCAAAGGAAAGCACGGGAAGAGCATCCAGGGCTGGGCTGTACCAGGCACTTCCCGGGCCGCATCCAGCGGGGAATCTGCCCCGCGATGGCGGGAGCCCTCTGCTCCGCTGGCCACGGGACCGGCAGCGGGGGGCAGGGCTTCGCAAAGTTCACCGTACGCCCAATAACGGGGAGGGGGTTGGGGAGTGGAGAGCGAAAATCCTTGGCAGATGCTGTCCATTAGACATTTCAGCTGCGTTCCTGAGCCGCTTCTGGAGCAGCGAAGGACGGGGCTCACCCTTACACACAGGAGGCTCTCTCCCTTTTTTATCGGGGATCTTGGGCTCAAGGGATCTTCTGTGAATCTGGAAACATTAAAATCCTCTAATAACTGCGCCCTGCAGTGAGGGGGAGCTCAGCGCTGTGTCAGTAAGATGCATTCTCGTTTCAGATACTATTTTTTTTTTCCTGGCTATGCAGGGGATTTACTTGAAACCTCTGAAAGCACTCCCAGATCCTGGGAGCAGACAGTGCAGCTTGGGTCAATCTGACCAGTGCTTCACCCAAACACACACACCCCTCCGGGCTACTGGTTTCCTTAGTGAGAAAATCCTTTAAAATCTGAATAATGAATTTTTCAATTCAAAATGATTCAGTTCAAAGAGGTGTGCTACAACAACAGCAGCGTGGTTTCACATTTAAATAGCAACGGCTTTTCTAGTAGCATCCTAGAGGAAAAAAAAAACAACAAAACAAGTAAACAGTAAACAAAAGCACCATGTTCTGAGTATGGAACTTATTTTTACTAGGATACCAAGTAAGGGATTTGGTCAGGAACTGAGGCCAAGATAAATGGCCAATCAGAACAAAGAGTAAATGAGGTTCAAAAGGCCAGAAATACGTTCTTCCTGTGTGTGACTACTGGAAACTTTTCTGTCCTTTTCTTTTTTGTACTTTTGGAGCCCAACCCCTCATCCTAAATACTTTGCATCTGAGTAAAGAAAACATGTTCTTCTAGACCTGGAGAAAAAAGCATGGCTTCGGAGATGGGGCTTCTCCTGGTGCTTTGCTCCCAGTTGTTAGTAGCATGGCAGAGCCCAGCACTTGCAGCATAGACATGTCTCAAGGGAGCATGGCCAGATCCAAACCTCATTGGCTTTGGGACGTTGTTTGCCCCTAAAGAGCAACAGCCTTCTAGGTAAATGTAAGCTGTTTCCTCCAGCTGCTCTGTACGGTAAGTCCTGGGTGGGCAAGTTGATCACAGATGCAAGTGGCCTGCATGCTGTTGAGCTGGACTGTTTTGATTGCAGCCATGAGTTACAAACACCACAGCATCAAGTAAGAGCTTTAAAATTGTCATAAATGGCCAACAAGCTCAAGAGTCTCACTTGAAAGACTTCTTACAAAAAAACAGGATGGCAAACTCTGGGAAACATCAATTTTAAAAGCTACTTTCATGCTGAGCTACTTACCATCTCTGCTTTAAACTGGAAAGAAGGGCTAATCTGCAACTGACTGTCCAGCAATGTATTTGACAGGGGCAGAGTTTTCATTTCCCAGGTTTAAACTGTATGGTAACAACTTTCACAAAACAAAATCAGGCTGGCAAGATTGAAGACAACATGGACAGAGGAATTTTTGCAAGTGATGAAAGGTTGTTTGAACCAGTTACATTATCAATTGATATCTATTAATACATTTTACTTTTTGGACTGTTAAGTGGCATAACAATTTTGTATTTTGTAGTATTCAACCCTGTTCCAAAATAACAGTCTTCTGAAATGTTATCAGTGTCTTCTGCAACACATTGCTAATGTACTGGTAACTTAGTTTGTCACTGATGATAACAATTTTGGGCAAGAGCTGTCATCATGCAGACAAAATTTCTAATCTGTTTCTACACTGCTTGATGTGTCAAGGATACAGAGTAATTAATTTCAGGTAAACCAATATTATCCCATGTTCCTAATAAATCTATAAAAGCTGCAGGCTCTCTGCAAGTACCAATTTAAAAAATAAGCCCTTTTCACGATTGTCTGTTACAGGGAAGAAGGTCTAGTGGTGGGACACGAGTATTAAATGCTTAATTAAAAACACAGTTTATAGCACTTCCTAAAAAGCAAAGCATTTGCTCTGTGTGAAGGAGAGAACTTTTGGATGAACAGATTGCAGTGAAAACATTAGCGCACAGTATTTTCTAGGATGTGACTAATCTCAGACCTGTCTTAAATTTACTGCGAGGTTCTTCTGTTTTTTTAAAGGGCCAAGTGTACAGATGCATTCTTCACTCATGTTTTCAGAGACAAAATGTGGTTCAGTTTCTCCCTGTCACTTAAGACAACCATGCAGACATGCTGCTGTTCATCCTGCAATGTGACATTATACTTCATGTGGAAGAATGAAATACAATGGTATTTTTCCTTTATTTTTCCATTATTGTTGTTAACCTGATAATGAAACTGTGTTTAAACTAATAAACTGAGGTCAGATATGCTTTCTAGTTGTTCTATCCTCCCACATCAACCTATTTCATAGATGTGAAAAAAGATCAAGGACTTTCTTACTACAGCCTGTAAGTACCTATTCCAAGACTCAGAGATATAATTTTTCTGATATCCAAAAGAGAAGCAGCTTGATTTGCTTATTTGGAGCTAATAGATGGATTCTGATATATTCTTTTTAACAGCAGAAATCTGTGAAAAAAGCCATAAGAACTTCAAAACACCTGTGCAAATACCTTCTTTCCCATTTAATCTGATGAGAAAGATCATCCTCTGCAGATACAGACAAAATGAGATTTACAGAACATTACTGAGGGTGTCCAGTCAGGTTATAGTAGACTAGAGAACAGTCTAACAGCTGTTTGCCTACCTTAATTCATGCATTTATTGCACAAAATTTCAGGATAGGTTTTTTTTTGTTTTTTTTTTACAATTCCACTTAAAAAAAAAATAAATGGAATGACCGTAAACGAGATTTCTGTTTTATGACATGGAATTGAGAGGGGCGAAGAAACTGTGCTGAATTATTTATTCTGATGTAAATTTTGCATGGGTAAGGATTTATAAAATCCTAGATAGCTTGACGGCTTCAGCAAAACTTTGGAGTCAGCTACTAATTACTGACACATTGGCATGTTGATTCTTGGAGATTGCTCCCAGAGGGAAAATGGTGTGTACAACCAGCAAAACCTGAGTTACGGAAGTCTTGGTCGACAACAAGATGACCATTATGAATATGTTAGTGCAGCAGATCTATTTGCTACATCATCTAGAATCCCTTCAGACTCTTCCTTCTTAGGCACGCACAACCTGGTAGGTTTTGTGCATCTATGCTTCAGAATTCAATGAAGGTGTTAAGGAAAAGAGCTTCTGTTAATGCAACCCTGAGTCTTAGCAACAGAACTAAGAACAGAAATGGCTTCAGAGTAATTTCTTGGGAATGAGATAATGATATAATTTCCAGTAAAATGCTGGAGAGTTTGAATCATGATACTGGTTACCCTAAAGAAATGACAATTTGTGTTCAATGTCCTGTATACTTCTCTGGCAGAAGAAACTGGAAAGTTGTCTTACATTTGAATAAGTCTGTATGTCCATCTTATGTCTGGATGAACTTGTATTCACAAGCATTTTTAGTTTAGCATTAAATGGCAGCACCAGCTTGCAGCTTGTTTTGCTTTTTCGAACTTTCAGGTATCATTTGGTCCTTAAAATCCCAAACAAGGTCATTTCTGTTCAATATGAACATAGTCATATGGAGTATATTGTGGCCAATGAGAAGACCCATTCTCTTGATTTGAGAGATTTTCCAATGGATGCTCAAGTTGTGTGGAAGATAACCCTCCAGGCTGTTTTGGCTTCTTGAATATTGGTGGGTCTTGTTGAATTTGGGAGCAAACTTGGTCATCCTTAATAGGGTTTTTGAGAGTCACAGGTACTCACTGAAGGGTCCAGCCCTGTTGCACAATCTCAGTCATGCTCTGTGCTGTTTTCAGTGACTGCAAGACTTGCCAGTCTATTGAGGGCTTATTTTCTTCTGTCAGCCCCAAGAATATTCCATATGGCTTCACTGAAAGTATCACTCTGTTCTTGTCCAATGCCTGTATCAACACTTTTCTACAAAGGGCAGATGAGGGTATGAAAATGCTTAACATTCTCTAGTCCTGGGGATACAGACTTCAGTCCATGGTAGCACCTGTCTTTTTTCTGCAGGACTGCTTTGCTGTCATTTATAAGTTCCTGACTTAACTAGGAAGATGCTACCTATGTTCAAATACACTTATATGAAAATAGATGCCAGACTACACCTCTGGGTCCCTCCAATGTGGCCTATTCCATCTGTTTTTCCTGATTTTATCACAAAGGTCATGGCTATACTGTCTTTGCAAAATACACCCCAACACTATGAGGAAAATTCGTCAGCCTACCTGATCCTAATCTCATATGTATAGATGAAGGTAGGTAATACCTTCGTAGTCTTAGAGCCACAGAGTCATGTGAGATCCTTTCAGAGTGTCAAGAGACGGTCAGTCTCTGGTTTTAAAGCTGCAATGAAAGCTGCAGTCGTTAATTACCTATTGTAGTATCAAACCAGCATTATGCTGATCAGTTCTTCACTACCATAAGCCATACTAGTGAATTGTTCTCTGTGTCATAATAAGAGTAATTTGTGTTAAGATTTCATCTGCTTCCTTTCGTGACAGAAAAATTCTCATGTTCATATTTGGAATCCAGTTTCAAACACATCATAATCTGCCACATCCTACCAGAAGCAAAGTCCTCATTTTAGATTTTGTCTGGGTAGATTATCAAGAAGCCTATCACCCTGTGGCACAGATGGCTGATGGCAGGAAGAGCCAAGAGTCTAACTGAAAAAGGCCAGAATAGAGTTTCTGCTTGACAACTGAACATGTACTTCCACTCATTTGGTAATATTCTAAATAGAGCTAGTAAGGTGTGGCAGTCTGGTGAATGACAAACTTATGACTTGTTTGTAGGAAAAAGGAGACAAGTTAGAAAATTAACCATTACATGATTTTTGAAGGCTTTTCGTTTTTTTTTTTTTTTTTAATTATTATTACCTTTGCTTTCTATCTACTTTTGATTTTTAAGGATTTTCAAATTCTGTGCCAGCTCGATCAGTCCAGGAGCTTCAGGAATAGGATAATATGCAGGAAGGATCTACCTCTGTTGCTGCCCCAGCCTCTGAAAAGACTGCAGCATCACCACAGGCTAAAAAAGTTATCATCCAGAAATGTAAACTAGTTTCACTTCCTTTCCCCTTCCCTTGCAAATACATGGTAAAGCATGTGGAAAAACACTATCTGGAGTGCATGCTATGCTTTATATTCCTACGATATCTGTAACATAAGCTGACCATTCTCCAGATGACAGTCGACTCAATCCATCAGTTGCTCACAAATGGCATTATTCAAATAGAAAATTCACATTTGAGCAATTCATCTGCAAAATCTGCTACATTTTGTAGTACTACTGATTATTCACAAATAACCTTAATCGACTGATACAGGATGCATCAGGATTTAGACACTAAGTTTGAAGAGCTGGTTTAAGCGAGAAACAGAGTAATTCCCTGCCAGAGAAGCAGTTGTTGCTAAAAAAATCCTATTCCAGTAGCATTTAGAAGATAAAAGTTCCGTGTTCTAAAGTACTCAAAGCAGTAGAAAAACTCTGTGATCTATAATGAAGTCCTCCAAATTGACAAAAATGTTAGATTGCACTTTGCAGCACTATGCAGGAAGTCCCAAGACTAATTAGTTTCTCTTTCCTATCCAATTGCATTTTCAGAAATTGTTCTTGCTGTCACAGCTGGCCTTGGGACTATTTACATTTTTTTCCCATGCATTTGGGCTATCATTCATGTTCAGAGATAGCTATATTCCTTGCACACAAATACCAAAGGAAATCATCACAATCTGAGCAGTTTTGACTCCTGAGGCTTATTTTAATTATAATAGGGATAGCAAAACAATTCCAAGTATTGACACTTTTTCTCCTTAATTGTGGGATCAGCAATGGTCATATTCAGAACTTTTTAATTTTAATTTTTGACTTTTTACTCTTCTTTTTTGCCTCTTTTGAAACCACCTTTTTATGCTTTTTATCTATTAATTCATAGTTTAGATGGCAGTTAATTGATATTTCCAAGATATATTTTAATTGTCCCAGGTTGTCAAGTACCCTTTGCAGGATGACGGTATGAAAAATTATGCTAAGTTACTTTCCTACAGTAACATCTACCATACAATCTGGAGGAACAGAGGAAGAAAACCTATTTCCTGCCCACTCATACCAAGAAAACTTACTAGTTACTTTTCTGAAGGTAACTATTTTTCTGCAAAGTAGATGGTTCATGAGAGGTTTTCAGCTGTAAGCAATGGCTGTTCACTGTGATTTCAATGAAAGAAATCTAGATAATTAATTTTCCCCTTCATAAATTCATCCTATTCTATCAGTAGGATAAAGTTACATTAAGAATATCCTTACTTCTAACTGCCAGACAATCTCACACCTGAGATTCCTTCCTCCCTGCCTTTCAAAAAAAAAAAACCCACCAAAAAGTGCTTTTTCCTTCCCCTCTAATTTCTCCTTTGTTTTTGTTTCTGTTGCTCTGTTCTCATAACTGTTCCTTTTCCATTATCTTACTTTTTCTAGCCTCCTTGAAGAATGAATCATACTCTTTCAGGCTAACCCCTAAGGTATGATACTTCTCACAAAACACAACTCATGATGACATCTGCCTAGGCTAGAACTGGATATTAGAGTCTCCTTTTTCTTTCTAGCTGGAATCCTGTTCTCCTGCTGGCTCCAATCATAGAATCATAGAATAGTCAGGGTTGGAAAAGACCTTAAGATGATCTCGTTCCAACCCCCCTGCCGTGGGCAGGGACACCTTACGCTAAATCATATCACCCAAGGCCTCGTCCACCCTGGTCTTGAACACTGCCAGGGATGGAGCATTCACAACCTCCCTGGGCAACCCATTCCAGTGCCTCACCACCCTCACAGGAAAGAATTTCCTTCTTCTATCCAACCTAAACTTCCCCTGTTTAAGTTTTAACCCGTTACCCCTTGTCCTGTCACTACAGTCCCTAATGAAGAGTCCCTCCCCAGCATCCCTATAGGACCCCTTCAGATACTGGAAGGCTGCTATGAGGTCTCCACACAGCCTTCTCTTCTCCAGGCTGAACAGCCCCAACTTCCTCAGCCTGTCTTCATACAGGAGGTGCTCCAGTCCCCTGATCATCCTCGTGGCCCTCCTCTGGACTTGTTCCAACAGTTCCATGTCCTTTTTATGTTGAGGACACCAGAACTGCACACAATACTCCAGGTGAGGTCTGGCGAGAGCAGAGTAGAGGGGCAGGATCACCTCCTTCGACCTGCTGGTCACGCTCCTTTTGATGCAGCCCAGGATACGGTTGGCTTTCTGGGATGCAAGCGCACACTGAAGCCGGCTCATGTTCATTTTCTCATCGACCAACACCCTCAAGTCCTTCTCCACAGGGCTGCTCTGAATCTCTTCTCTGCCCAACCTGTAGCTGTGCCTGGGATTGCTCCAACCCAGGTGTAGGACCTTGCACTTGGCATGGTTAAACTTCATGAGGTTGGCATCAGCCCACCTCACAAGTGTGTCGAGGTCCCTCTGGATGGCATTCCTTCCCTCCAGCGTATCAACTGAACCACACAGCTTGGTGTCATCGGCTAACTTGCTGAGGGCACACTCAATCCCACTGTCCATGTCAGCGACGAAGATGTTAAACAAGACCGGTCCCAGCACCGATCCCTGAGGGACACCACTCGTTACCGGTCTCCAGCCGGACATTGAGCCATTGACCACAACTCTTTGTGTGTGGCCATACAGCCACTTCTTTATCCACCGAGTGGTCCATCCATCAAATTGATGTCTCTCCAATTTAGAGACAAGGATTTTGTGTGGGACAGTGTAGAACGCTTTACACAAGTCCAGGTAGATGACATCAACTGCTCTACCCCTGTCCATCAGTTCTGTGCAGGCTCACCTTAAACCCTTTATTATACAGTGACAGAATGGTCTGAGTTGGAAGAGACCTTTAAGATCATCTGGTTCCAACCCCTCTGCAATTGACAGGGATACTTTCCACTAGACCAGGTTGCTCAAAAGCCTGTCCAACCTGGCCTTGAAGACTGCCAGGGAAGGGGCAGCCACAGCTCCTCTGGGCAACCTGTGCCAGTGTCTCACCAACCTCAGAGAGTGAAGAACTCCTTCTTTGTATCTAATCTAAATCTACCCTCTTTTAAAAGTTTAAAGCCATTCCCGTTGTCCTATCACTACATGCCCTTCTGAAAAGTCCCTCTCCAGATTTCTTGTAGACCCCCTTTAGGTAATGGAAGGCTGCTACAAGGTCTCCCTGGACCCTTCTCTTCAGGCTGAACAAGCTCAACTCTCTCAGCCTGTCTTCACAGGAGAGGTGCTTCAGCCCTCTGATCATGGAGTCATGGAATCAACCAGCTGGAAAAGACCTTCAAGATCATCAGGTCCACTTGTCCCTCATCTTCATGGTCTTCCTCTGGACTCACTCCAAGACGTCCATGACCCTCTTTTTTTGGGGCCCCCATAGCTGACCGCAGTACTACAGGTGGGGTCTCATGAGAATGGAATACAGGGGCAGAATCACCTCCTTCGACCTGTTGGTCATGCTCCTTTAGATGCAGCCCAGCATATGGTTGGCTTTATAAAAGGAAAAAAAAGTACCTACCCAATTTGAAATTAAATTTAACTGTGCTTTATTTCATTTTTCAATCTTAAGAGGATAGGGAGCTTTTCTGAGCAAATTGAGAGAATAGAATATTGTATATCTCTTGGTATCCTGCAAACTGTGAAATGACTATATAATACTTGAATTCTCTTAGCAATTTAAGGTTTCAAAATTCAGATGCTACTCACTTCTACAGAATCATGAATTATAAAGTGTCCCTGTGTCACACTGAGCAGTGTCTGCTTTGCTGGGGCGGTTACATCTAAATAGAGAAAATAACCTGACTTGAAAATAAGTCAGACTTTGCATATGTAGGTACACTTCCACAAATTTTTGTCTAAACTGAAATTTAACTTCCCAGTGAGAAACTTTGATGTAACAGTGAAAAGCACAGAAGAATGAGAGGGTTGTGTGTCAGATCCAGGAAACCAGATTTATAAAGTTTTCATGAGTACCTGAAACAATCTCTCAGGATGTTTGAAGCATACAGGAGGCTGTCTGATAAGTTGCTTGTCTTAAAATATGAGAGGAAAAAAGGCAAAAAATGATTCTCAGACTTGGGATTATGCCATGGCACCAGGTGATGCATGGTATCCCAAGCAGGTTTCGCATCTCATCTCAGCCTGCCTTTGCTTTTGTTTGCTGGCACTTACTGCTTTCAGTAATATCCTCATACTGATGCAGGGAGGTTCTAGACCTTAATTAGGGCTCCTAATCAGCAGTCACAGAAATTTTCAAACTTAAGTGCCTACACATGCTATCACCAACATGTATATGCAGGCAAGGAACTGCCATGTAAATCTCCTTTTCAATCATGATTATTTTATTACTCTGCAAGTCAACCCATTTTAGAGTTATGAAAATCAAGGTGATATTCATTCTGCTGCAGATGCACGGAACAAGACAGAAAGTAAAGGCAGACATTCATATTCTGGTGGGCACCAACGAGCTCTGCTTCCTTGAAGATATCTTACACAGTTCGAGGTTCAAGAGACCCAGGCTGCTTAGGACACATACCTGGCTGTAGCTCTGGATGGCACCTCTGGCCTGACTGCCACGGGCTGGGAGCTGGGCAGCCGCTGTTTCACCCAGGGCGAGGGTCTGGTTGCTGTGGTAGCTGGCTGAGTACTGGAAGGACCCTTCAGGTTTCGAATTGAGCTGGAGCGCACTCTGGGAGAGGAGGCTGGGCCCTGTGGGGACAGGATTTGAGAGCAGTCAGAAAGTCTCAGTGAAAGAGCATACCTGCATTCTCTGTCAAGTGAGCCTCAAAATTACCAGATGTATGTGGCTTCAGCTTTTCACAGTTTGGCTTTTTGGTAATAAAAATGACATACATCAAATTGTTTATCACTCAGTTATCATTATTATTGTGTTCAAGCTACAGATCACATTCCTTTGCAAAAAAAACCATAGTTTTGACTGGTGAAGAAATTTTAAGCCTGAACAAACCCAACCATACTATTTGATACAGTCTTGCTTTGCAGCTCAGAATAGTCAATGAGGAATTTTTTTTGCCCTAAGGATAAGCTTTGTTTATTTCACTTAATTCTATCCAGTTGTTCTGCATGGGAAATGCTAACTTGTCCCTCCCTGGGCTCTCAGCACATTAGATCTATTCATTACTGCCATTCTGTCCTGTACACACAGTGATGTAATACTTTGGTGCCTATAGGGATGGATGGCACCCTTTAAAATATTAATAGCTCCTCTCATTGTGTGGGACTCACCCTGATGTGAGTGAATCTTTGATGACTGTTTTGTCAGCTTATCTTCCCCATCACAGCACTGTGTGCCAGAAGAGCCAAGTGCAGTGAGCTTAAACTGGGGCTGCCAGACTGAACAGCATGTCAGGAGCACTAACAGTGACACCTTCCACAGTTACTTAGTTGTTCCGTGAAACTAAAGCATGTTCTAATGTACACTGGGTTCATTTTCCAGTGATTAAGCTTATGATATACCCACAGTAATTCCCCAATTTTTGCTCCAAGAGCATGTATCAGACAAGGAAAGGTTCTTCCTGCACCACACTGTTGCATGATTTAGACCTCTAACAAACACTTTTAATCGTGAACTCGTTCTGTCTCCATACATGAAAAGCCACAATAAAGAATACCCACCTAATCCTTCCCTAGCCTTTACTTCTAATTCTCAATAAACTAGCTTACTCTTCCATGGTGTCCAGAACTAGTAAGTGAAAAAGAAGAGGAGACAAAAGAAATGCCTTGGCCATTTCATGAGTTGCAAAGAACTCTACCTTCAACCCAACAGCTATCCTCTATAACATATTCAGTGGCTCTACAGGAATGACAGGTTCATCTTCTGGTTAGCACTAACAAGCTCATGAGAGCATAGAAGGTGACACAAACCTTAAGGAATGTGAAATGATTATGCTGATTTTGCTCCTACAGAACATGTGAAAAGTTCAGTTTTAAAAAACACCCACAATGGCACAATTCCAATGAATTTTACCAGAAATAACTCCCAGTACATTTCTGATACAAAGGCCAAATTTTATGACCTTAAAGTCTTTGCTATGAGGATGTACAGCTGGTCCAAAAAGATCCCACTTAGAAAATGTGCAAACAACATGCCCCCAGAAATTAATATGGAGAGCATTTCTATCCCTAGCCTGTTTCTCAGAAACGGTAGAATCATTATAACTGATACTTTCCAAAACCCAACCTGAACCGTTCCTATTACAAACAAATCATAGTAGGCTATGTAAAGTGGAAGTGTTCTTTCTAAATGTAGACTGGGGTTATGACACTGTTTTACATATCAACACAATTTATGCTGCAAAGTCAATTGCATTCATCAGAATTTCCTGAATACAGGACAAATTCAGAAAGTTCTGCTCCTTGTATTTCCCTCACAAGTACAGAAGGAGACAGGGCTCCATGTATGCTGTGAGGGTATTAAAAATGTATCACATGCACAGTAGAGTTGAATTTAATCCTGCATGGGTGCTTATAAATCCAAGATTCCATTCCCTGACTCTGCAAATAAGACTGACTAAGCATTTTCCGTTTAACCGGTTTTGTTGCAAATTTTGCCTTTAATGAAAGAAATATTTTCACAGTTGTTTGTTTTTTTAAGAGCATAAAGAAAAAACTTGCTTAGTTTATAAATGCATTTGCAGGCTTTATTTTAATATTTTGGATTTTGAATTTTTACTGAGTATTTGCCTGTGATCAAGGGAGGGTTAAATTCAGAAAATTCACAAGAGAATAACTGTCCCAGGAAGGGCAAAAGTAGCATCAAGAAAGCAATTTTTGTGCATGGAAGTGTTTGTACTCATTCTGAAATTATGCTGTGACATTTCTAAAGCTTAAATAATGATTAAACTATCACATGCTATGAACTCAATATGTTTAAATTTTCAACTGCATCTGGCCTTCAAGTGTTCGTTTCATATTACTATTGGCTCACTAGGGATTTGCATAGCCAGCTAGAATCACAGACATGGGTTCCCTGCACCACTGAGCCCAAACACTTCCATGCACTTTCAGAAACTTACCCAAAGCGTTGAAAAATATTTTCAGTAAAAAGTTTGGAGCACATGGTTTAGGTTCACTAGCTACTGTATAGCGGTTTTCATTTTGCACCTTTACAAGCAGTAATGAGCAATTAAAACATACATACATTTCAATAAGTACTAAGTCATCTGAGACAGTGAGATAGATATTTAATTTTAAAGAAGTCTGCATCTGTCAAGCAAATGTGGAATAGAGTTGTGGATGCTCACCTGTAAATAACTAAGTCTAAACCAAGTGTACAAACTACAAGATACATTGAGATCAGTCAGCGTGATCGTGAAAACACACAAGTTCTTTTTCAGAATGCAGGGACTACAAGCAGTCCTGTCTTGTCTGATGGGGAAAAGATGGATAGCTTTTCTCATTAACGTTTTTGAGATTTCAATCTGAAGGAGCGACCAAAGCTTCTGAGGAGCTTGCAGCTCACCCAGAAGAGAAGTGGTTTGTTTTTGTACCTCTGTATGGTGACAGCTCTTGAAAACAAATTACTGTTTCTTCCTGGCAAAAATTTAAACTCTGTTGTGTTAGTATAAGAAGGTGTTCGTGAAACTATTTTTCATTTGTTTTCAGCAGTGTTAAGGCAGCTGGAGATATTCTACTTTAAGTTAGGCACTGGGCATCGCTAGAACAATTCAGTCTTATTTATTTTCGTAATTCAATATAACTAACTACAAATCTTTAATTTAAAATAAGCTTAAAAACAAACACTTCCAGCTTCATAAGGTTTAGTTTAGCAGATACTGAATTATGGATAGTACCAAAATTTCACTGATTCAGTCAGTGCCACTTTCCTCCTGTATAAAAATAAACAGCACAGATGTGAGTGTGAATTAAGTCAGAGCTTCCATACTGCAAGAGACACCATTGTGAACTAACTTCAGAAGATGGAGCAAGGTATAGTAATTAACTCTTTGTCTCCAGTTTGGTGGTCACGTACTTCAGAAAATACCTTGCTCTTCCTCTTAACCTGGAGCAGAGCAGTATGCAAAGCTTCCCATCTTCCTCACCTTGGCTGCTGTAACCAGTAAGCTCAGTAAGGAGCTCAAAGGAGAGGGAGAGCGTGTGCATCTTGCTAGGGACACAGACAAAGTGCCCTTAAGCTGGGGAAAGCTGCTGGACCACACAGAAAACCAGGCAAAAACAGCACAGAAAAGGATGAAGGACATGCCCACATCATGAAGGCATCCCAGAATGCAACCTCAGAGGTGATGGAGAGCAGAGGACTTCTCTAGGACTCGGAAGTAGGAAACAGGAGGTTTCTTTGCAGTGTGGAGACCCAGGTGCTGGCAGGCATGGCAGACTTTCAGGAAAAGAGTCACCCATTCACACAGTGAAGGGAGGAGGCAGGCTTCTTGCAGAAGCTCTTTTAATTAGTTTATATTACCTACCCCTCTTACTGGCAGTTATGTTGGCTATTATATAGCTACTGTTTTTCTCTTTCAAAAGCCCAATAGTTTAATAGATCTGAAGCACCTGAGAGTACCTGGCACACTTCAAGTAAAGCAGGCGAGAGGTGCAGATGCAGTGCAGGATTTGGCCCTACCCTGAGTCCTACCACTAAAGAGAGCAGCACTGAATCTCATGTTTGCTACCTTCCTGCCATACTGCATTCGACAAAATAAGCGTAGTCTGGCATTATGCTGAACAGGCTGATTCATGGCATTTCGTATGTTGCATATGGCAATAAATGTATACTGGTGAGTTACAGGCTCCATCACGAGGCATACCAGAAGCAGAACTCCCATGGCATCTATCTGCTTCTGTCAAGGGGGGAATCAGGGAAACTGGAGGCAAAGGTGGCAGAATGAGCTCCAGCACATGCAGCTGGGGCTATTTCTGTGAGCAATGGGGCATTGCTGGCAGGAATTTTTCATGGACCACTGTTTTTCTTTCTGGATAACAATATAATGTGCATGCTGCAGTAAGGTGCGGTGCTATTTAAAAACCAAACCAAGGAAGTGAGTAGTCTTAAATGATGAGATTATTATTAATTCAAGGACAACACAGTTACAGTTGATTACGGGAAACCAAAGTGACACAAAGAATCCAGGTTACTATTAGCATCCACAGCTGGCTCAAAAAGAGAGAAAAAAATGAATTTAATTGAAACATTTGTCCTCATGTTTTCAAGAGCAGTATTTTCTTTGGAAATAAAATCCTTTGCCTTTTGTTGTTTCTGCTCTCCTCAAACACCAGCTCCTCTTCCTTCTTCCATCATTCAGAGTAAAAAAAATCCAAACCCAAATGACCCAAGCAAAAAAAAAAAAGAAAAAAGAAAAAAGAATTACAACCTAAAACTTTAATTGTGATTTAAAAAAAAAACAACACAAATTATTCTTCAACAGCAAGTGTTTGCAGGCAAAAATAGTTTATACGGCGGTTTCGGAACAGCAGAATTCTTCTCAGTACCGGCATGTACTGTTCTAGTTCTATCAGTGCTTGATTAGGCAACAAAAACATTATACTTCTTATGCAAGAAGTGACAAGATATTACAGACCAGTAAGTAAAGAAAAAAGAAAAAAGAAGAACAGTGGTAATGCAACAGTAAAGATTTCACCGGTATTTTACCAGATTTCTCTATTTAGATTGTGCCTTAGATTTCCTTTTTTCAAACTACATTTTGCAGCATACTTAAAAGAAGTTTACCATTGTGTGAAAAAGTGTATTTTGCTTTTAAATAATACCCTGTTCCTCGGCATTAAAAAATATATTCCCTTCTGTAACTGACTTTATGCCTATATTTCATCAAACAATCAAACATATGCATGGAAGAATGGCCCAAAAAGTCCATGTTTGTATGCTTAGAAACTGTCAATGGCTAAGGCTACTATATTCAACTCCATTGGAATATGCTTGCTTATTTCAGTAGCAGTCAAATCAGTTTTTAAGATATTAAGTGTATTAAAATGATGTGTGCTGACAGAGAAAATGTACCAACAGAATGTATAGCAGAAAATCAATGTTTAGCAAAAATGATGCAGGTAAAGGAGTGGCTATATTGTTAGAAACGTTTAGCAGGCCAACTGCATCAGCACCACTGCTCCAAATTTTAAAAGCATGTTTTTTTTTCGGCTAGTCCTCCATTGACAACAAGGGATTCTAAACTCCATTGCTAAACTCCAAGAGTGCAGCATGTAGGTTTTGTTTCCTCACTCGCTTGGAAGCAAATCCCAAAAGAAGCTGGATGCTCAGCTGCACACTACGATCCACAACTCCGGGCTGAGTGATGCCCAAATTAAGCAGAGAAAGGACTACATTTAAGAAAACAGAAGGAAGCAAGAAAGAAAGACCAGGGTGCGTCAGCACAGTGCTGAATTTCATTTCAATGAATTCCAGTTCTTGTTCCAGTCATTCATGCTGACTGAAGCTTCAGTGAGAGATTACAGAAATGGGTATCAGAACCAACAGCAGTTGAAAAGGCAGGGAACTTGTTTGGGAATCAGAGCTGGCAAGTCATCATATGTTTTCTTCCCTTCCTCCAGAGGGTAGGGCCTTGTCTAGCTCAAGCAGCAGAACTGTATCCCATAGTGATCATAAGCAAAAGAGTATTCCATGTAAGAAATTCAGTAGGAACCTGGGCTCTAAGGAGCTTACCAGTGTCAGAAGTTAAGCAGTTTTCTAATGTGCCGAGCGACTGTCAGGCACCCTTCTTATACTGATCAGAGATGGGGGACAAGAAGCACATCCTATTAAGTTTTGCTATTTGTAATACTACTAGATCATGAGTGAGGATTTAAAAACAAACACAGTATCTGAAGTCTGTTAAGATTTAAGTACCATCAGTATTTGTGATATTTTTACTTACAGGAAAGCCAGTTAAGGTAGTAGGAATCTGTGGATCAACTCCATTACAAACTCGGGGAACTTTATATTTTTTCTATCATATACTGTAGCACCATTGCTGGGTCACAAAGCTAAACAGAAGATGTATGTGGGACTCTTGTAAAGGAGGAACTCACAAAAAGAAACCAAAGAAATTGTTCCCTGCAGAGAGATCAATGACAGCCTATCCCTAGTGTCCACCAGTCAAACATCTGAAAAGCAACTCCCATTTACTAATCCTCAGACTACAGTATCTCAGGGAATACTTCACAAAGTGTAGCCTCACAGCATGGAACATTTCAAGATGATACTATAGCAATAGCATTGTCAATCTTCAAGACAAACAAAAAAAAGCTGACTTACGAAACAGGACTAATATATTACATTACAGAGCAGAACTTATCGTGGAACAAGTATTCAGTAATACACTGTCTGCTAGTTGTTCAATTATAAAATAATTATCATATAATGAAAGTTACGTACAGTACTATATTATTACAAGATAAGGGCATGATTACTTCAGTATTCTAAATCTATGCAATAATTGCTTCTGAATTGGCTAAAATAACTACACTGCAAGCTACAGAAATGTACACCTGGTCAGTCCCCATGAGCTAATTGCATGCTCGTTACTTAGTTTTTGCTGTGAAGTTCACAACAAAAATACCATGCAAGTGAAAGGAGAAGGATTTTTTTCTCTCATTAAGATTTAAAGTCAGTTGGCTTACTGGGACACATTTCCTTTTTCAAGTAAGTAGTAAAGTGTAGCACTACTATTGTGTTATACATTTCCATTTGGTCAGTCATTTATTGGGATGCCATTTCTAATTGACAAAGGAAATAGACCAAAACATGCTCGAATGAACATTTAATTAGCTCCCATACCAATTATAAACAATACTTCACTCACCTTCGATCAACTGACAGAAGTAGTAATGATAAATTATAGAGTAAGTGTAAATAAAGTGGTTTTAATTAGTGTAATTAATCACTTCACACATCTTCAACCTGCTTTTGCTCATTTGGGTAACAACTGAAACACCAGCAAAACTCCTTTAATGTCCTTTAAACATTCATTTATACAGTTAATAGGTTGAGGTGCCTCACATCCCAGCAAGGGGAACCATCTCTTAACTGTTAGTATATGCCTAATTAAGAGTTTCAAATACCAAAAAGTCATCACTTATTGTCTCCTCTGCCTTTGAGGTCATTTAGTTTCAATGTGAAATATTCATTCCTACTCCACAACCTATTATTTTTGCTAGGTCATTTAAGTGTGCATACTCATAGTAAGTAGTTGCTAACTGGCCCTAAAGCTGGGTTTTATTTGTTGCCCACTTGTGCAAAGGAATGGATGATTAAAAAAGATGTAATAAAAGAAAAGATTATGTCAGGCATCTGTAAAGTGGTCACACAATTTCTGAGCTTTAAACTGTATTTGGGATGCTGGGGAATCCTAGAACTAGACTGAAATAAGTAAGAACAACAAAACCAGGGATAGCTCTTGGTGTCCTTCCACAGTATTTGACAGTAAACAAGAGGGGATGATAAAGATGGACCTGTTCCTAGTGATAGCAAATTCTCTGGCCTCTTACCAGTATATTCTGTTTTCCAAGTCCTGCTCACAGAATTAAGATGCATATCCGACTTGGACCAGGAGTAACCTTTCCCTCCAAATTAGAAGGGTAAGGAAGATTTGTTTGTCTCTTTGGTTTAAGCTGCTTGCTTACGTTGCTGTATGGCTTAATTTTGTGGTCATCAGAAACATTCCTTGAAGAAACTCCCTCTTGATGAAATTACTTAGGATGACTTTGGAAAGTGAAGGACTTGACTGAGGGGAAAGAAAGCCCTGCAAGTGCCTCAGAGGGTGGCAAGGAACAGCCACCTTCCCACTTAAGTACAGAGGTCTCTCCTCTTGTCCTCAGTTTCCAGTCTCTGGGAAAGCGCAAGAAGTGCAGCTGGAAGCATTGGAGACAGGGGACTATTGTGAGTGAAAACCCTGGGAACTAGATGAGAGATCTTTGTAGCTATCATAAAAATAAGATTTCTTATTTACAGGAAGAAAAAGGAAATACTAAACCAAGGCAAAAACTAAGATCTGCAGATCTTAATTTTGGCAAAAATTGCTAATCTTGGCAGCTACAACTGGTCAAACAGATTCTCTAGGGAAAGAAGGAGTTTCAAGCCAACTGTTAGTCAAATAGGACAAGTGGGAATGGCTTAAACTGAAAGCAGGTAGATTTAGATTAGATACAAAGAAGAAATTCTTCACTCTATGAGGGTGGTGAGGCACTGGCACAGGTCGCCCAGAGAAGTTGTGGCTGCCCCATCCCTGGCAGTGTTCAAGGCCAGGTTGGATGGGGCTTTGAGCAACCTGGTCTAGGGGAAAGTGTCCGTGCCTATGGCAGGGGGGTTGGAACTATATGAGCTTTAAGGTCCCTTCCAACACAAACTTTTCTGTGATTCTGTGATATCAAACAGAATATAACAAGTAGCTATAATGTAACAATGGTAATAAGCATTGCCCCCATTCTCCCTTCAAATCAAGGACCAGCACTAGGAAAGTATTTCAAGATCTATCTTCTAGCATATATTAAATATATCACTACCTTCATTTAACAAGAAAAACATGCTAAGCCTACAATATAACAAAGGTATTCTATACCCTAGTAGTAAATAAAGCTCAGAAAAATGCGTGGGGTTAACGTGCATACGTAAAATGAAGAAATGCATGATAATAATTTATCTGCTAAATCACAAACAGCTCTCTTGTTAGGAAACAAACACATCTCTTTAGATGAGAGGCAGCAATTCTTAAATGAGTACACTGAAAACAAACTTGTTTTACAAAAAAAAGAAAGTAATTTATATGCAATACCATCCTCTACCATCATTAAGAGGGCTATGTTCTACCTACAAGTACAGAAAAGGGCTTTCATGTTGCTACAGAACCTATTCTTAAGTACTGAAAAATAGGATTTGGTGGAATGTATTCAGAAATGTAGAAAAATTTCATTTTCATTCAAGAATTCTCTAAATTATAAATACGCCCTGAGAGTAAATGGGTCTTTTTTGATTACTTAAAGTGTTTGTTTTTATTGATGGTCATATTGAAATCCCAGAATCAGGGGCAGTGGGGGTAGCACCAATGTCTAATTCAGATAGGACAGGTTTCCAACCTACTGAGTAACACTAATGAAGTGCCTCCAAATAAGAGGGATCCCTGTGCAATTAAACTAGGACTACAGAATGGCAAACGCAATCTCTCAGTGTTTGGGAAAATCGTGCTGCAAAATTTCGGCACTCATAAAATATTGCCAGGTGGTTAAAATTCACCACCTGTGCACCTGTGAGGGACAGGAAGAAAACCAGAGAGAATAAGTAGGTCTTCAGTAGCTGAGCTTAATAAGGAAATATTTATCATGAAAGAATTTCTTTAGGGATAGATAACTTTTATGGCAAAAAATTTGCAGGCAGGATATTATAAAGATAATAGAATTTCCAGCGAGTTTACATAAGAGTCTTCTGGAAATTTGGAAATGTGTTGCAAATATGAAATACTAGAAGACTCATGGAACAAAATAACATAGCAAAGCCTAAGCAATCCTGACATAATAGGGTAGCTTCAGGGTTACTTACTCAGATAGTATATGTTTTGCTTTCTATACCATACCACACATAGCATTACTCCAGGTGTATGAAATGTAATACAGCCAGATCTTCTTTCATAAGCAACAGTTGGTAAAGTTTGCCAGTAGGAAAAAACTGGGAGTTCCTTTACTAATGAAATTACTGAAGATGCTAGAGAACAAGACCTAAAGACATGCACTGAGCAAGAATAGGCTGATACATATTTATGCTCAGAACACAGAAGTTGCCTTCCCTTTTTTTTTGTTTTCTTTTTTTTTTTTTTTAACAGATAAAGCTATCCTAAATTTAGATTAAAGACTAGGATAACCTACTACTGCAATTTTGTAAATGACCCCAAGATTAAACAACTTATTTTGAAGAAAATTAATCTTATTCTATGAAATTGCTTGCTAAACTCCACAGATATCGAAATCAGATAGTCTCTGAAAGAGATAATTTATCATTGGCCATTAGGATGATGTACTTTGTAGGAGCAATAGAGAGAAACAACAAAGGAACAAAATGGGCAGTAGGATCATAACTAAATTACATTTCTGCACTATGGAGGATACAAAGAGGAAAAAGGATATCCTCTGGCCTTTCATCCAGGGATATCTAAGGATGATTTGGAGCTCTTTTGGCAGTAAAATTTCTGTTGGCACTTGTTACACCTCCATGAGAAGCTCCTGCCAAAAAAAAGCCAAATCCCTCATCAGCGGCCTAAGGTAGATGCAAAGTGAATTATATGTAGAATATAAATCACTTATTTCCACAAATGGCATGCTTTGCTGATGGTGACAGTGTTACTTCTGTGAACTCTGCAGGTGGCACACAATACCTGGAGTGGCAGAATCACAGAACACTTCACTGTAGCAGAAGTTTGCTCCTTTGAAAGGACCAGACTATGGAACCACAAGAGAACAGCACCTGAACTGGGTTTCAGGATGGGATAAAGTACATTTCTGAATGTGACCACAAGAAGAAAGTGCATGCAGGAGGAGGCACTGTGCGCAACGACACAGACACCAAGCTCCAACTCAGAAGAAAATTCAGGAAACCCTGAATTTTGGCATAAATGTTATTTTTACATTTGTGTTTTTGTTATCAACCTCCCATTTTCCAGAGAATAATTATATTTAAAATGGAGTGTATGCTTTTCTACAGAAAAAAAAAAAAAACCCACAAAGGAAATAAAGAACATATTTTACAATAATAAATCCTAATTTTTTTGAACTATTTTATATCTTTGAACACCAACTGTGAATGTCAAGTGTTCCTAGTCACCCTCTGTGCCTAGCACATCCTAAAAACTGCTACCAATAGCATTAAACTAATATGTTCCCTTTTTATTTCTAGGAAGTAAAATCAGATGGCTATAGACATCACACAAACATGACTCACATGGAAGCTGAATGCATTATCAGAAATCAAAAAACCAGAGAGATCTCTTCTGATAACCTAAATTAAATTCTTGAAAAATAGCAGCTGCAATTAAAAAAACACCTACTAGCTTCTGAAGGTAGTTTTATATGAAGCGTATAAAACTATTCAGAGATATATGGATCTAATACAGAAAGAATCAGGAGATCTATTATGCTATTATGTTGTTCTATGAACTTAACTACTAGCACAAAACAGGTTTCCTCTTCTCGTGCAAAGGGGAACTCCATTTTTTCCTGACCTTTGACAGGCTTACATATTTTCTGTCCACAAAAGAAAATGTCTGTTTGGTCTCTGAGGTGAGCCAGTTCAGAATGTGTTTAGCACTGCCTCAGGAGTCAATTAAGAAGTAAGTCAAAAAGGCTGAAATTTTATGACAGTCTTTTTCATCTGCCAAAACCTCCCCTGCCATAAACCAGAAAGTACAACCTTTTGCTTTCTCTTTTCTGTGTCCATGAATGTGCACTACTCTCTACTCTCATGGTGAACTCAGAATATGTATTTCTCCATTTATAAGGCCAGAATGGAAAAAAAAAAAAAATGGGGTCAACTCCTTATTCTGCATTATCACAGAAGTCACAAAAATCCTACTTTATTGAGAGAGAGCTATGTAAACTGCATGTACAACAAAAGAAATCAACCCCAAACCAATACCTGCCAAAATTTTCAGTTCCATATACATCATTTTACACAGGCTAACAAGCCAATTACCTCTTTTTCAAGGCTGCATCTACATGCTGCTTATGCTTACAAGCTGGCATCAGCAGATCCCAGAACGATGCAGCTCTTGGCACTTCTGACTGTGCTCAGCGCGCGAGCGCTGGCTGGCATGCCACTAAGGCACAAGTAGGGTGAGTGGTTTATCAGACTGCCTGAGGATGTGGGTGAATTTGTTTCCTGGCCCGTACTACAGACACAATATTTACTGATGTTCTTTTGCCTGGTAGGTTTAGATGCCAAAAGCCTTTCTTTGTTCTGCTCCTACAAATGCTACTGTAAGTCACTGTCATTTTCTAATGAGTTTCAGTAACTTCTTCCTGTGGTGGATACGGGAACACCTGTCTGGTTGCCTGTGCAGGATCTGTGTTTGCCACAGGCTAAGCGATACATGCTGATCATTACCTCCTTTCCACCTTTGATGTTGTTATTAATTGTTCCTGTTTTCCTGGTCTTGACTCCCTCCTCCATATATGTTTTACTTGCTATTACTGCTCCTGTGTTCATTTGATATTGGTTTTGTACACATTTTGTACAACCGTAATAATTATAGATCATAAGGGGTTGTTTTCTTTGGGCAAGGATTTTAAGACCATTGCACAGCATAAAATGAAACCAGGTACCAAAATTGGATTCATCTCAGGACAAGCAAGCTTAGAGATATGAAGTAGTAAAATTATATCAGCATGGACTTTATACACCATAGAATCACAGAATGGTTTGGCTTGGAAGGGACCTAAAAGATCATCTAGTTCCAACCCCCTGCCATGGCTGGGCACACCTTCCACTAGACCAGGTTGCTCAAAGCCCTGTCCAACCTGGCCTTGAACACTGACAGGGATGGTGCAGCCACAGCTTCTCTGGGCAGCCTGTGCTAGTGCCTCACCCATTACCTCACCACCCTCACAGTGAAGAACTTCTTCCTCATATCTAATCTAAATCTAGCCCCTTTTAGTTCAAATCCATTCCTCTTTGTCCTATCACTACTTGCTCTTATAAAAACCCCCACAGTTCAGCATGTAGACATAACCAGAAATAAGGGAACTCCAAGAAACACGTTGCAGGTGACAGCACATTAATCAGCCTACAGGCTGCTGTACACAAATGGAGGGAAATTAGAAATTACTTAGTTGCAGTATTGCCATAGTTATCTCTGGACTCCCAACACGACACACCAATAAGCACTGTGTTAGGTAAGCTTGTAGATAGGTAAGCATGTAAAAAGTAATGACAGCAAGGCCACATTTACACAGAAAATTTGTTTTGATCTTGTTTTTTTCTTTGTTTTGGTGGTTTTGCCCTATCCTCTGAGGATGAATCTTCATGTGTTTGGGTCAAGACACTGAGGCTTTATTTTACAATCTGTGAGAACAGAAAAGGTAAAGGAACTGGAAAAGGAAAAGATGGAATTGAAACATGAAGGGAAGTAACAGACATAAGGATACGGTAAGCAGTAATGGGTAGTTTTGGGAAAGACGGGACAGCAAGAAAAGGTGAGAGATCACAGGAAAGGAGAGGGCTTGGGAGAGCTACTAATATGGTGTGAGAGTCTCTGGCTGGAGATTCCTTCCTAAGGAGAAGAAACTGCAAGAGGCAGCCTGGAGCAGTTTAGGTCCAACAGTAAGGGCATGTAATGGACTATCACGTTTTGAACAGTATTTCTGCCAGTGGCTTGCAGTGCTGCCTCCTTAAAAAGCCTATAAACCCCCCAGTCACCCTACTAATCTACAGAAAGGCTACAGAAGAATTGAGGCAATTGAACCCTGTGCCACACCGGAGGAACCAGGGAAAGCAAGGGCTACTTCCCTGAACAGTGATGGTTCCTTCAGCCTTCATGAGACCTCCTGCTTGTAAACAACCACACAGAAACTCGAAGACAGGCAGCGAACCAAACCAGAATGAGATCATTTGCACCTGACTCACAGTCCCTAACACTGTATTGGAGAAACTCACACCGGACCATGGCTGGTGAAGCAGATAGCAAAGCCTGCAGCGGATCCTGGTGAGAGCCCATACTGTGGCTCCACTCTAAGTTTGACTCTTCTGCAGTGGTCTCCTGCCTGCATAAGAGTAAAGACTGAAAGGAGAACTTCACTCAGGCTCTTGAAGTAAGAATACTGACATGAATTTAATAGGATGTGATATGTCAGCCAGAGAAATGTGCCTGCTTTACCTGGCCCTTACCATCCTGGTAACACTAGTAAGAGCAGAAGTGATGGAGTTTTGAATGACAATGTTTGAGCCACATCTTTTCATCTGATGCTATTCCCAATAGCTTTGAACTCTGCCTCTGACAGAGGATGAAAATAATAAAGTCCAAGTTCAGGATGCTCAGCACTGATGGAGCTGATGCGAGCTCACAGCTGGCTGTGAGCACTGATGCTAAGATGTAAGAGCTGGCTTTCAGATCAGCACTAGAGCCTGTTTCATACTATCAAATCTTAATGTCTTAGTGATCTACAGAAACTTTTAATGGTCAGCTATTTTGTAAAGACATTAATCTCCTGCTGAGGAGTGCCCCTTGAAGTAGGTCTCAGTGTTTGCTACAAGCCAGTGGCTGTTACAGTGTTAAATGCCATGATAATTATTTCATGCTCACATGTAGTGACTAGGGCCAGAAAGGGGAGGTGGATAAAGCAAACAACATCTTATCAACACTGCTCAGAAATCTAAGTATTTAACAACTACTTTGAAAGACTGAATTTTACCCACAGTTGAGACAGCTTTTGTATGTCTTTCTTTGTGAGAATATACAACAAATAACTGTAAGACCACCATTTAACAAAAGGTGCCCACCTTTCAGATTCACTGCATTACAAATTGAGCAAAGACAAATTTGAGACCCCAAAGTTTTGAAGCCAAAATTTTGAAAAGGCTTGTATTAGAAGATATGGGTGGAATAAGGTGAGGCATCAAAAATGCCCAACCATAAATATTTATCCTGAATATATTACAATACTGATGGAAGTTTTATCAATAAATCTAAATCTCCTCAGACCCTATGCTCTGAACGATTTATCTGGAGTTAAGGACTGTTGAGTCAGAAAACTACTAGGTCTGCATTAATGAAGCAAAAAGAAAGGTGGTGTGACCTGTGTTACTCACTTCTGCCACTCCTGCTCCAGAGACTCAAATTCTAAAATGAAAGAAGGGTACACACACTTGCTAGGTATTTTTCAGGCCTGCAATGTACTCAGAGAGCACATGATTTTATTAGTGTGTATGTTTACCAGGAGAACCCATGAGAACACCTCTTTTGTGTGCACAAAGAATGACTCAGCTGGATTGCCCTGGCTCTCAAAGCAGATAATGAAATGGAAATAACTTCATCTATCAACAAATTGTGAGGTCCACTGATGCCAAATTTCATCTCATTGAGCATGTCAGCCATCTGACAGGTGGCAATTTCACAAAGCAAGAGCTATGGGATGGAAAACACACAAATACACATCCTTTTACACATTCATTGTGTAAATAGTGCCTTTTTGTTTCAATCCATTTTCAGTATCTATGAATAAAGCAGCTGATAAAGGATGAAAATCATAAAGGTTGAACAAGGAGTGCTCTTTCAAACTGGGACATCTGCTTTCACACTGAGTAAGAAGGATTTCTCTTGTAAAAAACTGCTGAAACAAAACTGAATTAAAATAATAAGAGCTTAGCCCATTTTTTCTTCTTTTTTTTTTTTAGCCTCAGAATTATACAGGTTATTTAAGTGAAAACCACATCTATCTAATACAACAGCTATATATAATTTCATATGATAAAATAATCTGTTGTTGTAGCATCAGTTATTCTTTAGAGGAAAAAAAATCTAAATGGTATTACTACCCGTGCTGCACTCTGGGTGAACAGTTTCAAGTGACTAAAAGAGTTAATATATTGTTGGACTGAGTACTCAGTGGTAAGCCATGCATTTTCTTCCCCAGAAGGTCTGAGACATCCCTAACTGTCTGCATTTCTGTCAACATTTAGCCTCTGTGAAGTGCACTCTGAAATGGCATCGGCCAAGAAGGCAGTGTTATTTAATTTACAGTGTACTTATTTCCTTATCAGTGTGCTGAATTCTGTAATTAATCCTGAGCACCAGGGCAACAGGCTCACAGACAGAAAAACAAATATATTCATAAAATTGGGGGGGGGGGGGGGAAATGCCTGGAGTACTGGCAATAGCAGGTGGAAAAAACTGCAATTCCAGTAAAAACCTCTTATTTTAAAATTGAAGTGTGAAATATAGATTTTTAAATATAGCAGACAATTGGAAGGTTGATCCAAGAGGCTTTCTGATCCATGTCAACAAGAACTCTGTGGCTGCAGTCTTTGGTATAGATTTAGAGAGAAAAGAAGGAGGGTTGCTACACGAACTGATCAAGCAAGTTAAAAATAGGGAAAAATTCCATTTCAGTTAGAAACTTAAACACCAAAACCTCCATAAATCTATCCCATAATCCTTTTAAGACCAGTCTTATGCTCATTTTGTGAAGACTAAAGCAAAGGAAATAGCATGGAAGATTTAAGTATAGATACCATAAATTAAAATTAGAGACTTCTGGATCAGGAGACATTTGAGCCTGTGGTTTAAGTTAGGAAGAAAGTGCCAATGGATTTGCTCAGTAATCTCGGCAGTCCATCTAACCCTCATTTTGCTAACACCATGACAGAGAGAGTAACTGTTGCCTGTCTCCACTGCTGTAGCCTGTAAGGATTCAAAGTAGTCTGTAAGGATTCCATGAGCTTCAACTAATTATCTCAGAAAGAGTTCTGATCTAGTACCATGGCAGTCCTCTGATATGACATGCTAATGACCCACAGGGAACTAGTAGGAGGGAAAAGAAATACAGGACCACATTGTTATTGTTCCACGTTTATCTCGCCCTTGCACTACACATCTGTAAAATGCAAATTTAAAACACTGGCCGAAAAAGGTAGGTTGGTCCTTAACGATTGCTCAGAGGCCTCCAGTTTCTCTGCCATAGAGGATGGACATTAGGGGGCCTCAGGCATCAGACCTTTCTCAATTATTTGCAGGCCAGACTCTGACCTTATCAAGCCTTAATGAAAAACGTCCTCAGCAATCACCCTTATTCACTCAGGCAGTTGTATATCTGTGTTTACTCTCCTTCTTTCCATGAAGCTTTCTACCTTTTCAATTGTTCTTACATGAAATGGGAGGGGGGAGGGGGGAAAGAAGAAAACAAAACAAAGGAGGTGTACTCACTAGGTAGCAAAAGGAATGAATCTGAAGTAGTTGTGTGATTTTGAGACAGTGGTGCAGTGATAGGAAATACCTGGTTGGGACAGAAGAAAGAGATGGGAACAGTGCAGGAGTTTCCCTCAGACGGGTATAACCTTGTCCCAGGGTCAGCGCAACCACAGAAAACTTGTGTGAGAGCATGCAGTAGTTATAAATCTGCCCATCTTTGATAATAATTACTTTAAAACCAGTGATCGCTCTGCTTGCATTCCATCAAATAAAAGCTTCATATGTTTGGGTTTTTTAGTTGCTGATTCACACTCAGAAAAGATAATTAGTGAGCATCTCCATTAGCAATACAGAACCCCTCCTGTGTAAGCCCCTTGCATGTGACTTCTCCCATTAGCCATTTTTTCATGGCTTTTATTTGCTACTAAAGGAACAGCACATGTGAAGTGATGTTTGGGATTTACAGTATTATAACAGCTGCCTGCTATGTGACGACTTTTTAAAACTAATTCTGAGAAAATCAGAGTGCATGAAACCAAATTGTAAAGATCCTGACTACAGACACACTAATCCTCTACAAAGATTAAAACATTCAGAAAAGAAGCTGTGGTCACATCTCCAGGCAGGCTTTCTTAATGATGATTTATAAAAAATCGTCCTTAACTAGACTAGAGCTGCCATGGAAGGCCAGAAATGCTCTCCTCAGTCAGCCTTGTTACTTAAAATACAGCTATGCAGTCAAACCCAGAAGTAAACATAACTAAAACAGTAAAGTCAGGAGCTCAGAAATTAGGAAATCCCAGATAAAGTTGCCCTTTCTGAATCATTGGTCTTGCCCGCCTTCCTTGTCTTATGGGTGGTGCACACAACACAAAACTATTCAGTTTGGTAGTTGCCTCATTTTTTACCACATGACCTCAAGCGTTCACTGAAAAATGTCCAATACAAAGTAAAAAAAGAAACAAAACAAAACCCCACCCTGCTGGATTAGTCTGTGACAATGTTTACTTCAAATGCATCACAAGTACAAATAATGATTTTTAGAATACCTGTAAAGTGAGATGTTTATATAGATCTTATTTCATATTTGGAGATTAAAGGATTTAAGACAGAAAGTCTCCATGAAATACAAATGTGGCATGTAAGACACTTCACAGTGAGTTTTAAAATTCCTTTTATACCAAGCTTCGTCCATTTCAGACTGTGCTTCCAGTGTCCACTTACAGCTCTTTGTTCTCAGCACACCTGTGAACTAACTAGGAACACCTAAGTATTAGTGGAAGGTACCTTCAGTGATTTCACAAGCTTAACATCAGAACTTTAGGATAAGAAAGAAGGACACAATTAAATTTTAAGTGCCAAGCTGAACTGTTGAGTATGCGATATTTTTTTTTCATTTAGCGTGTGTGTTCTACTCATTGCTTAGAGAAGTCAGAAGTGCTCCAGATGAAATGAGATGTAGAGGAATACTAGAGAAAATTGAAAAGCCAAAGTAGTGTCGGGAACTGTATCACAAATGAAGTAAAAGAGAGTATATATCGTGGCAGAAGACTGAGGAAAAAACAAGGAAAATAGGGAAATAACCTGCTTTTTCAGTATCGAGTGCTACATCTGGTAACAGACCTGTTAACCTATTGGAAAACTTTGTCTCGGTGTGACTCATGTTTGTAGACATCTGTTCTACAAATACACGGGGTGACATGTCTCTCATTCACTTTTGCTGTTGTTTAGCCTTGACACACTTCCCCAGTGGTTGGTCCTAGCAGAGGATCTATCCACTCCCTCCACAATTCTGCAAACAGAATGCCTGTTAAATGACCACTGAGACAACCTTTGAGAAAAAAAAAATCACCTTCAGCTTGCTTGCTACCACTGCCATTCTCTGCAACATCTTTAAAAGCTCACTTAACTGTTTTTGTCTGTGTATCTACTTGAAAATTTTAGTCTTAAGGAGTACCAGCTATCTGGCCAAAGTACTTATAAAAGAGACATCAGAATTATGCACAGCCCTACACTACTTCACAAGTTACTTTTATAGTGGAGATGATGAAGTCTTGTGATATGATCTTATAGTATAGTACAGCAATACTGCAATTACCAAATATTTTCCTTAAAATATATTCCACGTTTAGTTTGTTGTTTGTTTTTTTTGCCCCACAAACTAGCAGTGAGAGTCTCTTCACTATAAACAAAGCCAAATATTAACCTGCAAAGGCAAGGAGGCAATTTGCCTGCTCACAACTACATTGTCTTTAGCCTGCATCAGAAATAATAAAAACACTATAAGACATGCATTCAGTTTTAAAGCATGCAATGTTACAAATATGTCTGGAAAACGTGGAAAACCACATTTCTAGCAACTTACTTTCACTGGCTGAATAGTCCTGTGGATCAAGTATCCCTGATTCCTGCAGTGATCTAATACAGGAGTCCACCAGCTCCAGACCAGTGGTGAGCTCATCTTCTATATCCTTCTGACCATCTGTAATAAAATGAGCAACATAAGAATGTATACAAGAAGGCAAAGGGTAAAACCAGCTAAATGTGACTAAGCCTTCACAGCTGATGAAGAAAATGCTAACACACCAAGATCACATATTAAGAGGAGGCTGGCCGTATTGAAAAGTATGCCACCCTTTGAAAGCTAGCCTTAGATTAATAAAAGCAAAATGAGAAAGTTCATGCCAGATCTTAAAAAAAAGTGAGAGGGACATGTTTAGCAATGCCCCTCACAAAACTCTACATTTTGAGAGCGTTCTCAAAGAGAACACAGTGTGCTTTTTGTCAACCCTAAAAACTTTTGCCAGATTCCACCAGTTTTGAAGTAGGGTTTTCACACACTAGCAATGAAAAAAAAAAAAACAACCCAACAAATTGCATAAATAAATGTTGTTTTCTGTCTTCTTCAGGAAATACGATCATTCTGAGAGAGGATATATGCAGCACATATATGTAGATAAGTACATTACCTTGTGTTTGCCAGTGAAACTGCTCTTCCGTTGAACTGAAAAGAGGGAGAAAAGTGTTATTTTCTTATGAAATGATTCAGTAATGTGCCATCAAAATTCAGCTGTAAATCTATTCTGAAGGAACTGATCTAAGGATAAATGAACTGACTTAAGGATAAATAAGAAAACATATCAAGGATTGTTTTACATATTTTTAAGTGAATGACTTGCACAGCATTCATTCAGCAGGAGGGAAGCATCTTCACTTCTTAATTAAGTAATTCCAAATACACATATAGTAACTGCCCTTAGTCTTGATATACAAATTATACTATTCCAAAGCAAAAACATTTTGCAACTTTTTTTGATCCTCCTATTTGTCGGATTTTTTATTTTTATAGAGAAAGTTATAAACTGCTTTCTCAAGTGAACATTACATGTGCTTTCTAAAAGAAATTACAAGTATGGCTCTTGGTTCTACTGATCATTATGTGCATTTTTATACTATCCAAATGTGCAGCTAAGTTAATTCAATTGGCCTACACAAGAGAGTAAATTTAGATGTGTTTGTGCTTCTAAGTACAAGCACTTAAGCAATGGAAGGTCTTAATTTTAAAATAATGAACATGCACTCTAGAGGATGGGTTAGGTAGGGTGTTTTTTTTTCTATAAAATGAACTCTATAGTCAAATAAATGATAAAATGAATGATCTATTCAATTAGGCAATGAGTACACTTTCCTCCAAGGCATGATCTGTTTATGCTTCAATACAGGTCCTCATGCCAAGAATACAAAAAGGATTGAAGTTACTCAGTGATATAATAGCCATTCTTTTGATAACAGTAAACTGATTTATTATAGTCATAATTAAAACATTTTTCTGTACATTTTTACAAGATATTTGTACAGGAGAACAAAATGATCTGTTGCATCCATTGGTGTAAATAAATAAAGACAGTAATTAACTTTTCAAACAATAAATTTATTTCTCTCTGACATTGAGAATAAATGTTCTTTTTACTGAGCAAAAGGATTTTAAATCTTGAATTATTTTCCCTTTTCCCAAGACATGCTGGATCTCTTATGAATATGTGAGTATAGCTCCTAGTATCTATGCTCTTAACAAGAATAACAAATGAAATTATTTCTTCATATTATTCTCTCTTTACAGGAAAAGAACTTGGGTTAATCATTTATCAGGTTTGATAGTATTAAAAAAAAGTGTACTTGCCTAATTTACATGGAAATACTTCTAAAAGGACAACTTTCAATTTCTAATTGGCATCTAAAATGTTAATCTGACAAATTCAAGTCTATACATGACCATCAGTTTCCAAATATCTACCATCTGTGCTTTATATTGACTCACTGTGGTGAGATTTCATAGATGAAGAAGCTAGCCTTTGAATGAGACAATCAAAACACTTGCATTCAAGTCCTCTGAAGTTAATAATATGGAAGACAAACATAGCCAGTGTTGTCTGGCAAATAATAATGGCAAAGTACTAAACTGGAAGATATTACTGTAATATAAATAACCTTTTCAAATGGAGCCCTAGTGGGTGGTGACTAGGGATAGTGGCTCTTTTTGGAAAGTTACTTTTTCTAATTTGAAATTCCTTTTGCCTGATTTTCAGAGTCGCTGAACAACTGCAGCTTCTGCTGACACAGTGGGACTTGAGAGCAATCTTCCTTTCTGGAATTTGCATCATTCATAATAAGCAATGTATTACTTTACACTACACGGTCCTTCTTCTAGTATCCAGAATTCTATGTGATAGATACCACTTCAAAAGACGGAAAAAAGTAATATCTCAGGTGGCATTCTTGCTGCCAGAATGATATACTGAACATTGCTGGCAAGAACATGCTGATGTAGAAGACTGTGCCACCTGATCCACATCAGCAAGAAAAGAAAATCAATTCTGTGCAAAGGGTAAATTATCATTTTCAGGAATTCCAGCTTAGCCCTTTTTAAGCAGCAAGTTTGTATAAAATGTAGAAGTTATTATTAACTAGTGGCTTATTAATGATCCCTGATATAACTACTCTGGCTTCCATAGAAACATTTTAATGTATTCACCTTAAGAAATCCTAAATAGGAAGGTCTAAAGAAGGTTTGCAATAAATTTTGATCATATTTTGGCTTTTCCAGTTTTAGTCTGGCTTCTCCTCACAACTACTGTAATAAATACTATATTTTTTATAGTCAGGGTAACAGATTCACCAATTTTTTTTTTTTTCCTAATGCAATCTTCTCATTCAAGCTACGGAATATGGAACAGGCTACCAAGGGAACTGGTGGAGTCACCATCCCTGGAGGTATTTAAAATATGTGTAGATGCAGTGCTTCGGGATATGCTCTAGTGGTGGACTTGGTAATGCTGGGTTAACATCTCAACTTCATGATCTTTAGGGTCTTTTCCAACCTAAATGATTATATGATTCTATATTAAAGTGTATTTATCCCTACAAGGATATGAATACATTCTGGTATGAAGAGCGTGCCGTTTCCCTAGTTAAATTAATGCTCTTTAACTTCTGAATAGTCCAGTATAGTTGCACATGACAATTGCCATTTCTTGGTTACAAACTCATGCCCTAGTTTTGCAGACAAACAAGTAAAGGGTTTCCTTGGAAAAATCTTATTAGAATTTGTCAGTTTAAACTTAGATAACCTGCTTTTTTTTTTTTCTTTTTAATCTTTTTTTCTTTTTAATCTTAGCCTTTTTTTTTTTCCTTTTTTTTTTTTCAAATGAGCTTTTCCCCATTTGTCCTGAAAATGATTCCTGATTGAAGCAACCTGACATGTCTGTGCAGTGAGCCTTTGGGCTGTCACACAACTGTGCCAAATCTGCTTGAGTAAATAAAAAGTACTTTTCGTGCTTTTCTTTTAGGTGTTTTCCAGCTTCACAAGAGACAGCAGTACAACTGACTGTATACCCACATCAAACAGATGAAAAAAAAAAAAACAAAAACTAGAATCATAGAATTGACTAGGTTGAAAATGACCTTCAAGATCCAGCCTTTACCCCAAGACCGCCACTAAACCATATCACTGAGGGCTCCATCTACGTGGTTTTTGAACACTTCCAGAAACAGTGATTCTACCACTTCCCTGGGCAGCCTGTTCCAATTCCTGATCACCCTTTCAGTGAAGAAATCCTTCCTAATACCCAATCTAAACCTCCCCTGGTGCAGCTTGAGGCCATCACCTCTTGTCCTGTCACTTGTTACTTGGAAAAGGAGAACAACCCCACCTCACGACAACCTCCTTTCAGGTAGTCGTACAGAGTGGTAAGGTCCCCCCTGACCCTTCTCCAGGGTAAACGCCCCCAGTTCCCTCAGCTGCTCCGCATCAGACTTTTTCTCCAGACCCTTCACCAGCTTTGTTGCCCTTCTCTGGTCTCGCTCCAGCACCTCAGTGTCTCTCTTGTAGTGAGTAGCCCAGAACTGAACACAGGATTCGAGGTGCGGCCTCACCAGTGCTGCGTGCAGGGAGATGATCACTGCCCTGGCCCTGCTGGCTGTGCTATTTCTGATACAGGCCAGGATGCTGTTGGCCTTCTTGGCCGCCTGGGCACAAGCTGGCTCACGTTCAGCAGCTGTCAGTCAGCACCCCTGGTCCTTTTCTGCCGAGCAGCTTTCGAGCCACTCGTTGCTTGGGCTGTTGTGACCTAAGTGCAGCACCCGGTACTTTGCCTTGTTGAACCTCATACCACTGGCTACGGCCCATCAATCCAGCCTGTCCAGATCCCTCTGGAGAGCCTTCGTATCCTTCAGCAGGTCAACACTCCCAGCCAACTTGGGGGCAACTGAAAATTTACCAAGGGTGTGAACACCTAATGATTCACTTCCAAAGCATGTGCTGGGGAGCAGCAAGGGCACCTTGGACTCAGGTGAACTCCAAGAAGTCAGGAGTGTGCCCAAAAGCCCTGGCAGCAGAGACAACAGCGGGGCAAAGGCAACTTACATCTAACTCCCGCCCGATGCACACATTTTGCACACTACCTGGTCACAGCGGTACTTGCAGAATTGCTTGGGTTTAGACATTACATGCTCTAATGTGAGGCCTGACTCCCTTCAGATTAATGCCTTTTGATAGATTCTGAAGCATCTTGTGCAAGAAAGAGGCTCACCACACTGTACACACATAGTACCGTATGTACTATGCAGCCTATGGAAATTCTTTTTTCTTAGCCTGTGCACCGACGTACATCAGTGCAAATGCATACTGGGCCATGATTTGGCTATTCAAGTCCTATGTCTTACCACTCCTTGGAAGAACACCATAGCAAAAAAACTCAGCTCTTGATAGGAAGGGATATAGTCCTTTAATTATCCAACAAGTGTTTGTCTGTCTCTTCTTTGTGTGAAGTCATTCATCTTACAGTTGTCACTCATTTTTTTAGAAAGTGCTATAGCTATCTGCTACACAAAAATATTTCTTCTGTTTTCTAAAACAATTCATGAAATTATATCTAACACTACTATAGAACAACTATGAAAGGATTTTTATAAGGAGTTGTATCAGCACACAATCTTTTCAATTATTTCTGCAATGGAGCCACACAAACATCACTATGTATAATTACAGGCAGAAACTGTCTCACTGATTTCTAAATTGTTATTCTGGTTGTAGAAGGTGGACTAAAAAAGATTCAGAAGTATTCCACAAAAAGCAAAGAGTTTGAGAAACTAATACTGCATCTACAGCAAAGGAGAAGCAGATTTTAAATCAGTGGTACACTTCAGGTTATCTGCAAAACAGTATGCAGTCTTTAGTATCGACTATCGGGGGAAAAAAAGCCAAACCAAAATCCTAAGAATAAATTTTACACTAAATAATCCCATGAACACATAGCAACCGCTCAATAAATATACAGAAGACCACCCCCAAGTGCAAGTTTTTTTGTTGCCCAATTTAAAATTAAATGCCTGTACATGTGACACAATAACGTCTCTGAAATATTTAATCAGACTCTATTAGTCAGCTGTGGTATCAACTTGGCTACTATATCAACAAGTCCTTTTGATGTTCCAACAAATCTAATGGGATCACCTATAATGATCTTGGATAATGTAATCAAACAAATCAACAAATCAAATAAACAGTACCGCCACAAATCCAAATATATTTTACCAGTGGCTGCTCTTTTGTACCCTATGAATTTCAGACTGACTTTTTAAATTTTTACAAAGTTGTCCTTAGCTGTAGATGCCAGAAAACCATTCAAGTAGTTAATTCCTACCTGTATTGGAAAGGCCTTGCTACAAGTCCCTACAGGGAAAAATAATTATCTATTATTTTTCTCACACAAATTATTGTTATCCCCTAAGTTTTACAAAATCAATAGCAGAACTTTGTGGCTGTGCTATGAATTTTTTGTACATCTTTCCAGTGATGCACGGAAATATTCATAGCCAGGTTTTCAGAAAGGTCTGAAAATAAATGCTTTCTTCTGCATTTAATACTTGCAGGAGTTAGCAGACCTAAGTTTCCTTTAAAAGCAACTTTTTAACTGTTCCAGTTCTATTTATATCCATTTTTTTTCTATACTGATTGTGCTTAATAATAATTGCTCTATTTCTTCTTATTTAAATGTGGTTTAAAGTTCAGTGTGCTACACTGCTAAGGGTGGTATTTAAGTACAGAGCAGCAGAGAAAGCCAGAAGCAGTTTTGCATTCCACACAGAATGCTGCTTAGGTGCTTGCAAAGCGGGCAGCAAAGACTGCTATTTAATGGAGAGAGCATACCTAATACAGTCTGTTTCCCTGTGGTTTTTGACCATCACTCCTGAAATGGCCGAGTATCAATTATACCAATTTTTACTGAATTCATTTCACATACACCAACTCTCCACAAACATTTTACCGAGCTTTTGATTGAACTTAGCCGTCTAGAAACAAAACACGCGCTACTTAGCCTGCAGTATCAGTTTCAGTTCAGCAGATAGCTACTTGTGTAACAGTGAAGACAGAATCCTTTCCCAGTGGAAACCTGTGAAGCTCTGATGTTCCAAGGAAAAGAATTTGCAGGAAAACACATAATGCAAATAAAATACTAGTTATATTTTATTTAACTTTAAACTTGGAAGCAATGACAGTACAAGGGAAAAAAGTATTGTGACAGGACTATTCTCACGCTTCCCTGGTGTCCGTTTTCTGGCCCTTATGTATCCCACACAGGATACTGGGTTAGCTAGACCTTAACTCCAAACCAGTACTGCCATACTTTTAGTCTTATTTAGAGAAGCTAAAATCAAATCAAATTACTTAATTTTGAAATTTACCTAAATTAATTAAGAAAACGATGAGGGTTTACAAGGATGATGGCTGGATTTCTGCTAACGTAATGTCTGTTCTTCTGTCTGCTTCAAAACTATCTTCATTTGAGAAAGGAGCTCACTTCCAAAACTGAAGGAAGAATAAACATAGAACACTTTAGGTTGGAATGACCTCTGGGTATCTATCAGTCTAGTCCCTACTTAAGCTGGACTAACTTCAAAGTTACGTCCTGGACACAATGCTGTAGCAAGGCATGCAGGAGAATCCCTCAGTATTTTGCTGTTCAGAACTTGTTTAGTTAATTTTCATTTATTGAGAGAGAAAATAAAAGCTGATGAAAGATAAAGTTAGAGCTGTTTGGGAAGTTTAGGTAAGACAACTGAAGTCTTACAAGGGAGCAAAACTGGCTTTTATAAAGTAACAAGACTAAATGACCAGAGAAGAAGAAACAAGGGTGGGACAACAACAAACAGGTTCAAACTGCTGATCGAATTTTTTGATGGAATTTTTAAAAAAGTACTAAAACATCATGGAAGCAGCCACCCCCATCCAATTAGAGAGGAGGTGGCAAAACCATGCTGCTCTTAGAAGGCTGTTTGATAAATTTATTAGAAAGACCTGATCTTCGTTTCAGCTTCAAGCAACTCTACTACATCCCAGGATGGTCTCTCCAGTTCTATAACTGATACTATCTTAATCTGTGCTGCTGTCATCTTGGTGATTGTTACATAAAGGAGTATAAACACAACTGCATAAATTAACACCTTATACCACCAGAAACACTGAGCAATGGAGAAACTCAGTTGTTCTAGAAGCAGGCAGTACAAAATCATCATGTATGCAAGAACTGATGAGTCTTAAATTTACATTTCAGTGGATGAATGTAAAGGCAGAAAAGTACTACTTTCTAACCTAAAATGCTGAATGAAGGTAATTTGGCCCCTTAGGTGGGGGATAAGCATACAGATCAAGCCCTAAACAACTGATAATGATTTATGATTTTAACTATGGGAGTGAAAATTCTTATTTGTAAACTGTCTGTTTGTATACAGAGTTGACAAATTATCCAAGTAACTAAAATGGCACATGGTAATAACAGCTATTTAGCTATATGGATAACCTTTAATCACGCATTCATTACTGAAAATTACTGAAATTATATTAATGCAAGCTGACAAAAAATAAATGCAACCTTTAGACAGATTTGGAGATTTGCTGCAAGCACACAGTCTTTTTATTCTGGCTATTTCCACCACTGAGGCTCAGAGTGGAAAACGAGAATCAGTTCCCCAAGAAAATAATATTTCTTCCATTATTCAGTGCCTACCAGTAACTACAGAAATGCAACACAAGGAGACACTATGCATATAAAACCAGGCTTGAAAGTCAGATATTTGGTAAAGACAGATGTAAGAAATACATTATAATTCTATTTTAAAAAATAATAGGTAGACATTAAAGAGAATATTCCTAAGGAGTAAAAATGATCTCCCAGATATCATACTAGTAATACTGAAAGCAATAATATTTTGAGTCATCTTTATTCTTAGAAGAATATTACAACATAAAATGTTGCGAAAGTTACTTGACAACAAAAACAATACTTTGAAGTTTTGTTAACGAAAGGATGAAACCACCTTTCTACTTAAATATACTCTACATCCAGAACATGAAGTTTCACAAGATAGCTAAATATTGAATCTTTTCATCCTGGTGTATGCCCATAATTTACACATTTCAATAGTAAGTTAAAACTTTGCAAGAGAACCGATGTGTAGTTTAGGTCTGTGAGCCAGGTAAACCATGAAGGGCTGTAATAGTAGGAAGACTTAAGACTGAAAAGTAGATCACATCAAAAGTTATCTTTGAAGTTCTACTCATGACTTCTTTCTTCCATTTTGCTTTGCATAACCTATCTACTGCTCACTGCCTGAATATCCAAACAAGTACCAAATTCCTGTGTGCACCTGTTATCATTAGGGAGACCAAAGTGGAGAAGAAATTGGACCAGTAGTGAAAGCTACCTGTTACTTTATTATCACAACATTTTCCAATTAAGACCTGGCCCTAATATACTAAAAAAAGTGACTTCACAAATACTACATGTTCTCATGATGCATTGAAAAAAAATATAGTGGACTTAGCTATGCACTTGTATAACTTGTAAGAATTTAAAAGAGAGACAGTCTTATTAGTTATGGTAGCACTGAGGTTGTACCTCTGAACCTCTGAACAGAAGAATTCAAATGCTTAGATGGCTTGCTTGATAAAGCCAAATTCTACCTGTGCAGTCCTCAAAGCATTTCAAATTAAAGAAGCTGTAGTATTTTGAAGTATTAAGACAGGGCACTGATCTTCATTCTACTCAAAGGGCCATCTAGGACTTTCTGGAAAGTCTGTGCAATTATGCAGAAAAATGTTCAAAGCGTATGAGGTTAAATAAAAGCACAAATTTTTTCTGCTGACTCTGCTGAAAAAGCAGACAAGGGAAATGAAACACAGATCTCAAGTAAGTGGCTGAGCTTTACATTGGCAGATACTTTTTTTTACAAGCCCTTTGTTTTGGTGAAAAGGTTGCTGAACCACAGGAAAATTAAGTTCTTGGCCACCTACGCAAATCCCTCTCTAGGGTACCTCAACATCACTTGTTCAAAACAATTCATTAAAATTCTTTCTTCCACATGGCTGCTAGGTCCAGAATCCAGTTGGTTTTCACTACAGATCATGCCACTAAGTAATACTTTTCTCTCCATGCCCATCCTAATCACATGTTCCATCATCAGAAACGGTACATAAACATAAGTTACCAGCTCTGCATTTATTTTAGCTTTCTTTTCTCTAATTACACTAACTTGAATTTTGAGGGGTTCTCAACGGAGTTATCCTATCATTAACTTTGCAACTTCTTTCCCTTTAAATATCTTAATCTAGCTTTAAAAGCTGATTGTAAAACTGAAAATTTTCTATTACTTGTTCAGAGCATCTTGGAAACAGTCCAATCAAAAAGCTAAATCTGTTTTCACTGGCAAAAGAGAGCTAATATGAAAAGAGAGGAGACTGATTTTTTCTTTTTTTTTCCTCTTTCCTCCCTAAATATGAATCACATAAAATCTGTTCTGGACTTGACAAGATTAATTTCTCACAGTATAGAAATGCTAAAGCTCATAGTTGAAAACAAGAAAGCAATGTGTTTTGTGGCCATTTTGAAGAAGAACAGTGTCTGCGAGTTAGCTGATGGGCAGTCAGTGTCAAAAGCAGAGACAGACTTTTAATCTCAATCATTTAGTTCACTCCCTTGATCAAAGTAGGGCCAATGAGCAGTGGTTGGAAGCTATTACCAGTCTTCAATTGTTAAAAACTGTACCCAGAGCTTAATGGTTTTACACTTTAAAGAATATAATGAGTAAGGAAAAAGTCTATAAAAAAAACATGAAAAGGCCCACTTACAAGGAAAAATGGTCGAACCATTTCAACAACTTTTTGCGTTGAACAATTCAGTTCAACACAAAACTGAACAGGACAACTGCATGGTTTTTACTATAATAAAGAAAAAAAATTGCATTTAGGATGGGACTGGAATAAAAGTGATCTATACAGAGTCAAAAACTACATCTGGCCTCTTTGCAATGAGAATGACGTTTTACTGAGGGATCATGACAAGGAGAATTCAAACAACTCTCTACATCTACAGTACACTCTACATCCCATGATGAACTATATAATCTCCAGTCCAAAACTGAGATAACTAAGATAATCACAGATTTTATTAATCTCTAAAACTGGGGATGGCACTTTCTAAACAGAAATTATAAATTATTTGCCGTACGCACACAATCTTTTTATTCTGGCTATTTGTACCTACTTAATACACGGAAAAAGAAACTAAACCAACCACAGCTCAAGTATAGGCTGAGTTCCAAAGTTATATTTTTTCTAAGAATTCATATTGTAATGGTCAATAGGAAAATATATAAATTCACTTGGTTTTATTAAGACTTCATCCATCACATAAAATGGTAAATTTCTCTCAAAGAGTAAAACTAGGAAATATAGACCTAATATATCCGGAATTCCATCAGGGATTTAACCCATTATCAGATGACACTGCCAAGTTAATTGCTTAAAAAATAAAGTGGGAAGCAGTAAAATATTTGAACAGTTGGTGTAAATAAGGTCAGACAAGAGACATCCAGTGGTGTTGAGTGACAGGGAAATGATGCAGAATTATTCAAAAATGAGTCATGGGGGAATATATATTTTCACAACTCTGTAAGACAAATTCAGCCAGCCTGAAGATGTGAAAAGATCGGTACCTGAAACATATTAAAGCAGTCTTCTGGTATCAGACAAGACTGTGTTTTTTTTGGTCCTTAGATTAATTCCAGCCTCGTATTACCATGACTTGGATTTAATTTTTTCAGGAAACTAAGATTGAAAACTGTCTTCCTTCTCCTTGGACATAATGAAAAAAAGAGGAAATGTTTTTTGAACAGGAATTCTGAAAACACTTCATGGCTACCTATAAAATAGAACTTATAATAGCAATACAACTTCTATTACTCATAAATAGGCCTTTAATAAACTGCTCCAAAATGTACTGCCAAAAATATGGACAGTCAAATGGACAGACATTGAGGAAACCAATGTTTACTACAATTACCACTACATGCATAAAACAGTAAGTTAAAACATTATTGGATCAGGTGTATTTATTAAATTAAATTAAATCCAACATGGAAACACTGTCTGTAACTGAAAGAGAAAAAAAAGCATAGGACAGCAAAGAATAGACACAAAGCTACATTAAAGCAGAGCTATTTGTTTCCATGAGCACCACAGTATTTGCACATGTTCCATCTGCATTTTGCAGAATACTTTAATCTTCCAAAATGGCAAATACAAGTTAGTTTTTGGAGCCTGAAACAAAATTTTGCAATTATAAACATCCAAATGATTCCCTAACACACTTATTTACAAAAGTTAACTTTTTAATTATCATGATGTCAGTGTCTTGTAGCTATTTATAAAGACTTGTATCTAAACCAAATACTATTAGACAAACTGCATGTGAAGTGTAGGTGATGCAGTGTAGTGGATACAAGTTTTCTGTCCTATTTTTACTTAAGTCATTGTTTTCATCACTGACAGCCTGAATTTTAAAACATGTTCTTCTGCAGCACTGTGAGCTTAGGAAAAACTGTCTCCTCAAGACTCAGGTGCACAACAAAGTCTGCTTTATAACAGTAAAAGTGAGTTTGAGAATTATTGTGTAATTAAAAAAAATAAAAAAAATAAAAAAACAGCTTGCACAAAACCACAGGTACTGCTCCATCTGTCACAGGCCAGGATCCCTCTGTGTACAAAGTCCACGCCAGGCAGGGGCAGAGCAAAGAGCTGGAGATCCTCACAAGAGGCAATCTCAACATGACTACCAACACCCTCGCCAAGCCATGTCCACAGGGCAAGCTGGCCCAGCACCGGGGGGAAGCCGGAAACACCCAAGCATGGGAACGAACATCTCATCAGTACTAGGGGAGGATTTCCCAGTAGATCTGCGTGAGGAAAATTCTCCTACAGCAGACTGTGCTTATAAAAATGGTGGCTTGACTGCCTAGGTCATGCCTGTCCACCCCAATCTGACAGAACTGCTATTTAGCTGCTAACTGCACCTGTACTACAAGTGCTGTCTTTCTTTAACATTAATTGTTTGGGTTTGTTAGTTTTTTTGATCTTTTTCTTTTCCTTTTTTCTTAGAGCCATTATCTCCTCCACCTCCTCTCTTCCTATTACAAAAAGCATTAACAGAACCTGTGACAAGACCAAGTACACTGGGAGCCCAAACACTGCTTATCCAGTGAATAAAAATTTATCTCAAACAATTCATGGATCCTTTTGTTTGTTTCTTCTTAAGCAGTTCAGATTTTACTTAAATTAATATGAGTTGAAGAAGTTAGATTATTATGCAAGTAAGGCTGTCCATAAAACATGGCATTAAAAATGGGGATTTGTTAGTGATCTGATTCCAAATAGATGAAACAGATAAGTTTTGAGCATGTCAGTACTTACATTAGGCACATAAATTTAATTTCTGTAAACTCAGAGCCAATGCAGCTTGGGAAAAACAGGTGGCTTGTTCTGGCTTGTACAGTGTGCTATTACTGCTGGTGTCCTAACCAGGATACTGCATGTAAGAAGCCTACCTGCATTTAAAATCTAGTCTGAAGTTGCATTTCAGACACAAAAAAGAGAAGGAAAATGTAACCCCTGTTTTTACTTCTAAACTGTGCAAATGTAACATGGAATCACTGGGGCAGCAGAAGAGGCAGCCCATGATACCATCTTCTCATGGTTGAACTACATTTTTGTCAATACATTTGACACATTCAGCAGAGGGCAGCATAACATAGGTGGCATCACCTGGAACTCAATAACAAGCCTACCTTTCACTGCAAGTCACTCTTTAAAGTCCTGACACAAGGTATGCATGTGACAGATAGGGTGACTTTTCTCATGGCTGCAAAAGAACAACCTGCCAAGAACAAATGGAGCATTATCTAAAGTGTAAGGCTATCTGTCAGAAGGTGGCCTTCTTACCTTTTTTCCTTCAAGCCCTTTACAAGTTTGTATTAAAAAAAAAAAGAAAACAAAACCAAAACAAACCAATCCAACATAAAAATCATCCCTTGTCAGTCTATTACTTGCTTCAGGGCACTCCACAGTTTTTGTGCATGGCAAAATCAACTTCATGGGTGCTGCTGACTTCACACTTACTCTGTAGTTTTCACTTTCTTCCACAGGGCTCAAGCTTATTTGTCTACGTAAATGAATTCATGACACTCAAGAACTGACCACTTGAAAATGAGTCTATAAAAAGGCATGTCCTACCATGACGTGGATTATACCTGCCCTGAATTCACCCTTCTTTCTCTCCAGATCCCTGACTGACCCCATCCTATCTTACATCTTACCTGCCCCTGGCAAGAACCTCCCAGTTTCCACTGTCAGATTCCATATTGCTCCACTGCAGTGTATATTACCTGGATCTGCATCTTCACTTACTATATTGTACAACCCTACATTACGCAAATGTCTTTCAAAAGAAAGATCTTTCTGCAGTGCACACTGTTACTTGTCATCATCTAACCACCTCTCATTAATATGGGAAAAGTCACTACATATCGCAGGGAATTAATTACGATATGGCTCTACTGCATGGCTTGCTGACAGCAATTTGTAGAGAAGTATGCAAGTATGTGACTAATTTTGATTTATACATATGCCTGCTACACAGAGAAGTAAGTTTTAATGAACAAAGGCAGAACTACAGACAATATCCATGAAAGCTATTTCGGTGCTCTCCTAATGATGTGATTTTGGGGAGTATGAAGATCTAACAAGTCACCATCAGGGAAACAGAGAGGTCCCTCTTCTCTACCAGCAGCCCAGCAGAAAAAGTGCCATAGCTTGTCTGTGGCAGTGTTTTGACACAGCTCACTGAAGAGAGCTGTGCCAGAGAACTGCAACAGTGGGTTTCTCCATCAGCAAAGTGGAGCCATGGGCCAAGGCTAACCACAGCCCACATAATGCACTACTGCAAATATTTTTCTGAGCCTATCACACTTAATTCAATGCATTTCCATCCCCTTCTGGTTCAGTGACCAGAAGCAAATGGCAATGTGGGTAAAATGCGCTTCACTGGAGTGCCAAATAGTGCCTTTCTTACCAGTATGAACTCCTCCCAACTTCTCGATATTATGTATAGATATATATGTAAGGTACAGTTTAAGCACATCAGTAATTTCAAGATGTATTTCCTAAAACTTCTCTAAAGTAGTGTACATAAAAAACATTTGAACAGAGACAGCTACACACTTCACAATCAAATATAGATGCTAGTAAATTTTAGAGAGGTTACGTGTGTGAGGTAGAAGTGGCATATACTGAAAACCAGAAACACACGCTAGAGGTTATTTCCTTTTCAATGAGCCAGACCCAAAACTAGTAAATTTGGTGCTCAAAATAAAGTCACAATGAGGCTTTGCATCTGAAAAACCTACATTTATACACATATTCATAACTAGTCTCACCTAAGTTTCCAAGTCAAATATCCTTTATATCCAAAGTTCTGTTCTGGACCCCTCTGTGAAACTACAGAAAATGTAGAAGAGCTCTTCAGCTGTTTGTCTGTAGCACATCGATCCCCTTGACATGTACCCCCTTTCTACATTAATGCAAGTGAAAGGCAGCAGTGTGAAAATACCACATGGGTTAGTATCAATGTGGAGATAAGCATTTGGACCATCATAATTTAATTATGTATATGGTAGGACATGGTGCATGGTCAGCAAGTTTACAGATGATGGAAAATCATGCGAAGTGTTTGAGAGACCAAAAGCTTGAGCTGCTATTCAGTGAGACCTCAACAGACTGGAAAAATGGGCTGACAGAAACCTCATGAAGTTCAACAAGGGGCGTGCCTGTTCAACACTTGGGGAGGAGAGCCCCATGCACCTGCACAGGTATGTGGGGTCTAACCAGCTTGAAACCAGCTTTGCAGAGAAGGTTCTGGGGGTCATGTTATACAGTAAGTGGAACATAAGCCAGCAGTATGCCCTTGCAGTAAAAGGTGGCCAACAGCACCCTGGGCTGCATTAGGAGAACAACTGCCAGTGGACACAACCTTGAGCAACCTGCTTTAGTTGACCCTTGCTTTGCGCTTTGGAGTCTCCAAGAGGGCTGTGCATATTGGTATCATTATGTGATTTTGAAAGGAACAGAGGGAAAGTGTACAGTTTTTTTATTACCTGATTACCCTACAACGATGTTAACAAGTCCAGATAAATACTGAAACAGAATTTAAACCCAGGCATGGTGAAAAGCACAAAACAAAAGCAAATATATTAACAAAACTCCTAAAAAATCTTCATATTCAACCTTTGCATGTGACTTTGTGGCCACATGCAACACAGAGAAAGTATGACACTACACTGGCTTCTTATCAGGCACAATTAAGGCTTGAAAACTGAAAATTAGACATCAAGAATGTCCTATTCACTACTTCAGCTCTTCTCTGGAGGCACTGAAAGCAAAAGCTGAAGCGGAGTTGGAAGGCACTGGTGACATGGCTAACCTTATCCTAACAGAGTGTTCCTGCCTTTGACTTTCAAGCCTGGTCCTGCTTCAGCTCTTGGTTCCCCAGCACGTGTTCCTCTACATGCAATGAAGAAGCGTGGTTCATTTGAGCAGTCTGTAAAGTTTGCAAATTCCACCTTTCCTATTTTTCCCTGGCTGAAGCGCTATTTGTCCCTGCCCACATATGTCTGTAGCTGTACATCATAAGGAGTTAATGCATAATACTGCACTCACCATTCAAATACAGAGATGTTACCGGCAGGCATGGCACTCTCTGACTACTTAACAACATATGGCTTCCTTCTGATCTAGTACTGAGGTTGCATACAAAGAAAAAAATTGTCATGTGAGCTAACCTTACAAGCCTTTCTGAAATAAGACTCTAACTTTGCTATAAATACAATAGTGTATATTATTTTAAAATAATATTAATATCACTAAAACAGTACTTACATAATTGTTAATTACGTATCGCTATGTGTACAGTTTTGTAACTATGTATTTTATCCATCTGTCAATAAGCTGCTTATATCTATTTGTTTTATTTAGTTAAAAAACCCACAGATTTTCTTATTTCCCATCTTAGCTACTATATTTTCCCACAGTAAAGTCCCATCTCTTGCGCCTGATGCCTTGCTGTTTGCTATCACAATGAGAGACCTACTTAAGGAGACTTTGTATCATTAGTTTTCAAATTGAAAAATATCTGGAAGACAAAATAGACGCATTTTTCGGAAGACAGAAACTGATGTTCAAATTTGCAAAACAAAATCCAACCCCAAGCAAATCTCAAAAAAGAACCTGAGTAGCACCACACTGTCCTGGAGCTCAGGATCTTTTGAGTTTCAGAAATCCAAAGGGTGATTGCCCCATCATCTAATGGTCAGCTGGAAGAAAGCAAGATTTAATTTCAAGCTAAGAAGACACCCTGAAAATAAGAACTGTTTGCAGCTCCCAAAAAGCCTTGCCAGCATATATCAACTTAGCTGGATCATAAGCAAGCATCGGAAATACCATTTCTATTTTCAGGACATTATGCATCCAGGATGAAAGCTGGGTTCCTCCCACATCTAAATTGCTCAGTAAATCTTATATTTCAAGAACAGTCTTATGATAAATGTCACTTTTGTGCTAACTGCATTCTGCAAATAATTAAATTGAGGCATGTACAAAAAACAGATAATGAAGACTTTTTTTTTGAAATTGAGGATGCACCTTGGCCGAGCAAGAAATACATTTAAGCCAGGAGCTACAGGTTAACTTTCAGTCCAGACTGAGCTGGGAAATGGTATTTCCGTTACCCTGAGATGTGTCAAAATAAAAAATAAAAAAATTTCATACAAGTGGAATGCCTGAACATGAAGCTATGTGATACTACAAAATAATTACAGTCGGAACTTGGGGAAAAATTAATAGACAGATGGTCTTCACTTGCTACTCTGAAAAGTAATAATAATAAAAAACAGGATGATGATTCTTATCCCTACACAGCAACCTATTTTTAAATTCCAGATTTTTGTGATGTATTAAAAAATAATCGGCACAAATCAGATAAATAGAGAAAACAAACTCCTTGTGAAAATGTTCTGCAAATATTAATATAACCATAATCTGACACTTGAACCATTTGAAATCTTCTTCACAGAAAGTGTGGCGCAAGCACTCCCCACCAGAGCACTAGTTGCTACTAAATGCCATCTTTTGTACCTGAGTTATGTCAGGATAGAAAATAAAAAAAAATACAACTCCAAGACAAACTTTCTTATAATTTTAAACAATCAGAATATTCCATTATTAGTTTCTAAATCTCAGAACAGAATAAATACGTACCATGATTACTCCTTCCCTAAAAATATCAGATTTTTTTATAGCTATGTTCTTCTAGTATACTCAGAAGGGCACAGGCAAATGATAGGATAAGGAACTCATTTTACTGTCTAAACTGGAAACCAAATTGGAAAGGCTGCCTCCTCAGCTAGCTAGTCTGTGGACTAGAATTGAGTGGGTAGTTTTAGTCCAATTTCTCCACAGACATAAATAATACTCATTAAAGATACCTTGTTTATCAGTCTTACTTCAGCAACAAGTGGGCCTGAAGATGTTCTCTTTCTCTTATTACAAGACATCCTGGAATACATTCTTGAAAATAAGCAAACCTACCAAATAGTACCTGAATATTCAGAGCATTTTAGTTTTTCCTGTACCTAACATCCTCTTCATGAAGTCAATATATTTCTGTTGTTCAGGATATTTGTGATGTATTAAGACAAATCAGAGGCAATTAAAGCCAATACTGTACATAGAAATTTCCAGTTTTGTAGCTGAATCAAATAACAAAGCCTAAAATATGAGCAGTACATAGTAAATATTGCTGCTAGAAAGGCATCTTTCAGAAGTCAGGATGAAGCTACTGAAGAAGCAAACACTGAGTTTCTCTCGCTTGCAAAATATTGTCAGATCATAATGACAGTGCATGCACAGCTGTACATAAATGTTTAGTAATGACGCTGGCAATATTGCAAGATTAAAAAAAAAAACCAGTAAGGGTGGAATAGGAATAAGTGCCTCCAGAGTTAACTTGATAGAAAAAACAGCTTTTTCTGCAGAGATCTATAGATACTAATTATTACAATTGGTTATTGAATTTTAATATGTATTTTTAGAAACATCTGCAGGCATATTACAGTACAATCATTGTGAGGAAGCCAAAGAGAATTTTGGCTAAAAAATTCAAACTGCATAATCAGGTTGAGGATATATATACATAGCTAAAGGACTGCTTTTTGTTTTGGTGTTTTGTTGTGTTTTTTTTTTGGGGGGGGGGGGGGGGTGTTTAATGAAAAAATTAGGGGAATGTTTTTTTGGATAGCATTACTTACTACCCAGTGTTTCTTAAGCTCCAACTGCAAAAATCTATCTCATATTACTTAGATGAAACTATCACATTTTATTTGCTCCACAGAACTCATGTCTCTCCTTGGGTGTCATTTCCTGGATTAAAAGATTAGGCTAAGAATTTTATATTGGAATTAAATGATTCAACAGGCAACTTCACACAGGGTGGGAATCTTGAACTCCCATTATCAGCTAAGAGAACAAACTCCTAAGAGAAGTAATGAGCCATAATCTGTGATGGATCAAAATTCTGAAGGGAAGAAGCCAAGCTCTGCCAGCATTTGCAAGTGTTTCCTTAAAGCTAAGGAATGCTGAAATGTATTATCACTTGCACCACTTGTCTCATTCACAAAAGTCAGAATATTTGCATTTAATAAGACACTACATTGTGTTTTACAAAGGCAAAAGGCCATTTGTTGAACAGTTAACAGTAAGCACATACTGAAATAAGACACTAGTATGTTGTTCAGATGAAAAGCCTGTTTTCTCTTTCTTGTATCTCTGAATATTTTATACTTTCAAGTTCCTCACTGTGTGTAACATACAATTCAATCAGGTTAATCACCACTAAGTATCGCAAAGTGATGCTGTACTGTTGTTTCCTTATGAGCACATTCACCAGGAAACATAGAAGTGATTACATGCAGAGTTCCCACTAAAGCAAACTATGTATGTGCACAAATACTTTAATTTTCATATTGTAGTTTTGCTAAAGCTGTAACACTGACATCTACAGATAACACTTGCAGTTCCTGAAGTATTTTGGACAATTTCACATAAAAATAATAGTGCCTCATCCTGCTAGTTGGCAAAATTGTGATATTTTTTCAATGATGGATGAAAGAATTTCATTGAAAATGAAAACAAAAAGGCCTTGGCTTAATATAAATGACGGTAACAAATGTTCTTCTCAAAGTCAAATTCAATATAACTTACTGGACTTGGCAAAAATATGCAAATCTTTGTATTTACTGTTTGGTGGGATCATGCACCCTATCAGCAGCCTTCCAGGGAAGTCCCTGTACCCTTTCATCTCTAGATTTTACACTGTGTGGTAATCCAAGCCATATGGCTCCTACTTACATCTCCTTAGCTGAATTCCTGAACAGGGCTGTCAAGTAAGGAGAGCCTGCCTAGCTCTGTGACCCTTTCACAACTCATCCCCAAGTGTAGCTCACTCAATCAGTTAGTAATATTATAGGTTGCAGGAACTGCTGAACTTACTGCTGTGTCCCTTTGTCAAGCATGGTATAGAAAGTACCATCTCCTAATAGTATGTCTGGTATTAGAAAAAAAAGGGGAAGCTGGCCTCCTTTACCCTAAGAACGGGATACTGTCACTTTGAACATTATGCGCTCACTCCTGCAGGCGTATTACAAGCTATGGAAACAGGTTTGTCCCAACAAAAAAGCAATCTTAACACTGCTCTGATTTGAATATGAAAATCTAATTTAGTCTACAGTCCAAATTATTTAATAGTTTGAATAATGAAAAACAGAAGATTTGATTTTTTAATGGAAAAAGGAAAATTTAATACAAGAAACCCTTCATTCAATTCATAGGTTAATTTATTCCTGGATCTTTTAAAAAATATGGAGAATTATTTACAATGAATAGATAATGCAACATCTTCCAAAGCAACAGCATGTGAAGAGCATTTACAGTAATGCCAGTACTGGTTCATTTGTGCATGATCTCAGATACTGATACAAAACCCTGCTATGTCAATGAATTTCAAAAAAGCTCAAGGTTAATCTCTTACATGATTTGCCCTTAGAAAATGTTAAGATTCACCATGAAATTTAAACCATACAGTCTAATTAGTAACATTTAAGCCTGTATCCTGGTAAGACAATTAACAACTGCAAACACAATGACTGCATGTTTACTTACCATGTCATATTCCACAAAATACAACTGCAACAAAAATGACATCCCAACTTATGTTTCATCTATGTATACATGGAATGTAAAATACAACTGCAACAAAAATGACATCCCAACTTATGTTTCATCTATGTATACATGGAATGTAAAATAAAGAACAAATTATTGGTAAAACTCGACAAAGTACTCTCAGGTTTCTCCCTGCCTCATCAGGATTTAGACTGTGTACCAACTCCACACCACTTGTAGTCTAGTTATTAGACCATCTCTTGGTTCAAACTGCAAACTGCTTTAGCAAATTCATACCAAAAAAAAAAAAAAAAAAAGAGTATTATTCTAAGCATAAATTCTGAAGTAAATCATGCCTGATTAGCAGCTGTTGAAACTGAAGTTCTGTTGTGGGGCTATGCCTCAAGAGCCAGGACAAACAAGAGCAGACTATGTCTATGCTCTCCTCACATGGAGAAAGATCAAATCTAGATGAAGGATTTCTACTACTTTTGCTTTAGTCTACCTTATTATTATTCTTGCACACTTGCAAATGCTGGCAGAGCTTGGCTTCTTCCCTTCAAAATTTTCATGGGTCTATTCAGATATTTTTTTATTTGCTCTGACCAAGCTAGAGCTGTTCCCCAGTGTCAGTCAGTAAGACTTCACCGAGAATAGGCATTGTCAAACTAATTTGATTCACTTCTTAGATCTAAAGTTTTATTTTTTAAAAGTAGCACTAAATGCAGTTTCCACAATGCCATCCTGAGTAATATTATTAGTTAAAAAAAATAGGTCTGGTCAGAATCAAAGCACGTTTGGAGAAGTGGCTGGTATCTGTAGTAGCAAATGGGGACCATTTGTGGGATAGCTAACATTTTCATTGCTAGCTGGAATTAAGCATTACAATGACTTCACAAAGCTTACTGATGACTGGAATTGGCAAAATTGTTAGATATGAGAAGAACAAGTAGAAAGGCTTGATTGTGATTACCTTCCTAGGTATTGAAGTGTTTTATTACATCCAAAAGAAGAACAATTCATGAAACAATAGGGAATTCTGGTCTTTCCTTCAGGATGGAGAATTTACCTTGGAAAAACAGTAACTGGATTTTAGGTGTCATGGCTTAACATTTAGGTAAGTGAGAGTGATATGCTGTGGCAGGAAGAGGTAATACAATTTATGAACATAAAAAGAGAATAAAAAATACTGGTAGAAGGCTTTCAAGAAATATTCTTGATATTTAAATATTGTTTACAGAGATCAAATTTAAAAGGGGCCATGGAAAGGGCTGGAGAAGAAAGTGAAGAATACTACAAATTAAACGGATGAAATAGCCTCTGTATGACCTGTATGATTAAAAGGCTTAGTTTGATCAGTTAATCAAGAAGATTGTGAGGTTGTCTGATTACAATATATACAAAATTATTTGTCCCAGTCAAGGCACTGTGGTTTTCTTCTAGCACAAAAAGCCTATCAGGAGAACATTACAATAGCAAGCTCTTCTTTCCAAAGTCTGACATTAATATTCATAAAGGTAGCCAACCACTAGAGCTACAAATTACAGAGGGCACTAATAGACTCTCCATCCCTTAATGCCTATAAGGTAAGAATTTGCATTTGTCTGAAAATTATGTTGAGGTAAACACGTTACTCAAATACCTACAAGCTGACTGAAATTAAATGAGTTAAGGTGAGAGGTCAGATCCAAACACCTGAAGGGCCATTTCTGTCCATGAAAGTTTCAAAGACTGCACCCAGTCCATATCCATGTATCAGGGAAAACAGCTTATCCATACACAAAATTTAGTTATTACGCTGAAAGCCAGAAAACCAAAGACAAAGGTGAGATACAATTTTAGCCATCAATACTCAGTAAGTAGATTCTTAAACTTCAGTAGCATCTACTGCGTTCCAATGGGCATGGCTTAGACTTCACATTCAACTTCTCTCCTGCATTTCCTTCACCCCACCAGAATTCTTCTGCACCTGAACATCCAGTAACAAGAAACATTTGGTCTTTGGGACTGCATAAGAAAGATAATTAGTTTGCACAGGCTAGTGCTCAACTGCTCTATGAATGCCCAAACAAGCTAGACCTAGTTTACAAAAATGTCAGGTTTTGCTCTATAAAGTACCACAGTAATATGAGCATGGATGAAGTACCTGAGAAAGGAAGAAAAAGGGGCACCATGAAGTAGCTTTTCTTTTGTCACACAGAGTATCTTGCAGTTGTCACAGTCTTGCAGTTCTCATTATCAACTTTTTCTCTAACCGTCAAGAATGCTTTTAGTTCAGCAACCACAACAGAGTACAAAGAAGTCATCTAACTTTTGCAGTCCCCATGCAAATACAGCATATATCTGAGCTGACAACCAGATAAGCTGAAAATTAGACTTTGGACTTCAGCAAACATCTTGTCCTATCCCTGTGCAGAGTCTCATATACAAACGTTTTTTAAAGGACAAAAGTGCAACAATGCATATGTTGGAATTGTTTAAGTCTTGTATGCACTTGCATAAGAGGTTTAGACTAGTTACATCAAGTTTTCTTAATTCTCAGCAAGATACACGCTTTTAGCTGCCAAAAGAAATTCTGAATTAATGAGAAATCAAGAAATAATGATCAAATAAGGTGCTAAAATTAATAGCTGCAGATTAAGTGTATATTATTTATTTCTGATTTCACTTAAAGCATTATTATAATTACAAACACATATGTATGCTCTTCCATGTAGCTCATGAAATTGGCCGGATGATTACAAAGACTTAAAGATGAAGTGCACTACAACGGATTATTCTAACACTTGATTGGTTTCAGATAGCTGCAGGGCTTTGACAGCTGATGCTTGGCAGATGTGCTTCCATTTTAATACTGTTTATCTCCAAGGGATCTACTTCAAGGCATTTGGTCTTTTATTTGGAATGTGTGATTTTCTTCTGTATGATCAGGCTAGCCCAATGTAACCACTAGATTGAATGCACTGAACTAGAACTGTTAACTGCACAAAAACTGTAGATTTAAAAACAGGATTCGTAAAGATAATTAATCTTATGACATCAGACTCAAATGCTAAGGCTTAGTATTTTACAGGCTTTGATTTTCTTTCTCATGCTATAGATTTGTATGCTGTCACATAAGCATTCTTCTCTGTGATCTTCCTTCTGTGAGAGTAACTACTGACTTTCTGGTTTGTCCTGTTCTCATTTTAGAAAAACCTGCAGAGAGAAGGGAATTACTATTCCCCCTCATAGGCCTTATACTCCTGATCTGCTCTCTTGAGCAACTAAAATATTTTCCTGGTTAATTTCTTTTTACAACCCCAGCAAAGCTGGGTACAACTGCAGGTAATGGACACAGTTATGTGTTGTCCTGGACTTGCTTCTCCAACTTCCACTTGTAGAATGTTCTCAAGACAGAAGTACTCAAGTCTGACATTTGTCCGTTGCCACCAGCACACTAGCAGTGATGTGGAAGACAAACCATACCCACAGGTCCACAGCTGGTGGTTAAAAGAAAAAAAGGCACAAAATTCTGAACAGAAAGCCTCGCACTTTAAAAAAAAACAACCCACATTTGATAGGTAAAAAGCGGTTTAAATCCTAACAAACAGTTTAGGATATGAATCTCTTGCACAGTAAAACTACTTAAAATTCTGTAAGAGGCACCATTCTGAGTCGAGAAAACTCCCCTTTACTTGAAGGCACCCTGGATGGAGGATAAAAACTTTCACCTCACTGTGCCTTTTATTGCACAACCTTCAGAGAGGCAACGATGTCTAAAAATTCCAGTCACAGAAACCATACCCCCATCTTCAAAGCAACAAAAGACCCACTCTTTTCTTTTACCTAGGATCAGAGCAATGTTAAGACATCTTTCCATTTACATTAAAATATTTGTTTACCCAAATAAAATTTCACTTTTGGAGATCATGGGGTTGGCCATAAGACAGAGGGCAAAAATTAAAAAGCTTTACATTTTAAATGTTGACATCTCAGTCCTTGAAACCACAGCACAGAAACAGTCCTGCAAGCACAGATGTGAGTACAGGTACCTCCCCAGCTGTCAGAATAAAGTCCCTTGACCTCTTCCCACTCTAATGAATCTTCATTTCTGTGTACAGCAGAACAGCCATCACAGGAAGTATAAAAATAAATCTCAGATTTATGTCTGGTCATTAGAAGATTTCCCTAGCAGACTGAGGAAATTAACTGAACTTGGCTCTCGTACATTCACATTCTCTACCTCAGGCATCAAACCACCTTTTCCGGTGGCCTTGTGGAGATGGGTGGAAGATATATCTGGTTCAATTTTAATATACAGGAAAATATATAGGCCAGCGTGTCTCAGGTAGACAGAGCTGACCTCCTGAAGCTTGCAGTGATGGAACTAAAATGTGACTAGATGTGTACAGCTGCGTTCTAGTACACTGAATTCAGGTGATATCCCATTCAGTATGCTCTTTCATATCACACTGGGAAGCTCTTAACCTCATGTGGTTTAGCTCACAGACGCAGCAAATTAAAGGCAAGTTATGTTGCTAGTAACCAGCACTTACACGCTTTGGGGCTCAGTGCACTCAAGAAATACTCCAAACATAACCAAGGACACTTAGGAGATGTCTGAGAGAGACATCCTCTAACTCCACTGCTCTATGCATCTATTTTTTCCAAATCACATATGCCAGACATGAGCTTACAGGCCCCTGCATACACAAAATTAGATGTATCAACATAAATGAGTTTCAATCAAATGTAAACACACTAAAAGCTGTGAAACTTTCCACAGTTGTCCAAAAGATAGATGGTAGTGGTGGTTGTTATTATTATTGCCTTGAAAATATTTGGCTATGAGGCCTCAGTATAACAACTTATCTGGAGCTGGCCTTACACTATTTTTTCTGGACACTGACAATTACCAAGGATCTGTTTTAATATCCTTCAAGCATTTCATGACAAATCTTGAAGCCAAAACTCCATTTATACTGAGCTAAAATTTCACTCATCCTCAAAGACTTTATCAAAACTGTAGGATTTGACCCCCAGCTAATATATGTCAGAAGAGATATGTGCAAAAACTTAACACAGGAAAACAAGACAGGTAAATCCATGACAGCTAGGCACAACAAAATAAACAGATCAACCTTTAGAGATATTTTGAGAAGCAAAATGGAGAAAGAACTAAAACTTATATTTTGCTTTATGCTTCAAGTTATTCAACATTATACTTACTTTCATGACCACTATACAAGCAGGAAACAGATTTTTCTCATACTTGTGTGTAATACCACTGCGACACTGGTTCTTGCATCAGCTGCTTACTGTTCTTAAGGTTCTGTGTGAATGTTGTGTTTAGGTATCAGAAGACTGGTCATCCAATTTATGTCAGAGAAAACTTTGGAGAATAAATCTGCCGTAATTATTTTACATTACTAACAGTATTTTGGTATTACCATGTACATTTTGGATACATTATCATGTACATTTTGGATAACACATTCCTTTTTTTATCTGAAATTCCCTGAATAGGTGACAACCTTATCTTAAGACCAGTACAACATTTTTAGTAGAGAAGCAAAGTAATATCCAACCAGATAAACATTTGTCAGCACCGATTCCGCAGTGTTTGCTATGCTACGGTCTTTTCTACTAACACAAGGGACATCTACAGGCATGAACATGAACATGCAGGGTTCACTCAACCACTTTAATCCATTCTGGAATGGAGATTCCTATCCCAGTTGTAAACATACTGCTGCTTGTAGAAGGAAAAGTTTGGAACCATTAACACTTTCCTTTATATATTTTACTGACACACATCAATGCTTGCCTCAAAAAAGTGAAAGAATGCCATTCACTTCAGCAAAGCAGAGTTGGCAAACTTTACAGCAGTAAGCTCTTTTGTTGTGGTGTAATATTTTCCCCTCTTCTTTTCTAAACTATTACCTGTTCTCACAGACAATTAGCCTAACATTTCCATCACAGCATTAACATGAGTCTCAGCCTAGGAAATAATAATAAGGGAAAGAACACAAGCTGAGAATATAAAAAAGCTGCAAGTGTGGCTTGGAAAGTAACTGTTGGAAGCACATGTATGAAACATGAGGCCACAGGGGCCAGCTTACTATCAGTGAAATTGAGATCATGTTTAAGCTCCAGACAAGGTGACATCAATTTGAAACATATGTTCGTAATTGCACAGGGAGGAAAAAAAAAGAGTATTTGGGTTCTACACTTTTTTAGGGCATTACTCACATGAATACTGTATTCTGCTATTCAGAAGTCCTGCTAACTGTACAGCTAAGCTGGAAGAGTATTTGATGTAAGAATAAAATTATTTATGGAGATATCTTGCTGTTATTGTGTACCAAATTATGCACCTGGCTAAGTGAAATGTACCACATAAGGATGGATGGAAAGCAGAAGTATTTCAGTAAGCTTAAGGAATCATATCCAAAGTTAGTGAATATGCTTTGAGGGGAGGTAAAAGACACAAAGATACATATTGAAGACCAGTGGAAGATCAGATTTTATTACAATCTTTAACCTGATCTGCTAAAGCGTTCAGATCCTAGTACAATGTCTACTTTTCTGCCTTCAAGCAAAGCACATTTTGAGAGGAGAGGTGATTTAGTAGAACAGCCATTAACACATAGCACACAAGCCCCTTTTTTGAATATTGCACCATCACCAACTCTTTTTCTTCACAGAACCTTTTATGTTCCTGGTAGCCCTCCCTCTAAATGAATGTTAAAATTGCCAAAAGAGCTGCTCTCTGAGTAACTTCACTGACAGAGAGCTTTCAGATCAGAAGCACAGATGAGATCTTAGATGATCTTCACATTATTTGATATTTCAGCCCTTAGAATCAGATTCAAATAGTAAAATTCTAAGGAAAATAATCTTGGGGAAAGCTCTCAAACCTTTCATTAGCTTTTTTTTCTTACATTGAACAGAAAACTGTTTAAAGCACACGCAGATTAGGAATGCAGGAATTTCCATGCCAATTGATTTGGAAGAGGTACTAATTCTAGTCAGCAAATCAAGATTTAAGACTACATTACACTTGGATATGTAAAAGCCAATAAAAACCCCAAAACTTCTACTTACTGCAAATTGTTCAAGTCCCAGAACTAATTTCAAAGTAGGTTGAAGATGAAATGCATTAATCTTGAGGGAAACTGGGGGGGGGGAGGCGGGGGGGGGGGGAGGGAGGGTGGTAAATGCACTCCACTTGTTTACTGAAATAAGAATACTTGTCTGTAATTTTCTCAAACAGTAACATTTTATTTTGGGAACCAAGTACATCACTAACCATGATTACAATTACTGATCGTCAGTGATTGATACATCAGATGATGATTAAGAATATTATAAACTGTGATATATTTGCTAAAAGAGAAAAAAAAATGATAATCCATGTGTGTTTTTATCGCCTATGGCAAGTAACTCATTGAATAAAAAGAGAAAGAGCAGCTGTTGCACAGTTTACAAATAGATTTGAGACACTGGAACAAAATACTGTGAGGAAGTGCCTAGTAATCATAACAGTATCATGTCATCTGCTAAGCAACTTTACTAGTACCTAATTGATGGAGGTAAATAATTATTTCATTCATATCAACACACTGTATTATTTGTACCAGCAACAATTACAATCAGCAGGATCTCCCACATATACCACCCCTTCAAAAAAGTTGCTTTAAAATGTTTTACATTAAAAGAAAGTGAGAACATCTCTTTTCACCAGTTATGTGGCATCTGTTTGGTTTTGTTTTCCCTTTCTGTCCTTTTTTCAGAGCACTAAGGGAATAGAAACTGTGCAGCAAGAAAAGCATCATTATACATTGCAACTTCACACTAGTACCTGCACCATCAATGCAGCTCTTCTGGTCAGGTGGCCTAAGGAAGCTCTCTGAGGAAGTGTGGTTACAGGCTGCAACCTTCAAAGCTTTGGGGAAATGGGCGAATGCCTTCTCATTCAGCTAAGGCCTCAGATCTTAGAGCAGCTCATTCCTTACATGGATGGTAGCATTTCAGTATTCATCTTCAGTCTGTGTTAGAATGGCTTACAACTTTATATGGACATATTGTGTTACGAATAAATCTGAAGCCTTTGTTTCTGCCTTGGATTACCTCTCCATTCCAGGCTCTCCCCTCAGAACCTTCCAGTTACACCAAAACACAAACCTAATGAAGGTCAGCAAAGGCAAGTGCAGGGTCCTCCTCCTGCGGAGGAATAACTTCAAGCACTGGTACAGGCTGGGGGCTGACCTATCACAGAATCGTTAGGGTTGGAAAGGACCTTAAGATCATCTAGTTTCAACCCCCCTGCTGTGGGCAGGGACACCTTACGCTAAATCACATCACCCAAGGCCTCGTCCAACCTGGCCTAGAACAATGCCAGGGATGGAGCATTCACAACCTCCCTGGGCAACCTACTCCAGTGCCTCACCACCCTAACAGGAAAGAATTTCCTTATATACAACCTAAACTTCCCCTGTTTAAGTTTGAACCCGTTACCCCTTGTCTTGTCACTACAGTCCCTAATGAAGAGTCCCTCTCCAGCATCCCTATAGGCCCCCTTCAGATACTGGAAGGCTGCTATGAGGTCTCCACGCAGCCTTCTCTTCTCCAGGCTGAACAGCCCCAACTTTCTCAGCCTGTCTTCATACGGGAGGTGCTCCAGTCCCCTGATCATTCTCATGGCCCTCCTCTGGACTTGTTCCAACAGTTCCATGTCCTTTTTATGTTGAGGACACCAGAACTGCACACAATACTCCAGGTGAGGTCTCACAAGAGCAGAGTAGAGGGGCAGGATCACCTCCTTTGACCTGCTGGTCACACTCCTTTGGATGCAGCCCAGGATACGGTTGGCTTTCTGGGCTGCAAGCGCACACTGAAGCCAGCTCATGTTCATTTTCTCATCAACCAACACCCCCAAGTCCTTCTCCTCAGGGCTGCTCTGAATCTCTTCTCTGCCCAACCTGTAGCTGTGCCTGGGATTGCTCCGACCCAGGTGTAGGACCTTGCACTTGTCATGGTTAAACTTCATGAGGTTGGCATCAGCCCACCTCACAAGTGTGTCGAGGTCCCTCTGGATGGCATTCCTTCCCTCCAGCATATCAACTGAACCACATAGCTTGGTGTCATCAGCAAACTTGCTGAGGGCGCACTCAATCCCACTGTCCATGTCACCCACAAAGATGTTGGACAAGACCAGTCCCAACACCGATCTCTGAGGGACACCACTCGTTACTGGTCTCCAGCTGGACATTGAGCCATTGACCACAACCCTTTGTGTGTGGCCATCCAGCCAGTTCTTTATCCACTGAGTGTTCCATCCATCACAGAATCATAGAATCATAGAATAGTTAGGGTTGGAAAGGACCTTAAGATCATCTAGTTACAACACCCCTGCCATGGGGGTTGTTTACCTCACACTAAGCCATGTCACCCAAGGCTCTGTCCAACTTGGCCTTGAACACTGCCGGGGATGGAGCATTCACAACTTCCTTGGGCAACCCATTCCAGTGCCTCACCATCCTTAGAATAAAGAATTTCTTCCTTATGTCCAATCTGAACTTCCCCTGTTTAAGTTTTAAACTGTTACCTCTTGGCCTATCACTACAGTCCCTAATGATGAGTCTATCCCCAGCAGGCCCCCTTCAGATACTGGAAGGCTGCTATGAGGTCTCCATAAAGCCTTCTCTTCTCCAGGCTGAACAGCCCCAACTTTCTCAGCCTATCAAATTGATGTCTCTCCAATTTAGAGACAAGGATGTCATGTGGGACAGTGTCGAATGCTTTACACATTTCCAGGTAGATGACATCAACTGCTCTACCCCTGTCCATCAGTTCTGTAGCCCCATCATAGAAGGCCACCAGATTGGTCAGGCAGGATTTCCCCTTAGTGAAGCCATGCTGGCTCTCACCAAGCACCTTGTTGTTTTTCATGTGCCTTTGCATGCCTTCCAGGAGAATCTGCTCCAAGATTTTGCCAGGCACAGAGGTGAGACTGACTGGCCTGTAATTCCCCGGGTCATCCATTTTCCCCTTCTTGAAAATGGGGGTTATATTTCCCTTTTTCCAGTCACTGGGGACTTCACCTGACTGCCATGATTTCTCAAATATGATGGCCAGTGGCTTAGCAACTTCATTTGCCAGCTCCTTCAGGACCCACGGATGGATCTCATCAGGACCCATGGACTTGTGCACATTCAGGTCTTTAAGATGGTCTCGAACCAGATCCTCTCCTACACTGGGCCCAACGTCTTCATTCTCACAGTCCCCGTGTCTGCCTTCCAAGACTTGGGTGGTGTGGTCAGAGCCTTTGCCAGTGAAGACTGAGGCAAAGAAGTCATTAAGAACGTCAGCCTTCTCCAAATCCAAGGTAGGCAGTTGTCTCCATAGCTTCCGGAGGGGGACTACATTGTCCCTAGTCTGCCTTTTATTCTCAATGTACCTATAGAATCCCTTCCTGTTATCTTTAACATCCCTAGCCAAGTTTAATTCTAACTGGGCCTTAGCTTTCCTGACCTGGTCCCTAGCTCCCCTGACAATAACCCTGTATTTTTCCCAGGCTGCCTTCCCTGCTTCCACCTTTTATAAGCCTCTTTTTTCCTTTGAAGTTCCCTCAGCAGCTCTTTATCCATCCAAGGCAGTTTCCTGGCCCTCCATCTGTACTTCTTCTAGTCTGGAGGCAACACTCCTGAGCTTGTAGCAGGTCATCCTTGAATATCAACCAAGAGTCTTGCCCCGCCCCTGCCCTCTAGGGCTACATCCCATGGAACCTTACTAAGCAGGTTCCTGAACAGGCCAAAGTCTGCTTTCTTATGCATCTTATCAATATCTGCTCTCATATGCATCTTATCAGTGCATACAGGTATCTTAAGTGCAGGAGTCAAGAAGACGGGGCAAGATTCTATTCGGTAGTGCCCAGACATAAGGAAATGGATAAGGGGCAACTGGCACAAACCAAAACACAGGAAGTTCTAACTGAATATGAGGAAAAACTTTGAGGGTGACAGAGCATTGGAAAAGGCTGCTCAGAGATTGTGGAGTTTCCTTCTCTGGAGGAGTTCAAAACCTGCTTGAATGTGATCCTGTGGAACTTGCTCTAGGTGAACCTGCTTCAGCAATGAGAGGATTACACTACATGATCTCCAGAGGTCACTTCCAACCCCAAACATTCTGCTTAGCGGAGTATTACATTTTCTTCTTAATGCAAGAAAATGATTTATATGTGATGGCCCCATATACATGAACATGTCTTTAATATTATACACAACTTGACGCTGACTGCTACATCTTAGTAATAGATGCTCATGTGAGAGTGTGACTATGTGTTATCATGATTCTGTAAGTTACATTCAGTGACAAATATGCTAAGAGAAGACTGCTAGATACAACACCAAGAACCTATGTTCATTTTTTCTCTTTGCCAAGGCTTCATAGCTGAATCAGGGTAGATTTAAGACATCACACACCACGCATTAAATTCAAAACTGTTGAGACAAAGCCTGTTATAAGCTAGGAAAAAGCAGACAGAACTACATACAAGCTTTAACTTGGTGGAGATGTGCTTCCTCCTGTTAACTTTCTCCTTTCCTCACAAAGGTGTATGAACAAACTGTAAAAGTGGACACGCTTACTGAGTCTGCCTCAGGATCCAGCTTCTCCACTTCAAAGGCTAGAGCTTACAGTTGTGAGTGTCAGCTACGCGCTGTGGATCCAAGAAAGTGCGCACCCAACCAACTTTACCCACTTTAAGATCAAGAAAAAAAACAGGTGTAAGACCAGGGCCCTAAATGCATCTTTCATGATGAAAAACATTAGCCCCTGAACCCAGTGTGTATCAGCTCAGTACTTGAGGCTTCAAGCTTCTTTCACTGAAATCAAAGACAAAACTTTTCAAAACATGCAGCAATCTACTTAGAGATAAAAAAAAAAACAAAACATAGCAAACCTTTTCCTTTTGTGCTCTGTAAGACTTTGTAACTTCCAATATTTTTCTCTCAATTCTTTCCCTTTAATCATGGCAGCTATTTAAGTTAGATAAATAGACCTTGTAGCTGTGATTCCAAATTAGCATTATCTAATTTTATGTAGTTATTTGCTATGAAATTCAAGCACTAACCATTTATGGGACACTACTAAGGAGAGTGACTGCACACATATTCCTGAAAACATTATTATTCACATATACAAATATATACTTCTGTACTTCACATCATGTATAATTTTCTCTTCACAGTCCTAGTATAATTCACATTTAAATTATTAACTTTTTTTCTTCAAAGAAATCCTATAGCTGCAAAGGAGAGAGGATAGTGACTTCTTCCAAGTACAGAAACAAATTAACAAGCCTAAACCCAAAAGGTATCTATTCCAGGAGTAAAAGACTGCCTGCAAGAGAAGTGAACCAGATTATATATACAGAGTTCTCTTCCATTCACCCACTAAGATTGGACTACTAAGATTGATGATTTGTAATTAAATTGCACCACGGCTATTAGAGATACCGGGTAAGTAGCTCTAAAGAGTTCAAACAACCGATGAAATCTTTCCAGCTTATTAGCATTCCTCATAAAGGTGACATCCTTTTTTCTGAGCTTGCAGTGATGGAAGATGAACCAGAAATCACACTGATGATGTGAAAGACAATTGAGAACTTGATTTCTTTAACAAGAGAGTACACACTTTGGTTGATTGAACACATGAGATTATGTTTAGAGGCATTACTATGGGGGATTGATTGATTGATTGATTGATTGATTTATGTATGTATGTATGTATTTATTTATAGATGTATGCATGTATTTATTTATTTATAGACTACGCCTAGACAAAAATTTCAGCATGCCTGAGAGACAGAAGGAAAGTGTGGCAATTCCATAGGCATCCATTAAGGTTTTTCCTCTCAAATGACACAGTCCTGCTAGAGTGAAGAATACAGCATAACTGGCTTGATAAATTTTTAATACACCTTACAATTAAATAACTTACGTTGAAGCAATATTGTGGATAAGTGTATTTTCCACTGATTTCAGCATTAGTTTATGCTTAAGTTTCTTTAGCCTAGTGACAGTTGAAAGTGGCGAGTTTTATTTTTGAGAAAAATTGCCTGAGCTTACTCTATTATGATTTGACATTTACATCACAGTCATAGCCTGCAGCTCCAGCCAAGATCAAATCCCCACTGTTCATGCACATATAAATGTATGGTCCCTGCTCCAGAGAATTTAAATCTGAGGTCACCTGCTAAGCCAGCTACAGAAAAACAGAGAATCTAAATAACACATTATCTACGTCGCCATTGAGACACTGCAGCCCTGAGGTTATTGTTACTGACACAAAAAAGCCTGAAGGAGGATTTTTGCTCCCTACAGTGAAACTGCTTTTTGTATGCAGCCCACATAATCTGGGTAACTGTGCTTTCTAAGACGGAAACCAAACAACTCAGATTTTTTGTGTGGCCTAACATTTGAATACAGTAATTTTTTCTTGTGCATAAACGTCATGCTATGACTCAGACCACTGAGAAAGGGTCATTAATTTAGATTTCAATTTATTTTACTTGCACATGAAAGGTTTGCATTACCAATTTTGTTGAAGTTTTATTATGTTTGCTTTGATGAAGGCATACTTCTTAGAAAGATAGGCTTTCACTTTCCATTTTAAAAATGCAGGATGTGAAGTCTGGACTTAGGCCTGTATTTAATTGTGAAATATACCTTAACTTGATTTCTAGTTCATCAAGACTGTAATTTTGAAGGGCTTTGCAAGTCAAAGACCTTGATTTTTTTCTTAATGCCAAAGCAACTACATTTTTAAACTATTCAGCTCTACTTCTGTATGTTGCTTTTAGTCCCTTCGAAACTCCATTTCTCGTCCCCTGCCCTACAATATGCCCACATATCTTCAAAAATTAAATTATGCATCAATAAATACATATCAAACACATAACTGTCCATACTTAATCCTTTAAGTCATTTTACCTTCCCTAAAGACTATTGCTTGATGCATTGTGCAGCCCGCCAGTAAATACTTGGCATCCAAAATTCAATTCTCTCCTACCTGGAAAGCTCACACAAGTGGGATGCTGATGAGGTTTCACAACTCTCCTTCATTCTGTCTCCCATGAATACGTGGTCTTTGCAAGAAATTCTATGGTATCAGATAAAACACATCCAGGCACTAACAGCATTACTGAGCCAGTATGTTCTCAATCAGCATGGCAGCAATTGCTGGTGACCCAACCTGTTCTAATTCTGCAGCAACTAAAGTAAGAACTATTCCTTCTTAACCCTGATTTCCTTAAGCATGCTAATGAAAGATTATGCCATCTTAAAGACTTTTTTAAACAAAACATCATTAATCTATTGCTTCTTTCTTTGGAAGCACATCTCATATAAAGGCTCTCAACAATATTTATTTTCAACTGTTTTCTATAAGACTGTGAAACTGCCACTATATAATTTCTTCTATACTCAGCTTGTTGTTTACATGTGGAAAAACAGTGGGGCTTTTTCGTAATAGTACTAATATTTTGTAATTTATTTGCAAACTACATCTCTGAATACTTTCTCCTTTTGACTAATTGCTTTCATATGCTTTATTTGGCATTCCTTCATCACTTCCTATCAGACAGAGGAAAAACACAGATGTTGTGCTCAAATATAATTTTGTAGGGGTTTATAACTTTTGGGGGGAGGATGTGTATGAATATATGAATTGCATCCTACTACCTATAAAGATGCTAAAAAATTTAGCTTTAAAATCTGAAACCGTTATACTGTAATATTTATAATGTGGATTTACTTATTAGGATTTCCTTTTTCTCCATCTGCAAATAAATTTGCAGATTTTCTGCTAATAGAATGCTTTCTAATTAATCCAAACCTGGGTTAAAATCTTGAGTTAACTTTTACTGTTACACTTGGAATACTTTCCGCAATGCTATTTGAATTCCTTTATTGCATGACTGAACATCTCTGTTGTGGAGGACTTTATTGGTTTGTTGGACATACTTCAAGTCCCATTAAAGATTATTCAGGATTTTGTTTCAATAGTTATTTTTCCACCAGTGAACACAAACTATTTGTTCTACCTTTCACCAATCTTGATTTGATCAATTTTATGCTTTCAGGTCTTTGTTTCAAGTAATTTGCCAATTAAGTTACTCAAATACATACTTATTTATTAAAAGTGTCTGCATTTTTTGCTTAGTTAGCAATAGTGGATGAACTTATTATGAATAAAAATGAATTAAAATAATGACTTAGGCCTTAATTGTTACTATCATTTTCTCTGATTTGGTTTGTATCAAAACCGTGAAGGTTATAGAGAAACTGGGATCCCTCTTTCAAGTCAGTGAAGCTCTGGAAAGATTTTAGGCTTCAGAGTGACTTTAAAATCCAGTATTACTGTCATAAAGTTCTTGTTACTGTATGGTCTGAATACAATTCAAACACAGTTACTAACAGAATTAATGTATCTGTCCCTGGCCTAGGCTCTATACAGGCCTGTTAACCATCATTCAGGTAAACACCTCACAGCATTTTCCCACTTGTCTTCAGCTGTGAAAGTTTGTTGGACTGTGCAGTCCTTCAAAAGGTTCAAATTCTCCTGAGGCTTCTACTTCATTAATGACAACACCCTCCCACTCACAGAAGAAGGAAGGGAAATGTCAAGACGACACTTTAGGAAAAAACAGCATCTCTTCAGCCCAATTGCAAACAACTCTTTTTTTCCAAATCTGGACCTTTCTGAAGGCAGAAAACTGAAGTGGTGGTCAGTAAAGAAACAGGAGTTGCTCATTTCAGTTGGCCTCCTGACTGTCCTCCTTGTGAATTTACTCCACTGGACTTTCCACACATATCACAGCAGTGTTAAGCTTCTATGACCCTTCTTTAGTGTTGCCACTTATCAATATTAATTTCATAACAAAGCTTTTTGCTTCATTTTCTACTTCAGTTTTTTTTTTAAATATATCTAAGGTATACAAACATTTATTGCCTGTAGTATCTACTTACACCTGTCTGATTTGGGTTTTAGTTTGGTTTTGTTCTTTTATTTTTCCAACTAGATGCCGCTAATAAAGCCCTCTGTTATCATGGCTGGTCAATTTATGAGCTGCCCAGACATGTGAAGACCACAAGAGGCCTTGCTGTGCCTGTCCAGTCTCCCTTGGGGCTCTCCCAACCCTGCCCATGACCCAGGACCCCACTGCAGCCCCCAGGACTGTCAGCCCCTGCCCTGTCTCCAGCCCATGAGCCAGTCCAGCCTTGCCCAGCCCAAATACTCAGGGAGGTGGCTGGGACTGGGGCTGCCCCTGTTCCCCCCAGCTGCCTTGCTTTATCCAAGTTTATACCAGCCCTAATCTGCCGCCATTTTGCTGCCATTAGTGAGAAGCCAAGCCTGCAAGAAGCAGCTCAGAGGATTGCCAGTTGTGCTGTCTGAGTGGCAACAGCAGTCTCCTCCGCAAGTGTCTCTGCAGTGGTGTCTTCACCAGCTTGGACAAGACTCCCCAAACAGCTCTGCTAGACTGTCACCACCTAACCCTGGCACTGTGTGATCGCCCCAGCACAATATCTCCTAACGGCCCAAGCTCTGTACAGAAGACTTCCTGGCATCACCGTTTCTGCATCTGAAGAAGTGTTTTCCAGTGACTAAAATTATCAATGCGCAGTTTGGCAATTTGACTGTAGGAGCTTCCTGGTGACAGCCACTTCTGCAGCAGTTGAAGAGAAATGTTGAAAGAGCATGACTCTAATTCTGAATATAGCTAATCATTTGGATTGAATATTTAATGGGTAAGGAAAAAACTAAGTGCTTATTTTAAAATAATCATCGTCTGTTACACTCAGCAGCACTGCTGTAAGACCAAGTTAGGTGAGTACTGAAAGATCATTTTCTCATGACAATACTGATTACTCAGCAGAGACATGGCAAAGCATTTTGTCAGATAATGCCAAAAAGACAAGTTCAAGCCAATGAACTTCCACCTTTTTTTCCTGAATGTTTGGGTGTACACAGATATGCAATTCCCATAATGTCACTCACAATGAGAAGTTTAATGTAGTCTATCTTGGTGAGAGTAAAGGTGCTAAAAAATGAAATGCAAACCCCAAACCTCAAAGATCAAGCAGCATATTAGTTGTTTATTTTTTTCTTGGAAAATGACAGCAAGTGGTGATCTGAAAGTCAGTTTGCTAGAAAAGAAGGTTGATTTTAGGAGGCTCAAGCTAAATTTTCTTGCTTTTCAACATGACCGAATCTGTAATGAGAAACTTGACACTGGAGCCATATAGAGTTATTGACTTCCCTAAATATATATTAAAAAAATGCTCACATTTATATGCAGAATATCTACCACTGTATCACAATATATTTTGTTTAATACTCAAATACTTCATTTGTAGTTTGAATTACCTCATTTTTATTCTGTCACCCTTTACAGATGTCTAATACTTGCTAAAAAAATCATTTAAAATGCAGTATGAAATGAAAATTAGTTAGTTAAAAATTTTTGAGTCTTTGTATATGCATAGTGATATAACATGACCATTACAGAGCAAGAAACAAAGTGATTTTATATAGCCTATAGATGATTACCAAAAAAGCTAACAAAGTTTTGACAATATTAACGATCCTTTGATGCCTATGTTCCCTTGGGGTTTTCTCTGGATTAAACTGAATTGATTAATGTTCACTTCAGAGAGGTAGAAGGCATTTAAAACCACTGGTAATGAAACTACTAGATATGGACAATTCAGTGTCCTATATTCTAAAACACCTTCATGGTGAGGAAAACAAAATATTTTCTAGAGTAGGAATGAAATGGAAATAATTGCACGACAGCAAAGTAAATGATGAAGTGAGATTGCTCAGGCACACTGATCAAAGCAGCCCTGTGGCATTTAGTCACTGGAGTTCCTATGTCTGCTAGGCTTTTCCTGCTATAGAGATGATACAGCATTATGCAGATATGCAGTGGTAAAAGACAATTCCCATTAGCAGCAAGTCTGCTAATTTTAACAGGTCTACTGTTAAGAAAAACCTATTCACTGAACAGTGAAAGTGTGTACCAGGTATGAAGGGAAAAGTTCAGTAGTATTATTGACAGATGGACCACTTAGTGCAGATTGCGCACACACAATATTAAAAGCAGTGCTGCCATCTCTTGGTTGGTCTTGGCTGTAGTAAAAATGTATTACATTTGCCATGTTATTAAAAAAACCCAAACCTGCAGAAATGAATGCCACAACATGACACTGTTTAGCAATGTCCAAACTACAGGACATAACATTATAATATTCAAGTATTTTAGTAAATGGGGCTACCCTTACAGATTTAAGTTAATGCCTCTCCATTGGCCATATAGTAGACGTTTATACAGTAGTGTTTTTCCCACCTCTCTTCTTGCCTTTGGGGTGATTTTACTTCCTGAAAAAAGATCATATCTGGAGTAGACAGAAGGGAAACATCTCAGAGAATGTTTAGGATGTTATGTGTTATTTTCTAAGTCCAAAAGCGTATGAGTCCTGCAGGGAAGACTTCCTTTGGGATATTTTTTTTTTTTTTTAACTCAGGAGAATATATGTGTGTTTTACAGTTACATATATACACATAGACAAAGTAATTTATGTATTTACAAGAATGCATAGGTAATATAGTTTCCACGTAACACTGAAGGAATAAAAGTCGTTTTGATCAATATTGCACGGATGCTAGGTTCCGCCCTTCTGGCAGAATCCAAAAGGCAAGTTCATCTTGGCAATGAACTGCCAGAATCAGAGCCCTGTCTTCTCTTTCCTAGATTTCAAACCCTGATATTCAAAGAAGGGCTGTATGACATTTCCTTCATCAGGAAAAAAAAATAATAAATCACAGTGCAACAAAAACATGCATACTGTATCTCTAACAAATTAACACTCCTAATATTCTTACGATAGGTGCTTATTGCCATGGGCCTACTCAGCTAAGCTTTTGCTTGAATATAAAGTTTTGAGTCCCCTAAATCATTCAGTCTAAATTACTTTTTAAGATACTCCAAGGAAATAGAACTTACGTATCTTTAATATTTTTGTTGAGTATTTTCTCCCTACAACTCAGGCTTCTCATATATGCCTAGTAGTAAACCTAGAAGTTGAGTTGGTCACTAAGAACCTGGTTAAAATATATTCAAGAGCAAATTCATTGGACATACAGTAGTGTAAGTCACAAAATTTAAAAGCACCTTCTGAAAAATGTATCTCATTTAGGTTTGATTTCTTTATTTAGATCAAAAATTATATATACAAACAAAAAAAGATAATTGTTATTGCAACTTCAACAATGAAATGAAGGTGCTTCATTAGCTGCTGTCAACTTGGCAGGGCTCAGCCATGCTTATCTTGAAAATGCAGAGAAATTAAAGTTGGAAAGGACCTCTGGAGATCATTTAGCTCAACCGTCTGCTCAGAGCAGGTTCAATCAGATCAGGTTGCTCAGGATTATGGTCAGGTGAGGATTCAATATCCCTGAGGACAGAGGTTCCACAACCAAACTCTGCACCTGCCCGCAAACTTGACCACTCTTATGATAAAGTCCTAATATCTAATCAGAATTGCCCATGTTGCAGTTTGTGTCCATTACTTTTCATTCTGTCACCTGGCTCATGCCTCACATACTGCCCACCAGGTCCCCCAAGCTGCTTTCTGTCCAGGCAGCCCCAGCCTGTATTGTTGGATGGGCTTATTCCATTTCAAACGCATGACTTAGATGGCATGTAAAATGGAAAGAACAGCAGGACATGAAGGACATCTGTCACAAGCGACTGAACAGAGTACAGGGTGGAAGGGTATTAATGAAACATTCTTTCCACTGAGTACACACATCTAGGGGTTTGTTTTGGTTTGGGTTTTTTTACAGCAGCTGTTCAGCAGCTCAGTTCTTTGTAACCTAGGGTGGAGGTGCAGGATGAGAGAAGCATCAGATTATCAATTATCTCATGTAGCATTACACCTAAGTAATGATTCACGATTTATAATGCAACTCTGTCACAACTTACTACTGCTTTGTTTCTGCATGAGTAACTCATGACTTCTCAGCTGCCTTTATATCTTGCATATATGCGGTGCAGGCAAGCACTCTGTGATACTGGAGCCCCTATGTATGTAGTAAGGGAAGAAAAGGAGAAAACATAGAAGCCTAACACAACAGGGAAAAAAATACCATGATTAACAGAATTTAAAATCTGCCATTAATCAAATTGAGGCATTCTGCCTATAGCTGCAAATGTAGGTTAGCAATTAGTATGTCAGGTACCACAGAAGAGAAATACTCTGGTACTGAGCTGCATGGAAACAAACCCCAAAACTTCCATAAGCTGTCCAAATTTAACTGATTATAACTCTTTATCTCAATATCAGGAAATCCCATATTGTATATCAATATTGACACAATCAACAAATTATACTGGTGCGCAAAGTCTGTAATTTATCTTTTTTCTTTCAAGACCCCAGCTTTTTTATCTATATGGATGTAAGTAAAGATTACGGTTCCATGACAAAACTCATACTTAAGGCTGAATGCATAAACCCATCAATTCAGCTGAGGTTTTGACCTGACACACATCATACATGACATAAAGAAGGATCCTTAAGTCCAAAGTTTGCTTAACTATTTAAAACCTGAGAAGTTGCAATGGAATCAAGAACCAGTGGGATATACCATTCTGAACTTACTTTCCAAATATTCAAATGTTCAATAATGAAAATGGTAAGTGGTCCTTGATCAGATCATGTCACAAACATGACAAGAGAAAAACTGCAGAAGATATGATGTTATGCTACATACAAATTTTACTTCTAGATGACCATTAAGAATACATAATCAGCTTTTCTACTTAAATAAATAATGTTGCTTAGGAGTACTGTTTAAAATAATTTAAAAACACGTATAATGCTTTTTAAGATATTATATGCTCATTGTTATATTTTACCATATAATTCAAACACCCCTTTGCCTTGCAAATTAGTGTTTCATGTTCAGAAGTAGCACCCAAAGGGCATAGCCTCGTAGTAAGGAAAGTCACCAGATATAAGAGCTGTAACTTCAGCCTGGACGAGGCTCAGGGAGAATCTTATTAATGTATATAAATACCTGAAGGGAGGATGTAAAGAAGATGGTGTCAGGCTTTTTTCAGTGGTGCCCATGGACAGAACAAGAGCTAGTGGGCACAAACTGAAACACAGAAGCTTCCCTCTGAACATCATGAAACACTTTTTTACTGTGAGAGTGACCAAGCACAAGCACAGGTTGACCAGAGAAGCTGTGACATCTTCATCCTTGAAGGTATCCAAAAGCCACCTGGACATGGTTATGGACAAGTGGCTTTAGGTGGCTCTGCCTGAGAGATGCCTTCCAACCACAACCATTCTGTGACATCAAGTAGGCAGAAGGATAAATTGCACATAATATAGTATCGGTATCTCAGTACCAAAAACAAGCATCCTCTACTAGCCATATGATGACAATACGTAACCATCAAAATACTTGAAGGCATTCTCCAAGCTATAAAGCATCATTTCTATATGACAGTCACTTCTGTAGCTTTCCAGAGCATTATGTTTACTAGTTTTAATAACATTTGGTCATAAATTACTCACTTTTCTGTAGACAGACACTATATTAACAAAAATGGTAATTACTACAGTTATATACTATTGACAGTCTACAAGTTTATAATCTACATAACTATGATTTTTTTATAGTAGTATCAGTCTCTGACAATGCTTTTGTCTAGCCTTGCTTTAGTTACAATATCTGACCCTGGTAGTTTATCTGATGGAACTAACAATAACTGGAACTAAGTTTTCAACTTACTTTTTAATGAGACACTTCTATTCTCACCCTATATAAGCCCAGAGGGAATAGTGCTCTTCCTGAATAAAGATGTCAGTGGTTTTGAGTTTAAAGGTTTAAAGACAGCAGTGCTTGCATCATCCATGAAGTGGCCAACAGTAATGTCTTAGTTATTGAAATGATTAATAACACATGACAGAAGACAGAGAATGTTATCTTTATTAGAACTTCCTTAGTGCAGCCAAGTTCTCACCTTAAATTCATGAAGTATCCTATTTTTTAAACTCTGCATGGTTTCCAAGATTCAATGTCTTGGTTATTCTGTAAACCCTACATCCACATGCGGGCTCTGGAGTCTCTGATTCCTCCTGTCTCATGACTCAAATGAAGCCAGGCAGTACCAGTTATTCCTAATTGTCTCTTTACCACAAGAGTTCCCTAAAAAGGAATCAGTTCGACTCTTCAAGTTCAGTGCAGACTCACATCCTTAAATGTAAATTGGGAGTCAAGGTAGCACCAAGAGCAGGATTTTTTCATGGAGGAGCTGGAGAGTGAGCTGGTTGTGTCAGGTATACTTTCAGGTACAAGAAACCCATAGCAAGAGGCTGTCCAAAAAGAAGCTAAGGATTTTCTTGGAGTCTTCGTCATTTCTTTAAAAGAGATTGTTCTGTCAAGGCAACAGTAGGTGAAAGATGAGACCTAAACCAATGCCGAATTCAAAACATAGCAAATAATAGATTTACACATTTAGTCCAGAAGGAGTAGGTGAACTAAGGCTGTTTGACAAGTCAGATTTGTCAGCACACTGACCACATAATCAACAGAGAAACAAAATCCTGAGATACCCACTAACCTAAGGGTCTAAAAGAATCTCTGGACTGGTACACTCTCCTGAATGCAACAAAATCTGTAACATTATTAGGCACTAACCTATGGAGAAAAAAAGTCTCATAATAGATCCTAATTTATTCATCCTCCACTGTGCCAGGAGCTATTACATCTTGCATGTCTTTAATAGGTATTGTATTCACATAAATCTTCACTTTTTCTGTAAAACTTTAACTGGCACATATATAAGTATTTATAGTGGGCCTATAATTAAACAGCTTTCTTTAAAAAAACAATTCCATTTCAGTTTCTAATAAACCATTTTTCTTTTCATGGAATTCATGAGTAGCAACTTCACCCTGTACTACTTACACATCATCCTGGATCACGCAAGATGTTGCTTCTGTATATTAGACATCAATTGACCTTGTGGTAACAAGCGCCTCAGAAATAATTTCGGTGAATGAAATTATGTTTAGCAATATGCGAAAGACCTAAAAAGGTCTGATGAGAGAGAGTATACCGTTTAATAGAGGTCCAGGTTTGGGGAATTGCATTACCGCTTGCATCAGCCTAAATGACCCCACAACAACCATCTCACGTTGACACAGCTTGCAGATTTATGCACTGTGTAGCAAAGAGCCAGTCTTATCACAGCTCATCCACTATCAAGTGTTTGGAAAAGATAAGAATTCATTTGCATTTTTAATGACAGTTCAATGTCGTGACTTCTGTGCAGATGCTCCATTGACAAATACAAATTATAGATGCAAACAATTCACTTCCTCTAGGCTTACTACATGTATTTTGGGGATGTATTTCTTCCATAAAGACTAAGTACTGGTATGACACCAACTGGCACAGGTGAGTAATTATACAGTATTTAGAGTTATATTGTTTGATGAAGTATTTTAATATATCCTACAACCTCCTGGGTGAGAGGATTACAAGCTTTATTTGCATTCCAAGTCCATCCTTTTGGTAACAGAGATCACTAAAAAGGGTTGTCAACTGATATCCACAACACAGAAATTCATTTTCTCCATACCGTCTTTTCCCTGTTGTTCTGCCCTCATCAGGAAAATATGCATGGAAGACAAAATATTCCACACCTGTTTGCTAAATTACCTTGTTGTTAATAATAGCCATTGGGCAGGCTTTTATAGAGCTATCTGCTTTGTTTAGTTTTAACAGATACTCATCATTTGACCAAATGTCCATGTTCAAAAAAAGTGTGATCAAATTACTATGATGCCCTGATACAAAAACATTCACAAAAAGGCAATCATAGCAACTGTGAGTGACCTATGCACCACATATATGCCTTTAATTTTTCATATATAGATACCAAAATACTACTTTCTTACCACAAAAGTATCTTAAAAAAGGGATGTAAATCTCCTAAGAAGCTAAAGAGAGATGAAGAAGAATTAGCAAACACAAAGGACTTTCAGGGTGGTTTATGTTAATTAAGCGTTTAGTTCTGATACGTTTCCAGAATTATGTGATTTCTTCAGCCCATACTCGCTAGTCATATATATCCTAAATTAAATACTAGTCACTCACTTTAAAGATGTCAACATCTTATTCTGTCTGACTATGGAACATTAACCACCCCTGCTCGAATCAAAATTGACTAACAAGGCAGCGCATCTTTTGAAGGAGTGTTAAGGCATGGTGGATAACGACATTTATCTAAATTCCACGCTGACATGCAAAATACACAATTTCACTGAAGAATGTGTATTTAAATTAGCTGAAACATCCTGCATCATCATTTGACTTTTACAGAAGCTATTTCAAAAGTGCAACAGCAAATTCCTGGAGGAGCTTACATGGAGAACAACAGCAGCAGAAGAGAGAGCTTGGACAGCACTCCTTCCATGTAGTTAACTTATTTACAATGCTATTATACACTATAGATTGTTCCTCTATACTGACAGATATATGTAATCCTCACTCACGCTAACGCTTTGGGTTTATACTAAAGATACAAAAAGTGAAAATAATTCACTGCTGACAGAATATACTGTAGGAGACTAGACTATGTTTTGCTGTAACAGTGATTGATGGACTGTTTGGTGGACAAAGAACTGGTTGGATGGTTGCATCCAGAGCATAGTGGTCAACAGCTCAATATATGGATTGGTACCAGAGACAAACTGCATCCCTCCGGAGTCCTTATTAGAACCAGTACTCTTTAATATCTTCATCAATGACACAGACAGCAGGGTCAAGCGCACCCTCTGCAAGTTTGCAGATAACACGAAGCTGAGTGGTGCAGTTGACATGACTAAGGGATAGGAGGCCATCCAGAGGGACCTGGACAAGCTCAGTAAGTGGGCTTATGTGAACCTCATGAGTTTTAAAAAAACAAGCACAAGGTCCTGCATCTGGGTTGGGGCAACCCCCAGTATCAATAGAGGCTGGGGATGAAGGGACTGAGAGCCTTGCTGATAAGGATCTGGGGACACCAGTGGATGAAAAGATGGACATGACCAAGCAGTGTGCACTCAGTCCAGAAACCTAACCATATCAGGGGCTGCATCAAGTGTGAGCAGCCAGTTAAGAGAGGTGCTTCTGCCCCACTACTTTGCTCTGGTGTGATCCCACCTAGTGTCCTCAGCACAGGAGAGATGTGGACCCACTGGAACAGGTCCAGAGGGGGCCACAAAAATGATCAGAGGGGTTGAACACCTCTCCTACAAAGACAGGCTGAGAGACTTGGGGCTGTTCAGCCTGGAGAAGAGAAAGCTCCAGGAGGACCTTACTGCAACCTTTCAATACTTAAAAGGGGCTTATAAGAAAAATGGTGACAAACTTTTTAGCAGGGCCTGCAGTGACAGGACAAGGCATTAGTGGCTTTAAACTAAAGGAAGGGTAGATTCAGACTAGATGTAAGGAAGAAAATTTATTAAATGAGGATGGTAAAACAGTGGAACAACAGAGAAGTTGTTCCATGACATCCCCAGAAACATTCAAGGCCAGGTAGACAGAGCTTTGAGCAACCTGGTCTAGTGGAAGGTGTCCCTGCCTGTGTCAAGAGGGTGGAACTAAACGATCTTTAAGGACCCTTCCAACTCAAACCATTCTATGATTCTATGATAATGAAAACTAACGACTGGATGTGACTTGTAAAATTAAAGAAATTTTCACAACATGTATCTGAAAATACAGACACACATCAGGATGCAGTATTTTATCACATCATAAAACTCATCCAATATTACCTACTCTATTATTAAATGCAATACTTAAGACAGTAAAACATTGCTAATTCACAAGCCTGTATCTAAATGAAAAGTCAGTAATATCCAGTTGGACTAATTAATGTGTCCATCAACAGTGGATAAACACAAATACGCATTTTTGGGGGTGTATCTTTAGTATTTGCTAACAACATTTGTTAGCAAATAACATACTTGTTTCCTTAGACTTCTACCTTTTAATTTATAAATTTTTCCTCAGAAGTGAAATCTTTGTTTTGTGTTTTATAGTCTTTCCTCCCACAATATAATGTTACTTATCATTTATTATAAGTTTATTTGCATTCTCATTCATATTTTACAGTAAGAACTTCATATTTGTACAACTATTTTTAACTGTTTTCTCGTGAGGGAATCATTTGCATCTAAGATGATATATCAAATACTCTAGCTTTGAAAAAGGCGTAAAGGAATTAGGCCTGTAACTCTTCCTTAAAACCAACAGGAATTGATAACCTTATTAGGACTTTTCTGAAATTCTTAATCAGAAGATTAATTTCTTAATTATTTTGTCTTAATTTACCTAATGTACTATCCAATTTACCTAATGTAATATCCAATTTTAGTTCTTGCTCACATTAGCCATACTATTTTTCCCATATTTTTACAACTCTTTTTTTTCTTCTATTTTACATCATTTTCTCTTTGTGCTTCCCAGTATTTTTTTACTCTTTTAGGATAACTGACAAAGGCGTTCCTCTGGCTCAGTGCTCTCAGCTCCACACAAAATGAAATCACAAACTAAGTCTCTATCCTTCTGCATCTTGTTGGTAATGATTAGTCAGGTATGTCATTGCTGCAATGAAAAATGTTTCGTTCCCCCTTACCAAGAGAGGGAGGGAAGGAAGAAGGAAGGAAGAATAAAGAGAAGAAGGGAGGAAGGAAAGAAATCCAGATACTATCTCAGTCCAACAATGAATTACAGAGTTGGAGTCGCAAAACTGAAATTCATGCCAATCTGTGAAACCAGTGAAACAGTAAAGGACGCTTTAAGCATTTTCTCTAGTCCCACACTGAGGCCTGACACTGTTTAGGTATTTGTCCTGCTAGTTGGACCTGTTCTTGGTTGATTGTTAAATAAAGATGACAGGCAATGTCTACAGTATAGTATACATTCCTGTATGCATCAGAATTTTTTATCTCTAAGGTAAACTATTCACAATACACTAAAGGCCCTGTGAACTTAATGTGAGTCCCTATGGCAACAATAGCTCATTAATTTGGTGAGAATATTTCAGTGCAACATTTAAATTATTTGAAAAATGAAGCCAAAGAAGTCTCAGTGTTTGCTGTTAATGTCTTGTGCTTTTAGTAAAATACAGATGTAGTCATTCATGTCCAATTATCTGATTTGAAAAACAACAAAATTACACATGGCTCTGGTGTCCCAACACACCTTCAGGATGGTGAGGAAGGTTGCTTTCTTTCTAAGGCAACGAGAAACGTACTGTGGAAGCTTCTACCTCCACCACTTTGTTAATTAATAAATTTAAAGAGCTTTGGTCCTTACACTGAAGGTGTTTTTTAAATGAATCCAGTTTTCTCCCTTTGACCTCTGTGATGGAGCATTATTAAGACTGCAGATCATAAAAAAAAGCATTAGTATCATTCTTTGACTGGTTTTAGATAGCTACTGCTATTGCAGTAGCACATCCTTTTTGCATTCAAATGCAAGTATTGTACACAAGCACTAACTAAATACACTGATAAAACAGGATAAAATTTGACATTTTGGAAAGCAGGAACTGCTACCAAATCAAATTTTCAGAGAGACATAAAATTCTGACTTTAATAGAAGGAATAAATCATCGAGGGTATATTCTGATATTTAATTGTGTGCCCTGCAGTGCAGCATCTGCGTACAGACTAGAATTTTACTAGAAAACAAGGAACAATTTTCAGTACACACAAGCAGCTAGAAATTTGAAAATCACTTATGGAGAAAGGAAATATACACATTCTGGATGCATTAAAAGGCTGGTAGAAATCAAGTTTCTAAATAATTCTTAACAGTTGTCACGATGGAGAAAGTTTCAGTTTGGCACACCCCATAGCAGATGTGTGGAAGACAACAGTCTCTCAGACAAACAGGAGTCATGAACATCAATTTAAGTTTCCAAGAATATGAAACTCTTTGAAACAATTTCATAGTGTTTCCTGTCACAGTATGTTCCTCTACTCCCTGATATAATATTTCAGTCTTTAAGAATTTCAACAAATATAAAATTGGTTATCTACTGTTCACTTATGTTTCAGTCGCTATTCTAGAAGAAGAGCAAAATTCTTAGTGAGATACTTACAAAACAAAACAAAGGAAAAAATACTTAACAGCATAATAAACAGCTTCAACCACTTTCTTTGTGTGCCCTTTTCAGTGTTTAAAAAATTGAGATAGCTTAAGGGTCCACGTTGGATAACCAGTTTTGTATGTTACTGGCGTGGTGTCCTTCAGATCCTGACATGTTTGGTATGCCGTAAATTATGTTTTCCAAATAAAAAACCTGCCAGCCTGGGGTTTCATACTCAGCATGCACACACCAGTGATGAAGTTCTGATTAACTGATCCAGGATAGGGTTTCTAAAGAGGTCAAGATAACTCCCTGTCTAAAAGATTTACTTGAAGGCTATAAACTCAATGGCCATCAACACATTAAAGTCAGTATTTCAGTGTTCCAGAAGTCTCCCAGATTCACTGCTGTCAGACACAGCTATAATTTCAGTGAAATCCACACGCCTCCATGCAATTTTCAGTGGCTAATTTTAACAGGCAGTGCCTGCTATAACATGACTGAGTTTTGTAATGTCCGCTCTTCATGACATTTACGAGACAGCAAAACCACACAATCATAGAATAGTTTGGGTAGGAAGGGACATAAAAGATCATCTAGTTCCAATCCCCCTGCTATGGGCAGGGATACCTTCCACTAGACCAGGTTGCTCAAAGGCCCATCCAACCTGGCCTTGAAGACTGACAGGGATGGGGCAGCCACAGCTTATCTGGGCAACCTGTGCCAGTGCCACACCACCCTCATAGCTAAGAACTTTTTCCTAATATGTAATCTAAACTTACCCTCTTTCAGTTTAAAACCATTCCCCATTACTCTATCACTCCATGTCCTTGTAAAAAGCACCTCTCTGGATTCTTTATAGCCCTCTTTTAGGTACTGGAAGGCTGCTGTAAGGTCTCACTGCAGCCTTTTCTTCTCCAGGCTGAACAGCCCCAACTTTCTCAGCCCATCTTCACAGGAGAGGTTCTCCAGTCCTCGTGGCCCTCCTCTGGACTCGCTCCAACAGGTCCATGTCCCTCTGATGTTTTGAGCCCCAGAGCTGAACACAGTACTGCAGAAGGTATCTCACAAGAACAGAGCAGGGGGGAAGAATCACCTCCCTTGACCTGCTGGTCACACTTCTTTTGTTGCAGCCCAGCATACAGTTGGCTTTCTGGACTGGAGACACATACTGCCGGCTCCTGTTGAGTTTCTTGTCAATCAAGTCAATGTGAGGGCCTCTTCCACTCAGTCTTCCTGGTTGGGTGACCTGTAGCAGACCCCCACTATAATGTCCCCTGTCCCTGCCCTCCATTTAATCCTGACCCATAAGCTCTCAGTCAGCTCCTCATCCATCCCTAGGCTCTGCCACTGACATAGAGGGTGACATCCCCTCCTTGTCTCCCCCACCTGTCCTTCTTGAGGAGCCTGTATCCTTGCGTATCAACAATCCAGTCACAGGAGCCATCCCACCACATCACCATGATGCCTGTAAGATCGCAACACTGTAGGGGTGCACACACCTCTAACTCCTCTTGTTTATTTAATGAAATTACACATTAAATAACATCACAAAATATGAGTACTGGTTATGGTAGTGAAGCCTCTGTGTACCGAGAATACAGACGAACTGAAGGCAAGCAGTCATGCATGAAATTAACTATACCTCATTTCTCAGAAATGTAAGGTTTTTCTTTTTCCCCTCAATAGAAACCCATTGCTCCCATTATGGTCCACACTCACACTTTACACTTCCCGTCTTGAAAACCCACAGTCAGAAAGTGTTCCTGAATTAGTTTATTATCTCAAGAAATGGATTTAAAAATCCTCATTCTTAAATCCACAGTTCTGGAAGTCACTACTAGCACATAAATTGGCTATTCCCACGGAGGCATGTGGGCTGAAGACCACGATTCTGACTTGTCAGCTGTAACCTCAAGAGTGATGACTGAAGAAGTTTAAACTTTTGTTTGATTGTAATTGCAGGGTAAAACCAGGAAAATTCCAGTGCAAAAATGGCACTCATCGATATGCTTAACTTGAAGCAAATGCTATCAGCTTTTATCTTGAATGGAGGCCTAACTGTTTCTTTCCTGAATTACAGAAAGGATTACATTCAAGTCCTTTTGTTATATCTACATTTCTGAAATGCTTCCTGTCAATTACTGGTTGTAAAAATAAAATGCACAGCAGTTAATATTTGAAGAAAGGAAAGTTTCTCAAAACTAAAGGTGTTCCCCATACACACTCATTTCTATTTCTCTTCATTACGGAATCACCTCAATTTGTATGACTTTGGAATTATTTAAACTCATTTTATCATATCACTGTCATGCTGAATGAGAAAAACAGTTATAGAAAGCATCATTTTATGATTTTCCTGTTGTCAGCTTTTAGCCATTCTCAGCTTTTCTCCTGTAAATCCCTACAATACAATTGGAATGGTCATCAATAGTTTTTTATGACTATTTGTTCAAACACGAAATACAGACACACACTGCTATCACAACATCTGTTGTCTTGAACTAGAGATTTTTAATAAACCTTTTTTTCTCTCAAGTCAGAAAAATTACTACAAGCAATAAGCATAACCTACAATAGTTGTATCCTTTGTCATCTGCCAAGCTCGTATTGAGTCAAAGGTATTTTCCTAATGTCACAGAATCATAGAATGGTTTGGGTTGGAAGTGACCTTTTAAAATCATCTAGTTTCAACTAGGTGACAATGAGATGAAATAGATGTCCACACTGATGGCAATTACTACTGGCAAAATTAAATGGCTATTTATGGAGACTTAAAGGGACAGGAAATAAATTAAAAAAAAAAAATCAGAAGTAATTTTAAATGAGAATTCTTCAAAAGCTGAGCAACTTCTATCATCTTTTCCTTGTTATTTTGCCTGCTTAACACTTTATCTGCATTTTTTTCCCTCTTCTCTTTTTTAGCTTTCATCTTCATGATTTCTCTTTGTCTGCATGGGTAAGTTCCAATCCTGGTGCAAAAAAAAAAAAAACAGTGTATTGACATACATGACAAGATGAAGTGGTCATTTTGGGCAAGTACAGTCAAACACAAGCCAGCCTGATTTAAAAAATATCCTTGCTCTTCATAAAGCTTAAATGCTGCAACTGATATGCATGAGAGCCTCCCTGAAAATCTACTGGCACGGAAGAAAACCTCAGCACTGATTTAGTTACTGAACTATTGTCCTAGGGTACCAAAACATAAGTTCTTTTTAATAGGCATCTCTTTTTTTTTTAACCCTTACCTGTCTGTAAGGACTGATGTCTTTGTCTCTGAAAGACAGATCAAAATCCTGGTGTACAATGACAAATTTAACTGATTTCCTGCCTGTTTACAGCAGATGGTTGCTCAAAAAAAAATTTAATGTTTTGCAGAAGCTCTGGACCTACTGCATGTTCAGAGTGCTTCTGAAAAGCTTTGGCCTTACTACTTGCTGCGTGTGGGGTACAGACTAGACTTAATGTACTGTGGATATTGTGTGAGACCTCCTCTGGATGAACAGACCAATAATGCTAAATAAAGCCACCGAAGCACAAGAACAGCTAAAATGCACATTTTGCAAGGAACAGCATTATCACACATTCACAGTTTCCAAAATAAATGTAAAATTCCTTTTTAGCCATCAAGTTAAAGAGTGTATGCAAAGAAAGTGAAGTTAAAATGAGTTGCAAAAAGAGGAATTGTTTTTAATTTAAATATGCTCCAAGACTATCATTCAAATACTTGGTAAAACATTTTCCCTCCTTTAAATGGCACTACAAATTCAGTTTTGCTGTAATTCCCATATTAGACTTTAGTATCTTTGAATCTTAAGTGAGTCTCCAACCTAATACAGCATTAACAATGAGCATTTAAGAGGCATTATCATGGATAACCATTTGTTCAAACGAGAGCACCATCAAATATATCTGTTGCACCTTTCTGAATTTGGTCACTAAAGTGCAAACATGAAAATCAAGAACTATTTGCCGACGGAATTTAATGTCTTCCAGGGATGCTGTCGCCTTAGAAGACAAAGTGGCCATTTTTGAACAAGAAAAGACCTGGTTTGTTAATAAAGCAGGACAAGGAGAGAAAACTTGGTAAAAGCAGTCTAGAAATCCAAGCTATTAAATTCAAACCTCAAGTGCTTCAAAACTGATCCGTACAGTGGGGAAAGGTTAATTTCTTCTGTATATTTTGTATCCCATTTTTTCCTGGTCTAGTTTCAGAATAATTTCACAAAATCTGAGCTCAAATTTTCAAAATGCAATTGATAACCTTCAAAGAGCAGATTGGCATCTTAGTTTGTATTTGGCCACTTTAGAAGATCTAGATATAGCACACAATTTATAGTTAATTGTTAATTAAGAATATCAAACAGACTTTAAAAAAAAAGGAAAAGAAAAAGAAAAAAAAAGTAATTTCTAGACTCATTTCAACTGTGTGGTCCATCCATCAAATTTATGTCTCTTCAGTTTAGGTACAAGGATGTCATGCAGGAAAATATTTTTCTCTATTTATTTAAGGATTTCTAAAGTTGAAAGAACACTGCCAAACTAATAATTCTAAAACGTGCAGATAAATGCAGGTAGTGATAGTCACTTTGCTCACAGGTAAACTCTAAAGTAAAAGGAGGAAAAAACACAGCCAAGGTTTTTGCAACATATGCAACTTGATTTCTACAAATCGTTTACTCGATTGTTATTCGATAAATTCATCTCTCTCAGTGTGTGAAGAAATACAACATTCAAAATGTAATGACAGTGTCAGGTCTTTAGTAAAAACCCCACCAAGCCACAGTCCTGACAGGCATCTAGCCCACTTCTGCCTGGTGTGGTGAGACGCCCTGAAAAGTCCCTCCCGCAACCCTTTAGCACAGGGCACCTTTTCTTGTTTGCCTTGAACTAGCAAGTTTTTGTGCCACATGCACCCTTATTAGCAGGTGTGGTGTAACACCACGGAGAGGACATCCACTGACCAAAGCTGTCAGAGTTGCCCTGAGCTGCTAAGGAAAACCTCCCCTAATCCTGTGCTTGGAATTGGGTTATTTAACTCCCCCATTTATCATCTCCAGAGAAGCAGTGTGAAATTACACAAAAACTAGGGTAGGTTGCTCAAATGAAGAAATAGCAGCTTTTTAAAGTGCCAGTTACCAGCAAACCCATATCACAAGCAGTATTAAAGTGTTCTCCTTGATTGCCTAGTGCTAACAGTAGGCCTTTAAATTCAAGAATAATTAAGGCTGCAGCCTATTATTTGTAAAGTCAAGGGCAGCTTTGTTTTGCCTCAGCCTGAAGTGTGATTTAGCAATTGCTGGAAAGCAACAAGCAGCTGCACATTAAGTAATTCAGTGGCTGTTGGAGAAAACTATATATGTCTGCCAGGCTTGAACTCCTGGGCATACACTGAGCTCCCCAAAGGGGTCAGGCTGGCCAGGTAGCAGAGCTGCAGCTGAAGGGTGCAGGCTGTGCCTCCCCACTGGGACACCCAGGGATCCAGAAAGAGGGACTGCCCGCTGGGGCAGGTGACCACAGCAGGATGCAAGGTGCAGATGGAAGAGAGGGAGCCAGAGGGATGCTGGAGCAGCTGGGCAATCGGGTGAATGGAGGGGAAATACAGCAAGCTGTGGTGGCAGGGGGTGGGAAAGTTCACAGGCCCCTACAACTCAAAACTTGCTGGCATAAAGCAAGCTCCAAAGGACTAATTCACTGTAAACATGACACAGCGACACAGTGGGAACCACTTTCATTTCGATGCTGTTTTATCCAAGCCACTGGGAATTTTCTGTATTTGAAAGGTAAGTATTCTAGATTTCTCCTCTTTTTTCTCCTCTTCCCTTCACCTCTCTCCCCCTTAGAAACCATTTTGGTCTTCTTTGTGAAGTTCATTTTAAGGAAGAAGACTAGGCTTGTTCATCTTACTCAGGATCTTGTCACAACCTCCTACAACGTACAACTTCTAATAGCAAGACAACTTCAGTAAAACTAAGGTTCTGTTCTGATGGATGGTTTTCAAAACAGTTACCACATAATTTTGGCTTAATAGCTTTTCCTCCAGGAAGCTGCAAATGCAAAGATAGGATGGTGGGTTCTTACGAAACAGAAACTGAAGTACTAGGGTGGTACCAGTTTGTTGTCAGAAAGACTTTATCCTGTACATGCATTTCAGGTCCATTTTCCTGGACAATAAACTACTATTTCTATGAATCCTTTAGGTATCCTAACACTTGCAGATTTTGTAGAATTGTTTCCAAAAATAATTGAAGCTGCATATCCCTTAACAACTCTTTTTACACTGCTAAAACACCGTTTTCACAAATTAGAGTCAACAAAATATTCTGTATTAACTGCAGTAATCTTGGAATTTGGCAGCATTGCTTGAATGCACTCACCATTTCAAAATAAAACTTTCCAAGTGTACTTAAGCGGAACAGTTAAAAAAACCCACACACATGCAGCAAAAAAAATGTGTTAACTTGGCATGTAAACCATGTACTACTCAGAATGAGTACCCAGACAACAATTTTACAGCTACAGACAAGTTTTCTTCATGCCATGTTTTGCCTCTGGAGAAAAAAACAAAGTCCAACTTTTATTCCTGACAAGTATGTATTAACCTAAGTATCAAAGTAAATTGTCCTATATAAATATATTATTTTATTTATCATGAAATCAACCTCCAGTTTTTCCTACTCACTCCTTTCCAGTGCATTTATCTAGTCAGAAAAAAAAGTGAACAAAAGTGACTAAGACACCCTGATACAGTGTAGTCTTCCCTGAATATACAGTTAGTTTTGATTTGAAGGACTTTTGAGTTTTACTGAACTGCTTTGTGCTTTGTCACTGCTTTACGCTGCTTTTGGCTGTTTCTCAGCACCTTTCTGCCTGACAGAAGGGCTGCTGTTACAGTAAATAGATCCCAACGCCTTCCAGAGTCCCCACTGATCACAGAAGTCCAACATTGTCCCAAGACATTATCAGAATAACTGGAAATGTCTCATTAAGGTAATTATTTAATTGCAGAGAAACAAAAGCAGAGAAAATAAGGGGAAAAAAACAAGCCTTAACAGCAGCTGGTGCCTTTAGCTGGGGTGAATGCCAAGGAAACTTTGAAGCGGAAAAATACCCCAGCAATTCCCTGCAGACTCCCTTCCGAATGTCCCCATTACATACAGAAAGCTTTGAACAGGTCTTGCATAAAACACTGCCTTGATTTGAGCAATGAGGTCCTCAAAACATGACATTAAATATCCATTCTGTACATCCCAGAGGCAAGTCTCCCTTGCCAGCAAGTGCCAGAAGTGGTATCATTCTACCTCCAAAAAACTGCCTACTGAAGTATGCCCAGGACCCCAGAAATCTTCAGGCAGGAGAGCTGAGAACATAAGCCCATTGGGGCAGATGAGCTCACTACAGCAGGGAAGCACTGTCCCATGCTTCCCAGTCATAGAAATAGGAAGCCCTTCCCCAAGCTAGTGTGCAGAAGGTATGGCACAGGATGTGCAGTTCGTCCACAGCAGTGCAACGCTTGCTCTGCCCTAAATGCCCACAAGACAGTTCCTTGTTAACTCTTCCTGCAGAGTTTTTGCTGCTCCACAAAATCTACTATTACAGTACTGGACTTGCAGGGCTAGTCCTAAAAAAACAAAGATGCGGGGATCCTCCATTTATCCCCTATTTTCCCTGCCCATTGCAGAGGTCCGTAAGGTCCCTTCCAGCCCAAACCAGTCTATGATCCTATGATGCCTTTGGTATTTTGCTTCAGACCACATGAACGGATGATGCCACTTATGCTAATGCTATGGTCAGCATCCGTGCCATAAATTCAATATTTGAGGTCCTCTTAATGGTTTACAGAAACAGTTTTGTTGGAGGTATGTGGAGTGTAAATAAGGAGCTTTCATGTGTTGATTCAACCTCCAGGAGTCAGGAGAGTGATTAATGGAGGCATCCCACAGAGACCACCTGGCTTGCCTTCTACCATTCCCTACCTACTGCCTCCCCCTGTTGCAGAGGAGGAAGGGGTGGTCTATGCATAGTGGTTTCCTCTAAGAAGAAAAGACGCACCTTTGCTGATAAAAGCACATCCAGAGGCCTGGAGATCTTAAAAATATTTCCTTTAGACTTGTTCTGTGGCAGGAATAAACTATTCTAACTTCAGGTACTTGAAAGAAAATGGCAGTCTCTGAAACAGAACTTCATGTCTGCCCATCACTAATTAACGTGTATTGTCTGCCTTCAATATCGTACTGAACAGAGATTAACCGTCATAGATATGTGGATAAATGGTATGGATAAGTAGGAATATACTTGTCATATATTACTGGTTTAAATTTTTTAACAGTTGTTGCCCATTTCACATGCTACAGAAGACATCTCAGTAGATCATCTTTGGATGTGTGTCAGGAATGTTTTTCAACTTGGTTGAACATTAGTAAAAAGAGTGTATTTTCTGATCACACACAAAGACTTCCCAGTGACTATCAGGACTTCAACACACTCTAGTCCGGCTCTATGTGGCAAAGGCCAGCTCTGAGATGCCTTGACCAGATCTGAAGAGCTTTTCAAGAGAAAGCTGGAAGAAGGTTGTCATGCTGGATCCTCATCTGAGCTGTGCTGCAGCTGTATTGCACATGCCTCTGTCTGGCCACATACCCTACTGACCCAGACCCAGACTGACTTCCCTGTTTGACTCAGGAACTGCCGCACCACTGTGATCTTGCCTGATGTCTCCTTGTCTACCCTGGACATGACTTGCTGACCTGTATTCCCAGCTTCACCTCGTATCTGCCTCATCCCCATGAACTTGTCTGACGCCTTCACTGAACCTTGTGTGATCTCTACTCTTTTCTGTATCTCGTTCTTGTCTCCAGACCTGCCCTGACTGGGTAATGTGGGATGGGGTCCTGGCTGGTGAGTCCCCAACTCTGCTGGGTGTGTTAGTGCACTCTGCCCCAGCTCCCCATGTCTGAGAGACAGCCATCCCTTGCTGGGGCTGACAGTAATGCTGGAAGTGGGAGTACAGACCGGATACCCACAAAATAAAGGTCTGGCACTGTGTTAGAGCACTGCTGAGTTGGAAGAAGAATCCAAAAGCATCCTGTTAAGTGGTAAGAAATACTATTTTGTACTCAAACACTGTAGCCTTTATAAGGGATCCTGGCAGAGCAGCAAAGTAAAACCTCTCCAACAGTCATTTCTAAAGCAGAATTTATACTCCTTCAGCTTGACATTGAGCTAAAAAGAACCTCGGCTCCCCGCTTCTCTTTGTGGTGTGGGATGATCCCGCACGACCGGAACAGACTGCCAAAACACTGATTAGCCTGATCACAAAGGAAGGCTTCTGGGGATCAATTTTTTAGCACTGGGCCAGTTAAACAGCATTTGAGCATAAGCAGTGAATTACAGTATCACCATCTGAATGACATCAAAAGCCAAGTCACATGCACAAGAAAACTGTACAAGATTTCCTCTACCCTGACTGAAATTTAACATTGAGAAAATACACTGATTTTGACAAGGAAACAAGGGATATGCTGTAACACAGAGATGAAGATAGCATCCAAAATCCTGTGCCATTCAATCAAACTATTCTGAACACTTTAAATTCTTCACAGAGAAACAATTCTATGGGAAAGTCACCTAGAAGCACCATGGTCATGGGCATCAACTGAGAACACTCAATGCCATGCAGTACCGAACATTTACTGTAGATTAAAATCCTATCCTATTTGATAGAACAAGTGATATTTGACAAGTAAGCAATTTGACAGATCTGTGTTTTCTGATTCAGAGTCGTCAATTCTAAAGTTGCCCCATACAAGATAATGGAATATATTCTTCTCTTCCTTCTGTTAGTTCACAACTTAAAATAACACCATGCATCAAATCCTGGTACTTGACATAGGCATCAAAACTTACATTTCCCACAGTGATGGTCAGAATGCACAAGTTCTTAGAAACATGGCTTGACAAAAGATGGTGAAATCAGAGAAAATATGGGCCAACTAACTGCTTTTCCACTGTAACACATTTGAGCTTATTAGTTGCATCTCTGCCTACTCTGGATACATAAAACCAGTGAGAGCCACAGGTGAGAGCCCTGGAGACAGCTGCTAAGCTGATTTTGTGCACTGCTTCTAGCATTACCCTCACAGAACGGACTGCGGCTCCTTCGCTACCGCTGCACCTAACAGTAAGTACAGCAAAACACAGCACAGTGAAGCCCAACCTCACTGACTTTCCTGGTCAGGGAACAAATCAGAAGGCTCAGCTAACTCAAAACAAAGGAACTGCAGTCATCTAGGAGAGGTGGCCCCGCCATCCCCAAAATGCAAGCAACTGAAGTGACTGGGCAGCAGGTCAGCAAAAAGGAATGCCTTCAAACATTGCCACAATAGATTCTGAGTTATAATTTAAACTCGCTCTCTTCTGCATTTCTTAGGCCCTTCCTTCAGTCTTGGCATTTCAATTACAGCTCAATAGGAACATTTTTTTCTGCAATTTCAGAGCTGAATTAGCCTGGCTGTGCTTTCCATGCCCAGAGCAAAAAGACCTAGACGGGGAAGAGCCAGTATATGCAAGGTACATATCCTTTTCGGAGAGTTAAGTATTGAGTTTGAGCAGTCATCCCTGAATCACTTTCTCTGCCACAATAAGCATCCATGAGATGAATCAAACCATCAGATATATACGCACTAGGAATTCTTCCTAAAAAGCACATCAGTGACCTTTTTCTAAAAGATAAATTAATGAAGCCTCTCCATCAGTGACATATTATGTGTTATTTTCACAAAAACCCTAAAATATGAACGGGTACTGAGCCATATTTTTGGAGCTCAATTTACCAATAAGTTAAATTGATGACTGGGTTGACAAATCAATCTTTTCTGAAAGATAATAAAAATGCATCTAAGTAAAGCACTTGTTTACTGCAGCAATATCAAACAAAATTATTATTACTTTTACCAGCCATTTAATACAGTGGAACCAAAATTCCTGCACTACAGCCTCAACACGAAACTTGTTTCTCTTATTATGAATATATGCTTTGGCTTCATCCTCATCTATTATTTTTGCTGATAAATCTTCAGCTCCTAGAAAGGAAACAGCAGGAGGCTGCTGTCATAGAGTAAATAAAAATTCAACTGTCTTCTTTTAAGTATATCCAATATATAACAAAAGCACAGGTGAAATACCACTTTTCATTATATAGTAACTTACAGGCACCTTGACATGATCTGACAAAATCCATTATGGTAAGCAAACATGAGTGGAGAGTTCTGTATACTTTCAGAGACACACATATAAGACGGGTTGGAACACATTTTTGAGAACAGCTATCATAATACAACTCATTTATTTCTATATTTAATTTCTTCATACCTTAAACTGCATAATAACTTTGAAACATTCTTAGAGCTGATCCATCCTGTTTACAGAATGGCAAAAATGTTTGTAGAAAAGTATCACTTGACCATGTTATTAAGGATTGTGATTTACAAAGTATAAAATATTGTTACCTTGGGTAACCTCTCACAGAGTTGCTACCTGTTGCACAATTGACTCCATGTATACAGCATCAAGCTGAGATCCACACAGATCAACAGCTCGATGGGGCTCTCTGAATCAGCTCTGCAGTCTTCTGAATTTATAGAGTAGTTGACAGATTTAAAGGCTGGTATGCTCCATCTGTATTAAGACTGGAGTTACTTTCTCAAGAGACACTTGCTGACAGCAAGGAATAGGAATATGCAGGTTCAATTTTGATCTTCATCCTACTCTCCAGAAGGACATTCTTAATCCACAAATACTCCATACACTTGTCTGACTGTGGTATTTGTTTCTCAGGTTATGGAGTGTCAGACCTATCCTTTTGCACAGCACCACGTAAATTCATTTCTGAGCATTTTCTTCCAGTTTGATTGTAACTCCAGCATGGGTCTGGCCCTGCCCCAGTGGGAGTCGGTTTCATCCATGGCAGCACTTGCCTGGTGGCCATGTGCGTGTTTACTCCCTATGCTGGTTTTGCTCTGGGAACACCTGGGAACACCATACACCTGGCAGTGTATGGCTCCCAGAATTAGCCTGGGAAGCAGGGAGAAGGAGGCAGACTGTGGTAACACACCATATAAAAATATCCCCAGAGAGCCAAAACTGAGGAGAAAGGAACCTCCACTATGACCGTCCCCCAGAAAAGACCTCAGGCTGCTGAAAACTCATTCTTATTGTCCCCCATTTCCTTTTCAGAAAGACGGATGCTGTCAGCCCTAGGACGCAAAGGAACATTTGAAGAATGCACACAGCAGCACAGTGAAGGGGCAGCTACTTGAAAGATTCTCTTGTATACAAATTTAAACTGTATTTTAAATTAAGTTTTACTTTTATAGTTGATTCAGACTTTTAGACAATTAAAGTATTGATTTGGCTAACAAGAAGCTCCTGTTTGTAGACATATGGTGTGTTCCCTTTGGTAATACTGAGATTTTGAGCCTAACAGTCATCATTTTGTGCTGTAAAAGGTTTACCTTACCTTTAATCTAATCTAGACAAAGCGGGGAGGGTTCTCCTGCCCCCTTAGAGAGGCCGTAGCTATCAGTGTGGAGGTTTAAGAGCTTAGGAAAAACTAAGATTGACTTGTTTACAAAATATGGCAGAGAAATAAAATGTATGTGTGTGTGTATATATATATATCAGTAGGAAATTTTGTTCAGTGAAAAGAAGATGTACAATGGAGGATGTGGAACCCCCGAAGCGAATTCGCTCTGCCTTCAAGAACAGAGAAGGCTGTCATTACTTGAACCACTACACTGAAACTGATTTATACTGGCCATTATAATAAAAGACCAGGATGAAGTCTGGCAGATCTACACCCACACTTCCTCTTCTTTCTTTCTGGAAAATGCTTGCAGAGCTGTAACAGCTCTACATAAACATTTACTTCTTCCCTGTTCCTTTAGGATCCTCCAAGGGTCTAAGATTAAGTGCCTGTTGGTGCGCATCAGGTGATAGTTCATCAGTCCTTGAGAGTTAAAATGCCAGACCAGACCCTACCCTGAGCAGCTAATGCAGTTGAGAGCACACTTCCAAATGAAGCTGTTCTGCACTTAGAAACTCTTCTTTGAAAAGTAACCCTGAAAGATAGGACAAAGCGTAGAAGTTTTTGAAAATGCAAGTCTAGCAGTCATAAAAAACAAGATGAGGACACACAGACTGCAGGGACTTCATCCCAGGTCCCACAGGACTGTTTGGGTATTTGGAGTATTTTGGTCTTCATTACAAGATTTCCACAATACTGTATGGTCAAGAACTGTCTTGGAAACTTCTCCTCAGAGTTGGCTCCTACACCTGTGGGAATGGCCACGCCCCTGATCTCTCCCCTGCAATGGGTATGTCAGACAAACTGAATACGTCACAGAGGTATCATCACTTCCCACCACATTCACTCCTTTTACGCAGCACTTACCTCTTCTGTGATGTTATCCTCTGACATGCCATACTATTCTGCTGAAAATTTAGCTACAGGATGATGAGAAATACAAACTATCAGGGTTTGAATTTACCTGCTTTTCTTTAACTGAAGCAACAGTCTCAGCATTATCTAATTAAAAACTTTGATTGGTTGTACCCTCAAACACATATTCTGGAATATACTTAGATTTACTCACAAAGTAATTGTTTTCATTCATGTAATCATAAAATGGCTTCCATAAAAATAATTAGGTAGCTGCAGAACTTCTATGCAGACCATTAACATTTACATATACCTATTCAGATGTGATGTTCTCTACAATGAAGCAAGAAACCCTGAGATCTCATAGCACGGCTTCATACTGAGGGGTAGCCAAAGCTCAGAATAAGACAACCGGAGAGAAGCAGGTTTAAAGCACTGAAATTGCCTACCTAAGGATAATGTTAATGATGATAATGATTTATACTGTACTGCAAGGACATGTATAATTCTATGTTGACTAAAGTAAGAAAATGAAAATTATAGTTGGCTCAGCTTTAATTTTTCAGACTTAGCTCTTTTTATCAACTCGTTTAGGAAAAAAAAAAGGCTAATATGCAGGAGAGAGACTCTGACGCAAGCTGCAGAAAGGTATAGTAGCTTTGGGATTGAAGTAGGAGGCAGTCTTGGGACAAAAGCCATTCTGTGTCAGTAGCTTATACATACACAAAGAAAGGCAAGAAAAATAAGACGAATCATCCCCACAGTTTCAGGGGCCCAGTTATGCTTTCCACTGCCCTGATTCTGGAAGACGGGAAAGAAAACACAGGGTGACCACTGCCCAGTCAGTGACAGCCGCTAGGCTCCAGTGCCCTCTCCTCACATCAGGGAGAAGGGCAAAGGGAGCTGCCTTGGGTTAGTTTCTTCCTGGACTACTCTTGATTTTTCGGGTGGATGAAACTCACAAGTGCAACCAGAAGAAGCCCTTAGAGCAATGTCACCTGGCATTATAGGACGGATAGGTTCTTTGGGGATCTTGAGAAAAACGATGATGGCACTAAGGGTCAGGAGCAGGGGGTACGATTCACAAACCGACACAGGTCCCCCTCAAAGACAGCAAAATATAGCTTGTGACAAAATGCTATGCATGCAAATTCTATGTAAATGATACATTCTCTGTAAATGTAGATGACTCTAAAGCTTGTTCTAGTACAGTCCTTAAGCATTCTTCAGAAGTACTGCCTTGGTAATTCCTGTGTAAAGCTCCATCACACAAACTAATATACTTCGATATAACCTGTCATAGCCTTGCTGGACATATTCACATGAGTATTTTCCCCTAGAGAAAAAAGGATTTTGGTTTCATGAATGGTAACCATGGAAATATCAGATGAGCCAAGGTTTCAGAAGCCAGACCTGCTTATCAGATTTCACTTTCCTAAACCATGTTTAATATAATGGATATAATAAACATCAAGTACATTAAACTGTACAAGCATTTACTTAGCGTCATTTGACACAAACCTGGTACTACACCTGGACTGTCCTAGCTACATCTCACAACTGTAGGATATAACTAAGGCCAAAGGATCTCTGCTTCTTTATTGAATGCTTTAGCAGTGTGTTAGATGCACTGCAGTGTTGAACATGATGCATAAACATTATCTGCTATTTTCAATAAAAAGTGTTTGTGGTTAGCTACCCTTCCTGGCAGCTGCACTCAAGATTTAGAGCAATCATACACAGGGAAAAGGGAAGGCTTCTGGGGTGAGGCAGAGAGGGAGAAATGCACAGTGGGGAGATCTTCAAAGAGCAGAAAGCAAACCTCAGCCTTACTGCAGAGAAATATCAGGGGGAGGAAAAAAACTAACAAATCCGGAGGAGTCTCAAGGGATTGTATGGTATCTATTCAACCCATAAAAATCTCTGAAAGCTGCTAGTGTACAAGCAAAAAGAAACAACTTCTAGTACATGTATACAACAGATAGACTTGATTTTAGAATTTTGGTGTCAGTCTTCCTGGACACCAGCACTGAGACTTCCCAATTTCCAGAACTAACATGCTCCAATTAGATAACCCTATTTCTAACAAGATGTAAACCTAGGGAATACAATATTCTCCTGCCTTTTAAGGTGAGAGTAGTTCCAACAGGGGGCTCAGACTCAATCACAGACTGAATGAGCAGTGTTTTAACACGGTATTTCAAGTAGCTTTGGTTCTGTTTTGCTGCCTTTTTTTTTGGGGGGGGGGGGGGGCAAGGTAGGGATTTGGTGGTCTTTTTGTTTGGTTTGTTTTGTTTTTTTTTTCCCCTGGAGAAAGAAAAATGGTTTGGAAAGAAAGCAGAGAATGTGAGTTTTGTAAAGTATAGGTACGAAAACACAATCTACAATTTCTATTTGTCTAATCTTTTAACTACAGATAGACAAAGCCAAATTAAAAATGGTAGGAAAACGGACCTCATACTAAAACTGATATGAAGGCTTGGGAAAGCCCAGTCAAATAAGCTCTGTGGTGCATTTGCTGCACCACAAATGTGCTGCCTATGAATATCATACTGATGTATAACAGCTTGCCATTACTTTCTTAAATTCTTCCATTCATTCTGAGGTCAACAGATAAAACAAAGACAGCCAAATACACATCCACTGTTTGTACATGTGTCAGGAAAGACCTCCACAAGACACCTGAAAGAGGAATTCCACCACGTTTTTTTACATGAGTGAATCCTCAGCTCTGTGAATTCTCGACCAGAAGCAACAGCGATAATCTTCTCTGAATAAACTTACATGCTTCTCCTTCAGGGTGTAGTTTCATATTATACTTAATTCAATCTAATGGCAGGTGGAGGCCAGAGGGGGTGGACATGATTTCCCCTTGCTTTTCTGCCTCTTCCCTTGTGTTAAATTTACCAATTGTGCAACTCTGCAGTGACTCTCATCAGCTTGCTGATCTGAAGGAAAAATCACAGGTTTTCATGAGTTAGCTTTCCCCCCAAGCAGGAAAGATTTACTGTGACAAGTCCAACTCAGCAGAGGAAGAAGAAGCAGCACACAAAAAGTGATGTGAGCATGAGAGGGCTATTGCTCCTTTCAATAACAGTCATTAGACCAACCTATGCAGAAAATGAAGTCATGCCCTAATGCTTCATCTATGTTAATCCTTCAGTCTGAAGCAACAGTATGATTTTGAACTGCATCTATGAAATAATGGCCCTACTGGATGTTGGTTCAGTTTGCAGAATAGCTATAGTGCATGCGAGCCAGATGCTTTTAGGGGGAAACTTAGCTGAAAGCATTGTTCCAGAATTACACCAAATATTTGCTAAACATTCATATGCCACCCAAAAGGCTCTTGAAAAGTTTATGGGTTTGGAGCTACTCATACTGCACTGCGATGTGTGAGCTGACCAGGTGCTGCACTGTCTTCATGAAGATGAAAGCCCTGGTCTTTAAAAGACCCTAAACAACCACCAGACATAAGGAACAGCAAAATAGACATGTTTCTGTCTCAAAGATCCTGAGCTCGTTTTCATGTGGGAACAAAGCAGTAAGCTTTCCACTCATTTGGATATCCACACGCTCAGACCCAAGACAGCCGCATTGGAGGGTCCTCAAGGACAGTGAACTTTTCAGCATTGAGGAACCCCACAGAAGATCCTTGTTAAGAAACATTCAGGGACACATTTTGGTCTGTTCCATGTCCCATAGTGCAGTGTGCCAAGGCTCCTCACTTCAGCCAAGGAATTTAGCAGAGTGGAGCAGAGGAGTGGTAGCAGAGTCTGTCAACAGTTCCCAGAAGAGTTAACTGATCAATCAGGTCCAGGATCCATCTAGGGCTTCAGTCGCAAGCATCAGGAGGTATGGCTGGGAACAGGACTGAGGACAAGCTATAGTGCATATCCCAGAGATCCATCCAGGAAACACACTACCTGTGACGTATGTCCAAGGTCCACCCAGGTGACAGGACCATACACAGGACTGGAGACAAGGCTAACTACAAGGGCCACGAGGATGATCAGGAGACTGGAGCACCTCCCGTATGAAGACAGGCTGAGGAAGTTGGGGCTGTTCAGCCTGGAGAAGAGAAGGCTGAGTGGAGACCTCATAGCAGCCTTCCAGTATCTGAAGGGGGGCTGTAGGCATGCTGGGGAGGGACTCTTCATTAGGGACTGTAGTAATAGGACAAGGGGTAATGGGTTAAAACTTAAACGGGGAAGTTTAGATTGGATATAAGGAGGAAATTCTTTCCTGTTAGGGTGGTGAGGCACTGGAATAGGTTGCCCAGGGAGGTTGTGAATGCTCCATCCCTGGCAGTGTTCAAGACCAGGCTGGACGAGGCCTTGGGTGATATGGTTTAGTGTGAGGTGTCCCTGCCCATGGCAGGGGGGTTGGAACTAAATGATCTTAAGGTCCTTTCCAACCCTAACTATTCTATGATTCTATGTTCATCTAGGAGACAGGACTGGAAACAGGTACACCTACAAAATGGCTCTGTGCTCTGCAGACACATTCAGTCTCAGTGCCACACACTTCCTGGCTGAAGGCTAGTCCTCACGATGGATGTGGGAAGTATTTTAGAAACTTGAGCATTACTCATGCACCATTCTGCAAATTTATGTCACAGGTGGGGGTGAGGATAGCCACACTCCTCTTTTATTACATTGTCCCCTGAATGCCTTACCAATACTATGTTGACAGCAGACAAACACTATCATAGGTAACTTAAATTGCTTTGGATAGGGTAATGAAATGGAAATAACATTAAAGATACCAGTGTATAGCAGCGTAATGTTAACACATTCATTTCAAGCACAACCTGACTATACATTTATAGAGGAATATCAGCAAACAGAAAAGCAAGCTCTGTGTCACTATCACTCTCACAGCCAGTCTGAAAGTGCAGTCATCTGGTACAGAGAACAAATACATTGTCACTTAGCTGCAACACTTGGTAAAAATTGACACTATCTATCAGGGAAGCAGTATGCATTTTCTGCAGGTAAAGCACTGGAACATATTAAGAAAGGCTTTTCAGGTCCAATTATTTCAGAGAACAATTACATAGTCCCCACTTAATAATTCCTGGCCTTTTAATTTGATATAGTTCTTCCCCTTTAATTGTACTCTCTAAAAAATGGCTGTCAAAGCCTCATACTTACAGCCAATAGTTCCGATTGAAAAGTGATCTTTGATTAACACCATTTGCATTTTATTACACAGTTATCCTACATACTTGCTACAGTACAGTAACTGTCACTGATATTTATCATTATACAAGAACAAGCATAACTTAGAAGATCAAGTGCAAAACCCAGATTAAAACAATGAAAAATTCATAGATGAAATAAGGACCAAACAGAACAGTTGGTGTTCTTAGCAGTTTGAAGTTAGGAGAGATTTTAGTACTTTCGGAGTGATAAACAACAGTTTAAGACTTAAGAACAGTTGCAAAGGCCCACAAAACCTCAAAAACAAGGGGTATATCAAGCTCCTGTGGACCCAGGAGTGTTTCCTAACTGTTGAGACTGACTGCAACCAGACTACCAGTTATAATGAGCTATGAGCGTGCAGTATGACCCTGCACACCTTGGTTTCCACTTGAAAGAAACTTGCCTAAATGAACACTGGTAGAGCTACAACCAGACACCCAGAACTCCATGACTGGACAAGCGGTGGATAAGTGCAATAAGACACTATGACCCTGCAGAGTAAATACACCTAGTCACTACAGAAACCTTTAAGTGGCTGTCCACTATATTCCTCAAATCAGAGTATCATGTCAGCATGCATCCTGCAGTTAGTTTCAGTGTGCTCAAACTCTGTAGAGTAGAAACTCAATTTTCTCTCTAAACTGCCATATGACTTAGGATTTTGAGACCAGAGTATTCTAAAAGTCCACACACCAAATAGTAGTAATTAAAAACAGTGAGTTCCAGATGGAAGATACTTTATTACAATCCCTTAAACAAACAAACAAAAAAATGGATTTTATTTTTTTTTTAATCAAGAAGACAGCTTAAGTGCAATATTTTGTAAGTAGATAGATTCATTACAACCAAAATACTGGAACTTTAAACGTAATTCTTTAATACTTCTGAATGCAAATATTTGAAACCTGGAAATCACTGAAGGACTCACATTACCCTTTTAAAGAAACACTAGATATTACTTTTATTAATTACAGCTGTGATTTTGATTCTGGGAAACAGAAAAAAAACAACAGCTATTAATGTAAAATATATTCTTACAGTAATTATGCTATAGCTTATGAACTTAGATGAAATACAGAAAAAAATTACATTCTGCAACACTGAAATTTAATTGGAGCAGTAAGACATTTCTCTTCCTATGGTAACACTCTGAAATCCCTATGGTTGCTATAACAGCTAATAATATATTGAGTTTGTTTTAATCTTGATTTCCCCTGTATTTCTTTTTTTTTACATCAGCACCATTTAGAAACCCCAATGCAGTTAAAACTGGCATTTGAAGGCATTTTGAACTGAGTTCAACAAGTAACCAACACTGGCTTAGATGCCATGTTCCCATAAAAGTCTGTTTGTCCTCATACATTTGAATATTTTTTTCTTACTGTTAATAGCTTTGCCCCCTGATGGCTACCAAAAGACCATCAGGACGACAGTGGAAGAGATAATTCACACTAACTGCACACAGTGTCCTATCACTGTAAAGAAATTTTATTCCACATTCATTGCTCCTTCCCTCCCTCCCCATTTCTTTCATCACAAGCTTTATGCTCAAAAAGAAGAGGCCAGGCTTTTCTGAGCAGCAGTTGACGGTGAACCTTACCGATCAGGCTTCATGCTATCATATTGCAAACCCATAGACCTAAAAGGTGGTAGTTTTAGAAAGTCTCCAACTTAAAAATAAAAGAGGTATCACAGTGTGACAATCTTGGCAGAGCACTGATGCCACAGAAGAGAATGGATGCCTTGGCAGAACTGAATGCTTCATTCAGCCCTTGAAATCTTCCCTTCCTCCATGCAAATAAAACTTGGGTTTTTTTCTTCCCCTGTATGTGGGACCAGCTAAAGGAAGAACTGAAAGAAGGAAATCAGCTTGTGTCCATGGGGTACAGTATCTACGTCCCATCCTTTTGAAAAGAGGACAACAATTCAATGGAGAAGTAAAACTTTTGCATTTACCTCTGTATCTCTGTACAAACTGAGTTATAAAAAGCCATTAAGATTTGACCTTGGACCATTAAAATGGTCCAACAGAAAATGACCTTTAATTTCTGCCTTGAAACTCTTCAAAATCTTATTCTTACAGATTTTCAAGGAGCTGAAGTTCTACAAACAAGAACTTGTAATCTAATACAAATAATTTCAATTTAGCTGTGATTGTACAGGCCTCTTAAAGTCTCTGCCTTCTCTTGCAATTCCCCTTAAGACAAGAACCAATGTCAAAAAAAATGCTGTAAGGTGGGGGCTTTTTGAGATAAACCTCTAACCACGGCATAGCAAGTCAAGCTATTACCAAGCTTGTGAAAATCAACAGAGCAGCAACTCTACAAAATGTACTTTTAACCACACATTTAGCACCTCTGTTTTTACTTCCATACTTCTTTTCCATAAGGATGATGCAACAGCAATTTAAATAGGCAAAATCAAAGGTGATTTTCTAAGTTCTTTACCCAAGCAATACTTTAAAAATTAATGAGATGTCACTGAATTAACATCAGTTGCAGTATTTGTATCTACCATTAAGATAAGGCTTCTTCCCTGTTTGTAAGTCACATTGCACAGTGCTCCTCTTGGACATTTGGCTGCAGTAAACTTACACATCAGTTGAAACTGATATATTTTTTAATAGATTACTTGCAAACTTTAGAAACATTGGTGCAATACATTCAGACTAAGCAATTCAAAGAGGCCTAAGGGAGAAAGGCAAGCACATTTCATTGAATCTGGTATCAGCTGCAATAAGCGCATATGTTTGCATATAATATTCTATTTATAGCTATTATCAAGAAATACAGCATGTAATATTTCTGAAAAACCTTCATGGAAGTGAACTGCAACATCTCTGAAAGCATTACCAACTTTTCCAAACTTTAACCTCTAGTCTTGCAGCCTCAGATTCTTGATATGGGAACCATTATTGAATGGAGTATGCTAGCGGAAAACATAGGAGACTATGCACATATTTCTCATCATCATGAAGTGATAATAAAGCTTAAGAACACAAAGCGATTATTAGAATCACTGAATCAACTAGGCTGGAAAAGACCTAAGATCACCAAATCAAACCATTCCCCTAGGACTGCCAAGACCACCACTAAATACCTCCAAAAGACAAAGTCAGAAGGGGATTCTGATTTAACTGAAGACAGCAGATTGAAAAGTCCTGCATCTATTCCTAGATCAGCTAAGAACCAGAGATGATCAACAGAGACAAAAAAAGTATCTCTGTCCTTTTAGACACATCATATTTTTCAGAGAGGGATAACTGGTAAGGAATTAAAATTATTAAGACTTTCTAGGGACCCCTGGGTCTGGAAACTCATGAATATGACATCACTCTGGTAAAATAAATTATTTATCTCATCAGACATTCCAGGTTGGAAAAAAGATTGAATCATATGGAATAGATCGCTGCTCATCAAAAGACCTACACATTTCAAGTATCAATAAAAGAGAAAAGGAGGCAGAGAAGGAACAGTTATAAATATGACAAGAAGTTAAATTAGAACTGACTTGTTAAGAAAAGTATGGAAGCAGTTGAAAATATTAGATTGCAAGAGGGCCAGAAAATGATGCTAAGAATATCAAGTCATGTTTTATACCCCCTTAAAAATTTACTGCAGATTAATTACAATTTCTCCTTGGTTACACCGTCGACTATGCTGAATAGAAAATAAAATGGCAGCTCAGAACTAAAGCATCTGGATGCCTGCTTGGGGTTTGTAATGCAAAAATATGTCAACATGACCAACTAACACTGCATTGGGGTGGAAGGTCCAGTTCAACCCAAGGTCATTTCAGTCACTACCTGTCTTGGCATAATCAGTCCTGATCCAGCTACCAATCTACTGTGTGTTAACACTTGAGCCTAGATCACACACTGAACAGGAAATGCTTCTTGTAGTTTGTTTCATGAAAGATAACTACTGCTATGTATCACAAGCTAATTTCGAGACGTTTGAACGCTGAAAAGCAGAACAGTAATATCAAAACAACTTATTCCTATGTAGATTTTGATTAAATGAAAATGCAAAATAAACCTTTAAATTCCTATCTTTATCATTGGAGTAGATTAAGAATATTTAGCATCATTACTGCTTAGCATCACTTAATATAGCTTTAAATAATAACAGGATAAAATTAAAAAAAAAAAGAAAAAGTAATAGAATCCAAAATCTTGCCCCCCAGGTTTGGTTGCGCTCTTAATGATGTGCTAGTGTTAAAATACTCAGCTAAATGCAGTACTGTTCATTTCACTTTTCACTAAAGTCACTGTTAATGCAGAAAGCTGTACACTAACCATAATATCTTTCTAAATTACTGGCCACAATTGTATCTTTCACTGCATATATCCTGCACTATGTTAAACAAAACAAAAGTCACCCATAGCCTACATTTTTAGCAAAAGCTTTAAATAACCAAAACCTGACAAGGCTTATATTGTGCATGGTAACAGGGCCTTCTTTAACTTTTACTTGTCAAGGAATAAAAACCATGCTTATTTAAACATCGCTGATGTTAGGAGGTTCATGTCACAGATTCCCTTAATGACATGAACAAGGGCATTTATTGCAACTACATCAATAAGCCTTTCTGATGCTGGGGTCTTTTTTTTTTTTAAGCTAAATAAAAGCTGTCATCTAAATTCACTGCAAAGAATAAAGCGACGTAATATCAGTGTCTCACTGCAGAAACAGAGATGAATCTTGAAACACTGCTCCTGGGCCACTAAAATAGGTATATTTAGAAGCATTAACAGATCTTATTTAATTTTTATTTTGTTCCTTTATCTGCAAAATGGATCATGAAAGACAAACACTAAGTGATTTTAAGTGGAAACCTACCAAAACATTAAAGCAGAGGGCATGAAAGATAGTTGGTTAATTCCTCATTCCATAGGCACTAAGACTAAGATTTTGTTAGATTTTATCAGTAAAGTTGGCCATAGCAATGTTTACATGGATTTATAGAACAGTTTAGAATCAGGACAACAGTGAGTTGAAGTAAAATCAGATCAGTGGTAAAAAAGGTAACTCACAACTTTCTGCTATTTCTGAAACTTCTGATTAGAGCCAAAATAAAGACTCAAGGAAGGTGAAGGCCTTGAAAAGTCTTAACTTTAAATGTAAATGCTATTGCCTTCTTAATTACGGTACTAATTGTAGATACCGCGGGAAGGAAATTGAGAGGAAAGGAAGAGAGGAGAGGTGGATGAGAGAAGAATACCTGATGATAAAAGTATTATTCTTTTGACATCTGAAGTCAAGTGTGGGGTTTTTTAATCAGAAAAAAAAACTGTGAAACATAAATGCTGCTACAGAAGCTGTTTCAGACTGACTTCTGTCATTTACTGTGTAAGCTACACTTCACTTTTTAAGACTAGATTTATAAACACCATTACATGTGGATAAGCTGTATCTCTTCTGCTTACTCCTTCAACAGGATTAACATGGACCAGGCAGAGAAAATTATAAAGCTTTTTGCAGAAGCTTTTCATGTATGAAGTCACTTATGCCCTGACGTTTACATATCTCTAGGAAGAGAAATGCAATATATCGTGAGGTAATATATTTAGCAGATTAAGATAGAAAGTGGAGGTGATGATTACTTTGAATTATTAATAGGGTCTTCTGTTCTCATCAGTAACTTGCAACAATTATTTCCTCCCAACAGCTACATTTATCAATTTACATACACTCACTACATTTCATTGACAAATTATTTGGCCATGAACTTCCACAGATATGCCAGAGCTTTCTGCTAATCAGCTAGAAGAGAAAAACTGGCTAGTTGATCTACAAAGCATTGATTATAATTAGATCAGTCATATGAGTGTAATAAAGAAAATTCTTGTCATGTTCTACATCTACTAGTCTAGCATTTTGACTAGAAGTGACTCAACATAGACTAATGCTTAATATTGCTGAAACGCCGTATTAGGTCTAAGTGGCTGAAGTGGATTTAGATTCAAATACCACTTACAAACTAGTTTTTAGAACAAACAAATTTCATAATGAGTAATATAAAAGTAAAATGGAATTATTAACCATGTTATACCATCCCAGCTATATATGCCACATCTTATGGAAGAGAAGGTATTTCAGCACAGGCAACTATTTGCCTTTGGAGGGCAAGATCACTGAAGTACCAGGTGCAACACTAACATTGCGAAGATAATTGTGCGTGTATTATTCAGTAAATCCGTAAGCGTGAGCCAAAAAGTATTCAGGATGTCTCCCTTTTACACCGGCAGACTAGGGAAGAAAGGCAGTTAAAGAAAGTCAAAAAGAAGAAAACTGTAATTTCGATGTAACTGTTGCTGCTGCATTCTCTACACGGTGCCCAACACTGTGAAAGAAAGACTACGGCTGTCAGATGGCCTACATGAGGGGAAACTTCCATCTGCCAGTGTTACCCTTCCCGCAAAGCCCTACACTTCCTTGCTTTCAGCCAGCAAAGATATCTTGCTAATGCTGCTGTCCTTCTTGCACAGCCTGACCTAAAGCAGGGTTGCTTCTATCAGGTTTTGATCAGACACCTCAGAGGAAAAGCTATTACCACAGTGACATTATTAGCCCTCCATCCCAGTAGTCTCCAAAGTGGGGTGCGCACATGCCAGGCACTGCACAAAACTGGAGTACAGGAAGAAAATATTTTTGTATCATTATTATAAAAAAGAAAATTAAAAAAAAGTGTTTACTCCATTTTTATCTCATCCTTTCCTAATTTCTGTTTCTTTTTTTTATAAGGTTCATAATGCATACAGTAGCACATGCATATAATCTATAAATAAATAAATATACAAAAATTGTGGTCCATGCTCAAAAATGTTTTACTGATGGGGTGCACAATCAAGACAGTTTGGAGAGCACTGCTCTAACCTATCAGCAGGCTGGTGCAGAATCAATAGAACCTGCTATCAAGTCTGTCGCCTTGAAACTGATGTCTGATTTTTGTAGGGAGGAACGCCATTGCTGTGAAGCTACCTGAAGTCCCCTCTGAAGTTAGAACATTTCTACCATACACTGGGGACCTATATATTTTTCTTCTTTTTTAATAAGCTTTGAAGAAAGTATTTTTATCTAAGCTAAAGACATTCCTATTCCTTTCATGGTAGTCACTGAGTCACTGGCTCCTCTTAGCCATTCATGAATACAGTCCAAAAATTTAGCAGCTATATTGGGAACCTTTAAGGTAACTTTCACAGGATATCTGAAATGAGGAAAACTTCATGCTGTACTCAGCTCGATGTTAACCCTACCGCAGCTATATTCACAGCCATCTGTGTGATAACATTTATGGTAAAGACTTTCAAAATGAAATGTAGAAGAAAGATTTAAATGAAAACAGAATACGACTATTTAATCGTGAGCTAGTTGTTTCAAGATAACAGAGCAGATATAAAAGTTGTACTGTACCTTCCTTCTCTATACCCGGGGAGTTCGTGGATAGTACTCTCTAGAGAGTGAGGAAGTAAAGAGCTGGTGTGCAGGAGTCTGGTTTGGTTTCTTTTTTTATATCTTTCTTTGTGCAAATGAAAAGTGCAGAGGAACAAGGTGAAAATAAAAGAGGTAAAGGAAAGCCAGAAGGAGGCAAGATATTTATTCACAATTATTGGTAACTGAGCCTACATTTACTATGAGCTGAAAGCACAAGGGATTTAAAAGCTCATTTAACTTATTAAAATCTATAAAATCTTCCTTAACTGTTGAAATGGCAACATGCCTAGAGAGCGTACAACATTAGCCATTCAAAGTATGTCGCTATCCAATTGTGAGATGCCTGTGGAAACAGAACCGTGTTCATTCATGCCATTCCTAGAATTCAACTAAATATATTAGTAATACTTCCTGTGATCTTTTGATATTTGATATACGCAAGTATCAAGGAATGCGTAGCTCAGTTTCTACTACAGAGTGATAGCAATTGCAGCAGAACCATTAAGATGTTTATGTCAGTCCCTCAGATGCATACAGACAACACAAAGGAAAATCAGGATCAATTCCTGTGCAAATTATAGGAGAGACTGCCTAATAATTAAGAGTAATTAGCACTGTTAACTTCTAAAGGTAGGGAAGAAAGATGGGGGGAGGGGCAGGGCAGGTGTGTGTGTGTAAGAATCTATTCAAAGTGAATTAGGAAATCTTAATTTTTTGCATCAAACACTACAGCTAAATACAACAATTTGTTTGTTTTTTGTCAAGACAGATCATGGCAAGACACAGGATCCCCTTCAATGTGACCGCAGAAATGACTACTGTTAAAAGGACTGTGAATTTGAAAACTGTGATTGATAAATCTGTAACTTCCACCAATGCATTTTTACTGATAATCTCCAGTTTCTTTAAAGACTGCACTGGCAAAGTACTATGCTTTTATTAAAACCAACAACCCAAACAAAGCCAGCTTAATCCAAAAGCAACAGTCATTTGACAGGGATAGGTAAACTAGCCTGGATGAGGTTTTGGTAGGAAGCATTAGTAACTGCTACCATATCTGCACCTGGTGAAAGGTGATCGGGACAATCCAAAGCAAAGACAGAGCTAAGAGCAGGAGGTGAGGACTTTATTTTTGCAAACTTCAGTGTTCAGTAAGTTAGGCAGAATATAAACTTAGGCAATGGAGAAGAAAGATATCAAAAGAGAGGATGCTTAATACAGAAGTAGAGGTCACCTACACAAGCTCAGATAGTGAGAAGCACAAGGTAAGGGTGGTGAAGGAAGAGAAAACACTATGTCTGGCTAATACTTCTTTGAAACTCAACACGATATTGAAATTGTTTCCTCAAGACTGGCAACAAGATAGGCTTTGTCTTCATCAGAGGAACGGGAGTTCTGGAAAGCCTTCAGCTAGCTGCATTTTTACTTACTCCTTGTATAAATGCATTGTTACACAACTTCCGTTTCATGACCACTTCATTTCTAAACTGCTCTAGGGATAACTCACGTTTGCGTGAAGGGATGCTGTTGTCTACAGGAGTCTAATGGAGTTTCATAACTTGCAAATGTGCATCAGGTAAAGCACTAGCTATCTGCTTATAACAGCTGGAGGCAATCCAGTGGAATTGTTTCAACTTCTCATGCTTAATTCTGTTGTTGTAAAGATTTGTCTGAAACCCTGTCAGGTATTGTCTGCTTCTCATTTCTCTGTACAGACTTCCGGATATGCAGGGATCCTAATAATCAGAGCAGGAACATACAGATGTGATGGCTACTCATAGCACCAAATGAAGCCAGTAAGATCTCTGCAGCAATTAGTCCTAGATTTCCCAGATAAGTGGGCATTTTTAACTTTTACCTTTGGTCCTCCAACTATAAGCAGATTCCCTGACTACTCTGCCATATGCTCCTCTGCTGCTCTTCTCTGCCCTTATTTTATTCCTCATCCTGCTCCATCCTACTGCTTCATTTCCCAGACCCTCTGGTTACGTGACCAATAAATACAAATCTTCACTTTATAGACTGAACCTGGTTTCTTCTAGATGCCTCATCCACATTTTTAAAAAAGGTCCCTCCTCCCTCACTTTTCCTTCTATATATGCATGTAACCAGGATGCTAAATGCACCTGGAGGTCTGCTACTTGACCTCTTGCCATTAGACTCAGAAGGACCCCTCCTTACCTTCACAACACAGAGGGAAGGATAGAATAACCCTGGAAGACTTCCCTCCCAGCTCCAGTATTCTGCCCCATTGTTAGGCAGATGGCAACAAGGATTGTAGGAAAAGAAGGATTTTATCTTTGTGCAAATGTATGTTTAGATCCTCTTCTGAAAGCAAGGACTTTTGGTGCAAATCTATAACGATGATGACTACAGTGATGATGGTTAGTTGAAATTCCCTCCAAAACCTCAGTATGTGCATCTTGAGAAGGAAATACTCAACCTGGAGAGTGCAACTTGGCAAAATAAGGAACAACTGAAATCTTGGTTTAGTACAAACCAGCAGGCAACATTAATGAGAGACACTGTTACAGTCTCTGTCCATGATTCTTCAGAACTGACTTCTTGACTCCTTGGATACCTTACTTCTGCTTCAGTGTTTGATGTCAACTGACCATGACCATTAAATACTGTCACCATGTCACAGAATTTCTTCTCAGTCACAAACTAGCTACTTCTAAGATATCACAAAAATAGTATCTAGTACCTTTGACCCAGTGCAGTAAGCACTAAAAACAAACTTTCCTCTGCAAGTTTTACCAAACTTCCCTGCACTCTAAATTCAATAACTTTATAATAGCAAGCTACTTCCCCTTGGCATTATGCTCAATCTTGTTCTTCAAACCTATCAAAAACCATTTCAACATCTGGTAAGTAAGAATGGGGACAAAAATAATGTTGTCAAATTATTAAAGCAGAGCACAGCAAGGAATCATAAAAAGGTGAGCTAGAAGGGCTGTAGAGAAATAGCCTTGTCACTTGTTTCCCATTCTTGATATATACTCTACATGTCCTTAAGCTTCAAATGATAGTTTTTATGGTCTCCTTAGGCAACCTATTACTGTGCTCATCCGTCCTTAATGGTAAACTGTATTGCTCTAATTTTTCAACAAATGGCTTGTCAAAAGTCGTCTGAACACAGAACCTCACTCTGTAAGATATAACCAAGTTTTACATTACCAATATGTTTCCTAAGATCAGTATTTCCATCTTTAAATCAGCGCAATATTCAAGTGTCAGGCTTACAATAACACATTTAAGTTATTAATGCAAGAATTGGAAACAGTTTTCAGATTTCTAGCATCATGCCAGAAGTACACAAAGGTAAAGAGTACATTAAGTATTCTTTCTCTCTTTCCCTTCCTTCCCTCCCTTCCTGTTTACTTTCTTTCCTTTTCCCTCCCTCCCCCTTCCCTCCCTTCTTCCATTTTCTTTTGGCATTACTGAAACAGAAGAAATAATTAAAGATTTCACCCACCTAAGAGAATCTAAGTGACACCTGGCAGCTCCAGAGAAGGCTTTCAGCCTATAAGACCCTATCTTATAGCCTGAGAGAAAAGTATCTGTAACCTTACTGTCATAGCTTCCCTGCAGTAACTTCGATGAGATTAAAATAAAATTTGATACCTTAATTTCACAAAAATGCCAGCGCTACAAGTTTGGCAACACTGAATGCTATGTTACTGCTCTCATGGAGGTGATACCTCAGGAGGGTATTTGGCAAGTAAAAGAGGGAGAGCAGCTGTGGAGGGGGTGTTTTAAAAGTCTTGTTGGAGTTGGTGCCTTCAGAGATGTATCTATCTGGGAATGATACGACCCATAATACTATTGTAAAAGATACGAATATGCTGTAAAAAATAAAATTAGACCAGACTTGATTGCCTGGATATTTGCTGGAAATTTGCCTTTCAGCAACAGAAGCTCATCTGCTACAAAACTGTTCCCTGTAGAGGATCAACAGGACTGATTTGTTTTCTTGATGTGCCTCATTGTGAAGAACCAGCACAAAGCCCCCACAAATGTTATATTAATGGAAATACAAAACAGTTGCACGACCTTCTACTTTATCTCATTTTCTTGCTTTTCTACAAACTTCTTCTGCCAGTATTTTTTAACCATTTCCATAAACACTGGACTTTCATACAGTGAGTACAGACAGACTTAAATCTTCTATCTTAATCTTGTATCAGGTTGCTCTCAATGACCAGATCACAACAAGTCTCATATTTTATTCCAAGAAACATTTGATCTACACAATATAATTAACTAATTACATTATTATTATTATTATGAATTGTATTGACTGTTCCAACCACAATTTATTTCCTATAATGACCATTTTCTTCAAATCTTCCTTTTTCCATAGTTGTCTCTATCTAATTTATTGTCCAAGTCTAATAGGATACAGGGTTCATCACCTTTCATGTACCCACATCTCAGCTTAAAGATCAAAAGACAGCAAGTACAAGATGAAAAAGAAGTATTGCAAATACTGATCTCAGTATCCCCCTGTTCACTTTCTCTTACTTCTAAAACATATCTGACCCAAATGATCTTATATGTGGTGACACACATGAAGCCAAACATTAACTATTGCTGTCAAAGTGGCATAGGAAATTAGGCTTTGTAAATTGTAATAGTTGTCACAACAAGCAGAATCTGTCCATTCCCCTTCTTGACAACTTACTGTATTCCTGAAGATGTCACAAGTGCCTAAACGCTGTGTTTGGGCAAGTAAACCAGTAGTCTAATTTCACAAGTGCTGGGCTTCAGCTATTACCTAGCAGACATGCATTCCCACAGTGACTGTCATTCATCAGCTAGCAGCCCGACAGATAGAAAGTCACCATGATTTTTGTGTTAGGGAAGTACATTGTTGGAGAAGATGAATGGCACGGGGGAGAATCCCTAAATGTCTTAGCTAAGCTGTAGACTGAAAACAGGATACAGAGGGGGGAAAAAAACCCCACATTTTAATGAAGTGGCCAAGCACTCAAACCACACACATTGTTCATTCTTAATTGTGGTCAGACAAAGGCTGCTTCAGTTTCTTTTCTTCCAAGATTATAAAAATGAACTCCTTATGGATTTTAAATGTAAGAAAGATATTTTTACAACTTTTTCTAAGAAAGTATCTCTGGCTTTGTTTTGTTGGGGTTGGAGGGGAGAGGCTTGGGAGTTGTTAAAGGTATTTTCGGTTTATTTATTTACATATGAGACAGCAAAGAACTCAAATAATGCAAAGACTTCAAAGAAAAAAAATATGGTATAACATACATTTGCACATTTCCCCACCATTTTGATCTAATTGAATGTTTCCTTCCAGATCACTTCACTCTCTTGCTGGCCTAGTAGAATTATAACCAATGATGCATGATTATTCGAGAAGGAAGCTGGCTTCCTAGTAAAGAATGCTGTGGGTTGGTTTTGTTTTTTTTTTCTTTTGACTACTTTGAAACATACAACATGTTCTTACCATGGTATTCTGCTTCACCACAAGCCAAATAATACATGATAACTTTTATACAAGATCTGGAAATATATCAGGTAGTACCACGCTTAACACTGACAAAATATTTCTCATCAATGTAGACAGATTTGAGTTACCCCAGATCATCATTGTAAGCATGGCCATTCATAATTGTAAGCATGGCCATCCTTTCATTTTAGTTTTCCTACTGTCTTGGGTTCAGTAGGACCCAGTATTGATTTTGTATCTGTTCACAGGTTTTTAAATGGAACTGCCTTCAAATAAGACCCAGGACAGTCATGAATCAAGTGATACAAATGAGTAAGAACAGATCTGAGGCACTATGAGGGATTATGAGGGATAATGATGTTCAGTTTCAGTTCCACTAACATTAGTACTGTCCTTCAAAGTAAAAGAGCATCTTTGAAGTGAACCTCCTGCTCTTTTCTGGTGACCAGGGTTTAGTCTGCATCATGCAGACTTGTGGCACACCAACTGAATTGTTTCAGAAACTAACCTGGAAGAGGCTCTTCAAGTGCCTAGCTTTACTTCAGCAACTAATGGCAGGCCAATATATAGGACCAAACTGTTACAAATCCCCTCAAAACGCTTATGATATCGATGCTTTACTCTCAGAATTTAGTATTTCCTTCTGCTGAGCCCCAAGAATTGCACTGCACTACTGCTAATGAAAACAACAGCTATAAGCTGAAGAGCTTTAAATAAAGTCTCCTTTCTCTGAGTTCTCATTTGATTCAGTTTATTTACTTCTAAATGATTCTTCACATTTACTACCACTGCTTTCCATGGATTCTGCATAATACTTCTGAGAAAGAGGGAAATTATATATGCTGTACTTATGTCTCTTTTGCTGCCAACAGTTACAGTTAAACACAAAACTCAAGGCTAAAATTTGATGACTGGAAGACAGCAGGCTTACTATGGATTGGGGGGGACTTGTTACCCTCTTTTTCACAAAGAAAACCCTTGTTAAGATGTTCTTGGCTGCAAAGGAGAAAGTAAAATGCTGAGGAAAATAATTTTTCTTTTTGTCATATATTCACATACTAAACAAGGAAATCAACTGTGAATAGACTCTGCCCTTAGAATATTCTGCTGTTCAACATTATTCTGAATTGCTGTAAGATCTGAAACTAGTCAGAACCTTGTGATATCTGTACACAGGTCTTTTTCGAAAACAACTGAGAAGCTTCTAAACAAACCCCATTTTTCCACACAACTTTTATTAGAGTAGAAAATAGAAACTTCACGTTTATTCAGAAAAATCTCAGAAAAAGACACACACCCCTCCTCCAGACAACTAAAGGTTTATATCCCACTCTTCTTTAGCTCCTGTGTCTTCAGAGCTGGGTCTTTACTTTGCCCCTTGGTTTTGGCCAACTGAAGAACATTATGAGTTGATGCAAATCTAGACAGTTGCACTTGGCTCTTCAAAATTTCATTCCATTACTCTGAGGTTTGGCTGGCTGCTCTCCCGTGCTCACTGCAGGCTGTGTATGAGCTCATGTATCTGGCTGGTCTGTATACAAACTGAAGATTCCCTGCTTTTCTACTTGATTTCCTTTGTCTGCTGGACCCTGAACTCTGGCATCTTCCCTGCTGACTAAGTGTATTTGACCTTCAGGAATGGAGCAATCAGGGTTCCACCTGACCTGGTCACTTATAGCAACATAAAATTACTGTGAGACAATGAGGAAAAAAAACAACAAACCCCACAAAATGCTGCTTTACTGCACCCAAATATTCAGGCTTGTAAATTTGTAAAGAGTGTTTTCAGAAACTCACATTTTCAAAAACCTGCCTTTTATTGCCATTTTTAATTTTATTTCAGATAAACTTGATTAACTCAGCTGACAGAAGTTCATCCAAGCGTGACTTGTTAAGCTTTACACAGTCCACAATGAAGATGAGCAACAGCATGTGACAAAACTTTAAGCTTATTCAACTTCTCAACTACTGAGCAAACACACATTTCCTGAATAAGATGAAATTTTGACCTACTGCATTTGCTGTCAAGAGTTCAATCAAAATCTTCTCTGTCCACTGGTGGAATGCCCCTTTTCTTAAAGAACATCCCTTTTAAAAATCTGACTACATTTCTTGAATGTAGCAACTATTAATAACATGCTATTGGCTTATGTTTCAAAAAGCAAGTACAAAAATTACACCTGGCTTTTTCATTAAGTAATGCTAAAATACTGTTGTTTTTATTATTTCTGCTCTGAAATAATTGTTTACTTTTTTTCTTTTTAAAGGTCAAGTTTCTAATTTGTATTTCATTAAAAGGGGGGGATTTAATTTTTTATTTAAAAGCTTCCCAGGAGCCCTTGGAGACATCAGTGTAACCAAAGCAACGTGAAAAAAAGTTTAACACATTTAACTTTTAACATGTTGAGTTGGTGAATCACCACCATGCATGCAAGACAGATTTCCAGTAATGATGATGTATAAATTTTACTTGAAAGTTGCATTCTGTTACAACTAAACATTACTGTTAGTCAAACTATCTGCATGCACCCAGCTCTTCTGCTCTCCTAATATAATAGAAACACATCTTTATCCTTTGGCTCAGTTTTTCCTCCACACTAACCATGTATTTTTCAACTTTGCTTTTTTAATACCTACATTCACAGGCAAGAGCAAACTATGTTTTCATTTGTTTAGAGCAGAGATAGGTGTTCACCTGAAATACTTGAAAAAATTAATATAAAAAATACAGAATTCTAATACAACTATTTTCCTAGGATTTAGATAGAAAAATAATTAAACAATAAAAAGAAGAAAAAAAAAATCAAAAAACACCACTAAAAAAAAAAAAAAAAAGAAAAAAACACCCTAGATGCACCCTAGATGTGAAGGCGAAGTCATGTTTATATTATCTCCAAGCAGGGAAACTCTATAACCTCTCAATGCAACCTGTTCCACTGTTTATCTAAACTCATGGTGAAAAATGTTTTCATTACATCTGGTCAGAATTTTCTATGTATCCAAAAAAGTTTCCAAGTTGTGTCTGCCACTTCTCATTCTACCACAATGCACCTCTGAGAATAGTCTTGCCCTGTCTTTTCTATGTCCTCTACCTGGTTGCAGACAGAAGACCCCTCCTGATCCTTCTCTTCTAATAGCTAAATCCCATACTGTTCCCTCAGAGTCTTTTCATGTATCAAGTGTTCTTAACCACACTCCCCCCTGCATTCTTGGCAACCATGTACTGGTACTGAATTTGCTCCAGCTTGCTAATGCCTTTCTCATACTGGGGAGCCCAAAACTGGATATGGTACGCACGATGTAGCTTCCTGACTTTTAAATAGAAGGGAGGAATCACTTTCCTTAATCTTCTGGTTGTGCTTTTGCTACTGCAGTCCAGGATCCCCTCTCTTCATAAGGTTCCACTTGGCACATTTCTCCAGCCTGTGCAGGTCTAGGATGTGGCAGCCTCACCTCTACTAGGGTGCTGGATTTTTCAACCCCCCATATTAAATATCTACAAAGGCTATTATATATACATCCACAATAAGTAGACTAAATTAGATCTAACACCTATAGCTATATAGGAAAACTTTATAACTGAGATTTTATTTACTTGACTGACACAGTAGAAATTGTCTACCTATGTCATAGTGCATTTCATCTCTCTCTTAAATGTTCTTAAACTGAAGGGGATCTTATGGGTTAGACTTGCTGGATGGGTTTTTTTCAGGGAATTTGTAAAAATTGTATCTTCCTAAGTAAAACATCAGTTTCCAGAGTAAAAAAGTATGAATACGAAAGCAACTCTAAGAAAACTACACCAGAGAAAACATATACAAAGCAGGTAAGCTTTCCATGCAATTCAGTGAGTTCTATTAAATTTTTGCTTCTTGTAAAATACAGAAATGGTAGCATATTGCTTAGGGTGATCAAGTCTTTTCAGGAGACTTTCAATAGCAAATGGCAAATCACTTCTACAAATTTCAGTGGAGGGCTGAAATTCAGTTTTGAAAAATTTGACTGCTTGACCAATTTGCAAACTGTATATTCTAAGAAAAAGAGTGGGCTATGCTTGAGCTAAATTCCAGTGTTCAAATAATAAGGCTCCATAAAAAACCACAAATGTAAACAAACATAAGTTGCTCACATAAAACACTTATAAAAAATGTGAAACAGAAACGTGTTTTAAGGATTTACTAACAAGTACAGTTCTTCACCAAAGTCCAAAGGACACTTGTTTTTTATAAAGACATATATATGTGTTACACATATATGCATGAAATCTCTTTTCTTACTTGTTCAGTCGTTCTACTCTATGGCAATATTTTCTCTGAATTGTTTCAAGAGAAAACAGAAAATATGAAAATATGTAGCTCAGTTTTCAAAGTGCCTCAGAGATTTTGTTTTCATCTCTGGCAGGGAAAAAAAAACATTCTCACTTTCATCAGCTTTTGTTTTGAGGAACTACATTATATGACTGTGGGAAATTTGAAAATCTGAAATACGTTAACAGATGCTTAAAATGATCAGAGATGGAAGATCTCAAGGATAATGCAGGCATCTAATTGCCCTCAGTACAAAAGGAGGTGACACACTGATGGATCTGGCACAGAAGGAACAAGCACCTCAGCCAGAGGGATGGAGCAGTATAGAACGTGACTTAGCTCCTTATGCAATTTATGATGAAATTTCAATATTCAGCAAGCTGAGTAATGAACCGCTCAGAGTCTGCCAGAGGGAAACTCTGTGGCACGGAAGAGTTCCCTAATTTTGTCCTACTTCATGGTCTAAGCATTTTATTCAGCTTTATCAGAAGCCATTGATTCTCCCTTTGATGTACAGCCAAGAACCTGTTCCTGAAGAGAATGTACTCCAGCTTTTTTGGAAGAATTCCTAGTGAATATAGTCCCCTAACCCTCTAAAAAATGACTACCGATCAGGGATATGACTAAACTTACTTTGGGCATTCTGATGGGGCCCAGCTGTGAGACAGGTAGGCACAGAAATGATGAACAATATTTAAGCAGTGGTGTTTCCTCACATGCCCAAATAAATTCTTAAAAGGTTAGGAAATGGTCCTGTGGAAGACCAGAGTTTTTGTGTCCCTTCAGTCGAGCAAGACTTGTCACAATCAGAGCTTTGGATAGAGCAGTTAGTTCTGACTAATCCAATCTCTTCTGAACAAACTGGCACATCTACTACTACAATCTCCTCTGAACGTATCGGCACATGTACAGGCAAACTACAGTACAGCAATACCACTTTGTTATCACAGAAACTGAGTGCCGGATTCTTTCCTGCCTACTCGGAGGTGCCTCTCACCAAGCTTGATCAGTGTGAGCTATGGAGCTATACGAGTGTAAGACACAGTGATTCCCATTATGGATCTAGGCTGCATAATTCTGTGCATTACTTTCTGGATCCAAATTTCTATGTCAAGAAATAGGAAGTCTTTAAGGACTGAAAAATGAGCCACATGGAGCTTCATGGTACAGCTGGATACAGAACTCCTTACGGGCCAACTGTCAAATACGCAAGATGAGTGCAGAAAGCAAAATTGAAGGCAGAAATAACAGCCCTTTAGCATGTTCCTAAAACCTGATTTCAAAGGCATGATTTTAAGACATACAGGAAGACTCCATGAAACTACTATACCATGGAGTTAAAGCTAAGATCAATTTTCCTTGTATCTCCACAACAAAGAGCACTATAACTACTTATTATGTCTATCTGCAGTACTTTTGAGATGTTAGACCAGGACAGAGCAAAAAACACCACTGTAAGCTATTTTAGACTGACTAAAATTGCAAATACGGACTACTGCTCCATTACTGATTTTAGATGTTTGGGTACAAAGTAGCAAATACTAACAAGAAAATGCTTTTTAGATATTTTGAGTAAATTATTTTTAAGCAGGAAAAAAATAATCTAACTTCCCAATACTAAAATATGCTGATTACAATCAGTCCAGTTTGATTATTCTTTGTTACGGAAAAGCATCTGAATAATAAACCTATGTGTCACCAGACAACAGTGACATCACTGAAGGATGTGTATTATTCTACTTCTACTGGAGACTTAGAGGTAGGATTTCACTTTGAATACTGACAGTATTTAGAATAAATACAACTGATTAAAGGATTGTTTTAAAAAGCTCTTTACCAATAAAAGCTTAGTAATAACAGCTACAAGGCCTGATTTTAGTTTGTGTTCTGCCAGGAAATCTTGTTTAAAACAATTATTCAGTAGCTTAAATAAAATAAAGATGGCAAAATCTTCAAATTGCCCTGTATCAGGAAGGAATTTTAAAAGCACAAAATTAATTACTTTGAATTAAAGCAGTGTCGTGGTTTAAAACCAGTCAGGCAATTCGTTCGCTCACTTCCCCCTCTTTCTTGCCCTCCCCCTGCTCCCAGAGGGACAGAGAGGAGAATCGAAAAGAATGCAACTCCCACGGGTTGAGATAAGAACAGTTTAGTATCTAAGGTATAACACAAATCACTACTGCTACCACCAATGATAATAATGATAAAGGAAATAACAAGGGAAGAGAATACACCACCTCAGCACCAGCCAACCGATAACTTGCCTCCCCTCAGCCCGACGAAGCACCGACCGATACCTCCTCCAACCCCGCAGTCTCCCAGCCCTCCCGGCTAACTTCCAGTTACATCCTGGGCATGACGTGCTGTGGTATGGAATACCTCTTTGGTCAGTTTGGGTCAGGTGTCCTGTCCCTGCTTCCTCCTGGCTTCCCCTCCTCCCTGGCAGAGCGTGAGGCTCACAAAGTCCTTGGCCAAACCAAAACATCCTTGTTATCAGCTCTGTTCCCAGGCCAAAAGTCAAAACACAGCACTGCACCAGCTACCAAGAAGGAGAAACATGACTGCTACTGCTGAACCCAGGACAAGCAGGTAAGTCTGAAAAGCTTAGCTTTGCAGCAGCCATATATATGAAAAGAAGTATTTTTAAGCAAGCCTCTTCTGCTCCCACAGACTCCAGAAGACTCTAACAAGTTGGATACTTTTTTTCCTTAACACATATTATTCCACTACATAGCTCTTTATCTTCCAATTTTTTGTATCACTACACTAAGTCAAAAGGAATATTCTCAAATCTGAATGAGCACTGGAAATTCAGCACACCAGCAAGACTGGTTTTTGACTTCACTTAACATTTGTGATAGTTCTACCCCCTCCCACAATGATTCATTATTTTTAAAACTAACAAAAAACTATTCTTTTAATATGTATGGGAGAACCAACAACCCAGCACAAACAATATTAGACTATTTTTGATTTCCTTTTTAAAGCAATTGTTAAGTCTATGAACATCTATCTATCTGTAAGCTTCTGATTATATCTTTTGGACAACAGTATTTCAAGTATTTCTTACAATGTTTTTAGTTGAAAGGCTATTACTGTTAAACTCTCTTATGTAAAATGTTTCTGGTGCAAATCACAGATGTCAAAAAATTGCATGAAATCTCCTGTTGTTCTAGGTATGAATTTACTGCACACAGAAATTAGTAGTCAAAATATTGAACTTTTCCAACTGGAGCCTCTTCAGAAACAGCTGAGTGAGTGACCTTGATGCCACTGATAACTCAAAAGTATAACTTCACCAATAGGAAAGAACTTAACCAAGAAAACCTCTTCCTCTAAACAAGAAACTTCCCAGCCTCCATACCACTGGCTGGGATAATCCTAAAATAACTGTATTATTCAAGACTAGTTCATATGGCTTTTTTGAAATGCAGTAACACCATACTTAAAATTCAAAGTACTGAGGGAGTGCACTTAGGGTACTTAAAGGTGCAAATCTAGTACTGCATTGCTAAATATTACCTCCTCTGTGCTTAAATAATTCTAAGTAATATAGTTTCTCTAATGTTGATGTAAGTCCAGTTGGTTGAAAAGATTATACAGAATAAAGTAAGGTTTTATCTTAGGGAGTTAATTCTCACTTGAATTATTAAGAATTTTTATATTTAAGTCAACTTCTTGTACAGCTTCTGCGGAATTACTGAAAGATTCTTCTGACTTTTGTCATTTTAACTGAACTGTTAAATTCAGTATTTTTGCTGTATCTTTGGCATTCTACTGAATAATTATTTCCTATTATCAATCAATCATTTATTTGATTGATGTGTAGTGTGAATTGCTTAAAGAGTTTCTTCCCATAGCAATAGATAGTTTTGTAGTTTTTCTACTAGTATCACACAGACCTTGGCACTAAACTTGGCATATCATACTTAATCTTACATATTGGAAAGGTAACACATTTAGTATTTCCACTGATAAAAACACAAGATATGTCTGTACAATGTTTTTTTTCTTAATCCTTGTAACTCAAATTCTACCATCTATCATTTATTAGGTTCACCTGAGAAAACAAAGAAACCAGAAGCTCAAAACTACAAAATCTTTACTCACACCAAACTGACCGAGACATCAGCTTCCTTTTGTTACAGTTTCTTAATTCATCTCACCATCACCCAAACAATGTATCACAACAGTTTCTTAATTAGAGAAAGCCAAGGTTTAAAAAAAGCAGAATGATTCATATCTTATCATTACAGTTCAGTGTCAGGTCAGCAGAATTAAGTAATTATCACTCAAGCTTTTAATACCTTAAATGATGAAAGTAGAAAACAAGTTCACAAAACTTATCAATACATTTCGGCTAAACGAAGCTAAAAACCTCTGGCTGAAAAATACAGCTTTATTGGTAACAGAAACAGAAGTTTTGCTGTTAATCCAGTCAGACTACAGCAAATCAATAAATTCCAAATGAGACTACTATTTTGTTACGGGGCAAATCAGATGTCAAATTGCATGAAATTAAGCCTCTTCCTGAAATTCTCTTTCTAAAAAGCAAATAATCCAAATTTTTAAGCTCTACTAAAATCATGCTCCCTGGCATGTATTTTTTTTTTTAAAAAAAAAAAAAAGATGATCAATCTTGTTCTCAGTGGCAATTCATAACAGCAACAAAATTAATTACATTACAAAGAAATTAACAATTTGTACATTACCTGATGCTGCTCATGCTTCCAGTTTCTGATCCAAGCTTACATCTCTCTAGCTGGCTAGCTACAATCTGACGTTCAGCCTCAAGTTCTCGAGTCAGTCTCTCAAACTGCAGTTCCTGAAAAAAATAAACCATTTGGTTTTACTTCTTTTGAGATTATGAATTTCTGTACATAAAATTATAATTTGTTCAAGAACTGTTAGTATAGTATCTCATAGGAAAGCTTTTGGTTTTTCCTTTTCAAACCCATTCACAGTTCAGATTCCAGTGGCAACACTTATTCATTCATTTACCCTAATGATATATGTCATGGAATGAGACACTTTATCAGAAACGGAATTTCCAAATATACGAAACAATTTAGGCCTACATCAGAATCATTCATAGTTCATGTAGACCTCTTAGTAGCACACAAATGACTTAACAAGCTGATAGAAGTATGATCACAAGTAAGAATAATTTGTGGTACTTAAAAGATGTAAAGTTCTGCAGATCATCACGTGGTGACAAAAGCTTTTGTAGTCAAAAAAGACAACCATCACAGTACACACTAGCAAAATAAACTAAATTGAAGGTGTGTTGATATGTACTGAGGGCAGTTTAATTTAATTTCTGCATTCAATGATACACAGAAGGTAAACTCAAGTAGTTTTAGACAAAAGCTGTGGTAAAAATCCTTCTGCTAATTGAATGTATTTCCTTTTATTCTGTCAAGAAAGCCAAACCAGTTCCACCAGGTAAGACTTATCCGCAAAGCTTAAAAATCTGAAGAGTTTTTTGTTTTATACAAAAGAGCTTATTTTTTTTCGATTAGAAGAAAAGTAAAGGCAAAACCAATACAAGTAAAATCCCCACTACACCACAAAGAGCTGCGTTTGCCACAGATGGCAGCAGTAGTTTTATCAAATACAAAATTGAGACACTTCTAGGGAATGAATGCTTGTTATAAATTTGCCAAATGTTGCTGTGGCTTCATTTTGGTTATAGTTACATGAAGTCATTTTCACATGTAAACAAAAACAGCTTTCTTGCACCTTTCCCTTGGGTTTGTTGAAGGCTGAAAGAGAAATATTTTTGATAATTCACTTGCTAAATCATTCCTGTGTCTACACAAATGCACCCACCATCTTTTTCTCCCTCTTCTTTCAAAAGCTCCCCTAATGGGGAGCTGTGAGAGAAAGTCCCTTGAATAACTCCCCAGCAATGTCTTGCCTGGAAGAAAAACACCCCTGGAAGTTACATACACCAAGTGCCAGTGAAGAATTTGGTATTTGAGAGAAAGAAATAAATGGTTGGAGAGAAAAAGATTCAGAAGTTTTCCTATCTGCTACCTAAAACCACTGACCAAGAAACAAAGGGTAAATGGAGGCATTAAACTTTTTGAATTTCTGGAACAAGGCAAACCGTAACTTAAAAGGAAGAAGGAAATGGCTGGTGGTCGTTCTACCTAATTGAGCTGCATCAGTCCTCTCTGTTTCTCTTGTTACTGGCATCAAATAGCTTGGTGTCCTGAATTGTGAGTCCACACAGGTTCTGTACAGCAGGAAATAGGGTACTGTGTATACTTAAATGGCCACTGAGTATTGGACAAAGCCTACTAAATTCTGTATTTGCTATTCTAAGCAACACTACCCAGAGTACAAGAACACTATCGAGGCAGACTGATGTAAAGAGCAAAACATTGCTGCTCACTGAATGTTAATAGCGCATTAGTAATCACAGTTCATAAGAGTCTCTGCACATTTTTGTAGTACTCAGAAATTACTTTTTCAGTGTTATTTGTAAGCAGGACTATTAAAAAACTACCTAATAAAAATCACTTATTTCATATATGCCTACTTCACAGAGAGCATTTGTCTCTCCCTTAGTAGAATCAATTGTCCGAAAAAATGAAGAGACCGTTGGTCAATTTTTCAAGAGTCATTATTCAAATCCTGGCCTTGTTTGCATAAAATAATACCCTTACAGCAGAAAGGACTGTAACAGAAATATTACTAAAGTTTTGAAGAATTTAAAAACAAAGTGGTATAGTGTTTGTTATGTATGCATGCTTCTGTCAAAGCATGGAAGCACTGAGAAATCCTGATAGTATAAAATGCCAAACAAAACCAAACAGAGCATTAAGTTTACTTTCAAAATAAAAGCAAAAGTTTTCACAGTTATTCTGTTCCACTGCACTGTTTCAGCTACTTGAATCTATTATGACAATGGTATGGATGCACATTCTGATGCTTAGTATATACATTGTCATCCAGCCAGCTTCACTTCCCACCATGCCAGGTGTGGCAGGTCAGAGATGTTCTTTGGCATGGCCTACCAGAGGGCACTTTTCTACCCACCTAGTGAGAAAGTGCAGCTGTTCTCATAACCTTGCAAAGAGAACCTAAGAATCACCTCACATCTGCCTTTTCCCAGTCATGTAACTGATTGTGTCCTTTTACTCTAGTAGGTGTGCAACCAACCTCTGTCCAGCTCCCTTTAGTCCATGCTATCCCAAGTCAAATAAATATAGAAATGCCCCCAAACTTGTATTACTGAAATACTTGAACAGCAAATATTCTTTTGTCTTTTTCTTCTGCTATCTGGAACAATCTCAAGGTCCTTTCCAACCATTGTATGATTCTGTATCTTCTCGTATATTTTCTATGTTTTGTATTTCTTCAGTTAAGCATTCCAGATGACTACTTTCCACACAATTCAGCATTTTCCTAACTTTTATGTCATGATTACTTCACCTACAAAAGAGTTTTTGTTCGTCTCCAAAATATACTCTTCTACTCTTGAGTCTGTCATTTATCTTTCCTTCCTACTGTTCCCTTTCTGTTCTTTTCCAGATTCCTTCTTTCTTTTATTTCCTAGTATACTTCACGACTCATCCTCCACTAATATTTCAAGCCTCCTACGCAAATTACTACTCAGACAAATGTCCTAGAAACATCAGTTTAAACAGCCTCTCTTTTGGTAATTGTGCCCTTATAGATGGAACTCAGTTCTTAAGATATAGAAAGTGTAACATAGTTTCACTGCCCTCGCTATTCAAGTCCTACCCTGCAGAGATGACTGGAAAAGGACAGTTGTGTTTATGTTCCTCCTCCAGAAGGAAACACAGACATGCTGGATCACTTCAGAAGAAAAATTCTCTAGGTTTCTAATGCATGAAAATGGCTATAATAGCTGAACAGTAACTTCATTACTAGCTTGATTTAATTGCTGCTGTTTCTCACTTAACTATCTTCTGTCAGGTGCTATCAGAAGTTAGGGATGGAAGGAAGGAGATGAAAGGAGGAGGGGTGGGATATGTGAAGGGGCAGAGCCAAACAATTCTTACCTCAGAATTATCTTCTACACTAAATTTAACAAACAACCATGTTAGGTAGTCCCTTGTATGATGGCAAGATTGCCTTTAGAATGAAAGAAGAAAAGAAGAACTCAAGCAAAAGTTGTGAAAGTCTTCTATCCCTCCATACCAAGAATCCCTGGCAGAAGACTAATTAATAAGCTTCCTTCACTTCATTCAGAAAGCAGTGAGACTGACTAATATTTGAATAAATCCATATGTTTAGATTTCAAGCAGCTGTCACAGTACCAGGAGACAGACACTAGAAATATTATTTGCTTACGTTTTATAAAAATAACTACTGAACCTGACTCCATCATTTGTCTTACTTATTCTGTTTACAGTCATTTTCACCAGTTCATGCCATGTTGTGTTATCTGCACAACCTTCTATTATTTGTCTGAATCAAGCTAATCGCAACATCAAAATTAAGAACAAATTCCTACCCATTGCTTATGCAAATCTGCTGTCAAGACAATTGCAGAATGAAGAACTGCAGAAACTACCTCACAACAGCAAAATTAGTTTAAGTAATGTTGTGTCAAGTGCAACTTCACAGACTGTGTTACACAGGGCAATAGTGCCAAAGCAAGTGCACATGCACAGGCACTACACTGTGAAATGACCAGTCTGGCAATCCTTGGCACCATAAAGGGTGTGGGAGTGGGAAACCAACAGAAAGATTAGGCATAATGCTGCAAGTAATCCACAGAAATCACTCAAGAGAGCAGCTTGGAAAAGGAGGAACATCATGATAATGTTATCAAAATGGTCTGAAGTGATAAAAAGACCATGTAACTGCTAGGGCCTGAAGAAATATATGCTTAAAAGTGGTGTTTGTTCACTACCATAAGTTTTTCTGTAAAAAATATTCATTATTCCACAGACAGCAATTGGACATATTCGCCTTTTCAGTACGATTTATGTTTTATCTACCCTCTGCAGCCACTAAAATGTCAAACATTAAATAAGACTTGAGTCAGGTCATACATTTCACAGTGGTCCAGAAACTGAATAAGCCTGATTGAAAAGTTCACAGCCTGTGGACAAGGTTATGAACTCCTGAGCTCAGGGTACACCAAGTAAGAGGGTATTTGGTTATTTTTATGCTTTGTACCTGCCACGTGGTCTGTGTTGACCCATGTGAATGTTGGGAGGGGTAAAACAGATCAAAAGATATTTGGCAGATACTCAGAATGGATCTCACTTTACTCTGTCCTTTGTAATCTTAAAGTAATCCTTCACTCCTTTCACACAGAGATGTATATTGAAGCTGAGCAAAAGACACAGCAAAATCTGTAGAGACAGTAAAAAGCAGCTGATAAATAAAAAATAAAAAATCTAAATTTCAGCTGAACAGCCTTATTGAATTCCCAAGAATCTTAAGGTCATAACATTAAAAGAAGAAAAGTGTTTAGCTTTTGACTGTAAATACGCTACATAAAACCAAATTGTGCATTGATGATCATTTGAATCTTAAAATACAGATAAATAACAGCACTGAGGTAAGGCTGGGAATCCCTGGTGAGATGAATAGAGAAAGCCTGATTACAGCTACACAAACAAATAAATCATCTCCTGGATTGAAACCTCTCATAAGAGCATCTTAGAAACCACAGAACTTCCTAAAGTACATTGGCTGCAGAAATGCAGAACTCTGGTTCTAACTTGCTGTAACCTACTAAACCAGAAAAAGTGTACCTCAGTGTCACAGGTAATATGTGTATATTGCTATGCACATCCTACGGCATCCTGCATAATTCCATGTACTGCACATGATAAACTCCAAGTAAATGCCATTACTTAGTGTGGTGTTGGCAACAAGCCATTCTTAACCTATCATACTGGACACACATAGGCAGATAGAATTGGGGCACATACTTCCTGAGGAAATCATCAAAATCTAGGAAGTTTAACTTGGCAGGAATGTAGGGACAGCATCATACACAAACCAGACCTGACAGCCCATCCTGTAACTAGAAAGAAAACAGAATGTCTTGATGCTTTCAAACAAGATATAAACGTCACTAGCAATACCCCTATCCATCTAACACTGAATGCTGTTCAGAAGCTTTAAAACTGGGCTTTAGAACACAGCATTTGATTTTCCAGCTTCTCTACCTTCTCCATTGCTGGACTGCATTTTCACTGGTACTTTTTCATTGGATTGTTTCATTCTTCCCTTTCAATAAATAAAATGGGGGGAGAGGAGGGAAAAAGCTCACAACAAGCTAATACGCAGATGAGCAGAGAGGTGGCAAATTCAGAAACTCAGTGGTGGGCATGTTGTTGCAGGCTCTTAATGGAGGCCAAAACCCTTAAGATTTAGGAAAAAAAAAAAAAACAAGGAAAAAGAAAGGAAAAAGTCTTGTTAGAACTCTGACTGCAGCTATGTTCAACTGCAAGTTTCCAGATAGCACCAACCTTAACGAAGCATTCATACATTGGAGGGTAGGACTCCATTCAGAGAAACCCTGAAATTTTGGAGGAACAGGCCAACCATAGTGCCATGAAGTTCAAGAAAGGAAAATGAAAAATCCTTCATGGAGGAAGAAATCCCATGTAACAGTGCAGCATATCCACAGAAAAGATCTGAAGGTCTGGCTGACAACAAGTTGTGACTCAGCAGTGCATCCCTGTGGCGATGATGGCCAATCACTTATTTCACTGCACTAGCAAAACTGCCACTAGCAGAACAAGGAAGTCATTATTCCATTTTATTTGGTACTCCTGAAGCTACATCTTTAGTACAGTATCTGGTTCTGAGCCATGAAGACATGACAAGATTTTGAAGCAAGACCACCAGAGGGCCACAAAGATGGTTAGAAGACTGAAGCACATAGAATGTTATACAAGAAGCTGAAGGAATTTGGCTGTTTAGCATGGAAAAGGGAAGGTCTAGGGAGGATCTAATTGCAGACTCTTACTTCTTAACAGGGGATTATTGTCTTGCTGATAGGTGGCGTTAAGGGGTGCTGAAGAAGTTCTGGAAAAATGGGAGTAGCCAGTGGAAGAAAAGAAGTATGTTTGGGGAGAACAGAACAGGAGACATGGGGAAAAGAAGGGATGAAATATGAGTTAAGTAAATGAAAAATCAGATGTGAGCGAGGAATGTGTACCTGCAGCTCAGAAAGCCAACTGTATGTTGGGCTACATAAAAAGAAGCCTGGCCAGCAGGTTGACAGAAGTGATTCTCCCCCTCTACTCTGCTCTTGAGACCCCACCTGGGGTACCGTGTCCAGCTCTGGGGTATGGACCACAAAAAAAGACACAGACCTGTTAGAGTGAGTTCAGAGGAGGGCCACAAAAATGGTAAGAGGGCTGGAGGACCTCCTGGAAGACAAGCTGAGAGGGTTGGGGTTGTTCAGAAGAGACAACTCCGTCCTCTTCTGAATAACCCCAGCTGTGAGAGAGAGAAGCATTGAAGCTAGATCTGCTTGGAGGTCTCTTTTAACCTTATTTTTCTATGATCCTAGAACTGCTGAATTCTGGAAATTTTCCCAAGGCTTTATACCAACCCTTATTATAAGAGGTCAGTGGCTATCAGATTCTCTGATCATCAACATCACCTTTACACAGACACATTTGATTTAATCTAAGTGCTAGTATTTTAGCAGCCTCAACCTGCATTCCTCCAGCTTACTCCTTACACCTGATCTCAGGTTTTAGCAAACCCATGTTTCTTTATAAGAGATTAGCATGGCATCTGGGCTATTATGCATATGGATTATTTACGGGTTATAAAACTAGTTTGACTGATTATAGTGTTTAGAAATTTACTATTCCTTCCTTTCCATGTAAGATTACCTCAGAGAAGCCCCTTTCATGCTTTTAACAACTTTTATAGAAATCAGACCCTATTTAATTTTCTATTTTTAGGCCTCTGATACAAACGAGGTCACAAATGCATTCAGTTGCACGTTTCAGCAGTCCAGGCACACTGCCCTATTCCTCTGTGAGTTACAGGCAAGCCTTGCTCTCGGAAGGCAAGCTGCCCAATTGCCTGGACTTCTGTTCCTAGGAAAATTGTATTATTTTTTCTCCAGCACAATCACCAAAGTTATTCAGATTATCTCCATTTTTCTGTTACAAATTGCCTGGTCCTTTTTTATCCCATTTTTTTCTTCCCTCTGTTTTGTATTCAGCTTTAGTCTTTCTGCTCAGTCCTTTCTTCTCACCAGCTTTTGCATCCCTTGCCAACACTTCCAATGGTTTATCACCCACCATGATTGCTGTGCTATTCCACTTTCTCCCATGTAAACTACTTCAGTCCCCTAAGAAATAAAGTATAAGTAAAAGCCTTGGAGTGTTAGGACAGGATTAGAAATACCAAGAGCTTTCTAATCTCATACTTTCGCTTCTCCACCCTCTGCAGCAGCAATTTAAAGAGGATGTAAGATAAATTAACTTTCTAACTCACTAGCTTTGACTTGCTTTAGGGCTTATTGTTATTCATTGTAAAGCTCAATGTGGGAGCAAAACAAAACCTCAAAGATGATGAATCTTCTCCAAGGAGAGTGAGAGAAAAAGACATGGAGTTTGGTAACAAACCCTGACTCTTCAGCGTTACACTAGCTTGTAATTCTCCTTTACTTCTCAGTTGCCCAGGCACAAACATTTACTATGTCTTAAGTTGAAAAGGGTAATTCCATTTAAAGTAGCCATTTTTGGAGCCTGACTTTGAATGCTCGGTAAATCTAATGTATCAGACAGAAAACTGGGCTAATGTCTTTAATCTCGATATCCCAATACACATCTGTAGGGCAATTTTGTTCTGAAAAGAGTAATACAGTCCTGCTGCAGCTGGAAGATGCTTTATTATGATGTAAAAAATGTTTGTGTGGTTTAAAGGCCCATGAAAAGCTAAGGAAATGAAAGAATGGGGTTTCAAAAAGTGAAACTTGTAAAAATGCTCTAGACACTGAAGCACTAAGAAAACCTTTCTTGATTCTGACAACATACTCAGCTCATAGTCTCCCTTTCTTCTCTCGTCTGATCTGTGGTCTGATGGGCATTATGCCAAGATGCTACAGAGGTGTCAGTATACACACCAACATATGTGGATACCAGTAACACACACCACTTTTTCTGCAGTCTATCTACATGTTTAGAGAGCTGAAATCTTCTCTGGCATTTTATTCATGGGGTTCAAGAGTTTCCTGTTTATACATCTCTAAAATAGTTCTCTCTTCCAGAATTTCGGAGACACACTCCATCCCAGGCATTAAGTGCAGATGAAGAGCCAGCACTACAAATTCTTAGCTTTACAGTTGTCCATTATGGTCCAAGAGATTAGAGACATCTAGTACCCTCCTCTTTTCCAGCTTCCACTGGAGAAATTGTTCTGGTGCATGATTTTCTCTTTTGATTTTCCTTGCCTTGTAAGAGAGACTGATTTCTCAATCCATAGACAGGCTGTCAGTGCAGCATATCCAAGAACAGACTCCATAATTTGCAATTATCGTTGAATCTCTGAATTAATTAGGCTACTAGAACTGGTTACTGCCATACGTAGCTGGCCATTACCATGCTAGTAAGGGATTCAAAAGTTATCTAACAAAGCAAGATAGGTTTTTGCCTTTTTTTTTTTTTTTTTTTAATGGTAACCTACTGCATGCAAATCAATACCTACAGAATTGTTTTTTCTTGTCTTACAACTGATAACCTAGAACCGTGATTTTCTGTTTTGCACAACTCAGTTTGCTACGCTAACTGAATGTGGATGGACTTTCAAATTAAAAGTTAACTTTAATAGCCTTCAACAGCCTAAACTACTGTCCTGGGTTCAGCAGCAGCAGTCAATTTTCTCTTTCTTAGTAGCTGGTGCAGTGCTGTGGTTTTTACTTTCAGCCTGGGAACAGCGCTGATAACACCGATGTTTTTAGTTGGTGCTCAGTAATGTTCACTCTGACCAAGGACTTTGTGAGTCTCATGCTCTGCCAGGGAGGAGGGGAAACCGGGAGGAACCAGAGACAGGACACCTGACCCAAACTAGCCAAAGAGGTATTCCATACCACAGCACGTCATGCCCACTATATAAACTGGGGGCAGTTACCTGGAAGGGTTAGATCACTGCTCGGTTGGGCTGGGTATCGGTTGGCAGGTGGTGAGCGGTTATATTCTCTTCCCTTGTTTTTTCCCTTATCATCATTATTATTGGTGGTAGCAGTAGTGGTTTGTGTTATACCTTCGTTACTGGACTGTTCTTATCTCAACCTGTGGGAGTTACATTCTTTCAATTCTCCTCCCCATCCCTCTGGGAGTGGGGGGAGGAACATGGGGGGAGTGAGAGAGCAAGCTGTGTGGCTGGGCTTAAACCACGACAGCTATGCTTTTGGATCTTTCCTTTTTTATTACGTCTTCTATCACAAAGAAGAGAACTAGTAAAATAATCAGGCAATTCATTCCTTTTCTGGCTACCCTGCAGACATACCACAGATACAGAAAATTCCCAACAGATTCATATTGTTCTTTATGAAAGAGAAAAGCAATTAGTAATGAAAATGTTAGTTTTAAGAACTAATGTTATGATCTTATTCTCATAATAGCTCATCTTTTGAACAAAGTAAAAAGGTTTTCATAATGAAATTACAGCCTAAAAGTTACCTGTTTGAAAACAACTAGGTAAGGAACACGCAGTTCAGGATAACATTCGTACTATGGGCAAAGATAGCAAAAGAGCTTAGAATCAAATTATATAAACAATATTACTGAATAGAAAGAACTTGTATGGGTTGACATATGGGTTGACAGTATGGAGTTGGCAGTACTGGCTGTCCATCAAGGCAGAGACATATCTTTTGAAAGAAGGATATAAAGTGTGATAGTTCTGGGAGTCTTCAATTTCAAAAGACAGGCATGGCGCATAGACTGAATTTTGGACACTATCATAGACAGCTGCTTAGGATGCATTCCAGTACTTACAGGGAGCCTACAAGAAAGCTGGAGAGGTACTTCTGAACAAGGGCATGTGGGGATAGAACATGGGAAAATAGCTTTAAAGTGAAAAGAAGGAAGATTCACATTAGATATTGGGAAGCAAGTCTTCACTATGAGGGTGGTGAGATACTGGCACAGACTGCCCAGAGAAGTTGTGGCTGCCCCATCCCTGGCAGTCTTCAAGGCCAGGTTGGACAGAGTCTTTGGTGACATGGTCTAGTGGAAGGTGTCCCTGACCATGGCAGGGGGTTGAAACCAGATGATCTTTAAGGTGTCTTCCAACCCAAACCATCCTATGATTCTATGCCAACAAGAAATATATAATTCTTGACTTGGTCTTGGGCAATGTACAAAAGATGGTTTGACATCTTGAAGGAGAGAAGCCCTTCTTTTAAGTGATTATTCTGTGCCCAGATCCAACATCCTTACAGAAGGCAGAAAATCTGCCAGTTATGAGCCACATAAAGTACACAACAAAAAAAATCAAAGTCTGTTTAAACCTAAGAATTATTAAGTCCTCATAGGCAGCACAGAAATGACTTGATACCCCCATGCTGGAAGTACATAGCCAATGATGTGTGTCAAGAAAAGCTTAAAATAAAACAAGAAGTTAGCAGAGTTAAACAGGAGGGCAAAGGAAGTCATTAGAAACAAAAATGCTCTTTCTGAAACTTGAAATCATCTTCCAGTGATGAACATGAAGGGCCATAAATGCTGGCAGGTTAAATGCAAAAACTCAAGATTGCACAATATGGTTCTAAGGGACAAATAACCAAAAGCATTAAGGAAAACAACAAATCTTTCTTTAAATGCATCAGGAGCAAGAAGCTGCCTGGAGAGTCTGTAGAGCCACTGGGTTATCAGGATATAAAAGGGCTCATTGAAGAGAAACTAAACAAATCCTTCAGAAAAGTTTTTGCTATTTCATGGGAAATTCCTATGCTAAGAACCCACTGAGGGAGTCTTATCTGAGAACTGCCTGAAATTGAAGTGACTGTAGAATAGGTCGTGAAATTGACAAACAGTAACAAATTGGAAGATCAGACAGCATTCACTGAAGAGTTCTGAAGGAACTAAAAAATACATGGCTTAAAACAGATGTAGTACCTGAGAACTGAAAGATACTAAGTGCAATGCCAGTTTCCAGGAAGATCTATAGGATAGTATCTGTAAAAGCAGCAAGCCAGCCAGTCCTTATCAGGGGAATTAGTGGAGCCTATAACATGGACAATGACATAAACATAAACTATTTATCCAGAAAGTTTCTGTAAGGAGAAGTACCTTCTTAAATAGGTGGTCAAGACTAGAAATAAGTTGTAAATTCCCACACTTGAAGGTATTGTTCTCCCAACAGGCAGGGTACTCAACAAAACAACCACACACTAGCCCTGCAACATGCACAGTTTATTAAATAAGCATACTAAAACATGCACACTAACACGCTATATATCTATATATATAGTAAAAAAGAACAATAAAGCAAATCAGATATATATATAAGTAAAGCACAGAGGAAAATTAGGAACGCACCAAATCATTACTTCATAGACAGAAAAGAGATGAAGAAGAAATACGTCACCACTTACCACCAAATCACCATCCAGGCCTACACTTCAAGCTGAGAAGCCCCATTACAGCCAATGCTGGGAGACTCAGGTAACTCGGAAAGTTTCTATGCAGTGCATCCACCCATAGGTGAGGCTTCAGATTCAGCTACAAGAGGGTCCTGCTTTTGTACCCTCAGAAAAACAACTGGCTTTATGCCAGCTCTGTAATTCTTTACTCGCAGGGCCATGCAGTTTCTCATGATCTCACTGCTGTCCACACTGACAGCGTTTGCCAGGCACCCCAGTGCAGCCAAGTATGAAGGTCACAGAACAGCATCACACCTATATTTTCCTGCCTCATTTCAATGAACAGTCACAATGAACATAAACATATAAATTCTACCAAATACACTTTGACAAAAACATATTTTGTTATGTCCTTCAGTCATGAGAGGGAACCAGCTCTCAGGTAGGTTCCCATCCATTACAGGTGTCCAACAGTGAAGTTCTGGTTCTGTGTTCCACATTGTTCAATACATATATAAATGACTTGAAACAAGGAGTGAAAAACAGGGTGACCAAGTCTGGCAACACCACAAAATTATGCAGGATGGTAAGACTGAAGGGCAGAAGCAGAGAATTCTATAAGGATGTTTTCACAGCCTGAAAAAGCAAGACACAAATTGGGAGATTTAATACCCTGCAGATAAGCAGAAGGTGATCCTCATGGAGCAAAACCAAATTTCACATACCCTTCAACTTCCTGGAAATGCTTCCATGAGTTACATACTTTTCCCCAGAAACATAAGGCTCACCAGCCTGTAGCTTCCTAGACCTACCTTTCTGCCCTTTTTGCAGCCGGCTGCAATATTTGTTCTTTTCCAGATATATGGGATTTCCCCTTACTTACATGACCCTTTAAAGACGTTAAGTAGTTTTGTGATCGCATCAGCCAAGTCTCTCATCAGCACCCTCAGTTGAACCTTATCAGGAGCTGTACATGTCCTGTTTCTACAGATGGTCCCTCATTTGACCCTCCTCTGTGAGCAGTGGTTTGTCATTTGCTTCATCATTGCTTCCTGACATAGAGATTTGGGGCCTGACATTACCTGTGAAGACAGGCCGAGTGCTTCAGCCTTTCCTGTATCATTTTTTTATGAACTTCCTGGCCCTGTTCAGCAACAGGTCTACATCTTGCTTGTACTTCTGGCTTCCTACTAACATACCTCCAGAAACTTTTATGCTATTCTTGTCATCTCTCAATAGCTTGAGCTCCAGCTGAGCTTTTGCCTTCTTAATTGCATCTCTGTACGCTGAAGCAGTATTTCTATACTCCTTTATGGGAGTTTGCCCCTGTTTGCACTGCTCTAGTGCTCTTTTTTAATTTGAGCTCATTTAGTTCGCTTGGTGTTTTTCCAACCAAATTCTTTTTATATCTCCTCCTTTTCCTGCTTAGGGGGATAGCTGCTCTTGGGCTTCAGGAAGCAGCTGTATTGGGAAATCTCTCAAAATTCCTGAGCTGCTACAAGACAGACTCCCATTGGATCCCTCCTAACAGCTTCCTAAATGTATTGAAATCTGCTCCTCTTAAGTTCAGGTCTTCATTTTATCGCTTGTCCTTCTCAAGACCCTTGGCCTCTCCACTCCTACAATTGCTGCCGCCAGCACTGCTGTTGACATACGTATTTTCAAACATGTCTTTAATAGTAAGCATTCAGTCCAGAGGAGCACTGTTCCTAGTTGGCCCATCCACAGACTGCACTAGGAAGCTGTCCTCTGCACACGCTGGAAATCTCCCAAATTGCTTAGGAACCCCTGTGTTGCTTTCCCAGTAAATATCAGGATGGTTGAATTCCCTTTTGAGAACCAAGGCCTACAGGCCTGAGGCCTCTTGGAGGCCAACAAATAAGGCTTCATTCACCTCCTCTTCCTAATCCAGGTCTGTAGCAGAAACCACGAGGTCTCTCTCAGTGGTTCTTTGACACAAAAACACCCTAAAGACCACAGCTGACCTCTATTTATTAAAAATGTTCTTTTACACAGAGCAGAACCCTTTCTTCTCTTCTACCCAACCTCTACTGTTTTTCCTTATGGTCTTAATGGTCTATCGCAGGAGTCCAGACACATGAGCTCTCTCACTGAGTTACTGTAATCCCAACAACACTCTAACTCTGTGACTGTACAAGGAACTTCATTTCTTCTGTTTTCTTCCCAGCGTGTGAGGGTTGTTGCACAGGCACTTGAGACAATGTGCCATCTGTTCCCTCTCTCTGAGAGGAATGCAGCAGCCTCTCCTATGGCTTTGCTCCACACATGCTTTCACCTTGTCCCCTCCAGCCTTGATTTTCTCCACTCTGCCTTAACCTTCCTTTAATATCCACTTCACTGCTCCCCCGTCTATTGGTAAAGGAACCCTTGCACTTCTTTGAAATCTAGATCTCTTCAATCTGTGTATCAGAGTCCTTTGATTATGGAAGGAGAAACCCTCTGGTTCCAGTTACACAGCTAGGTGTTGACCTAAACTTTATGCCTGCTTTTGCCTGCATTCTTCCCTGGCAAGACTGAGGAGAAAACAACCTGAGCTTCTGTCTCCTCTAACACCAAAAACTCTGTAGTCCAGGTTATTTTTTTCCCAGATCATGCTTTGTAGTATCATTGGTGCCCACCTGGGAGAGTAGCAAGTCCTTGGACTCGGTGAGTCTTGGTTGTCTATCTGCACAGGATTGCAGCTGTATTTTAACTCCAAGCAAGCAGCAAACTTCATATGACTTTGTGTCAGGTCATCAGATGTGTGACCTCCGTTTACCACAGAGAGGAGATTCCTGCTGTTAGTACTACTTTTCCCTCACAAGTTAGACCTTCTGAGCTGTTGGTCTGGTTGTCCTTTCCAGGGTAATGTGTTCATCCTTCCAGGCTATTCCCAAGACTCCGGATCCATTCTTCAATTGAAATTTTCCAGATGAAGAGAAAGGTGCCTCGGGTCACAAGCTTCCAGGGTGTCTTGCTCTGTGCATTGCTATTCCTCCCCTATTTAAGCTTACTTCTGGTCTTGCGCTTTGCACACCAAGCCCTTTGCTTTTACCCCTGCAGCATCATTGCTTGACATCCTATTGGTTTCCTGCTCAGTTTCCCTGCTACAGAATAAGCTGCCAAGCTCTACAGGTCCTACGCCTGCCAGCTTCGTGGCCCACTAGGCAACAAGTCCAACATGTGAGGTCCCCACCCCATTTAGCCCAGCAAGGAGTACCAGGCTCTCCCCACTGTCCCTCACCTGAATGGCCACATCCCCACTCAGGATGGTCAATGCCCCTGTAATCCTAGGAACAGCACTATGGACTGACACAAGTGTCATGTCACTACTACTTGATCACCTGCTTTCCTACCTAGACAGCACCAACAGTCCCATGGCACTGAATAAATTCATGGTGTGCCAGCATCTTGGAAATCACATGAAGTTCTGTTCTTCCCACATCTGAAATGATGTGGCAGAACTGAAGAGATAGAAAAAAGGGCCGCAGGGATAACGGCTTCTGTAAAAGCAACTATGAAGTTGGGAATCTTCAGTCTGGAAAAAAGACACCTTAGGGAGGACAAAATCCCACATGGCATATTCACTAACTCTTCCAAAACAAGTAGGACACATCGAATGAAGCAAATAAGAGCCAGACTTGAAAAGAGATGAAAGAAGATTGTTCTTTATGTAACAGGCACGCTTTTGATGGTTACTGAGCACGTCGTATCTTCACTGGGTTCTGGAAATCTGAAAACAGGTGGCTTTTGAGTATTAGGCAATGGTATCATACATTCTTGCCCTGTTCTCAGTCTGCCCACAGTACATATTTATGGTCTTCAGTGGAGACAAGTTGTCCAACTAACAATGGCCATTCTCATTAGTGAAACATACATTTATTGATACAAAACAGAAACCAGAAAACATAATGAACCCTTTTTTTTTTTTTTTTTTAATATAAAGCCATATTTTCATCCATAACACATCCAGCTTGGGAATCCAGGCTATCCTTCCAATAAAACACAAGAGTTTTGCTATTGAGAACTCAAACAAACAAACAAACAAACAAGACTTTGCACTACTTATTCTAAGTAAAATGGTGAATGGAACAAAAGAATACTGGACTAGATTTGTGGTTATGGCTCTGGGAGATCAAACGCACAATCGACACTTGCTGCACTCCAGAATTACCAAGCCTCAGTAAAATAACAGTGCTGTTTCCACAATTATAGGACGAATACCAGTTCAAAGACCAGTCAGTTGCCACGAAAATGCGTTCAGGAAGCTGCTGGTAGACTAAAATGGACAGAAGTATCTCTACAGAGATGTTCCTTACAGGAGGCATACCAGATTTACTGCTGTGATACAATTCCAAAATAAGAAAGCCCCAGGAATCATTACTACTTTCACTGAATTGAAAGAAAGGAAAATGAGAGAAGAGACTAAAAATAATGAATGAATCAATTTGTTCAAAGTTATTTCATTAACATTACTGTGGAAGTCATCTGAAATTCAAGCCCTTATTACAGCAAAACACCATGATCAAAATTGTATCTATCTGCTTGTGAAGAATGCTGGAATCCTCTAGCAGTGTTGATAACCCCAGCAATTTTGTCCAAGATCTGTCACACACAATGCACTTCTCTAAAGCCCTTGACGCTTAGTCCTACAAGCAGGTAGGAGCTGCAACTCTCTTTTCAGAACAGACTGATTCATGATACCACAGTATTGAAAAGAAAAGGCAAAGTAAAAAAAAACAAGCCAGCACATACTGAATTTTAAATGTAGTGCTCTACGTGAATTTAATGGCAGAAAGAGAGTTTGAATTGATTTTCAGCCCTGGTTTCTGAGCTGTGTTTTACAGTCATATCTGTTCTCTTCCCCTGCCCCCCCATGTTGAATGCGAGGTCTCTCCCCGCAGTGGGAACTTGGACTGGGTAAAATGCAGGCTCTCTCCTCCCCACACCTGGCAGCGGCTGAATGCCACACACATTCCCCCTTCTGTGACTGCAGGCACCGTTTCCATGGCAGCGCCAGGAAAACCACTCCAAACCGGTCGGAGTCGGGAGGCAAGGAGAAGCACCGGCCGCAGCAGAGCTCCCTCTTGCCTCCCTGCACAAGGCACTCTGAAATCACGGCTAGGAACGAAGCTGGTCACGCAGCCTGGGAGAGACTGAAGGCACCGGCAGCACCACGCAGCATAGAAACTTCCTTTCATGTCTGATGAGAGCTGCTGTGGCTCACACGCGATACAGCGGTTCGAGTGCCCGGCTATGCAGGTAAGTAGGAGTTCTGCCACGGCCGGCAAGCGTTCAGCTGATCTCCCCTGCCGTGACCTCTAATAGCATGTTGTCTGTGATCCTATGGTAGATATATTTCTGGTTGCTCCCTGGTTAAGGGGAAGTAGTGATGTGCACTTGCCATAAATTGAAGCAGCACGAGGGCACCTCATCTTTTTTTACTTCACCAATCTCCTATACATGGTTCTAAAGTCTTACCTAAATTTTTCAGAATTTTAGGATCATGATTTTTTGGGGATTATTTTGTTCAAGCCATACTATTTGCACAGCTGAAGGTCTCAGAGACAGAAATCAGATGAAATGTGACACTTCTGAATGATCTTCACTAGCTTGAAATAATGAGAATCTGGAATTGCAATCTGTATTTGCAAAACGAATCAAAGACACAAGATTACTCTGGCCACTTCCAAATCCCAACCTGCACACAAACCACAATGCAATATATCAGCACCATGAATAGTCCCTAACCATGCTTGGCAGGCATCTTAAGGATCACATAAGGTTTCAGGGTGAAAAGGACATGTGGAAATCATCTGGTCCAAAACTCCTGCTCCATCAGGACCACATACAGCCAGTTCTCCAGAAGCACGTCCAGGCAGCTTTTGAATACCTCTAAGGAAGGAGACTCCATAACCTCTCTGTGTAACTTGTCTCAGTGCTCAATCACCTGCACAGTGAAAAAGCATTTCCTGATGTTCAAATGGAGTCTCTTGTGTTTCAGTTTGTGCCCACTTGCCCCTGGTCCTATCCCAAGGTACCAGAAAAGAATCTGACTCCCTGTTCTTTGCACCCTCCCTTTAGCTGTTTATAGATGTTGATGAGATCCCCCTCAGCCTTCTCTTCTGGCTGAGCAGCCCCAGCTCTCTCAGCCTTTCCTCATAGGAGAGGTGCTGCGGTCCCTTCATCATCTTTTGAAGCCCTTCTCCTCATACCCTCCAACATGTCTGTATCTGTCTTTAACTGAGAAGCCCAGAACTGGACACAGTGCTCCAGGTGTGGCCTCACCAGTGCTGAGCAGGGAAGAAGGATCACCTCCCTCGACCTGCTGGTAAAACTCCTCCTAATGCAGCCCAGAATACCGGTGGACACCTTTGCCACAAGGGCACATTGCTAACTTATGTTCAACTTGGCATTCACCATGACCCACAGGTCCTTTTCTACAAAGCTGCTTCCCAGCTGGGTGGCCCCAGCCTGTACAGGTGCCTGGAATTAAGGAGCATACTTCTGTCCGCAGCTAGCACTGCCAAGGTTACTGAGGCAAACATGTCACCCCAGAAGCAGGAAAGTTTGACTGGACTTTGCCACACACACACAGTAGTGTAATTTCCTGTGACATTAAAATTCATCTCCTTCCCTGAATGAAACAGGAGAATTTTTATGAGTTTTCCCATTCTGACAAGTGTGAGAGGTATAGCCTCTTCCTTGTGTGCCTGAGGATAGGAATAGATAGGATGTCCATTTATACAAAAAATTATATGGGAAACTGTATTTTTTATTTTTTCCTGAATTGATCATGGAAAATCCATCTTGGTTTATCTTACAAGGTTCATTCTTCTCTGCTCACAGACACTCTCCAATTTCAGTAATAGCCTGTCCCATGCAGAGCACTAAGTTTCCCTATTCTACCTGAGAAGCTACACTGGATATAGTCCTGAGATGACTTAGCTGTATAAGCCTGGCTCTTTGATCCAGACTCTTTTGAGGAGAGTCTCAGCAACCTGGAATACACAAGTATCAGCAACATTTGCAATGCTAAACTGTAAGATTAGAAGAAAGACTACTTAATTTTCCGGGCCTGTTCTGTGGTCTGTTCCTTGTGTATTTTAGATTACCCAATCACCTGGCAAGCAAAATGTGACATCAAACTGATTACTTAGCAAGTGCTGGAAATTTATAAAGTAATTTCCTCTTTGCCTTAAAAAGGAAGAGTACATATTTAGCATGCCAAAGTCAGGATTTTAAGCCAAAGCTTTTATATTATTGTGTTCTTTCCCCATTTCTTGATTTCTAATTGGTAAAGACTGATTTTTTTCATATTACATAGCTGGCAAAGTATATATCATTTCCAAAGCAAAGACACTGGAATTACAATGAAAGAAATAATTTAATGGGATGCACTGACTGTAGTAACTCTATTTCACTTCCTCAAACAAGAGACTGCATTGACTGAGAGAGACATTTCTCTGGCTCATGTCCATTACAGAGCAAAGTCAGAAAGAGAGAGACAGAGTGGAAGAAATACAGCATTCCCTCCTTTGAATACATTCAATACATTTGCAACAATGTTTGGGGTGTCTTTGACAGCATCATCAGAATATAAATTGTCTCTAACCACTGTCCACATTTTTATTCTTTTTACTGGGAGAGAGCAAACCCCTCCATAACAGTGTAATCCCACTTAAAGACAAGGGTTTTGAAAATGTAACCCTTAAAACTCAGCTCCCTTCCCTTTAAGCAGCTTTGCATCTCCCCATTGCAGTTTCTATCTTTTGTTCTTCCAGTTCATGTTCAACATAAGAAAGGAGTAGGGAGTCCTTTCAGATTCAGTCCTACAATAAGCATAATGTATACTGCCTCAACAGCCAAGAGGAGCCTGGAAAACCAGCCCTAATTCTGCTATGAAGCACTGGCAGCTTGATTAGTCAGGACTGGACAGAGGGGAGCAGAACCTCCTCGAGCAGTGCTGAAGAGCATATCTATGGTTTGGTTTGGTTTTCTGTTTGTTTTTTTTTTTTAATTGTTTTTATTTTAATTTCCTTTTCTGAATTAACAGAGCACATCTCCCACTCCAGTGAAACTGGCTTTGTACCTCCTAGTGAGTTTACAGGCAGTTTTATCCACACCACTACTTTAGGCATGTTTGGTACCACCTTCATCCATCTACTTCTTGTGAAGAGAGGGTGACTGGACTCTCTGTAGCAACTGAGTACACATGGCTGTGGATACAGGACTTCAGGCAAATCACATGCAACTATGTTTTACCTAAACAAAACACTCTACAGTTAGAATCCCACTACGATGACGGCTACAAAATTACTTACAGTAAAACAAACTTGAGCCCGAGAAGCAGTCACGTGAGAAATAACACTGAAAATAATGCTTAGCATGACAAGAACTACGTGACCTAAATTCTAATTTAAAATACTTATAAAAGAAAAAGCTTTGGATCACTCAGATACCATAACACTGGAACTGCTGAAAATGCTGACTTCTTAATGACAACCACTCTATGCAAATGATCTAATTACAAACATCAACACACAATGCCTTGTTGAAAAACAGGGGGAAATGTTTCAAGAGGCTTAGGAAGGAGAAAAAAATGCACTTTGAAAAATATTACTATGTATATGGAATAATGAGGCCTCATAATAGATGCTGGATCTTATTTACTAAAATTTTGCTGTTTGATTCAGATGTTAATTTCATGCTGCATTAAATGAATAACAGATAAACCTCCTTTTTTTAAATGCTCACATCAGCTTCAAAATTACAGTTTGATATATTTTTGAATTAATCTTACAAAGCACTGAATCTAAATTTGCAAGCCATGATGAGTTAGAATTTTAAAGAGTTATAGCTATGGGAATGAAGAGAGAAGAGACTGGAGCAGATAACAGACAAATGGGGTGCTCTGCCTACATCTGCATACTGACAGAAGGACCTTCTGATTACAGGATAGCTGGATTCACCACTGCTTTTATTTATACATAAATGGGCCTACAAAACAATGACTTATAATTTGTCAGTCTGGCTAAACATTTTTAATTAATGTATTTTAATATTGTTGATGAAGTTAAGTCAAAGTTCTATTTCAGTAATGTCAGAATTGACTGTATTCCTGGCACACACAGCAGATAACCAAAAGTAAAAGTCAGTCAGATAAACCTGGAGGCACTTTTATTACGGTGAAGTTTGAAAAAGTGTGTAATTTACCTTCTTTCTGTCTGTGAATGTCTGAAGTATCCAATCTCACTGCAAGAATAACCTGTCAAAACCACAAAGCAATTCATCCCATGTCGACAAACCTAACATTCAAATACATTTGGGAATAAAGATTTAAGAAAAAAAACAAAACAAAAAAAAAAACCTGCAGCTGCAAAATATGGCTGCTGCAACAGGTGAACTGCTCCGTAAGATTAGCAGCCTACCATAAAATCCTTCTCTGTAACAGAGCAAAGCACAATGTGACAGTAGATAAACTCCATTAGAGTGAATTTAAGTACATGTAGCCATGTAGACAGAATAAGCCAAACATCTGCCCATGTTTTTTTCTACACTTTGTTGATGTTTGTTATCATCTGGACACATTATCCTCATGTCCCCTGAAACCATGTATTGCACTTTCCATCAACTGGTATTACACCTGATGAAGAGTACAGAACTGATCGACTAGAGCTTCTCCTGCTGTCGAGCTCAGCCAACAAGCTGTTTGTGAATCCTGCAGATGTTTTGGTAAACAGGGACAAACTGACTTTTTAAAATGAGTTTTCAACCTAATAAAAAAAAAAAGAAAAAAAGAAAAACTAGACATATATACACACATGCTGTTTTTCACAACTACACTGTGATTCACTGGTGTGTGTTTCGAAACTTCACTTGAGGGCAGCATAAGGGGAATGACAAAAACCTAATAAACAGTCATTCCACAATATATTTAAAAAAAAAAAAAAACAACTACGTCATGACAGAAGGGTGTAATGAAGCAATAATGACTGGGCTCTCACCCCCCAGCAACACTTTAAAACCCTTCACAAGGTATGGATTACATTTTTCGAAATTCTCTTCCAAGATATATTGGTTTTTAGATGGAATATCATGCAGGTTTATTGTTTTTAAACAAACCTCCTCTGTCATTCAGAAATTCAATCAGAAAATGCAAAGACCCTATGCTGTCTCAAATCTCCATCTAATTTCTCTACCTAGTTAAACAAATAGCTAATTATTCTTCTAAAGCATTCTGTGAACATTTAAAATGAAAGTTCAAAGGAAGGAAAGATGGAAACTTGCACAAGCAGGTTGTGTAAGATTTTGGAGAATGTGACTGTGTTCAAATAGGAACTGCAGTGCCCCTGTGGACAGCATTTCTGGTTTTCAAGAGCCAGTGTTAATTAAAGCTCAGGTTCAGCCTGTCTCCTGCCACAGAAATGTAAACTTAGGGCCAGAATGCCCCGGCAGGACAACAGGTTTAACCATAAAGCCTTTTAGAGTTTGTCCAAAGAGATCCCCAGAGTCTATCTGGAGGTCACAACCAACCAGGCAGGTTTTTTTTGTCTGCTCTATTTGGTAGCCATGCCACAGCCATCTGTATTGTATGACTTATTAACAGAAGGAAGTTATTTTCCATAAACCAGTGTCTGGACATGTTGCCTTTACATTTATCCAAGCTCATTTCCATTCTGAAGCAGTATAATGATGATGCCAAGCAACTAAAAGTAAGAATAGGGAAGAGTTCTAAGATCATTGCTGCCAGACTTTCTGAGTTAGAGACATGCAGTAGCCCCATGAGGTTGTAGTGAGGTGGGTCGGTCTCTTCTCCCAAGTAACAAGTGATAGGACAAGAGATAATGGCTTCAAGCTGTGCCAGGGGAGGTTTAGATTGGATATTAGGAAAGATTTCTTCACCAAGAGGGGGATCAGGCATTGGAACAAGCTGCCCAGGGAAGTGGTAGGATCACTGTCCCTGGAAGTGCTAAAAAAACATGTAGATAAGGCCCCCAGTGACATGGCTTAGTGGTGGTCTTGGCAGTCCTCAGGTAAAGGCTGGACTTGATGATCTTAAAGGTCTTTGCCAATCTAGTTGATTCTGTGATTCTACGATTTCCGAAAACACTACAAGAAGAAAGAGGGTAAAGGCATACTGACAGTGAAATGCCATAGGAGATTTTCTACATTCAAAACACCGACTGGCAGCAGCCCACTAAGTAATAGTGGGATTTAATAATATCTGAAATTCTTAAAAAAAAAAAAGTCACATTTTGCTCAAAAAAAGTTTGCAAATCAGAAATACACAAACCCCCCTTTAATCTGCATGCATATACATACAAACCAAAGCCTCCCTCACTTAGGTGAATGCAAATACTATTTGTGTGTGCATTTCTGTTTAGAAACAAATTAGTTCACTTATGTCCAGCACTCCAAGGACTAGATCAAGCCTGCAAGGTAACCTCACCTGGCTCCCGGAAGTGCTGGATGGTAGGCAGACCAACTGAACTTGTCAAGTTGCTTCTGGATTTGTACTTTCTAGAAAAGTGAGTAAGTGCAAACTTAAGTCAGGGATGTCAACATTTTTTAGGTCACATGCTGCACTGTACAAAGTAACTTACTAGCCTGGTACCTGAACATCCAGGTAGCAACAAAAACGACCTTGAGTTGCACTGTAAGCTGACCTCTGCTGTGCTGTTGCTTTGTAACTTAAACTTACATACATACAGTCCAAAGTATGCAGAATTTTGCTACTATTTAAGCATCTCACCCTATGAAACACTACCAGCTGAAGGAAAATGGATGACAAAGGAGCCCAAGTTACTCTCCTTGTTTTCCTCAAACATCACAAAGCACATTTACAAATACCAATTCATATACTTGGTAGATTACTGGTGTTTCCAGAATATTTGTACAGGTGACATTTCTCTGCAAAGAGGGAAATTAACATACGTAATGCATGTGCTCTGGAGTAATGCTATTGTGTCTGTATGCAAGTCGTCACTGGCACACGAATAAACTGTCATTCTAAAAAAATCCTGCCATGGGAGGCTAAAGAATACAGCCTAAAGACATAAAGTTTCAGGAAGGTGTTACCACAAGAGCCTATCCATGAAATGAAATCCTGTAACTTTCAAGGAATATTCTCAGGTAATCCTTCAAATAGTGTATTACCAGAGTCTGGAGGAAAAAAGATGAACTTTCCCCCAGTCCATTTCAGTGGAACCTAGTACTGAGATGTATACAAGGACGCTGAATGGTACTTTGGGTCTCATTCAACACGATGGATATGTAACCCTTCCTGATTTCATCTTTGCTTGAGACTATCTATTTTTACTGCTCTGTTAAAAAAAAGAGCAGCCTTCTTCTTTGGTTGGAAGGACCAATTACCTGAGCTAGATGTGTAAATGAAAAATTTAGACCCCCAGCACCTTTTAAGAGTTTCCTTCCCTCCCCCCCTGAAGCTGTGACTTAGCTTTAGGTCTCCAGCATGGAGCTACAGCTATAAAGCAAATGAAGTTCTGGTCTACTCAGTCAACTGGAAGGGACAGTTTGGCTGCTCAGAACAAATGAATGCATGTTTGAGCTACAGCAAGTCCTCAGCATACCAAAAGGTTTTTTTACAATATATGCCAGGCAGCTCCTACAGTATTAGAAACTTATTTATGATGTCCTACAAAGGTTCATTACGACAATACTCAAAGACATACTTTAAATTACTATGAAATGCAGTGAAAATAACAGAGATTGTCAAAGTAAACAGTACTGTGAAAATAAAGTTTGTCAAGAATACTGTTGCGTAGAATGTCATCCTTCAAAGAGAGGCAACTTGTTCACTGGGACAGTGTATAGGTGTACATTCTACATAAAAGTTACTACTAATGCAGAGCTGATTTTGATGTGGCTAATGCATATATATATATATAGGCTTTTAAGCAACTGCAGAAGCTTATTTAAGAGAGACAATGGCACTTGAAAAGCCCACTTACAGGTATGTTAAAGAAAAGTAAACGTTTTTGGTGGTACATACTTATTTGAAATAAAGTACATAGGCTACACAGAGCAATAGCAATATAATAACTGAAAGTAGTAGTTATTTCATCTATGAAACAAAATTAGAGAAATGGTCTTAGAAAAACCATGGATTGCCAGCACATCTGTGAATACAGCTATCTGCAGTAGGTATATCCTGATCTCTAAAAATGTACATGAGATATAATTAAACCCTAAGTCCTATGACAAAAATTAATGAGAAATCTATACATTCCATTATGACAGTGATGAAGAAAACTCCCCAGCTCCATAACTACAGTTACACTAAATTTCATGTTTAGGTAGTGAATGTGCAGTCTCTTTTACAGAAGGTCTATTATTTTATTTGGCAACATGGTCTACTGTGAGGCACCCCTGCCCATGGCAAGGGGGTTGGAACTAGATGATCCCAAAATGCTTTCCAATCCAAACCATTCTACAATTCCATGATTTCTGATGAAAATTACATAGCATTGCTGCACCAGAGCATATAGGCTTAAAGTGAACTTAAGGAGGCAGAAAAAAAGTATGAAGAAGGCAACATGATTAATGCAGGGGTTACTCAACATTCATATGTAGAATTAATCTTGCATGAGAACAATTATATTTAAATAAAACTGCTCTATGTTCTTTTACATATGTTTATTCAATTAATAGTTTGGAGAAAGCGAGCTATTCATCTAATTCTAGCACACCATTTACTGGCAATGACTTTTTGGGCATCTGTGTGCAGTGAAAATGAAACCAAAAATATTTCAGCATTTGAAGATTTATCAGTGTCAAGCACATGCCTTTCCAGTGCAACGTCTGACCTTGTGACTATATAGAGGGCAACAAATATGATCAGGATGCTGTAAAATTATTTATGAAAGCCCAAGGGCTTTCACAGTTTATATACTTTTTTTTTTCCTCTTTTAATCACATCATTCTGAGCAAATGTGATTTCAAACACAATTAGCATAGCTAAAGCTGGTGATCTTTTGCCTCCTCCATAGGATATGCTCATATGTGGTTTAACTTGCTATGTCTGGAGTTACTTAAAGCAGTCGTGTAACTTAGTTTCAGCAAAAGCACAACAAAACCTGTGAGCTCTGGAAGCTCAGGTAAGCCTCCTCCACAACTAGAAGGGTATCACAAAACAACCCAACACAGACCTACCTCCTCTAAGTCAGTCGGGTTCCACTAATCTCGGTAGATCCTGAAACCTCATTTTTAAAAATGTGAGAACTTGTTCTGGCTTTTACTGTGTATTATTGATTTGATTAGGAAAAAAGAAAAAGAAAATACTAGAGACAAATCACTAAAAACATTTCCTCTGACTCAGCCGCCACAAAATTCCCTCCCTTGCAGCACTGAATTTCATATGACAGCCACTCCTCAGTTCTCCAAGTCTAATGGAAGGCACTGGGATAACAGTAGCTTGGACTCAAGTGGTGAGACACTTGCAGAAGTTGTCCAGAGAAGTTCTGTCTGCCCCATCCTTGCCAGGGATCAAGGACAGATTGGACAGGGCTTGGAGCAACCTCGCCTAGGGGAAGGTGCCCCTGCCCACGGCAGAGGAGGTAGAACTTGATGGTCTTTAAGGTCCCTTCCAATCCAAACCAGTCTATGATTCTATGGTAAGTTTTTACCCATGTAACTAAATATCAGTTACATGGTGGGTGGGCAATTAAAAGACTATAGCCTTGGACTATAGGACTGTGTACAGATAATGGCTTTGAGAAAGACAGACAATGAAAAATATCCAAGTCACTGTGCAGAGTGAACTGGAGAGAAACAATGCAGCCTGAGATGAATTCCAAGATGGGAACTTGCTTCTCACAGAAAGCTGACATGAAGCCATTTCTGTGCTTGACTCTCAGTCTGAAATTCGGCTGTCAAATTTTTAGCACATACAAAGCCAGCTGGGAGAGTCAGCTGTGGAGCCAAAAGAAATCTAATCTGAAATCAGGGCAGGGCAGATGTGTAACAGTGGAACCTTGAAGAAAAGAGGAAAAGAGGGGAAAACATGAAGCGAGGGAGCAGGGGGAAGAATAAAATGCCAAAGTGCTTACTGTTTGTTTTTTTTCTTAAAATCTCTGCTAGCAGATCTTTCCATTTTAATTCTTTGTCTTTATGTATTGACAATTAATCATCTCTTGCAGGAGCAGAACTTTTGAGGTTTTCTAAGTTACAAGTTGCTAGCAACAGACTGACTTTTCTATTGCTTAAAGTCCAGCTTGTGAGAACAGCTGCAGCCGTCTAAAAGATAAAAGCATTAGAAGGTTCATGCTAGACTGGGCCCAGGAATAAAATATTGACCTTTCTGAAGGTAAGCCATTAAAGTAACAGCAAAAAAATTACAAGTGTAGTTCACTTTTATGTTGTTATCTACATTTTAGTAAACAGCACCCCTCTGACATAATCAATGATGGATTAATCTTAATACTCTATTCAAGAGAATCTGTATCAGGTTTTGGCATGTCCCTTTTGCACACTCACAATCTATGGCACTTAAGAAAAGTTGAAAGAGCTGGAAACACAGAAAAGCCAACTCAGTATTGGACCAAGTAAGCGCAGGTGAGAAAACAAAACAGAACTGCCTGTTACTGTTGAAATAAGGTTACCAAGAAATTCACTTAAAAAAAAAAAAAAAGAAAGAAAAGACAAAGTGTGAAAAGTCAAGTCACAGAGGCTAACATATTAAACTTTAGATTTATCACCCATTACAACTGTGTCGTGATTTTATAAATAGAAATGAGCAACTGCACAAGTAAGGCTGCAGTGAAAATGCTGTAACTTCCTATATAGTCTGCTGTGCCATCCTGCAGGCTGGACAAGCAATCTACTTTTTTTCACCACAGCAGCCAACATCATCTTCAAGCCACTATTCCTGCAAGTCTAATAAGGAAAGGGTACATGTTTCATCTGAAATAGCCCCCTGCATATTCTAGAATGAGAGCCTGTATGTACTAGAAAGCAAAGACACCTGCCCTCTGTTTCCAAATGAACTATTTGCTACACTCTAAATGTAATTTCCACATACAACTCTTGTAAAACCCTAAGAGAATGGTAATAAGCGGTATTAATTTATTACACAAACTATAGTAACACATGGTGCACACATGCTCAGTGATAATACTTTTTAGAAGAAAGCAAGTTTTCCTTTAAACAAAAATTATCAGTATTCATTACTACCGGGAAAACTGAGGCCACAACTAGGAAAAAAAAAGCAAAACAACAAAACAAGAATGACATCTGTCTGGGTGCCTGCTGATCACCAAATGATTTTATGTTACAACTCAACAGTTCAAATAAATAAGTACTTTTTTCTCTGTCCATAGTTTTAGCAGAAACTATCAATGGATCTTTACTGCAGTCTCAATAGTCTTTTACAGCCTTTCCTAGCACAGAAGGGAGAGGTGTCCCAAGTCATAGCTTCTCTGACAAATTCTAAATCTTTGAAAGCTGTTTGGCTTCAACATGTTTCAGTCCACTGAAAATAAAACTTTTAGAACTGGTCTAAATACAAATTACACACAACTATGATAATTCCCAGGTAACATACTAATTGCGTAGCTGTTTTCCTATTGACTCCCAAGTTCTGATTTGCTCCACCACACTGCCACAAAATCAAAGACCTTTGCTGAGTAACTTACATCATGTCATTAAACTCGTTAGACACAGACAGAGCCTTACTTTGACTGACATGTAGCTGTGTTTCCAACTACTTTTTCTTCCAGATCCTCAAAACTGCATACTTTCATAGCACTCAAATAGACAGAGATGTGTAGCTTGCGTTCATGATGAACCTCCTGCTTTAACTCTCAGGTTAGTTTTTTCAAAAAAAACATTAATGGAATGACTATTCTGAGACTATCATACACAAGTCTTGACTTCTGGCAGAAACTATCTGTAACAGCATGAAGCCCATTCTAAGAGTTTTCTGAAAGGATGTCTCTGGATCTCAAAGAGAAATATTTTCAATGTCTCATTAAAGGAAAAATAATAATAAAAAAACCAATAGCCACTTTCATATGTGTAGGATAGGGATATTTCAAATGTAGGGATAGTAGCTTCTATGAAATGTATTATATACTCTGCTATCTGAATGGCCGGACCAACATTTTAAATCTCGTGCACGTTTTTAGATCAGGGCTTAACATCTTTTGTTTCCTTTGCCTCTCTTCAGGGGTTAAAGCAAGTCCCTAATATATTTAAAGTACAGTTATAGGTACAGTTTCTATACATATGTATTCGTAAACATGCACACACACACAAATGTAACACGTTAATATCACGGACCCATTGTTTGGAGGGCTGCTTAAAACATGGTGAATTTCTATTTAAGTAACACGATACAAAAAAGTGTTTCAAGACTTCTACTTTAGCAGGTTACTAGGATAAATCTTTTACCAATGACAGAAAGCTGCAGTATCCTATCTCTGTCAGTCACTTCAGGATTCAGCAACTAGAACTGAAGACTGAATAGGGTTGTCTGTTGTTTTTGGGGGTGTGTTGGGTTTGTTGTTGTTTTGGGGTTTTTTTTTTGAGGTTTTGTGTTGTTGTTGGGTGGTGTTTTTTTTTTGGGTGTTGTTTTTTTTGTGGGTTTTTTTTTGTGTTTTTGGTTGGTTGGTTGTGGGTTTTTTTTGTTGTTTGTTGGGTTGTTTCTTTTTTTGTGAGGGGAGTTTGGTTGTTTTGGTTGTGTTGTTTTTTTTTTCCCCAGAAAAAGGAGAAATAAAAATAAATTACACCTTCTGCTCACAATTATTTTAAGGAAAGAATTCCTAAGCTACTGAACATCATTAGTGATTACATAAACAACTACTACAGTATAATAAAACCAGTGAAGTAATTCCAACTTTGCCTTGAACTTCCAAAAAGCAAGATGCACACATATGGCTGAATTAGTTCACTCAGAAATCAGCAGAGGAATGCCAAAGACAGATTTGACCCATTATCTACCTGCACAGCACAAATGAATAATGCAAATGTGTATGCAAAGGACCGTGAAGCATCTGAGCTTAGCAGTGCATTTACAATATATCACTAACTTTCAGCTTCTTGAAAAATGTATCAAATGCAGGAGGTTCCACCGAAAGCACAGTCTGTTAGGGACTCCACTGGATTTTTATTTCTACACCTGACTCAGAGGACTATAAAAAAGGAGACTAAAGCAACTTGGGGTACTGCTCTGTCACTGCAGGCCTCACATGTCCCTTCATAAATCTTCCTGAAACACCTGAATGTTCATTCCATAGCCAAGACTAACAGGTCTTTACACAGTGCATCTTGGGAAGGGAGAAGAGGAAGGCAATGGGCTTTTCGACATGACTTCAGAAGCCACAAAAATTAAACTGTATGCAATTAGAACGTTACTAAAAGAATCCACAGTAAAAAGCATACTTTACGGCACCACAGTCAACTCAAGAGTACCACATAACAAGCTAAGCAACCTTATTAAAATTAGTGATACTAAAATTAGTTAAAATGACTAGTTGGATCAACTAGGAACAAGCCTGGATCAGTCACACAAAGCAGTTAAACTGCTGAGCGCTCACCAAACGCTGAATTAGTTTTACTAAACTTTTTGTGAAACAACATTAATATAGGACTTTGGGAGGGCACATGCTTACTTATGTAATCTCACAAACGCAATTGCCACAATAACATATTCCTGCAGTGTCTTAAGTCAGGAATAATATGTAAACCAATCTGCTCTAAATCCCCCCCCTCCTATTTTTTTTCTCTTTTGGCAGGAATTACTAGGCCTCGTGGGAGAGGGAATGGGCTGTTCTTACATTTTAGATATTTCACCTGAATTCAGCCAAAAGATCAAACTGGTAAGCAAACTGTTACCTTAACAAGTATACAGAGCTGTGTCAGGAAAGGTTGTTGGGGCTTTTTCACATAACTGACTTTCACATTGAGTTATTTAATCCCTTGAGCAGTCAGTCACATTTTCCTGGGACTTGAGCAGCACCAGACGAAACTCGGGAGGTCACAACCATGCATCGTTTTCACTAATCTTCTCTAATGAATTTCAAATTAGCTGACCCATCTACACACACACACACATATACAAAAAATCTACCTGAAAAGCTTAGTAAAGATTTAAAGGTTATGCATAATTATGAGAGATGCAAATCCCATTCTCACCAATTTAAAGCTATAATCTGAAATAAAGATATCACCACACACTGAGTACATTTATTGAGAACATTTTCTAGGGTAAAAGTACAAAGCAACAGGTCTGTGAGCTCAAAAAATACTTTTTTGCACAAGAAAGATTAGCCTGTGAAATCATTTTATCTCAGTGGAATTAGTGATTTTCTGAAATCTTTGCTTTAGGCAAGCTGAAACAAGAAATAACCAGGGAAATACATTGTTGCTAAATAAGGATGTGAAGCATTTTGGGGGGAACAAGACACTTAACTGAAGAGTAACATTTACTTTAACATTTCACTTTCCTGCCTTCAATGGACTTTAAAGTCCCGGTTTCTCTCTTTTTCTTTTCTTGTTTGTTTTTTTTTTTTTTTTTTTTTTTTTTTTTTTTTTTTAAGGGGGTGGCCCAGATTTCTGTTTGTAAGGAAAGATAAAAACCCGACCAAAACCTACCAGCCACAAGTTCGACTCCACTCCACGTGGACTTTAAAATCCAGCAATGGTGCTACCTATATGCTTTTGGATAACATAATTTCAAGCGTTTCGAGGTCCAAAAGCATTTCTAAGCCACTCAGAAGAGACGTTCAAAACCACGTAAAGACCCTTCCACGAAATCTCTTGCTTTTAAGAGCTTTGAGGTCCAAAAACGTTTCTAATCCATTCAGAAATGACGTTTAAAAACACTTATAGACCTTTCCACGAAACACCTCGCTTCGTTTCCAACAAACAAATTTCGAGACAGTCCCAAACAAGCGATCCGTCTTTAACTCTTTTACCTTTGTCGCCCACTTGTAAATTAACCTCCTTGATCACTTCAGCACCGCTCTGGGAAGTCTCCTCAAAGCCCAGCTGAGTTTCCCTCCTCTCCGGAGCAGCAGCTCAAGCAGGACTTGCCATCTGGGGTAGTGTTTGTTTTCCTCTTTTTACACTTACAAGAAGAAACTTGGTGAAAACACGAGCCGGCGGGCGCTGACGGCCATTCCGAAAGCGCGGAAAGACGGCGGCCGCGGCAGCAGCACAACAAAAGCCAGCCCTTTCCCCGCCTCCCCGTCCCTCAAGGCCTCCCCGGGGCTGGCAGGCGGGCAGGGGGCGAGGCCCAGCCGCGGGCAGCTGCCACCGGCCCAGCGGGACAGCGGAGGGGGTGTGTGAGGAGCAGGCCGGGCGGGTAGAGGAGCGCTCCGCCGGGCACAAAGGTCTCCATGGCAACGGCGGGCCGAGCCCCCATCGCCCTTGTTGAGGCTACACCTCGTCGCCGCAGGCCCCGCCCACCCGCCGGCCCCCCACAGCCCCGTGCAGCCCGCGAGCCTCCCCCCTAAAACAAAACCCGCAGCGATCGATCCATCCCGTAGCATCTCCACATCCCCCTCCGGCACCGGGCGACGCACCCGCCTCGCAGCTGAAGCACCAGCAGCGGCGACAGGGCAGCCCGAGCCCCGAGCCGAGGGGGGCTGCCCGCGGCCCTGCCCTAAACCTGCAGCATGGCTGTGCTTCGCTTTGTCCCCAGAGTGCAGTCATTTAGGCTTTCTAATTGAGAGTAGAAGTCGATATGCTACTACAGAATGACACCATAACTTCACTCTGAATTAATTAAAATGCCCACATCCTTCCGCTTATCATGGAATCACGGAATGGCTTGGGTTGAAAGGGGCTTTAAAGGTCATCCAGTTCCAATCCCCTTGCTATGGGCAGTCACATTCCACTAGAGCAGGTTGCTCCAAGCCCTGTCCAACCTGGCCTTGAACACCGTCAGGGATGAGGCATCCACAGCTTCTCTGGGCAACCTGTGCCAGTGCCTCAGCACCCTCATAGTGAAAGATTTTTTTCCTAATATCTAATTTAAATCTCCTCTCTGTCAGTTTAAAGCCATCCCCCTTGGCCTGTCACTATGTGCCCTTGCAAAAAGTCCCTCTCCAGATTTCTTGTAGGCCCCCCCTTTAAGTACTGAAAGGCCTCTCCTCAGCCTTCTCTTCCCCATGCTGAACAACCCCAGCTCTTTCAGCCTGTCTTGTCAGTTTCTTCTAATACAAAATGTTTTATTTTGAGCTTTTTTCTTTTAATTATTTTTCTTCTAAACTTACGTTTTTCAGACTGTACAACCAGAAGCTATGAAACTTTTGTCCTAAATATGCAGGCACCTAGAAAATAAAACTTACGCTCCTGTTCTTAGAAACATGCACAGCACTAAACAGGAAGGTTAAAAGCGAAGGGCTAAGCGCCCAGCCTGGTCTCCAGCACAGACAACTCCAAGGCTCCAACACGCACTACAAACAACTTTATGTACATATGGGATTCCTCCCACTGAACACAGCAAGACTCCTTGTATGCCCTGAAGTCTGAGAGGTCTCAGGTCAAGGATCACGACACCTGAGACAGAAATGAGGCTCAAGCCCTAGCCATGACAAGTTCCTACAACCCAGTGCAAGACCCCTGTAGATGTAATGATGCCTGTAAAAGATTATGATAATTCTTCAGTGTGGTGCAAATGTTTAAGTAATTCAATTATTCTGCTGATGTCAGAAAGATTTAACTTGCTTCCAAGGATTTCTTGCTAAAGGGCCTTCACCACTCTGTGGGTTTCAGTTCACCAACACCTGTATGATATGAACTCTGGAGGAAAACAACTGTTTTGATTATTTTGTATACAGAGATCCTGTCAAGAAAAATAACCTTCCCTTTTACAAAAATATGAGCTTCACACTCATATGAATAAACTATCAGACTCCAAAATGAGCCCTTTCCTTCCTCATTAAAAATAAAACGTCATAGCTCACAGTGCCTTAATTATTTTCTGCCAGCGTCTAGGTAAAAGGCTGAAGGACTGGACTAGATGACTCTGGTTTAGCATTTTCTTTTAATTCCACATTCAGTCCCAATCTCAAAGAAAAGGCTTCTTTCTACTTAGAAAGAGCCGTCCCTCTTTCTGAACCACAATGACCACATACTAACATCCACTGCCATTAGTCTTTACAATTACTGACTGTGAGCTGTAAAATTTCAGCGCACATTTCAGTAGTCTTCTCTCAAAATGTCACAGTGAAGCTGAGGTCAGTCTTGCTTGATCTGATACGATACCATATACACATGGAGGAAAGAAGAGTGGCATTTCAGGGTCCAAAGGGGGGAAAAAAAACACTTCTACCAACCATCACTGGGTTTATTGGCACTCCCTGGTGCAGAGGTTAAGTGCAGGGGTTAGCCCCCAACTCCGCTAAAAAAAGGGAAGAGCAGGAAGAAACTGAAAGCAGCTAAGAGATTTAGCATTAGAAACTGCTTTTAAACACCAGCTGAGGCCAATGCAATTATGATTATGATGATGATAATGATGATGATAATAATAATGATGATGACACAATCAGCTACCTCTTCCTTTTGGAGGAAGTACTTTGGAAGGGGAAAACCCAACAGTTAACCATATTTCCAAAATTTCAGGGAGGTAAAATGTTGCTGGGGGCAATAGATGGAAAACTAAGTTGTAAAGCCCTTTATTTTAGCTCATGAATGGCAAACATACTAGCTTCCTTGTAATCCTGCCAAACTGTAAGTGTCATTTAAGGAGAGCAATGCAGCAGCTTACTGTTGATCTCCATTGTTGCCTACAATAAAGGAAGACTGTTTCTGATAAATTAAAGGTCACAAATACATGGCAATTTAATAGAAAAAATATCTACTCCACATGAGATAGTATCTCCAGGGGGTAATTAGTTACACAGTAGTCTGAGCTCTCTTTCACTGAAATACTGTGAACAGCCATCCTGTTTCATTGAAACATAGCTCACAGAACAGTTTGTGTTGAAAGATCATGTAGTACCAGGCCCCCTGCCACAATCAGGGACACCTTCCACTAGACGAGGTTGCTCAAAACCCCATCCAACCTGGCCTTGAACACTGCCAGGGATGGGATTGCCACATCTAAAATTCCATCACTGTCTCAGGAAAGCTCTCTTGAAAAAAAAAAATAAATAAAAATAAGGTACTATAAATTCATTACATCCATTTCAGCAGTGCACAACACACACATAATATCGCAGTATATTTAATAGAGAAATTTAACCTAACAATAAAATTCAAGAGCATTTCACTCTCATTGCAAAGATCAATGATCAGTATTAAAATGGATTACCGCATACTCATGAAAGAGTTGATCAATAATTTGACATTTTGTACAGATTGCTACCTTCATTATGGAGTGGTCCCATCTCATAAAATTGACTGATCAAAGTGGAAGCAAACTATTTTCATTCCAAACCCATACACCCTTCCTGTTGTTAGAATATGTACTTTTTCTGAATCACAAAAATTCCTATACACTTCAAATTCATCCCATCCTAAGTGCTCTGTCGATGTTTGACTTAATTGTCTGCTGAAGCTGTGCAAACTTTAAGCATTTGAACAAGGAGAAGTAGAAGGAAATCCTGTAATGCATTTTAGGCTTTCCAATAAAACTCAAGGAAAATGTCTTTAAGTTGATGTACTGAGAAAGGAGGTTAGGTGCAGGATTTGGCTGTTATTTGGCACACAGACAGTTATGTCTGACCCACAATTCAGTGGTTTTATGCTAACACCCACAACATCACTTTCATCTACACAGACACATCCTTTTCACACTGGTGTTTGAAGAATCATTTAAACCATCTCCAGATGTCAGGAGTGTAAAGACCAAGAGGATTCTCTGTAATCTGAATGAAAAACATCAACACTCAAATCTATGTTTTTCAGAAGAGAGAAATCTATAAACTTTTCAAGGCAGCTGTGCTAAGGCCAGAGCTGAGTTAGCTTGTGTTCTTCGTGTCTACTAAACCAACAGGAGGCATGCACAGAATAAATTGCTGTACAGAGCAGAAATCAAATTACTTAATTTTAAATTCACACAAATATTTACTGTATTAATTTGGTAGTTGTTTCTATACTTGGTTGTGGGTTTTTTTCCCTGCTAAACCCTTTCCAGGGCACATTTAGCTGTTCTGCTTGATAATCTGTGCACATGCAGAGAGAGATTACTCCAGAATATTTCCCTTGTCTCTACCAACATTTTCTGGTTTGTGACATTAAGGTTACCATGAAACAGTGCTGCAAGTACTGCAAAGCCTCAGACTGCTTTCAGAAGCTCAGTCCGGGGTTACAATTTCTTACTGTGCTTTAATTGAGTTTCTGTCTTGATTTGGTAACCCCATGGGGAAGACCACTTCAGAACAAGTAAGGGTTTTGTGTGATACTGTGCATGCTAGCTCTGCAGATCCCCACAGTTTCTCTTCCATGACATATTCAGCTCAGGCAAATAGTGTAAACAGGGAATTTTGTTCTTACATAATAAGTGAAGAAAGCCTTTCTGTGGGTCTGAATACACAGTAGTAGCACTTATTTCCACCAACTTTTGCTCTTCATATGCTGCAACACTAATGAACAGCAGATTTTTTTTCAGAAAATATTACAAGCCACAGAATTTTTAAGATTTAATTTGTTTCACTGTCTGTGGGAATAACCACTCAGTAACATTGAGAAAATAGAGAACATGCCTAAGCACTTGGAAGATTTGCTAACCAAAAAAAGAGCTACCAAGACATTTCCTACCACCGTGTAACAGCATTGTAAGTACTCTTGAGAGTTTCTGACACACAGCAGGAATTTTGGAGAATATGAGCAACTTTTAAGTCACACAGTAGAAAAGGAAAACAATTTGAGAAAGGTTGGGCATGACTTCCTGGAAACCTTAAGTAAAACTCACTGATTCCAGTCAGAACAGATTTAGGTCAACTAGAATTACCACTGGAAAGCTAACACTTATGGAAGTACTGTACTTAAATCCCAGTTAATTGGGTTAGTGGTGGTTTCTTTGAATTACAAAAGGATTTTCTGGATATACTGTTCAGGAAGTTTTTGAAAATGAAGGTTTGCAATTTTAGAAGTTCCTTGAAAGTTTCTTGCCCAACTTCTTATAGCTACAAAGTTTAACTGTATGTCATATTTTCTATTTTAAAAGTAAGATTATCCTTCATGACAATCAAACATGGAAGTGTGATCTGCTGAGGCAGCATGAAAAGTCAAACATCAAAAATACAGGTGAATTCTGAGAAAAAGGATTTTGCCTTTTGCTAGAATTTACATTTACCCACATAATAGCTCTTCTTCTTTCAGCTGTCTGCCAACCGTGGACCCTGTGCTTGTGATATCTGATAATTCTTTTTCTTTTTTGTGCTGTTTGTTTTAAAAGCAGTATGAAACATCTTACAATTTTTGCTATGAGATGGGTATATTAATGTGTCCGTTTGCAATATGAAAACACTTCTCCTACCTTCAGCCAGCTTCATTTTCTGAACTGGTAATCTGGAGGCAATGTGTTTTATAATCCCTAGACAAGCAGTCCCTTTTATAGGATTCATAAATACCTCTTACACTGATGGAAATGACCAGCAAACCCTTAAAGGAGGGCTATATGTAGTGGAAATGGCAAGCACCTGCCACAATGAAACCTGCAGGTGTCCAGCAATGACAGAGCTACGAGTAGACTGGTAAATGCACTGATGTTAGAATCACTTCAGATTACACATACAATTTTAGCTTTATTCTTGGTAATTTACTTGGCTGCTACCTAATTTCTGACTACTCAAGATTTTTAGATTGTACAAAACAGTTACTTCTGATGCTGTCCACATTTTGAAGTATTAATAAAAGTAAATGGGATTGTAATTTGTCCATTCAGCCTTGGGGACTTGTGTTTACTATTTTCCTTTCCTATCTGAAGTTAGAATTACTCTTTTATAACTCCCGCTTGCCTTTTTCCCTGTCCAAAAGGAACCATTCACGCACATGCTTTCTCATCCTTCTATAAATGCTAACAAAATAGAAACACATCCATCTTGAATAAACTCTGCCAATGTCAGTGGAAACTGTACCTAAACAGGCATCCTGAAGACAATCCCAGAGTCAGGGAGAGAACATGGATGCCTGCAACCTCACCTGATCTGTGCAGAGCCTTGTTACGGAAAGCTACTCTGAGCACTGTATTAAAGAAAGACAGGTGGGAAGGATAAAAAAGGGCAAAAAGGAAATAGGCTACTAAAACAGCGCAATCTGCATACTGTTTTTTCTGTGGTTGATTTAGTATCATCAGTGCTTTACAGATAAACTTAATTTCAAGAAACCCATACCACCTGCCTCTCAGAGGCAAAGCTCAATGGTCAGTCCTATTCTATACCATTTATCACTCTATACTATTTAAAAGCTTTAATACAAGCATGAGAAGGGGGGACAGAAGCCATGACTAGTGAAATTTTTTACCCTCTTGTTTTCAAATCCTGGCTGTTGAGCTATGCAGTGAAAATAGGAGTAACTGAAGAAATTCCCCCCCCCCCCCCCCCCCCCAAGGAATATTCTGTTTCTATAATCTGTGTGCATTTATGGCTGTATTGCTATAAGCACAAATAAGACTAACTTGCAGTCCATCATTTGTTAACAGGATTTCATCTTGAATTGCAATAGTTAAACCAGAAGAAAATGGGTGTACTGATAGGCATGACTGCCGGTTAAATTTTCCAGAATAAATCAGTTGCCTGTTCACTGCATCAGAAAAATCCACTAGATGCCCAGCAATGTTGAATACAATGCATTAGGACAAGAAGCAATATTATCAACTGACTTTCACTTCAAAAAGTTGCTAGTAAAGATCTCTCTATCAACCAAAATTTGGTTGTCCATGCTGATTCAAAGGTCAAAGTCTCATTTCACATGCTTCTGACACATAATGCTTACTCAAAATACAATAGAAAAAGAAGCACCACGCTACAGAGATTGAAAGACCTTCCTAACAAGCAGTATTATGCTGAAGAACTGATGAAGAAGGGGAGCAAGTTACCCATGTGAGGTATGATCCTCTGCATTAGCAAAGGAAACCCCGTTGTTAGATCTGTTCTTCCAGAAAACCAGTATTTTGCACAACAGTAAGGAAAGAAAGGATGCAGGTGCTTCTGTCACAAGTGCATTCTTATCACCTCAATAGCTTGCCTGTCACACTGGTAATAAAGAACCACGGAAAACCAAATTAATTAGAGGATATGCTCAGTTGTACAAAACCCTAGAGAACTGGGTAATGTCTACTATTTCCCCTTCAAATATAGGGGGTTTGGTTTTAGTTAAAAATTATTCTTTGAACAAAGGAAACCTCAAAGTTGCTTTATTTAACAGCAAAGTAGGTCCAAGGGAAAAAAAATGGTATATCAGAAAAATATTAAATCAATATGAAACTAATAAGTGAAATGTGAAAATGTGTTATTACAGCTGTGTATTCCATTGCGGGTGTGGTGATCAGTGACAGAAATAATTCATCACCACAACACAAAACAATGTCTGCAACCCAATTTCACTTGCTACATCTTGTATGATATATACAAATGTCAGGTACAGTTCAACACCGGTGATGCTGAAGCTTTGTAATAGTCAAACATTATGATGGGTTTTCTATCAAACTAGAAAGAGTTCAAGACTCAATACTTTGAACCCACAGAACAAACACATTGCAGGGTTGTGTGTCATACACAGTCTTATGCAGTGTCACTTCTTCAGCTCCAGAGTCACTTTGAACAAGTAGAAGGCTTTTTAAGTCTGACTTTGTGTCACAAGGCAAAGAAGAAATATAGCCTTTTATCTGATAATCCAACTCTGACCAAGAATAAAGACTTGCTGCTCACAACAGGTTATTTTTCTTCTGTTTCTGAATATAAAAATACTCCACTGGTCTGGTAACATGAGGATGGTATCTGCTCCCCAAAATATCTTGAAAATTAAATTATACCTTTTGTCAAAGAGCATGGTGTGATACAGAGTATGAGAGCAAATGTGATATTGTGTATGTAAAAATTTGAGTTTTCAAGCAAACCAGAATAGAAACAGGTCAGGAGCTAGTAATCAAAATAAAAACATAACAGAAATCCATGGAGGGAGTGGCAAATATTGACAAACACGCTTTTCATCAGAAAAGACTTTTTTCATCAATTTTTGAATTAAGAAAATCAATCCCAAGTGAAGATACACTGACAGCAGCACCAGGAAGCAGCAGAAGTCCAGTTCAATGGTGGGAAACTGTGTAATCATTTTGACCTTTTGTCAGACACTTTACCAGCTCTACAGAAACAGGATATTAAGCAAATAGCCATAAAACAGGTTGCATTATTTAGCAAATGTGGGACTTCTAAATCATCCCAGGCTATGACCTACTGTGCCAGTGAATCCGGCTGCACTGGAAAACAGAGCCTCCCAGGATGCAGCCGTGGTTTGATGGGAGGTCAAGAGTAAGGAGGAACTCTTTCAAGCAAGCCAAAGTCTGTGGTCAGTTCAATTAGCAAGTAGATGTAACTAAAATTTTAGAGGGAAAACAGAAGTGGTTTACAAGTTAAAGATAAAGGAAGGGGGATTTGAGGGAAGATGTCATTAGCACAGATATAATGTTAAGAACTTTTCCTTAATCATGCAAAATTTCTTCGACAGTTTGGCATATAGTTAATCACTTTTTTGAACTGAATGCACCCCAACACAGTGGACCTCATTTTTCAACCTGTCAGCCAGACTTTGTTATTAACAAACTTTACAATACTTCACTTTTTTTTCAGGCTGGTGACTTGGCCTGGGATGGGATGAAGACAATGTGTATTTCCAGCAAGATTAATGAGTAATTAAGAGTTGAGATTAACCTTTTATATATATTTAATGGATTTCTGTATTGGCTGTGGAAATTCTCAGAATAATTTGATGAAAGACTGCCACAAATGCAAACAAGTTAACCTGATCAGAAGAACCTGTGGAGGCTGAGGGAGAAAAGAACAGCAGGGAGGGAATCTGATGTTCAGAAAGGTATTTGAGCCATCAATACCAACAGAAAAGGGAGAGAGGCACTCAATAATGTGTGCACCCACCACTCCTTTTGGAGTGATCAGCACATTACCCTTCACTTGCTACAGCAATTGCATCAGGAACAAAATAAATCTCCTTCAGAGAATTCTTTGGGAAAATCATGACTGCTTGGCTACTGGGATCTTAGATTACACTTTTAATCATGAAAAGTTACAGGGTTTTTTTTGTTTTGGTTTGGTTTGGTTTGTTGGTTGGTGGTTTGGATTTTTTTCCCTCCAAAAAGCACATCATACACCTGTTTCCTAAGTTTTATTAAGGATATAATGATTTTGTAAATCTGGAAGATACAGAAGTATGCTCACATACTACCATAGCAAATATTCGAGGCCTCAAAGTTTATCTGTAGAACTTTTATATACATATATATATATTTATTACAAAACCCAACAAACACTGTTACGCACACCTGCAAAAAAGCAGTAACAGGTCAATTAAGTGGCTTCAACTTCCACTAACATTCTCCAGTCGATCATGCATGCACTCTAATAACTAATACCAGTGCCACATTTAGCTAACATCCTTTCCACACTGTGTCTTCACTCTGCAGCTCATCTTTTTCCTCCTCCTTCCTCAATCTCTCCCTTTACCTTTCCTTCTCTTTCACTTCTCTCACCTCCCTCTCTTTAGGCAAAGTCCAGTTTCTTTAAGAAACAACACAAAATCCTAGCAACCCTCTGAAAGCACACCATTCTCTCTGCTGGCATGTTATTTCTCTGCCTATCCCTCTAACAAACCCAACAATATTCTGGGGAGAAAAAACACCTACTGTATGCACACCTGCAGACTAGGTAGCTAGTTGCTCACAGTGTAGTAAGCAGTAACAGCAGTAGTGTGTCTTTTTTTATATCCAACTTGCTTTCAGTTTCCTGTTTACACTTCAAAATATGGCACCAGGCAATTAGCACCTTAAAATCCCTCATGCTTTCCAAACACCCAACCACCTCAGTTCAGCCTGGAAACAGACCTACCACTTCCTGCGCACCACCAAGAGCCTGCAATGCCAGTGCCAGACCTTCATTGCCCCCCGGGGACCCCCTTCTTGACTCCTGCCCATGGGCCCACGTGCTCCATTCCAGCTCTGCATGGGGCCCTCAGTGCTGGCCTGAGAGATGATCGGGGAGCAGCTGGCCTGGGGCTGCACTGGGAGGGGGAAGAGAGTGCCCACAGCATGGGCAGTGTCCTCCCCAAGCAGGCTGCAGTCTTACAGAAGAACCTCCATTGTTTTTGAAAGGTGACAATATATATCACTGCCTACAACATCCTTCACCTCACCTTTACCTGCCCAGTCAGCCATGAGTAACTTGACCTAACGGATAATTATTTTTCAGTGCACAGAGTGTTTCACCATAGCATTTTCTTCTCCCCCTTCACAAATATCAGGAGATTTTGGTCGTTGCTTATTCCCATGCAAAGATGCAAGTTTATTGTCTCCTTTCTTTTTTTGGCAACACATTTTGCAAGAGTTTCTGCCTGTGCCCTGACCCATGCTGAGCTGTCTGTCAGCCTTTACACCTTGCCTGTGAGTGTTAAATTCAAAATCTGTTCCCAGGCTTTTCAAGTAACTGCACTCATGTGGCATGTTTATAGCTACCAGTAAGCTAAGCTGATATACTGTGTAGAAAACATTACTGGAAACTACCTAATGGTAACTGAAGAGACTGGATGAAGGACTCGCTTCAATATTTGAGACCATGTTGTCTTTATAAACTGGAAGACACAAAGTTAAATTATGCTGTCCCACACAAGAGCTCAAACTGACCTACATTAAAAATATCTGCCAGAAGTTTGCAAGGAAGGGTACCAATGCATTTCCCAGGTTATCTTCCTAGAGTAAGAAAGCTAAATCTTCCAAGTGAGTACCTTTTCTGGCTCTACATATTTATTAAAAGAATGGCTAAAATCTTCCTTAACTCATGCCTCCTGCGACATCTTCTTTACTGTGAGGGTGGTGAGTCACTGAAACAGGTTGCCCAGAGAAGCTGTGGCTGCTCCATCCCTGGCAGTGTTCAAGGCCAGGCTGGATGGGACTTCGAGCAACCTGGTCTAGTGAAAGGTGTCCCTGCCCATGGCAGGGGGGTTAGAAGGTCCTTTCCAACCCAAGCCATTCTGTGATTCTATAGTTCTATGATCTTTATATAATTAACAACAGCCATATTTCAGGGCAGACTGTCTCCTTTCCTTGGTCTCCAGAGGAAAGAGGTTGGGTGCATTCACAAAATGCACCCAAGGGGTCTAACTACTGTAAGTGAAGCTGACTTCTACACTTTGCTAAGGGCAGACAGAACTGCTCTCAGCTGGGATGGACACTACAACTGACTGTGTGACAGAGAAAGGGGCTTGCTGCATGAAGAAAATCTGTTACATCTGCCTAAAAGAATCTTGAAACACATGCTGCATTCATTTGTGGGAATAACTTTTTAACTTTCATGATGAAGAAAGGAGATGCCTACAGCACATTTCTAAACAAAAAAAAAAAAACAACCCTAAACTGGCACATGCTGGTTTCCTTCAATTCACAAACTGGGTTGCATTCCCCATCACCTAGGGAGAGCAACTCTGCTCTCACTCTCATACAGGCATACGGCATACATGCCAGATAAAGCTGTTTTCTAATAGACCCACATGGCATAGACAGCATGCAACTCGGCTTTTATTTATTTTAGCAACAAAAAGTAATGCGAACAAACTTCTAAACTCAGAACACATGATAATGGAAAGAAGTTAAGACTTGCACATTTCAAAAGATCTGAACCAGGTACATGTTTATGCAATACCAGCATGCACACACAGCTGCCATACGCATCCCAGGAGTAAATATGTGAGCAGAAATTGTTGCAGCCATTTAAATTACCTTTTCTACACTTGAAAAGAAATCTTTATGCAAAGAATTTAGAGACTATTACACTGCTTATACCAGTATGCAGTACAGCTTTCTAGCAGGTAATATATGACAACCACCTCAAAATGACACGTTCTTAGAGACTGTGTTAATACAGCAAGAAGTACCAAGAGAATTATCAAGAAGTTGTGAGGTTTTCATGAAGATTTTTCTCATACCAAGTAAAACTAGCAGACTTCTCAAGCATCCAGATCTTGAAGCAGATGTAAATAAGCAATAATCATCACTGATAATCATGTCCATGTTTCTGCTCTTTCTTATTACTAAAGACAATGAGAAAATGAGGAATGGTTCAGTTAAAAGTCTTTTGCCAGCTGTTTAGCAGTAAGTAGTGGAATAAAATCAGTCTGGAGATTAATTCACACTACTTCATAAGCCTACAACCAATTACTTAGCCTGTGGGAACGTAACTGAAAGCAGTGAACAAGGAGAGCATAGAGCCCAGCAAGGTTATTTCCCCAGCTCCCACAGCCTGTGGGGTATTCACTGTTAGCATTACTGCAGGAAATCACAAGCCAGTGCTCATGGAGGTGTGCTTGTTGCCTTGCTCACGGGTAGGCTTTCACTGAACAGGATGAGGAATTGGAAACACTGTCCTGGATGTCAGCTATATTCTTTAAACCAATTCACAAGCAACATCCTTGAGATCCATCATGAGCTTGGAAACATTTTGGGAACCTGACCTGAACCAATGATTATGGAACATCATGGAGAACAACATGACTGAATAAATCCATCATTCAGAAGGGGAAGGCCTTTTCTGGGATTTCTGTTTCCTGATGACAGCTGGTACTGTTAATGAAGAACAGTAGGTAGGCAGCATTTAGTACTGGAGAGAAGACCTACTGCAGAAAGCTTTTCCTTGTTTGTTTGGGGGTTTTTTCCGACTCTCTGTAACCTGACTTTCTGAAGCTATTCTTCCTATTCTGCCTTTTTCAGTTTCTTTCCCGGGTCTCTCACAGCTTTTGCTGTTTCTATTAGCATCTCTCTAATTATCTTCCTGCATGCTGAAGTAAGGGCAACTATGCTTTTCTTTCTCTTAAATCTAAAACCGCTTAAAGTTCACACAGAACACTGGAGAGCTACTACACAGTATTTCTTCTTTTTAATTAAGATAACTACTTCGCAAACCTATTAAATTCTAATAAACCTAAAAATGCCAGGTAATTTTTCAAATTGGGATTTCGCATAAAACAAAGAAACCCCAAACATACTACTGAGAGCTGAGGTAATGAAAAAGCGCTATGGAATAGAAGAGCCAAAGAGTTCTTGTTTGTAGTCCATACATTTTGTCATCTGCTGCTGTATCACTGGAGATAGAAGCCTTGAATACCTCTTAATACCTTCTATAACAAAGATGTTTTGATTTAGGTAAGTCAAATATCCAAGAGAAAAAAAAAAAATAACAGAAAATACTGTGTGCCATATGTCATATTTTTCTCAATGTTAAGGTATTTTTAGTTTGATAAACTTCTTATGATTAAACTCATAAAGTAGATACTGGCCATACTGGGCAAATATGTGTCAGTAAGGAGCTCTGATAAAAGCTGGCAGTACTACGTGGCCTTCTAATATGCATGCAATTGGAGATTTAGAGAAAATGTAGGAGATACTATTTATCAGACTGTAAATGAAAATACACTAATTCTTTTCTGGCAAAACACACGTAAGAAATTGGAATAAAATAAGTCCAGACCATCCCTACACATGACAAAATAATGCTTTTTTGTTGCAGACTGAAAAAGGCAAGAATTGCATTTCTGAGCTAAAGAAAATACTGGAATAGAAAAATTAAAAATTGCATTGAAAGTAACAATGCGCATCAGCTTGGAGCAAGAGCATAATTAAAAAGAATATGTGAAATATTCACAAGAAATTTTAAAGTACAAGACAAACTAATGACAATTTTTTCAATACTAACAGGTGTGTAACTAAATATGTGAAAAATACAGATGCATTATGTATTGTAGTTTATGCAAGATTGTTGCAATATGAGAGAAGATAGGACAAAAGCACTGTGCAGAATATAAGGTGAATTCACTTTTTGCTGTTATCCAAAATATTTCTTTAGACCCCAAACACAAAACACCCACAGTGCCAATGCCTACTATAGGTACCAAGAGGTTAACACACAGTTTCATCATTTCAGTGCTCCTGGTGTTAATACTAGTGCCAGTCACATGTATCGGTACAGGTCAAGAGTTATGTATCATGGCTAGAAAGAGTTACACATCTTCCTACAGTTATATTAGAACAATTAAGACTTTCACTCTTAAAATGACAAGGAATTTGGAATTAAAGTATAGAATGTCAGTTAAGAAAATAAAGGCAATAATACCATTAAAGTAGCAGACTGTTTCCAATTTCTGTTACGCACTATCAAAATAATTTCAGCATAGTGCATTTATTATTTTTGAAATGGCTGAGATGAAAAGAATAGTAGCAAGAGAGTATGACACATGCCATGAGAGGCTGTGCCTGTTTAGAGACAAACATTTCATTTCTAAAAGAAAGTTACATGGATTTAGCACTGTAACAGCCTTATGTAGATTATGTTTCAGCACTCAAGCAAAATGGCACTGCCAAGCACTGTGTTTTTAACTTATTTTATGGAAGGCTTTTAAAACCAACAAACCAGAAAATCTGTGTTTGTTAAAGGAACAAAGCTTTCCTAGAGTACTAAACCCCCAGTCATAGGGATTTGAGACTTAGTCTCAGAGAGGAGGAGGGCAAAGACTTAAAAACCACTTGTGTATCTATCTCTTGCATAGAAAACTTCGTTACTTGATGTCCAATCAATAAAATAAAATAAAATAAATAATAAGCAAATAAAGTTTACCTGTGTGAGGAAAACAGTATTCAAACCAACACAAAAGAGAAATGTACTCTGAAGGCAGTATTTCCTGAAAAATATGAAGCTTTCCCTTCTTCCCTCTTTTCTCTCTCATGGTCTGACCTCACCAACTGTGAGCACTCTCACTCTCAGAAAGCAAACACTAAAATACAGTTTCTCTATATTCACAGGATCAATGCTGCTAGAAGAGATGAGTGCTTGGAAAACCTACAGTAATGTGCAGTGTCCAAAAATTGCCCTGCACAAAATAAATAAAACTATTTGTACCACAACCTTGTCCTCTTTTTTTTTTTATTTCAGAGGCTGTTTGGACATCTGCTGTCCAACCTATACATACAAATCTGTTTGGCAGGGAAGGCAAGCTCCAGGTACCAAGGCTTGGCACATGGCCATTCACCATGTTACAAGTTTTGCCCAGTATTTTCTGTTCAAGTTATGAATGAAAGTAAAGACTGGGGTCCTAGGAAAGGACTAAGGAAACTGCAATACTCTAAGGAGTTCTTCTAAATTCCCCCAATTCCCATGCAGTAAAAAGCATTTTCATAGAATGAGTGAAGTGGTGGTAATTCCTATGCTGAACTGGGGCCTCTGGACTGCATCAGTTCATATCACACCAGAAACATTACTAGTAATATAATCCCCGGGGAGGGGGGGATAAATAGACAAATTTCATTTCATGTCCCTCCTGCATCATTCACTTAGCACTGTGCTACACACAGGCTAGCAATCATCTGCAATGGAGAAAACAGCTTCAGTCACACCTTTCAGAAGGATAGCTGAAAGACTACTTTCAGAATACACCTGTAACTTCAGACCAAGTAGATCTTTTCATTTTTATGAAGGCTTCCAACAGCACAGTGCACAATTTGTCAGTCTTTTAACATTTTTTCATCCATTTGTTTTTGTACTGTCATACTGTTCTTATTATTTCACAATTCAACATTTAAAGATAAACTTAAAAATGCAAATAGTTACCAGTCACCTTACAAAATTCTAGCTCTTTTTAGTTCACACATTACATTGACTTAATTCTCTGGTTTTCCACCTTACCTGAGATATAATAGGAAAACCTGCAAAACAGACTTTCCATCTCTGTACTGATCTTCAGAGTCCAGCGCTAGTCTCAGCCTGACTTCTCTTTAGATATAATATAATGTCATGTTACTTTGACTTACGAAGGTGAGTAATGCTGGAACAGACTTCTTTGCGCAGTTTCTACTGGCAGTTTTTTGCTTGGTTATTATTTGGGAGCAGAAGGTGGAAAGTAACATAACATTATTAATGATGCTGATGCTTCCAATTGGCATTGCAAGCTTCATTACTGGGGATTCTGAGCCAATCTGGACAAAAAGACTGACAGCAAAAATACAGTGATGCATGTATTAATCACAGACACCAAGGGCCATGCTGTCTCAAAGGCTGATGGTGCTTCCCAGCAGTCTTGGAGCATTTTATTGCCCAGAGGGTGTAAGAAAGGCATAAAGAAAAGTGACAGTGCCAGGATCATCACTGACATAACTAAGCATACTTTTTTTTCCTCCCAGAAAGGTTTTGCAGTGTTCCAGGAGAACCAGGATGTAGCTGGGGGAAAGGAAGAACATCTGGGACAGTGTTGCAGCCATACATAACATCTGCAGTCATATACATAGGAGTTGAGAGCTTTGAGATTTGTAGCTTGCTGCTGGGAGAAGGTATGCTATCCAGAAATGTCAAAAGACCAATAGTCTAGAAAGACAAAAATTAAGCCAAAAAGGCCATTTAGGCCCAATATCTTCCGAATCCAATCCCCAATTTCTATATTCAATTGAGGCCAGATGAAGGATTTAAATTACTTCTAATAAGAATTTATAAAAATACTTTAACACTGTAAAAATATTCAGAAAGTCATTGAGTACTGCTTCTATACAACCACAAGCATGATGGATTCTAAAGCTATGACTTTTTCCTTGCAGCTCTTGTAATATTTACTCTTGGTGCCATCTATAGGTAGTCCTTACTGCAAAATGTTAGTCCAGTAAGATAGTGAAGGATGTTCTGATCACCGATACTTTTTTTTTTCCTACTACAGCTGTTCTTCAGCTCTTACTAAGCAGAATTAAAACTGCAGTGGTTTTTAACTTACATCTAAGCATGACTTACCCAAACCTAAGGCTTCAACTTACCTTCATTTCTTCCCATTTTTGTAATTCACTCAAATAGCCACTGAATTTGTTAAAATTGAAACTGCAATCTGAGTGGAAATCAAGAACAAGACCCAACCTAAAATAGCTATAAAAGTTGAAAAACAATTTCTTCAGTCAGTATACTGTAAAGATGCGGTATTCTGTGCAGGCACTGTTAGACTGACATGAAGAAATACATATTATGAAGCTGTACCTAGAAGACCAGACAAAAACCTTTAAATTCCCCCTCCCAAAACTGTTACACGATAAAATACCATCCTCCTCTCTTCCAGCAAAATGAAAAGGGAAAAGAAAACCTTTATTAACAGGCCACGAAGAAAGAAGCACAGGGAAAGAACTTTAATATATGCAATATTATTGCACTTATTTATAATGTAGTATGTTTTGTGTGTCTTGCACATATGTACCATCATGATAACTTACCTGCTTTATGATGGGGGGGAGAATAAATCTATTATTGAAGTCTAAATTCAAAACCTAGGATAGCCAAAGGTAAAAGACATTCTGTTTACAAAATGTGATATAGTATACACAGTGAATTATTGTAGTTCACAGTGAACCGTATGACAAGCCTCTACCGAAGTTTTCATGACTTCATCAAGCCCTGTCAAGTACTCTCCTCTGGCATCTTTCCTACCTACTCTCTATTCCCTGCTCTATACATACCCCAGAGTCTAGATTATTTAATTAGCCAATGAACACTAGCAGGGAAAGGTTTGCATATTGCTCCTTTTGACTGCTCAACTGCATGTCCTAAACTGATTACTTGTTGCCCAGTGATGCAAACTGATTACCTGATTTAAAGCCCTTAATTAAATAGCCATTCACTGAACCCACAGTTAAATAGAACACGTGGTATTCTGTAATTAAAACAAATTGTTGTACAAAATATCTTTTAATTCAATAGATTTATATGACCCATTAACACTATATTAAGCTTGAATACAGAAGAAGGACTGTGACTGAAGTGAAAAAGGGATATACTGTATGCTTTGAATTGGAAATAACTATATAGCAACCAATAGCAAGTTATTATTTATAAAAGCTTTTATCTTTTTATATCACTTTTAAGCTAGCTCACAATTACCTCACTCACTGGTCCCAGTTTTTAATACCTGCATGTCTGCTATGTGTTTTCCATGAGGCGGCTGCTACTCTCTAAATGGGGAGTAGCCTTCTACTATTATTAGAGTAAAATTCTAATTCAGGTTCTCCTTGTCAGAATATAAATAAGCACAAAATCATTCCAATTCAACATTAACAGATCTAAAGATGTTTCTCTTCCCTGGTAAATCAGTTTCCTTCCTACCCTTTTTCCAATGTCACCATTGCTTTTTTAGCTCCTGCACTACTTCCTTGCTCTTTCCTCCCGACAAGAACCACAGAGCTTTCTAGTTCCGTCCTTGTCATTCGGCCACAGCAATTCTCCTTCCTGAACCACTCTGTTCCCTTCTCCTTAGCCATCTGAGGCTAGTCAGGTCACACTGCTTTTCCAGAAAGAAAGGTATTATCTTTTTCATTCTCCCAGGACAGTACAGGGGCCACTGGGACTTAGATACGAGAGATGGAAGGGATGTGACTTTTATCACAGCAGGGTAAAGGTAAGATAAAAACCCCTTAAGCAACTCAATACAACTGGAAGAGTCCCAGTATGAAATATATGGTTATCTTTGCCCAGGATATGTATGAAAAGGAATGGCCTTTTTTCAAAGTGGGGCAGGGAAGTTATCTTCAAATCACAAGGCTTTTCTTGGTTTATTCTTCAGTAGTCCCTCTACTGCCCTGTTTCACATAGGCAGATTTTCACCCTCTTACAGAATAAACACAGATCAACAGTACAAATTCTGTCAGTTTTCACAGATGAAGGTGGAAGAAAGAAAGAGGAAGAAAGTATAGCGCCTTTCCTCTTCACACTCAAAATCCTCATATTATAGGGAATAATGACCCAAGAAATTGAAGTATGTTTCAGATGAATTTTTTATTAGAGGGCCCAGGAAAAAAAAAAAAAAATTGAATACAGTTTGCCCTGCATGCTCTCTGTATAATACAGAGCACTTGTTTTTTCATAGTCAAAGTACACAAATAATTTCCTGGTTGGAAGCTTCTGAATAATGGTGCTTTCCTCTCTTTTGAGTGCTTCTAATTTTCTTCTTCTGTCAATTAAAAGTAACTTGATAAAAATAACTTTATAAAGAATAACTTCATAAAATGCTTATAGTTTAATCCCCTAATGAGAATTAGCACAGAGTACCAATTTTATTCAGGTGCATATAAAAATCTTACCTACTTGCTGCTAAAACTTGAGTTATCTGAAAGTCAAGTCAATGACAAATTAAATCTTGCTTTTATCTTGCAAGAGAAGGCTCACGAAGAGCCAAAGAGCTGCAAGATTAAGGCAGCATAACTAATAACTGATACAAAAGAAAAATCACATATGATTTTGCTTTCAGGGTACAGCGTTCTATGTGCACCATGGAAATGGACTCATACCTTAACCAAAAGTTTCAAGCTCCATTAGCACAGGTGCCTATGCTAAGGCTAGAGCTCTGATTATGAGATCTTCATAAATCTGCAACATGTATTTGTTACATAGAATCATAGAATGATTTGGGTCCCCCATGGGTAGGGACACCTCACACTACACCATGCCGCCCAAGGCTCTGTCCAACCTGGCCTTGAACATTGCCAGTGATGGAGCGTTTACCACTTCTTTGGGCAACCCCTTCCAGTGCCTCACAACCCTCACAGTAAAGAAGTTCCTCCTTGTATCTAACATGACAGTTCAGATGAACTGTTTTTTCCTCACTGTCGCAAAAATTAAGGCAATTTTCAGACAACCAGTCATAAAGAAAGAGTTACAGTCAAGAACACAGTCCTTTAAAATAATAGAACACACTATTCACATTCCGTCTTGACTGCTGATAACTGCTATTAAGTTGCAGGCATAGTGCAACTCCAAACTTCATCAGTCATCATGAAACCTACCCTTTTCTCACCTTTAACTACAAACATCAGCTGAAAGGTCTTGTTATGTGCCCTTTACTTACAATATTCCCAAGCAACCTTTCAAGTCTACTGGATTGCTTATCAAGGAGATACAAATCTGCAGAGATGAGAAATCTGTCTGCCTAGGCATCAGACTCAATGTGAAGTGAGATTTGCACTAATTTCAGGGGTCAGCCTACCTGTTTCTAATCTAAAGTATTTATTTCCCCACAAGCAGTTCTGAGAATATCCCAATTCTGCTGGTAATTACATGTATTATTTAATACTCCTGAAATCATAGCTTGTGCTAAAAAAAAAAAAAAAAAAAAAAAAGAGTCCCTTTTCTCAAATGAATTTATGCCTGCATAAGTGCTGTGTTAAAAAATGAGTGTTTTCCATTAGATAAAAATATAGTCCAGTAACAACCACTACAGTTCTTGTAACTCCCTCCTCTCCTTTTCCCCAGGGAAAATTGCTTGAAACAAACAGCCAAATGGCAAGTGTGGTAGTGGCCAGACCAGACCTACCCTGACTCCCTGTCCCTTCACTGTACCCCACACTTTCATCACTCTGTGTTTTTTTTTTCTTTTACCATTATCTCTCTCCCTCTCAGAGTTTGTCTTCATCCACACAAGTAAAATTGGATGCTGAAACTTCCACAGTAGTTCTTCTAGTACTCGTTCGGTGCACCTCTCAAGCTACGTATGTTTTAACTGTGTAGCTAGCAAACTGGTCAGGACAAGAAAAGAACTCTTTATGGCTTTCTCCTTGCCCAGGACCTAGCATGACCATGTTCATCCTTGACTGCCTGATCAACGTAACAAGGCAGTTTAGGATAACAACCTATGTTACTAGGTTTCTCCTTATGTACCCATGAAGTACGGAAGTGTGGAGAACTGGGGAACAGAGAAATTAAGTGCCGTAACATCAGTAACATAAGCATTCAGTACCTACTGCCTTGTCAATTCTATCTTACCACCAAAATCCATGAGAATCATTGCCTCTTCTCTCAGGATGAAATTCAGCCTTTGCATCAACAGTATCCTTTTAAGTGCTCCCATTGGTCTCGCTTTTGACGCCATAGCATCTAAACCTCTAAATACAGTATAATGTATCAGTAACCACTCCGCCTCCAGCTATTTCAATAACTGTCAGAACGAATATGGAGAGCAGCTGAATTGACCTAAATCACTACTCACTCATACAGTTACTTTATTTTTACAGCACTGGAATAATGGGTTTGTTTACTATACTTTAAATCTTAATTTTATTGAAATAATGACAATCTTTGCATTGTCTTTTCATTTATGTCCATGCAAAAAAATCAAAGCCTTTTGTTATCAACAAAGGTTTTTAAACATCTACAGTGCATCCATTCTTCTCAGAGTCTGAAATACGAGCTGTTGTTCACATCTGAAGTCGCTGTCTCACTGGGTGCAAGTGCAAAACTGCTAATATTTCAGTAGATTAATATAGTGGCTTAAATTATTTATTAGGAAAATAATCAACTAACAGTAACTTATTTTGAGATAAACTTGCCAGCATAAAGGAATGCTCAGAGTATTTTCATAATATATTAAGGAAAAATTGCCTAAAGCATGAAAAAAAACAAGCACCTTTAATGAGAACACATTTTCTTCTGGGCACCTGATTTTGAGGGACATACAAGGCCACAAATCCAAGAGTACAGGCTATAGCAGGGCTTCTTAGTAAGGTAAAAAATGAAATAGTATCATTTCAGTACCATAAATATTCAGTGAAAAATTGTGCAATGTATTCTTAGGAAAAAAAAAAAAAAACCAACAATGAAAGCTACTGATTTTGCTCTCCAGAATGTGACCTTTCAGAATCCAGGATGGACTAGAAATGTGACAGCAGTACAGGTTATGAAATACTTCTTTCAGAGATGTCAAACCAGACTTCTGAAGTTTCAGTTACATTCTAACCAAATTACAATTAAGACTATTTACATGACTAACACATGAACACTGGCAGAATTTCTTCATGGTCCAAAAAACGCGAGCTCCTGTGAACTGATAGTATATTTTGCTCCTCACGGAGGAATACTACCATCTTCCCACCAAATGAACATGCAACAGCAAGCAGCTGAGAGGCACAACAGAAGTTAAGAATGAGTTAAAAACTACCCCTCCTGCCCCATACACACATATAGATCCTCTGAAAAGGCTTTCTTTGTGCATCACAAAACAAAGTTGTTCAAAGCTCTTAAATTAAATAACTCTATGAGAAATTCTTTGGGTCCCTTTCTTTGCCCTGATTCACCAAACCAGAGGAAACAAACTGTCACAGATGTACTGCTAAACCCTACTAACTCATCCTTGGCAGAAAAGATTTGCTTTTGTGTGGTAAACAAAATGGGTAAATTTGCATCCTAGAATAGCTGAGCTTCCTGCCTCACATAATGACACTGGGTCACGAAGGGGTGCAAAAATTGTCCTGACCAAAGGGACCTGCATTTTTACAGTCTACTCACCATCACCTAAGCTTGCTATATTATTCAGGGATTTCTCACATAATGCAGTCTAAAAGATAGCTAATTGGCAAGAGTTGACTCCTGACTGGAGTCAATTTATTAATAATTTGAAGAAGAGGATTTTTAATGTACTCCCAATAAAATTTATTTATCAACCTGTGTGATTCTCATCTATAGCAAAAGCTACAGAACTATAGCAGAGATGTTGACATACCCTAGGAATGGGTAACTGCCCAACCAGCACATTCTAGCATGGCTGTGAAAGATGACAACACCAATTAAAGGGATCACTCTGTGCACTCCATTAGATAATTATCCAGATAAGGTCAAGGCTCACATTCTCCTCAAGTGCTTTGATAATGGTTTATTACAGCAGCCCATTTCAGGTTACATTAGGCTGACAGCTGGTGTATGGAATACATTTCAGCACAGCTGCAACGAAACAGTCTGGAGGTTGATGGAGGGAGGGGGGGGACAGCATTCAGAAAGGCAAAGGCAGGCTTCTTCTCTCCCCACTTCATCTGCAAGGTCTGGGAAAGTGGCACATAAGGCTGCCCTTTCTGTGCAATCCCAACGGGATATGCACCTCGGTGTGCATTACTTCTGTAGTCACAGGAGATGTGGGGGTTGAACACACAGCTTCTGCAACCATGGGGTTTCTGCTGATGGACTTTGAAGACAAAATGTCTCTTGCGGTGCTAGAATCCACCCCTGGGATTCTTGTTATTTGAACAAGCCCTCCACAGATACCATATTCAAGCCCTACATACTAAAGCTATTTAATAGTTCTAATGAAGTCCTCTTTTCATCTGCATTTTATTTATAAACGTGTCTTTTCAGAAGTATACTGTAATGATTAAAAAGCACTTTAACACTGCTGTTAGGTATTTAATTTTGAAAACAATTCATATATACACTTGTAAAGCTTTAGCTAAAACACAGAACGTAAGAAAAAGATACACTTTTTTCTTCTGCCGATTTCAACGAACTTTGAATTATGCCTATTGGTGCCACTCTTTGCTTTTCAAACACCTGCTGTAGATGCAGACTCCATTCATTCCATATCAAGTCCTGCTTACAAGAGTTTATTTATGGATGAAGTCTTTAGAGAAGGCACATTATGACTTCCCTATATAATGAAAGCCCTTCTTAAATTTTTTAACATTCTGAGAAGCCAAGATAACTGAAGTCAGCTTCTTAAATCCGTACTTGAAGCAGCTGTTTAAGTGACCTCATTTAAAACAAAAAGAAAAAAAAAACACAAAACCAAAAATCTTTGCACATTTCCTCTTGACTTTAGTGAGAGCTGCTGAGTAATCAGAAAAGAAAACCGAGTAACATATTTAGCTGCCTTACTTCGATTTAATTCACCATGCCACGGTTCAGAAATCACGGTCAGATAGATATTAAACCAAATTTTCAAACGCAAGCTGCAGAGGTTTTTCAACTCCCAGGTTTTCACTTTCTAGATCAGAAAAAGAATTTGGCTCTCTGACATCACTGAGATTGCTCAGATAAAAAACAAATAGATTGTGTTCTCTCATGTCTTAGATTTAACACTGTCCTGTTAACTCTCCTCTTTGAAACGCTTTCTAAATGTCAACTAATTAATCCTTACAACATGGTGGGAAGAAAATACTGCATTTTGCAACTAGGCGAAGAAAAGCAACAGCCACACCTGCAAAAAAAAGAAGCGTGTAACAGCAGGCATGAAAGCTCAGGAGTTCTGTCCTCAACACACATCACGAGATCCAGGCATCCTGCTGCACTGTGCCCACTGGCCCTGCAGGCTGTCCTGCTCAATCTTTTGTCAAGAGCACAAAACAAGTGACGGCAGTGCACATGCATCAACACTCTCGCTGTTACTGCATAATCTTTCGATTACACCACTCTGTCAAGTGACTAAAATAGCTATCTTGAGACAGCATGCTATCTTGCAGTACACCTTTTGAGGTCTCATAGTAATTCCCTTTGTAACAAGAAAATTACTCTCTACCTCCAGCAAAAGGACACTACCAGAACAGGTGAGCCAATGAAAGGGCTGACTTCAAATAGCTTCATCAGTCAGCCTTTTTTTCCTGTGGGGAATTTGTGACAGATCATGACTGTTTGTTAGCTCACAGCAGGCTTTATGATTTTGCCCATGTGTCTAGAATGTCAGCTGCCTAAACTGTGCTGATCGTAAAAAAGGAGTAAATATTTATCCTACTGCAAGAAGCTAAGATGCCTGCATACATCAGACATAGTTCTTAACCATGCATGGCAGGCATCTTCGCAGGATTACAGAAGGGCTGAGGTTGGGAAGTGACCTCAGACATCTGATCTAACCCCTTGCTCAAGCAGAACCACCTAGAGCTGGTTGCCCAGGACCATGTCCAGGTATCTTTTGAGTACCTCCAAAGGAGACACCACAAGCAATAATTCACTATATAATTTAACAACAGTTTTATTCTGAGTTGAAAGCAACACTACACAGCTAAATCCTTCAAGTGCTGGGTAATAAATCCAGCAGCTGTGCCCATGAGGCACCATTTTGAATATCTGACTGTACCAAAAGAGCAAAGCATGCTATCTATGACTGAAACTCTTTGAAAATATTTAGACAACTTCTGCCTGGGATCTTACATGTGAAATATTTTGTCCTTACAATGGTGAAAGCACGTGAAAGCCAGTGTTTAGAGTAATCCAAACCAACAACTTTTGAAGTACCTTTTAAACCAAAGTACTTCTGCTCTTCACTCTTCTCAACACATCAAGACTGACATTCACTTTACAGGCATTCTCTTTGTAAATCATGCCTGCCTACCCGCCAAATATGCACAAGATGAAACACCTGTAAGTACAGGTGCTCCCTACTCCAACCAAGACCCTTTAAAAAGACGGTGTACAGCAATCCACCTTCCCTTTTGGACTTCTTACATACTGTTCTGTATCTCACTCTTACCTTATTTCTACAAAGATTTCCTACAAAGACACTGTTGTTCAGCTTCCTTCCACTTCCTTGGCAGGAAAATAGTACAAAATACTCTTTTTCCCTCACACTGAATTAGCTTAACAGAACAGACCTTTATCCTTGCAGGAAGTGAAGACATTACAGAGTGTTGGAGATTATCCAAGTTTTGATCTGTAAAACATTCAGAGTAATGATCAACACTATACTTATAAAAAATGTAGTGAGAAACAAAGCCTAAATTTGTGTTGTACAGCAAAGATGGGGTTGAAAATCTTATTGAAAACGGATGGTATTTCACTGCTAAATTAAAAATTGAAGAAAAACCTATTAATCAGTATATCAAATGCAGCATTATTTTTCACTCCCATAAATGTCACTCCAAACCCTCCGCAAAAGGCAGAATCATCAGACACAGTGGCATAATGACATTTGCTGAAAGTGTCCACCAGTCAATTAAAATAAACAAATAAATGAAAGAATGAAACTGAATTAGGTCAGGACAAGTGTGAAGCTTAGTGCACCCGCTTTTGGATGTACAAAATATAACTTGAAGACACTGTTCCTAGGAAATGGAAAGATGGAAAGGTAATGTAATTTTTCTTTTTGGTAAGGACCAATTGTTTATTTCCTTGTATTTTAGCAGACAGAGTTTCAGGCATTTGGTGTTATACAGACAGAAGGTGAGAGCAAAGTTTTTCATAATTACTAACAGAACAAATCTATTTCATGTTGACATACGTTATCTAACATTACAGAAACCATTACAGAATCACAGAGCAGCTAGGACTGGAAAGGGCCTTAAGATCATCTAGTTCCAAACCCCCTGCAATGGGCAGGGACATCTCACACTAAACCATCTCACGCAAGACTCCATCCAACCTGGCCTTGAACACTGCCAGGGATGGAGAATTCACAACTCCCCTGGGCAACCCATTCCAGTGCCTCACCACCCTAACAGGAAAGAATTTCTTCCTTATATCCAATCTAAACTTCCCATGTTTAAGTTTGAACCTGTCACCCCTTGTCCTGTCACTACAGTCCCTAATGAAGAGTCCCTGCCCAGTGTCCTTACAGGCCCTTTTCAGATACTGGAAGACTGCCATGAGGTCTCCACGCAGCCTTCTCTTCTCCAGGCTGAACGGCCCCAACTTCCTCAGCCTGTCTTCATATGGGAGGTGCTCCAGTCCCCTGAGCATCCTCGTGGCCCTCCTCTGGACTTGTTCCAACAGTTCCATGTCCTTTTTATGTTGAGGACACCAGAACTGCACACAATACTCCAGGTGAGGTTTCACGGGAGCAGAGTAGAGGGGCAGGATCACCTCCTTCGACCTGCTGGTCACGCTCCTTTTGATGCAGCCCAGGATAGGGTTGGCTTTCTGGGCTGCGAATGCAAGCTGCTGGCTCATGTTAAATTTCTCATAGACCAACACCCCCACGTCCTCCTCAGCGCTTCTCTCAATCCAGTCTCTGCCCAACCTGTAGCTGTGCCTGGGGTTGCCCTGATCCACGTGTAGGATCTTGCACTTTGCATTGTTGAACTTCATGAGTTGGAACTGGCCTATCTCTCAAGCGTGTCAAGGTCCCTCTGGATGGCATTCCTTCCCTCCAGCGTATCAACTGAACCACATAGCTTGGTGTCATCGGCAAACTTGCTGTCTATACTCCATTTTGTGATTTTGTGCCCCCCTTGTCTCACATGTCACCAACAAAGATGTTGAACAAGACCAGTCCCAACACCAACCCCTGAGTGACACCCCTGGTCTCCAACCGGACATTGAACCACCGACTGCAACTTTTTGGGTGGGACTATCCAGCCAGTTCCTTATTCACCAAGTGGTCCATCCACTGAACATTATGTTCAATACTGTTGCTGATAATCATATCCCTGTTATGTGGTCATGCTGGCAACACTAAGGTTTACATCTCTCTTATTTCTTATTCCTTGACTGAAACAGTTGCTACTGTAGCTCACACTAAACCTACCTTTGTCTTGGGAAAGTCTTACATACAACAAATTCCCTATTTACATCACTAAAAAGGTCAACGCATTTCTTACTTCACAACAGTGGCATGCTGCAGAATAAATAAAATCTGATTATAAAGCCAGACTTTTAGACGAAGTCTAAAAAGAGAAGGTCGACTTAACAAACACCAGTCATTACCTAGAATAACTAATCTGGTTGATAAAAATGAGCAAAGAAACAGCAGTAACAACAAAATGATTACTAAATGCTGGAACTGACTGTTCTCCCATCTGACTATTCTGGCAAAGTAGAGCCCTCAGCAGTTTACATGGGAACGGGAGGAATGCATCAGTAGGAATCTTACAGGAGTTTTGATCCTAACACAGAAAGGAGTGAAATCCATTAAGTCAAGTATTTTTCTTTACAACAAAACAAGTAATCCATACGGATAATCAATTACTTAAAGAAAATTAGCTACAAAAATAATGTGAATTCCTTTTGTCAGAATAATATCTAAAAAGTATGTCTTATTTATTTCGTACATCTTAATTCACAGAAAATTTTTTCATTCAAGTAGATGACCCTAGGTTAAAATGTTGTCACAAGTATTTTTTCATCTATATAGCTCCTTACTGTTCACATGTGCTGTAAGAGTTAACACTATTATCAGTGCCTATGGCGTCTCCTCATTGTAAATGCACCAAATAGGGAATATTGCTTGAAGTGGTAATAATTATAAATTTGAATGAACTATTAAAGTGAATCAATTGCATAGATTGTTGAAATGTTAAAGCAATTAGAACACATTTTTTTTTTCAGCAGATTAATTCAGGGAAAATTCCAAGCAACAGTGAAATAGCTCTTGGGAAATAATTAGTAAAATAGTAAATGGAGTTCATAATCAACAAAGGTGTTAACTTAATGAAGCACAGTTTCCTCCAGAATAGACGATACATCATGGCACCCTAACCAACCTATGATACAGGCCACTTGAAGTCATATCTAAGCTGCTATGGGAACACTGGCGTATACATCACATTCCTGCAGGATCTGCTTCAGTTTAGAGAAGCTGCACGTACTCATCACTGTAATTTACCCTCAAGACAATTACAGTTACAGGGGTAAGAGGAAAGAAGGGGAGGAAGAGCTCTAGCTGTGATGGTATCATGACGTCTATGAGAGAAATTACTCCAGTAACTAGTTCTATCATTTTAAAAAAACTCCAAAGTTCTTCTGAAGAAATGCTCAGGCAAACTTTAAACAGTAAAACTTCGGGCCTGTTGTGTAGGCTAAAGCTCAGCAGACAGATACATGACAGATCACATTTGATATCTATGGGAAAGACTAAAGCTTTTGGACCCATTTTGCGGTATATTTAAAATCCATTTTGCTACAAATCAACAGATTGCCATATTGTTTAAAATCTGTAGTGGAATTTTTTGTTACCATCCAAATACATTTTGGATGCTGCCAGTCAGCATATTGCAGAGAGTTTTGAATCTCTCAATGCATCTAAAGAAGGGAAGTCCAAAGTGCAGAGGCAAAAATACCACATATAAAAGCTAGGCTGCAGTGTTTGATTTTATACAACTGGGAGGTATCAATCAAGCTGAAAGTTCATCTCTCTTCAGTTGAGAGGGCTCCTGATGGGCAAAACCACGTTGTATTAGAAATCTGCTCTAGTGCCAGCCCTTCCCTACCTCATCTGCATGCCACCATCTACGCCCTCAGCCTCTGCTCAGGACATGCTATAGCAGGGGAGTTACACTCCAAACGTTGTTAGTCCATTTAATGTTTTAAGTCTACCAGTCTGAAGAAAGCCTACTGCTTCTCTCGGGCTGTGCACACCCTTTCAATGCTCCTCTGCATCCCAAGGTTGACAGTTTCAGTCTTCTTCAAGATGAATGCAGAGAGAGATGTATAAATTATGGGCATCCTGAGGTACCTGCTGAAAGCAGTATAATGTTACAGCAGGATTTTTTTCTTGCTAAGTCTTCAGATCTGCTTGGGCCTATTATGAATTTTCTTACCACAGCCCGCCCCTTTCTCCCTGCTTCCCAGGCAAAGTCTGGGAACCACACACTTCCCTCCCCCAGCCCCATTACCCCAGAGGGGCTGTCTGTCCTGCAGTGACAATAGGGGCAAGGATAGACAGCTGATTACAACCTCTTGATGGGGAATATTTTATGAGAAGAAGCCTAATGGACTGCCTTGGAAGGCTGCCTAATGGGATTTGCAGAATCCAGAGCTATGTGTGGATAATGGGGTGGGCACTGGGTTCTTTTTTTTTTTTCCTGGCCAGAGACATAGGACTACCAGGCACATTTCTGTATAGGCAGCTCTTCAATGGCAGCTCTGGCAACATCCCTTCTCAGCAGAGTCAACAAATGCTCATATGGAGAGACTGCAGCTGCTACAGGGGATGCTCCAGCACACAGAGACCACCTAGGCCCTGGCAGGTAGCTCTCGAGGCAGAGGTCACAAAGAACATGCTCCAGATGGCACAAAGGCTAGCAAACAGTGACAGATCCTGGACACCTATTCTCCAGTTGTGGGGTCTACATCTCTATCTTACAGTGTACTTGTTCAGAGGGGCAAAAGCTACAGCTGGAGATGAATTTCAGAGTCTGGTTTGGCTGCTCCATACAATCAGCTTCACTAGCCTTGGTAGCAGCACAGAGAAGATGCTTCCAGTCAATATATTCTCCATAATTCCACGGCACAGTGAAAGCACAGTGATATTCAGTTTAAGAGAATCATTCCAGTGGGTGTCCAGTCCAGCCTGGCTGACTAGTGACCTTAAACAAACTACCCAACATACACTCTTTCAAAAACAGTCCTGGTGTATGCTCTTTAAAAACAGATGAACTTACCCCAGTCTAACCCAGGCAAGAAGTTCTTTGCTTAAGGGACTCTATGTCCCTCTTTTGAGCTGAAGAGTGACAGTAATGGCTTTTCAGGTTGTTTTTTTTTTTTCTCCTCCTTCTATCAGACATTACTGCCAACTCCGAACTCAAAGATGAATATGGGAAGCAATGGCGAAGTATAATGAGTTGTCTTAAAAAAGCCCATTGTCTTCCAGGGTTTAACAGCTCTGACCAGCCTCACCTATGGTCCTCACCCACACCCTCTGTCCAGGGACTCTAAGCTCACACTTCAGCTTTCAAGCCTTGGTCCCTAGTCCTGCCTAGACTGTCAGTAAGACCTGTTACTGCCAGTACACTGCTTACTGGGCTCAGGTACCATGGGTTGCACCCTGGGTGAGGGTACTGCCTGTGCAACGTTGACATGTTGGCTTGTCAATCCTTGGGAAGCAGCTCTACCCCCTGACAGCAGAGCCCAGGCATAACAGACAGTCTTGGTGCTGTATGAAAGGAAGTTTCTGGTCTGGGCCATTCCTGTTATCGGAGATAGGCTACAGCTTTTGGAGGCCTCTGTGGCTAATGCACTGAAGCCTATCCCAGGCAAATAAATGCTGTGAGAATTGTTCCTTCAGGTGAAATACAATGGCTTTTTTTTTTTTTAAAAAAAAGGTAATAGCTGATAAATGGTTGTATTTTCCCTTTCAACTAGTACAGAAACAGCAAAAGAAAAGAAGAAGAAACAGCAGCATGTGACTATGACAGGACATCTGCACCTATGAAGGAATTATGACGATTATTGCAAGCTGTACATTAGTTATTGCTTTCATGTGTTCATGACATCCTTTCGCAGAACCCTGCGATCTGTATGGGTCAGCCACAGTTTCAGTTAACAATATCGGTATAGCTATCTATCTAGCCATCCATCCATCCATCCATCCATCCATCCATCCATCCATCCATCCATTAAATTGCTCCAGTATGAATTTGGCCAATGGAATTCTGCAAAGACAATCCTGTTACCTACAGGAAATATATTCTGATACAGGGGAAAGATACTATAGTCTGTGAAACTCTGGGATATCTGGCTCATTTCTTCTTTGTTATAGTGCAGAACTACAAACATATGAGGGGTTAACCCTTGCAATTTAATCTTTCTCTTTCTCTTAAGAGAAAACCAGAAATAAGAACTTCCACACAACTAGAAGAGCAAGTGCTTTGCTTTGGATCATCTTCTCCATAATAGGAAAATCTTCATTAATACTTAAATAAGAAATGAGTCAATGAAAGATAATGAAAATAACCTGATTAATAGGATATGAAATTCTGACATATTTTGCCAAACAAGAAACAGGATACACATGAAGTACCCACTTCACTGAGAATGCGACCTGTTGTGTGGGTTTACCTCATTTCTTCTACTGTTTCATATACCGATATTATTTTTGGTTGGAACAAAATGTCTGCACTGAGAAGTATCCAAAAAAAGTCCTGCTGAGTTCATGAAACTTTAATTGCAACAGTAATTGCAAAGGCTTATCTTACTTGAAAAGACTATTTTTCTGATCCATTCAAGCAAAAATTATAAAGTTCATCCTAAATTGTTGTAATACCTATTACTTACCTGTGATTTAAACCCAGGAATAAAGAGCAGGAAATATTAAAATAACTGTAGCTTAATCCAGCCCTTTGAAATGGTGAATGAACAGGAATGGTTTTTTTGTTTTTTTTTTAACATATTGTTATGCCAGGATAAGATGGCACCTGTACCTTCAGCTTTCTGAACTGGTGGAAGGATTATTCACGTTTATTTAAGAACAAACTCTGCCATCTTCATTTATAAAGGTAATTACTTTTCTAGGCAAGCATCCCAGGTCTCTCTGCTAGAGCTTTAATGTGGAATAAGGTATAAGACACTGTGACTAAAGATAGAAGGAACTGGCACAAAGTCAGCATTTTCATTTCCTTTTGTGAGAAGCCAGATTTCATTTGCCACATAAATTATCAACCAATTTTAATATGGCTATAAATTCATCACGGTTACATTTTCTTTAACAAGCAATTGCAGCTGAACGTTAACAACTGCAATAAAACTAATTTTGATTTAAGTGGAAAGGAACTTTGTTGACACTTCTCAGTAAATCTTTTACAAAAATACAGTTCTACTGCAGAATGCGTGTTCTGTGAAACCCAATGACCTTCTAACATAATATTAACCTAATATGCATAAACTAGGGATCAAGTTTCAGCACAGAATTCTTCCTCATTGTTCTACCTGAAGTTCTTCAAAGATACACTCTAATGATCAAACACATTCCATGATCTAAATTCATTAGAAGTTTTCATTAATATTCATTCATTACATTTGAAGCACTCAGGTAGAAAACTGCAAGGACACTCAATTTGCAAGTGATCAGAAAGCAAAGAAGTTTTACTTGTGCCACACTTGGACCAGATCAGCTAATCTTAAATTTCATCAAATACATTCGCTCAAATTAACCCCTGCTGCTGCAGGAAAACATAACTGCCACTCAGGAGATGGCATCTCTACACTTACCGAAGTCAGCTGCTGCTAACGGGGAAGCATAATAACAAATAATTACTGCTCTTTTAGCATTATCTTCAAAGCTCACAGGGCAGTAGGAATCTCAGTTCAATTTCAGCACTGGCAAAATATTTTTCACTCAAATGTCTTTGACTTCATTCTCCTTCAGAAAAAATGGTTGGTATTCACTCCTGATGCACCATCAATCATATACAAGGGATTCTGTTTAAAAGGCTTATAAGTAAGAGTTATGTTGAAATTTGGGATATTGCAACTCTTGAATCATGGTAACACTTCACCATGTATTATGTGAGAAAGTATTATATTTGCCATTTGCTTCCTAGTAAAAAGGTCTAATTAATTCAGGAAATGTTGAACCCTTGCCTGTTATACTAGCTTCTACCACTCAGTGGACAAGGAATTGACTGGATGCTTGCACTCAGACAGTCACAGTCAATGGCTTCATGTCCAAGTGGAGACCAGTGACAAGTGGTGTCCCTCAGGGGCCTGTGTTGGGAGTGGCGCTGTCGTACCTCTTCATCAGCAACATGGACAGCAGGATTGAGTGCCAGTCTGCCAACGACACTATGTTACGTGTTGCGGTCCACATGCTGAAGGGAAGGAATGCCATCCAGAGGGACCTTGACACGCTTGTGAGGTGGGCCGATGCCAGCTTTATGAAGTTTAACCATGACAAGTGCAAGGTCCTACACCCGGGCTGGGGCAACGTCAAGCACAGCTACAGACTAGGAAGAGAACGGATTGAGAGCAGCCCTAAGAAGGAGTTGGCGGTGTTGGCTGATGAGAAGCTCAACATGAGCTGACAGTGTGCACTTGCAGCCCAGAAAGCCATCCATATGCTGGGCTGCATCAGAAAAAATGTCGCCAGCAGGTCAAGAGAGGCAATTCTGCCCCTCTACTCTGCTTTTGTGAGACCTCACCCACAGTACCGTGGTCAGCTCTTGAGCTGCCAGCACAAGAGGGATATGGACCTGCTCATGTGAGTTCAGAGGAGGCCACAAAGATGATCAGAAAGCTGAAGCCTCTCTCCCATGAAGACAAGCTGAGCCTGCCGGATTTGTTGAGCCAGGAGAAGCCTCAGGGGAGACCTGACAGTAGCCTTCCAGTACCTAAAAGAGGGCCTAGAAGAAATCCGGAGAGGGACATTTTACAAAGGCATGTAGTGACAGCACACAGGGAATGGCTTTAAACTGAAAGAGGGTAGGTTTGGATTAGATATTAGTATGATATTCTTTTCTGTGAGGGTGGTGAGACACTGGCACAGGCTGCCCAGAGAAGCTGTGGCTTCCCCATCCCTGGCAGTGTTCGAGGCCAGACTGGATGGGGCTTTGAGCAACCTGGTCTAGCGGAAGGTGTCCCTGCCCATGGCAGGCGCACTGGAACTACATGATCTTTAAGGTCCTTTCCATCCCAAACTGTTCTATGATTCTTATATATTATATACTATTTTCTGTATTATTTCACTCTTTCCACCAGAAGAAGGAGGCAATAGTATATGTTTACACATACAAAAATTAGTTCACTGTGTCAGTTGCTGCAGCTGAGGCCCCACAATTTCTCAAAAACTGAAATAAGAACACCACTACATAGATTTTATTCCCCCTCACTGTGGTCAGTCTACTTCAGTGAGATATCTGCACTGCCCCACAGAAAGACAGCAGACTGTATGGATGCATCATCACTGAGTGGAAAAACATCCTTGGACCAGCAACACTTCCACCATTTCTTGCACCAGAAAAATTACCCATTATCCTTGCTAGAAGATGTCAAGAGATGCAGTATGTATTTACTGGAAGAAAACTTCATGTTGCTGGCCAGGAAACCAGCCTCCATGTTCTATACTAATAGGAAAACAAAGGCAAATAAATGCTGGCCACTTTGGAACTCATGTTTGTATTTCCAAACTTCGTAGTGGAGCCGAAGAGAAGAATTTAAGTTTTTTCAACACTTTGTTCAGATCAAAGAACTTTACAAGCATTCAGACAGCCTGCCTCTATTCTTTTAGTTTTCACTGCAATGACATATTTAAACACATAGCTAGTTCCAGTAGGCTTTACTGGGATTTAAGGGTATGTTAAAGTGCTTCTAATTGTACTCTAAATTGGCATCAGAATGATTAACAGACCAAGAATACTGTCTGTTGCCATTACTGGGAACCCAAAGGGATTTCATACAACAGAGTGGCCTGTCAGGATATAAGAAACTGCTTTACAACAGACTGGAAGACATTTCAAGCATGACATTTTTAACTCCATCACTCTAGAAGTGGATCTTGTATGTATCAGGAAATCAATACACATGGCAGTGTTTCCACAGGCTTCAGAAATACCTTTTATGATATAAATGTTTTTTGAATCAAATTAGAAAAGGTGTTACTGAAAACACCATTCGCTGATGTTATCCCCCTCCAAGATAATTACTGCCATGCTCTCGCAATTTACAAGATTCTGTGTAACAGAAAAATCACTACATTTGTGCTTGAAAAATATGGATTTTATAATTACAAATAATAGCTGAGGTAATTCTAAGTGTAAGGGACCTGTGAAAGACTTCTTACATGAAGATATGAAGGGACTTTACACCTTGCAGCTTTCTCTTATGAGGAAGGTAAAAGTACTCCCACTGAACCCTTTTTAAGTAAACAGAGAAAGAAAAATACAAAGTATCTGTTTGGGGGTTCTATTTTTTTTTTTTCATTAAAACACAGCCACAAGGGAATACCATTTCAAGCAAAGACTAGTCAAGTCTATGGCTAGGGCCACCTAACAGTACAAAAAATTAGAATTGCTATTACGTAACACTAAAAGTGTTTAAAAAGGCATTTAAGAAAGAAATTCCCTATTTCAGGCTTACAAGATACTCCAATTAAACAAGTTCCCCAGAAAAATAAATACTATTACATAATACTTCAAGTGAATTCTTACTGATCATGAAAACAATTCTTTGTGAATGACAGGTAACTGATACATTACAGAAGATGTCAGGCTGTTCATAACTTGAGAAGTGTCTTAGAAATGCTACACTATAGTGTGAGACTACTAAATTTTAAGCCCCCTGTAGTGACTTTTCATGTAGCTTTACCCAGTATTGCATAGATGGTCCAAAGCATCCCTGTATTTGCTCCTTATTCCTGTAACAGATGAGACTTATTTGTAACAACCTTAACTTATTTTTAGACATTACTGCAATCTCCACCTGCAGCATCAGCTCCTGCAGGTGTAAAATTAGAATCTCTACTTCCGGGGTCAGCACACGAGGCTCAGATTCAGGAAAGCACTTAAGTAAATGTTTTACTTCTAGCATGAGCAGAAATGCTTTCCTGCAATTGTTAATGGGCTCTGAAGCAGACTTTAAAAATACCTTCTTCACTAAATGAAAAAAAGCCCACCATGTGGACATTAGCTAGCAGAAAATGAAGCGCCCCTGCGGAGTGAGAACTGCTCTTATATTAAGCTCAGCAGGGAAACTCTCAAGTTCCTTGGCTTGCTGGTACATTTCCCACTTTTTGCCAATAAACTCTAAACATTTGCAAAACCTGATAAAAATAGATCACTATTCCTAAAATAAAACACATGAAATCGATTCCCATCACACAAGCCCTATGACAAGGCAAGCAGTTAGGTAAATTTGGACAAACTTTTAGAATAGTGGCCCTGGTCTCAAGAACAACCGTAAGCATGGAAATGTACTGCAACAAATTATTTCTTCCTGACTACTGAAAGAGAAATCACTGATTCCAGTCATTTTGATATTTAGCAGATGACAAAGTTTTCCCACATAAATAAAAATCAAGTTATTTAAATATCTACACAGATTGGAGTAAACAGAAAACTTTACTTATTTAAATGCTGGTGGTGGTCTTGTATAACACAATTCCAAATCAAAGTGGAAGTTCTGAAAAGAAGATTAAATGTGCATAGTTTTACTGAAGGTCAGTGACCAAATAACAACGGTTTGCAATGCCATGGAACTAAACATGGCTTATTTGCTGGGGAAGCTGACCAGAGCCTCAGCTAAGCAGTTGATGTCTATCTAGACATCAGCTAGATGTCTATCTAATCTGTCTAGAGGCCAGAGTCTTTAGTTCAAGTTGGAGCAATGATTAAAAAAAGGTGGAATACACAAATACACACAAGTCAGGGCCTTGTCTTCATTCACACAACTTTATTCAGTTGACGACCATGGGCATGCAAGCTTCTAATACTGCTTTTGCACCTCACTTCTGAATGACTTCTTGCACATTTGAATTGTGCATCAATGTCCACTAACTTTAACAACCACTCATATCCAGGATGGTTCCACTCTTTTGAGCCACTGTCAACTCACCACATCCTACTTAGCCCAGAGGTACACTTCCACTTCTATATATGATGCAGGAGTGTATGAAAGACAAGAGAGGAACTTTTTACTGATGCCTGTAGTGACAGGATAAGGGGCAAAGGATTTAAACTGATATAGTGTAGATTTAGACTAGGTATTAAGAAGAAATTCTTTACTGCGAGGGCACTAGTGCAGGTTTCCCAGAGGAGATGTGGCTGCCCCATCCCTGGCAGTGTTCAAGGCCAGGTTGGATGAGGCTTTGGGCGACCTGGACTAGTGAAAGGTGTCCCTGCCGGAGGCAGGGGGGTTCAAACTGCAGGACTTTTAAGGTCCTTTCCAACCCAAACCATTCTATGATTACATTACTGTCTCCAGCTGTCTCCATGGTATACAGCTGTGGGTCTTACACATACGAAAGTTTTGACAACTAGTTCTTCAGGTGAGAAAGGATAGCCATTTTTGGTCATGGAACATTCTATTTTCTATTAAGGGGGGAAAAAAAGAGAACATTGTAATTTTGTCCAGTTATATACCATTGTGGATTTTTTTTTAAACTGCTTTTAAATATGGTCAGTCTTCCTTATTTCTGCGTGTACCGTGAAATGATGCTGAAGCCAACTGAGCATTGCCTGGTCATCACTCATCTTACTTGTTCATTTTTTTTAAGTATGGGTCAGTATCAGTTGTACCTGCTCATATCAGCTGTAGGTTTGGTTCTCCTTTTGCAGGGAAAGTAATAAAATTCAATCAAATTCTTTCCTAACAAACATATTTAGAAATAAATATTTCAATAACACTTTTCTGGAACACAGCAAAATAATCTGGTTTCCTACCCCAGGCAGTTATTGAGCTAATAATTTTCTAAAAGCAAAATCGGGACTGCTGAAAGCGTCAGTTTCCTTTCTAATATTCCTAAAGACTTTCTCTATTAAAAAATAAAAAATCCTCTTATTTTCCAGAGTCTCCCTGGGGGCAAATTGTCTTCTAAACTTCAAGAAGAATTTCTTTCATAACACAAAGATGACATACTCAATAAAATCTTCCTTCTACACTCTCAGTTTCTATTTAAACAGACATATTCGATCAAGCAGCCTCTGAAAATTGACTGGAGAAGAAGAGCCTTTCACCTGACTAAAGTTTTCCAGCTCACCAATTTCATTGCTATAACTCATCAAGCCTAACCATTTTCTTTATTTATAAAGAAAGAAAAAAATCCCCTCACTTTTTACTACTTCATCCTTGAAAAGAGCTTTACTGTTTAAGCTTTACTGTCTCAGCCCCATGGGCTGCCATCATCAACCCATGTAGAAAACGACAATAAAATGAAATCACCCACAGAGGTCATTCCTTTTGTCCTGTGATAATATGAAGAACCAGAGGACTAGCAATGAATTCCAGAACTTTAACAACCTGAATAAATTGTGATGCACGCACCAGAATGAATACAGGATGTGACATTCATTTCATATGAGTCAATGCACAGAGGTGCAGTCACAAATCTGCAAAGATATCTTCCTGGTTTTAGTGAGGAAAAATTACAATGGAAGAGGATGATTGTTTTTCATATACTTGTTTTTCAGTAAGGCAAAAATGATTTCTTTAGGATCTGAAAACAGGATCTGAAAAAATAAGTTAAACACCATCTGAATGAAAACACTCCAAAGCTGCAACTGAAGACCAGCGACTGGCCCAAGACTTCTGATTTTTTCAGTTCTTCCCTTCCTCCCTCTTTTCTTTTCCTTTCTTTCCCTCCCTTTCTCCCTTCCTCCCTCCCTGCTTTTCTTCTTTCCCTTTCCCTGACTTGTCCATTTTGTGAAAAACAAAAACAAGCCAAAACAAATCCCCAAACCTGTACCTGAAACTTGTTACACAGCTAATTCATGAAATAGTCTTGTAATGACTCAAGCTGGATGACTACGACACAAGTACTTCTTTAACAGCACTCTGTTTTGATTGAAAAAGGCTTCAGTCAAGCCTGACTCATCAATGGTGGTGTGACTGACAATTTTCATTCATGGAGTTTATTACTATAAATAAAGATAAATACTAGCATTTCTTACATGATAGCATAGAACATTAAAAAAACATACAGAAGTTCAAATTGTCAAAGCCCTCAAGATGATCTCTTAATGACTCAAGGACCCAAGCAGGACTGTCTCTTTAAGCTTTTTAGATTAACATAGAGAAGGAAACACAATAGATTTTGTAGATTCAGTAACTGCCGCATCTTCAAGGCTTTCAAGTTGCTAATGATTACTCAAGACATGACTCCACATCTGTTTGGTTTTGGATTTTTCCCAAACACCTACAACTGACACCTTTGATTCATGTCTGTTGTAGAAATGCACATTGTCTCTCTGCGCATTCCGTTGCCAATTTGTAATTTTAAGAATGTTAAACCTGAGTTGCCCCAGGGAAAATCCATAGCAAATACATTGCAAAGCGAGGGAACACAGTATATAAACAGTCGTAATTCCAACATATTTCTAAGTAGTTGCATGTTTTCAATAGATTTTTTTTTCCTGAGAAAATAATGCTTTATGGCTTTCAATTCCTTTATTTATTGATTCAGTTCCCGCATTAAATAAACCAGAAGATATATATGTCCCATAAGTGTAAACAAATCATGTCCTGTTTAGCTTGTTACATACTGTAGTAAAATATTATTTTGCAGAAAATAATCTCTCTTTTGACAGAACTCACTGCAAAGACGGTCCATTTAAGTTGGACAGATAAAGATACTACAACAGAAGATATGAACTAGATGATAGTCAAGGAACAAGTATCCATGAATTAAAATCTGAAGCTTGCAGGAGAAGTAATCTCTTTTATTCTGGTAATCCCAATGTTAACCACAACCAACAGTTAGAAGATATCAAACTTCTAGACAAAAAAAACCAAAAAAATCCCACATCAGTTGACATGTTTGTATTTCCTGCTCATGCTGTGCTGACATAGTAACACCAATGTAACACAGCATTTTTATTACATCCAAGAGGCTTCAATTAAAATCAGTTCAAGTTTGCCAGATTCAATTTATAGGTATGAAAGAGACTCTTTTTCTTCCAGATGCTGCACTCCAAGGAGACAAGTCCACAGAATTATTGGAAGGGATAAGGATGAGGAAAATACATTTCAATAGTGTTAAGCAGAGTGGTTATTAAGCAGCACAACGCCAAAACCACTGCTTTATTCCTGGACTTCAGAGTGGAAGATGATGATGCAATATTCTACAGGTTTTCTTTGGAAATAACAAACAGTAGCATTTTCTTAGTGTAGAAATTGAAAGCAGTTACACCACATCAGCCTTGTGCAAAGTATGCAGGAGTAACAGGAGACACAGTAATCAGAACACGTATCACACTGATTTTGTGAAAACGGTTCCAGCTCTATAGGTGTCAGCACATTGCCATATACCGAAATGTACCTCCTCATTTACCTCTGGAAAAACTTCTCCTCTATAAACAGAGGGGAGATACACCAAAAAGCTATTCTCGAGATTGCAAAGCAATTCAAAATTAGGAATTCTCACAAAAAAAATAATGTTCAGTGAATTACAATAGCTCTTTTTTCAGCTAGGGAAATCTGCTTATTTCACAGCATGGGTTGGAAATATCCTGGGGATATGTAAGTTCTGCAGTCAGCGAGACTATTCTCTTCCTTATTTGTTGAGCAAGTTGCAATTTACAGTCCTTTCCTTTAGTTTTAATGTATGAATAGGCAGGACAGCTAGATAGTTCAGGCAGTCAAATGCTGTACTAGACTAATTTAGATTTGAAAAATTTAGAACTTTTCAGAGGGAGTCATCAAAAGTTGTCCGCTCCTCAGTGCTTTGTAAATAAAAGATCATGTTCTAGGAACCTCAGGCTGATAGTACAAAATAAGTAGACTCCTTTGACTGTAATTACTCAGTGCCTCAGTTCCCCATCGTTGAAAGATAGAACTTACATTCTTCCACTGTAGTACAGTGTGTGCTATTGGAAACTGTCATGGAAAAAACAATGAGGAAATTACAAAATCTATCTCTAACCACAAGTCAACTGGTAATAATTAATAGGACCTGAGGCTGAATGAAGGTAAAGCAAATTACTGAATGGTCCACTGAATACTAAATACTTTATACACTGAAGAAGGCAAATGCTGCGGAAAATCGTGGTGTGATCATGTAACAAGAGATTATCTGAGTGTGAACATAAATAGGCTCCTGACAAATCTTAATCCCAATGACTCAAATTTTGTTCAACTGATTTAATAACCCAGAGTTATTTCTGCTTTCTTCAACCAGTATAAAAATTAATAATATCATATATAGTCCTATTGTCCAAGTCTAAAAAAAACCAGGATGATGTGGGGAATGTAATTCCACTTTCCTGAAATTCACAATGTTCCCATTTCCTTGCTTTCAAATAATTTTCTACCAGCATCTTCATTTACCTCTTACTCCAGAGTTCTTTCCTTAAGCATTTATCTCTGATGTGAAAGCCTGTCAAGTTCTTTTTGAAATGCAAGGATGCTACATCCTCTGAATTTTCCTTATCTTTCTTACCACTAATATCTTCAAAGAACTCAAACAGATTAGTTCAGCATGACCCCTTCTGACTGAATTCACGCTGGGGATCCTTTATCAAACTGTTTTACTAGGTGTTATGCTGCCACATTTTTAAAACAGGTTACCAAAGATCTTCTCAAAATAAGAGCTTGGGGATATTATTTCTTCATTTTTCTCTCCCTTCAGACAACGATTACGCCATCTAAGAAACCTCAAGCATTGTACCAAATATTTAATTAATCTTCACAACAAGTGAGAGCTGAGCAGGGTTTTATCCAACATTAGATACATGGCAGATTATTCATACATTTAATGAAGGCTACACATATTCTCACTGCACTGCATCTCAGGTCTCTGCACAGAATTTCTGTACTTGTTTCTTCCATCTTTTGCTAGCACCATATAGTTTCAGGTACTAAGTAGGCCCACATTCCCAACAGATATCCAAACCTTCTGGCACATTTTCTTCACATGCACTTTTTAAGCTGCCAATGCTATCTGAGTTAGTTTTAGAATGCAAAGGAAAACTGAGAGGGACCCATACTCAGATCATCTCTCAGTACCTGAGATACTTGCAATTCTTCTGAGCTGCGTTTCAGTACAATTATGCGGGACTGCCAATAATTTTTAGCTATTTCTAACAATAATTTCAGGCAAAGAAACCTACCTTGACATACACCCTGTCAGGTGGAGAAGAAAACAGGCATTAAACTGTGCACAAGCAGAGAAGATAGGTTAAGTAGGAGCATGGACAGCTAACAGGAGCAAGGCTAATGATCTTACAGAGAGAAGAATCATATGGAAAGTCAAACCACAGCAACAGATTTGGTTGCTATTACAAACTACTACAGTTGTAGTTTTTCCCTTAAATTGTGTGATGACTTCTTACATGATTAGCCCCTTGCCTCTCAAAACCAATATTTTTTGCAATAAATCCATACTTATCCTCTATAAATAACAGACCACCTCACACTTCATCTTCACCCTTAATAAAACACATTAAGCTTTTTTGCATGGTGACTACCTTCTCTTTTTCTCAGCCTCTCCTTCCAACTAGAAAATCACCTTTTTAGTTTGCTCTCATCAGTTTACTGGTTTTCTATTTCATTCTTTATACATTAATACTAAATGATAGTATAGTGTTCAGCCACTTCCCTTGTTTCTTTCCATTTTAATTTTCTCAGTGTGTTATTAATCCTACTAAGCCACAAATATTTCTGTTCCTTTCTCAGACATTCAGGTTTTCAATATGATTTCCAAGTATGGACTGCTCAACACTTAAATATCTCTTTACCTTTCAATATGGATCTTTCAGACGTTACTGAGTATTTCTCAGCTCATTCCATATTCTTTCAGAGTCTGTTTTTCTGAAGTCAAGCATTTTCCTACTACTACTTACAGAAACCATTTTCGGTCTATTAAATTCTAGGTGCTCACCCAGATGAACTACATTTATTACACTTGACACACAGCTGGTATTTTTTAAATCCAGCATAGTTTGTGACTTCACTGATCATTCAGAATTCTGCACCTGAGACTGAAATTGCATTTGTAGCTGAGGTCATACTGCTATGATGTCTGGTTCCCATTTTTAAGAGGGAATTTCCCTGCATAAGAGGAAGCTGCTTCTCCCAGAGAACTCTGACAGCTTGATTCGCATGGAGTCAGGACAGGACATTCACTGGCATCACTGAAGGTGAGTCACAGACCAAATGGCAAAGATTGAGATACTCCTCTCACACATTATTTTCTCTCCTCTCACTTGTTTTTCATGGTACAGTTCCCTTTGCACAATCATGTCTCTAACTTTCTACTTCTTTCTTACCTATTTAAAAAAAAAAAAAAGAATACATTCTTTGTAGCTCTATCATTTTGCTCAAGAGGATGCCATCCAGCATCCAACACTGCAATACACTGTAACTCAGAGTCTCACCTTGGGGTTCCTTCAGGACACCTTGCAGTGAAGCAGAGGAGGTTGGCAGTGCCCTTGCGTGATCTCTTGGGCAGCATATTCTTGGTATAGCTAGACCTCACTGTATGCACTGAGAATCTTGACTAAGTTGTTGTGTTTATCATTTCTGGGACACGGTGAACAAGAGTTGCTTGTCTTTATCCTTATTCTGTTTGTCATAAATTATTTTTTTGTTCAGTGTTTGAAACCACTGCTCTTTTTTCTGCTTTTGCTTCATGCCAGATCTTCCTACTACTCATATAATTATCTACTTGAATGATTTTTTTTACTACCAAGGTATAATGGAGCTATCTTAAATGAGCAAGTCATCCCACAGTCCAAAAAACTTGAATGGATTAAAGCCTGATTTTATAATACTGATAGTTAGTTTTGTTGATGATTATACTCATATTTTGTAATATCAAATAAATAACTAAAAGAACCTCATAATAGTATCTAAGCCTTAAGTACTCCATTATTTTCCAATCAACTTTAAATACCTAAATCAAATGCATCTATTCTGGGCAACTAGCCTGAATATAATGAAGTGTGATGCTTCCAGGAGGAACACGCATTTTGGTATTATTCTTTACTCCCCTGTTTGGAAGCAACTATAAAAGCAATACATTCTTTCTGTTACCTGGGATTTTTCTGGGACAAACTCATGTATATGGGTATCTGCCGTCACCTTTCCTCCCCACACACAGTAGATGTACCTTCTTTACCAGTTCTGTATGATGACACAGGCCTAATAACATCAGCACAGTGTTTTCTTCAAACAGCTCTCTTAAGAGTTCTTTCTGGGTTGGTACGTTGCAGATAAACACCTGAACTCACCAAGTCTGTGACCTAGGGCAAAACCCAAAATCAGATCTCCATCAGAGACAGCCTGATTAAAGGAGCAATGTTGTACTCTGATTTCAATGGTAAGTATCAGTGCTCAGTGTAGTACAGGTGTCAAAAGTGTTAAAAATAAAACCAACCTTCCTATCTGAAGTGTCGATTACATTCCTTTCCTTGTTACACTTTTTCTTTTATTGAGTAATTTTAAATACCCAAATTCCCAAAGCCAAAAAAAAACCTACAATACATTCATAAAGATGAACAAATCTTGTCCACAGTTTATTAATTCACTTTTTTAGCAGCAAATCTTTTTCAAAAGGGGAAAAAAAAAAAAAATAAATCTTGATTTTGCCTTCTTGTTAAATCTTCATAATCTTTTTTTTGTATGGACAGAAACACTGTGGCAATCAGTCAGTTTTGTGTAAAAAAATTAAAGATAAAATGTCATTCTTGGTAAGATTCATTACTCCTCTCATAATTTATCACATTCAAATTGTAAACTTCTTAATGTACTCACTGGCTTAAAAAAAAAAAAAGGGTTTACTTATTTGTCTTGTACAAGCATGGTTGGATTTAGCTGAATCCCCACAGCAGTGTGTGAATTATGCATGTTAAAAGCAAAAAACCTCTGTACTGAGTACTGAGTATCCGCACACACAAAAGCCAGCAAAAGAAAAAACCCGACACATCAGGCTTATCGCTTCTTTACCATTTGCTGTGGAATATAAAGATAAAATTTTGACTTCTGTCTCAGCCAAGACTGCTAATTCAGCCTGTAAAATCAAAACCAAACTCATGTTTATTTGAAGTTCTAACGAGTTACTCAAATTGCCCTCTTTAATGTTTCCTCTTAGGCATTCTACTTCTTTCAAACACCTTTATGCAGAAATACTGACTACGGTATACGCAAAGGATGCTGCTTCTTCTTCATGGTTCTTTGATTTAAATCAAAATGAAGTTAAGTCACTACATTTTAAAACTCTTTTTCCATTTTTTTTTTTATACCCTTCAGAAAGAGTTAACTTCCTTTGGTTGATAACCACTAAGATGTATTTCATTTCACTTTAAAATACCTAAATAAATATGGATAAAACTACTCAAATACAGAAATGAACAAGGAACGTTTTATATAGTGAGTCTGGGGAAAAAAATAAAGGCAATCAATATATGGCTTAAGTACTAAATCAGCAACTTACTCCCTTTTTAGTAAGAACAACAAGGAAGAAGTAAAAGGAAGAGGTCAAATGGAAGGAGGATACAGAAACAAACAGCAATGTCCAAACACGCGGGGCAGGGAGGGAATAAATGAAGAAAAAAAAGTAATGTAGAGCTTACCAGGTTCAAACCAAGAGATGGTGTCATCGCATGACTGCATACTAATGCAGCTAACATAACATTACTCAATGACAAGTAGCAGCAAGTGCATTGAGTGACTGTAAAACATTATAACTAGGCTTTGGAAGAGGAAAAACATCTTACAGACAACTAGAGATACATTAAATACATCTGTTCATGATGAATAACAAGAGGTATTTTTCACACAGTGCTTTTTGTGCCTTTTGGACTGTAAGAGCCCTGTAGCTGCAGCTCTGTATCCCTTCACCCAAGCTGGCAGGGAAATGTTTTCTAGAGCCTCAGTGGCACTGTTTTTTCCTGCTGTTCCTATGCAATTGCTCTTGTGCTGTTACTCCCATGACCTTGTACCTGTACACTCCAACAGTGTTGTTACAGTGGTTATCAAATGAAACGACTGCCACTGGTCACTCCTTCCTTCCCCCTTTTTCCTAGCCCTTCATTTGTAGCTCTTGGTTTACACTTGGGCAGAAAATACACATGCAGAGAGCATACGGCACCTTCCACTGATCTAAGCGTGCTCCTGCTAGCTTTAACAGCATCACATGCAGGACCACATGCAGCATCACAAACAGCTGGGAGTCTGAAAGGGCCCTGAAGAACACTACATAGTTACTGTGGGAAAAATACCATGGGGGGAAAATGCCTGCTGTTCTAGAGAGGACACACAGGGAAAGATCCTCACCTGGGGTCACGCTGGTGCTTCTCCTCCCATCTGGCCACTGAGTTTGTCCTCTCATCCCCACATCCTCTCCTCTTCTTTCCACTTTCCCCAAAAGTAACATCCACCATTAGAGTCAATACTTGCCATCAGCCACAAATCAGTGCTACTGAATCTTCATGCATGTGAACTTGTATCAGTATTTTTTTGTGTAACAGTTTGTTATCTGCCCCAGCAGAAGACTGGCACTCGGAACTCAGGAAGGACTGCCACTCTTGAGCCTCTGCTAATAAATTCCAAGGTGACCAAAACTCTTGGTTGCTGGCATTCTTCACCTTTCATTTTCTTAACCACACACAGAAATAATTTTGTCAAGAAAAGTGTTTGAAACAAAAGCCAAATAGACTCAAACATGATTTTGCTGAAATACAGACACAAGACCCTCAATACAATCTTTCGTGCATTCAGTGTATTTTTTAATTATCCTGCAATTTCAACACATATTCCCTTACCTTTTATGCCTAAAATTCACAACATAATTTAGAAGCCCAGTTGGAATCATCAGAAAACCACCATGGTAGATGGTTAGCGCTTATTTTCAATCTAATCTGAGGGTGCTGCTAAGTGAGAAACCTTGAGAGTTGTCCTAGTTAGGAAAACATAAGTGATGGAGAGCTTCTCTCATACTACAATGTACACTGGCAAAGATGAAAAGGACGGAAAACAGTATCCACATTTCCAACATGCAACCTTTTTTCGCCTGAAATCCAAACCTAAAGTCTTTTGCTGATACTGGCTTTTAGAAACACTCCTTTGGCCATCCATTGTCACAGTGATTTCAGCAAAAATTTAGCTTAGATTATTTAAATAAGCATTTAAAACAAAATTCTATGAAATCTCCCTTAATGTAGTTTTCTGTTGTCAGTGCAAAATGCATCAAAACTTGTTTTCTGACATTCTGGGCCTTCAGCTGTTTTGAGAAATTTCTGTGGCTGCAAAAGTCTAAGAGGAAGATTCTGGCTCCATATGAGAACTTATTCAGTTGTAATACAAGTCTGAAGTCATTGCAACTTTTCATAAAATCCTTCAAAAGGATGGTCAAGTTTTTTTTCCTCTCTGGCAAGCACTCAGGAAACTCACCAGGTCATCCTGATTACTATTCAGATCTGGTCCCCTCTTCATTCAAATGATGAGAGACCATAAAATCAGATGAGTAATAGGAAGTTCACAAATGGAGAACGACTATTGGAAAAGCAAGCAAATAAGATAAAAAAAATACCATGTCTAAAAAGGAAATATTACTGAAGTAAATATGGAATTTCTCTTCCAGTAGAAGACTAAGTAATCATCAGATGAATCAGTGGCAGCTGATTCATAGTAAGGTGGTGGTTCTTCTGACAAGATATAGTGAAGCTGCGGAACACTTTGGGATATGGTAGCTGTTAAAAAAGTACACAAGTTCAAGGGGAGAAAAATTCAAAAGGCACCACTTCTCGTCCAGGAAGTAAAAAGCATCCTGGGAACTACCACATAATAATTATTCTCTTGCATTCCTTTTTTAGACAATCTTATGACTGACTAGTTAACACTAGCTTGGTGCAACATTGCTTACATGAAGTACAAAATGCATTGCTGTAAATCAGTGAACGTAATCATTTTGTATTATGAAGGATTACTGAGTAATAAAAATTATTTTGAACAGTGACATTTGGGATTTTTTAATATTACTTCTCAAGTTTGTTGGACTGGAGAAAGTGTTTTGTAACCATACCCCCACTGGCTTTCAAACTAAAACAAATTACAATGTTTCTCTGAATTAATCACTTTCATCTTAAAATACAGTACATGTAGTAGAAAGATCTTGATGGTACATATGTGATAAGTCTTACAACAGTTTGCCAAACCTTATGTACTTTTACCATTAGCAATTTGCTACCCGAGTCTGAACTTTCAGTTTCAATTTGCAGAGCTTGAGCAATGTTCTTCTACTGGACTTCAAATCTACCTTGCTGTCAGTTTTCTTTTTCCTAGGCAGGTACCTTTTATCACCCCCTTGATAAGCTAGTCAGACCAAGTTCCTTGAATCTTTCACCACAGAGGAAGTTTATTAGTCCTTTGGTAATCCTCATTCTCTAAATACTTTTTGACGGTAAATGTGCTGTGTGATATCAACCTCTATTATCCTTCAAAAACCACTTTTGTGTTGCCTTAATTTTTCTGTTTATAGTTCTTACCACCTATTAAGTTTTCTATATTTCTCAGATTGTTTCTAATTGTATTTACATACAATAGCTTGAACTTTTTATCTATTTGGATGCGTATATATACACACACAAATATATACATAGTTTTAAACTGCCTTCAAATTGTATTTTTCTTGCTGCTTTCTTTTCTATCCCAGTTTATTACTAACCAGCATTATTCCCTAGCTTTCCTGAAAATTAATTGCTTCCCACTTATTATCTTTTTGTCTTTAAATACTTTCTTCCAGATAATGGTTTCCACTGCTACAAAACTGGATACTTAGGAACATTCTCATTGACTTATATTTTAATCCATTTCAATGCAATTATTAATAATCTAATATTTATACAGATCACTTCACTAACCTTTATTTAAAAGCTCAGATGCAGCAAGGATCTCTGAATCATTACTATTGACTTGTATTTTAATCCATTTCAATGCAATTATTAATAATCTAATATTTATACAGATTACTTCATTAACCTTTATTTAAAAGCTCAGATGAAGCAAGGATCCCTGAATCATTACCTTAAGCTTAAAAAGGAACCTCCCCACATTTACGATCTACGAGCTCTGGGCATGCTCTCTTCCTTTTGCCAGTCTTTTTTTAGTTGTGATTTCCTGGGCTACCTGTAGCTCTGGAAGATGATTATAGATGAAACAAACCTTAAAACCTATCTCATCCCCTAATATTTCAAGGCATTTCTTACATGTTTCTCACTCATCTTGATAAGCCCTTCCCATTTCCACTCTTAGGAACTTTCACATCTATGTTCTTTTTCATGATGTATCCCATCAAATAGGTAAGCAGGTTTTTACTGCTCCAAATTATTCACAAGTATCAGAAAAATAATAGCATAATTGGGACTTTCCATTTTAATAAACAGATTTGATACAAAATGCACCCCTATTACAAGAGAAATCTTCCACTAATTCAGCTCCAAGTTAATTACTTTGACAAGTAATATTCTGGGTCAAATATACCAAAATAGAACAGATCTTGGAAAATTACTTGTCTAAAACATCGATGTGGAATACGCATCACATCAAAGAGATTTTACAAGTGTTATAGTCACTGGAAAATCATCCACACAACTCTGTGAAAAAGAACCCCACGAAATCGAGTTTAAATATTTTTCATTAAAAACCAAGCATTAAACAAGCTTATGGTCTCGCTTCTGAGGACACAGTGATGAAAGCTGACATTTTCAGGAGTACTGCAATAAGAAAGAGTAAATTATGACAGAAGAGATATTTACTCCTGCTGTAGGGTGCCGCAGCCAAAATACAGAACTGACCAGTTATTCCCCATGTGAGGAATAAAAATTGTTAGCACTGTTTCACTTTTGCCACTGAAGAGAACAGACACCTAAGGTGTTTTCTGTGTTATTCTCAAACACACTGATAAAATACCACAGTTCTGGTGTATTTCACTTCAACTGATGAGAGTCATTATGCTTTAAGATGTACAACCCTGGAGTAAGTCTGCTTATTCCAAATTTCTGTAACTGAAATATTCTGCGCCTAGCTTGAGAAACAGAAGGGGAAGCCAAAATGCTTCTGAGCAGTTTTAAGTTTATTCCTATCTTCTGAAGGGATTTGAGAAGAAAAACAGTTAGAAAACACAGTACGGGATGAAAGAAGACCAATGAAGGCTGAAAAAGAATGTAATTGGTTGACATTATGAGCTCTACAAAAGTAGAGGTCAATTAAATGACTTAATGGCAAATGAACATACTTTTAATAATAATATTCCGCATTTATTTAACACCTGAAAAGTGCTTTGCAAACAATTAATTAGTCTGTACAAGAGTATCAAACAAATCGCTTTGACAGAAGAAAGCTATGAAGGCTTGAAAGTTGATTTAATTCCGGGTTTTTTTTGTTTCAGTCTTTATTTTAGAACAGCATCCATTCTATTGTATTACAAACAAGTTACCTTAGGCTGGAAAATCAAGGAGTGAGAATTGGCCACGGCTCCACAAGTTTGAACTATTATCTCATTTTAAAACACTATTTCTGTCTCTTGATGACTAGTTTATACACAGCAGACACTGTTTTCTTAAACAAATGAAGAAATTCAAATGTCAGAACAAAGATACCAGATATAAATGAAGCAACCGCACAAGCTTGCAAAGAAATATTACATCTTTATAAACTGTAAAGAAAAAAAATTTAAAAAAAAGACAAATTTCTGTAAATGAGGATTTTTAGTTATGCATATTATGATCTGAGCCTGTGATTCAAATGAAATTTAAAGCTGTGTAAACCCATTAAACAGCTTAGATTGCTGGAAACAATACACAAGAGTAAGGGAAATTAAAACAAAGCAAGGTTGCTGGAAGTCAAACACTTGAAAATGTATTTAAGAAAAATATCTGGAAAACTGAATTCAACAGATGTTTCAAGTCTGTTGGTTTGTTGCTTTGTTTTGTTGGTTTTTTAATTTACAACAAATGGTCTTTTCCCCATTCCTATGGCAGAATACAATATACAAGCAAAATATGCTTTTTTGCCTTTTTTTCTTTCTTTTTTTTTTAAAACAAGAGGCTGTGCATTACATTAGAAATCCCATTTGGACAAACAGTGAACCCTAAAACCAAACTCTGATTCACTTCACTGCATTTTCTATGCGCTTGTTGCTCAGTTCTCAAAGCAGTTTTGTGGGCAAATTAGATTTTAGAAAACTAAACTAAAAGTACTCCACCAAAGCACTCTTCAATGAAGATAATTAGGTTCAAACTCATAGACAGCTGACACCACTACATGCAACTTCAGCACCACTAAAAGTTCTTGAACCATAGCAAACATTAGGAGGTTCCTCCACCCTGTAAAGTGACTGCCAATGACTGAGAGTCCTCAACTCATTCTTCAACTCTGCTGTTCCTTCCTCAGTCACATATGTTTCTGGTCTGAAATCCTTTCTTTTCTGTACCTGCTCTTTTCTGCTGCAATTGCCCCTTGCTAAACTGCATTTTTGCTACTATAACGTATACTTTTTACTTTCAAGGCTCTACTGTCCTATCAATCAATGCTTACCCCTTCCCACTCTTGCAAAAATAGAGGTGTGACTTGGTGCCCCAACAGTATGATACTAATCATGAACCGTAACCTCTCCTAGAGGGCTGCAAGTGTCGTGGGCAGTAGCCCACCATGGTGAGAGGACCAACAAGTTTCTAATTTATGACTGCAGCCTAGTATGAGAGGAATGATTCATTAAACCAAAAAAAGATTATGGCAGTTTTCTTGAAAACCAAGAACAGTAATCATACTTGGAGGTCACTGAGGCAGCCTTTATCAAAAAAGGGCTTTCCCACAGGTTTTTCCAATCAGCTGGTTGTACCCTTGGTTTAACCCTTATGAAGAAATTGCCCTCTCCCTCCCAAGCTCTGGCCACTACTTTCACGTCTTTTTCAAGTCTCCTCCTTCCCACTCTCTCCCACTGCACCTACTTGCAGAGCTGATAGCAAGCGAAGCTTCTCCCCGTTAGTCCTGAACAGTGACTGCTGCTCTTAAAGTTCTTCAGTTATCTTTTTACTCCCTCCTCCATTCCTTAGGTAATGACCTGCAGAGCTCCCAGCTAGCAATCAGCTAGCTAGATCTTCTACTGCTACATTAAAAGTTTAAACAAAGAAAATGTGGTTGAATGGGCTGGGTAATCAAGTGCGAGTAGATATTGCTGATACTTATGAAGTGTGTAGGACCTGTTGCACCACTTCAGCCCAAGGGAAAATCATGGAGCAAGTCCTTTTGAAGCAAGTTTCTGATACATGAAGGACAAATGCCTGTTTGAGAAGGAAGGTGGAATAAAGTCCTCCTGGGGTATTTTCCAACCTGAATACCATATGGAAAATTTACGGGGACTTATGCCACCAATAGTGTTTTCTAAATAGTAAAGTAAAAAGCATAGAAGCAAGTGTGTAGATAATGGAATCATGACAAAGAATAGCCTAACGTTACAGAGAACTCTAACTACAGAAGATATATGGAGTGAATTGGTTACTACAAGTCACAAAAGAAATGCCAAGTGTAACCTCGTTTTCTGCAATCTTACTGGCAATCTGCATCGACCAAATCACAGATACAAAGAGCAGTGTGTCAGAAGCGGCACCGCACATCTACGTGTATAATCCTGGCAGGTAATATTGTATGTGCAGTGAAGTGCTGTAAAGATGAAGACAAAAAACACACCAAAACTTACAGGCTTTTTTAGTCTTACAAACATTACAAATATCAGATATTGTTCCTCATAAACACAAAGAAAGGGAGAAAGAAGAAATCCAGTAAATGCCAAAGCCCCTTCTATGATATGCTAGAGAATAACATCCTACATGCTAGCAGGCTCCCCATTAACACTTTCACGTAACATCTGAAGTGTGATTACATAGAGATACAACTGAAAACAAGACTGAGCAACTCTTTCCTTGTCCTTTCACCACAAGCAGTATTATCCCTTCCTTCATCTTTTTAGGTTCTTTCCAACACTGCAGCCTAAGACAAGACAAAAACTGTTCTGCTCTTCAGGGAGCTTCCTTCTTGAATCAACACACAAGCTCACTGCTTAAGTAGAGCGTACTTTGTTCAGCATCTTAAGTAGAACACGCACTTTGTTCAGCAGCTCCACTGATGAGCTTCTTATACCGATACTAATAACAACCTTTCTGAAAACATGGAACACTTCAAGATGCCAAAACAAGCTACATTTCTACTCTCATTTGATCTGACATTCTCCCAGTCGTATCTTTTTCCGTGTAAATCAAACCTAATATTTCCCTATTTGTCTGTTTTTCAGTTTTTTTGGGGGGGTGGATGGAGTTGTTTTGTTAGGGGTTTTTGGGGGGGGCTTTGTGTTGTTGGATTTCTTTTGGTGGGGGAGGGTGTGAACTTATTATGCCTCCCATTCTCCCTGAAAGCACTGCTTTTTAAAAAAAATCAATTATTTTAAAAATACTGTTTTTTCTCCTTAGCAACAAACTCTCCTTTTTTTCATTCCTTCAGTTGCTAAATTCAGAATTGTTTCATTTGCCTTGACTAAGCTTGCAAAATTTGGTGGGCAACCAAGGTATGGGGGTTTTTAGGATTTTATGAAGGGCTGGAACAGAGTGCCACTGAAACAATGGTTATTATAAGCAATTATGACTACATAATGATTATATTAGTGTTAGTATTATTAAAATAGCAGAACTGAAAAGCTTAGGTTTGCCTAAGTATGAAAAATTTTAATGCTGATATGAATTCTGGGTCCCTTAATAATTTACAGGAAGGTAGAAAGAGACAGGATGTAACATCTCTATCACTCACTGTACTAGCTGGAAACAGTTGAAGCAGAGCAACTTAAAACTGCAGTACGGCTGAATCTGTTACATAGGAGAAAGAACATGCAAATTGGTCACGATCAAGCTAATCACACATCTGCAGCAGGGAAAGTTTGAACCGAAAAGTCACATTTTACTTAACGGCAATAATAATTTACTTGCGAAGTTACTTCTGCCTTTGGACTCTAGGGATGAATGAGATGACTTCATAGGTCTCCCCTAACTCAATTTTTTAATAACTGTATGAAACAAAACAAATGAAACAATATGAAATGACAGATTATATTAATCTTTAAATGAACAACAGAAACAGTATCAAATACTGTATGGAATTAGATTAATACGGAAAAAGACATAGAAACTAAATGCACCATGAAAGCTTACATTAAACATTTGCCAACAGCAGTCTCCCTTTTACTAAAGGAGCTACTGGCGTTATTGAGAATAGGTCTGGCTATAGAATTTCTACATGAAGGGTTAAAGAAAAAAATAACAACCTTCTTTTGAGAGCAAGTTATCATACTGCATCATCTTACTTGGGTATTGCAAACGAGTGGTGATGTTGGGTTCCCTAAAGCAATTCCACAGAAATAATCAAGCCTAATGCTGTGGAAATTCAAGACAAAAAGAAGACTGAAAAAAGACTGTAACCATCTGCAGCAGCTTGAGGGGGAGCAATTTGACTATGAGAAAAAAAGTGAGAAGAATATGCTGTATTTACATCAGTCATTTTCCACCATTTCATAAAGCTTCTTCCATTTAAAGTTATTAGCCACAGCTAACATGCCATCCAATTTATCATCCTTTCCAATTCCTCATGCCTTAAATTCTGATTTTTGAGACAATAAAATAGAACAAAACGCTTAATCTAGGATAAAATATTAGTTGCTGTGGTTCCAATGAAATAATACACATAAGCATTTACTGCATGCATTGTTTGGCTCAACATACCATGCACAAAGCAGAACTGGGGATGTGCTTAATAATAAATTCATACTTAAACTATGAAATCAAATGTGTGATTGAGTGACATTTCTATGCAAAGAATAGAAACAATATGAGCAGTCTTGTACTGTCGGATGCTGTTTAGAAAAAGGGTTTCAAAACACAGTGAATTATTTAAAGAGAAAAAATTTGGGTGCACATGTTAACATTGAACAGGACTGCACAATTCTGCCACGTCGGGAAATTCAAGGGAATCTGAGACAAAATCCCTCCACCAAGAGAGAAAGAACTGCAGAAGATGTCAGTCAATAAAACCTACTGGGTGATCAGGCTTTCTACCGCTTTGTAACATAGAAGACATCCTGAAAAATGCCTTGGGGAGTTTGCTCTCCTATGGACATTATTCAAACAGATAGTCAGACCGCTAAAAAGAAAATGAGTTTGTGTAATTCATTTCTACCTAAACTTTGAGATTAAAAAGGATTAAAATTATTAGACAAAGACATCAAAATACCTTTTAAATAATGTGCTAGACCATCTTCGCAGCTAATTACTTAGATGTTACTTTTTATGTGAGTTCTTTGCCTACTCAATTGTAAATTGGGTACGAATAATTATACTTTGCTGTAATATCTACACATTGCTACATACTTGCTTCAACCTTCTTACAATGAATGTGCTTGTGAAGTTCTTATCTATACTGCAGTTAGATTAGAAATACAAAAGCACATTACATGAGTATGTATCAAAAATGACAGGCCAAAAATGTATTTGGTCTATTAGATACAGAGCTAAACTGCAGCAAAGCATGTATTTCACTTTTTTCCACATGAAATTGTACACATCGTCACAGAGATGCTACACACATGGCTATGATCTTTTATGCATAATGTTAGTTTCTACTAATACTTGACATAGAAGTAAAAATTTAGAGAATGGGCATTAATGGGCTCTTGGTCTATGCCAACCCAACCTGAAGCAGGCTTCTTTTTCCAAGTTGCCTCCTGATTACCAGTAAGTGAACAAAAAAATGTTCAGTGTGCAAAACAGTAATGCACTCTCACACCCAACTAGCTCTGAACAGCTTGCTGGCCCCTGCACAGGTAAACACTATAATTACTGTCCCTGCCTTCCCACTGTTACTTTGTAATTCAATAACAGACCATCTGTAGCCCACTGCTGGTGAATCATCTTGCATCTTAACACATCCTTTGAATTACCTTCATAGTATGAAGTAAACATGACGTAAACACTATAAGCAAAATATGTAAGCTGGGTATCTGAATAGCTGCTCCTTATGCTACTAAAGGAAGGTTTACAAAATAATCTAAATCAATCCTATTTAGCAGAAGTAAAGCTTACCACATGATGCCTCTACAAAGCAATACACGCTATTTGCTATTAATGAATTGATAGTGATGAGATGATATTGCACTTCACCTATATCACCAATAATTTCAGAGATCTCCATGCAATAGAAAAATAAAACAGCAGAGACAACTAGCTAACTTCTCAAAGCAGCCCATTGCTCTGATACCTTGTCAGATGCCAAGCTTAAATCATCCAGTTAAAAGTACAGAACAGTGTGCTGTTTCTCTGGATACAATCTCTGGGGCCAGAAGGGGAGAAGGAACCGGCAAAAAAAAAAGGCACCCCACATAAAAAGCACAACAACAAATAAAATACAGGATCCAAAATTTCCACTCGACCAGGGTGCTCAAAGCCCCGTCCAACCCTGCATTCAACGCTGCCAGGGAAGGGGCAGACTGTTGCCAGTGCCTCACCACCCTCACAGTGAAGAATTTTGTCCTAACATCTAATCTAAACATACCCTCTGTTAGTTTAAAGCCATTCCCCCTTGTCCTGTCACTGCCTGCCCTTGTAAAACTCCCTCTCCAGACTTCTTTTAGGCCTCTGATAGGTACTGGGAAGCTGCTGTCAGGTCTCCCAAAAGCTTTCCCAGTCGTTGCACAAGCCCAGCACTTTCAGCCTGTCTTCATAGGAGAGATGCTCCCACAATTAGGGCATCTTTGTGGCCTCCTCTGCACTCGCTCCAGCAGGCCCATGTCCCTCTTGTGCTGGGGTCCCCAGAGCTAAACACAGTACTGCGGGGGGGAGTTCTCACCAGAGCAGAATATAGGGGCAGAATCCTTTCCCTCGACATCCCGGATATGCTCCTCTTGATGTAGCCCAGCATACAGTTGGCTTTCTGGGCTGCGAGTGCATGCTGTCAAGTTCACATTGATCTCATCAATCAATACCCCCATGTCCTTCTCCTCAGGGCTGCCCTCCATCCATTCTCTACCCAGCCTGTAGCTGTGCTTGGGGTTGCCCAGACACAAGTGCAGGACCTTGCACCTGACATTGTTGAATTCCATGAGGTTTGCACGGGCCACCTCTCAAGCCCGTTGGATAGCATCACTTCCCTCCAGCTTGTTGACCACATATGCTACCTGGATGAGAATGATCCTGCCTGGAGCCTCTGGCAGAAAGCTCCAGGGGAGACTCAAGGTCAACCCCTTGGCTTTTGGAGTTGGGGATACAAAGGATCTGAGGCCAGCTATACACAACTGAGAAAGAGATACTGGCAGCCTATGAAGGGGTTCGAGCTGCTTCGGAAGTGATTGGCACTGAAGCACAGCTCCTCCTGGCACCCCGGTTGCCCGTGCTGGGCTGGATGTTCAAAGGCAGGGTCTCCTCTACACATCATGCAACTGATGCTACATGGAGTAAATGGGCTGCACTACAAATACAACGAACTCGAATAGGAAATCTCAGTCGTCCAGGCATTCTAGAAATCATCATAGACTGGCCAGAGGGCAAAGATTTTGGAATGTCACAAGAGGAGGAGGCGGTGCGCGCTGAAGAGGCCCCACCATACAATAAACTGTCAGAAAGTGAAAAGCAGTATGCCTTGTTTACTGATGGGTCCTGCTGTATTGTGGGAAAGCATCGGAGATGGAAGGCAGCTGTATGGAGTCCTGGACGACAAGTTGCAGAAACTGCTGAAGGAGAGGGTGAATCGAGTCAATTTGCCGAGGTGAAAGCCATCCAGCTGGCCCTGGACATTGCTGAACGAGAAAAGTGGCCAGTACTTTATCTCTATACTGACTCATGGATGGTGGCAAATGCCCTGTGGGGGTGGTTGAAGCAATGGAAGCAGAGCAACTGGCAACGCAGAGGTAAACCCATCTGGGCTGCTGCACTGTGGAAAGATATTGCTGCCCGGGTGCAGAACCTGGTGGTGAAGGTACGTCATGTAGATGCCCATGTACCCAAGAGTCGGGCCACTGAGGAACACCAGAACAACCAACAAGTGGATAAAGCGGCTAAGATTGAAGTGGCTCAGATGGACTTAGATTGGCAACATAAAGGTGAATTATTTTTGGCCCGGTGGGCCCATGACACTTCAGGCCATCAGGGCAGAGATGCAACATATAGATGGGCCCGTGACCGAGGGGTGGACTTAACAATGGACACTATTGCCCAGGTTATTCATGAGTGTGAAACATGTGCTGCAATTAAACAAGCCAAGCGGTTAAAGCCTCTTTGGTATGGAGGACGATGGTTGAAGTATAAATATGGGGAGGCCTGGCAGATTGACTATATCACACTGCCACCAACCCGCCAAGGCAAGCGCCATGTGCTTACCATGGTGGAAGCAACCACCGGGTGGCTGGAAACATACGCTGTGCCCCATGCCACTGCCCGGAACACTATCCTGGGCCTTGAGAAACAGATTTTGTGGCGACACGGCACCCCAGAGAGAATTGAGTCAGACAATGGGACTCATTTCCGGAATAACCTTATAGATATTTGGGCCAAAGAGCATGGCATTGAGTGGGTATATCACATCCCCTACCATGCACCAGCCTCTGGGAAAATCGAACGGTACAATGGGCTGTTAAAAACTACACTGAGAGCGATGGGTGGGGGAACTTTCAAGCATTGGGATACACATTTACCAAAGGCCACCTGGTTGGTCAACACCAGAGGATCTGCCAACAGGGCTGGCCCAGCCCAGTCAGAACTTTTACATATTGTAGAGGGGGACAAAGTTCCCGTGGTGCATATGAAGAATTTGCTGGGGAAGACAGTCTGGGTTATTCCTGCTTCAGGTAAAGGCAAACCCACTTGTGAGATTGCTTTTGCTCAGGGACGCGGACATACTTGGTGGGTAATGCAGGAAGATGGGGAAGTCCAATGTGTACCTCAAGTGGATTTGATTTTAGGGGAAAACAGCCAATGAACTTAATTGTATGCTGTTGCCTGCTATGCAGCACTTTTATAGCCCATCAACTAGATGTCTTCAGGTCACCAGCAACTGGCCCTGACCTCCCTCCAACCATCATCCCAACAAAGAATGAACTTTGCTGAAACCAGACGAGTTCTGCGGTATCATAAGCAGGCAACAATCCAACACTGCACACAACCTCCCCTGCTCTGAAAGGCTGTTACAAGACATGGAGCCTGACATCACAGGCCAGATGAACTCAGCAGCTTTATGGGGACTGGGCCACACACTAAGGAACGATCTCTCTCTGTTAGGATGTATATACATATATATATATATATATATATATATATAAGACAAGAGTGATGGCATATTAAAAAATGTGAGATCTGAGCATGACATGAATGATATGGAATAAGGGGTGGATACTGTCCTGGGTTCAGCAGTAGCAGTCATTTTTCTCCTTCTTAGTAGCTGGTGCAGTGCTGTGGTTTTGAGTTTCAGCCTCGAACAGCATTGATAACACTGATGGTTTCAGTTGGTGCTCAGTAATGTTTACTCTGACCAAGGACTTTGTGAGTCTCATGCTCTGCCAGGGAGCGGGGGGGGAAGCCAGGAGGAAGCAGAGACAGGACACCTGACCCAAACTAACCAAAGAGCTATTCTATACCACAGCACGTCATGCCCACTATATAAACTGGGGGCAGTTACCTGGAAGGGGTAGATCACTGTTCAGGTCAGGCTGGGTATCAGTCAGCAGGTGGAGAGCGGCTGTTATTCTCTTCCCTTTTTATTTCCCTTATCATCATTATTATTGGTAGTAGCAGTAGTGGTTTGTGTTATACCTTAGTTACTGGACTGTTCTTATCTCACCCCATAGGAGTTAACATTCTTTCGATTCTCCTCCCCATCCCTCCAGGAGCATGGGGAAGGAAGAAGGGGGAGTGAGCAAGCGGCTGTGTGGTTCTGGGTTGCCAGATGGGCTTAAACATGACACCACACCACACAGCTTGGTGTTGTTGGCAAACTTGCTGAGGGTGCACTTAACCCCACTGTCCAGGTCATCGACAAAGATGTTAAACAGCGCAGTCTCTTGTAGGGGCTGCAGTAAACATTCACTGGGACACTGAAGCTTTCAGGGGCAGAAAGTGTGTTCACCAGCTCCCCAGTTTCAGAACAGTCCTCAGCTGATGGAAGTCAATGGAACACAAAAGCTCTCGCATTCACTTTCAGCTAAAGCAGCTTTCCCACACAAGCTGTATATGCCATACACTTCTGCAGAGCAGCTCAGCACATGAATGTGGATGCCAGTAACTCCTGGAGACAGTGCTCAGGCCCAGAAGAAAGGGAAAAGGGTGACTCACCCCGAAGTAGTGGTCACCCTGTATACCACCAAGGCCAGATTTCCTGCTTGTGTGATGCAGCTCAGTGCCACACAGTACTAGGACTAAGCCTCCCTGCCTCCGTCAGAAACTGCTGCAGAAGTAGATGACAAATTAATACCTGTTCTGTTTCAAGCTTTTCTAGTATACTCTTTCCATGAAATGATCCTTAGTTCAGATCAGCCATCCGAAGTCACAGAACAGCAAACCAGGAGACAAGGGAAGCTGGACATACTTGAGTTAGCTTATCCAACAGCACTAATTTTAATTCTTTTTTTTTTTTTATGATATAAATCAATTTGCACTTTTAAAATTAGCACTGAACCACATTCTTTGAGACTTAAAAATCAAAGTTTGTACTTCACCAGATTAACAGAAATTTGCATTATGACAAAAGCAGTGCAAATTCCCTTTTATGATTTAGACACAATTAAGATACAGGTTCTTGAATTTACTGTTTAGTCTCAGTATGAAATTATCCTTATGCATTTTGACTTATTATTGCACTGAGTCATAAAAAGGAAAGAAGCTTCCCATCAATTTTGCAAATTCCTAAAAGGTGGCATTTTAACACAAAAAGACTACAAGCAGACATTTTTGCTTTTAATTTAACATAGTGAATATACAAACCAGGCACTCCTGGCTTACACCAACTCTTTTCTTAACCATGAGCTTTGACTGGTAGCAGTTTCTAGAAGCCCTGCTAAGATGACTTCAAAAAATGACAGCTGTTTCAATGAAGAAATTCTGAAAGCTTTAATGAATTTTACCATATTTAAGTCACTCCATGGTTACAGATGTGAAATTTTTTTAGTTATTTTATAAAGTCCTTTTCTTCTAAAGCTGAAATTTAAGCTTTCTATAAAGTCATCCACCAAATTGTTTTATTTGCATATTTAGAGAATTAAAATTTTCAAAATTACATAAGTAGATTTTAATACATCTGTGATCCTAAGATATTTTGCCTCCCACTTTGATGTGACATCTTGCTTAGAGCTAATGTGAAAAGCTATCATTTTCTCTATTCTTAAGCATTTTTATTACCTTGGGCTATCAGTCTACTTTATCATTTACAATTGTATCCAGCTCTCTCCTGAATGTGTTAACGTTATTAGATGACACATGTTCCTTGTATCTTTATTAAAAGTAACACACCTCATTTCTCACCCTTCTTCTGTGTCAGTCTTTGCAATAATCTTTGCACATGAAAGGTTTTGGTAACTCCTCACAATGTCCCTATTTACAATTCCGATTGTAGTTCACAGGCCAAATGTGAACAGGTTGGCTTCAATGTGTGTAATTTCTACTTGAATTGAAGCAATTACACCTGCAAGGGGCAGCTATATATTAAATACTACCTAAGTGTTTAGAAAGGAAGTACCTAAGACAATTACTTTAGGCAAATGACATGAGCCTAACAAAGAAAAAGGAATCACAACACCTTGAACAACTCTCAACTGATAGGCAGAAAACTTAAGGGTAGTATTTAACAATGAAGTTCGATGGGGTGAGATTCAGGAAGATATGTTGAGGTTGAGGTATGCAGAACGTGCAAGAAAGATGTGTAAAATACAAGGCCCCTAAGCCAAGTTCAGAGAGCGTTAACTCACCTGATCAGAATAATGCTGTTGAAAGATGGAAGAAAACAACAACCAGCAGACCTAGGGCTGACAATACATTCTGTCAAACATCTCCAAGACCTAAATTGATTGATGTTTATGAAAGACCGGAAAAGAATCAAAGTCTCTGAAAAACAGGATGAAAAAACAAAAATGCTACAGCAAGCTACTTAAAGAACAGCAAGATAAGAAACACCTCCAATTAAATAAAAGAGTCCTTATTTTTAAGAAATCCCATCAAATTCTACCTATCTGAGTCTTGGGGGAAAGGGGAAATACACCTTACACCACCTAAAACCATGGTACTTCGCATTACTGAGAGCAAAATGCTACGATTTCTCGAAGAAGAAAATGTTGTAAGGATAACATCAGATCACTTCAGTGTCAGAATTAAAACACATCTTTCAAAAGAGAAGCAGCAAAAAACAATGGTCCCTAAAAAACTCACTGTTTTTCACACTAAATGTTTTAATTTAAATGGAACAGATGAAGCAGATTTCTCAAGGTTGTTTTTTTGCCACACTTTTTCAGGATCCAGTCCTACAGTTAAGTAAAATCTGTACCCATTACAGAATAAAATAAGCTTAAGGGAGATATAAATGTTGCATTTTTCTTTGTCATTATTTGCTAGTTTATTAACTCCAAATTCTGTGGATGACCATTGGCTTAGGCTTCTATTCTCCTTTAGCTCCAGGTAACGAACAAAATCAATCTATGCTCCATAATACGTAAAATACCATTTATATGGTCTACAAAATAGGAATGCAGCAATCTACTCTATTGGAAGACTTCAGATATGTCCCACAGACCTTTTTTTTTATTATTATTATAGCGGTAAAACATAAATTTGACTTTCACAAAGTGTTTCAATGGACTACTATTGGGCAATAACTGACAAAATATATAGAGCCTTATACAATCTGTACACACACTGGGTAGCTATGGCAACTTTTCACTTGCTGGCTGGTCTTTTTTAAGACACAGAATAGTCAAGAGCAATCCCTTGTTTCAACAGGAGGAATGTGCCATGGTTGTGCTACACAGGGGCACCTATAACCCAATCAAGTGTCCCAACTCTCTAGAAGCTTCCTCTGAACTTATGTTTGAAGCCTGTCAGATGCCTTTCTGCACGGTCAGATAAAAGAGAAGTTAATCTGTGGGAAGCAGCTATGCAGTGAGAATGGGATGTTCCCTTTTAACTAGTTCTGGAATCAAAAAATAGTACCATTAAAATTTTAAAGCTACTGGGATTATTACTATAGAAGTCATGAAAAAGAGAGAGATCACGAAGAAATCTAATGGAAATTGAGTCCTAAGCAAGATGCAGACTGTTGTCAAAGTGGGAAACATAATGAAGCATAAAAATAACAGGGAAAAAATCTCAAATTTATTCTCTTGCTCTTTTTTAATTTGTTCTCCCTCTGAAACAGAACACCATTTTAGTTCTAGCTATGAAATCTTAGACAAGGTTTGCATAGAGGGGAAAAAAAAAATCAATTTCTATTCCTTCTTGTCTATTGTGTGATCTCAGACAATTTTAGAGGCTTGTTTGCCATCCCCTAAGAAACCCTGAGTAGTTGAATTTCCTGCATAGACAGCTTTTCTTATGTACAGCCAAAAAAAAACCAAAAAACATTCAATAAGGGCTATCTATACCTCAAAAAAAAAAAATGCATGGGTAGCTTCAATTTCATGAAGAATCAAGAAAATTTAAGGAACTAAAGTATGGGTTAAAGAAATTCACAATATTTGTAACTTGAAAAAGATCACCTATTCCAATGATCTTGACTTGTTCTTGTCATGACAAGTTGAAACTCTGCAACTAAAGAGAAGGGGATTTCTTTTAGAATAAATGCACATTCTCCCATACAATCCTGGAAATGAAGAGAGTACTTCAGACTTTCCTGAAGTCTCTACTACACATAGTGAATCCCTCAAAGCCAATCAAAACCGGATACGAGTCCCACAGGTTGGGGGCATTGGGTTTGGGTTTTTTTCTTGATGTCTTCCTTCATGAATTATTATTGAGACTAAAAATATTGGTTTATTTAGCATGAATTCTGATACTTATAATTAACATGTAGCTTTGGTTCATTAGTTTACAAGGTATGCAAAACATGGGGATGTACATGGCATGTCTTAGTTACTCAAGTAGAAAGAAAATCGTATTTCTTTCCTGAAACAGGTTTCAAAGTTTATTTTATTATGCTGTGCCTTAGGATATTGGTCTTTTTCGTTCATAAATGATTTGACAAGGACAGAGTTCAAGTGATAATTAGATTCTCTTTTATTGATTTTTGGCTGGTAAGTAACCAACTTAATCTTGTTTCAATCTGCCCTAACTTTGAGCCCTTTCACGATTAACTACTCTGGACACATATTTGAATTGTGTAGCAGCAGAAGTAAATGTGATTCATACTCTGGCACATAAGTTAGTGTAACAATTCAGTCAGTCTAATACATATGCTGAAATAGTTGCTTTTAATGTGCATACCTTTTGCTGAAACATAATGAAGTTGACCTGTATTGATGAGCATTCAGGAAGCTCTTTAGACAAAACCATTCTTCCTTTCTACTGCCTCTTAGTATGTAAGAGAAGATTCAGATTACACACAAACTCTTAGAACATCTACATACTCCAAAATGTTTTGTTTAAATATTTGATAATATACACAGCTTACACAGTAAAGATTGGCCTCTTCCTACTTCAGCATGTAATTGTACTCTGTAAATGTTGCGTAGAAGGAGAGGAAAGATAAGGCACTGAGAAATAGCAAAACCTGTTGCATGGGATTCAAATTGACAGAGGAATGTAAAACCGTATCTGTTTTCTGTACTAGCATCCTACATGGAAGGATACAACTTCAATTTATACAAGGGGATGGTTGGACAGACACATGACTCTACCACATATTGCAAGAGCATTTGCTGTACCAACCAGTGTTAAAAGGCAAAATCACCATACCCCATGTGGTAAACTTATGTCTGCCTCACACGTGCCATGCCATGCTCTGGGGCCTGAGACCACAGCAGTTACTTAGAAAATGCTTCCTCTTTTTATCTTGGGCTGAAACTGCAATTTAAGTTCAGCAATTATGTTATCATATGAATCTATCATCTTAATCATCAAAAGTTATCAAAACAAACGAAGAGTCAACAATTGTATGAAATCATGGAGGTATTTTCTGAATCTGCGTAAGCCAAAAAGCTGAAGTCCTTGGCATGCTTCCTTAACTTAAAAAGCCTCTCAGGAAAATAGTAGTCACCATGATGACAGCATTACAGGCAAACCACAAAAAACGCAAAACAAACAAACAAACAAACAAAAAATTGCAGCAGATAAAACCAGAAGAAATAAGAAAAACACCACTATGCAAATTCCTGTGGTTGAGAGAGTTGTCTTTTCAAACCAAGGACACTGAGAAATCAATTCTCATGTAACTGAACAAAGCAATGGAAATTAACTTTTACAATCAAGTTTCATAACTATTCATATTACAGCTTACTGGCAGAAATTCTGAATCTTTAGAAAAATAGAATATGAATTTAACTAGGGAGAACTGATCAAAACAATTTCTGATCAACCTGAGTTGTACAAATGATTAAAAAATCTTTCCTAGACATCAAATTAAAACACAAATGTTCAGCTGCAATAAACCTTATACAGTCTAAGGCCAGAACATAATATCAATGCTAGCGTGGTCTTAAGTACAGCACTGCTAACATTAGTTCAGTGTAGGTTCTAAACAAATTCATTAAGAAAGGAGCAAAATTACAAGGCTAACCGAAAGAAAACGAAGATGATATAAAAACACGATTTCATTTCCAGAGTCAGTTAAACACAGCCTTTAAAATAAAAAACCCTAAATAACCCTGGTGTTTTCATTAGAGCCAAGATGCATAAAAAACCTTCTAGGAACCAGATAATATGAAAGTATTTTAAATCTTGAAAGGAAAATGGGTAAGAAAACTCTCTTAAAAATAGCCCCTACAAAAATATCTAGTATCATCCCGCCAGATATAGTACTGTATCTACACACATATCCTGTTTACCCCACATAACCTCCATTTTAAAGCTCTTAATATGAAGGAAATTTATCATGTGCAAACAAAGGAAGAGGATCACAGAATCATAGACTGGCTTGGGCTGGAAGAAACCTTAAAGATCATCTAGTTCCAACCCCCCTGCTGTGAGCAGGGACACCTTCTACTAGACCAGGTTGCTCAAGGCCCTGTCCAGCCTGGCCTTGAACACTGCCAAGCATGGGGCACTCACAGCTTCTTTGGGGAACCTGTTCCAGTGTCTCACCATCCTCACGGGGAAGAACTTATTTGTAGTATCCAATATAAACCTACTCTCTTTCTGAGAGGAGAACAAGCATTCTCCTCTCAGCAAACTTAGGTATGATGTCTCAGCCTTTCAAGACCTTGCATTTTAGGAGTAACACAGATGCAAGGGTCATTTAAACTTTCCAGCTGAGAATATGTCTCCTTTCTAGGCCATAAAACTAAATACTCTTAGGAAGGAGTTAAGTAATGAATTAAATCCATAATAAAATATATTGACCACTGTGGAAAAACATAGTATAGGAGAGTAACACTTTCTCTTCAGTACCCCTTATCTTGCTTCCCCGCACTATGAAGTCTGTCAGTCAGTGCTACAGAGGTACGATTTGCCCTCTAATCCCATTTTACTCCAAAAAATTACCCAGTGCCACCTTGTGACGTATACTTTACATCCTCTCTTCTCACAGAGGGCTGAAACATACTTGCTGTGATCCAAGATCATGCTGCTATCCACAATAAGGTAGCAGAAGCATTTACTTTGTATACTCTATGAATGACTACATTGCATCTTTTACAGAGGGGTAAAGATAGTGTTACTCACCAAATTTAAATGACTGGATTGAGACATGACATTTCAAACATGTTTGCACAAAATTTTACATTTTATGTTTTTAATGAATTTTAACTCCTCTATGAACACTTTAAAGATGTCTGCTCATTTTACGTAGCTTAATCCTGGTCTAATTTGCTATGTATTGCTATGGAGATACTTTGGTAAATGGAATCTCTATGTAATTACTGTCAAAATAATGAATTGCATGGGTGTTGGATTTATTTTTTTAATCAGTCACATCATACTGTTAGATTTTACCACCCTTCAGTGTGCAAACTAGAAAATCAATATATAAAGTATAATTGTAAGTAACAGTAACAGCTGATTTCCTTTATCAGAAGACTCAACAACAGGGCACAGAATAAGAAACTAGAAGAGAAGATAGGAAATATCCAGCATGAGGTATTCCTTTGGCTGGGGAATCTGAACGATGCAGAGGTCATCATGAGATTTGAAGAGTATGTTTTAGCAGAACATGCCTGTAGCTACACAATAAGCACAACATATGAACAGAATCAATGTTATCTTCACCCATAGTTTTCAGAGCTTGATGCCCTAATTTAGGCTTGTAGATCCTTACTCATTCACCAAGCATATAAATATGGAGCACTCTCAGTACCCACTGCCATCAATACTACCAGATGGTTCACTAACCAAACCCTATACCCATTTCTTGATGCAAGTATTTCAGTGCTTACACAGAGGCTCAGGACTTCAGAAAACAAGTTCGAAAATTCCATGTTTTCCTTCAGTTTTTGCAACACAGTATGTTCTCAGTTACATGAATATTTCATTTTGCTTTTATTCACGTAGTTACATTATTTTCAATATCCAAGCTATTTCTGACTATTATGGGTAACAGTTGTGTTTCCTCATTAGCAAAGCATATGAAGAGAACTTACAAACTAAAAGCAAATAACCCCTCATCCAAGCCTCCTTATATGTAGACTAAACAGCAAGTTTCAGCAGAAAATATGTAAAACCAAATCTAAAACATGAATGTGGGTGTGTTAAAAGCAAAATGCCAAATTTACAAGCCAGCATTATACTTCATATGTGCAGAATTTAAAAGGGAAAGTTGTGAGGCCAGACCTACACTCTGCATTCTCACAATCTAAGAATTACCAACAGCCATAAATAAAATAAATCTAGAATCTTTTTTTTTCCTTTAAGAATGGGAATAGTTTCCCCAGCCTTTTTAATGGCAAAGAGCTTACAGCACAGAACTGAAGAGGTCTCGCTTCTCCACAATATGAGAAAGTTCAGATGAGTCAACCTCTGCCAACTGAATTTAAGGTATTCGACCGCAGACATATAGCTGATACTTACAATTCAAGAATATTGGCATATGTGCTGCAGCGCTAATATTAATATAAGTAAATGCTAAAGGAATATCGATACCAAGGATGTACCTACACGCTTCCTTGCTTTTAAACCTACTCCCCCAGGTTATCTCCATATAAAATACCTACTGCATGTTTGTAGCTGCTCACACACACTGGTCTATGGATGAGATTATCAGTTTTTATTTATACAAATAGACTGTAATATCCACTTAGCTACTCAGCAGTGTAGCTGCTCAGGGGTACCAGCAGTGACACTCAGGAGCTAAGAACTATTCTGTACCATGCTGCTGCTCTTCAGACCTCCCTTTTACTTGAATTAACACCTGTGTGACATTCAAGAGGTTCACCCAGACGAGATTTTTGCCCTTTCTTTTACAATAGCTCTTCTACTGCTGCAGTACTCTGGTCGTCTGTTCCAAACAGCGCTGGAAGGCACCACCTTATCACACTACTGTCTGGACAGAATGTAGCACCAGAGCTTCCAATCAATGTAGAGGGTGATTTCAGCCCTTAATGTGCCTTTAATACTTTAAACTAAGTTTTTAACTATCTGTAAGCTAAGCTTGGTTTAGCACACAAAGATGGGGCTTTGATATCCAATTACCAGAAACATTCTCAAATACCTGCTACCCCAGTCAGGTTTCAAAATGCCTTTAAAAGCATAAAGCAGAACAATTTTTAAGATCCATGGATGATGGTGGCTTACCAACGTTTTCCGTTATATAACAGCCAACTTCGAACTCTGACATAAGCTTTGCTATACAAAAATAGAATTATTCCTGCGTTCAAAGACATTCTGCCTTGAAGATTTCAGTGAAGGCAGTGTGCCTTCAGAAAGCAGCTGTGATAAAGCAGTTGAGGCTGTGTGGGTGTTGGTGATAGGGCTGTTAAGGTTACATGGGTGCCCTGAGTGTACATTTTCATATCACAATATGGCTGACCTGATTTTAGAAAAGACAGAAATAGCTGAAACTTCACGTAGCTAAATAAGGTACAAATCTTGCCATATGTAACAGGCTTCATTTGATTCACTGAATAACTCTTCTAAATTACTACATTACTATATAACTCCTCAAAACTATAAATTCTGGAATATTCAATATCACTTATTGTCAACTGCATTTCCTAACAAACAAACATACTGGCTCTGTTGTGAGTGGGCAGTAACAAGGCACTATGAAAAGAAAACATTTGATCATCATGTGGATTATAATCATATTGAGTACCACAAGACAGCAACAGAATATCACTCAGATTATTATAATAAATATTTGGAACTAAATAACTGGTAACTCTTTAAGATCAATGTGTTACTATAATGTTAAGAGACACACTAGATATGAGAAGTTACTATACAAAAGAAGTAAAAATGAAAACTGGTATTTTTCAGTATTTCTTCTTTTTAATACAGTCTGTATTTAAGATTCAGTGCTCATGCCAGATACAAAAGACTTGTGAAGCAGTTGCAAAAAAAAAAAAGTTGTATTGACTGGAATGCTAAAAGCACTAGTTAAATGCAGCTTTGTTGTACTGCACCTATAAACAAACTGGGCTATATTACAGTCACTCCAGTGAAGCTGAGGGTAAATGATAAGAGGAAGCAAACATTTCATACTGCATATACTCCATCTTTCATATAGAAGCACTTGATACTGGTTTTTCACACAGTAACTGTTATATAGAAACTGATGAGGGAAAGCCCATCTAAAAGTCTCTTCTGCCCGTGTGAAAGTGCAAAATGCAACTGCTTCTAATTTATATGCAGTTTCCCAGTTTTCACACACATGCAGTGAGCATTCACATAACTAAAGCTAAATACTGGTGGAATAAAACTCCCTCCTCTGTCAGGAGATGGAAGCAGAGACAAGCTACAAAGGAGGAGTCTGAAAATACTGCCTGGGCATGCAGGGATGGTTATTAGGAAAGGCCAAAGCTGAACCAGGGGTAAGATCTGCAACAGACATTGAACAGAACAAAGAGACCACTAGGCAAAAGGGGAACAAGGAAAACATGTGACTGTGGTTGAATAGGGTTGGTGATTTAGTGACAACAGATACAGATACATGTTGAGGTGCCTGGTGCCTCCTCTGTCTCACCGTGAAAAGTGAACCTACAAGGTCTTCCAGGCGTCTGCTTCTGGAGGGAAGTTTTGGAAAGGAAATACTAGCAGTGAAGGAGGACTGAGTCAATTGTTACGTGAGAGAAATCTCAACCCACTCACGGGACATGATGGGTTTCACCCAAGCATGCCTAGAGCTGTCTTATGTCCAGATCCAAAAGGATAGCTGGAGAGTGGATTGCAACTAACATGAAAGACAAAGGGTGAGTACAATTTTTGGGTTTGTGTTCAATCAGCGGGTGGGGGAAAGGAATGTCTTGGACCTATCAGCATGTTTCAGCCCTTTTAATTTCTGGTTCAGAGGACTTGGATAAGATATCCTTGCCTTCTAAAGGAATAGGTTCCATGTCAGTGCACTGGAAAAGCAAGCTCTCCTTCCGCATTTGAGGGAACACAGCCCTGTCGCACTGCAGATGTAAGCAGTCTTGAGATCCACCTGTGCTCCTCTGTGAGCAGGGCATGAGAGGACTACAGAGGGGCACTCTGGGTGGCAACTGGGATGAAGCATGGAGAACTGGCATGACCTCACCGATGTGTCCCCAGCACTGGGAAAGTAGATGTACGATCACAGAGCTGAATAAGCTTTTGCACTTTCTAGATCTCTAGATAAAGCATTCCCATTCATCTGAGAACCTGCTGTGCATCTTGTCTATAGTAGAATCAAGATTAAATTTAAGAAGAATTTAAAAGTCTTCTGAAATTTTCACACTTACTAACATTCAAAAGGCTTGCATCAGTGATCCAGGGAAATGGGAGTGGTAAAGAGGGGAGGTGAAGGGAGCGACAAAGGGAAGGCGAAAAGAGGAAGGGAGGAAGAGAGATTTATCTAATTATTAGACACATGTTTTAGACACTAACATGACACAGATACTATAAAGATGAGCATTCAACAAAGAAATATGGCCTACAAACCAGCAGGAGGGTATTCAGATCTGGACTTAGGCTCTAGTCCCTATTTTCCTATGTGACTAAGACTTCAGTATCTCTCTTTCTCTTTGTAGCTGTATGACAATCATAATCCTCTGCAGCCTTACCAAAGTGGAAGAAATTATCAGAGAGATTAATAAACCCTAAATTTCAGCTGTGAGTAAACAGCTGAAGACATGGTAAATAGGAAAGCATGATTTAACATGTAAACTGAGCTAAATTACAAACTAGCTTTTGCTGTCCACATAATACCCTGTTGTGATATACACACACAGCAAAAGAGAGGCACAAAAGAGAAAAAGGACAACGCTTTGAGTATTATCAGCTTCTAAAATGACTTTAAAATGTTGTGGGTTAGGGAGAAGTTAAAAGTGATGGCCTATATGTTGAAAGGGATGAGAGATTAGAGCATAGAGTACAGTAGTTAATCAGCTTAAATTTAAGAATTATTTGCTTAAAATTACTTTTCCCCCCAGATGCCTAAACTGTTAGGGCTGAAATCAAAACCGTGAGTTCATTCACCAGTCTCATTAAGTAGTCAGGCTGAAAAATTCCAGCTTCAGCCACTCCCACAGCAATGCAGAGAAGTGGGGAGAAGCCCTCCGTAATTGTGTATTTTCTTGGAATAAATCACAGTGAGGGCACTGCCGCAAGCCCCAGCTACCATCCTCATACCTGCCCTGTGTCCTCATGGCCTCCTGAGAGAAGTATTTGCATTACATCTTATCTTAATGACAAGATATGTGGTTAAACATACTTAAATTTGGTCAATGCTATCTATTGTTTTTGCAAACCAAATTCTATTACTTATATACTCCGAAATTAGGAACTCAAGTTACCTGTCTTATAGCCAGCACTGCTCCCCTTTTCCACAGACTGCTTCTAAACCTACACATTTTTACTAGAAAGCTGCACTAGACTTAATGACTGAAAAGCCCATTTTACTCTATATAAAGAAAATAATCTGCTTACGCTTACACTGTTTTCAGCCTACACAATCCTTCTCACAGTACTCATGATGCCATCCACCACAGTATTTCTACTTATCTAGCATTACGCTTAAAGACCTCATTTAACTTTCACCTCACTGTTACTGATCTCTAAGGAAAAGGCCACCTGTGTCTGAATTGTAAAAAAGTAACTTACAAGAAAACTTCTGCGTACATTTGGTTGTTGTGTTTTTTTCTTTATTCTGACTTCAGCTACAATAGGAAGTACTATCCACACAGCATTCACCTAGCCCCCCCCCCCCAAAGTAATGAAATACTGTTTAAAATTAAGTAAACCTGAATAAGGAAAAGAGCCCTTCTAGATTTAATCCAAAATGTGAGAGTCTATGGGTTGTGTTTTAAATCCTTGAAAGAGATAAGTGCTGAGATGATGTTATTTCATTCAAGAAAACCTATTACGTAGGATATTATACAGTTACGATGGGACATCTTTATGTTGCAAGCTTTCAATACTCTAGGATAAACAGCTTTGTAAATATTCAATGAATATGATTTTACTCATAATCTTAACTTTTGCCTTTCTACCATGCATATCTAGAAAACTCTGTATCAATGAGTAAATTAATGTAAATTAATAAAGTAAATTAAACTGTATCCATTACAAGTCTAACTACTTGAGCGTAATTTCTTCAACAAAATACTTGTGAATGAAACAGGTCAAACTTTGTGGAACCGTAACTCATAGTTCAATTTTGTACAGGTATTTCAGGCTTGCTTGCTTTTCACATAAACTGTTTCAGCAATCTTTCCTATACATACAAATCAGTGTAATAATTATAGAGTTAATGTCTCATAAAACACAGTGTTTTACAAGGAAGAGCCCTGAGTTACTGCACCAGTTTTCATTGTGATGATTACTGTTCAAAGGTCTAAACAATCATGAAACAAGGAAGGTTTAAACAGGAGCTTTATATTTTTAGTACATAAAACCAAAAATGCATCACTGTTCCACAATTTGAAATAGGCGTTTGGTGTTGTCTGCCCCTATTTTTTGTTGTTTTTTTTTTTCTTTTTCCCCTTTTTAAGAAAGCTTAAAAATCAATGACCTCAAGTTGAAATAGAGCCTGGAATAATTTCAGCCCACTCAAAAGCGCTTGAGGAAGTTGAAAGCGTTTAAAAATCTATCAGCTATGTAATGAAAACTGCATTTCAACATGACATTTCCTTATTAACAGTGTTTCACAGTCTTTCAATAACCTTTTAACGTGCCTTCTGAGCTTTTTATCTGTAAGCTACGGACATGCAAATCCTCCTCTGCTTTTCAGCAATACACCATGAACAACTAGACACACAGGTCAGATTTGCAGCTGTATTCTTTTACCAGATATGAATATGCTTAATTGTTAAAACTCTGGAGATGGCAAGTATCCTATTAACTATTCTCAGTTTTCTACAGGCAGATTTAACTGTCCATCAGAACACAGCACTAAGATATGCAGCTCTTAACAGAGATAGCTGAAAACCAGGGACAAGGTGTCAACTTTCCCAAGGGCCCCTCTACAAAGCCTAGCTCTGCCCCAGTATCAACACTGAAGCAGAGCAGCAAGACAGTTTACACCCAAGCTGAGCCTTAATTAACAAGTTAGGTATTTGAATCATGAATCCAAAGTCTATGCCCATGGAAATTTATCAGAACAGGTTTGTTGCATGTGCAGGGGACCAATTAAGTTGGAAAGTCACATGTGAGCAAATAAACTTTGTTTCCCTTAACCACAGAAGCTATGTAGGACTCTCCTCAGAATTAGACAACCCATTAGTGCTGTCTTGTTCAACACAGACCGTGCCACACATGGGCTATCCTACTTCTGTGCAGTCAGTGGGTGGATGTGTGTGTCTGCTAAAGTTCCCTGGTGTCTATTTCTACAGGTGCTTCAGGGGACAGCTGCATTTCCAAGGGTACATGGCACAGGATAGCCCCACAGCACCTTGGGTAACAGGAAGCTGACTGTTTTACGACTGTATTACGGAGAACTGCATGCTCCAAAATGTGTTGCCTAAAGAGGGGTTATAGCATAAAAAGCAGTCTGTACCTAGGTTTTGTCATGAGTTACAGTAACAGAGAACTACATGTGTTTGAAGCCACTGATTTGGCTTTCTGTCCTGGGTTCAGCAGTAGCAGTCATTTTTTTCTCGTTCTTAGTAGCTGGTGCAGGGCTGTGGTTTTGACTTTCAGCCTGGGAACAGCGCTGATAACACCGATGTTTTAGTTGCTGCTCAGTAATGTTTACTCTGACCAAGGACTTTGTGAGTCTCATGCTCTGCCAGCGAGGAGGGGAAGCCAGGAGGAAGCAGAGACAGGACACCTGACCCAAACCAGCCAAAGAGTACTCCATACACAGCACGTCATTCCCACTATATAAACTGGGGGCAGTTACCTGGAAGGGCTAGATCACTGCTTGGGTCAGGCTGGATATCAGTTGGAGGGTGGTGAGCGGTTATATTCTCTTCCCTTGTTATTTCCCTTATCATTCTTATTATTGGTGGTAGCAGCAGTGGTTTGTGTTATACTTTAGTTACTGGACTGTTCTTATCTCAACCTGTGGGAGTTACATTCTTTTGATTCTCCTCCTCATCCCTCCAGGAGAAGGGGGGGAGGAAGGGGGGGGGAGTGAGCAAACGGCTGTGTGGCTGAGTTGCTGACTGGGCTTAAACCATGACACTTTCATATCTGCAGGTGGCTATTTCTTGAGTCAATGCAGTCATTCAATAAAGATTCTCATGAATAAGAGTATCTGAAAATTGTGAAGCTGGCCCTGTAGTACACAGTGAAGATCCAGCTTACATAAAGTACTTTTTATTTGAAATACAATCAGACATGGATTTTCAGACAGGAGTGAATCAAGTGGAAAACAGCATTAAACATCTGTTGTGATCTTTCAGTGTTTACAGGAGTTAGTACACACAGGATCAACACATTAATTAAGAATGAGGTGATACTGAGCATTTCACATCCTCTGAGCCTCAGCTACCTGCAGAGCTGGATGTGGATGGGGAAACCCAAACTGCAAATTCAGTCATTCATCAAATCAAAATAGCAACTAGGTTTTATAATGTTGTCTGTATTACAAGAAAACTACTCTCTATAATCAGTTCTAACTGTGAGATGACTATAAAATTCAGCTGGAAGTAGTTTTCACTCCTTATCCTGTCATCAGGAATAGTACGTGGCAAACCCACAGTATCAAACTGTTCATTCTTACACACCCAGCATTTTACCAGAAATGGTTTTGGTGCCTAAATGAACTTAAGACAGAGTCCTATACAACTTAATGTATTGTCCTGACTCTCAGAAGAAGCTAACAGTAAGCCTCAGGATTTCAGGACTATTGGATGGGAAATAAAAAGCCAAAACTAAACCAAACAACAAGAAAAACTCCACACTATGAAAACTTACAATGTTAGGGATAGGATGGAGAGTATGGAACTCTGTCTGGGGACAGGTGAGCAGCCCACAGAGAGTTTGTGGATCAGGGTTAAAGGGAATATAGCTATGGGAGACATTACTGTGGGGATCTGTTACAGACCGCCTGATCAAGGAGAACCTGCGGATGAAGCACTCCATAGACAGATAGGAAAAGCCTCACGCTCACAGGCCCTTCCTTAAGCAAAGGAAGTCTTTATGTCTTGGTATGCTAAGTTTTACTCATTCCCCTATAAACCACTGGCAAAATGACACTGGCAAGAACTACTGGTAGCCCTTAACAACTTGCTTTATAATTTCTATCCATTCATTGCCCCTACTAGAAAACTTTATTTATTTATTTATTTATTTTCTATCCAGGTAGAATTCCTTGCTTTATGCCACTGTATTCAAATATTCAGATTTCCACACAAGCACAGCAGCTTCCAGGAAAGTAAATTAAAAACTGTACCTGTGCTGGTCTGTCAGCATTTCTAATAAGACTGTTATTTAAATTTAGCTTTGACAGCAAGTTAAATATTAGTTTAATTGCAAATTACACTCTAAATCAAATTTTCTAGTAGGGGCAATGAATGTTTGCTATTGAGTGACGGTTTAATTTATTTCTAACAGGGGCTTAAAAGGCTTTTCTTGCAATTGTAACTCGAAACAAAGTGGAACAGACTGAATGAAAAAAAGAACTCCTTTGTAGAGAATCTGGGGCATTAATAAAACACAGACTTAAAATCACAGAGACTCACAGGTTCTGAAATGTGAAGCCCAGAAGTACATTTTGAACTTCTTACAGCAGTAAAGAGAAAGAAGTGATTGAGCAGAAACATTTGAAAATGCCTTTATATTTCAAATAAGTCCCTGAATATTTTAATAAATTTCTATGAGTTACTCAAGAGTTTGAGGCCAATCCTCCCTGCTGCTGCATAATGCTGCTCCTACTACTATTAAAGAAGACTGGATTCCCCAAGACATTCAAATATGAATTATCAACTTTTAGTGATTGCTAAATGCTTAATAAGGCTCGTTTCAAGATGTACCACCACCCTCAGATATTACATGCCCAAACATGTATTTGGTAGATCAATATTCAGTCTAAAATCAAAAAATCCCAACACACACATGTCCTACTTGCCCTCTCCACCAAAGGAATACTACTAAAATCAACAGACTCTATAATAAATGGAGTGGAAGCAATAATGCCTCACTGGTGTCCCTGCCATGGCAGGGGGTGTGAACTAGGTGATCTTGAGGTCCATTCCAACCCAAACCAAAAACATGTGATTATTATGCTCCCCAAAAGACAAAACCAACTTTCATGTCCACACCACTGCCCCCTGCTTCTGAGTGCAACATTCTGTATCACAGACTCTGTACCTCAAGAGTTTAAAAGACTGGGACATCATCTGGACATATGCACATGTTGCATAAGGAGTGCCTTTTCAAAGCAGTGGTGCCACTGCCAGTGTTCTGATGATGCAAATATTTAGGTGAATAATGGGGGAGGTGAAGGAGATGTATTCTTTCACCCACTACACCGAAGATCATGTTTATTAAAAGCACTAGAAAGTAACAGAAAAACCTGAAAACAACTTAACATCCCAGCAGCTCCAGTGGCTGTTCTACGTTTTTTTCTTTAACATTAACATTCTGAGGAAACTTCCACCAGTATCCACAGCAATTGTGCCTTATTTTTTCCAGGGAAACAATTGAAATTCAAAAACTATGCAGTATCCATAGAAATACTTCATTCTTTAACTAAGAAAAGGTTTGGATAGACTTATTTGAAACTAAACTAGGAATCATTTCTCATTCTGAACTTAATTATTGTGAAATTATTTTACAAATGGAAAAACCTAAGTGCTATTTCTAACAAAGACTTAATAATGTTTTGTCAGATACTGCTCTCACTGTTAACTGAAATAAATTCTAATTTTATCCTTTGTGTTTAATCTCAAGAAATCAGACTTTTTATTATATTTACATTTGTATAATCTATCTGTATGGTGGCTCTTTATTATATTTACATTTGTATAATCTATCTGTATGGTGGCTCTTAATGAACCCAAAAGTAGTTTACTTATACCTCAACAGCAGTCAAAACTTTATTTCAAAGAAATAATTTTAATAAAGTTAACACACACATTAACAGACTGAATATATAGTACCTGCTTATTTGGTATACAAACCATCATAAAATGACAGTTATTCCAGGAATTCTAATATTTGCAAAATATTAGCTAAGCTCAGACAATATTGTAGGCTACTGCTTAGTTTAATATTCTGTAATGAACCTTGAAGAGTTATTTTCCCTGTAACTTAGAATTCTTTCTGAAGAATTCTCAAGAACATTAAGAAATCCTGCTGTTATTGTGCCTAAAGAGATGCAACTAATTTTTCACATACTTTTTCCTTACCTACTAAAAAAGGTAGGTAAAATGGAAGCCTTCAGTCATTTTGTGTGACATTTCTGCCGCCTTCATTCTCTGGTAGTTCCAAGAAAATCTACGTTTTCATCAAAAAAAGACATTCCTATGTTTATGTGGAAGCATGAAATGCAAATTCCTAAGTTCAACATCTGAAAGGTTAAATAAAAGCAATCTAAAATAAAACACAAGCATTTTTGTTTGCCTATCTAGGAAAAGTAACAAGCTTGGTACTGAAAATTCTGTCCAGCAGATGCTGGCTCTATCTCCGCCAGGATACAGGAAAAGGAATCCTTACAATCTTGTTTCTGTAGGTACCACTACAGTGACACAAGGCAAGAGGCCATCTTGCTTGACACAGCCTTATAGAAGTCAGAAGCAGAAGCTCCTCTCCTTACAACTATATAACCTATCAGTGCAATTGAAAACAGTCACTTTTCCAATTAAGTTTAAAGAAATACTAGAGAGTTCAAATTTCCACATTCTTTCTACAGCATTGTTTGCTGTAGTGTAACAGTGATACAAAAGTACATCTTGCAACTAAAGATTAAAGCATCTATTATATGTGAATCATGACTGAAAATACAGTAGTTTCAGCCTATACACAAAACCAGTATTCTTGAACTTTGAAACAAACCTTGCAGGCCCTTTAGGGTTCCAAAGGCATATTTTAACATCTACTAATACTAAGAAGTTCAAGTCAAAACATTTCAGTGCTCCTTATGCTCCAGAAAGCCAGCTGCATATTGATCTCCCCCAGGGTACCATGTTTGTTCCTTACAGGTCAGAAAATTAAGAGATGGTGCTATACATGATATTGGAGAAAGAGGAAACCCAAGTCTTAGTGTAACACTAAGGTAGCAGCATGTGTGCACTGTCTTGCTTCCTCTTCCCAGGTAGCTTGTAAGAGGCAGTCAAATGCGTGCTGTTCTCAGTGTTAAACCACTTACTGTCATAGAGCATATCAGCAACAGCCAGAGATAATGGGGTTAGCTAGCAGTTGAGTTTAGTAGGAGTTGAGGACTGTAGGAGACACACAGGAACTGAAGCATCAGCTGTATTTTACTCAAAGACTTGAAACACAGAGTAAAATTCCAAATCAAAAAGAAGTAAGGACGCAGCACTATTTTGTTTCCCCTTTTGAAACAAAAGCACATTATCTGTGTAAATTTCCATTCTTATATCTATGTAGGTATAAATTCACCCTACTCTTCAAGCAAGTGAATACAACCACCTTTTTCCAACAACTGAATATTTTCTTATTCTAACAAAATAAATAAACAAGGATTGAGTTTAGCAACTGAAAGCTCTCACCCTAGTAAAATTTTACAGGTAGGAGGACAGCACTTTTAAAAACTGTTGACAGGTTTACTTGGAGGGCGCACAGGCACATCAGGCAAGAATATAAAAAAATTACAATCAAATCAGGAAAATATAATTTGAATACTCATGTTTTACTAAGATCAAATATAAAATATTTAGATGCTATTTCAAAATGCCTCTTTTGTTTATTATTGTATTTGCTTGCTCCACTGAAACTGATGTTAGATAGTATAAATACATAAAAAAACAAAATAACCCATAACAGAATACTGACAATATTTGGATGGCAGATATTGTTTCTCCAGTCTTCCTCTTTAGCTTCAAAAACTGCCATTACCAGAACCAAGAGGGTAGAAGAATAAACAGCTACTAAAGTTGTTGTTTGTTTTTTTCTAAATACTAAAGAAACAAAACATTAATTTCATTACCTTGGGAATTAAAGATTAAAAAGCAAATCATCAATTGCTATGAATTCTTTTCTTTAAAAATAAATTCATAAATTATTATGTCAGATCTGATCCTTAGCTGCATTCTAAGGACTCTAAAACAAAATGCAAAATATATGTTCAAAAACTGTAATACAGCTGTTTTATCCAAAATCTATACAAATGGTGTTGAAAGAAGAAAGCGACAGGAACTAAACTCAATTTTGCCTGCTAATGCCTGTTCCTGGTACTGTTACCATGGTTCACATAAAAACTTCATACGTATGCCCACAAAATTGCTGTCCTGACTTTTAGTTTTATCAGATTAAAACAAGTATGTTTATTTTAATGAGCAGAAGATTTGAAAAGAGGCCTATTAGGCAGAAGAACCATCATTGCATAATTAATGTATTATTTTACTGTCCTTACAGATGCGTTACGCTGTCATAGCCCAACAACAGTGGTTTGAAGAGTGGTAATTTTGCAGTACAAGAAAACCCATAGCTAAAGAAAAAAATTCTTAAATTTACAAATACAGCTGCAATACTTTTAAGAATAAATATTGTTTAATAACCTGGGAAAAGTTGAAAGGGTAATTTTATCTTTTACACAATGCCTTTTTGACAGAGAAAAAACTGTTTCTGAAACTTTAAAACTCTTTTGGAATGAAGGCAAAACATAATGTACACTTCTGAACAGTGCATCCCTTCAGGTGTTCTGCTGCTAAATAGTCTTCCATTACCTTCAAGCTAGAATGGCTCTGTACTGGAAGCAGCTGATGTTCTTTTGTGTCTACACAAACTACACCGTCCTTCCTGGTTATTTAAACTGAAGGTAACTGTACTTACTGGAAGTACCCAGTCCCACGACTCTCTTTAACATACCTGATGTTTCATTTCTCTATCAGCTATTTGCAAAGTCTAAGCTGCACACTGATTTTGTGAATGCACTGGGAGTTACAAGACTGGTATGCAACTCAGTAAAGACATGCTGCACACGTGAAAGCATACACAGTCTTTTGAGCTCTTACTAGTAACTCCATTCTCAAAAGACATGCTGCTGCCACCTGTTTACAACACTACCTTGATTTGTGTTCCTGAAGCCAACCAGCACCACTGCTAAAAATCTCAGGGAGAATCAGTGTGAAATCTTCAGGCATAGTTTTTGTGGACCTATGCAGTAGGAGCCCCATGAAAATTATTTATTAAACAAACACACAGAACAATCTTGGATAGGCTTCTTTTTCTAAAAGAGGATGTTAGCAGTTGCCTGCACTAAATACAAACTACCTGCAGCAGTTGAACAGGTACAACCCCACCAGAGAAATGTCACTTCACTCCAGACTTCATGCCTAATGTAATACTGTAGAATTATTTAACCGCAGAGTACAAAAGGGCTCATTCTGGAAGCTTAAGTTATATATTTCTAAGTACACAAAAATAAATGGGTTTAGCGTGATAGCCAATATCCATTTTCAGCCACAGCTGTTTCTTCCGCAATTACACAAGATCATCTAAAGTACATTAAGATGCACTTCTCTTACAGTAAGATAACTTAAATAACAAATCTTTCTGCATTCTGGTCCAATTATTAAAAGACAGTAGGAGCCTACACTTCTCATTGACTTCAGAGGGTAAGAAATGCTTAGCATCTGTGAAAAAAAGAGACTATCTTTTCTTGATTCTTTTCTGGTTTTGTTTTTAAGACTCCTACTGCAAAATAGTTCAATTTTGACGGAATCTCTTCAATATCGGTTCTGGCAAAGTTTCTGAGATCTACAATCAAGCCCATTTTTTTCCCATTTGCACATTACTGCAAGGCAGATGATGCAGTTCAGAGCCATATAAGTGCAGCTGTGCAACTCCTTTGATTTCATTTGGCTTGCAGTGATAACTAATAAAATTCAATGGAGAAAGTGAAGACAGAATACAAACATTCAGAACTCGGAAAAGAATCAGAGAGCAGATGCATGAGAACAAAAGAGATTTTGCTCAGTCTTCCACAACCATATGATGATACCAGGAATAAAACAACCTTGCAGCTTTAAGTATATTTTGAAATGCATTTAATGGGTAAGATCCTTGAAAATAGTTTCATCTTCATGTTAAATAAATAACCATAACTTGCTTTTATATCAGTAGGTTGATCATATTTATAAGCTTCACTGTTTATATTTATACTTATCATATGCAAATTTGGTTGTGCAAGTGGTCTAGAATTGCTTTTGCAAAATTATTAGATAACATTAAAATCCTAGCTGTGTTCATCATTAGAATCATTTTAAAATATTCCACTGAAATATTTACTTGCTGGGAAATGCTGATTAGTCAGGAGCAAGATGTTACCTTGAAAGAAAGGGGCAGGAAGTGGGGGTGGAGGATGGGAAGGAGAGAGGAAAGGAACTTTTGGGGGATGAGAAAGGAGTAGTTGTTTTGGTTTTTTTTCACATAAAAGTACTACTTTGTTTTTGGGAAAAAGAATTCTTTTTGGAACCTCGCGATACAGAGAACTAGATTGTGCAGAGTTTAATTATATTTTAATACATTGTAAGACAGGAAAATAACCTTGTTAATCAGCGATGAGTAATCCTCAAAACATTACTGAGCCTACACATCACACCATTTTCTTTAATTTCTTTGTCATCAACTGCACATTAACTTTCTATTGATACACAAATATTCTAAGAGGAACCTCCTGAAGTAGAATAAATGTATACCATATTTCCATTGTAAGATTATTAATCAGGTATTTTTTTCCAGCCAGTGGGTGGTGGTGGGAGAGAGAAAACAAGCCTAACAGATATAGGTGTCTTAACTTTGAAACACATCTTAACTATAAAATACATGAAAAACTAGACAAAAATCCTCTGAAAGCCAAACAACATCCTACGTAACTCATGTTATAGTCCATTAAGTATCAATACGTAAAATATTTACAAAAAAACAGCTAAAAATTTACAGCTATTTGCAGTATTTAAAATATGAAAATACAATGGCCTATTTCCTTTTTATACAGGAAAGTAAGTCCCAGCAGTAGCAAAAAAAAAGAAAAAGAAATATGAGCTCATGTAAAAAGTTATAGTATTTGGATATTACATCATTTACATTTGGATATTTACATGTTAAAATAGCTTTCTACTTTCATATAAGGATTTTCTATAATTAACAACATTTTAATCCCAGGCTTCAAAGAGAGCTCTTCAGAAATAAAATGAAGATTCAACTCAAATCTCTAAGCCCCCTGACTTACAAATAACTCATATAACTTCATCAGCTGTAACATGACACTCAGGTGAGTGCAGTTAGTCATGCTCAAGGATATACAGGATTAGATCCCTCTCAGATTACATTTACACAGAAACAGGCTGAAAATTTAATTTCTAACATTCAAATGAATACAGCTGCTTATTAAAGCTACATTTCTCTGTCTGTTCTCCACATCCCCTGTGGTAAGGAAGTACATGAGAAAGGACTTCCCAGATACACAAGTATAGCAAGGGTGCAACAGGGAGCTCAGATGCCCCTTTCCTGCCCAAGAGATACAACAATTTTGTATTTGCCATACCAGACAAGTAGTCATGCTTTATGACCTCCTTTTGTGCAATTTTTCTTTTTTCTTTTTCTAACATCCCTGTAGCTAGAAACTTTTGGTATCTTTCACAGCTCAGAAGGCTGAATAAAGCTTGGTCCAACAAAGGCACTGCAGCAACACTGGAGCAAGGAGAAAAGGTAGGGTTTAGGGAACAGAAGACCAGGAGACAGAAATTTAACAAGATGAATTCTTTCACCTAAGGAACTGTGGAAAGATGAGAGATCAAGAAGAGATAGGTATAGCACCAAGCTTCTGTAAGTCATTCAATACCTGCTAGGATCTAGAAGCAATTCACTTTCTTTCTTTTATTTCTTTACTTTTGAAACTGCGAGTGTCCAAAACCATGGTGAAATCATCTGATCACACGAAGCCAGGCCAGGTCTGTCTTGGCATATTGACACAAGCTCAGTATTACCCTTTCCCAAACGCTGACTGGCTGCCAAGCCAATGAGGGAGCACTACACCTGTCATGTCTATGCTGCTCCATTACAAAGGGTATGCAGATAAAGAAGTCTTTTTTAGAACAACTTACTTAAGTGTTAACTTACCATGAGAGTCTCAAAGATACTGAAGATTGAGTTAGTCTAACTCAAAAAATGCATGACAACATCCAGAGGTAACAGCAATAGGAAAGGATTTTACTGTGTTGGTTAAAAAGATGCTCACGGAGAAACGCGAGCCGTTTATACAATATACATGTTCCTTCTACAATAAAGTAAATCTCACTTAAGAATAAAAATTAAGACACAGACATGGTAATTGGGTAGCAATTCTTGCGCTGCAGAAGTATGGCTTCATTAAGGCTAAAATTAACAAGTGCAGCAATAAACAATACATCATAACTAACAAGCTTTAAAAACCTAACCCTGATATAAAATCCTTACTTAAACAAGCTCCAAGTCTTCATTCAACTATTCTGAAGTATGCTCAGAACAGCACAAACTACTGAGAACATAACACAGTATCAGATAACAGTTATAATTCAAATCTAGGCAGTATATCAGACAGAAGGCATGTTGATCCGTGCGGTAACCAAGAAAACTATCGCAAAACTACTTTAAACAGCCAAAATTACATAAACTCACTTCAGACAATACAGCTTTACATGTATATGAAAACACAGACAAACACTTCAATTTTCACTAACAGTGATGCAAGAGATAGAACTGGAGAAAGCAAACTAACTGTGAACAGACTGCTGCAGAAAATGGTGGTACATGGCACATCAGACAATATAAACTGCAGTAGGTTTTACAGAAAACAATATTATATCCCCCTTCCAGGCACTGTTTAAATACACTGGAGTCAATAGGGTATAGGACAGAATTGAAAGAAAATATCCATTAAAAGTAGCACAAAAGCTACTGTTGAACAACATTACAGTAAATGACAAGATGCCCACCAAAAGCTGTTAAAGCATGGATTTTCTTTAAAGCACAAAGCTTTTCTTGGGATTTAACCTGGAAGATAGGAGGGAGGGAACAGGTATTGGTATATAGCTACTGTATAATTAGTCAGATAACGCAGACAGAAAAAGGCCACAATCCGACTTGTGTTGCATGAAATCCACACCTGGCATTTTGGCACTGGAATTTCCTCTGAATAACCCCTAAATAACAAGAACCGTCTCTGACTTGAACAATCATTTCTTTTCACGGTAACAACTTTAGTATTATAAAGATAACAATCAACTTACTATATCCTAAAATACATTACTGCAACAATTACACTGTATTTCTCCCTTAGCTCTAGAGAGAACTCAACAAACACCAGGAAATACCTTGCTGAATTGAAGGATTAACCTAAAGAAGAGTCTCCTGCAGACCTGATCATGCATTCAAAAAGCATTGACTATTCTCTGTGCCACTGAGATTAAGCAGTCAAAGACAGACAGCTTATTGCAGCAGCATGAATAGTCACTTGATTTCCTTTACTGGGAATAGATTGCCCTGATTTCCAGTCTATTTATTTGTATGCTATACACACACTACGAGGTAATTAATTTTCCTGCTAAAAGCATAAATGACTTTCCTGGTCTTATTTTATATGACCCGAGGTCCAAATCACATGGGGAGATGCAGAGTGTTTGTGAATTAGCTCTGTATTGTCAGAAGGGAAGGTTCAGCCCTCATGAGAGCGGAATCTTCACCATATTAAAGTGTCTAACATAGGTTTTGTACCTATTTTACTCTTCTCCAGGTATTCAATCTGATACAAGTAAATGACAGGGGGAAAAAAAAAGAAAAAACACCCTACTTTCCTTAAGGGACCTCTCTTCATGTACATGTATGTGCAATCTGTCCAAAATGTAGGCAAATGTTACTATTCCCAATTCAGAAGAAAAGGGAAGCTAAAGGATTGTGAAGAGAATCATCAGTCATATAAAGTTTGACAGAAAGGATATAAAATCTGAATGTGAGGCTACCTTTATACATGTATTATTAACACCAAGAAAACACTATTTCCACATGTTGCTCTCTTTTAAATGTTATGGTCTAGTAGAGTTTGAGAAGTAATAGCTTGGTCTCCAAAACCTGTTTAGAAAGTAAAAACTTTATGTGAAGATAGAGGATAACTTGAGTGGGAGAGGGGGGAAGGGGAAGCAGGAAGACAGGAGAATGAAAGTAAATGTTACCGAAATCCTTCAGGATAGCATTCTACATTAGCTAGTTTGCCCCTTCATCCACCAATCCTGTTTGCTGATCTACTATTTCAGTTCTTACCACTTAATAGAAACACTGAAAAGTAATGAGATTAGTCCTCAATGACCAGCTATCCTCAGTTTCTAAGCTGCTTTTTTAGAGCATTAAAAGGCAAGTAATCAAATTGGGGAATTTTTAAGCCACACTGTCCTCCCTCAGACTGTATTTTCCATGGTCTACACACAAAGGCATAAATTATAATTTGAGCAAAGTTGCGCATTACCACTGACTTACTACAGAACCATCAAAGAACCACAGAAATTTCTGGCTGCAAGTCACATAGTCTCACCTTTCAGTAAAAACGTGGTAACTTCCAACACCAAATTAAGAGTTCCAGTGTAGCTGACTGGAAAAGATCACACCGACAGCCTTCCTGGTCGCCTTCTTCACAAAAAAGATTTCCTGCGTCCAGCTGGAACTCCCCAAGTTGTAATCAATGGCTACTGCCCCTTGCTGAAGTGTATGCCTCTACTGAGAAAAGTTTGGAGCCATCATCTGTGCCTCTCCCTTTGAAGTTATTGTGGCAAAGTTAAGATTGCCCCCTTACCCTCCCCTTCATCAGATGCAGCTCCCTAAAAATCCTAGCTCCCCAACCTTTCCCATCACATCAGTTGGTCTATGCCTCTGACTAATTAAGCATTTCCCCACTGGACTACTTCCAGTTTTTCAATATCCCCTCTGTGTTAGGGGTTACCAAAATGAAACACATTTGTTGTCCAAGAAGTGGCTTTCACAGTTCCAAGTAGAGGAGGTAACAACGTCCTTCAGTCTGCTAGTCATGTTCCTCCTTCCTTCTAACACAGACTCATACACAGTTTTGTTTGCAGAAAGTACATCATCGGCTCATGCTCAGCTTAACATTCTTAATGATCACAGGTCCTTTCCAGCAGGACTGTGACTCAACCAGGTGTTTCTCAGCCTGGACTAACGCATGGCATTACTCTTCCTCAGAGGCAGAATTTCAGTTTTCTCTTTTTAAAATTTACAAACTTTAAATACATTCAGTGCTCAGTTTGTTCAAGGTCTCAAGATGCTTTTAGACAGAAGCTCTACTTTGGCCTTCCAAGCATCACCCTAATTAAGCAGCATTCACAAAACTGTTGAAGGTGCATTCTTTTCAATTATATCATTCAAGTCACTGAAGAATTGACTAGTACAAGTACCAGAATCAGCCTTTGACATATTCTACTTCTTACTGTCTGCTAACTGCTCAAGCCATTGAGCAGTCCTTTCAGGACTACAGTCCAGCCAATTTTCAGCCCATGCTTCCTCAGCCTACCACTGACAACAGTGTGCGAGAAGGTATGAGTCAATAAAGCTATGTTTATACCAAATCAAGTGTGCTCTACTTATTCACAATGTCAGACATTTCATCCTAGAATGAAATCAGATCAGCACTATCTGCACTTCAGATATCTGTGTTGACTATTCCTATTTCCCCGTTGCCCTTCATGTGTCTAGAAGCAAATGTAAACATGACGTGTTCTATGATCTTGCTGGGGACTGTCACTGACCTGACACAGCCAGCAGATGCTTGGACCGTTCTCCTTATCTTTTGTAAAGACTGGTATAAGGTTAGCCCCTTCCTAGTTGTCAGGACTTTCCTCAATTACCATGCTTTTTCTTGGATGACAGCTGCCTTGCAATCCTATCACCAAGATAGACTCTTGTCTATCTTGGAATAGAGGCCTAAGAAGATGAATGCATCCAGTTTCGCTAAGCAGCCCTTAACCTGTGCTCTTCATGTTACTGCTCCTTGTCTGGGAACAGCGGGGAAAAAAAAAAAAAAAAAAAAGACAAAAAACAAACAACAGGAATTTTCTGCTTTTTCTATGTTGTCCACCATTAGATTGCCTCCAGCACTGATCCACAGACCCACATTTCCATCAGGGAAATACTTGCACAATCCTCTCCTGTTACATCCAAGTTCAGCTCCAAATAGGTTTTGGCCTTTCTGATTTCAATTTGCCTTCTCCAGAAATAATGGAGAAATTGAAGTTACCATATGAAGTACCACAGTAGAAATACATTCAACTTCTAGATCAAAACAGGCATAAGATTAGAAATCAAATTCTATATTCTTTGAAGGAATGGTGTAAGCTTTTTCTTCACTGCAATAAGGCATTACATGTTGAAACCTTCATCCAGCAGGGAATGCAGATGGCTAATTTCTGAAATGTCTCAGGAAGCTTTGCACAAAGAGAAATGAAAACTGATTTTCCCTACTATAAAATAACTAATGTGCCACAAAATGAGAATACAGCTGATGATGATCTTTTAGAATAATAGAAACACAGAATAGTTAGGGTTGGAAAGGACCTTAAGATCATCTAGTTCCAACCCCCCTGCTGTGGGCAGGGACACCTTGCACTAAACCATGTCCCCCAAGCCCTCATCCAACCTAGCCTTGAACACTGCCAGGGATGTAGCACTCACAGCTTCCATGGACTACCCATTCCAGTGTCTCACCACCCACACAGTAAAGAACTTCTTCCTTATATCCAATCTAAACTTCCCCTGTTTAAGTTTGAACCCATTAATTCTTGTCCTGTCACTACAGTCTCTAATGAAGAGTCCCTCTCCAGCATCCCTATAGGACCCCTTCAGATACTGGAAGGCTGCTATGAGGTCTCCACGCAGCCTTCTCTTCTCCAGGCTGAACAGCCCCAACTTCCTCAGCCTGTCTTCATACGGGAGGTGCTCCAATCCCCTGATCATCCTCGTGGCCCTCCTCTGGACTTTTCAAGTAATGCTTATTATTAATGCAGATTAGGAGTAAAAAAAGGTGACTGAAAAAAAATCCATTCAAACTTAAGTCTGACAAAATAGAAATCTTCACAAACATCTAGAATACCAAACAGAAGACATACAAATTAATATGCTTTTATGAAACAATTTTACTTCTCTGTATGCATACATGTGCATTGTTATATTCAAAGGAGCTACTGAGTTCATTAATCCAGGTATGAATTATGTGAACAGTTCAGGTAGAGCATTAATGCCTAGGTTTATAACAACACAAGATTCATGACATAAAAATATGTATTTTAAAAAACAGTCTACCAAATGAACCAGGAAAACATTAATACCTGTTACCATATGACTTCTTCACATCAGGGAAGGGTTGTAATGAGGAGGAGTATAGGTGATTAGAACAACTAACAGTGAGAAAATTTAAAGGGCAAACACTCAGCTGCATAATTTAGACCCACAGAGAAGCTTGCATATTTTTTCCCTTTAACAGTTGGCCTCATAAATAGATTAACTATGCCTATAAATCTTGCATCGTAACTACAGACTAACAGCCTACTTTATTGCATAAAAGGCAACAAAAAAGAAAAAATCAAGGGACACTATATATCATATATATATTCAAATTTACAGTAAGAAAATATAAAGTAGCTCCTTGCACGACCACAGATAAACTGAGAGGGAGCAGATACAGTCACCATCTCAAGAGAATCAGAAGCTAAACTGCATGTCGTGGGGATATCTGGAAGAGTAAGCATCTCAGGAATCTCATCATAGATGAAAAGGGGAGGGAACACAATAATTTCTGTTCAGATTAAATGGATGACATCCAGACAGATTTCTTTCAATGCTTTTATTCCCAACACATAAGGCAATGTAGCTAGGTATGGTCTTCACAAACCAAAGCACACCAAAACTACCTGACAGTGGCAACGCTCTCTCATACACAGAAAATCTAGCAAGGTTTTAAGTACTGAACAATTTCTCAAGCCAAATAAGGGAACACACCTGCATATCTCCCACACACCACTTGTACAGAAAATTGTCATTTGTATCTGTTTTTTCACACATTCATGGAATCAACTTTAGTTCATTTTCTAAAATTAAATGAAAAGTGCTTAGTGGGCTTACAGTCAGCCTTGAAATATTCACCTATTACTAAAGCAATAAGTATATTAGAGTCATTAACTATCTCTTCTTCATTTATGAAGGCACCGCTGTGGCATACGTTATCAATGAATTTATATTTCTGTGTCTGACAGTGAAACTGGCAAGTAAAAAGTCCAGCACCAGCAGCCATGCTGATTCAGTATCAGCAAACAGGCACTGTGTTGAACCTGTTTGAGTAGCTATCAAATTTATAATGGACAACTGTCCATTTTCTATAGTTTATCATGCAGCCTCACCATGAAAAACCTCTAGAGGAGATGCTGGTGCTGCCTAAATTGTGGGGTGCTTCCAAATCTTTATAGACTGCGGTGGGGAGAAGTCGCTGTTAAGTACACCTTTTTGCAATGCTTTTAAATCCCAATACACATCACAGTGGTATATCCAGCCCTACTTTCAGAGACAGAGATACTTACCTAGTGTTATATCTGGTTTTGTAATACAGGGCTTGTGCACACAGAAAGGGCACAGGATGAAACTACACTTAATCTCAAGAATGTATTCGCTATTGTCCTGGTTTCAGCTGGGATACAGTTTATTCTATTCCTAGTACCTGATGTTGTTTCAAAGCACCCTAGAGGATAATTCTTAAAGATACCTATTTACATCCAGACTCTGGACTATGAAATACATAGAAGTGAAAGAAGTTAGAAAATTTTTGCATTCTGCTTTTTTCTTTAATTTTTCACTGAAAAATTGCTGAAAAATGCTTAACAATGAGAAGATAAACTAACAGATTTCCTAGACTGAGAGCCTGGTAATGGTTTGCAAAAGACCCAATTTAAATCTTAATTACACAGCCAGGCAAATAACTGCACTGTGTTTTACTGTTGGGGTAGATGGATAGTCATGACCATGGAATAACACTGCAACATGAATTGCAGGTTACAGTGATAAGACTACCACCCTAACCAGCAAAATGTCATTCCAGATTAATCAGATCATTATATTGGAGGGCACTACACACCTAAGAAAGGGAAGCTCAACACAGATTCCCAAGAGCTGGGACCGTGTGAAAAACATAAAGAGTAATGCTTTATGAGGACTTAAGGAAAAAGAAACGTGACAACTGAAGGAACATAGATGAAATTTGATAAGTACTACACACATTTTGGAACAACTAATGAAATAGACTACAAGAAGCTATTTGCTGTATGACAATCCAGGCCAAAGAAATTGAGGGAATACTAACATAAGTATTTCTTGCATGCTATCAATTAGATAACTAGTGGCGGGTTTTCACTTACAAAAGCTGGTGGAACAAGTTGCTATTATTACCAAAAAGGTAAATTTCTGTACATAAGGAAACAAGACATCATACCACATTATGCAAACAAAGGGGACAAAGGGCTGTGACTGATCAAAGACCCCTGCCCCGTGCAGCCCCTGTTCCACACCCACATTGAAGGAATGTTCGGAAGAGGTAAATTGAACTAACATGACCTGAAGGCTCAGGGGAGAATAATGATGTGATTAATCACAACTGCTAAAAAGGAAGCCAAACTCATGTCAATGCCAAAGGAAAACCCAAAGGTGCCTTTGTTTCACACAAACTGACTGTATCAGCAAGGTATTTCAACTGTTTGTGTAACTGCTTGTCTCTGAATGTAAGGAATGCAGACCCAGAGCAAAACAATATCAGTTCTGGGGTGCTTCTGGTTAAAATAACATAATATACGCATTGGATCTGCTTATAACTCTAATCAAGAGCATCTTTTACTCATATAACTGCAAGAGGTATTTAGCTTAAAGCTTTGTGCTTTTCTGCAGAGCCCAGTCATCCCCTCAGCAAGTGACCTTGCCTGCTGTGATTTCACCTACAATTAGTGACTGCTGAAGTGCCAACGCAACAGCAGACTCCAGGCAAGTGGGCTGAGCTGGGACACACCTCCTGCCAAAGGAGCCTCACTTCCCAGCAGTTGCTAGCCTTGAATTCCAGGCACAGGACAGATCACCCTATTAGACTTGCAGAGTGCTGGAGGAAGGAATATTTCCCCCATTGTGGAGCTTGCTGGATACCTTTATATGAATTATGTGGAACACATAATGAACCAAGTAATCGCCTAGTTTTGTACCAAGTTTGCAAGACCTCAGTACTGAGTGTTGCCAGGATTTTTCTGTCTGAACTTTTCATGATCTGCCTGCAGCTTTGTTTTACTTGGTTCAGCTGTAACAGCAATTTTCATAATCCAGCAAGTGCCTATGGCTAACTTGACTATAGTTTATACAGACAGAAGTATAAAGCAGTCATTCTGTCCAGAACAAGGTATTTAATGCGACTGACACAATGAGATACAGACCTGTCATGACAGCAGTGCCCTTCAGAAGTGAAGGCAGAGTATCATAGTATAGGCATGAAGGGAAAAGAGATGGGCCACCAACTTGGCCCTGGAGACCCCACATATATAAACAAGGAGACCCCACAGCTATAAGCAAATCAGTAAGACCAGCATGGGGGGCATACATGTGGTTAAGCCCAATATAAAAAAAGCCAACCACAAACAGGAGAACTCTTGTGAGAGCTGCAAGCTTCAGCTGACTTCAGCATTCCTTTCTGGTGACTGGGGGATGCTCAGTGCCATGATGGTGAGCATATTCTAGATAATCAGATGCACATTTATATTATGTCAATTTTATAGTGCAGCTGCTATACTCCACTAGCTGTAGTTTCTAATTAAATTGAGACTTGAGTGCATTGTTGTGTCACTGTACTAAATTAAAAACCCCTGTAACGTCAATTAAACTTTGTACTAAGTCCTCCACATGTGGAATATCTAAAGGACCATGGTTGAAGAATATTGCACTAGACAGGTCTCAACAATAAAAACGGGTAACATCTTAGGAAAGATTCCAAAATGCAAGTCACTATCATCTCATTATATCTATCCCTTAAATAATAAGAAGTAAATAAGCAGAAAAAAAAAATTAAAAAAAAAAAATCTTTCAGTGCAATCTTTTCAAAAATAAAAAGGAGAAAAAACTCCTCAGGACCTGGATTAGCTGTTTGCACAGAAAAGGAAAATGTACATACAAAGAGCAGCAGGGAGCCCATGCAAAAGGCTTCACTGTTACACGTTACAGGACATACACGTAAACCTCCCTCCAAAACAGTGAGTGATGTTCTACCAAAAAAGCAATGTTAACACTGAGGGAAAACAATTCATTATGAATTAAGCAGTTAATTTGTCTAGAACTTTACTATGAATCTTCAAATCTTTTTAAAGATTAGTATCTTTTACTGGCCTTTTATCCCTTTACACTGCAAAGATTCTCAGAGACAACTGTAAGTTTCTGTCACCAGATATTTCAAAAATAAATGCTTAATTTTCAACACGGCGGGGGGGGACGGGGGACGGACGGGGACGGGGACGACGACACTAAACCAAAAACACAACCCCCAATTTATTGTGTGATTCTAGACTGGTTTAGTGTTATCATAACTACATAGCTCACAGGCAAAATTAAGCTTATTTGGGTAGTAATGTACCTGAACTCTCAGGTAAAGACTGAAGTTTCGCCATAGCTGAGCATTTGCTGAGTTCCAGTTTTCTTGTTTGGGAATAAACAGAATTGTAACATATTTTATCAAAGTGTAACATGCACAGCATTCAACTACCCAGGAAGTATTTTTTCCTTGGAATACAAAAGATTTAAATTACCCCCCGAAAAATACAGTTCCACTTATCAGTAAATGCATCAGGAGTAGAAAATGCCATCATGTGACAAAACACATCGATACATAAAATTACATAAAAGGAACAAAAATTGCTAAAGCAATCATAAAAATTAAATCTTCAAAAACCCCTTTTAAAACTGAAGTTGTAAAAGCAGGCTGCATGAAAAGTACTGGCAAGACAAATTAAAGGAGAAGGGTCCAGAGAGTGCTTTCAGTGTTTAATTTCTAGAGAAGAGAAGACAGAAGTCACAACAATCACTACGTGAAGTGTTCACCAGTTGTTTTTTTTAACAGCACTTTCTTTTATCTCTAGAATAGGTGTGCTGGTTTTGGAAGCCATGGCACTCACAGCCTCATATACTCTCTATGCAAATTAAAACTACTATTGATGGATATTGTTTTATTCAAGCATAGAAAGAGAAAAATACTGAAAGCAGGTAAGATAGCTAAGCCTCAGGAACATAAAGTACACAGAAACATAACTGTGACTTCCTTTATGACAAGCTAGTGGAGCAGGGATGGGGATACACACCCAAAGCCACCACTTCCCTGTACATTTAAATAGGGATGTTACATTGGACTTTGCATCATTCGAAACACTACAAAAAAGTTGACTAAACCGGCAGCTTGAAGTATATTTTTATAGCAACTGTGCTGAAGAGTCTAGTTCTTGAAAACAAGTTGGCAAATTGATCCAACCACCCTTTGCCAAAAGAGAAAACAACACACTCAACCCCCCATAACACAAAGCTGCTTCTTATCTTTTCAGACAGTTATTTTTAGCTTTCCCAGGTTCCCCCAGCAGCACTCCCCACATGGGAATGCTTAAGTCCATGTCTGTCAGTACAACAGAAGGAGCTGCATCAGATACAGGAAGAAGCACAACTTGACCAGCCACTTCTCTAACTATTTTAAGTTCATTAAGATCTCCCTCTCAAGTGATTAAGAGTGACATCCTATTTCACTATGATGGTTAAAAGACTTGGGGTTTGGTGTGAAAATACTTTACATTTTAAAAGGCCCCAATGAACGATACCAGAGGAAAAGAAATCAACAGTGTTAAAATGTTACAAATGTAATACATTAAAATGTTAAGAAATTTAATACAATAAAATTTAAATTTATTAAAATTGAGATCAGTATTATTACTTTCTTATGGTAGCTTTATTCAAAGTTTGAAATTCTTCCAGTATTAGCAAAAGAAAAAAGTTAACGCAGAAGTGCTTGTGGAGCAGCAAAAAGTGTGTTCACACACTGGCTGCATGCTAAGAAAGGATATTTTGCCTTTCTTTGTGATGCCCTTTAATAGTGTTTTAAATCAGCATTAGACTGAGCTATCACTAAGTGGCATTCTACCCAGCTTCTTTGAAATTCTTGGCTTTGAACTACTAATTTTCAACATTACTTTAAGTCAAAATAGCATCATATTTAACTCTACTTTTGTTCTGATAATTAGCATTTTATTCCCTCTCTTCAAAGATGGTTTTACTGTGAGGATATATTCTCTCCCAATACTTTTCGATCAGACTAAATCTTCACAGAAGCCCTTCCACTCCCAGCTCATTTCAACCAATCCCCAAAATACATATTTTGGATTATGACCACAGTGAAGTAATTTTTAGTTTCTTCATACTGCACCTACTATGGCTGTCACCTCTTTCGCGTGACTTCCAGGATACAGGTTTCTGAACAGACATTACTTATCTAGGTCTCTGGTCTTGTAAACCACCATTTCCTGAGAAGCACAACACGAGTATGCTCATGGCTGCTCTGGAGAGCTCTGTGAAACCAGTCCCAGACTAAACCAAGAACTTGAGAATCCTATAGAGCAGGGTATACAGTTGCTATGTTAAATTATTCCCTTCACTAGCAATTGCAATGATGCTTTTCAAAACTTATCCATCAAAGTCCCCATTTCCAGTAGTGGAATCATACATTCCAAAAGCAGTTCCCATCAACTGGAGGACATATTTGGGAAGCAATAGCTGTACTCACAAAGCTCTTTATTTCAACAGTACACTCGTCTATCCAGAAACAGTATAGCATCCACTGTATAGACTTGTACTACGAAGTTTAGTTCTTACCTAAAAATCAATATATTAATGAAAATAGAAAGATGGCAAAAAAGAAGAGGAATATCTCTCTGGAGTATTCTAAAATCTCATTGGAAACAAGGGAGTTCTGTAACTAAGGAAGTAAGTATACTGACATGCTACTTAGAGAGACAATGAAAGAAATATATATTGATTGAGTACAATTGGCATGGGTCTGAAATAGAGCTGCGAAAACTTTTAAAGGCAGAGATAAAGCCTGATGTTTGAGGGTAAGCGAGACATGAATGTATTGTAATTGAACCTATTTAGAAAAGCTACAGAATACCCAAGGTTACTAGAGTAATTACTTGTTCCTACAAGGCAAGAATGAGATTTTATTTTTGTGAATATCACATATTACAATATGTCATGCATTACATTAGGGAAAATGGCTGCAAAAGTCATTCTGCAATCAGAACTGAGGCCCAATATTTGGATGACTGTATGAAATATCATGACCTGCTGGTCAGACCAGATGAACTCACATGTCTCTTCTGGCCTTAAAACCTTAAAAAATCCTCTGAACTGAAACATCCATCTAGATAAGTTATTTTGTTCTAAAACTTCCATTTAAAGACATGGGAAAAACAACACGGCACAGGAAAGAGAAGAAATTAAATCTTTGAACTTCTACAGTCACTTCTATCTGAAATTTTACTTACATACACATATGCAAGATGTGCATGACACACACAACCCCATTTCCAAACAGTACTAACACCTCACATACAAGATCACTTAAGTCATGTTTATCAGACTAGTTTTAAACACAATTTGACAGACAAGTAGCTTTCTAATGGGAAAACTGATAAATATTTAAAAGTAATAGAAGCTACTTTATTAAAAAAGTGAGCATTATAAATCCAAAATAAGTATCTTTATTTGAAATAGGTAGATAAAAAGGATTCAGAAGAAATATTAAACATTACACAACTTTTTCTTTGCATAAGTTTTCTGAAAAGAGCTGTCCTCTGAAACAGCCTACTACTAAAATGGTAAAGGAAACTAGTCACAAGCAAACTAAAACAAATGTATGATACTATTTCTGAGCGGAATACAGTTGTTGGTGCTTCAAGATGAATCTCACTCTTAGGAATTCATTTTATCTTGTGTCCTCAAAGTGTTTTTATTAAGAGAATATGCCAAAACAAGCTTCTGTTAGGTCACTGTCACCACATTCCTCCTCGGCTTCCAAGGAAGCAGCTTCTGTATGCACAAGAACCAAAGTATTGTGTATGACATACAGCTGGAGACTTCTAGGAAACACATTAGCTTACAACATGTTTACATCTACATGCTCACTCAACAGATTCTTCCAAACAGCATTATCAATAGCTCTCTTTCTAAAATTGCTTTAACACTGAGTGGGATCAGAAGTCTCTTGCACAGGTGGAAATTCCCAATCAGAAACGTATCATGCTTTTTGTGGAAGAAATAGTTGTACCTATCACATGTGTTCTCATAAATCAGAGTCCTGATATCACACATTGCTTGTTGAATATTTTTCCCATATTTACAGAAACAAACACAGATGACAAAGCAGAAACAAATGGCCTTACGTTTTCTAAAACCCATAAAGCACTGGGCCAAATGAGTTTGCCAGTACGTAAGAAGAAAAAAAAAAAAAAAATCCTTTTTCATACAGATGTTTTAACACTACTTGATTTCAGTTTAAAGAACTGGATGCAGACTGTCTAAAAGCAAACAGACAGACTAAAAAGGCCCAACAGCTTTCACTTTCTCAGAAGTTATTAACCCTTCCTCTTCATGAGGACAGCTTGAAAACACTGAAAACAAAGGTCTCCTCAAAATAAGAATGCACATGGGTATCTGTTCTTCGAGCTAAGCACTGCAAAGCTTCACTTTTTGTGAATTATGTTTCGCATAGGAAATTTAAGTAGAACAAATGAGGACAATGTCTATGACTTCTCTGCATATTCCATGTATCCCACCCTCTTCAAAGACTGCAAGTACCTGTTACAGTCAACAGTACCATAAATACTGCAATCACTCAAAGATACCATTCTAGTTATTTCATGAGAAGTAACACATGAAGGTGCCACAAATGTTTCAGAGAATAAAAAAAATAAGGAAACTTCTTAACATCAGCACAGATGAAGAAAACATAACCAATTTGATTCACTGATTATGAACTCACCTTTTTCTTTATTAGCAATAATTTTGACTGTCTGTGTTCCTATTTCTAAAACTCTATGTATATTTTCACCTACAAAGGGCACTAACACAAATTCACATGCCAGGCAGTAAATCATTCCTCCTTCTAAAAAGCAGAGGGTTACTGATCTGAACCATCAGTTAGAAACTTACTTCATTTACTCCCCTAATATCCCCTAATGCAGAATCAGTGTCATGGATTTCAACTGCCTGAAGCACACGGTGATGACCTGACCCAGAATTGTTCCGACAGAACATTACAGAAGTTTGTCAAGACACACAGCATTCTGGGGAATAGAAAAGGCTCAAAAGCAGGTTTGTGTGCATTTGGTTGTTTTGTTTTGTTGGTTGTTTTTTTTTGTTTGGTTAGTTGGTTGGATTTGGGGTTTTTTTTGGTTGGTTGTTTCTTTTTTTTCCAAAATCTTTACTACACATAAAAAAAAGAAAAAAGAATATTGAAGTTTACTTAACAACAGCTGTGAAATTTTGGTACTCTGTACCCCTGTAACTCAAGAGATTATCCTGTTAGCAGTACCTTTTGTTAGCTGGCTAAGTTGTTCTTGGGGATAACAGAATGCAGAATTCCTTTGTTACAGGCTCCTTCTTGCTGGGGTTCACAGGCATCGGAAATCACTTTGCTAATATTTTACTACTTAAAATCCACCTAATCTAGTCGATTCAGCACCAATTCACCCCAGTACTCAATTCACTGATTTATGGGGATGGAAGGTTCAGCTGCAAAATACATGACCAGGTATAAACTATTAATATCACCACAAAACCCAACAACAGAGAAGAACTCTTCACTATTCAATACTGTATTTCACACTGTAAAAGCAGACGCAGCATTATCTTCTGCCTATGTAACTTCCCTGTGCATTTTTTCAACATTAGAGAGTCAAAAGCTAAGGCAGATATTTTTCCTCAAAACCACAGTAACACAGGTTGAAACACTGGCAATGAACAGAGGTACAGGCTGAAACATTACTGGTACGTGGCCAAGTATTGTTATTGTCCCATAAGAGAATATGCATAAAACCATCTAAACCATGGGTAATTCCAATACAACATGCCATGAGTCTTAAGACAAAACTCCATGCTACAAGCTTGCTATCTTGCACTCCTCTTTTCAGAACCAGAAAATACAAGTAACTTTTACCACCCAAAAGAGACAACCTGTACACATTAAAAAGAAAAAAATAAAAGGTCATAATTTTTATAAAAGCCCAAGGACTGAACAGCTATTACTCCGATGGCAATATTATAAGCTGAATTCATGCATTGATTTTACTAAAGAAGCAATGAATGATCACAACTTTATAGTTGGAGAACCAATTTAGACACAATCAGCAAGGAGAAAGCTGACTAAAAGAAGGTATCTTCTAATGTCTCTCTTTTGGATACCTACTGCTGCTGTTGAGCCAAATAAGGGAGCGATGGAAACCAGATGTTTTCATGAACTGCGATATTAACCATCTCCTGATGTACAAAGAAGCACTAAAAAAAATCTCATACACCAGGCCCACAAAAATTTATAGTGAAACGTCCAAACCTGTCTTATAGGAATCAAGCAGAGAATCACACTAAAGACCTTTCTTTCCGAAATTTCTAATACCTTTGATTTTAACCGTATGAGGTTGAAATACTCCGTCCCTACTCAAGCTTGTCCTAAAATAATCCCACATCAAGTTTAAAAAAACAAACAAAAAACATAAACAAAACAAACAAACAAAAACCCCCACATATACGTTACATTTTAAAATCCTAGGATTCTTATAAATCCCTTTAACTAAAAAGTCTAGGACAACACATCTTCTTCACAACTACTCATTTGTCTATAGTTTTTATATGCCATGGTTAAATGCTCTAAGTTCACACGCAGATTGCCAACAAGAACAGGAGAGATCTCTGAAAACCACCATTCACAGTAAGAGTGAAAATGGAGAATAACATGAACAATTAGATTATATTAAATTAATTGTAGGACAGCACATGGAAGTATACTGAGACACAAAGAAATATTTAACATTCTTTGCAATGTGCGTGTGTGAACGAAATTGTTCAGACACCACCTACGAAACCTTTGTAAAAAAAGACTAAATCATATTATTGTTTTTCTAGCTTGCGGATGAAGCACTTACATACCTGTTCTTTAACTGAAGCTAGAATGGCAGAGGTGGTCTCAGTTTCAGAGCCATCACCATTAGATGTGTTCAGCACAGGACTAAGGGAACTTGTCTTGTCAGAAGACGAGGGCTGGTCTGGAACAGGCATAGTTTCTGCAGTTGACAGAAAAAACAATGATTTTGTTATTATAAACCTGATACGTATCATAAATCATATGCATATAAGAATAACAAAACTAATTCAAGGAAAAAAGTGTAGAACATGCTTATGTTCTGTAATATAGAATTAATCTATCACTTAATTAAAATTAAAACTAGGCCTAAATTAATTATAAAACAAAATATTAAATGATCTCCCAGTCTTATTCCAAAATATTCACCACAGTACATTTGGAGAAGATTCAAACCATTTACAGCTATGATTTTTGCATAGTGTTCCAGTGGCAGCATCCAACATAAAATTACAGTATCATGAAAGTAATGAATCATGAAATGCTTTGCAAACAGAAACCCAACAAATTATACATGACAGAAAACTAAAACATCTAATGTTGACTCTCTAACATGATGATTATTTAATATTTATTATATTTTAAGCCTAGGCAACTAGCTTTGCCTTTCTTCTAGTCTACAAGGTGATTTTGACAACATTTTATCAGAGTATTTTTGAGAAAAACAGCATACCAGTTGTTAAGCCATTTTGAGACATTTTACAAAAAAGATTCTTAGTACTGGAAGGCATTTCTAGTATTCATTTTTAGAGAGCAAAATGCCTGTGTAACTGTGGAAAAAATATATCTTTCTGAAGGCTAAGTTATAGGGTAGCATCTCTGTTTAAATGTCACTACAGGCACATCTCAGCAGGCAAGTTGTTCCACATTCCAGAATTCAAGGAGCAGAGAGGCAGCTTGCATGGTTATGCACAGGCAAGTTAGGATAAGGTCACGTTCATGTGGGAGCTGGCCAGAATTACTCTGTGGAAGAAAACTGACCCACAGTCTGCCAGCTGGATGTGCCCCCTGAAGAGCAGTGGGGATATTCAGAGGGATGTCACCAGAAGGGTCGTATATGCACAGGACTCTCCATTCACATCAATGGCAAAAACCCTGCCCTGGCTCCCTTCTGCTTTTCAAAGCTCATGTTTTCATAAAGTGTAACTTTTTCTGGATGAAATAAGAAGTCGGAAAAGAGTGGGAAAGGGTAGTTGGTAAAAGGAAATATAAAATTTAATACCCACAGCAAGCACCCCCACATCAGTCTGCCATAGGGCTCTAAAAGAAGGGGAGATGACTCTGAAGCCACAGTGCTACCCAAGAACACTCACTCAGCTCAGATAGGTAGCTTTTTCCTAAATCTCCCTGAAGCTCAGGGCACTGTCATAAATACGTAAGACAAAAACATGAAAGTACAGACTATTCATCAAAAAGCCAGTTATTTCTCCTAAGAGAAATCTCTCTAAATCTCAAGCCAAATTAGTTTATATATTGAAGCATGATATTAAACATAGTTTTAATTAAAGAAGCTACATATTTTCATACGGCTTCATTTCACAGTTTTTGTAAGCATATCACCTGAAGTGGCTCTGGCAATATCCCTGATCAGATAAGTACACTATTCAAAGTTTATCTTTAAAAATTGAGATGATATACAAGTGTCTGTCACAAGTGCAAGTATACTGTACAAAACTTCCGTATGATTCCAATACATCAATCTAAAAGGACTTTTGAGCTGTATTTTCCCATTTTTTTGCAAGACAGGAATCAGCTTGTATTGTAACAAGTTACGCAGTTTGTGGCACACTCTTTAAGTTGCTACTGTGTTGTAAAGTACTACATAAAAGACACGCACACACATTCATATACATACTTATTCTACTACCTTACTGTCCAACAATCTATTTTTTAAATTATTAACTGCCATATCATAATAGAAAACATTTTCTTCTCAGTATTGTAAGTTATCCAATAAAATAAAAACCAGCCTAACAGTTCCAGAATAGCTATAAAAGAGAGGCACTGAGGTGCTGAAGGGTGTCCAGAAACGGCAACAAACCTGGTAAAGGGTCTGGAGCACAAGTCTTACGAGGAGTAGCTGAGGGAACTGGGGTTATTCAGTCCAGAGAAAAGGAGGCTCAGGGGGGACCTTATCGCTCTCTACAAACGCCTGAAAGGAGGCTGTAGCGAGGTGGGGGGATGGTCTCTTCTCCCAAGTAACAAATGAGAGGATGAGAGGTAATGGCTTCAAGCTGTACCAGGGGAGGTTTAGACTGGGTATTAGGAAAAATTTCTTCACAGAGAGAGTGATCAGGCATTGGAACAGGCTGCCCAGGGAAGTGGTGGAATCACCATCCCTGGAAGAGTTCAAAAACCATGTAGATGAGGCCCTCAATGATACGGTTTAGTGGTAGTATAGCAGTTCTGGGGTAATGGTCAGACTTGATCTTAAAAGGTCTTTTCCAACCTAGCTGATTCTATGAAAACACTGGAGCGCAACACTCCTGGCTATCAACTGCATGCCCTGTAAAGTCCAGCTGAAAACTGTGCACAAGAACAAGCGAGACCACAGCATTCAGGAACATGAGTAAGGACACATCAAGCAGTCCTATTGCCCTTGCAGACACCCTCTCTGGGCAGTCAGAAGCCACGCTTCCCAGTCAGGACAGCTCACAAGGGAGACACTGGAATTGCAAGAGCATGAGCTGTGAAGAACTGCCTCCCCAAGCCTGCACTGGTGGTGGTAGAAATATCAGAGCTGTGAATGATGCTCTGATAAATAATCTCAGACACAGTGGCTGAGAGCAGCTCCCTGATGCGGGACTACTTTCTCTGCAATTGTGAAGAATCTTCCAGGAAAAAGCCCCTTTGTCTGCTCTGCTCATCCTCCGGCTCCTCCAGGCAGCCTGACCCTGGCAGGGAGATTCCGCTGACTCCACTGCTTCATAAATACTGGCCTGAGGAGATAAAATCCAGCAAACTAAGCCAGACTAAGTCAGCAACTCCTTCATCCTGCTCCCAGCTCCACAAATCATTGTCATCTGAGGTCCATTTAAGTTCTTCACCTGACAAAATGACCCACCTGCTGCCCCCTACCCCAGCTCTCTACCACAGCACATGGTTACTGGACCCGACTGGAAAGACACAAAACCACCAGGAACTAAAACTTGTAGGGGTTTAGTAAGTGTTTATGTTCTGGGGTTGAGCTGCTGCACTTGTATTTGAAGACCTCACTCATCAACTCACAAAGGGACTGAGTCTAGCATATAGTGAGTGGATAGGATACCAGGATGGGTAAAAGTGTCTTCTCTGTGTGTTCATTTAATTGAATGTCTTACTTATCTCTCAATACCAAATTTAGTATTTTAAAGCTTACGTTAATTTGCACGTATCAAATTAAGTGAAATTCCCTGACACAAAGAATTTGGCCTGTGCCTGAGCAAATCCAAATGAGACCCTCTGAGGCATGGTGTGCTTCTGTTGCTAAGTTTTCAGGAAGATGGGGGTAAATGAGTCTGCCCAAGCTGCTGTGAAGAAAATAATTATCTGCTACAAAGAATACTTGCCCTAGCACAAACACTCCAAAATTAAAGTGTATTTGAGAGGGACAGCAAGGCCGCATGGTCAACAGAGAAGACCCTCTGTGCCAGAAAGATGCTATCAATAAAATGACACTGTTATCTGTGTGTTCAAAACAATTACATTTGTGCAATACAGGCAGCCACTGCCTGCTGCTGTGCTGAACTTGTTTTTTGGACTGTATTCAGTAAATTTTAATTTTTAGGCTGTAAATTTTTGTAAACATCTTGTTTCCACCAGAGAACACTTCAAAAACTGCTTTAGTAATCTACACTTTTGCAAGTACCAGTTTAAAAAAAACAGGGAAAAAACAATCCGATTGCACAATCAGCTGCTGCAATAAACTGTACTAGTATCATTGAACCTACAGCACGATGTTATCCAGCTGAGCTGCTAACATTACATATTTTAGCATCTTTGCATTACACAAATTCACATGAGAAATGCCACATAGGAAACGCAGAATGAGTTTTCAAAGGCAGAAGAGAAGGTGCTGTACCAAGGGTAGCTACATTAAAAAAATCATACACAAGTCAGCAGTAGGATTTCAACAGCTAACACCAACATACCAAAGGCCCTCATTTGCCCTAGTCCACCCAGTCAGAGATGGACTTTAAATTTACATCAGTCTTCAGTATAAGAAATCAGACATTCTTGGGTTTAAATGGAACTCAAAGCTGCCAGTACCACAGGCTGAAACGGGCCTCCAAGCCCCTGGACCACTACCTAATCTCTAGTCAGGGCAGATTTTTTTTTTCCCTAAGTCATTCTGGATATTTTATATACATAACCAGTCCTTCACAGCTTCCCTCACTGCAGCATCCCCTTGGCCACTTCCCTCTGTTCGTCGCTCCAGCAGCCTTACAAGTAGAAAAATTGCTTTAGTGTTTAATATAGTACATTTAATCTTAGTGTTTCCTGTGCTGCCCACCATGGGCACGAAACACTGATTATCCCATCAGTCCTCTTCAGGAAAACATTATCCCACATGATGATGACCACCATTGTACTGCTTCTCCTCCAGCTTCCCTCTAGACAAGCCACCCCAACTCTTTTCCCTTTTCCTCATAAAATAAGCTGGCTGATAGCCTTTTAACCCACACTCCTGGGAGCCTAACACTAAAATCGAGAAAGAAAATTTGAACAAGCATGAGAAGAACGATAAAAATTAAGCAGCTTATCAAAGTACTCTATAGCTGAGTGTACAACCGCAACACTGAAGTAAACTGGCTGCATTTAACTGCCGCAACAGCAACAGCATTTCCTACCAGTGTCACAAAAATACAAGTGAGATTCTGTAAGTCAGAGCATGTACACGCTCCTGAGAGAATCAAATTAAAATCTTAGATGATCATAGACAGATGAACAGGAAGAATACTACCAGCCTTTTGGGAACATACTGGGAAGTCGGACATAAATAATTCAAGGGTTCCTGTACTCCACAGCACTGGCAAAATTCTATCTGGAGTTTGACTTTTTTGTGGTTGTTTTGTGGTTTTTCTTTTGGTTGTCTTTCTAAAACCATCTAAAAACTTTACCTCACCTTTACAAAAAAAAAACCAACCGTATAAATCCAAACACACACATGCCCTTCCACACATACTGGGTGCGAGTGCTCGTGGGCTGGCTCCATGGGTGTCCCCTGTGAGGTGCAGCCAGGGCTGCCAGTGCTGAAAACAGCCGGTTCCAGCCAGCTCCAATGGCCCCACTGCAGCTTCTGAGCTTCTCAGCCACAGGCGGGGACCTTGGGGAAAGCCTGGGTAAGGAAGGGCAAACGGTGCCCGGCAGCCGGGGCTGAGGGGAACAGGTTGTAAACTGTCAGTAAATTAAGTCAGTTTTCCCCCACTCAAGTCTGCTTTGCCCATTACAGTAACTGGTCATCAATCTCCTTGCCTTTATCTCAACCCAGGAACTTTTCCCTGTCTTGTTGAGGACAGGCAGTGAGAGAGCAGCTGAGTGGGGTCTGGCAACCAGGCAAGGTCAACCCACCACACGCCACAAGCTGGTTTTGACCTCAACAAGAAAGGTGGACACAAATGGCTGGACACACAGACAGAATCTACAGTTGTGTACACTATGTAACTACCATCTAGAACTGACAACTACCACGGTCACCATCTCATGAGCCAGTGAAAGCCATGTAAAACCCAACGAGATTAACATTCTTCTTCAGTCACTATTAAGTACAGTGGTGGAAGTATTTAATAAATTGACTGGGCAAAATAAGAAACAGAAGAAAACAACAACGATAATCTATATAGCTATGGAAAACTCATACGATAAACATCATTAAAATAAAGCCAAACTACGTAACTGAATTTCACTTTATTGCCTAAATACAGATGGGCGAGCAGTGCTCAGTGAGGAACTGAATCAAAACAAACCGAACAGCTTCCATGGCTACACTGTTTAACTCTCCACCAAAATAACTTCAGCTACACTTCTTTATTCTTCGCTAATAGTTCCATAAGCCGTAACAAACTGCCAGGTATCTATCTTACTCCCTACAGCAAATGATTTCAACAAACATTGTTTTTCTTGGTTTGCCTTTTTTTAGCCTTTACAACTTCGAATAAAGTCAGTCAACGGAATTAAAAATTATTTAACACCATTAAGAAAACCACTATAGAAACCTTTGGAAAAGCAGGTTAAAAATCACTTTTGTTGTATAACTACTATCAAAGAGGTTTCACTAATTTTTAAATGCTTTAAATGCTTTAAACCAAGCACTCAATATAAATTTCGAAATAATTTTTAAAATCCTCTTGCATTTCTTTTGAACATGCGCAACTTTACTTTTTTCCAGTGAGTTCATGGGACTCTTCTCAGGCTGATAGCCCTTTCTTGGTCCCATGAAATTCTATTCAAACATAAATGAATGATGTGGTGGCTTATATCTTTAATATATAAAGATACAACATCTTTATTGCTAGATCCCACAAATACCTAGCAACAATAGCAACGACATTCAGAACTGGGAAGACTGCAAGAACCCATTCCTTATGTAACTCTTGGGATAGCAGTGGATGCTGAATGGCAGACACCCTTCCTTGTAACAGGATTTTGTGCCTTCTCTGAGGTAATACAACTGAGCTAGTTCCAAGGTCAAACTGCAAAAATCTGTTCAGGCTGAACTCAGGCACAGAGGCAGACACAATACACAGAGGTACCATTAAATCCTTAGGAAAACCAAGATATTTATATAATTTATAAATGCACATGAAAATGGCAATGTCAGATGCTGAGGTTTCACTTGAAAGCTCAATTTTGCATACACACTTTTATACAGATTTTAATCATACTGGACAGGGATGTACTAAGTAGGGAACTAATGAGGTATAACCATGAAGCCATCACTGGTAAAAGCATTTTGGTGGCATAGTTCACAAATGACACGTCACTCTCTCTCAGATGGGGTGGCTAAGTTGTCTTTCAATAATCTTACTCCCCTCCTCCTCCAGATCAGAAATGCTAGGCTTCATTCAGTGTATCCATGAAGAATACTGGGGAAAAAAAAAACAAACAACAACCCTATAACTGAAAAAGCAGCAGCATCAACTGTAAACTATTTCATTCTCTTTCCAGCTTAAACTCCATTGTTTTATTAGGTTCATTATAACCTATGCTTAAAGAAAAAGCGAATATTGCTTAAAAAGGGAGACATCTGTTTATAAATATTGATACTCCTTTAAAAGTTACTTCGTTAATGGTGTTTACATACTTTAATATTACATCACACTTCCATGGTTTGAAATTGTAAATAGGTTAGAAAAACACAAAGAGCTCCGCAATGTCTGAAAATCTGTTGTAAAAGCCAAGTTATCCCCTACTCTGGCAACTGCATCAAATCAGTGAAATCAGATACTCCAGATACATTTCTTTATTAAAAAGTTATTGCAGTAAGGAGCATGTACTCCCCAGTGGGTTTTCCCCATACAATGAACCATTAATCAGTGAGAGCGCTCATTATAAAAGTCTAAGTCCTGCTGTCTTACTGCACAGCAATCAAATTTGGCTTGTTACTGAGCTAATCTGGAGAACTATGAACGATGCTGAACTAGCCTTGGATAAGAACTAACCACTTGAAATAATCCAATATGCAATTATACATCTGGAAGTACTCTTTGCTTCCTTTCCTCTACCTTAGATATGATGTGTAGAGATTACAGTATGACTACCATTTAATAATACCCATTTCTATTGTTCCTATTAAAGCTGCTCTTAATTTTTTGCTATTGTTTCATAATACTTCTTTTTAACTTAAAACTGCATTTCTATGACTATACTTACATTGTTTCAGTAACTCATATAAAGATTTCAGAAGCAAGGACTAATGCTGATCTTGTTTCTAGCTGGTTTTAATTAAGAAATATATAAAATACTCCAACATTCATCACTATAATAATTGCATGATTGCCATAGGGAACCTCTATTTCTTCCTGTGTATATGAACAAGAGTTGTTATTTGAAAGCCTACAGTTGTGAAGACCTCCAGTAGACTAGCTTCTAACAACTGTGGCAAGCAAAAAAAAAAAAAAAAGTAATAGGTTTGGCACTGTATCTATGAACATGAAAACCACCAGTTTTCATACCGTTCACCAAGTCATTCTAATAAGCTAAGAATTCAGTGGGTGTAAGTCAGGAGCAAGAACAATAAAGAATACAATAGCTCTGGCCATTCTTGCAAATTACCTATATCACAAGTCCTATTTAGCACAGATATGGAAGGGAAAAATACCCAAAATAGTAATTCTCATTATTACATATTGTAAAGCCAGCTCAAACAATAACACATACATAAGACTATTAGTCTGAGATATTTACAGTAGTTTTTTAGAATCAAATCCCAGCTAGAAGAAGTAGAAATTGGCACTGCTTGAGAATTTAGACATGCCAGGAATCAGCTTCAGCAGAGAGATGACCTATCGTATTCCCTCAGTAATGTCAAGCTAGGAGGGCGACTGAAGGCTGAGACAGCATTGGCTCTAGGCAGCAAGATATATTATCTACTATTGTTGCATTAAATTTTTCTGCAATGAAGCTGAATCCTTCAGCTGTACCACAGTGAAACAGGGCAGGAAGTCTGTAGATAGGCCTTCCCTTCTCCTGCACACACAACCACTGAATTTGTAGATTTCCTTTACTGTCCTATCTTTGCTGACAGTTCGATATAATTTGTGCCTGGGTAAGTAGTCTTAAAAATAGACTGATAATCCCCTGAGTCAACAGGAAGATAAGAAAATCTGTCATACCCTGCCAAATACCTCGGAGAGAAAAATTTCTTCTGATTGCCTAAGTAGTTATCACAACATCCTAAATCATATATCTCCTATGTTGAAATTACTAGATTGGAAAACAGATTAATTAAAGGAGACATGATATCTTAAAGACCTTTACAAAGGCTTAAGCTCAATTAGGCAACAGGGATATGAGGGATCAAGTCACAACTCTTCTTATTCTAGCTAACCCATCAAGGGGGCTTTCCAAAGGGCTCTATTTTCTTTCTGGGCTTGTTCTTTGTCCATAAACCCATCCAGTTCCCCGTTCATCAAGACAGGCGACTTTGTCTCTTGCCTGTAACTGCTGCATTCTGTTATTTCAACCATACTATTTAGTCTTCTATGGCCTCTAAGTTGATGAAAAAGAATCCTCTGTTTTTAAATTTTAGGCAAAGTTGAGGTTTGGAGTCAGTAACCCATAAAATTTCCCTTTATTTTAACCCTGCTTTTTGCAGAAGTGTGGTAGTAGATATAAAAAAATCACAACTATCACAGTAAAGAATAAAGATGACCATATTCTAAAACCTAACTGAATAGAAGCTATATTGGCAAACTTCCCCCAACACTTTCCTTGACTCATCCTACCCTAATATCCTGCAGATAAATATGTAATACCTAAAATGGAAACCACAACTGTTGGCATATATGGAGACAGTCTATATGAAACTTTCTACTCCTTTCCCTTCCACAGATGCCTGACTCAAAGGCATTTCCTGAAACAAGGTAAAGACTACAGCTCAACTGGAGAAAAGTTTCTTCATCAGGCACTCTATACTTCTGCCCTGACTCTGATTTGAACATTTCTATTTTCCTGCTCTCAAAAGAGGAAGCAAAATGAAAGGTCTCATGCACACAGGAGCCTGTATGAAGTCTCTGCAGGCTGCATCAAATATTTTCTTACCACTGTCTATATTAACTGGTGTCAGAACACTGGAAGCCATGAGAAACCTAAAGTCCTGACTACAGCTGAAGCCATCTTCAACACTTCCAAATATTTTAGTTCAGTGTATTCCTGCTAAGTACTGTTTTGTTAACATAAAGTAAGCCAGTTTTTGTGTTTTTTTTTTTCTCTGTCAGGTTTAAGATTGCAAGTACTTTGAATTACTATAACAGCCTTCTTCCTTCAAATCAAACTGAAAAAAAATCTTAAAACATTCCCAATGATTTTAGTGGGATAACACAGAAGTAATGCTGACAAGAGAAAAGCTACAGCATTTGGCCCAAAGGGCTTTGAAGAAAAGGCAAGAGAACGATGGCCCAATTGTACATTCCTTGGGGTTTTGTTTTTTTTTTTCATTCTTGAACTGGAGTCAGCGCCACTGCTGACTCAGGTTCAAGACTCAAGTGAAGATTTGAAGACCAGACCCAAACCACAAGAACAGTGCTGTGTCAGTTAACTGCCCTCAGCCCCTCTCTATCTATCTCTAATAGCAACTGAATAAATGAATAATCAACACAGATAAACCACATGAGAGCTTGAAACACGTTCCTACTTTATTGGCACTGAACCCACCTACCTAATCTGCAGGAATTTACCCTAACCATCTAGCATACACTGAGCAACCTCCTAAAATCCATATGAAAATATTTCACAGCTGGAGTCAGCAACATGATCACAAAGAGAAACCAGAAAAAAAAAAAAACCACCATACTCCTGTCAATATTTTAGACAACTCAGCATGAGGATTTCCAGTAATTGATTTCAGTTTTTCTGAAAAGTCTATTCATAAATCAAGCTAAAATGTTCCATTCATGAAATACAATAAGAGAATATTGTTTGCTGCTGTTACCGAGGGAACAGGAGTTCTTATTTCAGTGACAATGCCAATATTCTCAAGCGCATAGAGCAAAATGCACATCTACAAACAAAAGCCAGAAACACTCCAGTGAATCCTTCAAATCTTGTATGACCTAGATACCATAGGAATACGTGATACTAGCATAATATGGGGTGCTCCTTTGTATTTACTTTTTGTTGTTCGTTGGTCATTTATTGCCTGGGAGTGACTTGAAAATTTAAGTGATGTCATGTTCTGGGTCTAGTTGGGATGGAGTTGATTTTCTTTGTAGCAGCTCATACGGTGGTGCTGTGGATTAGATTTGTTATCAAAACAGTGTTTCAGTTCCTGCTGAACAGTGCTTGCACAGCACTGAGGCCTTCTCTGTTTCTCACTCTGCCCCTCAGTGAGTCTGGGGGAGAACACAGCAGGGACAGCTGACCCCAACTGACCAAAGGGATACTCTGTACCACATGCTGTTATGCTCAATAATAGAACTGGGAAGCAGTTTCTCTGAAACAGCTGTTGCCTGGGAGCTGGCAGGCCTCAGCCTGCTGGTGGCGAATGAGCATTTTTGCATCACTTGTTATCTTTCACTTATTAAGTTGTCTTTATATTGACTCACTACCTTGTTTCCTCACTTATGCCTGTCCAGTTCCCTTCCCCATCCTGCTGTGGGGGCTTAGCTGCTGGCCAGGGTCAATCCACCACACACGGTGATTAAGTAATTACTCTCCAAATATCACCAACAGTAATAAAAGGGGTAAAAAAAAAAAATCCTTTTGCAATACAAGAGTTGGGGTCAATGACAGCAACACCTGAGGACATGTGTTCATTACAAAAGAACAGAAATAGGAAGGCAAAAGCACAGCCCTTTTGAGTCTGAGGCAAGTAATCCACTAAGGTTCTGTGCCAAAATAGACTCTTTATTACTACTACTTTAAATTTAAATTGCAGGCTGATTCATGCTGACTACTCTTAATGTTTCCCATGGCTCTGAACCTGAAGGAGGATAGACAGTTCTGGTATTGGTGTAATCTCAGAACTAATCTACTTCCTCACTAATTCCTACAGTTAAGGAGCTTACTTAGATATCTTACTTAATGCACAGATCCTCTTTGCCTCACACTTTTATTAGAGCCAGACAGCAGAATGCATACTTCCAAGTCCCAAACAATGCACCTCCAGACTAACTTCAGAGAGAATGTCTAGCGACTAGTGCTGTACTTAGGAATCAATACATCAGTCATTCTGGGACTCCTTTCACAGCCATATCCCTTAAATGAAGAGCTGACAGAAGAGCATAAAGTCGCCTCACTTGCTTACTACGTCCTGAAGTAGGAACCTAGTGGGGTAAGGATGTCTTCTCTTGTAAGTGGCTGGATCCACCTCCCCAGCCTGAGATAAGAATGATATCAAATATTTCCTCAGCTTTCCCTGAAGAAACAAGGTGCCTGCATACAGAGTAACTGCCATGCTTTTCACTCTCTCCACTTACAGTATCCTGCTGGTGTAGTAATGGCAGAGCTGTCTGGTGGAGAGGCAGAGCCCTGAGCAGTACTTCTACTGAGAACTGTGGCTGCTTGTCTTGTCTCCTCATTCCTTTTGATATGGACTTATGAAGCCCAAGCCCCCCCCAAAAATACAAAATCCCATGTGAGATTTCAGTGTGGTAAAATGAGCTCAGAGTCCATTATTTTATATGTGAAATTGGGATGTTGTATAAATACATCATTTTACATTTATCCACATTAATATTTATCACTCCTTATTTTGTTTTTTTTTTTTCTCCATAAATTCTTTACAGTATTTTGAGACCCTAAAGCACCCCCACAAAGAATACTGCAAGATGGTAAGCTCCCTAAACATACTACTTCACTGCCTGTAGCAGTTAGCATGAGCTATGTCTAGACAGGATAGCTGTTAGCATGAGCCAGTGAACATTAACCAACTTTTTACTGTGGCAAAAGCAGATGAAATATAGTCAACCACCTGAAGAACATAACAGTTTTTCTGTGCTGAAGAAAACAGCTGAACTATGCAAACAGCCTGTTGATCATCAGCGCAAACATGCACAGAAGTATCTGGAACAAGCAGATTGTGAGCAGCAACAGCAGCAGCCACAATCATAAAAGATCACCTCTGAGAGGACTAATCAGCAACACTGAATTCCCTGCTCAATCCTGTAACTAAGGATGCTTAATATCTTTGCAAACCAGAATACAAAAGAGAGAGGTGAGAACCTCATGACCCTGTATCAGAATTTGGCATCATCTCACCAACACCCAGAGGACCTGAGAGCACCAGAGACCACCCAGGGGACCCCATGGCTTTTATCATAAAAAAAATAAGCAGCTTTTAGATGAGAAGACACATAAAATGTTCATGTGAAAGCACTGGTAAATATATTGCTGTGAAATCTAGATAAAACAAACTAATGTTAACCACACAGTTCTGCTTTAGGATGTACATGGATTTAGTACCAGTGCCATAGTTTTCTTCATGTGCATGATTATCGTAAAACTGTAACTCCTAAAATATTGATAAGAGAAGCGTAGCACTGGAAATACAAGTTTATAGAAGCTAAGTAAATATGAAAAATAAACTACTTCTGTTACCAGAATCGAAACAAACAAAAAATAAAACATTCATATGAAATGACATATCTGCAAGGATCTGCCTAGTTTTTCCACAAATTTCAATTGCATTCCTGACACTGTGTATATCTGAGATGCCATAAAACTTCAAGTAGTTTGTATGTCATTATCTAAAAATGGGCATTACTGTATCAGCCATCACAGCACTCTTGAAAAAACCAAAATGCTACTGTTCCCTTTTTACAGAGTGCAAAGGCACAAAGAGGCAAAGTATCTCACCTGAGATACAACAGAAGTCTAAAGCAGGTAAGTTTAATCCAGCTGTCCTAAGAGTCAAGCTTTCTTGATCCCCATTACAGTAAGTACATTTTAATGGACAAAACAAACCAGAAATTCCATCAGTACAATCCTAGCTATTTTTCTAAACTGCATACAAAGGAATATTTTATGTGCTCCCAAGCATGGAATCTGGATTTTCACAGAAATAAATGCTGAGTGAATTTTCTGCTGACACGTTAACTAATAAAGTGCATTAGAAACTCAATCATAAACAAAGCAAGCAGAGTAGAAAACTGTCTCTGGATCTCTACCTGCCAAAAAGCAGAGTTAAGAGTTCTTTTCATCAGACACAGTCTTCTACAAAGTATACTTTACATACACAAAGTTTGAAAGTTTGGATTTAACTGGAATACACTTAAATCAACAATGACAATCATCCTAAGAATCTGATGTATTTGGTTGAAAACCTACAGCCAGACGTTGTGGAATTAACTGAGCAATTTACCATAAAATACACAAAATAAGAGGTCATATGTCTACTTCTACGTTGTGTGTTGTGATTCAGAAAGAACAGTCACTTGCACTGTCTTCAGTTACTCTGAAATTTCGGAAATTACTAAACCCCTCAAACCCAACCTAGTGTCCCTACACAGTACACATCTATATTAGTTTCTTTCTAGCCAAAATGATACTACGCTGGCGACAGGTAATTGAATAAAAGAATAAAAGTATGTGTGATATGTATGTTTAAATTGTATAAGACTGTAATTAAGTCTAATAGTTTCAGTCATCAGTCTGACACACTAAAAGGGTATCAGTTTACAGCATTATCCTTATACACATACATCAAGCACATTCTTAAAATGTATCAGATAGGAACTTGCAAGATTTAGACTGGCTATATAAAGTCTTTCTGTTTTCAATACATCAAGTTGGATAATCTGTTAAATGATAGCAAAAATTGCTAGGGGAAAAATACAGACAAGCCTAAACCTTTGCAGAACTCCTTCAGAGCCAACTTTTTAAGGGTCATTTAAGAATTCCTGCCCACCTTCACCACCAGCCTGGAACTTCATATCCTTTGATCCTTCCAGATAAGGGACTATGAAGCTTAGTTCCAGGAAACTAACTGATCTAGAACCTACAAAATAAAATCTAATGAATGCGCTAATACATAGAAAGACAAATCATGCATAAGACCAAAGAGTGCAAAACACCATACAGCATTTTAAATATCAACAGGAAGACTCAGATCAGCACACAGAAATAGCAGAGAGAAGGTAGAAATTGTAATCAAGCGGCAATCATTAAGTACAAGGTGGAAGTTCAGAAAACGTTCACTTAAAATATTTTTGCCACTAAGTGATGGGAGATCTTACTTGGAAGATCAGCTTGGGGGTGTTGGTCGATGAGAAAATGAACATGAGCCAGCAGTGTGCGCTCGCAGCCCAGAAAGCCAACCGTATCCTGGGCTGCACCAAAAGGAGCGTGACCAGCAGGTCAAAGGAGGTGATCCTGGCCCTCTACTCTGCTCTCGCCAGACCTCACCTGGAGTATTGTGTGCAGTTCTGGTGTCCTCAACATAAAAAGGACATGGAACTGTTGGAACAAGTCCAGAGGAGGGCCACGAGGATGATCAGGGGACTGGAGCACCTCCTGTATGAAGACAGGCTGAGAAAGTTGGGGCTGTTCAGCTTGGAGAAGGGAAGGCTGAGTGGAGACTGCACAGCAGCCTTCCAGTATCTGAAGGGGGGCTATAAGGATGGTGGGGAGGGACTCTTCATTAGGGACTGTAGTGATAGGACAAGGGGTAACGGGTTCAAACTTAAACAGGGGAAGTTTAGATTGGATATAAGGAAGAAATTCTTTCCTGTTAGGGTGGTGAGGCACTGGAATGGGGTGCCCAGGGAGGTTGCAAATGCTCCATCCCTGGCAGTGTTCAAGTTCAGGTTGGACAGAGCCCTGGGTGACATGGTTTTGTGTGAGGTGTCCCTGCCCATGGCAAGGAGTTTGGAACTAGATGATCTTAAGGTCCTTTCCAACCTAAACTATTCTGTGATTCTATGAATCTATAAGATAAGAAGCAGACTAACACAAGGATTCTGCTGTTGCTTGAGAAAAAAACAGAACGTTTCTCCAAACACAAGCTAAATAAAGTGTGAGAAAGACTCAGACTAATGGTTTGAACTGTATTTGTGAAGAACGTACAGCATGTTTTGCTTATCCACAGCCAGTCTGCCTACAAGAAAAAAGTGAAAAGTAACCTCATGTGGCATCAACAGATAGTGAAGTGTATTAGTAACTCACCAGAATGGTCTCACAGCACTATCTAAAGCTCAGTCAAATTTCCTATTTCAGTGTCAGTGATGTGTTGTCTGAAGAGCCATAAACTTTCAAAGAAAGGTATGTGTATAGGTAGATGTCCTAGGTTCAGCAGTAGCAGTCAATTTTTCTCCTTCTTGGTAGCTTGTGCAGCGTTGTGTTTTGACTTTCAGCCTGGGAACAGTGCTGGTAACACCAATGTTTTTTAGTTGCTGCTTGGTAATGTTTACTCTGACCAAGGACTTTGTGAGTCTCATGCTCTGCCAGGGAGGAGGGGAAGCCGGGAGGAAGCAGAGACAGGACACCTGACCCAAACTGACCAAAGAGGTATTCCATACCACAGCACATCATGCCCAGGATGTAACTGAGAGTTACCCAGAAGGGCTAGAAGACAAGGGTTGGACTAGGTATCAGTCGGTGCTTGGTCGAGCAGGGTGGGGCGAGTTATCGGTCAGCAGGTGGTGAGGTGCTGTACTTTCTTCCCTTGTTATTTCCTTTATCATTATTATTATTGGTGGTAGCAGTAGTGATTTGTGTTATACCTTAGTTACTAAACTGTTCTTATCTCAACCCGTGGGAGTTGCATTCTTTCTGACTCTCCTCTCCATCCCTCAGGGAGTAGGGGGAGGGAAAGAAGGGGGGGAGTGAGTGAACGAGCTGCCTGACTGGTTTTCAACCACGACAATAGACCTTTTTTTTCAGTGAGGATAAATAGGTAAACTAACATGGCAACTCTTCAGTGGCCTTTAATTATGATTACTTTTTTGTTACACCTACCAGTATTCCAGGCAAGTGAACTTGCAATAATTTTCTGAAAAAGCCTAGACTAGGGCATTTTTTTATAGTACTGCAATATCTCTGTCTTTTCTAACAGGAGCCTGTTTACTTTGACATGACTTACAAAGAATGCATGCCAGAACACAATTTTGCCCCTTAACAACAGGCCCGTTATTAAAGGGTATGCTAAGATATCAGAAACAACGAAGTTGTAGTGGCAACTAGGCATAACAAGCAAGTCAGCTCTCCCCTCAATAACCTGGGTTTAAACCAGCTAGTTACACAGAAATGAAAATTGCCTGTGACTTATCTGTACTAGAATTTTATTATACACTGTGTAACTCTATTTCCTAAATCAAAGTTATTAGAGGTAACAGAAATCAATATATTTAATTCAGTATATTTCCTCCAGCATCCACTTCTTCCATTTATTGTAGCCATACAAAGATGCACTACTCCCTTTTTTTATTTTAAACACTTTCTCATAGATTGACTACTTCTGCATGATTCTATCCCAGTCTTCATGCAGATCAACTTCTTTTAACCACTCCTTTTTTTTCAGATTATTTTCAAACAAGAACTATCACCCAAGTCTTTGACAGAATTAATACCAAGTTACTGCAATGTGTGAGTCCTTGACATTGCTTTGCTGTGTAAACTCAAATGGTATAGCAACTGCTGTCTCCAGTCTTCACTGTGAGGTTGATTTTAGATGCCACTGAATTCCTATGGACTGTCAAGTGGCTGGAACAGCAGCACCATCCACTCAACACAGATATCTTTCACTGCTTATGCGAAGAGATGCACACAACTGGTTTTATACCTTTTCCAGTGTCTCTTTCGACTGTCTCCATTACCTAGTTTTAACTACCTACATAGACACACTATGAATATATTTACAGGATGCTCTAATCTACTTATATCTACAAAATCTCAGTTGCATTTATGATTTTATTTACAAGCTCATCCTGTCAAATTACACATCACAACAGAAAATCCAGTTTTTATCCTAAATCCAGTCTTAATCCTAAAAATGTCAGCACAAGTTAAGCAAACGTTACATCCAGTGATGTGCTGCCAGAGATACATCCAGTGATACCGGGGAGGAGGCCAAGGACATGGGCAGGAAGCCAAGAAAGAAGGCACCACTCCTCCCTGTGCCTCTTCTTCCCTTTCCTTCACCTTAAGGTGAGAGGCACTGCCTCCCCAAATGGAACTGGTGAGAATGGGGAAGGTGCACAATGCAGACCTGAGACATCACAGCTTCTAGGAAAGTTTGCTGGAAGCAGGTCTCAAAAGCAGACCTGGTGGAATTCACATATTTCACAAAGCAAAGCTGGTAAGGAATTTTCACAGTTTTCTTTCCAGCTTTTTCTTTTAGTTACAGGCAGAGCTAGCAGTGCTTAGCATATCTCATTTTAAGATCCTACTTTGAGCCTCTTTTCACAGGCCCAGTGTTTGAGCAACAATACTCTACCAAAGCAGCTATCTCATAATTAAGCATACCCCAGCCTTCAACACTACAGGCTTTTCCAAAAACTGTATTTCTGAGAAGTATCTTTCTCAGCTTGCATTATAAGAGAGTCTCAAAAAAAGGGTATCTCTGGAAGCGTTTATGGTCTACAGGGCATAGCAGCAAAACATAGGAGCATCTAAAGTCTTCTACTGCAACTGAGGATCCACTGGTGTAAACAATGCACAAATTAAGAAAAGACAAGGCACTAACATAAAAACATAATACACAGATCTCTACTGAACTCAGTATGTTCCATCAAACAAACACACAATTTAACATATGCAATTATTTCCTGATTACAAAATTATTCAAAAGCATTATTCCTAAGTTATTTGACACCGTTATTTGGTAACAGACTCGGGGCTTGTTAGTCCAAACATTCACAGGAAAAAGAAATTCAACTGGAAGTTCACTAGCCTGCAATAAAGCCAACTAGGAGGAGCAGTAGATATGCATGGATCTGAAGCCCCCTCACATACTTTACAGTGACTTAACGCTGAAGCAGTTAGAACTTCATGACCTCTTTAGGAGCACTCAATGAACATGACTTTCCTCCTTGTCCTTCACTTTCAAAATAATTAAAAAAATAAAAAATAATAAAAAAACCCTCCACAACTCTTTAAAATCATTAAGAATAATTTAAAATCATTTAAAATAGACAGGGAATCATTGTTTTATGATCTGCAAGCATCTGCAAGATTTACCAAATGAAAATACCGGACACAAAGACTGTACAAAGCTAGAAATGGCTATTCATTTGCTGCCTTCCTCATTATACATTTCCTTTATTAACAGTGTTAGAATCTGCTAGAGATGCTTGAATGTACATTCTCAAAAGAACAGTTATTCTAATGAACCCTCTTGACTTCACACTTATTACGCTGTTGCCCACCGAAGATAAATCTTAACAATACAGACAGCTATTTCCAGTCATACACCTTAAATCATCAGGTACTTTATTGAGCTGACCCGGTATTCCTTTCATTGTTCAACTACGGGCAGTCTGGGAACGCTAAGCATTATTACTATCACCTTTAGCCCATGAGCTCAAGTCAGGCTTTTAGAGGTACTTAATAATTACATGCACTTTCTATGAAGTACTCTCAATTCCACTGGTAGAAGAAAGAACTTGCTTTCAATTACTTTCTGGAAAAAAAAAAAAAAAAAAGAAGTATTACCTCAGATTTCATCTGATTTAATCTGAAGTGGATATAAAGTCATACAATCTGTCCTGAAGAAGACTCGTCTATTGCCAACGGACGGAAAACAGAGGCATGTATCTAACATCAGCCTGTTGGGTCTACACAGTAATCAAGAAAAAGAAGCAAAAAAAAAGGAAAATCCAAAACACATGTGGAGACTTCTCTCCCACACATCACTTCTACAGTTTCCACAGAGTCTCCCAAAGATACCTACCCTACTTAAATACTTTTGTGGCCCATAAAGTAGAGATATTATATGTGGATGAGCCTATGTTTCCTGGTTAGAAAATAAAAGAGGGAGGTAAGCCTAACAGAAGTATGAGTACTTCCTGCATGAATTTAGCTTTCAGTATATTGCAAGAGTGCTGTGGCCCAAGATGAAATGTTGCTTCACTGTCTTTTGCTGAGAATTGTGAGGTTGCCACTAGACTACAATAAGAGAAACAATGTCTCCTGTGAGCCACCCAGAGAAGGGAGGCACACACACACAAAAAATAAACAACCCGAAAAACAAGCACTACCACTACCACACCACCCTGTGTATGCGGAAAGAGAGATCTGTGTTACTGACTTTCATTTTTCCAATAAGTCATTACACCAGGTACGTATCTGCTGTTTGGGCTCCAGCTGGGATACATTCCAAAATGCTATGCAGTAATGGAAATTTGCATCAGCTACCTCCCTAAAATGGAGTGAAGGAATTAAACTTTTTTTTTAGTTGGGCTTACTCCTATTCCTCCAAGGTGTTTCAGTACAGGAAACACAATACAGAATGAGTCTGAATGTAGAGATTTGCCGAATAAGCATATGGAACTAGCTGCCCAGTAAGAGCTAGCTGCCTACAGTGTTTGAGTTCTTAGGGTAAAATAGGTGCTTCTGCAGAGTGATCAATTCTATCACAAACCAAGCCTCTAAGGCAGGCAGGATGACTCATGTTTGAGGAGAAGAAAAATGTTCTCTATTACTTTTAGCATGTGCCTAGGCAACTATTTTAAACTCAATGACTACCTTTTTCAGGTAGCTAAAATTAGGTAGGATGAATTGCATCTGAGATGCAGAATAAATATACCAACAAACAAGCTCATCAAATAAATGCTATATAATCAAAAGGTTATTCAAAACTTCTTCTGGAAAGATAAATATAAATACACAGTACTAGAAATTGTCCCTGACATGAAAACACACAAGCTTTTCCTGTACCTTTTTTTGTTTCTTACACAGAATTAAGTATTGGGGGGGGGGGGGGGGAATCTCATACATTATTTTCCACAGAAATATATCTGCATGCAAATTCAGTGCAAAAATAATTATGCAAAGTATGCAGCATTTATGATAGACTTGGTTTTTTTTTTTCCTTTTGAAAAGGAAATGATATAATACTCTCCCAGTGCAGGGGAGGAGAATTTATTCCAAACTAGAAGTCCTTAGAAAAATGATGTTATTTTTACCTGTTCTTTAGCTTATGTATTAAAATATAAAAACTCAATAAATGAGTACTCAACAACAACAGGAACAAATCTATTCTCCCTAATACAATTGTTTTAAAACCTTTGTTTTTAGCTATCAAGTTGGATATTACTAAACATGCAAATAAGAAGGATGTTATTAACGAATATGCAAGTATAAAATACATAATCATCATACGTAATTAATCATTCAGGTCAGAAGGGACTTCAGTAGTTTTTTCTCATCCAACATCCTGACCAAAGTAGATCAGGGTGATCTGCTTCAGCTAGATGATCAACCTTCAAGACCAGTTTTTACAGGGCTTTGCCCACTTGGCTACTGAAAAGTCCAAGAAAAGGATCCTACAGCAATCACTCCAGGCAATCTCTTCCACTGCTTAATTACATTTAGAGTGAACTTTTCCCCCCGCTTTAAGTCAAATCAAAACATCTCTGCTTGATTAAAAAGTCAACTTCCAGCCACACACCTCAGCAAAAGAGCTTGCCTCAATCTTCATGGTAACTTCCTTACAGAGATAAGAAGGTGGCTGCCTTAAGCCACCTCTTCTTTTCCAAGCTAAACAAAACCCATTTCTCAGCCTCTCTTCACAGAACAAGTGCTGCGGCCACTGTCCAGCCCAGAGGCCCTCTATTGAATTTGCCCTAGATTAAGGTCTTCCCTGCATTGGGGTGTCCACCAAATGTGTGCATCGTAGTCCAGGCATTGTCTAATGACTGCTGAGTAAAAGTGAATAAATTTCTCCCTCAATCTACTGGCTGTGCTCCTACTTACGCAGCACTGGTCACTGCTGGCTGACAAGGTATCCTGCCAGCTTGTGCTAAGGTTGCCATCTGCCTGTGACCTTCATGTCTGTTTCAGCAGAGATGCTCCCCAACCAGCAAATGCCCAGGATGTACCGATGGTGGCAGTCCGTCCATCTCAGGCTTAAGTGTAAGTTATTCACCTAGCTCCACAAGGTCACTGTCAGCCCTCTCCTCAAGCATGTGCAGACTCTTCTGAATGGCAGCCAGGCCCTCAGAGAGCTTTGACTGCACATAACGATTTGTTGTCACACAAAGACTTGATGGGAGTGCCACCTCCTCCATGTCACATGAAGAATTTAAACAGGACAAGGGCACACAATACACCACTAATGTGCAGACCCAGCCAGGTTTTCATCCATCTAGCAGACCACTCATCTAGCATGTAATGTCCCAGCCTGGATACAAGGATGCTGTGGCAGTCTGTGCCAAAGCCTTTCTGAACATTTTCTGAATGTCCTTTATTGAATGTTTGCGGGTACACTAGAGAGAGAGTACACAGGATGGAAGGTCCCTTTGAGAGTGACTAATTACATAGGAGAGAACAAATGAAAGAGAATAAACTCTTCCTATACAGACCACTGACAGATTCCTGGAGATAGCTGGGTTGAGAGATGTGTTTAACATATGTTATTCATAGTGCTCATTCCATTTTCTGGATCGCAGGAGGTGATAATAGTTGCTAATGATACTAAATTGAAAGTATTACAGAAAATGCCCAATTAGGGAGAACTGCAGAGGACCTTGCAAGACTGAATGACAGGGCAATAAACAGCAATAGTTCACCTGCATCTTTAATACTGTGAGCAGCTCTTGTTCCCCTTTGTTAAAAGGATACAGGAGAATGGGAAAGGCAGAGAAGGGCAACAGAGACAACCAGTGGCAAAGAACGGCCCCCACACAGTGAACAAGGACGCATGCCAGAACTCTGGTCCAAAAGTGAGAGGGCTGAAGGGGTGAAGAAAAATCTCTAAATCCTGTGTACCAGAGGTAGGTTAGAAAAAACAGGGTCAGCTGATGAAGTGATTGAATTGTAAGTTCTACACAGAGAAAAGGAAAGGGCTTTTTGTACCTCACTGAGCTGTTGAAGTCCTTGCAGTTGCTAAACACGTACATGGTTTCAGATGAGAAAAATGCACTGAGATTACTAAACACACAGAACCACAGTTTCTGAAAAGCCCATGAGGCTGATACTGTGCTAAACAGGAAGGTAACGTGCACTTGCCTTCTTTGTATCTTCCTTTCTGATCATTTGTCTTCAACAATTTTAAGGGGCAAGACAGTTAGATCTAATATAGCAGTTCTCAGGTTTTTATGTTGACATCCCATGATACTCAATTCAGAAATAATGACACTAAAGGTAACTATGGATGTCTACTGCCTTTTGAGAGATCTTTAGCTAATCCTGCCTAGACTCCAGAGAGCACTCCAGGAGGACTTACGTAAGTCCTGTATCCCACCTGATATGCCAGAATGATGAAATCTATGGCTGTCTCAAATGGCATAAGACATCTATGTTGAACTGAATTGAGCCCTCCATTCCTAGAACACTGCAAAACAAGAGAAAAATGCCCTATAAAGAGCATAATACAGGGAAAAATTACCTATTTTTCATGGAAAACCATTGTTTTCACAGTGCACACCTGAATCAGAGAAAAATCTATTGCACCAGAGCTTGCTATGGAAACAAGACATTTATTTTTACTCCATGCTGTGGAGCTATGAATGGACATAGTACAGAACCGAAGGAGCACTGCAACCCCTCAGTAGTTAGAAGTTACATTTGATTTAAGCAATGGACTGTGGAAAGCTTCAAAGGTTCAAGACCAAATATTACTAATCAAATGGACAAAAGCCACATAAGGTTATGAAGGGAAGTCAAATTGATCAACATGAATATAAAAAAAAGATAGAAAAAGTAATCTTGAAACTAGCAAGCATGTTGGCTTAAACTTCATAGCTATGCCAGTGACAAACTGACCTATAGTGAGAAAGGAGACAAAAAAAATTTCTAAGCAAGGAAATTCAGAAGTCATTTTGTTAAAAAAAAAAAAAACAAACATGGTTTTCCCTTTCTTCTTTAGGCACGCAATATAGCCAGCACACAGGAGCAGATCTAAGATCTACTTACAAATTATATGTGTTGCAAGTACACAAAAAAGATTCCCAACTACTCCATGTCCCAGGAATTTAGGAACTTGCCAGCAAAATCCTCAGAATTATTGGCAGGAAGCAATGGAGTGTGGCCAGAGCCCACGCTGTGTGAATCAAAGTTGTCTTCTTCAGAAGGGCTGGTGTTCAGGAGATACAAGGCAAAACGCCATTAGTCTGTCACATTAGACAAGCACACCAAGTGGAACAATCACATATTATTTATTAAGCTCCGTTTGAGCTGGTGTATGCGAACTGAGGTCTTTTCTGTACAACAAATCCTGTACATAACTTTCTCTTCAATGTTTTATTCTTGTGTTCAGGTGCAATTGCTTTTGTGACACATACTGCAGGATGTAATTTTTTAAAAAGTATAATTTCTGAAATTAGGTCTGGATACCTTGAAACTAAGGTCCAAAACAAGAAATCAACAGCAAAAAGAAATGCAAATAACATAGTACTTAAAATTCTACTTTGTCATTGCACATTCAGGGTACATAAAGTTATACATACACAGAGTACAAATAACAAACTGATTATACCATGTTATTGAGAATACAGATTTAAACTGATGGTTGTAATGTGAAAGGTTTCCTCAGGACCGAGGCTTTGCTTGACTACTTACACGAAGATTTTTCATACTAAAAATAATTCTCTGATCGCGAAGATAACTGAGCACACATAACTTACACAGCAGACTGTAGAAAACCAGACACCTCATCATTTCTCCTTAAAACTCTAGTTGCATTACAAAGCTTCTGCCTGTCTGAGATAGCTCACGCCCAGGAAAAAGGAAGGCACCGTGTACCCTCAGCAAGAAAACACTTCTCTCTACAGTCAGTGAACCTGTGGCCTCTTGAACAAGACTGTAAGACAGGTGCATCAGGATCAACTGTGGTACACAATCTGCTGCCTGATCTGTACTGCCCTAACCATACATTCATCAACATCTATCAACTGATAAGGGATGGTCAGCTAGATCCAAACTGCTGGACTGAAAATAAAAGATGATTTCATTATCAGAGCTTTGAATTATTCCCCTTAACACTAAATTCTTCTCCTGCCACACATCAGGCATCTTGGTATAAGAAAAAAAATAATTCATCAAAGAAGGTGATACTGCAAAGATTCACACAGCTACGGAATTGGCACTGTATGAATTCTCTCTTCTGGGACTAAATTTCTCACTCATGAACAGTTTACAGTATGAAAACAGGTACATCAAAAGACACACACCAAAGATTATTTATAACAAAGATGAGTAGATGAATGGAACAGCCTTATAAAGCTAAGCTTTACAAATGCCTGGGTAAACATTTCATGTGCATTTACAGTATGTAGAAATACTATTTTTTATTCAATATAAAGTGCTGCTTCAAAACACTTTCCCTTTTGTTGGGTTCGTTTCGGGTTTTTATTTTTACTTTTTGGTGACTTTGTTAAGAAAATGAGACTACAAACCCCTGTCATTTTACTATGCTTATTATTTGCCTATTGACATAACCTTTACAATTACAAACCTAGAGATCAGCTGGTTGGGCAGACTACACTGAACAGGAAAGAGAATTTCAGCAAAGCACGTATAAAAGATGGTATACTGGAAAAAAGATGAGTGATTTGGGAATGTATTCTGTAATACTGACCTCCAAAAGAAATATGAAGCGGTAATCTTAGGAAAATATAAGCACCACTAGTGCTTTGATTTAACTGTTACGAAGCATTTAGCACTTTCACACAGTTGTGAAATACAGTATATAATAACGCTACTTCAGCTATATATAGAAAAATCACTTTTTTGGTTTGTTTAGTGCAATGCTAGTACTTCTAGTACTAGCTAGTACTTCCTCTATCACTAAAATTGACATAAAGAAATAATTTTCTTATTCCACCCTCTTTTATACCCTGAGGATATAGATGAGTCATGCAAATTTCCACAAAAATCCATTTTCAAAGGTACCTTGTAAATACCTTACTAGTAAAGAAGCTTGGCTGGAAAATAAGTATTTTCTGCCTTTTTGGGGGTTTTAATTATCACAAAATTATATTTCTGTCCTATAGATAGAATGAAATGAGAGTCACTGATTATTTATCTTACAGTTCACAAAAAAAATAATTCCCTTCTTTTAGAAAGGCTTCTGTATTATTACTTCATGCTCGTATTCATAAAGTTTTTTTTGCTTTTGTTTATCTTTTCTCCTCCTCTTCATGTAAATGCAATCCTTTTTGCTTTTGATCGTTAATTGGCAATTCCTTATTCCATGGTGATCCCACATTCTGTCTGTTACAAGCCTCTACTTGTGAACTGCAACTATATTTTTACTTTGTCATGATTCAGCTGTACTGATGTCAACAGGTAACTTCCTTCATGAAGAAGTCCATTATCACCCTGTAGGCTAATAGTCCCTTAATTTAGTTGCATGATGTCCTTTTATGACTTCCCTTGCCTTGGCTGTCAGCTCATGCATTGTGCCTTGCCCTCAAATCTAATAAATTTTCTTTTTTAACTAAGATTACACAAACATTTTCAGTACAGATTTGTCCTTAGCACGAAGAGTTAATTTTATTTAGTTAGTCATTTGTCAGATGTTTCACAGCTACCTCAAACTCAACCCAGAGAATAAGGAAGACTCTCAAAGGCTTTTACTTATGACTTCAAGTTTTTCACCAGTGAGGATGTCTGAGCCTATTTAGACCTTCACCACAGCAAGTTCAACCACTCTGTCCTAAGTCCCTGCGAGTATAGGGAGCTGGGGCTGCCTTTTAGATTTGCTTTGCAGCATCACTATAATGTCATTTGCTTTTCATTTCATATAGACTTGCCTACCGTATCCTTTTTCCAGAACTGATGTTTACTTTTCTCATCCTATGATATTTATTTCAGAAAACTCTGAAGTACTGAGAGCAAGCATTCCCTTTCTAAATGCCTTAAGTTACTTTAATATGTCCCTAATTCATGTACATTTGCCCTTCCTACACACCCTGCCACAGAATACTCATCATCATTTTTATTTCAGAAACTAATACCTCTCCCTTCACCTTCATTCCTTCTTCTACATCGTCTCTTTATGCTTGACCTCATCTAACATCTGTAAGATCATCTAACATCCACAAGAAAAGTCACATCCAGTGACAGGAAGACATAAAAATTATTTCTAAAAAAAGAAAGATTCACGTATTTTGTACTTATCACTGCAAAAAATACGTTTCAGCGTGATTAGAATTAATTCAGAGAGCCTATCTCATTTTTTCTCCTATGAAACTCAAAGGAGGTATCACACTGCTCATTTGGTTGGGAATGGCACAAGCAAAGTTAAAAAATCATTTCTAGTCTGAATTCAGTCATTTTTTCCAAAACATTTCACTGGTGTTATCTGTAATACTATGACGGTTCTTTGCCTGTGGGTGGCTTTTAAAATTTCTTTGGCACTATTCTCTTATCTGCTGCCTATAAGTGGGTAAAAGCATATATGCTATCCATGTTTTCTATAACTACAACCACTTTTTATAGGCTAACAGCTTTCTTAATTCCCTTGGCATAAACTTTACCTATGAGCTGTGTTTCAAGAAGAATTTAACTTAAAATCCACTTGAGCACTGCTCAGAGGTGCAAGCATAAACAAACATTTTTGGAAGGTAAAAATACATTAAAAAAAAAACAACTCCAAAAGCAATCAGTGATGTGGATCTCGATATACTCAGTACTACCACTGATATCTAAAGGATAAAGTTACATGTACAATGGATAATCCAATTCAAAAGCATATGCAAAAGGGAAGAGGTTAAAGAAAAATAAAGAAAATAATCTTTCTTTGAACATAATATCAACAGAAGCAGAATAAATCACAGATTCTGCCTTCATTTTCTACTCTAACTCCCAGTCTTTTTACTGCCCTTGTCCAAACTCCAATGAGCGTTATGTTTTGATTTCTGCATAATTTCTTATTTCTATGCAAATTCTCAAATAATCAGATACATAATTTGGTTCTCTGATGTACAAGATGTTCTCTTTCCAGCAAAACCCCAAATTTGCTTCACTAAGCTAGTTTGAATAAATTTCTATTCCAGCTTTTACAAAACTGTCTGTGAATTTATTCCATGAGATTAGAAATCCTGTACTCACTGTCTAACAGCCTATACCAGTACTGCTAAAGGATAAGAATCTTATGAAATTACAGGTAAAACATAAAAAAGCTAGCACATGATAGTGCTACATAAGGAATTTCTGTCTTAATAATGCTAAATTTAAGACCCTGCCAAGTAATTTGAACTGGGTGTCTGACGTACTTATACACTTGCAATTTAACACTTTTACAAATTAAAATAATAAATCCCTAACCTCTGCTGAAGGGTACATAACCTTCCCTTCTGTTTTCCTTTTCAGTTTCTGCTTACTTTATATCCTTATGAGGCAGTACTGCCAGTATCCCTTCTCCCTTTATTAATTCTCCTGTTCCTCTCCTGCCCCCATATCTGTTGCGACAGGCCAGCCATCATGCCAGCAGGAACCCACACAGTTGATGGTGCAGAGCTGAGATGATGCAGTGTAGGCACATGTTCTCATTCACAACAGAGTAGGTACCTATCAACCTCCATTTTAGGGTGGGTTAGACTGCTGATTCAATGCAGTAATGATTACAATGCTGTAACTCGAAGCACAGGAAGGCAGGCATCAGACAAGCTGAAGTATATTGACATCAAGAGAACTACCTGAGCACTGGTTAAGCTTTTATGTCTACAAGGCTACAGTGAAGACCGCCTCCAAACAACGTGAGGTTAGGACACTTCAGGCAGCTAAAGTAATAGTTTTCTTAAGCTGATGTGAAAATAGCGCTTACACTAGGCACTGATTTTTATTTACCATTCCCTTGCAGAATGAACTTTACCAAATTTTGCTGCAGCAGCTCTGAGTAGATAAAACTGTAGTTGGAGAAATCATGTAAGAAAAAGAATTTTGAAATCTACACTATGAAGCACAAATGGAAAACCAACATATATTCTTGAGTAGTCCTGCCCTAAATTCAAAAGAAGCCACCGAAAATCCAGTAACCAAACAGAACACATCACAAGTGAAAACTGGAAGGGGTTGGAGACAGAGAAAAATAAAAACTGGAACTTCAAAAGATTGGTCATATCTATTGCATCCAGATGAGGTAAATGATAAACCCAAAACTTACGCATGAATTAACACAATGTTTTTTCTCTACAAATCAAAAATATACCTTCAGGTCTTCAACAGAATTCTAACAAACAGAAAGCAAGCAGCACCAGATTTTCCTGGCTCTTCAGAATAATTTACTTTATGTAAATTTCTCCACCAGTGTGAGGAGAGGTAAAGCTACAAGCAGTGGACAAAACTCATCCTTACCACAGGAGTAGCCAAACTGGGCTCTGTCACATGGTTACTATGCAAACATGCAAGACATACCACATTCTCTCCAGGAAAATCTGCAACAACAGAAGCTACCACCTGAGCAGCCTTGAAAAGTAAAACAAAAAATCCCGCAGCAATCACATTTCCTTTCCCATGAAGGCAATTTTTAGGCTCTGTACCACCATGGCAGCTAGCAACATCTGCCATCAGAGTCCATACAACACGCACAGTTCATAGGCTGTTAAAATACAGTTATGTGCTGAACTGCATGGGCAGTTACAAAGGCATCTCATTCCAGTAACATTAAACCATCAGTGGGCATACTGAAAGCTTGCCTCCAGTTTATCTTTGCCCAGTTTATCTTCTTTCAATAGACAGGCTCAACATAAGTGAAGACAGTGATCTCCATGATGACAAAGTGGAAGAAGGAAGGGTCACAGAGATGTTGCAGGAAGATGGCGAACAGTAACTGAAGAGGAGGGAAAACACACTAAAATCTAAATAAAGTGATTAATGGAAGGTATTGCTGGCAACATTTTTTAAGCTCTCTCTGTGTAAGTGAGTCAATAAGGACCCTAACTGATACGGTTACTTTGCATCAATTTCTGACTGGCAGTATAACAAAAGCAGTGCTCTGTCACAGAGGATTTTAAGTTAGAATCATCAGTTCTAATGAAAAAGTTCCAGATTTACAGCAGTACTACTGAAGTCAGAACAGAATTTAAAATCCAGATAGTGAATTCAAAAACTAGATCCTAAATCGGAAGGGTACGTTTACATTCATCCCTTCCAAAAGAGAAAAAAAATAAATAATATTAAGAGTAACATTCTATAAATTTAATGTATTCTACTGGTTTAAATGCCATCAGGGCTTTTTCAAGCTTGCACAAAAAGAGTAACTGTACTAAGAAATGCACTTCAATACAAAATAAATGAAGGCATCTTATGAAACTGTCCCTCAAAGACAATTCTTTTAAATGAGAACAACGATTCTGGCTTCTTACCTAGCATATATTTATAGACTATAAAAACCCAAACAAACTGAGCAGATGCAGTTTCTTTGTTTCGCTTTAGAAAGTGTACAGTGGCACAAAGCAGTGAACCAAAATACACAGCTCCCTTGGCTTTGCAACCTAAGATGACATTTAGAGCATACACATTCAATATTAATAAGAGAAAAGAATCACACACGCATCAGTAATTCATAAAAGCACCACTGGGAAAAAGGTAAAGCGGAAAAAGGGAAATTGTTTCAAAGAGGTTTTATAATCTGAGTCTGATTAGGATTTGGCAGTGATCTCCCCACAATCAGTTACACACTAAACATGCAGTACTTCAACCAACCAAGTCAATCTGACAAGAAACAAATGTCCCTCTTTGTCACCACTTCACCACTTCCACAGAGCTTGGGTAACTTTGAGGAAAACAATTACTGTGAAAGCTGGGGTACCTGCTGTTAGCAACAGTTTGGGAGAGAGAAAGAAAATCTCAAGCACACTTTTTTCCTCTCTTCTGACCAGAGGAAAAAGTTCTCAGCTATATAAAGGCCAGTGCAGCAGAAGCCTAGTGCGAAGCCCAGCATCGCCACCGACAATGCAACAGGCTTCACTTAATGTTCAGGCTTCACTTCATTTTCTGTTATTTTCTTACATTACCTTGTCTGCTAACATTAATTCTTCAACAACCAGGCTCCATGGTTACATTCAGCAATACCACCAGGACGGCTTGCTAAGAGAAAGACGTTTCATTATGACTTAGCACATCATGTTTTGACCCTGCTTCACTTTTCCACCAGCAAACGTAATTCACATCATCAGATTTCATTCTGATCAGGGACACAGCTAGTATGCTTAATATCATCAGTAAATTAGCTACCATGCTTAATATTACCAGTAAATTAGAAACAAGTCATTGGCTTATATACATTAAAGAAAATGTTTACAGTATACTATTATTTGTTTTCTCCTTCCAGGCTTTTACCACTATAAATTAAAAAGTTAAATTACCTCTGCTATTCTTTACAAATCTGTACTTACTTCAAATAATTAGTTTTTCAGAAACAGAACTTCCTCTGATATTAATTCATCATTTACCAATTGTCTTTTATTTATAAAAATATATAAAATATTTCAAATAAATGTAAGTATAAAGTATGTGTGATTGTAGATTTTGAGGCTATAAGTATTTTAAAGGGGAAATTAAACTTGGTACAGTTGATCAGCCTGTATAATTCACTACTTGAGGGGAAAAGAAACTTCTCCAAAATCACATGAAAAATTTGTCAAATGTTGTCGTAAAGAACATCTACTCTATGAAGACAGGCTGAGAGAGTTAGTGTGTTTCAGCCTGGACATGAGAAGGCTCCAGGAAAACCTTACTTCAGCCTTTCAATATACCAGAGCCTGTAGCAACAGGACAAAGGGCAAAAGTTTTAAACCCAAAGAAAAGAAGGTTTCAGTTAGATGTAAGGAAGAAGTTCCTTTCCCGTGAGGGTGGCAAGACACTGGCACAGGTTCCCAAAGAAGCTGTGGCTGCCCCATCCCTCGCAGTGTTCACGGCCAGGCTGGACAGGGCTTTAAGCAACCTGGTCTAAGAGAAGGTGTCCCTGCCCATGGCAGGGGGTTGGAACTGGATGAAATTTAAGGCCCCTTCAACCAAACCAAGCCATTTTACGATTCTATGAAAACATGACCCTATTCCTTCTCTGATCTATGACCTTGGGAGTACAAGAGACCCAAATAATGGATATGCAGCTTTTCACAGGGTCTAGGATTTCTCCTCATTTTGTATTTCATGTGTGCATACATATAAATGAAGGAAGGAAATGTGTAAATACACACTCTCAAGCCCAGACTAATTCTAACAACCTAATTAGTACTGACTCCAACCTTTAGTTCTCCAAATTTTGGCTATGAGAGCCTCTAATAAAGAAGATAACCCTGAACTTTGTATCATTTTTCCTAGCATCCCTCAGGAGGGAAGGAAAAAATACAAAAAAGTGACAAAAACCTGAATATATACCCCTAAACCGACACCAGTTTCTGGGTTGGATGAATACCTGCAGGTTGCACATGAGCACTCCAGCCTTTGTCCCCTCTAGTCATTTTTTCTTAAAACTGGAAATTCAACAATCTGTGCTCTGGAAACAGATACTTTCTGAAACTTTCTCTCTTATTCCTGCTCCTGTGCTTTAGTTAAGACAAGGTATGGAAAGAAGGCAGATGTTCCTGCTCTTCTTGGCATCTATGTAGCAGATGAAGGTGTAAGCACGAAGAGCAAAAGCAAAGCATAGGACTCAGGGAAACAGTCTAAGCTTAGGCAGGCCAGGAGCTACAAGGATGCCTTGATGAAAGCTGTTCTGCCAGCCAATCTTGAGGTGGAAAGCAAACAAACAGACAAGACAAAAGAAAGCAACTTACTCTGTCTGGCTTGTCTGAGGCAAATCACAAAGCAAGAACATTCACATTGTGCTTGCTCTTTCTTACAAGGCCTCGGGCTCTTTTCTTCTTCCAAGTTAGGCAACACACTGCAAGGCAGCTTCCCAGTTCCTATGTGACAAACTCTGAAGGCTCTGTAGAAGAAACTTCTCTCAACAGCACTAATATCTTCCACTAGGGATGCAATGTCCAGATAAAACCTATCCAACTCCACACAAAAGTGTTAATCATCAACAGAGGGAAGTTTGCAAATTTTCCCAAAAGAAGGGTGGGGCAATCCAAGAACATTTACAAGCCAATCTAAGGTGAACATGGGATGAAGTTCAGATACCTTGTTCAAATGTGTGCTGTTTACTAAAATGGCACAACAATGATAAGAATCTTTGATATTTTCATCTTAATGTCAAGGAATTTAAGTTCTGCTTATCATGCACTATTCACAGCCTCCTTACTGGGAGGACCAGATATGTTGGGTTTTAATCTAGATGATATCTGTCACTTAATAACTAACTCAGGTGCCATACAGGAAGGTAACATTTCTATGTCAAATGAAAAAATAGCAATACTATTTACAGGAACTTAGCACAGCTGCTGTCACTGGCAAACAGACTAACAGTTTTGTTACTACAAAGGGTATTTAAGGGAAAGTAGTCCAAACTCCTATCCACATATTATATTAATCTGTAATATTTTATATTTAAAATGTCTTATAAATCATTTTGAATATTGGCAAAATACAGGCAAATTTACAATAACAACCATTGCCCAAACATAACAAAAGCTCAGGAAATCTTGATTCACTGCTTTTGAAAGCTTCCATGTACTGCTCTTATATCTGACATTTTTTGCTCTGCTCACTAAAGCCAAGTCTGTCTCTTCTACTTGGGGAAGGAAGGCAGCAGATGAAAAATCAAGCACCACTCCATCCTCGGCAAGTAGTCTTCAAGGGCCCTGAACTTCACAGCATTCATGACTGATAAGAATGTCTGGCAGGGGTTTGTTGTTCGGAGCGATAAAATGTTGACAGGAAAATGAATTTGTTCAGCCTTGATATACATGTATTTGTAAAAAAATAATAAAATGTGAAAAGACTGCATGGTATCTGTAAGACAGGGATGGGTGGTTTTTTTTTGTTTGGAGAGTTTTTCATACACACAAGTCAATGAAATGTGACTTCTTATGTTCTAGCCTAGGATTTTGCTGTAAAAACTGTATCATGCTATCTCTAACAACATATGCGTGAGAAGTAAAAATACAACACGATTTCTGCTGTGCTGCTGTGCTGTGACATCTGGCAGTACATGTTCTACATAATATACCCAGTGCTGAGCAGTCTATACAACTGCAAGTTGCCTGGATGCAATGTCTTTTCGAAGACCTATTGCCTACCCTTCTCTAACCCTTCTCTAACCGAGACACACAAAGTGTTTGACGGGTTCCAAGCACTGCATTTTCCAACAGCCAGGAGGAGGGAATTCTCGGCAGATGATGCGTATCTCTGGGATCTGCTACTGGCAGAAATTAATTCCAAGAGCAGACTTGGCTATAATCATAGTGAATTACAAGACTTCTCTTCAGTGTGTTTCCTTATGACTACCAGCTATGACATCCTGCAGCTACGTTCAATGGCCACATACTATTAACGTCCTAATCATTCAAGTTCTAGGCAATGTGGCCAGTATCTTGATTTTCACTTTTAACAGGAAGCATTAGCACCTCAAACTCATACTACTGAGATGTATACACAAATAGCGTGGTGACCGTCATTTTCTAAACATCCAATACACATCACCTTATGAAATATTAACTCTTGTGAAATGTCTCCCAGAGACCCAATTATCCACTTACATTTTACATCATAAACTGAAAAGGCTTAGAAGTGCAGCCACTTCTAGAAAACTAGTTTGCCTAAATTAAACACTGCTCCCAAGGAAAACTGGGGTTTTGGTGGGTTTTGTTTTGTTTTTTTTTTTTGGGGGGGGGGGGGAAGACCACAATGCCACTAGTTAAATAAAATTTAAAAAATAAACACACAAAAAAAAACAACCACAAAACACCAAAAACAACCCTCCCCATCCTCTCCAAAACCATACCAAAGACAAAACTAAACTGAACACTGAATGCTAAACTAGTTTGTTTTTTTTTTTGCTTTAAATAAGCTGAGATGACTAAAAAGCTGTTATCCATTACATCTGTTTATAAGGAGACAAAGATTCAAAAATATGAGCTCTTGGTACCTTTGATAACTTAATTTCACACAGGAATATCAGCCTCATGGAAATCAAACCTATTGAACCTTGTCAATCATAATTCTTCTGAAACAGAGATCAATAATGCTGCAAAACAGGGTTCTGTAAAATAATTCATAAATACATCATTCTTACATAGTGGCCTGGAAAGCTCTTAACATTCTTTTTTTTTTTTTTTGAAGTTTACTTGAAACTGCATGAAGGATATCTGTGAAATGACAGAAGTGAACTACTACAAAGTAAAGCTGTTTTCCTAGGAAGACAATCCTTGCTTAAAAATGTCTTATCTATTAAACAGACAGGGCCTTAAAGATATTAAAGTCACATTATGAAAAAAGCTTTTTCCCCTGCTTAACTAAAATTTATTAGATCATCAAATTATTAGTATTAATCCAATATTTTTTTTTTCAACCAAGATGGTCAAGTTCTGTACCACTATTATTTCAAGCACTATTTCATAATGCATATTAATAATGGAATTTAGTCACAGAGGTACATAAACCACAAGCTACCAGCTTTTAATCAGACCTCTGACCTTTACAAAAACTGCCAATCCTGCACCACTGCTCCATTTTTTTCCCAGCTTGGCTGCCAGCAGAAGATATCACTTCTTACGGAAAACACATACTTCAATGACAGGTAAGTCAAAATACACTGCATTTTGAGCATGAATCTTAGCCTACATACATATCCAAACTCTCCTATTATATATGCGTTGCCAAGACAAGGTTGCACTGCACAGATATGTCACAAGTGGACACTCCTTTAATCATGAAGGCAAAAAGAGAAATTAACTCTCCTAAGTAACCATCATCTTATAGTGCCTACCCTTACTGCAAAAATAAACACCTTCCACACTCATGAAGAAATTATTTATTGGATCAATATGCTTAGTAACTGAGGCCTGACATTTGTATTTGAAAGATGTCTCAGTCTAATGGCATTTATCTGGCAGCATCATTATCTATAGTAGCATCTTTATCAAGCAAAAAAAAATCATTATATTGCTGCAACTTTCTGTTTCACTGGTCAGCATTTTAATGAAAGAAAATTAGCAGTCACAAAGAGCACATCTTATTTTATATCCTTGGAATTTGTTTATTAAGGAGTTGCTTTGATTTTGATGGAGATGGATATGAGACTGCAATAGCTAAAACAACATCAGAACCTAGCTGAGAGGATCCTCAAAGGAAAAAGAATCGGGGTAAAAGATCATCAGCCAAAACCAGATTTTTCTGTTTTTAGAGGACTCTCTGTAATATTATTACAAGGAGGATTCTGCCCAAAGATGACAGAGACATAACTCATAAGGTAAAGAATGTTACATCAATCTCCAAACTACTATGAATTCTATCTATTTTTAACCAGGACTTCCATGTGGATTATGCCAAATCTGCTTCACAAAAGAATGTATTTCTTCACAATTCCTAAAGGAAGTAAAATGGGAAAATGACAAGATGATGATCTCTGTGAGATGCCAGTAACTGTGTACTTTTATGCTTTGTAGAAAATTAAACGAAAGCAAATTAAGCTTAGTGCTTCAAGATAACCAGCTTAAAATATCTAACCACTCAAATAAACAGAATATATATAATTTAGGAAAGGACTTTACGTGTCAGGAATGTTTTACCTGATTTTCTCAAAATCCAGCAAGTAAGAGCAGTGCAGCAAACAGAAAGCACAGCTTAGAAATTCATTGCTAAACTCACCCCAAAGTTTAGCTTTTGCAGGGTCTATTTCCTTAGACACATGCTTATCGTTATCAGCAATGCCTCCTTCTCAGTTTCACTAATAAAATCTGAATCCAGTCTGAACAGTAACAGAAAGTGAATTAATCTAAAAGGCCTTCTTTTGCTATACTTGCAAAACTGTTTCCTGCCTCTATTCTTGGTATGAGTAGTCACTCAACCTTAAACATAAAAGCTATTTGGAAGTAACACGTACCTTACCTGGAGGAAGTATAAGTGGGCATGCTCATCACATAATCTAGCAAGACAGACTGTTTAAAAAGCATTTTCATCTGCTCTTGCAATGGGCTGCAGAACTTTGCAAGATTCCATGTTTAGGTAGCTATACACCTAATTGGAACTTCGGAGTATGGAAGGTGTTTTATCATAACACAGCTTTGAAGAAAAGAAAAAAAAAAAAAAACAGAAGACCAATTTTGGGGGTTGGTTTGGTTTTTTTTAGCTCCTGCATAAAAACAAATCTTTCCAGAAGTCTCTTAAGAATTGCTTGTTTGACATCCATGGTGATGTCAGGAGCTCAAAAAAAAACCCCAATTAAAGAAGATAAAAAAGTAGAATAAATCAAACCCATAATAAACCCAAAATTACTTCTATTAAGAAAAGCTTCTGTTATTTAATGCTCTGCCATGAAAACAAATATTTTCTGTTCTTTACGCTGGTCTCAGAGCAAAGAGCTAACTAATGCCTTAAAATCACTATTTTTGAAGGTACTAAGAGACTTCATAACTTCATCTTCCTCGTTTAATTACGTAACATCAAGGTTTCATATTTACAGATCACAAATTTGCTACAAGCTGCAATTACTATTTTTCAGCACTATAACACACACTTAGACTCCATTTCCAATAAGGTATCATTATAGTAAGATCAAAAAGGTAAGGCTTTCAAAATTTAACTAAAGAAACTTAACCAATTCATATATCAACAGAGAAGGACTCAGCAACTCAAGACTACATCTTAGCAATCAGACTTCGAATTAGGTACCAATCATCATTTAGTGACATTTTCTTTGGGGCCTGTTTCAAGCCACATCAGTTTTTACTTATTACATTTAAAAAATAGCTGGAATTTATTACAGAAACAAAAGACAAAGAATGAAGCATGGTTAAAGAAAAAAAAAACAACCACCACCTTGGAAAAGCTACTGAAAGAAATCAAAGATAACTGCTGCCAGACTTCAAATGTGCATTTTTAGGAAGTCTGGGCAGGGGAGGGGAAGAGCTTGGCAGGTAGACAAAGGCCATTTTTCCCTCCAGCTTTCAAACGAGCAATAAACTAAAAGCTATTCACTTCCATCTCTCATTTAACATGGGCATAGTCAAAGCAATGATTTCTTTGCTCAGATGAAGTGCCCCTTAAGCATGCCCTAGATTTGCAGTGAATTCAGTATGATTTTAGCTATATGGCTTCCACTGACTTAAATGTAAAATTCATGACAAAAAGACCAAGCGATTTTATACAGAACTTCTTGAAACGATTGCTATACTCGTAAGTCAGGTTTTGGAATCCTTAAGGCATCTTTTTTTCCACTTCATACCACCAGCAAATTAGAACACATAAGATTTTAATTTAAGCACATGCATGTAAGTAATTATAGTAACTGTACTTCAACTACAATAAAATGCACGTATTTAGATGATTAAATAAGATGGGATACTTCCATTCACTAGTCCATTAGTTTGCTCAATTAATTACACAATATTAGACCTGGAACAAAATTATCATCCCCTTTTATATTTAATTATATATACAATAAATACACAGTATACATAACATAGCAGTTGTTTCTTGCATAGATCCCAGGAGAGCAGCTTTCAAATCCAGCTCAAACAGCTAACACCATACTGATGAAATGCTTCTATGTTAGTTTCTTCTTCTGCTTATGCTTTTTGGAAAAAAGGTCTGTGATTACTTTAGTGAAAATATGGATGTTTTAAATAAAGGTAAAGAAAAAAAAAGTGGGGTAACACATGTAAGCAGGGATTTGAAATAAACAGTACCACTGGTTTCATACTGTTTAGATAAAATTTCAGAGGACTTAGATGAGAAGCATCAACAAAATCAGTCAAACTCCACGCATGAATGAGGGCAGTACAATCCGTTAGTTAAATACATCCTTTATTATAAAATTATTCTACTCTGCATAAGGTCAAACACTAACTTAAAATATTAAATATTTGAAGGAATCTTCACCTTAAATACTAAATATATTTTCAAAGCTATTATCAGTGGAAGACATCTGACAAGTCTTTACTCACTGCTGAAGCAGTAAGAAATCTTAAACTTCTCCAAAGTCCCTTATTTATAAAGTTTCCCTTCAGCAATGGAAATGCTTTAAGACAGAGTGCAAAACCTTAACTAAAGATGAAGAATAAATTTTCATAACTATTACATATACTTGGGCATCCAGTATTATTTTGTCTACCTTTTATTAAGAGAGACTGAAAGTAACTACAGGGAAAAATCAATGGGAAATCAAACAACAGAAAACTGAGATACCATATGACTGCAGGTCAATCCCTCCATCTTGCTGGCATGGCTATCACTCTTTCCTTTGAATTTCTGATGGTAAAAAATCCTAATAGGAATGTGTATCTAATGTGAAAGAAGGAAGCAAGGGGAATGTTACTTTCATCTGTTGGAAGATGGAACAATGTAATGATAAATGTTTCTTCTTTCTCATTGCTTCAGGTTTGTGGCTACATAATTTGTTCCTAGAAATACTAACAAGTGCAAAAATTACAATTCAAGACAGAAAATGGATGACTAAAGAAAGGAACCATATGTATTCACCATGCAATAGGGTCTGAAGTTTAAAAAAAAACACATATACATATGTAAATGCACCCCACATATTACATACACGTTTATATGCACAAATATATGCATATATGTGTGCATATTTACTTTCAAACTTTCATTACACAGTAATCTATACTCTGTGACCTTTATATGACATGGACTCATGGCAGTCCTTCATTGCAGGCTTTTTCTGTGGAGTGGACAAATTCAAATAGGTATGTCTTAATAAGTGCAAAGATCGTATACTCGGCTCAGTAATTGCAGACCAATACTGCAGATCAATAACTGTAGTTTTGGATCCCAGATCTCACAGGCACCTTGACAGGCAGGCAGTTTGCTCCTGAGGAGCTGCAGGACCACACTTGAACTCCTCACTAAGAAAAGCAGGTCCTCAGGAAAACAGCTAGGAGGGTATACTGGAGGCTTCATCTCTCCTTGAATCAACATGCTAGTAGGTTTACTTTCCTCTTGCATGTGTTTTCAGGATTGAAACACTATGTAAACCTTAGAGACACCAACTGGTCTTAAAAATATGAGCTGTGCAAGTATTCAAAAAAGCATCAGGATACAAATTCTCTGCTAGGACCACAAAGATGGGGAGTACACTGCAAGTGTACTTTTCTCAGCACAGCAATGGAAAATAAATGGCTTTCAGTAGCAAAATATCAGCAAATTTGTTAAGACCCATACCTGTTAAGTCTGTATCCTGTGGCCTGTCTTTCCTCTGCATGCTACACCCATCCAGATGAACAAATTACATGTTCTTTGGGATAAACTTTTCAGACAAAAGACTGTTGGCAACCTAGGCTTTCACGTTGTTAATACCCGACGACAGATGGGGTCACTGCAAGTTTCCACCTCATTCTCTTATCATACCATAACCCAGTTTTCAGCCTACAACTAGGACTTCTTTCTTCCTAGAGAGCAGCGAAGCTGACAAAATTGCTTTAGATCAAGTGAAACTAAATGGAAGGCTAAATAAGAGCTCATCCTTCACCTGCATTAACTCCTCGTAGTCAGCCTCTTTGAGTCTGTTACTGTGAACCTGCTTCATGCAGAATACCAAGTCCAATTGAGACTTAATTCTGAAAACATGAAGAGTCAAAAAGAATTTTTGCACTTTTAAAACTACACAGATTTCTCATTTTTGCACATTTTCTGACTGGAAAAAGAGACACCTATGGCTCCATCCAGGACCCAGAATGCAGCTTGTATTTTAAATACAACTGAAGTCTGCCCAAAACACGGCTGATGCTCACAACAAAGAGCACATTTGTGTGGCAGATGTCATTGCTGGAGAGGGTTGAATTGCAGTATGCAGTGTTTCCTATCACTTCATTAGTTTTTACTGTATATGTAATGAATGCACAACCTACCTTTACAGTGAATAATAAAGAGGGGTAAAATCCTGCTTAAATACAGCCAACTTGCAAATTCCGAAAGCAGAGAAGGAAAACGCCAAGACAAAAAAGAAAAGTGAAGGGGAAGAAAAGAAGATGCAGTTTCTTGAGTCATCTCTTTCTAAAGCACAGAGATGAAGCAAATGTTAGAAAAAGTGGTCTGAGGTTTGTTTTTCTGTTTTAAATCAGCGTAGGTCTTATCATAGCCATGCCTGGATTTGAACTGCTGGCCCTCCCTTAGTCCCTGGCTCAATTTAGTGGTGGTGGAAACTAACAAGGCCAATTGCTTAGACCCCAGATTACCAAAGGCGTAAAAGAAATGCCTCAACAGAAGAGCACTACAGATAGCACAAGGGGTGAGCAGAAGCGGATGAAAGCCCATTTATCCCCTCTAGGAACAGGGAAGGAACTGGCCAGGGATAAGGCACATTCGTGAGACTGCCTCACAAAGATAATACTGGCTATGCTCTCTCCAGAGAAAAAACAAACCAAATCAAAGAAACAAGCCAATGCACTTCCAGGACACATTCCTCTGTCCTCTACGTCTCAGATGATTACAGTCAGCTGGAAAAGTAATTTCAGAAGAAATTAAGGGACAGCTTTAACTTTAGTTCCTTCATAAACCCCATAGGAACTGCAAACAATTTGAAATACATGAACTTTAGGGCAAAATGCCTACCTAGTGCCCACCTTGCCATCACCTCCTAATGTCTGCAGCTTTCCATTACCATTACTTTAAAAAACAAAATGTCACAATGTGGAGTGTAGCTTCTGCTCCTTGGAGTGTTGTGAAAACCTAGTGGACATCAATTAGTCATCCCAACACACAAACATATGCTGCAAATTTTAAAACACTGTGAAATTAAAAAGACTACTTTAAAATGCTCACATATGGTGCTGCAGATTTTCAACTGCTTGGTTTTAAACAGCCTCCCAACATTACATTTTTCTCCTCTTCTTCCTTTAAAAGATGCATCCCCACAGAGTCAAGCAATTCTCTGCTTGTGGATGAAAGTCTGGAACTATAAACTTCATTATGTTCAAGGAAAAAGAAATAAAATAAATACATAAAAAAAGAACCCAAACCAAAATATCACATAGAGCCAAAACTGTTACTTGAATATTTCAGGATAATAACAACAATGCTTCAGCATCAAAAGAAAGCATCTAAAAATTTACTATTTCTGAATGGTCCCAAATGCTAGCATCCACGTAGCTAAACTTTAGTCACAACATGTGTGATTCTTCTGAGCTATCAAGTATTATACTTAAGCAATTTTCCCCCACAATTACAACTGCTTTGTTGTTTCTAAACCCTACAAATGCTTAAGGGAAGATGAGTCATTCGATTGATTTATTTTTATAATTTGGAATGCTCCTTCAGAACACGACTAGTATTTTTGTATTTCAGAAGGGTTCCAAAGAAACCAGTGTTCTTACTAATTAAATAAACTGCAATCTGAAATTACATTACAGTTTATAAACAGAATTTAAGGTCCTGCTGAAGGAACTCTGACATCCCTTCCTCATCTCCCTAGTTTCTTAATGACACCTTAATGAAGCTTAGAGATAGGACTATTTCTATTTAATTAAAACTAATGCTGCTTGAAAGGGAGTTTGATTAAGAATAAGGGAAGTCATATGACTGGGACTACAGTGACCTGGGTCCTATCGCTGCCCTTCGTAATTCACCTTGGGTGAATGATTTTTTCTTTTCTCTCCATTTTCCAACCTGTAAACCTGGGAATTAATGAGAAGGAAGAAGAAAAAGATACTGACCTCTGTCATAAAACACCTGAATGCTAAAAATGCTCTTTTAAATTATAAAGCCAAAGGCATTTCAGGTAAGAACTGTAGGAGTCAGAATGAACTGTAGATACATCAATTTGCACATCCAACTACTTACATATGCATTAACATATGAACATTTAAATCAACATTAGCAACAAGCATAGTCCAAGGTGGAGTTCACTTCAATGTAAGTCCAAAGGCATTGTAACCATTTTAAAGAAGCTTCTCTCATTTCTAGCAGAGACCATGCTCTGTACCACAACCTCCACTATGCGCACCAGTCAAAGGTAACTTATTTCCTCTGCAAAGAATTTTTCTTCATTATGAATACTTTGTTCAACTGGAAATGCACAACATTTTCTACAACCTGGGGGAATAAAAACAACTGGCTTTCTCGTCTCAATTGTAATGGACAGACTGAAGTGTCCTGAAAATGGTGATTTGTTTACAATGATAACATTCAACACTCCAAGAAAATACAGATAGATTAAATGCAGTAAGATATATCTTTTTATTCTAACATAAAAACCCCTCTAATTAGAAAGTAAGCTCCATTAAAATAGACACTAAACTATCCTACTGAAGTAATCTAGCAAAGCAGGTCAAAATCCCTGACTTTCATTAAAAAATGGAAGATACAGAGGAGACTTAATAAATATCAGGAATAATCCTAAGTTTCTAAAATAAGTACAGACTTTATTTTTATATATATTCTTAATGAAGGAGGTAACATCGTCTGGAGTGTTGCACCCAATAATTAAAACTACTCCAGTACTGAAAATTATCAGCATCCATACAACGCATTCTGCTGACCTTGCTGTATACAAGCACCAATCTTGATTCAGATGTGAAAACGGTGCTTTTGGCAGAAACCTAAGCTTTGCACCATGTGAAATCAGACCATCAAAGTTTGGTTTTAAACTCTGGCAATCTTACCATCTGTTTAACCATACTAATTTGACTGCAATACTTTAAAATAGCATTTCACTGTCCAGTAAGATCTAGTAAGTCTATCAAAATCTTCGTAATCCTGAATGATGGGTATAGGCAAAATACTTACATTAGCAAGTCCTGTAAATTATACTATGTAACTTTACTATATTTATTCACTCACTCAAAACCCACTCTGAGTGTATACAATGTATCTTTGCCACTACTTCAGACGAAAAAGCCTATTTCATTTAGAGCAAATGTCACATGAGCAATTTTGAGCTTCATGTCATTACAGCAGAAAAGCACTGAAATTTTAAACTTAACAGTCTTTACACTTATTAAGGTCACCTTCACAAAAATAGCACAGCGGACGTGGTTCAATCCGTATCATTTTTCTGTTAAGACTCTGAATTGATTCCATAATCATACAAAAACAAGCTCAATACACAGAGTTAACTGTTGCCCTTGCCACTGAGGTGCACAAAGCAATTTGTGAAGGAAAAGAAAGAAAATAATTTTTCTTTTCTGAGGATCACTGCTTAAACAGGTAGTTTCCATAGTAAGTGACATTTCTCAGCATAATTCTGTGAAATAATCAGATGAGTTTCAAGAATATGTCAAACCATTGCCCCAGGCAGTGTTCTGAAAATTAAACCTAGATTGCGTTCAATTCAAAAGAAATGAATTACTTTTTTCTAATGAATGCTTTTCTGTATATTAAAAATGAGCATATTTGCCATTTAATATACACATGTTTTCAATGACAATCAGCTTTACTGTCTTGAATATCTTCAGTGTGATAACTGGTAACTTTGATTCTAATGTTCCACATAACAGGCAAGCAACAAACATATTTTCTGATATTGTTGCATTAAAAAAATGGGTCTTTTGATAGACAGTTTGCCAGAACTAATTTTCATATGAATGTGTGTTTTTCCTGCAACTTTCATTCTGCACATATGAAGGACAGGACTACCCATGTATTCTGAGCTCACTAAACAAGCTAGAGACTGCAAGCAGCAATGGTTTGGAGCAGAGAAGACAGAGCAACCCAAAAAGATTATTGACTTTCCCCTTAGAAATTGACATGGTTGTAACCACGATGAAAGACACCCCCGAATTCTCAGAAAAGAATCAGAGTGATCCCCCTACCATCTCCCATCACCATAAAACAAGCTAATGAAACATGGTCTAAATAAAGAAAAGCAGGTATAAAATTGTTCAGAAAACAATACTGAGAACAGTTGTCAATGGTAACTATCGCAAGAGAAGAATATTTTGAGTGTGATTCCCATCAATCTAATATGCTATTACTCCCAACACCTAGATTACCGATCATGGTTATTAAACTTGCAGCTTGCATGAGTTCAAGAACAACATAAATAGAATTAGACTCCAACATAGCACAGGGAGAATTTGCCAGGCACCAAAGGTATTTCACAGATGCATGCCCCCTCACTTCCTGCCCAGCCTGTTCCAGACTCATGTATTGGCTGCTCTCATGTACTTGGTTTCTAAGCTATTCAACTTTTTTGTTTTTAAATAAAATAAAAGAGAGTGTGTGCTGCCCAGAGGTATGTGCGTTTCTCCCTCTCCTGGGTTCAGCAGTAGCAGTCATTTTTCTCCTTCTTAGTAGCTGGTGCAGGGCTGTGGTTTTCACTTTCAGCCTGGGAACAGCGCTGGTAACACCAATGTTTTTAGTTGTTCCTAAGTAGTGTTTACTCTGACCAGGGACTTTCTGAGTCTCATGCTCTGACAGGGAGGAGGGGAAGCCGGAAGGAAGCAGAAACAGGACACCTGATCCAAACTAACCAAAGAGGTATTCCATACCACAGCACATCATGCACACTATGTAAGCTGGGGGCAGTTACCTGGAAGGGCTAGATCACTGCTTGAGTCGGGCTGGGTATCGGCTGGCGGGTTGTATTCTCTTCCCTTGTTATTTCCCTTATCATTATTATTACTGGTGGTAGCAGCAGTAGTTTGTGTTACACCTTAGTTACTGGACTGTTCTTATCTCAACCTATCTCATTCTTTTGATTCTCCTCCCCATCCCCCTGGGAGTAGGGGGGAGGAAGAGGTGAAGTGAGTGAGCAGCTGCATGGTTCTGAGTTACTGGCTGGGCTTAAACCACGACACTCCCAACATCTTCTCTTGCTCACCTTTTCAGGGGTTCTAAATCATGGGTCCATTTTCAAAGAAAAATAAGAATGAAGAAAAGAAGACAAGATGGTTGCTAAACTGTATCTTCCTGCCTTTGCATGTCAGGCCCACATTCACTATCCACAAGGCTGTGTTGTAATAGAATCATAGAGTGGTTAGGGTTGGAAAGGACCAATAAGATCATCCAGTTCCAACCCCCCTGCCATGGGCAGGGACACTTCACACAAGACCATGTCACAGAAGGCTCTGTCCAACCTGGCCTTGAACATGACTGGAGGAATTTTTATGCCAATATCCAACACCTACCGACAGAAGCAGCCAATTAATTTCCAAACACAGACTTTACTCAGTCACCCTCCCCAGGCACCTAGATTCAAGGATTCTGCCCAGTCGCTTTTGAACATGTTGAGTGTTTAAGAAGTAAATGCAGTTCTGAACTCACCAAAGATAATGCTCACTACATGATGCGGAATTCCACCAACTGAAAGTCAATCTCTCTCATTAATGTGCTTTTAAAAAAAATGGGAAAAAATAAATAAAATAAAATATAACAAAGTAAAATTTGTTCTCTTGTTTTGCAAGAAACTTGAAAGCCTTTTCCCACAATGCTCGGGAAGCCGAGCCAAGACTTCCAAGGAGCATGGTACTACATCAAGATTCAGCTTTTAGAACCAATGTAAGCACCCATTTTTTACTTTTAAGACAGTGGCATCTTAACTTTTTAATATGCAATATAGAACTCTCAAACATATTTTCTCACCTGATCAACGAAAAATCTTTATTCAAATTGCAAACTTTAAGATATTTTATCCTCTTTTATCAAGGACAGCATGTTAGAGATCATACCAGGCACTTCTAACAAATAGACAAGACAGCTCATTACCTTGAGAAGCTAAGTGTAACACACAACAAGTATCTTATAACCTACTTGATCTCACTTTTTCAGATAGCAAAATATTCTGAAAAGCCTCTGGCAGGTCTATCTCATGCTAAAAATACAAAGGCTCTTAAGTACAGACACAGACTAATAGTAAATGGCAAAAGTGAAGCCTGAGCAAAGACTCAGACTAGATATCAAAATGTCTATAGCACATTTATCCTCTAATAACAAAGAGCTTCTATGATTAATCTATTCAGATATACAAAGCAGTCTGATGGCAAGCACAGAAGCAGCTTCACATTCTCAAAGTACACAAACACCAGAATTACAGGATGGAGCAAGTCAAGGGGCTATGTACCAGCCTGTGCACAGTATCAGCTGGCACCTCCCATACTGTCAGGAGACAAGACACCAGGACAACTCTTTTGGGTTATGGGCATCCCTTCTGAGGCCACCCCTCCTACTCAGAGAGTTATCCCAGTGCCCCCAACAGCTGGGGAGGGGTGGGAGAGTGGATGAAATCAATCTGTCCATTGTCCCTCCTGTCAACCTTTTTATCCTGCTAGACCAGGGCTACCACAGATATTATACAAAGATTAATAACTGCACTAAAAACAAGGCAACAAAGAGTGATCAACAAAAAACAAAAAGCAAAACCCCACAACCAAACCCCTGGGAACTCTTCACTGCCTGTGCTGATGTCCTTACACATCAAAAACAAACAAACAAAAAAAGAATGTGAAAACCATTTGTTTTAAAGAACTCTTATGCATATTGCCCTTCTTGCCAAGGGAAATTAAGTAAAGTTTTATGCTATTCTAAATATTCCATAGCCTGGCCTCCAACTGTTCTCCTATTTATAAGAGAAATGCTTAGTGTTAGACTGGTGGCTAATAAAAGTAAACTGTGAACACTGCTCATAAGCAAAACTAAATGAGAGTTGCTGAAAATGGTATTTAAAGATCTTGGAAAGTAACTCAATGCATATCAAATAAAGAATGAGTTTACTGATTTTACAAGTCTTTGCTCTCTTGGATTTCTGAAAAGCATTCTGCAGCAAACTCTTTGAGCTCGGTATATCACTTCTTAGTATCTAGAACTAATCTGCCACCCTTCTCCAGATAGATCTCAATTCCTATTAGCTTCAAGGACAGCACATACTTTTTCTCCAGGACTGCAAAGAGACACCTTGACTGCTGACCAGCTAATGCATCCTTTCACAAAGTAGGAATCAATGAACTCCCTATGCCTGCTAATGAACAGCAACAATTTGGGGCCACTATACTCTCCTGACATCAGAAGGCATCTGGAAAAATCTTAACATTTAGGCATGAAAGGTTTCCTGCACTAAGCATTATGTCTTGTTTCTTTTGCTTTCCCATGTTCCTCTTCCTTGTGTCCTACTCCTGCTTCATCTATCTTCGTGGAAAGTACAACTGATTAAAAGAGAGCCGCACAATACTTCATTTTTCAGTAGCAGCAGGTGGCCTCATCTGAATTTCACAGAATTGAAGGCTAAATGAGGTTGGAAGGGGGCTCAGAAAGTCCAAGCCAAAGCAGGGTCAGCTATGAAAATACACTAGCTTGCTCATCTGTGTCTTGAAAACTCCCACGGAGGGAGGCTGCCCAACTTCTCTGGGCAACCTGACCCACTGCCCGGATGTCTGAATAGAACAAAATTTTCCTGAACTTCATAAATGATACTGGATTCATTATTTGTGATGACAGTTGTATGATGATAGCTACTTTTCTGGGACAAGAAAGTGAATCCTTCAGACTTCTACATAGAAGTTCTTTGGAATGACTTTTTTAGATTGCTTTAAACAGTATTTATCTTTCAGTGGCCAAAAGTAATTCTGTGTTTAGAAGCTCTTGTGTTTTTTGTGTTTAGAAACTAATTATCCATCACCATCACAGGAGGATTTTATGGAAAATTTTAAAAATGCGGAACGTAAGGGAAGGTAGAGATACATTTTAATAATGTTTTACACACGGATACCACCATCTTACAAACAAGCTTTAAAAAATACTGTTTAGTTACAGTTCACCAAGAACCTCCACAGCAGCCTAAACTGACCAAAGGCTGTAATGAGCCAAAGCTGAAATTGCTGCAGCTGTGGAGACAGGGAACACATCAATTTAAAATGTTGTGTCTCACACTTGGAACCATCTGGACTAATAATATCCAACAGCAAAAATCTCTTGCAGGAGAAAGGAAATGCTGCAAATTATGCATGCAGTTTGAGAAGGGGAAGGCCCTTTAACCAACACAGGTCTGTTACTTCACAAGTTATCTGAATGCTTCATTACTGCCAGCCATGTACAAAACAAAACCACGTGTCTCAACAGATATCTGAATAATGCAAAATGTCCTAGCTCGCTTATGTTGCTAGAAATACATCACTTCAATGGCTACCTACTGAATTGTGCACCTAAATGAAAAACAAAGCAAAAAACCCCCAACAATATTAAGAAAAAAAAAAATTAATTAGCTTTTCCTTAAGCTGTCTATTGCAGCCACTAAAACAAAAAAAAGTATTCAATCATACACTTTCAGTGATTTATTCATAAGGACAAACAGAACACTCACCTACAAAAAGACTAGAATACACATATAAAAAGTCCCATGAGTATGGAAATGTTTGTTATTTCATTTATTACTCTCTTCCCTCATTTCCTTCTAGCAATGTCAAATGTCACTATCAGGCTGTGACAGTGATCTCCTCATAGTAACTAATTGCTGTGAATGTTTCTATTGACGTTAATAAAAAAAAGATCAGCGAATGTTCAACACCTAAAGAAAACTGACACATTCATTAGGAAAAAAAAAAAAAGTGAAGGAAAAAGGACACTCCTGTGCTGTCCAGGAGATAGATATTTCAGTGTAGACTACAAATTCACAACAAGAAGACTAAAGTTATCTCTGACTGCAAACAAAATTTAAGGAGCAAGGGTAAGGGGAATACATGCTCTCACCATTTTCTACATGAAGTGTATGGGAAAATATGTACTCAAAATACATGTTTCAATCATAGCTTTGGCTAGACATTAAAATGGATTATGCAGTAAAATTCTCCAAGAGTTTAAAACCATCTCTTTTTTGCTGAGAACATTTATCAAAAAAAGTGCTCTTTTCATTTAAAAAGGTTGTTCAGGAAAGCTAAGGTACATTCAGGAAAACGATTCAAAACTGATGACTTGTAATGAGAACATACATATCTGACAGTCCACAAATGCTCTGAAGAAAAAAAAAATATACTTGAAATTTCATTATTTGAAATTACATCAGGGATCCAGCTCTGAATAGGTATAGGCCCTGATCTGTGGAAATAGTTTGTCCTTCAAAATTGTATAATGACTATGTCATCTGTCTCATTTATAACTACATAAAATGTGATACAGCCTTAAGGGCTTTTTTTTTTTTTCTTCTTCTTAAAGTTTAACTCGTTGGATTAAGGTTTATACCACAATTCAACTTCAGTGTCAGCTAGTATTTGAATGCACTCCAGAGTATTGATACACAGGTTTTTAAAACATTTTATTACAAAGAGAGGATTATTTTTCAGACTTACAAAACGTGAATAGTGATGACTTCCATTTGTGTGGCAGTCCCAGTTTACAAATGAAACATGATACAAAACTCCGGTGTATACTACTTTTACTGAAAATTGCATTGATTTAAACCAGCAAGCAGTTAAATATGTGCAAGACCAAACTATACTAAAGGCAGGGGGAAGGTGTCCAATTTACAGAAGCACTTACATACCTAAAATTACTAGCTGTGGAAGAATGACGTATAACTTCAATCCCGCCAGACAGTCTCACATATTCTCATAGTAAAGAGCCTCCCTGCCTGCCTTCACACCCTGAGGTCACCCTAAACGTAGCTCTAAATTCCTACCTGCAACTCTAAAGCAAACCAATCTCAGTGCAGCATACCTTTTCTATATAACAGATCAATTAGTAAAATCCAAAAATAGGTGTGCAAGTTGATACGCACAAGTTAAAATGCCACTTAGAATTTTCCTTAGATAGTAGATTTAATTTTATGGTTCAAATGAAATTACTGAGAACTCTTCTTAAGATACTGAGTAGGCTGAATAAAAAGAATACCCCCGGTAAATGCTCTACTGATAAAATAATTGGAACAATTATGTGACTTTCAAGATAACATTTTATATTAAATAAGGAACAAAATACAGAAGGACTTTCCTCGGCTGAAAGCAATACTAATGTTGGTGTTCTTCTCTAAAGGCACATGCTTTCATGTCCACTGAAATGTTACAAAAATTGACCTAGAAAGTCAAAATACACACACTGAATGGATGTAAAACTGCCAGGTATACACAAATGTGAAATTTTCTGTGTAGTGAGGTAGAACTTAAACAGGGGGTGTTCAGATTGGATATAAGGAAGAAGCTCTTTACTGTAAGGGCGGTGAGTCACTGGAATGGGTTGCCCAAGGAAGCTGTGAATGCTCCATCCCTGGTGGTGTTCAAGGCCAGGTTGGACAGAGCCTTGGGTGACATGGTCTCGTGTGAGGTGTCCCTTCCTTTGGCAGGGGGGTTGGAACTAGATCATCTTAAGGTCCTTTCCAACCTAAACCCATTCTGTGAACACAGGTAACACCTATAAACTGAAATGACAGTGAAAGGAGAGTTACTAAACACAATGCCAAAACCATGGTGAATATGTTAAGTTCTGATATCCATTGCACAAAGTAGGTGCACTAGAAGAGAGCCACAGGAACACCTCAAACGGGGTGGGGGATGGGGAGGAAGCCTTACTTTTAAAATCAATTATCAATAACCTATTGGGTTACAGAAAATCTTGATCTCCATGAATATATGAGAACCAGTAAACAAGATAGAAATACTATCTTTATCTGCTAGATTAAGAGGTGGACCTCAGGAATAGCTAGATTGATATTCTGAATCCTCTTCAAGCTTCTAACAAAGAGGTTAAAAATCCACAGCAGCAGCTCAACAATGTTTATTCACCAGTAACTATCTTACTTAACTGACATTATCTACCTGGACTTGTGCAAAGCATTTGACACTGTTCTGCACAACACGCTTGTCTCTAAACCGGAGAGGCATGGATTTGACAGATGGATGACTCGGTGGAAAAGGAACTGGCCGAGTGGGCACACTCAAGGAGTTGCAGTCAACAGCTCCCTGTCCAAGTGGAGACCAGTGACAAGTGGTGTCCCCCACAGATCATATCAGGAGTGGCACTGTTCAACATCTTTGGCAGGGAGAGTGGGATTGAGTGTGCCCTCAGCAAGTCTGCTGACGACACAAAGCTGTGTGGTGCGGTCAATCCCACTGTCCATGTTGCTGAGTTTTTCTGAACATTTAAGGGAACAACAACTGCGTTGAGCTCCCTGTTTCCTGAAACTGTATCCTGCGAAATATTTTTCCAGTTTTCTTACTTTATTGCTGCACTTCAAAAAAGAAGGGGGGGTAAAAAAAAAAGAAAAAAAAGGAAAACAAAGAAAAAAAATCTAGATTACAGAAGGTCCCAGATTTTTTGCTTCATTTACAGATTTTTCACATTCCCAGAAAACCCCTAAAATGAGGACCAAGTGAGGCTTTGCCCAAGGCTACAAGAATTTGGTTATCTGCAGTGCCCTTGGAGTAATTAGAATGTAAGCATCCAACTCTTCTTGATTAGGCCTCTCAATCTGTGGGCAAAATAAATGTATCTTGGTAAAAGATGACACTGTTACTCAAGCTCAAGTTGTTTTTCCCCCAAGACATATCAAACAATTTTTGGTTTAATAAAAACCATAGTAAACAAAGTTTCCTCTTTTGTAGTGAGCATTAAGAATTATAGCATTTCAATTATTTTGGTTATGACTTAGCAATAAAATTAAAATACAATCTCACATAGCCTTAAAAAAAATCAATAGGAGAAAATAAAGCTAAATTATTACAATCAAGTGTATTTTATTCTCTATATATATGTACAATATGCTGTGCAATCCCATGAAGGCACAGTCTTGGAGGAGATCTGAACTGCTGATTAGATGAAATTAAGGATAAATGAGAGGCTAAAATATAGGCGTTTTTTGAGATTTTTTGATTCACAGGTTTTTCTGCTACTGCTATTAAGCTTGTTTATTTGTTTTTTTTAAAGCAAACATACATCATATAGTAAATCTGCACTTGTTTCATCCCTGCCTACCATTATTACAATGTACAAAACAATTCATTAGTCTAAGTAGTAGCATGTTGGGATTATTTCCCCATGCAAACATACATTAAAATAATTTCTGCACCAGAGAAAGCAGATTATGGAAAAGCATTATGTTCTATCACCAAAGAGAAGGAAATACGTGCAACCACTACTGGATCTTTTTAATGCAGGGATCCCTGATTCAGTGCAGGTGTTTCAGATGTTTACTGATTTAGAAGGCACTCTGAATAGTAATGCTATTCACTTTTCATTTCTTCAGAGAAATGACAGTGATCTACTCTGTTTAGCTGGATTCAACTTCAACAATGGCAACTGCAAACAAGAAATGTCTGCTCTGGGGTGACTCGGGAAAAATACTTTATTGGTTGTGTTAAGGAAAAAAGGGGTAAAAAGCAACATCAGTTTCTTTCAGTCATAAGTCTAAGAAAAACCATGTGCAAGGTACCAGGCAACATCCCGAGGAATTCCCTAAAGTACAAATCATCCTTATTTGTCTTGTACCTGGTGAGTCATGGGCGATTCTCAACATTTTCAACAGATCAAATCTAGATCAAGAAATCTGCGCTTGTGTTCTAAGTCTGTTCCTTAATTTTAACCAGGAAGTGGAAAAGTCATAGGTCATCCCCATGAACACTTAACTTCTGAGATCCTGTCGTGAGCATGGATAGGTGGCTGAAACCATCACACAAGTCAACATCTTGGCATCTTTCATAAACTGTTCAACATGCAAAAAGACAAACAAGAATCCTCAACATCTCCCACACTTCTCCAAGGATCACAGTCTAGGAGGACTGTGACAAAAGCACACCAAAAGATAGGTTTGCCTGCTCCACTTCCCCTGCTCTTTACCTCAACCTAGACAATCTGCTGGGTGAACCCCGACATCATTTATTCTCTGTTGATAATCTTTACGCTTTGCTCCCCAACCACATAATTACAGCAGTGAGGTTTTCATATTGTATTAAGTCACATAAGGATAATAAAGTTCTAGACACCTTGTCCTGAGGAGTGAAGTAGGGAATGGGGGGGGGGGGGGGGGGGGGCAGAAATCCCCTACCTTTCCCTATTGACATTAGAGAACATCATCCCGGAATTAAAACTAGACTATCACAAACAATTGATGGAAGCACTGATTCAAGACATGGAATTCAGCATTTTGTACTCACTAACCAGTTGTCTCATTTTACTGGAACTTGTCAGCAATGGTGATGAGAAGGAAAGTTTTTAAACTAAGTCCAGAGTGCGACAGGAGAAGAAATAAGAAGGGAAGAAAACTGTACAAGATGTTCGCTATATCATCAACCTACACTGTGAATTTGAATCTTCCTCATGCACAAGCAGAGTATGGAAAGTTTTATCTTTAATACAGATTCATTCCTGTCATCTTGTAATCCTCCAAGCTGGCTTTATACTTCCAAGTTCCTTGAATTGACATTAGATTGAAATAAAGAATGAAATTATTGCCATCATCCACACCCCCAATTCTTTTATCATCTTTTGCTGCCTCTTTCAGTGAGAGTTCTGAAACATTAAAGCACTATCATGAAAACAGTCATAAAGAAAGATCTGCAAAGTCATCCTTCTAAAAATGGAGTCCTTACTCCTTTTTCCAGAGCTAGAAAGTCTTCAACACTGCACTAACAACCTCCTCTCTCCTTTTTTTTATTCATTACTGATTTGATTGATACTGCAACATCTTGTCCCTTTTGCTCTTGATTTGTTTGGTCTGGTCCCTCCTTTTCATGATCTGGTCCAACCCCCTGCTCAAGCAGGGCCACCTATAGCAAGTTGCTGAGAACCATCCAGGCAGTTTTCGAGTATCTACAAGGCTAGAGATGTCACAACTGCCCCCCGGACAGCCTGTGCCAGTGCTTGGTCACCACTACGGTGAAAAGGTGTCTCCTGATATTCATAGGGAACCTCTAGTGTTTGTGCCCACCCCCTCTGGTCCTGTCAGTGGGCACCACTTGCAAAAAGCCTGGCTCCATCTTCTTTGTAACCTTCCAGGTACTTATATACACTGCTAAAATCCTCCCTGAGCCTTCTTTTCTCCAGGCTGAACAGTCTCAGCTCTCCCAGCCTTTCCTTATAGAAGAGATGCTTCAATCCCTTCATCATTCCCATGGCCCTCTGATGGACTCTCTCTCCAGTATGTCCATGTATACCCTGTACTGGGGAACCCAGAACTGGACACAGCACTCCGGGTATAGACTCAGCAGCGCCGAGCAGAAGAGAAGGATCACGCCCCTTGACCTGCTGGCAATATTCCTCCTAATGCAGTCAGGATATTATTTGCTGCCTTTGCATCACAGGCACATTGCTGGGTCACATTCAACTTGGGTATCCACCAGAACCCCAGGACTTACTTCCTGCAAAGCTGCTGGCCAGCTGGGTGTCCCCAGCGTGTCCTAGTACCTGGGGTTGCCTTTCCTACTTGTCCGTTATGTAGCCAAAAGAGATGTGTAATGTCACACAAAAGTCTTTCAAAACATGACATGAGTTAATAGAAGTTGTGTTCTGGCAGTAACTGTGGAGTGGTGATGCAGAGCTTAAGTTTATTGAACTTGGTTAGCTTCTCAGCTTCTGTTAGAGTCCAGCAACTCCTGCTTCATTTTCACCTACTAAATATGCTGCCTACAGCCATGAAAACTTAGTAGCCCTGCCTATGCATTCCTCATTGGTTTATATCTCTGTTTCTCTTGGCCAATTCCCTTCTAAACACTTAAATCCCTCTAACTGCCTTCATGCTCATACGTAAGATAATGTAAACATCTCCTCCACCCCAAAAGAATGTTTCTAGACCAACAGTTGGGGAAATGTTACTACTATGAAGCAGAATGAAGAAAAAGAGACATGCCATTAACCCCACAAACACAATCTGTAAAGAATGCACCAGCATTAAAAGCAAGAGCAGCTTTCCACTTCCCTGAAAGAACATCCAGGACTTGTCATAGCAGATCACACTGCTGCTCTGTGAAATTTGGCATGCAGCCTCCAGCACTGGCCAGTACCTGATGCTACACAGAGAAGTGAATAGCAGCATACTGCACCTGGCTAATCTTCAGAGATGCGCTCTTTAATTGCTAAGCAGAGCAGAAAAGAAACACATTGAACTTTCTCTTGGGCTACATACATCATTCTGCTTGTGTTTAAATTTAGTAATACGGACACCTTCAGGTGACACTGCATTAAATCCAGTCAATGAGAATTAGCTTCTTGTGTTTAGCTGATAGAGTCAATTTTGATAAATGTTCAAGAGCCTACAAACAATATAGCCATATCTCCCGTAAAAGCTAACCATTACTGATGCGACATCCCTAAGTCACTACATGAGCAGGTAATGCCAAGGGGTTTGTTTCATTATTTTTTTGCACAGGCAAGAGGAAGCATGTATTCCACAGGCACATAGGACTTAAAATAATGATCTGGGATTCTACAGAATCACAGTCCTTAACAATAAGGAGGTGAGTCTCCTTCTGTACCTCTGGAATATCCCCACGGAACAGAGTGCAGCAATCAAGAACAAAAAATTAATCATTAAGGGTTATCGCATCTGGTTCTGGTTATCACATCTGGTTCTGCAGTTTTTCTCACCTGTTTATTGTTGCCCTCCACCCTCTCTCCCCACCTTGCCCCCAGTCCTCCTTATCTCATGTTTCTGGTTTTCCCAGAGAAAATTCACAACAGATAAATTTCCACAGAAAATATTACTGGTATCCCAAGATAATACTCAGGCAGTGATAAGAAACAATGAGGACTGAGGAGCCACATTTTTATAGTGAATGGTTACAACAACTATCTTTGACAACACGATATGAAAGTCATTTATTCAGCCCAACACAGACATAATGATTTTGTGGGGGGAAAAAAAATGAGAACCCTTCATAAATTACTTCTTATGACTAAATTATGCCATATTCGGCTCACATTTTTCTCAAGTTATCTCATTTGCTTTATAGATTGATGACGGTCTTCATGCCCAAGCCTCCATATTCTACAGGATAAACATTTTCAACCTACTCATCAATCTGTCACATTCCTCACGTTTTATGACCCTCTTCAATTTAGTCAAAGTACTTCTGTTGGCAGAGCAGGATACAGTGCAATTGGATTTCTCACCCTTTGAGATAAACAAGATGGACTTTATCCTTACTTTCTCAAATCTGTACAAAACTGCTTGAAAGAAATCATACTGTATACAATCTTGGTAGGCTGGGGTTTTTTTAGAAGAATAGCTTTGGTAATTTTTAAATGGACAAAGACTGAGTTTGAAATCAGAAGGAAACAATTAAGATAAAACACATTTTCAGGTCACTCCCACTAAGTATTTCTTGTTACAGTTCACCTTTCACTATAAACAAATACACAGTGGACCACTTCAGATTACCAATTAAAATCCTTAGAATCAGGAGAATGAAATACAACGGTCTTCTAATTCTGGTAACTGAATTTATTTTTCTGACATTGGCATCAAAGAAGGCTACTACCATGGAAAAGATTGAGAATGCCTACTAGTTTAAGGCAGTGTTACCTCACTATGCCTTTCCAGCAAGGTAGGGGCAAATATGTGTCCAAATAAAAAGGGATTGCTATCTAGCATTGGTGATTTTATTCTTATTGCTGCTTACATTTTCTCAAATGTCAGACTACTCCTTACTTCTATCATACGTTTCTGAAAGGCTATTTATGGTTTGTTGTATTAGTCATGTAGTAAACACGCATTGTCCAACCTTTTCAGGTGTTTGTAATCAACAGAGAAGTTGATATCCAGCGGATTACAGAAACAAGAGGTACCTATTTTGTTTACAAAAGCTCTCATTTGTAAATGCTTCTATCTATGAAATGCTGCACTAAAAGATAACAAGCTATTTGACTGCACAGAGAAATACTGAAGAAGTTACCAAGAACCCTCTCATTCATCCTCTCCGATATGGCGAATTTGAAAGGAGGATATGGTCCTTAGCCAAATCAGAACATTTTCAATAATCTGGGAACACCATTAGCTAGGCCATAAGTATGGCTGTAGGTTTTTTTGACCTCTTAAGTGAAGAGGTTGAAACGTTTCATGTTCAGTACATCTTAGTGAAGTATGAATTACACAAAAATCAGGCCAAACCATGTTGGAAATTACAATGCAATTTGTAAAAGCTAATCCTGACATCTTCACAGATGTGAAGATTTCTTCACAGTAATAACACACTCTTGTATTCTTCACCTTGACAAATTGGTGAGTAGCAGTGCCATACAAGCAACAATAATTAACTAGCCATTCCAAATTCATGTCCACCCAATGTAACTTGAATTTGTTTAAAGGTACAGGAACAGAAAATCAGTACAATAGCCTAATTCTGTATGTCTACCTGTTTCTGCAATACTTATTATTTTGGCTGATGTATATCATAGAACCATAGAATACCTCAAGTTGGAAGGCACCCATAAGGCTCAATGAGTCCACCTCCCTGCTCCTCGAAGGACTCCCTGACACTAAATCATTTAACTAAGAGCAACACCAAGATGCTCCTTGAATTCTGACAGGCTTTGGTGCTGTGACAGCTTCCCTGGTAAAGGGAGCTTGCTCCAGTGGGCAACCACTCTCTCAGTAAAGAACTTTTTCCTTGTCTCTAATCTGAACTACCCCTGACACAGCTCACATATCATAAGCTGATTTGAGTAGACAAATTCTTATGCCTGTATAAAATCCACAAGCCTGGTCTGAAACCTCAGCCCTACACAGTCTTGCGTCATCAGGTAGAAATGTACAGATCTTATCTGTCAGGAGATTATAAAACACCACGGTTTTATAGACAATTAAAAACTCCAAAACACTAATGCTTAAATATGGTGCTCAACATGGCTCAGTCAGCCTTCAACAGGATCAGGAAAATTACACCTATACACTGCTGAATTTCCCCTTCTCCTACATTCACAGTATCACAGTATGTTAGAGATTGGAAGGGACCTCGAAAGATCATCTAGTCCAATCCCCCTGCCGGAGCAGGAACACCTAGATAATGTCCCTCCCTAAAAGAAAACCCCATTTCAACATATCCAGCAAACTCTACTCCCCACTGTCATTGTTCTGCTTCTCATTTTCCTTTATGGCCAACCCCATCTTCTTAAACTACTGTTTGCAGTTTGGCTGTCAGTGTGGATCATGTCAAATACCCTAGAAATGGGTGCATTCAAAAAGGATGAAAAAAAAAAAACAAAACAAAACAACAACCAAACTTCACAAGGCAGGATACTGAAAGGAAAGGACTGTATTACACTTATCTTCTAGGAAACAGTATCCAGAGGGTAATCACTCAAACTGCCTCTGGAGCTGTAGTGAGTCAGACCTCAAGTAGCCCTTGTTTGCAAGTGCCATTTTGTGTGGCATCACTTGATTTCAAGTAGGATCAACACCGATAACCAGAGTGCAAGCAACAGCTACCTTGTTTTATTAAGCTGTTGAGAGCCAGGTGACCGATCCAAAACTTACCCTTCTTTTACAGGACAAACCTATACTAGTTTAATTGGGACTATGCTATTTATACCTGAAGACTGTAGCACAGAAACAGCATTGCATGGTAGCAAGGTGTAATTCATTACAACATATTCCAAGAAAAAATTAGAAACACAAAATCCAGTGTAAAATCCCATGCTGCATTTCTTAACCAAACTTGCAGACAAAGAAAAACCTGATCATAGTTATATAAAAGATGATAAGAAGATAAACTTCTTTTATATATCAATTATTTCCCCATTCTGCTGAACTACACATTTAAAATTGTACAGACTCCTACACAGCTTTCAAGAAGTTTATTTACTTTCTACATGCATACTTAGCCATATTATATATAAGGACAAAGTATACTGACAGAGACCAAAAAATAATAGACTCCATCCTAACTGCTCCTGCCATCAGGAGAGATGACTATGCCATACTCGAGCAGCGCTGCAATTGCACAGCTATCAAGGAACTGTCACCGTCGCAGAAGCAGCAGCAGCTGCAAGGCTGCTCTAAATTGAGCCAAGGACTGAAGAGATATGCAACACAGATGAGTAACAAAATGACGCTGCACTGTAGTTTATGTACTGCTCCTCAACACCCTTTCTGAAGTTCTCAACCTTGGAGGCACTGTCATTGAGGCCAGCCAGCCTTCCTCTCCTCCCATTGGGCTGCAAAAGTAACTATGGGATACATTTTGGGTGAAAGGGATTCAACACCATGCATGGGCAGGTCCTCACACAATTGCTTCTACATTTTGCTACCTAGTTCAAACCATCAGTCTTGACCTTCACCTTGCATTTCCAAAGCTCCCACCCCGTTTCATTCCTCTTGCATGTTTCACCATTAGAGAAAAATTTGTAATTTTCCATGTCAGTGTTATTTGACAATTCAGTTCCTCCTTAAAATGTTAATTTAGGATTAAATATCCCTTCTAACAAACATTATATAACTTTTCCTATTAAAAGGCAGTATCAGTGCAAAGTAATTCATGATTTCAGATTATCAACACTTCAAAACAGCATCTTCATTATTAAATTCCGCTCTCATAAGCTTTCTTGATCTCCTTAATAAACTTGCTACAGATAACTTGGATTTCTCTGGGTGATAGTAGAAGAGAATCCATTTTCCTAATCTTTTATCCACTGCCTTACATAACTTTTTAGAGGTGGTCCCCATGTCAGTCCTGATGACACCAAAACATTTGAAATTTGACTGCAGAGGGTCTGACAACAGTGCTGCTACTCATGGAACAGAGTCCAGTGGCTAAACTGTAACAGGGAAAACATAATCATTTTTACTATTCTTTTTGGGTAAACAAAACTCAAATTGCTTGGGCAAGGTCCCTGTGAAAGCATGCATGAATGGGTTGATGCTCTTGCCATCAGCTTCCAAACTAGCCTCAGTTGAATATCTTGCTAGATATACATCATAGTAGCCGACCATATGCATCAAGTTCTTTACCCCAAACAAATCCTATAACAACTACCATGACATAAGTGGACAGTTCCTAAATCAAATCAGAGCACGTTCATGCTGAGGTCTAACCACCACAGCTATTTCCACTGGCTGACAGAACTGAAACAACAAACTCCCCCCATCACGGTAGCAAAGGAATTCCACAAAGGAATACAAAATTAAATTTCAGTCTGCCTAGACTCGCCAGCAATGTTCCCCTGTTAGTCACATCACAAAACTTCTTCAGTTTAGGCATATCCTTAGGAGCCTTTTTAGCTCAAAAATCACAACATAGGCCTCAGAAATAGGTGTTAATAGTTACACTCAAGCACCTTAGAAACTCTACACTAAAAAGAAGCATCTTCTAAAGCTAGCATTATAGCATCTTATCGTAGAATCATAGAACAGTTTGGGTTGGAAGAGACATTAAAGATCATCTAGTTCTTACCCCCCTGCCATGGACAGGGACATCCACTAGACCAGGTTGCTCAAAGTCACATCCAACCTGGCCTTGAACACTGCCAGGGATGGGACATTCACAGCTTCTCTGGGCAACCTGTGCCAGTGCCTCACCACCCTCCCAGTACAGAATTTCTTCCTCATAGCTAACCTGAATCATCCCCCTTTTAAGTTTAAAGCCATTTCCCATTGTCCTATCACTAAATGTCCTTCTAAGAAGTTCAATATCTTTCTGTAAAAGCCATTTCAGCAGAGTTTGCATGCTTACCCTTCTGATAATAAACATGCACAGTGACCCATTTACCCACTGAGAAGTCTTAAGAAAGGTTGGTAAGAACTAGTAATTTCAATAAGCTCCCCCTGAAAGGACAGGCCATGCTTAGGGCTCAGTGATATCTTCTGATACACATGCTCAAATTTAAGTGTCATTCACAAATGTCTGTGCTGCAAGCCTACAATGAAATAGTTTGAGTTTGTTTCACGCCAAAAAAAAAAACCAAACCAATTCCACTCTTTCACCAAATAAATTAACAAATGATTGCATACAGAGTAAGTCAAGGGAGGTGATTCTGCCCCCCTGCTCTCCTCTGGTGAGACCTCACCTAGAGCACTGGTACTCCAGCCCTGGAGTCCTCAGTACAGGAAATACATGGACCTGTTGGAGAGGGTTCAGAGCAGGGCCACAGAAACGACTGGGGGGAATGGAATACCTCTCCTATGAGGAAAGGCTGAGAGAGTTGGCGTTGTTCAGCCTGGAGAAGAGGAGACTTCGAGACCTCACGGAGATCTTTCCATTCTTAAAAGGGGCCTATAAGAAAGACAGGGAGAAACTTTTAGCAGGGCCTGTTGCAATAGGACAAGGGGTGATGGTTTTTAACTAAAAGAGGAAAGATTCAATCTGGATGTGAGAAAGAAATTTTTCACAATGAGAGTGGTAAAACATTGGCACAGATCGTCCAGAGAGGTGATGGATCCACCATCCCTGGAGATATTAATTGCCAGGCTGGATGTGGTTCTGGGCAACCAGATCTAGCTGAAGATGCTCCTGCTCATTGCAGTGGGGTTGAACTAGATGACCGCTGAAGGTTCCCTTTCAGCCCTTCCTATCTGCTAAGCCAGGAATATAGTCATCCTTGCCTTCTCATTCTCCTTTCTTCCTCCTAAGATCGGAGAACTGACTTTTGAAACTCAGTTGAGGGGGTTTCGGGGAGTTGGTTTCTGTTTGTTTTCCTGGTTGTTTGGAAGTTTTGTGTGGTTTTAATAGTGTCTCATTCAAGCAAATTATGCAAATAGCAGATACAATCTATTGTCACATAGCAGAAACGTTTTACTTGATGATGGATAACCTGTTTCACACTCATGCGTGGGGTACTGTGGGGAGAAGAAAGGAAAGGAATAAGGTTGAAAAGTAGACTGAAAATTAAGCTGTACCAATAGCACCGATAATTTGGAAATAAGCACTATCACCATTTTGATGAAACAATGTTTGCATTCAGTTATGATTCTGGAATTATGAGGAGTTTCTGATAATGAAGGGAAACAGAATGAAAAGAACTATAAGATTATTCATGTAAGATGAACCCATCAAGTGCATATTTTATGCATAATAAAGGCATATACAAAGTAGGAAAAGACTCAAGAGTTTCTTAAAAGTATCATATTTGAAAGGCAGTTAGAGGAGTCATTCTGATAACAAGCATGAGGATCTGACTGGGATAGAACTTTCCAACTAATTTACAAATGTTCATTAACTCTCATAATTAACGCATTATTTAATTTAAAAGTTTTGGTTATTTGGGTTTGGTTTTGTTTTAATTGAAGCACTTAAGCCCTAACTGCTCTGGTTCACCCCCAATACTATTCATTACCTTAATCATTTCATAGAATCATAGAATAGTCAGGGTTGGAAAGGACCTTAAGATCATCTAGTTCCTATCCCCCTGTCATGGGCAGGGACACCTCACACTAAACCGTATCACCCAAGGCCTCGTCCAACCTGGTCTTGAACACTGCCAGGGATGGAGCATTCACAACCTCCCTGGGCAACCCATTCCAGTGCCTCACCACCCTCACAGGAAAGAATTTCTTCCTTATATGCAATCTAAATTTCCCCTGTTTAAGTTTGAACCCGTTACCCCTTGTCCTGTCACTACAGTCCCTAATGAAGAGTCCCTCCCCAGCATCCCTATAGGCCCCCTTCAGATACTGGAAGGCTGCTATGAGGTCTGGGGTTTAACCTCTGAAAAACAATTGTCATTTCTAGCATTTTATTACTGACCCTTAATTTTCTTTCCCTTGCCTAAGTGAAATACATGTTCCATAGATATACTCATACACGTGGCCAAAAAAACTAAGATACAGCAAGTCTGGGTTGTTGGGTTTTTTTCTTACTTGATGTTACAAGTTTTACAAAGATATTGTATTAAAACAAACTGACTTGGGAGAATGTAAAGCCCCTTGGAAGGATTAGCTTAATGTCAGTTTCAGGATTCTTGGCAAAGAGGGGGAAAATTAACTTCATTTTGCCTGTGTGCTACATAAGGCCATTTTTACATATCCTGTGGGTGGGCAGTAGACCTAAAGTATTTCAGAGATTTCAGTTAAGAGCCTGAGATTTTAGTTTTGAGATTTAAAGAATATTTAGAATTTTATGACTCTGCCTTTTTCTGTTTGTTTAAACAGGTTTATCTTAGCTGAAAATCTACTGAGTGCTATTTAACTAAGGTAATTATTCCACCTGCATAAAGTGCAAGTACTCCTTTGGCAAGTTTAATCTGGAACGTAAACTTGAAGGATTAATTTACAAATTTACTGGCTAATTTGTGGATAAATGGTGAACCAATTAAAAAAAAGTAAAAATCATATATCCTCTTTTCAAAGAGCAGCGCTTCCAAGTCAGAATGGTAAAGCAACCTGGGATTGGGAGCTAATTAGTTTCAGCATCTTGGTAACATTTGGGCTACTTCCAAAGGAGAAAGTCCAATTGCTTTCTTTGTCAGAAAACAGGTCGAAAATCTTAACGTCATATGTACTAAATGCTTGCTGTAACATATCAGACCTTTTTTACAACTGTAAAGTTGCATGGGAGAAGATGCCCAGGTATTACCTGTCAAACCTGTTGCTTAGTCCAAAATGGGCCCTGGGCATACAGCTGAAAAAGATAACCCCTGTCCCAGACAGTTAGCATGGTCACTTACTTAAGAACTCTGAAATTAAGTAACAAAATAGTTTTGCTGGAAGGACAGAGCTTAGGAGCAATAGCAGCACAACCACTTCATTACACAAGGATTAGTGATTATATCATGTTGAGTACCACTTATGTTAATCAGCCAGAGATACATCACTGACTGCATCAGGCAGCTCTACAGCAACATACCAAGACACCTCTCAGTCTCTCATTTTCAGAGGCTTGTTGAAAGGGAGAGAGGAAATGCTTTCAACTGGGCCCTTTCCAAATAAAATCTGAAACCAAACATAGTACAACTGATATGGAAACTTATGCAGGCTTTTTAAAGATAGCTTGTGTAACAGTTACCAGACTGCTTCAGGTATTTCAGTGAGATATGTAGCCTGAAAGAAAGATGGTACTGGGGGGGGGGGGGGGGGGGGCAGGAATAAATAGTGTCTGCTTAAGAGTAACACTGCCTCATTTTCATATTTCAGCTGGGCAGATTTCCCCCCCCCCCCGCCAACACTAGAACTGATGGGGAGAGGGGGGATGGATGGCAGGGGTGACAGACACAACAGAAAGCTCTAACAGGGCTTTTACAAGGCTTGAAAATTTCTTAAGAGTAGATTATCCTCACAATTTAGAGTTCTAAATTGCTGAATCAAACGTGCTATACAAGGTTGACAGACATTTGAACTATACTTGGTTAGAGAAATAAAATTTAGCTCCAGATTTGGCTCTATAGTTCTTCATATATTTCTCTTGAAGAAGAAATATTAGTCAATATTAAGTCATAGCACTAAGAAACCCACAAGATTTTTCCTCTATCACATTTGTAGAGAGCTGCAATTAAAGACTTATTTAAGCGAAAGATTTTATTAATGGGTTGTTGCTCTCTATAACGTCTATTTCAGTTCTGTAGCCCTGATTAAATCCCAATTTATAAGGCTGGAAAGAGGCCAAAATGGGAAATCGGTATAACTCCTTAACAACATGCATTTTTTATATTTTACTTTTTTTTTTTCTTACAACAGCAGTTCTGAAATAGATTACAAAGCCTTCTAATGAAATTCAACGGCATTTGAAAGCTAAAGGCTTAAAGCACAATCAAAGATCTAAAATACCAAAAATGGCAACATATGTTTTAAACTTTGGTCTTCTCATGTGCCCAAATTGGTCTGGCTGGATCATAATCTTAAGGAGAAAAAAAAAGAAGTGACTTTGTGAACTGTGACTACGTGGCCTAAGCTAACAAATGGTCTTCATAAACCCATACATGGAGTGCTAGGTAACATCTGCTCATAGACTGTCCATCACCGATGTCAAACTCCTTTTCTCTGCACCTGCCCTCAGCATCCTCTCCCCAAGCATCTCAGCTCAAGGATGCTCATGTCATGGCCCAGTGTGCCCTTCCTCCTTGCAGCTGCAGCCCCAGTGATGGGCATCAGCAGCTCACAGGCAGCTCCATAACTCTGGTCTGGGGGCTTCATCAGAAATGCTTTAAATGGTCACGGGTCTGCTTTAACTGTAACTGCATATATTCATAAGGGTCAGGAGAGCGTCAGGAGGGTTATTTCCTATAGATGCACAATGACTCTACATTGACATATTTTCCACAGCTTAACAGAAACTTCCTTTGCTACAGCTTAATGCTGACTCTGCCATGATGTGCTCTAACTGTACCGTGATAAGAGCCACATGAAGTAAGCAGTGCTTCTGCAATTACCTGTGAGCTATTCAGAAATGAAGGAGTGGATGAATAAGGCTCTAAATATATGAAACCAGCTCTAAATATATGAAACCAGTCCCATGGGGGGGGGGGGGGGGAATGGAGCTTCCCCCTCACACAGTATCAGGTCACACAGTATCAGGGAAGAGCCAAAGATGCTGACACTCCCCTGTCCCCACCATCCTCAAGGAACCTGTAACCTCAGGAACTAGGGGTATGATTTATGGTTGAGCAGGACACAAAAGGCGTCAATGCAAGGGTGTTTACGAACATCTTTAAGCATACTGTTAATGAGGAGGTTTTGAGTCCAAAACAACCTGGTATTATTAGTTCTATTAAAATTATACTTCTTGATTAGACTGCTGTAACTTCAGTAAGACTAACAACAAATTTCTGGCTTCACAAGATGGGATTCTCTGACCTACAAACTGTATGAGGTGTAACGCAACATTACACACTTCTAACCATGATTGCTTAACTTCTGCTTTCCATACTCATGAATGTGACATAGCCCTGTACTTTCTCAGCAGTGCCCCCCTTTCCTGTTCTCCCTTCAAAGTGGTAGAGTAACTGGCACAGTAGCATCAGTGTCCTCACTGTGCCTCCTCTCTTTTTGGTTTGTGGGCCAGAAAAATCAAACACCACCAAACCCAAAACACATAGACAACCTCCACCACTACCTATTTTTCCACCCTAGCATGAGTGCTGATCCTAAGGTGCTGCCCAGCAAATCAGTACAAGGGAAAAGAGTGATGCACACTGCAGTGATGCAGTTGAATGTAATGCAGGGGTGCAGTGTGGGTAAACAGCATAGATGCTATTTTCAAGCATTGACTGCACTGAAAATCTATGTGCTTGCCTGCTCTCAATAAACATCCTGGCACGAGTTCTCGCAATTCTGAATGATTGAACACTGAAATGAACACCAAATACTAAGAACACATAGAAAATTAACTTTTCAGGAATCACCTCTACCTCAGTATCAGGAACTTCATGCAGACTGCAGTACCTAGCACCCTTGGCAGGTTCCTTTACAGAATTACAGATCTAGGAGATCAGGTAAATTGTGCTAGGAATACCATTCTTTCCTGTACCATAGGAGATCAGTCACAGAAATGTATCAGCCTGACACATAAGTAGTTCTTAATCTCTAGTAAATCTCCCACCTGCAGAAACAATTAACAGTTTTGACCTTTAAATTACAGATTTAGTTCATATGAATTCAAACTGATAGTTCTCTGTATGAACTAATAATTTCCTTTTAACTACTTAATGCATAAAAATCTTATTTTATACACAATGTACATATCCATTACGAAACAATACCAGTGAAGTAAATTCAATTTACTTCTGCTTATTCAATCTGTCACATGCACACACTTAAAACTACTCTGGCTTTACCTACAGAGAACAAGAGTGGCAAATATTAGCATTCTAGGACTTTCTTGATCTACTGAATAATAGAATATAAAATAAAACTATAAACTTTACTAGTAAGGTATTTTTTTCTGCTTGATTGTGAAGGTAGAGAGCTGTTCTGCAAAATATCTACAATCTCCAGTAACATATGCCACTGTCATCAAGGAGAGAGCTCAATTTTTAGCTGTGAAATAACAGTTTATTGCATTTTGGGTGTGTGTGTTTTTTTTTTCTCCAGCTCTGTACACCATCACACAGACAAATTAAAAATAAGTATTTGTTTAGGAAAATATTTCTGCATCAAGTACCATCCCAAAAACTGAGTCACTTGTCAGAGAATTTTAGAAATAACCTAAATTTTAATGTGCTTTAACCCATAAGCAAACTGTCCCCTTTCATACTTCCAGTTCTGGAGATGTACCCATCATTTTCTTTCCCCAGGACAGAAGGCAGAGTTTTTCAAAACTCACTAAAAAGATTGACATTAACCTATAAATACTCTTCAGCCAAATCACACCCATGTCAGAGTACACTACATTAAATTTCATCCTCCCCTTCATTTTTATGTCCATGAAATATTGTAAGTAGGAGCTTATGAAAAGTTGACAAATAAAACCATGAAGTACTTTCAAAATAATGACCACAAACACCCCTACACCAAGTTCAAATAATCAAGACAACTTCCAGAAGAAATGCAAGCCTCAGAAAGAACCACAGAAAAGCCTACACTGAGAACATGAGAGCTCGCAGTAGCACTGGCACAGTACCACTGGCAGTACCTGAACATCATCTCCACTAAAAGGAGTGGAACAAAAATAAAAGGAACAAGCCAATTGACTCCTAGATAAAGATCAAGTGTTTCACCCCCAGTTCTCACTTCACCCCCTTCCTGCTTCCCCCCCCTCCTTCCCCCCCAGTATCTTCCCAGGCACAGCTGATGAGTAGGACACAATCTTACTCATTATGGGCAGGTCTGGTTTCCAGCTCAGATTTTTCTACCAGACCTCCCTTTTGTTAATCACACAGACATAATAAAACCAAGTTCATTTGGACACAGAAGACTTTATTCATGGTACAAGCTTAATTCAGAAGAGACAGCAGAAGTACTACCAATTTTAAACAGCACAAGAAATAGTTGTACAAAAGTTGAGGAAACTGCAATACTGCTTCCCTTCCCTCCTCAATCTCTTAAACAGTATTGTCCAAAACATACAGGTTTTCACTATTTAATGTATAAGCTTGATCTTACTTTACTGTTGCAAACGATTAAAAAGCCTGCATGACAGAGCAAGAAAACAGCATGAAGATAATCATAAACTACTGCCTATAATGGAACTAATTGAAGCCCAGGCTGCTTTAACTACTTCTTTTTTTCCTTAAGGAGCAACACATAGCATTTTCCTTAGACAGAATCTGAGGCAGATTAGAACCTCCTTGGTTTATTTTATGATGACAGCCTAAATACAAATTATCAACCTTTAACATAAATCCATCACTACAGTGTACCTCTAGCAGCTTTAATGGCATTGCTGCAAAAACAGCTACAGGAGACAAGTCTCTGCATCAGCTGTCCCCTAAGCCGCTCTCACTACCTAAATTGCTAGGTGAGTGCAGCAGTGACAGCCCTCACTACTGGTACGACTCTTAGTGAGAACTGTTGAAGAGAACTACATTAACAGTAGCAGCCATGCTGCTGTATTTAGGCAAGAGTTAACATTTTCAATGTTCCTTTGTATTTTTATTTCCGGCAACAGACATGCACAATACATTAATATTTAATTAAGTACCATGAAAATGGTGATAAATTTAATTTACAATTTTAATAAATTAAATAATAAAAAATATGAATTTAATAAATGATTAATGTTAAAATTGTGATACTGTAGTGACCTTAAAAAGTTGTGAACTTCAGCAGAGTTTTTCTCTTCTCATCCTCAATTCTACCTGCTTCTTACTCCCAAGTGAAACAAGGTAAAAAGTAAGTCTTACTTTCAAATTCACCCAGGCAATAATTACCAGGGATGTTAATGTAAATAATATGGAAGGATGGAAGGAAGGAAGGAAGTGTTTTAAAAAAAATAATGTATATTTCACAAAACAGGAGTAATGAGCGGAAAAGACCTTGATCCCACTGAAAATCATCCGGAAGATATTTATCCATTTAAAGCAAACAGAAAGCATAATGAGATCTTAAGTGTATTATAGCTTGATCCTGCTCAAACTACTTCAACAGATCTTCTCCTGTAAGGCATGCAGTTAGAGACAGACGTACCAAGGGACTGGCACTCCAGGACCATGCCTCAGAACCCCTTGACTGTTCTGAACCCTGAATCTCTCCATTAACAGATATTGATTCAATTGTTTGTTCATGTATTTTCTTCCTTACAACATGAAAGGAGTGGATACTTAAACCAGATAGCAAAAGACAGGAATTACATACTTTTCTGTCAGTAATGAGACTTGCAATAGTACCTTATTAAGGAACATAAATTGAACACATGCATACAGAAACAGTGTATAGACGATAAACCTTCATTTTTCCTATGCAGAAAATAAATGCATCTAATATGGTCTTAACATGGTCTTAACCCCAAAGCTGAGTAATGTCAGTGTTGTACATCTGTTTTCAGACTACATATACACAGAGAAGTACAGTCTATTAACTCCTCATGCAGATCATCCTATTGTTTCTTAGTATTGATGTGCCTCCATGCATAAAACTGACATTTTCAACAATTATTCTAAAACCAAATGGTTACCCCTTTAGCTCTTCAGTTATTCCCCCTAGCATGTGCCAACTCCCACCCTCACCTCAAGCACATATCACCAGCCAGAAGACATGTGCCAAGCACCACTCTAACGGTCCACTTCATAAAAACAAAAAACACACAGGCAGTCTCTGCATACACATGTCTTCTGGAGCAGAGTATTTCTCAGAACCAAGAAATACAGGAGAATAGGATGCTCCTAGGGCATTTTCCCCTAAAGAAATTCTCCAGGAGTTAGAATGACACAGAGCCACCACACACATTTGTATTTCCTCAAAAATGTAGCCTACTTCTCAAAAATGAACCTACTGGTTCAGGGAAAAGCAAAACATTCAACAAATTCAATTTCATTGCACTAAAATATTTGACAATTAGTAGTTTGGGATTTTTTTTCTTGTGCATCTCCTTATTAACAACATCCCCCTTGTTCACCAAGTAGGTTACTAAATTAAATGGAGACTTCTAGTAATTGCTCAACCTGCCAGTTCAGCAGCATTGCTTTTTCTCTACAATTAAATTTCACAGAGAAAACGCTTTGGGTTACCATTTAATTTTTATTAAAGTGGATACAGGGAAATATTAATTATACATTCACATTGCAGCTATGAAATTTAAGCTCTTCCATTCTTTCACAGACAAATGCTCTCTTTTTCAGCTGGAGAAAACACTTTTGAACTGTTTTACAAACTGGAATTACTAGAACAAATGGCTCCTTAACAGCCTTAAAAGAAAAGCAATGGTTACACAGTCTTTGTGCAACCTTCCTTGGGCACTGGCATGAATCAGCTCAAAGAAAAGGAAAAGGGGCAATTTGTGAAGGATTCCTGGAACAGGTGCTCACTCAGAAAAATAACTTTTTTGCTAACCATAAAATCTCTTCCCCCTGTTTATTGTCTCACCTTGACATCTGTTAAACAGACTAAAAAAAGCCACAAAACTACAGACCTTTTGTCATACCTGTGTGGTAATTGGCCGCTCAGACCAGCAAGTTCTGATTAAGGCACAAGTCCCACAGCAGTGTGTGTTACATATACAAAAATGCAAGACATAATGAAATGCTCATTATCCAGGTACCAGAAACAAGAACAGAAGCAATTGCTGACAAAACAACAAGGATTTTGCCAAATGTTTAACATGGAAAGGCAGACAAAAAAAAAAGTGAATCAGGTTGTGAATATGAATTTCCAAGATTTTTCTCCAGGGCACTAGTTAAAGGTCTGTTCCTTCAAGCCTCTGTCATGCCAGCAACCCCACTGATTCTTTTAAATGTTTAAACTTGGTTTAACAAAGTAGGAAACAAAGAAACATAAGGGAAAAACACCAGGAGAAATAAAGACAGAGGGGAAACTCGTATGCGAACTACAAGCAAATGAAGGGAACTAATAAATGTAACGATATATTGCTACTCAATATTAGAAATGGAAGATTCTTGCGCAGTATAGCTAGAGAGCTATGCTGATGCCACTGCTTAGTAGCGGCTAGTCCCATCAAGATGTATCTTACCCCTGTAACAGAAAAGTTACTGTCAAGATCAAGAAAAGAGTTACAGAAAAATAGACTAATTTTCAGCCCCTCTGTTCGGACAAGTTGAGGATTGTGCAGTCTTGAATACTTTAATGAAGTTTCTGCAATAGCCTCTGTAAGAGATGGTTTTCACAGTCGCATCTGACATCAAGGAGGAAGCTGAAAAATAAACTGAAGTCCTGATATGACAGCAGCTCCCATACGAGATCAACCATCAATATTCTCATGTGCATGGCTCTGAAGTGTCAGAAAGTTACAGAATTAGATATGACCATGTTTAGCACGGAATAATTTTTCTTTCTAATAAATGTTTTTTTTTCAGCTGATGGTTGTACATACTCTAAACTGAATCTGAAGGAGCAAAATAAGTGGAAGAATCTGACCTAGGAAGGATGTTCAATTTTCACCACCTTCATTTGCAAATCTTTCAGGGTTCCTTTTCCAAAACACCCAGCATCCAGCAGAAGTTCTGATGGAGGCAGGCAAGTACCACACAAGGTCCTCCTTTCCTTGAGACTGATATATCCACTGTGCTACAAAAATCCAAGCAACAACACCAAAGGACTTCAAAACACTTCATCTTTGCTTTGCTGTGGACAAAGTCTCAGAGAACCAGTTCTCAGTGTTATACAATTTAATCACAATTAAAAACAGACACAGTCAGCTGCAAGTATTATAATAATCTTGCAAATTACTAAATTAAACACAAGCAGATTTTATCAGAGTCCTCTAACAACTAATTTCCAAATAAAAAACAAAATATCTTGTAAGTGCCCCTACCTAGTATTTAACTGCTCTCATTGACACCTTTCCAGAAATCAGTGGGGTTTTTAAATAAAGCATAACGGGTCTCCAAAATGAAAATTTCCTTCCAGCATAACTGTGACTTCGGCTGCGTTACTGACGCTTGTCACATTTTCAAAATCAGCACGCACAGAATTACTACACTGACTTATTAGCAGCTTCCATTAACAATCACTTCACTGTGCCGTTCCCACATTCAGAGCAGAGCTTGCATTATTTAGGGCTACTATAATTTAATAGACACAGACAACACAACATTTGCTTCAGTTAGATGTCATCTCCCTATGCACAGTAACATCATTTTTGATCCTCACTAATAAATTATGGTGAAAATATTTTAGTGGCAGATACATTCAAATGTCTCCCATCATCTAAATCATCTAAATAGTTGTTAACATACTAGCAACACTCAAGAGTTTGGTAGCTATTTTACCGTTTAACACATGTACATAACATGAACTGGTGCACAGGAGTTAGTCATGAAGCATATCTTCATATGACATCACCTGTCTGTCATAAACATCTCATCAACTCCATTGCTGAGACTATTTCATTATTCCCAGAAATGTTTTAAAACAAGCATCTGATCATTCACCAGGAACAGACTTTATGTGTGAAAGATGATACTGTTCAGAATACTTAATTTTCTTTCCCCAAATGGCTTCAGAGTATTCCCACAAATTCCCATTACACCATTTCAGACTATTTATTAAATAATTGTTTTTGCTGTTTGGCATGTGTATGTGTGTGTGCGTGTTTTCAGGTTTTCTTAACAAAAGCAATTCTAATTAATGCAGACAAATTAATTACCATCTAAGCTGCACCACATACCATGACATGTGCATGTTAGGGACCACCGAGAAAAATACAGTGCACAGAAATTGACACTGCAAAAAAAAAAAAATTTATGGTATGGTGACCTCCAACACAAAGATAAAATTCATGTAAATTTTTTAACACATTTTCTGTATCATGCAGTTGCATAAAAGGATGCTAAAATTAGAAATGAGTAGAGCATTTGCCAGCTGATTATTCACAGCTGAACACAAACCTCTGAGCTTACAGCTTTGGGAAAGAAAACTTTATCTTTTTTTTTTTTTAAGTATAAGCTAGTACAATGTACCTCATACATTTCAACCTTCTGCTTCACTACAAGTGTTTTCAAGCAGAAAGCATAAAGTGAACCCAATAGAACAACTGTATGACCAAAACCAAATGAAGGAAAGAGTGTACTTGCTTAACTGCATCCCATCTTTGGCCTTACAGTGCACATGCATTTTCTTCTTCCAAGTGTTACCTCTTTTGCTTAAAATATGATTTAACATTGCTTGTTGTCATGCAACATAAGACTGTATTAACAGTAGCTTTGAGGGTAATGTAAAACTTGTGTACTTATGTGTCAGCCATTGGCAATACTGAAATCTGGAAATCCTTTCAATTAAGTATGCCTTCTAGGGACAGCAATTTGTTCTAAGACGTCCAAACTTTCTAAAACATGGTGCTTGAGAGTGTAAGTGAACAAAGACCACCACCAAGTCAAGTAAAGCCATCAACTAAACAGTAGGCATATATGCATATACTTTCTGGCTTCTCCATATAAAGATCAGTGCAAAGGATGCAGCATGTGGGAGACAACTGCCAGCCACAGACATAATATGGTGACTAGTAGGGTTTGTTTCCGCACTGAAGGGAAGATGAGAATCGCATGTCAAACACCAACAAAGAGCATGCCAAAACAGCCTTGTTTTGCTTGGAAAAACTCTTATGGAATACAGTCCCTGTTTAAAGTTTTCATTTTATAAACAATGTTTCTGGCAGATGTAGTCAGGCCCCTTTCACTGTCCTCTCCATCGCACTCACATGCTTTCCAAAGGCAGCTGCTGGATGCTATATCCACAGAGCAGGCTTAATATACATGGAACCAGAAGTAGGAAGAAGTGCATAAAGCTCTGGATGTTTAGTATTTCTGGAGCTCTGCTCCTACATCTCAGGCAGCCATCACATTTGCTATTAACATATATTTATTCAAATATGAAGAAGCTGTTACAGCAATTCTCTATCCACAGTTCTTGAAACATGTTGTGATGATTAAAAATCCCACACACACTGCAAAAAAGTTACAGTGAATACATTTGTTACAGTATCCTCATACCCTATGCTCCCTTGCAGCATTAAAACTGAATTATGTTAAGTTACATCCCCTTGATTCTGTACTGGGTATTTTTCTGTAGACTATTACACACTGCAAACACCACACTGAACAAAATCTGGCTAATTTTAAAAGTCCACTTTCTTGGCATTTGGACTTCAGCTGCCCACTCAGATTGTCCAGTAAGAGAGTGGAACTTGAATATTATTAAACACCAAATACTTTGAATGCAGACATTACTTGTGCTTGACATGTTGTTGAAAGAATAAAACAATCCAAGTATAATTTTTTGCAGTCTGAAATAGTTTCCTTCTGACCTTATTACATCAAAGTATCATAAAGTTACCGAACTAAATACACCTCTACATATATGATAGGGGTACCAACATCTTCAAAGCACTTTTTTTTTTTTTAACCAGAGAAAAACAAACTTACAACAGGATGCAAATTCTATGGGAGAGATCCAATGATACAACACATTTTTGCCAGAAGGAAAGCTGAACTACTGCTACACCAACAAAACCAGCAGCAAGGTGGAAACTGCCCCTGTGCCTCTTCCAGTAAAAAATGTCCTTTTGATTTCATGCCTTTGTGATCATTCCAGGCTCTGAGACCATCAGTGTTAATCACCCATCAGCTGTCAGACCGTGACAGTGTGTAATTCTAAGGTTTGCAAGTTTGGCAAATTTTGAGTTGATACGTTTCACATTTAGATAACAGACTGGTCACGGAACCAGGACAGGGCAGTTCATGGAGGTGTCTTCTCCCAGACACTCTTCCCAAGTCTATGGCAGAATCCTGTTTAACAGCTCTCAATTGATTAATTTTCTTCATTTATTTTTTCCAAACCTCAACAGGTGTGCTCTGATGACTGCCAAAAAAAGAAAAAAGGAGAAATAAACACTTCCATCAGTGTAGTGTCTAACACAGCCCAGGATGCTGCTAGCTTTCACTGCTGCCAGGGAATGCTGCAAGACCCTATTTTAGCCTACTAAACTTGAAACAAATTGCTCGTCTCTTGCCCACCTCTGATAAGAAATTTGCAGAGTTCTGCTCCACAGGAGAGGCTACGCTTTTTCTTACAAGTTTGTAACACTGCCCTTGACTAGACTTCCTAGGCGCTACCACAAAATCAACTGCTATTGCAAAAAAATGAATTAAAATTTCTCCTTATCTTTATGCCCTAACAACATTTAAGTACAGCAGGGAAACATGTAAGTCACTTTCTCAGTTCAGCTTCCATAACCATGCCTGAAGCACTGGAGAATGGCCCAACTTGATGATTAGAGACAGAGGAAGAAGTTGCAGGCATAAAAAAAAAAAAAACCTCACCACAGAGCAACCCTCCCTGTTCCTCCTACAGTGATGGAGGAGTAATTCTGCTGCTCACAAGACTAAGAAAAATGAAATTATAGAAATCTGATTCTGGATCTGACAAGTATTTGATCGGGGAGATTATAGACTGTTTGGAACAGAGCCTGTACTTGAGCATTTTGTTTATGTTTAGGGAATACATTTGCCAGACAGACAGTACACAGTGCAGAAGAACATCCCAGCTAAATGGAATAATAATTTAAACAGTAAAGATGCTCGTCTTAAATTTTGTCAAAAATGCCATTGCTCACTGTAGTCTGACACGTTAGAGGCTAGGTTCTTTTGCCTGAACTGTTCTTGACAGATTTTAATGTTAATGGGTCTGGGGAAGATGCCAGGCAACCGAAAACATTTGCCACAAAACAAACGTGAAGGAAATACAGCTCAGGGTGGGAAGTTTCACAATCCACTTACAACTGCAGAGAACAAGCACCATTCTCTACAGGGAATTACAGAGGGAGCTGAACAAAAAAAAAAAAAAAGATTTTAAGAAGTGGCAAGTAACAAGCAACTCTGCCACAGGAGTTACTTCCTGTACATTAAGCAGCAATAAAACATTAATTCTACTATAGTAAAAATGCTGACTATAAACTCCAGCAAGGTCTCAGCAGAAATACAAAGCAGTTGCAGTCAGCAGGATCTGTTCTGTGCAAGAATTACCACTTATGGCTAGCCAAAAACAGAAATAAAATACCCAAGGAAGACAAAAGCAATGGAAACCAGGTTATGAAGGAGTCCCTCAGAAAAAAGGCAACAAAGATCATTTCATCCCACGTACTTAAAGCACTCATCCCAGCTGCTCTCTCCCTATGCCATGAACAACTAAACCACACAGCATCAGCTTTCATATTAGGATCTAGCAATGTCACTGTACCTTGACACATCCAACAGACCTACAGTAACTACAGCATTTTTGACCAAGTCAGGGTCATGATTTCTGAAGGAAAATGTAAACAACATCAGCACGCAGCACAGCTTGTGTTAAATGTGAAGCCAGTGGCACACCAGGCTCCTCAGCGCATGATCAACCAACAGCTCTGCAGCAACTCTAGCAAAACCCCCTTTCACACAAGACAAGCATGTCTTACACTCAGCAAACAAACTCAGTATCACAATACAAAATGGAGGGTGGGACTTTGAATCTCAATCACCAAATATTCTGGATGCCCACTTCTCATTCATTTGCATTAGGACTGTGTGCAATGGTCTATTTACGAGACTCACAAAATAGATGAAAAGTTTGAGTAAAGCTGCACAGACACAGAGGTTACTCAAGGAGATATTTCTGTCTGGATGGAGACTTGCCTCCCAGACCTGTTAAGGACACATAGAATACTTATTCCATGATTCTACAATTCTAAGATCATCTAGTTCCAACCCCCCTGACATGGGCAGGGACACCTTACACTGAACCGTGACATCCAAGGCTCTGTCCAACCTGGCCTTGAACACTGCCAGGGATGGAGCATTCACAACTTCCCTGGGCAACCCATTCCAGTGCCTCACCACCCTAACAGGAAAGAATTTCCTCCTTATATCCAATCTAGACTTCCCCTGTTTAAGTTTTAACTCATTACCCCTTGTCCTATCACTGCAGTCCCTAATGAAGAGCCCATCCCCGGCATTCCCATAGGCCCCCCTTCAGATACTGGAAGGCTGCTATAAGGTCTCCACACAGCTTTCTCTTCTCCAGGATGAACAGCCCCAACTTCCTCAGCCTGTCTTCATATGGGAGGTGCTCCAGTCCCCTAATCATCCTCGTGGCCCTCCTCTGCACTTGCTCCATCAGTTCCATGTCCTTTTTATGTTGAGGACACCAGAACTGCACACAATACTCCAGGTGAGGTCTCACAAGAGCAGAGTAGAGGGGCAGGATCACCTCCTTCGACCTGCTGGTCACGCTCCTTTTGATGCAGCCCAGGATACGGTTGGCTTTCTGGGCTGCGAGCGCACACTGAAGCCTGCTCATGTTCGTTTTGTCACTGACCAACACCCCCAAGTCCTTCTCCACAGGGCTGCTCTGAATCTCTTCTCAGCCCAACCTGTAGCTGTGCCTGGGATTGCTCTGACCCAGGTGTAGGACCTTGCACTTGGCATGGTTAAACTTCATGAGGTTGGCATCAGCCCACCTCACAAGCGTGTCAAGATCCCTCTGGATGGCATTCCTTCCCTCCAGCGTATCAACCGACCCACACAGCTTGGTGTCATCGGCAAACTTGCTGAGGGTGCACTCAATCCCACTGTTCATACCGCTGACAGAGCACTCTCCTGTGCAGTCTTTGGGTAACACCAAATTTTAGTTTTGCACAGTCTTTACATTTGCTCGTCTGCCTGCACCTAAAGACCAGCAAGAGCACACCCTCCTCTTCCTTCAAAATGAAGGGGTGAAGTAGCTCCAACAGGTGCAGAAATAAAAGGAAAAATGGTGAGGAGAAAGAGTCTTCATGCTGTACCTTTGAGTAACAACTAAACTAAATCTATTTCTCCAATGAGGAATCAGTGTATCAACATTGAGAGGATGCTGGCCAAAAGAGAATCTCATTTCTGCAATTTGCAGGAGTGTGGAGAAAATACTGTCCCAAGCAATTTAACCCTTCAGAAAGCAGCAGCAAAACACAGACACAACCAACTGCAAAATATCATCTTTCTCTTCAGCAACAACAAATAAGCTACAGAGAGTATCAGTCTCTCTACCATTTACAAAATAAACCATCTATTTATCCAAACAAAGGCTCAATCCAGTGTTTTGCAAAGGAAACAAAGAGATGACAGAAAAAGAGCATGGATTTTCTAACAGCAGAGAATGAAACAGAAGAGAAAGACTTTATTTCTCTTAAATACAACAAATTAGCACCCACAGAAAAATAAGGACATTCTCCCATATCCCTAAAGGTTTAAAAGCAAAAATAATCTTTAAGTCTAAGTGTTTCAGTATAAATACCTTTCAGTTATCAATTGCTGAATAAATTATCTGTGTACACAAACCTTACCTTTGAAAGCTAAAATTCATCATTAAAACTTACTCACTTTGTGTCCTCTGAAGTTATTTCTATCTTTAAAATCAGGGTAATTTTTAAACCATGAGATTAATTTTAAGCATAAGTATTAAGCTAAAGAGAAAAAAAAGCAATTAAAAGAGTTTTTCATAGAACATTTGACATCATACTGCCTGTATTTAAAAAATGTTTATTTAAGAAATTGTAGGAATGACATTCTGAAGTCTATTACAAGACATTCTTTTATAATTTATTCATCATATAGTACCAATTAAGCATTAATACTTGTCATTATAATGAAATTGTGTCTAAGTGTTGTAGGAGGATCATCTTTACCACAGCAAAAGAGTTTAAAATCCAGCTTACTTCATGAGACTACTACTAATGAACTATTACAAACTTCTGTGACTCCATTAATGCTATTAATTCCCTCTGCCCCTCAAGAGAGTAGCATAGACACACCTGACCTTCCTTCCAGAAGAAGGCTAAGTAAAGTGTAGTTCCCTTTTACAGGGAACTACTCCAATGGTCAAATCAAGAAAATGTCCACTTGCTCAGCCAACACCCTCTTCCAGAAGAAATCTCCATTCCACTACCCCCCACTTCAGGCTGATTTGCAGGAATTGCTTTGAAAAGTTAAGCATGCTTACCCATGTGACCAGCTACTAAATATATTGGTTATCTACCTCCAGATTTTCTTTAAAAGACTATTTGAAAGAAAACAATACTGAAAACAACAGATCACGTTCTCCACCAGAGACGTAAATGGATTCACCGTGCTCATGAGTTGTCAGTAGAGAGACTGGAAAATACAAGCATTATTTCCTCTTTTCTGGATGCAGTTGTTACACAGATGCCGTAGATGCTTGTAGAAGGGTTGATATGTCTCATTTAATTAAAGACATACACACACATTGTATTACAACAGTATATACCTCTCTGCTCTGCCAACCGAGACGGAACAACTGGGCTTGCCCACATGTTGCCAAGACTGCAAATGTTTTACAAAATCATGCTACAAAACCACATAGCAGCACTTCTGGAATTACCTGGCAGACAGCTGCTTCAGACAGGCCTCTCTGACCAGGTGGGGAACTCAACCCATTGCCATGACATTCTTCATACCTCGGTTAGCGTGCATGCCACGAAAACCCAGTTATTCTTTAACCCATATGGGAGTACCTCTAAAGCAGCAAGACAAGTCTAAAGGCAACAAGTCAGCTTCTGGAAGGGCAGGTAGGAAGCTGCGGTTTAATCTTCCCATACACACAGTCTGCAGACCAAGAGAGAAATATTCCCCGCCCTCAGCAAACAGACCTGATACCTTTCAGAACTTTTTAAAGAGCCATTGTAAAAAATACAGCACCGTACTTGAGACTGCTGTAACAAACTAAAAAATAACAAAGATTAATACAACTAGCACCCTGAAGAGAAAAGCTCTATCAATTTTAACGAAATATTCATTGAACAACTTGTAAAACCAAATATTTCAGAAGCTAAAATCTGATTATGGTACTAAAATTCACAGAAACTTCCTGAACTGGGAGAAATACAAATGCAATACTTTATTGACAAACACAACTTAACAAAACAAAATTTTTACACTGTAAATTCAATGCAGGCATGCTTTTATTGGTCACTTTTATGGTCACTTATTTTCAAAGACATTGGAACGTACCATCCTAATTTTTTGTCTCTTCCCCCCAGATTAGCAGCATAAGAACCGTTTTTGTATTCATACGCTTATACAATGGAAAGACATACTTTCTACCCAAGATTAAGTCCAGAGGTGCTCTTCTCAGCCCGCTAGGCTAGTCTGTCAAAGCTGAGGAATTTCTGTCAGCCTCAGTTTTCGGTAAGGAAAATGTTCATTGCAACTACAGTTAGTCTTTACTATTCTCTATGACTGAGTTTGACTGCCAAATGGGGACAGGCATCCACTACTTGACAGTGGTGGTATACATCCTTCTAAAAACCATGTACTTGAAGCAACAGAACACCGGTACAACATGAACTGCAATTAATAGCAGGCATAATACATATTTTTACTCCACTGTAAATTCTGGCACTCACCAAGAAAAGTAACATTTTTTTTAGCAGCCTCAGTATGGTAACAGCAGACTCCCTCCACTTAGCATCCACAAAGTGCAAGGAGATATTTGTCTTCTAAGATACAACAGCTCCCACCATGTCTCCTGTATAGGGCAAACCATACTTTACCTAGCATAGGTTTTGGTCATGGGGTCTTTTTGATTGTTATTTTGGAGTGCTGGAGTTTTTGTTACTTATTTTGGGTTGGGGTTCTTTTTTGGTTTTAAACTTTTAAGTTGTTCAAGTAGGGATCTACCCAGACACGTAGCAATCACTTCTCCATTTCCCCTAGTGACACGTAGCAATCACTTCTCCATTTCCCCTAGTGCTGACTGGTCCATGGATTTAAATCCTGTTATATGAGATATGACCATGTCTGCATAAATCTCTTGTGCCTTGGATCTCACAGATTCCCCATCTTGGATAGATGCTTCATAATTGATGAGCGGGGAATTCAAGAGCAGAGTAAGTTTCAATTACCTCACAAGAAATACAGGACTACTGTATATAATAGATTTTTTTGATTGTGCTCTAAAGGTTCTCCAGCACCAGCCAAGTATATTATTTAGTGAGTCATGTTGATATACCATACATTCAGCATCTCAATAATTGAGGCACCCTGCCCAGTTAAGAACCACTTCAAAGTCCCATTGAAGCCAGGCTCAATGACTCTAATTAGTCGGCATGAAATAAATCAGCAATGCTGAATAGCACAAAAGCTGTTCTGCTTCAGGTAATGTGTATCATTCATAGAGACAGCTGTGCCTTTCCATTCAAGGGTATCAAACCATTTTTAAATATAAAATGTTTGTAGAGTTAAGACCTTGATAAATTACATTTCATCAATTACCTCAAAATAGCCAAAGAGAGGAATTAGAATAATTCCTTAGCATTTGTTGTTTATTTTGGATAGAAAATGAAAAGATAATTGTTTTTTTCTTTTTAAATATCAACTGTGTTTCAAGCAATTTACAAACATTTGGATTGTTTTAAAATTAAATTACCTTAAATTGCCAGATTTACAGTGTTAGAGAAAAAGATAATGTGCAAAAAGGTTTGAGAGCTTATTAAAACCTGAAACATTCACAGCATTAAAAGAGCCCAAACAGAGCTCAGTGTTTTGCAACATGGCATTAAAGAACAAATGGAAAAAAATGTAATGCCACATAGGAACAGGGACACCACTACAGCTTTCCACCTCTTCAAACACATCAGACATTCAGAGCTTCGTTAACACCGCACATGTCACAAACAGATAGATTTACACATTCTAAATGTCAAAAAGAGAGGATTTATTTTAAGTAGTACCTGACATACAACTCTGGCTAAAAAAAAAAAAAAAAAAAAGAAGAGAAAGAGAAGGCCAAAGCTGTTCCTGTCCGGTCAAAGTAAGGCCAAGAACCACATTCCTGTTTGTGGAGAAATATTTATTGTCCAAACCCAAAATTATTTTACATTTGTTAACATTTTGATGTATCTGGGCTTACATCTTACAGCTCTAGCAAAAGTAATTACAATAAAGAAAACAAAAATGTTTAGTTAAGCTAGATTAATTAAAATCAAACCTTAACACAGCCAATCAAGTAAAAAAGTGAAGTCTGGCTGCACAGGGTGTCTTCCACAAGATTTGGAACTAATTGTGTACATAATTTGCTAAACAACGCCTCACAGTAAGCCATTTTTCTCATCGTCAGGTTTTCCTCACTATCATTCAGTGCAGAGTCACAAACCTGCTTATGGAAAAGCTTCCCCATTTTGTACTGGGTAGAGATCTACATTATCTTCGGCACTTCCTTCACCATCTAAGGCCATCCCTGTAACCATCATACCTCACCTCCCTCAGATAAAATAATATTATACCATCTATAGAGACTGGGAGCTTAAAGACAGTCAAGTTTAGTTGCATTAAATGAACCACAGTCTAAAGGCATAAATTATTCTTCTGAGAGAGAGAAAGCAGAATTATGAAACTCTTGAGTCAGTAACTTTATAAACCAAGTTATGTAATATACAGTAGTTTTCCAAAGAAAAATAAAGTACCTGCATTACCATCTACCTGAACAATGTTTTTTTCTACCTAAACTGTAAAGTTTTACAACTGCTGAAAATTAAAAACCTTTTAATTTTGCCTTCAAAGTAAAAACCTTTTTTCTAAACCTGTGAGGAAGCAAGCCTTTGTCACTGCTAAAAGGTAACACTTCATCAGTAGCTGAGGGTTATAAAGCATAAATCAACACTGTCTCAATACCATATGAATGTTGAATGATTTTTCTATGGACCACCATATTTTATAATTACATGATGGCCCTATCTTATAGTTACTTGTATGTTTATTCTAAGATGAGCTTATGAATTTATAATTTCTGAAATGTAAACATTTCAGAAGAAACACTGTGCTGATGAAGCAGCACAGCCCATTATCCTTATTCTTTGTACAGGTATCATATTCCTTAGTTTGAATCTTCATTATCAAATTTATTTATTAAACTTACTTTTATTACAGGAAGATAAATTTTTTTAGCAATAAAAATAAGCAAAAGTTTAGCATCTTTATCCTGCAATAGTCTCTGAAGAAAAACAGAAACAGGATTCACAGCCAGAAAAATCTTTATCTTAACTTCTCACAGAAATGTTTTTACAGTAATTATATTGAAAGAATATTCCAGTCCTCTGAGCTACAAAAACAGTGACTTGTGCTAAAGAAAGCTCACTTTTCAGCAAGAAGTACTGAAGATGCATGAAGTGACAAAAAAAAAAAAAAATAATCTAACATTTTCATCATGCAAAAAAAAGGAAGTTAGGAGGGACATTGGTCTTGCTTGACTAGTAGTGACAAATATGTCATTAGCATGGCCATCAAGAAAAAAAACGCTTAGTCAATGGGATTAAGCCTTTCTGGTGTATTTTGAAATAAATATATTCCAGCCTTTACAACAAAGAAATACATTGGTAATTCTGTGCCGCCCCTCAATGTCACCAGCAGATTGGCCACGCTCCTAGAAAAACTTTCAGTGTATCAAAGCAAGTGAAAAAGACAAACCAAGAAACAGCGCTAAATGCAACCAACAGAGAGGCTATATGTTTTGTTTCCAGGTTAAGGTTTTAAATATGATCTCATTTATTAATACCCTTACAGGTTTGCCAGAGCTTACTGCTCATTCACTTTGTTCATTTATTTTAACTCTGCAACATGAGTCCTCTTAGTATTGGAAACCATCTGAACAGCAACTTCTTCTGTTCAAATGAAAAGTGATACATCAACTTAACACTAGTTCTGCTTTGTCTCCCCCTGTCCTCCTTCAGGATCTGACCAAAATAACACACAGCTTCTTTCAGAATCCCAGCAGAATAACTGAATGTTATACAGAATAGTACGCAAAACTAATTTAAAGAAAATATGATACTAATTTGTGGCAAGAAATAGAAATACCTGAAAGAACAATCAATGAAATTGAGTAAAATCTTAGACTTCATAAGGTTGCCAGTGTGCTAATTATTCATTTACCTTGTAATCTTTACATATTTACAAAAAAAAATAGTATTAGATGGATTATCCATAGTAATCTGAAAGTGATCTTTCAGACAACTGAATTTGTTCAGCATTGTTAGGATAGACTTCCAACACAACCATTTAAACAGATCTCTCTCCTACTGAATAAAGTTTCGAGTCTGCACCCCTGCAGCTAGAATAACAGATGACTAGACTCAGACTACGAAATGATCAGTTTAGTGCTGGTAAAAATACATTTAACACTTTCAGGGAATTATCTGGAATCAAATTTTCAAGTTAATTTCCTTACATCAAATCAACATCAGTTCATGTAAACAGAAAATTTTTCCACTGCCTATTTGCTTCAGCAAATTATATTCACCCAGACTGATCTATGATGCAAGTGATATTCTGCCTACGTAAAGCAAGGCTTACACAGGCATCCCAATGGATCAACTTTTCTAATGCTGCATCTGTGTGACAGTGTCCAATCTCTCAGATTTCTTCCCTATGCCAAAGTTTACATCCACAATACACAGTTCAGCAGTTTGGGGGAACAGTGCATATACCACACCTTTCACCTCTAAGCTGCATTACAGAAAGAGGTACTGGGGTTGCGTTGTATGTCAGGGAGTGCACTGACTGCCTTGAACTCAATGTTGTGAGTGAGAAGGCTGAATTTTTGTGGGTGAAGATGAGGTGAAAGGCCAACCAAGCAGATATCCTGGTAGAAGTCTGTCACAGACCACCCAGCCAGGATTAAGCAACGGATGAAGCATTCTTCAAACAGCTGGGAGTAGTTTCATGATCGCTTCCCCTTTTCCTCATGGGGGACTTCAGTCTACCAGAAGTCTGCTGGAAGTACAAGACAGAAGAGAAGAAACAATCCAGGAGGTTCTTGGAAGGTGTGTAAGATAACTTCCTAACCCAGCTGGTTAGTAAGCCAACCAGGGGAGATGCGTGGCTGGATTTGCTGTTCACAAACAGAGAAGGACTGGTGGGTGATGCGATGACTGTCTTGGGCAAAGTGATCACAAAACGATGGAATTTTCAGTCCTTGGAGAGGGCAGGAAAAAGGTCAGCAAAACCTTCACCTTAGAATTCCAGAGAGCTGACTTTCACCTTTTTAAGATGCTGGTTGGCAGAATGCCTTGAGAAACATTACTAAAGGACAAAGGGGTCCAGGAAGAGAATTCATCACCCATGGCAGAAGAGAATGTCACCCCATGAGAAGTACAAGGATGTTGTCATGTAGAGAGACAGTTAGAAGGCAAAGGCATAGATACAATTAAGTCTGGCCACTGCCATAAAGATAATAAAAAGTAGTTTTACAAATGTATTAGTAATAACAGGAGGGCCAAGGAGAACCTCCATCCTCTACTGGATACTTGAGGGAGCCTAGTAACTGAGGATGAGAAAAAAGCTGAGAAAATAATGCTGCCTTTTTATTCAGTCTTCAATAGCCACATGAGCCATCCTCAGGGTACTCAGTTCCCCAAGATGGACGGCAGAGACAGGGAGCTGACTGAAGTCCCATAATTCAGGAAGAAATGGTTAGTGACTTCCTGCTCTTCTTAGACTTACACAAGTGTATAACCTACTTGATTCTGTGATTCTAAAGGAATGCATTATTTCTCACACTAGAGCTGCGAAGTCTTTACAACTGCTCAAGGAAAACAAACTCAGGTGGAACAATCCCTGGGCAGACCTATGAAACTTCTGTTACTACACATTCACAGTATAAACAACCAACTACACCTTGTTTTGGCAGAACATCTTCATATGTGCTGAAGCATGTACATGAAAGAACCTGATGATAGCCCAAGTTAACAAATAACAAATAAATAAATAAATACATACAAATTAAAAAGGCTTCCTGGAGCCCAATGGCAAGCAGTAACAGAAGCAATGACACTATGACACATGAAAAGTAGTTATAATTAGTACCATGGAAGGGGACACAAGTCAAACCACTCATTTTTTCCCCCTATTAATTCATCCGACCCATGGAAAAAAACAGAGCAAGAAATTAACAATTACATACTCAGTAGATCACAGATGACTGTGAAATACACAAGACTGTTTATCATTTACCTCCAGCCTCAATTTTTAAAGAAACAGCTATTCAAACAGAAATAATGTAATCCTGTAAATCCCACAAGCCACTCAAAGCTTTTTTTCTAAAATACAAAAGGAAGATATAGCAAAATCTTCTCCTTTTCTTATTTAAAACAAAACCATGAACAACTTTTGTTACTGCTTTGACCCAATACCTACTGCATAAGGGTCTCCTGCAGGGAGACACACACCAGTAAGCTCCCCTACCTGCTCACACCCCAGCCAAGCCAACCATGCAGCATGACCCACACATGCAGCACCCCAGGACCAAAGCACTGAGGAAGCATAATGGCATCTTGGTGACTGAGTTTCTCTGTTTGTATTTTTCTGGTTTGGTTTAGTTTAAGTGTTTTTCCAGTACTTAACTGCTCACAGATGGGATATTTGTGGGGAACTTATGCAACACCCCACAGAGACCCCATAAGACTCCCATAAGCTTTAGTTACGTAAGGAGAAATACATGCAATGGTTCACTGGTGAACAGATGCTCATTGCTGTCTGCATGTAGGAAACATTACTGCACTATTTCAGTGTTACTGTAGCAAATCTTACAGGAAAGGAAGGTGATTTTGTTTTTAAACAAGCTGTCTTTGCTCACACACTCTCACTTTCATACCTAAATACTCATCACCAAATTCAAAACACATAGGTCTGAGCAGCGGTGAGGCTGCAGGGTCAGTGTGTCACTGGCACCCATCCAGGGCCCCCCATGATGATTTGGGAGCCTAAGAACTCTCAGGATGAGTCCTCTCCTTCTGCCAGGATGGCAGCCATGGGCAGCTCTGGGTGCACTTTCTGCAGCCATCAGGAGCTACCAGGGATCAGTCTTTTCATCTTGAGGACAATCAGGACTTAATCTCTGTCCTCTGCCTCTTTACCTGGGTCTCAGGAAAAGCTTCAAGTAGATCTGTTCATTCCTATAGCCTCTTTCCTGCAATTTAACCCTCCTGGTTCTTCCACACACGTAAGTTTCCTAACCAGATCACCTTTAAGACTAGTACTGCAATCCTCTACACAGGCAATAGGAGGGATCAGACCCTACTGATTTATTCCCACTACATCGCACTACATGGCTAGTACAGGAGACTATGGGAGGATACCTTCTGAAAAAAATAAAACCCATTCTAAGTGAGCATGCAACAAACAGACTTTTACAGAATTTTCTTCCTAATCCCTTTGCTTAGCAGGCACCCTAAAGTATTAGGACATATTTTCTGGTTTAATCCCATCTAAGAAAACATTTTCTCGTACTTAAGAGTTTTTAAGGCCTAGTAATCTTTTTGCACTCCAAATTTTTACACAAGTTTATCACCAGTTACTTATCCCTCATATAAAGAAGTTAATCACCCTTTTTTTATAAGGGGTGAGGGGTCTTAATGTTTTAAGGTCCATTATTTTGTTCCAGAGAAGTATCAGCCAGGCACAAGAGAGCAGAGGCTTCCACAATCACACACAAAGCTGACTCCTACTGCATTCACAGCTTGCAGCCTATGTATTTTGCTGCTTTTGCTTCTCATCTCACATTAAGGGAACAGAGGTCTGAAATGCAGGACAATGCATTACACTGGAGGAAGAGCAGCAACTTTATATTGGAAGTTTTATCACCATCTGCAAATTTACAATTCCTAGCTATATAGGTATTCCAGTTTGCTTAACTCCTTTTCCAAGCATTCCTTGATGAAATTCAGAATCAGCCTTCCAGCTGAACTGATTTCTTGTGCAAGCTAGCTGACGCATTTATTTAGTAGCTTTAGTGAAGCCCTAGGCACAGTGACAGCATTAATAATACACAAAGTAAAGCCCAACATGCTCAAGAACTACCACAGGTTAATAAAGAAAGAAAATAATTTGAAGGGAGGGGAATGTTGGTTTTGGGGTTCCCAACCCCCCCTTCTTTTTTAAGAAACATATACAGTCTTCATAGGCAGGATAAGGAAGCTCCTTATTTTTCCCCTCGATGTGCGCATATTTAGCCATAAATTAGCTAAAATATACACGGCATGTTCTATTCAAACACTCCCATAAAACTGCATATGCTTCTGTTAGTTCAGATTTAGAGAAATGAACTACCTGAATTTCAGTTCTAAAGTTTATTCATTCTCTATGATCTCTGATAATTTTGCTCATAACTCATAAAGCAGAGAGGAGGTCATACAAACCCTGTCAAAATGTAACTGGAAGCAACAGCCTGAATTCATTAGTCCAATAAATTTTGAATTTAACACTATAATACAACACAAGCAGTAACAAGTATCCTTACCAAGCTCAAACATCTCTATGTTCTTCCACATGTAGCATGGCTTACCCTCTACACTAGATAAAAGGAATCCTGACCTTCTCTACCCCCACCTCTGCCTCATAAAGAACAATTTATCTAACACTTCTCAGCAAAGTTCACATTGTACGGTCATTCCAGTAGTATTCATTCAGTGAGGTCAGGGGTAATCTTCTTGCGGGTGGTAGGAAGACTTTCTAGTGTACTACCATTTAACACTCATTTAAAGAAGAAAGAAGAAAAAGCTGTCAGCCTGTTTCATTTCTCATTGATGTCTAGACACTAAAAATCAAAATGGACATAATTCTTCACTTAAAGTAAAACCATATATAAAGTGTTCTGGACAGCTATAAAGGAATATGTATCTTCTTTTTTCCCTTTCATTATATTAGTAAAGAAAAAGGAGAAATGATTTTATACGCAGACCATGTAACATATCACCTAATTCACAGGATTTCATATTTGCTTTATGACTTACACTCATTGCGAAATTAACCTTAAAATAACACAACATAATTTTTTTAGTTATATTGTGGTATTCCTCTAGCCATGATCATGTAAATTTCAACTAAAGCTGCGAACAGAGGGGTTAAGCACACAGTAAAAATGTTAGTCTTGGTGATCCCCATATCACAGTGTTCCTCAGGTTTATTTGCCACAAGATCCCACTGAGCACAGAAATCACTGGCAAATAAGCAGTATTTTTTTTCTGAATTGCACAATGGAACCAGCCTACACACAGCACACATACCAGCTGATAAAGCTCGTCATTGAATCAGCCATTTCAAAAGGTATTTTAGTATTTTTATGCTAGTTTTTAAACACCTGAACATTATATGACCATCTCAACATACAAACTTCTCTTTCCCCATAATGTGCAATGCAATTTTTTCTGATTTTAAAAGTATTTACAAACTAAATAGGAACACCTGCTATTAAACTGAAGTGCCTAAGAGCATTAGGCAGTATATATACAGTCACTCTTCCCTTAGATCTTTCACTTGAACAATGAAAGATTATTTACGGATGCAAACAAAATACCCAGTAAAAACCAAAATATAATAATTTCCAGTAGATTTAAAAGCTTGTTCCTTACTTAGCCTCCTAATGTCTTCTCTGAGCTAATCCAGCTCTACTAGCAAACACTTAGTAATGATCTACTAGTCATTAATACCCGTGGTGAGTTGACACTGGCTGGATGCCAGGTGCCCACCAAAGGCAGTCTACCACTGCCCTCCTGAGCTGGACAGGGGAGAGAAAATATAACAAAAGGCTTGTGGGTTGGGATAAGGACAGATATAAATCTGTCACCAATTCTATCACAGGCAAAACAGACTCCACTTGGGGAAGTCAGTTTAATTTATCATCAATAAAATCAGAGTAGGATAATGAGGAATAAACAAATCTTGAATAACACCTTTCCCCTGCCTCTTTTTCTTAGGCTCATTTTCTCTACCTCCTCCCTCCAGTGGCACAGGCGAACATGGAATGGAGGCTGCAGTCAGTTCATCTCATGCTGTCTCTGCTGCTTCTTTCTCCTCAGGGGAGGACTCCTCACACTCTTCCCCAGCTCCAGTGTGGGGCCCCTCCCACAGGAGACAGTCCTCCACCAACTTCTCGAATGTGAGTCCTTCCCATGGGCTGCAGCTCATGAACTGCTCCAGCGTGCGTCCCTCCCATGGTAGCAGCCCTTCAGGAACAGACTGCTCCAGCGTGGGTCCTTTCCATGGATGCAGCCCTTCAGGAACACACTGCTCCAGCGTGGGTCCCTTCCATGAGTGCAGCCCTTTGGGAACAGATGGCACCCCGTGTAGCCCCACCACAACCAAAACCTTGCCATACAAACCCAGTACACTGCCCTATGCTGACAAGGCTTATGACAAACAGCATTTCTTCCAGAATTGTAAAATGGAAAAAACTTCCCCAAAATCAGATGGAACCATGAAGTTTCCTGCTACAACAGCTAAGCCCAGCAATATGAGGTCTCCTTGCCAGGCCATATTTAAACAACAAAGTTATGCACAATCCTCCTCTGTTATTCCTGTCCTAGGTTTCTTAACCTTTTTTTTTTTATTTTTCAATCCATGAAATGTCTTTCCTCCTAATAAAACTTGACGCTTTCTTAATGTAAAAGTCATCCAGGCTTCTACAGAGACCTCCTAATAGGGGAAGGTCTAGGGAGATATATGTCAAAAGCTCTGGTCACCTTAGAGCTACATGGGTAGCACAGTCACGTTCCTTTAACTGAACGTGATCTCCTCACTATTTCATGTTATATACATAGTGAGGCTAATACATCTGGGCTCACTGTAGGTAGCAGCATACTCACAGCAGGTCAGATTTACTTTGGGTGTGCCAGAACAGCAGGATTACTTGCAGAGATGAGCTTCCACTGTGAGCAAGAACCTCGTATCCCCTCTCAGGCAAAATGCTTCTATCTTATGCTTGAAGACCACTTGTAGAACAATGCAAGAGGAAAGCCATCAGAGAAGCCAGAGTACTTCTAAAACCTGTCAATAATCTAATACACCTGGGGTAATTCACAACAAAGACCACCAGTTCAGAGAAAAACCTCACTTTATCACACCCTGAAGAGAGCACAGACCACTGGTCCTTACCGGGGAAAAGGACAAAAGGCACATTCCCTTCAGTTAAAACACATTGCTGTTTTGTTTGCAATGTGATTAAAAGACAAAGAATCCAGTTTACCCAAGTATCTACATCCTTCAACATGACAAAATATAAATTATTATTTCACTGTGTCATACTCACAGTGAAATGCACCTCAACCAACAGGCCCGGCAGAGAGCATGTGCTTCACACAGGCTTATAAAGCCTTCAAAGTACTAGCAAATTAGGATTCATATGATCCATAGACTTTCTGCTGAACATATGAAAAGGACATATTTCACACTTAGATCAGAAACCCAAGCTCCCCACGTAAGCAAAAAACCCCCAGCAAAATACAGAAACACAAGCTGGCCTTTGCTTGCTGACTCCAGCTAAGGCGCTTGACTGCACTGATGGACCATGTAATAGGCTTGCTGCTTTGATGAATATTCACTCTCACAACCCTTTGCTTCACCTTCTCAGAAAGTTTCCAGAAATACCATAAGAAGTTATTTGCAGCACAGCACCTCTGCTTGGCCAAATATTATTTGCTAGAACACTGAAGTCAGATTTTTAGAGTGGGGAGGAAACATCCGAATCTCTGTGAAATGTCACATTGAAAAGAAAAGAACAGAATAGAACACTGCTTCAAAAGGGGTTTTTTCCCATGTTAAAAATCATGTCATACACAAAATGCAATGCTTCTGCTATTGAAACAAAATGATTCGTTTACTTCTCCTATTTTATCGAAATTTCAGTAACCATACATCTCGTAAATAACGTTTCATTCCTTTTCAGCACTTGTATATTTAGTAAGCTCAAATATCACAAGTTAATATCTGGTAAAGATCATCTCAATTTAGGAAAGGTTGGGGGTTGAGAATGCATAAATCTGTCTAAAGGTATACTTGAAAATTCATATTGACATGTGAATGTGAGTTTACCCTGTGCACACCAGAATAGCTTGGCTCCATCACCTAGACACCTGAGAAATCACACACTTCTAAATAACAGCAAGCAGATGGGGTAATTTCTATTTTCCAAAAATTAGCTGTAAATGCTTATTAAAGCCTATAATAACATACTACTTAATGGTTTTCCTCAAACTTCAAGATAAATATGACATTAAATGAAAGGACACATTTTAATTTAACATTTAGAAACTAATTTTCACTAATTTTAACTGACTTCTGAACAGTGTCTCAACTGGATGCAAATAGTTGGCGTTTATCGGCAAGTGTTGTTCCTGCATCATAGATACACTCATCTGAGACTGAAAAAATACACTCCATCTCCTCATAAAGTGGAAGCAGCTGCAATGACAACTGATTTTTGGCAATATCAGTCCCCATCTCCTTGTAGGTACCAGAAGCAGCCTCAATCACATATTAAAACTAATTAACAAATCCAATAAACTGCACCATATTAAGTACAAATGCCAGCTTCATCAGTGAGAGCAAACATCTAACTCTTACACTGCATCTCCATGGCAATTTTGAAAGCGTTTTATGAAAGGAGGTGAACAGATTTGTCCATACATCTCAGATCTGCACATGGACCTTTCAGTCCATCTTTTTTTATTTCATTGCAAAGGCAGGCTCAACACATTAGGCTATGGTATTAAAACAGAACTAATTACTGCAGGGGCATCACAGATCAGCAGATATCACAGTACTGAAAATAAGATTCCATCTTTAGGCAATGCTGCAGAATAGGATATTTGGACATTTTCCTCCATAAATTCGTGCTAAGCAGACAACTTCCTGCTTTCAGGACAGCACTCTGTGATCGAGCCCCTAGAACAGGAGCCTGAAGAGTGAAAGCTGTAACAGCAGCATTACCAGTACAACACGGGACACAGACAAATCCCTTTCATGTGACTTTCTTGCCCTCTGTAGTTGGGATTTTTGAGAAGAACAGAGTAGAGTAGATCAGGAGGAATAAAACACAAAGTATCTTCTTCAGAAGGTCTGAAACAGACCACATCCTGAAATACCTGAAGATGATGACTTTTGGTCAGCCAGCACAGAGTACTGCAAAAGCATGTTAAAAATGAGCAGTCCACTGTACACCAAGACATCCGCTAACAGCAACAAAAAGCCTGCTGAGACTTTTTCTTCCTCCCACTGTGGAGGGAATTATGCTGCAAGAAAAAACTGTAACATCAGGACACGGATGCAGTAAGTCTTGAAACCTTAGAGCGTGGGAAGCTGGAAAAGGAAGACCTTTTCTAAACCAGTGGCAGCAGTTGGGATGATCCCATGCAGAAGAGGCCAAAGAGCCCGTCATGCTGCCCAGTGAGGAGAACCAACGGCTGGAGTTTCTACAAGGAGACAAAAAAAATAAAGGCTACACCCTTTCCCAGTAATGGACTTGAGGACAGCCACTGGTTTTTCTTCCTCTTAGGTCAGCAACAGCACACATAACCCTCACTAACCAAAAAAGCACCATCCAATGGAATGTTTAAATTAAGCAAATGTGGCTCATTTGCAGGACTAGCTTCTTCTTGATTCAAGCTGTACTCAGTTTATCAGTAGCACCACCACCACAAACAGTCGCTTGTTCTCCTTGTAGGAATCAGGCAAAACAGCAGACTACACAGCACAAAAAAGGCTCCTAAATTCATATTTTACTTTGCTAATTATCAAGGGGTAGAGCCTCTCAAAGCAAGCCAAGCAGCCTGACAGCCTTCCTGTGCCAAATTATTCCTACAAAATAATGACAATAAATCCTACTGGATCATGTAATAGTAAACCTAAGCTTCCTAATGGAAAGTGCTGTAATGCTGTCCCAAGTCAGCAGACAGAAAGCTGAATTAATCTCCACCGTTACACACAGGCTTGTTAAACCACAGCAGAGTGAAAACAAAAAGACCATGTTATTATCACTCAGCTCTGCCACTGAGAGCCCAGTGGGGAGCCACGCCACCTCGCATGAACCACGCATATTTCACAGTGCTGCTGTTGGCAAGACCCTGTGAAGAGCATCTGAAACAAGCAGTGCAGTTATTCTCAAGCTAAATGGATGCCAGAAACGCCATGCAGAGGATGAAAGGACAGCAAAAGAAATTTGCACCTCTCTTTTCCTCTGACAGAGCTAGCAGGTGGAAGAGACAGATTCGTTACTCTCCATCCTGGTATCTGCAGCAGCATGGAGGTTTTGGCCAAACTGGGAAACAACCTCTCCTATCACATACACTGCAAACTGGGCCTGAAAGCACGGAAGAGCCCTCTCACTGCCCAAAGACAGAGAGGCGAGTTAAGGACTTCTCCTCCACTTCCAAAGATCAATTCTTGGAGCATTAAATGCCAAAAAACAAAAGCTGCATAAAATGGAGCAAAGCCATTTTACAGGCGATATCCTTACAGCATATACATGTGAAGAGACTTTATAGAACAATGACCTAGACAGATATTTAACTAGCAGGTGGTTAGCACACATCTGGGAGACAGACAAAGCACTATTAATCTCAAAGAAAAATAATACAGCCTGATAATGTGACATCTGGCCATGCTCAATAAAACACTGTAAAACATTTATTCTCCTCTATTTGCTAAGTAAGCAATGAATCTTTTAATTATCCACATCAAAACCAGGTTCAAAAGATGACAATGAAAACATCTGGGAAAGACTATTTTATGCTCAGTGTAAAAGGTAGTGCTTGTGGACCTGATTCTGTCCATGTTTATCAAGTTTCCCCCTTGAACTCAATGGCTATCTGTGCACAGGAGAGAGCACATTTGTATAAGTAGGATTCTGAAAGTGAAAATAAAGTTCTACCAGCGTCATTTTTAATCATGTTTAAATCTGGCTTTGTGCTTTTATTCCCTTCTGGAGCATTTCTGAGTTATTTGCCCGTTCTTAATCCATTCAAAGAAGAAAAGGTCATAACATGTCTTTCAAAAAAAATTAGACATGATGATTCTGCAACTGCACACTTCAAGTGCCTATGTAGAATTAGGTATCTTTGGACACCAAGAACATAAGCATTAATTATTGTGAAGATAGAACCAGTTTTTCTTAGACTAAGCTAAAAAAAAAAAAAACCAAAAAAACCCTCCAAAAAAAAAAGCAACAACAAAAAAAAAACGAATGCCCCACTCTAATAAAGATAACATGCCTTTCTGAACTAGTCTGGGCTCCACTAATAACCAAGTAAGTTGCATTAATGGGTGCTTATTTACAACTAACAAATGGATTATTTAAACAGCTTGCACCACAATTCAAGTTACTTTTCATAGCATCTAATATGCTTCATGATGAACTTTCTACTACATTTATGAATGCCAACAAAATACTGCTTAATGTTTTCTGTAAATCAATGTATTTCACCACCTTCAGGTGACATACTCTCATGGGGTATTTTTGGAAGATGCGCATTTCGTTTGTATGAAATTATTAGACATACCATTTCACTCTGAAGTAAAGCTAGTCTTTTAACGCTAGCAGTTAATCATTAAGGCCACTACTTCTTTTGTTAAGAGTCAAGAGTGAATTTTAATAGATTTACCATAAGGAAGGATGCAGAAAGCAAACTGTCAGCAAACTGGACTGAATCTTGTCCTGATTACTTCAGCTTGGGGATGTTTCAAGACCCCTTACATAATGCTCTTTTATTTCACCTGACAATGCAATTGCCCTTTCAAGCATGATCTGTACAAATTGAGAAAGCATCTTCAGTTCCCCTTTCTGAAAACCTTATCTTCAACACAGTCTCCCCACCCCGAGAGTGACAGCTCTGGACCCAGACCATGGTGCAAAGCTGGTCCTTGCACCTTACAGAGGACATAAATCATACAGACTGCACAACCCAACAGCAGCATAAAGCACACACATCTCTCTTGGCAAAGCCCAAACTGGCTCAAGGAAAGCTACACACCATTTAAATGGCCACAATATATCCACTGCTTAAGGCAGAAGCTTCAATGACTTAGCCAAAGCCCTCACAGAATAATGCAAGAGGCAAGACAGAGAAAAAGAACTTGACCTTTTGACTAGCAGGTAAGCTGATCTATGTCCACCAGCACTGAGCCCACCAGAAAACGGTCAAAATTACTTTAAGACTTCACTTCTGCCTACAGCAAGCAGCAGACCACAGTCAATTTCTTCCAAATTCTTGAAGCAAATATTTGGGTGCACATATTACTACCAAAAAATAGTTTAAAAAAATCCACACAAAAAGAGTATATTTTAAGAGGCCAACAGCTTGACAGTCCAAACAGAGTGATTACAGGACTGTGTTCGCATCCCCTGAAAAAAAGGGATGCTATGAAAGAGTGCTTAAGTAACCAAAAGACAACTGAAGGCAATGCCGCATCTCTCCAGGCAGCTATGGAGCACTCATACACCAAAACACTGTCTGCAACACAGGAGAAATCCAGAGTAAAAATCAACTTGGAACTTTTTCTTGTGATAAAGAGCCCAATATACTTTTTAAAACCAGAACCAGTACTGCCTTTAAGCCAGGCTTCTAATTAGCCACCCATAATCGAAAAAGCAGCTGTTAAACACGGAGTATAAAAATAAGCACAGGAATCATTTTCTACTTGCACATGCATATTTCTCTCAATTAGTAATGAGATGCTCTATTTCTGAGCTCCTAGTTCACTAGAGATCTGTCACTACTATAATTGAGGGAAAAATACTGAAGCCTCATTATTATCTGATCCATTTGAATTTACAAGTGTAAAAGATTAAAAACCACCAAAAAAAAGTGACAGTTTTGGTCATTACTCTCATAGAATTACCTTGTTCTAAAATATGCATCATCATATAACAAATCGTTGCTGTGTCATTTAAAGTTGCTTAGGTTACATGGGTCAGTACTCTTCAGACAGGACAATAACTGAAACTGCCATTGTATTTTGATGAAAAACAGGATTTAAAAGACTAATGCATTCTGTCTTGGAATCAGCTGGATACAGGCACTTTAAGTGTCCATGCATTTCCTTTATTTAGGAAACCATAAAATGCACACTAGAAGCTGAAAAATTATGTTGTTTGACAAGCTCTCCATTACTCACAAGAGGTCCTATAATTCCTCAATAAACTCTTCTAATTACTGAAATTTTATTAAATGCCCACAAATGCTTCCTTTGGCAAAGTATTTACTACAGTAAATCACAAGAAATCACCCTGTCAATGAAAACATTTGTGAGGAATTTCATAACATTAAAATATCTCCACCTTAAGTGTAATACGACACTATAAATATTGTACATATATTTCATTATGCTATAAACACCTGTCATATTATTAAACAATCTACTATTAAATAAAATACTAAATGAGTAAATCAGTACAAACTGAGTTCACTACTACAGTCGTAATTCAAGTTCTTTGAGCTCAATCCCAATGTAAAAAGTCTTGGAAAAAAAAAAAAAAAAAAAAAAAAAAAAAAAAAAAAAACAGCACACACCAATTAGAGTTTGTAATTCCAGAACCTTCTTCACTACATTGGAGACGTAGGAGATTCAGACTGTTCTTCCTCACACACTGGTAAATGACATCATGATGCAGTTACTAATCAGCACCACCAAAAGTAGAATATCAGGATATAAGGATTTAACACCTGACTGATATGGCAGAAATTCATGACAGAGTGAGCTATCACTTTCTATTGCTAATTAATCTATTTCTGTCTCAAAATTGAGACACGTTACGCTAAATATAATTCTCTGTCCTCAAGAAATATAAATCCAATGGTGTGCTGTAGGAGAGATTGGAAAAGGACTGGAAAAAAGAAACTTTCATTTTGGGGTTTTAAGGTTTAACTTGAAGGTGTCTAGATTATTTAAAAAAAAAAAAGCTACTGACTAGTTTGTAACAGCTGGATTTTGTAAAAGTTATCTGTAATTTTTACTCCAATTTGAGGAAGTGATCTTTATTTCTTAAGTAATGGATTTGGACAAGAGCAAAACAGAAATATCAATCTCTTCTCTAAAACATACACACTCTCTTGCTCTTTGTAATACAGTTACAACATTCAAAATTAATAAAGTCTAATTAGCACACCTGAAGAGCCTAAATTAAGTTTCAGAAGTGCCAGTCAGGTAAGTATTTATAGCTGCTGCAGAGACACATTCTTAAATGGTAAAACCAACTATTGCCATGCTTCAAGGCTGCTCAAAACCCATGTTCTAGACAGCTGCCCAAGCCTAGATTGTACCAGTGCAAGGACGAGTTTAAGCCTCATAACACTAGTTATTTGTAGTATTGTTAAGAAACTAAGTGGCATGTACCATTTAAAGTATTCAGATATTCAGGTATTGCCAAGTACCAAAATACTTACTAAGCCTGTATGTACTGATTGTAGAGTCAGGTTTAGGAACAAGTTTTGAAGTCACCATCACAGGAAAGCATTATACAGAGTAATCCTTATGCTAAGGTGTAGAGGTGCTTGCACCAGTATCTGCAGAGAATGGAATCATTTTAAGACTACCGCACCAAAGTAGCTGAACTATTGTAGAAACTCAACACATTTATTACAGAAAAACCCACACAATTTGACACCAAGCTCTGTCTTCCTATGCTCCTCAGTCTTATCTGGTGACAACATACACACATTATGAAGAAATTCACTCCTGCTGCTTAGTGAACAATAGCAGAGATGAAACTAACTCTAGTTTCAGCAAATTTTGTTACCAGTTACACTTCTTTAGATTTCTTTCTAAAAAGAAAACTATTATGCAATAAGTTAAATAGCCAAGATTTGGAATAGACATTTATGACCATTAGTATTCTAAGACAGACCTCAAAGCAAATTGACAAAAGACCAAAAGAGGTCATCATCAAAAGCATACTTGCAGTACCTGTTACTACATATTAGCAAAGATCCTATTTAAACAAAACTCTCCCTTACACCCTCACGAAGTGGGTAGACTTAAAATCCTGGAAACAACCAGAAAAGGCAATCAAACACTATGATTTACCTTCTTGTGCTAGTTTTGAGGAATACTTAGGCAGAAAGATTAAATTCCAGTAGTTCATGAATTTCAGATGGAGAAAGAACCAGCTCCCTAGGGCTGCACATGAGATTCTGCTCGTGGTTTAAAATATTGTAAGATTCTTACATTCCAGTACCATGAAATGGAAAGAAAAAAAAAATTAAACCAGTGTTTACAGTACCTATAAATACACGATTTTCTTGGAATCATCCCAGAATCAGGGGTAGTACAAAAGTAATAGCATTAGTAATGTAACCAGTGGTACTACCATTGGTAACATAAGCATAAATATATGAGTTTCAAATTTCTTTTTCAAACAGAAGGGCAGAATATACAACAGTATACTAAACATCAGTTAGCGACTGAGAACAATTTAAACAATAACCTTTGAAATGCATTAGTTCAGTAATGAATTCACTAGTAAGGCCAGAAAATACTGTAATTTGATGTGATAGCCAACAGAATTGTTTACCAACCTTACTATTTGTCATAAATATATTAGGCATTCAATAAACGTATTAAGACCGTCATTTGGTAGTTTCATTTCTGTGGTTAACTACAACCAGTATGAAGAGTCTAAACTCATTTCTACAATCAATTTGTTTAATATTAGCCACCAACTCTCCATGTTGTTTTCTACAAAATTAAAAAGCCCTCCAACAGAAATCACTTCCTTGAGGTACTAGCAGACTGCAATCAATTTACTCCCTTCAGCTGGCAAAAGAAGATAGCTTAAGCTTCTTTATCATCTTCTGCAGGTGTGTTTTCTAGATCATGATTCACTCCAGTAAGACCCTTCTCAACACACCTGCAATATCTCAGCTGATTGCACAGAAGGGCAAGGATCCTTAAGCCTTTTTCTTTTTGAGATCATTCAACTGATTTTTAAGCTAATGCATACCATATGTTTTTATTTGGGACAGACTTACCCTCCCCCCATCTCCTTTTCCTTAATCCTCAAGTTTTGCTCTTACCTAGAAATGACATTGGATTTTCTCTGCACTCTTGTGACTAGCTTCATAAACACAACCATCTTAACTTTTGGTAAAACCAACTGACTACATTAGTTGCATCCACAAGTCTCACCATTATAACAAGTCTGTATTTTACTGGGACAACCCTTCCTCTACAGCTAGTCTTCTCACCATTTTCTCCATGTTTCCCCAGGACTCCTTAAAATGAGTATCTCAAATTAAGAACACATGCTGACTATTTTTTAAGAGAAGTTATTTGTTTGGGGTTTTTTTTCAGGCACTTAATTTTGCAATGTTCTGAAGGTGCTCTTTTGTCAGGCCATGCAATTAATTTATATTCAGTACAATTTTTGCAAATAAGTAATGATCTTGAATCACTATAAATAATGCTCTGTTAATACATATAAACTACCAAATTCAATAGGACACTATATAACTTGGGACAAACCCCACTATTTTCACTCATGCAAATAGTCCCACTGGTATCAACAGAATATTTGGAATAAATATGAACAGGGTTTGATTATGTTGACCAGAATACAAAGATTTCCCATACCTTGAGGATTGGGAGAAGCGATCCTAGGTCATACACAAAACTCCCAAATGATCATATTTTATAGAAGAAGCTTCCAAATACCTATAAAACCCTGAAAAACCTTCTCCCCAAAATACCTGAATATATAGGAATTCCTAGGAATATTTCAAACAAAAATACATTAATATATCCAGGTATTTTGGCACACTTATATGGGGACAAGAAAAGCAAATTTTGTGTCTCTGACAAGGTGCAGCAGGAACGAGTACTAGCCTCTTCTGACAGTGTCCTCTTCACCACCAACTGCAGCTGATTGGCAGTGTCACTGCTTGATACACAGTTCAACTGGCAATGTTTTGGCATGCTGCACATGTTTTAACTGCTATTAAGCAGTGCTGCTTAAAAAAATACGCCGTCTAGTTTCTCTTAAAATGGGATCACATGTCAAGAAGTCAATTACGAGTAACTTTTCAGAGAACCCCTTCCTGGAATTTCTACCCTGTACCTGTCTCCTCATCTTCCCTATTGAACACCTCCCCTCTCTTCTCCTGCCCCCTGAGTTTGGGGATTTTTATTTCAAATGCATGTGTGCCTAAAGCAGCCAGGGCTTTTGAAAACCTGGCAATAGTGAAGGGCAGAATGTTGGGCAAGACTCAAGAGTTACAAAGGAATGGGAAAATGTGTAATTTGTAGACATCTAAACTCCGCTCTTATAAGAAGCCTTGGTCAAAGAAAAAGTATTTATGTTAGTGGAAGATCTGTGTGACATTAAAAACATCACGCATTCTTCCTTTCTGGAGAAATAATGAATAAATATTAAGTATGTTTAAAAAACATATATACAAAACCAGGACTGTCAATCATACAGTTAGTGTCTAGCATTAAATAAATAAAAATAAAAAAATACCAGCACCCCAGAGTATAAAGACTTTAGAACCATAACTGAAGAAGCAGGCATTTTTAAGGCACCTGTATCACTGAGAGCAGGAACAGCCTTCAGGAACTGAACTCTGACCTGCACTTTTGATATTACCAGTACAGGACCTAAGAGCTTTGTGAACCAAAACCAGTTTTTGGCACCCTCTAGAGGTTTTGCTCCCACAGAGAAACAGCTCATATTGTCATTATTACAAAACTGGGGAGAGCTTATGATGCAGAACCAAGCCTGTAACCTATGCAGACTGGTACAAAAAGGTTTATGAGAGAATGCAAAACCAGCACATTAGAGGATTAGTTCTGGTCCCATTCTGTGTGATCAGATGGCTCATTTCATTCAGTTAACCCCAGGACTTCCGGGTACTTAAGACCACAAACTAGAAAAAAAAAAAACAAAACAAAACAAACCACAATTAATACTCCCCTGTTAAAAGACAGGCAGAATCTAGTTTCCAGTACATGACTCCAGAGCTTTCTAAAATCTAATATTTCACTTAGTTGAGAAAAATAAACCAAACCCAAAGACAGCTAGCAAAATAACAGATCACCCAACTATGCAGTACAGTAAAACAATATTCCAAACTTTTAGTGTCACATGGATTTATTTTTTATGTAAACTGCAATTAAAGTTGCATTCATGTTCTCTGAATAAAAGCAGTATTAATCATCCAATTCCCAATAATTTGCCCAGCCATTTCTCCCTTCCCACCAAACCATGTCCATGCAAAATATAAAGGGAAATGGACTCTTTATTATAAAGAAGCTTTCTGACTTTTTGATCGAGTTGATGTTAAGATGCAACTTCCTATACTATATAAAGAAGCTACCTGTTCGGATCTCAGTAGGCCATGCTTTCCAGATCCAAGACAAATAGATATTAATTCTCAAACATTAAGCATTAATTTTCTGCTATCATCACCCACCAAGACTGAAAGCAGAGGGTCCATCAAGCAGTTGTGTAGATTTATGCAACTTCTTCAAAAATATGAAAGGAAAAAAAAATAAATCAAAAAATATGCTACAATCTGAATATTAAACAGGCATTTCCCATCATCAATAATATCACAGAAATGTAAATTCCAACTGTGAAGTATTTATTTTTAAGATAGCTTGAAACTGTAAAGGCATTAATCCACAGCTTTTCAACTCGGAGTCTAGTCTTTTGCTGCAAGCATCTCCCCTTTGCTTTGTTGAGAAAGAAAATAAAAATACAGATCAGGGTGTCCATGGTATCCCAGGAACAACAGAAAAAAGCGAGCATGCTACATATACTTCTTCAGTTCCAGTATCAGAGTAATTTGAGACATAGACATCACATTATTCCAAGTAAACTGCTGCATCAGCAAATGGTGAAATGAAATGAAGACCAACTGCTAACAAAATCGTACAGCATCTGCTTCAGAGAAAACCATAATGAGATTCTTGAAATATCCTGATGATGGCTCCTCAGGGATCCAGCTATTGTGAATTTTGTATTTCAGGAGACTAGCTCTTGAATGTAGAAGCATCTCAGACAAGGCTGAATGGTGATACACAGGCACCCTTGGTGCAGGCATACGGACCATACTAGAAACCATGCAAAGCTTTGAGCTCCTTTACATCCTGTTATATCTAAGTTTTCAGGCAGTATCCGAACATTCACTTGCCATTTGCCTACCAAGAAACTTCTCCCACACACTGGACAAGCCACAGTAACCAATGCAACCGACATCCTTGCATTGATCAGCACAGAATGTTCAAGCTGAAGACCACACAGAGAGTCCTATCTGCAGAGAAACCTGTTGCCTGTTGTGTCAGAAAGCAAGTATCAGTGGAAACACTGGGGCCCATACTCAAGACTTCCCTGGTCCCGAAGCTTCCATTCCCAGTTTAAAGCCTTGTTCCTCGTTCGACATGAAGTAACAGTTAAACTGATATAACACCCCACTAATATCTTAATTTCTCTGAGACAATGCAGATGCCAAAACAGAAGTCAAAGAGCAGTTGTGAATTATCTAGAAATGCAGAACTGCACAGAGCTGTCTGGATGTGGCCTCATCAGTGCTATGTAGAAGGGAAGAGTCATTTCTCTCCCACCTCAGGGTGATGCTTTCCCTAACACAGCCCAGGAAGCTGTTGGGTTTTCTCTGACATAAGAGCATACTGCTGGCTCACGTTCATGTTGTCCACCAGGAACCGCAGAACCTTTTCTGCAAAGCTGCTTTCCAGCCAACTGGCCCCAACATGTGCTGGTGCAGGAGATTATTCCAAACCAGGTGCAAAACATGGCATTCTTCCTTCATGGACTTTACAAGGTGCCTGTCAGCTCTCTTCTCCAACCCGTTAATACGTCTTTGAACAGCAGCACAATCCTCTGGTGTGTCAGCCACTCCAAGTTTTGTATCATCTGCAAAGCTGCTGAGTGTAACTCTGCCCCATCATCCAGATCACAAATGAAGAAGTTAAACAATACAGGATGCAATATCAAGCCCTGGGGTACACCGTTTGTGCTTGGCATCCAGCTGGATTTCGTGTTGCTGTCCACAACCCTTTGAGCCCAGAAATTCAGCCATGTTTCAGCCCACATCACTGTCCATTTATCTCATCCATACATCAAGAGCTTGTCTATGGGTATGTTATGGGAGAATGTCAAAAGTCTCCCATAAAGTCATAGTAAGTTGCACATGCTGCTCTTCCTTCATCCACCACAGTGGAAGTTCATTCTTTCCACTCATTGTAGAAGGCTATGAGGCTGGTAAAGCATGTATTCTTCATAAATTGATGCTGACTACTCCCAGTCACCTTCCTGTCCTTCGTATGTTTGGGAATTATTTCCAGGAGGATTTGCTCCATCACCTTCCCAGGGACTGAGGTGAGACTGACTGGCCTGTAGTTCCCCAGAATATCCTTCTTGATGGCAGGAATGATGTCCACTTTCCTCCAGTCCTCAGGAACCTTCCCTGATCGCCACGACCTTTCAAAGATAATTAGATACTTTAAATCTCCTACAACTAGTACAAAAGTAGAATTTTTAATGTAGGTGATGGGCAGATGCCATGATAAATTGGATCTGTACTAACTCCTCCACACTTCCATAAGCAAATATACTGTTGCCTACAGGCTGATTCTGAAGCCCAAGTCAGCTTTTTATTAGCATTTGATCAGACATTCTTGCATTTGTACCAGAGTGCACACAAGGATAAAAAGGAAAGCCCTACTGTAACCATCCTAAGCCCGATAGTCACAGATCAATAATGAGATGCCACAGAATTTCATGTTACTAGTCATGACGAGTGAGTTCAGGCTCCCTGTCAGTAACAACAGCCTCTGCCCTAACTCGGGAGAAGACAGTATCCAAAACAAGCCAGCTACCAGCTGAAAACACAGGTAATGAAGCCTAGAGCAAAGCTCATGAGAGCAGGAGACAGTGATGTCAGGGAAGGGTGCTCAGCTGTGGAATAGTCTATTTGAAGAAGAAGGGAAAAAAAAAAAAGGAAGAAGAAAAAGGTTCTAAGTCTGACCATCCTCTGAGGAAAAACAAAAAAGAAAACCTATCATGAGTAAAGGAGATCAGGTACTCTGCTGTACCCACACATAGCAGCAAACAAATTTATCTTCTAGAAACTATGTTTTTTAAACTGAATTTTCTCCTGAGATTACATCTGTAGGAAATACTACTGTCATTCATATTGTATTTACCCTTCTGAGGCAAGTGGTTTGCTAACTCCACAAGTCTTGCTGATTATAATCTGACAACCTAGAGAACAATGGGTAAGAAAAGACATGATCTGAGAAGCTTCTAAAGTGTAAATGTATAAAACCACAAGGACTGAGCACCTTATGTACATGCATTTAGGATAGTGATATTTAGAATAATTAGGTATACATTTCAGTAGACCATACTATCAAGGCTGACAAGACATATATAAATGGAGCTGTGCAAAGTTGTTTCCTCCAATAAAGTACATTAATTCTGCTCAGCCATCCTTTTTTTTTAATTATTATTTTAACTGAAATAGCAGCAGCTGTACAAAAGCTACAATTAATGTTTCATGGAATTTAACAAATTTTTCTTTTCAAAGTAATATTGCATTAAATGTATTTTTGATTGTGTATTATACTACTACCTGAAAATTACTCCAGAACAATAAACACAATCTGTAATATGCCCAAAAACATTATACATTCTTGCCACCTAAGTCATTACCCATACTTGTTGAGATAATTTACTTCATTTCAAACACATGAAGCGATAAAGGCAACTTCTATCTAATAAAGCACAAAGAAAAGTCTACTGTTACCTTATGATCCACTGAGTCAAAGCCTAGGGTGCTCAGCCACCTTGGCCCCTTCCCATTTTGTTTCCTTTTGTTTCTTTTCTGTTCCGTTTTTTTGATTGTTTGTTTATCCTTACAAAAGGAATATCAAAAAAAAATTACATCGGAACATACCACTGTTGAGAAATCATCTGAAAAGCTCTGAAATTTAAGACAAACAAAAATTAGAATAGTATTTCATGTTTTGTGAGAGAAAATTGTCCAAATATTCTAGGGCTTACCTATGTTAATTATTTTCTTAAAAGAATCTTCAATTACTTCAACATCAATTTAACCCTATATGAAGAAAACAACCTATGGATATGGTAAATTCAAACATTTGTCCCTCATCTTCCTGCTCTGAGACTGCTGCTTTTGGCTTGAAACAAAAAAGGAAAGGATTGGAAAGAAATTGCTGCTTGTACAACGACAAAGCTTGAATATAAGCTGCCTGTCCACTTTTCTTAGTATGTGATGAAGCAATAACACAGGCTCTTGCTCATAAACAAGTTTAATATCATTCTTTACATACTCTGTTAACTCAGAGAGTATAAATGCCATAGTAAAGGACCAGCAGCAGAGTATTCGCTGATACTTTGCGCAGCTTCATTATTCTTGCAAAAGTAAGTTTTGGTTTTGTTCTTTAAACTTCTCATGGAGAACAGACCTAGTACATTTGACTTCATCCCCCTTACTTCCCCCACCCCCACCCCTTTTCCCCTCTCCAAATGACTTCCTTTTAACTTATTTTCATGTTTTTAAAGAAAGGACCAAAGTTCAATAATGACATTTTCTGGTTTGGGAAAAATCCTCTTGCATCTCATAAAACATGCTGTTAATTACTTGGGAAAAGTATCGTAAGAATACAAGCAACATTTAGTTTTATGCCACATGTGCACTGAGAGCAGTACAAGAGACAAGGATTTGCTTAAGCAACATGGAAAGGGTTACATGCGCTAGGGAACTCAGAGTACATAAGCAACCAGGATCCTATTTTCATGCTTGTACCTGACCTGTTTTCAGCCTCTCTAGACTTGTTTTCCCTTGTTAGCAGTTGTGTTAGCTAGGTTTCTGAGCTTTTCAGCACCAGGACCATCTGTGAGTATGTTTTGGACAGCACAGGTTCAACAAGGTTATGATCCAAGTTCAGTCATCAAAACACTGATGTAATGCAAAATAAAAAGCCACCACTATGATTACTTAGATGATTGATAAATTAACATTACAGTCTGTTACTCCATCTGCATTCTTGCATATGGTCTTTCATATATGGTACAGTTAGTGAATCCACATAACACTGTTTTCTAAACACACCCTGGGAGGGAGCTAGTTATCTACCACTTTTCATGGGGAGAGAGTGCTGAATCATAGTCCTGACTGTGGTTCTTCTGTTTGTTACTGCTTGTAAAAGGCCACGGAGTAACACAGAGGTGTTGAGCTCACTCCAAATTTCAAGGTGGAAAACCCTAGGATATTCATAACTAGCTTCAAGGTCCTGTTGTAACTTAGGTCTGAGGCCCAGTTTCACAACAAAATCAGCATACTGAAATTCAGTATCAGTAAGAAGTGAATACATTTCCACTCAAACACTGAGAAGTTTGGTTTTGTATTGGTAGAATGAGAAGAAAATCTGAAATGAGAGCTGTAAACAGGACAACTGAAGGAGTTACCTGATACTTCTACCTGCTAGCCTGCACCTAGAGGTATCAGCTTCAGACCGCAACACCACCTTTTTGCACCATAAAATTATTTAAGCTATGAAGAAGTATCCTAAACTGTAGAGGGATGCAATACATAACCCATGCACACTTATTAACAAGTGATAGTACCTACATCCTGTCAGAGAGCAGGAAAGATCCCAGATGTTTAAAATATTCTATTGAAGCCATTGATGACTGTTTCAAGACAAATCAACAAAAGTCTTTACAAAAGAGGAGGGCTGCCTGACAGGAAGAAGGAATTAAAAGAGAGACAATACTGCTATAGATGCTTTGGGTTAATATCTGAATGTCATATTAAGGTATTATTAGAAACTCTGCATTTACCTTCAAACTTCAAAAGTTTTGGAATATAAATGCTCAGAACTTAAATTGCAAGTCCCTTTTTATTCTTCTCTTCTATACATACATGAAAAAAGTGAAGATTAAAACATCAGAAACACTGCACAATGTCCTATAAATTCATTCAGCTGGGTAAGTCACCTTTTAGAAGAAGCTCTAAAATGATTCATGTGCAAAGAAGAAAAAGCTTTGTGCTGCCCTTCCTTTCCCCAACTGTTCCTGTGAAATGCAGATGTATAGCTGTGCTTCAGAAATACACTTTGTATCAAAAACCTGGTATTATGAAATAAATCACAAGTCTCTAACCCTTTCACAGAACGAGGATAGAAGTGCAAGCTTTGGATACTGAGAACACATTTAGAAATACCCATTCTTCTGCATGTTTTTGAACAATGGGGCTTTGAAAATTCTGGTTTAGTGAAAGGTGTCCTTGCCCATGACAGGGGTTTGGAACTATATGACCTTTAAGGTCCCTTCCAACCCAGATCATTCCATGATTCCATGAAAGAAGAATAAGAGAGAATCTGAACTCTGTAAATTTCTCTTTTCAGTGCTAGGAAACACGGTAGCCACCTTCAGGTTAGGTGAAGGATTTTTTTGTTTGGTTTGGGTTTTTTTATATCAAAAATATTTGTTTTCTTCCAGTGGAACAAGCAAGACTACAGTACTACTAACTTAAGATGGTGTAAGAGAGACAGACATGCTTCAGATGTGTATGAAGGTGGGAAAACATTCGTGAAAGTACGAATGTCTACACGGAAGTGCGGTATGGGTTTTCAATGGCTGCTCCCATTTGGAAGGGAAACCAACCTCAGCAGTAAGTAGTGCAAGCATAGCACCTTCGATGGCCTGTGTAATTCATCAAGTGCCTTGCCTGTCAGAATGGTACAGGCAGATATGTTATGTTCCGGATCACCTAAAGGAGGCAACGTCACTGCAGTAAGTCCTCTGTAACTTCAATGGAGTTTGAGGATAGCTAAAATTATTTTGGGTTTGTATTCCATTTCCTTCAATGTGCAACTTACAGCAGTTTATATGAAAGAGACTTGTGATTTATTTCACAGTATCAAATTTTAGATTCGAAGTGTATTTCTGAAGCAGAGCTATACATCTGCATTTCAGGACTGCTTCATTTTCCACTCATCCCATTCCTCCTAGTCAACTCAGCTTTTTCACACCAACCACTCATTCTCTTTTGTTAAGCAAAAATATGACTATATTGCATAGCATTACAGATTATACGCTCCTAAATAAAACCATGTGACAAAAAAAAAACTTAAATTTTGGCCACCTGCCAATATTATGTAGTTATTAAATCTGAAGTGGAACTGAAAGACCATATTTAAATAAAGATTTATGAGAAAAGTATTTGGAAAAACATGGATACTTAAATATTATAATGAGAATATTAAGCCCTTCAAAAATCAGGAGTCCTGGTATTTTGCCAGAGCCATGCTAAACATGTTATGAGTAAGTAAATTTAAAAACAGTGGAAGGGGGAGAAATAATTGCTTCATTCCCAAGAATATAGTTAGTTGTTTTAGAGGTCTATACAGCTTCCTAGAGAGTAATTCCATTTATTGCAAACATACTACAGTATCAGGTAAACAAACCTCATACTTCCAGAATTATACTGTCCTCTAGGTCAGAAAGGATGTACCTGTAAGGTAAATTAGCTAAACAAACTAGCATTCTGATTTTCTCCTCCTCTTCCCATGCCTCCTCTACCCCCTCCCTTCCCCCACCCCCAATCTGTAACTCACATATTGATCGAATCTGGAAAATAATTATTTAACCCAGTATGGCAAAATGTACAAGTTCTAAAGTATTGAAATCATAAACTGCTAGAAAGTACTCATCCTGCCTGTTTAATACCTGTGATTTTCTTAAACATACACACAACTGTGTCATGACAAACATTAGATTGTAGAATCAGTGAAGAGTCAAGTGAAAGAAGGCTGTATAAAGAGTAAATAGTATTTGTACCAAGGCATACCCTATACAGCACACCTCCCATGGAACTGGTTGGATTTCTGTTACCAAATCCAACAAGAAGGGTTTTTGGGGGGTGGGGGATGGGGGAAAAATAAAAAATTCCATTGCTTTTGAGGTTAATAGTCAAGTAACACACGTGACACAGATGCAGCTAATTCTATAGGTAGCATACAAGCAGAATATATGCATACATAATCTGAACATGTTTTAAGAAATGTATCTGTGCAAGGCATCCTGTAAGAACTGAGATACATTTGCAAATGAAGCACTACTGAAAAACATATTTCTAAACGCACTTTCTAGAAATCAAGACTGTCCCAACTACCTGTGGTAAACAACCAAACCAGCATCTTTCCTATTCATTGACAATACAGCAACTGTGCTTTCCTGCTTGTCTCTCTGTCCCCACCTTCCTTCCCCAGCCTTTTTTTCAGTTTGCTATTAACAGTATCTCAGATCTCTTTCTCTGCTTTAAACATTAGATCCACAGTTTAAAAAAAAAAAAAAAGGGGGCAAAAGCAATCTATATTGCAGAGTCTTTGGCTCCTTGACAAACACCATTGCTCCAAGTCTGTTCTGTCAATAGATCACCAGCAATGTGTCATTTGGGGACCTGAAATATTGTCATCACCACTAATCAAAAGCCAAGTAGCTCCTCACTGAATATTTTTAGAGGGGAGACCATGCTGAGAGAGTCTCAGACAGAGCAATCTGTCAGCAACATCAGTCTGAGGACTTCAGTGGACAGAGCAACGCTAGAGAGGAAACCCCCACTCCCCCTCACCAGCCAGTTCTAGTTTGAGTAAATGCAGATAAGGATTTCACATACAAACAGGAAAATCACATTCTTTGAAGTGACTCTGCCCAGCAGGCCTTCCAGTGAAACAACGATAGCATGTTCAGGTCATCAGACAAAGATGCCAGATGTCAAAAAAATTAAAATATCCAGAAGTCCTAAAAGTAGGTGAAGCTTATGTGGCATTTCACTGGCATTAAGTATCAGGTACATCGTATTCCTCAAATACTGACACTGCACTTACTAAAGGGAAAAAAAAAATAAAAATCTTATTTTGGAAATCAAACTAAATTCCTAATCTAGTTGTGCAGAGTTTCAGCCATTCTAAGATAAACGGAAGTCATAAAACATGATCAAAGTCTTGGTTTGACCTCTCAAAAACAGGTGTCTTTTCTGCTCAGTTTTAGTCTTCTTATGCCAATAGACATGAAATAAGAGAAATATTTACTACTCACTACCAAAAATTCACATCTCTTTAAACAGACTAGAATAAAAAAAAAAAAAAAAAAGACAGCAAGACCTACACATGCACTGTACCTCCTAGACTTGGAGACAGAAAAGTAAGTATTACAAAGCTGATTAATCTTGGCTACTTTTAATTAAAAGGTATTTACAGAGAGGGAACGTTTAAGACAACCAATCAAAGCTCAACCTCAAAAGGGCAAAGAAGAGATGTAAAGGTTAAGTTTCATCCACCTAAAATAACTGCTGCATAGATCTATGCTACATAAGCTGACACAGAATACAAGAAAATGTTTATTCCTTTCTGAAATGAGGAGCATTATCCATCCTTGGAGTGCTCATTATGACAGTCAGCATTGAGAATTAAGTGCACAAGATCCCAGTGGAAGCAAACTCATAAAAAGCAGGCTAACAAACTTCCTTAATTTGACTAGAAATATATGCTTTGGAATTCGCTTTTACTGGGGGAGGGAACAACCACCAAAAAATACCAAAACCCAAACAAAACGGAAAAAAAAAAACAAAACACAAAAAAAACCCAAAAATACACAAAAAACAACCCCAAACCAAACAAAACAAAAAAATCAAAAACAACACCCACATGTAATGACACATTAAAAGAACCTACTTACCTAGGAGTATTAAATAATTGCTTAACAGAACACTGCATTAGGCTTCTCACATATACTATGTCTTCTGTTCAATGTTTCCATTTATGTGAAAAAGATTTTTTGGTTATCATGACTTTTTTTCTAATGTCAGTTCTTAAAATTTATGATTCTAAATTTACCCTTTGATTAGACATGCACGTTTTTAACTAAGCTCAACCTGTCCATTCTTCTTTGAAGAGACTAAAGTCAGAGCCCCCCTAGACCCTTGAGGCTTTGTGCAATAATTTACTTGTTTTTGGTAAAGACAACAGAAGTCAGAAGTGGAAAATAAGTGCAATAATCTGCCAAGCTTGTCAGAAACTCTTTTGACCAAAAATATGTCCTTCTGAACCTATAAAATCTTTAAGGTGCCACCATATTTATACAGAAGAAGAGGAAACGGTGTGGCATCTCTCCTATGCCTTCACCCATAGGATGCTGTATGTCATCAGTAAAATAAAAGCATCTGTAGTAGTTCGCACTTAATGAGTACGGTGCCATATAAATGCTAGTTTTCCCAGGGTTAACCAAATTTTACCTTCTCAAAATCATGCAGACATATCTGAGAGGCATTTGGGAATTAACTTGGTGATCCCTAAGCAGGACTTCCAACCCCGTTACTCAAAATTCTTCTGCAGGTCATTAATGCTATGAATATGGTTCAACAACAGAAACAAAGGGAACAGAAGCCAACTGTCTTCTGCCATTTTAATTACAATGATAATTTTAAGAATGCATTAAGCTTTCTACATTACTGACACAAAGAAGAGATGTACTATCACATTTTCAAGTTCTCCCCTGTACTGCCAGATGACATACATCAGTACTACAGTGGAAATCCACATATAAAGTCACGTTATTCTTGTAACTCAAGCTTCAAAACCATTTGCAGTAAGAACAGCAGGAATTATGTGCTTCATCAATTACTGTCAACTTCCTTCATTAAAGCACAAACTTTTTAAAATACCCAAAGCCCTTTTGTTCTATTCACTTCGCTTCTGAGCACACTAGGTCAGACAAGGTTAAGCACTGAACTCAAGGTTCAGGTTACCATCATACCATCACGCGGTAATCAAGGACACAGGTACTTCATCAGAAATATTCAGAAAGTGCTGAATATGACTAGTCATTTTGTTAAAACTTGTCAAAATGCTCAAAGACTGACCTAGATTTTGATCTGTACGAATTCACTAGATTATCCACTCTTTATTTAGCATCCACACCATTTAGGAGCCCAACTCCGACTTTCCACAAGACTTCAGCTTCTAAATCGCACAGAATGTCATTTTCAGATGTATCGCACCAGTCAGAAATGAGATGATTAGGCGTGCTCAAAAGCTGCCCTGAATTACAGTTGGAAGAAAAAAATGTGCAAAAGAGATGGCATAAGAATGCCTCTGGGTATCCTTAAAGAATTCCATTTCTCTAAAAATTCTGGCATACATGACAACAACAAGGTTTGCCCAGAAAGGCTTTTGTTGCTTAACCTTGAGCAATTTCCACTGTTGAAAACCTTTAAGCTACTGTTTCCTTTGATAACCATTCTCTGACCTAGCCTTCTGCCTTCTCACTCTGCTTTTCACTGAAAATGAACCTCTGTATTCACTGCCATACCATTTCTCATGTCAAAAACTGAGCATGAAAAGGCTTTTGCTTTCCCATATGCCAAACAGGTAAAATAACAGCCAACCTCTTGGCAAGAGCAACAGTTATTTTTAAACAAGCAAATTCGACTGGGACAACAACTACCTGCTTTCAAAGAAACCCAATTACTACCTAGCCAAGTACAACATTAGGAGAAAATATCAGAATACCAAGACTTGATTCAGATAATCACGTACACCATCTTCAGAAGTTACATTCTTCACTCAGATTAATCTGATATAAAAAAAACCACACCAGAACACACACACATTCCTGTACATCAGCTTCTGTACCAGACATACACACGCTCCCAAGATTCAGTATTTTGATGGAATACTATAAAGAAAAAATTTAAGGTTCACATGTTCTGTTTTCAACATCCAGTGCATATTTTCTTGCTTTTCAGATACCCAGCTTCAAAAATGGCAGAAGTACCCTCCTGGAAAGCAGGAATTAAAACACAATACATTCCTTGAAATTAATTGCCTGGAGCCTTTTATTACACCCCTGAGATGCTTGCCAGCCACCCTCCCAAACTGCTTGCTGGTTATGAATGAAGGCACATACCTTTTACAGGACGCAGATTACAAATTTTGGTAATCCTAGCAGTGCCAATAGGTACAGCAATTTTCTACAACCACTCTGAAACTTATTTCTCATTATTGCCCCAAACATCTTACTAATTTAAAAGAAATTAATCTGATCTAAATTAATATGGAAGAGTTAAGTCTCAGCCAGCGACTTCAGAACAATTAGGAACCCCTTAAAAAAGAGATCAGAATCTCTTTTTAAGCTACCTGCATTATCATTCGTCTCCCTTCAAAAATTCAGCTGTAAAGGGATATTATGGTGTCACTTAATTGACTGTGTTAGGGCAGAAGAATGTACGTATGGCTTAAAAAAAAGAATATACTGATGTTATACTAAGCAGACAAATTTAAGTTTTACTGTCAATTTTTGACATTTTCTTGGCCAAAAGGAAGTTTCTGTACTGTGAAGATTTTTGGGAGATGAAGAAATCAACTGCAAACTTCCAAGAAAAAATAAAGAAGAGGAATGAGTAGAAGGGGAAAAATGCAAAATCATTCCCCGGATAACCTTTTCTGACAAACCCTTTCGACTCACAGATGTTCTTGACTTAGTTGTTACAGCTCAAAGTGGTCTCTGTCTATCTGTGGCTTCTTAAAATGAATGAAAACAAGTGGAAAATAATGGTCTGTCATACAGTAGAACTATAATGGATAACGCAATAAACCCTAATAAAATATAACAGAAAACATGGTTATTTTACATGTGAATTGAAAAAAGTTACTATCTTTTGGGTAGGTCTGAGAACTACTGTTTTAAAGTTTCATTAGAAGCCTGTTTTTTTTTTCTCAGAAACTTCAATAAAATAGGCAGTGGCCAAAAGGACAAGATAATACATATTCTTCCATGCTTTGTATCTCCTGAAGTTATTGCTTATTACTATAATTGAATTTGGTAAAGTAGAACAGGCAGTTTAAGAGCCAGCAGAATGCACTGTGAGTTAGCATGCCAAGAGCCACTTAAACAAATACTAAATATTTGCTCTTATAGATACTGAGATGTTTCTCCATTTCTTAGTGGCAACTATACAACAACAATAACAAAAACCAAAAATCTTATTCACTTGGCTATCAGTTTACACATAAACAACACCATATTTCCTTTTTAGTTTTACTGAATTTAAATTTTGTCCAGCATACTGCCAAAGAATCTGGTCAGGTGATCAGCATTTACAACCCATTCATAACATTGAGTTAGCACATCCCAAGGGGATAGAAGAAATTGTTTTAGTGTGTCATGCTGCAATTCAGACCTCTTTCCAAGTGAGCATAACTAGAGAAGAGCCATTAGCCAAAGGGTGATGTTCTGCAGTGTATGAGCAGAGGACTGCATACCTGTCCTGCATGGAGAGTTCATACTGACGTAAGAGAATGCCCCCATTGGAGGGTGGGGGATGAATAAATAGATAAAAGATCAGAAAGATTTACAGTTTTACAGGTGGAGTGACTTTTGTCCGGGGCAGAGGGCAAGAGGTATGAGGAGGTAGAGAATCAATCTCATTTAAAAGCAAATGTATTTTAGTCCTTTTTGAGAGTCATTCTCAAAAATGAAAAACCAATGTGCTATACTTAAAAATGCTGTCACCATTGAGGCTGATGATTTTCTTTTATGTTATTAATAATTAGACTACTACATTTAATATTGTGCAGTTAAGTAAGCATCCAAAACTCATCTTGTAATAAGATCTTACTCAGACCTTCAAAGGGGAGAAACAATCAATTTCATTTTTGTCAAACCTCAGCTGTAACTTGAAATATCAAACTCTTCATGACTTACAAGCCCAATCAATAAGCATCAAAACCACAGGTCCTTATTTAAGTAAAGAGTACTGTAATAATGTATTTTCCTTATCTTGCTGATACTGCTGAAAACAGCTGGTTTTAGGAATTGTCAAAATACACATCTGAAATACTAACAAAGATATGCTGGAATTTCCACAAGTGGCAGGCTCTAAAAATCATATCACACTGAACCATGAAACACAAAATGTATCTGAAATTTAGTGCAAAATTTGCCACTCATGAGTTCTGCTGATTCTGTTATCTGCTCCATTTACATGCCAATCTACAGCCCTACTTAAAAATGCATTTCTTAAAACCCTTAAAATAAGCTGCTTGAGCACTTCCTTTGTAGCATGTTGATTTTACATGTGTCTTCAGGAACAAACTTGAACACCAAACCACAGCCATCAAATTGATACCATCCATCAGCAAAGGTAAATTATGCAAATCAGAATTATGCAAACACCTTTTTTTCAGTTGCTACTATTTCTATTTTGTGCAGCTGTCTGTCAGAGTTCATTATGTGAGGATGAAGTTATTTTAGTAGTGTTAGTCAAAAAAAAACCACTAAACTACAGCAGAAGTCACAAGCTTGTGTCACTGATGAGCTATTATTTACTGCTTTTAACTCTGTTAAGGTACCTGATAAACAGAACTGGGGCACAGAAGCTGGAGTTCCCTCCCAAAAGCATCTTTCTTGCAATCCACAAGAAGTCATGCAACTGAAATAAACACTTGACTTCCCACCAGCAGCTTTGAGGGGTATTTCCTTTGGTATGTACACATAGCACAGCCCGCTACTCTTTTTTTTTTTTCCCCAAGCCTCTCTTATATAACAGACTGCAAAAACCATCTCTGAACAACGTGATCAAGATGTGATCTCCTATTTCAGTGCTACAACATTCAACATAATCACATTCAATGCAGTCCCAAGCCTTTAATCAACTTCTCATTAATGACAATGATCTATCGCAAGCTCTCTGCAGTTCTGCAGGATGCAGACTGATAGTCAAGGCTCCCAAAGGGTCAGGTCATTCACTGACTGAAAAGAGACAGCTTCACCAACTTGCCTCAGAATTAGGTCTTACAAGGGTATTCGATCATCACAAACTTCCACATTTTGCTTACAGATCACAGTCTTCCAGATGGTTTGGGTTTAGGGTTGAAGCCTCTCCCCAGATAAACCATGTAAAGGTATACAGTCTCATAAAAGCCCTAAAGCCATCTGAGCCCCAGAGGCCCACAAGTAGGATGTGCAGCAGCTTCCCCTGGATACCTGCACCTAACTCCCTCGCACCATGCCGTTTATACACTGACCAGCTGACTAGGGCTGTTGAAACGCATCAATCCAGCCTACATGAGTTAGGTAATCAGGTAATTTTTTTAAGACAAGATGAATACATCCTTAAACACAGGATAACAAAAGATATTTTCCTTCCCTTGATTTTGCAGAAGCTCACAACAGGCTTATATAAACTCCATATAATTCTGCGTAGTTCTCTCGCTATCTTGAGGTATGCAAGTCTTGACGTACCCCACAGAGAGGTTTGCTACGAACCACAGCTCAAGATGATTCACTGTTTTCACTTTACATACAGACTAGCTGTACAGTCTGAAAATAAACCTGCACCATGAAGTTTTTACTTTACGCTGTTACAGCCAATAAAAAGGCATACATGTTTTAAAGGGCATAAGTATCAGCTAAAACAGCCGATAAAGTTAGCAGTTGGGTGTTTAATAAAGGAACATTCATTTCTAGATATTTTCTGCATGTTTGGGGTATTTTTCTACAACACGCTAGGTTAATTACGACACTCTAACACTTAAAGTATCAGAAAGAAAATGTCTCTGCACAAGATTCTATATTCTATGTATTCGTGCCTCCAATCCCTCCAGGGGAAATATAGCATGGTTTCTAAAATGACTCCTCTTCAGGGTTTTTATTTTATTCCAAGATCCCCGGCCAGAGGAATTTGTGTATTACACGTACCGCCTGCGCTGCTGCACCTCCTCTGTGGCGGCTCGATTCAGCTGAACCTACGCTTTGACCGATCGATGCAAGCACATTACACACCAGAATAAGAGTACGTTAGGGGTAAAAGGAAAGAAAAGCATCTTTCCTTTCAGCCATTAAATATAGATCAACGAAACACCACCGGGCACATCGCGGCTCCCCTCCCACCGCTCCTCGAGCGCAGGATTTCGCAAACGGTGGCTTCAAAGGAAGACACCACCACCCTCCCCGTAGCGCACGGACAGACACACGGAGCTGCCGCCGCCACCCAGAGCCGCCCCAGTGCCAGGGCCATCGTGCCGGCACTTCCCGCCCGGCTCCGAGCAGGGCCGGGCGCTGCCCCCGCCCGCGGGTCTCCGGGCCCCTTCCTCCTCCTCCTCAGCCCATGACTTCACTGCCATAACGAGTACTCCAGTGCAGAGCGTCGGGAGACACGGTGCCGCGGATGCCCTACATAAGCAACGACTAACATAAAGAGAGGGAAAGGATGGGGGGGGGGGGGGGGGGGGGGGGGGGGGGGCGCGGGAGGAAGAAACAAGGGAAATAAACGCACTTTGTTACCCTAATGCTTGAAGGCACAAGCACAGCTCTCGCACAGATCCCAGCAGCCCAGCCCATCCCGTTCGCCTCGATGAGGGGAGCACTACAGAAGCCCGCACCAAGAGGAAATATCACGCAAGCGGGAAGGAGGGGGAGAACCTGGCACCATTACGGTGTCTGTCGTACTCACCAATCGGCGCCGATTCAGCCTGCTTTCTCCCAAACATACACCAAAACCCAACAGCAAATCCTCAGTCCGCTAGGCAAGGATGAAAGAGGGCGGGGGGAGGAGGCGAGCAACGGCCCCGGGCTTCACCGCAAGGTCCTGACCTTGCCCAGTTGCAACATCCTCGGCTTGCCTCCCCCCCCCCCCCCCCCCCCCCCCGGCGTGCGTCTGCGTCCGTGAAGTCCCCGTGTCCGTGCGAGCGCGCCGATCCGGGTCCGAAGGGCTCCGCCGCAGGACAGCTGCCCGCCGGCTGCCGGGGAGAGGCGGGCTCGGCACCCACCGCCCCGCCGCTCGGGCGAGGCGCGGGGCCGCGGCGGCGGCTGGGGCAGGCTGCGCGGCGCCGCCGTAGCGCAGCGCGCCTGGCGGGCGCACCGGCCGCGGGAGGTGGCCGAAGGAGACACAGCCGCCGCCGCAGCATCTGCCGCCGCCGCGCTCCCGCCCGCCCTGCCTCCTTCCCTCCTTCTCCGCCTGCCTCCGCTCCTCCCTCCTCTGTCCCCTCCCCAGCAGGAGCCCGCCCGCCACGGCCGAGCAGCCGGCGCTAAGGGGAGGGAGGGGGCGGGAGGCCCCGCTCCCGCTGAGGCGCCGCCGCTGCCTGCGACTGGCGGGGCTGAGGAAGGGCCGGGCCAGGTGCACCGACCTCACCGCAACGGGGTGCGCCCCCATGCCTCCCAAGAGTGCCTTCCCCCCACTGCCAGGGGATGGTGGTTTGCCGGGGAAGGGGAGGCAGGCAGGCCGGCCGGCGGGCGGGCGTCGGTGGGGAGCACTCGCTAGGCACTGACAGGTACGCCCACTGACTTGGGCTGGGTGACTGAAACTTGAGGTCTGGCAGACAAACGGTAAAAGCAACAGGGAAGGGAGAGCCGGTTCCACTGCTCGGTTGGTTTTCCCTCCCCATTCTTGGGAAGCCTAGGTTGAAAATCTACGATGTTTTCATAAGTCTTGGCAAGAACAGGGAGGACAAGGTGTGTGACAGTCATGTTTAAGATACGCACGCTTAACCCTTCGCTGAAAAGCTTGTGTAGAACGCGGCTGCAGCACTCACCTGAAAGTTGCCATTCCATCGGTCCTCGTAACTCGCCGCGCAGTTTTGGTGACTGAGGAAAAACACCAGGTTTTTGGTTGCTGCCTGCTGTAATTACCGCTAATTTACCCTCGCAGCCACCTGAGCATCAGCATAGCAGTCGGGAAAACCTTTTTCTCGGCTGAGGCGTCAGGGCAACGCCTACAGCCTGTGAATTGCCGGCAGCGGCTCGGCAGCACGGGACGGGAGGGATGCCGCTTTCCCCTCGGTGTGAGAGGCGGCCGGCGGCCCCCGCGGGACGGGACAAAGCGAGGGTCAGCGCAGACCCCGGTGCGGCCATCCTCCCGTGTCAGGGCCCGGCCGGCGCGCACATCACAGGAGCGCTTTATTAACGGCCGTGGGGTAACAAGACCGGCTCGCCGTCGAGTTCGGCCTGCTGGCACCCGGCGAGATCCCCCGCCGCGCTCTGGCTGAAGAGCGACTCGCTGCTGCCACCTTTCGCTTGGCCTTCTCGCAGCTTCCCAAGCGCTCCCGTGGGCAGAAACACCACCCCACTAAGCTCCAGCTGCAGCTCGCTAAGGTGCTAAGGTGGTGGTTCCGCCAGCTCCTTTCACGAGTATGTCGTCCCTTCCCATTCCTCGTGCTGTGTCCAGCACCATGAAAGACTTGTTTTCTGCCCGTGGTCTCTTTGTTTTATTTCCGTGTATAACTTGTCTTCATTTCACCTTCACTATTTACCCAGGAAAGGATTAAATGCAGAATGTTACGTGCACTGCCTTGAGGCCAGCTCATTTATCAGCTATTTGTAGCCTCACAAATGAGGACGCCAGTTTTCAAAGATGCGCCATAGGGTTAAGCGATTCAAGAAGCCGTAACAGTAAATAGTTAAATAAATCTGTAGCAATTAAGAGTATGTCAATTTTTTCCCCTTAAAAAAAATTAGGAAGTTGATTCCCTTTCCATTATCCAAACTTGTAATAGCATTATCAGGTCTGGTCTTGATGTCTGAGGCTGGAGAAATCAGCAGCTGGAGGTATAAAACTTCCCTGCTTGCTAACTTAACCCTTTCATAATTAGAGCCCTATACTGGAAAGCAGACTGGTCTTCCACTCTGAAACTCCCAGACATGTAACTCAGCTGTCCTGTTTCTTGACAAATGTTCAAACTCGCAAAGTGTTGCAAAGTAAGGAGAGACCCGCCAGTAGCTGCTGTTTCACAGGGACAGAGAAAAGAAAAAAGCAGCTTGTCATCAGCATCTGGAGGAAGAACATAATGTCTGTTAAGTGCAAGACATTGGGTTTGTGATTCCCAGGCTGAGATCAGCATCTGTCTCTGGACTTGCAGCAGTGTATACTATAGCAGTAGATACCTAGAGTCACCACCTCACTGTTAAACCTCAAGATGTACTTGATAATAAAATTACTGGGTGTCATAGCATCCTAGATTGACTGTAGCATCTTGTGATCCATCTTCTGCAGCCAGCCTCTTCTTCAGACCTGAGAGGTATTTCTGTCAATAAAGAGATGGCTAGAAACAGGCTGTGTCCTCCTTTCTTTTCCCCTGAAACATAGCCACTTAATAGGGGCATTTCACGGTCCTGAGAATCATGCCTATCTGGCTTAATTCGAGGATGAGCAGAGTGTGCTGGTGAAGGATGCACCTAAGATACCAAACTCTCCCCACACTGTAAACGTTACTGATTGATAAGTACTAGTCTGTAAGTCTGGAAGCCATTGGCCTGGAAGTTAAATAGAGGAGTAATAAGCAATAAAGTATCTAAGGAGTGCAGACCCTCTGTAGGGGAAGTGAGGACTGGAGGCAGAAGGGTTTTGGAGGAATCTGGGAGGAGTCTGGAGACAGTTTTGTTTTTCTCTCACAAAATTTCCTCCTTTCTAATCACTATCTCGCGTAACAGGGCATTCACCTTAAGACACCACAGGATTCACAGAACCACTCCTTCTCCTACTGCTTAATTCCCTGACTCTGCCTGCATCACCTTTTCAGCACCTGACACTAGGGGAGGTCAGAAAAGGGGTCAGGACTGAGCCCTGCTTATGGATATGGAGAAGAAGTGGGACAAGGGAACTAAACCAGGCTTCAGAAATGCCTTGTTGCTCCTCTTGCTGCTGTCATGGAGAAAGGGTAAGGGAGAGCAATGAGGGGTAAAAAGGTAGAAAGGAGTGGAACTGACTTTTGGAAGGGGTTGCCTTCTTTGTAGCAGTCACTGTCTGCCTACTTCTTTCTCAGTGACTAAGCCTCTTGTTCTGACAAGTCAAAAGCATAGTTAGGTGGAGACTCTTCACTTTTTTGGTCAGTCCCAGCCATTTCAGGTACTGGCAGTCTGTTCATTATCTAAGGCTTACTTGGTTTGTGCCTGGGAGTGGTGTACCTAATTAGGGTAGCCTAATTAGGTAAGAATTAGGGTAGCCTAATTAGGGTAGCCTAATTCTTAGTTAAGTTCTGTAAGGGTTTGTTTGGGTGGGTTTTTTTAATTGAAGAAAAGATGGAAAAAGAAAAGGAAATCGTTATATATCAAGGCAAAGAGTTTCAAGCACAGGAGCTGCAGAAGCATCTTTGCCACTTATATTTGCCTGTAAGATTTACAAAGTTTCTTGAGGCCTCAAGTTTTTATTTGGTCAAAGTCAAAACAAGTAAAAATTTTAGAAAATAAGAAAAAAAAGTAGTAACATGGATAGATTTAAATTCAGTAATAGAATTATCAAATATTTTGTCTTCTAAATTACTATTATAAAGATCAATAATAATAGCAAAATGTTTAAGCTTATGCCCAAGGCCTGCATGTTGCTATAGCTAGTTGCCAGTGATTCTTTTCCCTCCTAACTAGAAATATATTTTTTTCTTTTGGAAATTTCATCTTCAGGTAAAAGATGAAGCTGGCAGTGGAGGAACACTGCTCGGCAGTTAGACAAGGCCTCAAAAATATAGGATACCTAGACACAAGCGTTAGTTGTTCTGTGTCGACATAAACCATATTTAATTGTTCTTGGAACAGAGTTGAGGATCTTTTTTCTGAATTTTTGGACAGAAGAGGAAGCACTTCCTGAGTGGTTTGACTTTTTTACATTTAGATTATATATAAAATTAAATGTGTGCTTCATATGAAGATTGCTGAGATCCTCCATCATGGTCAGGGTCAAACATCCCCCTTTGTCACACTGAAGTCAGTGGGAGCTTTCAATTCCAAGAACATAACTAACTTAAGTAAAATTGGCTCTATGAAGCAGATTAATATTTCAGGAAATCTTTAGCCAGTTTGGAATATAATCAGGAGAGCATGGTTTTTGCCCTTTTTATTTATTAAGAATAAACTGAAAAATCAGCTAAGCATAATTAGTTTTTCAAGTCTAGATCAATGCTTTAAGGAAATTATTGCAATTACTGTCTTGTCACTCGTCACTGTGTCACTTGTCACAACATCCGTTGAAGTATATTTTAGATAAAAAACAGCATGTTTCATGAGACACAGTATCTTAGTGTGTCGTAATGAAACCAAAGTGGGAATGAATTTAAATAACTAAAATTTCTTCTCTCTTATTTGACTATGATGTTATCTTTAATAAGTCAAGTCACCATTGAATTATAGTAGTATTATCTGTATTTTCCACTTTTCCTAAATTGCTACACAATATTATATACAACATTTTGTACCCAACAGCAAAGTACCTGTAAATCCTGGGATGGAGATGGCTTCCTATGCAACAAAAATAAAGTCCAAGAGAAGGTTTGCACAAATATATTTGCATAAACTCATGCCCTAATCTCATGTTAATGTTTTTTAGCAGTAGTCTCTTAAAGAAATATAAGGTGTTTCCTGTTCTGAGACACAGCTGGTTTTGATTCCATCTGGTTATGAGTAAATTACTGTTGAAGTGCTAAGCTCGACTGGCAATAGGAAGATACAGTTGAATTTGTAGTACCTGCAGCTTTTGTAAATGAATGCATTGGGGAAGTTGGATTGTATGTACTGAAGACAACTCTCAATTCCCTAGGACCTGACTGGGATTTTCTTATTCTCAGCTTCATCCACAGATGATCAGACAGACAGTTATGAAAAAAATTACTCTGAAACTGCTGGGTTAAAACCTCTTTTGGACCTGGTTGACTTTAAAAAAATCGTTTTAAGAATTATTATTTAATTAATAGGCACCATTAATTTCCTAAGTAATTTGGCATTTTCAATATGTCAGGTTTTCCTATAAAATTATGTAAAAAGGTAAAATTTCAGTTGAATTCAGTTGTCTGTGTCAGTCACAAATGGTCAACACTCTTATTCAAGCTATAGTAAGGGGACTGCACTATTTAATAATAAAACTTTTTTAAAGTGTTCCTGTTTTATAAGCCTATTGAAGTTTTACTCAACTCAAAGGAAAAACATAAAAATACTGAGAGGGTTAGTACTGATTATTCCTATCAATTAAATCTGAATTAAAGAGGGTTTGGGGCTTTTGTGGGGTTTTGGTTTTTGTGGGTTTTGGGGTTTTCCAACTTTTTGGTATATTATCATTTGGAAGACAAATGGCCAGAACTTGAAACAAAATTTAGTATAATGTAAAAATTGTTCTTTTCAGCATCCAGTAAAAGAAAGTTTGATGTTATAGATTTGTATCCTGTACATGCACACGCTATACGAAGAGCTGAATGTTCTGAAATTATTTCTAAACACTAATCCTGTGAAAGAAAGTAATCTCACTCTATCTTCATGTGACCCAGTTTTATGAGCAGTACGATGTAAAGTCTGCTGCAAATTACTGTCTAGTTTTAATATTTCAAAACACTTTTTTCCCTATTAGTGTCAACTGAAATGCCAAGCCATTCTTAGAATATATCCCTTAACACATTTAGAGCTGCAAAAGCATTTAAGGTTAAGGTATAACACTTACAAAACCATGTTGTACCTTTAGTTTTCTAACGCCTTTCAATAGTACTTGTGTATTGCAAAAATCCATCTCAACAATAATGACCACCCTGCAAAAGGCAGTAGAAGTCTTGCCACAGATTCAGAAAATTACATTGTTTGAAGTTAGTGAAACCTTGTTATACCAATTATCCTTCTATTTAATCTAGTTATGTCTGAGTTTTACTTCATATTTTTCTATAGTGTGAAAGTCTGTCAGAGTTCAAGGAACCAGTAAATTGAGCATCCAGTTAGACCTCATATTGCATAGGACTGAGATATTAACCTACCTTGAAAGTGAAATGAGAGAATTGGCATATCTTGTAATTATGAAGTGCCGGCTCATTTTCTAGCCTATTCTCTAATACATTTAGTCAGTATGAGGAAAGATGAAGCTAAATTTACTTGGCTGTTATACTCCATGGACATCATGTTCTGTGTGTGACAATCACACACTTCTGCTTTTTTGAATCAGCATACCTTCAAGTTACAAAGACTGTTGATCTGGTTTACCAGTGCTCACGAAACTAATGTTTTACCTGACACCTATTCAGATCCTTTTTCTCAGTTTCATTTGATAGCTACCAGCTATCAAATGTTGTGCTGGTAATACGTTTACCTGCTCTTGTGAAAACCCAAACCACTGAAGCTGCATGGGTATGCAACAGTCAGCAAGGATTCTTTGCAAGAATCTTCCTACTCTTAGTCTTCTTGCGTGGCATGTACACTGGTGTTTTTTAGTGTGCAAGAGGACACTTTATAATATTCCTTCCATCCATACCTGGAATTTCTGAAGTATGTTTCTGGTGCATACAAAGTGGTTCCCCCACCAGTATCACCAAGGATGAAGTCACAGATAGGTGATGTCAGGAGAGCACTGTTAGCAACATACGCCCAAGGTCCTCCAGCATGCCCTGTACATACCGAGGCCCAGCAACTACTGTGAACTTTAGCGCTGATATAGATGTAATGTAGACAGACTCCTGTAACCTTAATAGACCTCAACAAAGTAAACCCCAGTTTTCCCTTCTTTGCACTGTACCAATAAGTAATGTTGATATTCCCTGTTGGAAAAAGGGCATTTAAGCCAAGTGGACCAAGAAACAAAACTACTTCATTTCCTCTTTTCTTTTAGTCAGCTGAACTCTTCTGTACTTCATATTTGTGAAGCAGATGTCTGATTGTCTCATGCTTTGCCTGATAATTCTCTCTGTCAGGCCCAAAATTAATTTGTCTCAAAAAATCTCGGACTGTGTGATATCATCTGGTTCTTGCATGTTAACCAGTCTTACAGCTTTTTCCTACATGCTATCCTGCATAACTGGGTATCTCTAGTCCCATAAGTGATTTGTACTAGAGAGAGAGTGCCTGTCTTCATCCCATAGTTTCAGTAATAATCGTACTTCTATAATCTAACTTGTTTAGAAATAATAATTTTCAGCAATGCAGGAGCATCAGTTGCTACCAATGGAAAATGGCTATTCAACCTAAGTGTAAAGGGATGAGTGTGCAGTGGATAGGTACAATGCTTTTTCTTATGGAAGTTTTCAGCATCACGCTTTTCTAACTGGGAGATCAGATTTTCACAATGATGTTATAAAAACGGAAATAATAAAAAAAATAATGAAACATCCTTTAAACAATTAGAAGTTCTCCAGCTTGATACCTCTGTTGAAGGCTGTCACTATTCGGCATTCTTTGTGACAGTCTTTAGCATGACATTTAAATGCATCAAGAAAACAGGTGGAGCACAAGGGACAGGATGTGTTTTGCCTCACTTCCTGTTCTGCTTCTGCTCTTTCAGTTTCAGGGTAATAGCTGTTGAAGGGAAACTTGAGTTTCTTACCCTATGCTTTTTCAGCAGAAAATTTACCTGTTATTTTCATTAATCCTGTTACTTAAATCTCTGTGTTACAACACACCTGACCTCCCTTGTGTTATTTTTGACTTAATGGAAAACAGAAAGATATGTTTTATCAGCACCACCTGCTTAAATTTAAAAAGAAAAGATAACCAAGTTTAGTATTCTCATACCTTTCATGCAAGAAGATAAAAAAAAAGAAAAGTAGCAGTAAGCTGTAAAGTATTACAAAGTCCAGAGAGGGAAATAAAATGTTTATAAATCTTACTGTAAAAATTTCCCTTTTTTTTTTGTTTTCATCAAGGACTTATTAAAAATGTATTTATATTAGATTTATTTAGCCAGTGATTTTGGCTGTACTTTGGAAATCTCACAACTTCTACTGTGGCCATATGCTATGAGAACAACTGGTGTTCAAACGTAGCATAGTTAGTCCCAGCGTCAGTCCTTTGGGAAAGATGTTAAAGTGTGCTGGAACAGCTCTGACAAACTCAACAGCAAGAATACTTTAAAAGTGGTAAAACCTTTTAACTGAGTTACAAAAAATCTTTGACATTTCTCATGTCAACTGTGTCCCTAAAATAAGTCACTATTGTCATGCATAAAGTTCAGATGGCAAATCTTTTCCTTTTTTACTCTAGGATATCAATTCAGAAAATCGTATTAGATTCAGTGGCCTTTGGTTATGTTTATGTTATTTTGTGATGCCTGGGAGATTTTCAGCTGTTATAAAACAACAGAGAATAATACTGTGCTTTTGGAAGTTTGAACATATTCTGCAGAAAAATGCTGGTGAGCAACTATCCATCTTTGTTGTTTTTTTTCCTTTTGTTTATTCCAATGAGTAACTTGCAAGGTGGTTTGCAGTTTAACCTAATTGCATCAAGCATCATACCCTTAATATGAATTTTATGTTTAGAATGGCCTTTCACTTTGTAGACCTGCCTCTCTGTTTCTTGTAAAAAAACACTATTAAGCCACAAGACCAAAATATGAGGCTTTTAATCTTGCTGCCATGTCATTTTAGTAGTCCCTAGTGGTGAAAAAATACAACCTTCTTGAAAGCTACGTTTTTGTTTTCATACACAGAGCTCAAAAGAGAGAAGAATGCCTCTTTCTGGAATGCAGCATGTGTTCAAAAGTATTAAAATGGCAAACATTAATTTGAAGAAGACGTAAATTTTATCTTTCAGTTAGATTTCATGTATAGAAGTAATGCTCAGTGGTTTCTGGTGAAGGAAAATACTTTGGTATGTAAAGGATATTTTGTCAGCAGTTTTTTAGTGACTTGTTCTTGGGTATGATATTGCATTAGTCAGTTATAAGAAATGTGATCTGGAACTTTAACATATCCAGTAACAATCTCAAGATTGTTACAGTGATAAAGATAAGAGACTTTAGTCTGTTCCATTTAACATGTATATGAGGCTGTCATTAGAACAGATGATTGAGGGTCAGGATGCTCTGTTCTGGGTCTTCACTGAGCCAGGATATGTCTGTAACTTCCATCTAACCAGTTTCTACTTTTTCACTTGTAAGATGGCGGTATCACACACACTAATGGACTAGAAAGGTCTTTGACTGAGGGACAATATATAAGCAAGATACAAAAAAATCCCTAAAAATAGCCAATATACTTCAGAGTGGGCAAGCCACCAAAACGCAAACTGCAGTGAAAGGCAGAGACTGCATAGACTATGGCTGTTATGCTGGTGGGCTTCTTTTCTTCCACTGTTTTGCCAGGTGGTCTCAGCTTTCCATCTTACAAGTAGTTGGCAAAGAAACATGTTACCGAAGAGGTGAGGTTGCCAACCCTATACTGGAAATTGCTGTATTTTGTTGTGGAGAATGGCCAAAATGATGTACTTGACTATTACAGTAACAGTCCTGACTAACCTTTCAGACCAGCACAGGCAATGGCGCTTTATTAGTCTTCCAGAGCAATGGAGAAGGCTATTTCATTTACTGTATCACAGGTGTCTCCTTTGCTCTTGATTTCCTGTCTCTGTATATCTATCATCACCTGATTTCTTTTCACTGTTATTGTCTACTACAGCCAGCTCTGTTATCCTTCAGGTTTCTTCCTTTGTACTGCCAAGCTCTGTGCAGACCTGTTGCTACTTTCAGGTCAAGCTTCATTTCTAGTACCATATTGACTCTAAGCCATACCCCTTTATCCTAAGAGACTATATGGACTTCCATGATTATTCTTAGGGACCCTGTTTTCCTTCTCTGTACATCATCATATTCCTACTTTTCTTAAGCAGATGTAGGAAACTATGACTATTTAGTTAGCAGTACCTTTAGACTTAGCTCTCTGCTTCCCCTGAAGTATTTAGTCAATTTTCTGTACCTAATCTTCAGTGGCTTAATGGAGAGATGGTATATAATTAAAAGGTGACAATACAAGATTATACATCTGGCAATTCAGCACTGCTGCCTCTTCCCCCTCCTCCCCATCATTCTTGAATAGAAATTATAATATAGCTATTATGTTAAGAATTTTGGGGTATGTATGAATGTTTGCCAAATCTAGAGGAGTTTAAAGCCCAAGAGATTTCTCCTACATATTCTGTTTTCTGGTATTGCTGTTATTGGGATCATTTGTTAGTAAGGCTTAACATGCTTTCCGAATAGATGCATAGGCACAGGATGCACACAGTGGGCCACACAGATGAGCAGAGTGTGCACCCATCTAAACATAAACAGCACTCACACAGAAATGAACAACACAGTGAAGTCCTGTTCCCCCTCTCCAGAGGATCACTTTACTAGTGTACATTCATGCACCTTCACTCTTTGTTCATTCAGGACCCATGGCCCCATTTAACTCATCTCCATGTCTGACCTTTTGTCTGTCCAGATTCTTGTCTCTTCCAACTTCCCAGCTAGTCCAACTTGAAGTGTGCTAGTGAGTCATCTCCACACGCCTTCACACAGAGAGCCGGGTCACACAGGAAAGAGTGAGGAACAGGGCTCAAGAATATAGGACAGAGCAGTGATCAGATGTGGAGCTCAGCTGGACAAGGGCATTGACCCTTTCCCTGCCTTCAGTTCTTTCCCCTAAACACCCTGTAATAAATTTCACCCATTCCCAAGAGCCTGGTAAAGACTCTGAGAGTAAGTTTGCTTTTTCCTGTGGGACACCTGATACTCTCGTTGCCCCTCTACACCCCTTCTTATCAGTTACAAAAAGCTGGTGAAGCCTCTCTAAGGTGTTGAGTGATTCATTCAGTTGTGTTCCCTCAATCTGTGACCAGAGAAATTTGGCCTTTGATATTGTCTCTGTTATCTTGTTCCATAGAGTCTGCATATCTAGGTTGGGTTTATTACTTTTTTTCTTCTTTTTATTTTTCAACAATATCCTCAAGAAATGTTCTTAAATTACAGGTATCTATATATCCTTTGCATTTCACTTAGTTTTTACCTTCCACATATCCTAATTAATGTTCCATCATGTTTGAGCAACTAGAGCTCATCTGCATAAGAAAACCAATCAAAAAAAGACTAATCAACCCCCCCCCCAAGAAGTGCCAATCTTCTTTGTTAATTTATGAACAAGATTCTGATGATAATATCACTCAGTGCTCTCCAAGCAATACAGTGTGCTTTTTGTAGACCCTGAAGAGAGCAACAACTGCAGAAAATTACTTTGATTTTTCAACAATATTTTACTTGTAGGAGAAATACACCGACATTAAAATACCTATGGTAACAATGAATAACTAGCCACTTAGATTGTATCATAACCAAAATGAAGACTCAAGAACCAGTTCAGTCCTGTGGAGTGTCCTGTGTCAGATATTTTAGTGCTGCTTTGGCAGCTTTTCAGCAGGAGCAACTGTGAGAGTCTCTGTATTCTGCATAGAACTCCTAGTATTCAGCAAAAAAAAAAAAGAAAGCCAGGATATTTTAACTGCAACAATCTACATATCCCAGAGTATCTCCTTGAGCTGTTTCTTGGCAATTTCACTGCAGCAGTGCCTTATGTGAGAAGTTGCACATGAGACTTCATTTAACATGATATTCTTCAGCTGTGGATCTGAAATTATTAAAGAGCTCAGTTTTCAATAGTTATCTTCTCCTACAGTAAGAGAATACTTGATAAACAAACTGTTACGTGAAGGAAAAAAAGCCAAAATAACTGAACAATTTTGTCTCAATTTTGATTGGCTAGACCCCAACCTCTTCCCAGAGGCAGCTTACCCTTGTCTGTTGTGTTTCTGTCTGATACAAGCCAGACCTGTTCCATCGCTGTGAGACAAACAGAATTTTAAATGAACTATGGATTTGGGAGACTTCTTTGACCTAGAGCTCAAAGCAGTGAAAGAGTGGGGAGGTGGGATTTAAAGCCATTTTGTCCTTTCCAAGAATTGCATCAGAAAAAGGAGGAACTTTCCTAGGTATAGGAAAATACAAGGATTAACAACAATGGTTGCTGAATGCAATGGCATAGACTTTTTCAGCCTTCAACCTTAAAAACTCCTTTAGAAAGGACCAGTATTGCATCTTACGTAGCACGACACAGAAAACTCCACATACATTCCTAGGAATTGGTGGCGATTTTGTTCATCTCAGATTCCTAAGAGTCCATAGATTAAGGTAACTTCCCTCTAAAGTCTATTCCCAGGTGCTGAGCCAGCCAGCCAATGTAGAGGTCAAAATATCTACCAGGTCTACTGCAGCTCTGTACTTCTTCCGGGGAAGGAACAGTTACTTCTGGAGACAATATTTTAAAGGGTATGTACCTCTTGCTACAGTTCAAGACCCTAGTAAAGAAGCCTTATTGTCCAGATAACTAATGTTTTCTGGCATTGTTTTTCAATACAGTAGATCTCATCCTCTTTCCAATTGTATCCAAAACCATTAAATACCCCAAATTAAATCTTGCCTAAAATATTCAGTGTATGTAGCTGATACTTAATTTTCTTCTCTTTTCCTGATATATGGAGAACAGGACTAGATAACAGGTTCACAATCTGGACACAAGGGTCGTTCAGAAGTGTGCTGTCTCGAAAATGAACCTTTAAGAGTAACCTTCTTATGTTCACATTGTTTATCTCTTCCCATAGGATTGATTTCTAACAGGTTTTTCAGATTTTACTTGCACAACTGCACACTGCATTTCTCACCACTGAATTTCATGTTCTGTTGGATCATTTCTGCAATTTGTCAAAGTAAGTTTGGATTCCAGTGTTATGTTTCAACTTGCAGCCTCGCCTCGTTTTCCATCATCGGCACGTTCAATAATCTTGATTTTACTCAGTAACAAATTTATTAATTACAAGATTTAAGTAAAAACATATTCTGAGCAGGCCTCTTCTACTGTGGATGGTAATTCACCTGTAGCTACCCTTCTAATTACAGTTTCCCAACAAGATCTATACCCACGTGCACCAGATTTTATCCAGATAGTCCTGTAATAAATTTTGTCAAAATCATGTCTTCCTAACCTGTTTATCAGAATATCATGAGGACATAATTGGAAGTTCTATTATTGTTGTGATGTGAAAACATATTTCTATGTTTCTGTGGTTTTATTCTATCCATGTCTCATTTTCCCATTGCAGAATAAAATTATATTGATTTGCCACATTTAATGTTTTACAAAACCACATTAGCTGCTATTAATCCTGTGATCTTTCAGTCTCTTTCCTACTTGCAGATGGTTTAGTTTCTTGTGTCAAGGTTACTGAGGGTCTACAATGAAGCTGAAAATACTGTAAAATCCCTATTAAATTCTCCAGCTCGCTTCCTTTTACCATTCTTAGGTTACCCTGCATTTAGGCTGTCTCTTGTACCTAAGAATAACTTACAAAATAACTGCTAGTGAACAGCTTTATTTCAGCCAGTTGCATAAATATTTTAGAATGAAATCTGTTAGGGCCAGCTGATCTCTGAACAGTTATCTTTATTACCTAAATATCTTCATTCCAAACAGATATCTTAACCTAAACGTCTTCATACCTGTTTTCCCCTTGCTCTAGGCTGAGATCTTATCCCACTGGTGTGAAGTAATCACTTGTGGAAACCAGTACTGACAGAGGGGGGATTTTAAGAAGGCAAGATTCAAAAAGGGCACAAAATACATGTTTTTTCTTAGCTGTTAGTAGTTTCTTTCTCTGTTGGGTAATGAGCCAGGATTTTTTTCTACTCTTCTGCTAGCATGCATTTGTTATTATGATATGTGTTGTTGGTTTCATAGGGTTTATGCCTTAGTCTTGTTTCCACATGCCTGCCTATGTAATTCTGTATTCATCTTTAGCAATCTGATTTAGTCTCCACTTCCTAAATTCTTTTTTTTGGCTGAAGTAACTGAACAATTCATTAATTAAGTCGATTGCTGCTTCTTATCCTTCCTCTTCACTGCACCATAAGATTGTGTGAAAATATGACTCTGGCTTAAAAGTCATGTGTAAAATGACATTCATTTGGAATGGGTGATACCTACTCAGAAGTAGATAAGATGGATACAAATTTAACAGAGGGAATTCTATAGCTAATAAAATGCAAAGTTAGTTGGCTTTTTCTAAATCATCTGTGCATCATATGCAGAGTCATTGGAATTGTTGGAGTTTATCAATTAAAGATTTTAAGATTAATACAATAACCTTGTTTAGGAGAATGCTAATGCCTTTTTTGTCTCTCACATGTTTTATAAAGTCTGTTCTATAATCCTACAACTAGTTCATTAACTCTGTTTTGCAAACAGTGCTAATACCAGTTGATTATACTAGCTAATATTTGACAAAACCTAGAAACACCTTGTGGATTACCAACTGAGTCACTACATGAGCAGGAATTTACTGGTATGAACAATGCCAGTATTATCATTTCTAAGTGTTTCTGACTGTTTTTGGTTTGATTACTTACACACACATGCACATAAACAGGACTCATCAGCTCATCGTGGCTTAAAAGATGACTTAGTCTGGCAACTGACATATGTGCAGGAGATCAGCTTTTCCTTTGTTAAAAGCTGTCACTATGGCCTGTAAGAATTATTATAATATTTCAAAATTCAGTATTGGTGGGTGAGGGTGGATCCCTTTATGCTGAAAGCATTATATAGCCTCAGTGTTTACATAATAAATGACATCTGGCAAGTCACAGTATCTTGCTCCTTTGTAATAAATAATATTTTCTATTAATTTTGGAGAAAGGATGACCATTCACTCTAAAAAAAAAGAAAAATTGTCTACCAAATAATATGCAAGAAAAGATCTTAAGTTCATGCTGTCATACGTGTCAACAATGAGTGACAAAAGAATGTCTGTATTACATGCCTCAGGATGTGAAATAGGGCCACATTTTATCAGGGAAGGAGGGCTTTGAGGGTCCATTTGACCTCCCATTCTTCTGTGATTTGGTTAGAAGAGAGAAATCGGCAAACCTCCTTGTCCCGAGATCCACAGTGAAACTCCCATAGCACTGTAACACCTGCCTGTAGCCAACATTTTTTTTTTTACTGTATCTTTAGTCTCAAGACCTTTTACAGCTTTCTTTTTCTATTGGATCCACCTCTGATGTGTCAGAGATGCACTTGCTCTTGTGCAGAGAAATTCCTTACCATTTCAGGAGAACATGCCCTTGTACAAAACAGCCCTCTATCAAACTGCAGCTCCTACTTCATGAAGCATTCTCTGTGCTGGGAAAAACATAAAGAACCTTTATGTTATTGAAGGTTGACTATGTATTTCAAATTCGCAGAGCTTAGATTTGTAGAACAGTGATCCCACAGGCATTGACTGAGGGTAAAATAGGCTAATTTTAATTTCAGTGTTTCTTACACATACTGTTGTAGAATATGGAAACTAGTCACTAGCTGGTCACCACTCTGCTTTTGAGAGGCATAGTCAAGGTGGTGCTCCTGGCTGTTCTTTATGTCATTGTCTGCTACTCTTCTTTCCAGTTTGGCAGAAACTATTGCTATCAAAAGAAAGAGGAAAAGGGTGAGCCCAGGAAGGGTGGAAATTGTCCATCAGCTTAGGAGGTATGTGTGCATTTTAAAAACCTCTTCTGACCTATTGGTGATGAAGGGCTCTTAAAACCATGGGGGCCAAAAGTGATTCTACCTACCACATGCCCATCCATGTCCACAGAAATGCATACACCTACAACTAACATGCCAGGAAGGAAGACACAGGGAAACATTTTCACTGCTGTGGGGGATGGTATTATCCTGTTATTTCAATGACAAGGTTGGGATCTGGAAATCCTTCATCCTGCACCTGTGTATGAAAGGGGAAGGAGGGAGGTGGTTCTAAAAATGCACCTCACTTAGGAAGGTTAAAAGTTTCTGACATCTCCCACCTCTCTGCCCCCATTAAAGAAGATGTACCTGTAAAGCATATCTTCTCCTCCACTCTTGGAGCCAGGCTGCCCAGTCTCATCTACTGGCAGAAAGTAACACTAGCCAGGAAGAAAAGCATGAAATAATGAGCAAGTCTCAAAGGAGAAGATAGAGCCCCCCAAAACTGGGTAGTGGCCTGCACTCTAAACAGCAGGTCAGTGTCTCCCACATAGAATCATAGAATGATTTGAGTTGGAAGGTACCTTAAAGCTCATCTAGTTCCAATCCCACTGCCATGGCCAGAGACACCTTCCACTAGACCACATTGCTCAAAGCCCCATCCATCTCAGACGCTTGGATCACCCACGTTGCTTGGATGCTCTGACTATAACTGGAAGAAGGTAAATGAGCTAGGAGTGGGCAGCAGAGGGTCTGGGATGGAAATATGGGCTGTATGTGCTCTGGACATAGTCAAATGCTGGGGAATATGCAGCCTGCAGAAGAACTGCTATCACCTCAGCTGTCAGGCCTTTTTCCTCTCTTGTCCACCTGATTTTCAATGCAGTGGCAGTACTTGCTTCTAATTACGTTAGAATAGACAATTTTTTTCTGTTGTAAGCTACAGGTAGGTATCATTTTGAATACAATTTGATAACTTCTAGAAAACAAATAAGGGTTTTAAATCTAGACACGAAATTAAGCTAGTATTATTTTCAAAGGGAAAAATGCTGAGAGGTTTTTCATTTTATGTTTGCAAACCAGCTTATCAGAATGTGCCAGTGGTTAATTTTCCTAACATTTTATGTGTGTAACACAGAGGGACCATAAAAAATTTGGAAAGGTAAAAACAATCATAGATTGTTAGATAGACCATATGGTGAGGGCAGACCTTGAAGAACAATAAAGTCATCATCTTCCGGCCTTTAATGTTCATTTGTTTTCCTGTTTGTTTGTAATGTGCCCTGTGGCATCATTATAAATCTTCTTCCTGTGTAATAACTCTTACTACTTCTTTTCTTGCAATTACAAAAGGTGTTTTATGTTTATAATCCTTTCCAGACAACACAGATCCTATCTAATGTATATCTGCAGCAGTAAAAAGATTGAGTGTATCAGTGCCTCATATAATGTGATACATAAAATCAAACATTAATAAAGGCTTTTGACAATCTCCATCTGCTTGATCTTCACACTTCTTCTGCTTTTTTAAGAGATAAAGTCTTGAAATATTTCAGCATTTCCTCTAACTCATACAGTCTGCCAACTTCTGTGTAGATCAGAAGATCTCAATTTATGAGTTATTTAGTCTTATGACCAGAGAACAGAACAAGTTTTTGTCAGGTTCATGGGTGTTACTTTTGTGTCTCTGGAAAACATACAGAAAACATCTTGGAGCATTTCTGTATCTGAGGGTGAGCTGCTGCAAAGAGTTGGCTGTAGGGTCATGGAAAGCCATGAAAAGTGTGATTACATATATTAAGATGTAGGAGGAAAAAGACTGAGAAGATCTTGAATAGAATATCCAGTTATAAGGTTCCACTTGAGCTGAAAATAGAATTGCCATTTCACCGTTACCAGCATAAACTGTCAGTGCAGTTTTCCTTGATGCAGTTTGTGAATGTCCATCTAAGCATCTAAAGCACAGAAACTGTGAATTTGATCACAAGAATTCTCTCTTCACAAGTGTAACCTTCTCTAAAATAAATTAGATCAAGAAAATTCAAAAGTAAGTATCTAAATTGATACTTATATCTCTCTATTTAGACCCCTGACTTAGGAACTGTGTTTCATACTTATGCTGTCCCCCAGTTCAAAACTAAAATCAGAATTTACAAGGTTAAAAAAACCAACAAACAAACCAGAAAATAAGCTGTATGAATCCATAGTCTGAAAAAGATTGGGTTTTCCTCAGTTGTACTTCTTGCTTGTCTTCTACACATTACTTGCTGCTTTCCTCTAAGCACAGGCACTAGGCTACAGTTTCATGCTCTCAGTGAGTTTAATGTAGAGGAAATACGTTTAACATTCTTACAGGAGAAAAAATATTAAAACGATACATTTTGATATGTAAGGAAATAGTCTTGCGATTAAACACATCTCAAGAATTTTCACATAAAGCAGTGAAATCCTTGAAGCAATTCAACCTTTGCCTTGTATTAGTTATTATTTTTTTATTTACGTAATTATTTTCTTCCATTTGCTAAAAATACTGTTAATCTTAATTTTGGAAAGATGAAAAAACAATTTAAAAAATCTAGTCAGAACTTGTTCATGTCACATTATGAGTAACAATTTACAGAACCAGAGAATCGTTATGGTTGGAAGGGACCTTCCTTAGCCAATGTCAAACATTTACTCTTCATGAAGTTGTAATCTCATATCATATGGAGGTGAAATATCACTCAGATGTTGTACTTTACTGTGCTTTTATAGGTGATGCCATACATGTCACAAAGAAAGTTTTCTTACCTATTTTGTAGATCCTAATTCTGACAGCTTAGTAAGGGAGAACATATTTCAAAATGAAATAATTTACGTCTTAGAAAGTAACTCTATCAGAGGAATAAATGCATTGCAAATTCATTTTTATTTAATCAAGCTGTTTACATTTAATCAAATTTTCACATTGTAACATAGCACTTCTTAAGAGCATCAAAGCCAAGTACTACCAAAATAAGCATCTGTCTGCTATTTACAAATTAAGATTAAGCAGACAATTTTATTTTTGTTAATTTCCTTAAGAAAGAACTGCTTTCCTAAAACTGTAGCCTGTGGTTTCATCAACAAAACAACTTCACAAACTACTTACCAGCAGGTTATGAGTTGATGTCAGTGCAGGAATCATGTTTACTGAGATAGAAGCCATGGGTAGTTCTGTAATTCTCAAAAGGAGTCCTGCTAAAGACACTACTGATCAAAGGTTATAGATTTCTCCCATCCCACCAGTATGTTCAGAACTGATTCATAAACAAATGCAGACTGTAGGACCAAGTATCCTATTCAAACTTCCTACACTGGAAAAGTTATTGCAGTTCTTCTGCAAAGCTATCATCTGGGAAATTTCCTGAGGAACTTTCTTGCTGAAGTAGCTCTGAGGTAATCTCCTGAATCAATCCAGAAGGAAATGTCCAAAAGGTTCTCACAGCATTTTTACTGGTGTTCATATCACAGATGTCTCTAAAAGCTTTAAGGAGGTTTTCAAAACCTGGTTGGAGAAAGCCCAAAGCAGCCTGGTCTGTACTGCACATTGATCCTGCTTTGAGAAGGAGGCTGGGAACAGGTGGTGTCCAAAGGTCCTTTCCTAACTGAATAGACCCATCACTCTGTGACCTCAATCTGATTTTTAAAATGTTCATTTACTACTAGAAACCTATCCAAAAGTGTGATAAAGCATTCAATTACTTATGAATCAAAATTCATTTTAGGAGTGTTAAGGTCCAACTGGATAAAACCCAGTGTCGGAAACATTTAATTCATAATTCCAGAGTGAAACTAAGACGCAAACAAGGTCAAGTACCACAAACAGTCAGTTTGTTTATTATAAAAAGATAATTATTATAAAAAAGATTATTATTATAACAAAGATAGCGGTAGGAGAGATTAGAAAAAAAAAGGGTAGAGATTTAGCAAGCATTTGGAGTGCAGAGGGATAGTCAACACCACAGATCCAACAGCATCCCTAGGGTCTGTAGTTGTCTTCAGCGGTTGGTGGCTCCCCAGCGATTACGTTTTTCCCCTTTTATTATGTGCTGGGGGAAGTACCTCTGTTCTTAATGTCACATATGGCACATTCCTGGTGGATTGTTTTCATCCAGTTTCACTGGTCTTGCAGCCAGCTCTTCAAATAATGGATAGCAGTTCCTCATACCAATACTTGAAACAATCAAATGTTGAGCCTTATTTCAGCTCTTCACACTCAACTCTCAGACAATAGATGGTGGAGTCTTATCTCAGATCCTAATACCCATCCTCGAAACAGTGGACCTCAGCTCCTCACACCAATCTTTGAGACAATGGATGGTGGAGTCTGATTTTAGTTCAGTTTCACAAGAAGCCCATATCATTGTCTACTTTTGACATCAGCATAGTTCAAAAGTGGCTTCTGGACCATATTGTGGCTTATGGAATGCTTTTGGCTGACTGCCGCTCACCTAGAGAAAAGCAAGTAACAATTGTTCAAAAAAATCAATGCCACCTAAACGTCCAAATTCCTCCATATGTACTTGACTTCACCTTCCTCTGTATAGCAGTCTGCCTCTCTTTTTTATATCTGATAAAATGTATCTTGTTCTCAAGCAATAGTTCCATATATTCTGCTAGGTCAAATTTCATTTCCACATTTTCCCACTTTATGGTAATTGAAATTCTTTTATTCTTTGATGACTGAAAAGAAATTGGATAATTATCATTCTATCTTAGAAACTGCATTACACTAAAATTTTCTTAAATTCTAGATTTGCATATCTTTTTTCATATCTGTTAGGACAAAATTTTTGCAGTAAAATTCTGAGTAAAAAAAAAAAAAAAAGTGGAACCATACTAAAATCCTGAAAAAAAAATTGTTCAAAATTGGGATTTTCTTCCTTCTATGCATAATTTTGATTACAACATTAAAAAAATGTAGATTTTGGGGGAGGAGGGAACAGAGAAGAGTAAGAGGGGAGTTAAAATTCAAGGATATTTAATGGGGCAATGTGCTAAACCATCAGATACTATACTGATGTTGAAGCTACTATCCTTTTTCCATACATACGCTATGGATGATCAAAACATAATTTTTTCTTGTTGGGTAATTAATGTGTGCTAGCACCTTTATTAAGCCTCAAGGAATTTTCAAGGTAACAAGATAATTTCTCCAAAATGCAGTCAAACCTCATATGCACTTTACTCTCCCCTCCGCTTGTGTCCATTATCTTCCTGGACATTCCTCACTAATGAAAAAAGGTAGAGAAAAAACTTTTGTTGTCTGGACAGGCTCTTCAGTGAGAGTAAATGCACATGACAGCATACAAAATGGTCAGTGCTTCTACCATTCTTGAAACTTCTACAATCATGCTTCAGTATAGGGCTCAGAACTTTACCTGACCAGTCCACTCATTATTACTTATTTCCTTGTCATCTCATTCTTATATTCCATGAATCTTAAAAATGTTCTCATATACATATTCTTCCTTCCAGAACTTTCCCAACGGATGGTACAGGATAACTATTGTTTTCCTTAGCCTCCTTTAAACTAAGCAAAGAGTCTCTCCAATGCTTTTCTCCCATTTTCTTGTTAATCCCTAACTCCAGTGCTTGTTAGAGGGTCCCGTTTGTACTACCAGTCCCAAAAGTGTTTAGAATATGACTTTATCTGAAATTTGATAAACTGGTAGACATAAAGAGATGTTTGTGTGTATGTTTGTGTGTGCATGCATATGTCTGTGTACTTTAGGTATAAACAAAGGAGAGTTCCCATTTTTTGGGAATAGCAGCACTTCAAAGTTCTTGAAAATGAAGAAAGCAAAAATACCAACAATTTTCCTGAGCAAAATAAAAATGCCCTTTTTATTTATGAATGCTGCATTTTGTGTAGAAACCTTACCTGCAACAGTGCAGCTTCTCTCATGCTAACTGCAAATCTCCTTGTTTTTAAGAATAAACCAAAGACTAACAAAATCAGTAACTATCACAGAAGAATTTTTCTAGGTGAATGGTTTCTGTCAGCTCCCTCTGTGCCTTTTCCAGACTGAGATGGCCATTGTAGCAACTTCTTGAAATCATACTCATGTCTCAAAACACTGCCTAAATCCATTCTGTGTTAATCAGTTGATTGTCATTTTACCTTTTTTTCTGAACCATGATGCTTTGTCCATTATAAAAGTCATTTCAGCCATATGAATAAAAGTTTGAGGATCCCTATCCAGGAATGGATATATTCCTATAGGACCATCATATGATAGCACTGCTGAATCATAGATCAGAATTCTTGTGGAAAAACAATATGCTGTTTCATTTTAACTGAAATGTCACCTTAGCTTCCACTTGTGTAAATATCAGTCCTCTTTGGAGATTACTTTGCATAGAGCCTTTTTTTTTTTTTTTTTTTTTTTTTTTCCCCCCAGAATATAATGAAAAATCAGTTCAAATTGGCTAAGCATTGTTAGGAACTGAAATCTGATTGAAGAATTTTATGTATAGGAGATAATACTGACAATAAACTTCAGGTACGAGAGTGGTTAGTCATAGTGCAGAGAATGATTTTTCTTTCTTTTCAGTCTACTTAAATCATTTAACTCCGTCATAACTTGGAAGTGTTTGGTACGGAAGTATAGATTAAAAATAACAACCTTAGAGATAATATAAAATATTTAATAAGGAGTTCAGTTCTTGTAACTAAATAATATCATACATTTTGAACATCAGGGGCTAAAAAAAGTGAAATAATTTCAGTCGAACAACTTTGACGATGATTTTAAACCATTAAGAAATGAACAATTCATGGCCAGTCAGTACTTGCATTTTATGGTAATATACACTTCCAGGAATATAAAACCAAATAGCCTCATAACATTAGTTTCAGAATACAAATGTGCTAGCAACTAAATACAGTGTCAGCTGGTAAGGAAATACTGTGTATCCAGCTTGTTGAAGGTTCAATAATCAGTAAATATCAGTGCTATTTCACTGTGATGAATGACAACTGGCCAACTGAACCCCCTTCAACCATAAAGCAAGCTATCATAAAGCTGATAAGTTTGTTTAAATCCTAGTTAATACAGGATTTAAATAGTTGTGTCGTCTGAGGAGGAGGCAAACCGTGCATTCATCTAATAAAGAGAACTGTATATTAATATAAAGTATAAACTGGTATATTATATTATACTAGGTGATGTAAAAATCATCCAGTGTTGCATCTGACTCAAAACTTTTAAACTTTACCTGCTAAAATATAATTAAATTCTTAAGTTGAGTTGTATGCCCTGGAATGAATAAGATAAAACAGAAGAAATGAAGTAAGAAATAAGACTGGCAAGACCGTGGGAAGTGCATGATAATGCAAAAGGAAGGTGAAATAACCTGGATCATGTATTCAGTAGGCAGTGGTGAGCACGTCTAAGGAGCAGAGATTTGTAAATAATTCATTGAGAAATTACCTAAGCGTTAACAAGATCATAGGATTTCAGAATAATTTCAGTTTGGGTTGCATTTGTGCTTGCCATCCTGCTACATGTGAAAGGAAAATGCATTTTTCATATACCTTTGTAACCTTTTACACTGAAAAATTAGAAATCCGCTTTAACCCATAAAAATTATTACTCAGACATGATCTGTAAGACCCACCCTATTTTGCACCATTCATATAAAGGTAGGTGTATAATGCATAGTGCTCCATAAGCCCCCCACCTGTTTATCGAAATAAAATATATTTTAAGCTATCATAGGGCTATTTAAAGAGAACTTATATTTCAGTTACATTCCCCATCAATAGTCATGGGGGAAGCATAGTGTCTGTGGTTTACTTGCCGCAAAATGTGCTTATTCTGAGCATGACTCATTAGTCAGCAGCAGCTGTGTTCTGGCAAGGAAAGCAAGAGCAAAAACTTTTCCAGGAATGGATGAATGTGGATTGGACAACATCTGCGGCAGTGTGAACAGTGTCCTTTGTCTCTGTGGTCTCATGTCTTCCTATTTCTCAGCCAAGTCTCTGCTATCTCCTCAGATGTTCTGCCACTGCGCATGGAGGGTGGTTTGTTTGGGGCAACGATTTAGCAGATCTGGAGTCACATTGGATTGTTCAGTTGTAGTTCAGCTGCTATACAACTGCCTCTATTCCAAAAGGATATATAAACTTGTCAATATCCATATGGCAATTCCATTGTAATGGTGTGTCAGATGGCAAAAAGTACAGATACTTGCACTTAGTTAACATTTCACGGACAGTAGGAAATAATGTAAAAATAAGAAATAATTATTTAAAAAATTAGAAAAAATGAAGATTAGAAAACTGAAAACTATGGGCAAAAAGCATCAAAGTCGTTCTTTATGTAAGGATCTACTGTGTTGTCATAGGGACATATGCCATAGAGGGAAAAAAGGTTAATTCTGGTTTTTAGTTCTTTGAAAGATGGTAATTATCCTTTTTTTTTTTTTTTTTTTTTAAGAAAACAAATATGTATGGAGAAAGTGAAATCTAGTAATGGAGGACAAATGTGTTTTCAGTTTGGTTTTTATTTTTTGTGATTTTTAGCATCCAAGTCTGGAGCTCAATCACAGTAGATTCTACTGGGGAAGATCCTGAGAAGATACAGAGAAGGCAGGCCTCACATTAATCAGTAAGGGGTTTTTGCTAGCTTTATAGTGAGCTAATCTGGTAGCATCCTTAGGAAGGTGAATTCGGGGCTCACAGGCAAAGGCCAAAGTCTCTGGATTGAAAAAAACAGTCATTGGCCTTTCTGATGGTTGGATTCTATGTCTACCTGTTACTTTCAAACTGCCTTTTTAAACACTATTGAAAAGGCAGTGATTAAGGGCAGATGTTGAACAAACTGTGTTTCCAACAAAACAGTTTTAGTTAATTCATTTCCACACTTCTTTTTTTTTCCAAGGTGGCTTCAGTGCAGCCCTTTCATGGTATCCGTAGAGTAATATGAATTGCTCTCAGATAACTTTTCCATCTTTTCTCTCTCTTTTTTACTTTTCCCCTCAGTATATGTTATTAGCATATTGGAACATCTTACAAATCTTCATTGACTTTGCAGCACTTGGGCTCACAACTGGGATGGACCTCAGAAGCCTCAGTTATTACAGTTGTCAGAAATAGATGCATTATTTTCTCAGCGTAAAGCTGATTCTATACTACAGTTAACAAAATTGAAAAAAATGGAAACATTTGCTGCTACATCACTGGGTTTGACATTTCTAAGTAATAGAGTTTCCCTTGTCATTTCCACTGTCCCTCAAAAGTCTAGGTTTTGGGAAGTTTGGTCAGGAAATTACTCCATTGTGCAGGAGATTACATAGTGTGGATAAGGGTCAAATCTGGACCAAAAGGAACTCATCATAAAATGTGAAGATGGTTGGTTACCTTTGTGGTTGAAGCTTATTATTATATATCATGAACCTAAGCTACTATGTTTGCTGATGACTAAACTCTTTAAGAATGTAGTGAAACTCTGAAGTAATGTCTGACACTAGAAGTTTGCTACGACTTAGTTGGATAATGGCCTTGTCCCTTTTTGAAACAGAAATGATTCAGTGGTGTTCTCAACACATTGCTTCTTTAGGAAACCCTAACGCACAAACAAGTTGGTTAAAAATGCTTATTACGAATGGTGTGAAAATTGGTCTGGATAAAAAAGAGAAGGAACCCAGGCATTATTTTTCTTGTGCTTGATCTTAAAGCCTAGAAAGGAAAAAATTTGGAGAAAAGTCACTATAAAGACACAGCAGGACCCTTGCCTGATTACAGCCTTGCTGTTAGACCCATCATTGCATAAACTATTAATTAAATAAGAAAATTTATGACTGCTGACTGACAGGAACTAGGCAGAAGTCAAGAGTAGCTGCTTTTTGGGACATTGCTATATGCAGTCTTCATCTCATTCAAGTGGCAACTTACCATATTTCCCCTTCTTCACTGCTGAATGCAGGCTCAAACCAATAGCTCACAATTTTAACATGGTCTGGCTTGGATAATTCCTGAAGCAGGGAAAAACAAGTCTTTTTTGTTGCCTGAGGAGCAAGCTTTGCTCTACTGGATATGTAAAAAGAGAGTCAAGTGACAGGGGTTGACAAGGACAATGAGAAAGAAGACAGAGGTCTCCTTTCCAGAGGAGGAGAGGAAGAAGGAAATGGAGGCAGACAGGGGCAGGAATCTCCCAAAAATGTGAATGATGTAAGAGAAAACTAAAAGTGTAGTACTTGGGAAATAAAAGGGCCTGTTCTGAACATCACAAATCTGTCTAAATTTTCATTAGTGAGGACTGCTGTTAAAGAGCTGACAGTCCTAAAGGCAAAGCAGAATTAGTAAATGGAAAAATGAATTGCCTTCCAGACAAAGTAAGAATAATAAAAGTGGATATAAGAGGAAAAAAGGAAAACAAAGGAAAAAAAAAGCCATCATTCTGATGGAAACAAAGAAAAACAAAGAAAAACAAAGAAAAATTTACTAATTGCTACTATTTGAGAACAAATATTCCCACTGAAATAGCTCAAGTATGAGTGAGTTAGGTGTTAAAAGAAGCAGAGGTTCTGACTTTTTTGTATTTTTGGGAAAAGATTAAAAAAAAATTGTACCACTACAATAACATAAAAATATTCTATAGATTCCAAGAATTTCATTCCAAATATCTTCATATATAAATACTACAAGTATTTATATATATAGCAGAAAAAAAATATTAGTAAGAATAGCACTGTCAAGAAATAAAGCTATTCCAGAAGGCTGATAAGTACTGAGTACACAAACTTGAGCTTGTTCAGCTTAAATGAAAAGGAAGGATAAACGAACAGGCTGTTAAATAGTGTTTTCTAGTTCAAAATAATGGATTTGAGGTATATAAAGGAATTCAGAGGTCAGACTATAAAGATTCATGTGTCAAAGTCTCTGGAATGATGTGGATGAAACATACACAGAGTACTTGGAGTTTGTTGCCAAGCACAAAGGAAATTCTGTAAGGGAGAGCTCCAGATTTAGTGGATAAATACGCAGTTAAAATAGGCTACTAAAAAGAAGCTGGAAACCTGTAAGGATGAAAAAATTAGAAAATATTGATCATCAAGGAATTTTATCAGGGAGATCAGAAAGTTAAGAAAGAAGAAAGTAATTAACTGAAGTCAAGCTCATCCTGATCAGTGATGAAATGGTCAAAATAACTACAGGTGTGGCTCCAGTTTAAATTAGCACTCTGATTCTCTTTGCGGAAAATGGGACATTGCTAAATATGTTGCAGGAGTAGGATTACTATGAGAACGATGGTATGGAACTGGAAACTGAGGTATATGAAATGACATTGGTGAGTCTGTACCTCTTCATCAGGTACTTCCTCAGTGTAATGAAGGGAGTACTTGGTGGGATGGATTACCTCCTCTTTTTTTTTTTTATTTCTGACTACAGGAACATAGGAAAGCATGAAAATTAGTCTGATAGCAATGATTTCTACTGAAAGTCTGAGGTTGTATAGCATCAAAAATAGTTCATGAAGCAGTAACTTTTCAGAAGAAAAAAGTTCTCTAGGCAGCTGCAGATAAATTACTTTGACCTCTGCAGTGTGCAAAACCTAGAATATATTGTCAAAGAAAAAGAAATTAAGACCAGAGGGGCAAATAGAAATGGGTATAAAATGAAGAACAAGAAGGTCTTTCTAGTAAAGACTGATAAGAGAATTTTCTTCTATAAATGTATTTTCTTCCATAAATGAAATGTTCATGAAAAGGAAATGACAGTGGAGGAGAAAAGTTTGAGTTCATCAAGATGGGTTATAAGTTATCAGTGTGATGTGACCTGGAGAAAGGAAATGCAATGAAACGTATCAGAAGAATTTGCAGGAGAGTAAAAAGTATTAATACAGGGCCCTAGCAAATTATCATTAAGAGTAATACATACATTGTGAACATCCATGTTCAAGAAAATGGAATTTGTATTAAAAGGAGTACAGAGACTGCTCAGAGAAGGGGCAGAATTTTCTGCAAACAATGACTAGCAGAATATGGTTTAATAGTCTCACTAAACAAAGACTGAATGTTACACACTTGTTCCCTTTGTGAGAGACCTTCACTTTCCTCCCTAGAACGAAAACTGTGGAGGAGTTTCTAAACCTGAGAGATAATATTAGTACAAATAAAAAAAAAAAGGTGTATACTGTGCACAAGTAAGTTTAAAATGGAACTGAAAAGATGTTATTTAACAAAATGAGACTTTGAACCATCTTTCCGATAGGAAGTAGAGTGGAAAACCCAACAGTTTTCAGCATAGAATGTGGCTGCTTTATGGAAATATTTCAACCCAGCTGCCTGGCATAGTTGAAGGCTCATGATTATTTTCCTCTTAATATTTTTATGACCTGCTTTTTATTGTACCAACAAACCATTGGTTTGATTACTTTCCAATCGAAATGGCCAAATATGGCCAGGTATTGTTTGCACTATTTATCCTTTCCATCTTACTGCTAGCATTCACTTATTTATCCCTAGCAGAGATGTAAAGTTTCTATTTAAAAAATGTGATATTGGCTACTGCTGGATCTAGGATGCTGGTTGGTCTAGATACATTTGAAATGGTTATTCCCATGCTTCATTCACAATGCAAAGAGTTGTGGTCAACGACTCAATGTCCAGCTGGAGACCAGTAATGAGTGGTGTCCCTCAAGGATCGGTGTTGGGACCGGTCTTGTTGAACATCTTTGCTGCTGACATGGACAGTGGGATTGAGCAAGTTTGCTGATGACACCAAGCTGTGTGGTTTGGTTGATACCCTGGAGGGAAGGAATGCCATCCAGAGGGACCTTGACATGCTTGTGAGGTGGGCTGATGCCAACCTGATGAAGTTTAACCATGCCAAGTGCAAGGTCCTACATCTGGGTTGGAGCAATCCCAGGCACAGCTACATGTTGGGCAGAGAAGAGATTCAGAGCAGCCCTGTGGAGAAGGACTTGGGGGTGTTGGTTGGTGAGAAAATGAACATGAGCCGGCTTCAGTGTGCGCTTGCAGCCCAGAAAGCCAACCGTACACTGGACTGCATCAAAAGGAGTGTGACCAGCAGGTTGAAGGAGGTGATCCTGCCCCTCTACTCTGCTCTCATGAGAGCTCACTTGGAGTATTGTGTGCAGTTCTGGTGTCCTCAACATAAAAAGGACATGGAACTGTTGGAACAAGTCCAGAGAAGGGCCACAAGGATGCTCAGGGGACTGGAGCACCTCCCATATGAAGATAGGCTGAGAAAGTTGGGACTGTTCAGCCTGGAGAAGAGAAGGCTGCGTGGAGACCTCATAGCAGCCTTCCAGTATCTGAAGGGGGGCTATAGAGATGCGGGGAAGGACTCTTCACAAGGGACTGTAGTGATAGGACAAGAGTAACGGGTTCAAACTTAAACAGGGGAAGGTTAGATTGGATATAAGGAGGAAATTGTTTCCTGTAAGGGTGGTGAGGCCCTGAAATGTGTTGCCCAGGGAGGTTGTGAATGTTCCATCCCTGGCAGTGTTCAAGGCCAGGTTGGATGAAGCCTTGGGTGAGATGGTTTAGTGCAAGGTGTCCCTGCCCATGTCAGGGGGGTTGGAACTACGTGATCTTAAGGTCCTTACCAACCCTAACTATTCTATTATTCTATGGTTCTCTATTCTTATTTGTTAAAGAAAAAATTTCTTTGAACAAGGGAAGAAGAGCATAAACCCTCTGATTTCCACAAGTATTAGGCCCTCCAAGAACTGATTCATTGAAACTTCAAATACCTATTTTTATTCAAGTTGGCAAATGTAGTGAAAATGCACTGAAATTTTCATTGGCCACATAAGATGAAATAGATCCCTGTTGTAGTTTAGTAGGTAAATTGAGAAAGCATAGAAATGTTAAATTCTTATGGGTCATCATTTAGTGACAAGAAGTAAATAACAAAAACAACTCCAGTGATATATGTGTATTAAACTGACTGCTCTTTACCTATGTATAAATATACTGATTGAAATATGCATGTATGCTGGTTCTTTTCCTAAAGCTTGCTGTCATGAGTTACATATTTATCTTAAAGATCCAGACAGTTACTTGTGTCCAAGTGGCTACTAGAGGCTTATGAAGCCTTTTTTCCAAGCAGCAATAGAGACTGACTTTTGTGTCAGTTGCAACATGAGAAAGATGCATTCCTTGCTCAGAAAATGAAATTAAACATATTATAGATGTGCTTAGTATCTTCTGTTCCCCAAAAGACCCTTTTAATTGCTTGAACAAATCCCAGTGATTCTGTATCCTATCAAATAATGAAAATCAGTTCATAAGCCAAGCTTAACATCATGCAGTTCTTATTGCATATACATGGTGAAGTATTTTAGATGCAGTCTGTCTTTCTATTTTTTTTTTACAGCTAAGTATTTGGAGCCTCAGCATCAGATGGCTGAGCTTCTGTCTTGGCCTTCAGAGGTCATTAGAAGGAGACAGCCAGGTCTGTAAAAGACTCCAGTGCCAAAAGGTTAGTGACTGTGTGCTAAGCAAGTGGGCCCCAGAAGCACTGTCCATTGCTCAGTGGTAAGTACATACATGCACCCAATATTTGTGTATGTCCATATATATGTGGAGTGTATACCTATGTATGCATATATACGTGCATGCACAAACACCTATATACTGCATATGTCATTCAGGCAGAAACGGATGATCATGCAAAAGTGATCCAAAACACCAGAACACCAACCGAGAAAAAATGATTTCAGGCAATTTTGATGCCACCCAGGTTCTGAAGCAGACACCTCTTTACTTGGAATGTTTTCTGAGGCATCTGAACTCACTGGGACACACTAGCCATTTTTAAGCATGCCCTCAAAAGCCTTACATGCCACTTCTTTCTTTTCGAGTTTTCATTTGCTCAAACCAAGGCCTGAGTCATACTCTAAATGTTTAGCCAGGCAGGATTAGGTATATGCATTTTGGAGAACTCTCAAGCTAAAAAACACCCCTCCCTCCCAAAAAAAAAGCTCTAGGAAGTTTCGTTTGCTCCAAGGCTATCTGGTCACCTGGGTATCAGAATCTGCCTACCGCTGTTTCAGACATTTACAGGGTAGATTAAAATCTGAATTACATTATGGTAGAGAAGAATATTGTTTAAAAATTAACTGCAAATATATACCTCTTTTCCCCTTTTCATTTCTTGTAATTAACCTAGATCCATCATGAGGTCAGCTTTATTACAGAACTCTTATATTTTAATTCTCTTCCTGATCAGTGAAACAAGCTTTAAATAAAGATAAGCCAAAATACACCGAAAATCAATAGAAATTTTAAGTAAACATCTGTTCTTTGAATTGTTTTTTCTTTCATACCTAGTTTTTTATTTATTTCATGTACTTGAGCTAGTAAGAAATGTCATTTGCTATATAATAAAACAAAACAGACACCTCGTGGATGGATTTATTCTTAGCTCTGAAAGAAGTCAGCTGAGACTTACACAGTATTTTTAACACAGGATACATTGAATCTCATATCTGTAATTGCTTCAGGACATGAATTCATGTAATGAAAAACTTCTGGAAAGCTTTCAAGTATTTCAAGATGACTAAAGCTGAGTACCATTACAAACCTCCTGGTCTGTAGGGTGGAGATACATGGAAAATTGCTTTCCTGTAAACAGAAGCATTTGCAGCAATGATAAACTACAGCAGCTTTCACACTGGTTTGTATGACTGCGCCCCTATCTGACTTGGGTGTCTGACTTAGATATGTGTGTTACACCACTTTAAAGGAAAAAGCTTTCTTTCAGTGCCTTCAGTAGCCTCTCTGTAGCACCTGCGTACATATACCTTAGTGATGCAGTCTGGCCTGCAGTACTGCAGCTTTCAAAAACTGAATTCCAGCATAACAGTTGTTAATACTAAAATGGGCTCTGTGCTACATTAAATCCTCTCACATTCTCCTGCTCCTATTTTTTTTACTATATTGCTTATTGGGGTGGCTAATTTTAATTTAACACATTTATCCAAAACAAAGTATGGCATACATACGAACCACAAACAGAGAGACGTATTTATAAACAAATTAGATGATGTTTGCAAAGTACTTGAAATGTACAATATATTATCAACCTGAAATAATTAAATCATAAATAGCCAGTATTTCTTGTAATTCAGTTTGACTTTATGTAGCCTGGGAAATTGTCAAGAGCTTCAACTGATTCCAGCTCTTCACCAAAGCGTGGCACCTACCATTCAGCAGGATATTATGGAACTTCTATTTTTCACCAACAGGTGGTACTCTGAATTTCTATGTTCCTTAAAATATTAGTATTGTAATATGGATTTTACTTAATGTAGAACTTAATTTTAGGGAAACTAACTAGGATTTTTTTTTTTTTTATTACCAACTTCAAATGAATTTGTATTTTCTAGCAAAAAAAAAAAAAAGGTCCACATACACATAATGCTTCTGCAAATTTTACCGGTTTGCTGGCATTTTTATGGGTTTCCAAAAGTATTTTTGCATACTGTAGAGCACAGCAAGATACTTCAACAGCTAGCAATGATTAATCATGGCTAGTTGTCAGTGTATAATCTTTAATGTCCTCTTTTTGCCTTGGGCAGTCACATTAATGTTCAGATTCATATAAATTCTGAACTCTCCCTCCTTTGTTCACTTATTAAGAACATACTGCCTGAAAATATCAGGATATTAAGAACTAAAGACTAAATTATAGACCAAATAGCAGCCTTCCAATATCTGAAGGAGGCCTACAAGAACACCAGAGACGGACTCTTTGTCAGGGACTGTAGTTATAGGACAAGGGGTAATGGGTTCAAACTAAACAAGTGGAAGTTTAGGTTAGGCATGAGGAAGAAGTTCCTTACTGTAAAGTTGGTGAGGCACTGGAATGGGCTGCCCAAGGGTGCTGTGAATGCGCCATCCCTGGAAGTGTTCAAGGCCAGGTTAGGCAGAGTCTTGGGTGGCATGGTTTAGTGTGAGGTGCCTCTGCCCATGGCAAGAGGGTTGGAACTAGATGATCTTAAGGTCCTTTCCAATCCTAACCATTCTATGATTCTATGAAATCAAAACTCACAATATACACTCATTAAGTACAACGTACAGTGGGAAATAGCACATAAGAATGTAGAAAACAGATGTGAAGTAAAAGGTAGAAGTAAGAATAAGTGGAATTTTAGTTTTTATTTAAATTGACTGTAGACAGCAAAACATTCTGAATGATGATTCTCTGAAAGTGTTCCAAGATTTATGCTACAAATTTGAGAGGATCTGAAAATGCCAGCTGTAGTAAAATTATGCATGTAACAATTGTTTTGTACTGACAGATCACTCAAGAGGAAAAATAGCTTAAATGGACCTTGTCCAAAATAAAATTCTTATCATTCAAGACAAGGACTCATACTGTTCATCACACTTACATTGGGAAGTTAGTATACTCTCTTGGTTCCATAGATTTCAGGGTTAGATAGTCAGGAAGATGTGTGCATTGAGATGGGATTTTTACTGATCTTTGCTTCCACAGATTCAGGGAATTCAGATTCAGACAATCATTCATAAGCACAGAATAGTGAACCACACAGTCCTTCAGGCCCCAGAGAAGCTTTTGGCTGAAACTACCTTATATTTTAGAAGTGAAAAGAGCAGGATGAAAATAAATTAAGGAAGAAATAAATCACACTTCTCTTAGCACTACAGTTTTGACTTATTGCTACATTTAGAGACCATAACATATCTTCACATCACTGAGTAAACTGTAGAAAGTGATTCTCAATTATTTTCTGTTTACGAGACTTTTATTTCAGAGTTGTGGCAATTTATGGGTTCTATCATTAACTTTAATGTACAAAATGTATTTATGCAAGAAATTTAAGAATATGATGGTCGTTACACTTTTGTTCTACAATGAAGTACATGATGAAGCTTTCATATAACCGGCAGATTCACTTTATCTCAAGTATGAGAGCTAAAGCCTAGAAGTCTTTGAATCCTGACAACCATGGGTTCCTTTTTCAGTGTACTCACTGGCAGTTGAATGCTTGTGCATAAGGCTACATTGCAACCATTTAATTTTAATACTTCCTGTTTAATTACCTATATTTGATGCAGGAGGAGAACCTAGTTCATGCTAGATCTATGTGATCATTTCAGAGATAAAGACTTAGAGGTAGTTATGTGTTGTAGTAAGCGTGATTAAAGCCCTTCCCAAATCTTTGCTCATGAAGCCAAGCCATCAGTTATGTGTTCTGTGTTTTGTGATTTCACTGAAAGTCATGTATTAGTCTAGACTTGCTGTTCTCTTAAGTATTAAAGAATCCATCTTAAGTCTGGGGCAACCTGGGCTTAAACTTAAATGCTAGATGCATTCAACACCCAAAAACATCTTCCCACAATGCAGTTTAAAAAAGTATACTGTCTTGAAAAAGTGGTGGCTCTAAGAAGGTGATTTCTTGTATCATGGGATCATTCTTACTCTTGTTTGATTTTTTTGGCATGTGTTTTCCATGGGATAGCAATGTGCGCCTCTAAAAAAGAATGGTGAGGAAACTCTTAAGATCTACACAAATGTACACTAGTTTATCTGCAGCCAATCCATAATATCACAGAACATGGATACTTCAATGAGCAGGGGGAAATTGGTCCATATTCTTTCTTTTTGTATCTTTTTATTTCCTCTGTCCTAAATTTAATTTTCCTTAAGGTATATTATGAAGATAAAAAAAAACCCAAACAGGTAGGTGTAAACTGTCTCATTGATCTGAAGACATACAGGAGGAGGATATTACTAGTATTATGTAAATCTCTGATCGCTACTTGTTGCCATACAAAATATTTAGCATATCCAAAATGGGATGACTGCTTAGACAACTTTGGGTTCTTTTCAACACATCTATTATGTGCTTTCTGCTAACATGTATGCATTTTTCAGACTCTTACCTGCTGTATGAAGCATATCACGGACTACCTGGTTGGAAATAACATGTTTATCTGTGTTTCCAGTCTCCTGTTGCTATGTGGATTGCCAGGTTTCATGAGGATGCTGTGATTTTCAAGGTATTACTTCATTTCTGATCTCTCAGTCTAAGCTGGAAGGCATCTGGTTTAGCTGATGTTTCATAGAGGGAAATTTTCCAAGACAAATGGTAGCTGAGAATCAAGATTCTCTATGAAAACATCACATGTACTTTTCATTCGGATGATGTGGAGGATTTTGGAAAGAAAAGGAAAAACATACTTCAACAGTGTGGTGACATTTATATCTCTCAGGTGTGGAATGTCAGTGCTGGGCCACAGAGGGTAAATTATCTCAGGGAAAGTACTGCCCTAATTTTCTTATGTTAATTCCAGGATGCCAAGTAGTTAGGATATCTGTGTTTGTATTCCTTTATATCCTGGACTGTGACATTTGATTAGGTTTGACCAAGGAGAACAAAATTTTCTTGGTTTGTTTGGCTTTGTCGTTTTGGTTTTGTTTTTTTTTTTTTCTGTCCAGGCTTGTCAAATACCTTAACTTCCTCAGTGGGCTTTTTTTGAAGGGTCTTTGAAATTCTGTTCCCTTTAAAATAAACAGGCATTTGTCACTGCTTTTAGTAGATACAGATATCTGCAGCCAACAAATGATAGCTTGCGAAAATAACAATGAACTTTTATTTTCGTTTCATTTTCATTGAATATGAACTTTGATGGAAAAGTAGTAAGGCTATTTTTCTCATCTGAGTTTTCTAAGTTGCTTTTGAGTCCTCTTCCTTGCATCGTAGAATATCGCTGACAATGCAGTAGCCTTTTTTAGCAAACTTTTTTGTTTCTTTTTAAGAAAAGATCTTCTGGGAAGCTCGTATTTACTTTAGGTTCAGGTAGACTCTTTTTATGCAATTGTAGTCCATATATTCAAAAGCAGGTTTAGAAGAATCCTCTGCATTCCTCAACAATATTTGTGTAAACATTAGCCTTAAGATTCAACTAATAAAAAAATATGCAGGAACTAAGAGCTAATAAAATCTTTAATCCCTGAATATGCAGACTGTATCAATGCTGTTTTCTAATAAATGCATTCATACAGTCCCAACATGTTTTGCTCTTCCCTCCCAAATTCTCTGAATTCATCAGTTTTCAGTCTGAATCCAGCATGAATTTAGTGCTTGCAATGAACATATCTGAAAGCATTAAAATGGAAGGTACACTTAATTATTTTGCCACTCTTCAAGTAAAAAAAAACCCTCTAGTGGTGTTGCCGTTACTGAAATTTTATAATTGACTCATCTGAAGTATGAGGCAGTGAATGGTAATGTCATTCTCCTTTAAGATGCACATTCTGTGGCACATTGATCTTGCAGGTCCTTGAGAACTCCAGCCTATACCTAAAGAGGGGTAAAACTTAATTATCCAGCAACCAAAAATATTTTTTAGCAGAACTGAAGGATGTGAATGGAAATTTTATGCTATTCGTTATAGCTTGCTTTAACAAGCAAGATCTTACCTCTAATGTATAGTCAGAGAGACTTCAACTGACAAAAATCTAGCACCATACAGTATTTTATATATCTAATAAATAAGTGTATGACAAAACAAAGACACAACAGAATACAGAAGATTGCAATATATTGCAAATTGCCATATTCTAAATAAAATGTACATGAAATCTAAGGTGCGTAGCATGCATGCAGGGAAAATAGGGACCCACTAAAATAATTTCACATAATGTTAATATAAAAGAGGGAGTGAAACTGATCATATGATTAAAAGAAAACTATACAAGGAAGAGCAGAGATGACATAGGAAATAAATTGTTTTACTTGCTTACAGTACAACACAGGGGCAGAGAAATTATGCATTTTGTTTTCCAACTTTTTCAATTTTCAGTTGTGTTTTCAGTTTTCAAAACAAACTGTTCAGTTCAGTTTGTCAAAGATATGTTCATATACTTAAGCTTAATGTAGTTTACATGACAAAAAACAAGAATCATGTTCATCTTCTTTAAATGTTGTACTCTATGTGTATAGCTGCATAGTCGTTGATAATGTGTATTGTATAATGCTTTTATTTATAAAGTTTGTCAATAACTCTGTAGTTACTCCTGGAAAACTCCAGTGTTTGAAATGTAGAATTAATTAAAAATAAGGTCCACATACATTTTCTTTCTCTTTTTAAAGGTACTCTTTGGGACAAATTCTGCTACTATTCAGCTGGGTTTGCCGTAAATCGCATATACGTCACTGTGGATGCTCATCTACCAGCTTGCATAAGATAGATAGCTGTATACATGAGAATACCAATCTTGCCATTCATTTTAGCAATCTGAAGCTTTTCATTCTGTATATGTTTGCCTAGTCCTTATCTAGCACATTGAAATGAAAAAAAAAAAAGCAAAAGCCACTTTTGTGTAGTGAAACATGTGACTTGTGCTTGCCTGCTGTGTAAGTCACCTCTTGCTTTTACAAGAGAGCTGAGGCTGACAAGCAGATGAACAAGGGAGAGCAACGTGGGAGTGATGGAATAGAAATCACCAGCAGCCCAGTTCTCTCCAGGGCATTTGGGCACCACATGCTGCCTTCCCTCCCTCCCCACACACTGACACCCACAGCTGCCCCCTGCCAAACAAAAGCGTGTGTTGTGCATTTCAGAGGCCAGGGCGGATGGCTCTGCTGTGGAGCAAGGAGGGCACAGCATATGTTTTATAATCTCAGTACTGGTGCCACATTAAATCCCTTAATGACTTTCTTTTTAAAGGTTCAGAATAATCACTTGGCATGTGATCAGTGCTAGTGCTCGCAGCCAAAAGTTTTATAACTGGTAGTATATGTATTTGGGTTTGTGGAACTGATTTTTTTTTGTCCTATTTTCTTCCATAAGCAATAGGGAAGTTAGTTATTCAGGTACTTGTGCCATTTCGGCACAGGGTATTCTATTTAGCTTCTAGTTGCTACTCCAGAAGAAAAACATGCCCTGTGCTTATCCTTATCTGTCTCATATATATTTCTCAGATACCCCTGGGCCCAAGAAATGGGCTTGATTACTATGTTAAAGCATTTGAAAAGCCCCTTGTTGCCCATGTCTGGGGTAGGCCAAGGTGATTTGTCATATCCTATGATTCTTCAACAAACAAAATGTGGGTTTATTCAATGTTAATTTTGCTTATTTCAAGACTCAAAGCTGGTATGAGCAGATTTTTCCTACCAAAATGTTTGGTACTACAGTTCTTTCACAAAACCGTATACATAAACCTAAGTATACCCATATCACCTGAGGTGACATCCAACATGGTTAATCTACTGTGAAAGAAGGAAGACCAATATCATTTACAGGTCATGTAAATGTCAGGCTCAGCATTTTTTTCTGCAATGAAATACACTGGGAGAGATTTACTGCTCCAGTGGGATACCTCTGCAATGCTCTGCTGGTACAAAATAATCTGCTACAACTGGTACATCTACAGATAGTTATGCTGGGATGGGAGATCCTCAGCTTGCCAGTACCAGGAGCTACAGGCTGCTTTCCCACTTTCCTGTTGTAACATTCATTTAAGAGTACTTTAGGGTTTATGGAATTAAGCAATCCTTTTGGCTGTCTCCTCTAGGGCAATGTACCTTGTGCCTTTGTGTCCTGGGTTCAGCAGTAGCAGTCATTTTTCTCCCTCTTGGTAGCTGGTGCCGTGCAGTGTTTTGACTTTTGGCTCAGGAACAGAGCTGATAACAAGGATGTTTTGGTTTGGCCAAGGACTTTGTGAGCCTCATGCTCTGCCAGGGAGGAGGGGAAACCAGGAGGAAGCAGAGACAGGACACCTGACCCAAACTGACCAAAGAGCTATTCCATAACACAGCACATCATGCCCAGGAGGTTACTGGGAGTTAGCTGGAAAGGCTGGGAGACTGCAGGGTTGGAGGTATGGGTCGGTGCTTGGTTGGGCTGGGGGGGGGGGGGGGGCAAGTTATCAGTTGGCTGGTGAGATGATGTATTCTCTTCCCTTGTTATTTCCTTTATCATTGTTATTATTGGTGGTAGCAGTAGTGATTTGTGTTATACCTTAGTTACTAAACTGTTCTTATCTCAGCCCGTGGGAGTTGCATTCTTTTTGACTCTCCTCCCCGTCCCTCCAGGAGTAGGGGGAGGGCAAGAAGGGAGGGTAAGTGAGTGAATGAGTTGTCTGGTTTGGTTTAAACCACGACACTTTGGCACATGGTGCACTGGTGAGGCTGGAATTTGAGATCTGTCACCTCAGTTTCCTTCCTCTGCTGGGTAAGCCTGAAGTGACGCAGAGTGTGTGTCCACGGACTTTTTGACTGCTCATGGCATGATATTCAAAGCAAACCAGTACTCCGATCCAGCTAAAGACACACATAGATAGGATGAGCAACCTGGCTTACAGTTTTCTTTTGCTGCCAGCTTTCATTTCTTGATGAGGTTTTCATTTTCCAAAGAGTTTGTTTTATTTTCTCACTAAATCCTTACCTGCTCATAAAGGGAAGTTTTCCCTTTAAAAGCTGTATTTTTGGGACTCTCTCTGCTTTTTTATCTTATAGATGCTGCCAAATTTGTCTTTTAAGATATTGATCAATGAAATAATTCAACCAAATTTTGTCATGCCAGCACTTGCTTACCAGCATTTCATAATTTCTTCATTCAGAAAGTCACAGTGTTCTTGCTGTGCAGAAATAATGAAAATGTCTGTTTTTCTAATTTTACTCTTTGAAGTACTGACTCAAATTTGTTACCTTTTCCAAGTCATACTTGGAAGGTGACCAAGACCCGGTTGGCTCCCGCACAAACTGAAGCACAAAAAGGAAGCCTAGAAGAGGTGGAAGCAAGGAGGGGTAGCCTGGAAGGAATGCAGAGAAGTTGTCCAAGCAGTCAGGGATCAAGTTATGAAAGCTGAAGACTTGAGAGAATTAAATCTGTCCAGGGATGTCAAGGGCAACAAGAAAAGCTTCTATAGCCATACTGGTGATAGTAAGGAAAATGTGAGCCTTCTCTGAAAGCAAATGGGAGGCCTGGTTACCCAGAATGTTGATAAGGCTGAGCTACTCAATGACTTTTTTTTGCCGTAGTCTTCACCAGCAAAGGCTATGGCCATACTGCCCATCATGAAAGACAAATGCAAGGGCTGGGAGAATGAAGAACTGCCTGTTGTAGGAAAAGATCAGGTTTGAGACCACCTAAGGAACCTGAAGGTGCATAAGTCCATGAGACCTAATGAGATGCATACGCAGGTCCTGAAGCAGCAGGCGTATGAAGTGGCCAACCCACTACCCATCATATTTGAAAAGTTGTGGCAGTCTGGTGAAGTTCACACTGACTGGACATGGGAAAACATAACCCCTATTTTTAGAAAGGGAAAAAAGGAAAACCTAGGCAACTACAGGGTGGTCAGTCTCACCTCAATGCCCTGCAAGATCACAGATAAGATCCTCCTGGAAACTATGCTAGGGCACATGGAAAATAAGGAGTTAATTGGTGACGGCCAAAATCCCAAGCACAACAGGCTAGATAGAGACTGGATTGAGAGCAGCCCTGAGGAGAAAGACTTGAGGGTGTTGGTTGATGAAAAGCTCAACATGAGCCAGCAGTGTGTGCTCAGAGCCCAGAAAGCCAACTGTATCCTGGGCTGCATTAAAAGAAGTGTGACCAGCAGGTCGAAGGAGGTGATCCTGTCCTTCTACTCTGCTCTCATGAGACCCCAGCTGAAGTACTGTGTGCAGTTCTGGGGCCCCCATTGTAAGAAGAATGTGGTCCTGTTAGAGAGTCCACAAGAGAGGCTGTGAAGATGATGAGAGAGCTGGAGAACCTATTCTGTGAAGACAGGCTGAGAGAGTTGAACTTGTTCAGACTGGACAAGAGAAGGCTTTTAGCAGCCTTCCAGTACCTGAAAGGGGCTTACGAGAAATCTCGAGAAGGACTTTTTACAAGGACATGTAGTGACAGGACAAGGGGGGATGGCTTTAAGCTAGAAGAAGATTTAGATTGGATATTAGGAAGAAATTCTTTACTGTGAGGGTGGTGAGACACTGGAACAGCCTGTCCCAAAGGAGTTGTGGATGCCCCATCCCTGGAAGTGTTCAAGGTCAGGCTGGACAGAGCTTTGAGAAACCTGGTCTAATGAAGGTACCCCTGCCATGGCAGGGAGGTTGAAACTAGATGATCTTTAAGGTCCCTTCCGACCCACACCATTCTGATTCTATGTTAATGCTTAACTGAGTCCAGCTAGTTTCAAGGCATTATGAGAGAAGAAAAGTATGCATCTGATGGAATTGCTAGTTGGTGGTAAATAACAGACAAGAAAAAAATCTATAGACATTACATATCCATTTATATTGTGAATTTAGAAATATCCATGTGAGGAGTTTCTAATCTCATTACGTGTGTTAAGCTCAAAAACTGCAATGAGGTGATTTACTGTGAAATCAGCCTTATGCTCTACAGATCATAGGATTTTAGTTTCTGAAGCTTATTAATGTTAATGCAACAGTTTTCATTTACGTAGTGGGCTTTTAGTGAACTCAGAAGTATCAGTTCAACAAATCAGTCCAGCACATGCTTCATTCTGGTCAGACTGAAGGAGAGTGGCTTTCTCTATTTGGTAGGGCTATGTGGAGAATAAGCCCATGCTTCTCTACTTTGCTGCTTGAGAACACTGGCAAAACAACTTGAAAACATGTAGTTGTTAAGAGACTTTTACTTCCATTAGTTGACACTTATGCCGTTTAGAACACACTTTTGACACAGAACTTAAAGAAAAACAAGCCACAGGATATGACTTAAAAGCTTTCTGCTCATCACTGCATCTGCTAGTTCAGGAGAATACTGCACATAAAGGGATAATGGGCATTGGAAGTTTTGGTCCAAACCTGAACATCTGTTAAAGAGAATGCTTGACTTCAGTAACAGTTTTGTAGGGATCCCAAGCAGTATTGTTATACAAACCAAACACTTAAAGAGGAAAACTCCTTAACATGGTAGCACAAAGACTGCCTGTAAGGTAAACTAAACAGAATTCTTCCGTGATTTGTTCTATGTCAAATTTTGTCACTAACTAGTTACTAGAATAGGGTATGTTCAGAAGATAATCTTCACAGAGGATTTTTGAGTTCTGAGTATAACGATATTTATGAAACAGCATTTTAAACACTAGATATTAAAATAACAGCAAAGGTAGAGTGCAGGTAATAAACAGTACAGGCATGGCTGACAGAATGTTATTGGAAGCTGACAGTCTCCTATTGACCTTGATGTAAAGTTGATTCAATCATGCTTCAGAAATAACAGTTAAAGGACAAGCTAATGTACTCTTCCCTTTACTAATCACTAAGGTTGGGATTTACATAATTTCCTCAGTATTTCTTTGAATGCTTTTGTTTGCTGTTACTTGGAAATATTCAATATTATAATTTTAATATGGACTAGTTTTCCGTACCTTTGCCATACTCTGTATTTCTGTTTCCTGCATAGACACCTAACTCTTTTTTTTTATAATTTTCTTATGGTAACGCATAAGTGAAAATTTACTTTTCCAGAGTAAGTTGAGATATACAAATAAAATTAGTATTTGGAAGTATTCCTAAGAAAACAATAATTTGCCAAATGTCTGTAAAGATTTAACATGTAAAAGGAGTCAAATTTATCAAAAATAGTTTCCAAAGAACATTCAGAAAATGGGAGTTAGTTATCTCTTCCTGGCCTTACTACAGGTATATAAAATAAAGTTTTGAAAAGTGTCATCTCAAGAAACCAAAAATAAAGTCTGATATCCCAGACATCTTTGCTATTTTTAAAGGTATAGACTCTTCTCCATTACCTAGAACTTTGCCTGAAAACCTATGCTTCTCCATCAGAATAGTAATACATAGTCCATACTTACTTATGCTTAGCACATTAAAGTGATGCAATTAGTGCCTTTCATTAGCCTAATTTCTTGTGATTATAAATCTGAATTTAATTCTGTTTTATTCACTTTGGACAAGTACAACATAATTGTGATCCTGCACATTACTTTTAATCTGTTAGTGTAATTCCTTTGAGATATCACCCTTATTCGCTCTGCATACAGATACAAAAAAAAAAAAAAAAAGAGAAGATGAAAAGGGCTTGTATTGGAAACATTGATGCACAAGGACACACAGACCCTTTGCTTTGGAAACTGTGATGCTGTAATGCTCTAAAAAGGTCTTACTGTGCTGATGAACATGTTAAAATAAGCGTTTCTACAGTGTGACATTGGGTAGCCGTTTGATTTAAGACCTCTTACATCAGAGATTATCCTCTTCCCTCATGTTAATCTGAAACTCTAAAACATCGATCCAGGGCTGAAAGTCCTGCAGATGGGTTTCAAAATGAACCAAAGATCTCATGGAGGAAGAAGTAATGTAAAATTCTGTGAGAGTATTTTTCCCAAGTTGATAAAGTTGAAAATAGCAATTGAGTACTATGCTTGCACTTGAATGAGTAATCATAGCATGTAATATTTGACTTGATTTTAAAATGCCTAGACTCATAAAAACTCTACTCAGTCTGATCCATGAATTTTCCTTTCTCTGCTTCCAGAAGCAAAACAGCACCTGTGCATTTTCAACAGAGAGGAGAAAAAGCAATTTCCCATCCAATGCATTTAAAGATATGTGAATACAAAGAAGGAAAAAAAGGCACCTGGTTACTGTGGAGTAATAAGACAAAAAGAGGAGTCATAAACAAAGGATCGCAGGAGCTCTACTTTTATGAAAAAAGCAAAACAACAATAGAAAACACATAAAAGAATCTCAGCTTCTATCAGCCAGAAAGAAACCTAGATTACAAGAAAAATATAAACAGTTTTTCTCACAGCTTCTCAAATGAAGGCTATAAGGCTTTGAGGATTCCTCAGTGATCAGCAGATTATATATCATTTCAAATAATTTTCATTTACCTCTTCATTTTTGTGGGGTTCATTTTTTTAAATTGTAAAAATGATTTTTTTTTTCTTATTACTGTATTCCTCAAGCTCCTGTTTTGTGAACACGTAAAGGATCTACCTAAATGGAAATACTATTCACAGTTCTGTAACTGGGCAGGGCACTCTTTCTTCTGCCCCAATTTATCTGTCTTCTTTCTGGTTTATTGTTTTGTAAGGAGAATGTGTTTTGTCACATTCATGAATTGCAGATCAGTTTCTCATGAACTGCAAGACTGATAGCAGCAGTTTTTCTTCTCAGCAGTCTATAATTCCACTTCTTTCTTTTTGTTTGTCTTTTATGTTTCCCCCTTATCTTTTCCTTTCTCCCCATAGATGGGCAAAGCTGCCTGGAATACTAGGTGGCAATTACATCCTGCAGATGATTTCTGTAAATCGGTCTACTTTTCAAGCACTTATAAGCAAAATTATTTTAGCTGAGAGAACAGCACCCTAAGAAAAGGAAGCAGAAATGTATGCTTCATTTACATGGTTATGTACACAGGCTCCAGATTAGGAAGTGTCAATACTATTTACGTTTGTTGGGTAATGTTCATCGGCTTTATTCCTTAAAGGTATTTTTTAACATTCTCATTATTTCAAACCACATTTTCTAGCTAGATTTTTTTTTTGTTTGTTTCTTTTTTTTTTTTCCTCTAGTTGTCTTCTGCATGTATGATATGCATTTATGTTCTCCTGACAGGCAGGGTACGCAACAAAACAATACGCTAGCTGTATAATATGCACAGTTTATTAAACAAGCACACTAAAGTAAATAAGCACACTAAAGCAAACAAACACATCAACATGAACTGGGTATATAACTATATATACAGTAAATAAATACAATAAAGCAAATCATATATAAGTAAAGTACAGACAAAAATTAGCAATATATCAAATCATTACTGCAGAGAGAGAACAGAGATTAAGAAGAAATACATCACCAATTATTACTGAATCATCATCCAGGCCCACACTTCAAGGGTGGCAGCCCCATTACAGCTGATGGTGGGAGTCTCAGGTAATTGGGAAAGTTCCTATGCAGTGTGTCTACCCATAAGTGAGGCTTCAGATTCGGCTACAAGAGTACCCTACTTTTGTACCCTCAACAAAACAACTGACTTTATGCCAGTTCTCTAACTGTTTACTTGTGAGGCCATGCAGTTTCTCATGATCTCACTGTTGTCTATGCTGAGAGTGTTGGCCAGGTGCCCAGGCATGGCCCAGTATGAAGGTCTGCACCATTATGTTTTCCTGCCTCTTTGTGACAAACAGTCACAATGAACATAAACATACTCTACCAAATACACTTGGTATTAGTTGCGTCTTTCATGGGAAGGAACCAACTCTTAGCTAGGTTTCCATCCATTACAATTTAATTAACTTTCTAATTTTTTAGCTGCAATAAAATATTATAAGCAGATTTTTAGAAATGCTCGATGTAAGTTAGTAATTGATAAATCTGAGAAAGAGTGCACAAAAGTGACCATTTTGGGAAATCACAGTATTTAGAATGCTACCGTGTGTTTTATCCAAAAGTTGTATTACAAACTAATACAATCATCACTTTATGGATCATGGAATCATAGAATCAGAGAATATTTTGGGTTGGAAGTGACCTCTAAATTCTAAATACCGTACCGGGCAGAGAGATCTCTTAGATGAAGTTGCTCAAAGCGTCATCCAACCTGGCCTTGAACATTTCCAGTGATGGGACACCCACTGCATCCTGGATGGTGTCACTTTCCTAAAACACATCGACTGCACCACTCAACTTGATGTCATCTCAAAACTTGCTGAGAGTGTACTCCTTCTTACTATCTATGTCACTGATGAAGATATGAAATTGTATTCGTCCCAGTATGGACCCTTGAGGGACACCACTCATTGCTAGTTTCTACTTGGACATTGAGCTGATGACTATGACTCTTTAGACATGGACATCCAGCCAATTCCTTATCCATCTAGAATTCCATCCATCAAACCTGAATCTTTTCAATTTAGCAACAAAAATTTTGCTGGGGAACATATCAAATGTTTTACCGAAGTCGAGAGAGATGACATCCATCTTTCCTTGTCCACTGATCTAATCACTCTATCATAGAAGACCACTAGATTAACCAGCTGATTCCTTCAAGACCCTGGGATGCATCTCATCAGGTCACATGGATTTGCATATGTTCAGGTTTCTCAGGTGGTCTCAAACCTGATCTTCTTCCACAAAGAGGGTGACTTCATTTCCCTCGTTCCTGCCTTGACGTTCAGGAGTTTGAGAGATGTTGCAAGAGAGATTGCCACTTAAAAATGGGGCAAAAAGATGTTAACGAGTACCTCAGCCTTCTCCATGTTGTTTGTCACCAGTTCTCCTGTCTTTTTTTATCAGGACAGGTACATTTTCTTTAATCTTCCTTTTCCGTCCAATGTATGTATAAAAGTCCTTGTTATTATTCTTTGCATCCCTTGACAAATTCATCTCCAACTGTGCCATGTTTTTGCTGATCTCATCCATACACATCTGGGCAGCGTCCCAGTATTCTTCTCAGGGAACCTATCCTTGGTTCCACTGCCTGTGCATTTCCTCCTTATACTTTAGTTTGACCAGGAGGTCCTTACTCAGCCATGCTGATCTCTTGCCTTCCTCTCCTGATTTCACACATGGGTATTGAGATCTCTTGTGCTCTAAGAAAAATATGCTCAAAGACAAAGCTTGTTAATTTTAGTGGAAATTAAAGATGCTCAGCATTTTGAATTATGCACATGTACAGCCTATCTCTGCTACAGAATAGGAACTGGAGTGTATTCGTGCATAAAGAAAAAATCAATGAGGAGGCAATTAACAATTGTTTGAATTATAACTGCATCACTGAAGAAAGAGGCAGGAAATTTTAAAAAAGGACCTAGAGAGCACCAAAAAATCTTACTACTATGGCTACCTTGGTACGTGAAACAGCAAAAATACCTGCAACCAGTAACACAGATAATGTAGATCAAATATTGGAAAGGTATAATAAAATAGGAAATTCACAAATTCTCAGTATAAAGAGAGGATCTATTTGCTTTATCAGTCCCCTATGTAAAAATGTGATGACCTGACAGAAGAAGGGGAAACAATGTTCATGCAAGGACTTTTCCTAGTAAGACTTCGCTCTCATGCCATTTTCTTTTCTGTGGTGCTGCCCAGCCTTGATGCAGTTGTGCCTATAAGCATGACAACAGCTTGGATGCTGTATGTGACCTCCTTCATGGAGAGGCTCTTCTGTCACCACTGTTATTTGCAGATATGTGCATTCTGAAGAATGTGTGACTTGCCTGTGATCTGTGGCTTTTTCGGTTGACCTAGTCAGGTAAGCATCTTTTTCCTCTTTTCTTTCCTTCTCTTTTTTTTCCTCTTTTTTGAGGTAAAGGAATTTGTACATAATCCTCAGTAGCTGTTCTCAACCACCTGTGTTGTCCCTACTCAGAGGTTAAGCAGTGGAGGATTTTTTCTGCAAATTCTCTGAACTGAAGTTATTTGGAAAGAATTTATCAAACCTTCATTTCTTAAGACAGAAAAATACACATAAACAACAGTTTCAATGAACTCATATGAACTGAAGTGCCCCACGGGGTAGAAATATGTAGAAAAATTTCTCAGGCTTAGTTCTAGGAGATTTTTTGCTTTAAGTTGTATTTGTTTTTTTATAATATGTATTAGGTACTCTTACTGCTGGCCTAGGTCCATAAACCAGTTGCAGTATATTTATTTTAAACATCATTAAAAGTGGTGTAGCTTAATGATGATGAAGACTTTATTTCTGGGTCTTTACATTGGAAAGAGGTATCAAATAGTTTATCCATATGTAAAATAAGAATTAGATTATAACACTATATAAGAAGTTTTTATAGCTAGATTCAATTTAATAGAACAGAAAACAGATTTTTCAGTCTAGTCCATTCTGTCCAAAACCTGAAAATCATATCTGTAGACTTAAAGATGCAATTTGCAGATACAAATTTTGAACTCAATTTTTGAGAGTTAGTTTTTTTAAGGGTTCCATATTGTTTCTAAAGCAGATTGATTACTTTAATTTTGTACTTCTATAACTTTCCTTTAAAGCACTTCTATAGCTTTCCTTTAAAGCACACTTAAGGTAATAAAGTGGACTTCTACTTTCTCCCGTGCATTCATCCACCATCTTGTCCCCTAGGCAGTTACTACTATGAAGTGTTTTTGTAATTTTCACAGCCATTGGTCATATATGCTGTCTTAAATAACTTATTAACATTGACAGACTTTTCCACCTTGCAAGATTATTAATGACTAAATTAGAATTTATTATGTGAAGTACAAATCTCTGAGGGATTCTTCTGATAATCTTCCTCCCCTGTGAAAACTGCTTTTGCCATGTGTTTTCTATCTCTTAATGAGCAATTTTTTTAATCTATCTTAGTACCCTTCTCCACAGTCATCTTCTCTTTAAGAGCCTTTGGTAGAACACATTGTTCAATGCCTTTTCAAAGTCAAGGTGCACTGTACCAGCCTGCTTGCTCGAGTTCGGAGGCATGCTGACTTCTTCAGAGAACTGTGTGTTTGTGAGAAGTGCTATTATTTAGCAAAAGCTATGTTGCTTTTCCTAATTGTTCATATTTATGAACCATAATGGTTGATATTTATTCAGGTGCGCATTAATTCTATTTTTCAGCCAGTTTCAACTGATTAACCTGCTGGACACATTGAGATACTGGTCAGTCTTTGAATTACCTTGCAGCCTTCTGTAATAATTGCTGTCATGTATGTTGTTCCTCTGCCTTCACACTGTTTCTGAGAGAGAGATTTGTGATTTACTTGTTTCATCTTCAAGTCTCCTTAGAGCCAAAAGATGAATATCAGTCTTGAAATTTGTCACTCTTAATTTTATCTATTACTTCAATAACTTCTGCTGACAGTTGGACACATCCTTTGATGTGTCTATAGCTTAAAAAACAGAGGTTCATCTCAGAAATTTCCATGGACTTGTCCATGTTAAGCAGGGACATAAGTAATTTTTGTTCTCATTGCCTCTGTATGCTCTTTTCATGCTTTGACTCATTTCCTCACGCTACAGACTCCCTAGAAGGTTTCTTCCTTAACTGTTTGAAAATATATTTATTCTTTGGCTTTGTGGGAAGTGCAGGTGGTTTCTCACACCCCCCCCCCCTTTTTTTTTTGGTGCTGCCGTTTTGAGTTTTTACAGATAACTGACTTCTTAGTGATTCTTATTCCTTCTAGTACCCAAATTTAAGTTTTTTTAAGGATTTCCCATTCTAATGGTACCCCCTAGCCTGCTGGATTTTCTCAAGGCTTTGCTGCTTGGTTGTATTCCTTTACTTTGAGAAGCCATATGGTGGTATTAGATAGTCACAATGCCACTGGGAATGATTAATCTCTTTAACCTTTTTCTAAAAACATTTCTCATTTATCTGTGATTTCCTTTTTTTAAAAATCAATCAGCAGTAGACCTTTTGATTTAATGGCTTCAGGATTTTGGAATCCAAATATCCTACGTTTATTCGTTACACAGTGACTTCTAATAATATCACTTGAAGCAATTTCTGCACGTTAGTCTGGTTCAAACCTAAAAAACTGTCATTGTCACTGTCTAGATATGTGATCTCAAAATCATACACAGATGTGATATTCACCCAGGCTACCAGGGATTACTTTACTCTTTTGCCTGTTGCATTTCCTTTCAGGTTCCAAACTCTTCTTTAGTATCAGGAAGTCACTGTCAACATCTTTGACAGGTGAAGTAATACACTTCCAAGAGGGTTTTTTTTTGTTTGTTTTGTTGTTTTTTTTTGTTTGGGTTTTTTGTTTGTTTGTTTGTTTTATTTTTTATTTTTCTTATATGTTATGTTAAACCTAAAAGCTGGCACCATGCAGTGATCTTTTGGGGGACAATGAATATAGACAATCACATCTATCCTTCTGAGTGTGGATTCAGTTGACTACTGGCTGCTATTAAAATCTAGCTTGATGAAGGTGTTGTAACTTGTCTTTGAACTCTCTTGTCTATGGAGTTTACATGACATCTGGCTGAGCACCACTGGTCAAAAATTTAATGTCAACCAGTAACAGATTAAAAGGGATTGTACTATCTACCACTCTTCTACAACTATGAAATTTTTTAACACCTCCACAATACCAAGTTGATTTGAGTACTTAAAAAAAACAAGCCAAACAAAAAAATCCCCTCCAAACTGAAGACAGATAGATTTAAGCAGATCTCCAATGAAGTTGCAAATATGATAATGTGTGCTTGTACCCAGATTATACTTGGTCCAGGGAGTAAAAGTCTTTAAAATAAAAATAATACATTTTAACACTATAGAATCATAGAATCGTTTATGTTGGAAAAGAATTTAAGATCACCAAGCCAACCAATGTTAGGCTATATGGCTGAAGTATACTAAAATTGTGATTTCTAGTTTTGAAAATAAGCAAGGGTATTTCAAATTTGAATTTGACTTCAGTTATGACCACTATATTGGAGTTGGTATGCCTGCATTCATAAGTTGAAGTAAGAGCAGGTGGTAAAATAAAAGGAAAGTAGATCATTATGAACAGTTTTGTTTACTCCAGACACAATAGTCTATTAACACATATCAAGGTCTAAACATTCATTGTAATAGGAGAACTCCCCCATGTTACTGTAATACTCACGACTTGTGCAGTTTGTGCATCTTCCCATTTTCATAGTATCTATGCTGTGATACCTTTCTAAAAAGTGGGATGTGACTTTATGAAACACAGAGTGATGCGTGGTATAACCATGTCAAGCTCTTTCGAGTTAAAATTATTCTGATGCTACTCTGTGCTTTTCTTAGATAAATCTATGTTTAGTTTCCTGTTTAGTCCTGTTTAGTTTCACTGGTACTTTCGAAGCATTCCGATAATCCTTACACCTTTTTTTATACAGCAGAAGGTAGTGTGACCACACATATTCTAGGAAACTCTTCCAGACACCTTTTAAGGTAAATATAATTCAGTCCTACATGTTAGTACTGGTTGTCTCTAATCCAAAGGAAGTTACAGTAACTTCATTAATTTGAGAATATGTTCAGACACTCACTTGGATGACACTGAAAGTTTCTGGCTTAATGAACAAAGTAATGCACAAAGACATTATTCATACATCTGTAGGAAGAAAGGGATTGTTCAGTTGCTTTAAAACGTTTACCACACATAAATCAGTGTCTTTCCTTCATCTTTCATGTAAAATTGCACTTAAATCTGAGGTTTCCTTTTGTTCAGGGGAAACCTGTTTTTTTATTATTTTGCTGTCATCCATTGAAGTCCATCTCCTCTTTAATAACAAAAGGACTAAAACAAGCCTAGCAAAACAAACAAGAAATGAAACAACCTGGGAATAAGGAGTGTCTAGCTTTTGTACCATTTTACAGGAAATGTCCTCAGTGGCTTAAGCCTCAAGTTTCCAGTTTATCAAAACTAGTTGTGTTTACTAATTTAGGCCCCTGCAGAACTTCCATCTCCCCCTCGTCCCTTACTTTTAGCTGTGCAGTGCACAAGTGCACAATATTGACATTTGTTATCTTCCTCTTAAAGAATTGATAAATTTATTGCTCTTGCAGAGTGAACACTTTTTCTTTTTGCTCTTCCAGCTGCTTTTTTCTTCATTCACTGTTTTCAGATGAATAATCTTTCAGCTTTTCTTTCCTTGAAGTTTACAGGGAATTTACAATTCCCAAAGGAGAGCTGTTAGAACAGTAGCAGTTACCCCGTTACAATCCATTTCTTCCTAACTTTTAAGGTAAACATTTTGTACCTGAGTTATCTCTTTTTCTTTTTTTTTCTTTCTTCTCTTTAGATTTCACCACTTGATGCTGATTGCTTCAGGGCCCAGAGGAAGTCAAGCTACTTTGTGCAAGATGAACTCCCTGGCAGTTTCTCTAGCTTTGTTCTTAAAGTGAAGAAAATCGTGGCAAAGATGGGGCACTGCACTGACAGACACAGCCCCTCTGGAGTTGTGAAGCCACGGTGCCTCAGCAGAGAGCTGCAAACTCCTTCATCAGCGGTTGCAAATGCATGTGTATACTCCAGGCTATAATTAGAAGAATAAAGTAGAGTTGCAGCAATTCACGTAATCTCCATAGGCATTTCATGCGCTCTATGCTTATTACTATTTCTTAATATTTTTTCACTGAGCCAGCTACTCTTGTAGCAGAACAACACAAAAGATTTTGATGGAAGTGGCTATGAATATAGAAATCTACTGCAAAGGCAAGCAAGATCTTTTTCTTCTTTTGAATTATGTTTTATTTTCTTCCCCTTTTCCTCTAAAGCATCAGATAGTGGCCAACTATGAATGCAGGAAACTCCAGAGAAGGCAGCATCAGCATATAGATGGCATTCAGGAAATCCAGTGGCTGAAAAATAGTTGTGCTGTTCTTGTTCTCATCCTGCCCTGGAAAGAACCTGAGTCGGATGGACATGACAAGTTATTAAATAAGCTGTAGAAGGTATGTAATAAGTTCTAAGATTTCTGTTCCACAACACTCACGGACTTCTCATTCATGGTAATCTAGGCCCTCCAGTACAGCTTTGACCAGCACGACAGATCTGGGGGAGCAGGACACCAGTCTAACTTTTCAACATATCCAAGTCTGCTGTCAGCCTAACGACTGGGCATAGTGGTTCCACCTGGGACTCAGTCTTTTTCACAGTGTCAGTCTTCTATGTATACAGTTCCCCTTGCTTCCCCAGAGACTACTGTTTTCACTGTATATTGCATTCTAAATAGGTTAGATAAGCTGCTAATCAGGTAGCCCAAGTGAATTTCTTTGAGTTTCCCTCTATTGAAGGCCAGTTAACATTTTCTACCTGTATTTCTATCACACTCTGGTCTCCTGCCCTCAGATATGTTAAAAAGTGTGTGAATTTGACAAGAGCAAGATAAGAAGTTAATTTATATTTTTTTCTTTTCCAGTGTATACTGTTTTGGTGTAGTCAGTCAGAGCTGTGAAGATATAGTCAAGATCTTGTTTACCTGAGCAGTGCTGTTAGGCAGGTTTTATCCCATGAAACACTGCCCAACACCAGTTGCTGGATTTGGAGTGAGGAAGGACTTTGGTTCCAGGTCAGGCTGGGCTTTGGGCTTTTCTACATGTTCCTCTGCATCACTGAGCCGCAGTTGTTGCTTAAGAACAGCATTGAAGCCTACGTTTCTCTAAACACTTTCTGCTGGAGCATCAGACAAGAGTGTCCTCTTGTTTTCCCTCCTCCTAACACAACCTCTGGAAACCTCTTTGGTTTGTGTCATAGTTGTCTGCACTGCTTAAACTAGGAAAAGAGCTGTGATTTTTTTTCATATTTTTGAAACATGTTGAGGTTAAATTATGCCAAAGAGCTAAAGGATATGGGGCAGAAAGATGCAGTATCCTGGGGTAGGAAAGTTTGACCTATAGTTCAAGAAAGCATACTAATTCCTCAGTATGCTTATTTGTTTATCCAACCAAAAATAGTTAACTGGGAAACAAATGGCTTTTGCAGAGATGACAGCTCCTCTGATGGTAAAATATGGCAAATAACCCTGGTAAAAAATCAATATGACCAAGCTATTAAACCCCAAACTGTATTTCTTTCTTTTTTTTTTTTTTTATTGAAGCCTTCTCCCTTGACTATACTGTCCCTTAAAATATCACTGTAATACAGGAAAAATATGTTTTTTTCTATACTATTGATTGTGCTCTGCATGAGTATAAATGGTGTCACCAGATGGAAGGCAGATCAATAGGTCAGAACTTACTGATGATATAAAAATTCCTTCAGGTTTCAAGATAAATACATCAAGTCTTTAAACTATGGTTATAAAAACCTGCCCATTTTCTTTTTACAAGTTGTCTTAAAGAACTAGAAAACAGTTACTTACCTTGAAGTGTATTCTGCTGTGGCAGTTTTATTGTCTTCTTTCTGGCATGTGGTGGAAAGGGTATATATTTTCAGCATGGAATGGTTTAAGATATGAAAACACTAAGCTCTGAATAGCCCTTCATCTAAAAGAAAATCTCACATCCAAGGTCTTTAAAGAGAAACAAAACACTGAGATGCCATGGGAGCAAATGGATGCATACAAGCAAGATATGAAATATATACATATATATATTTAAAAAAAAGACACAATGCCCTCTCCATCCCTGTCATGAAAAATGGCTGTACCTCAATTTGGCATCTTGTCTCTTATTTACACTTCGCAGAAAACTCATTCAAAAACTCTAGCTGAACTGAATTAAATACAAGAACACGTGTTATAGCTCTGTCATCAGGAAAGCCAGTGTAATGATGGATATTAAGGACTGCCTTTAGACATAAGGTGAGCTGAGCTGCACTGCATCATTTTTAGATTTTGTTCAAAGAGGATCATTATGGCGCAATAAGACTTCTCCACTGATGTAAAAAAACTTTGGTCAGTATTCCATCTTGCTGCTTGTTATGCGGCAGACTACCACAAGGTGATAAAGACAGAACATTTGAATTCTACATTATTCTAGGTTACAGCTGAAACGTCACTATACCAGGCTCTTCATCAGGAGACAATTTTCTTTTGAACTAATAAAAAGATGAAAAAAAAAAATCACAAAGAAAATAAATGAAAATGACCAAAGTTATTTTAACTAAATGGAGAATTTGATTAACTAAAATAGTATTTTTCTCCCTGTAACTACTGGCCTCACAGCTCAGCTCTTCTGTGCTTGACAATTGCAAGACAAGACAAAACAGGTCATAAAACTCAAGCATATATGACTTCTACCTATGACAATAGAAGCCTTTCTATAAGCATAAAAAAGAACAAGATCTGACCTTTTTATAGCTTATGGGCATGATACTGAAAAATATCAGCTAAAAATTCAAGTATCACTACTCAGTATTTAATCAAAAACCTATAGTTCAAGGTTAAGCTGCAGTGATGTTGGCCCAAATTGCACCCAAATTGTTATGTTAATGCCAGCAATGGAGTCTGCATCACCTCAGCTTAGCTTCAGATTTCCAGCCGTGGCTTCTTTTCCCTGACTAAAACAAATACTAGAAAAATCTATACTTGGGTGAGTTGTCACAGGTCTTTCTTTTCATATAGTAAATAATTCAATCGAACTAAGCATTTGGAAATTTCCAGAAAGGTAACTTGTTTTTGTTGAATGCTGCATACCTTATAAACTTGACAATTTCACTAGAATAGGTTATTTTTAAAAGCAAATGTTCTTCTGCTTCTAGGCAAGTGCCAAGCTTTTTACTGAAAGTAACAATTGGAATGCAGCAAAGATGAATTTTAAAGTTTGAAGTTATTGAAGCAAGCCACTTCAGAATATGAATAAATATTCATTTTAGGAGCATAGTTTACTGTAATGGATTTTTGTACTCTCTTAAATGACCAAAAAGCCACTGCTTTTCCTAGTGTACTTCAGAATCAAGTATTTGCTCGATTCTCAAAAGGTGAGAAGTATTTTAAAATACTTATGAGTGACTTGTAATTGAAAAACAACAAAGCTGGTGGAGGGTCTAGAGCACAAATCCTATAAGTAGGGAATGGGGTTGTTTAACTTGGAGAAAGGGAGGCTCAGGGGAGACCTTAGGGCTCTCAACTACCTGAAAGGAGGTTGTAGTGAGGTGGGTGTTGGTATCTTTTCCCAAGTAACATGGACAAGAAGAAATGGCCTCAAGCTGTGCCAGGGAGGTTTAGATTGTATATTAAAATTTATTCAGTGAAAGGATTGAGAAGCGTTGGAACAGGCTTCCCAGGGAGGTGGTGGAGTCACCACCCCTGGAGGTATTTAGAAGATGTGTAGATGTGGTGCTTAGGGACATGGTTTTGTGGTGGTCATCTCAGTGTTAGTTTTGTGGCTGGATTTGATCATCCTAAAGATCTTTTCTAACCTAAACAATTCCATAATTATATGATTGTCCTTTGAGAGCTTTCCTGTAAGAGTTCAGTTCTTTTGAATTGAACTCTAACTGTACAGCTCATATGGGCTCATCATGTTCCCAGCTCAGTTAAGACGTGTTTACAGACCTCTGTGAAGACAAGCATAAATGAATACTGAGATTTTTGTTTTGTCTTGCCTTTTGTTTTTTCCAGCTATAAGTGATTGGTAGGACATATTCAACAATAATGATCATGAAACAGATGTTAGGAATGTGTGACATGCAGCAATTTTGCAAGTAGTCAGACAAGAATAACATTTATAACCATTACATATATTCAAACAGCCTTAGGAGTATAGTACCGTAATTATGGAGCTTTCTTAGCAACTCAGAAAGTCTACTGGGTGTTATAATAATGCGAGTTTATTTTTATTCTGGTTTCCTCAGAAGAAAAGTTTTATGCAATCATGTTGTCTGTGTTCATTTACCTGTGTGTCAGTCAGTCAATCTCACCAACTTTTGAACCTGGTACCCAATTTCAACCAAATTTGAAAGTGAGGCTGAGGACTCAAAGCTATTAAGCTCCCACAAGCTTCATGAAAATAAACTATTACTTAGAAGTTGGAGGTTCAAATTAGTGTTCCCTTGAGTGAAAAATCACATTCTCAGCACAAGACCCTGACAACTGACCAGTTAACATGCTCATACATATAAACCGTATAGTCTGCTGCAGCACTTGTTGGCCAGATCAAATTGTTTCACTGAGAGAAAAAGAACACAGAGCCATCTGAGACCAAGCTACAAAACCTTGCCCCCCTCAGAACCAAAAGTGTCTGCTTCATTTCCTTTATACTTTCTCTTATTCTAACACAGAATTCCTACTGCTTTCCTTGGACATTTGTTTTATGGATTGATACTATGTTATTGGTGAGTTTGCAGCAGTATTTTGTCTCATTTAAAACTTTAAAAATACTGCTTTTTGCAGTGAGCTTTTTATTAACTAATTCTCACAGCATCCTTATGAAATAGCTACACGCTATTATCTATGTATGTTTCTCAGAAACTGCATTGCAGTTCAACATCAAGTTGAATCTATGCTGAGAAGCAAAGTTAGACCAATGTTCTGATCTTTGTCAAAAGAAAAAAAGAAAAAGAAAAACCCCAAACCACTTCACAAACTTACTATCCCCCCCCCAGCTATGCTTGGTGATTCTAGTATGTCATTTACATCAGTATTTTCTATGTATTTAAATAAATTTAGCAGTTGTGGGTTTTTTTTTCTCATAGTAAAACTTGGTCAACAATTACAACTCATGGAATTTTCTTCCTTGCTCATTTGTTGCAGATTTATTTGTTATGTAATTGCAGTATCATTGTTGTGGTGTGAGATCATCATAGCTATAAGGGAGTGAAGAAGTCAGAGAAATGGTTGGAGACTGTTATTAATTAACTGTACTGCTAGCCATAATCTGACAATGCTGTGTCTGATATTTGACAGTGTGAAATAATCCATAAGAAAAACGCTGGGAAAAACTGGCACATGGTAGAAGCACCTTTGGTCATTTGGTCCTGAAGAGTCAGTTTACAAACTTTTCTGCTTTAAAATCCTCCTTAGAGTTGAACTACAGAAGTACTCACCAACATACCTAAGCATCAAATTCCCTTCCATTTTCAACTTGAAACTTCCTCCCAGTGATATTTTGTGGCAAGGATTTAAGTGAATGACACGTAGTTCAAGATGGACTGCCCTTTCTCATCTCCTAAAAGAAATGGCAAAGGGATTTATCATTTTCTGCTTTTTCTTCTCTTTTGTTTGATACTGTAATGCTTTTTATTCTTCACTAAAGTAGACATATTTCAGAAAAGCTTCTTTTGTGCTTTTTCACTACTTCTTCTGAGTCATATTGACTCTTACTGAGATTACTCATGTGCTGTTTCCTTTCTCAATTTAGATGACGAGGACTGAGGTCTGTTCTTAAGCTGCGCTGCACAACTGGTACACAGATCTTTTTCCTGAATAGCTGTGCCTGAGCAGTACGCACACATAGCAGCCTGCGCCCTGCAGTTTGCACACACGGTTCATATTAACCCTTGCAGTATGCACTGCTTTGTAATTGTTAACTATCAAATACTGCACAATTTCTTCTATTTACCCACTGTTCTGAAAACCTTTCCAAGGTTTTTTTTTGGGCCTACTGCTGCAGGCCCAAAACCTTTTTAGTCATTTGAGATTTGACTCTGCTGTATTCTAAATCATTGATTATTGCTCTGAGTTCTCGTGCTGGCTTGAAAACTTGTGCCTCTCCACAGATAGAAAGTATTATAAACATTTAACATTTCTTTTTGGAGACTCATAGCCATTGCCTCTGTAGCCTTTACTCCTGTTCAGCTGTGCCTTGATGGGAGCAGTGGGAGTACCCGGAAAGTCCTGTTCCTGCATGCCTAGGTTTTATGACCTTGTAATTTTCTTTGAGGTACAAGGATGTGGTGTGAGCTGTTCTTTCGCCTACTGTGCTTAATCACAATTCAATTATTTGAGTTTATATTGATAAAACTTGAGCTAAGTTTCCATAGCAACCATAATGATCAGAACATTGTAATGTAGTACACAAACACTGTTAGTTTGGTAACTTAAAATATGACAAAGCCAAGCAAAGAGCGTAGAATCAGTAGCTTAAATTCACCAATTTAGAATTAGATATGTCTTGCTGACCTTCACTTGCAAGATCCATCCTCAGAAATTCTTCATTCCTTTAATAAATATCTGCGGTTTTTAGGTGCCACATCCTTTCGTCTCTAAATAATAATGTTACCTTACATTTACCTCCCTGAATTTGACGTCTTCTCTGAGATCCGCAGCCAATAACATACAAAGAAATAACAGTTTTCCTATCTACTCAGTTACCACCAAGAAAAAGGCAGGAAAATAATGCAAGAGGGTAATTACTGTATCTGAAGACAGAGCAACACAGGATCCTATATGCAATGTAGGAACCTATATGACAATAATTATCGCAAATGTTAAGTGACTATATTAACATCAATTTTATAAATATTAAAACTAATGTTTTTAAGATTTGATCATCATTTGCTCTTGTCATCTCAGTTTTCCATGCTGGTGGCTTTGACTGGAGGAAGTTGGGATAGACATAGCTACTCATTTAATTTTAAGATGCCAGCTTTTCTGTTAGTTGCCCTTTTCAACCCATCTTAGTTAAAAGACAGAAAGAAATTTGTGCTTTTCTTTTAGCATAAATACAGTCAAGAGAAATGACATTCAGAGTTTTATGTTTAAATCTTTCTGTGTCAATTGGAATTTCTCCCATGTTGCTCTTCTCTCTCCATGCTCTCTGTATTCATATTTCTTAATATATGTCCTTTTATAAACAACAAATCCTACATTTACACATAGACTTTTTACTACCAATATTGTGCTATGCTCCTTAGAAAGTTTTATTTGCTTTGAACATAAACATCTATAAAAAGCACCTGGCACCTCCTTCAAATTTTCTGTGGATGGTCAAGTTGAAAAGTTGTGAATTAAGATGCAATTAATAATAAACTTACACCTTTCACTGTTTTTTTCTTCATTATACTTGCAACTACATTATTAATTATAAGTTGTAAAAGGTCTGAACTTTCTATTTGAAAGATTGGAGGTTTCCTTAAAAGTAATTAACAATTTTTGAAAGAAGATTGTTCCCTCTGCTGTCCTTTCCTTTCTTAGCTTTTTCAGGAATGATTCATGTGAGTGTTATTTCTGATGGCAAAACAAGGAATCTCTCAGGGTTCTTAGCACAAAACTTGTGGGTTCTGAGAGATTAGCTAGTGTCGCCATTCTGCAGATTAGGCTTCACAGGTACATTTGCTCAGAACTGCCTTAATTTATCAAAGACTAGAAAGAAAAATGTAGAAACTTACAGACTGACATCTTTGCCTCGGTCTTCACTTCTTGCCTCGGTCTTCACTGGCAAAGGCTCTGACCACACCACCCAGGTCTTGGAAGGCAGACACAGGGACTGTGAGAATGAAGACCTTGTGCCCGCTGTAGGAGAATATCTGGTTCAAGTCCATCTTAAAAATCTGAACGTGCACAAGTCCATCGGTCCTGATGAGATCCATCCGCGGGTCCTGAAGGAGCTGGCAAAAGCAGTTGCTAAGCCACTCTCCATCATATTTGAGAAATCATGGCAGTCAGGTGAAGTTCCCGATGACTGGAAACAGGGAAATATAACCCCCATTTTCAGGAAGGGGAAAATGGATGACCAAGGGAATTACAGACCAGTCAGTGTCACCTCTGTGCCCAGCAAAATCTTGGAGCAGGTTCTCCTGGAAGGCATGCTAAGGCACATGAAAATCCACAAGGTGCTTGGTGACAGCCAGCATGGCTTCACTAAGGGGAAATCCTGCCTGACCAATCTGGTGGCCTTCTATGATGGGGCTACAGAACTGATGGACAAGGGTAGAGCAGTTGATGTCATCTACCTGGACTTGTACAAAGCATTCAACACTGTCCCACATGACATCCTTGTCTCTAAATTGGAGAGACATCAATTTGATGGATGGACCACTCGGTGAATAAAGAACTGGCTGGATGGCCGCATGCAAAAAGTCGTGATCAATGGCTCAATGTCCATCTGAAGACCAGTACCAAGTAGTGTCCCTCAGGGATCGGTGTTGGGACTGGTCTTGTTCAATATTTTTGTCGCTGACATGGACAGTGGGATTGAGTGCGCCCTCAGCAAGTTTGCTGATGACACCAAGCTGTGTGGTTTGGTTGATAAGCTGGAGGGAAGGAATGCCATCCAGAGGGACCTTGACATGCTTGTGAGGTGGGCTGATGCCAACCTTATGAGGTTTAACCATGCCAAGTGCAAGGTTCTACACCTGGGTTGGAGCAATCCCAGGCACAGCTACAGGTTGGGCAGAGATGAGATTCAGAGCAGCCCTGCGGAGAAGGACTTGGGGGTGTTGGTCGGTGAGAAAATGAACATGAGCTGGCCCAGAAAGGCAACCGTATCCTGGGCTGCATCAAAAGGAGCAGGTCGAAGGAGGTGATCCTGCCCCTCTACTCTGCTCTCGTGAGACCTCACCTGGAGTATTGTGTGCAGTTCTGGTGTCCTCAACATAAAAAGGACATGGAACTGTTGGAACAAGTCCAGAGGAGGGCCACGAGGATGATCAGGGGACTGGAGCACCTCCTGTATGAAGATAGGCTGAGGAAGTTGGAGCTGTTCATCCTGGAGAAGAGAAGGCTGAGTGGAGACCTCATAGCAGCCTTCCAGTATCTGAAGGGGTCCTATAGGGATGCTGGGGAGGGACTCTTCATTAGGGACTGTAGTGATAGGACAAGGGGTAACGGGTTCAAACTTAAACAGGGGAAGTTTTGATTGGTTGTAAGGAGGAAATTCTTTTCTGTAAGGGTGGTGAGGCACTGGAATGGGTTGCCCAGGGAGGTTGTGAATGCTCCACCCCTGGCAGTGTTCAAGACCAGGTTGGACGAGACCTTGGGTGATATGGTTTAGCGTGAGGTGTCCCTGCCCATGTCAGGGGGGTTGGAACTAGATGATCTTAACCTGAACTATTCTATGATTCTATGATTCTATGATCATAAAACTTAACAGAGAATTCAAAAGAGTTGACAAAATCATTAAAGGGATTAGAACAGATGAATTATGAAAAAATTGAAGAAATTAATTCAGTATATACATAGTGGAAAAAAAGTTCTATCCTAGTTGTCTAATACTTTGGAAAACTTAATGACAATAGTTTTGAAAAATCTACTGACAATCTACTGGAAAAGAATTGGAATGCTAATTGGCAAGAGTATGCTGCCTAAAAAAAGTAGAGGCATCAAGCTTTTTTTCTTTTTTTCTGAAGTAACCTTTTTCCTGACTCATTGTTCCGTGTGATGCAGAGAAAGTACTCTCTAGATCTTCCCTTTTTCCTGACTCATTGTTCCGTGTGATGCAGAGAAAGTACTCTCTAGATCTTCTAATATTCCTTTGTTACAGTTTTCCTAGAAACCTAGAGGAGAGGTTCAGCTGGGGTAATATCTTGACTCCACCATGGCACATATGTGCTTTACACCATTCTAAATCATTCTGATTAGGAAAGATTAACTTCTGGAAAATATTTGCTTGTAGGAAAGTACTAAACAATACAAATGATCAGTAACAAAAGCAAGTATTTTGAAATGCTGCACCTCTACTCACAAACAATCCCCATTGAAGAGTTACGCTAGTTGAAAGTTGTCTTATGCTCACTTTAGTGAAAGAAAAATTTAACACATTCTCTAGACTTCTACTGGAAGAGGAAGATAAAATTGTATTTTGCAGTTCACTGAGACAGCCAAATAATACTTGAAAAAGATTTACATGTATATGTATTTAGTTTTCCAGCAGAAAAAGCGAAGTTGGCAAAACAGTCCTGGAAGAGCATCTGACACAAGTTTTTCCTTTGGAAAAATTAAATAAATATGTTTCTTAAAAATAAGCTAAAAACAGAAAAAAAGCAATCCGTTCCTCAACAGGTAGCTAAACAAAACCAGCCAATAAATGATAAGCATAATTGAAGTTTTTATCTAACTCTAAGGGCTGATATTTGGGTATTTTGCACCTGTGTTCCAAGTAAAGAAAGTCTTTACAAAGGAAAGCTATGGAATTTGCATTTTACTTTCCTATAAGGCTTAAATTCTGTTCCATTCTAAAAAAAATGTTCTTGTTATGAGAGCCTAGAAACATGAGAAAGTACTGAAACAGAGTCGTTATTACTGTGAACGATTACATTCTTATTCAGGCACCAATACTGAAAATATATGTACATCTTTTGGTCATGTAGTTAGATCAGTATTTGTAAAGGTTTCAGCTTTTACCTATGGTGGAGGTAGCACAATATGTTTCAGTGCATTCTGCTTTATTATTTCATGCAGTTCTAAAGAAACTGTTAAAATAAAACAGATGCATAGGCACTTCAACAATTTTCTAAGCTTTTCATAATATATCTTAAGGAAATGTGTAGGGGTGAAAAAGTAAATGTAAAATAATAGGTGCAAATAAGTGTTTTCATGCATTAGCGGAATCTCTGTAATATTCTTCTCCAGTATACACAGCAAAGGCATCAACCGGTATTTGACAGCATTGTCTGTATATTACATGCACTGTTTATGTTGTGTACTCACACATTTTAGCAGATGTATTCTGTGAAGATAAATGCAATATTATTTAAACTCTCAGTGTGCGTGGGATGGGAAAGGAAAAAGCCTTACAATGTTTATGCCATTAGTCTTTGAAGCACAGCTACAAGGAACTATAGAAAAACACGTGCAATATTAGCTAAAGTCAGTTTGCTTGGGCAGAAATTAAATAATTGATTGGAGAATTAGACCTTATTTCTGAACTTCATTAACTAATAAGCTGTTATCTATATCATACTGAGACTGAATGCCCCTGCTGAAAACTGAACACATTCCTCTTCTATTCAGGCAACTATAAAGAACTCTGTGGAAGAGGAACTTAGTATTAGCACTGAAGGACAGGGTATTATGTTTAAGAGAAATATTACTCACTTCAGAAACCCTGTCATGTCCCTGTCCCTGATGTTGCTACCCTTAGAACAGATTATTGCACTTTACCTTCACCTTTTTTGTTGTTTTGACATCTGACCTGAAGAAGGACAGTCATTCTCCACTGGCCTCAGGCTAGACATTGGCTACGTTAGTCCTGCTTACCTTTAACTATGTCATTTAATTACTATAACTATAGACTGGTTTCAGAGCAGTCAGATTTAAAGAAGACAAGCTGCATTTGGCCATTACAACGGAAAAACACGCACACAAATCAATTTTACCTTGTTGCTTGCTTTCATTAGTGGACAGATGAGACAATAACCTTTTAAAGTGTTTGCCTAGACTGTAGGTTAGGGGACTGAAGCTTTTATAAATTTTAGAATTTGCAAAGTTTTATTTTCAACCCCCTTCCTTAAGACTAGTCCTTGTTTGCTTTAACTTCGTCTTCGAATTTCTGGTTAAGGTATTTTAATGCATTTTTCCCCCCTAAAATTATTTGAAAAAGTTTGGTACTTTCCTACACTTTATTTGGTGTACAGTCATATATCTTCTGTAGTCACCCAGACCAACTTGACATTTGGAAAAATCTTTAGCAGACTATCAAGGGAGAAATTCTTCATGATGTTTCCTCTTAATACTTCCATTAGGAAGAAAAGGAGGAGACTTTATGGAGTATGAAATATTTGAGTTCATCTTCAAACCCATGAATCTACTCAGTGTGTAACCTCCTGTAAAATTGACTAGTGCTTCCAAAGAAGCTTCCTGAAAGTAAAGCATCAATGCAAATGTCCTGACAGGGCTTCCCCTGCATTTGTTAGCTGTGCAGAACCAGACGAAAAGGCAACCTGACTCTGTACCTATTTCTAGGCAGTGTTCAGTAGAGGAAGCCTGGGAAAGAGGGTAAATGCAGAGTTATCCTACAGTGATACTTCTCCATCCTGTCATCCTAGACCAGGCTGAAACTTGAAATTCCTGAAGACTTTAAAAACTTGTTTGTGAAGTCTGAAAATTCTTCATTGTGCTTGGAATTCAAAGTGGCAGAACAGATGCAGAAGACTGGTTTTCATGTATAATTTAATGTAATTTTCCTCTCCTGTTCTGGGTTCTCTAAGTGCTGATTCAGTGTTAATGTAATTTTATCTACAACAGTGCATCCATCTGAAACGGCTCCAAGGCCATAGGATAGCAGACCTTGCCCATATCTTGTAGCAGGCTTTTAATCATGTAATTCCTATGGTCAGACTGGAAGTGTACTAGGAATCTGTGAGGGAGGTGCTGGTGCCATGAGGGGTGGGGCACCAGAAGGGGTGCCAACAAGGTGAGTTTAGGAGGCTTGCCCTGCCCCTTCTCCTCTGTTAGGAAGCAAAGTCATCTGGATCCCCTTGGTCCACCTAAAGGCAGAGGCAGGTTCACCACATTTTATATGGTCAAAACAACAATTCTATTTTGCTGTCCTGTCCCAGGTGTGGTAATCAAACACTGAGGCCACCAGAGTGGTCTACCTAGATAGCCCCAGCCACATGCTCAGCTGTTAATTTATATGCTCCTTTTACTCTCCTAGGTTCTTCCTTTTCAACACTCTTCCCTACCAAATAAACAACCTGTACCTGATTACTTTTCACCTCATTAGTCCCTGTTCTGGTACCTCTGCACCCTAATTTGGTATTTCTGATACTGTTAACAACGTGATCTCAGCCGCATGGTATGGCTGACAGGATTTCTTAGATTTCCTAGGCCTTACACTATTCCCTTCCTCAAAGGGCCTCCATGCTCGCATCCTGTGAAGTCTGGTGCTTTCTTGAATATCTAAGTCCTGAAGCACCAGTGAAATACAGCCATCCCCTTATGATACCTTTGTAACTTCTGTTAGATCCCCATACATCCATTTTATTCCATCCAAGAGTTTCTCTTGTCCAGCAGTTTTCCCATGTCTATTCAGCTAGCTTAACCCCAGTCTAAGACTTAGGCAGCCTTCAGCACCAGCAAAATGGGGAATGACTGAATGACAAAAAAGAAAAATCTTCAGAATAGGGTCTCTTTTAATACACACAGAACAACAGATTGAGTTTCAGGAAAAAAATATGGCTTAAGAAGGATGTAAATACTGGTTTAACAACAAATATAGCAATATATTTTCTACCCTAGTCTTCTTTAATATAGTAAGAATCTCATTTATGCTATGCTCACAAGAACAACCCCTACTGGTGGGATAAGCAGCCTAGAGAGGAACGATGCTGATGTCCTTGCTTACTGAAAAGAAAGGATAAAAGCAATGTGTTCCATTGCCTTATTCAAGATGCATCACTGCCTTCATGAATAATAACCTATGTGATTTTGTAATTAAATATCCTTTACTACTTCACACCTCATGTAATCACATTTAGGTTTTAGGGCTAGAGCTGTCAGAAAGACCTCCTGACCCATCAAATCCATCCAGCTGTGATTACAGCCAGCCATTTAATAAATACCTCATCTAGAAGGGGCCATACAGACACATCCTGCATCACAAAGCACTTCACTGCCTTAGAAATCAAGATCTTTAGTGTAAAAGATCACAAAAAGAGGAGGATGGCAAGTGTATTGGCGATCCCCATGTCAGCAGAATGGAAGACAACTTTTTTAGGTGAATATGCTCTAATGAGCCTAGGAAACAGATGACACATGATGATACACAGGAAGATAAAAACAACTTGGTCAACACAGCAGCAAAAAATGCAATCTCATCAGAATGCTGAAGCTTTCTATCAGTTTTGTAGCTATATAGTTGACTACACAGAGGTATAATAATACTGTGGAAGATTATGGTATGTGCCCTGAAGTACAGAAGTAAAATCGTGTAAGGATTTTTAACTTACAATTTCTTTTCTTCTAAATTTACTATATGCTCTTTTTATAGTTTCTTTTAGGTTTTCCTTGTCTTAAAAATTATGATCAACTTTCTGGTGGAAGACAGTAAACTCCTTAGTCCACTGTAAGGGTGTACTTACAAAGGTAAAAATGATTTTAAATATCCTAATTTTTGTAGGGAAAATTTAAACATTGAAAACAATTATTTGACAATACATTTGTGCTTTAGAAAGAAATTTAGTAATTAACTATTCGCAGTACTTTTGAAGTATGTATACAATATAGACACCACAATGGAGGACAGTAAGTGGTAACACCATAAAAAGAGTAGGAGAAAGGAATACAACTTTCTATGAAATATTCTTTTTGCATTTCATTTCAATAATGCTTTGTTGCATGCACATATAAGTTTATTTTTATAAATCAGTTGCTTTGCTGTATATTGTAAAATTTAAATGCAAAAACCAATTTTTTATTAATAATTTAATTAATGTAAATATTTAAATATAATTTGCTGGTTTCAGTAACGTTTGTTAAAGTAATGAAAAGCCTTCCCAAATATTTAGATATATCAGATTATTTCTTATCACAAGAGAAATATGATTACTCTAAGTGGATTGTTAGGATCAGGAACTTTTCAATACTTAAAAGCAGTGTAGTTTCTTAATATTTTTGCAATACATAGATAAAAAATCTTAACCATAAGGAACAAAATCATGGCATATTGATGTATGATAGTATTCTATTCTGTATATTGTTTAATATTCCTTCAAGTAGATGCTTGTCTGAGCATTTCAAGGACTATCCTAGCATATCTCATTTTAATTATACATTTCAATTACTCTGAGGAGTTGTCAATTATATGTATTTTGTATGAAAAATTATTCAGCTGTTTTCTTATATAAGTATACACAATCGTTTACACCACTGTTTATGTTTATCTTGCAAATATTTACTTAGGCATAGGGTAATATCTGTTCCCTGTGTTTGTTGCTGAGGGTTTTTTCTATTTCATTAAGACTTCCAATGCTTCTTTTGCTATTTAACTTTAAATATTCTTTAAAAAACTCGTTTATGTACTACAGATTAATATTTTATTTACCTTTAAAATTCCGTAACGGAAAAGAAAATATGAAAATATCATGCAGAATTACTTGTAGCATTACTTTTTTGACATCACTTTAATTTGAAATGTAGGACTATCAGCTGTCTTTAAAAGAGAAAGATGTTTGGCTTCTGTGAGTTTCTAGACTACATCGAAGTTTCTAATCACAAGTTTTTTGCAAATCACGTTAAGAAGCAAAATAAGAAGCATTCCACTGTACAGGATCCTCTCTGCCCAAAAGGTCATGTAGGCTGAAATATCTGCAAATCCATGCATTCATAACAATTAAATTTGTAAAGAAAAAAATCTGAAGACTAAGCTAAAGTTTAGCTATGAATCTGAAGGTCAAGGTCATTACATCTGATGTAGCTTTAGAAACATGCCGAACCTACCCATCTTGTTCAATCACAGTCTGGAGGGGGCTTGCCTTGTCTCTAATCTGTTTTTTCTTTGCTACATACCTATAGAATCCCTTCCTGCTAACATCCCTAGCCAAGTTTAATTCTAACTGGGCCTTAGCTTTCCTAGCTAAGGAAGCTGGTCTCTAGCTTCCCAGACAGCATCCCTGTATTCTTCCCAGACTGCCTATCCTTACTTCCACCTTTTATAAGCCTCTTTTTTCATTTGAATTTTCCTCAGGAGCTCCTTATCTATCCAAGGAGGTCTCCTGGCCCTCCTGCTGCACTTCCTTCTAGTTGAGATGCAGCAACCCTGAGCTTGTAGCAGGTGATCCTTGAATATCAACCAACAGTCTTGGGCCCCTCTGCCCTCTAGGGCTGTAGCCCATGGAACCTTACTAAGCAGGTTCCTGAAGAGGCTTTTGAAGTCCAGGGCAGTGAGCTTGCTGCATGCTCTTCTCACTGTCCTGAGAATCTCAAATTCGACCATCTCATGATCGCTGCATCCAAGGCTGCCCTCAAGCCTCACATTTCCAACGAGCCCTTCCCTGTTGGTGAGCACGATGTCAAGCATGGCTCCTCTCCTTGTCGGCTCCGCTATCACTTGCAGAAGGAAGTTGTCTTCCACACAATCAAGAAACCTCCTGGATTGCTTGTGCTGGGCCGTACCATCGCTCCAACAGATATCAGGGTGGTTGAAGTCCCCCATGAGAAGTTAAACAGTAAAAACTTTTCTTTGATTGACTTTTAAACACTTTACAGTAAACTCTTGACTGACTCTTAACCTATTATTTCCTGATTCTGTCACTGTTTCTATTCCCTTGTCACTATGGGTTGTTTAAAATATTGGTTTGTGAATACCCTTAAAGTGAACATTGAAGCAAAAAAAAGGCATTTAAGAAAAGGATTTTTAAGAAAAAATCCTTGTCCCCCATGATTGTAGAAAAAAACCCGAATATCTCATTGCTGTAATGAAAAATGATCTATAATTCTGATTGATAGCTTCTGACAAGGGTTTTTAAAATAGCAACTATTCCCTCCTGGTCCAAAGTAACACCACATGAAGCATTAAAGAATGAGTTTTTAATTTACTACATTAATGAATTCAACAGATATATAAAATTATAAATAAGTAATAGTGGTTTAAGGATGATGGATATAATAGAGATGAATCAAAAATAGTGTCCATTATATCCTAATATATTTTCAATATATTATTAATTTTTTCAAAGTTTTCAGTAGATGTAATTCCTTCTGCCTGTTTTTTTTGTTTCTTTTTTCTTTTTTTTTTCAGATATAGAAGTCAGATACAAGGATCTAATCTTTTAAAGAACTTCAAAGTGACTGAAACAAAATGTCTTTGTAACAAGCTCTGAAATAAAACTAAAAATGGATCCTCATCCCTGGAAAGTGTGAATTGAAGAAAGTAGAAATCAGAACAGGATTGATTGGAACTAAAGGATAACATGTGTACAATTTGCATGCAAGTTAATACTGAACAAATGGGAAATGGGACATAGAGCTAGATTTCTCTAATACAGTGCAAAAGTTTGCAAATCGCCTGACAAAGACATGACTAAAATCACATCCTATCTATAACATTAAAGGCTAATCAACTTAACAATAATCCACTGTATACAGCTTGTATTAAAGTAATGTTCCATGTAAAACAATCAAAATTGTACATAAATCTCATTTTATTACTTTCCACTTATTTCTGTGCATCAGCTAGCTAAGTATAAATATTAAGGAAAATGACATAGCTAATAAGACATCTACAGGAAACAAACAAAATGCGTTCTGCTCTGTGAACAATATTTTAAAAGATACCAGTTTCATTATATGAACCTTAAAAGTAAGGGTCAAAAACCAACATTTTGATGATACCAGGATTTTCATTGCTAAGACGTTCCAAAGTTATCTTTCAATGTTGCTTCAGTAGAGGAGTGCACTGCAAATTAATTTTCAGGCTTTTGTAAAAAGACAGAAACACAGAAAGAAGAGAAAAAAGCCACTTTATTCTGAAGCAGCCTCTGCAAATACATCCCATTTTCTGACTGTACTGCTGTACACACACCAGTAAGGGTGTGGCAAAATCTAAATGCTGTGGAGCTGCTGTCCTCCACATCATTTATGGCTATTATAAAAATGGACAGTTGCCACAATAATGTAAATTTCATAGAGATATCCAGTCTGACTTCTTTCTTTTTTATCATAGAAAAAAAGAATATAAACCCAAATTCTTTATCTTATATTCTGTTATCTAAGAATATGTGACTTTTTTTAATATGTAAAATAAATATACTTTCAATTTATAAGAGAATACAGTTTCCTTTCTCTTGGTGGCAGACAGCACATGCAATCCACACTCTTACATATGACAACTTTTATTCTTTTATTTTTCTAGTCAAGACCTAATTTACTGGGCCCTGGAGCTATAGATGCCTCTGTAGCCCTCTCTGTTTTGTTGGATAGACTGCGAACAAAGAATTCTTTTGTATGTGATTCTCTAATATAATTTGAACTAAAACAGCTTCAAGATGCAGCAAGCGAGCAAAGTAACTGTCTGAATAGAAAACCGAGTCCATAATTCTAACATAAACAATTGCAGAGTTGAATAAATAGACATGTAAGCAGTTACCAGAGCACTCCCAATAATGCATTTTTAATACTCTAAGAAATGAGTGCAGAAAGGAACCAACATAGTCCCTCAGGCTATAAAAAGCTTCAAGTGGCTTTTATCTTACTTCCTGTTAGATTATTAAAAGTTTGTAATTATAACTATATTAATATTTCAAGGCTTCTCACCTTACACAAACCCTCAAAAAGGCAGAAATATAAGGAAAGTGTACAATAATCCTAAAGAAGATTGAAAGTGTTGAATTCTATTTATGAATTTATGAACATATATTTTTGCAGCTGATTTTTCAATGGGGGAACAGTTAAGATTTTATGGTTTTATGCACAATGTTTAAGTATGGAAGACAAAATATAAAATATGTTGCTGTGAATTTAGTGCAAGCATTCACAAGATGGGTAAGCATTTCAAATCTATCATCATGATTTGATGGTTTTATGTTTGTGAAATCATTTTGGAAGTACAAATGGAGGCATGAAGTAATATGACAAATACACAGTTTGTAATTCTGTGCAAGGATGTGACAAATTAGGTGTCAAGAACTCTTAACCACACTTAAAACCTGATATTCTGTGTGACATCAGTAATTTTGAAGTCTTCTACATATCAAGCTGTCATTGTCACTGCTCAAAGTTTCTTGCATGTAGTGTATGCTGCAATACACAACATGCTATGCAGACAAGTAATTCTTCATTGTCACTAATGTCTTAACACTCACCTAGAATGTCAGAAATCAGTAGGAATCCAATGTCAGCTAAAATTAGTGTCTCTTGATGGCTCAGAGGACAAGGAAACTGGAAAAGATTAGTCCCGTCTCTGCAAATGGAATAAAAATCTGATGTTAACTTTCAAGTGCTGGAGCTGAGTTCCCTGAATTCTGAAGAAACTTTTATTCTGTTTGACTATAGTAAAATTCAAAGTAAGGCTCATCCTCAGTTCTGAACCCCAAGAGAAAGAATTTACATATGTGTGAAGTGGCAGATTTTTTGATTGGTTGAGGTTTCGTCTACATTTCCAAATGAATGGTCAGATTGCAGTGCCAAGTTATTTTGAAAAATCTGGCATGATGGTCTTGGTGGGTGCTGGGTACAAGGAAAATTGATTATATTTAATTATATGGAATTTTGCTGAGCTTTTAAAAAATCTGCTTCAGCTTTGACTCTTCAACGCTCTGGAAACAAAACACTGATTAATCCATACTGCACTTCGTTCAAGAATTAAAAATGGAACAATTGTGTGTATAAAAACATATGCTGCTCACTCCCACTTTTTCCTAAGAAGAAACACTTGCATATATCAAGAGTTAAGCATTGAAGATATGATCTATTCTTTTTTTCTGCTATGCCTCTTCTACACCAAGAGTTAGCTGAGCATGCTGTTTAGAAGCTGACATGCAGTGTGCTATATCTAGTAATTAGATTAAATTGTTTTGCTGCAGCTTCTGGAGTTGAATTTCTCCCGCTGTTTCCTGATGAATACCACATTAATGGGAAGCTAGATAAAGTACTGAATTGTATCTAGCTGTTTTTTGTTAGTTCTTTTTTTCCGACAAAAAATAAATTATTTATCCCTTTTTTAAGAATGTTTAAAAATACAAATGAGGTTCTAAGTCCTGTTTAGAGATTCCTAAAGACAATAACTTACTGCAAAATAAATGTGAAACCCAAATAAATAAAAAATAAACCCCAAAATCAAATGTTTTAAAAACCTGCAAGAAGTTATCACATTGAATTCAGAGTCTACCTTATACCTTACAGGAATAAAAGATAATTCCATTTACTTTTAACCATGTGGAAGATGTGAGAAGTGCCATGTAAGGTATGGTTAGAAAGACTGTAATTTTTTTAAGAGGAAGTGAAAATTTGGTATATTGGGAGTACTGGTAATAACTCAAGGCATATCAGAGTATTGACACTGCTATTAGTATCACCAGACTCTAAGACAAGCTAGAATATGCTTTTGGCAACACTGGATTCTAGCCATTCCTACAGTTCTTGGCTATCCAGACTGCATACTGGTTTTGTTGAGAATTTTAAGTTTACAAATAGCATATATCTTTACCCAATTTTAAATCCTATTAAACGTTTATTTTGCTTGCACACCAAAGAGAAAATATGGTAGGATATTGATATTTACTGTTAAAATACATTAGACCATAAGCTTTTTGTTGAAGGTGCATGCAAAACAAGCCGTACATTTGTTCTTGTACATTTATTAATACATTCATTTTTTATTATTCAAAACAACAGCATAAACATAACTACATGACTAAAAATCTGTACAGAAAGAAAGGAAATTAAAGATAAAAGAGCAAATTTTATCTTTAATTTTATCTTTAATTTTCTAGAATTAATGAAGTTAAGAAGAAAATGTTATATTGTGCTATCTTTCATGTAATCTCAGAGTTAAAGAAGGAGAAAGAAGGTGGCTCTCTTTTCATGCTGAGAGAATTTAAATTGATACCATCTTCATAATGGTTGTGTTGCTGCAATAACAATGTAAGGATACAGGCAAGACAAAGTTTACAAGAGGCAGTAATGCTTCTTTTATTACATCTACTGCCATAGCTAAAGAAAATCAGACAAGGTTTCAGGCAAACAAATCCTTCTTCAGGTCAGTGAACAGAAGAAACAAAAACTAAGAGCAAATTTGGAAGAACCAATTGGAATTTAATTAGACATGTATCAGTTAAACTATTTCTGAAATATAAGGCAGCTGCTACCTGTGCAGTGGAAAAGGTGGTTTTTTTGGAGGTGACCTCTATTTCTCAAAAAATCTGTTTCTGAGAGCTGATAAGGTATCAATCTCCTAATGGAAGGAGAGAAACTAATAGTTTATGGTCTTTACAATGCAAAGAAGTCAGGGGAACAGGGAAAGATTGGAACATGCCACAAAATAAATATCTGTAATGATTATGTAATTTTAGGCATTAAGACTATGAAACTTAGTACTCAAGGGATGTTTGTACAGCAGGAGGCTGCCACCTATATGTTTCTAATTAGTGATATTTTTTTAATGACTTGTTGCAGCTTTTAAATCTTGGTCTACTTTCTCATTTCATAATGTAACTGTTAATTGTAGGACATTCCATATTAAGTGCCTATAATCCAGACAATCCTTGAGTCTCATTTGAGGACTTTCAGAAAAAAGCATTGATGAAATCCTTCATAAAAGACTGCTAAAGAAAATAAACGTGAAAGGAGTAAGAGAAAAAGTACCAGCATGGCCAACAACTATTTATAGGATAGAAAACAGGAAATTAAATTGAATATTCATCCCTCAGGGTAGAGGGTGGTCAGCAGTGGAGTTCTTCTGGTTGGTATAACCACAAATACCCATGAAGGCAGGAAGCAGACAGGTGTAAAAATCTGCTAATGATACTAGGCTATTTAGGACATGAAATATGAGGTTTGCCTGTGAAATTGCAGGAAGAAAATTGAGAGGCAATACAGTGTCAGCTGACACTCAGTATAGCTGAATATAAAGGAAACATGAGGATAGTGGTGTGAAAGTGTAACTGGGCTGTATGCCGATCACTCATTGAATGGTCATATGCCTCCTCCCCAAGGTAGAGGCGTATCCTCAGTGGTTTTGGCATTGGGAGCCCTGGTGAATAACCTTGGAGAGGCTCTGCCCCAGTGGCCATGCTGAGGAGTCAATGGGGTGAATTTCTGGGGGAGAGTGTCCCCACAATGTCAGATGAATGTCTTTATTAGTAATTGTATAGGCTGATTTGGGTGCCCAGCTTCACTAGCTACTATGATGCCACCTAGCATACCAGATGAAGCATATTACGTGATTTCTTTTACTCCTAAATTGCCCACTAATATCACTTGAAGTGTGGAGAAAGGAGTAATGGAAAAAAAAAAATAATAAAATGCCTTTAAAAATTACTAAGACCCTGAATCTGAAGTGAACAGATAAAAACTTAGACAGAAATTCTTGTGATTGGCAATGTTTTTTCTGATACATAATGTTAGTGTGCTGGGTTGACCCTGATCAGCAGCTAAGCATCAACTCAGTTGCTGGCTTACTCCCTGCTCAGTGGGATGGGGAAGAGAATCAGAAAAGCGAAAGCAAAACTTGCGTACTGAGCTAAGCCAGTTTAATAAGTAAAGCAAAGCTCACATGCAAGCACAGCAAAATAAACAATTTATGCATTCCTTCCCACTGGAGGGCAGATGTTCAGTCATGTCCCGGAAAGCGGGCCTTCATTACATGCAACAGTTACTTGGGGAGATGCGTAACATAACTCTGAAATTCCTCGCTCCTCCTGCTTTCTCCCAGCTAAATATTGCTGAGCATGATATCGTATGGTATGGGGTATCTCTTTGGTAAATTTGGGTCAGCTGCCCAGCCATGTCCCCTCCTATTTTTTGGCACGCTCCCAGCCCACCAGCCAGAGGGACAGAGCAGGAAAAAGAGAATGCCTCAATGATGTGTAAGCACTGCTCAGCAATAGGCAAAATGATGCTTTGTTACCAACACTGCTTTAGTTACAAACCCAAACTCATCACCATACGGGCTGTGAATGAATAAAATTTCCTCCATCCCAGTAGAGTCAATAAAACCAGTGAGTACAAAATCATGAAATAACCAGCAGCCTATTTTTAAAGATAATTTTTACTAAAAATATGATAAAGCAAATAAAATTAGCATACCAAGAAAAGGTTTCCCAAATGAGAATTTTCAAAAAAAGACTTGGATAAAAAAATACCATGGAACAAACTTCTTTGGAAGGTAACAAAGGGACCTAACACTGTAATTCTCACCTTCATTCCATTTCCTTTCCATTTCCTTTCCCAATTCTGCATACAGTGATGTTTTCTGAATGTCCTTTATTGATGAAGATGACACAGAAGAAGGAAATAAACTGTGTCTAGTTTCAGTCTAAGTAAAATGTAGAAAATAGTATGGACCATTAATTGCAGGATAAAAAAGAATTTCTATTATACATAGCGGAAACGCTAAAGTTAGGTGCACTTAGACATCAGTAAACTGTCTGAGAAAGGTTTGGAATTACTATCGTTGCGAATTTTTAAAAAAGAGATTGACAAGGATCTGTTAAGAAGAGATGGGTATGATTGTGCTGGCCCTAGGTCATTTGCTTTTTTCTCTACCCTTTTAGTTTCACTTCTTTTGTTATCGTTCATGATTTTACTGCTAATGCTATACAGGACTGCTTATCCCCATAGTTTGGATGAAAGAACTGTCATTGTCAGGAGTTAAAAATAAGACAGACACACGCACAAGCTTCCCCCTATCTTTGAAATACCTATGTAAAGAACAGAATAATCCAAACACAAAGCTACGTAAGTTTGACACATATTTATGCACTGTATTTCATGCTGTTTACTTTTAGGTTTTCATTCCTACATTTCATGTTCCATGTTACTTCAAATACCTCTCATTTCCCTTTCATGCCTTATTTCCTTGGTCTAGCAGCACATTGAGAGGGTAACTGGTATGCTTTGTCGGATTGTAACAGTAATGTAAACATGCTTTCTTGACTTTCGAATAGATGTTTGATTTGCAAGTGTCAGGAAAAAAAGGAAAAAGATGTCAAACAGTGTAATCCTTGCAATGAGAGCTCATGAACAATGCATTCAATCAATCAATACTAATACATTTGTGAGTAATTGAGGTCTGGAACCTTGGTTTCCTTGGTTTGTTTTCCAGTGCTATTGACACATGTAAAGTTGAGCATAACAATGGCGTGGCTATGCAAATTGTTCAGTTCTAATAGGGTTCCTAAAGAATTTCAAAGGTGTGTACTCACATCAAAAGAGAAACTGCTAAAATAATGAAATCAGCTGTAACAATGGAGTACATGGTATATTTTTTAAGTACAAGGTCAAAGACCTTAACTGGAATGATGGAGAAGTGTTAATGGATAATTACTTCACTCATCACCTTTTAATGTCACCTTATCATAGTTGTGATGGATAACAAGTTGAACATGTGTCAGCAATATACCCTTGGAGCAAAAATACTGGCTACATGCTGGGCTACATTAGGAAGAGTGTAGCCAGCAGGTCCAGGGAAGTGGTCCCTCCACTGTATTCAGCACTTACAAGACTGCATCTGGAGTTCTGTGTCCAGTTTTGAGCTCCCCAGCACAAGGAAGATTGTGATATCCTAAAAGTGAATCCAGTGGGGCACACCAAGATGTTTAGGGATTGAAGCACATGATGCATGAAGACAGGCTGAGAGAATAGTGTTGGTTCAGCTTGGAAAAGAGAAGGCTAAGGGGAGACCTTATTATTTTCTAAAGCTGCTTGTGAGGATCCAGAGAAAATGAAGCCAGCCTTTGGTAGGTTTCAATTTCAAGCAGTTTTTGTTGCTTCATTGTTTTTGCGTTGCTTGCATTTTTTTTATGCCTCTGTATTTTAAATGAATGAATACAAATTCAACTACAAAATTGGCATCCCAAGACTTCAATTCCAATTATCTGGACACAGGAGGTCTTTTTCAGTAAAGAATATTTTCCTTAATTTATGCTGTGCAAGTTTATTCTGGAACTCAAAATCAGGTCTTAGCTTTCCTCAAATCTTGTCAGTGAGTTAAAGGAGAAACTGTTCCTGCATTTACTCTGTGACCATTTAATGCATTTTCAGAATAATAAATGATTGAGTTTATTACTGTAATTTACTAAGACATTCCCTTGATGCAAACAGGGAGCTGAACTAATCTCGTGATCTCACAACCTCAAGGGCTAACGAAAGTCAACAGAGAGATGTACATAGAGATAAATCTGTCTGTCTGGTTAGCCATTCATTTTACACATAATTTTTTGCCTTGTGGTACAGTGGTGACAAGCACTTGTCAGGGCTAATGTAAGCAAACAATGAACAGTGAGAATCTTAAAAAAATAGATAAAAGTAGCTATCCCAGGTCAGACCAAACATTTGTCGAACCAAATAATCTGTCTCCATCAGTCATCAAAAACAGACGACTAGGGAAAAACAACTAAACCCTAGCATGTAGTACATATTCTCCTCAGAGCAGAAATTGCTGAAGGCTGCGTGTGTGAGTTAGTGACTTCATGAGCCAAAGCTAGTCTTTTCATTGGTAAGTGTTAGCAAGGAATACAGAGTATTAAAAACCTATCCTGATTAGGTCACAGGACTTTGGGAGATCTGGTAGAGTGAGCCTTTATATCACAGCTTGGTTAAGTCAGACTATTACACTGTAGTTAAGAAAAATTAGAACTGGTGTAAAAATCATCATTTAAGAAAAAAAAGGGAAACTTTCTTAATGAAATGTTATTGTTGAATTATTAATGAAATATGGATAAAACTGAACACCTAACTAATTTGTTTTGTGCTACATCTTTGATGAAATTTGTTTGCCTGTAGGAGCCTAAATGGACAATCCTTTTCATTCAATTACAGAGAGTTGTGACTTTTCTACCATTAAGCTTTCTACTTAACGAAGGCCTTTCACATTTGCTTTCTTCCTTTAAAGGTCTTTCTGTCCCAGTTTTGCTTTGACTTTTCATATATTGTGGTTATTTAGAAACAGAATAAAAATAAGTTTTGTAAAAGAATAAAAATAAATTCTGTAGGGTGTTTACAAACAGAGCAAATCTGAGCAACTTGCTACAAGTTGGCAAATGCAATCTGACTGCCAGCCAAGGAAAATTTCAAACACTCACAGCATGAGTAAGATTGCTTAGGTGGTTCTGATAGTGCTGCCAGTTGTATTTCTTTTGCATTTTAAGGCTGGGTTTAACTGCTACTTTGTGGTGTCTTCTACTGAATGATTGCAGGTTACTGGAAAGCTCTCATTTTTTTCTTTCTATAAGGCTTTTCTTCTAGAAAGCTGTATTACTAAAAATCTCAAACTGCTAATGCTATTATTACAGTTAATTTTGCCCATCTGGAAGATGAAATCAGTTCTTTAGGCTTAAGCGGCTCAGTGCCAGTTGCTCACCAAGCAAGTCTTCCCTTGCTCTAAGATTTAAGGGTAAGGAAAAAAGGGAAAAGATTCCAAAATTACTGTGGGTGGCCAGTATGTTTTCAGACTTGTAGTGTAACTTCCCTGATGTTTCTAATCACTGCGCTGTCGCCAGAGTTGTCTACTGTAACTAGCCTAGTCAAAACAACGCATGCACTTTTCCCTGGCTTTATTCAGTTACCCTGTCTTGACTTCTCTCACTATCGTGTATATGACCACTGAATATATTAGTTTAGACTGCTGCTTTGTTCCATCTGGAGAGGTTTCTGAAAGTTGAAACCAGTTTTGGAAAGTCTCTATTTCGGTGTTATCCCTTATTTTTCCTTCCATACATTCTATACTGACTTTGTTCTATAAATTGTATGCATTAATATTCCTTTTTTAGACTTTGTACCAACTTGTTTTATGTTGCCCCTAGTTTAAAAAGAAAAAAAAGAAGTATTTTACTCAGTTTTGATTTAGACATCATTAATTAAAACGCATGATTTAGCTAATATATGTAGTAGCTTTAGAAGTCTGAAAATATATTTATAAGCATACAATAGATTTACTAATCCTACATCATACTTTATAATCCTCCCCTAGGCTTATAAATCCTACCTTCAGTATGTAATTCCTACGATTAATTTACAAATCATCCCAATAAATCCTAAATTAAGTGAGTAGATTTATAAATCCTTTATTTGCATTTGAAGAACAGAACAAGTAGATGATTTGTAAGTGAGGTCTTCAAAGCTTGACAGTAACAAGTAAATCTATATCCAGACTTATTCCTCCTCCTTCTCTGCCTTTCCAACTTTGCCTGTAAATCCTGATCATCTTCTTCTTTCATGAAATTAAGCTTTATTTAAACAAGACAAAGATTCTCCAAACCTTCATATGCTTCAATTGGCTTAACCACAGCGCTATAATCACACCAGCTCAAGTTCTCCCAACAGACCGTACTGGAGAAAATGGATTGAACCAGAGATCCAAGAAAGCATGCAGGATGGGTCAGGATGTGGTGCTGGAAATTCAGTTGAAAGCACTTTCTTCTGAAAAACAGTGACTGAAACATGCTCCGTCATATTTGATTTTTCTATGATATTCCACGATTCTTTTTAATGGCTCCTCAGAATGTTATTCCCCAAGAATGTGGCAGCATTTGTACCAGCAGATCTGGTTTTACAGACACTTACAACTCACTTCATTTATAAACTAAAAGCAAGAATATGTACTTCTGCTGTGTGTTAGAGTAGCTGAGAAACAGGGGAAGACAGTCTTTTTTCATTTCTGAAAGCCTCAAATATATTAGCCAAATTACTTACATAGGTTCTTTGGGTCCACACACTTGTATTATTCTACCTGAACACTTAATATGATCCCTCCAGAATGCAACAGACCTGCACAGCTCCAAACTGAATAGAAAGAACTAGCTTTGTTTGAAAAGCCTGTCTGTTTTCTCAAAATATTCATTAAGTGTCAAAGACCCCTTTTTTATTTTGTCAACATTTTAAAGTTAAGGTTGTATCTTTCAGCTTGTCATGCAGGAAGTAGGGAACATTAATATTTCAATGGTTCTGTAAAATCCTTCCTCCAGCAAATACAACCAATGTAGTCCCTAAACAACTTCTCCCAAGAAGGCTTGTCCATGACCTTTTTTTCTTCTACAAGTGTGTAGGCATTTTAAGAGTTTAATTCAGCCATTATTCCCCTCATAATTCAACCAATATCCTGCCGATCCCACATACAAGTCTCACTTCCACTTTCTGTAACCAGGTCCCTGTGGTACCACTGCCTGTCTGCAGGGAGAAGGGCAAAATTCCACTTTTTCTTCTTGAAAGGCAGTATACTCCTATTGACTGCCTTCCACAGATCCCTATGTATCTATCCCTCCATAGGGTTTTCTTTCTTGCCTGCACCCCTGATTTCCAAGACTCTATAACAAGCAATGCACGGAGTGCAAGGAGGCAAGGTAGTAGCTAGCAGGCTTGAGAAAAAGAGTTTAGTGGATTAAGAACTTCCCTAGCAGAAATGAGAGAATCCAAGAGAGGTATAACTCCTGGTTTTTAACTTTTTTGGGAGGTGGGGTATTTTTCAATTCAGAAATGCCTCTGTGTTTACGTGTGAATCCATATGTAGAAGGTATGGCAGAGAATGTTGCAGAGAACCTCTGAAGAACCTCGCCAATCTGCAGTCCACTGCTTATGAAAGACAAATTAATTTTTAAAAGTTTAACAGCGATTATTTGACTAAACACTGTTCCAGAGACTTCAGCTGGCTACAGAAGGATGAGTGTGTCTAAATACCAATCTTGAACACTAAGCATGCCAAAGAAATTTTTTACCCCTGCATTAGCTAACAGGTAACTAGGAAGTCTGCATAGCTAACAGGCTATGAAGTCTCCCAGGTGTCTCAATAATTCCGAGATTCTGAACAATGAGCAGTAGAAACCTTAATTTTCAGACTGAGAAACCAGTTAAAGCAAATGGTGATCTCTAAAAGGACTGTCTGGCACTTAGGGAAAGGGAACAGTTGAAGATTGTTCCCTTCTCTCTCTCTTCTGCATTTAGATTTAGTCACTTCTGTTTCAGCAAAAAGATGCTGGTGATTAAAACTTTGTTTCAATCAGACTAGATTTTTTGACAGGTGATGTTTTCAGCCCTTCTGATACCTGGGAAATTCAAAATAATTCTATTGCCAGCTAAACTTTCAAAGGCAAAAATGTGTTTATTTCTTTACGTATATGCAAACACCTTAACAAGTACACATATATCTATGTTAGCATAGGGTTTTGCATGTATGTATGTGTGTATATATATGTACTAAACCATCCATTCTATACTAATAGTGTAGATTATATTATACTTTACTAATATGTATATTAATCTACGCATCTATATGAATATATCTATACTCATAAATACATATATACATACTACTGCATACTGAAACTTAATTTTTCCCTTGTGTTAGACGGAAGCTGTTATCTATTCATTGGTAACACTGGCTCGTGTTAACAGCTCATCAGGGAGGTAGTATTTTCTCTGGGTCTTCATATGTTGAATACAAATAAGGAGAGGAACAGCTAGACAATATGTTTTATCCAAATTGTACTGCTTTGTATTCTCCCTTGCCTTCCTAATCAGTTTCAAATCTCTTATATGACTTCTTAATTATACAGCTACACATTTATATCCTCTCTCACACCTTCTCTTCCTCTTCTTGCTAAGCTGTCTTCAAAGACACTTGTGGAGGGGGTGTTCTTTGCAAGTAAATCTGTCTCTTTGCAATCTGTAAGTAAGGATGGAGTGAAGCTTTAAAAATAAGCCAGCTTCTCTGCAAAGCGGTTGGCAAAACCATGTAAAAAAAAAAAAAAAAGGAAATGAAATCCTAGAGCTACAAACATAAGATTAAAACCATTTAAATGCTTTTGAATGATAAAAGAAGCTGAAATAGAAGCCAAGAACTAGGTCTAAAAGCTTGCCTGGAATTTAAGTAAAAAAGCCTGTACTGGTGATAAGGAAAGTGTTTCAGGCCCAAAGATGAGTAATGAGTTCAAAGAAAGGAACATTTTGTTTCTTTTTACATAAAACAGAAAATAATTTTATAGTTAAATTTTCCTGACAAAGCCAAAGGAAAGTTAAAAGACTATATAAATGGAAGTATCATGTATAAATACATATTAACTTTTCAAAAACTTTCAACCTAAAGAAGAAACACCCTCTGTCCCAAAGCCACCAAAGCCACAGTCTTTGACCCAGCTGAATTTTATAATGTAATTGCTGTTACTATAATCACAACCCACCGTTTATTTTAAGGCTTTACATCTCTGTCCTTGTTACTGAATTTCATCATTGTTATAATTGTTTCAATTCAGCCTGCAGTAACAACAGTGAAGCAGGAGAACCTGAATCTTCATTTTCTAATGGCTTTGTATCTGATTTGGCAGGGGACAGGCAAGCACTTTGTTAAGAGAAAAGATAATACCTAAGCAAACCAGTCTATTATAGGAAAAAAATACCTCTGAGATATATAAGAAAATTTTTTACTGTACAATTAGAAATCTAGCCCTCTTTCTACACCTTCTACCTGTCAATATTATTCTTTTATATAAAATCAGGATGTAAGGGTTCTAGAGGTTATAAAAATACTCTATCAACCATCTTGAACATTTTTTTACTTTCAGTATGGTAAATATTAGTGTAGCAGAATAAGCTGAGCATTATGGATTATAGAAAATAATATCTGAAAACATTCTGAGGAAATGAAAGACGTTCACTGGACTATGCAATTTATAGATACAAGTTCAAAAGTTCATTGTAAACAGTAGCAAACGAAGAGAAATAGTTAAATAAGCATTCAAAAATATTTTGAAATTAAAATTGGTGAAAAATAAGTAGAAAATAATTTATTCACGAGAAGCAAAAAGAAGATTGGAATTCTTTTTCTTAATGAGAGTGGCAGCAGCAGCAGCAACAGGATTTTCCTGACATTATTTTGACAGGGTGAGGAACTGAATCTAAGTATGGTTGCCTTTTTCACAATGTTGTGTAGCACTGAAGTAAGTGTCAGTCATACTCTTTGCTGTGGGAAGCCCCTGGCCCATACAACACTCTGACATGCTCCTATTCTGGTGTAGCATCATTTCATGACTTTTACTTGGGTAAAATTACTGCACAATTTAAAGGGGAGAGAGGTTAGAGCTAAAAGTAAACAAAGGTTATGTCTTAATATCAGCCACTGGTGTGTGTGTGAAGGAATTTCCATCTTTTGTACCACTCATTTGAAACATGCTTCCCTCAATTAAGTGTATATCCTTATGAAAGTGTTAGACATTAGCTTCTCCAAAATGAATGAATAAACTGCTTAATATCTCTATTCAGGCAAAATGCAGATCTTTGCAAAAAAGATTCACTTGCAGATACTGCTGTGCATCCCTGGGATGATTGATCAGAAACATGCTAGAGTAACTGAGAATGAGATCTATCCACCTGGAGAGAGACTTAACACAACCAGAAGCGAAAGACTGAAGTCTTCCTTGAAACTTGGAATGAGGCCATGATGTTCCTGAGTCACTTGGTTTCTCCTGCACTCTTTTTAACAGCTTCCTTCTGAATACTTGTATGAAGAAATGAAAAGCGCACGGGTAGCCATATGGATCCTGTATTTCCCCATCCATTTTCAGCTCAGTTAGGCTCTTCATCTGCTTAGTCATTTTGTATCTCATTAATCTCAATTGATTTCTGGCTTAGTTTCCACTTTATTTATTTCTAGAGCAGTCTTATCACTTTTATACTGACTACTCTGGATACCCTCTGTAAATACTTTTGCATTTTTTATTCTCCACCTTGATTGTCGTTTTGTTTTCCCTATGTACTAGTGTCAGTGGAGCAAAAGAAAAGTGTTTAAACCAGCAAACTGAGATGGAAGTTCCCTATTGCTTTCCTCAGAAAACAATGTATTCTGCTTGTCTTAATGAGCAGCAGGGGATACTGGACATCTTCTCAGACAGAAAACCTTTGACAGCAAGGCAAAGGTGTCACTCTATAGCAATTTACACACACTGAAGTGAAAGCTCTCATTTCATCATGTCACAAAGCACTAACACTCTCCATGAATCCTTCTGTCACTGGCAAGAGTTTGCATTATTTCAGAATATTATTAATAAATTCAAATATACTCAGTAATGAATCACAATTCCTACAAGTTTCAGGAGTATCTGCAATCATCTTTCAACAGAAACAGTCCTTCAGACCACTTTACACTACTGCTTAACTTACAAAGCTGAGCGTTACATTAAAAATATAGCACTTCAGCATTTCATTCAACTGTGAATCCATAAGAAACAATTGTAGTGTGTATTTATATTCTCATATAAAAATAAAATGAAGGATCCATTCAGTGCTTTAATGGTCAAGTCACAAATGAATAGAAAGGAAATAGAAGTAACAAGAAAGCAGAACGCTAAATTCATCTCATTTTTGCAGGCAGGCAAGTAGTTTCCTAAAACATGAAAATATATAGATAAACAAGAATGTTCACTCTTGCACCCACAGCTATAATGGACATCCTGTACCAGTGTTTTTCTATTTAGGAAGTTAAAAAGTCCTGGAAATAACCAAGGAATTGTGGTTGGAATTACTTGGCAAGTATTAAACCACAAAAACCAAATGAGTGGAAAGTCCATCTGATTCCATTCTTACTTCTGAGCTGGCAGCAAGAAACAAAGCAGCTGAACTGTCTGAGCATAAGGTTTTGTTATTGTAAATAGAAAAATATGTGCGTTTTATCTTGTTTTTTTCTCCTTTTAATATATAACCCTAACCATTCTATGATTCTATGATTCCCCATACACCTACCCCAGCCCTGCTGGACTGCCATTGTCTAATTCTTGTTAATTCTTAAAAAAAATGGGAGCTGGTCTATTTGTCACAAAAAACTCCAAAAACAAACAAAAAAAACAAACAAACCGACAACACAGTTTTATCACTCTTCCTACTGTTGCTGGAAATGATATGGAAAAAACAGAAATCTGTACATTGAACTGGTCTGTGGCATGCCACTATAGTAATAAATGTGCTGAATGTGAGAATACTTTATCCTTTAATTTCATTGATAGTAAAAATGCTTCTAAGAAATAATTCAGGGGGACATAAATGAACATGATTCTAAACTAAGTTCAATTAAAAAATTCTATTCAGCTTAAAAAAAATAAAGTAAAGAAACTTTATCAGCCAATCTGCTTGTTGAATCCATTTGTTAGGAAGTATGCCTCAGTGAACTACCTACGGGTTCCTCAGAAAAGCTCTGTTTATTCTTCTGGTTAATCTTATCCAGAACTGTCAAGAGAAGGGAAAAAGAAAAACAACCAAGCACACAAAGAGAAAAAAATGTTATAAAACCTTAGAGTTTTTCAGACAGCAAAGTTGCTAGACAGCTACTGTATTTGAGAGTCTTGTTAAGTAGCAGACCTAGATGCTCACTTGAGCTTTTGCTTTATGTAGCCAACACTATTAGAAAAATAAAACCTAAGGCTTTCTTAAACATGTCACATACAGTTGCATGGTTTGTATTTGGTTTTGCTTCCATGTGAACATTAATTACTCCAGGGAAAACGTTGCTTCCAGCACAAGGTAGAACAGTTCAATTATTTAATTGCATTGCTGATGCTTACACAGGGACCAGCAGATATCATCTGTGTTTATTTCTTTAAATTGTTACTTAACCTTGATAGAACTTTGTGTATTAGAGTTCTAACTGGGAATAAATTCTTACTGCCAAATGCATTTAATTTGAATCTCATTTTGAAGCTCAGACTTTTTTTTTTTTTTTCTTGTATTTTCTGTGAGCATTGGAGAAAAAGTTGCTGTGATGGGGAGAGGGGAGGGGATGCTTTTAAATTTATTTTAAAAGTTTGGTTATATAATATTTTCAGGGACCTAGCAAGACATTTCTGCAATTATCTTGAGTAAAGTCTTACTATACCTAAAGGAAATGTCGCTTTAAAAAAGTAATTCTATTAAAGGCTACAAAGGTCATGAATACTCAGAACTCCTGTTTTAATCAAAACATATGCATTTAGTTGTCTTGTAATTAATAACTATGTGATAAGAATTTCAAAATTTATAAATTAGACAAAACCAGTCATTGAGTATTGAATACTGTTGACATTCAGGTAATTTATAGGTGCAACCGTGAAAAAGAAAGAGAAACTCGCAGCATTAATCTGTATTGTTGACACAGTGCCAGGAGAATTTAGTATAGTATGTACTGCAGAATCATGAAAAGACTGAGGTTGGAAGGAACCACTGAACATCATCTGGTCCAACTTCCTTGCTCAAGTGGGGCCACCCAGAGTTGGTGGCCCAGGACCACATTCAGGCAGCTTTTTAATATCTCCAAGGGTAGAGTTCTCACAACCTCTCTGGGCAACCTGCATCAGTGCTTGGTCACCTTCTCAGTGAAAGCGTTTCCTGATGTTCAGAGGGAACCTTCTGTGTTTCAGTTTGGACCCATTGCCTCTTGTCTTGTCAATGGACATCCACCGAAAAGAGCCTGGCTACATCTTCTTTGCATCTTCCTTTCAGTTATTTATACACATGAATGAGATCCTTCCTGAGCACTCCTCCAGGCTGAATAGCCCCATCCATCTCAGCCTTTCCTCGTAGAAGAGATGGTCCAGTAACTTCATTGTCTTTGTGGCCCTTCAGTGATCTCTTTCCAGCCACTCCTTATGTATCTCGTACAGGAAGCCCAGAACTGACTGCATTGTTGTTCAGGGCATACTTCAGGGAAATCATAATAAAAAAAAATTGAAAGGATCTCTCAAGTTTGCAATACCTGACTAGCTTCAAATCTAGATGAGTTTGCTTAGGACCCTGTCAATCCAGTTCTGAAAATCTCATGTGGATAGTTATTTCACAGCTTCTGTGGTCCACCTGTTCCAGCTCTTAACCACTGCGTTTGTTTGGTACTAAATTTTTCTTGTGTCCAACTAGACTTTCTAGGTTGCAGTCTATGAGTATGGCTTCTCATCCTTTCATTGTGCAGATCTGAGATTATTTTGGCTTTCTCTTTTGCATACCCCATTCTTAATGCAATGAATGGCTGCAGTTAACTCCCCTCAAATCTTCTCTTATCCATATTAAATAAACCAAATTCCCCCAATCTCTTTATACCTTATGCCAGCTATTTCAGTGATACTTTGATAGACTCTTTCCAGTCTGTTATTTAATACTTTAATTAGGTCAGTATGGCATTAGGCTGCCTTAGGGTTGAGCTTGAATTTACTTTGGAGATAAGTTCTATCAGTGCTTTCTTCTTGGGGTTTTGTTTGGATTTTTTTCATCAGCTTGAGAAATATCAGTCTTCAAGCAAGGAAAAAAATTGGCACAGATTGATAACTGTTCTGAACTCAAAACTTGAACCTTACAAGCAGTATCAATGTAACCAGCTCATGCTGTCTGGCCTAGAACTCATATCTGTGCAGGTTTAGTAAGATCAGCTCTGGGGACTGTCCTTTGAGATTCTGGGTATAAATGGAAAACTAAAAATAGTACATGAGATAATTCCCACCACATCATTTAAAAAAGTAGTTGGACAGCGGGTCATTAATTGTCCAGCTAAGAATGATTAATTCAGAAGGGTGTCTGCAAGATTTTTTTCAGCTAGAGTTCTATAAATCAGCTGTATGTCTGTTATATGATGCTATAGTAAGTGTAGGTGATAACACCACCTACAGAAAGGATAGCATAATCTTTTTCCTGATAAAAACCACTCACGGTTACAACATGGCTGAACTAAAGGTTTTGGGATTAACATTTTTATTTCATGTGTTTTCTTCTGCCTTTTATTTTTATGTATTTGCTTTCATTAAATTTCTGAGATTTCTGCAGCTATGGAAAGCAAGTAAATATGCCATCCTATAGCAGTCATTTCTAAGGAAAGTATGATATCCTCAGCTTTGTTTCATTAAACTGAACCTTGTTCTCAGGTCTTATGGTGCTTCATGAAATATTATCAAGTTGTAGGACTCTTGCAGGACTTCGTTTACTCACACTTAGAAGTGCTTTTTTGTGTCTGGCAGCTAAGTTTCTCTGCAACCCCATCTTCAATGGGAATGTGCTCTATGCCTTTCTAACTGGTATTGGTGACAAGGTGTTATTTAAACTTCCTGGCTTTCACTGAAGAAAAGCTAATATTTATGTTAAAAATACTTCTTAAAACAGAGGGGCTGAAAAAGTGATTCTGCCTTTTGATTTGAGTTGTGTAAATATGGGACAAACTTTTCCTTCAGATATATATTAAAAAAGTGATATTTCCTGCAGGGTCTACTGAGGCTTAAGTCTTTCCATGGGTATTTGCTTAGCAGTTGTAGCTATCCTTTCCGAAAGGAATGACTCACCATGCTTTCCACATTTTGCATAGGTACAGTACAGTCAGAAACTACTATTCACTATCTATCTTCCTCAGATAAAGTGGATATTCTTTCTGTTCACTTACCTTGAATGGAAAAAAAAAATAAATTCCCCAGTAAAGAACATTAGAGCTTCTACCTCATTTTTAAAAGAAAGATATGACTCATTCACTTAACATTTGGGAGTAACCACTGGACAGAAGCAGACTGTTAAACAGTGGACTTGAAGTCAAATTTTGGATGCCCTAACTTGATAATAAAATGTTGCTTAAAGATAAGAAGTGGATGTTTTTTGTGAACGCAAAAATTCATTACCTTGCCAGTGACTACTGCTGATTTTCAAGTATCACATTGCCTAATCAAAGTTTCACTGGGTTATGGCACTCTGCTCCTTAATGTAGACAAAACTAAACCCACAAAACAAAACAAAATAAAATAAATCATAATAAAAAATGCAGATTAAGGCCCATCTCCCAATAAGGATAATCCCCCAAATTAAATTGGATCCAGTATTTCCTAAACTGAAACAAGCAGGCATCTTGAGAAGCACACCTTTCTAGTATGCCTCCTTCATTTTCCTGTAAACTGAGCCAATAAAGTCTGAGGGCTTGACAGGGTTTTGCTACCTCACCATCTAAAAAACCTTTCCATTATTCCTTTACAGGTAATGGTCTGGAAAGTAATGGATATTACCTAGTTAAATGGAGATGTAATTGTACAGTTCTATGGTTTGATAAAAGAAATTAATAGTCTGATCATCTCTGAATGTCCAAATAAGTTTGTGGTCCTGCTTGTGATAACATTATTCACAACAGTGGTAAGAGAAAAAAAAATGAAACCACCAACAAAAAAAAACCAACAGAAGAAAATCTCCTTACCTTAAGTTATAAAAGCATAATCAAATGAAAATTAACTATTGTTTCTACTTTAGACAATGAAAGAAATCTTATTTCATAGCCACAAATTAATCAGTCTATTTGGATATGGTTGCAATTTGCCATATGGCACAGTAGATTTGTCTCCTGTTAAAGTGCGTAATACCTTATGGGAGTCTTGTGTCTGAACACATAGTTGTTTTTAGATCTTTTAGGTATCCTCAGTAGGATGCAGTATGTGCTATTATCAATTTTAATTTATTATTGCAGCATTGAAATAGCATTGAATAAGCATTTGACAGCAACATTTTCTAGTTTTAGATGAGATTTATTTTTACTGCTTAAATAAAACTCTAATCCCCATATATAGAATAGCAACCAACTGCTAGTTCAGAAATAACTGTTACAAGAAATCCTGGTTTTCTGTTAAATTGCAAGTGGTGATTTCACTCATAAATAGAGCAATTCAGGAAGTTAACAGTAACAAAAACTGTTAAAATGAAATTTGTAAGAGGGGGTGGGTGGTATACTGTTATACAGAAGCTCTATTTGCTGTGAATTATTTAAATGCAGAATAATTGAAAAGCATAGCTTACAGAAAATCAATATTCCTGAATTTGAGTGATCAATACCCACCGTGACAAATGCAGTAGGATCATAGAATAGCAAAAGACTACTGTGTTAGGGATATAAATGATATACAGGGTACCAGGAATTCAGTCAGCAGAAAGCCCAAAAGGAAGCTGGTGAACTAAACGATGCTCCTTAAGAACCTGGAAGATGTTAGGGGTCAGTAAGACCGCATCTTTTTTGTGAAGCCATGGAACCGAAAGGTCTTTTAAAAGTGGTTGAAATCTTCTCCCCTCTAGAAGGAATACTTGAAGTAGCTAGATCTAGTCAGAGAGGCAGAAGAGGAAATAAAACTTAAATCTTACAAAACTGGCAGTCCTGACCTGAAGGAATAGATAGTTTGCAAACCGGTAACCTGCTACAGTAACAGGCATAATAATCACCAGGGGCACTGTCATTGTCCATATGGATCTCTCAAATTTATAGGACAATATACTCTGTAAACTAAATTTTACTTTATGAACTTATTTGGAAAGAAAACAAATAAATTAGAGTGGGCTCAGTCTCCTTTGTACAGGCTAATCTAACGCGAATTCACTCATTCTTCACTTCAGTAATTCATGACTTAAAGGTTCTCTAACTTGTAACTCACACACCAATGAGCAAACCCCTTACCTTGTAATGGGTGGGACTGCCCATTCTTCCTCCTCCCTCACAGTATGGGTGTCCCCCGTACTACATGAGGAAGGACAAAAGCCTTAGCAGTCTGGCTTCTGTTGGATCTGCTTCAAAATATTTTTGGGCAAGCTGTTGTATTTATACATCCTAGCTCTTAAGTTTGGTCTATGTCATTTCCATAAATTGATGGATACTGAAGAAACTTTAGACAATTAATACGCAAGGATTCAAGAGACAATGGCTGCAGAAGACAGCAAACAGCAGGTGATAACAGCTGCATAATGACCTCTATCCCTACCTGTCCATCCTGTGCTGCCTACATGTTGCTCTTGAGTTGACCTAATGGCACTGCTCCCAGCATACATTAGGCCTTAGTATGAGCTGTGTGTTAGGCCAAAACCTGGGCAGGAGCTGAGTGAACAGGGAAGACATTTAGATTTATATTTCCTTTGGGATATGAATAGGCCACTCCTAAGCAAGACAGGCACTTACATCTCATTTTCATTTTCATTGTAATGCTCTTGTTCTGAGTAAACAGTGCTTTTTCTGGTGAGGGCTTGCTGATCATTAATTGAATTTACCAATCTTCGCACTAAGGAAGAGTGAAAATACCGATCTGAAGTCGTATTTGTTGAGATAATTATAGCATGTTGCAAAAGAAAAATATACAACTCCAGTTCCTCCTTTTCTCTGCCTAAGGCTGACCCCAGCTATACAGCAAAATATAGATCCAGCTCACAATCAGAAAGCTCATTGCTTCATAATTTTCTGATATTGTATCATAATTCCTGGGAATTTCTACCCTATGATGAGAAAAGCACACACAGTCATCAGCCTTTCTAGCTGTCAAACTCCATGGAACTGCCCAGGGCATCCCTGCTATGCACCTGCACCCCAAAGACTGCGTTTCAATGTATAGAGCTTGGTTTGAATAAATGAGACAATTTGGTGTTGCTTTGCTGTTTTGTGTTTTGGTTTGTTTTGGTTTGTTTTGGGGTTTTGTTGTTTTTTTTTTGTTTGGTTTGGTTTGTTTTTTTAGTTTGGTTCTTTTTTTTTTTTTTTTTTTTAATTTTCCCAAGGCAGACTTTAAACTTGCACATATCAACCACAGCTTTAAAACTTAGCAAGCATTTACCTAATTACAAAAGCAACCAGACATTCTTGCCATGAGAAAGATCCTACAGACAGGTAAGGTATCTATGACAAAACAAGTCCAACTGCGCAGACACAGAAAGTCTAAGCAATAACAGCTTAAAAGAGACCTTAGCCAGTAAACATTAATTACTATGTTATCTGCTGTATTTTGTTCGTGATTGGTTTTGCTTTATTATAAAATATATTACAAAACCAGTGATATCTGTCCTTAATCTTGAGGCTTGATGGCATGACATATCAGATCACAACACTGTCGGCTGGTTGAATAATACAGCATTAACTGCTAATATGTGGGTCCTTAACCCACATTCTAGTTCTTCCATCCAAACGTCAATGAAATGCTTTCTCTGGGCAGTCCCATTTTTTAATCTGATTGTCCAGAAGATATAAAATTTTCTTTACTTGCATTACTTAATTTTTAAGCTGTTTAGTCATAGCAATGGTAATACTTTACTTTGCAGTATTGGTACTCTATAGTGCTCTTCAGTAACTGTGCTTGTTACCCTTTGAATTTTCCATTTTTTTTTCCATGTGATTACTTTTCAAGTGTGAAGACCCTGTGGGTACTAGGGACTTGTAGTACAAAGTTCCTTTCCTGTTATAATAAATCTTTAAGTATATATGTTATGCCGTGTTAATTTTTGTTATACTAACTGGTCCTACAAGTCAGTTTACCATACGCTAGGTCCACACTGAATACAACTCAATCAACTGAAAAAATTCTAACAAAATACCAGATGTAAATAATTCATGACGATTTTCCTCATTCTAATTAGATGACCTGAGCCGGTGATCTTTTGCCTCCTAAAGACTCCTAAAATGCCACCTACACACATTCAAAGTGATTCCTACATGTTGTCAAGCAACTGATTTTAACATTTACATGAAGTTAGAATTTGATGGTGCCAGAGGCTTGAGGAAAAAAAAAAAGTTGCGGAAAGAATAGTCCTATATTTTAGAAATCCAAAACGTTTCTCACAAAGTACTGTAATACCCCACCCTGTCCTGAGCCTAGTAATTACTCCAGAATGTGATTATATGACTAAATAAAAAATGGAAGAAAGTCAAAAAGCTCAATTTATGAACAAAATAGCTTATGCTGCACTGGGGGACAAGGGGAGACAGGAAGAATTAGTTATGCTTTTGTCTAGTTTTATTATAATAAAAAAGTTGTTTTAAACAGTCTTTTATAGACAAAACCATAAAAGAAACCGGACCATGCAATCCACCCAATAGTACTGCCACCAGTGGAACAACATACACTGAAATCAAAGCTTCACATTTTTGGCAGTATATGTTATTTGTGGGTAGTAAAGACTACTTTGGTGTCTGATGTGCTGAGGCAGATGACTCAAAGAAATTTGAATTTTGGAGCAAGAAGAATAGATTTGGGTAGAAAAGGAAATAAGATAGGACAGGGCACAAGAAAGGGCTAAGAAGAATTTTGATAAGAAAGTGAGTAGAAAATTATAAATTTAGGAGGAAGATGTATATATGTAAAAGATGTGGAAGAAAAGTGTTACTATGTACAGTGGTGCTGAAGATTGGGCAAGAGTCTGGGATTTGGGTAGTTTGATCTTGTCCCTTCCTGTTCCATAGTTGAGTTTTCATTAATTCAGGCTCTGCATATGATCAGTTTAAGTGCTCTAAGGCTCATACATGACTCACCTACCTGTGGATAAAACCACTCTCAAAGTACCCTTCTGCAGTAATCTCTTGTGGTTCAGTTTGAGAAAAAAGAAAGGCTGCCCTTTCTTGGATAAAGCAGTGCTCAGTAGCAGGATACCAGGCCATGAAGAGAAAACACAAGATAGGAAAGCAAAAGTAGGAGTAGGAAAAAAAGAGCATTAAGAAGAAAAAGAACATTAGCAAGCAAAGATATTAAGAAAAAATATTGAAAATAAAAGTACTAAAAATACTCTTGCAACCAATGATCATCTTCAATTAAGTCAGGAAAAGGTGTTGATTGTTAAAACCTCTTATAAAACATTTGCATTTGTGAGGTGAAGGAGGTGTCACTTCCAGAGCAATCTTTTTATCATGTAGCAATATACAGAGTACTCCTACAGATGGAAAAACCAACAAAAAGTTTGAATTTCACATTCTGGCAGGATGCAGAACAGGATTTGCACATAACTCCTGAGTCGGCTTTGCTTTGGCATAAACACAGAATTTGTGCCAATTTATCCTAAGCTTTTTGTTGTGCAAATTGCATACACATTTTGTGGAGTTTAGTTATTAGAGAATTTAAATAGGGTAATGGAAACAAAGATCAGGTAACTGCATCTGTCTCACAAGAGTAGCAGATCCTTTATTCCGAAGCATGTATAATGAAGTATATGTTATGTGTATAGGTAACATTAGGGTTAGATCTGTTTCTTCAAGTCTCTCACTAATAAAGACTTGTGAAATAAACATTTTGACCACATCCTTTGTGGGTAGGAAATGAATGTGTCTCATAAAAATAACTTGATTTTTATGAGCCAAGAGCGGAAGTCAGTCTTTTCCTTTAGGGATCCTGGAGAACTGTAGCTGTACAATACCACAATATATATTTGTATGGAACAAATCAAATTAATATCATCCATTCGGCTTCTGGAAGACAAAATAAGTAGTTCTCCTTTAAAGCAATTTAAAATTATGAAACTTTAAAAGATATCTAAGTGCATATATATACGTGTGTGTGCACAGGTAGATTTCACACAGACTTTACTTATGAAGACCGTTGCATAAACACTCCTAAAAATAACTGTCACAGTCAGGCAGTTTAAGGAGAGAAACTACCATGAGCTGACCATAATCCCCTGTCCCACCTTTCCTCTGCCCATTGCTAAATTGGCTGAAGGTGCTGAAGCAGTTAAAGTGGCTGAAGAGGTGGTGATAGCAAGGGTGGGAGGAGAGAAATCATGAGTAAAGGAGTGAAGTTGAGCCTGGGCTTTCCCAGGGGGAAGGAGGGAAGGGGGAAGAAAAAGTGATGTTTAAGTGTTTGTCTTTTGTTTGGCACTACTCAAATTAGTAATTAAATATTTATTTGGCAATAAATTCAGTTAATTTTCCCCAAGTTGAGTCTATTTTGCCCCCAGTGGCTATTAGTAAGCAATCTTCCAATCTTTAGATTGACCTATGAGGCTTCTCATTCCTGTTCTTCCTATTTTCTGTACATGCCCCAGTAAGAGTGAACAAGCAGCTGGGTAAGTGTTCGGTTGTCATCTGGGCCAAATCCACCAGACTGCTAAATCTCAGGAAGAACAGCCTTTATTCTTGTAGAATAAATACTGAAACTCATACTGCTTTCATGGCACCCAGCTTTCACATAAATCATTTATCAAAATTAATCTACCTAATTCTGTTAAATCTTCTTGTTCAAAATATCATCAGTCTCAGATGCTTTCAAGAGAGTTTAATACTTGTGACAAAAAGAGTGAGATAGGTTCTAGGTAGACTGCGAGACAGAAATGAGAATGTTTAACTTCCCATCTGGTATTTTTTAATGGTGAACAATATGCTCTTTCTCATCCTGGTCACTGAATTATGGGGCACTTATTATGATGTAGTGTTTCATGTCTTTGTGTCTACAGTAATCTATCTTTTTTTAAGGGACACTGTGAAGGACAATGCTTTGGCAAGTATACCTGTGCCAGTGATTTTTCTAAATTATAATTGAAGGCACACAGCAGCTCTCTCTCTTCTACACTACCCTGGGCCCTGCTCAAGTAACAGCGCCAGGCTCATGGCTGGCTGCTGGGCCTATCACCCAGCAGGTCCATCTGCTTGGATCCCCTGAGCTTCTCATTGCTGCCAGGTTATCGGCAGCTCTGGGTGCTAAGGGACAGGCAGAGCACACAGGTTGCTTCTGTGGTACACTGCCACTGCTCCCATGATGCACTGGCATGCTGCAATGCAGCTAGGAGGACCTAACCAGTCAACATCTGTAGAACCTGGCCCTGCTTCCCCTAGCCCTTGTGTGGGGTGTGTAAGCATAGCTGAGACATTGCAAAGGAGGTCAGAGGTACTTGCTATAGGTTTAGATCATTACCTCTTCACCCCTGGAGTAACAAAAAGCTTCTGTCTGCAATAACCCTAACAGGTTGCTCAGTTTTTTTTCCCGGAAGGGTTTAATTGTTATGTTTTACTGCAGCATACAAAAGTCTTCAGACAGCACAACAAAAAAAAGTTATTTTTACTTCAGTATTCTTACAGGTAATTTTTAGTAAGCAGTGGCACTCAGCTATTAAAACCCTTGGTAGCTCTCAGTTACATGGAATTCGCAGTTATTCAAACAGGAAAAGAAGGAAAGATGTCCTCCATACTTGATTTTCTCTTCACTTCACTTTGCAAAACACTTAATGGGTGCAGGAAATCCCAGTTGTTGCCGTAACAGGAAGATACAACTCACAAACATTTTGGGCTTAAAGCTTTTCAAGTCTGAATCCCCACCATTCTGCATTATGTTACATCTTTCCTGCATCTAAAAAAACTACCCCAAATCAGATTCTTCCATATACCTACCTTGCATTTGCTGGGACAAACTTTTACCTCCACACAGCGGAACACACTGAATCATGCAAGTCTTGCCTTGCTAGTTCTCAGTGCTTTCTGTTTCAAAGTCTTGCACAGAATTACATATCTAATGGTATTCAGGATGGTTCATCTCTCTTTCCAAATGTATCACATTCTCATTTTCAAGCAAAGCACTGCTCTGTGGCAACTTTCATATGGCCAATGCTTTCTGAAATGAATGTGTTAGAAACTCAATGGAGACAGTTCACGCTCCAGGAATTGGACAAGTTCCCACAGTCCTAACTGAGTACGTAAGTTTCAAGCCAGTGGCTACACAGGCTAACTGGTCATTGAAGCTGTGTTATCTAGTGAGTTTTAACTATTAACAGACCTAACAGGCTCTGTCAAATTTAACTTCTGCTTTTGGAGTGCATTTTTTTATATTAAATGCATGCATAGTGAAGATATTCCATATCTGACAGCAGGTACATTTTCATCTCCTTTTTTCTCAGATGTATACCTGTGAAGCTTATTTTCCACGTGGGATATAATTAAAGGCTGACTTCAAGCATCCAAATACCTAAAAAGCAGTAGACATTCTTCCTTTGAAATTGCATAATAAAATTCCTGGTTGTCTTTATGCTACAAAAAATGTATCTTTGTGAAAAGTGGAAGAAAATGGGACTATGGCACTGATGAATGTATAGATTCCTAAGAAAATATATGAATAAGATGTAAATAAATATTAAATTTGATCATCAAATACCCGTCGTATGCATTGACATAAGAAATGCGCATTTTTGTTGTTTTGACCACAGACAGCTAAAGAAGTAAGAAATTAGATTAGTAATCTAGTAATTCAAAGAGAATTCAGAAATGAATACCAAATCTATGGAAAGTAAAAGTTTAGTATGGGACAATAAAACCTAATGTACAAATGCAGGTAAAACGTAGATGTACACTCTTGTAAAAAATATGTTGGAAAACAATAATGCATTTACAGAAGCTGGGGAAGCAAAAGAACATCCTCTCATCTTTACAAAAAATGTGAGACACTGAGGATTTTCAGGTTTTCAGGATGATTGATTTTGCTCGAAATGAAGTCGCTTCATTTAACTACAGCATTAAGTTGCTTGCTTATACAAGTATTTTTATCTGCAGCCTGATATTTTCAAATTTTATGTCAAATAAATGATAAGGCAAGATGAAATGTATACTATAGAGTGGTGGAAAATAAAGCAGAGGAAAATAAAGAAGAAAATTTTACAAGAAATAGGGGAGTAATCAACTCACTGAGTAAATAAAAGTGGACAAAAGAATCACCAAAACTTGTTAAATATCCCCAGAGTTAAGCTGCAGCCATTTTGAAAAAAATAATTAAAGTGTTAAATCAGAATTAACTATTTTGATACAAAAATAAAAGAACATGACTATTTAATGTTAAAACTTGTTTCTCTCACATCTTGACTCCTCCATCAGCACTTGCTGAATATAGTTTATAACTCTGTCTTCTGCTTTTTAAAGAAGAAATGAAGAACTGTAAGATAAAATTCACATTGTGATGGATGCATTATGTGCTGAAAGAATGTGATGACTTATGCTTGTACCTGTCATTATCTTGATGTACTGCATCTTTAGTAGTGAGAAAACCATTCTTTACTATGAAATCAAATATATTCTCAGGAAAATAATGAAGTCAGAGAAACAGAAATTGAAAATAGAGTCTAACTGGCACGTATTATGTAAAACATGAACTAGTTTTAAAGCTATATTCACATACAAGTGTTTCCGGCAGCTATGATTTTCAGATTTTTAAGGGGCATGCTCAGAACAGAGTTTAGTCTTTGGCTTTTGTCCTAGGCCAACAGAACAAGTTTCAGATTTGAAATTCATCTTAAGCTCTACAAAATCTAATATTGTCTTCACATGCCTATATAAGTAATATTAAGGCTTACAAAACTGTCATTAAAATGAGCAAAGATAACTTCATGCTATCAGGCGCTGCCTCTCATTTTCATTATATTCCTTTTTGTAGGAGCTCATTACAGAATAAAACTTTCCCTGGTGCAGTAAATCTTTAGGAGTTCAAAGCTATGCTGCTTCATAATTATTACAATTAGGCCTTTAACTGCAGCCTGACTTCAGCATTTAAGAATTGATGGCTACATTGAAAGTAGTAAGTTAAGACTTCTTACCTTGCATTTAACATATAGTGAATCCTAACAACTAATAAACTCAAGAGTTTACTGAATGGAACAAAAAAATTTAGCTGCTCTGCATATTAATAAAGATATTCTAATTTTCTTAAGTATCTGGAAGTGGCTATAAGCACACTGAAAATAAGACATCTCACTGTAACTCAGAACATATGTCTAGATACCTCATATTTTATCAAACTCTACACAAAAGCCTTCTGTTACCACTGAAGTGAAAATTTGTTTCCAGAATAGGTCTGCTCTTTAAAAGTATCATCTGCATTCAATGCTTTGCTATTTAGACTCTGTTCATTTCCCGTGTCGTGGAGTAAACATCAAGTTTTATGGGCATCAAGTCTAGGTTGACTTTTACCCTAAAACAAGTGATGGTGAGCAGACAGAGTAATTGATTATGCAAGGGTGAACTGAGATGTTTTTATGAATTTTTAGAGGTGATTGCTACAGTAAGACTATCATTTATACAGAAGAGGTTTTTCCATCACTCAGATAATTGTCAGAATCCCAGTAAAGTGTATCACCACTAAGCCATCTACAGAACAGCTTCTAACAACTCTGGGTTTTGCAGGTATTTTTTGTCCCCTTATTGCTAGGAGTGCCAGTTAAAACTGAGTAAGAGAAGCAACGTTAAGTTGACCAAATCCATCAAGATAAACAAAATGACTGTTGCTAAAATAAGAAATAAAATTATCACGGAAGATTTACCTAAAGCTAGACTACTTCACCTTGGTAAAACAATGTATTAGCTTCTCTTTCATTTGAGAGGTACAAAGACTTAAGTTAAAAAGAATGGTTTTCTTTGTGCCAACTGTTGCCACAATCCATGGAAATATTGTTACATTTTTGGCAGTGGCTCATTATTACACTGTTGGATAAAGGAATGGGCTATTTCCTGTTTGATTATTTTATGAACAGACATTAAATTCCGTTAAGAATATTTAGCAAAAAAAAAAAAAGAAAAAAAACACGATAAAGTTATTTGAAGCTTAACCCTCTGCCTTTTTTTAAACACCAGGGTGTCACCACAATACCCTGAGACGTAGAGGTCTTTGAAATAGTTTCCAACATCTTGAAGCTGGTTTTATATAGTAACCCAAAGACAACAAACCCAGCTGTGTTGTCTAAGGAAGTGCTGCATGTACAGGTGATGAGGAAAAGATACTATTAGCAAATGAAAATGTGGTTATTCTTTCACAATGCTATTTTTTTCGTATTCTAGTTTTCAAACACTAATAAATTTTGCTTGTTGAAATTTATGATGCCACACACTAAACAATAGTGCAAACTTTGTAACTATTTTTTTTAAAAAAAAAACAACACCCCAGGTTCAAACAGTGCAGAAAAAAAAAATAGGAACAATAAAAGTTTTCGTTACTACTATCAGTATTAAGACTGAAATATCCAAATCATCATCCCAATTCAGTTGCTTCCTCTGGAGGAAGGTGCTGACCTGTCAGGAAAACAGTCTATTTAAAGTTTGCAGTTCAACAACAGCAACAAAAGTGTACAAAAATTGTCTCTGTGCAGAGCAGTATGTACTTACAAGTTTGGTAGCATACCATTTTAGAAACCTTAAATGGAGAATTTTTTTTCCTAATCATTTCTGAATTCTTTTGCCCCTATCAGTTGCCGGAAATTTTGATACCTATTTCTGTTTATAATACAAGGCAGACAATGATTGTTTCTTTGGTCAGAAAGATTTGTGCAGAGCTAAGACTTTTTACATAACAATTGTTTTAAGACTGAGTTCACAAAACCTGAAATATTTATCAGTGGAAAATAGAGATGCACATTCAAGATGAAAAAAAAAAAAAGCTCTACTAAAAGGAAATTGTTTTGCTTTCAGAAATGCTGGAAATTAATCCAAACACATGTGCTTTATTCTTTATTATCCTTTGTTTCCTCCAGGAAAGATGGTTATCATAAATCATTATCACTGTTCTTTTTAGTGCTATCTTACAGACATCCTTCTGTAAGGATAAAAGATTGAAAGACTGTGAGTGAGGATGAGTGTAAGTATTGAGGTCAGGAGACGCTTTTGCTGTCTGGGTAAGAGCAATTTGAGAGGAAGTCCTGTTAACAAAGATGAATGAATAGACAGGGTTTGTTATGAGAAGCCCTCCTCTCATGCAGATCTGTAATTCATGCATGACTTCACTAATCTGTTTTTATTCAGGCTGAAACCTATTCTAATTTTGCAAGCTAGTGAGGTTATCAGGAGAGGTCTGCAGCCCAAGACAAGACGGCTTGCAAGACACACTACTAATAACATCTTCCAAGCCTGGCTAAGCTTTCCCTATTTCCCAGACTCTTGCTCTTCTTATTCCAGCAGAAAAGGGCAATCATACCTAAACCAATCCTCCCAAAATTAAGTATTCCTATGTAACTAAACAATCCCAAAACATGACAAGGGATGATCTATGTAACAGTAGTTAAAATTCTTTAGTATTTTTGGGGTTTAAACATAATTTCTGGCTGCTAGAAATTATCATCAGTTCAGATTCTGTATAGAGAAATATTTTAAACCAAACAATAGAAATGTCTATATAATGTTTTAGGAGACCGTGAGAATAATAACAAAGGATAGAAATGATTGTCCTTGCTATTGAATCTCCATTTAAAAAGAAACATTTGAAAGATCTACTAGAAACAAAAATTAACTTCAAAGGCTACTCTGAAATTGATGTCTGATATAGTGTGATTCCTTGTGTAAAAAAAAAAAACAACAATCTATTCAGAGAAAATAAAATGCTGAGTCTATTAAAAGTGAACAAAGACAATCTTAAAAAAAAAGTGGAGTGAAAAGCATCTAGCTTCATCATATTAGAAGGCAGAAAGACATTATCTATGCTATTGCTGATTTGGGGATAGTAAAATCAGGGAATTACTGCAAGAAACTTTTAAGAACTGCTTTGTTCGAGGATAGTTTTTTGGCCTTGCAAATAATCTTAAAACACCTCTAAAACTAGATCATCCGTAGTACAATCTGAATGCTCCTGAAGTACTAGAGAGTCCCAAGAATTAAATTTAAAACAAGTTATTTCATGACAGCCTCACTGTAGCACAACACAGGTTTTTCACAAGGGCTGAGAAGAAAGAAGAAATCTAAAAGAATTCTAAACAGACTTGCCTCAGGAGGTCTTTTCAGTCTGTCCTATAAGAAGGAAAATAAATATGCCTGAATCCATGTCCTGAAATCTGTACGGCTGGCTTCTTTTAGAAAAAAAATCTGCAGTGAAAAAGATTTTATGAACCCCTCAAGGCAACTTTTGGTCTGTTTATAGTTAGTCTTGAAGATGGAAAACTGTTCTTAATAACTGATCACCTATGCTAATTATATTTTAGCAATCCTGTCTCTAAACAAACCAAACAAACAAACAGTAGTCAACTGATTGACTGGTTTTAGTAAGTTTTTCGGCTAGGGAAGCTTCTGTCCTCTTTCGGTGTCTTTTTTCTGGACTTAATCTTTTGACTCAGTCCTTACAGGTCGGTATACCAAACAGTTTACATTGCTTGTTAGGCTCTTTTTCATTCCCTCTGCTGTCAGTCTCTATGCTCTTACCAACTTAGACACAGCATTTTGGCTTTCTGGCCTGTACAGCAAACCTATTATTCTACAATGTAACAAGGATTCTGCTAGTATTTTCTAGAAGTCAATTTTTCCCCCATTTTTTCTGATTGTGTTAATCTAATAGTTGGGCATATGGGGCAGTGCAGTCTGAATATTCTTCAGTTTTATCTCAGGAAAGTCTAACAAGATCTTGAAGAAGATAAGAAAAAGGATATATAATTAGTGTGTTTGTAATTTCCAGTTACTTTTCTACTTGGAATGCTTGTCCATGTATGTATTCACAGTGTGGGTGATTATTTTTTTCCTTTTTCTTCTTTATTTTTTTATTTTAAGGAGTATTTTTTTTTTAATATGCTAATGGAGGTATCACTTGGGAAGACACCTGCAATAATGTTGGCTCTGGTAGAATGTAGTTTTATCAATGAAGGCAGACCACTTGGGAATAAAATACTTTAACACATGCCCTGATCCGGTTTCTCTTTGTTCAGAGATCTCTAACTATTGATAAAAACAGCCACTGAAGATTTCAGAACAGTCAGCTCCTTTTCACTAGTGGGTAATTCCTGCTATTTAATACGTATAATCAGGCATAAGCCCTTTGCTGACAAAGGAAGAGTAGACTACAGATTCTCTTTTCCAAAGCAGAGGTTTACATAGAAAAATAAATCAAGGAGATCTGTGGAGTCAACTGTAGCTTATTGCTCAGTTGTTGCTTACGTCAGATCCTAAGCCATCTTTGTACAGTTGGGCCTTATGCCTTTCTTTTCTCACAGCTTCCTCTTTCTGCTTTTCAGGCAAATCTCAATAATTTTGCTTTTGCTCCTTAATTAAAAACTTCCTTGCATGGCAGGTACATGCATTGATCCTCTTTAGCAAACTGTCCTTATTAACCTTATCCCTATTAAACTTACCTGCTAAATTCATGAAATATACTATTGGATATACATTGCAATCTAACCCCTCAATCCAAATAGCCTGAGGACAAACTCAGTGTCTTATTCTGTTCTGAAGAAAAAAAAAACAAACAATGTCTATGTTGCTTTCTTCCTTCATGCAAGTGTAATTTTGGTACAAACCTTTTTAGTATCAGACTCAAAAAGTAAGTTAGAAATTTATTGCAGTGACACTGAAGATTGAGCCTAAGCAGAAAAAAAAATTAGGGAAAAACATATGTCTAGATTACATCCGACTTGGATTAGTACCAAGTCAGTTATTTCACCTTAGGTAGAACTTGAGATAAATATTTCAGAAATATATTCATAAAGGATATAATGTACGAAGGATTGATTACCATGATGCGAATCTCCTACTTCCTAGCAGAAGAAACAGCCTCCAGAAAAACTGTCTTTATAGAAAGTGTAATGAACAATTTCCAACTTCGTAGAGCATCAAGTTTAATTCTGTGGAGAAATAAGGCTTCTTGTTAGCAGGAATAGCTTCAGAAACCTCTAATAATCCAGTAGGAATAGCAATGAAATGAAATGAGGAGGAAAGAAAGGAAAAGGAAATGGCTGACACAGGAAGAAAAATTTAAGGCTCTTAACCTAATTTTATTACCTGAAGGCAGAGGTCTGTGGCAATCAGTGGGTCATATTGGCTAATAGGCATTAAGAAAACTAGTAGTGATGATCTTCCCTAGCAGGTTCAGGGACCAGCTACTGAAGTTGGGATTTAGAGGCTCTAAATTGGTACTGTGGCCTGTTTAACAGTACCAAGGATAGAACCTCTGGAAAATACGGTGATTTGTTATCATTAAGAGCGAAGAACTGAATCAAATCTACAGTTACACAACTCTGGTCCTGAGGCAAATGGACCATTTTTTGGTATTCAAGATGCTCACAACAAAAAAGCATGCACTCTCTAACGGTGCAATCGCTCCATTTAGTGTCTTTCAGAAAGACATAGATAACTGCCACATTACTGTGTTACCTCTTCAATGCAAAGCAGGCACTAAAATCAGACAGGAACATGCATATAATTAATCTTGCTGCAATATTCATAGCTAATCACAAATTTGGATCTTATTTTGCAGTGGTTTAGAAGACAAAGATCTCATACCCAGAAAACTCTGGTCTTGGGCCTTTCTCCAGCCTCTTACTGACCTGTGGCCACTTTATTTACCCATGCCATTCTGAAAGCCTTAAAAGCCAGGCATAAAAAGAAACATAAGTTGTGCCTGCAAAATGTGCAATACTTTCTGCTCACTCTTCCTGCTATTCTGGGAGTCTGGGTCTGTTAGACTGTGAATGCTAGATTCTTAATGACTTTGTTAATGAAAAGGATATTTTTATCTCTAGTAAAAAAGCAAAGGATAGCCATGTGAGTGAGTTGGCTCTGGAACCCACTGTCTTTCCTAAGGTTGGAGTTGTCTTTGAGTCATTTTATGAAGCTGGACTGTTTCTTTCCAGGTGAGGGCACTGAGTTTGCAAGCCTGAGAAAGCCAGTACGGTGGTGTTAAACAGCACAAGCAGTCCCTTGCCAGGGGAAAAGTATGGAAAGCTGGAAACTTACCAAATGGCATCCACGTGTTTCTGGTTTCTGTTCAACAGTTAGATGCCAAATGAGACTGTGGAAGGTTATTTTTTGGCAGGAACTGTCTCAACCAAACAATGTTTTGCCTTGACATCTGCCTTCCTCAAGGTCTCAAACAATAAGAACAAATATACTTTGCTTTTGGAGAGGAAAAGGAACTCTAAGAGAAACTAAAGACAGCCCTTTTACTAAAGCCATCCCCAGAAAAGGAGAGTGGGGTTATCCAACTAAAAAAAGCAGGATCCAATGAACCTAGTGTCTTGTAGTGGAGGGGTACGCTTTTGATAGCTCAGAAGCAAGAAGGAGAAAAGATTTTCATTTAGACTTCCTGCCTTTTATTTTTCTAAGGGAGTCACCATCACTGAGGATCAGTTTGGAACTGGGGTCTTTGCCAGGGTCATCCCCCTTATTGGCAGGGTTGTGTTCTTGCTGTTTGCACTCACAGCAGCCCCCAAGTGCAGAAATCCACAGGGCTTACTGCCTGCTACAGAGCAAACTGTTCTCTTTCTGATGGATTGTCTGATGTCTCCTTTCTAGCAAAGCACTTGTTGCTTTTCATTTATTTTAATCTCGTGCATATCATCAGATGCATTTTGAATTCTCATCTTACTCTTTGAGCTACCAAATCCTCTTAGACTGGTACTGCCTACAAATGTTACAAACACATTCTAGATTATTTTTTTTTTTTAGGAAAATATTGATTAGAACTTGGCCCAAGCCAGATGCCTCCATTTATACATCTGAAATATCTTCTCAGCTTATCAGCAAACTGTTACTATCTACTCTAAGAGTACACACTGAGTTTTGAGAGTTTGGTTTATGGCCATAATATCTAACCTGATCTTCCTAATGTTACAAATGTCATGAGTGTTAGTGTTAGAAAGCTTACTGTGGTCAAAATACATCAGAAGTGTTGCTTCATCCTTAACTTTTAGGGTAGTTATATTGTCAAAAAGGAATTGCAATGATCAGAAAGAGTATATGTTCTTTACTGTTGTCATTCAGCTGCTTATAAATTGATTACTCTGATTTGAGAAGGGAAATTGAAAGAATAAATCTATAATTCAGTATCTATGCTTTTTTCTATTAATATATTTTCCTTTGGGAATGTAAACTTCCTGAAATATTGCACTCTAACCATTTCTTCAATAATTATTGTGAGATGGTCTCAATTACTTATCAGGTACTCCAGGATGAATATTATAATTCTCTGCACATTTGAACCTCTCTAACTTACCCTATCCAAAGTCATCCTCTATACATCCTGTAGGACTGTGCCCTACATACTCTTTTCCAATAAATAATTAGGTACTTAGTCCAGCATTGCTGTCATCCTTTGATTGCTGCTGTTGCCTGATCAAAAATTTTATCTACAGCTTCTTTCTGATAAGGATATTTCTTTTGTTCTTACTCCTTTTATCTTCATCCAGAGAAATGCAACAAATTTACTTCTCACCTGTTTCTCAACTTCAGAGACGGTCTTCAAAGCATTCTTGATGTGCAATGTAATACTGGTTTCATTTTTTCCTGTTTGTGCTTCCTGAATAAACTATTTCTATTTTACCAGCCCTCTGATTCTATTGATTTGTTTCACCAGCTTCTTGTGATGTTGATTAACCAAGTATTTTTGGTTGTAAAGGAAGATTTCACATGGTTTCTCTTCAGTTCCTGTGCTATTTTGAGTTTATGTGTAAGTTATGTGTTCAGACTGACTTTTTTTTGGTTCAAAGAAGGCAAAAGAAAACATATTATGCCTCATTAAAAGATCAGTGTCATGGAATAAGCCATATCTCCTCCATGAGGCTGCATTACCACTAATACCGAGTTTGTCAGGGACAATAGATAGTGGTCTGTGGTGAAACACAGGAAGATAGAAAAGTACCGTTTGTCCGCTTTGACTCCTCCCCGAAGAGTCCAGCTTTGGTTCCTGCCCGGAAAGTTCCACTTTTAGAACTCTCCAGAAAAGTCTCACCATTGGAGACCTTTCTAGATATTGCTAGCCACTTCTTCTGACATAGGTTGGCCCCTTGTGTCAGAATGAGTGTCCATTTTGGTCAGTATAAAATCCTGAGCCTCATGCAATGTGAGGAAGCAGAACTTTGTATTATCCAGGTCAACGTTGCCTCTACAGGGATGCCCGCTACGGTAAAGCCTTCCTCCTCGCACTGCGATGATGATCCTTGGAGCTGGTTTCCTGATCCTCCTCACAGGGTACTTGGGGTTGGTAAGGTACACACTCTATGAGTTTGAGCTCGCACTTCCCAAGACAAGTTCCCATGGTTCTGGAGAGCTCTGAACAGTCTGGCTTCACAATAGAAGCTGTGCTACTGCTGGGGAAAGGGCATGAAATACTTTTCAAAATTCGTGACATCAGGCATAGTAATGGTCGTGGGAGCCTGCATCTGTAGTCTAGTAATGGTGCAACTTGCTTTTGCAATTTGCATGAAGTAGTTCCTAAATGAAAATGAGAGTAAATAGGGGGATGCTCCTAAGATACATGAAATATCCGGTTTGAATTCTGGGTGGTTCTAAAGGGGAAGTGTTCTGTTTCTGTTAATGATATGAAGGATAGGCAGAGGTAATCACTTCTTCTTTGGATGTTCTTTAAGAAAAAATTCTGTGGAGTTAGCTTTGTTTGCCTCTTAAGTGATTATGTCATTCACACCTTTAAGTAAAATTCTGTCTGGCTATATCATCACATACTACTTTAATTATAGCATTTAATAGTTTAATAGTGATGATATAACTGTTGTTAATTATATCTTCATTAGTCAATTTATAATTTATTGGTGTCACAGGCCTTTTTATTGGCTACAATCTCCATATTTGTCTTGACTTAATTATTTTCACTTAAGTTTTTTCAGTCTGCTGTGAAAAAGCATGGCATAAATATTTTGTAATGAGAGAGCTTTTATGGAGGCACACCTCTACTTTACTGCCTGCAGAGATGACTCAGCCTCTTTTACCCTGTGAGCTGACCATGGCAAAACAGCTTTGCTTTTGCTGTTATTAGTTAGAGTGTGATACCTGAAGACAAAGAAGCTATTTCCCATACAGTAAGTGATTGTATCACTGTCTGCATGGAAGGAAGTATTAAATTCCCACCAGGATCAGCATGTTGGATATTAATGGCTCTAATGCTGAAGAGGTTTACTTTCTTTAATCAAACATGTAAGAGAAAACATAATTATATAGCACAAGTCTGAATGGCAAATTAATCAAAACTCTTTAAAGTCCTTATTTTGTAGCTGGAATGTTGCCGGCTCTGCTTAAAAGCATTTTGCTAAGTACTTAAGGTGCTCACAATTTTCAGACAAGGAAGGATGTACATTTTCTTGGCAAACACCCCCTGGATCTACTTCAGCTATGCCTCTTTTAAGCGTCACTCCAGAGTAATAGTGCTTTGTTAGTTCTCAAATTATGCATTTTGCTACCAGAGAAGAAGAAACGCAGTCTGTTATTTCTTGGTTCAGATGTATTTCCTACTGACGTTTTCTAAGTTGTTAAACTGTAGTGAATAGTGAAGCTTATCCTAAGCAAGGACTCTGTAACAATTGAGAAGTAAATCAAAGTTTACTTAAGTTTTATAAATGGTTACTCAGTGAGAACCAGGAAAGAAATCAGTTTCATAAATATTACACAGTTCAAGTGGATCTTTCTCACAGCCCCCTGTGCTCATGGCACACAAGCTGTTGTGGAGCCATGGATCATGGGTACTACATGATAAGCCAGAAGCACTCTTCTGGACTTTGCCTAATTTACTTCAGCAGAAATTCCTCCTTGGGAAAGAATGAGTGGCTCTGAGGAGACTCTTCTAAACATGAGCCTGGAGTGACATTTTTACTAAAGCAAACCAAGTGAATGTCAACAAAATAATTCCGTCTGGGAATAACTCACAATCCAGTTATCCCCTGACACACCGCCTGTGTTAATGTGGGAGAGTGAATGTGTCAGGAGAATTAGCCTTCGTTGAGGTTGCTGTGGCCACAGTTCTAAATTCTTTATAGTTAAAAGCTGGCTTGCACGTCTACTCATTGCTGCCTGCAGAGTAAGAGAGGAAGTGTCTATTCTCTTCTCCTCTTTCCCTCCCCCTGCTCTTCATTACATTAATTTTTCAGGCTAAAAGAAAATCTACTGACTACAAAACTTTTTGGATGCCTTGCTACAATCAACCCCTTCTTCAGTTTGATATTGTTCTTTGTCTTGGTTTGTCTGTCTGCACACAAGGACAGACAGAAGAAGTTAATACTAAATGCAACCTAAATTAACATTGATTTGAATCAAAAATCATAAAATGGCTAGGGTTGGAAAGCACCTTAAGATCAACTAGTTTCAACCCCACTGCCACGGGCAGGGACACCTCACACTAAACCATGTTGCTCAAGGTCCTGTCCAACCTAGCCAAGGACGGAGCATTCACAGCTTCCTTGAGCAACCCATTCCAGTGCCTGACCACCCTCATAGTAAAGAACTTCTTCCTAATATCTAACCTGAACTGCCCCTGTTTAAGTTTGAACCTATTACCATTTGTCCTATTGTTACAGTCCCTGATAATGGTCCCTCTCTGTCCTCCTTGTAGGCCCCCTTCAGATACTGGAAGGCTGCTATGAGGTCTCCACGCAGCCTTCTCTTCTCCAGGATGAACAGCCCCAACTTTCTCAGCTGGTCTTTGTAGGGAGGTGCTCCAGCACCCTGATCATCCTCATGGCCCTCCTCTGTACTTGCTTTAACAACTCCATGTCCTGCTTTCACTGTGCTGTAAGAAAATAATATAAATTGAGAATTTGAAATCTGTCACTTAAAGCAGTTTGTTTAGTCAGGCATGACAGAGCTACCTCATATTTTTTCCTGCTTGTAGTTCTCTCTGCTCAGGAAAAATGACAGAAAATTCATGGAAAAGATGCGTTAATCTTTCTACTTGATTAGAAACTTACCATTTAGGAGGGGCCAGCATCTTGCAAAGGCTAACACCAAAGTACTGAAAAATCTGAGCCATTAGTAGGCTAACACTATTAAAATGAAAATTGGGATGAAAAATATCCCTAACATTCACATGTAAAACAAGATTCAGACGATATAATTTCAATTAGTCTGAAGCAAAAATTTATTGAAATGAGTATTTCAGATAAATGAGCTTTATACAAATGAATGAGGTCATATTGAACTCGACAGGTACCCTATCACATTACAAATCTCATATCTCTTGCTGCGTTGAGAAGAAAAGAAAGGATGTGGACAACATACATTAACTTTTTCCAGAAAAACAGAACCTTCCACAGTTATTTAAAGAAAAAAATTCAACAAGGAGAGATATCCATAAAATTCCCAAACAGCCAGATGCTCATAGAGCTTGAGGGCAAAGAGGGTCCGAATGGAAATGTCACCCACAGTAAAAGCCTAGCAACTCACCTAGAGCAAATGACATCCACACTATCCATCTTAAATCCCTATCAGTTCTGCAAAAAACCAATGACTACAGAAATCATGTTATACTTCCAGTAATGCACTCGTATGTTCACAGGGGCATTGGTATCTGTACTCACTGTACCTTTGATAGTAAACCTCAGACATGATTTTTTCACAGCTAATATCCACCACGCATGCAGGCAAACACCACATGATCTCCATGTGGTGATAAAAACATCTTTTCGTTCATGTGATGGTGACAATCTAATGATCAGGACAGACTACCTCAAAACTCGTAAAAAACCAACAAGAAACATATATTTACTGAAATAATTCAAAGAGCGTAGCATTCTAGAAACTCAATCAAAGAGAAAAACACATGTGTAATTATTCCAAAGCAGTGCTGGCCCTTTTGAAAGGCATATTTTGGAAGAAATCAAGAAATTACACTTTCTTCTGCATTACCAATGAAGACTAAACCAGCTGTCCTGGGTTCAGCAGTAGCAGTCATTTTTCTCCTTCTTGGTAGCTGGTGCAGTGATGTGTTTTGACTTTTGGCCTGGGAACAGAGCTGATAACAATGATGTTTTGATCTGACCAAGGACTTTGTGAGCCTCATGCTCTGCCAGGGAGGAGAGGAAGCCAGGAGGAAGCAGAGACAGGACACTTGACCCAAATTGACCAAAGAGGTATTCCATACCACAGCACGTCATGCCCAGGGTGTAACTGGGAGTTACCCAGAAGGACAAGGGATCTTCTGGGTCAGACTTGGTTTTCCGCGGGTGCTATCATATTCTCTTCCCTTGTTATTTTCTCTTATCATTGTTGTTGTTGGTGGTAGCGGTGGTGATTTGTATTGTACACTGGTTGCTGGACTGTTCTTGTCTCAGCTCGTGGGAGTTGCATTCTTTCGATTCTCCTCTCCATCCCTCTGGGATCAGGGAAGGGGGGGGGGGGGGTGGAAGGAAAGAAAGATGGAGGAAAAGTTGGGGGAGTGAGTGAACGAGCTGGCTGGCTGGGTTTAAACCGTGACACCAACTAAGATACGAACTGGAATCAACTCATATCCCTGGTGTGCAGCTTCACAAAAATTTACATTAGGTGCTATTACTTTCATGAGAGACAGTATCTGCGGACATTAAGAGAAAGCTGAATTCAGAAAGGTTAATAGGTAGCAGAGCTTACTTTTTCAAAATATTTTCCATTTTTTACAGCCCGAGGAATTCTGAAGTGCTTCTGGAATGAAATAATATTTATAAATAATTTTATGGTCTGAGTGGCTACTGACAGAATAAATCATGGAATCACAGAATGGTTTGGATTAGAAGGGACCTTAAAGATCTTAAAGATCATCTAGTTCCAACCCCCGTGCCATGGGCAGGGACACCTTTCACTAGACCAAGTTACTCAATGAAAAGATGATTGTATTTTGTCAGGGCCCAAAAATGGTTATCATCCCTGCTTGTAAGATATCAAGAATGGGAAGAAACCCAGGTTCACCTCTGCAGCCATGTGCACTATGGAGACTTCCTTCCACAGAGTTCAGGGGACCTATCTTTTTTACGAGAGATAAGAAACAACATTAAAACTTCGAGACTTACCAAAAAATCAGAATCTCTTTTTAAATGGGTTGTGCCATGTCCTACTTTCAGAGGTGCACTAAAACACAAGATCAAGATATGAAAAGAGTTCTGCGAAGAAAACCTGTGCGTTATCCTTTCCCCATTTTGTAAGGCATTTTTAGACATCTCAAAGGCAATACAGACCCAGTATATGCCCCCTGCTAGACTGCCTAATTGTGTACTCATTTCAGTGAGACTGCTATGCTTCACAGACTTGCTGCAGTTCCACAGCAAATAAAACAAGTTGCCTTAAACTTTGCTCTTTAACCTCCCTTTTTTTCTACTCAACTATAGCATATAGTGCTTGGCAGAAATAATTTTGCCTAGAGTGAAAACTGGTGGAACAGGACAACAAAGCTTTTGTGCAGTGCTTGCAAATCTGGCACAAAGCCTGACTTTTCTTTCTGCAGTACATTTGTCACTGCAAAGACATATTACACTACTGAGGTGAAACAAAACTAACTCTCCATATCACATTTTGCAATCTCATTGAAATAAACACAATGCCTTCTTCCACAAAAATTAGATTAATTCTTTTAGTCAGGCAGCACAATGTAATATTCATGTAATGAAAACTATCTTAGTCTAGTCATAAAAAATATAACTACAGTAGGGAAATAGATTTTTCATTATTTACACAATGCCAAAGACACTGATTTGTGTTTTTCATTTATCTATTATATTCTACTAATGAATAAATGACTAAGTGGAATACCTCATTTTCTAATAGTGGTTAAAAAAAGGCAAATCATCACTCAGGGATACTATCAGAATTAACCTTCTTCTGTGGTTAATTTAAACATATGCAGTATAAATAATCTTACTTGAAGCAGCTGGACAGCTCAGAAACATTCATTCCGCTTACTAGAAAAGCTTTTGAGTTTCAAATATGCAAATGTGTGTATTTATCTCAGGTTCTGCTGCAGTTAAATTGGGAACTTGTAGGTCTCTTGCATTTTGCTATTACATTTTTTCTTTATTTCTTCAGTCAATAACAAAAGCTAATAAATACACTAACCTCGCACACACACGGACACAAAATTGTCTTTAAAAAATAAATTTACTTTTAAATAAAAAAGTCCAATTGGGCTAATGTATTATTAAAGTAACAAAAGCAAAAGTATTTTTTTCTAGTAAAATAATGTTTTGGATCATATTCCAAACCGTACACAGTTCACATTGTTCTTAGTCTCATTACACAGTACAAGTCCTGGGCCTCATGGTTTGGATTTATATTCAAAGCAAAAGCTCTAATGGCTCAAATTATGAATAAACCAAGAGACTGCTGCTAGCCACCTCCTATATCAAATCAGTTTATGAAAAGAAATTTCCCAGTCCCAAGTAAGATCACAAGAAGAACCATGGCAAGCACTAATTAAAATCACTCACTGGATCAATTTAAAAGGCTCCTGGGAGTAGAGAACAAGGCTGAGGCACTTTGTCCAAGTAAACATCTTAATAAGATACAGTAATGTCAGTTTTAACTTCCCTGAGCATGAACTCCTCATCTCTTTCTGGCCTGATGAGTGACATTCTTCATTGCGAAAGAGCAGAACTTCAGCAGGAGCAGAGGAATTCCCTGATGCAGGTTGCCAGCTGTGCCCCTGCTTCACCAGCAAAAGAGGAGGGGGCCAAGCTGCTCAAAGGAAACCAAAAGTAGCTAGGAGGGATGACAGCAAGACCACTTCTATCAGCTCAGTGCTGACATATGCTGACTTCAAGTGCTCACAGAACGGCTGTGCAGTGTGTCAAAACAGTTTTATAGGACTTGAATTTTTGTCATTTGCTCAGCTAAGGTTTTGACATTCCTATCCTAGTTAAAATACAGTCAAAACATATTCCTTCTTTTTTATTCAAGTGATCCGCTTTGTTTTGTTTGGTTGCTTTTCAGTTTTGACTTTTTTTTTCTTATCTTTTTCTGTCTTTCTTTTTGTTTTTCTTTTTAACTGCCAATGCATCAGTATACTGTTTATTGTTTAATGTAAGGCATTTGACAAATTTGTACAGTACTTAACAAATTTGACTTAGCTGGCAGTGTATGTTCCTTTAACCACTACTGCATTTTTAAAATTAAAAAATGAGTGGAGCTTTAATCCCCTAGAAATGAATTAGCTTATCATCAGTCATAATGCATTTGAGACTGATGCAGCATCCTAAAGCAAGAAAGTTGTTCAAAATTTCATTCTTTTCCTGTTAGCAAGTGTCTTGAAGTCTGTCATGTTTTCTCTGTAGCATATCCTTCACATTGCATTTATTGAATTCACAGGTTAGACTATGGACTGACATTAAGTTAGTATAAACAAATTAGTTTCAGCAGACTCAGGATTTCTCCAAGTGAATGCAAAGATCAATACTGATATACAGCAACTTAGTATTTGCTCCCACATATTACAAGTTAGATCTTTATTCTGACAAAAATGTAGCATAATGTCCATTGATGTCCAGATTAACAAGTTTTCTAACTCTCACTGAAGATTTTAAGCTCTCATTCAAGATAAAATAAAGGTAATTTAAAAATTCTGAATTGTAATTCTGCTCTTTTCACTGTAAACTTTGCAAGAACAATTTGAAATTAACAATTTCTGTAGCACTCCTTATGGACAGTAAAGAAAATAAAGGTGTTTATGACCCACCGAAGGCAGAGCACAGCCTGGCACTTGATGATGACAAGAGCTTTAATTGTTCCAGTTTGTGTTTATCACCTCTGCCTGCTTGAGCACGAAATTACATACCCGACATATAACATTAACAAGAATAAGTGACAAAAGTAATTTGAAAGAAAAAAAATTGCTGTGAAAAACTCATTATTAACATTTTAATACTAGCTTGTTTGATGAATAAAGCTGTTGTTTCAGCAAACACTCTGATGATAAAACCTAATCTAATACCTCTACCCTGCAAAGAGTGTATTCTTTATCAGCAAAACATATGACAATATTTTTACAGGCCTGTATCTTACACATATTTTACAGTTTGAAGAATATAAGTTATATTCTCTATGGAGATGCAGTGACTATGTCTATTCTTACAGAAGTAGCCTGATGGGAACCTTGTGTTTTCTTAATAAGTCTTATGTCTAAGACTAAGAAATTATTTTCCTCAGTTTATATGTATGTATGTTCAATTAATTAATTGTCAGTTTGTTCTTTAAGAATCTAAGTATGCAGAGAACCTTGGGAAGGGGGTAATGGTGTCAGGGAAGGAAGGTAATTGTAGTTCTAAACAACTAGAGAATCAGAAAGGCAACAAAACTGGTTTGGATGTCAAGCATGCCTATACATTACATCCCATTGATGGAAAAAGTTACTGAAAACTTAGTCTGTGCTGGTACATCTTCAGCTTAAAGGACAGTGGTACACCCTTGCACCTAACATAAGAAGTCTGGAGTCAAACAGGAAACAACAGTGAGGTCTATATGCATAGGGCATGTGTCTCATTAAGGCGCAAAAGCAAACTGTAACAAGCTGTTTGTTGTGCTTTACAGTGTTTTCAGAAACTCAGAAACAAACAAGCAAACAAACAAATGAAAATTTAAACTGTAATTCTAATTTAATTTTGTAAGAGCAGGACTGCTACAACATCCCCTGTTAGACTGCAAAACCATCTGAAATGTATGCACAATCTCCTAAGCAAAAACCTGACATGGGGACCTTTCCAATCTTTGTTGGATGTGTTCAAAGCTAAGCCTTCCAGTATGCTATTACTGTATGTTTAAAAGGAGCCCTTTGGTTCAAAAGTATCCCTAATGTATACCATTCAGAAAAGTTTAATAGAGCTTTCCAAGACTTAAAAAAGATCTAAAGGTAAAAGGCACCTTTAAAGATATTCAGGTTTTCTGTCTGTCTGCATACATTGTCTGATAAGTAATACAGAGGGTCACATGTGATCAGTATATCCTGGAAAGACATTGTTGCTGATCTGTTGTCAAATATGAATTTTGCATTTCATCTTGGAATTCAATCACAGAGTATTCTCTCTAAAATGAAATCTCTTAAAGTGTATATATAAAATACTTATTATATCATGATTAATTTGAATTTCTCAGTGACTACCAGTTGTGTTATAATTAGGCCCTTTAAGAAATAGATGGCCTGTTGCTGGAACACTTCCTTATGAATTATAATAACCAAATCCTAAACACATGTCAAACTTGTTACACAGAGCAGTGTAACTAAACAATTACAAAACAAAACCAACAACAACAGAAAAACCAATCAAAATAGGAGAGACATCAAATATGTTATTGGGATGATTTTGGTTTTTGCTAGTTTGCTTTTTCTCTGGTAAGAAAGAATTCTGCAAATGGTTATTCTTCTATTTTTGTTAAACTAATCTGAAAAACTATATGACAACTCTGAATAATGATGTGAGTTAATACATATACACATGCTAACATACAATAAAATTTTAAGCTAGTGAGTAAATGTTCTAAATAACTAAGTTAATTAAAGTGCCATAACAAGCAGTTCAGGATGAATTTTTTATATCCATATAAATTTCATTAATTTCCCAAGTGGTAGCTACATCTGGCAAACTGGTTTTTTTTTTTCTTTTTTTTTTTTTTTCTTTCTTTACAGGAGTGGCTGGAGGACAAGCTTATTTTTTAAAAACAATGAACAGTAATATTTTCATACACATATTTTAATGCAATATTTTAATAAGGGTTTATTCTTGGTTCCCTCATTTTAACATACATTTTACACTTTAATTTTAATGTAGAAAATGTCACAAAGGCAAGAAAAGTCTCTTCAAAAGTTGTTGTCTAAGTCTCAAGGGAGGACTGCCCAGGAGTTTACAGCACTCTAAATTGGTATTAGTACAGTGTTACTCTCATTCTTTCCTCTTTTGTTGCCATTCCCTCCCCTATACACTGCCTTCCCCTCCGTTATGCTAACATTTGTACTTGTAAGATCAAAGTAGGGTAGGGAGCTTTTTGTTTTATTAATTTTATTTTTTTTTCTCCCCAGGTAGTTTTGTCTGGAAGGCTTGAACCAGTTCATCATCAGTTCATCTGCTGGACACATAGGAGAGAGAAAGAACTTTATCCCACATTTATGAGAGTACCTTTTTATCTGCTGTGAAACAGCATCCTCTATTTAGTCAGCTGCAAGAGTTTTTTGAGCACAGAATGTTGAACTTCTCTTGCATACAGCAGCTGAAAATTACACAGGAGGCTTGCTGCACATAAATTTTGGCTGGTAAATATAGTACAGCATAAATGTCATTCAATGCTCATGGGCTTGTAAGAGCCATAGATGATGTCACTGGAATATGTGTCCCTTTCCTGCATTTTCTGAAAACAACAAAAGAGGAAGTTACATACTTACATTCATTCTGTATATCACGGTTCATGCATTCTAATGTTACAACAATCACGCAAATGTATGAGAAGCTTTTAAACTTGATTTATATTTAAAACTTTCACAACAATATTGAGCAGTGTGTAAATAATCATAGAATTATAGAATGGTTTAGGCTGGAAGGGACCTCCAAAGGTCATATTCCAACCCCCATCATGGGCAGGGCCACCTTCTACTAGACCTTCTTCAAAGACCCATTCAACCTGGTCTTGAACACTTCTCTGGGTGAACTGTTCCAGTACCTCACCACCCTCATAGTAAAGAACTTCTTTCTTATATCTAATCCAAACCTATCCTCTTTCAGTTTAAAACTATTCCCCCTTGTCTTATCCCTACATGCCCTTGCAAAAATTCCTTCTCCAACTTTCTTGTAGGCCCCTTTAGGTACTGAAAGCTGCATTAAGGCCTCCCCTGAGCCTTCTCTTCTCCACGTACAACAAGCCAAATGCTCTTAGTTTGTCTTCATAAGAGTGATGTTCTAGCCCTCTGATCTTCATGGCCCTCCTCTGGACTTGCTCAAACAGGTCCACATCCTTTTTGTTTTGGTGGCCCCAGAGCTGCACACAATACACCAGGTGGAGTGTCACAAGAGCAGAGTAGAGGGGGAGGATTAGCTCCCTTGACCTGTGGCAACACTCTTGCTGATGCAGCCCAAGACACACAGTTGGCTTTCTGGGCTGCAGGCACACACTGCCAGCTCATGTTGGGCTTCATGTCAATCAACACCCCCAAGTCCTTCTCCTCAGGGCTGCTCTCAATCCATTTTTCGCCCAGTCTGTGTTTGTGTTTGGGATTACTTGATGTTTCTTAAAACTAGATTCAGACAGTAATTTTACTAAGCTGTTATACTAAAACAGTTTTAATCCACTTTCTTTTGTATAATGAACATTTAAAAGTTAATATTAGTTGAATGGAAGTTCAATAATCAGTACATATATGTGTACAATTTGTGTATGTATGCATACTATATTAACATATCTATTAAAATCCAAATTATCCTGATTTATGTCTCACCTCAGTATATATTGTTTCAAATAAGATGTTCACATTTTGAGTCCTTTCAAAAAAAAGAGTGTGTCAGCACAAAAGAATTTATTTTGGAAATTCTAGAATTTATATCTCAATAATTGCTTTAATTTCAGAAATCCTTTTAGCATTCTCCACTGCAAAAAGTTAGACCCGAGGGATAGAAGTACAAACCTCATTGTTATGAAGTATTTCACCTAAAACTTTTTCTTAGCTAATCCTCATCAAGCTATGTTTGCATTATTTCTTATAACAGGAATACCTAAACAATACTTGTAAAGGAAGCCTGCAAAAACCACGCATGGATTAAAAAATAAAAAAGTGTGTTATGAAAATCTGCACTCTTTTTTTTTTTTTTTTTAATCTAGTGCAAACATAATGGCAATATTCTCATGCTTTATGATTCACCCATCTTCTGTACTTCTTTTGGCACAGTTTAGCTGGGTTTACTCATCTCGTCCTGAATTCCCCATGTAAAAAACCAAGTTAGTTCATGGCTAACTTTCCTGCTTGGCTGGCTTAGCAGGATTTTCATGCTTTTCACTTTACTGCCTTTTCCCAACTCCTTTCTGTCTGAATAAACTGGGTCATGTGCTCCTATTGGACAAGACAGTACACATCTTGTTTACTCTATAGTTTGTTTGTAAATTTCATATTTGAAAGGTGAAATGAATTGAGTAGTGACTTTGATAAAGACAATGTCCCCAGGAACAAGCCTGAATTCAGCTAGACCATCATCATCTTTGAACAGCACTGAGGAAAATCACGAAGTTGTATTATATTATGTATACTTGACGCAGCCCCAAACCAAACTTTTTTGTAACTAGTATTTAAGGGGTTTTTTTGGTAACCGTCATTTGCCTTAAACCTCCAGTTTTCTGTTCTTCCTTCCCCCTTAAAATCAGTGGCATGTCTGAAATCTCAGACTGATAGACTGGTATGTCTAATAATGTATAATAAGATATGTCTGTTGTTCCCAGTAACATCAGCTGAGCTAATAAAATTTTCTCCACAAATTTTTTGCGTTCAACTATGATTAAAACACGCAGCTGCAGAAGATTAAACACTTGCCTTGAATTTTTCAACATATTTATATGCATTTATAACATTCTTCTGATTACTGTACTTCAAATTAACTGTTCTGTTCAGTAACAATTACATAATTCAAGTGTTCAGGTGATTCTGTTTCTTAAGAACCACCATCTGAGGTCTGTTATATTATGGAAATCCATGTAATTAATGCTTTTAAAGGTGCACTGGTTCCAAAATTGTCTTCATTTATAGCCCAGTTTCATTTCAACTGCCTTCTTCCTGTTTTGAAAGTATGATTAATATTTCTTGCCCACTAGAAAGACTTCTCATAACCATTCACTGCAATAATTTTAAAATGTAAAAACTCAAGTTTACAGAAAGACATGACAAAGCATTTCACCATACTGGTAAATATTATCGAATCATAGATTTTAAATATTAGAGTTTCTATATTGTATATAGAGCAGTTTGAACTGTGGAACTTATTATGTTGTTGCCATGCAGAACTGGTTATTCAGTTATAGTGACTCCTGCTGCATGCAACCAAACCCCATTGTAAAAATGTGACAATGCTGGTAGTCCCTAAAGCCATTTATTACATCAGCTGCTATAAGGAGAAACCTGAGAGCTGACCAGCCTACTGCATGTAGTTTTGTGAGCAGCTTTATAGGGTTCCAGAGATTCAAAATGTGCTAGGAAAAATTCTTCAATGAATAGAAGAATGAATGTGGCTGCTCTGGCAAAGCGATGTTAATTCAGGAGAAGTAAGGTTGAGTAAAAGCAAATCATGTCTGTGAAGAATAAGTTATTTTGTTTTTCTTTTACATAGGTGTATGTACTAGAATTCTTCTCACTTTCGTCCTACACTCATCTATTTTGTGATGTGAAGGACACATAGATTTTAGATTAATTTGTCTCAAGCATTTCCACTTAAGTAGTAAGATATTTGTAATTTTGGAGTAATTTTGCTATTACTTATGTTAGATGAGTTTTTTAAAGTCTACAGTCATCCTTCCAATAAAAAACATCTACTATGTCACTGAAACTGGAAATTGCAATCCTCTTAGTCTTAATGGCAGTTATTATGAGCTAAGAGAGACACTTGCCAACCATTGTCAGACAAAGTCTGTGTTTTTAAAGAAACTTCAAAGCACATATTTGCTACTGGCAAAGTACTGAGTTTCTCTCATAGCAAATATTCAGGGCCTTACATCAAGTACAGCAGAGTTCTATAAAAGGTAATTCTGTTGCTGTGTCTTACTGATAACCCAGCTGCCATGGTTTCTGGATGAATATCAATAGTCTTCGAAATTCTGCATTGTTTTGTCATTGTTTTGATTTGACACCTGGGATACTGTCTGGTCCAGGTTGAAGCAGCCCCTTTTCCAGAATTCCAAATATATTCTGTGCTCTTATCTGAAAAAAAAAGCTGTTTCTCTGACGCATGGATATGAAACAGTTCAGATGGGAACACTCAGGGAATATGGGAGACTCAGGGGAGTAGTCGCTCCTTAAAAAGATACCTTCTCCACATGTATTCATACAGACATTAAGCATGCAGAAGGCTGAACATAATCAAAACAGTAGTGCCAAATCTGCTTGATGCCATTGCCAGAGCTTCTTGCCAGCACTAGTGTTTTCAGTAGATTTCTGTGGTCTGGCCTGTTTAGAACAAAGTTTGAAAACAGCTACAATATTTCATTATTCTGAACAGTTTTGAAACACTTTGGCTTAAAAGGCATGATAGCTTCCAATAACTTCTTGACTCTTTTATAGTAGCTGGTCCCTTGTAGCAACTGTGGGTACAGAGGGCTCTGTTCAGTTAAATAAAAATAGCACAATAAAAAACACTGTCCATTTATAAAAAATCCATTCTAGTCTAACCCCTCTCTTACGCAGAAGTCCCAAGATCATGCACAGCTCATGACTCTATCAAGGGGCATTGTTTTGTGTTACACCATTAGACATTTGCAGAGTTTTGATTTCATGGAGACATCATAGCTCACCTAGTCAAATCCATTGCCAGCCACACGTGTGTCCACTGTGTTGTCCAACTTTTTGTCATTAAAGAGACAAGGCTATCCCCCTATCCTGTCTCCACAGGATTACTTGAATAATTCTTTGAAACAGTTAAATATCAATGATTTTGCCTAAATCCCTTAAGTGCAAATCTCAGTTAATGATGTTTGTTCTTCACTAAATAGAATTTTGCTTAGACAAACCTCTTAGCCAATAGTGTTTCCTCATTTTCCTATTTTATATATATCCTAGTAATATTTTAACTGTGTGTCATGGTGTGGGAAATCTGTCATTTGCCATAAATTATACTACCAATAAGCTCATTCTGCACCAGTAAAGTTTCATGTTTTATTGCATAATTCTGTAAAATTTTTGAGAAATCCTGATGGTTTTCTTTGAAATTTCTACGACTCTGAAAAATGTGTCTTCAGATATTACAATGATCTGCTCTGGAGTCTATTCTGTTTTACTGATGGTAATTTTATTTCACCTCTTTGATTCTCTTCTATTGCTTCTGCGATTTTACAATCTCAGTTATCTGCATTGGCATTTTTCAGTTTCAGCAGTGACATTGGAAAGTGTATTGAGTAATGATACCTGAGTTACTTAGAGTACCTTATTACCTGATGACCCATACTGCATGTGTCACATCCTAGAGAAGAAAGTGGCATAAACCCACACTTTCCAGCCACATTAAAGCAAATAAATTATGTACCAGAGGATATCCTGTTTTATGCACCACCTCAGCAGAATATAATAGACCAACAGCCTGCAAACTCCAGTCTTCCTTTGCTACATGAGCAAAAGTACCTACCAATGTTTTCTGTCATAATTTCTTTTAACTTTGTGAGACCAAAGCTTCAAAAAGCTATAAAAATTCAGGTCTTGCATGCTGGGAAACAACATTCTGAGTATGTGGTCCTGCAGCACATATGTTACTCCTTATAGCTGCTACTAAAGAAAAAGAATTTGTAATCTCAGTCTTAGGAGCACAGAAGGATAACCTGGGGACTGGAATCAAATGGATTTTTGGTCTGATTATGCTGGAAGAAGTGTTCCTGCCTGGAGAATTTCCCAGTAGGAACACATGGAGAAATATGGTTGAGTAACTTCTGACAGAAGCACAGAATAGTGCTGTTTCAGGAATATGAAAGCTGGTTGAATGAAGGTCAAGGACAACAAGAAGTGGACAGGAAAACTTTGTCTAGTATATTGTAATGAGGTCACCCAAAACTTTGTCTGAAAAGACATCAATGTAAAACATGTTGTCCACAGATGCTAGGTATTGAGGCAAAGGAAGACAGTCTGCACTCTGGGCCAACACTGAAATCTGGGGTCAAACACAATAGGACAAGGGACCACATTCCAAGGACAATGCATTAATTTTTCACACCTCCCTTCCCTGGCTACTTGGCAGTGCTTGTCAGAGCAACCTAACATATCACGGTTCATTCCTTACTAGCTCAGAAGAAACCTGGCAAAACTAATTTCTCCAGACTGCTTCTGGAGAAAATGAACAAAAAGTGTCCCTTAGAAGAAACCTGTGGCCAGCCATGGGTGCACACACACAGCACTCTTATCATTACTGGCATCTTACAGGCCTTATGGTGCTACACCCAAAAAAAGCCATGTTGAATTCAAAACGCTGCCATAGGGAGTGACATGCCAGAATGACAGATCCCACCTCTCCCACACATTACAGAGAGCGATGCAATTGTCAAAATCAATCTCTTAACTGTAAAATTTCCATTTTGCCATGCAAGATTCATCCCAGCCACATGCCACACCATGGACTTAGCACTGTATAGGGTATACCAGCTGCCCACCTGCTTAGCATCCCATATGCCAGAAGGTATCTGACATCCAGACATAATAGCAGTAGGTTGTTCTTATCCAGTCTTGTCTGCTGCTCTTTTAGAGGAAGCTGACATGGTTTACACAGCAAGAATGGAAGAAAAGATGTAAGATGCAATGGTCACAATTATCTCAGAAGGCATTGTAGTATTAGTAAGATAAAGTTTCCAGAGTAGCTATTTTCTATAGCAATTCCTGGTGTGATGCAACAGTATGCAGTAGTATGTAGTAAAACCTGATGTAATGGTATACAAGTGGAAAAATGTAAAGAGACTTCCAGTATGTGATTGCAAAGGCCATTATCATTAAGTTGTATGGAAATGTACACAATTTAGCAATGACCAATTGAGACCATTGGTTTGCTTTAAAACCAAAGGATACATATATGCTACATCAATTACAGGCTATTTCTCATTCTAATTTCCAGTGGCTAGTAACAACTTCAAAAGATGTAAGCAACTTCTTTGTCTCCAAGCCAAGGGTCAGGAACCCCTAGTCTAGATTTTCATTTGTAAATTTCTTTGATTTCATGCATTTCTTTAAATACTCCCTATAGAACACATTTCACACAATTGGCACTATATATTTCTCTTTTCTACCTAAAAATAAGTGAGAAAATAAAGAAATCACCCAGAACACAATTAATTTCTCAAATATATTCCCAGCTAGAATGCCAAATTGTATTTTGGTCTTGGCTTTGTAAGAGCACATTCCTATTCTATCTGCCACTGGAGACCCAGCAGGTACTTCAGAAATGGTCACGGTGTGGTGGGGAAAAAGGTTGCATTTTTAAGTGGATTTTCATTCAATACAAAATATGTCCCTCTAATTTTAACACTGCAATGTGAAAGAAATATTTTTTGCTGATCACCACTGGACTACAAGCTGAAATCATGCTTAATGTCTCCAGGCCTTGCCTTGCCAAAATCCTGCTGTCTTTGTATCAAACTCTCTACACCTCTGACTTTCCATGGATGTAGACATATATCTGGAACAGAAGAAAGGAGTCCTTTTGGAGCAAGAACTTTACAGATCTGGAGTGGGGTAGATACACACAGCTGTTCCCTGTGGCTCACTGACAGTATTTGAGAAACACCTTTAAAAAGTTTAAAATTTGCCATCCACTGGAGCACTGTTGGATTTTTCAGAATGGTAATTAATAGGAGAAAATAACCTTGTATCTTCAAAACACAGTGTAAGTTGCGGTAGAGTGAAAAACAGCCACCATCAGGGAAACAGCTGATCCTTCAGTTGGTATCTAAATCATTACTTCTTTATTGATTGATGGCTTGGTTTCACGAGCGAAGATTTGGGATGTAGAAATGCTACTGTTTGCTGGAATGGAAAAGCATAAAGAAGATCTTAACTGCTAATCTCTGAGATTGGGTGGGGGGATGCAGGGGAGAAGAAAGAAAAAAAACTCAGTATCAAACATCTACCTCACGCACCTATGATTGCATAAACAGATGTTCACTTCAAGAATTGTTTACTCAACATAAAATGAAGTTTACCTCATAACTTGTACTAATTATCACTGTAGGGAAATAAAATAATCTGGTGAAATACACATAAATTTTAAGGTACTATAAACTGTTTGATCAGGTGTCCTGGGTTCAGCAGTAGCAGTCATTTTTCTCCTTTGTGGTAGCTGGTGCAGTGCAGTGTTTTGACTTCCAGCCTGGGAACAGTGTTGGTGAAACCGATGTTTTCGCTTGTTGCCAAGTGATGTTTATCCTGACCAAGGACTTTGTGAGCCTCATGCTCTGCCAGGGAGGAGGGGAAGCCGGGACGAAGCAGAGACAGGACACCTGACCCAAACTGACCAAAGAGGTATTCCATACCACAGCACATCATGCCCAGGATGTAACTGGGAGTTAGCCGGAAGGGCTGGGAGACTGCGGGGTTGGAGGAGGTATTGGTCAGAGCTTGGTCGGGCTGAGGGGGCAAGTTATCGGTCAGCTGGTGGTGAGATGTCGTATACTCTTCCTTTGTTATTTCCTTTATCATTATTATTAATGGTGGTAGCGGTGGTGATTTGTGTTGTACATTGGTTGCTGGACTGTTCTTGTCTCAACCCGTAGGAGTTGCACTCTTTTGATCCTCCTCCCCGTTCCTCTGGGAGCGGGAAAGGGGAGAGCCCCAGGGGATGGGGGGGTGGGGGGGGGGGCGGGCCCTCAATTGCTGTCAGCCCGGCACCACTCACTGGGAGTGAGTGAACAAGTTGCCTGACTGGGTTTAAAACACGACATCAGGGAAAATTGTTTTCATGCAATCGTAATTCATACAATAATAAAAATTATTGTAACATAAGATAGTGAAGCAGTGTCATTTGCAAAATTGCTGAGGGCATACTCAGCCCCATCATACATATCATTAATGAAGCTGTTGAACAGCATTGCAACCAGTGTTAACCCCTGGGTAGCATCAGTAGGTATTGACCTCCAACTAGACTTTGTTCCACTGTTTATTACACTCTGGCACCAGAAATACAGCCTGTCTTCAATTCGTCTCTCTCTTCAATCCTGTCTACTCATAATTCGTCAGCTTTTTTGTGAGGATCATATGCCAGATAGCACTGAAAGCCCTACTGAAGAATTAGGTGAACTATTTGCACTGCTTTTCTACCAAGCCAGTCATTTTATCTCAGAAGTTTATCAAGGTGGTAAAACACAACTTCATGTTAATAAATCCATGCTGACTACTCTTGATGACCTTGTTTTCCATGTGCCTAAAAAGGGTTTTCAATATTAATTGCTCCATCACATTCCCAGCAATCAAGTGAGGTTGACCAGCCTGTAGTTCCCCACATCCTCCTTGCCCTTGAAGATAGGACTGACATATGTTTTTCTCCAGTCCTTCAGACACATATCCCAGTCACCACAATCATGCAAGGATTATGGAGAGTGGCCTTGTAATGACTTCAGCCAGCTCCCTCAGCAGTCACGAGTGCACCTCATCAGGGCCTATGGACTCATATATGTTCAGTTTGCTTAAGTATCCTCTGACTTGTTACTCTACCAAAGGTTGGTCCTCTTTGCTCCAGTCTTTCCCCCTGGTTTCCAGGGAAAATTCTATCCTTCTCTTTCTTATTTAGAAAACATGTACAGGAAAAGAACTGAGATGCATTTTGAGCTCAAAGATTTGTATGGTTATGCTCTTATACAGTCCAGATGAAGTCACCCATTTATCACTCCTTTGGTCACACAAGATACAAAAGCTAATATTCAGGTAGATGTAATTAAGAGTACTACAGTTATTTTGTTAAAACATACTGAAATAATGTCTTATATTAATAAATAAGAAAACACTGTGTGAATTAATCAGATTATTTCATAAGAATGTATATATGTTGTTCAGCACTTTAGGCAAAGGCATTTTGTACTGGTTTGGCTATTTTCATGTAAACCAGGAAAAGTTAAAAGCAACACGTGAGTTACTTTTAAGATGTCATATGCCTAAAGGTCATCATTTCAGCAAAATGAGACAGAACTTGTAGAGGGCTCAGACAATGCAGAACAGAGTGGAACTAACTGTTGATGAGTTTTGTCCCACTGTGCAAAACATGTCTGGAACTGCTTCTGGCTACCCGAGGGAAGAATAGCAGTGCAAAGCACTGGCTTGCAACAACACTGCTATGTCAGTACATCATTGAGCTCTGAAACGAAGTGTGCTGCTGCCAGATATCCTCACTGTAAAATATGCTTTCAGGAGAGCTTCAGTGTGGGCGAACTCCTATGGAACCTAGTGACATACACAGCCACTGTTTGGTACACTGTCTTGCAGCTTAAGGCTCCTTTTCCACAATCCTTCTTAAACTGTCCTGTAATTTAATAGTAAAAAAAAAAAAAAAAATAAAAAAAAAGTCCTATAGTTCCTCAAACTTTTTTCTTTTTTCCTTGCTGTCATTTTGTTGTCAAAACCCCATGGCTCCTTCACTGATCCATCAAATGCTAATCTCAGCCTTTGCAGAGGTGCTCCACAGAGACCACAGTAGAAAAGGTAAGGAAATGAGTTAACTCCAAGATTTTTAATTATCTTCTCCTGTGCTTTTAATCCCTGCTTTAGCTAAATTCTTGTATTGTTCCCAATGTCTCCCTCTGGAAGGCTTCCTGTATTTAATTTAACAATGGAGCTTTGCACCGTACTTCCTCACCAGAGTTTGAGGAGGTTTTAAACTTCTCTCATACTATAGGCATTATGATAAAATTTAGGTTTTTTTCCCAGAAGCTGCTAGTGACCCAACTGGACTTTGAGGGTGGAGAGGGAAAGAAGTTCAGAATGTGGTCAGGTTTAGTTTATAGTCTAACTGGAAGGGGCAAGTCTATGAAAACAAGTCAGAGGAGCTCTGGAAATGACTCAGCAATTGTCTGTCACCCATTTAAAAAACATGCAACGTAATAACAAACAAGAAGCTGTGCAATATGATAGATTATGAAATGAATATTTGATAATAAATAGTTTCAGTTGCACAACATTATATATATGCATCTAAATGAATTTTGAGTTTCATTAAGTTCAGAAACTTTTGTGCTTTAGGGAGGTACGTGTCCAGATAAGTGCACAGAAGAGAAATAAAGTACTTTCTGTGTTGCTCTAATCTCATTTATTCTTAATGTGGGTAATTTCCTTTTTATTCTAAATAAAATTTTCTTATTATTTGTATGAATTAAAAGCATTTCATATCTTGAAAGAAGTTCTTCCTTTGTCCAAAGAAAATATTAATCAATCTTTAAAAAAGAGCAGTTAGGAGAATTTTCAAACATTGGAGAACACTGGGGACAAAACCAGAGGTGTATATTAACATTATCATTTCCCACCCAGTCAATAAGCATCTAGTTTCATTAAACAAGAACCTAGATACCTGAGACATTTCCCAAAAGACAGGCAGTTTGGAACATCGTCTGGCTTTCTTTAGCAAGAAATATGCAGCTTATTCTACACTTTGAAAAGTTGCCACTAAACATGACAATAATTCAGATAATATTAAAGAAAAGAAAAGAAACAACTTTAATTTGTGAGTTTTCCTGAAATGGGTGTTGAACTCCCGAAGTGCCAAGAACAACCCTGAAACCCCAACACTGCATTTAGTTAACTGAAGCCAGGAACTCTGGTTTGCAGCCTTACTCTATGACTTTCATTAACAGCGGGTTGGAACCTATGACTTCCTGAGGTGTCTTCCAGCGTGCATTATTCCGTGTTTTTAACCTTTACTTTTGACAAGAAGCTGCTGATTCAGAAAAATCTGGTTGTTCCAGCTCCAGCGAGAGATCCCATATGCTGAAGGATTAACACATATGTGTAATTTCACTGAAAACACAATTTTAGAAAAAAATCAAACAAAACCAAAATTTCTCTGATACAGAATTCAGATAGAGTCAAATTAAAAGTTGAGTAAGATTTCTGTTTTTAGTGGCATGTAGTTCATTGCTGCATCTTTTTTAAACTTTTGTAAAAGTATCAGAAAATAGTAGAATTTCCGCAGAAACTGGGATTGAGACAGGCACAGGAATATCAAAGCTCTTTCTTCCCTAAAGTATTCAAGAACCACAAAAGCTATAGCAGTGAAAAAGAGAAAACTATTCTTTTTTTTTGTTGTTATCTCTCCAAGGAAAGGTTGGAGAAAATCAAGCCTGATCCAGAAAGAAAAGTCAGTCTTTGCTGTGTAATAGATATTGGTATCTGTGAACATACCTTATGGTATGTTCTTTTCAGATAGAAAATCTGCGTCCTGGCCATGTAATTTCTGTGCACGTTGTTTTCTTGCCATATAGGGGTAACACCAGTTTCTTAGTTGATTTTTTCTCTGTCTACCAGTTGTTTCTTTTGTGCCTCTAAACTGTCATAACTCTAGCATGTAATGAATATAAAGTATTACTTTCTTTTTGGCAGGAAATGTACTGAAATTGAAAGTGTCAATAAAGGAAACTAAAAACTACAAAAGGGCATATGTTATACATTATGGTAAAACAAGTATCATGTATTTTTCAGGTTTCTCTCTCCTGAGATATGTAGATAAGAAGCTTACTTTGTACTAGCGAGGTGCTAGAACATCTCTGCACTGAGCTGTTCCTGGTTATTCAAAAGCCACCTAAGATTCTGAGAAGGAAGACACAAAAAAGTACAATATAAAAACCCTCTGATTATACACCACTGCTGTAATCCAAGACTATATTCAGTTAACGCTTTTCTTTAAATCAGTGTTGCACAACATCAAGACCTTGAATTTCCACCAGATGTTTCTTGATCAGGCTGTTCACTGTTGTAATTTACTAGTTTTAGTTGTTACTGGAGAGCTTCATGTAGCTGATGGTGGTATTTGATCTAAAAAATTATAGATGTATAGTAACTGATCTTTAAAAGAGATCTTGACTAGAGCAAGCAAGCTCTTCAAAGACAGTAATGCTTTCTATATTTCTTCCCATACATTATTCATGAACAATCTGAGTGCATTAATTGGCTTATTGTGTGAAATAATCTGGGACTTTACATGGAATTGTAGGCCACTGAGATCTTTGCATCCCTGATATTTATGATTAGTGAGAGGACTTAGTTTTTATTCTGACTTGTGATCAGTCCTTGAGCATTTAGACAGTGTTTAGACACATCTGCTCTGAAAGAATAAATGAAATATTGGAGGGAGGAAGCTAGAAGTTCTGGTGAAGCCTTCTGTGTGAATCTGCATTTTTAGAATTTTTTTTAAAGTTCCGGAAAAAAAAAAGTGCCGTTTGTCACCAAAGTCATAGGAGAGATGGTTATATCTCTGAAGAACATATAGAGACTAAAATTGCGTCTTAAGAGAAATCTGTAGAATAATCATCACGACTTCAGTAGAAACCTTTTTTTAAAACTTAAAAAACTGTAAAGGTTTACCATATTTTACCGTGTTACTATGTCGTCTACTGAGCATAATATGCGCAATATTGAGAAGTAAGGCTGAAAAATTTTATCTGGATATCTTTTAGCTACTTCATTCTGTGTCATCATTGCTCAATTGACACAAGTGAGATTAGCCTACACCATACAGATGGAAAGGAATATTTGAAAAGGATACTCAATATTGCCAAAAAGCTAAATATTTAGGGCCAACAAAACAAACATACACAGTTAAAGAAGGTGGGTACAGCAAAAGCGGGGGGAGGGAATCTGTAAAGTAATATGTAGTATATTTGAAGAGGTATGGATTATTCATGGCTTGCAAAACCAAACTGGGCAATTTCTGTATTGAGCTACAAAGTTTTCATTATTTTAAAATTGTAAGATATGAACTTTTCAGTAACATAATCCAATGCAAAGCATGCAAGAAATCTTTGTAAAAAATTCTGACCCCAAGTATTTGAAAAGTGTACTGAGTGCAGGTGTCAAGGTTTTAGTAATGGGCGGCGGGGTGGGGTGGGGGTGTGCAGGGGCTGCCTTAAGGAGGAGAAGTAGTGAGGGGTGGGGAGGAAAAGTGTGTGAAACAGCCCTGCAAGAGCAGGAGGAGGCAGGAGGAGTGCTGGGAATCTGGCAGAGGTGCCCCTGTGGCCCCTGCAGAGACTGATGGAGCAGGTGTTCCCTGCAGCCCCTGGAGAGGGCACATGGTGGAGGGGGTATCCACATTGCAGCCCTGGAGAACCCCGCTGAGAAAGTGGATGTTCCTTAAAAGAATATGGCCCACAGCCCACACTGAAGCAGTTTTATCCTGAAAGATTGAAAAGAGTGAGAAGTATTGTGATTCTCACATCAAAGGACTAATTGGCACAGCCTGGTTTTATCAGAGATTCTTTTGGTATGACTTAGTAGCTTCTGTTATTCAATGATTTAAGGACCATCTAAGTGAATAATTAATTATTCCTTACTCACTTTCTCTATGTTCATGATTTTTATGAAAACCCTCAGTTTTCTGCTATTTAAACAGAAGCATTGCTATTTGTTTATTCTCTTCTGTAGAGAGTACTTCTGACCCGCCTTGTTATTTTCTCTGTAGTCCTGGGCAATGGGGAAGCAGTGCACAAGATGTGGTAGCAATGAAATTATATACTGGTAGACTGCTGTTTTCTAACACCCTATAAGCAGTAAAGTGATATCCACAATGATTAAGGTTTCCTTTCTAAGCAGTGGTAGCTACTTTTGAGCCAGAATGGACTGTGTATGGTGTTGTCTGTGCTCTCATGTTTTATTTTCTTATGTGGATATAGAATTAAATTTGCAATTTTTATTCAGAATTGTAAGATTTGGATGTTCTTCAGAGTCATTTTCAGTCTGGACTGTCATGAGGGGGATTTTTTTACCCCAAACTTCATAGCCTTGTTACACAACCTCTTTATCAAGCTCTTAACTTGAAATGGTGTCTTAACTACACCATTTCCTCTTGCTCTCTCACTATTATTGTCCCTCTATGAAGCAACCTTTCCTGCTTAGCCAATGCAACATATTTTCTAAAAAGAAGAGTAAATATTTACTGTGCCACGGAAGGCCCATGGGATTATTCCTTGAAAAGTGTGAATTACATGCTCAAAGGCACTCTGATAAGACAGTGAAATATGTTAGCATATTATTAAGGCTACAGATTTTGGCCTGCAATACTTCAAGCCTGTAAGAATTTTTTCTGCATACATCAGTATTCCAAATATGCAAGGTATAAAATTTTAATAAAACATTTTCTTTTCAGAGTTTGTTCTCTAATCATTAATTCTCAGAAAAGTTAATATAGTTAATATTACACGTTTTGGATACACTGGTGATGTAGATAGTTATCAAGAATACAGCAGTATTTTTTTACTCATATCTTAAAAGGTTCCCTAACACAATTGACATCAGAATATGGTATAAACTAATAGAACGAAAACATAGAGCTTAAGCACATATGGAAATTAATGAAATGCTTTGTTGATATTAACTGGGTACCTGAACCTTCCAGACTATCTTTAGCTACAATATGTGAAACATGTAAAGTAAAAACATTCAATTACTCATCTATTGGACTAGGATCTATGCAGGGAGAAGATGTCAGTTAACAGCTCCCCTTCTTACAAGACTGTCTCTGTCAGTTTAAACCCTGCACTCTGAAATTCACTGAATGCCAGACACTCTCCAGGAATCCCCCTTCAAAGGAAACCTTAGGGCTTTCTTTAAAACCAAAGAAAACCCCAGGAGATTGCTACATATCTTTTCCAGGTAGAGCAAAAAGAACTGCGAGAAGAATCAGTTTATACTGCAGAATCTCTTTATACAGCAGAAAAAAAAATCCACATTTATTTGAAAGAATAAATATTAATAATAGCATATTCTGAGCTACTTAATAAACTTATTGCTATACCATGCTGTTGCAAATAATGCTGTTCTCTAGCCCTAGGTTCAACTGAGTAGCATTCTGTGGAGGACTCAAAGAATACCTGTCTCTTTCCTTCCTTCCCTTAACCCCAGGAATTGACCACAAAAGTCAGTGTTTGTCCTAAAGCCAGGCAGAATTTCTTTGAAGAAAATGAGTCTTTTCACAGATTTAGGAACCTTTCACATCCAGGACAGTTCTGAATCAAAACATTTTCCTAACTATGTTGCACATAATTTACTTCAGTGGTTTAGCAAAGAAAAGATTCCATTCCCATTGCCAACTCCTGAAGCCAGATACTCTTTTTATCTTCCCTGATGTGCCCTTTGTCTGAATTTCCATAGCAAAATTACTGTATTAATATTTTATGTACAATAACTCAATAACTAAAAAAAGAAATAAATGGAGGGAATGCATACCAAGAATGATGAATTCAAAAAGTAATATGAGACACAGCAAAGCAAAGTTTCAAATTTGAATGCCTGGCAAAATAATTTGGACTCCACATGAATAGCACATGCTTTGGTGGCTCATGCTATAAGGGCATAATACAGTTATAGTAATTTGGCTCATGGTGAGAATACATGGGTTTGAGCCATTAATCAAGAAAAGCACACTTCAGTAATCTTACAGAACACATACTTACAAGTGAATTTCTAAAGAAATGCAACCAAATTAACTGAAGAATGTTATTTGGAGCTGTTTAAGTACCTAAAAAAAAATAAAAAAAAAAATTGGTTAGTTACTATGTCTTTAAACTCAGTTATTTAAGGAACAAAAGAAGCACAAAGAAACACTATGATAATTTACAGTAGATAATTAATCTCATGGGGCTTTCTGTGTGTCAGACTAGCAATGCCAACTATAAGAGCTCAGCATTCTAATTGTAAATTCTTTTTTCTCATTGCTTTTTTAGAAAACAGCTGTCAGAGTAGATTTTATTTTCTAAAAGAAACCCTATAATGTCTTTCTTGCTTTCAAGATATTTTTTTCTATCAAAAATTGATTTATTCATATCTAACAGATGACTGGGACTAACAGGCATAACTGAACATGTATATAATTCAGTGAAACCTGGTCAGGAATATTTTTAGAGCTTTATCAAGTCACAGTCTGAAAAGTCCAAACTGTTGAATTAGTTGGGGAAAAAAGAATAATCCCTTGTTAGGGTTAAATAAACAGTGTATATCCTGTCCTTGGGATAGAACGGTAGTATGAAGGAAAAAAGCAAGCCTCTGAATTGTTCATCTAAGCGCATTCGTTTTCAAGTGTTTATGTAGGTAAAAATGGCACCACAGAGTACACAGTCTTTGAATATGAAAGACTGGTGAAATACAATTCCACTTGTAAATCACCTGAGTTAATTACACTCTAAAAGTGAATGGGTGACATTAAAATTCCTTTTTGTTACCTGCATTCTGAACAGGTAACTACTCACATAATCTCAAGTGATCTCATAATGATAAAATGAGTCAGTCTGCCCTCTTAGAAAATACAGCCATTGTGCAAGTGACTTTCAGTTCTATCAGCCTTAATGAATAAAGATGTGCAGCATACCTAAAGAAATATTCAGTTTTAGCTGTTTATGTCTCTAGTATTTGTGATCACTTAGTGTCCTGGGTTCAGCAGCAGCATTTTCCTCCTTCTCAGTAGCTGGTGCAGGGCTGTTGTTTTGACTTTCGGCCAGGGAACAGCGCTGATAACACCGATATTTTTAGTTGTTGTTAAGTCATGTTTATTCTGACCAAGGACTTTGTGAGTCTCATGCTCTGCCAGGGAGGAGGGGAAGCCGGGAGGAAGCAGAGACAGGACACCTGACCCAGGCTAGCCAAAGGGGTATTCCATACCACAGCACATCATGCCCAGGATGTAGAACTGGGGGCAGTTACCCCTAAGGGCTAGATCACTGCTTGGTCAGGCTGGGTATCAGTCGGCCAGTGGTGAGTGGTTGTGTTCTCTTTCCTTGTTATTTCCCTTATCATTATTATCATTGGTGGTAGCAGCAGTGATTTGTGTTATACCTTAGTTACTGGACTGTTCTTGTCTCAACCCGTGGGAGTTATATTTATTTGATTTTCCTCCCCATCCTCTGGGAGCCTGGGGGGGGGGGGGCAAGCTGCGTGGCTGACTGGACTTAAACCACAACGTTTAGTTAATTGTAGATTCTGGCAAAAATTACAGCACCAAAACTGACATGTCAAAGCAAATATATTTAATTAATTAATTAATTAATTAACTTATTTAATAATTTGATTCCAGAAGTTTTGCTTCTGGCTCCAAAAGACACGCAATGTAAAACTGTTTTTATTTGTTTCCCAGTCACTGAAACTGGAGTAGCAGCTCCCACAATTAGTGCTGAATGAACTTATAACAGAAATTACTTATTTTAAATGTAAAGAATGCTAAACATCCGCTCTTTAATGTTCGCAGCAATCACTTGTAACTCCTGTTTGCCTCTTTATTTCTAAATCAGTGGGCATTTAAACAAAGGTTAATAGTTTTCTCATTGTGCTAACCCTGATAAGTTTATTTTCTGCTGATCTTACTGAGTCAGAAAATTTTGTTGATTAAATCCTAAAGTACAGCAAAATAAGGTCGATTCTTATTCAATGTAACTTCTTCGATTTTTAAACTATTTGTAATTCTGTTAATGGCTTCATTTTGAGCACTGGTATCATGGGTGGGCTCCAGAAACTGAATGTTGTCAGTAAACGATTGAAAGTTTTGCAGAGTCTTTGTAGTTTCTTAGCACAACTACCTTTGCAGTCACCAGTTTAAGCTGACCAGAAACTTACAAGCTGACTGGCATTCACACATTACACTGGTAACACTGCTGCAATGTACATTAGGCAGTTGCAGGGTTCTTGGGAAATATTTGCTAGTGAGCATAGACCATTACTCGACAATGTTTTACTTTCAACAGCAGAAATATCTGGAGAAGGATTCCATATGATGCTCAGACGCTCTAGCTAAAAGATAGTAAAGGGGTGAAGAAAGTGACAACGAGGAAGAGTTACATTTCTATGACAATCTAGCAAAGCAAGTACCAAACCACCGATATTACTTATAAGAGCTGGAAGTTCATCCCATTTTAAAGGGATCATGCCTACTTACATGTGCGAGTGCCTGTATATGAGGGTATAATAATACAGACAGAAGAGAAGAGGGGGAAAGAAAGCTGTCTAATAAACCTTATTTATTAGGTTTCTAAATCCCAAATTTTGGATAAGTCTAAGAATGCCCCATGGAAAATGGTGACAAACTTGGGGCTGAAGGGAAATCACAGGCCTAAGTCTCCAGCAGTGGCACTGTCATGAGTGTAGCAGGTTTTGTCACCTGTATCAAACAGTCAGAAGGGAAGGGAGAGATGGAAGTGTGGGCAAGACATATTCAAGCAGTGGGTTTAATCTGTGCATGATGTCTACCCTGGAAAGTCAAATGATTGTAGAGCTAGCTCAATTCAGCTGGTTTGTTTTGATCTTTACTTTTTTCTTTCTCCAAAGCAGAATGCATCATTCCTTCCAAGATAATCCATTTGTTTCACACATATTCATAGCCTTTCTCAAAGGTTCATAATCAAGAAACAAATCCTAAATGAACTGAAGTAAAATATTAGATTACTGGCATACAAAATTAGAAAACAGGTAACTTATGTTCTGCTTTATCCTTGAAGGAACCGAAGTCATGGTGATTTACATACTTAATTTTTGAACAATTAACATTAAAGAGCTTTCTATTCTACTGATTCTTGTCTGTTGCAGCCATATTCTCTGTGCAAAGTGATGAAGTAATGTTAATGGTAAAAATATGGCTGAAGCGGCAAAAATAGAGAAGGTAGATCATATTAATGGCCCAGTAAAATTGCATGCATTCTAAAATTGCTCTGTAGTTCGTGTTCTCTCTCTCCCTGGCCACTGTCTTGCAATCCCGGCTTGGTGGAAATTTATATCAGTATATCAATCTCCTATTAACTGATTGTCTACCTTTATTTCTTAGAAATCTCACAGCTTTTCCCTGATCTCCTTATGAAGTGCACTGATTTAGATACTGTAATCTAAATTTAATATATTCTGAATTACAGAGTTCAAATAAGAAACTAAAGGTTTTTTTTTTTGTGTTGCAGGCATCCTGAACTTGAAGTTCTGTTCAGTCTGACTGCTTTTGCTGCCACTTTCTGGCTATATTTAAAAAATAATGAAATCTCATCAGATTTTCTCTATTAATAATTTATTTTAATTGCTTGATGTGAACTGAGAATTCGAAAAGATTCAACTACATGCCCAAAACTGTTTAGGGCCTAAAGACCATTATCAGAGCATGCCACATAGAAACCTAGTTCATGATTTTAAAAACATATATGTTTTTGATATTCAAGGTACTGTCTGTGTTTCCATTGCTTCAGAAATTGCTGTGATAATAAATTTTTAATAAGACTGGAAAGACACTTTTATTTCAATCCGAAGTGCCACAAGTAACACTGACTTATTAGAAATAAACCTTGTTTTAAGGGGTTACCAAAAAAAAAGAATGATAATGACTTGAACTTTGCTCATAATATTACTATTTTTAAAATTATAAGAGTTAAAAATTTGTACTCTGCAGGACTCCGATATTTTAACATAAACACAGAGAGGATGTGTATGTTTATATACACATATGTGTTATGCTTATATCATACAAAACATATCCATAGCATATGCGCAAGATATACACAATACTTGTGTTCACATATACACATATACACATGTACACATACATATATTATATTGATCATGTTATATATAATATTATGATGTGTATAAAGTAAATACTATTTGTAAAAATGTTTTTCTTCTGAATAGTAAAAACAGCATCAGGATTTCAAGTTTTTTATAAAATGAAAAATGCATACATGCAAAATATTTACCTCATTTATGTATTTTCCAAACTTGTTTGTTTTTTTCTTTTTTTTTCCTTATTACTAAAGATAGGATTGTTGTATGTTTATTTTTTTCCTCTAAGATGTATGTTATTTGTGACTGGAAATTGAGCTTGTACCTGGTAATTATTTTGGTAATCAGAATAATAGATATTGTAGCAAATTTAATTGAAAGTTAATATTGCAGTTGATATTCTCATTGTTTTGCTCTGTGATATCTTGTTATCTCGGTAGTTATTCTGACCAGTTATAATAGCTACTGTAAAAGAACTGCAATAAAAAAATAGTTAAAAGTGCAATTCAAAGCATTTTTTAAATGTCAATAATTATTAATATATATGAATATACATTAAATATAGAATATGTAATACATAAATACTTAGCATTGTTCCCTCTACTCATTTGCAGAATAAATAAGTGAGAAATTATTTAAATGGATGTAAACCCCTCCATGCCATTCAGGCTATCTGCACACAAGATTTAAAAGAAAATTGTAGACAAAAAAAATATTAAAGAAAAGGCAAGACTCAGTTCTTGTGATGATGGAACTAGAAAGTTAGGCAGGAAAACATATATCTTTGTCAAGGTGAGAACAGATGATAAAGATAATTTTTAGGATTAGCAATTCTGAGGAAACTGTGTCAGAAAAAAATATACTGAATGAACTTAAGATGTTTAGGATCTTACAGATGTATCAAGATCTGTGCTGCTTCATATGTTAGGAGTATGTAATTATACCTCAACCTTATTTTATAGAAATATTCCAAGACACCAGATATGGTCAGAGAAAAATTAAGTTATCAGGTAAATGAGTTTCCATCTAGGAATCAGCAAAAAGAGGTTAAACATTGCAATGAAACACATCTAAGAGGTGCTTATAAAAAAAAGCTCTGAAAGTAGACAATTTTAAAAAAAATCTCTTTATTAAAAGACTAATTTATTGCATCTCACTTGTATTTCAAATTGAGGCTGCCTTCTTAAATTATACCTTTGTTAGGTGAAATTTTCTTTCAAACATCCCCTTTCTTTCATGCTGCCTGTCATCAAGGTACTTGTCACGTATTTCAGTTTTTGAAAATCCTGTAGACACAGAATTGTTTTTAGGGACTAGATCTCATTTCCACATTGCATTACGTCTGTCCAGCATGCTGAGAGAAGCAAAGTGACATTTTCATGTAGCATAGAGGAAAACTGTTCTCGTTTCATGAAGTCCTGCTTCTTAAATTCACACATTAAGAATCATTTGTCATCTGAGATATAGGCTGATATTAAAAAAAAAAAGAAAGTGTTTAATACCAGTTGGAGTTGCTGAATGGCCACTTTATAGGGAAGTAATATGTGCAATGTATCTCAGCACAAGTAGCACAGTATTTTGCAGAATTATTTTCCTTATGTCTTTAACAGAACAAAAAAGTAGTAGCCCCCCTGTGTTGTTTTCCTAAGAAAGTTTGTTGTATAATAATTGGCTGTAAAGTTTCTACATGTTTTTTCGATGCAGTGCTGTAGACAACATACTGGGCTGGACAGGCACCTGATACCATTTTAACTCAGTTCATATGCCTGTACGTGAACAGTCTCCTCTCTAAACTTTCTCAGGAAAAGGTTAGGATCAAACCCAGAACATTGCACACACACACCCCAACACCATTTTTTACAAAGAACTGAGTTAACACTGTAGAAAATCTGTGGAAAATACTTTCTGAGTGGGGATGATGCAATGAAGTTTTTGAAAAAATTAAGGTTCAAGATATTGAACTGCAATTTAATTTAGAGGTAGATTAATTTCAACTACTCTCAGAGTAAACATCAATTGTGAAGTATCCTGAAGTCTAATTTTATATGATCTTTAGATATGGCTTTACACCATAGTTGTAATTGCTCTCTCTTTTTGGTTCTGGTCCATGAGACTTACAAGCATCTGATTTAAAGCAAGAGATAAAAATACAGAAAACCTAAAGCAGATTCCAACCTTGACAGGTAGAATTTCCTGAGAAAAAACCTATGATGTATATATACGTGGAGTTTTATTTTGGAGCGTTATTGCTACTAGGGATATTGAAGACAGATTAAATGAAAAAAAAAAGAAGAGATTTCACAGGGGCATGTACAGATTTATGGCTCTCTTTAATCTTCCTGATGAATAAGTATAGCTTTTAAAATATGCATTTAGACACACATTAAAGTTCTGTGATTTTAAATCTTTGACCTTAATTAATTAATTTATTTTTGTCCAAGAACATAAATTCAGGAGACATAAGAAGGTTTTCTGGAAAGAGGGATTATCAAAATAATGTCTTTGAGAAGAAAAGAAAGGTTATTAGCAGAATGAAGAGGCTGGGAAAGGAAGTGTCTTTATAAAATGGGAGTATGTGAAAGAGGAGTGTTACAGAATAACAAGTGTGATCTGTGTAGAGAGATGCAAACAGGACCTGCAAGAACTGTCACCTGGAACATAAAAGGACAACATAGGAGTGATTCCGGCATGTTATAATTCGTCCCTGAACTCCAGCAAGCTACTCTGCCCATTGAAGACTGATTCCATTCTTATATTTCTGTGAACAGACATTCAAAATTACTTGATAAAACCTTGCAAACATTCCTGTTTGTAAATATCTGACAAATCAATAACGTGTTTTGCCCTCTTCCCATATAGTTCACAGATCTCACTCCATGTTTTTATGAAAGGCTGCACTATGTTAGAATGTGCTCCTGCTTTGAACAGTACTCTTCTTTTTCAGCCATGGTCAGCATTTTCAGAAATTAGTATCCACTGAAAGTATCCTAAGTTTATATTTAGCCTGAAAGTTTTTAAGAAAATACTGAATCCCTGGCAACTGCCTTCAATGACAAGACCCCTGTAAAGCAACTATAGATAGTGGCAGTATTTTGAAAGATACAAGATTCAGGAAAGTAAATACTGTTTTTATACTTGGTGTTTGGAAATAACAATTTTTATATGCATAGATATAAACACATATATATGGATATATCCATGTTACCATGTTTTTAGTTACTGTGCTCTATAATCGTTACAAGGGTGTGAGTGCTAGTCTAATGGGAGTGTCCCTTCCCATGGAGGTGGGGGAGTGGAACAAATTAATCTTAAGATCCTTTCCTGTTCTAACTATTTTATGATTTTATTTGTATAGTTAAATCTCAGCTGTGATATATGAGAAACAGTCACCAGCTATGTGATGATCTGATTTTTCTTGTTAATAGGAATATACTTAAAACTGAAAATTAATTTCTTCAGCCATGGTTTGGGCACCTGCATTAAGCACAAGTGTTACTGTAACATCTGTGTGACTGATGCACATGAAAATAATGAACTAGTTCAAGGCAGAGTGCTTTATAGACATGAATCGGAAATGTTTAAGTAGGTCAGACAGAAATCATTCTGTTTTGACAAATAAAGTAGCTGATAGAAGACTTCAGATTGAAGGGTAACCCTAAGGGCTCAGGCTGCAAAGGATTCAGCCAATACTGTCAAATGACACAATATTACTGGTGGATCAGAAATGCATAGGGGATCAGAGATAGCAACTAATAGTTTAGAGATATTATTTTGAATTAACATTAAATTTAACAGAATTTAAGCAGTACTGGAAAGATACAATGGCAGCTGATGGAGTTGAGAGCAAAAGATTCCTGTTGTGTGGCATATGTCCAGTGTGTCTTCTGTCCAACTCAGAACTAGGCAAAACGCAGTTCTGTGAAAGTATTCATGTTGAGGAGCTTTAAATGGACTTTTATCTGTCGGGTGACTTTGTACTTCTCAGAAAGTACTAATGGTAATGCATTTCAGTCAGCGTAATCTCAAGTTTCAGAACCTGCCTCAACTGTTTCAAAAAAAGCAAGATTTTAAGGCATGAAGCATTCCTATGACATTCCTATTGACTGAGCTCAGGCAGTGGGCTTTATGGAAGAGCTGAAAATATATGACAGATTTCATCTTCATAACTGATACCTACATAAACAGTATGTTTGGCCTCTGGAATATGCTTGCTTGGTATTTTAGAGCATGCTGAGCAGAAAGAAAAATGCAACAGAAGGCTGACCTCCCCCTACTACTGTTCTAATGATGTATACATCAGAGGCCTAGGATATTCAGTTTTAACCAGGTATATTCAGTGGATTCACTAATAGAAGTCTCTAAAGAATTCTGAAGATAATTGTTGCATGGATTATGATACTCACTTCAAAACTGAGTGAATTCATCTGCATTTCTCTTCCAAAAGTGATTTTTATTAGTTGACAAATGAAGTGCAATGGAAATTATTAAAAATCAAAATCTTAAGTCTATTTGTTAAATGTATGGATCCTTCCTACTTATTTACTTGCCACTTTACTAAAAATTTGATCATGTAATGGAAAATTGTTGGCAAGAAAGGAAACCTTGCAAGTACATCCCAAACTTCATGTGGTTTGTCTTTTTAGTATATATATTTAAACCAGTGGCTACTCTCTACAAAATGACAGTATCCAAAATATAATCCTAATTTCAGTATAAAATAGTAGATACTTGTCACTTTTGGAAATGCAGTGATTTTTTCAGGAACCTGACCTTTGACTCCTGCATGTTTATACACCTTCTGGATTTTAATAAACAATGAATTTGAGAGTAAAACTCAGCAGAGCATTGTTCCTCAAAAATGGTAACCTGTGTGTTCACTTGAGGGAATTTAGCATCTCTTCTGAAATTTTATCTGCTTCCACTGAGTTCAACATTGAATCATAGAATAGTTAGGGTTGGAAAGGACCTTAAGATCATCTAGCTCCAACCCCCCTGCCATGGACAGGGACGCCTCACCCTATACCACGTTGCCCAAGGCTCTGTCCAACCTGGCCTTGAATGCCGCCAGGGATGGAGAATTATATGGGCAGAAGGGAACAAAAGCCTGGAGAAACAAGTGGTGGTAAAAACGCAACTTAAAAGGTACCACTAGAATGAGAGTTTAAAAAAAAATAATCTTTTTTTTTTTTTTTTAATTTTGAAAGAATTGAAATTGAAAGAAAGTGAAAGGTAGTTTTAGATTTCCTCAGAGTCAAAACCAGGACAAAATACATCAGTTACAAGTAAAAGAAAATGATTCAAAACCAGAGTAGCTCAAACAGAATCACTCAAAGTGTCATACTGAAACCGTTGTTTTACCGTTTAGTTATTTTTTAATTATGCCATGATCCTACAAGCAAGCATGTTTAGAAGTCAGTAAACTCTCTAAGACCCTGCAATAACACACATCTGGCTAAACCCTTACATAATATTAATTAAACATCTTAAAAATACATTTTTTGTCTTTTTTCTCTGATCTGAGAGATTTTTCAGAACTTCTTTATTCTGATGGCCAGGCATCTTACAATATCTGTGCTAAATTTAATTATAGCTAGTCCATTCCCATTTGTGTTTGTGTCAACACTGACACTTAGCTTTAACAGCTACTCTTTTTTCTAAGAGCTTCCCTTATGATGTATTTCAGGACAGTAATCACAGTCCTTACAACCTTTATTTTACTCATGCAAACAAAGCTGTGCTCTTTCACCAGGTTCTTCTCTGAGTACAGGCTCTCCATTCCCCTGATGCTCCTCTTTGCCCTTCTGGGTACTTGCCCTGGGTTCAGCAGTAGCAGTCATTTTTTCTCCTTCTAGGTAGCTGATGCAGTGCTGTGGTTTTGACTTTTGGCCTGGGAACGGTGCTGATAACACCGATGGTTTTAGTTACCGCTCAAATATTTTAGTCTGGCCAAGGACTTTCTGAGCCTCATGCTCTGCCAGGGAGGAGGGGAAGCCGGGAGGAAGCAGAGACAGGACACCTGATCCAAACTAGCCAAAGAGGTATTCCATACCACAGCACATCATGCCCAGAATGTAACTGTGAGTTACCCGGCAGGGCTAGGACTGCGGGGTTGGATGAGGTATCGGTCAGTGCTCAGTCAGGTGGGGTGGGGCATGTTATTGGTCGGCAGGTGGTGAGGTGTTGTATTCTCTTCCCTTGTTATTTTCTTTATCATTTTTATTATTGGTGGTAGCAGCAGTGGTTTGTGTTATACCTTAGTTACTGGACTGTTCTTATCTCAACCTATGGGAGTTACATTCTTTTGACTCTCCTTCCCATCCCTCCAGGAGCAGGGAGAGGCCAAAAAGGAGCGGGAGTGAGAGAGCGACTGTGTGATTTATGTCTGACTTTGTTTAAACCACGACAGTACCTCTTCCAATTTTGATAATTTTTTCTTGAATGTAGCTGACTAGAACTATACAATTCTCCAGACGAGCCTGAAGTGCTATCTTATACAATGGCACTAATACTTCCTTACTTCTCTTGGAAATGTTTTGCCTGGAGCATCTTAGGATTGGATTTGCTTTCTTCACAGATGCATCACATTATTTCAGGAATTCGATTCCACTGAAAGCAACAATTAAATTAAAATGACATTGAAATAAGTTAAGTCCCACCATTGTTATGTTGACTCAGTAAAGAGAGTACATTTCTTCTAGACATTTTTCCTTCATTATGTACCAGATTCCACCTTTTTGTCATAAAAATAGACTTTTCGGTTTAAAGGTTTTATTTTCCCCAATAGATCTAATATGATGATCCTCCATATGTGAAATTCAAATGTGGTTTAAACAAAAACATTTAGAAATCACGGAATAAATTTTTATGTAGCCAATTTAGCCTGTTCTAAAGCATTACATAGGATATGTCACCTCTCTGGAAAGTACAGTTTTCAGAAACATATTGCAAATTACCTTAGGTAGATGAGAACATATTGAAAAACCAGAGGAGTTCTCAATCAACATTATTACAAGAAACAATAAAAATAGGAGGTGAGTACCTCCTTTACAAGTACCTATATAGGTAAATATATATATTTTTCAGTTAAATTAAAAATATGAAAATAAATACTGAAATATATTAACATTTCAATGCACATACTTATCAAAATCCTGTAAAATTCCATTTACTGTGGAAGAGAAACACTTCAGAAATGACTCCTTATAATAAAACTGAAGGATAAAAAAGACATTTAAGTACAAACTATATGATGAAAGAAACAAAACTATGTACTGAAAGATCAAAGTTTCTTCTCAATGTTCGTTCTAGAAAGCACCCAGAAGGAAAGGAAAAACAACAAAACATGGATTTTTTTTTCCTCAGATTGTAGAAGAAATTCCTAGAAAATGATATTGTTAAAATAAGACATGGGGTATGATTTCATTAAAATGACAACCAAATATGTTAGTTTGTTATAAGAATATTGATAACAGAGGAATTTGAAAAAATACTGGGACTGAAGACTAAATGAGAAGGGGAAGTAACTGCTACATCAGCCTTTACCTAAAGAAGGACTGCTTTTAGTGGTTAGTGAATCCTCCAAAAATAGTGTGGTTTCTGATAGCTTTATTATGATATATTATGACTAAAAGACTTCTTATGGAAACCATCATGGCAATAAAATTAAGTATAATTGATTTGAGAGAATCAGGACAGATGGAAGAAATTAAACTCTAAGTAAGTAAATGCACAGTTTTACAAATGAATTAGTGGGTAAATAATTTCTCCTTCAACAGATTACAGAAGACAGTACTGATTGAACGCAATGCGTCAGACTATTCAAATGTTCTTGAAATTATAGAATAATTTATTATTAATTAACTGGATGTCTTATTTCACTTGAATCATGGAAGAATGGTATTTGTACACTTATGCTGAACTGGATACGATGCACTCAGCATTTGCACTTCCACTATATGCAACAGCGTGTGCCTATGTAACTGAAAGTTTTGTTTTGTCTTGTTTGTTTTTTTTTTTTTTTTTTTTTTTTTTTTTTTTTTGTGGCTGGCAACACAAGAAACAGAGATGAAGAAAGTGATCAGAATGACTACCAAAATTAAATTAAGTTTGAAGATTTTGTACTACAAGGTATCCTACTAATAAAATATCAAAGCTTGTAATGCTTTCAGTCCTGAGTGTCTCATTATTATAGCTCCTTGCAACTATTTAAGCTTTCTAGTATTCAATATTTAACTTAGAAAAAACAAAATGGAACAGAAGAAACCAAGAAAAATATTGTTAAAAAATGCACCTGTGACAAATTGACATCCTTATTACATATGTTTCACCAAGTCAAACAAATCCACAAGAATATCTTTACTGTCTGAGTGTTTTAAGATAAAAAAACTGTCTTTAGAAAAGGATAGGTTGTAGTTACCTAATGGTAACTTAAGATCAAAGATCTCAATGGTGTAAATTAAAGTAAAACTTAGTAACACCAGTGTAATATCTGGCTACATCCTGGTTTTACTATATTGGATATTTCACACATTCTTCATAGAAATAAGTTATAATGAACTAGCATCTCTAACTCACTGAAAAACTTCTACTTACTGTTCTGTAAAAAAAAAGGAACAAACAAAAAAAGCCTGAAGCTATGTGATTAGGTATATCAACCACTTGTAATGGGTACCTGGGTAACCATGGAAAGCATTTTCATGTCTAACTTACTTTCAGAGTTCTGTACATTATTAATCTTTTTTTTCTAAGAAAGAAGATCCCATTCTGGCACGGACAACTAAAATCGCCTTTCTTGTCATAGCCCATTCAGTCTGCAGCCGCACTACCAATCTGTCAACACACACACTTTGTCTTTGTCAGTGTAACTACTCTCCCACTGGTAACTGTTCCAAGTTGCACATAGATAACAGACAGTGCTGAACTATATAAGCTCATAGCACACTTTAGCAGGCTACACACAAATGGGTCAGACCAATGATTCATCCATCTCAGAATCTTCCTTTCAGCCATGCCCACCAGCCAGCTCCTTGGACTCTTTTACAGGAGCAGGGGGTGCTGCTGCGGGTGTGTCTGTTTTTCAGGTTGGCTTTTGGGTTCCTCATTCTTCCACTTTAGAGCCTTTGACCTTCAGTTCATTCTGTGTTTCTCATTGTTCCTTCCCCACAGATTTGTCTTGGACTCTTTTTAGGTTTTTTTGCTCCTTGACATCTTTTCTTAACCTCATTCTCAGGGAAGGCTCTGAGGATATATTAAAGATGGATATTCTTTCCATCTGCAAGAGAAAACAAATAAGCAGAGTATGCATGTACTAATGGTTAAGAAAGAGTGAAAAGAGAGCAAGAATGCAAGATATTTCCCCTTAATACCTTCCAACCTTTAAAGTGTCATGAACTAAGGGCCTTGATAGGATTTCTCTTCCCATGAACCAGTCTTTATAACTAATGTAATCTTATTTTCCCAACAATCTCTGGAAAGGTTGCTAAATTTTTCATGAAGACTCACTTCTTTGATTGTTTAAACTTGATTCCTAATTAATTGGATTCGAAAGAGTAAACAGCACAAAGCCTCCTTATGCCATTACTTCCAGTTCTTCTTTTTAAAAATGAAATCATTATCACACCCTTGTATCCCAGATAGATCAATTTGGGTTAGCACTACTTTAATAATCATGAAATAAGTTAAATGCAATATCTAACCTCAGCTATTGAACTTGATTATTCCTTTTGTATAAACAGCATTTCAATTCTGAGTAATATGGCCTATTGCCATATTGCCATATTGACTCTGTTTCATGGTGATAGACTGGCATAAAAGAAAAATCAATTTTGAGTTAATCAGAAATACTAAAGATCAATCAAGGAAAAGCTGTATTTGTTCTGTTCAGCATTATTTCTAGACTGATTATCACTAGGGGTGATTTGGCTTGATACACTGCTCTTTTTCAGTTCCAATTGTCTCACACATTTACCTGTAGAATGTTAGTCTACTACACGCTTTCAGATTTAAAACTTCAAAAGAGGTTTTTTTTTCTTAAACTAGAAAAGAAATTATGGACTGCTTCTCTATTGAAATATACTACTGGTACAGTTAAATGTAGATGCTATTAAAACATAATAAGAATGATATTCTTATTTAAATTTATAGCAAAACTTGCATCTTAAATCTGTGATACCTAGATTTGTTTATTGTGGAAGTTGTACATTTAAACATTACCTCACAATATAGAATGAAGTAATTACCATGAAGGAAATAGTAGATTTAGTACTTTTTCAGGAAGGAACAACAATGAACGTTGATTTTTCACAACTCTCTTCTGTTTGGGTACAGCAGGAGCTGCCTGGAGCAGGGAGGAGTGATTGAGCAGTTGTGTGGTACTTAGTTGCCAGCTGAGGTTAAACCAGAAGATCTCCACTGTTAATAGCCCCCAGAAATCCACCTCAGTTTAACCATGACCAACTAGGAGCATTAAAACAGAGATTTATTTGCACCATCATTTTCCATCAAAAAATTTTCAGAGTAATGAAAATTTGGCAATTTAACATGACTGGCAGTTCTTCAACCTTCTGCATTGCCTAACAAAATGTCTTTAAATTTCATATTGAACCAAACAATCCGCAAAGAACTTCATTGACAATAACGCTTACAAAATAAGGTTTACTCATTCTAAGAGTTCACAGTCTTGAAAACTCTTCTGTTGTATAAAGCACAGAATTTTGTCATATTAAATGGACTATTAGTTCCCATAAAATGCAATCAAAAATGAAAATTAAGATGCAAATCCAAAGGAATGGTGGCCATATCTCCTTTCTCTAAATGCATGCTAATCTTTTCAAATAATTCCAGTAGATTTGTGACATCTCATATCTATCCATATGTTTCTTAATTCTAGTCTTTACTCACCCGTAGTTCCCCTGGAGCTCTTTTTTAAAAATTGGCATTTTTTTAACCACTTCCCGGTCTTCTGATACTGAGTCCATATTCTATGCACCATAGTTTGTAGTTTGGCTATTTCACACTCCAGTTCCCTCAGAACTCTGGGGCAGAAGCCATCTGTTTCTGCTGATTTGTTATTGCTAACATCACCTCTTTGATCCATAACCTTTTCTGACAATACTTCAATTTTAGACAAAGCCTCTGACGCATACTCTGAAAAGAAGGGTCTCTGTTTCTGCGCTACAAATTCCTCCATAGTTAACATGGATAAAAATAAATAAATAAATAATTCAATGTTTGAACCTTTGTCTACTTGGGGCATTATTTGTAAATTTCAGTTCTATTATCTCTGGAGAGTTTCCTCTTTCTGTTGTATATGAAAAAATGTGTAGTATCAGGTTTTGAACCTTTCTGAGTTGTTCTTCAGATGTTTTTGTTATCCATCTTGCTGTGCTTTTACACTGTGATTGTTGGAATTAATTATATTTTCTTGGACACTAATCAGCTTTTTTTGAAAAATGACTTCTTAACTTATTAGCTTCCTTTACATTGTTGCTTAGCTATTTCTTTTTGTAATTTCTCAAGTCTTTGTTGACAGGTTGTCATGGTTTAACCCCAGACAGCAACTAAGCCCCACACAGCCACTCGCTCACTCCGCCCTGGAGGGATGGGGGAGATAGTCAGAAGAGTAAAAATGAGAACAAATGTGGTTGAGATACAGACAATTTAATAGGTAAAGCAAGAGCTGTGTATGCAAGAAAAGGAGAACAAGGAATTCATTCACCACTTCTCATAGTCAGGTGTTCAGCCATCCCCAGGAAAGCGGGGCTCCATCAGGTGCAATTGTTACTTGGGAAGATAAACGTCATTACTCTGAATATGCCTGTCTTTCTTCTTCTTCTGCCACCTTTATATGCTAGGCACAGCATCATATGGTATGGAATTTACCTCTGGTCAGTTGGGGTCAGCTGTCATGGCCATTTCCCCTCCCAACTTCTTGTACACCCCCCAGCCTACTCGCTGGTGGAGAGGTATGAGGATCAGAAAAGGCCTTGGCTCTGTATAAGCACTGCTTAGCAATAACTAAAATATCCCTGAATTGTGCTGTTTCCAGCACAAATCCAAAACATAGCTCTATACTAGTTACTGTTAATAAAATTAATTCTATCCCAGCCAAAACAAGCACACAGGCGGTATGCTTCTGCTTTATGCTTCCAGTATAGTTACTATGCTTTCAAATATTTTTCTTTTTGGCTGCTCCTGCTAGTTTCCTCATTTTCTTCTGGCTCCCCTTTTGAAAACTGTGCAGAACTATGCTGGAATTTTCTTCTTTTGTTAGCTTCTTATAGGTGGCATGATATGCATTTAAAACTTCAACCTTGGCATCATGCTTCAGTGTCACCTTTCTCCAAGATGTAGCAAGGTAAATTAAATCCTCTGCTGATGCTGTGCTTCCTGTCCTCATTGCATCTTTGACTTTCTCAGGCACTGCTACTATGCTAGAAAGAAATTAAACACATTCCTTTTCCATAGGTTTTTGGGTGTGTCTGTGGTAACAAAGGATATAACTGGAAAATCAACAGTATAGGAATAGCCTGTTCAGTTCAGCTGCACTTCTTTGCATATAGTTGATGTTTTTTCTTAATGACGCATTTTGACATGTGAACTTACTACTAAGCAAAACCTAGGCCAAATTCATATCTCTTCTCTCCTTATGCAGAAAATATAAACTCTCTTTTCCTGTCTCCTTATCCAACCATATACCCCAGCATCAGCAACCATCCCCTTCCCTGTACCACCCCTTTCACATACAGTTCCTCTTCTTCTGCCTCAGTTTCATTTTCTTTCCAGCTTTATTGAAGGTGTTGTGCAACTATAAATTCAACAAAATCAGTAGTTGGATGCTGTGATTGTAGTTTTCTGTTGTTCAAACCAACATGCATTGATGTAAATGGTTAAAGAAGTGCAAAGCTCTTGTGTTAAAGTAAACCTAATCGCTTCATCGTCCTGAGGTAATGAGTGAATATTTATCACTGTAATGTTATACTGTAATATTAATATTGGTAGGTGATACTCCTAGTGTAATTGATAGATGTTCTCTTTTGTCCTGGGCAGACTGCCATCTACAAACCTCAGTTACATTATTCAACTTCAGAAATTGAATGAATCTCCTGGATTGTCAATCTCGAATTTGCAAGCAACAGCAGCGTAGAAGTTTAGTACATGAAAGCACACATAAAGCCAGCTGCGTACAACATAGGCTGCCAAAGGCTTCTTATTACCTTATAACACACTTAAGAACTATAGTGATAGGTCAGTCATAATCCACAACCATATTGGGCACAAAAAAATTGCAGCTCAAGATTGTCATCAGTATCCCACATTCTTTTGACTTACTAAATAAGTGTGAAGCACAAAAAAGTATCAGCTGGGTCTGTGCTTGCAGTTCTAAGAATATGCAGGAGATGCAAATCTAGGAAGGGGTGAAGCCTTGAGGATAGTTTTAGTAAAGGCTGTTAGACAATGTTATAAAGCAGACTCCTTGCTACAGTGATGAATAAAATCCTTTCTGGTCCTACTGATAGTCTGACCTAGTCCAAAAATTCCTTCCCAATCTCTAACTGTGATTCATAGAATGGAAGCTGCATCATGAAATGACAGTATCAAAATCATAGGGAATCATTACTTCTCATCCTGCGTTGAAAATCACCCTTGCAAACTCCACCACTCCAGAGATACTATCTTTAGAAGGGGATGGCATCTATTTTGTCCAGGCTCAACAACCAAGAGCTAGGAAAAATTGGAGATGGTGCCACATGTGTGGCGATAACTGGCTGGAGAAGATTATGGGAACAAACCTGGGGTATTTGAACAGCCTTATAAGTGCTCTTCTCCCCAACATGCTTTTCCCATGAATTTGAAGAAATCCTATGGTCTAGGAAGACTTGATATCATAAAAATAAGAAGTATCTTCTGGTGATCACCATTATCCATGTAGGAAGGTAACACGCAGTAGAGGTGATGGGAGACATTAAAGAAATATTTGAGAGATATTAATTTCTCTAGGGTCCTAGGTCATCACCTAACTGCCTGATTTTATATCACATTTCTGGTACTTCCAAATCAAGAGATAAAAATGCAAAACCAAGTTAAGCATCAGGGGAGAGAAATAATTCCTGTCTGGTCTCAAAAGACAAGTCATTGCCTGTGGTTGCAGTATTTATTCATTTTTTAATTAATTTTATGACTTCTGTGCTTTACTTCCAGAAATCCTCAATCAGCTTTATGAGTCTGAATCCTTAAAGTCATAGGAGCTTGAGTTTTCCCAGAATAACTTTGAAATCCTTAGAGGTAGTACAATGTTAACACACAATAGAAAAAAAAAAAGAAAAAGTTTTTCCTCTTATTTTAATAAGAATGAAGTGTTGTTCTTTCTTCTGCCAGATGGCAAATTATTAGCATGCTGTGCATATGTCTCCAGAATGGCCACATTAACTGCCTCTCCTAAAAGGAAAAACCACAAGTTCTCATCTTTTCCACCCTTTCAGTCTAAGGATTAAGTTCATACTGAACTTCCATTAGTTCATACAATTTTCTTCCTGCAAGCAATATTTTTATTAAATATTGCTCCTCTAATTTAAATTTCTTTTTCTTATGAAAGCATTTTAATAGTTGGCTTTCTGAATTCACTTGCCCTTTATTATTGCTTTCCAAATATCCCCAAATCCCTTCTCAGTACATCAACCCCATGGCTGCTATTAAATTTCACATACATTTCCCCAGGGTTTGGCCTTCAGCTAATGCATTTACAGCTTCTATATTTTGATAGTAAAAGGCAGAAGGTAAGTAGGAATAGAAATTGCTGTAGGAGAATTGGTCTATACCCCAACTCTTCTACAATCTCGTCTATTGTAGCAGGTGCTAGTTAAGAGTGAAAAAGATTGAGAAAAAGACGTAAGTCCAGTATTTTAGTACAAGACCATTTTTCCTTATCTGACTTAGTGATCACATCTTCATGGAATGTGACTGAATGTTTCAACATAGATTTACAAAAGCCGTGCAACCAGCACCAAATATTAATAACAAATTCCTATTTACTTGCTGCATTAATGCAACTGGTATTTGTTTTAAACACTACTCTCTTAGGGGAAAGCATCCCCCAGAGGATTTATCACCTAGAAAAACTATGCAATTTTTCCTTATGTCTAATGCAAGTTACTTTCTGTTCATGTAAACAGCTTTTGAAAAGAAAATCTGCATTTCCGTGGGAACTGTGAACAAATAATCAAGAATTACTGGGAAGGAGGAAGGTAACTCCTTAGGTTAACTTTCAGCCCCAGTTTACTGCCTTTCAAGGTGGAGGCACCGAATTAAAGCTGTTTGACAAGCAGAAGCTTAGCAGCCTACTGCTACTTTTACAAGCTGAGAAAAGGGGACTATAATGAGCCCAGCAGTTTTCCCATTCTTTCCACTTGCATCCACCCCAGGGAGATGCTTCCCATGCTCTCCCTGAGGTGCAGAGGCTTGTGTGAGGGGAAGGGGTACATCATGTCCTTCTGGTACTGCATCATTGAACCTTACAAACCTGTAACTAATTAAAATAATATATGATATTTTAATGGAAAGAATAAAGATTTGTGAAAGAAACAAATACTAAATTAAACATTCAAAATCAGTCTTGTAAAAGACTAAAAAGATGCAACATATACCTTCTCAAGCATAGCTAGATCTTCAAAAAGAACTACCAATACGAAAGCAACAAATGCAAAATACAAGCCAGACACACATTTTAGGTATGCAACAGTTATTCACCTCTCTTTTGTGTAACTCTGTGATGAGTTAACCTTGGCTGTCTGCCAGATGCCCATGGAGCTGCTCTCTCAACCTCATCCTCAACAGGACAGGAGAGAAAATAAATTAAAAAGCTCATGGGTTAAGATGAGGATGGAGAGATCACTCACCAATTACTGTCATGGGCAAAAAAGACTGGACTTGTGGAAGATTAATTTATTGCCAATTAAAATTCGAGTAGAATAGTGAAACAAACCAAAACTAAACCAAACCTACCTTCTCACCAAACCCATCTTCCAAAACACAGCTCCACTCCTGACTCTTCTATGCCCTTCTCCCCCTCTCTGAGGTGGCTCCCCTACTCCAGCATGGGGTCCCTCCTATGGGGTACAGTCCTTTACAAACTTCTCCAACATAGGTCCTTTCCATGGGCTGTACTTCTTCATGAACTGCTCCAGTATTCATCCTTTCCATGAGATGAAATCTTTCAAGAATGGCCTGCTGCAGCATGGGTCCTCCATGAGCCACCGTTCCTGCCAGAAAACGGGATTACATAATTGCAGTAAGTCCTCAAACATATCAAAAGTTTGTTTTGTTTTGGTTCCTCCCCTGACACTCAAATGCTGATCTTTTTATTTCTTTCTGAAGGATTTTAAAAACATCTACTGTAGTTTTATCATTTTATCAACGCTACAATGTAAATGCCTGGACAACTTTACAGCCCAGACATTTATCTGGTTACTTTTGCTTAACTGTGGAATTATCTATTACTCCTCTTCATCTTCTAAATTATTATAACTAGGCTACTAAACAATCTCTTTAGATTTGTTTACAAGTATTTTACAATTTATAGTCTGTCCTAAAAAAGAAGCTACTGGAGATTGCCACGTATCAAAAGCAGAAAGCTCTTCCCTTACACTTCTTTTGGCCAGATCTGCTGTATCTCTTACACTGATTTGTTCTATTTTTTAATGGGAGGGCTTAAGCCAAATAAAACTGAACCAGTTTTTGTTCTGCTTTCCTGTGAATGTTTTAATAGGATTGGTTCTACCATATGTTGTCAATTTTGTTTTGAAGTGATATTTACTAAAGAGAGATTTTTAGTATTGCAACAAGAGTGTAGAGCTAGAATTGATAACATCCAAGTTCAACTCTTGTGCCTAGACAAGAATGAGCTTTGCCTTCCCTTAGGTAATTTACTGTTAGGACAAGAAAACTGTAAATTGTGTCTTATTTTTGCATCACAAGTATCTCTAATGGGACTGGAAATAGTAATAGTGAACAAAATTGCAAATTGTTCTTCTGATGAGAATCCAGGAGGAAAACCTAAACTTTTAGTATGTATTTTAGGAATATGCCTCTAAAAATGTGTGAAAAAGATCTTTTGCATATAAAATTAATATTCCAACACCTTCAATATTGAAACAAAATGTTTCTGAGCAAGCAGCTTTCTGAAATGGCACAAAAGTCTTTAAATAAAAGTCACTTCTCTGTCTTGGCACAGATTTCAACCCAGATCTCCTAACTGCTCCAAATAGCTAGATCATATATTCATAACTTAGGGTGATGACCCAAGCACAGAATGCATCTGAGTGCTCACACCTTCCATGAGAAATAATTGAGATAAATAGCAGAATCAAACTACATTGAACTAACTTGAAAACTTGAAATGGTGTGATCCAGATCATCTCCACAAAATATTTTGAATCACACGTTTAACTCAAAACATTCTTCACACTTTTTTCTTCTTTAAATAATTATTTTCCTTAAATAAAGGCTTTATATAACCAAATTTCAATCATCCTTATAGAATCATTTCAGAAAAACAAAAAAAAAACCCAAGCAATGGGAATTTTGATTGATTGCATTTTTTTTTTTTTTGCTTGTTTTTCTGCTTGGCTTTTTTTTTCTTGATAATAATGAACAGAAAAAAATATATGTGCAAATTCCAGCTGGTGGAGATATCATAGTTCCTTAGATTCAAATTTATTCCTTACCCCATAAAGCTGATTGCTTTTTTTCTTAGACACAGGAAAATGGTCTAATTTTTAACCTGCATCTTAAGTTTTGTTTGCATTAGGATCTAAGGCTGCTTAGTACCCGGTGGTGGAAAAACCATATAAAGTATTAAAAGTAAGAGTATGCATTCTACAGTGGCATTCTACATGCATTCAAAAACGTGTCATTCCTTCTTGAATGAGGTTATAACTAAGAAAAAATGAAAAAGAATAAAAGAATATTTTTCTTGATGATTTCACAGCAGAGAAGGAATTACTAAACTGATTTCAAAACAAGAAGAGAGAGCTAGAACCATCTAGTTATTGGTGTAGCCTGCAGTATTGCTGGAATTAATCTGACTAATGCGAGAAATAACAAGATGAAAGGGACCCTGAAGTAAAAGTATAGATAGAAGATCCTGGTTTTGCAGTCAGATGTATTTACGATACATAATTGCAATTTTGCATGGTAAGGGTTTTCTGTGTGTCTTCAGGATATACTAGTTTTGTAACTGTGGAGTACTACCTTGCAGAAGTTCTATAAAATAAAATTAGAATACAAAATATCTGAAAGTAGAAATTTATAAGTATTTTTATTTATTTTACCACCATCATTTTAGCCAAAATTAGTGGTTATTTCATTACTTCTTTGAAAACAGAGAACAGTTATTTGAGTTATATGAGAGAAAGACAAGCAGGTTTTGCAAACAGAATAAAAAGCTAGGAAGAAGAAAATGCAAAATAAAAAAATCAATGCTATATTTTTTTTTGATACAGAGGTGAACTTGACAAATTAAATACTAGAAAAGACTCACTGAAATATAGAAATCTGCTGAAATGATACCCTTTGCTCTTCAGGAGGCAATTTTAATTCTTTAGTCAAAAAGTTAACATCACCTGAGGCACCCAGTTATAGTATACAGGTCTCTGAGGAAATCCAAATTGCACCATACAATAGTATCTTTCATGCAGACAGCCATTTGCATTAAACATTTTTGCTCACTTGAAAGAGATAAAGCATCATTATTAGAAGAATGGATGATAGATTTCAAGTCTTTCTCTCCTGTGGATTCAGCTAGCTCTGACATGGAAATTAAAATCTTTTAAACCACTGGCACAGTATCTGCCCCTCTCAAAAGCAAGTAGATCATATAGTAATACAGCTTAGACACTTCAATGTTGCTACAATATAAACTAGTAGTGGCTAGTAGCACTGTGATATTTAAGCAATAAATTGCTCCATGACAAGCAAGAACAGTAGTCTGTTCTGTGGCACTGTCTTGCCACAACTATTACTGAGACAGCCACAATTTTAACAAAAGGTGCATTTATCCTCTTTGACAAAATGCCTGTTAAAATGCAAAATATTTAGTATTGTTTGTGTATTAGTTATGCTAATAGGCTACAGTAATTTGCTCCTCAATTAGGACTCTAGCAAATCATAGCTACAACACACATGGAAAATTTCCTAGATGTTCTTTTCCCAGTGGATGATCAATTGCTTGAAATGGTATTAAGCAAATGAAGAAAATGAGCACAGGCATAATGTTTCTTCTGCTCTTTTATGAACATTTGCCTCAGTATAAGTGCATGAAAGTCATTAGGTATTTATCTCATCCTCACATCAGTGGCCTGAATAAAAGAACATTACCCACTGTTTGGAAACTACCCCTTCCTGCTAGTTCAACTTGCCATCACCCTACACCCAGAGAGTTAGCATTTTAAACAGATATTTTTGGTTCCTTAGTGGCAAGGGGCTGTTGGAGAAATAACTGGAATTGCAACTGAGATGTGGTCAGAACAGAAGAAATTTATCCCTGTAGTGGGAGGAGCACAGGAAAGCAGACACAGACTCTGCTAATGCCAGCAGTTCTGGCATGGGGCAGTTACCCAGCTCACATGCCTTTAGGTTATGCAACCCGTTCTTCACCAGAACTGTGTCATATAAGCAGGATATGATAAATAACAACAGAAATTTAAGTCTTTCAGATACTGATGCTCCAGACTGTACCCTTTCATGAAAGTTCCACTCCTTTGTTAGTTAAATTGTGCTGACTGAGTCCATTAGCTTCAAACGTTTATCAGTGAGGCCTGCAAAGGTCTAACTAATGCTAACTGCATTGGTTCCACAGGACATGCACTGGAAGTGACAAGGAAAAGCACAACTCAAAAAAGTGTATTCTGTTGAAAGAACCAGGCTAATTTACATAGGTATCTGGGTTTTGGTACAGTCTCATTTATTTGATTAAACGCCAAGCATTTAGACAGGGAAAAAATCAGTGATGGTTCCATGATTTAATCCTATTGCATAATTAATTGATGTGTTAAGGCCTCAACATTCTTATATCCATGACTAGGACAAATTTATGTCAAAATCCCAAATGAATTCATGACAAACATTAACAAATACTGCTGTTCGCTCTCTCTCTCTCTATGCAGGCACGTGTTCCACATTTATATATTGTTGAAACTCAGGAAGAACAGAAATTAAGAAAAAAGAGGACAGTCTACCATAGGATATGTATGAATGTTCCTCATTCTTCCTTTTTTTTATTTCTAGTCTTAGAAAAACAACAGATAAAGGAGACGGAAACAAATGAGAGAAAGAGGCCTTCACCTGCAGACCAGAAGTATAAAACATTTGTCGATGCCTAGGAGAATAAGGAATTAGTGGAATTAAACAATCCAGTTCACCTCCCTTACCAAAATAAAATAAACCCAGTGTTTGGAAAGTTCCTTTCTTTTAGATATTAAACAATTATTACTAAACTTCTAATTCTCATAGCTGTTTATCTCCATACTGTCAAAGAACAAAAGACTGGAGAAGAAAATAAGAGCCAGTGGTTAAATCAGGAATATTTTATATGCATAAAGTCCATTATATAGTTGAAAATGTATAGTGATCTCAATGTAAGCTGTTTTCTCAGAGATTAAAGAAAGAACACTGCCTACCAAAGAGTATCTTTGATTCCAGCAGAGGACCAATAAATCCTTCCTTTTGACACTGTTTTTTAAAACTGTAATTCAAACTGAGCAAATTAATTGACATATTTCATCAAATATTTATGACGACTTCTTGTAGGTTTTTTGAAAGGGAAAGAAAATATAGAGGAACTGTTTGACTACTTGCTTTTTTAAAAAGTGGGTTTCTTTCTCGAAGCCTCCTATATTGATTATGAAGGGTGAATTAAGAAATTAATGCAAAATGTTTTCATCAATTAGTATTTTAAGACACTATGCTAGGAATGTTTATACAGCCTTGAATAGATTATTTCATTACATTTTTCCCATGTATTTAAAATTTCTGTTTGGGTAAAAAGAAAATCCCTGAAATATTTGAAGTCCCCTAGGTACCTGTAATATAAATATGGGAGCAACACATAATGATAAACCATGGCTCAGAGATGTTCAAGTGTTATGTAAAGAATGTGAGCACATAACACTTTTTTTTTAATTGAAAAAACAGCAATCAAAACCGCTTTCCTTTAAAGAAAGGCACTAGCAACATTATAACATCCCTGGGCAGCTTTCAATTCAGGGTCAAATTTCTATTCAGATAAGAAAAAACATTTCTGAAGTTAACTCCATCGTCCTCATTTGCTGTACTTTGGTCTCAAGTGTGCAGACTCACTTTTTGCAACCTTATGGTTGCAACAAAAATTGGAAGATATGTTTCAGGACCACAACTGCTTTGCTCTATGCATGCACTGTTTCGTGCCACATGATGTGCTAAGCTAAACATAGTTTGAGAGCCCCATGGCTGTGAAAGGAAGGATTTATATGAAGTCATGAATAGTTCCTTTCCCTGATAGTGTTGCCAGGGTACAGGAGTATTGCCCCTCTGCAGCACTCAGCAGAATACTTGCCTTGTTTCCCACTTCTCCAGGTTTTGTTCAGTGGTTTTCATGAGGATTTGGGGTGAGCCAGGGATGGAAAGGAAAATTCAATTATGCACTTAATGGAGGATGCGAACGGATAGAAAATTTGTGTTCTTTTTTTCTCTTAACTTTCAAAAATGTACTACATACGACAACATAAAGTTTGGAGAGGGAAATCTAGGTAAATACTTGACAAGCAGAAAACTTTGTTTTCTTGTACTATGATTAGGAAAAATTTGATAAAAGAATTTGGTAGCCCAATGTAAAAGTGCAGATAAATCCTAGCTGAGCTTATTTCGCGTTAATAAATTGTGCATGAGAGCTGACAGCTACATCTTGGTGTGAGGCATTGATGACCCCAAAATTAAGCAGAATGAGCTTTTCTGTCCACTTTCCCTCCAGATGCAAACTGTGACTAAATAAGCTTAAAAAGAAATCTTTGCTATATGCCACATGAGACTGGCTGAGATGAGGCTGTGTCTCCAGCAGCTGAATATGAGTTCCTCCACAGGCAGACATGTCTTCAGAAAATTGTCTCTTTCAGAACACAGATGTGGGTTGTAAATCACAGCTCAACCTTTGTTCTTAAAACAAAACAAAGAAGAAAAAAAAAGAGAAAGAGTAGAAATTCTGTGACAATGTTTGTTAGGGGAAAGCCCCCTGCACAGCACCCTGTCCCTCGTTTAATATCTGGTCGCAAGTTACCCCATTCCTTCTGCTTGGGCCTGTTTGCCTCTAGGGCTTGGAAGAATAATTGACTTACGTAGTATTTCACATGAGAAATTAACCCTTCCATATACCCTACTCCACACTTCTAAGGTAATATCACCCAAAGGAGTAAATGCTCCCTAAAGTAGTGTATGCAAAAGGGTATAAGGGAAGCCGTTTGGGGAATGTATTTTCTACAGTAACAGGCATTTAGGTAAGCACAAAACTGGGTAAATGTGTTAATAACACAACTTGGAGTATACTGTGAAACAAAAGATGTCTCTGTGAACTGACTGGAAAAAAACAGTGGAGCAGTGCAGACCTGTAATCATCACAGCTCACGCCACACACCGCTGATCATTGCCATGGCAACGGGTGGTGTTTCATGACATCACTGAAATCAAGGGGGGATAAGCAACAAGGGAGAACAGAAACCACACAATTTCTGGAAGGAAGAAATTTGTTTGAATATATCCAATGAGGTATCTACAATGCCATACAAACCAAAGGGCAAACGAAGCAGTGAAAAGAGCACAAGATGCATGTACAGAAATTTCCAGTGAATAAACCAGCCTCACGGTAACCTTACAATTTTTCCAGTGAAATTGCATTTGTGTTGAACATCTTCAGTGTCCTCTGATGTTTTTAAGAAATGTGATATGGGGAAATCTGAAAAAAAGAGCAAGGCTTTTTTTGATTTTACTCCAGGATGACACTGTTTATTCAATTGTTTCACACTAGGAATGCCTACAGCACTACCAAAGGGATGGGGGGAAAAAAAAGAAAGTGTGAGTTACACTTTTACAGTAGGAGACACGGTTTATGGAAATAGAGAACAAGCAAAAAGGCAGTGTGGGCAAATGGAGCCAAAATAGTGAAAATGAGACTGTGAGAGTCAGCTGGCATGACAACTCATTAGACCTGATGAGCATGACGTTCTTATAGAACTCAGCTTCATTGAAGTTTAAGTCTTTTCATTGATTTCCAGTGGTTTTGTATCTTCCTAAAAGAGTGAGTACTTCGACCTCCGAGACACGCAAGAAACAAAACATAGGAACTGATCCAAAACTCAGATTTCTCACATTACTGGTATCTTTCTCGTGTGCTTCAGGTCTAAAATATTTGAGTCATTCTAGAAATCTAATTTAAGGGGATTCTTGTTTTCAAGTTTTTTTCGCAAACCAATTTCTTTATTGAAGATTTCTTCTAGGTAGCTTTTTTCATTACTGATGGGTTTTTACATTGCTGTTTGCCGTCACATTTTTGCATGGTCTTGTTCCTTATATAAAAGGAGCTAGCAATTATCAATGACAGGGACAGTCAAAAAGAAAAAAACCTCAAGTCATTGAAACAAAAAAGTGGAACTACCTCAGGACGCTGGGTGTGGAAGAATTACTTTCAGTCACTAGTTTTCCCTTGGAGGAGGAAGTAGCGTTAGTTCAGACATAGAGCTGAATATTACCCCACGCAGATTTATGTGAATTCGCCATGCATTACTTTCTATATCATGATTGCTTCTACACCTTCTCCCATGATACAAAAAATATGTGTGCAATTAAGTCATTGAAATATTTATCAAATAAAAAGGAATAGAAAAGAAAACAGGTGATTAAGAGGTTTAAGAGTGTGCTTGGACATTTATATGAATAATAAAAATTATTCAGTAGTTATGTGTACATAAAAATTTCAAAATGTGTCAGATGTGGCACTTACTGAAGAAAAAGGCACAATTTTTCAGCAGGTACTCATGCTGCTAAGATTTTTTTAACACCTACTTGAATATATATGATCTAAATATAATTTTTATCAGTAGTACATGAAGAGTGCGAACTGTATGTAGAAAAATCACAGAATATATGATTGCCAAGGTATAAGAATACAAAAGTAATGATAAGCCTTTTAAATTAAGCTTCCTTATGAAAGCAGGTTTGGCATTACAGAGGGAGTACATTATAATCAACATGTGATGGAATGCTAATAAGATGGCATTCTTTTCACAGGTAGCTCAAGTGATCATTTGTTCTTGAGGTAATATAGTGATTAAGAAAAGACAATTGAAGGTATTAAATTTATTGTTTCTAGCTTTGGCATTAGAGAGGGAGTAATGGTCTGCTCTTACAAAAAAAAATAAAAGAGAAATTCTCATTTTTCTTAAAATACTTCTGGTATAAATTTTCTTAGGACTATGGTTCATGCTTAAAAAGGTTTACTTATTATAAATATTCACAAATAACGTAATACAAAGCTAATCCATTTTAATAATACCATTTAAGAATGATATTGTGCTTTCATTTCATATAGTTTAGGTCATGCCTTTGACAATTTTTTATGGAGCTAACAAAGCCTTTTTAATTCACTTGACATGTGTAAACTCTTCTCTTTGTGTGTCGCAACTTTAGTTACAGAGATCAGTTCTTTACAGAGAGAAGAAACTATAAAGCTGAAAATACAAAACCATGTTATAAATGATATTCCAAAATCATCTTAAATAATGTTATCACAACAGACATTCAAGGATCCTTATTTGCTTTATATTAAGTGAGTAAAATATCAAAGGTTGTGCAATTTCATTGTGAAGTCTGTTCAAAAATAAACTCATTTCCTTGGTATTTGTTCTCATTACTCTGTTACAGCATGCTATCAGGAAGTGTTATGTTTCTGCTCCTTTACAGGAGTTCTTGACTCTAGGCATATGTCAGGAAGCTATAGGCAATGTTTCTAAGAAACCTTAAAAGGTAAGCCTAATATGCCTAGCTATGTACAAATACATCAGTACAAAGTAGACAATGGTAAAAACCATAGCAATGAACTTTAATGAGGATTTCAGTAATAGTAAGTTGCTTACTGAGAAGAAATTACTAATATTAAAGTGGAAAGCTGGTGAACCATTGCTACTGTTTTACTTATATATTGGTAAGCCCTAGAAAAGTGTAGAGCTCTCTCACAGTGTTATGCACATACTAATCCTGCAACAAATAGTCCTACTGACTACAGTGTCACAGTTCACATGGTTAATACTTAGAAGGAATTCACTTTAATTCTGTAAAAACCTTGTAGGAGAGCTCCTGAACATTCAGTCCACATCTCCACACTCCCCACAGTAATGTCCACACTGTGCTGAAGTTCACTGAAAAAAATGAGAACAAAGTTGTTTACTAACTCTCAACAGTGAACTATTAAATTGCTGCAGCCTTTATATGGTTTGAATTGTAAAGAAAAATAAATTGAACAGGTATTAAGGTTATGCATTTGGAATTAATTCCTTAAAGGATCATGGAATTTCATTTTATTTTCTTTCTTTTGCCAAAATGTTGTGTTTCTGTAAAAAGCAAATCTGTAATTATTAAAGAGCTAAAAAACCCTTTCAAAAGAACTTTACAATGAAATTACCTGTAAAGAGTATCAATTTTGGCTGTGTTTTTTAAAATATATTTTGAGTTGCAAGTATATAAATCAAGATATTGCATAATAGCCCTAGACTTTTTTTTCTTTTTTTTTATTTTATTTCTTTTTTTTTTTTAGATTTTTTTTAATCTACTGATTTCAAAATTAGCCTGGGCAACTGGTCAGAGCCCTTGAAAATTATAAAACTGAAAAATAGAAAGAACAGTAAATTTTAACAAATATGAATTAATACTATATTTTTTTTGTTTTTCCTAACAAAACAGAATTCCAGAAGAAAAACATAGAATCCATAAAGTCAGTTGATTCTATTTTGGTTAGCATGAAAATATTGTTTACTAATATGCAGAGTACAAAACAGGATTTCAAGTGCTCTCAAGTTGAGCAGTTTTATTCCTGCACAGAAGAGATGGTTAAATATCAATTAGAACACAAAAGGCAACTAAATACATCTGTTGTAAAATGTCTCGCTCCCCAGTATTGCTTTCCTGCAATGCAGCTTTTAGTATTGCTTTTTAAGTGTCCCATCTGTCCTAAGAATTTGTTATAGACTTTTAAGGATCAAAACTGTGATACACAAGTCTGATGTTAATTGTTTAATATGAAAATATGTGAGAGTTAGGACTTTTAGGTCAAACAAGCTAAGAGAAAGTTCCTAAAAATTTTGGGAGGGCTTTTCCAGAAAAGAAGGTGACCTTTTTGTTTGTTTATTTTAGTTTATTTGATATTAATAATATGTGGTCCAAATTAATCTTACATTTCAAGTGCAACCAGTGATGCTCAGGTGAACTGAAAGGAATTTAAACATCATCAAGCCCAAGGCTTTAAAATCGTAGTGGGATTTTGAGAACAGATCTTTAGACAAAAGATCAGACTGATAAGTACCCAAAGAGGCCTCCTAGAAGACCTCTCTTCAAGTGCTGTCTTCATGATTTATAAAAAGATTTTTTTTAAAAAAAAAGCAGTGATTTAATGGTCTATGTATATTTGTAGAATGAATTCAGTGTGAATAGAATAGAAACAGAAAAATACATTTTCTCATACTGCTGAGAACGGAAATCATGGTTTGATTGTTAATCTGGCATAGTTAGCCTCAGGAATAAGTTGAATTATCATTAATAATATAGTTTACCCAGTATACTACAATTTAATATACTTTCAAAGACAAGATTATATGTTATTGTATTACAGCTGTGCCTTTCTCATCATTAAAGGCAAATGCCTGCAAGCATTTCACATCAGTCAGATGTTTGTGGACCACATTGTAAAACTTACTGTGCCGCTTTTTTTCCGCAGAGCTCAAACATACGTCTTGCTGTTTTGTCTATGATACAAGCTATACAGAAACAGTGTTTCATCTGATTAAATAAGCTGTAATAGTGTTTCTTTGTAAGAGGAGGTTTCATAGATAAAAATACTTCAGACTGTAATTTTGCTACATTTTCGACTGAAATGATTTAATAAGGTGCTCATAATAAATATTTTCTGCCATGCAGGACATATCTGAGGTATCAGAACATTCTACCTGACAAATTTATTCAAAGCTTTACTTCCCTAAGGCAGTTGCTTGGTTGTTGGTTTGTTGTTTTGTTTTTTTTTTTAATGTGAAAAAGGATAGTTTTCATTGAGAACTGGGCTGAAATCACAAACTCATTCAATAATGGTCACTACCCACCAAGAGACTAAGAAATTATCAGACCTGGGCTTGCCTAAGCAACAGTTAGTCAGCTTGTTACCCATACAGCGCATTTTTCATGTTTGTGAACAGGAAAATACTTGAAAAAAGGGAAAAGCTGCCTGTAAGGAGCTCCATGGGGGAAAAGAGGAGGACGGGGGAGAAAAACAGTAGTTTGGGCAGAAGAGATTTTAGAAGTGGTTTTTAGAAGTAGGCTGATTGCTTTTGAAGAATATGTGCAAGTAGAGCATCTGATGCCTCTAACAGGGTTTCCCCGGTGGTGTGGATGCTTTTATCTTTTAGATTAATTTAGAGCAGCTTAAACATTTTAAAGAGCCAAATATGAATCTAATGTGAAACAGAATTCTTATTATTTCAATTCACAAAAATTCCCAAACAGAAACAAAAAACAACCAAAAAACCAAACCCTCCCAAAAAAAACAAAAAAAGCAAACAAAAAAAACAAACCCAAACCTCCCACCCACCTCACTGTAGTTAAACTAATTTTCTTGCTGTGTTTATCTTAAAACTGAAGTTTTAATCATTCTGAAAGGGTTGTGAAGTCTTGTGTTTACGCACACTATGAATAGAAGTGGTATTTGTATTTACAAATTTCTCTGTGTAGTAGCATACAGCAAGCACATGGTGTGCCGCAGACTGACTATATCTAAGTAGAGTAAGTTGAGACTTCAGTAATGGCATAGTAATTTGCTTGCTTTTACTGCTACCTCATTCTCTCCAGCCCATGCTGTGTTTTCACATTTTACGCACACTCACTGAAAGAGAAATTATCTCTTATGGTATGTCTGCACTGAAATTAGATTCTGAGAGTTACCTCTGGATACAATCCCCATACCCATTACAAAGAATCATGTTAACTAATTTGAAAGCACAGGTTTATTTGGTCAGTATACTAAAACCATTTCTAAATGGAAATTTCCATATTGAAAATGTCAGACAGGAGATGTACAATAACCATATCAAAGCTTTTGGCATGGCATAATAAAGTTTCGCAGGGTCTGTATTTATAAAATGATGCCACAAAAAGAGAATGTATGAAGAGGACAAGGCTGCAGAAGGCACTCCAAAGGACAATTACTATTTCAGAAGATAAATTAAGAAAGGTACCTCCCTCTGTAGCTGTTAGCTTCAAAATCCTGTGTTTGATGATCTATCAGACAGAAATCTGAATCAATTTTTATCACTTGTCCATCTATTAATGTGTTCCCTACTGATTTTTAACTGAATATTTCCTCATCTGTCTGCCTAAACATAAATTTGTTGAAATGTACATTGATTTCTTTGTAAAAACAAGTAGAAGTACAAGCTGTTAATCCACCTTGTGTGACTTTTCCTGCCTTAAGAGCCAAATATTCCGTAGAACCCAATGCAAAGCCAGCATGAAAATACTTCCCCTCCTACAAAAAGATTGTATGTTTGGCAACAATAACCTACTTTGGAAGGAGTATTTCACTGGAAGTACTGAGTTTAACTATTTAAATATAGTAACAAACTACACAAAGGCATAGTTACTGCATGCATACATAGAATAGCTGTCTATGTAAGTGTAACATAACTATGTTTAGGTAAGTCTACTATCCCCCTTACCCTCCAACAAGGCAACATCACTTTACATACTGCTTTATGAAATTATGATCTTTCTGTCTCCTCTGTTTCCGTCTGAAAACAAAACCCAGAAGATCCGCATCAGGTAGGTGAAGTTAAAGAACATAGTAAATATGGGTCTAACAATTTACGTTAAAATTTCCAGTCAGCTTCCATGTTGTTTTTTCCATACTCAAAATTGCATGCAAATCCTTCCACAGTTCAATGTTTAGGCTTTGGCGAAAATGTATACAAATGTATCACCATGGGTTACATTGTCTTACTGTATTTATGTTGAGCCTATTTGCTTAACTCAGAAGTGTGCTTCTACTACATGTGTGGAATAGTTTTGTGCTTTGGTTACAGAACACAGTCATAAATACATACATTCCAAAAGCACTGTATTATAATAATAAAATAAGATGAGATGAAAACCATTTTTTTTAATCTTGAATCTGTGAGTTTGGGAAAAAACAACGTACACAAATACATAATGAAAGCTGCAATGCGAGTTGTCCGAAAATTTACCTGAGTACTAAAAATGTACTTGGCTAAAGGATATTTTTTCCTAGATTGAGAAAAATAGTTTATTATTTTTACTTTTATTTTATTGAAACTGGTGTTCAAACCCAAGGGTGATGTGAAAACTATTATCAGGAAATGTAATTCATTTAGAAAACTGAGCATAAAGATTAATATTCACTAACACTGTCAAAAAATAAGGTTTAAACAATGTTATGCCTTATTTTAGAACTTCAAGGTGGTTGCAGAAAGCCAGTTTTTAGATTTTGGGATTTGAAACATATCAACTGCAAAAATAATTATAAAGAGAATGCAGGTTGCTAAATTACAGTACGAATTCAAGGGGTATTCAGGGTATGCGATTCATCTATCAATCCTTTAAAAACAGGCAACTCATCCTTGCTAGCACTCTCTTGTTTAACCAGACGAAGCATCAAAGCGGTGGCTAAAAGGGTGGGAAATACGCAGGTCACCTTGGAAGGCTGCACTTTCTCTTGAAATTGAGCATGTTGACACAAAAGACAAAATATAATTCCCTGACTGCAGGGTAGGAAAACCCAGGAACAAGGGTTCAACAAGCTGTACACCTGGAGACTGCTGGGAGAAGTGGCACCAGAAACACAGCCAAATTACAGAGGTGATGAAAATACAAGAAGAAACTTTACCTGAAAGCTTAGAAGAGACTTCAGAGTTTGTTGTAATAATAAAAAAAAATTACATATGTTCTTGACAAAGAGTGAGCCTGAATGAAAAGAATTGTCTTTATTTGTATTCCAAATCATTTTGGTTAGTCTATTTGTAAAACTTTGGGGCTATTTTAGCTTTTGTTAAAACACAAACTTGTTTTACCAGCTTTATTATAAGGATAAAAGTCTACTCAGACCCATCTAAAACTTAGGCCAACTCAGGGCCTTGTCACATGGAGACAGCAGTTAAAGTTACCAGGCAACTGAGCCAAGTTTGGTCAGTCTGTTTGGGTGGCTACGAACGAATAAAATCAAGCAAGTGACCTCTTCCCTTTCCCTCTTCCAAAGCAAATGTCAAAACACAAAATCAGTATTCCCACTAAAATCTGTTTTGGCATTCACTGAGCATGACAAATGATATCCTATGACCTATAAATGTAAATTGCCAGACATTCTGGAGACGTAATAAAACCTTTTCAATCTTTCTAATTACTAGCATGACAATGAGTACAATTAATTTTCAATCTCAGTGACAGTCTTTAACACTCAAAGGGCTTGTTGTGATCCAGATTAGTCTAGTCTACTCTTGCATTTTACAGGAAACAGAACTTAATCTATTAATTTCATTATCAAATCCTTAATTTCTGATTTAGTTCCAACAAATGTTTTAGAAAAATATCTTGACTGAAAACAGCAAAACAACCATTATATTGCTGGGTAATTTGTTTTCATGCTTATTCTCTCTCACTATTATACTTTACAATTTAGAATTGAGACAAGAATTAGTGTGCTAGCAAAAGGAAAAAATCACGTAACTCTTCATCCTTCATTACATACAAATGTATTGCTTCACTATGTGTGGTCTACAGCTTGCTTAAGATAATAAGATGAAAACCGTGAGGCTGAAGTCCAAAACACAAAAAAGCCCCAACAACCAATAAACAAGAAAACCCAAAAGCCAACCAAACAAAATACTTCTGAAAAGTTCAGAGTACATAGTGACATTAGCTGAAGACCACCCTAGCTATTAGTCATCTCGCTGGCGGAAAGCTTTGCAAAGAAACATACAGAAGTAATTTCTGTCCATAAGCTGATGTGGGACCTAATGCAGCTCACTTCCAAAGGTGAAGAGATTTAAATATTTCTAAATTTAGAGTGAAAGGAGATGAAAGTATAGCCAATTAGAGGCTTTTGGTATGTAAATTATTTACAGTGCTTGAAATATCTTGCCTTATTCATATGTAATGTCAGAAACTACACAGATGATTAAAAAAAATCATCTCTATCAATGAAATATACTCCTAATTAAAAGTATACATGCGACAGAACATCTCTGTGACCATTATGGCCCTGAGGGCACTACCAGCCCTGACTGTCCTATCTGGTCAGGAGCAGCCAGCCTCACCAGTTCATCAGTCACCCCATGGCACTCAGTGGGGGTTCTTTTCCCCACAGGAGAGTCCTGTAGCAGGAGAGAGAATCCACCTCTGGTAAAAAATGGCTGACCTCCTTTTCTTCATTATGTCCCTGTTCTTTCACTAAGTAAGAAAGTGTGTAGTCTCCATGGCTGGAGACAATGATTGTTGTGGAAGTCCTGGATGATTCTGCCACAGTTCAAAGTTAATAGTCTTTCTTGGAATTTTTAGTCCCTGCCATTTTCCTCCACTCTTACCCTTGCACCAGATGAAAAAAACAAAACAAAAAATGGCACTTACATTGCCAACACACGAACAGATTCTCCTGTTATTTCATTTTCCCAAATATTCTGTCTTTCCCCACATCTCCCTCCAGAAGCAGAAATGGGCTTGTCATGCTTGACAAATGACTAACCATCCGTTTTAGTCCCTTCCTCCACCCCACTGTCCTGGGTTCAGCAGTAGCAGTCATTTTTTCTTAGTAGCTGATGCAGTGCTGTGGTTTTGGCTTTCGGCCTGGGAACAGCGCTGATAACACTGATGTTTTTAGCTGCTGCTCAGTAATATTTACTCTGACCAAGGACTTTCTGAGCCTCATGCTCTGCCAGGGAGGAGGGGAAGCCGGGAGGAAGCAGAGACAGGACACCTGACCCAAGCTGACCAAAGAGGTATTCCATACCACAACACCTCATGCCCAGTATATAAACTGGGGGCACTTACCTGGAAGGGCTAGATGACTGCTCGAGTTGGGCTGGGTATCAGTCAGCGGGTGGTGAGCGGTTGTATTCTCTTCTGTCCTGGGTTTAGCAGTAGCAGTCATTTTTTCTCCTTCTTGGTAGCTGGTGCAGTGCTGTGGTTTTGACTTTTGGCCTGGGAATGGTGCTGATAGCACCGATGTTTTTAGTTACTGCTCAAATGTTTGGCCTGGCCAAGGACTTTCTGAGCCTCATGCTCTGCCAGGGAGGAGGGGAACCTGGGAGGAAGCAGAGACAGGACACCTGACCCAAACTGACCAAAGAGGTGTTCCATACCACAGCACGTCATGCCCAGGATGTAACTGAGAGTTACCCAGAAGGGCTAGGACTGCGGGGCTGGACTAGGTATCGGTAGGTGTTCGGTCAGGTGGGGTGGGGTGTGTTATTGGTCAGTAAGTGGTGAGGTGATGTATTTTCTTCCATTGTTATTTCCTTTATCATTATTATTATTGTTGGTAGCAGCAGTGATTTGTGTTATACCTTAGTTACTGGACTGTTCTTATCTCAACCCATGGGAGTTGCATTCTTTTGATTCTCCTTCCCATCCCTCCAGGAGCAGGGAGAGGCCAAAAAGGAGGGGGAGTGAGAGAGCGACTGAGTGATTTATGTCTTACTTTGTTTAAACCATGACATCTTCCCTTGTTATTTATCTTATCATTATTATTATTGGTGGTAGCAGTAGTGGCTTTGTGTTATACCTTAGCTACTGGCCTGTTAGTATCTCAACCCATGGGAGTTACATTCTTTTGATTCTCCTCCCCATCCCTCCGGGGGTGGGGGGAGGAAGGCGGGGAGTGAGCGAGCGGCTGTGTGGTACTGAATTACTGGCTGGGTTTAAACCATGACACACACAAAAAAACAGAAAAAAAAGAAAGCCAAACCAGCAAACCAGAACTGCAACACAGAGAAGGAATGGCCTCATTCCCCGTTAACTGCATTTTGCTCCACAGTCCCAGACAAGCACTTTACTGTCTGTTGGCCATTCTTGCAGCAACATGTATTGCTGGCCAGGCCACTGCACTTACTATTAAGTGTTCACTGTTGTGTTAGTCTGCTGCATTGAGGAGGCCTTGAAACTATAGGGAAATGTCCAAGGGAGCATGATCCAGCTCTTTTCATGGAAACAACTGAAGACTAATGTTACTATCATAAAATAGATTTTGTTAATAGTACAGGTGCACATACCCTCATCGTACGGAATAAGACACACAGTACCTGCTCATTATGCAAAAATGCACAGCCTTCAAACTTCTGCACAGATACATGGTGAGCAGGAGACCTCTGAAAATATTGGGTATGTAGGTAGACAATTCAGTGTTTGAATTAAAACAGAATGCATCATGCGCCTCTTCAAAATTAGCTATGATGTTTTTTTTTTTTTCATCGGTAAGGAATCCCTCCATTTATTTGCATGCTAAATTTTGAAAGATATCCTGTCCTTCTTTTCAAATACTTTAGTGGGAGTTAAAATTCAGTGGGAGTTATAATTCACCCATGGGAGAGGAGAGAATCTGCAAGCCAAAGTAAACAATCTTCTCCAACTCATTTGTACAGTATTTGCGCATTCCTTTTTCATGTCATCCAAACACAGGATTAGGGATGAAACAAGAGCAAACAGCTAAAATGGTGCAGGAAATACATTTACTATCAATGGGCCAGACTCTTTTCATGTGTAAATCAGGTTAGTGCCAACCAGTCAAAGAAGCTGTACCAATTTGCAGCAAATGAATGTCTCACTTTATTCTAGGTTAGGAGCAAGGTCATTGATATCTTTTCAGGTTTGTATTTGAAATCAGACAGATAGGTATTTTTAAAAGCTTATTATGCATTAAAACCCTGGTCACATCCTTCTGTAGATGCTGTGCTATTAATGCACAATTCCAACAGGTTGTCTGTGCATTGGGATGAGGGATAATCAAAAGCACATGTCAACAATAAGGGACAACTCACTATTTCCAAGTGTAAAAGACAGACTATAAAACCAAAATGTTCTTTTCTTTCCTTGTATGATCACAAGTCTTGTATAGCCATTACATAACAAAAGCAAATCAAACTTTTACAGCTGCATTTCTAAAATGAAGAGCAGAAAAACTGATATGGTTCCTTTTGATCCTGAGGATCATAAGAGGGAGGGGTACGGAACTTCTGCATCTTCAGTTAGCATAGTGTCTTTTTCCTTAAAGTCCTGTTTTTAAAAATATCTAGCAATCAGACCCAGACTGCTCAACTTTCTCCACAGTGCTTGAAAAACCCAAACTGAGAAAGACTGTATTTAATATGTATCATAATGGCATTTCACAGATCTTCCACAGCAATTAAGCACCTAACTACCCTTAAACGTCTGTGGTTGAAAAGCTTGAGAAAAATGTAACCAGAAAAAGAACCTCAAGTAAACAGATAATGGCAGGACAAAAAGCACAGACTGAAGGTATTCACATATACATGATTATGAATAAATTACACCAGCACAATCCAGTGTAGAGCACATAATGGCACTCTTCTTCATAGCTGGAAGCTTGGCAAGAAATAAACAGTTTCACTAATTGATGTCCTTCAGATACCTTCTTTGTACTAGGTGAATTCAACTCAGTATAATTTCTTGAAAAACAGAACTAAAACATACAAAAGTAATATCCAAGTAGTTGTAAACTAGATAGTAAAGTGTTAATTGTACTTTTCTTCTTGTAGAGGCACTCTGCCCATATATACAGTTTCTCCACAGGTCTAGGCTGCTCTTTTAACAGGTAACTAAACCATGTCTATAGTGTGTGCCGTGTCATTCATGTGCTGGATAATACCCTGTAAGAATAAAACTCTTGGTCTGTGTGGTTGGGATATTTCATCTCAACTCTCTAACATCATCTAAACAAGTCTTCACAGTCTTCAGCCTTGTAACACAACAGACTGTATTTAATGGTAGCCTGCACAGAGTTTTCTTCTGATATGACACTGCTCAGTTTTAGTGTTTGCCACCAGAATTTGCCAGTTTTCCCATAACTATCTACTGTCTATAGTCTTTTCTATATTTTATTGATCCAACTCTTTGTTCCAGGGAATTTCCACTCTGTTTTCAGGGCCATCTTCTACACTCTAGGTCTTCTTATTTTTCCATCACCCAAACAATTTTATTTATTTTTAAAGTGGAATCAGTTATTTCTATTTTCACATACATAAATAGTAAACACATGCATATTCTCACCTAATCTATTGATCTGCTACTTTGTCGTCTTCTTCTAAAATTTTGCTTTTACATTTAAATTATAGTTATTCTTTTGGTTTGTTTTACTCTAACCCAACAATTTGGAGTACATAACCTTTTATGAGTTCAGACTTTGCTACAGGGAAATAGCACACAGTTGTCACCAGGACAATTTTTGCTTATGCAATTCTCAGTAATATTTTTTTGGGGGGTGTGAAAATTAGAATGAGGATAGACAGAAATATGACATTTATATTTTATGATGATACAACAAAGTATATGGTACGTCTTCTTTCCTTGATTCTACCATCTTTACTGAGAACAACACAGACTGGCATGCTTGAGTTTCAAAAATATTTCTTCTGCTTGTGGAAAAGGGTATTCACATCACCTTTTCTTAGTGAGGTAAGCTGATAGCTGTAAGTTCCAGTTCAGGTTTCAGCAAGTTGCATAAAAAATTCTCAGTGCGCTGTGTTGAGAGCACACTTCTAAGTATGCCTCCTATAAGACTCATACCTCTATTGCCAAAGAACAGATGGGTAGTAAACTGAAACACAAAGTACTCTGGGCAGCTTATTCAGTTCTAAATAAAGTTTTTATTTTATCATACAGTTAGAAAATAATTATGAAAAGATTGGCCTGTATGTTTTTCTTACATTAGTAGCTGCATCTTAAAAATGTCAATAGAATGATTACTGAAATTGAAACTCAGGCCAACTTATTTAATGCAGTTAACATTGGAATACTTAGGACAATTATGTGATCAAATAAGAAAAGACGTCATTTTATCTCAAACAGTACTAAATTAAAGACTGTTGCATTGTATATCCTAATATCAATGAAGTAAATACACTGAGTCTTTTCACAACAGCAGAAGTTAGTAATTCATGACGCACATGGGAAAGAGTAAATTTTAGAAAATGTTTTTGTTTTAGACAAGTGCACTGTTATTTAGTATGTGAGAGAAGAATTTAATAGAGGAGAGAACAGACGTAACTTCTTATTTCTCTGTTAAATCATGTTAGCAGTTATTTACAAAAAAATAAATCCTGTAATACACTACCAAGAGATTTGTAACTTGCTTATTGGACACAATAAAAGAACATAATTTGTCCTTCAAGCTAGAAAATAAATCTGGTGACAGGGGGCATCCCAGACTAAACTGTAGTCACTTGCTTTCACCATCAACTTCCTTTTCTGAATAAATAAATAGTGTGTTTCTTTCTTTTTTTTTTAAATATTATTATATGTTAGTTGCCTGAAAGAATAATTCAGAATTAATTTTCAGAATAGAGCACTAAAAATAATAAAGTCTGATTTAAGGTAAATTATGTTCATCTCTGACTGCTGATTGATCAGACTGAAATCTTATTTGGGTTTGAGTTAGAGATGATACCACCCTCCCCTAAGGAGAACATAAAAGTGAACTGCGCACAGTCAAAATGCTGTAAATCAAGGGAGATCAGGTGCATATGGAGTGACTAAGATGGACAGAGAAAAGGTCCAACCCTTAAAAGTTAACTGATTCCTACGGAATACAGTATATTTTTAGCCTGAAAAATGCCCAGTTGCTAATATTGTTAGGGTTGCTTTACAATGCAACAGAGTAGTACTGGCAGTATTATATGGGATTTTGTTGACGCTACCTCATCTTCTTCTTAGAATAAAAATGATGTTTCTGGTTATGGTAATTAAAATTTCATTTGTACTGTAATTAAACATACAGATTAGAGTGGGTACTTTTCCTGCTGGATTAGATGAAGTATTCAAACACTGCAAGAAGCAATGATTGACTTCCATCTTTTCTCTCATTGTTAAATGTTAAATGCTGGCATCAAGGGGAAACAAATCAATCAACAAACAGGCTTTAGGTAAACTGCTGTACAAGAAACATGGGCTGCCTTTCCAGGGCTGCAGCAGGTGAAAGATGGAGAGGGAGAGAAGATATAGGCCGAAGTGGTAAATTGAGATTATTGAAACTGATTCAGGAGACAATTCAGATAAAAGCAACTTCATGTATATTTGTATCAGAACTGTTAACTGGACATATATCGATTAGGTCCAACAACAGAAAGTTACAGACTTACTAGACTTAGTCTGTCAAGGAATTAATCTGAAATGACATATGACATGATTGTGAAAGTCTGAGCTGAGTTACAGGGAAGATTTCAGTATCCCAGTTGGTTATAGAGACATAAAAATGTAAAAATCCTGGCTTGATTTGGAGCTGAACACATCATTCTGACTTACAAAGAGCAACAGAAAATGGTGCAGATTGTGTCTAAGACTTTAATGTGCACTGAACCCTATATGTTGCTGAAGAAAAATCATAGAGGTGAATTAATTTCCTTAGACTAGAAGTGGTGACTTCTTCCACACTGTTGCCTAGTTTCACAGGGAGTTTGCAAATAAAATACCATGAGACTGGACATAAGAGGCAGTGCAGTCCAACATGTGAAGTCCTTGGCAGCAGTTAAGTGACAGTTCCTTGGTGCCATCGAGGTAGTCATGAGTTTGTCCATTTATACATATGCATAACATTATCTAAAGGATCTTTTCTGATGACACTTCAAGTATGTTTTGGCAATGCAGTCCATTATCATAAAACAGATGCATATTTTCTTACACAGCACAGGACTGCATGAAGTAAAGAGCTCAGATCCAAAAGCAGAATAATTTTATTCAGTCCACACTGATAAAGCTGTGCTGCTTCTATCCCCAGAGCCAGCTTTCTGGTGCTTGCTTCAGGATCTCTTATCCACATCATGCTGTATAATATAAGCATGCTCCTGACTGTTGAGGAAAGTTAGATGACAGAGAAGAAGAAGGATTGAGAAGTTATGTTTTGAATTTGATGCTCATCTCTATGGATGGATCTAGTCAAGTGAACAGATTTTTGCCTGGCATGACATGCATTGTCCCAAAGTGCTCACAAATTTGGAAATCACCTGATGTTTCATGTAGTCTTTTAATTTCTTCACGCGATAGAAAATGTAAAGACTGATTGCTAGCCTTGTTTTGACAGTAATTTCACTATCATTAAAAATGCAGGTGCTTTCTCTTCTGCAATGTACATTTTTTAGCAGTCATCAACAAAAAAAAAAATAAGACCCAGGAATACTATTTTTCACTCAGACTGGGTCTCTCACATCCACCTATCTGGGGCATTTTCTACTACTGTTATCAATTACAAAGAAAGGCTACTTAAAACAAACACTATTGCTTTTAAAGCAATGTACTTAGACCTGGTGTGTTAGTGGGAATCCCTATTTATGGGATTATGACAAAATTAGGGAAACATTAGCCTACCCAGAAAACTGAATTGCTATTTCTAGAGAAGTAAAGGCCTAGTTTGATGTCATAAGAGTTCCCATTTCCATATAAACTAAACTGTATAATAAATACATAGAAGCTAATATGCTAAACACTCTGAACAAAACCCTGAACAAAACGCTGAACGTCTAGTGTGCGTAACAGGAAACCATCGTGCATTTATCACATTTTGACTGTCAAGGGGTGCTGAATAAAAAAAAAAAAGTGCTTAGAATAAGTAAGAAATGACAAACACACAGTTAAACAACATATTTGATTTTAAGTAGAAACAAAATTGATGTATATCTAACTAGTTTTTTCAAGGCAAGGTTGGACGAGGCCTTGGGTGATATGATTTAGCGTAAGGTGTCCCTGCCCACGGCAGGAGGGTTGGAACGAAATGATCTTAAGGTCCTTTCCACCCCTAACGATTCTATGATTCTATGAAAGAAAAGCTTCCCATTGAAACTCCATTGAGGTTTTCATTAAATAAAAGGTTTTTCATCAGGCAGTAATCCAGACCTAATGTTAAAAGCATCCATGCAAGTTTCTTTGCAGTAAGTTCAAAACTTATAAATCAACTGCAAAACATTTTATCCTAGAATATTTGAAACAATGTTGTTACTTTTTAGAATTTTCTAGTATGACAAAAAGAACACAAAGTTCTGAAATACTAATTTCGGGATTTTTGCGTTTGGGTTGGTTTTTTTTCATTGCTAGGAAGCTCACTGCACCCTTATACATTCTTAAAATTTTATATAGACATTTTCTCTCAATTCAGGGAGTGTATCCCATCTTTTTTTCTTTTTCTCTTTTTTTCTTTATAATTTGTAATGTATTTATTTACATTTAATCCATCATTTTTTAATTGTTTTCTTCTCCTTTGCTAAAAAAATGAAAAAAGGAGATCTTGAAAATTGCAAAAAACCCCATGTCCTAAACCAAAATAGGTTACATTAATGAAGAATGTCCTGAAGCACAAAGGTTCAGAAAAAAAAATGAGACTTTGACTTCAAACATATAGAAACTATCATTAGAAAAGCTGTCTATCACCAAAGAGCTCAACTGCTCTGGATACACAGATCAGGATACAGTCAGAAAAGCCGTTCAGTGTCCCTAGAAATGCTGGTAACAGTTTCAGCTTTCATACATGAAGAGCATATTTAATGGTTCTCCGCTATATGAACAAAACTGAGCAGAGTGTTCTGTGCCCACCCCTGGCTTCCATTAAGACAGGCATGGCAGAATACAGGGAAATAAGATGTTTTGTCAATATCATGAGGCATAATAGTGCAATTTTTAAAATATGCATAAACTTAAACCCCAAATTATATTGCATCAATAATAAGGCCATTGCAGAAAAAATACATTTCAGAAAGTACAGTCAGTTAAGTGCAGGTTTATAAGACAGCAATAACTGCCTCAACAGCAAAGTTATACTTTTATGAACATGCTTGAACTATTCTGCTTTAAATGCTAAGTGAGGCTGATTAATGTAGATAAACACAAATGAGTGTTGTCAATGCAACTGATCCACAGCACAGTAAAACATTTCAGAGGGCATAGCTACAACAGTATGGGAATTGCTAAAACTGACAGAACTTTGTTTTCTGGAATCTGAGCTTCTCAGCTATGACAAGGATGTATACAGTAACAGCATTTATTTTATCCCAGCCTTCTGAATGTACTGGTGGTCTTTTCCCTACTCAAAAGGAAACGGGAGATTGCTGATTGTCCTGGTCTTTTGATGAGTACAATCCAGCAGGGTGCTGCAGTTTCAGTTTCCTATGGGGAATGGGTCTATGCCAGCTGCAAATCATCTATGCTGCATGGCCAAAAAGACTAGTGAAGATAATGGCATCTTTATCTCAGTTTGGTAACTGTTTTTCCATATCTAACCAACATCACCTTGAGCTGTCACAAATTAGTTTTGCTCCCTTACATCTTACTAAAATTCAGATACACATTAAAATAAGGGTGGCAGTTTTGGTGGATTGTTAAAATAGAGATCAATGTAGGACTATATTTTCATCCTCTGAGAAACTTTTTAGTATGTACCTGTTTTAAACTTTTTATATGTAAATGTTCATCGTGACATGAAATAAAGTCAGACTTTGAGGAACAGAAAATGAGAAAGTCTTCCAATACTATCAAAGGCACAATATTTGTCCTCTGACACCTATGCAGAGTACCCAATGAGGAAGGTATGTAGGCTGCTTACTCTGTTTGGACAGATCCAGGCACTCTAGGTTAGGACTGCAAACTTCATACTCAGATTAGCTATCAAAAATCAGCAAGGCAAAATTAGTTCAGGAGGTTTATCTGGATTTAGTTCTTAATTGACCATATTTAACTTAAAATTGTAGACTTCAGAAAACATGTTTTTCTAAACATGCTTTCCTCCTTGGATACCCCACTGTTCTGAAAGACAAGGATGGGGTAACGGCTCAGTTCCTCCATCCCTAGGGTAAACAGCCAGTTGAATATGAGCTGGCAGTGTGCCCAGTTAGCCTAGAAGGCCAATGACATCCCGGCTTGTATCAGAAATAGTGTGGCCAGCAGGACTAGGGAAGTGGTTGTCACTTTGTATTTGGCACTGGTAAGACCACACCTCAAATCCTGGGTTCAGTTCTGGACCTCTAACTACAAGAAAGACATAGAGCTTCTGGAGCAGGTCCATAAAAGGGTAACAAAGCTGTTAAAGGATCCACAGAACAAGTCTTATGTGGCGTGGCTGAGGGAACTGGGGCTGTTTAGTCTGGAGAAAAGGAGGCTCAGGGAAGACCTTATAGCTCTCTACAACTACCTGAAAGGAGGTTGTAGTGAGGTGGGGATTGATCTCATCCCCTGAGTAATAAGCAATAGAACAATAGGAGATGGATTAAAGTTGTGCCAGGGGTGATTTAGATTGGATATTTTGAAAAAAATTATTTACCAAAATGATTGTCAAGCTTTGGAACAGTCTGCACAGGGAAGTGGTTGAGACGCCATCCCCGCAGGTATTTAAAAGATGTGTGCTTAGGAACACGGTTTATTGGCAGTGATAGGTTTATAGCTGGACACGATGATCTCAAGCTTCTTTTCCAACCTAAATAATTCCTTGATTGGAAGTATCTATCACATTGCTAAAGGAAACACTCTGACCTGACTGCAGCCAGACACCATCAAAAAGCACACAAATCATAGCTTTTCCCAGCACATGTGTACTTACAGAGAGCCTGATAGCTGGCAGAGAATATTCCTCACTAAAGAACACAATGATGACAGAGTTTTCACAGAAGTGTTTGCATCATTCAGTGCTTTCATTCTTCTCTCTTCAATGTTATGTTAATGATATAGACTTGACCCTGCAGCCCTTCCTCACTCAAAACTCCCACTAGCTTTAATCAAAGAAAGTAGTCACTAGAAGATGGGCTTATATAGTGGTAAAATCTATTCACAGTTCTGCCATTTTTAACCATCCTTAAAGAGTATCCAGCTCACTTGGCATAGAAAAAAGCAGTATCTGATAAATGTCAAGGACCCCACTATGGTATATTTTTTTTTTGTTGTCCAAGTTAAGGAAAGCAATGTGATATGTCCTACAGTATTTTATTACACTGCCTTAGGAAATCCTCAGCATTTCCAAGATGGACAGGAAATATACATTTTATACATCACAAGACAAAAAGATTCAAACCCCCACAGCTAGCGGAATGATAACATTGCCATGATTACTACTAAATATTCAAAGGATAATTACTTATTGGCATTTTTAAATTCAGAGTACCACATGACACTGAACAGAAGTTTACAAAGGTTTCTAAGCGGTTTGTAAGTGATTTTGAGACAGTTTTTATCAAAAGAATATCAAGAAAGAATAGTAAAAACACAGCTGACTAATAAAAAGAAAAAACCCAAACCCACAAAAGTTCCTAAGGAAATCAGCAGGACTTGCAAAAAAATCCCCATGTATTCTGTAGAAATTTAGCTGAGGTAAAAATATGGGTGTGTGGGAATAAACTTGTCATTAATAAGAGATTTTTTTAAAATAAATTATTAAAATGAAAAGCATGGGTGTATGTTAAAGCATGGATATAGCCTTTGTGGGAAAAAAAAACAACCAAACAAGCAAAACCAAACCACCACTAACAAAACAACCTCCCCCAAACAACCGGTACATGTAATAAAGCCAAACCCCTAAAACAACTTCACAAACTTCTCCAATAGAAATCTGGACGAGTTAGAACACATATCCTCTGAAATTGCTGCCAAAAGTGCTATTTTTATTCCCTTTTATAAAACAGGATTACTATAGCCAGATTCCTAATCCCAAAACAAACTTTCCAAGAAAGTGTAAATAAGTATGGCCATTATTTGCATGTTTATATACAGTATCTGCTACTTGCATTGCCATTTTAGCCAGAGGATTAAGGTCATCTATACGGAAATATGCCAGATTTTATTTCATATAATCGGTCTGATGACGAAATCAGCTGAGTTGCACAAAAAATCTTTCATTCATCCTAGGCAAAATTCTCTTAAAAGAGAATCAAAGTCACCAGTCCTGTAATTAAACACAAAGATAAAAAACTGTCAGTGGAGTAAATCCTATTGATTAGTCACCATTTCTCTTTGTTTCTGTAAATCTGTAATAACAGCAGTAGATTTTCCCACAAAAGCATGGATAACTAGCAGTTGACTCTACAGTGCTTTGAAAATGTAAAGTAAATGAAAGTAAATTGTGAAAGGAACAGATTATTTTGCTCCACTGCCCAGGGAATTACCCTTTCCCACTGACAAACCCCAAACCTCCACAGATCCTTTTCACTAGGTAGTTGCACATTCATTCAGCAACAAATTGGCAAATGGAAGGACAACAATTTGAGGAATTTTTGGAAATTAGGAAAATAAAGCATTCCGCAAATATTATCCTTTTATTTTTATGTGCGACTGGTGGCAAAGCTGTTTTACACAGTAAGAATCTTTATTCCTTCGAGTTTCATATTGTCCAAAACACAATCAAGATTAAGATTTTACAGATTGAAAAAGTAAGGTCATAAGGAAAGGGAAAATATATTGGGTAGTTTGACAAAAGGACAGACTAAAGAAATAATCAGATGTATAATGCCTCAGGAAAAAAAAAAGTAAAGCTTTCTTAAATGGATCTTCAGTCCAAGGTTAGTAAAAATACCACAGTGAAGCACCCTGAGAATGAGATTTCTGATGGAACCTGTTCGTTTCCTTAAAATGTATTTAAAATGCAAACTTGAATATTTATTCCAACTTATTATTTAATGGATAATATTTTTATTAGTTCATTGTTTCTGTAATGCCATCTTCCTTTTCTGATCTAAAAAATCTCCCTTTTAAATTCCAATTAGAAGTATACTCTTCAAGCAGAAATCATAAGGACTGGTATTGTCAAATGTGTCAAACTTAACTTTTCTTCTCACAACATACTCTACCCAGTTTTTCTCATGTGCTACTGAAATTATAGAATCATAGAATAGTTAGGGTTGGAAAGGACCTGAAGATCATCTAGTTCCAACCCCCCTGGCATGGGCAGGGACACCTCACACTAAACCATGTCACCCAAGGTTCTGTCCAACCTGGCCTTGAACACCGCCAGGGATGGAGCATTCACAACTTCCTGGGCAACCTGTTCCAGTGCCTCACCACCCTCACAATAAAGAACTTCTTCCTTATATCCAATCTAAACTTCCCCCATTTAATTTTTAACCCATTACCCCTTGTCCTATCAGTAGAGCCTCTGATGAACAGTCCTCCCCAGCATCCCTATAGCCCCGGCTCAGATAGGAAGGCTGCTATGAAGTCCCCATGCAGCCCCATGTCTTCTCCAAGCTGGACAGCCCCAACTTTCTCAGCCTATCTTCATATGGGAGATGCTCCAGTCCCCTGATCATACTCGTGGCCCTCCTCTGGACTTGTTCCAACAGTTCCATGTCCTTTTTATGTTGAGGACACCAGAACTGCATGTTGATTCTTTCTTCCACTTCAGCAATGCAGAACCTTTACTGCCAATTTAACATGTTTTTTCCTAAGAAGTATTCTTGCTTTTGCTGAAATTTTGTCTCTGGTTTTGTGGAAAGCTCTTTGTAAACTCATAAATAAATGGACAACCAATTTGGCATTCACAGTGAAAAACTTTCAAAACCTCATTTTTTTTACAGAGGTACACAGCTAGTGCTTCATGAATGCTCACTCTTAGAACATTCATGAATATCTTCATTGCTTTATGTTTTCTGTTTTCTTTTTAAAACTATATATGGTTCAAAAGAAAGAAATTTTTTTTTTTTTTTTTTTTTATGTCCAGCATAGCTTTAAATGATTTCTGAGGTGGACTCATGCATCAGCAGCAAATACTGAATAATATCCTTAAATTCAAACATCAATAGATACACAGTTTATTTAATGCCTAGGTAGATAATTTCTAAGGGCAGCGCATGTTGGAAGATTTGAAAATAATAATAATAATTAGAAAAAAGAAAATGTTGAACAACACTAGGTTTCACTTGTATATAGTTGCTTTTGCTGTTCTTGCCACAGGCCAATCCTGAAGAGGCTCCTTTCCAGTGATGCACTGAATAATGCACAAAGTGCTCTGAGATGAAAGGTGTTATATAAATTCAACAACATTAAAAGGCATTATTGCCAAACTACTTTTTAAAAGCCAGATGGTGTTACCTCTCCTCACTTGGCATGTCATTCAAATTAACCCAGCTTTTACCCTTTCATGTGCTTCTGCTGTTGGAAAAATCCGTATTATAGTTCATGAGAGCTGACAAATCGTTGAAACGCTATAAATGAGGTCTCGTATTTCATTCCTTTACCCTAAAGCAGGGTATTCTTGACTGGTACTGCTATCCAACTCTTTCCAAAGGTCTTGAATGATGGAGAATTAGCAGTCTTTGCAGACATGGCTTTATTTTCTTTTCGTTCTCTTTCTGTTAGTACTTCCTGCTATGTGAATTGAAGTGTGCTTGCTGTAATATAAAGCTACTATTTGTGCTCCTAATGAAGTCTGCTAAGTAGGTACAAATTTTAAGTGGACAATTTGTATGATACCACTACATTTCTTTCTCTAGTTTGCTGTTATTAAAAATACATTAAAGTGTTCAGCAAAGAAATGAAATACTCTGGAGTCCTCTCTTCTAAATTGAGGTCCATTTTAAAGTTTATTAATCCCATGTATAGATAACACAGGATTTTCAAAGTCTGGAGACCTCTCTCTGTGATTCTCTTTTGCCAGAGGTGAAGACTTCCTTTTTATTGCTTTTTGGAACAAGTGGTAACATTTGTTGGTTTACAGAGTTGCCACACCAAAGAAAAGTATCATATTGTTCTCAAATTACCTCAAATCACAACTGGCACCCCTCAGTGAAGAATATATCTGGACACTGCATGCTTTACTAATGCATTAAGAGCATACACAATGGAAAAAAAAATCCAAACTTGTAGAGTTTATGGCTATCTCCTGATGATCCCTGGCATACCTATGACAGCTAGCAACTCTTGTGCTCATGGTGAGTGATCACCAGCTTCCTCTTCCAAGCCATCCCACAGGATCCTATTGCCTGGTACTGCCCAGCTGTGAGCCCAGCTTCCCCTTGCATGCCCACACAGTAGGGAAGCAGCAAGTACCACTGGCTCCTGCTCTGCACTGAAGTGTCTGGAGGTGTCACTCAGGGGCCCAGGGGAGCTTTCTAGGACTGTTTCCTGCCTGAACACCTACAGGGCTATCAGGAGCTTGTCCCCTGCTCCATTTGAATCCAGAATTGCTTGCCCTTCAGTAATAACAAACCAAAGGCCTTAGAAAAGGGTAGGGTGGGAGATGGGGAGGTGAGGAAAGAGCCCAAGCATCTTTTGTTGATAAGTTTGTGGATATTTGAAGATCTTAAAAAGATTTACAAGCTTCAGATCGTATTTTATATATTTATTTAGAGGAATGCTTTCTGATTTGTAACATGTTACCATGCTCTGCAGAAAATGGCTGCAGGTCTAACCTGAGAATGTTCTTCCCTTCTAGTTATTTTCAAATATCAATAAATATTTTATGTTCCATATAAAATAGTAGCACTTTTCAAACCACTTTGAAATTAACAGGCATTTGAGTTACTCAGTTGGGCTTTTTTTTTTTTTTTTTCCCCATGTAATTTTAAGCTTTTATTTTGGCAGTCGATAAAATCTTAAAAGATTCGGGTTGGGAAGGTTACATTGTCTTTAATCAGTAAGGCTAAAAAACCCCTTAATGTCCCAAAATTGAGACATTACTCCTATCAGAGAAATAAAATAGAAGAATAATGATCCAGGTACCGACATCGAGAAGTTTCCTAATTTTATATTGTAGATGGGCAGCTTGTGAAGATAAATGTAGACACTAAGAAAGAGGAAAAACAGAATTATGGCAGCAGTGCTTTGATTCCTTTAAAAAGTGATCTTGCAAGAGCATGAAGTGCTAAAGTACATAATTTATGTCTAATTTGCATTTTTAGTTCATAGATTTAGCTATGCGGCACCTGTGTGTGTGCATGCATAAAGAGTTCTCATTTATGTTATTACACTTTATGTTATTAGTGATGTAACTATAACTTAAACTTCTCAAATGGAACATGAACATAGGGAAATACATTGCTTAATAGGCAGGAAATCAGTGTGCCGGAGTCCAATACTCCCTGACCAGGTTAATTTAGATATTCTATGAGTGGAGGGTGTAATGTTGAATATTACATTTATTTGAAGACAGTTGATGTTAAATGGGATTTATGATTTAGCAGAATGATGATACAAAATATACTGAAACCATAATACAATTGTAAGTTGCACTTGGCAAAACATTGCCATTGCATTACATAGTTCAATCACTATACCAATGTGGTCCCAATTGCTGGTGTCTATAATATGCTTATGATCATGCTGGATGTCCTCAGTTACTGGGAAGGAAAAAGCCAGCTCATGCTTATTGCTCTCTTTGAAATACTTTTGTTAGGTAATTGTTTTTTATAGCCTGTGTTGGGCTAAACCACACATTCAGTTCCCCTGTGCTGATCTGCCTAACTCAAGGAGACATCCAGAGTCCTTTAATGAACTCAGAATCATTTGCACCACTGAACTGTTGATAGCTGTTTATCTAAAACAAAGGCCAGCCTCTGGTCCCCATTATGCTGAGATACAGACAGCTCCTCTGCAACTGCAGTGGTCAGTCACACTCTGCACTATTCTCTGAGCTTCATGGACACATCCTCCTTGTCAGTCTCGTCTGAACATCCTCCCTGTCCACCTCATCTGAGCCTTCTTCCACTTCAGGAATTACTGGTCAGTGACACAGTGACATAAAGAATCCTGTTTACCAGTAATATTTTTTACTCTGAAAATCAGAAATCTCATCTTTCAACATATATTCTCCCTTCTGAGCTTAATATTTTTGGATTACAGATCAAGAATAAGTCGATCAAATGTTTCCAGATAAAAATTCGAAAGACTGATTAAAGAAGATAGATATCACATGAACTGCCTTGTCATGTGTCCATTAAAATCTTGTTTAAATGATGAGCTGGTCTAGAGCTTGATCTTTATTTTATCTATTAGTTCCAGGATTTTTTCTTTTTTTTTTTTTTTCTTCTTTTTACTACTATTTACAAAACAGTCTTTACTAAGAGCCAAATCCTAAGGTTATCAGATACTTTTTGAAAAGGATTGGCTAAGAAATCTCTATAAAAGCTGTGAGGCACATTCTGTGAATGGTAACTTATCCCTTACAAATATCACTGGTACAGTTAAAAATACATTGAACATTCACACAGGTTAGTTTTTACCCTTTTACAGAAAATCTGCATTAGAATCAGTGTGCTACTGCAAGGCTGTTTAATTCCAAGAATCTGAGGATAATGTCTAACTGACTGTTGTAGAATATGAAAGGTCAACTCCATCTACTCTGCCCTATATGAAAAGAGGTTTCCCTCTCTCAGTCACCACCCATAGATTTTTCAATGTTTTGTCTTTTTTTTTGCTTAGCCTAGCTTATATATTCATCCCATAAATCCTAACAGTCAGAAATCAATGCTCATGTTTCAGTTTTGAAACTGAAGATTTCATGTTCAGGATCTGGACAAATAATTCGTTGCATTATTTACATCATCCAAAACTGGCCTAAATACACATGTGCATAAACACTTGTACATATTGATTACAAGTACATTAGGAGTGAAAAGACAGGTTCAGTGTGGAGAGTATAACAATTATGTAGTGCCAGAACTGACCTCTGCCTCAATATCTTTTTAGCTGCAACTGTTGTTCTTTATCCTTGCCCTTCATAAAATATCCACACAATGTCAGAGAAAGTTCTGTCCAGATATGATGAAAATATATTTTAAATATATTTTAAATATCTTAAAGAAATTCACTTTTTTCTTTTATTCTCACAGTTCAGCAGCTTCTTTGGCTTCATGCATCTATCCTCACCCCCGCCCCCAAATTCATGTCATTGTGTCAGGTCTGAGACAAAGAAAGAGAAGCATATCTAAATACATGGATGTCAAGGGAGTGATTTACCTAGCAACAGTAACTATGTGAAAGTTTTTCAGAAACATCTTCCTGTGCATGTGATGGTACCTTAATGGCTTGGATTTTAAAGTATTGAAGAAATGGCCAGGAGGATTCTAGGCACACTAAGTGCCAAATGACATGCAATACACATACATTCTGGGAAATATAATGCCATCAGTGCACAAGGGAATTTATGCACATCCTTTCCATTAATACTGCAAGCATTTTTGCTCATAAATCCATAGTTAGAAAAACATTATTTTACCCTGTGCTACGTTAGCTGTAACAAATATGTGAACAGAGGAAACATGCTAGGATAAATGTTCTGAGATGTAATAGCCATCATTTTTTAAAAGCAAACAACTGCATAAAGAATTATCTGAACAATTACGACAATAACCCTGAGACCAAGAAAAGACAAAAAGCTGAGATGGCACTGTGATATATAACTGTCTATTGCTGTGTTAGTAATGGTTACTGTGGACAGATGACCCAGGGGATCAAACCCTGAAGTATGTAGTGAGCAGGTATGTCTTAGGCAACTACATCTGATAGATCCTACTGAAAGAAAATTGTGTTTACATCAATTCAGCACAGTAACAGGAGAGAATAGATTAAAATAATGTAAATCCAGAATAATCCAACTGAGAACTTAATCAAAGTTACTGTACGCAAGGATACATTTGAATTCAACATATGATCTAAAGCAGAATTCCCAGATGACATCACAGCTCTCCGAAAAACATAGCTTTTCTGTTTCACCCTGTCTCCCCTCTTCCAACAGACATTTGCCCTTTGTTTCTGTAAATTCAGTGTCTTTCAAAAAGATACTGTAGCCTGAGTCATCAGACCTTTGATGCAGAAATCCTGTAATGAGTCTCCAATTAAGACTAGAAAGGTTAAACAGAAAAAAGTGCTCTTATCATAGAAAAGTAATTAATTTTTTTAAATAGAGAAAGTTCAATTTAAATCAGACTAAACAGGAATAAAGATGGGTTTATACCTAATCTTCTCCATGAGGTCTTTGCTTCCAGATGTGTTTTTTGGCAGCTTAATTATTTTCTGAACTATAACAAACTTGCATGTTCCAGATTGGTCCTTGCTGCTTGGTCCTAGCCTTCAGTGTACCTGGTGCTTCTCTGAGGAAGATGCTTCTTCTCTCCTTTCTCTGCTGCATACTGCAGGCCCTAAATCTTTTGTTCCCCATGGACAAACTCAATTGGCTCCCAGGGACTGTCCCTGTCCTCTGAACCAGTCTTCCAAACACTCACAAAGAGCAAACAGCCCAAAACATAGAGTTGCTCTCACAGATGGTCATAGCAATGTTTTCTTTGCTTCTTCTTCCAAGGCACCATCTCTTCTTCTCTCAATATTTCTTCTGTCTTTTCCTCTGCTATAGCTCTGGATTTTCTTCAACATGTCTTATCAAAACCATTCCCATGTTCCTACCTTTCCCACACTGTATTTCTTCAGCTTTGAGTCTTTTGCACCGTTTCACTCTCCCTCTTCCCTAACAATAATTCTGACTATTCATCTTTCCCCTTCCCAACACTTCATGTCTGAAAAGGTACCACCAAAGTTCTTGTGCCTCAACTGTTTTCCTTGTAGTGAAGAAGCCAAAAGGAGAGGCAGCCACTGTTCTTATGAGCTTGATTCTTTCACTGTTTAGACAAGATTCTTGCCAGGACAGAGAATTACCAGCTCTGGTTGAGATCTAATTTCAAACTTAATATAGAAATATAGAAAATAATAGCCACTGATGACATGCTTCTCCACTGAACTGTGTGTTTGTGTGTAGCATGAAGAGTCAGTTTTCATGAAGTCCCACATCTTGAAAGGTGTGATACATTTTGCAAAGGCTAATGGGAAACCCATTTATACAATACTATTCCTGGAGTACAGTTTAGAGAACGTGAATAAGTGTATTCTGTATTCTCCATAGATCTCCTTATGGTATGAATGCTAGTTACAAAAAAACCCCAACAAAACCCAAAAAGTTGTTAATTAAAAAACCAACTACCACACTGTAGGTCTTCGAAGATTTACTTTCTTCATTATCAGTGTATACTAGCTGTTCATTTTACTTTAATTTTTTGTCAGATATGGGAAAGAACTGTAGACTCTTATATTTCCTTTCATGTACCCATCACTCAATTTATAATAAAAATTCCAGTGCACATCAAAAAATACAGCCTATTATAGAAACTCATTGTGACAGGTTTAAACTGTATGAAATTTTAAAGTATTTGTAAAACTCTTAAAGTCATGTATTTTATTTCCAATAAAATGACTTATTTCCAAATTACAGTGAGTGCATTATACACCCCATATTATACAGGGTATGTTTACAAAAGTATCTGGGCAAAACCCAGAGCATATACTTTTATAAAATGAAATGTTTTAAACTTACATGACATTTATGACAAATATATGTTTCATTGCCAAATGGATCTTTTCATGATTGCTTACCAATTTACGTATGCATTTGTGTGATTTAGTAGTGTTTAATGTTTGCTGGTAGCTTTTAGTGGATATACTTTCCAAGCAAAAATATTTTGTTTCAGTCAGTAAAATGTGGCTTACATGTATTTTCTATTAAATCTATTATGCAAGCTTATCTTTTAGAAATATATTACAGCCATTCTTCCTGGTTGAGATCTTCTTCATATTCCCAGATTAGAAACCACAAAACACAGTAAACACCTACTGTGAAGGTGAAGGTCTGTCCAGTACTGTAGAGGGAACCCCAGCTGTTTGCTAAGATTTAATTGCTGCCACAGGAGTCAGCTATTACTTCAGCATTACGCAGTTTCAAAAGTTACCCTCTCCTGTGAGAATAAATGTGGTAACGGTATTTTTGCTTATGGGGGGTTACAGTCTTGTAATGAAATACTGGTAACAACATCATTCTTTTATATAAGTACCAGTCCTTTTTATCAGGATGATATAGCTGGTTTGATAAGCCTTTATATATTGTAAGAATGAAGTTAATTGCAGTACATATGGAAAGATCTGAATGGCTACATTTGATCTCATTCTTACATGGACTGGTAAACCTAATTACAAGAATTTCTCTCTTTTCATGTTGTATGCATTCCACTGTAGGGCTTACAGTTCTCCAACAGTCTTATTTATACTAAAGCTTTTATATAGTCAGCCTCATTACAGAGCATTCTTTTAACATTCAAACACTTTTGATGATACTTACAGGTATTATTCTGGAAATTCATCTAATAAAAACAATTGTCTGTGGATATAACTTCATGACACTGACAATTATTTAATTGGAACAATTTCTTTTCCCAACATGATGTGCCATTTAAATGATTTTACTGAATTAAATTGTGAATATCTGGGGAGTGGGAAGGGTCCTTTTTTACCTTCATTTTCAAATTCCTGAAAGAGAAATAATAATGTTCAAATCTGCATGAAACGTATTTTTCAGTATGTGAAACTGACAGATACATTTTCCTATTTTCTCTAATGGATTATGAAATAGCTGACTTTTTGCCAGAATATATCCTCCTTACTTGTTTGGCTCAGAAAACTCCCTCATCATCCACAGTGGCTCTGCATGAATTGTTGATAAAGAAATTGTCAACTGAGCTGAATATGAGCCATAGAAGTTAGAGCTCTCTAAAGTCCATAAAACGCTAAATAGCAAAAAAGTTGTACACTTTTCTCTGAAATTAAAGGAAAATGCAGACCTCTCCTTGGTAATATAGGACTGGCATCCCCTGTGTTTCAGCCATGATATGATATGATAGTTTCTCGCAAAAGGGTTAATAAGCCTGACTGACACTGCAGCAGAGAGAAACCCTTAAAGTAGGTGCAGCCAACTATTCAAGGGTTGGTGTTATAGCATGACTTGGATAAATGGAGCCGAAGAACAAAACAAACCAGAAAAATTATTTTATCAGCTCATCATTACCAGTCTGACCTGCTGCAAATGGCACAAAACCAAAACTGTGTAAGGTTGCATCCTGTAAGGTGCTATGGCATTGCATCTGCTCTGGCTGTTAATAAGAAAATATTTTCTCTCCAAAAATACTCTTTTTTTCTATGATTAGCTGTAATACTTGTGAAAGTGGTGGTCCTAAGGCAGGGAGAGGCGAAAAAATTTTAGATTACAAAAATTTAACTGAGAAAACTACAAACTTTGAGAGTTTTGGTTGCAAAGCAAGAAAGAAATGTTTCCTGCTTGTCTATTTCAGTTAAGGAGCAGGCCCTTGCACTTGTATTTGTTGAAACTCATGAGGCTCAAATGGGCCCTTCCTTCAAGCTGCACCACTCATCTTGGTGTCATCTGCAAACTTGCTGAGATTGTACTCAATTCCAAAGTCTGTGTAACTGATAAAGATATTAAATAGCATTGGTCCCAGTATGGACCCTTGAGGAACACCAATTATGAGGGACTTTGACTCTGAATGGTGAACACTTGAAGTAAACTGTTAACTAGATGTTCCATAAGATTCCCACATTTTCTAGATGGTCCTGGCTTGATGTGCTGTTACCATAAACTGATGCAACAGCACATATGTCAAGGTTTGTGAACACAGTCACCATAATTATTGAGTTAACAAGAGACAGTGATTTACTTTGAATGCTCTCTTTGAATACCTTTATGGGTATCCATACCCACAGTGGGGTTAGAAACTGACCCTGTTATAAAGTTATTTAGGGTAGAATCAAAATGCTGGTCTTAATGTTTTTAATTTTTTATTTTTTTTTTTAAATCCATAGATGGAATATCATTTTGTGTTGTCTGAGATATAAACCATTTTCATTAGGGTCTGTCATTCTGCTTTTTTCTTTTTTTTCCTGGAAGTAAATAAGGCAAAATGCTTTTAGGAAATGAAGTACCATAAGATCAGAAAAACATACAGATAAATGTATCTGGTAAATAACTTCACAGAAATCACTGAGAAAGGCCTGAGACAACTGATTTTGCTAGCATGCAGATCAAACAGGATATGAAACCTTCTTGATGAGAATAAAATTAATATTAAACTAGCTCTTTATTTGACTATATAGTGTAACATTATGGATTATAATTGAGAGTCAAAAATTAAATTTACTGTACTTTGTTCTTGCTGATTTTTGAGGGCCATGTGACAGTAATTCAACAGCTCTCCATGGTGTACACCTCCAAGTTCCTTACAAAAATAAAATGGAAAGAATCAGATCCAATTATCATTAATGTACTCAAGAAGGCTATAAACAGAAAAGGATAAAAGAAGGCCAACTGTCTACACTGCAAATTACAATCACCTCACAAGCAGGGTCAGGACACAGCTGCACTTTAATCAAATCTGTAGAGTTCATGTTTGTAGTATTGACAAGTACTAATTATAATGAAATACTATTTGTTACCTGCTGTTGAAAGTTTCTGTTGTAATGACTATAGAGATTTGAGCTGTCTGAGCTTATAATTCATTTTCCTGGCTAAGATGGAAAAATTAAAAGTGAAAACAATAGAAGAGATATGAAAAAGAGGTAAAAATAGGAGGGGAGCAAACAAAGACGTTGAAAAGTCCTTTAAATCTTTTATTTACTTCTAGCAGAACATGTTAGTTAAGCATCAGATTGTTATCCAAAGGCACTTTTAAAACTGAAATGCAAACTGAAAATGGCCCACTGCTGATCACATAGCTGTCTCTTGAAAACCATTAATATTTATTAATAATAATATTATTAATATTCACAGGTTTTTAGTTATGTAATCACTGCAATTTTACTGGCATCACTGCAAAGATGTCTATTTCTTTGACTCTTTGTCATTAATATGAACTCTGGTTATTTGAAAGGGGAAGATTATTTTAATAATCACTTAGTCATCACTACGATGTTCCAAGACCAATGCCGGAAAACATCATGCAGTGTCTTTTTAAAGCTGGTTACATGATTGTCGTGGTCATAAAAGTCAGCTGTAAATCGCGCAGCCGCGCTCTCACTCCCCCCCCCTTTTTGCCCTCCCCCTGCTCCTGGAGGGATGGGAAGGAGAATCAAAAGAATGCAACTCCCATGGGTTGAGATAAGAACAGTCCAGTAACTAAGGTATAACACAAATCACTACTGCTACCACCAATAGTAGTAATAATAATAATGATAAAGGAAATAACAACGGAAGGGAATACAACACCTCACTACTCGTCAACCAATAACTCACCCCCCCAGCCCGACCAAGCACCGACTGATACCTAGTCCAACCCCACAGTCCTAGCCCTTCAAGGTAACTCTCAGTTACATCCTGGGCATGACGTGCTGGGGTATGGAATACCTCTTTGGCTAGCTTGGGCCAGGTGTCCTGTCTCTCCTTCCTCCTGGCTTCCCCTCCTCCCTGGCAGAGCATGAGGCTCAGAAAGTCCTTGGCCAGGCCAAACATTTGAGCTATAACTAGAAACATTGGTGCTATCAGAGCCGTTCCCAGGCCTCAAGTCAAAACCACAGTGCTGCACCAGCTACCAAGAAGGAGAAAAAATGACTGCTACTGCTAAACCCAGGACAATGATAAAAAAGAAAAAAAAAATAGTAGTTTTGTTGAGCATAAAAGGATGGAATCTTTTCTAAACCTTCAGAAAGATGCTTGCCTATGAATACAAGTATAATCTTATAATTTATGATTGACTTTTTTTAAGGGATTCTTTTTCTCAATTTCATGCATTTTCTCAAGAACCCTGTCATAGATTTTTGTTGATTTAGAGATTGTTATCTGAATCATAAAAACTAGAAAAATTAAACAATTGTATGAGATTATAGTGTCAGTTTCTACATGTTTAGAGATTTGTCAGCCTCCTGAAAAAAAAAAAATAGAGTATCCCCTACATAATGGCAGTCAGGTTAATGGCACAGGTATGAGATGAACTACCAGAAAATGGTAGGTTGTAGTCTAACCTTCAACTGACTTAATAAGGGCCTAGAAAAATAATTTTTTTCACGTAATGTCATTATCTTACCTAAACCAAGAATGTCCTGTTTGGACTGTTACCTCCAAATTACATACCTAAAAGGAAATATAATATGTTTTAATCAATTAGCGTTAAGTGCAATCATGAAGTACCTTGCAACTTGATTGGATCTTTGTGGTATCAGTAACTGCTTGCAGTGCACAGTGGCAAGTTTCTCAATCAAACAGAGCTGAACTGAAGTGGAAACCTAATGTTTTAAAGCCGATGTAACTACTCTCCAACCTTTATATTAGAAATATTTTTAGTATGTTTGAAATTTATTATTACTTTGAGACAATTTAAATATTTTTAGATTATATAATTCAGTATGTGATATTTATATCACAGGAAAAGTCAGAATACAGTCAACGCATATTTATCTGTTCCTAGGTCCTACTACAATTTTCTATTAGTGAGTAGCTTGTGTGATCAGCAGTGACAATAAACAGCAGCCAAAACTTTGATTATATGAAAACATAGTTCTGTGTTTCCTGGGCATGTCAAATGCTTAAACAAATATAGGCAATAATACCACTTATAACTCTTTTTTTTTGTTTGTGATTAAAAAAAAAATAATTTTTAGAACATTACAAATTTTTTTATCCAGAAAAATTCCTTGTTAAAGGTGAGTTGGATGTCTTGGTGAGGAATCCAATTATTTATCAAAATACTGTCCTTCTTGGTTAATATAAATAATAAGGTCACCATTCAATATTTTTACTTTTAGAACTTTATATCATTAAAACATGTTGGATTTAAATTAATTCAGATGAAAAGAAAGGTATTTTGGGTTTTGTGCTTTATTTTTCTTCTTTTCCTTTTTAAATTTTGCTTTATATTTCCGATTTGTAAAGAAGGAAGTTGGGGAAGAAATCTGGAAAACAAGGTAAAACTGAAAACTGGAAAAGAACTTTTGTGCACACTTACATTCCTTGGTGACATTTGCCTTTCAAGTGAAACAGAAAAAGAAAGGAAGAAGTGAAAAAAAAAAATAACCAAACAAAAACTCCAAACAAAAAAAAAAAAAACAGAAAAAACAAATCCAGAAGCAAATAGAAAGGGCAACAGGAGGCAACCTTAATCACTCAGTTCTCAGTTACCTGACCACTACTGATTATTTCTGCTGAAGTTGTAACTCGGAAAACTATTTTAAAACAACAAAAAAGAGAAAAACAAAAGTAGGTGTTTACTATATAGCAATGATAAAGGATCACTGAAGAATTACTTGTTTCTAAAAGTAAACAGATTTTATGACAATAACTGTAACAATCATACCCCCCTTCCTGCTTCTCTGTGACACTTTTAATAACAACTTTTTAATTGCTTCCTTTCTTTTTGCCACAGTTCTAGAATGTGAAGGTATGTCTTTATGAAAAACAAAACTGGGGAAACAATACGTTGCCAAACCACAATATAGGTTAAATAAAAATCTTAATTAATTAAAAAAAAAAAAAGGTTTCAGAGGAAAAATCAGCTGTGTTTTCTGAGGTTTGGATACAAATTGAAAGAGGTTAGCATCATCCTTGTTCAGGGTGCAGATCATCTGAGACATGAAAAGTTGACATGCAATATAAAAAATATTATTAAGACCATAACTAAACCCAAATAATGTAAATAATTGATTATAAATTCCAATATAGGAGATACTGAAGAAAAGAAAAAGAATCAAGAATAGAACAATAAGAAGACTGAGGCAGGGGGGGAAATACTGAAAAAATTACATGAAATTAAAACAAGAAAATCACAAGATAAAAGCAATAGGACTATACCCTGTAAATAATTAGGCCAATTATTCAAGACTTCAAATCCTGGAGTTTTGAAACATAGGAAAGCAGAAAAATGGAGAAAAAGACCAACCAGCCAATAAAACTCAATTCACAGTTTTAGAGATTTTCTTTATATTTTACACATACAAACCCACTAAAATTAGAAATATCTCTCCATAATAGGACTTGGACCTACTGTACATAGGTCTAGTCTCTGGAAAGTATCCATGGTTTTCACTGCCCTAAAGAACATGAACAAATTTTAAAACACAGTTCATGAAAATACTCTTTGGAATATGTATTTGCTATCAGAAAGAACTCACACTCAGGAACATTGATTTATGACACCAGTCTCAGAATTCTTATTGTCAGGTGCAAAATCCTGACAGAGAAAGTCATTTAAATTTTCCTTTGAAGATAGCTTATTATATCCATACCTTCTGGTACTACTTTGTCTAAATTTAGAGAGATGCTATATAATTACGTGAAATTTAATGGATTTACACTTGTGTGGCTGAATAAAAAGTAGATATAATGGTTTTCTTTGCCTCATAATTTTCAAACATAAAAATGTTTCAGATTATTGTGTTAACAACTTTCTTTGTGTATCACTCATCCCTGCCCCTTACTGTCTCTGGAGCAGCAAGATAATGATTCACTATATCTTGTGGGTGCAAAGTCAAGGAAAAAGCTATGGTGTCCTGTAGCCAAGGAAAGAAGTGTTTTGTCGTATAGTTCAGGGAGGTCCACACTTGTCATAACTGCAGCATCTTGCATTCCCCAGAGGTTTTCCATAGGCATATACAGGAAAATGATTTTTTCTATCTACCCTGTTCTTACCATATGATCACAATCTTAACCCTTTGCCCTGTGAAGTCATCAGAGCAAAAAGGAGCTACAAGAGCAGTTATTCCTCAACTCCTCAGAGAAAATATGACAAAAGCCGATGGATTTTTTGTAGTAGTCAACATTTAAAACATTTTATTACAGTCTGGACTGAAGTGTAAGATGAATCTTTTTATAATGTTTTTGCTCTTTAACCTTTGCTCTTTAACAAACTTGGAAAAATATAAATGAGTAAAACTCAGTGACTACTATTCATGAAGGAATTAAAGAATAAGCTGACGTTATACTCTCTCTTTGGGTTGTCACCCTGAAATTCTCTTTTGATCTGTAAAACAACATTTATGTGATGAATTTATACCTTATGACTCATGATAAGATTTTATTTTTTTAATAATAAATTGTTTTGAACTAAAAGCAAGGCAAGTTTCGGAGTTACAGAAGAGTTACATAAGAGTATGAATTCTGAAGTCTCAAACCCAAGATTTTGAATCCAACATTATTATATTGAAAATTCATTACTCGTTTTCAGCTGATATTATAAATTGATGTGGGGCAACCACTATGATTTCTGAATACTGCTCTATTATATCTTGCATGCTATTGCATATCTCTAAGTGAAGACAGGCCTAGTAAAAGCTATGTATCTGCTCTCTTTTTACTTTGTGGTGTATATTTCTTATATATATATCTATATCTTCTTTCTTGCTTCCATAGGTAAATTTGCATTATGGTTAAGCAGAATCTAATTCTAAATATTTACTTTGTACTAGTACCAACTATTGGTAAGATCTGTTCCAGGGACCCTAACATTTCCCCACTGTGAATAATATGTATATGATTCATGCAGCTATATTATACACTGCTGTTTAAATAGCACACTTCGTGGGTAGAAGTAAGTGAAAAGTTACATAAAAGAAGGCAAGAACTTAATTCTGTCTGAAAATTGTTCTAGTCACCTGAAGTGGACAGCAGGACACAGCAGACTGGGCAGTGACTGACACAGAGTATTCCTTCTTCAGGCAATGTCTATTGTGTTGAAGCTGGGAATAGGCTGTTATTCCAGCTGCTCCAGCCAATAAGCCGGCTTCATTTGGAGCTCGGCTCAGATGCCTCTATACAAATTCCCGTAGCATGGGGAACAAACAAGAGGAATTAAAGATGTGTGCACGTCTACGGGGGTATGATATGATAGGCATCGCAGAAACATGGTGGGATGGCTCCTATGACTGGAGTGTTGGAATGGAAGGTTACAGGCACTTTAGAAAAGACAGGACTGGCAGGCTGGGAGGGGGAGTTGCCCTTTATGTTAGGGATAGGCTGGAGAGTATGGAACTCTGTCTGGGGACAGGTGAGGAGTCCACAGAGAGTTTGTGGGTCAGGGTTAAAGGGAATATAGCTATGGGAGACATTACTGTGGGGATCTGCTACAGACCGCCTGATCAAGGAGAACCTGCGGATGAAGCACTCCATAGACAGATAGGAAAAGCCTCACCCTCGCAGGCCCTTGTTCTCATGGGGACTTCAACCACTCTAACATCTGTGGGAACGACAGTACAGCCCGGCACAAGCAATCCAGGAGATTCCTTGATTTTGTGGAAGACAGCTTCCTTCTGCAAGTAATAGAGGAGCCGACAAGGAGAGGTGCCATGCTTGACCTCGTGCTCACCAACAGGGAAAGGTTGGTTGGAAATGTGACGCTTGAGGGCAGCCTTGGATGCAGCGATCACGAGATGGTTGAATTTGGGATCCTCATGACAGTGAGAAGAGTGTGCAGCAAGCTCACTGCCCTGGACTTCAAAAGAGCAGACAGACTTTGGCCTCTTGAGGAACCTGCTTAGTAAATTGACATGGGATATAGCCCTAGAGGGTAGAGGGTAGGGGGGCCCAAGACTGTTGGTTGATATTCAAGGATCACCTGCTACAAGCTCAGGAGTTTTGCATCCCAACTAGAAGGAAGTGCAGCAGGAGGGCCAGGAGATCTCCATTATACTGCTGAACCCAGGACAATAGATAAGGAGATGCTGAGGAAACTTCAAAGGAAAAAAGAGGCTTATAAAAAGTGGAAACAAGGAGAGGCGGCCTGCAAAAAATAAACAGATGTTGTCTGGGAAGCTAGGGACCAGATTAGGAAAGATGAGGACCAGTTAGAATTAAACTTGGCTAGGGATGTTAAGGATAACAGGAAGGGATTCTATAGGTACATTGCAAATAAAAGACAGACTAGAGACAGTGTAGGCCCTCCGGCAGCTATCAGGAGAACTGGCTTCACAGGATTTGGAGAAGGCTGAGGTTCTGAATGACTTCTTTGCCTCAGACTTCACTGGCAAATGCCCTGACCAAACCACCTAAGTCTTGGAAGGCAGATGCAGGGACTGTGAGAATGAAGACCCACTGTAGCAGAGGAAATGGTTCGAGACCATCTGAAGAACGTGAACATGCACAAGTCCATGGGACCTGATGAGATCCATCTGCGGGTCCTGAAGGAGCTGGCAGACGAAGTTGCTGAGCCACTGGCCATTATATTTGAATAATTGTGGCAGTCAGGTAAGTTCCCAATGACTGGAAAAAGGGAAATATAACCCCCATTTTCAAGAAGGGGAAAACGGATGACCCGGGGAATTGCAGACCAGTCAGTCTCACCTCTGTGCCTGGCAAAATCTTGGAGCAGATTCTCTTGGATGGCATGCTAAGGCACATGAGAAACAACAAGCTGCTTGGTGACAGCCAGCATGGCTTCACTAAGGGGAAATCCTGCCTGACCAATTTGGGGGCCTTCTATGATGGGGCTACGGAACTGACGGACTGACGGCACCAAGCTGTGTGGTTCGGTTGATACCCTGGAGGGAAGGAATGCCATCCAGGGGGACCTTGACACGCTTGTGAGGTGGGCTGATGCCAACCTGATGAAGTTTAACCATACTATAGACCGGTCAGCCTCACCTCCATCCCTGGGAAAGTGATGGAACAGGTTATCCTTGGTGCCATCTTAAGGCATATCAAGGATAAGAGGGATATGAGGGGCAGTCAACATGGCTTCACCAAGGGGAAATCATGTTTGACCAATCTCTTAGCCTTTTATGAGGAAATAACACGGTGGATGGATGATGGCAGAGCGGTGGATGTGGTCTACCTTGACTTCAGCAAAGCATTTGACACAGTCTCTCACAGCATCCTCACAGCTAAATTGCGGAAGTGTGGTCTGGATGATCAGGTAGTGAGGTGGACTGTGAACTGGCTGAAGGAGAGAAGCCAGAGAGTTGCTGGGAGGAGTGGCTGACATGCCAGAAGGCTGTGCTGCCATCCAGCGAGACCTGGACAGGCTGCAGAGTTGGGCAGGGAATAACTTGATGAAATGTAACAAGGGAAAGTGTAGAGTCCTGCATCTGGGCAGGAACAACCCCAGGTTCCAGTATAGGTTGGGGAACGACCTGTTAGAGAGCAGTGTAGGGGAGAGGGACCTGGGGGTCCTAGTGGACGACAGGATGACCATGAGCCAACACTGTGCCCTTGTGGCTAAGAAGGCCAATGGCATCCTGGGGTGTATTAGAAGGGGGGTGGTTAGTAGGTCGAGAGAGGTCCTCCTTCCCCTCTACTCTGCCCTGGTGAGACCGCATCTGGAATATTGTGTCCAGTTCTGGGCCCCTCAGTTCAAGAAGGACAGGGAGCTGCTGGAGAGAGTCCAGCGCAGGGCAACTAAGATGATTAAGGGAGTGGAGCATCTCCCTTATGAGGAAAGACTGAGGGAGCTGGGTCTCTATAGTTTAGAGAAGAGGAGACTGAGGGGTGACCTTATAAGTGTCTATAAATATATAAAGGGGGAGTGTCACGAGGATGGAGCCAGGCTCTACTCAGTGGCAAACAATGATAGGACAAGGGGTAATGGGTAATGGGTACAAACTAGAACACAAGAGGTTCCACTTAAACTTGAGAAGAAACTTCTTCTCAGTGAGGGTGACAGAACACTGGAACAGGCTGCCCAGGGAGGTTGTGGAGTCTCCTTCCCTGGAGACATTCAAAACCCGCCTGGACACATTCCTGTGTAACCTTATCTAGGTGTTCCTGCCCTGGCAGGGGGATTGGACTAGATGATCTTTTGAGGTCCCTTCCAATCTCTAGCATACTGTGATACTGTGATGCCAAGCTCAAGGTCCTACACCTTGGTTGGAGCAATCCCAGGCACAGCTACAGGTTGGGCTGAGAAGAGATTCAGAGCAGCCCTGCGGAGAAGGACTTGGGGGTATTGGTTGATGAGAAAATGAACATGAGCAGGCAGTGTGCGCTTGCAGCCCAGAAAGCCAACCGTATCCTGGACTGCATCAAAAGGAGCGTGACCAGCAGGTTGAAGGAGATGATCCTGCCCATCTACTCTGCTCTTGTGAGACCTCACCTGGAGTATTGTGTGCAGTTCTGGTGTCCTCAACATAAAAAGGACATGGAACTGTTGGAACAAGTCCAGAGAAGGGCCACGAGGATGATCAGGGGACTGGAGCACCTCCCGTATGAAGACAGGCTGAGGAAGTTGGGGCTGTTCAGCCTGGAGAAGAGAAGGCTGCACGGAGACCTCATAGCAGCCTTCCAGTATCTGAGGGGGGGGCCTATAGGGATGCTGGGGAGGTACTCTTCATTAGAGACTGTAGTGACAGGACAAGGGGTAATGGGTTCAAACTTAAACGGGAGAAGTTTAGGTTGGATATAAGAAGAAAATTCTTTCCTGTTAGGGTGGTGAGGCAGTGGAATACGTTGCCCAGGGAGGTTGTGAATGCTCCATTCCTGGCAGTGTTCAAGGCCAGGTTGGACAAGGCCTTGGGTGATATGATTTAGTGTTAGGTGTCCCTGCCCACAGCAGGGGCGTTGGAACTAGATGATCTTCAGGTCCTTTCCAACCCTAACGATTCTATGATTCTATGATTCTATATCTAAATTTATTACATATACTGTAAGCAATAACTTGATATGTAAGGTCAGAGTCTGCTCTTATTGCCCTAACAAAAATATTCATTTTCTTTGGTCTAGGGAAAAGCTTTCCAATCTTACTACTCCTGTGGATTAATCTTTACCATTTCAGTGAAAATTTATACACTGTTGATGAGTTCTAACTACCATCCATTAATGCCATCACTTTAGTGTGGATTGTGTTGCACTTGAGTTATAGTGGGGGATATAGAGTTATACAACCCAATGTAGGTCTGAGATTACCAAAAAATATTTAAATCTTTGTGCATTTTAAAGAATATTTTTCCTTTCCCTAGATAATTTTAAAGTTCACTGCTTTAAAATGAAAGGTTCTTTAGTTGAGTGTGATTGATTGGCTTTATCAATAGATAAATTCTACCCTATTAATTTGGTGTTGTGAACTGGTGAGACTTTGAACAAATAAAATGTCAGTTCCCCCCTCACCCCATTATGGGTGGGAGATCATATTGAATTCAAAGTCTTGAAACACATGGTGGCAAGGGAAGTTACTTAAACAAAAAAAGACAAAAAGGCAGAAAAGAGCTTTTCACTCAGTTGAGAAGGCTTGCTGAGACAAAGGGGTTTACTTCTCTGACTGCCTTATAATCTCAAGTGGGCATATACACCAGATGGAAGAGAATAGTTAGTCACTATTATAGTTATAGTCTTTCTGTATGACAGAAGAAGGAATGATCTTTTTTAGTTAATATTTTTATCATTATATGACTTGTCTCTTCAAGTTTAGTCCCTTGCTGTGGTTTTGTTCCCTCAATAATATTTCTTCTCATAGCCAAATGTAAGGTCCTCCTTTCCTTGCTTTAAAAAGCTGGTCTTTTTACAAAACCAATTGGTTGACGTTGCTGTTTGCCTTTCTTTACCAAACTAAGGTATCTGATATCTGCATTTTCACTTTTGCTGTAAGTATAAAAAACCTTCTTCAGTTGAGCCACTGCAGTTTCTCAGGGAGGTATTAGAAATCCTGTTAGTTCTCAGTCCATGTCATGATCAAGACTGATATTTTTGAGACCTGCCTGAACTTACACCTGCCTAACAGTTATAGACTGGTTACATATTTGTAATCCGTATTTTCTCCCATGAAAAGCACATCTCAGTTGCATTCATCTTATTTGAAATGGAATTCTTCATCTGATTCTAGGGTACATAAATGTCACAACAAATACTACAAGTTTTTATTAGTATGCTGTGGACATTTATTTGGTAGGACTGAAGACTGTTAGTTTTCTCAAGCTACGTCTCAAATCGTGAAAGCTGGGACTGCTACCAGTTAAAATTAACATCTTTTAGATCTGATTGGCAGCTGTCTGGTTTAATCTGAACTCAGTCATAGGGCTCAGGTGTCCTTTGAAATCTGAAATTCCAAAAGGTAGCTGTGATCCTTTATCAGCATTTTTTGCAACACACTGCAAGACATGACCAGTCTGTCCACATCTCACTGGAACAACTGAGATGATTTTATTTCAGGTAATAATTCCTCTCTCCTTTTGCCTCTCCCTTTCCTTCTCGACTTCTGTAATCAGTGTCATTTCTGGAAGTTTTTATAACAGAAACTAAGGCATTTTGTTTGTTTTTTCATGCAACATTTGGCGTTTTTTTGAATTCTTCATCTTTTCAACTGCATGAGGTAAGCCGTCTATTTCAATGTAACACGAGGAATGTGTTATCATCAGACAAGTGGGTTTGTGCCATGTGTATCAACTCTTTTAGCCCCTCTGCTGAGGTTGTGCTGATTTACTGACAGGCAATTTTAAGCATACATCTTACGGAAATGATTCCAAGAAAACCACATTATTTGCAATTCTAGACACTGAAGATTGATAGCATTATGTTAACTTACACAATACAACCCCAGTGTGAGCCTTGCAGGATCATGGTAGAAGAAGGAATGTAGGCATTTGTCCCCATTAATTTTCTCACCCATTGAAGGTTATTTCTGAGGATTTCTAAGGATCCCTTGTGAAAGCTGACACATAAGTAGATCCTACTTTATACAAGATCCTTTGCAGACTTCAGTGGCTTATGAGTAGCTTCTTGTGGTTAAAACCCAGATGGTAATTCAGCACAATGCAGCTGCTCACTCTTCCCCCTACCTTCGCAACATCCCCATCCCCAGGTGGCATGGGGAGGAGAATCAAAAGAATGTAAACCCCACAGGTTGAGGTAAGAGTTTAGTAACTAAAGTACAATATACTAGTACTGCTAAAAATAATAATGATACAGGAAATAACAAGGGGAGAGAATATAAAACTAAAAGGGGGAAAGAAAAAAAAAGCACACAACAAAACCAAAGTGATGCACAATACAATTGCTCACCACCTGCTGACCGATAACCCTAGCAGCTATTGGGAATGATGTGCTGTGGTATGGAATCCGCCTTTGGCTAGTTTGGGTGAGGGGTTATGTATCTACCTCCTGGCTTCTTGTGCCCCTCTTCACTGGCTTTGAAAAGTCCTTGATCAGGATAAGTGCTACTTAGCAACAACTAAAACATTGGTGCATTATCAGCATTGTTCTCAGACTAAATCCACTGTAGCTCCGTAGCAGCTACTAGGAAAAAAATTAACTCTATCCCAGCTGAAACCGGGACACTTCTACAATGAAGTCCAAATCCACCCAAGTTCATCTGTACATGCAGGCATTTGACCTGCTTAGTCTCTAATAAGGGAGGCCAAAACTGTGGTAATAGATGCATGGAATAATGCCGTAATGTTGTTGAAATTGTAAGGAAGACTATGCTAGGTTTACTGCTGATGTACTGACAAATATAAATTTTCAACACCAGAGGTGATTTAAATCTCTCCTGCTCATCACAGAGAATCCCATCTTACTCACAGTTATGCTCTCAAAATATTCTTATATGAAACTGCCACCAGTAAGACAGCAGGAACTTCCTGCTTTAATTTCCAATTTTCTATTGTGAGATTGAGTTCCGTCAGGTCTTCAGATGGACCATTTATTCTTATTAGTATTAAAAAACCACATCTGACTCTTAAGGAAATTCAACATTAAAGCCAGCTGCCTCTTCTTTTGCTTTTCTAATAAATTTCTTTTTAAAAATTTTGACATTAGAGTTAGATTTTAGCCTTGCTCTTCCTTTCAGGTGATAAAAGCTCTCCTGGGAGGTCAATGTAAAGACAGAGAATGTAAAAGAAGAAAGAAGGGGGGTAAAAGCAGTTCCTGCAAATCAGGCAGTGTCACAGTCAAAATCTCTAGATAAATCCCTGCTTAATTTTTATTTTATTCCACAAACAATCTCAAAAGAGAGACATTATACTTAAGAATGAAAGCAGTAACTGACTTTTGTTCTGTTCTCTTCTGGTCTTCCAGGATCATTCTCATCAAAGAACAGAGCTTATCTTCTGATCTCTTTCTACCTAGCAGCTTGTTTAAATCAGACTGGTGAAAACTATGGCCCTGATCTGAGATCCAGCATATGTGCCTAGTTTTCTTGTAAACTCAAATAAACCATTCCTTCACTGTATGACCAATACATTTTGTGATTTCTATTGAATCATGTAATCAGTTTTTACATTCACTATTCTGACTGATGCTTATGCACTTACTAATAATTTATACTGACTAAGTACTGATAATTGTCTCAATATAGCTGTGATTTTAGAGAGTATGAAAAAAACTGATCAGGCCTTTTGGGCCTCTACTCTAATGAAAATGGGTTGGTCTCCAAACATTCATGTCCTCCAATCGTCTTCGTTATGTCGATATGCAAAGTTAATATTTACCTTTCTAGAAGTCATGAACTCATGCATATCCAGACTTAGCAGCTATTTTCCATGTTGCACCCATTCTTACTTTCACATAACTTTTGAGCTCTCTTCAGAATCCAGTGATACTTTACAGCCTTTTGTCTTTTTTTTTAATCTCTTATGTAGCCTTTACTCACTCTGCAATGGATTCTAATTTTCTTCTGGGTTTCTTGTCTCACTTAGCGGAGCTTTTCAGCTGTGCATTATGGTTATGCTTGGCAGCTTATGTCCTATTTACAGCTACTGCTGCTATCAATAAATAAAGGAACTTTACCTCTCAGACCAAGATTAAGGCAAGTATTTACTTTTGTTTATATGTGAAATGATAAAAATGTGAAATATCAGTCAAAACCCTATGATTGTAATTATTCTAACAGCAAAACTTATAAACCAGTGGACTTCCACCATGCCTTTGCTTTATGTTCATAACTGTAGGGCACTGGCTGTTCTCTCCTTCAGGTGACACAGGTGAATTCCTTTAAACTGGGCTCATTTCAAGTTTCCTATCCATACGCTTCAGAATGCTTTCAAAGAGAATGACTTCTAAAGGTAATAGAGGTTCCACAGGCTGAACAATAGCTCAAATCTGTTTTGACATGAGTGAAAGGATTATGATCTCAGCAAGCTTTTTCTTCTCATTCACCAGCTTGACCCTCCCCAGCTGCAAGCTTCTGTCTGACCTGTGATGACAAGGCTCAACGGTCTGAGACAGGAATTGCCTGCTCTGCATTAACATCTGAACAATGACACTCATAACTACAATGTGGAGGAAGGCATAAAACTCACATTTGTTTTCAGCAGTCTCTTTTTTTAATTTAACAGGCACTAGTTCCTACTATCAATCCTCAAAGAAAGAAAGGTACATTTACCCCTCCAAACAGTCCATACATCGCATTATTTAATTTACTACCCCAACTGTCTCTAAAAGGTTGGCTTTACTTTTAGATAATAAAAGGCCTGACAGAAAAGGCTATCAACTACTTGGTAGGAATTCCTAAAAAGAGGATAGGAGGCATGAACAAGTCTTTTCTGGAAACTACTCCAGTACCTCAAAATTTGTTGGTTCTATCTTATATTTGTGTCAGTCATGTCTGTGCATTATTAATGCCTCATTCTTACTAAGTTTCCAATAACATAAAATAGCAAGACATTACATGCATCTAGACTATTCCATCTACACAAAGGCACACATGTTTGCATATTTCATCTTAATATAGTCAAGCCTTCTGCGCAGTTGCAAAATCTTCACTGACTAGAAGACATGGTTACTGCAAATCATACTTTCTTCTTTTGCCCAGCTCTTCACAATATCAGTCACACTAGTTAGTACAGGAAATAACAATACAAATTAATGACAGTTGAGCAAGCAAGCCTCAAACTCAATAACCAGCAATATCTCTCAAGAGCCTTAGGGACATTTACTGAGGCACAGCCTGAAGAAGTGCCTTCCAGACTCTCTGGTTCTGTTCGGAGGAATAACGATCTATCCAAATAGCTGGATATATATCTAAATAACCAAATAATCCACTTTACAGTTTAACTGAGTATTTCTTTTGCACAGGGACAAAAGAAGGGCTAAGAGGAGTTTGCTCACCTCTGCTCTTGTATGGAAGATCCTTTTTTTTTGCTGTAACACCACCTTTGTGACATTCTAAGTAAATTGATTAGTCACATAATTTCTTACAGTATGTCCTCTGTATCTTGTCTCTGAGAAAAGTTGTCTTTGTCAGCATTATTTCTTATCATCTCTGCAATGTGCAGCAATGCATGCCTCATGATAGAACAGTAGCCATCATCTAGTCCTTTTGGCCTGGCTGCCAAAACATGAGCTCTTGAGTAAGAGATATTTTCCTTCACTGAGCCTTCTGGGTACCCGTTACCTTCTTAGTATCTAGGTTCATATGCAGGTATTAGAGCTGCCTGGAAATTATCAAGAGAAAATATGGTTGCACTTCAATTTTTATTTCAAAAAGGGATAAGATACAAAATTTTGACTTTTCCTGTGAAGTGGAAAATCCACTGCTCATCAGCTGTGATTGCTAGACTGCTTCTCCAAATATCCCTAGAGGAGGTGTGAGTGGGTGATGTATGTCTTATGCTTTTTCTCATTTTTCATGCAAAGGGAGTCGAAACTCTTTCCCCTCAGGAATGCTTGATCACTGGACTTGCATGGAACAGTCTTTGAAAGAAAATTGTATTTTCTGTTTACTGAACTCAGTTACTGATAATATATAAACTAAGTATTCTGAGGAAATAGGCAGTATCGCTGTTATATTGTTTATCTTGTAAAAGTGATTATATTATATTGTACTTATACAACAAAATATCCTTTTGCAATTTTCTTTCAGGGCAACTTCCCGCTGGATCCCAAAGTCTTTCATACATGTAAGTCAGAATTTAGTCTCCGTTAAGAATCAATTACAGAGAATGTTTGAGAAAACACATTTCTTGAGCTACTGCACAGTGTGGTTGCAGGGAAAAAATGTAGGAAAAGAAGGCATACAATGTACATTTACACTGCTAAGCTAAACATATTCAGAAGCCTCCTCTGTCACTGATGCCACCAGCATGAAACAGACTTTTCTATGTGATTTCAGCTTCCTGTTTCTCAAAACAAGTCAGCCTTGATCACACTGAAAATTAGCTGACACAGATCCTGACGCAGAACATGTGCCATGGGCTTTTGTGACTGTTTAGAAGTATAGTTTAGTACAACACGCCTGCCGCGTTCTGTTGTAATTTGCTTTGTAAGAAACAGCCTGCCCCACCCTGTCTAGGTCTGCAGTCCTTGATGAGCTTTCAGTAGTTCAGCACACAGCCCACAGCCCTTGCCAGCATGCCTTGCAATCTGGTCTGAAGTGCATGTTGAACCTGCTTTGAACATGAGGTTGGACTAGATGGCTTCAAAAGATCTCTTTTGTGGGGTGTTTTCACAGTCTTCCTTTGGCAAACAGCCTAGACAATGGCATCTGTTAGGGTAAGAACATGAGTCTATTTAATGTGTCTGCTGGATTGAATATGCAAAACTAGAGAGGATTTCCCACAGGTCATTGTGTTAGATGTAAAGCAACTATCAGCCACCAACTGATCATGTAGAAGGGGAAGACAGGCATCAGCTGGAAAAAGAATAACCAAGGAATTACAGGGGGACTTTTGAAAAGAAGCAGGGGTCAGTTTGAGAAGTAGTATAATTGAAGAATGGCAAGTTGTTACATGTGGGCAGATAACTTCGAGTAGCAGTAAAAACCTGTTTTGACAATGCTAGAAAGCCATCGCATTGGCATCACACCTCTGGCTCAGGCAGGCAGAGCAGCCTGGTCAGATGCCATAAGCTGACAGCTCTCTGGCCGTGAGGAAGTAGTATGGGCTATTGCAAGCAAGGACCCACACCTTCTGGGGTGCACGTGAGCTCGAGAGTGCAGCCTCACCAGCTATATGGACTTATTAACATTTTGTAGATGTGTTCTGCTTTATCTGCTGTATTAACAATATTCATCCTGCACTTGCATATCATTGATTATTGGTTAATTACACATCATTAGCAAACTAATAAACCAACTAGATGTGTTGGGGGAGGCGGGCATCATTCCATCCCAACACACCCAGTCGGTTGCCAGCACCTATAATAAATGCTCGGAACAATGCAGAGATATTCCAGCTGCTCAAGCCAATGAGCCAGCTTCATGTGGAGCTCAGCTCAGACGTCTCTATGCAAATACCCATAGTATGGGAAACAAACGAGGAATTAGAGATGTCGTATGATATAATAGGCATCACATAAGCATGGTGGGATAGCTCCTATGACTGGAGTGTTGGAATGGAAGGTTACAGGCACTTTAGAAAACACAGGCCTGGCAGGCGGGAGGGGGAGTTGCCCTTTATGTTAGGGATAGGCTGGAGGGTATGGAACTCTGTCTGGGGACAGGTGAGCAGCCCACAGAGAGTTTGTGGATCAGGGTTAAAGGGAATATAGCTATGGGAGACATTACTGTGGGGATCTGCTACAGACCGCCTGATCAAGAACCTGCGGATGAAGCACTCTACAGACAGGTAGGATCAGCGTCACCCTCACAGGCCCTTGTTCTCATGGGGACTTCAACCACTCTAACATCTGTGGGAACGACGGTACAGCCCGGCACAAGCAATCCAGGAGGTTCCTCGATTGTGTAGAAGACAACTTCCTTCTGAAAGTAATAGAGGAGCCGACAAGGAGAGGTGCCATGCTTGAGCTTGTGCTCACGGACAGGAAAGGGCTGGTGGGAAATGTGGTGCTTCAGGGCAGCCTTGGATGTAGCGATCATGAGATGGTCGAGTTCGAGATCCTCAGGACAGTAAGAAGAGCGTGCAGCAAGCTCACTGCCCTGGACTTCAAGAGAGCAGATTTTGGTCTCTTGAGGAACCTGCTTAGTAAGGTTCCATGGGCTAAAGCCCTAGAAAGCAGGCGGGGCCAAGACTGCTGGTTGATATTCAAGGATCACCTGCTACAAGCTCAGGAGTTTTGCATCCCAACTAGAAGGAAGTGCAGCAGGAGGGCCAGGGGACCTCCTTGGGTGGATAAGGAGCTGCTGAGGAAACTTCGAAGGAAAGAAGAGGCTTATAAAAAGCGGAAACAAGGAGAGGCGGCCTACAAAAAACACATACATGTAGTCTGGGAAGCTAGGGACCAGGTTAGGAAAGCTAAGGCTCAGTTAGAATTAAACTTGGCTAGGGATGTCAAGGATAACAGGAAGGGATTCTATAGGTACATTGCAAATAAAAGACAGACTAGAGACAATGTAGGCCCCTCCGAGTTGTAGTCTATGGGGCTGAGTCTAGTTGGAGGCCTGTAACTAGTGGAGTGCCTCAAGGGTCAGTACTGGGACCAGTATTATTTAATATATTCATCAATGATTTAGATGAGGGAATTGAGTGTACTATCAGCAAGTTTGCCGATGACACTAAGCTGGGAGGAGTGGCTGACACACCTGTGCTGCCATCCAGCGAGACCTGGACAGGCTGGAGAGTTGGGCAGGGAATAACTTGATGAAATGTAACAAGGGAAAGTGTAGAGTCCTGCATCTGGGCAGGAACAACCCCAGGTTCCAGTATAGGTTGGGGAACGACCTGTTGGAGAGCAGTGTAGGGGAGAGGGACCTGGGGGTCCTAGTGGACGACAGGATGACCATGAGCCAACACTGTGCCCTTGTGGCCAAGAAGGCCAATGGCATCCTGGGGTGTATTAGAAGGGGAGTGGTTAGTAGGTCGAGAGAGGTCCTCCTTCCCCTCTACTCTGCCCTGGTGAGACCGCATCTGGAATATTGTGTCCAGTTCTGGGCCCCTCAGTTCAAGAAGGACAGGGAGCTGCTGGAGAGAGTCCAGCGCAGGGCAACTACGATGATTAAGGGAGTGGAGCATCTCCCTTCTGAGGAAAGACTGAGGGAGCTGGGTCTCTATAGTTTAGAGAAGAGGAGACTGAGGGGTGACCTTATTAGTGTATATAAATATATAAAGGGGGAGTGTCACGAGGATGGAGCCAGGCTCTACTCAGTGGCAAACAATGATAGGACAAGGGGTAATGGGTACAAACTGGAACACAAGAGGTTCCACTTAAACTTGAAAAGAAACTTCTTCTCAGTGAGGGTGACAGAACACTGGAACAGGCTGCCCAGGGAGGTTGTGGAGTCTCCTTCCCTGGAGACATTCAAAACCCGCCTGGACACATTCCTGTGTAACCTTATCTAGGTGTTCCTGCTCCGGCAGGGGGATTGGACTAGATGATCTTTTGAGGTCCCTTCCAATCTCTGGCATACTGTGATACTGTGAAGGCTGCGGTTCTGAATGACTTCTTTGCCTCAGTCTTCACTGGCAAATGCTCTGACCAAACCACCCAAGTCTTGGAAGGCAGATGCAGGGACTGTGAGAATGAAGACCTTGCGGCCACTGTAGGAGAGGAACTGGTTCGAGACCATCTGAAGAATGTGAACGTGCACAAGCCCATGGGACCTGATGAAATCCATCCGCGGCTCCTGAAGGAGCTGGTAAATGAAGTTGGGAAGCCGCTGGCCATCATATATGAGAAATCATGGCAGTCAGGTGAAGTTCCCGATGACTGGAAAAAGGGAAATATAACCCCCATTTTCAAGAAGGGGAAAATGGATGACCCTGGGAATTACAGACCAGTCAGTGTCACCTCTGTGCCTGGCAAAATCTTGGAGCAGATTCTCCTGGAAGGCATGCTAAGGCACATGAAAATCAACAAGGTGCTTGGTGACAGCCAGCATGGCTTCACTAAGGGGAAATCCTGCCTGACCAATCTGGTGGCCTTATATGATGGGGCTATGGAACTGATGGACAGGGGTAGAGCAGTTAATGTCATCGGTCAATTGCTGATGTGAGTACCTCGAGAGAGGACGCCTTCAACACTGGAGCTGGAGGGAGATCAGCGTCCAGGAGCCTCAACTCAGAGCGACAAGAGTCACCGAGGGAGCCTCAAGTCCTCGACAGGACCTGCCCAGGAGCCGGCAGCTCAGCTGACGAGAGCGAGCAGCTGACTCACCGGGGGCGGAGCCTGAAGCAGCGGCACCAGCCCTGACTGGGTAAAAACCTGACCCAGGAAGCGCGGTGCACCAGGGACGTGGCGAGGTAATTCGCGTGGGCAGGCGAGCGGAGTGGTGAGCCCCCGTCGTATGAGCAGGGCCCGGTCCGGGAGCTCTGCTCTGGCTGCCCCGGCGGTGTCCAGCGTAGGCACCCAGACAGAGCCGGGGAGAGGGGAGGCTGCAGTGCAGAGCTCAGGGTGCAGAGAGTGCCTGCACCGGTCTGGTGAGGGGAGGGTGCACAATGCGCAGGGCTGCACTCGGTGCTCCCTGGTGGAGGTCCTCCTGCAGCAGGTGGCTGAGCTGCGGGATGCTGCTAACAGACTGCAAGATGTCAGGGAAGCTGAGAGGAAGCAGGAATGCTTGCTCCCGGCCCAAACTGTGCAGGGGCCTCGAGCTTCACCTCTACCTCATGAAGGAAAGAAGGAGGCCGTTAACCCGGGAAGCTGGGAATTAGTGACAAAAAAAAGAAGGAAAAGGACAACCAAAAGCAAGGGTCTTCCCCCTAAATCTGTTGTCCCCACGCAGAACCGCTTTGCTGTCCTGCAGGGGGCTAATGAGGAAGCGCACTTGAGCCAGAAACAGCTGGCCGATGCACTGCTAAAGAAGATCTCTACTGGTGCTGCTAGGAAAAAGCGGTGGGTTGTAGTAGTAGGGGACTCTACACTGAAAGGGACATAAGCAGTCAAGGGAGGTGTGTTGCCTACCGGGGGCACGGATCAGGGATGTGGCAGAGAGGCTGCCTGCTCTAGTAAGTGCCACGGACTATTACCCACTCCTGGTGATACATGTGGGTGCTAGGGATATAGATAGTAGTAGCCTGGGGAACATAAAGAAGGATTACAGAGCCCTGGGGGAGGTGGTTAGGGGCTCTGGAGCTCAGGTGGTCTTTTCATCAATTCTCTAGGGTAGAGGGGAGGACCTAAAAAAAGCTAGGAGGATTAGCCAGGTTAATAACTGGTTAAAAGGGTGGTGTCATAGTCAGGGGTTTGGGTGTCTTGAACATGGGACCCAAGTTTGTAGGCCAGGTCTAGTGGGGGCTGGTGGAGCTGGTCTAAAGAAAGGAAAGAGCAGTTTTGGTAGGAGGCTTGTCAGACTGGTCAAGGAGGCTTTAAATTAGATGTGTTGGGGGAGGGGGGCATTATTCCATTCCAACACATCCAGTCAGTTGCCAGCACCTATAATAAATGCTCGGAGCAATGTAGAGATATTCCAGCCGCTCCAGCCAATAAGCCAGCTTCAGTTGGAGCTCGGCTCAGATACCTCTATACAAATGCCCGTAGCATGGGGAACAAACATGAGGAATTAGAGATGTGTGCACATCTGTGGGGGTATGATATAATGGGCGTCACAGAAAAATGGTGGGATGGCTCCTACGACTGGAGTGTTGGAATGGATGGTTACAGGCTCTTTAGAAAACACAGGCCTGGCAGGCGGGGAGGGGGAGTTGCCCTTTATGTTAGGGATAGGCTGGAGAGTATGGAACTCTGTCTGGGACAGGTGAGCAGTCAACAGAGAGTTTGTGGGTCAGGGTTAAAGGGAATATAGCTATGGGAGACATTACTGTGGGGATCTGCTACAGACTGCCTGATCAAGGAGAACCTGCAGATGAAGCACTCCATAGACAGATAGGAAAAGCCTCACCCTCGCAGGCCCTTGTTCTCATGGGTGACTTCAACCACCCTGACATCTGTTGGAAGGACAGTACGGCCCAGCACAAGCAATCCAGGAGGTTCCTCGATTGTGTGGAAGACAACTTCCTTCTGCAAGTAATAGAGGAGCCAACAAGGAGAGGTGCCATGCTTGACCTCGTGCTCACCAACAGGGAAGGGCTCGTTGGAAATGTGACTCTCCAGGGCAGCCTTGGATGCAGTGATCATGAGATGCTCATGACAGTAAGAAGAGCATGCAGCAAGCTCACTGCCCTGGACTTCAAAAGAGCAGACTTTGGCCTCTTCAGGAACCTGCTTAGTAAGGTTCCATGGGATATAGCCCTATAGGGCAGAGGGGCCCAAGACTGTTGGTTGATATTCAAGGATCACCTGCTACAAGCTCAGGAGTGTTGCATCACAACTAGAAGGAAGTGCAGCAGGAGGGCCAGGAGACCTCCTTTGAAGGATAAGGAGCTGCTGGGGAAAATTCAATTGAAAAAAGAGGCTTATAATGAGTGGAAGCAAGGACAGGGGGCATGGGAAGAGTACAGGGATGTTGTCTGAGAAGCTAGGGACCAGGTTAGAAAAGCTAAGGCTCAGTTAGAATTAAACTTAGCTAGAGGTAATAAAGATAACAGGAAGGGAATCTACAGGTACATTGCAAATAAAAAACAGACTAGGGAGAATGTAGGCCCCCTTAGAAAGCTATCAGGAGATCTGGCTACACAGGATTTGGAGAAGGCTGAGGTTCTGAATGACTTCTTTGCCTCAGTCTTCACTGGCAAAGGCTCTGACGAAACCACCCAAGTCTTGGAAGGCAGATGCAGGGACTGTGAGAATGAAGACCTTGCGCCCAAAGTAGGAGTGGAACTGGTTGGAGACCATCTTAAAAATATGAACGTGCACAAGTCCATGGGTCCTGATGAGATCCATCTGCGGCTCCTGAAGGAGCTGGTAAATGAAGTTGGGAAGCCGCTGGCCATCATATATGAGAAATCATGGCAGTCAGGTGAAGTTCCCGATGACTGGAAAAAGGGAAATATAACCCCCATTTTCAAGAAGGGGAAAATGGATGACCCTGGGAATTACAGACCAGTCAGTGTCACCTCTGTGCCTGGCAAAATCTTGGAGCAGATTCTCCTGGAAGGCATGCTAAGGCATAGGAAAATCAACAAGGTGCTTGGTGACAGCCAGCATGGCTTCACTAAGGGGGAATCCTGCCTGACCAATTTGGTGGCCTTCTGTGATGGTTCTACAGAACTGATGGACAGGGGTAGAGCAGTTGATATCATCTACCTGGACTTGTGCAAAGCATTCGACACTGTCCCACACGACATCCTTGTCTGTAAATTGGAGAGACATCAATTTGATGGATGGACCTCTCGGTGGATAAAGAACTGGCTGGATGGCCGCACACGAAGAGCTGTGGTAAATGACTCAAAGTCTGGCTGGAGACCAGTAACGAGTGGTGTCCCTCAGGGATCAGTGTTGGGACCGGTCTTGTTTAACATCTTTGTCGCTGACATGGACAGTGGGATTGAGTGCGCCCACAGCAAGTTTGCCAATGACACCAAGCTGTGTGGTTTGGTTGATACGCTGGAGGCAAGGAGTGCCATCCAGAGGGACCTTGACACGCTTGTGAGGTGGGCTGATGCGAACCTGATGAAGTTTAACCATGCCAAGTGCAAGGTCCTACACTTGGGTCGGAGCAATCCCAGGCACAGCTACAGGTTGGGCAGGGAAGAGATTCAGGGCAGCCCGGTGGAGAAGGACTTGGGGGTGTTGGTCAGTGAGAAAATGAACATGAGCTGGCAGTGTGCTCTTGCAGCCCAGAAAGCCAACCGTAACCTGGACTGCATCAAAAGGAGCGTGACCAGCAGGTTGAAGGAGATGATCCTGCCCATCTACTCTGCTCTTGTGAGGCATCACCTGGAGTATTGTGTGCAGTTCTGGTGTCCTCAACATAAAAAGGACATGGAACTGTGGAACAAATCCAGAGGAGGGCCACGAGGATGCTCAGGGGACTGGAGCACCTCCCGTATGAAGACAGGCTGAGGAAGTTGAGGCTGTTCATCCTGGAGAAGAGAAGGCTGCATGGAGACCTTATAGCAGCCTTCCAGTATCTGAAGGGGGACTATAGGGATGTTGGAGAGGGACTCTTCATTAGGGACTGTAGTGACAGGACAAGGGGTAATGGGTTAAAACTTAAACAGGGGAAGTTTAGGTTGGATATAAGAAGGAAATTCTTTCCTGTTAGGGTGGTGAGGCAGTGGAATACCTTGCCCAGGGAAGTTGTGAATGCTCCATCGCTGGCAGTGTTCAATACCAGGTTGGACGAGGCCTTGGGTGATACGATTTAGCGTAAGGTGTCCCTGCCCACAGCAGGGGGGTTGGAACTAGATGATCTTAAGGTCCTTTCCAACCCTAACGATTCTATGATTCTATCTACCTGGACTTGTGCAAAGCGTTCGACACTGTCCCACACGACATCCTGGTCTCTAAGTTGGAGAGACATAATTTGATGGATGGTGCACTCGGTGCATAAAGAACTGTCTGGATGGCCTCGCCCAAAGAGTTGTGGTCAGTGGCTCAATGTCCAGCTGGAGACCAGTAACAAGTGGTGTCCCTCAGGGATCGGTGTTGGGACCGGTCTTGTTTAACATCTTTGTCACTGACGTGGACAGTGGGATTGAGTGTGCCCTCAGCAAGTTTGCCGATGACACCAAGCTGTGTGGTTCGGGTGAGACGTTGGAGGGAAGGAATGCCATCCAGAGGGACTTTGACACGCTTGTGAGGTGGGCTGATGCCAACCTGATGAAGTTTAACCATGCCAAGTGCAAGGTCCTATACCTGGGTCTGAGCAATCCCAGGCACAGCTACAGGTTGGTCAGAGAAGAGATTCAGAGCAGCCCAGTGGAGAAGGACTTGGGGGTGTTGGTTGATGAGAAAATGAACATTAGCTGGCAGTGTGCTCTTGCAGCCCAGGAAGCCAACCGTATCCTGGACTGCATCAAAAGGAGCGTGACCAGCAGGTCGAAGGAGGTGATCCTGCCCCTCTACTGTGCTCTTGTGAGACGTCACCTGGAGTATTGTGTGCAGTTCTGGTGTCCTCAACATAAAAAGGACATGGAACTGTTGGAAGAAGTCCAGAGGAGGGCCACGAGGATGCTCAGGGGACTGGAGCACCTCCCGTGTGAAGACAGGCTGAGGAAGTTGGGGCTGTTCAGCCTGGAGAAGAGGAGGCTGCGTGGAGACCTCATAGCAGCCTTCCAGTGTCTGAAGGGGGGGCCTATAGGGATGCTGGGGAAGGACTCTTCATTAGGGACTGTAGTGATAGGACAAGGGGTAAGGGATTAAAACTTAAATGGGGGATGTTCAGTTTGGGCATAAGGAAGAAGTTCTTTCCTGTTAGGGTGATGAGGCACTGGAATGGGTTGCCCACGGAAGTTGTGAATGCTCCATCCCTGGCAGTGTTCAAGGCCAGGTTGGACAGAATCTTGGGTGACATGGTTTAGTGTGAGGTGTCCCTGCCCATGGGAGGGGGGTTGGAACTACATTATCTTAAGGTCCTTTCCAACCCTAACTATTCTATGATTCTATGGTTTCAGTACTGTTATTGTTTTAAAATATGCAAAATTAATATTTTTTTTCTCTTTGACAGCTTCCTATATGAATGATTCTGTGATTTTTATCCTGTGAGAGCATTTTAATTGTCAAAATCTGCTTGGGAATTCTTTGGGAAGGCCGTGGTTAACACAAGGAAAATCCATGCCCACAGGCATTCCTTCATTTGCTTGAAATTGTGAGTACAGCGGTAGCTAGCATCTTGCTCCGTGCACCTAGCATCATGACCTAATACTAACATGCAAGTTTCAAGTAGACCAGATTTTCCAGAGCTGAATTCTGCACACATTTGAAAGCAGAGTACTCGGTGCATTGATCTCTTCAGAACACAGGTCATCTGCAGGCCTCAAATATGGGGAACAATCTGACCTCTTAAACCTTTCTGAATATTTAACCTAGTTTTCTTAGACTTTGGAATTATGTAAACTTCTAGTTGTTTGTGAATAACTGAAAAGTCAGAGAAAACTGAGGCAGAATCACAGCCTCACAGGATTCTGACCTGTCCTAAAAATTCTTAAAAAAACCCTGCCATTGTTCCTTAAGGAAACTTGTTGTTGTGTTTCTCTTTTGTGTTTTTCAAGATATAGTCTAGCCCTTAGTGTACACTCAAATCAAGACTATATTCTCACCTCCTTATGAACATATGCGTATCTTCTGGTTGTAAGAGCAGATACTGTGGTGAGTAGCTGAAGATGCCCTGTCTTGCACAGGGGCTGCTATGGTCATTTGTGTTTACATGGGAAAAAGAGGAGTGTTGTATTAGAACCTGAATTTAATAGCTCAAGCTCCAGATCATGCTGTTTTTCAAATATCATTACTCTTCTCATCTTTATATAGAAACCAAGAGGCTATATTTGAGACCTGTCAGCAAGGCTGAGAATGATAGCCAGGAGAGGAAAAGGTTTAAATTCCTGGCAGTATTGAATGTTGCTGGAGCCAAATAATTAATGGAGAAAATAAGAAGATTAAGCAATGGGCTTTTTGGAAAAAAAGAGACAAAAGTTTGGGTCAGGGCAAAGGTACAAACATAAATGAAAGAAACATTTAGGAAAGAAATTGTCTTGTGCATTATAGGGGGGAACTCATCTTTACACGGGCATGGTCTTCACAAGCCCTTATAGCTAGTTTTTCTAGTTTTCTTTCTTTCTTGTGAATTCTTCCTCTTTCTTTGCTTTGACCTTCTGTTCTCTTTCAGCTCCATGCTCAGAGTTAAAGCTAATCCCTGTAGAAGAGATGTAAATGTGTCTAAGTGAACAAGCCAATGACAAAAAAAAAAAAGATTGGCTGAGGCAGTAATGGATTATTTTAGTATCACTGGTGCACTTTATCAGCTAGCACAACAGTAATAAGATAATCTGACTAGATCTACACTTAAGAAAGTGTATGCATTAAAAGAAAGAGTCAGTCTTGCATCAGGGACTGTGGGAAACAAAAGTAAATATGTAAAGCCAAAGTATAGGTATGTACAGAATTAACTCCCACATCTTTAACTGACTGAGACTGTCAGACAGTCTCTGGACAGTATCAAGGGAAAGGAAAGAATGTAAAGAGGAATGCTAAGCCAAAGTAAAGTGGAAAGTAGTAAGGAGAAAACTGTAGACAATTATTTGATACTTGCTTCAGAATCCTAAGCAATGCTTTGGAAGATCAGTGCAATCAGCCTGCAAGAAGGGAGATGTATGCTGTATACACAAGCATAAAAGTCCAAATACTTGATACCTTGCCATTTTGCATCTGAAAAAGAGGATGGAGTTTCAGAGCCAAATATGTGAAAAATTCAAGAACTGCTTCCATCTGAAAATTGGTTTGAGCTAAACTCTGTTTTTACTGCCAAAAAATGGCTTGCTTTTCAAAGACCATCCCTGAAATTTCTTCCTCTTTCTTCATAAAATATCTTTATGATTCTGAATATAGATGCTTCTAGTTCTGGCAGATATTTCTCTAATAAGTTTCACTGGGCATGGCTTGCTGTGTCCTTTGTGGGACATACTTATCAGGTTATATTACCAAAATTTATTTTTTAAAATGTCGGGTTGCTCACCTATACCAATAGATCAGCAAAATGTTTTCCCTCTTGTTCTTATCAACTTCCCCATCAAAACTGAATGACTATTCCTGGAATTAAAACCTTCAGGGAAACAGTTCTTGTGGTGAATGGACCGTAAAATCTCATTCTGCTGCTGGGACTAAAAACACATCTGACTTCTTCTTTAAATGCAATTAAAAAAAAATTTCATCAGAAAAAAATTCATCAATAAAACACAGTTTCCATTTTAAGAATATAATTTTGCAAAGATGACTTCGGAGAGAGAAAAATCCAGACCATTTAATTATCGATTCGATTTATTATTTGCTATTTGCTAAAGCTATTAGCAGATATTTCAATACATCAGGCAAACCTGTAGTGATCTTGCAGAATGCTTGGATAACACCAAATCAGATTACTCTCCAAGAAAAAAATAATCTGCAGAAGTGTTTTATTGAACCCCTCTCATAATGGTAGAGTCTCGAGAGAGTAATTTAAAAGTTCATATATATTTAGTTTGTCTTCAGTTTTACATCACGAAAGAGTAATTTTTATTATCAGGGAAAGATCAATTTAAATGTAAATTTTATTGTTTAAATATATCACAACAGGTGAGACAGAAATATTGTTTGTGGCTGTGCTAAGATGTTTATCAGCCAAATATTTTGGAGAAGATTGGAGAAGAGAAGCTGGAGAAGAAAAGGCTCAGGGGGATCTTGTTGCTCTCTACAACTACCAGAAAGGAGGTTTTAGTGAGTTGGGAGTCAGTCTCTTCTCCCAAGTAACGATGGACAAGAGGTAATAGCCTCAGGATGTACCAGGGGTGGTTTAGGCTGGATATTAGGAAATTTTTTTTCCCAGAGAGTGTGTTCAGGCATTGGAACAGGCTGCCTAGGGAAGTGGTAGAATCGCCATTCCTCAAAGTGTTCAAAAACCATGTAGGTGAGGCCCTCAGTGATATGATTTAGTGATGGTCTTGGCAGTCCTGGGGTAATGATTGGACTTAATGATCTTAAAGGTCTTTTCCAACCTAGTTGATTCTATGATCTTATGATTCTACGATCTATTTTTATATAAAGGATCTTCTAATCATGAGAAAATAATTCTGGATCTGGCTCTGCAAGGCTGATTGATTTATGCACCACTAAAGACAGAGGAAAGGTTCTTTCTGATTTGTATGTGTAGGAATATCGCTCACTTCAATCAGCACATTGTCACTTTTAAAGACCAATCTGTTTTCCTTTCACTTTTATTGTTAAAATTACTGGCATCATGGAAAAAATCATTTTATAGAAACTGCTATCTAGAATAAGTAACTACCCTAAAGCTCACCTTTAGACTCACATTTCTTTATGTTTTCTGCATGGATAATTCTGTATTCCTGTTATACACTATATCATAGCTTTTGGCACTGACAGCTCCAAAGTATAGACTTAAAAAGAAGCTGCATGAGACTTTTAGGCAGCTCTCTTCATTCCTCACTTACTTGTTGCTACCATAAGAACAGAAGAATTGCTCCAAGTAATGGCAGGCTCTTTAAATAAATGCATGCAACAGGTGTAAACATCACAGCATGTGCCATATTCTTTTATAATATTATGCAGTTTTGATGCCAGGAAGTGATATATTGCAAGGGCAATTTAATCTTGTCTGCTTTTCGTAAGAGGCAGGTAGTTAGAATATGCATACGAAACTGAAACAACAGTTGAGCTTAACTTCCAGTACTAGATCCTTTCAGTCTTTGAAAAAGTGTGCATCCAGATCTAAGTATTATGAGTTTGCCTGTGTCCTTGACAGAGGTCTCCAGATTGCAACATTGAAGAAAAACTTTCCACATTGGTTAGTTTGTTCTTTTTTTTTTTGAAGTGGAAAAATAAACTGTAAAATATGATGATTTTACCTGGAAAGCTTAAACTAAACTTCATATTACTGTAGTGTTTGTTAATAATCAAATCAATTTTCTGTTCTTTCATCTCTGCATAATTTCTCCTTAATAAGAACTTTTTCTAAAAACAAATGGGCATATTTTTTGTTGTCCTTTACTGCATTTGAGAGAACAAAAATTAAAAGAATTTGGACTGATTGTTGATATTTCAAGGTAAGTTAAGTTGTAGATTATTTTATGAAGTTTACTCTATACGGATTCTGTCCACAAATGTTGTATATGCATCTGTATTTGTCTACCTGTCTGCCTGAACAATAGCAATCAGAGTCCATGAGGATGATTCAAGTAATAAAAAATGAGTAAAGTGGATCAAAAACCTAATGCCACTATACGAAATGATCTATGTGTTTCTCCAGAGTTGCAGAATTTTAGCCAGAATTTCAATTGCAGAGAGCCCTTTAGGGATCTGGAAGTAAAAGAATTAATTTTTCTTTATATCCACTTCTATCTTTCTTTGGCAAGCACACTCTTGACAGAAGACAGCTCCTTCTTAAGGTAAATTAAGTAGCAGCTGCTGACAATGTATGATTCATGAGATTTAGGGTCTTTCAGTAATTCTGAGAGGCTTCAATTACATGAACAGTGATGTTTATGGATAGAAGGTGTACCGGCACATGGTCTTTATTACCCATTAAGCCCATCATTGTTGACATACAATATTCTCATATTAATAAGTCCAGTGTCCTTCCCCTTTCTATCTCTACAGCAGCCTGCAAGTAGCCTACCACCAAATATTACTGATGCTCTTTTAAGAGCAGAAGGCATCAAACACACTTAAAGTATATGAAAAGTAGTAAAATCCTTGAAGAAATAAGAACTTTGAAGTCCACATGTGTAAAAGGAAGGTAAGACTCTGTTTGGTGCAAAGAATAAATGATTAATAATTATAAAGAAAATAAATGGTAGTTGTTGCTGGGATTTCTGAAAGATCAGCTGTGTAAACAACAGTTCTTCTATGGCATATCAGACATAAATAAGGATATTTTATGAAGAAATAAGGAAAGACTTCACTGATTTTACTGTCAATGCTATTATAGCATATAGGATGTTTTCTTCATCACAAATTGTAGGATATAAGCTATTACATGTAATATGTTGTTCTAAAGTGACAGTTATGTTTCCACATCTGCAGCTGACTTGGAAAATTGGAAGCTGTTCAATAGCTTTAGGAATAGTTTCCTGATGATGCATTTTAGAGTGTTTCCTTAATTTTTTTTTTTTTTTTTTTAGATTCTAGCATGAATCTCATTATATAAACAGTATGTAAAGCTAAAAGTCAAACCACAAATGCAGAAGAGCTTCCTTATCTGAAGTTCAATGGATTTTGAGTAAGGTATCTGTGCCCTTGAAAATCTTTTGCTATTAAATTCCCTTTACTTACAACAGAATAGGAGGGAAACTTTCTGTAAAGAGATTAAAGTGGCCTAACATTAAATCATAAATGTATGTTGAAAAATGATAATGCTAGTGTTGAAGTAGTGGTGGTCTAACAACAGAAGGAAGGAAAAATTTCTAGGCAAAGTATCACCTCATTGACTACAGCATTTCTTCTCAAGCATAGGATTTGTTTATTCAGAAGTCATCATTATGCATATATACATGAACAATCCAAAAGCAGTCACTTAAAAGATAGTTGTCAAACATGCAAATAAATTTTTAATGCTGGGAAGCAGCAGGCTAGTCACAGATATTGCATAAACTGTGGGAATAGCCCTGTGAATTATTTGCTGAGCTCTATTTCTGGGCAGCAGTGAATCAACTTGACTACCACAGGGTGGCATTGTCAAAGAAGAGTTACATTAAAATCTAGTTTACGACTTCAGCCAAACTCTAAAGTCAAAATTCCCCCTTACCCTGAGGAAAGAAGGTTGGTAAATTTCTGATTTACAGCTGCAGTAAATCAGGATAATCCTTGTATTTATTCAGTGGTAGTGACCAAGAAGATGGAAAGTCAGGCCATAACTATGTCTAGTGCCAGTACCTTGCCAGACAGCCTATCTAAAATGTGAGTAGCAGGCAGACAGATTGAACAACAGAAAATATAATAGGTCTTTCTTAGTTACCTGACTGGTTGCCAAATCAAATTCGTCTACCTTTAATTAGCCTTTTTTTTCACTTAGTATAACATTTCCCACTATGAGTTTGCAGTAAGATAATCTTTATTTTAAAAATCACTAAATAAAGGTTTTCACTTCACAGCTGCCTGAATTTTTCAGTTTTTGAAAGCTGTTGCAAATACAGCTTCATTTTCTTGTATTCAAAATATAATTTTATGACTTTATATTTTACACATGAATCTTTGCAGTAGGTCTACTCTTCTGCCTTCAAGCCAGATGGATCCCAAAGGGGTATACATTAAGAAAACATTTCTTAAAACTGAAAAAGAAAGAACAAGGTTTTTTCTGGTCAGTGAAATTATGTTTTGATATAAACATGAAAAAAGCAAGAGTTCTTTTAAGAAAGCATGTGTTACTGTTTGCTGACATTTTGTCAGTTACATAGTAAACGTTACTTTGAGAAAACCAGATGAAATCTACAAACATTTAAAGAAAGATCACTGTAAGTATAAAAATCAACAATAGACTATCAAAACCCTAATTATCATGAAGGCAAACATGCTGTATAGAAGAGGATAGCTGTCAATACCCCTAAAGCAGAAAGGTCACTTTACTATTACAATAGCTTCACTTCCTTTTGTCTGAAGCTGTCAGCAGAAGATAAATGCCTACATTCAACCTAATCATAACATGAGTTTTATCATGTGATGACATGCTTGCCAAAACCAATCATTTGAGCCTTGCCTAGGTAGAGACACTGAAGAAAAATGACCTGCTTTAATTTTATATGAATTAAGTGATGACAAACGTTTGCATGGAAACAGTAATTTAGGACAGAATAGTCTGTAATTTAGTTTAATTTATTCTTATTTCCAGTCTAAAAGAAACTGAATCATACCACTGAATGAAGTTACGCAAGCATACACATTTTGCTAGTTTGCTTTAAAGCTGCACCTTGAGTCAACTTGGATTCAGTGTGCCTTTAATAAACTCTTAGTTACTTTAATTAGAGTAAATACTGCAAAATACAAGAACTGCTAATATATAGCAGGCCTAATTGTACTCCCATACCACCAAGTGTAATTGGAATATCAGTTCCAGATATTCCATTTTCACAGTCAAGTGACAGATTTGTCTCAGGACATGGAAGCAAAAAACATTAGTTGAATGCAGAAAAGGGATATATCACAAGCTTTGTAAAACATGCTCTCACACTTCAGATTTTTGCAACAGTGCAGGCCAAGATAGATAGATTAGAAATGGCATCTACAAAGTTCCCATGCACCTGGGCTAGTTGCAAACGAATTGATTTTTTTTCTTTCATGGCCTACAAGGAGTCCAGAATGAATGCCACTACACTTCTTAGCATGGTGTGCTGTCTTAAAAATTTTGAGAACCTAAATATCTTGTATGAAGCTCTGGCCTGGCATGCCTAAATTGCTTCTGTTGGTGGAGTTGGCAGGTACCTTTGCCTGATGACGGAATGAACATTCAGAATGAAAGGCCATTCTGCTCTACCATACAATCTCTTACAATATAGCTATGCAATTAGCTTTCTTCACCTCCTACAATAGATTAGGTGATACAGTGGATTAGGAAGTGGCCTACTAGTCTTTTTTGGGGGGTGGGGGGTGTTGAAGAGAAAGGCTTGATGCTGTGTGAGCATGGCTCAGCAGTAACCAAAACACTGGTGCATTATCAACACTCTGATAGTTACAAAGCACAGCACTATCGGGGCTGCTATGGGAACTTATGTCCACCCTAGCCAGGCCCAATACAGAGGAATAGTTTGCTTTGCCAAATTCTCTTTCTGCCTAAGGGCTATGAAATCCTTGGCTCAGCCAAATAGAACAGTGGTCAGTGGATCATAGAGAAAGCTGTTAATAAGTTGCTCTTCCCCTTTGCACACCATAAGCAAAATGACAGTATGAAAGGAAGTAAGATTCAAACTAGGGTAAATCTAAGGCATGAAGTTAGAAGATGCTAAGAGGGAAGTCTGAATTATAGTAAATATTATTCTAATAAAGAATGCAACTCTGAATTGTACATAAGAATATGAAACTGAGTACGGCTTTCCCTGTTAGGGAACTAAAGAATAGACTAGACAGCAACTTATAAACAAGTTTCATACAGTTTTAAAGACTCCAGAAGAAAAGCAAGACATTATACCCTTACCAAATCCAAATAGACCCAATAATTATAAGCACATGGCAGTGTGACAGACTCTAAAGAAAATTCCAGAGAAAACATAAAAGTTTGCAGGACATAACAGTTTTTTCTGTAGCAACATTTTGATTTTAAACCATTCTCCTCTGTTTCTGTAAGACTGTTGAAATTACCCAGTACTGGCTGTCCAACACTGTACATAATATTGCATTAATGTTTCTGTTTAAAGGATGTTATCTTCATGATGCCTCTTACATAGAAAAAATTATGATGAAAAATATATCTATACAACATAAAATTTAAAAAAAATTCTTTTTTAATAGTAAGCTACACAGGTCTCATTCTGCTGAATATCTGGATATCTGTGCCTGTTTGCATCTTGAGGAAAGAACAACAGCTGGCAGCCTTTGGCATTCTGAGAATATGTTTTTCACGTAGGTTCCCTCTATCTGATGTAACTTATACTAGCAAATAAACTTTTACAAAATAAAGAATGTGTTAAATTAACTCTGAGGCAGAGAGAAACCGCTATTTACTACCACTACAGAGTATACTAAGTATCATTCAATGACAAAAGACCATGAGCCTTTTAATTTCTGTATCTGTTGCTTCTGGGCAATCCGATTTTCCTTCTGGATAGGTAATATCTGTAGATTCCACTACTCAATAGAAGAATATTCACAGCCAGATGCTGCCATGTTTCCCTGTTTTTTTAGACAGTACATTTTTTAGTACTACCATGCTAGTGGAATTTTTAGCATTGAGAGTAAAAATAAAATCCTCCTTTATACATGAATCATTATAAGAATGTTGATTACTTACATTGTTTCAGACATCTTGTTTATTATTTTCTGTATATTATTTCCTCTGTCTTTCATTGCATACTGAAATACGGAGAAGACTTCTGCCAGAAGAAATGTTACTTCTTAAAATTAATTGATGAAAATTTCATTTAAAAAGTGAAGTGTTGCCTAGTAGATTTCCATGTGATCACCATAGCCATGCTGTCAGCATTCTTCAGATTTTTCTGCTGTTCTTTCTTGATAGAGGAATTCTTTCAAGTAATGGTGACAATCACATGCTAATATTAGAAGTACAAAAGAATAAATAGATAAAAATTGTTCTTCCTTCAAGTGAGGATGCACTGGATAAGGTGTACATTTCCAAGGCATGTTTTAACTACTGATACCACAAGGAAACTTAGTATAGTACATCTCTCCCATACCATTCTGAGGACTCTGCTGCTGAGAATTACTTCTATCTGGTTGTTTTGTTTGTTTTTTTTTTCCCTAGACTGTAATTTACATACCTGTAATAAGCATACAGTAGAAGAATTGAATGCATTTTTCACCCATTTGACAAGCTATTTAAATGACAGGCTTTATGTTAGCTTACAAAGAAAGTTTATTTGCTGTTTTGGGGCTCAGAAAACAATAATTGTTTCATTTGGGTTAAAATTTTAAATCTAGGTGGAGGATTGATGTTTTAATGTAAATAGTTAGAGAAATAACCAAATCTAATTTATCAAAAAAAGAGGGGAAATGATATAGAGGCTATAGGCAGGACTACGCTAAAAGTGCTGAAAATACACCTGTGTGAAAGAATAGGCTCTAGGAGAATAATTTGGGGTTTGTTTCTTTGTTGAAAATAAAGCTTATTTTTCATTTAGATAGGAGTTGATTTTGCTCTTAAAGTTTAATCAAAAATTTTAAGTTGCATACTTAATTTCAGTTAGGAGCAACATTTGGTTATGAAGTCAAGTGTCTCATATGTGATCAAAATTATTTATAAATAATGGACCGTGGGATCTGAATAACAGAGAAATCCAAAGAGAGGGGTTGGTTTGTTTGTTTCTTTTCCTTTTGTTTCTGCACAAAGTAGGTCCTTAAACTCTTTCGCTACTCCTAAAGCATTCTGGAGTACATCTGTTTGAAGGCTTTTGACAAAAGCTGTGCACTGACTTTTTTTATTAATTACATAAACAGAAATAATTTGGTCCAGAGTGATAAGTGCATGTAGCAAGGGAGTATATGAGTAGAAAACAACAGATTAATTTACACAGAATATTTTTGGAGACCTGCATACACCAAGTTATTGAATCTGTGCTGTTTTAGCTTACTCTTCAATGCATCCTTTCTTTATCAAGAATTTGTTATCATACATGCAGAGAAATAATAGGAGTATTTCTGATCCTTGATGCCAGAGGCATATAGCCTTAAAAAGCCTAGACTTCTGTCTTTATAGCCAATATTTTTCAATCCTAACTGGGTCCTTTTGGCTTGTGGAAGGACCTCTTCACTGCCCTTTGTCAACTGGGTGGAACAGAAAGGTTTGCAAATGTCCTGATGTGGACAGGCTTCTAGCTGCTGGAAGAGGCTATGGGGCAGCTCAGGAGGACACAATCCACTCGTTTTGACTGTAACTAAGTCTATCAGGGCATCACCTGACACAAATACATTAGAATGAGTGTCCGAGTTGAAGACAGTCTGCTCCAAAACTTAATACGGCTTTTAGAACATGGCTGGAAATTAAATGGGCCCATTTAAGGTCGTCAGAAAATCTCTTGCCAGAGGGAAACAACCTGCTGCTGAGGGAAATGTAATTCACTCCAATTTTTTTCTTTACCCTTGCTTGCTGCCAGAGACTGATAAATCTGAATCTGTGCACAAAATGCAGGGAAACTGAAGCAGACATGGAAATGTGTCTAAGGACCTCAGCAGGAAGAGGTATGGCCTTTTGGCAGCCACACTTTACCACAAGCCGTATCTAATTTGCTATTCACAGTCACCCTTGAAATAAGTTTTGAATGTTAGCTGCTATTCCTTTCATCTGAGTGTATATATCTCAGATTAGCTCAGATTGCTATTTCTCATTTCAGTGCCCAGTATGGTGAGTTTATTTTTTCAGATAAAATCTTAACCTTTAATTCGTGGTGATGTGAAAAGAAGCAAGATTTTCTTTTTTTCATTTTTAAGATATATAATAAAAATACTGTTTTAATAATGATTTTTAATAAAATTAGCTCTTCCATCTCCTTTTAGTAAATGAGCATCATGGTTTAAGTCCAGCCAGTAACTCAGAATCACGCAGCTGTTTTCTCACCCCCACTTTCCCCTCACCTCTGGGTGGGATGGGAAGGAGAATCGAAAGAATGCAAATCCCACGGGTTTAGAGAAGATTAATAATTAAGACAATAATAAGACAATAATTAAGCTATAATACAAAACTGCCACTAAAAATAATAATAATAAGGGAAATACTAAGGGAAAAGAATATAAAACTAAAAAGGGAAAAGAAAGAAAACCCAATTGTCGTGGTTTAAACCCAGCCAGGCAACTCGTTCACTCACTCCCCCGCCTTCTTTCCCTGCCCCTACTCCCGGAGGGACGGAAAGGAGAATCAAAAAGAATGCAACTCCCACAGATTGAGATAAGAACAGTCCAGTAACTAAGGTATAACACAGATCACTACTGCTACCACCAATAATAATAATGATAAAGGAAATAACAAGGGAAAAGAATACAACATCTCACCACCAGCCGACCGATAACTCGCCCCCCCAGCCCGACCAAGTTTTGACCAATACCTCCTCCAACCCTGCAGTCCCAGCCCTTCCGGGTAACTCCCAGTTACATCCTGGGCATGACACGCTGTGGTATGGAATACCTCTTTGGTCAGTTTGGGTCAGGTGTCCTGTCTCTGCTTCCTCCTGGCTTCCCCTCCTCCCTGGCAGAGCATGAGGCTCACAAGTCCTTGGCCAAACCAAAACATCAGGCCAAAAGTCAAAACACATCACTGCACCAGCTACCAAGAAGGAGAAACATGACTGCTACTGCTGAACCCAGGACACCAATAAACACAAGTGATGCACAATACAATTGCTCACCACTCACTGACTGATACCCAGCCTGACCCGAGCAGAGATCTGGGCCTTCCAGGCCCAGTTTATATGCTGGGCATGACGTACTGTGGTATGGAATAACCCTTTGACTAGTTTGGGTCAAGTGTCCTGTCTCTGCTTCTTCCCATCTTTTTGTACCATTCCTCAGTGGCAGAGCATGAGACTGAAAAGTCCTTGATCAGGGTAGGTACTGCTGAGAAACAGCTGAAACATTGGTGTGCTACCAGCATTGTTCTCAGACTGAAGCCGAAACACAGCACTGCACCAGCTACTATGAAGGAGAAGAAAACAACTGTTATAGCTGAAACCAGGACAGGCAACAAAGATGTTTCAAACAGAAAAATACTGAATCTTTGAGCTTCTGCTGCTCTTAGGTTCCTTGCTTATAGAGACAATAATAGCTTTCAACTCTTGGCTATCTAATCTAGACAGCACTCTAAATAAAAACAAGAAATATAAATACTGTATCTCAAAATCTGTCCTTCTGTAGCAAACCACATCTGAAGTGAGCTGTTGCCAGTTCTTTAGAAGACAGAAGATGAGCAACATATTATTATGTAAGGCATGTGGTATTTAAAGTTTTTACTTAAAAATCTGGGATAATGATAATACAGCTGGTGCTATACATTGTCTAGCATCCCTTATATCAGAGGCAGGATGCACTGTCATTTCTGTCTATCCTAAAATCACTTATTTGGAAAAGAGTTGTTTCTTGTTTTGTTTTAGCTAGGAGATTGTCTAATGCAACAGATAAACAATGAAGAAAAAGTGCACGTTTGTACATGAGAAAGATCTTAATGGAAACAAAACAAAAAAATTACCAATCAGGTTGATAAATATGCATGCAGAAAGAATAAAGGTTGATTGTACTAAAGAAAATGATGCATTGGCTTTTAGAAATCCATCATTTCTGATGTGCTGGCAGTGGAACCAAACATTCCTGACACTCCTAAAAATAAAGTGAGTGTCTTGGAACTGCAAAATATTAAAAATTGTGCTGGCAGTATGCTTAACACTTAAAGTACAACAATGAACATTTGTACAAAAATATACAACAAATGTATACAAATGTATACAAAAGTATACAACTGTAGCTCACATATGAGGCTGGCTGGCTAGCTAGCTAGCTGAAACAGTAAAAAAAAAAGAATCTTTGTTTCCCTTTTCAAATACATTGATCTGTCTTAAATAGAATAAAACTTTGTGAAGAAAATAAGTTGATTAAAAAACAATTATTGTGCACTTCTTTTGTAATAGGCAGAATAACCTTTACAGCATCCTATGATTCATCAGTGAATATGTCAAGAACCTGTAAATAACACTTGAAGCTTGCTTTTTGTTCTCTTAATTAACATTGAAAGTCTTATCTCTTGAGGCATACACTTCTGCCTTGAATATTTTAAGCAATATTTCATTTCTTGCAGTTGTTTTCACTTTAAACATGAAGGTGAATTAAACAAATAATAATGTTCAGTTTGAACTCAAAATTACCAGATTAAACATCTTTAATATAACTAATTTACTTGAGCTACACCCAAGGATCAGGACTTTTTGGTTTTTAGAGCTCATATGTTGTTTTATAGTAATGGATACATACAGTCCCATCCACAGCTGTTTAATAGCTCCAGTTATACAGTACAATGAGCTTTTGGCCCTTTTTGAGATAATGAAGCTGCAGTTACATTTTGATTCAAATTTCTAAATCTCTTTCCCATAAAGAGAGGCTTATATGACTCTAAATGATTTAAGAGAAGCCCTTAGTTTTATGTTTCTCTTGCACTCAAATAAATAGACACCTCTCTTCAGCCATCGTATAAACCAAAAATTCCTTTTGTAAACTTCTGTATTTCAGAAACACTTCCATCAAGGCTTAGAGAGCAGCAACAAAAGTTTCCACTCCCTTTAGGCTCTTTACCTACTTTGATGGAATGTCATAGTCAGGAGATGTCAAATGTAAGTCATAAGAGGAAAAAAGACACTACACTTTCACATTGCTTTGCTTCAAACACATGTAAATGTGGCAACAGTATTTTCCACCAAAAGGTGCCTTTGGCATCAACTGGACTTTTTTTCCAGCAGCTTCCATGAGCCACTATTTATTTACTTTGCTTTCAGTAGGAAAATACTCTTCTGTCTATGAAGAAATTCCAGTCTAATATTCTGTTTGCATGGCAAAATATTACCATACTCTTGACTAAATTATTTTGTTACTTTTGAGTCAAATATTGGACATGTTAACCACCTCATGAAGCTTTATGTAAAAATCTCACATAGTTATTTTAAGATGACTTTCACTGCTGTTTTGTAGTTCAAAAATCAGAGATGTATTTCTATTAACTGCTCTGCATGTTACTAACCATCTTAAGCCAAGCAAACATGACTATTAGTCTGCAGGATTCCACCTTCCGTTCTTGATTCCAGCATGTTCTCTTTCATTTAAGGATCAAGTATTTTTAAACTCCCATATTCAGATGGTTTAGTCTATTCCTTACAAACCTGTATTACCTATACATTTTTATTTCTTTTTTAACTGACTTGAATATTTCAACCTGATCACTTTGACAGTAAACAAAAGCTCATTTGAGGAAATGGGAAGTCATCAATCTGTTATTAGGACCTTGGATCAAGTCCTTGATACTTGGTAATCTTATTCTTTTTCTCAGTAACAGACTGAATTGTGCCTATCTACAAATTTTGCAATTTGAAAAGTAAAATTTAAAATACCTATTGGTGAGTACTCTACTGAAGGGATCAGAAAATTACTTAAATCCTTCACCTTCCTCATGTGTACACATTTCACTTCATAGTAAACAAAAAAAAAAGTAGCTACTTTAAATAGCTTCCTTGCAATGAATTGCAATTAATTTCATCGCTTCCTTGCAATGGCCACTGTCTGATCCATGGTGTGTTGTTAGCTGCCCAGTTTATCAAGAAAAGACAATAAAATATGTGAAAAGTTTCAAAATAGTTCGAGTTCAAGCAGTTACCATCAACACAGAATAATAATAACAAACTTAAAGGGAATGTCAAAGCAGTAAAAAACGCATACAATGGTCTATATCAGGAAAATTCTGAAGTCACAACTTTTCATAAAAGAGGGAAAGATTATCATGATAGACATTATGAAGACATTTTTGAAGAGTGTGGTGCACTGGCACAGGTTGCCTAGCTAAGCTGGGGTGCTCCATCCCTGGAAGTGTTCAAAGACAGGTTGGACAAGACTTCAAGCAACCTGGTTGGGTGGAAAGTGTCCCTGCCCATGGCAGGGGTGGTTGGAACTAGAGGATATTTAAGAATATCTTTCCAACCCAAGAATAGCTTTCCAACCCAAGAATAGCTTTCCAACCCAAGCCATTTTATGATTCTAGGTTTCTATGATTGCATGCTGTGAAATAACCTATCCTGAGCATACAGGTAAACTAGCTGTTGTTACACAGCAAATTTTGAGAGACTTTTGAGTAGAACTTAAAGGATAAGATAAACTTAGCTAAATTATTTGGTGGATTTGTTTGAATTTTAACAGTGGGTAGCAACTTCTTATATCTGTCTCTTTGACCATACAAGTGAATAATGGTTTGTTAGGGCAACAGTCCATGAAATATTGTTTAGAGCTGCCAAAACCAGACAAAACTAAGCAAAAAGTAATTCCAGCAGGAGGAGATCACAACCACTGACTCATTCCCCTGAGGTATACCATCTCCTCAAAAGATTAAGGAAGTGGAAATCTTAAAAACTGTAATGAGCAAAGATATTAATCTACATGTTACACCTCAAAGTCCATCTCCTCAGGGCTGCTCTCAATCCAGTCTCTTCCCAGCCTATAGCTATGCTTGGGATTGCCCTGACCCAAGTGCTGGACTTTGCATTTGGTCTTGTGGAACTTCAGGAGGTTTGCATTGGCCCATCTCTTGAGTCTGTCAAAGTCCCTCTGTGTGGCATCACTTCCCTCCAGTGTGTTGACTGCACCACACAGCTTGATATTGTCAGCAAACTTGCTGAGGGGACACTTAATCACACTGTCCATGTCGCTGACAAAGATGTCAAACAATGCTGGTCCCGACACCAACACCTGAGGAACGCCACTCATCACTGGTCTCCACCTGGTCATGAAGCTCAACCTGGCATTGACTGAGTGCAACGATCCAGCCAATTCCTTATCCAATGAGTGGTCCATCCATCAAATCCATTTCTCTCCAGTTTAGAGACAAGGATGTTGAGCAGGACAGTGTTAAATGCCTTGTACAAGTCCAGGCAGATTACATTAGTTGTTCTTTCCATATCCACCAATGCTGTGACCCCAACATATAAGGCCACCAAATTGGTCAGGTATGATGTGCCCTTAGTGAAGCCATGTCGGCTGTCACCAATCACCCCCTTATTGTCTATGTGTCTTAACACAGTTTCCAGGATCTGCTCCATTACCTTATCAGGCACTGAGGTGAGACTGAGCAGCCTGAGTTCCTGGGTCATTGTTTTTCCCTTTTTAAAAATTGGGGTAGCATTTCCTCTTTTCCATGCAGCAGGAATTTCACTTTCACATCTTCTCAGGTCCCTCAGGGCCTGCAAATGCATCTTGTCATATCTCATGGACTTGTACACCTTCAGCTTCTTTAGATGATCTCAAACTAAATTAATCTAATAATCTAATTAATAAATCAGTCCTTATTTTCTTATTAGTAAGGATAAGTGTGCGCTTTACAAAGACAAAAGAAAACAAAACCAAAACAAAAAGCCATTTCATAAAAAGAAATTGATATAGAAAAATTTTGTAGTGTAGACTATGTGCACAGCTACAAGCAAAGGGAAACCGAGAAAGCACGTCCTCATTTACCTAAATACAGAAGATGCAGCCAAAGTGTCCCATGTCCTAAAGAGCCTTAAAAACACAAACCCAATACCAAAGCCCCCCAGACACCCATCCAACCTCAGAAAAAAGGTTCCTGTTCACCAGTAAGGTCTTCTAGCTTTTTGTAAGTTATTATAAAATAGGTACAGTGTATAATGGTATATACATACTACAAGAACAGACTGAAAAATAAGCTCCATAAGAAAAGACTGATTGTCCCTGGTTTTTATATGTATATAGTTGAAGGATAAGAAAGTTGAATCTGAAATACATTCACCTTAAATACCATTGTCACTTAATTTACTGTCTGGGTTCACCAGACCTGCACAAGCTTGTGTGGGCATCAGCACCAAAAATTATAACACAAATTTGGTTTGTAATTTACACTAGGTCATTATAACTTTTATTTATATTCTGATTTTCAGTGACTTCAGTGATCCTATTTGCATTTTAGCTTCTTCACAGCTACATTCTGTACATGTTTTTTACATCTAAAACTGTTATTTACCTTTTCATTGCCTTTACCTCATTAACCTTATGCATATTATCCCTCTCAAATCACGCTCACTGTAACTATGTCTCTTTTTTCCAGTTTTAATATTGCCATCAATGAATAACAGTAGTGAAAAAAAACCACAAATGAATGCGTCTTCCTATCTATATATAGAATGGTAGATACATACATTGTTGTCCTAGAGACGGGAAATGGGATGCATTCCCTGCAGTCATTAGCTTCCTTGTGACAGCTGTTAAACAGTGGTATGCTTCTGGAGCAGCAGAAAAGCTTTGGATGCTTCTGAAACCCTGGTTATCGTTATCCTGCAGTAGGTAACCATTCCTCCTTTGCTAATGATACTGACTCCCTGCTCGGTAAAGACAAAGCCCATTTTTTTTTTGGAAAATGCTTAGGCTTCTCTTTAGCACTGAGCTGTTGTCTCGTGCCGTTTCTTTTGCTGCCTGGCTGATCTTGAGCCTGCGATAACTGGTAGAGAGGTCACAGGCTTGCAGAGGAAAATAAAACCTCTATCTTTATGGTCCTTGATAAGCATTATTTGATGGCAAAGTAGTTACTAACCTGATGTATTACATCCTGTACCTAAACAGATATTACTGTTACTGTATCATTTTAATACAGCAGTTTGTACAGCAAAGGAGGTAAAGAATGAGCTATAAAGCATTTAAAGAACTTTCACTTGATGAAAACAGGAGTATATCTAACAATGACCATATTTCTTCCCTAGACATCTGCATCAGTCAAAGACAAGATAAATTATGGGACAACAATGCAAAAGAAAGTGAAACAAGTGAAGCAAACCTAATTAGCAGTAATAGGATATTAAATCTGTGCTATATCACTGACTCCCTGTATCCAACTAAAGGTGATAACCAGGGATTGCTCCAGTTGTATTGTGTAAGGTTTAGCCTACAGAACCTTTATAAATCTGCAGTACAATGAAATACTTTTTATTAATTAGGTATTAAATTTGTCAGCTGATGTTAACAAATGCTGCAGAATTAATTGGAAAAAAATACAGACAAGTAAACTTTTTACATAAAAATATAACTTTGTTCATGTTTATTTAAATGATAGAAGTCAAAATAAGTATTTCCTGTAGTTCATTCATGAAAGTTTATATCTTCAGATGGTATAGATGTAAGCCTGTATTACATTTAAAACATTCTGCAAATGATGATCTGCAGTTTTAAAATACAGTAGTGTTTTTTTTTCCTAACTACATTATTCTGGTAGCCAAAAAACTTTTATCAATTGAGTATTTGTGATTACAGCTAAGAATACTGGTAGAGACATAACGCATGACATGAAACTCAAATGGGGTAGATGTGGTTCTCTGTAATTGTCTACTTTGTAAAAATTAGAAAGCCGTAACAAACTCTTGACTTTTTAAAAATAAGAAGAGTGGGTACACTTTCCAGTGCTGTGTTATGCTGAAATCCTATGGCATCAAACTACAGAAATACAGAAAACATGAGACAAGCAAGAAAAGAAAGCCCCCAAGCATGTAAAAGTGGATATAAACCTAGATAACAGGCATACTTCAAGAAGTACTTTATTGCAATAATGGATCCAAGATAATGGGTGAAATTAATATTTACAGATTTTATTTTTATTCTTTTTTCTTTTTAACATTAAGGAAATAGGAACATGAAAAAATGAAATTATCTAAAAAGTAGAGTTTGGTCTTGGAAAAAAGCCCATACTTTGTCTTAGCTCAGTAGAAAAATGTTGACCAAGTTAGTGCTCTTCACATAAACTTATGGCTTTTTATTAAATTTATTTTCACATCCGAAAGGGGTAGAAACTGATGACAGGTAAGTACTTAAAACTTGTTGCCCAGAGAGGTTGTGCAGTCTCCAGAAGGTTTTAAGACCTGACTGGATAAACCCCTGAGCAACTTGGCCTGACCTCATTGCTGACCCTGCTTTGAGAAAAAGGTGAAACTGGCTGACCTCCTGAGGTACATTCCAAGCTTAAACTACCCTGTGGTTGTATGCAGCTGTAAAGTCTACCATGACAAGCTTCACTATCTGTGGCAGCTGACAATCATTTTTATATACTGAATAAAGCACTTGCAAAAAGAATGTCTCTGTCCTTCTCATATCTCAACTGCTTCTGCTTGGTGCAGGGTCACAGAAGACAAGGTATCAAGCACTTTTAATATTCAATCATTATGAAAGACATGAAAGAGGGCATCACCTGTTAGAGCTAGGAGATAAATCTCTGAAAAACCAACATGAACGCAGCATTAGTGTCACCAAACACTGACCACAGTCCAGCTCTTTTCCCTCTTCCCTTATGAAGGTACATGCCCCCCAAAAATTTATGTTTAGTATAACTCCTTATTTGAACTTTGACCCCTTAGATTTTAAAGGAAATTTACTTATATACCTGTTTCAATTCATACTGTGACAACCTTCTGGGTGCTATCACAGACACCATTCAAAAGTAAAAAAAAAAAAAAGAACAGGATCATCTTTAACATTTGGGAGTTGCTTTTGCCTAACAATATAAAATCAGAGATTCCCCTATGTTGTGTACACAGACAACATATCTCAAAGAGCCACAATATTGTAAAGTAAGCAATTTTCTTTTATTTAGTCATATCAAATTCCACCCTTGGTGACTTAAAGGCAGTGACCTGGATCACAAAACGATATGCTTTTATCTACAGATGAGCTGCAAATCAGGTTAAAGATCTTGCAGTTTGACATCTGAAGTAAAGCAAATTACATGACTTCTCTGTAAATAAAGCACCTTAGCACCAACAAGAGAAGATAATAATTTATTTATCAATTATGAAATTCCTGATTCCATAAAATCTCTTGATGTCTGTCTGACAGTCTTTCTAGCTTAGAATATGTTTTCTAAGCAAAAATGTTAGATTCATAATATTTCATAAGATTAATCTTAAGAGTAAATGTGACAGAAAAAATATCACTATGATTTTTGAATAGAAGATGTATTAGGCATGTTGCAATGAGAACAGTGAATTATTGTTTTATCAACATAAAATATTTAATATATGCATTTAAATATAAACAGTAATTATAAACAATATTTCTACCTAATGTCATTAGTTCACATAACTTACGTCTTCTTCTCTGCTTTTGGCTATATAGATTTCTATAATACACTATTTTACCTTGTGCTTGATAGATAATGGAAGATACCATCCTTGAAGAAGAAAGATAACATTAGCTGATTGAGCCATAATTGCCTGCATCATTCAAAGCAGATGCAATTCAATGTCAAACTCTCTATAAAAAAGTCTTCACACACCAAACCAATTATTTCAAGCTTTGTTCTATAAAAAAAACCTTCAGCTTTTCAATCAATTGGTTTGTACACTTTAGGTAAGCATTTAGAATTTTATTAATTTCTGTTTAAAGAATGCAGTAGTCAAAAAAAAAAATCCATATATTTCTGCTAGACAGGGGAAAAAAACAATTGGAGACAATAAGATGCAAAAAGAAATGTAAATAGCCAAGCATTGTGCAGTACCTGCCCCTGATCAAGTCAGCTGTGGCAGCTTCATAAACAGGGATCTGGGATGTTGAGCAAGTCCTGATAGAAACCATACAGTCACTACAGAAAAAGCATTACATGGGGAACTACCTGCTGCATCAAAGAAGACACACATAGCAGAAAGTTTGTCTGGGGATCCTTGTTTCTTCCTTTCGTCACTGGCCACCAGGAAGAATATTCCCTTTCTCTTTTTTCTTTTCTTTCTTTTCTTTTTTCTTTTCTTTTTTTTCTTTTTTTCTTTTCTTTTCTTTTCTTTTCTTTTCTTTTCTTTTCTTTTCTTTTCTTTTCTTTTCTTTTCTTTTCTTTTCTTCTCTTTTCTTTTCTTTCTTTTATTTTCTTTTTTCTTTTTTTCTTTTTTCTCTTTTCTTTTCTTTTCTTTTTTTTTTCTTTTCTTTTTCTTTTTTTTTATAAGAACATCAAAACCAGCTTGTTGGTAGGTAGTTCATTTTCTTTATAGTACTTCATATGGTACTTTTGGATTTTGAGCAGCTCTGTGGGGCTTAGCTGTTCTTCTAGGTTTAGACCAGAACAATGATAAAAGTTTAGGTGATCATCATGGTTTTATACTTTAAAGGAAGTCCGAAAACACACATTTGCAACTTCAGCCATCACAGTGAGAGAACTGAGAAAGAACTGAGGCATAGACATCCACAGATCCTAAGTATATATATATATTAAAAAAAAAAAGACAGAAAGATTGAACTCAGAAGAAATGAAAGAAAAAGTAGATTTCACACTACTTTCTATAAATCCACTAGGAACTCCTGCCAAAATAAGGCATTCTTATAGTATTAGTATGGTATTAGAAGGCTTGACTAACACAATGTATAAAGTTTCTGTACATAATATAGTCACAGTATTTCAGACTTCACCAAATGATTTTCCAGAAAAAAAAGCTCTTCTTCCAACAAGCATCAGCTCCAAAGCAATATTACAATATATTTTCATGTAAAATTAAGTGCTGTGAATGAGAATAGATTCCTGCTAACCTGAAGAACTCTTCTTTAGCAAAAGACTAGTTTCTGTTTAGTTAATCTAGAATAGGTATTTCCACAAAACAAGGAATTGGTTTTGTTATACAGGTTAGCAGTGCTAATTTTGGAAAAGCAATTGAGATGGAAGAACACCCTAGAAATAAGATTCTGAGACATGAATGCAAAACAATCCTAAGCCCTGCTAGAACACAGCATAAACTGTGTTTATACATGCTTTCTTATACATACCTGAAATGACCATGGAGATATAATCCAAGGCTAATAAAATAACACACTACTTCATTCACATCAATTATTTGGCAGCTCAGATATTCTGCTTTCATTTTGCTTTCGTAAGGTCAGACCAAAACTTCATTAATAGACCATGCAAAATAAGTAGGGAAAGCAAAGCGCTTTCAGACTGTCTCACGTGATGTGCCTTATTGTTGTTGTTAAAGCTGCTGTAAATAAGAAAGGGCATTGTGGAGGAGAGGAGAGAAAATATTCCTTCTTTATGTATACAGATTTATTGGATATATTTTTTTTCAATCAACTGTGTTAATTTCATACAAATAACTATTTTTATACCCTAAGTTGTACTAACTCTGTAAATAAACTGAAGGCTTTTTTCTGGAGCAAAATACAAGATGAAGGAAGAAATTCTCAGAAAAAAAGAGAAAGTAAAACTTTTACTATTACCATTTAATATATAATCTACTTTGAGATATTTAAAATAAAGGAAAACTTTATTTGCTGTTCTTGTCTGAGCTTTCTTTTAAGTCAGAGCAGTGTAGGTCAAATAATTCTGTGTCTAGAAGATGATTTTCCTAAATAGTTTTGCTTGGTTTAAGAGCAATTTCGAAGTATCCATCCATAATTGCAACAGTTCTGCATCAGTCTATACAGGATATGGTCTGTTCTGCTTGGACTGGATTACTTTAAACCACTCTTGATCTGATGACTAGTAAATAGGAAGAAAAAAACTCCAAACCTTTAAGTTTGTATTAACTGCTTGAAAATACTATCTCTGTAAAAATCTAATTATGGATTACATTTTATTCCTCTACAGTCACAGATCAGCAGGATCAATGCATATATACTGCCTTTATTATATTTTGGACATATATCAAAACATTTGTAACAGTTTTATAAGGATAACATCTTCATGTACTGCAATATCTAAATGCATCACTCTTCACAGGCTATGTAACTATTCATAGATTTGGCTATATCAGCAGCAAACTCAGGAAGTAAATCTCTACTGCATTCTTTACATCCAATGGTTTGAGAATTACAAAACAAAAAGAAAGCCACCACAAAGCCTTCAGTTCCTGAAATATATTATGTGTATGAACATAAACTGTTGTCACTCACATATAACAACAATAACCTGAGAGATTGATTCAACGTGGAAAAACAAAGGGTATGTGTATGTGAGTGTGTTATGAAGAGATACTTCTGACATTGTTAGGAGGATGAAAAATTATTTCTCTTTCAATGTATATTTTTTAATATAATTTGCATAACTCTCAACAATTTTGTCCATGTTCCAAAACATCTTGCTGCTGCTCAAGATAAAGGTAAGCTTACAGTTTTCTTTTTTCTATATTTAAATAAAACACAAAACCAAACCAGCCTCCTCTGGAAGGGAGGACAAAAAATTAATTCCTCCTTTCTAGTCAGGGGCCTTCTGCTATAATTTGGCATTTTAATTCAAATTAATTGAACTCGTTCATTTTTGCATCAGCCAAGAAAAAAGTTTTACTTACAAAATTCTGTGTTCTCTCCTGTAATAGTAAGTATAACTTCAGAATTTATGTTTCACTATTTTCATTTTGTTGCACTGGATTTAATCCAATAAGAGATCATGAAAATTCTGTTGTGATTTGCAAGCTCCCACATGGATGGTGGGATTGAGTGCGCCCTCAGCAAGTTTGCCAATGACACCAAGCTGTATGGTTTGGTTGATACCCTGGAGGGAAGGAATGCCATCCAGAGGGATCTTGACACGCTTGTGAGGTGGGCTGATGCCCAAGTTTAACCATGCCAAGTGCAAGGTCCTACACCTGGGTCGGAGCAATCCCAGGCACAGCTACAGGTTGGGCTGAGAAGAGATTCAGAGTAGCCCTGCGGAGAAGGACTTGGGGGTGTTGGTTGATGAGAAAATGAATATGGGCCGGCAGCGTGCACTTGCAACCCAGAAAGCCAACCGTATCCTGGGCTGCATCAAAAGGAGCGTGACCAGCAGGTCGAAGGAGGTGATCCTGCCCCTCTACACTGCTGTTGTGAGACATCACCTGGAGTATTGTGTGCAGTTCTGGTGTCCTCAACATAAAAAGGACATGGAACTGTTGGAACAAGTCCAGAGAAGATCCACAAGGATGATCAGGGGACTGGAGCACCTCCCGTGTGAAGACAGGCTGAGCAAGTTGGGGCTGTTCATCCTGGAGAAGAGAAGGCTGCGTGGAGACCTCATAGCAGCCTTCCAGTATCTGATGGGGGCCTATAGGGATGCTGGGGAGGGACTCTTCATTAGGCACTGTAGTGACAGGACAAGGGGTAATGGGTTAAAACTTAAACCAAGGAAGTTTAGATTGGATATAAGGAAGAAGTTCTTTATTGTAAGTGTGGTGAGGCACTGGAATGATTTGCCCAAGGAAGTTGTAAGTGCTCCATCCCTGGCAGTGTTCAAGGCCAAGCTGGACAGAACCTTGGGTGGCATGGTTTAGTGTGAGGTGTCCCTGCCCATGGGAGGGGGGTTGGAACTAGATGATCTTAAGGTCCTTTCTATCCCTAATTATTCTATGATTCTATATGCATCTAAGTGAAAATTTACCTTCAGTACTAGAGGTTCTTAGAAACTAGAAACTTGACCAGTTTTAGAAAGTGTTTTCGTACCTGCAGGATGAAGTCTCTGAACACAGATTATGTTAAAAAAAACCTCTGTCAAAGCATTCTAGGTTCTTTGACGTGGAGTAGCATTCAAATTCTTATTTTACTTTTAAAGCTTACCTTCAGTTTTCTGTCACTTGCAGCCAAGTTACTGAGATCAGACGAATACCGATTTTGTATAATTTTTGTATATCTGTAAGAAATACTGGTAATAACCAGATAGTGTCAATGTCAAAGAATAAAAAGTAGCCTAAGATGATAGATCATGGGATACAATCATTAGCAGCAAAGTTATTGAATCATCTGTCTGATATTCTACCTTGGACTAAATCACCAAAATTGAACAACTCAGACATGAAACAAACCAACAGAATCCCACATTATAAAACCATAAAGGAGCTTATATTTCTTTTCAGGTGCTTAAATAACAATGTAATATTAGGTATGATCAGGATGATTCTGCTTTTTTAGATTAATTTGGAAGACTAACTCTATCTAGGACACCATACCAGAAACATGAAATGACATTAGGTGAACAACAAGATGCTGTCTGCTGCAATTTAAAAAAACATCCAAAATGAGCCTTAAATTTCTCTTCAAAGGCAAATGTGCTTTGTAGAAAATTCACCTGGAAATTGCTAATGGTTCTAATAGGAGCAGTGGTCTGCCTGTTCTAAATTTCTGTAGACATTGACCTCTACTAGAAGCGAAACTGCTCTGAATAAGGTTTATTGGTAACTAAACGAAACAAAATACTGAAACTCCACTCCAGGATGCACTCAGTTTAGTTTTAATGGATATAAAGACAATAATTTTTAAAAGAATCCAATCACATTATACTACATATACTACATATACTACTAGTTATAGTACAGAAAGTATAAAAGCTAAGAATTTATGCTACCAACCTTGATCAGTAGTTTTCTTTTTTAATGTAAGAATTTCTTTTCCTCTCACTGAAACAGTAAGCAATTGCTAGGTTGATAAAAGAAAAAAATATTTTATGGTTTTTATCCCTGTCAAAGTAAGAATGGCAACTGTTTTTATTTTTCATGACAAGCTGTCTTTCTCCTCCTGAAAGGGCAAAAAATGGAATAATCAATCATCTTTATTTAAAAATGAGCTTTGACATTATGTACAAGCCAATCATGTATTCACATCTCTGACACTGAAATTACACAGAAGAAAAATAAAATGGAAATTTCTTGTTTTGTTTTTAAGGGTACTCCTTCATGTCTCCTGGGCTTGTGTTTATCCAGTTTTTGTATCTCTGTGGGGTATATCTTTGAGTATTAACTAAACCCTGGGCATGACAAGCCTCCTAGTCTGTATTTATTTCCAGGTAACTAACTGTAACTTACTGTTCAACTCCAGGTGTAGCTCAAAACAAAGAAACCCTTCTGCATCTACAATATTCATGTTCCACATGAAATCAAAGGTTTTTGTATTAACATTACCAATAAAACAAAAATTACTTCCAATTGGGCTTTGCACTGAAATAGAGTGGTTATATTTTCCATCAGTCTCTGTTATCTCTAAATAGTGGCATGAGTGCTCCTACTCTTACTCATCACATACTCAGATGAGTTCACCTATACAGTGTTTTCTCAATAATCTGTTTGATTTTGTACTGGAAAGGAAGCAGTAGCCTGATATGGTCACTTACAGTCAAGAAGAATGCCATTTGTTCCTCATCACCTCCCAGCTGCTTAACTGAGATTGATAGCTGATATCGTGTTTGGCTCATGGCCGTTATCTTCCAGAAATCTATATAGCATTTAGAAAAAAGTTTGTTTGGCTTCTAAGGGATATTCCAGACTTGATTAGAAGATATAGTGTAGATACAAAAAGGAATACTGACACTGGTTGACTGCTGAATAAGGGTTCAGTGATGGAAAGGAGTATCAGCTCTGGGAACACTGTGATGGAATTTTGGGAAGAACAGAGAACAGCAACATCTAGTGAAGTTATCTACAATTTTGGAATATAAAGCATAATCCAGGCTTTTTATTGCATTCATATGTACTGTCAAATCACATTTTAACAGAGCCTACTATGCTAGAAAAAAGAAAATATTCAGTGGTTATTTCCTTAGACTCTTTTAATGTGAAAAGAAGAATATACCTTTTCTAAGTTTCTTTTATTTTTTCTTCCACCAAAAATTTCACAGAAGAGTACAATATCAGATTTCTCTGTCTTTTTACTCCTTCTCAACTTAAGGCTTCACAAAATCATTGTAAGGGAATCTAGAGTAAACAAATGCTTTTATTCTACTCCAAATAAATTTTGCTGGGAAGCAGTGAGTCTACTTTGTTGGAGGCTTTCTGCTGTTGACTGCAACTACTTCCTCTAGTAATCTTCCTTGAGAGCTAATAAATTACATCAAACAGTGAACAGATCATAATAGTCATAGCTTGTCAGTTGTTTGCCTTCTGAAAGTTCTCTTCAGTACATTTCAATTACATGTTTAAATTAGCATTTATATGTTTTAGTGCAAAACTAAGAGGTGATTTTCACCCAGTGCAGGAAAATATTTTCTGTGGTCAGGTTCTACCCTTTGTTATTTATCGAGAATTGACCTCAGCAGTGAGCCCTGTATAGGACTGACATAATCTTGACTGAGAATTGCTGCCAGGCAAACCATCATTCCTCTTCAGGGTGAATGAGTTGTTACAATAGTCTAAGAGCTCTGCTAACAGTTGTGAGAAAACTGTAACTAAATATATCCATTGGATAATGGTAGGTAGCATTTGGGACTCTTGAGAAATAAATAAAAAAAAAAAAGCATGGACAGATAGGATAACAAAGGAAGAAACCTTCTGCACTTCTGAGGACTACATTTGAGCCAAATCTAAGAACTCTTTTATGTCTGATGGTAATATGTGCATGCAGATTTACCATAGTATGAGTTGTAATAGAAGATGTCATAGTTAAACCTGAAGAGATGCATATTTTCAGTCCTTAGTTCTAATTTTTTGACATAAAAACAAACTAGTGATGAATAATGTTAATAATGTTGTCAATTATGATCAACTGAAAAGTGATATTTGTGATTCAAACAAACGCAGTAGGAATTGGAGACAGTTAAAAAAAATCTCAATTGAGAATATTATTTACAAGCCACTTTTGATATAAACAAATAATAGACCATGTGACCAATGCATCCTACATATATCAATTAGCATGAATAACTGTGCTCAGTGTGCAAGCAATCTATGTCATCAGATTTCTAATATCAATTAGAAAATATATATTATAGTCTATCAATATACATTTTACTTTTCATACATGATGTGAAGGCAAGAACCAAAGAGGCAGTACTTATGCTTCTGCATCAAAGTTGGAAGTTTAAAAAATTGTGTGGGTGATCTACTTAGTCTAACAGTAAATAAAGACACATATCATAGGCTATTGAATATTTGTCTGATCAGCAGGTGACTGAAATTGGGTTACAAAATATACAGAGCTAATGCTGGAGTTCAGTATAGGGCAGCAGAATCTGAATAGACTGAATTTCCAGGACAGAAAGAGTATATTTTTTGATCTATTTCCCTAATACTACAGGCTGATGACACTGATGGTGATCTGCTTACAAAGATTAGAGGAAATACAGCAGTCATGGGAAACTTAGCTCCATCTACACTAGACAAATGTTCTATCAGGCTTTAAAGCAGAGACCACATTTTTATGCGCTGTTGATGACTAGGAACTGGTTGGAGGCTTCACAACAAAACATGCAGTCTTTCAGTTAGTCCCGTGTGGAATGCAGGATGTACTTTGGTATGTTAGAGTGCTTCCTCAACCGGGGCAACAATTTTAATGTATATAAATGACTCGATCTTGAAAAAAAGGAACACTGCATAAAAATGATGAAATTGTCAGAGCTGCAAGGGCCAGCTAAGACAGTTAAATGTCTGCAGGTGAAAAGGTTTAAGATAGGATGAAAGGAACATGAACAGGCTAAATGATTGGTTAAGAAAAGTTATTGGAAGAAAGAACACATCCTTCAGAAATCTGAAATTGTTTCCAAATGAAGAAAGTAGAAAAGCTCAAGCTATGCAGAAAAGGTATTATAAACAAATAAATGACAATTAGAAGTTTGAGAAATGTTAACCTAAAGAAAAAAACAGAACCTGCTCCGAACACATCAAAGATCAGAAAGGCTGCCTGAGAGTCTGCAGGAAGAATGGAAAAGGAGGATACAAAAAAAGTGTTGCAGAGAAGCTAAATCCATTCTTAGCAATGATGCCCACTGTGGAAAAAGTGGTGGAGATTCTAATGCCCAAATCAGCTCATAAGATCTACCTAAACTTGAAATGATTGCTTGGAAAAAGTTAGGGAGCAAAGAAATAAAAAAGGAAGAAATACATGGCCAGTACTAAGTGGTATTCACCCAAGAGGAGCCATTTTTGGGAAATAGACAAATTTCTAATGAAGAATGCAAGATCTTACATAAAACTGCCTCAGAGTGTGGCAAACATGATACTATATTTTAAATGTATGCCAAAAGAATTCTTGGCAACTACATACTTGCAAGACTATATTAGACAAATAAGTAGAAAAAATAAGAAAAAGAAATAATGGACAGCTAGATTATGAGAGCTGCTTTCAAACCAAATGGGCTGCATGCACCTCTAACTGGTCATTGTGTTTCCTAGTATACTGCTATTGTCTTGCTCTATTTACAACTAATACTTATCAACTATTCAAGGTATTCGTCTTGTCAAATTGCAAGCATGCCTTTGTAGTAGTATATGGCATAATTTTTGTTTAGATAACAGAATCTCCTTTTGGAAACTGCTATTTCTGGAAATAAAATTGCTGTTTACAATCATGGATACAAGACTAAATAAAAACTAGGAATTTTACTTCCACTTTAGTTTAATTTGCTGTATAATTACCAAGTACTACTTCACAATATGTGTAAGAAAAACCAAAGGGCTTCATAACAAAACCTAGTTGCCTAAGCTATCTTTTTTGATAATTTAAAATGCTCTGTTGGGTAATAAATTGAATTCAAATATTTTTAGTAATGCCACTAATTTTATACTAATTTACAATTCCATTCCATAAGAATCTGATTGTTCATTGATCCTGTATGATGAAATTTATGTGCATCAGCTGAATAATTGCAGATACACTGGCAGATTGGAGTCCAAAGATTAATCAATGAAAATTTATGCTTAGTGGAGATATAATTACCTGGAAGAGATAGTGTCATGTGTAATATTTGCTGTTACTTTTTTACACAATATTTGCTCCTTTTTGCATTCCATAACACAGATATGGTCAGTTCTTCTCCTTCGTTGTAGAATAAAAAGACTAGGCAGTAAATGTTAAGCTTACGATGGGCTAGTACCTGAACTTTCTATAAATCTTTTAAAAACATACTTTCAGCAGACTTTTTTCACACCTTTCATGTTTTACATGAAGTTTATATGTGCCCGCTACTAGAAGCAGTTTCTAGTTTCACAGTTCTCAAGACTATGAAAGATACGTATCTTGGTTCTTTCTTTTTTTACAATCCTATGTGAACAACATGGTTTACTCCATTTTCTTGTCATGTCAGGTTTGTGCCTTGTTCTGTTCCTGAAGGTGAATAAAATTAGGGTTGAAAATTATTGTGTTTATTTGCAAAGCTGTAGTAATCTGACATAGAATAACAGAATCATAGAATAGTTAGGGTTGGAAAGGACCTTAAATCATGTAGTTCCAACCCCCCTGTCGTGGGCAGGGACACCTCACACTAAACCATGCCACCCAAGGTTCTGTCCAACCTGGCCTTGAACACTGCCAGGGATGGAGCACTTACAACTTCCTTGGGCAAATTATTCCAGTGCCTCACCACACTTACAATAAAGAACTTCTTCCTTATATCCAATCTAAACTTCCTTGGTTTAAGTTTTAACCCATTACCCCTTGTCCTGTCACTACAGTGCCTAATGAAGAGTCCCTCCCCAGCATCCCTATAGGCCCCCCCCTCAGATACTGGAAGGCTGCTATGAGGTCTCCACGCAGCCTTCTCTTCTCCAGGATGAAGAGCCCCAACTTGCTCAGCCTGTCTTCATACGGGAGGTGCTCCAGTCCCCTGATCATCCTTGTGGATCTTCTCTGGACTTGTTCCAACAGTTCCCTGTCCTTTTTATGTTGAGGACACCAGAACTGCACACAATACTCCAAGTGAGGTCTCACAAGAGCAGAGTAGATGGGCAGGATCACCTCCTTCGACCTGCTGGTCACGCTCCTTTTGATGCAGCCCAGGATACGGTTGGCTTTCTGGGCTGTGAGAGCACACTGAAGCTGGCTCATGTGCATTTTCTCACCAACCAACACCCCCAAGTCCTTCTCCGCAGTGCTGCTCTGAATCTCTTCTCAGCTCAACCTGTAGCTGTGCCTGGGATTTCTCCAACCCAGGTGTAGGACCTTGCACTTGGCGTGGTTAAATTTCATCAGGTTGGCATCTGCCCACTTCACAAGCGTGTCAAGGTCCCTCTGGATGGCATTCCTTCCCTCCAGGGTATCAACCGAACCACACAGCTTGGTGTCATTGGCAAACTTGCTGAGGGCCCACTCAATCCCACTGTCCATGTTAGCCACGAAGATGTTAAACAAGACCAGCCCCAACACCGATCCCTGAGGGACGCCACTCGTTGCTGGTCTCCAGCTGGACATTGAGCCACTGACCACAACTCTTTGTGTGAGGCCATCCAGCCAGTCCTTTATCCACCGAGTGCTTCATCCATCAGATTGATGTCTCTCCAATTTAGAGACAAGGATGTCATGTGGGACAGTGTTGAACGCTTTGCACAGTTCCAGGTAGATGACATCATCTGCTCTACCCTGTCTGTCAGTTCCGTAACCCCATCACAGAAGGCCACCAGATTGGTCAGGCAGGATTTCCCCTTAGTGAAGCCATGCTGGCTGTCACCAAGCACCTTGTTGATTTTCATGTGCCTTAGCATGCCTTCCAGGAGAATCCGCTCCAGGATTTTGCCAGGCACAGAGGTGAGACTGACTGGTCTGTAATTCCCAGGGTCATTCATTTTCCCCTTCTTGAAAATGGGAGCTATATTTTCCTTTTTCCAGTCTTTGGGTATTTCAGCTGACTGCCACAATTATTCAAATATCATGGCCAGTGGCTTCCCAACTTCATTTACCAGCTCCTTCCGGACCCACGGATGGATTTCATCAGGTCCCATGGACTTGTGCATGTTTAGGTTCTTCAGATGGTCTCGAACCAGTTCCTCTGCTACAGTGGGCCCGTGGTCTTCATTCTCACAGTCCCTGCATCTGCCTTCCAAGACTTGGGTGGTTTTGTCAGAGCCTTTGCCAGTGTAGACCGAGGCAAAGAAGTCATTCAGAACCTCAGCCTTCTCCAAATCCTGTGTAGCCAGATCTCCTGATAGCTGTCAGAGGCAGACTACATTGTCCCTAGTCGGTTTTTTTTTTGCTACATACCTCTAGAATCCCTTAATGTTATCTTTAATACCTCTAGGTAAGTTTAATTCTTACTGGGCCTTGGCTTTCCTAACCTGGTCCCTAGCTTCTCAGACAGCACCCCTGTACTCTTCCCAGGCTGCCTCTCCTTGCTTCCACCTTTTATAAGCCTCTTTTTTCAATTGAATTTTCCACAGCAGCTCCTTATCCTTCAAAGGAGGTCTCCTGGCCCTCCTGCTGCACTTTCTTCTAGTTGGGACGCAACACTCCTGAGCTTGTAGCAGGTGATCCTTATATATCAACCAACAGTCTTGGGCCCCCCTGCCCTCTAGGGCTGTAGCCCATGGAACCTTACTAAGCAGGTTCCTGAAGAAGTCAAAGTCTGCTCTCTTGAAGTCCAGGGCAGTGAGCTTGCTGCACACTCTTCTCACTGTCCTGAGGATCTTGAACCCGACCATCTTGTGATCACTGCATCCAAGGCTTCTCTGGAGCATCACAGTTCCCACCAGCCCTTTCCTGTTGGTGAGCACGAGGTCAAGCATGACACCTCTCCTTGTCGGCTCCTCTAACACTTGCAGAAGGAAGTTGTCTTCCACACAATCGAGGAACCTCCTGGACGTACCGTCACTCCAACAGATATCAGGGTGGTTGAAGTTCTCCATGAGAGCAAGGGCCTGCAGGTGTGAGGCTGTTCTTATCTGTCAATAGAGTGCTTCATCTGCAGAGTCCTCTTGATCAGGCAGTCTGTAACAGATCCCTGCAATAATGTCCCCCATCACTGCTCTTCCTTTAACCCTGATCCACAAATTCTCTGTTGACTGCTCATCTGTCCCCAGACAGAGTTCTATACCCTCCAGCCTATCCCTAACATAAACGGCAAGGATATTTTTTTCTCAGAATGTGCTGGAGTAGATATTTCTATGTAAGCAGCATATTGTGAGAAAGACTTCTTCAGAAGCCTGAGTGATTCATTTAGGTTAAAATTCATTCATGACTACTGTGGCTTGTTTAGCATTTACCTATATAACTAGCTCCTATTGAATATACAGAAAGACATATTTGCATACTGACATATTTGAAGTATCATATACATATACATCACTTTGAAGTAAATAGTTGCTATTAAAAATTGTAAATCAGTTTGATAAGCTAATTGTTTAATATTAAAAAAAAGATGTAACATTTTCCTTTTCTAAGTTTAAGATGAAATCTCTTATATGTTGAAGTCTCTTGGGGACACTATTTTTCTGTAAAAGTCAGGTGCTTCTGTTTACATGTAATAACAAGTTCTCTATGTTTTTTTCTTTCTTTATGCCAGATATTAGTGTCATGGTCATTATTCCTGATATAGCCTTTTAATTTTTATTTAAAATATCACTCCATAATGATGAGACAATGATCTTATTTCTTCACATTCTCCTGTAAATTTTTTGCAGCAACTCTGTTCTTGATCAAGGCTTATGTTCTCAACAGACAATGGGAAAATCTACTCAGGACACCATTAATTTCCTAAACGAGGTTCCATATATCAAAGACAAATGCAAATCCTCATTGTATGTGTGGTAATACATGTTTAGTAGTATTTAGAAGTATTTGACAATTAGAATTCTTTTTGCCATGGTCTCATACCATTTTCTAATGCTCTCAGACTTAAATCTGTTCTTTAGAAATGGAAACATGTAGTTTTAAGCATAATTGGACTAAGTTTATATATTCATAGAATTATATGTATTTATTTTCTAGAAAGTATGTTTGCATATACTGCGTTGATAGCTGTATGTGCAAATACCTTTTTATATCTAGCTTTTAACTTTTTTCTCTATAACAGTATTATTCATCATATGCATACAGAAACTTCTTTCTTCCTAAGAGATTCAATGACAAAATAGCCAATATTAGTGGGAAGAGTACAGTTTTACACTGGTTTAGTAGCTTGAGGTTAACGTATAGAGAAGTGATCAGCAGAGCAAAGCTTATTCACTTGTTAAATTAATGGTGAAAGGAGGAAAAAGTGTTTTGCACTTTAATGTTGTCTACTACTACTGTCAATATATATATAAAAATTAATATTTTAGTAAAAGTTTAAGTCTGAGTAGGATGTTAATAAGGGAAGTCAACCGTGGGACTTCAAAAAGTCTTCATTAAAATTGATATTTCTTATACTCTCCATTTCTCATCCAGGTCCCCATAAAATTTGTGGAAGTCACAATCTGAAGTATGCCACTTGAGAACTAAGCTTAATGACTAGTGTTTTTCAGTTTCATAAAATAAAAAAAATAATGTGAACAATCACACTGACAAGTCCCCTTTATAGAACATTTAAGAAAAAACTCATAGCACAAAAGATGCTAAGCATGAAGATAGTTAGAACAATATTAGTTCATTCACAGTTTTTTCAATTTCAAGTGTTGAACAACTTCAATATAGGGACCAGTTATTTTGCATTATTATATTTTTAATTACTGTTTTATGAACTTTGTTCAGATCCTAGATGCAAATATCTTCAAATTAGTAGCTTTTAAGGTTTCACTACATTTAAGACACAGAGTAAATTAAAAAAATAATACTACAAATCTAAGCAACTAAATAGTAGTGATAATGCTTACAAATAACTAATATTTGGTTCCATATAAATTCTACTTCTTATTTAGTATCCAAGGTTATTCAAATTGAAAACCTATGATGAGCTGGGATATACTACATAGGTATTTTTCTCATCTGTTCTGAAAAATCCTCCAGAGGTGGCCCAGTGTGGTTTCTTCCGTTCCCCAGAGCTTTTTGTAATATCTTAGTATGTGTGCATACACAGGGATATGCACTAATTGGAGTAAATTATTACAATTTTTTTAAAAAACAACTTTTTACATATTTATAGACATGCTTAATCTGTTGTAGATCATATTTACTAAATCTGTGATCCCTCTTATTTAGATTCTTTTCTAGTCATCTTTAAGAAATGTAGTTTAAAAGCAGGTATGAGGCTGGTAAATTCTCTTCTGTTACTTTCACACAAAGAAATGTTACCAGTGACAAGTTAGCAACATTTTGTAATTTTATATTAGATAATTATGACCTCTCCCTCCTTTCTTTTTTTGGCTTTTATTTTCTATTTCACTAGATTTCAATCTATTTAATTGTCTCTATGTTCTGTTATACTATATTAGAAACTGTGATAGTCTACATTTCTATTCCTCTTTTTCATACGCTTCATGACCCCAAAAGAACAATTGTTTACAATGTTCATGGTCTGAAATTATTAAATTTCATTTACAGATGATAAAGACTATAAATATTGTACATATCCTAATTAAACTTTCGGCAATACTTAAGGATAACTGATGAATGCTTTGTATGAGAAAAACTACATAACACTGAGTTAATGTGACAAATTTGCTATATTCCGAGCCTAAGCTTGAAAGCTTTGTTTCAAATTTAATTAAATAAAAACTTAAGAATACTTACGTGCAGTCAGTGAGATTTCAACACATTGCCTGAATCAAGATTTCCTAAATATTTGAAAAAAATATTATCATCTCTCCAATTAAATTTAGAGTAGAATTAATCTTCCAAAAGAATTTTGGTTAATTTTATTTAATTCTGTAAAGTAGCATTTTATTAGGCAATTCCAATGTTATTACTACCCATATAAAAACATTAAAAATTATAATGTTGATTTATTTTAGATTTTTGGACTCTAGTGTTTCCAGGAGCATCATATAATTATTTTATTTTCGACCTATTAATAACAGATTTGTACTATTCATTTAGTTTAAGGTTTTGCTGAATAGCAAACACCACGTAATATAACGTCTACTTTACAATGGAGGGGCATTTTCTAATACTGCTCTTGCAAAGAATTTTCTAGTTGATTGTAAAAATGAGTCTGTCTCCTCACATTCAAGAGTAGTGAACTCTACTAAGTTTATTTTCCTCCACAAGAAAAGGCACTGTAAAAGTCTAATCCTGATGTAAGGCAGATGTTAGATAAGAATTAAAGGCTTTCCAAACAGAAGCCTTTGTTATAAAATCCTAGCCTTATAAAAATAGAAACTGTGGACTAGACATGTTCTTGTTGTTGTCTTGTGCACTTAAATATCTGGTGAGGTTGAAATTATATAAGTCCAGATATCTAAGAATTTTTCATGCACTTCAGCAATTTTTTTTTCTAATATGCTTTTACCATTCTTAATCCATTTGCTAAATTAATTTCATGATGAGGTTGAAATTGCTGCTTTTATCTATTGTAAAAAAAAAATCTAAGGGATTTTAGCCACACCTAGAATCATGACAATTTAATTTTGGTGAAGTATTAGGGAATGACAACGCAAATCTCAAATCTTGCCATCTTTTTCTTAAAAAGAAAAAAAAAAAAAAAATGCAATCCCCTCCAGTTCCTATTATCTGCTCTCTTTTTGAATAATACACATTTTTATTTTTCATAGTCACAATAATAGTAGTTAGAAAGGAATTTTGGAGGTCATTAAATTAATTCTCCAACTTGAAAGGACGTACACTAATATGGCATTGATTGCACATGGTTTTGTCTAGCTGAGCCCTAAAACTCACCAAGGACAGAATTCACAACCTCTCTGGGTAGACTTCTAGTGAAAAAGATTTCCTGCTGGTGAAACTGAAGGTCTTTTTAAGATTTCATTGTTCTTTAGATGGTTTTCTTCATGTAAAGACAATATTTCTTCCTCCTTAGACTGTACTTTCTTTCACCTATGACAAGATTATCTTTCCATCTTAGAACTGTCTATGTTATATCTCAGCGTATTTATTTATGACTGTGGATGTGAAAGTTTTCCACTACTGTTCTGGCATATTTCAGTGATTCTTTATGATCTAGCCTGAAAGAAGAAAAAAAGACAAATTTGATCTCTAATTCTGAAGATGAAAGTAAGTTCTATCAAGTTTCTCCAGTGATGCAGGTCTATGAGGAGTTCTCTAATCATCCTCATAACAGAAAATCCTTCATTAAATAATCATTAAATTGCATTGTTCTAGAAACCTCTATTACAATAGCTTACTTCAGGCAGAGATATTCCCTGTTATAGTATGACAAGGAATTGACCTTCTAAAGGCCATCACTTCGTACCTGTAAGTACGAGGTACATGACTGCAAGATGTTTTTCTCTAGATTAAGCAAGCATAGATAATTTAATACACTGGATTTGTTTTGAGCAGAGACCAAGAATGAAGGTTTCAGTGATGCTATGTCTCTTCTTTCTCATGATTCAAGAATTATATCTTCTCTAGAACTTTCTTGACCCTGCTGCCTGTAATATTTACAGTTGTAGGCTTCACTGTTTATAAGTCATGATTACATTGTTACACTTTGATCTTCAGGTTAAACCTGTCATTTCATTACAAAGATGAACAGACTATTTTTTAGCTCAGAACTATCCTGTGCTCATTCTCCTACTCAGAGATTTTACCATAAAGGGAACCACATTGTCTATTCATTTGACTGAAAAATCACAATCTGCTTCTCTAGGACTGGTAAGACTGATAAGACTGATAAGACTTTCATTAATGAAGATACTCCTGCATTAATATCAGAAGGACATCTATTTCCATTCCTCAGCTTCTTTTGCTCCTTTTCTTGTCATTGCAAAATTTCCTGGTTCAGTGAAAAACCCCATACCTACTAAAAGGGAAGGTAACTAACTCCACAGGACAACCTTGACCACAGTATTAGCGGAACACTGTTCAGAAAGAATCTGAAAACTTAAGACAAAGCCTGAATTGGTCATATCTAGAAGGTGAGTGAGCCACTGGTGATTGTAGTAAGCAATGGTATTTGACATTAGACATAGTGTCTTGCTACTGAGACTATACCAATAATGCAAATTATGCATGAATGTGTAACTTTAAATGAATGCATATTTTAAAATAAAACTCAGTTTCACAAATGTTGCTATTTAAAAACATGCTGTGGTTGAAATATATGAATATAAGCTGTAACCATGAAAGTTCTGAAATGAAATTGTGTGAGAAAGTTTTATTTAAAAACATATGTATTCATAACATATGAATCACCAATAGCATCTGAGTCTGGAATGTGAACAACTGAAACAGCTGTGAGGTCAATACTTTTCCAACTGCATTGAATTCACAATATGATTACAAACACTTTGGAGAGACAGAGAAGATTTAGAAACAAAACCTCAAACAAATATTCAGGGTTATATACTCTTACCGTTCAATAGGGGTTTTAACTTCTCTGTGACTTTTCTCACACAACTAGGCAAAATACGTTCCCTTAATTTGATTAGAGATTTATTCTGCAGGTTTTGAAAATTTGAAAGAATACTTGATTGGGAAACAGACTATTTTTCCTTATTTGGAGACCGCCTCTGTCATTGCAGATTTTGGCTTTTTCTTCTTTTAGACACTAAATTACTAAAAATATATATTTCATAAACTTAACATTATAAAGTAATTTTTTTTTTCTGCTCACAAAATATTACTGGCAATAAAAATACAAAAGTAAAATGCCTTTGTAGAAGTTTTTCTCAAGTATCTGAATTCTCACTTGTAGCAATAAATATGGTTTATTTTTCAAAATAAGGTAATTTTTTTTTATAAAAGTAAAATACCCTCAAAGCACTATACTCAGAGCTGAAAGTTCTCATGTTGCTATCAACACGACACTTAATGTTTTCATTAAAAAATGGACTTGACACACTGTTTATAGAAGCATTTAGTGAATAAGTTTGGAAAGGACTCCTGAAGATTATGTAGTTGAAACTCCTGCTCTAAGAAGGGCTAACTTTAGATGTTGACAAGCTTGCTCAAAGCCTTGACTTGCTTAAGTACTTGAGGGATGAAGATTTCACAAAACCGCTGGTCCTTTCCAACCTCAGCAATCCTGTGATTCTGTGAAATTCAAGTAAACTCAGACATTTTTAATGAATGTCAAAGGTTCAAGCTTATTTTAGGCAAAGTGTCTGTGCATTTCTGAGTGCTTTTCTGCTCCTTTCAGACTGTTGGTGTTAAAGATATGTGAAGGGATTTTGTATTTGTCTGTTTATATTCACAACTGAAGGAAATTATCTATATAGCTATCTATATTTATTACTGAATATTGAATTATATATTTTAAATATTTTATTTATATTTATTAGTGAATTACAGAGATTCTGTTTCTTTGTCTTTAAGGAACTTTTTTTTTCTGGAGAATAAAATGGGGAATGAAGATTTCAGCTTCTGGAAGAGAAAGAATGTGAAATCCCTTCAGTTCTATGGCAGTCACTTTACAGAGAGATCTGGAGACCTACAAGTACTTATTTTAGATTTAACGGTATGAGGAAGAAAAACTTTTCAGCCTTCTCATCTTTCTTTCCGGTAGTTTTGCTCAAGAGAGAGCCTATTCATGTACAAAAGGGTATCAGTCAGCATCTGCTGAGGGCACTTGCCATAACTGATAGACAGATATGACTTGGAGGCTGCAGACAAGAACCAATAAGGTCCTTAAATTAATTCAGCATTTTCATTTAATTGCAAAATATGGCTTTTTAAAATAAGGAAAGTGTATACCTAATGTATTCTGCTGTGCTCCTGAAAAGAGCAACATGTGAACTCTTCAAGCAAACAAAAAAAATATAATGACAAAAGTCATTGTAAATGACAAAATTTTTCTATTCTGTCTGAATTGCTGAAACAACTTACTCTTTCTCAAGCAGCCACTATCATAGAAACTCTTCCTTATCAAAAAAGAAGCTTCTCATCTCAAACTAAAGTTGAAAGTTTCGGTTCATGGATTTTGGTATAGCAGTGTAAATCTAAAATAACTATATACATAGAGCGATGTCTGCACTGGTAATATGAAAGGACCAGATGTTACTGTCATATTTCTATTTATTTTATCTGCTTTGGTTCTCATCCAAAATGGGAGGACATGATATAATAAACTTCACTCAGAGAGGAAAAGATTTTGGAGACTTGATCTCCCCCAAAAAGCAGATCTTAAAGATTCTTCAGAAGCTTGGAGCATATCTTTGAAGTCCCCATTTGCTTCCTTACACATGATGTATCATAGCAAAATTTGACTACTGATGAACTGTTAGGCCCAATTCTACATCATTTTCAGCATACGCTGTCAAAATAAACTACCCCATCAAACATGGTATCAGGAGCTGATTTTGGTACTGTGAAACAACAGTTTAAGAAGAGGAACATAATTATCTAGTTCTAATAGATTTGTAGTGATGGGCAGGATGGCCATTCTGATAAGGTTTTGGTGAGTATTGGGGAAGTAAGAATCCTGGTGCCTAGTGTCCACTGAGTGCCACAGAAATACCAGCTCTCCCCTTTGTGGTGTGTCCTGAGAAACTCAATGATTTCCTCTTTGAATGAAAACTCTCAAAAAATATGAAATACCATACTACCCAACAGGCTTTTTACAATATTATACGTAAATTTGTTTAAATTGCAAAAAAACACAAGTAACAGAGAAAATCACAGATAAGGAAGAAGAGAAAATATGTTCTCAAGACTATCAACATGTGATCTTGCTGTCTTGAGACAGGGGCAATGTACACTTCAAATTTAGTATCTACTTACGTCAAGATTGTGCAGGTAGAAGAAAGATCTCATGGGTTTGAAGATTTGCTTTAGCCAAGTGGTTTTAATGACATTTTCCTGTATATTAAAATATTCAGGTGAAGTGGTCTCAACTTGTGGTTGACTGGGCACAACACAGACATGTGACATATTAAGTCTCTAGAATATACAAAATAAGGAATTCTCCTAGGTTCACCTCACAGTAGATTATTGCCTTAGTTTTCACCTGATGTCAAAGCAGAATATTCCCCAAGACAAATGACTCAATTCACCTAGCTGGATAGACTCACTTCACAGAATACTTATGCAAGAGCTCCAGTTCAGCACCTTTGGTATGACACCAAGGCAGAAATCTTTATGAAGTTTCTGAGGCAGATGGGAGAAGGCAGAGATTAGAGAAGGTAGAAGATTCTGCTTTGTTGTTCATAGTCCATTTATCTAAATGAACGTACTCCATCTTATTCCATAATGTAAATGCAGCTGTGGGAATGTATGATTTTTTTGTCCCAAAGGATGTCCTGGTTTCTCAAGGAAACTTTTGGTTCATTTTATAAGTGTGTTTCCTTGCAACATGAAGCTAGGGACAAAAAAGGAAGGTCACAATCTCATTAATGTCTTTAAAGCTTCCTTGTCAAAGAAGTATCCAATCTAGTCTAAAAAATGTTGAGCTTGCATTCTCTAACTTCTCTTAAATTCTCTAACTTCAAGCACAACCACTCATTAAAGATGTAAGATACCAGAATAAACTCCCACCAAACTTTTTAATATAAACTTAGCTGAGGACAGGTTGCGCATACAATAACCTGCCTTGCACAGAGGAGCTGAAGGAGCAAGTTGTAAACCTTCAGCACCTTGAGAGTTATGATCACAATTGTACCTGAGGACTTGATCTGTTATTAAGGAACACTGAAAAGGATCCAAGGTGTTATAAATACATAATGATGTAGGGGTGAGAAAAACAGTCAAAAAAGAATGATCACACACACACACACACACAGTATGTTAGAGATTGGAAGGGACCTCGAAAGATCATCTAGTCCAATCCCCCTGCTGGAGCAGGAACACCTAGATAATGTTACACAGGAATGCGTCCAGGTGGGTTTTGAATGATGTGTGAGCCCAACGACACATTGAACATGTATTTTGCCATAAATATAGAACTGAAGGAGACCAAAACTATCTTGGTCAGGTGAAGATCAGGAATAAGCAAAGCCTGAAATTCATCAGCTGACAAGCAATTTTCAATGTGGAGCAATGGCAGGAGAATGAAGACCAAAAGGCTCTCCTTCCTTAACCTGAGACAAATTTACCAAGAAAAGTCAGCTAGATCAGTTGGCTACTTTAGATACCACAGGTCAGAGCTGAGCCCCTCAGCCGTGGGTGGGCACCTCGTGGAAAACCTGGGTAAGGAAGGGCAAAATGCTTCCAGAGAGCCAGGGCTGAGAGCAGCTGTGTGAGAAAAAGCGCTGTGAACCCCAAGAGTAGAGCGGGAGGAGGGTGGGAGGGGCTCAGGTTGCTCGGCAGAGGTGCCCCTGTGGCACCAGGAGGGACCCTTTTGGGGTGGGAAATTCTCTGCAGCCCCAGAAAGACAACACCAGAACAGATATCTGACCTGCAGCCTGTGAAGAACCCCACATAACAGCAGGTGGTCGTGTCCTGAAGTAGGCTGTAGCCCATGGGGAGGCCCCACACCAGAGGAGGGAAAAGTATGTGGAGAAAGGAGCAGCAGAGAGAAGCTGTCAGCAATCTGACGGTAATTCCAAACAAAACCCCTAGTATTCAAACATTCACGTATGAGAAATAATTACAAAATCTCATGTTTATGTTTGTTTTCTTCCAAGAAATACACCTGAAACAAGCTAATTAATCACAATACTACAGTGATACACAAAGAATAATCATTACCTTTGGCTATCCTTCAAAATTTTCCTACTATTTCCAAAACATATGCATGCATACATAAACTCACAGGCACATGCACAGAGATTTTAGGGGACTAAGTTTTTTTCATATTTTCCTAATTCTTTAACACACTGCGTATTTTGTCAGTAACCTTGTGAAATTCTGGCTAAAGTATTTAGCTTTCATGTTACTTCAGATCCAAAGCTCAAATAGCTTTTTTTGTGTCCATTGCTTAGGTTTTTTTTCTTTTTTTTCTGAAAATGTCCTAGGAAATGAGCTTGCTAAGAAAAATAAACCTGCAAATTTTAAAAGGAAGGAAGAAAAAGTAATTATGCACATAAATAAAGACAGCATTTTCACAACACAGTCTAAATTACATTCATCCAATCATGAAGCAGATGAAATTCCACATGATTTATGTTGCCACAATAAGAATCAAATTATACTGAGTACAAATTCAGTTAAATTTTTTCAAAAGCTGTGCAGACCTGCAAATGACAATATAGTGCATTCTGGAAACTGTCTGAAATTGCAAATCAACCTGAGAAGGGAAAAAATAGTGCTTTTAGTCTTTCCCGATTTTGACAAATCCTAGATGGGACAAGATGCAGTTTATAGCCACCACCATCTACTTGTGTTTTGATGATTACAAAGATGTTTCCATCCCTGGAAGCATTCAAGGTCAGGGTGGACTGGGCTCTGAGCAACCCAGCTGAAAATGTCCCTGCTCATTGCGGGGTGTCTGGACTGGACAACCTTAAGAGGTCCCTTCCAATCCAAACTATTCTATGATTCTGTGTTGAAGAGTAAAAGCAGCACTGGTGACAAATCAGGGGGAAACATCAAACTAGCAGAACAGATTGTAAGCTTACAAAGACAGGCAGTCAGCTTCCCCATTTTTTCAGAAGTTCTACTAATAATGGGTAACTGAGAAATTAAATTCTCTCCTGTTACTGTGCTGCACATGGTTTACATGGAATGCATCATAATAACTACTGGTCAAATTTGACTGAAAGGTCTTCTAGCCAAAACTTTAGAGAAAGGGAGGATGGGAATACACTGAGGTTTTAATGGTGATGTCCTAACATGAGTACTAGTGCATAATGTGAAAGAAGAATAACACTGCCTTTTGGTGAAAAGGGAATATCCAGTCTCCTCACACCTTTAGAAACTAATAATTATTGTCTAATGGGTGTTTGCTCTTAATGCATGATTATTTACTCCTGATCTCTCCACACTGCATAGATGACACACAAGGAAGCCTAGTACAAGATGCCTATAACCATGACCCATACTCTTTAGAGCATTGTCAAAGAGACAGTCAGAGGAAGGGTCTGTAGAATACGAAGTCCTTCTTTACAGTTTTATGTTTGAAAGCAAAGTAGCTTCCCCAAATCTTTGAAACTGTGAGAAACACATAATTGCTAGATCACCTATTATCAGAGCATTCTATGCACTCCATTGTTTTTCACTGTATTGACTTGGACAATAGTATCATTCAGCTACTGAAATTTCTTCTACATTTCATAATTATTTTTTTTAATGAGAAAGTTTCCTGATTTGTCCAGTTAGAGTGTGTGACATTACCTTAAAGCATCAAGTCAGGTTTTCCAATAATTAAAACTTACAGGATGATGACAGCTACAGCACTTAAAAATCTGAACCTATAGTTTATTATACCTTCTGTTCTGTGTACATACCACACACACACAGACACAGGGATGCATTTTCAAACCACATAGAAATGATACTTGCATATATTGTTAGCCTGCAGGGAGAATTGGTCTAGCTTTTATCATTGAGGGTATGAAAAATTCAACATTAAATCATTTCAAATTAATGGGAATTTTTCTCTTAGGGCAGAAATAATTCTGTGTGGTACCTCCCAGAAGCCAAATAAGACGATTTCAACCTCTTGGGAGGAGATTCAACAGCTTCACAGAAGAAGCCTTTCTATTGACTTTCATTTAATTCCCAGTAGGTGTTTCATTTCCTCATAAAGACTTCATAATTATTTTTCCTTTTTGTTCAGTGCAAACATCTTTCCCTTCAGCTGCAATAAAAAGGATCTAATCTCAAAGAGCTTGCTTTTTGATAAAATATATGACATGCATTTTTCCTTTCTAGGAGCAGACTTTTGATTTATCTGAATGATGAACTAAGATTGATGAATGGATGGGAAGAATTAAATGTATGTTTCTGCAAGACTCAATGAAAAAGGAAATGCCAAAAGGTAAATATATGGATAAGAAAAAAAAATAATTCACAACTTAGTTTATCTGCTGTGACACTTAACACTCCACAGATTACCACCTGAAAAAAAAAAAAACTAAAATGAAAGCAGAATAGTTACATCTTTATCTTTTCAGAATTTAAAAGAATGTAAAATGCTTCATAGACGCATTAATGACATTATGTAGGAAGCTGAAGAGAGGAGGGGGGTAAAAGAATCCATGAACTACAAGGTAAACACCAGAAGCTTGCAGGAAGAAAGGTAGAGCATGTATCCCACAAGCACAGATGCTGAAGAAAGAGAAAATAATGATCAATACAATAAGAAATGTTTATTTAAAAACAAAAATAAATCAAAAATATGTTTTTTATCAGAGAATTGAGATCTAGTCAAAAAGAAACAGCTTACAACAAGTCTCTAAGAAAAAAAAATTTAAATGGCTGAAGCATATGACTACCTTGAAAATAAAACCTTTCATTTTGAAGATTAATTTGCATTCATAATTGCAAGTTTGTTTGTTTGTTTGCTTGTTTTAACTAAACCAGAACAGAGACTGCCAAATGACTGTAGCATTACTTTTTGGTCGCAATTTTGGATCCCATTCTGCATTTCTAAATATTCTCAATATTCAAAATCTTATTGGCATAATAATTTGGGTTCTCTTGCATAGTGAGAGTAATAGCTTATCAGAAAAGTAGTTTGTTTTGTTTTTTTTTTTTCCTTTCAGGTGGAAGGCAAGAAAAATTCAGTGGCTAAGCTGAAGAATAAGAATGCACGTACTCTAGAACTGCTGTAAATGTACTGTAGGGAGAACTCCTGAACAAAATGCATCCAGAGGGAGAACATTGCATGCAGGTATGCCAGCAGCAACCAATTCAGGCTCATGAAAAGTCATGAAGCAGAACTACAAGGATGGCAGAACCTCCTAGGCAGTCTGACCTAAAGAGTTAATTATGACGTTCCTGATAGATACAGTCTAATTAAATAAACTATGACTTCTAATTCCTGAAAATGGATGTATATGTTTGCCTGCATATAGTCTTTCTTTTGCAAGAAACAATTTCAGAATATATGCAAAAAAAGCTTGCAAATAAAATACTCAGAAATAACTACATAGCCCTACTTTTATGAATGGTCATATATCCCTACTAGCCACTAGTAAGAAGCTGATTTTATTAGCAGGGAAAAATTGTTGGAACACCTTCTGCTAGAATAAAATGAATGGCTTCTGTCTTAGTATCAACCAACTGATGCATTTTTTACACACAAATGCCCCAAAATTTCAAAGTGTAACTATACAGCATGAATGGGTTATGTCATTGATGAGATACATAAGCTAGAATCATTCTAACGTGGCGTACATTTAACCTACAGAAATTTACTGATTTAAGATTGTTCTATACACATCAAGGAAAATAAATTTTACTTAAATGTGAATTATTGAAAAATTAATTGTTTAGTTTAGACAAATTCCTTCTCCCTAGACAAATAATAGATATTGTAAGCCATAAAATGAATTTATGAGATATTAGACCAAGAAAGATGAAGCTAGTTATTTTCCAATAACTTATCACACCATATGCACTGAACTTATATTTCAAACTATAAGCACTGAGTTTAAAAAGGATATGAGTTGCTATGCAACAGTGTCATTGTTTATCATATTGTTTTTGCAATGAAAGCATTAGAAGGGGAAAACAGAACAAGCAAACATACAAGAATATATTTCACAGTCAACTTAAGAAAACAACTTTTGCTTACAGAATATAAATTAATAAATATTCTTGACAGCAACTGGATCCATGATTCAATGGAATTTTTTTTTCTATGCATTGCTGGTTTTGTTTTGAATTTGCTTTCTAAATGTGTCAATAAAATGATACAGCTAAGTAAGAAATTAAACTACAAAAAAAAAAAGCGGTTTAATATTGAACAGAATTTCTGAAAAATGTTCAAACTAAAAGATAATTCTATATCTGAATTTGGACAGAGACCAACTGGTTTTGTCCAGGTTAGTTAATTTTCTGCCTAGTAGCTGGTGCAGTGCTGTGTTTTGGCTTTAGTCAGAACAATGTTGATAACATACTGATGTTTCAGTTGTTGCTCAGTAGCACTTACTCAAGGGCTTTTCAGTCTCTCATGCTTTTTTAGTGAGGCGTGACACAAGAAGCCTGGAGGAAGTAGAGACAGGACACCTGACCCAAACTACTCAAAGGGGTATTCCATACCACAGCACATCATGCCCTGTATGTAAGCTGGGGGGAGTTGCCCTGAAGGGAGTCACTGTTGCTTGGGTCAGGCTGGGTATAGGTCAGTGGGTGGTGAGCAATTGCATTGTGCACACTGCTGTTTCTTGAATTTTATTTCCCCCTCTTTTTCTTTTTCATTACTATTATTATTATTGTTGTTGTTGTCGCTGTTATATTTTACTTTATTTCAATTATTAAACTGTTTTAATATCAACCCACAGGTTTTATCCTTTTACAGTTCTCCCCCCCATCCCGTCAGGTGCAGGAGGAGGGGAGTGAGCAAGAGGCTGAGTGGCACTTAGTTGCTGGCTGGGGTTAAACCACAACTAAAACATATGTTTACTTCTTCTTATAAAACAAATTAAACAGGCACAACTTCTTTACTGGCTTCAAACTGCTCAGCTCACAAAAAGCCAAGTTAGTGGTTGTGTATCAAAGGACTGCATAGATCTCTCCAGCTGTGGAGGACTGATGAAGTTGTGGCTGCTTTCTTAAACATGGCTCGGCAACTGTTGAAATTTGTCCCTCTCAAATACTTTCTACTTGTGCCAAATCCCTTGCAATGGGTGGGGAGAAAGGAAGTGGATCCACACACTGCACAAAGGACTGTCCCATCCTCATGATGATTCTTAGCTGGAGATGTGCCAACAGAGCCAGCGTTTCTCAGTGGCTGAAAGCTAATCAGGAGCTGCCTAATATCTCTGCCCTACAACTGACTGAAATTTTCCTGTTTATGTTATTATTCTGTCTCTCAAAAAGACAAGTGGTTCTCTCACATCTTTCAGTTTCTTCACAGTAAATAAATGAGGTCAAGACATTTTGTGTTCTGGAAAAATTACACAGATGATAAGCCAGGAAGGTGAAATTGGTCATCCTCTAACATAGAATCATAGAATCATAGAATCATGGAATCATAGAATCATAGAATCATAGAATCATTAGGGTTGGAAAGGACCTTAAGATCATCTAGTTCCAACCCCCCTGCCATGGGCAGGGACACCTAACGCTAAATCATATCACCCAAGACCTCATCCAACCTGGCCTTGAACACTGCCAGGGATGGCATACCTTACTGCAGTCACTGAGCCTGGTATTTTTTACCTCTTTTTGGATATGCTGCTGAAGTGAATAAGGCCTCAGTCCCCCCCAAAAAAGCACTTCAGAATCAGTATATGATCCTAAGTGTTTATGTATGACCTTTCACTGAGAACTGAAATGGTATACGTGACTCAGCGAGGTCTCCTTTACCCATCTGTGTATTTAGTCTCTGTGTAAATAGTTCTAGCTAAATTCTGACTCGACTTTCCTCTCTGTGTTTCTTCCATGTAGTAATTGAACTTTGTGAAGCTGCACTTTTACAAATTCATAGTAAAACTTTCCCTAATACCTTTAATGGTGATTCTTTGAGCTATCTACATCACTCATCTGTGACAAATTATCATAGCAGGCAGGATCCTAAATCAGGATTTGTGACAGAGTCATATTAATACCAGACCATTCTGAAATAAGAACATATACATTTCCAGTTAAGTGACAAAAAATGACTTCTTATCAGACACTCTTGAGTAATAGTGTCATGAATATGAAGCATGACGTCTTATAGACAAAGTTGCTGGGTATTTCATATATTTTTATCCGAGAACATTCACCTCACATCTTCAAATGGGCTACCAGTGTAATAAGAAGTAGAAGGAGCAAGTACTATCTATGTACAAAAAAGTAGAAGCAAGAACACATTGTCTCAGTTAACAGCAAATAAAATGATTTCATAAACTCAGGTATATTGTGCCTTCAAAATGGGTATGAGGAGACTAAAATTTTAGCATGTATTCCATAGATGATTTTTCTTCGTTTTTTTAAAGATACGCAGTAGTGCATTAAACATTATATTAATTTTTTAGCAAATGAGAAATTCAGTTTTAGGAAAACCCTCACATGTCAGGTAAATCAGACTTTACATTGAAGAATTATAGCAAATATACAACTGCAACATCATTCGGAAATGAAAGAGGAAATATGGAAAGGTATGGAAATATGGGATTCTTCAGTATCGCTAACCAGTGAAGTTTTTTTCACATTGTTAATTAATTTGGCAAAATAAATATTCAATAGATTATATATTGAGTGTATTGCTTCTGTGTTATCAGGAGAGCTAGATGCAAGGGAAAATATTGCTAACTCATGTTTTGATGCAGACAGTGTTATATTCTTTTCCTGAGGCTTCAAATATAAAGTCTGCTTTCAGATGCAATTTGATGGCAAGAGTCTTTGTTGCAAAAGATTTTGAGAAAACAGAAAAGAATTTATGCAGATATTTACGTTCACATTTTTTTAAGCTACAGGAAACTCTGGAGGAAGATGGTTGATGTGCCTGCTAGAAATTATAGGTGGATGAGCATACAGAAGTATACAGAAACTTGTCATAAGCCTGCACAATTAAATATATGTGCAGACAGAGCAGATGTTCAGAATTTTAAGGAGTGGAGACAAAAATGTCTTTCTTTTTCCACTATCTTGCCTTTATAGCAGGTTGGGAGATGAAAGCAAAGGAGCTCAAAATAAAGAAGTCTTGATGATAAATGAAATATTTTGTAGAGGATGTTAGCAGGTAAATGAAAGAAGATGAATCTAAAAGTTCAGAAGAGCATTCAAATTTCTTTATATTATGTGAAAAGATTCACTGACTGTTCTCTGCTGTACGTAGCACCAGCCCCAGAAGTTAAATCAACCCTATATGATAAATGCACAATTACTGTTTTTCAGAGCATTCAACCCACATCACCTTTTTCTTTTTTTAAACCATTACAAATTTACTATGTATAGGTGAAAATATAAACTCTCTGGTTAAAGTAAAAGCAGGTGGTCCACTTGGCATACTACATATGGATGATATTTTTTCCCATGGATTTTTTTAAGCCATCTCCAAGATAAACTTTAGTAACAAGCAGTTACCTATAAAGAAGTGTCTGTGAGCTTATGACTCCTTGCCTTACTCCCAAGCCCTAAGTGAAAAATGCTGACATTTTATTCCTTCTCTTCATGAATATCACTTCTTAGAAAATATGTTACTGTTAAATTCTCTACACCAAGTTTAGTCAGTATATGGAATAATATGAACTATACTTTCTGTTCACATATTTTTTGCCTCTTTAACCATCAATGTTTTTGCTGCCCACAACACTTTATACCTCATTACCAGGATGAACATAACATAAAGCAAACAAAATTTTCTATTTTTTTGGTGTTTTTTTTTTGGTTTATTTTTTTTTTTTCAGCATTTGACATTTACATACATGGACTATTAGCATAAGGGATACAAAGTCATTATATACTAATGCTTTGCAAAGTGGAAAGACAATATCCTCGGCATCACTCTGCACTGCATTTCAAATGGCACATTTCAGACGATTTATGCTAATTTCCATCATTTACAGAACATAATGATAGAAATCAGTTCGAATTCAACATGACAGCCTCTAAGTGTTCAGAACTATGGAAAACACGATAATGGTCTCATTAACTCTAAGTTGAGAATTGAATTTCCATTTTGGGGCAAAACTGTTATTGCTCTACTCATGATCCACAATGCTTTCTGAATGTCATAGGTTATAACATCAACTGGTCAGCTGGGTTTCTTTCCCTTAGTGACTTCACTGAGCCCAACCAAAGCAGTAAAGATCAATTGTATTGATCTTACCTGAAGTGACCTTATTGTCTCCTTTCTGGCTGGTATTAGCTTGACAAAGAACAGCAATATCCAACTTCACCTCACAGGCTTAGGAGCCTTAAGTATATACAGAGCTCATAGTTTAAGCCTTTGATATATTGAAAGGAGATGGCAATAGCACAGCAAATATTTGCCTTTCAATTTGACATTACAGTGAGAAGGGTAATAAACACTGTGTTCATAAGAATAGGTATAGCTAAAGCAAGCAAAAAGCCATCATTTCTGAAGTACATGAATGCTGGGAGGTATTAGGAGAAAAAGGTCAACTGACTGTCCAAAGCCTATCAAAAAGGGTAGTTACATCAGACAGTACAGCTAAGACATGTCCTGGATCAACAATAGAAATATTTTTCTCTTTTTCCTTTCTCCTCCTCAAAAATTGTTATTAGTAGTTTTAAGTAGAAAACGGAAAAGGATAATGATGAGTTGAATACACCCATGTTTGCTCCAGATTATACTTAAGCATATTTGTCTCATCCCATCATACTGATAGGGTGCTAAACAGTTGATTCATAACTGCAGATATATCTCAATTATGTAAATCCCTAAATTTTTATTTGCTAAGGTAACTTCATAATGACTCTACACTTCATACTCAGTAACTACAAAACTATTTTTCAAAGCTCTGTCTTTTGAGCTGTCAATATCCTAGGACTACAGGAATTTCTGTTGTGGCTGTTACAAAACTTTAAAGCATAACTTAACCTACATTAATCACTAGTATACAATGGTTAATCAGTATAAATATAAATACTTTTGTACATGCCTACATCAGGAGCACAGCAACTACAGAACAGAATTATATCGGTGGTTTATCTGCTATATGGTATGATAGTGATCAGCAGTGGTGTAATTGTATAGCTAGATCAATACAAACCAACCAACCAACCAACTAGAAAATCTGCTAAGTTCTTAATCAAGCAAATTCTTAACTGTTATCTTTATGTGAAATAAGAAAATGGGGAAAACACTTAGGGTACCCAAAGAGGCTAAAAGTAATAAAATTTAGTAAACATCAAGCACTACTGCAGGGTAGAAATTGAAGGTATTGCAGTGTAGCAAAACTGAACCTCCAGCAATTCTATAGCAGATCATATTTCCGAAGCAGAAGTCAATAACCCACCAAAGGTGCAGTGCCGCAAGAGCTTACAGACTTTGCGATGCTACACAGAAAACGTATAAATTCTAGACAGAAAACCTACAGATGTTAAAAAAAATGTATGCACAAGTAACTGTTTAGATACTAACACTATCATACTGTACTGTTTTACCCAAATCGAATTACATTTGGTCACAAGCGATATAAACTGAAGTATGAATAATGACATAAATTAGAGATGGTTACTTATATTATTACTAGCTAAAAAAAAATCCAGGGAGGTATAAAAAAAAATATAGTGTATTATCCCACACTTTTAAAACAGGTTTTCTTTTTTTCAACTCCTTTTCTTTAAATCACTTTTACACAAAGAGAAACCCATACTGGATTTTTATTTACCATACTTCTGGTATCCGCAGTGATCTGAGGTAAAGTCTTCTACAGTTTAACTCCATGTTCTATAAGAAAATGCTATTCCTTATTTTGTTTAGAATCTACCATTAGCTACATTCAGATGACATCTATTTCTTATGTTGGAACACAGTTTATTTTTACTGTTACTGATTTTCTCAGTAAATACATCAACCTTATTGAGGTATTCACTGTCTAAATAGTACCAGGAATGTGTTGAAAATTAAAGCAAGCTGCCAATACCTGTTTCAGCCTTCTGTGCCTAGCTGAAGTGGAGATCTGTCTACCTATGGCAATAGAGAAATTTAAAATTGTTTGTGATTCATTATCTGTACAAACATATTCCAGGATCATATTTTTAACACTTAGGACAAAGAAAAAGAAATGTTAAGACCATTTTAACAATGGTGTAAACAAGGCAGATAATATTTCTGTGTTAATAAGGCAAAAAAAAAAAAAGAAATAAATTATGCAAAAATGATAAAATATTAGAAAGTCAGGAATAACAAATTCTATAAGTACCTATTTATTTTATACTTGGGGACCTTGCAGTTAATATTTTTCAAGTCAATCTGCTATGACTTCTTTGTTAATGTTTAGTTAATTCCTTCTCATTGATTGCTTATTTACCATGATTTATTGGCTGGCTTTATTTTGCATACTAATTGTTATTTTAGACTATTACTGATCTAGGAAAAAATGCTATTCTTAATTGTTTCACCTAGTCCACTATGAATTTTGTGCCAACTTTGTTTTAAAAGTTCAAATGTATTAATTTGAAGGACAGGAAGTGCTACAAAAATAAAAAAAATACTTTTCAGAGGGAGGGATGCAAACTAAGGATTCAATTTCAAAAGATAACTGCTATTCAAAGCCTTATTAGTGCATTTAAGAGTTGCAAGATTTGTAGGCACCATACATGGTATCTGGAATATTTATACTTTTTAAAATCTTCAACAGAATCTAAACGCTGAGATAAATGCAAATGTAAACTTTGTAGGAAAACATAATTCGCAAAGTAACCATTGCAGTATTGGAACTGACATTACAAAATCAGTATTTTCCACTGTGTAATGGCTTATAGAAACTAAAAAATTCTCACTCTTCTTTGCCTCATGTGAATTGTATGGTGGGCAAATAATCTATCAGAAAATGAAGGCTAAATGAGTAGTAAATAAGAAACATTTATCTGGCATATTTAAAATTTTCATCTTACCCCAATTTAGATATGTAAGAGGATTAAACCATATTCTCAATAATACAGTGAAACACAAAAAGCATTTCATTACTTTCATAAACCCTGTTTTTTTTTTTTCTCATGAACAGGTAATAATTTCATTAAGAAAGCCACATTGATAATCAAAGACTTATGTGAACTATCAGGAATTACAGATGTGGAAAGACAGACTTCTGTTGTTTTGGTCATCTACCTTTGAATACAGGTTGCCACCAGTTTAACCATTTTGATAAATTAATTTCTACATGGATTTTTCAATTTAAACTGAAAACCTGTGTTCAAATGCATTCAAATGACAAAATACTATCTGCAGCCTTATAGATGCCTTCACTTCACACCCAAACAGACGGAAAAACAAAACACAGGACCAATAATTGCAAACAATTCTCTCTTTAGAAAGACTAGCATTGCTCTTGTGCAGTTTAGAAGGTATGAAGTACAAAGAGCTTACAGGGCAAATAGTAGTCTGTGGGAGGAAGAAAATTGCAGTCTTCTCTTATTCTTCCCCCTTGCAGCACAGCTAAGTGTAAGCAAAGAGCAAGCATGTTAAAAGTAGAAAACTTATTATGGTGGTAAAGAATTTTGGCATACTCGATAAGATTGGAAGCAGAAACAGCCATGACTGACAGTCACAAAACTCAAAAAATACAAACTTTCCAAATTCTAATGAAGCGCCTTTGTGAAATATTTTGTAAATTAATGTATCAAATATGAATTAAATTGATATCCTTTTCTATCCTTTTGGATTAAGCCAGACATCACTGTCTATAGAATCAAGATCCTGTTCCTCGCATTTTCAAAATAATGTCTTAAAACTTTCCTTGATCTGTGTCTAATGGAAGCAAGTTGATTTATTATGACCTGGCTTAGTAGCCACTAGAGAGTTCATGAGTAAAAAAAAAATCCATCACTGCCTAGGACAATAAAAAACAAACAAGCAAACAAAACACAACAACAACAAAACCTCTACTTTGTTCATAAAGCATTGTTAAATTTTTCAATTTTATCTGAAGTCAACATCCGGTATTAGTGTTGAAGTCTTCTAGTGTCGCCGAATAATGTGAACAACCATACTGCTCTATTAAAAAAAGATAAAATTAGCTCTTTGTGCATGACCTGTCCCTCTGCTCAGGTTCATGTCTGAGTTCTTCATTTAATGGCTTGTATTAATGTTATAGTTGTGGCTGCAAAAAGCCAGTATCATCTGTAGCAGCAACGATTTGGGGTTTTCTGCCTTCCTCTGAAGCATCTGATCTAGTGAATGGAATGCAACATGTGTGGGACTGTGAAATGGGACTTTGGAAGAGTTCTTCTGAGACGATGAAGAACTGAAAAGGAAGGACAAAGGGGAGCTGGATTATGATGGCTGACGTGAAGACAGTGCTATAAAAACTGCTGCAGCTTAAAAAGATTCCCTTTGCAGCTCTAAAACAAAAAAATCTAAAAAATCCTCTGCCTTGCAGAAATAAAGTAATAAAACTCTGCTGAAAACAAACCTAAATAAATGCTACATTTTGAGTGAGAAAAGCCACACCATCTGTTACTATGTACAAACAACAACATTGTTAGATTATAAATAATGTATTGGCACAGAAGATATGGCTACCTTCAGATTATTAGGTTAAGAGGCCTACAGAATGTTTCTATAGATAGGAAAAAAGAATCACTTTTATCACTTAAAATACAATCAGAAAACAACCTCACTGAGATGAAAAAGAGTACAAGACAAGTCCATGTCATAGAAATTCATGAGCAGAGAGGAAATTAAATAGCTATGATTTACGGACAACATGTACAGATAGCAAAACTATATAGCTGGTGACTTCAGTCTTCACTGCATCAGTCAGTGCCCCTTGAGATACCTACAGTGAGTCAGACGTAAATGATGAATGTGGTAAATAATTGTTCCTGGAACCACTCTGTCACAGATTCTTCTAAGAACAGTTCATCTTTGGACATGGTTTTACAAGACAGAGCAAGGAGATTAATCCTATTTGATGCAGCAGGCTTAAAGGATTTAAACATGATCAAACACAAATAAATCTGGTAATCTAAAAATCAGAAAAAATAATGTATCAACTAAAAGAATATTTAATTTAATAGATGCTAAAAGAAATGTCAGTTTACTTTCTGTCACCAGAAGAAAAAAAAACCACCCCCAGATTTTAAAAATATAGTAGGGGAGTAAAAATGTTATGTTTCTAGAAAAAAGGCTTCCTGAGATTTAGTGTGTGTAGTGACAGAAAATAACAGTACTGGTTTGTGTGTGTATGCAAAAGAAAGCTCATTACTGAGTTATTCTAAGCCACATCAAATCTAGCACAGCTAAGAACTCAGACATTTAGGTAACACAGAGAAGTTTGTCATACGTTTTCTGCCCCTTGTGCTTGTTTTATATACTTAGATGATATGACATATTCATTTTTGTCTAACAGTGTACAATGTGCCATTCAAACAGAACTAATCCTTCTGATGAAATATGCCTATAGTCACATACAGTATTTTTCTTACATTGCACTGCTGCACAACTGCAGATGACTGCACATTCTGTAAGGGTAAGGCTACACATTGTGGTTCTGAGCTCAGTCTAATTGAGAAAAAAGTAGTCCAGCTTCAAAGCTCCCAGATCTGCCATTTTTGACAAAGCACAGCTTTTAACACAAAACTTGCCCTATTGTAAGACTCAGAGGATATAGACTGACATTTTGATGGGGTCATGGGGAACTACCAAAGAAAGTACTTTAAGGTATTCAGTTATTCGTGAAACCGTGAACATCCACCTGGTGCTTAGCATGTCTTTTATGAAAGCATTTTGTACCACATAGTTCCAATTGTGACTGTCCCTGCTGCCGCCTGCTACACTTTGAGAGCACAAAATATTTGCACCAGTTGAAATAGAAGGGAGTTTTCTTTTACACTATGCTGTTGAGACTGCTGCTGTTTCTTTCAGCTGATACTTTGAAATCCAGTTGTATCATCATTTGCAAGACTTATGGGGAATGAGTAACATCACTCAAGAATTTACAAGACTTACTTTTTTTTTTAAGCTGGAATGAAATGCAATCCAATTATCTCTTTGTTATATATATGTAGCCCACTTGCATTCAAGGTTTTCAGAAAAATTTTATTTTTATACTGGACAATTTCCATGTTATTGATTTATTGCGCTCAGTAGTGTGTATAATTTCTGTTTCTTCTGAAAATTTCAACTTTTATCTTACACCTTTAGTGGTTTTATTAAATTTTCAATGAATTTTCTATATAGATGTAGATACTGCATGTCAACTTTAACAGGTCCATTTTGTAAAACTTTCTTACAGAATAAGAAACCTTCTTGCATATAATACCATAAAAATAAATATTTCTCATTTATATATTCTTTCAATACCTTGTTTTAAAACAAACAAACAAAAAAAAAACCCTACCTCAGTGAATTTCTAAATAATGATGCTTTTCTATCAAGATCAGAAGAAAGCAGGGACATCATAGGCTGTGCTTTACCATCATTCTTAAACAAAATTCATTTATGGCATTACACATAGAATTATAGAATCATAGAATCGTTTAGGTTGAAAAAACACTTAAGATCAAGTCCAACTCTTAACCTACCGTTGCCAAATCCACCAATAAACCATGTCCCTAAGCTTCCCATCTATGCAACTTTTAAATACCTCCAGGGATGGCAGTTCAACCACTTCCCTGGGCAGCCTGTTCCAACTCTTGACAACCCTTTCAGTGAAGAAATTTTTTGTAATATCCAGTGTAAACCTCCCCTGGTGCAACTTGAGGTCATTTTCTCTTGTCCTGCTTGTTACTTGGGAGAAGAGACCGACCCCCCCTCACTGCAACCTCCTTTCATGTAGTTGCATAGAGCCATAAGGTTTACCCTCTGCCTCCTTTCCTCCATCCCCAGTTCCCTCAGCTGCTTCTCATAAGACTTGTTCTCAAGACCCTTCACCAGTCTCACTGCTCTGCACATACAAATGTATTTCATTAACAAAAATTGAAAGAAGTTGTTAAGAAGAGTTTATACCAGGGGATGCTAGCTGGCTTTGTAGGAAGTCCCAGTGTGGCATGCACACTATCGTAGCGGATTTGGAATTCTTACACAGACGAGATATTCATAAACCATACATGAACATGCCTATTTGAATATACTCTAATATGTGAACATTTTCAAAACTGAATCTTTTCCTCTGCTTATAAATTATTTGCTGTTAGACCTTCTTTATCTTTGCAATTTTGAGTGAATTTTTACACCAAGCTTTCAACCCTGGTTCACTTTTCAGCTGTAGAACATCAGCTATTTGCTATTTTAAATTGCTTTTAACTATTTGCTGTTTCACTAGTCATAGTGATTTAATAACAATTTGTGTTTTAAAAGAATGATTATGCTTCATAATTTTTAATATCTTGTGTAGATAATAAAATACTTTCTAAAAATATTATAAAACCAGTAAAAATGTCAAGAATTTAAAAATAATATCTTCATTTTTTTCCCTCACAAATACTCTTGTAAATAAAAGGTGACTTTGGCTAAACATTTATAATCTCAGATAGTAAACATTTTATAGATATCAGTAAAACATATTGACTTCTTTTTATTTTTCACTGAGTTATTTATGAATGTATTTTACTCTTTTTTACTTCTTAATATCTATCCTGCTTTTTCTGTTTTACAACATGATTACGACAAAGCACATTTTTCCGGTATTTTTTGGTTGATACAGCAAATCTATTGCTAAGGCTGTTACTCTTTTTTCTCATACACCTGAACCTTGCCTTGGGAAAAGAAAAAACAAAACAGCCCTGTAACACTTTATTTTTTTATTTATTTATTTTCCCCTGTAATCCTTATTCGTATTACAGAAAAAAGGAAGAAATTGTGTTAAAAAATTCCATATCGCTATCCATGAATAAACAGAGTATGAAAAAAGGTTAAAAGCAATAGGATTTGGTGAAGTGGGTCTTTCTCTAAGTTTCATAAAAAATGAATGCTCCACAGAATGCTAACACTATGTAACTCATAGAGTAATGGAATCAGAGGCATCTGAGCAACACTAATAATGTAATCCTAATGTTTCACAAAAAAATTATTTGTCCTGTTCAGGGAAACTATATTTATTTCAATATAAATAAATGCACAGGGTCAGCAGATGTAAGAACAATGGCTTACAGAACAGGAAGAATACAGGGTGCTTTTTAGAACTAAAGTTAACAGCAGATAATGGGAAAGTGCTGGCATTCATTGTGGGTCAAGTATTTGGCAGCTTATAGTGAAATAAGATTTCAGGAGAAACTGCTGAAACATCATTCTCTTTTGTCTACAACCAGGTGAGTTTACTTTTTGATAAAAATATAAAATTAACAAAAAATAAAGTTTTTGTTTTGGTAAGAAAAGAAAGCTTGGAAGCATTTAAAACAACAGTTTCTTACAATTCAAGATTACCTCTAAATTTAAACTACTTAGCACCTTTGGTATTATTCTCCAAGTAGCATGGCATAAGTCAAATATCTCCATTACCTGATTAGATTCACCATTTTGAATGGCCAGTTGTACCCTCAATAGCCTGCTTGGTTAAAACCAGACTGCTTGACAGTACCATTTCAGTTTAGAAAATTAAATTCATGGGTCTGTTTCAGGAGTTCTGTATCTATTGCTAGTATGAAAGCAGAAGAAATAGTCAGACCCTATGCTGACAACAAACAAGAACTTCTAGAACTGTAAGTTCAGAAGGAAAAAAAATGTTGCATTCACAGCTCCCACACTGAGTCTTTTTTTCAACATCAAATATTTTCAAATCATATATTTCTATATCATTCATATCATCCCTAAAGCACCAGTGGAAAAGGTGATGTATAGGAGATAGAAACAGTAAAAAATCATGCAGGATTCAGCATTTTTACTTCATGCTGAATCAGTAAAACCATTCAAGAGCCAAACTGAAAATCATTCAGCACTAAAGTACAGATAGTTATTTGCAATTTTTTTTTTTAAATGAATGAATTAAAATGTCTCTAGCATCAATTAAAGGGCATGAAAACTTTTAGTCTGGGCTGAACTTTTTCCATTACAATTTAATTCAATTGCATACTTTGTGTCCTGATTTCAGCTGGGATAGAGTTAGTTTTCTACCTAGAAGGTGATGCAGTGCTGTGTTTTGTATTTAGTGTAGAATAATACTGAAAACACACCAGTGTTTTAGCTGTTGCTAAGTAGTGCTTACCCTAAGTCAAGGACTTTTCTGTTTGTCATGCTTTGCCAGCAAGGAGGAGCACAAAAAACTGTGAGGGAGCAGAGACATTCCATTTCAGAGAACACCATGATCGATATATAAACTGGGGTGAACTGGCCAGGAGGGAATGATTGCTGCCTGGGAATGGGTTGGCAATTTTTCAGTGAGTGGAGAGCAATTGTATTGTATAGCACTTGCTTTTATAGAGTTTTATTCCTCCCTCTTTTTCCTTTTCATTACTACTACTGTTATTATGCTATGTTTTCCTTTATTTCAATTATAAAACTGTTCTTGTCTCACAGGTTTCCTCCACCTGGGGACAGGGGGAGTGGGTGAGCAGCTGCATGGTACTTTGCTGCTGGCTGGGGTTAAAGCACAACACCTAGTCAACACTAAGATTTTTAATTCCTGCTATTTACAGTACAGGTAAAAGAATGCTATAGTAACAGTATTTTTCTGGTGGATAAACCAAAGGTTTTTTAGTTTGTTATTTAAGGTAGTAAGAATATTGATCACTCCTGTTTACATTAGCAACTGTGCTATGGCACATGCATAGACAGCTGCATTTTCATGAAAAAAAAGTTATTACCATATAGAATAGGAAACAGGCTTGTGGTGCCAGAGGGACTGCACACACAAATCTGGAGGTTTATGGACACTAAACAGAGAAAAACACTAGAAATAATACATCAGTCCTTTATTACTGCACATGAAAACAGACAAAACATGATTGCATAAGCCTTTGTTTTAAACAGAAACCTGTGCAAAATTCAAAATTAGAACAGGAGTGGCAGCAAAACAGATAGAAAGATAAGACTTTGAAAACTACCAGAAATGGAAATAGAAATCCAGAATAACAACATTTTAAATGAGATTTTTGCTTTAAAAGAGATCTGACAAGATCCATGTAAGAAATGCTGCAAAAAATCTCTTATTCTACATCCAGGTGGAACCAAGACCCCTGAAATTTAAGGAATAAAGAAGGAGTAGGAGTGGAGCTCATGGAACCCTACCTGTTAAAAAAAAGCCACTAACCTAGTACATAAAAGAAGCACACAGATGCCTGTAGAAGATAAGAGCTCCTAACAACTTTTTATACCAGCTTTGGACAGATAGAAACATCCTTAGTTCTGCATTACAATCAAGTCTTAAGGAGGGTCTCTCACATACTGAGTGACCAAGTCCCCAAACACTAAATTTATGTTAAGGGATCAATCAAAACCCAGGACAAATCATGTAATGTCCTTCAAGCCTCCCCCACACCCGTAACACACTGTAAATATCTTTTCAAGCAGGTGACATTAATTAACTGTCTTAAGTGGAGTATCCTCACAACCTGACACAAAATTTAGTTGAAGCTCAGTATCGTAAGGAAGTAGAATACTTTCCCTTCATGACTGTGAGTTCTGAGCTGCTTAACACAGATTGACAACGCAAACTAAGCTAACCTCCTGCTGGGTTTTGTTTGGTTGGTTGATTGGTTGTTTTTTGGCTTGGTTTCGTTGGTTGGTTGGTTGGTTGGTTGTTTTTTGGCTTGGTTTGGTTTGTTTTTTTTAGGTGAAATATTCATAGCAACTTGTTCATTTTTCATCATGTTAATATAAAATATAATTGTTCCAGATATAGAAAAATAATCTGCGTGTGTATCCCATTGGACCCTCTAAATTTTCTCACACACAGGGTAGTCTGCTTTTAATGTGTATCATTGGGTACTAAGCTGACAGATGCAGCAGAATCACAGACCTATACCTACTTTTCCAGTTATAGTCTTCGACGCAAAGAAGCAAAATAACTGTTAACAGAATTTATTTCATGCTATGTCTAGCAGTATGATGAGAAATATCCCTATGAGGAGACTTTTATGCCTCCAGCTTTCCTGCATTTAAAGAAAGATCGGTGCCTTGTTCTTTCACCATTGTATCACAATAAGCTTTCAAAGACTAGCTTTCTTCATGTCTGTAAATACAGGACATCCTTGGATGCTCTTCTTTATGCATCCTTAGATGCATTCAATTTATGCAAGCTGAAAACTGGGTATAACTGTTGACAACCACCACAGATGCTTTCTTCTGCTCAGTGATACTTACACTATTGATTTTGGCTGGTGATACAACTTTTGTTACCTCTTCTTAAATTTGTAAGGTAATTTTCCCTGTACACTAACTTCTTCACAGATCAAAGCATACAGTTATAAATCCATCATAAGTCCATGCTTAATATTTAAGGTTTTACTATTATTTTTACTACTAATGACATGAATTGCATTCACCGCTGTTCCTGGCATATTGAAGCAATCTGTACTGTTTCTACTTTGCCAAAAACCTAGATGTGTTAGATTCAACCTCATGTTAAAAACTTTGTATGAGATTAAGAGCTCTGTCTCTCTGTGTTCTCAGGGAGTTTGTGTTCTTTCATTTTTGGTAGAGTTAAAAACTGACAACAAGTAAGAAACAGTAACATAGCTCATTCTTTCTCTCTCTCTGAGTGGGCTTCTCAGATTTTTTTTGCTGCATGCAGGCGCACAATAACAGCTGTGGCAGTGACCTATAGAAATCTATGCCTAGTAACTAAAAGCAACTCAACTAAAAAGAATAAAAAAAAAGATCAAGCTGAGAATGTTAAAGCTTACAGAACAAGACTTTAGGTTGATCCTTAAATTCTGAGAACAACATACTTTATTATCTCTGTAGCTGTCTGAACTGCTCTGCGTAACTAAAGTAAGAAGCTAATTCATCACTATGTCATCACAGAGTTACACCTGTTTAACTTCTGTGGTTTCAATCAGCTACTGTGATAAATCAGGACCCTGAAGAGCACAAGTGTAATACACCATAAATATCCATCCGTTGGACCAAATCAGACCCTCTGCAAAACAGGACCAGCTGTTGACTACAGAAAATGATCTTAAAATCTTTAATGTTGTACTGAGTTGACTCCTGCTAAGCCTTATAGCAAAGCATAGCTTTGCAAAGAAGACTTTCATCACCATCATGTTATTCTGGAATTGAAAAAGCATGAAGGAAACTAGGAAGAATCTGCAAGTAGCAGAGCTGACAAGAAATAAAAAGATTTGAGGACCCTGCTCTAAGACACAAACTAGCACTGAAACAAGAAGAGAGAAGCACAATTAAAAAAAAAATCCACTGTAAACATAATAAAACTGCTGTGCACTGTCATTTTGTTTCTTGAAGGTATTATCAAATGTACAGAATAAATTAAAAGAACTTAGAAATGTCACTAGCAAGTATAAAGTTATCTTTTTACTGACATACAGTGGCCACACCAATGTGGGAAACATACCTATGCTAATGTTATTTTAGGGAATGAAATTAACCTTATGAATCTTCAAAAGAAATTCAAGATATCATCGGAAATGGCTGTTTGCAGAGAACTCTAATTGCTTCAGTAGCAAGTAGAAATCTGTTCATTTTCCTTTAAAAAAATCTGGTGGTAAGCAAATCAAACACAATAACTTAAAAGGAAAAATGCCTTTTGGAACACTGACTTCTGCTAAAAGTTGAAGAATTAACAAGCAATATATATAGTAGAAACATGATTGTTTCCTTGTGCCTTCATGTGATACTAGTCATTAAGTGTAGCACATAATTTTTAACAGGCACAATCTTCATGAAGAAATAGTTATTAAACTTCTGCATTAATTTGGGATTTTAATAATACATGTGAGTAAAAAAACCTCTCAGATAAGTATGCTTACAAACTAGCAACCAACATAACAACTTGTTAGGTATTAATAGGATTTCTGTAATAAACATTCCCTCTTCATTATATGAGGGAAAACAAGCTCATCTTGTTGAGCTTTCCACAAAATTAGGACCACTACTTGTACCTTTAAATAAAATCCCTAAAAAAGTTAAAATTACCTTAAAAATAAAATTGACCATAACATCTGGATGTTTTTCATACTTCTTTTTCTGCACATAGACACAAAAAAAATGATGAGACAGTTTGTCTCAGCATTTTCATCTCAGTTCCCTGTGATAGCTCACACCAATTCGGTGAAGGAGGAATGTAGAAAAAAATCACTTCTGCCAGAAGCTACTATTAAAAGTCTGGAGCAAAGAACCATGGAGAGGTTGAATATTATAAAATGTAGATCACTGCTGAGATCTGTAACAGAAACTCCATTAGGAACTAGCATCATGTACATGGTCCGTCTAGGGTATGAGACACTCACAGAAAACCTAAACCAGCCTCTTCAACTTATAGCAGAGTTCAAAATTCAAGATAATCACAAGTCCTGCAAACGTTAACTTTACAACAAAAGTTAATAAAGTCAGAAGTATTTCAGTCAAGACCTATTATATTAAGCTCTACTCATTCTTCAAGTTTATTGAGACTTGTCCTGGTCTGCATCCTGTATTTTACCATAAAAAAGTGTGAGAACTCAGGAATCTACACATTTAATAGCTAAAGCAACACACTCCCAATAGTGCCATCACAAACACAGCCTTTGTGCAACCAAAGGTCAGGCTGACAGTTGGTAGGAAAAGAATCGGATGGCTTAAGATTCATGCCAGGAGCATCTTCAAGGCTGGAAAGCAGAAGACTACAGCATTTCTTCCTTTATGCCCCTATTTATTGTTCAGTGTTCAGGCAAAAATATCCTCAGGCTTTGCCTAGCTTTCCAGGGATTTACAAAGATCTTTCATGGACCACAGGAGGACTTTCAGTCTATCATTCCAGAGGATCAGAAAATGCCAAGGTTGGTCAGGTTCCTAAATTTGTCCTTCCAGAATACAAATTCTGTATGTACCTTTGTATTCTAGCTTTTAAAAGTCTGTGATAAAATGAGATTATCAAATAACTTTTAATTATTCCTCATATAAGGATTTTTTACATGGAATTTTGCAGGGTGGCTTGTTAGCCTTTTTTTTTTTTTTTTAAATACACTTTGCTAGGTTAAAGGATATACAGTCTCTGATTTAGTAAAGTAACATCCTCTTCCACTGCTTGTCAGATTATACTTAGCATTTAAAATGAAGAGATACTTTAAGTAAAAAAAAACCCAAACTGACCCCAAGCAGAAGAAAAAATACGTTTTAAGAGACTTTTCAAGGCTCTTATTTAAGACTTTTATTTAAAAAAACAGCCACCTTGTATAAGAAAATCAATACTTGAAATTAGGTTTAACCTCCAAATCAGATGTATCTGTTTCTTGAATCTACATAAATCAAACTGACATAGTAGCGTCAAAAAGATGTATAATTACCTGGTCCTTGAATGTTACCAAGACCATTCTGGAAGCATATAAGTTTTCACAGCATTATTTCTTTCCTGACATCTGTATAGAATATTTGGATTACTAAATTTTTTCAAATCACTTAGAATAAATACAAGTTTATCAGTCTTGAATGTTTTCCTCTTGCTCTGTTAGACAAACTTCTGGTGCATAAAGGAGATAGATAGTTACAAAAGCTCCTTTGAATGACAAAGAATGAATAAACTTCCAGAAGTACATGTCAAATAGTGATAGAAGATACTTTTATTCAGAAAGTAGGACTATGCAGTCATACTTACCTGTCAGCAGTCTCTATTTCAATAGTTATTCAGGACTTGGTTTATGATTTTTTAGAATCTGGCACAGATCAGTTCACCACTGCCGGCATTTAGAAAAAAAAAAAACAACCAACTTCTGAGCTAAATTTTTTGAAACTCCTCAGTAGTTTTCCAAAGCCTTCATTACTGTACAAAGTGCCCAAAGCTGCATAGCTCTCCTTTGCTGGATCTTCTCTGGGCAATTTTTATGTTCATACAAGCTCATGCAACTAGATAATACATAACTTACATGCAGAATGACTGAAAAGCCCCTAAACAGGCAAATTTGAAGAAGGAAAATACTTTCAGAAGTCTGTGGGGGAAGGGGTGTTGTTTGTTTTTGACTAAGTTTCTTTCCTAAAATTACTTTTGCTTCTTCAGAGAGGACATCTGTACCAACACTTAAATGAGGAACAAAAAGAAAGAGGGAATTATTTGTTGTTTGCCTGACCATCACTTTGAGAATTGTTCTATGTCAAATAAAATATTTTGACGTTTTAACATGAGCAATTTTCTTCATGAGCAATCTGCCCTGTTAAGACACAGCCATTTGCTATTGCTCAGTGGAAAGGTAAACCATGTTACAAACTCCCTCTAAAAACCTCACAATAAACACATAAACAAAACAAAACAAAAGTGTATAAATGATATTAAAAATAAATTTTTCGCAGCACATTCCTACTCTCCTCATCAATTTCTTCTGTAACGTTTTTTTTTTTTACAGGAACAACAAGTATTAGAAAGCAAGTATAAGGCAACAGTCACACCTGCTGCGACCATCAAAGTTTTTTTAATCATGCACATTCCTTTTTTTTAATATTGAAATCAAAGTATTGCCATTCTCATTAGTAATATTCTGTGATTTCTTTCTCTTTGTGAAGGCTTAAACCTCATACAGCGGAGTTTATTTCCTTCTCGTTTCTTCTGTCCCAGTTGATCTTCACAGATTTATATAAATCTTCTGAAATCATAAAAAGCAGTTAGTAGCTTTGTGCTCCAAAAATATGGAAAAAAGAAAACAGAAAGGCTTCTTTAGCATGGAGAAAACAGAGTCTTTATGCATGAGGAAAGGGGAGTAGGGGGGAAATCTTAATCACCTTTGGGTGACAACATCCATAAATAAAGCCTTATTTTTCCAAATCAATGTGTTACAGGAGTATTCACAGACCTAAATACTCATTGTTTTTCAAGCTGTGAGCCTATTTAAGTGCATTTATCCTGTTTGGAGTTATCTTTTGAAGAGTTTTAAATAGCATCTCTGATTACTTCTTAGAATGTAATGCACCTTGACTATGTACTGTCAGAGCTAGTTCTGTTAGATACATAGGTATAGCTACATGCCACTTGAAACAGTGTAGGATCTTTTGTTTTACTAAGGATCTTTTAATGATTTTATTAGAAATAGAATAGTGATTTCATCTTAGCTTTCATGCTGACTTACAAGACAAAATATACAATGCTCAGATATTGAAAATATGTTTCTTTTTTATTTTTAGAAATACTAAAATTTTCCTTATCTCTGTAACTAAAAAATGGCATTGATATCATTCATTCTATGTGTTAGATGTGTCTTTGCTTCTGTTGTGACACTACAATAGTTTTAGGCACAAGGTAAACTTGCCAGTCTCCAGGGGTTTTGCATCAGTGATAACTAGCTGTAATATCTGACCATGAGACAATCAGCAATAATTTCGTAAGATATTTTCATAGTTGGCACTATGTTACTGGTAGGCAGTTATCCTCATCAAGGTCTGTCATAAGCAGGCCTTGATTAAAGCAGTGGATAAAGGTGGAAAATAAGAAAGAGCATCATCAGAAAATTTTCATGCCAAGACTTTTTACTTGTCATACGTTGTTTTAGCAAGTGATATGATGTCAGTGTTTCTCCACATATTTGCATAAACATATATGCAAATTCCAACAATTCAGAGTTATCAACAAGAAAAATTCAAATCCTATTAAGTTATATAACTGAAAATCCAGATTACTTAAAACTGATCATTTCTACAATAATTTCAAGACAGTTTGCAAAAATTGTCTTTCATTGGATTTGACTTTCCATGTTTCATGTTAGTTTCTTTTTTCCCCTGTTTTGCACTTCAATTTTTTAATTGATTCCTCGGCCACTTATCAAATGTAACATTAATATCTACACTAAATCTGAGAGAATACCTTTAAAAGTGTCTGTGTATCAGACACTACTGATACATTTGACATGAGGCTATTCACAGTACAATGTAGACTGAAATTTAATGCTAAGAAAAAATACTGCACTGCTATATTCAGAAACAAGCGGTAATGATAATTATGGTGAGCATCTTTAAGTCACCATTAATCACTGTGCTGCTTACCTGCGTAATTTAACCTTCATGTGACAAGGCCACCATTCTCCAAGTATATGAAGTACAGGAGTAAGTGACAATTCTTATAACATTTTATGATTAGGACATTTGTCAAATGGGAATTCAGCTTCAATCTTTCCAGTGAGCCATTAGCCAACAGAAGCCTGCTGCAATGCTTTTGTACAACCTGTGAGCATAACATATTCTACACAGAGATTGCAACTAATGTGTGGAGGGGTGGAGGCTGTACTGAACGCAGCTAGACAAGGACATCATTACTGTTCAGCCACAGGCTGTAAATGCATGCTGTTCAGCCACATGGATTGTGCACGGTAGGTTTAGCATAGGAAACCTCAGGACTATTTAAGCACTTTAGCCTAACACAGGACCTGGGCCAAAGCCAACCAAATTTTTCAACACAGTTTCATTGAAATTCCAGTAATATCTTAGCAATTAAAGGTTCTTTGACATATCCCTGTAGGAGACTGCTCCTTTCTCCCACATTTCAAAATTCTAATAATCAAATATAAACAGATGTTCCAGAGAAGACAAGGTAGAAAGTGAGACTTTAAGGTTGCATTTGGATATGTCTTCATCAAACAGATCAGCGTTTTCTTAAAACAGCGGTCCTTGTGTGTTCCACCATGTTTAATCTTCCATCTTTACTACTTCCTCTCCCCTTAGGACAGATAGCCCTCTTCTGTGATACATTAAAAAAAAAAAAAAAAAATAGGTGTAGCTGGTAAAGGAGCAGAAAACTGAAGTTCTACCCTCCATTATACCACCTGAACAACACTGAATATGTAGTGCCCAATACTGCAAGATGTAGCAAGTCTAGACAGTCTTCAGGAAAATCGTTGGAATATAACTGACAACTTGAATCTAAGGAAACATTCATCATTGAAAATATTTCTATAGAAATAAGTCTTAAGGGTAATACAGTTTATATACTTTTTTCATACTTTGCCAGTGATGAAGTACATGACAAGCCAGGAGGGAGCACAGCCAGGATATCTGTCCCAAACTAGCCAAAGGGATATTCCATACCGTAGAACATCATGCATAGCATATAAACTTGGAAGAGATGATCAGGAAGTGCCAATTACTATGCTGGTCAGGCTGGGTATTGGTTGGTGGGTGGTGAGCAATTGTATTGTGAATCACTTGGGGTTTATTGAGTCTTATTCCTCTCTATTTCCTATTATTATTGTTGCTATTAAATGATAAATATAAAATAATTATTAAATAATAATTTCTACTTTATTTCAATTATTTAACTGTTCTTATCTCACCCCATGGGTTACTACCTTTTTTCCTAGCTCTCCTTCTCATCCCACTGGAGGGAGAAGGGGAGTGAGCAAGTGGCTGCATGGTACTTTAGTTGCCAACTGGGGTTAAACCATGACAGATATGTTAATCAGCTTTGTATTCTGTCAAACCAAAAGACATAAATCTTGTTTTGCATTCTGATGAAAACCAAGTACACTAAATCTTTCCTCCCGAGTGACAACTTTTTATTGTAATGGGTCTAAAACTGTTTTTTTTCCATTTTGTTCTTATAAAATATTTCAGGAGGTTTGCCATCACTATTCTCTCCATGCAGCTAAAATAGCAATTAATATGAGTTTCTGATCAGTAAAAGCTCTTTCGTTTCTTTCTAAACCAGAAATTACTTGAAACCAGAACCATTGACTGTAAGAGTTAGTTTTGGGAGTGAGTGTGCAAATATAAAAATGGCAAAAGGCTCTGAAAACAAAACCACTACCACTAAAGAAACTCCTGTTTGTTTTTCAAATAGGTTCATAAACTTAAATATCATGGGGGTTTTGCCTGTTTTGAGAAACTGAATCTTGCTACCACTAAATGTCAATCTGTCCAACTATATTTAATTGGTTAATTTTTGAAAGGTAAGTAAACAACATGTCCTATCCTCCTGAGCTACTCATATGAAAAGTAGTATTTTGTATATTTATGCTACCTTAAATATTATACAAGGACAGTTCAAATAAAGTACTAATAAGCAGATTGCAGAAAGAAAGTTAACACAGATACCTCATTACTTTCGAGATTTCATTTCAGTTTGTTTATTTTCCAACAGGACTAATAAATTCTAATGACTTCTCTGAAATCACAGTGCAGTCTAAGTGGTTGTAGTATGTACTGTAAGATCATTAGGAAGAGCAGTATTACACAACGTGGAAAAGCTTGCCATGCTCCTTAATCTGTGGCATAACTAAGAGACTTGAACTCTGGGTTGTTTTTTTTTGTGGAGGAGCTACAAAAATTGCTACAGCAAAAGGCTTTTGTACCACACTATGATAGCTTCAGTTTCTCTGCTTCTCAACAGTACACCTGAAATGTTATTAAGTTATGCTGAAAAAATTGCAAACCTTTACATTTTTTTTTTTTAATTTTTTTTAAATTTTAAAATTATGTTTCTAATACTTTCCATGTTTCTTTGTGTCTCAATTCACATTCTTCACTTTAATTCTCTATAATGTCAGGGAGCATAAGTATCCTGTTGCTTTCACCTCTCAAATTCTTCTAAACTACTTTCTTAGAGTTCACTAATATACTGGGGCTGGCTATACCCAAAAATGTTCTCTCTGCTCTGCCTCCCCCTTTGATCACTGTTTTCAAACACTGTAAATTATTTATGGCTTATCTATTGCTTCCTTGGGCTTTCATGGTTTTTGTGCTCCAGTGATTTTCCTGTTACCTCAGTATTACTTCAGTAGCTTTTGCCATATTTTCCAGAAAGATCCCAAAATTTCAATTTCATTTTATTCTCTCCAATCCCACTCATGCAGAGCTTTATGTGCTGCCATGCCTTAGATGACTTAGGTCAGATTCCAGTGTAACCCTTACACTTGACATATCCAGTTTCTTACTCTGCTAAATTTGTAGTTGTTTCTGGCTAATCTTAAAATAACAGTAGGTTTAAAAGACATTTTGGATTTACTTTACCATTAGTTCTTTACTTTTCCAGTTAAACTGATGTTCATGTGCAAGCTGGTCTTGATGTTCTTCCTCAATGTGTTCAGCATCTATCATATTCTGTTTATTCCTACTGGTAATATTTTGGGATCTTATCTAGACTTTTCAGCACAGACTACTTCGTCAGGCTACTGATGAGGACTCATGCTACTTGCTATGATCCACTGTGTGTATATACTTCATGAACCTTTGGAATCTTCAAAGTATCCTAGAAACTGTGCTGCACTTGGTTGCATTTGTTCCCTTAGTCACTTCCTAAATTCACTAGCTATTTTGATGAACACACATGTGTCAAGCATTCACATATATATAGCATACCTTTGTGAACAGAACAAACAAATTTTGTCTGTTTCATATTAATCCACAGAATGGTTTCTTTTTTCATGTACCTCTCATTTTCATGCTGCCCTCTCATTAGATGCTACATCCTTTCCCTCTCAGAAACAAATAAAATATATATCAGCTACAATTTAAAATAAGAATCTGAATAGGTAACTAAAATTAAGTATAACATGGAATCTTTTAATTGCAACAAACTTTGCCTTTCCTGACAGCTACCCTGCTTAGCTTTGCAGTCAGGTTGCATGTCATGCCTAATTTCAAACTAGAAATAAAATAAAAATAAAAAAAAAAACAAAACCAAGAACACAATTTAAAACTCAATTCCCTCATACAATATACATGAGTAGGACATTGTTCCTGTCACTGTGGTTCTAACCTTCCTACTCTCCAAGTAAATTGGATTATTGCCATTGAATCATCTGGATTAGGTTCTGAATCACTTTAAGGCAATTTTGAGATAAAAGAGCTGTGCAGTCTGTCAGATGAATTCTCTTTAAAGAAGATAAACAGCAGTACACATTTTAGTAATAGCTATTATTAGAAGTCAAGGTTAAGGTGATAATGTAATTAGTAGTGGTAGGAAATATGAAACTTAACCTGCTGCATATTGATGTTTCTTCTCAGGAGCCCTTTGATGCTTACTGTTTCTGTCACACAAGGTAATATGCCTGTATAATTAATTCATCTGACAGAAACAGCAACTCTGCATAAGCAGGTCTGGAAAACAACCAAAGTATGAAAAGGGGCAGCTAAATATTTTTAATGGTGCCCATAAAGTAAATCTATTCTGATTTGAGACAAACTTGAGACAAATCTGAAGTATGGATATAGAGAAACAAATAATATGCTGAAAGGGTTCACACTCATTTCCAAAGACTACTGAGCTTCAAACTCCTCTGTGGAAAACACAGAAGTTATTTAATAATGCTGATGCTAAATAAAGGTACACAATGCAAATTACATTGTTATATGTGACTCGTAAAATTAGATCATTAATGTGTTTTTCAGTGCAGTATTTATGCACTCTACTGTGTTAATCTCTTTACTATGGGAACAAACGTGGTCTTAATCACTTTCCAGTAGGTAGACTATGTACTGTCACAGTCAGCCTGTAGAGCTGCAAATGTCTAGCAGCCTTCAGTGTTGGAAGGCTTTGGTATGATGCAGAATCAGGTAATACCTAACAGAAATAAAAACATTACGTCAGTGCAGCAAACATAACTTTTTGACTTGGTGTTTATGCATAAAACTACTGAGCAACTATTTTTCAATCAACTTCCAACCAAGGTCAAAATTTCAGAGGATGCTGATGGAAACAACTTATGTATTACTAAAATTATGGGGAGATTGCATACATTCCATTAAAATTGTTGAAAACAAATCCATTGAGTCCCTAACAGCAGCCTGTCTCCAATGAAATCTTAGATTTTGCAAGAAATTCAAAATTTGCTTTTTACTGTGAATAGAGTTAAGCCCTTTTTTTGAGAACCCAATACCTTTCACTAGTATTCCAAGAGAACATGGTCAGAGAGACAGGGGAGGAAACACGATTCACAAGGAGCTGGAACAACAGGGGCACTGTTGCAGTGTCTTGAAGTATTCAAGCAATGCTCTGACAGCTATATAGGACCAAAGGGGCTCTCTGAGAAAGAGAATTTCAGCATATAATAACACTAAGAAAGTTATGCAAAACTAAAAATGATAATAGATTTCTTAGGATGAGAGTTAGTTATGAAACTGTATCTAATAATGTTAAAGATTATATCACCATAACAGAAATATGATGCTATTATAAAATACATGTTTAATAAAGACTACATACACAGGCAGAATCCTTTACTTAATTTATTACTTATACTGAATTAATGACTCAGATAGACAACTACTGAACTTTGACGGAACACAAGATACCAGACAGTTACCAGAATGGAGACCTAGAATCACAGAAGAGATTACAGCACAGGATAAAGTAAGGAAAAACTATACAACTCTGTCAAGCTGCAAAGGAAAAAGAAATTAGTCCACATATAGAAAGCAAGCTTATAGCTGCACTCAGGATACTGACCATCAGGAAACTGGAAGCTAATACACATGGAAGAATGAGGAATTGACTCCCTAGAGCAAGTATTTGTTGAAGGAGTTTGAGAGGCCTCTGGTAGGCACTCTTTCCTTCACCTGCAGACACCATGCAGACCGTCACCAGGAAAGGAGTGTCTACAGTTAGCTAAATCCTTCCTCTAACAAAACAAATTTAGTCAGCTATTTGAAATCCCGCTATGCTAAAGTGGTACACAGAAAGGAGAGCAGAGGAAATGCAAACAGGCAAATAAACACTTCATATGGAAGAATTATTGATCCAGACTAGGTAAGGAAAGAACAGAACTACCTGTGGAGAAACAAAATTCTTGCCAGTTTCTATATTTTTTTCTTATTTCCTTTTTTTTTTTTTTTTTCTGTGCACAACCTTATCTGTTCCCTTTTCCTCTCCTAATTCAGAGCATTGTACTGAACAGGTTGGATCTTGGTTTTATACATCAGATCTTGGTTTTATACATCAGATGATCTCAGTTAAATGCAGAAAGAAGAAGGCTTAATACATATGCATTATGAAAAGATTGTTTCATTTTTTTTTTCATTTTTTCAGCCAATAAGACATGTAAAGGATCAATTTTTGTGATTATTAGTTAGAGATGAGAAAGCAGGTATTACAAATTCTAGTGTGGGTGAATAATCCAAATTTTTTGAAGTGACATTACATTGTCAATCACTTATTGCTGAGACAATTATTAGCAAAGATTTCCTTAAAAGAGAAACTCAAGGGGTATTTTGCTTTTCCTTTCTTATGTTGAGATAGAAATATATATGCCACTATCATGCTTAGTCAGCCCCACGTTGGGCGCCAAAAAGAACTGTCGTGGTTTAAACCCAGTCAGGCAACTTGTTCATTCACTCCCAGTGAGTGGTGCCTGGCTGACAATAATCGAGCCCCCCCCCCCCAGGGCTCTCCCGGTGCAACTCCCACAGGTTGAGACAAGAACAGTCCAGCAACCAATGTACAACACAAATCACCACCGCTACCACCAACTACAACAATGATAAGGGAAAATAACAAGGGAAGAGCATACGATACCACCGGCCAAGAAACGAGTCTCACCCGGAAGCCCATGTCCTACCGACCCCCCACCCCGGGCATGATGTGCTGTGGTATGGAATACCTCCCTGGCTAGCCTGGGTCAGGCGCCCGTCTCTGCTTCCTCACGGCTTCCCCTCCTCCCTGGCAGAGCATGAGCCTCACAAAGTCCTTGGTCAGGGTAAACATCACTTAGCAACAACCGAAAACATCGGTATCACCAACACTGCTCCCAGGCTGGAAGTCAAAACACAGCACTGCACCAGCTACCACGAAGGAGAAACATGACTGCTACTGCTGAACCCAGGACAAAGGGGAAAGATGCCAGGCTGCCTGGGCTTAACAGTCAGGTTCTGTTGAAACTGACCTTACACTTCAGTAGCATTACAGCAGAAAATAGTAATACATTAAATTAGAGATTAAAGAATGCTTATAGCTCTAAAAACCTGATATGCTGGGGCTAGAGATTCAGAATATGTTAACTTCTTATGTATTCAGAAGGATGTTAGACATCCATATTACCAGTTAACCTGTGACAACACAACCACAAAGTTTGACTTTTTCTGAAAATTTCCTTTTCTTGTGTCTGTGCTGGTTCTGTACAGTGAATTTTCTGCATAGTAGCTAGTATGGGGCTATCTTTTCTATTTGTGCAGAAAACTCTTGATAACATAGGGATATTTTTGTTACTGCTGAGCAGTGCTTACATGCAGCCAAGGCCTTTTCTGCTTCTTACCCAACCCCACCAGTGAATAGGCTAGGGGTGCACAAGATTCTGGGAGGCGACACAGCCAGGACAGCTGACCCCAACCGACTGAAGGGTTATTCCATACCATATGAAGTCATGTTCAGCATACAAAGCTGGGAGAAGAAGAAAGATAGGGGGACATTCACTGTGATGGCATCTGTCTTCCCAAGTAACCGCTACGTGTGATGGATCCCTGATTTCTTGGGCAAGGCTGAATACACGCCTGCCAATGGAAGTGGTGAATTAATTCCTTGTTTTGCTTTGCTTTTGTGCACAGCTTTTGCTTCACCTCTTAAACTGTCTTTACCTCAATTCATGAGTTTTCTAACTCTCATTCTCCTGATTCTCTCCTCCATCTCACCAGAGGTGACTGAGTGAGTGGCTGGGTGGGGCTTAGCTGCTGTCTGGGGTTAAACCATAGCAGCATCCTTTTCTCTTTTCAGTCTATTTTCTCATGCTTTTTATGCTGCTGTCTAAAGCTCGTAAATTTTGTTCACATCATCACCAACTCTTTATTAAATGAAATGTCTATAGTTTTATTACCAATATGAACATAGCCTAGTATGGCCAGTTTTATTATAGGATTATTCCACTTTTCACAATTTCCACATTGTCCCAAGGTATCACAGTGAGTGTCATAATAAGCATCCAAGCAGAGATATCTGTCAGCACCCTTTCTTCCCGACCCTGACTGCAATTAATAGCAGCACCAAGTGAGGGTGGAAAACATTACTTCCTGTGCCCAAGAGGTTGCTCTTCACAGCACATCAACACACTGTCTTATGAACCATATGACTCACTGCTCTGTGACAACTGGTATTCTCAAAACCTGACAGATGCTTGCTAAGATATCTTGAAAATCAAAATTTCATCTTCTTTCTGGAAATACTGAAAATGATGCAGATTTCTCATTCCTTCCCAGCTGACAAAGTCAAAAGAAGTTTCTGGGTAGCATTTTCTCCCCACGGTTCTCCCAAAAAGCCTGAATTGGACTCAGTAGAGAGAAACATAATAACCTAGGTAAGCTGTCATGGTGATCTAGCTGTGTCTCATACACGATTGAAGTAGTATAAGCATATGCCACTTTAAGCTGTGGCAGAGTAGCTCTTAATCAGGTTAAGAATAATTTAAAGCCTTATCTACCAGCTTTAGTAGCAGTTCCAAAGTCCCTACAACTGCAATTTCTTTGTTGCTCTCAGGCACATTGAAACAGTACAAGATGATAGGTAACTTAAAGCTCCCACAGCACCCTCTGACGGTGGGAAGACAGGCATTTGAAATCACCCCTTATGACAATGGAGACAAAACAGTAGTCTCTGGAAACATTGATGTGTATTAATGGGAGTGATTATTTGAAAGTGGAATAAGGATTTAAGAAGGGTCATGACTGATCAGTCAAAGCTGATGTTTTTATATTTAATAATGATTGATATATTTTTCTGCCTTGTATCATCTGTCCAAATGAGTTTAGCACCTGAAATAGCCCATTAACACAGCTTGACTGTTTAAATATCCTTGTTTTGAACCTGTTGCTTGTTATATTAATATGATACACACTGTTTATTGGATCAGAAGTGACACTGGATAATATTACTAAACAATTGTTCTACTTTATGCAGATCCTTTAAAATTACTGTATGATAAGAAGCATGGTTTCCAATGTCCTGTGTATGTGAAGTACATTGTCTTAAGGATATAGCAGGGGGTTTAGCTTTGGAGGATACAATTAATTTGTTCAAAACACGCTTAAACTGCAAAATTTCAAATTTAACATTGCCCTGGATGGTGCACCACAGAATATACTAATTTTTGTAGTTACCCACAATAGAAATATCTATTTTCTTTTATCAGTAACAGCCAGAGAAATCATTATTGTCTATTTTTAAAAAAGAAAAAACACACTAGTAAATATATTTTATTTATAAGAAATAAACTTTCTGATATTAAATGATAGTGAATTTTAGCCGACAGCTTTTAACAGCAAAAAAATGTTATGGTACATTGACAATAGTTTCAGTCTAGGTAGTAATTTTTCCTTCCTTTCAAAACCAAACAATATCAAACCTTAGCTCAAGTATTTGGATATAAATATTAAAGGGCAGATGCAACCCTCAAAACAATAGATTTGGTGATTCCAAGTTATGGGTTAGTGAAATGTGTCACCTATTCTATAGCTCAACACACTGCAAGGATGAAGACAAAGTGTAAGTGATGTAAGTGAAAAACTAATTCAACAGTTGGAACAGTGGGATCCTCAGCATCTGATTTACTGATCGTTACTGCCTATTACCCTAAATATGTTCAGAAACACTTCTGGATATTGTAATTTTGTGTTTCTGTTCTACCTGATTGGTGCATGAACATCACCCGAGTTTCTTCTGAAACATTTACGATCTAGAGTAACAGTTTTCAGACCATGATTCCTGGATACCAGGATTCAATTGTGGGTGACAAGAGCCTTTGTACTGTCCACCAAGAGTCTCATTTTGAGACAGGAGGAAATATTTTTAGGAGTGGAGAAAATGAGCAGCCTCAGGGGGGAACTCCTTTTGCTGGAGAAGGGAGAGTGGTGACATTAGATGGGAGTTTGCAAAAGAGCAGTAGGAATTTGCCCAGAATTCTGTCATCTGTTGGAAAGCAGTGTCTCCTAGAAATCTAGTTAATTACTAACAGGGCGGGTCAGATGCAAAAAAAAAAAACAAACCTCCTGGCATTAGTGATATAAAATGACAACACACAAATGTAATAAAATTTAGTTTTTGGCTGCTAGCCATATTTTCATTCCCCTTGGAAACAAGATAGAAGACCAGGATGGTTATGTTATTTAAAAAGCTAATATCCTCATGTTTGATATAATGCAAGGCCTTCTTTCTCTTTTAGTGTAATATAAATCATGTTATTACTATCTAGTAAAAATTTTCTTTTGTCATGACAACACTGTTTACTTCTCCTCTTTGCCTTTTTCTCCATGTCCTAGATTTAATGGGACTGAAAAATTTGTGAACCTTTGAGGGAGCAGAATTTCATTTGTATTACCTTTTTGATCTCTTTCTTGCTGTTTTAACTAAACATGATGCAGTGGGAGATAAGATGCAATTAGAGAAACCAACAAACTCTTTCAGAGCCTGCAGATGATTTCCCCATATCATTTTGTTTCACTCCTTGTGCCTTTTGTATTAAATATTCAAAGTTAGCATAAGGCTTTTTAAGTTCTGTTTCACCATCACAATTATAAGTACGAGACCTGATGATTATGAAAATTATTTGAACTCTTCTAATTGCAAGGCTGCCTCAGAGAGTTAGACATCCAATTTACACGCTAAAATTCCACTTGCTCCTGCAAGTGTGCCTTGAAAATTATAAGACTACCACTGCATTTAGGCATTGCATGATAGACCTAATTCTTTTTATAGGAAAACTCATCATTTCTCTCTTTACAAAGTATTCCAACTTTCAGATAGGAAGGTCTTTTAAGAAGCCAGTTGTGTGCGCATGTTGAAAGCCTCAACACAGATTTCCATGTTCTAGTTTTTGACTAACTCATCCATTCAATTTAGTTCTGCATACTGAAGCTCTCAGTAAGGCCAGTCTATACTTAATGTAAATTCGTTGTGGAAATTAAAAATTAAGTTATATTAGCAATTCCTTTTTAATTGAAATAGCAACATGTGTGATGATAAAAACTTAATGGCAGATGGAGCTCAATGAACCACAGAAGAAAAAGGTACACTTGCAAATTCAAAACCGAGTGATTGTGTGTGAGGTTATTTCACACTGAATAATAAATACGTATGATAACCTCTTTAAATTTGATGATAGGAAAATAAGAGCATATAAAAGAGATCTGCAGGGTATATCATGCTCTTCATTAATGTGATGTTGCAATGGTCACTGTGCAGAAAAAGTGAAGGTCCCAAAGTGCTTGAAAAACTGACATTTAAGTTTGGCTGGAACACATCTACGGGACTTGCATGCATATTGCAGATGTTCATACACACAGGAGAAAGGTGAATTCATCCCCTTAGAAGGCTACTGTAGGCTAGTACCACGTAACTGCTGAGAAAATTGATTAAAAATATTAAGAAGACACAACAAGCAAACCCCAAAACAGCAAAGCTCCATAGCTAAACTTCTTAGGAAGCTGTTATGAGAAAACATACTGGATTGAGAAGAATCAGATCACTATTAGGTATCAACTAAAATAATTTCTAGAAGCAATGTTCTTTGAATTTCTGAATCCAAAGAATTTCTTTTAATTTGAATTTATTTCTAAACCGAGAACTCTTTCTGTATTCTAGTCCTAAGTACTTTTTTATAGTTTGAGCATATGAAATCAGTAAAGTCTATCAAGAGTAAAAAAAAACCCAAAAAAGCAGAATCTTCTTTGCTGCTTGAAAACAGTAGTAGGTTGGATACACTAAGCTATGTTCCACATACTGTTTCTGTAATGTAGAATTGGCACGTGTTGGTCTGGACAGAAATTATATGTACAAAATAAAAATCCAGTTTTGGTTAGTTGGGGCCTTCAGGGCTGTGTTTAATTGCCTTTAGGACAGAAAGCAGGTTTATCTCTGTCATATCATACACCAGCAGTAGTGTTGCTGCCCTCAATGAAATATTTCAACCTTCATGAGAGAAATCCTCCAGTAAAAGAGCACTGCTATATGCTCTTGGTAATACTGTGGACAGGATTGTCATTGATTTCCCCATATGACATTGGGATTCTGGCACTGAGAAATAACTTATCATGAAATAAATTACTTTTACTCCTACCGAGGATATCAGAAAGATCTGCAGTAGTTGCCTTGAGTGAAAGTGCAAAGCAGAAAAAGGGCATTTGATCTTAATAATGCCTTGCTAATTCTCATTAATGATTGGGACATCCTTTGTGAATTATAACAGGAATAATGAAATGAAAGAAAAATGTATTGATAGAAAGCAATTAGGCTAAATCCCAAAGAAGACCAACTCATGAGAATATGAAGGTTGGTTTAAGCTTGAGTTGTTAGAGCAATCACATTTTAAATTACTACATTTCCTCAGCATCTAGTTTTGCAGATAGGCATGGGATACTTAATGAGGACACACTCTATTTTTTTTAATTCCCACTTGAAATTCTATGGCTGAAGCAGTGTTTCAAATACTTTAAGAAAATATTGCCTTTTTCTAAATTAAAAAAAAAAAAAGAGCTGACACTCAAAAAATTAAAAAATTTCAGAAAGCTATTTGAGGTTATTTCTGAAGGGATTAAATAGTGGGAAATAGAAAAGTAATCTGAGGCCATGTCCCAAACTGTTATAGTTTGTACTCACAGCTGAAGATACAACCACGTTTACAAATGTTTACAGTGATATTTTATTCTTATAGTTCTCATTTCTGTAAAATTTATTTAAACATTTTAGGAGCCTGTTAATTTTATATTTCCTAATAATCATGCATAAATACTAAACTGCAGGAACTACTACCCAAATATTAGAACATTAAAAAAAAAAAAAAAAGGTTATATGATAACAAGAGTTTAATAGGTAAAACAAAAGCCATGCACACAAGCAAAACAAAACAAAGAATTAATTCACTACTCCCTTTAGCAGGCAGGTGTTCAACCATGCCTAGGAAATCAGGGATCCATCACACATAGTGGTTACTTGGGAAGACAAACACCATAATTCCAAATATCCCCATGTTTCATCTTTCTTTCCCAAATTCTGTTGCTGAGCATGATGTCATATGGAAGCAGATATCCCTTTGGCTTGTTGAGATCAGATGTCCTGGCTGTGCCTCCTCCCAGAAACTTGCCCACCCCTAGCTTACTTGCTTGGAAGAGTAAAGTCAGAAGCAGAGAAGGCCTTAATGCCATAAGGTATGGTACAACAAAATATAAGAAATAGCAAATATAAAAACTGTAACAAATCTGAAAGAAAAAAAAGTATGTGAATAAAAATATGTTACTAAAAAAATAATCACATATTCTTAACCTTACTGTTTTCATATCCTAGCTTTTAGTTTTAATCTCTTCTCTTGTTATTGCAAGCCTAATATCAAATTAATAATGTGTCCTAGCCATTCTAAAAATAAATCCTTGCAAATGTATAAATGAATATTGCTGAAAAATTATATTTTTATAAGTTCTCATTTAAAACCAAAGTAGGGATATTTTGGAAATTGTCTAAACTGGGAAATTGCATTACACTTTTGTCTGATGAAGCTGAACAAGTGGTTTTTGAGCAGCCACAAATTTCAGCTATTCATTTAGGCACATCTCAGTCAAAGGGGCTTCACAAAACAGTGGATGTCACCTCTCATATTGTACTTTTAGCAAATATCCATGTATGTCATATTAGCTTGCCTTTCTTGGGAGATTAAGCAGTTGTACTGAAACTTAACGAAAGAAAAGTAAGGTCATGTATTTTACATCAGTGAGGGCAGACATAAGATACACAGATGATTTAGTTGGCAGGGACTTATTTATCAAGAAATGCTAACATAATGTCTTTAAGTCATTCCAGTCTAGCATTTGAATTCTGACTTCCTGACTTCTGACTACCTGATCACAATCTGTAATGTAGAAAATAAAAGAACCACAAGGCTAGCTCCAGATCACACTTGGATGGAGAGCTACTGCATTTAATGGTTATAAAGGACTAAATATATTAAAATGTTAATAGCTGTATTTGTGAAATGCTGCTCCTCTATTTCAAGGAAGCTTTGAAACTACTGTAAATTACAAAGATGGTAGAAAATAAAAGTTTCATGGCTTTAGGCTTTTCAAATAAATCACATTTCATTTCATTTTAAAGGTAGCTAGTTTAGTGTCAGTGTTAAATTTCAGTGGTATCTCTTAGGTATAAATTATATGAAAAAAATTAATTGAATTCTTATATTTACACTATTTTTCTTATGTTTATAACATAAATATTTTAGATAAAACAGTTTCCAAGTAACATTTATCTAGCTAGGCAAATAAAGCCTGCAAGTTTTCTTTAGATTATCTTAATAATGAATCATGCCTATGGAGAAAAAAGAAGTTTCAGAAAAATAGTTGATGAAAGGCTGTAGATTCCAAATCTTAGCAGAGTTCTGTGGTAGCTATATTATAGAAAACAATATTAATCATTTCAGGGTAGATTTATGTACTATGTATTTGTAACTCAGCATACATCCATAGCATCTTTGTTGATACTTTAAAAAGATATTTCAAGATTTTAAATTTGATAATACTGCCATTTATCTTACATGGTTAGCATAACCATGTTAGGTTAAAATCCTCTTACTGCTGCTTACATTATATGCATAGCCGTACGATACCTCCTTTGTCCCCAAAAAAATCAACCACAAAACAAACTGTGAGAAAAAAATGTGGGTTTATTATCATTATAATTGTGAATAGATTATTCCAAAAAGGTCCAGTCACAACCAGTGTTCCAGCTACTGATGCAGAGGGATGAAATGACGTTAATTTGCTCATCTGCTCTTTGAAAATGCAGGCCAATTTTTGTACCAAGAAGAAAGACAATAATTTCAGAGGAAGAGACAATAGTAAAGTGTACAGAGCAGGACTGTGTTTGAGTACAGAGTACAGCTGTTGGTAGAGGATGACATTGGAACTGGCATGTTATGCAGGTGTCATAAGTCCACCAATCTATTCCTCTCTCAAAAAGTTCCTCCACTGAAGGCACCTAACCAAAACCCTCTCATCATTTATAGTTGTCCTGGGTTCAGCAGTAGCAGTCATGTTTTTCCTTTGTGGTAGCTGGTGCAGTGCTGTGTTTTGACTTCCAGCCTGGGAACAATGTTGGTGATACCGATGTTTTCGGTTGTTGCTAAGTGATGTTTACCCTGACCAAGGACTTTGTGAGGCTCATGCTCTGCCAGGGAGGAGGGGAAGCCGTGAGGAAGCAGAGACGGGGCGCCTGACCCAGGCTAGTCAAAGAGGTATTCCATACCACAGCACCTCATGCCTGGGGTGGGGGGTAACTGGGAGTTACCCGGTAGGACATGGGCTTCTGGGTGGGACTCGTTTCTTGGCCGGTGGTATCGTATTCTCTTCCCTTGTTATTTTCTATCATTGTTGTAGTTGGTAGTAGCGGTGGTGATTTGTGTGCATTGGTTGCTGGACTGTTCTTGTCTCAACCCGTAGGAGTTGCACTCTTTCGATCCTCCTCCCCGTTCCTCCAGGAGCGGGGAAGGGGAGAGCCCCGGGGCGGGGGGGGGGGGGGGGCTCGATTATTGTCAGCCCGGCACCACTCACTGGGAGTGAGTGAACAAGCTGCCTGACTGGGTTTAAACCATGACAATAGTGAAAAGAAATTCCAAGCAAATATCCCCAGTTCATCATCATCTCATTTGTATCTGATGTGGTAATCACAAGTCTAATGCGCTTTTCATTTACTACTGATTCTTACCTGGATCAGTATAGCTTAATAATTTTATTGAAAAGCAGGTAATCTGCTTTTGAGAAGTTCACCCTAATACTTCTCAAGGTCCCTTTGAAGCTACGCTCCCTGAAAAACTGGTTCTGCAGTACCAGCTTTGGCATTCAGCGCTATAATTCCTAACTCCTTGCCAAGTGTCTTTCATGCTAAGTTATATCCATTGACCTTCTGCCCAAAGTCTTTATAGCAGTTCTGACTAAAACCATTCTCATTCCCTGCTTAATGACCTGGCGCAGGAGAAGTGCCTGCTTGTTTACAAGGGCCTTTCTCCATACTGCATACTTTTAACCAGGGTCTCAATCATTTCTTATATGTCAGCCTAACATGTCCAATTTCTAACAGCCATGAATTACAGAAGAATTTTTACATCAAAGCCAGAAATGTAGTCAGCACCGAGAGTCTATCTGGAAACCACCAGCACATCAGTTTCATGCTCTGCAGATAAAGACCATTAACAGTTCGAATCTGACAGTAACACTTATGCACTAAATTTTCATTAGTTGAATGCAGCAGTGAGCAGCCACATCAGTGTGTTTGATCACATAAACAAGCAGTTTTGAAAGGTATCTCAAGGTCTGCATAACCACGGTTTATTGAAGAAATTATGGTTTTTGCTCAAAATTTGCAGAAAAAACAGTTCCTCCGTGTTTCATTTAATGTAAAATCTGAAGTAAATTTGTACTGTAGGATGTCTAGGAGTCAGCAACTTACCAAGCATGGATTTTTTGTTTTGTCATCCATTCTATTACACTCTATTAAATCTAGAATATAAAAAATAATTTTGGCTGTAGTACTTCAAAAACCTGTTAAAATAACCCATTTAATTACCTTTCTTAAATTTCTCTGGAGTCATATAATATTCAGGCTCGACTACTAAAGTCCCTTTATAAGTTGCTGCCTAAAGATATTTCCTGAGGGCTAGGTATGTCAGTTTGGGGAAATAGTGAAAGAGTTTTAATACATATATATATTGAATTGCTGAGGTGAGTAGCTTGAGAGGACACCTGCAACAGCGGAGTGAAGCGGGGAGAGATCAGCCTCCAGGAGTCTCACCTCAGAGTGACAAAAGCCATTGAGGAGGGAGCCTCAAGTCCTCAACAGGACTTGCCCAGGAGCCGGCAGCTCAGCTCTCGCGAGCAGCTGACTCACCGGGGGCGGAGCCAGCAGGCTCGGCGGCAGCTGCGAGCGGTTAAAAACCTGCCCGGGGAGCGCGGGCGACCCGGAGGGCAGCGAACAGAGCGGGCTGAGGCAGTTTGTGAGGGCAGGCGAGTGGGGTGACCGCCTGATCAAGAGGACTCGACTGGAGCGCAGGAGGAGGAAGGACTGCTTGCTTGTGCAAAGAGGCGTAGACGGACCGATGGACCAGATAGATCATGGTCACCACTCGATCAAAACCTGTAGTGATGAATAACGTGGGTACCCAGACTGAGCCTTCCTGCAGACGTGCGGCCGTGCAGGTCTCTGGATGCAGTGAATGCCTGAGCCTGGTGCTTGTATCGGAGAGAGCCAGTGACACTGCTTGTGTGCGGTGTCAGCAAGTAGATGACCTGCTAAAGCAGGTGGTTGAACTGAGGGTCGAGAGCTATCAGAGAGTGTGAAAGTGAAATTGATTGGTGGAGCCACAGGCTAAGGCAAGGGCAGAGGGAAGTGGTTGAACAAGTGATAGATTCCTTTCCCTCCTACCATCAGATAGAAGGAGTAAACTTAAGGGACAAGGAAGTATGGAGGGAGGTCCCTCCTCAGAGAGGTAAGTGAAAACCCTCACAATCCCTTCTCCTCCCAGTTGCCCTTGAGTAACAGGTATGAGGTCTTGGAACTACGGGGCCAGGTAAATGGAGATGGAGGGGTAGATCCATCTAATGAGTCACCTTGTCACTCACCCCCATGCCTTAGAACTTCCTCAATGAAGAAGAAAAGAAGAGTAATTGTGGTGGGTGACTCCCTTCTGAGGGGAACAGAAGGGCCCATTTGTCGACCTGATCCATCCCACAGGGAAGTCTGCTGCCTACCTGGGGCTCGGATTGGAGTTGTTAAAAGGAAACTGATCTGGTGCAGCCCTCTGACTACTATCCACTGCTGGTTTTTCAGGTTGGCAGTGGTGAAATTATTACAAGCAGGGCAAGGGCAATGAAGAGAGACTTCAGGGCCCTGGGAGGGCTGGTTAGAGGGTCTGGAGCACAAGTGGTGTTTGCCTCCATACCTGTTACAAACAAAGGTGCAGAGATAAATAGGAAGAGACTGCAGATTAATGTATGGCTATGGGACTGGTGCCAAAGGCAGAGGTTTGGGTTTTTCAATCATAGGCTGCTGTATGAGACACCTGGTTTGCTGGTGGCAGGTGGGATACATCAGTCCCAGAGGAGGAGAAGGTTTCTGGGGCAGGAGTTAGCAGGGCTCATTGACAGGGCTTTAAACTAGGTAGGAAGGGCGAAGGGGTGATAACTGTTGGGGACAAGCCCAAGAGAAACATGCTAGGGCTTGAAGAATGGCAGACTAGGGAGAACTCTCAATCTATTGTTTCATTTGAGGGAAAGCGTAGTTGTTTAAACCCTGTCCTGCAGGGGAAAAAGGGTACTTGGGCAAGAGTTAGCAGAGCTCACTCACAGAGCTCTAGGTTAGATTCGAAGTGCGAGGGGGTCGTAGCTGGGTTTGAACTAGTGGGGCGATGTTCTAGTATGAATGAAGACCAGAAGGTCTCCCGCCTTCCAAGGGTGCCACTAGCGTGCTCTGCTCGCTCCCTGAAATGCCTGTACACCAGTGCATGCAGCATGGGGAATAAACAGGAGGAGTTAGAAGTCTGTGTGCGGTCTAAAGGTTATGACCTGGTGGCAATTACAGAGACATTGTGGGACAGCTCACATGACTGGAATGTGGTCATGGATGGCTATGTCCTTTTTAGGAAAGATAGATCATCAAACTGAGGTGGTGGAGTTGCTCTTTATGTGAAAGAGCGACTAGAATGTATTGAGTTCTGTCCAGGGACAGATGAGGACCAAGTGGAAAGTCTGTAGGTGCGAATTAAGGGACAGGCTGGTACGGGTGGCACAGCTGTGGGGGTCTATTATAGACCTCCTGATCAGGAGGAAGGAGTTGATGAGGCTTTCTACAGGCAATTGAAAGCAGCCTCACGACTACATGCCTTGGTCCTTATGGGGGATTTTAACTACCCAAATATTTGCTGGAAGACTTACACAGCCAGTCGTTCACAGTCTAGGAGGTTCCTCCAGTGCATTGATGATAACTTCTTAATGCAAATGGTGGACGAACCAACTAGGAGAGGAGCACTGCTGGATCTGGTACTCACCAACAAGGAGGGTCTGGTTGAAGTAGTGACGGTCAATGGCAGCCTGGGCTGCAGTGACCATGAGATGGTGGAGTTTAGGATCTTGTGTGGGAGGAATAGAATACTTAGCAAGGCCACATTTCTGGATTTCCGAAGGGCAAACTTTGGCCTCTTCAATCAATTGCTAAGGGAAGTATCATGGCAAAGGGTACTAGGTGGTAAAGGGGCTCGAGATAGTTGGTCAGCATTCAAGGACCACTTCTTCAAAGCTCAGGATCAGAGTGTCCCAATGAGTAGGAAATCAAGTAGGGGAGCCAGGAGACCAGCATGGTTAAACAAGGAACTGCTGGGCAAACTCGCACGGCAAAAAAGAATCTATGGATTATGGAAGGAGGGGCTGGCCACTTGGGAGGAATATAGGACAGCTGTTAGAGGATGTAGGGAAGCAATTAGGACAGCTAAGGCCTCCTTGGAACTTAATCTGGCAAGTCGGGTCAAGGACAATAGAAAGGGCTTCTTCAAATACATAGCAAATAAAACTAACACAAGAAGCAGTATAGGCCCACTGCTGAATGAGGTGGGTGCCCTGGAGACAGAGGATATAAAGAAGGCAGAGGTGTTGAATGCCTTCTTTGCCTCTGTCTTTACTCCTGCAGACTCTCCCCGGGGGACCCAGATTCCTATAGCCCCGGAAGGAGTCAGGATAAAGGAGGAGTTTGCTTTGGTAGATGAGGATTGGGTTAGGGATCAGTTAAGTAATCTGGACATCTATAAATCAGTGGGTCCGGATGGAATACACCCGCGGGTGCTGAGGGAGCTGGCGGAGGTCATTGCTGAGCCACTCTCCATCATCTTTGGTAAGTCGTGGGAAACAGGTGAGGTGCCTGAGGATTGGAGGATGGTAAATGTCATGCCAGTCTATAAGAAGGGCAAGAAGGAGGACCCGGGTAATTATAGACTGGTCAGCCTTACCTCCATCCCTGGAAAGGTGATGGAACAACTTATTCTTGACACCATCTCTAGGCATATCAAGGATGAGGGGGTCATTAAGAGCAACCAACATGGCTTTACCAAGGGGAAGTCATGTTTGACCAACCTTACAGCCTTCTATGAGCAAGTAACTAGGTGGATGGATGATAGTAGAGTGGTAGATGTGGTTTTTCTTGATTTCAGTAAGGCATTTGATACTGTCTCCCACAGCATCCTCATAGATAAGCTAAGGAAGTGTGGGCTTGATGATCAGGTAGTGAGGTGGATCAAGAACTGGTTGGAAGGAAGAAGGCAGAGAGTTGTGGTCAATGGGGCAGAATCTAGCTGGAGGTCTGTGACTAGTGGAGTCCCTCAGGGGTCAGTGCTGGGGCCAGTGCTGTTTAATATTTTCATCAACGACCTGGATGAGGGAACTGAATGTACCCTCAGCAAGTTTGCTGATGATACTCAACTGGGAGGAGTGGCTGACACACCAGAGGGCTGTGTTGCCATTCAGCGAGACCTGGACAGGCTGGAGAGTTGGGTGGAGAGGAACTTGATGAAATTCAACAAGGGCAAGTGCAGAGTCTTGCATCTGGGGAAGAACAACCCCATGTACCAGTACAGGTTGGGGGCTGACCTGCTGGACAGTAGTGAAGGGGAAAGGGACCTGGGGGTCCTGGTGGATAGGAGGATGACCATGAGCCAGCAATGTGCCCTTGTGGCCAAGAAGGCCAATGGCATCCTAGGGTGCATTAGAAAGGGTGTGGTTAGTAGGTCAAGAGAGGTTCTCCTCCCCCTCTACTCTGCCTTGGTGAGGCTGCATCTGGAATATTGTGTCCAGTTCTGGGCCCCTCAGTTCAAGAAGGACAGGGAATTGCTTGAAAGAGTCCAGCGCAGAGCTACAGAGATGATTAAGGGAATGGAACATCTGTCTTATGAGGAGAGGCTGAGGGAGCTGGGACTCTTTAGCTTGGAGAAGGGGAGACTGAGGGGCGACCTCATCAATGTTTACAAATACGTAAAGGGTGAGTGTCAGGATGATGGAGCTAGGCTTTTTTCAGTGATGTCCAGTGATAGGACAAGGGGCAATGGATGTAAACTGGAGCACAGGAGGTTCCATGTGAACATCAGGAAAAATTTCTTTACTGTGAGAGTGACAGATCACTGGAACAGGTTGCCCAGGGGAGTTGTGGAGTCTCCTACATTGGAGATATTCAAGGCCCGCATGGATAAGTTCCTGTGTGATGTACTCTAGGTTACCCTGCTCTTGCAGGAGGGTTGGATGATCTTTTGAGGTCCTTTCCAACCCTTAGGATTTTGTGATTCTGTGATATATAATTTTCAAGAGATTCTCCAAATATGATTATAATTAATCCTATGAATATATATAGTTGTATCACATTGCAGTCATATCACATTGCACATTGCAGTTTTATGGCGGCAAATCATCAGATAATGTAAATATTTGTACATTATGTTGCAGAAATTTATAACAGAAATAGTAAAGTTTGTATAGATGCAGAATGAATGAAATTCATGTGTGTAGGCATCAGAAGGAGCAGTAGAAAAAGGTTAAAAAAGGTGGTGTGCACTGGGAAGGGAAGGAAAGGACACCCTTCCCCAGGCACTGTTCTTATGGGTAGCACTGAGGACGATGCTGCATACGTCAAGAAGAAAAAGCCTGCAGTCTGAAAAGGTCATCATAGCACAAATGACTACCCACCTGAAGACCATTACCCTCACACAAAAAAGATGGCAACTACATTGCTTCATATGGTACAAAACATTCTTTTTTTCTGTTTTCTCAAAATACAGACTTCAGAAATATTTTAACTATGTACCAACAAATGAGGAAAAACGTACAATAAGCATCAATTTAGCATACAATAGACATCAAAAATTATGACAGCAGAAATCAGCAGTATTCTCAGACATAACTTCTGGTGACTCTGAAGGGTTGCAAAAGAATTGTCCAGTTTTTTTTTTATCATCTCCAGTCAGGAAGAACTGGCAAGCTTTTCTTATTTCACATAAGTGATCCTAGCCAGAACATAAGAGCAAGAGAGTGTGAATGTATAAAATCCAGTTAAGTACTTTATAAATAAATACCCTGGGTTGAGTTTTGCTTCACTAATTTCCCTATCATGCCATTGCACTGTAGTGTCATATTATCAGTCTAACTGGGTCACATATTTAAAGATAATATTGCTCCAAATGTTTATAGTGTTTTTCTCTTGGTTATTCTCAGGATGTAATAGAGAAGATGTTGTTGCAAGACTATATAAAAAAATATTTTACTTAAGGCAAATAATACACAGATAATTCAGTATTTTTCTTGTGTTGGTTTCAACCATTGAATTATTTATGTTTACTGTAAATATTCTTTGGTCATCTGGAAATTTTAAAGTTCACAAGTAAATATTTGATATTTGGTTAATTTTCTTCAGATAAATAGTTACCACTTATTTCTCTCAGTACAAGTGTGTCTTCCAGAAACCCAACTTCTTCACTCCATGTATCTTCGATGCAGCTGTATTCAGTTCAGCACCCAGGTGCACAAATTTTAGCAAGAAAACAGCACAATCAATGAAGTAGATTCTCACTTGTGTAATTCTCCTGAAAGACAGTTATCACAATTAACCTTCTCAATACAATGTGACAGAAGTTCAATGAAAACAAAAACACTGCTGCTCTAGGAAGCACTCAAGGTTTGGAGACCCAGCAGTCACCATAGTTCCTGAAGAAAGGCAAATACTACTATTTAGACATCAGCATTTCAAAAAGATCCCTAGGCAAAGCAAAAGAGGTCAACACTTGTATTGCTTCTATCTTTCTTTAATGAACATCTGAGAACTACTTTATGTTACAGCAAATGAATGCTTTTAACAAGTTAAAAAAATGAAGTTGTATACAAAAACAGCTATCAGTCAACCAAACTATAAAATACAAAGTACTTCTGAAGTGTACAACCACAGAAGGTAAACTCAAGTCAGTTTTGTGTGTGAATATTGTCACACAGTCTGCTTGCTATACAGGTAAATTACTAGCATAGAAGTCAGGCCAAGATTCATTGCTGATCCTTATACTCTTGTTATTTTTTTTCTGTCACCTAAATATAGATAAGAAATAAAAGTGCCCCAGCTTTTATGTGCCCAGTATCTGAAAACTGCCAAAACCCAAACCCAGTTTGAACATGGCACATTTGTATGAATTACCTAGGGAGTATTAAAAAATTATCAACACTATAAGTAAACTGGGACTAGTGTGCAAATGAGTTCCTAACTAGGGGCTCATGCACTGGTGCTTAAATTATTGGATGCTTATTCTTTCAGGCTGTAAACACATGAAACAATAGACTAGATTTGTAATAGATCTATTAAATTTTGAACCCAGAAACTGCTTTTCTTCTCAAAAAAGCTAGCTCTGTACAGCTCAACAGATCGTTCATTTCAGGAAGAACAGAACCAGAGTTCTGAAAGGCAGGACGTGTAGAATTGGAGAGCTGGTACAAGAAAGCAGTTCAAATTATGTGAGGACGAATTTTAGGTTTCACACTTAGTCAGCAATCAAAAGCTCCAGATTCACTCAGAATAAAAAATCTTGGAGTACTAAAGCATGAAGATAAAAAGGTGCTTAGGTAGAAACATCCTTTCTCCACTATGGGCCTGATGAAGTTTCACCTGAAAAAATGGTTTTAATGTTGTAAAAATCTCTTATTCATTGTGGAAAAAATAAATAATAATCAGAATAATTAAAACCACTACCACACTGCAGGATAGATTTTTGGTAAAGCTAAAAATCTTCAGTTGTAAGATAGCTGTTTTCATCCCTGAAAAGTATTCTGCTTTGGGAATGATTTATAGTGATTAGAAATCACTACCCCTGCATTTTTGTTGTCTTTCTCATTTAAAAAATATTTTTCTCAGTTATATTAGCCAATAGACAGGAGAATTAGCTCATATAAAAAACCTTGCCCTAACATAAGCTATAAATGATAAATAAACAACAATTAAAAAAAGTTCACTTTTCAGGGTGGTAAACTTTAACATTTGAGACTATCATCAGACACAGTAGCAAGAAAGCACTGTTTCCCACTCTTATATAGCATTTCAAATAAATCAGTACTTAGGCATAGTTATGGCTCTTACCAGAGCATGTCAGCGTTCTTGTCTATCAGACTCTTGCAAGCTATCAATTAGATTTGAAACTGTAGAATTTCCAAAACTATTTGAAGAAAGTTTTGTTTAAGTGCAGAACTCAGGATTCTATATTGCAAGCAGAGATTTAGGAGATTTTGTTAAAAGTTCAAGAAACCATGTTATGCAACCAGAAATCTATGCAGGGGTCTTTGCAAGTAGTCTTTGAAACCAATTTTTTGTCTGTATAAACACCATTGTGTAGATAAATTGTCTGTTAAGCAATATAAAGTGTTCTGTAAATTGCCAAACAAAATATCAGCCCCATAGCTACTCAGACACAAACTATTTAAAAAAATAAAAAATTGTCATTGCAAACATTGAAAATGTATATTTGTGGTATACTAAGAGCTTTTATCATGAATAAAAACATTCTTAGCATCAGCTTACAACTTTTATGCATAAGGTTTTACCTAAAATCATTTTTTCACTGAGGATATTTTTAAAAATACAATCAAAGTGCATGCATAGAGCTTATAAAACACATATACGCATTTTCCAGAGAATACAGTTTGTCTCAGCTTACTATTTACTATCAAGTCAACCAAAAGTGCAATAACAAAGTGTAGAGGCAGTAATACAAAAACATCTGAATCTATTTATCACAGAATAAGTGGATGACATGAATCTTTGTGTAAAATGTGTTTTTAGCAGTCATAAAAACAACCTCCCCCTACCCAATTTATTTGCTATATTTTTCTGAAGAATGTCAGGAAGTCTCAAAGTTCTGTTCCAGATGTCCAAGGAGAACGCCACAACTAGGATTTTTTTAAAGTTAAAAATTTGGAATTAGGCAAGAGCTATGCTTAATTCCAGAGTGGCTTACATATTCCAGAGTTTTGGAACAAGATTACACATATGCATGATCCCATCATCTCTATGGAGGTTTAATAACTTATAAACTATGTCACCCTCAAAATCTTAACAGCAGAAAAGGTACACACCTTATTTGTAGCCAATACTTTATTGATAGTACAACTGACATCGTAATAAAAGAATCCTTATTAGTTCAGAAGTAAGTATTACTCGCCATGAAGATAAAAGACATTTTTAATGGCTCTGTCTTCATAGCTCTTTTTGCTGTCACTGGATATATCTTTTGGCCTCTGTGCAGGCAGAATTTAGTGTTCACAGGAACAGGCAAAGACACTACAAGAAAGGGCAAAATGCAGTGGGAAAATACATAGCAAAGAGAAAAAAAAGCAAAGCTCATTCCTCTTAACACAGTTTTCTTGTATTACAATTTTGAACTCGGACTTTTGTGTGAATTCCTTCAGGTGCACCCAGTGACCCACTGCATGAGGTAGGTGTATTAGAAGGTTAGCTTACATATATTCCACAAGTTCCTTGAGTACTGTTCAGGCTGAGGACAACATAGCTTTTTTTAGGATGGTATATAGCTGCATTTGAAAGAATTTTCATAGAATCATCGAATGGTTTGGATCGGAAGGGACCTTAAAGAACATGCAGTTCCACCCCCTCCTGCCATGGTCAGGGAGACTTTCCACTAGACAGGTCGCTCAAAGCTCCATCCAACCTGGCCTAGAACACTTCAAGGGATGAGGCAGCCACAACTTCTCTGGGCTACCTGTTCCTGTGTCTCACCACCGTCACACTGAAGAACTTCTTCCTGACATCTAATCTAATCTAAACCTATCCTCTTTCAGTTTAAAGCCATTCCCCCTTGTCCTGCCCCTGCAGAAGTTTCAAGAACACAGTGCTCAAAACATGAAGAACATGTATAGCCTCACAATTTTACAAGTGTATGACTATAAAGGATCATAGGTTAATTCATGTTGGAAGAAACTTCAGGAGGTCTTTAATACTTTATGCTGTTAGGCTTTATACTGTTACATCAAAAAAACCTTCAAGGATGGGGACTGCACAGTCCCTGGGAACACTGTTCCTTTGCTTTATTATTCACAGAGTGAAAATGGTTTTATTCTATCCCATGTGAAACTTATCTCTTTTTTCAACTCTGATTCCCTGTCTCTTGTCCTCCCATCATTTAATGTTGTGAATCTTCTTGATTGCAGATCTTTGCAGGTTGCTGTTAGGTTTCCCTGAATTCTTCCCCATGCCTGGTCCCTCAAAATCTCCTCACGGGTTATGTGGAATCCAGAAAGAAAAAAACCCTAAAGTTTGCAGTAACAGCAAACCTCACTGTGAATGGGAACTTTGTGCAGTGTGCCATTCCCTCACCAGAAAGGTCTGTGTGATGTTGTATCATCCCAGGGTTTCATCATTAGGGATGTAATATATTATAACTTACTGTTACCTTTTCTGGTGTATTAATGTGTGGCTTTCTTGTTGGGATCCAGAAAAGAACCAGCATCTTCTGTTACACAACAATAGGACTTTTAAGCCTATGCTAAACATAAGTATAAAGCTCTCATCTTCCTTTATTCTATACCCAGCACTGTTACACCTCCACAGCCCAATCCTAGGATGCTACATTAGTAATGTCTTCCAACATGAGCTTTGCTACATCATTGCAATAGGATAACTTTAGTTTTTATGTGACCTGATGCTGTAAAGACAAAATTTCTAGTGCTTCATGAATCTGCTTTGATAGTGAAACTCAGAATTGCAACTGATGATAATATACAACAATAGGTCCCAGTGTGCACATTTTAAGAGCAATGAATTCCTCACAGCATCTTGCTATTTCTTTGTGCACATATTTTGTACCTTTTTGAATTTTAGGGATTTTGTTTGGGTTTTGTTTGGGTTTTGTTTTTACACTCTGGAAAGATCCCCTTTACCTATTCCTACTTGTTCAAAGGCTGTTGCTAGAGAGAGATAGATTGCAGCTGGAGAGAGCTAAAAACACATGAGCAGTCAGGTGGATCAGAAGGACAGAATTCCAGCTCTGATTTTGCTATTTTATTCTCACAGATATTGTGAGACCCCTATAGGTCATATTTAATGCTTATTGCTCTGTTGCTTGCTGTCATGTACTTTTAATCTAGAGATCTTTATTGGATTCTGGACTGTGAAGTCTTATTTTGCTATGCAAACTCATTTTTAATTGTCACTGAAAAGATTACATAGAATGAGAGAAATTCTCTGCCTTTATGTTCTTTTTTTCTTTATTAGTTCCTGTTTAATATAGATTAAATACACTACCATTGTCAATTTCTTTTGGCTTAATAGTTAGGCTATGTTATTATTAAGAGAATCAACAGTAATTATGGAACATTTTAGCAAGCATAAAGCAGGATAAGAAGGTTTAGGTTCATAATGTTATTAGCGGCACTGATACTAGAAGTAATGAATGGTTTATGGATTCAGACAATCCAATAAAATTCATAAGACTAATACTTACTTAAAAAATTGCAAAGTACATGTTTTATCTTCTTTCAATGTCTGCCTTGAAACTGTTTAAAATTAACAGATACAATACTGTTACGGAACCTATCAGGTATCTGTAGGGAACACAGGTTGATCATGAGATATGGGGCTTCAGATCACACCAGCAAAAGCCATGTTGTAATTTTCTCTCAACTGAAGTTTTCAAGTATGAACTGCAAAAAAAATTAGAGATTTGTTAAAAATGTAAGTACATAAAAAAGACCCTGAGTCTTAATATCTGAAAACTCTGAGCAACCTGGAGAAAACTCCAAACTTCCCTCATGGATTTCTGCTGGAAATGGAATTACATCAAAATATATGTACAGTCACAGTTAGAACAATTATTTTTTGAGATAATTATTTTTTTGAAACAGTCATTTATCTTTCTTCTGAATTGCAGCAATATAGTATTAGTTTTACCTGTCCTGGCATTAAAATGTATAAAATATCCAGCTGGTATCATGTCAGTTTTGCCTTGAGGTTGTTGGGTTTTTTGCCTTTCTTTTTTCCTTCCAGTAAATAAATCTTATTCAGAGCCAACACTGTCCCCCCTCACAAAAAGGACAACTAAGATCTTGAATCATATATAATTTTTTACATGAAGTGATATTCCTGTGATGAAAAAGAAAATCACATTGTTGTTGCCTGCTTTATATTTAATCATCATAGAATTGTAGAATCATAGCAGAAGGTTTTTAAACAGCTTCCTCATGTTTTTATCAGTTCAATTTACAGAATACAGAGATTCTCTGAATTTTGGCCTATTAGGCTGGGAATATTCCTTCTATTTTTTTTTTCCATTGTTCTGTAGTTATCATATACCCCAAAGTCTTCCAGTTCTTTTGTATTTTTTTTTCTTCTGTTTTCAGAGTCTTAATGTAAAAACGTCAAGTCTCAGTGAAGTATTGATATTACTAGAAGAGATAAATTTATGGGATTCAGTATTTTATTAGAAAACAAATATCTGAAAAACTTGATGTAACCAAAAAAATACAAGAGTCAACAACTAGATCCTGATAGCTGTGGCATGGTAAACTAAACACTTGAGTGCTTGAATATTATTTTGGATGCACTGCATCTCACTGTTTTTGTTCAGGGAGATCAGATTTCACCAGGGAAAGAAAAAAATCTCTTATATTTAATAATATGGATTAGTAAAGAGTAATCACTTCCAAAAGGATTTGGTTGGAAATTCCCAAGGTTTCTTGTTACCAACCAAAAAGAATTCATCTCTTAGACATTCTTTCCTTTAATTGAAAGTTGCAACCTCTTGAAAATTACACTAAGCTGTAATTTTATCATTGTTTGTGCTTGAGGCATTTATTGTGATCGAGTGAACTTTGTTTACACATCTACCATGGTACTGAATATCAACATAAAATATTTAACCATGGACAAATCTACTTTGTAATACTACTGCAATATTTCAGAAGAAACTTGTGGATCACTTACAGACTGTTATCCTGTTCCTATTATGTGCTACCATAATACAGAATTGTTTAATTTTCAGTGGTAGTAAAGTGGGACTTGCATAAAACCTGCACGATACCAAATTTAATAGTTTTAACTAAGTACTTCTTCTTTTTCTTACTGAAATTTCTATTAATTCATTTTTAATTGTGCAGTGTATTGTCTTTGCAAATTGTGTAGATACATTTTTGTTTTAAATGGTGTATTGTTGCTATGACAACCACAAAATGAACGCCCAGGTTGTGCATTAAGATGGCTATCTACTGACTACCTTTCACTTTGTAAAACACTGTTTCCAGAATAGAAGGCTAATTTAGCCTGGTAAAACTTAAGAAATACAAAAGTTTTATCATGTATTGTACACTATACATCAGATACTGCATTGTGGCTTAGTACTCATATGCTGTGTCCTTCTTTCCCAGTAAACAAGTAGGGGGTAAAATGCTGAGAACCAGTCGTCATGCGCTTGCACCTTTTGGAGGGAAAGTGAAGATGACTGTGTGTAAAACACCTGTGTGCCACCACAGAGAAGGATCAGTCAAAATTCAAGGGGCTGCTGTACCTCCTGGCCTTGCTACATCTCCTGACACAGACCCAACCTGCCTTAATGCTTTTATTTTGCAGGAGCTGAGCCTGCAGCTTCAGGCTTCACTTGATTTACAATCCAAGATTGAAGCTGTAATTCATTCACTGTGTAAATTTACTCAGATTAGAGTATGCTGATGGGTGTTACTGCTCCCACATCCTTCAGAAAGAGGACCTTTAGACACAGTTTGATGCCTGACAGACCCTGTCTAAGTGCAAGATTTCTTGTGCCTGTGCAGTGTCACCTGCAGGTTGCATGGAGCAGGCACACCAGCTGGAGGACGTGGAAGATTCTGTACATCACAAAGACCTGTTACTTTGCACTTTTCAAAGAAAAAGCACCATAGGATTGGTTTGAGTTTTTTTTCTGCAGGAGTCTCAAACAGAAATTTACTCAACTGTGCATGTCTGTTAGCCTGCTTTCTCCATATTGTGAAAAATAATGCTCCATTAAAAAATGTGTCTGAACCTTCTACTTTGTCCCATGACTAAGAATTAATACATTTCCTTTCTCCTAGTTCCTCTGATTATGCACCTCTGTTTCACATGAATAATCAACATTATTGTTAGCAGGTTCAATTACACAACCTTCATTCTACTTCCTCACTGCCTTAGGCAGTAGGTCTCCAATATTTCTCAGTTCTGAATAATAGCGTTTCAATGACGACATCTCATATAGAACAGAGGGAGCTACAAGGCAACAACCAAACTTAATTTCTTTTTCAGTAGCAATCATCAATCATTCTTTTTCAGATTTTTTTTTTAGAAAAAAAGCAAAGGGAGTCAAGTTAACAAAGTGCTCATGTATTTGGTATCCACAATTGAATCCCAGGTATAAACTGTGTTAGAAACAATACTTTTTTAATCCTTCACAAAACCTGATATCAAAATACATTTTTCTTTTTTAATAAAACCTAATGCTTTCTAGTTTTGAGTTTCAGTGTTTGCCTCATAATCACATTTAACTGTTTAAATCTTCACTTGACATATGCTGTGTTTAGACATACAACATAAAGCATCTCTTCAAAGTTGGGTAGAACAACATTTTTATTAGAAATGCTAACCAAAACCTATGGGGTTATTGCTGAGGGAGAAAGGCCCACACCTTATCTCTAACATCACACTGCACTTTGACAGAAATAAATAAAGTGCTTACTCAGAAGGTGTCCAGACACACTGCCTGTAAAGGATATCAGCAGAGTTTCACCTTCTATCAGTTGCAAGCCAGGTGCTTCGGGGGTCTGCCCACAAAACACAGCAGAATGGGAATAGACTCATGCACAACTGTTTCTTCTTCATGCTGACCTTATGTCAAGAATGCTTTATTGGTATTTAGACTGCCCATACATTTTGAAGGCAATATCCCTACAGTGTATAGCTTTGTTAATTTCCTAATACTTTAAACTGATCTTACTCTGGTACTATCTCAAAAGTTGTCCTCTTTCTTCTTGTCTTCAACATCTTGTCCCTTGTAATATTTGGAAGAAGGATTTTTCCTTGTGCACACAAAAACTGTGATTAAATGGGAAAGGACTACTATGGAAACTGTGTTTTTCTAGTAAATGTGAACATGGCTTTTCAGGTATCCTGCATCTCTGTCATAGAAATTAAAGGAACATTCCTGTGACTTTTCTTAGTCAGCATGTAAGCATCTTGGGGTCAAAAAGTCCATGGCAGACAGGATTATGACAGATCGTACAAAGACCATCATTCAGTTCATCTACCCATGGCTTGTGCATGTCCACAATGTCAGCAAGGCCAAGCAAACCTAGTGTGAAGATACTGCACAACCGCATCTGCACAGAGATTTTTAAAATGGGTGCATTGGTAAACCCACTGAAAATACATACTTGTCCTCTCCCTCTCTGCAGTGATAGCCCCCTGCAGAATTCCTACAGCAACTGAAAGCTGCTGTTAGACTATCAGGGAAGAATCACACATACTGTGGTTAGTTCTGCCTGAAACTTGCAGCCATTCAAAATAACTGCAAGACCTTTGTTTGGATCAAGATCTCTAGTCCTGTAGCATCTCATTGCAGTGTTTGGCCTCCTGATTTTGAAATACAAAACTGAGTGACAGGATGGACATCAGCATGGTTAGTGCTGTGCAAAACACCTTTTATCTGGAGCATCTTACACATCTGCATAACAGCACAGGAAAACTATTTCAAAGCAGGATTGGATCCTTTAGTTCACATACCTGACTTCAGTGCCCCCATCTAGTTCAGGGATTTTCCATTAAAATATTCATTAACATTGTAGCATCATTGCATCATCCATGCCCCACAGGTTTTAAAAATAGATCTAGATTCTTCTCCTCTACATGGCACCAACACAATCTTTTGCTGTACCTCAGTTCTTTTGAATTAAACCCCATGCTAGAAGAAACAGACAAACTAATCAACCTGAAAATCTATAATGGGCACTCCCTCTAGCCCTATCATATGATACGGACCGTTTGCTTTCAAAGACCCCTGTCTCTCCATTGCTACACCATCTGCTTGTAACACAGACCATCTGATAGACAGCAACGAGTGCAACATTCATTCTGCTAAATCAGAGCCGCCTCTTGGCTGGTCTAACCCTCTTACACGGCTGATTTCCACCTGCCTCCACAGTACTCTCACACAGACTTTCTGGATGAGCCCTAGACACCTACCACCCACACTCAGCTGAATGGTTTCTATGTCCCACTGTTTTGAGCTGTATGTACTGTACACTTGCAGCTTGTAGATGCTGAGTCAGACTTCGCTTGTACCTCTGTCTTAAGTGTTTTAAGTGCTGTTTCTCCTTCATCTGTATGACACAGACAGGCATTCTTATAACATCATTTCTTTCCTACCATGGTATCACAAAGGCTTTAGGAAATTTTCTCCTCTTCCTTGTTTATTGCATTGACCTCTACTGCATGCCACTGCTACTCAACATACCTAATCACAACATAACCAGTCACAACATCCAGATCTCATTCTCCACTTAAATGAGTTCAACTGTATGCCTCACTTCATTTTACAGGCAAAGGAAACCATAATAATGATGGGATCTTCCATGCTTATACTTCAAGGGATGTCAGGGACTTAGGGAAGAGACAGGAGGGAAGCAGAAAGCTGGAAGAGACTAACATATGTACTACCGAGCCCTTTCTCAGCAGCGTAGATGTTTTCTGCCAGATGAAGGAGGAGAGCATTCTACATCCACGTATAACTAATCTCAGTACAGGTAAGGAGGGAGATGCATCAGAGATTTATCCAGTCTTTTGATGCACAATCTCCTCATTGACTGCAACTGCAGTGTGCTTTCCTTGAATCTCAGATTGCTTTCCCCTGCAACTCCACCTTTCTGCGAAAACAAGAGGCTGCTCTGCCCCGCTAAGGGTGGAAATACATAGTATGATTCTCTGTCTCTCCAGTGCAACTACAGAGCAGCACAACAGCATGGAAGAGCGCTTGGAGTTACAGTACATGGAGTTAAAAGGTCTGCTTGGATATTTTTGGAGGGCTGAAACAGGTCCCAGAGACATTTTAACTGCTGAACTGTAGATGGGAATTGTTTGGGAAGATTGGAGATTAGCATGGGCTGAGCTGCTGCAAGTAGATTTCTAACAACCTACTTCTATAGATAAACTTGTTCTACTTATGGAGAATGTTCTCAGGCAATGTAATTTACTAACGTAGCTGTAGCTCTCAAGTAGATGCAAAGACAGTGATTAAACTAGGACTTTACGGTTTTTTTTTCCAGCTGTGGTGATTTTATGCTGGTAAGTCACAACTTTTGTGTCTTTATGATATGAATAGGAAAATTATGTACTGCATTAAAGATTTATCTATAAAGAGCTCTATGAGAAAAAAAAAACCAACTTAATGTAACCATAACACTGATACAGCTCCCTCTCACGGTGCCTATTCTGAAATAAGCATCTACAGGGAGAATCAGGGCAGTGTAACTACAGCAATAAAAACTATGCCAGTAAATTTTCCATGTAGACAAACTCTAAAGAATTCATATTCCAACAGAAATGTGCAAAGGTTTTAATACTGGCATGACCTAGGATCCTTGAGAAATAGCATCTGTGATCATAAGTGTAACCACATTTTAGTTGATTTTTAGTAAGGTTGTACTGTTTAGTTTGTTAACTCATAACACATGATTTTCTCAAGAACATTTTTATGCATGGCATGAACCTCAATTTTTAGATTGTGGAATTAAAAAAAATAAAATGCAAGCACATGCTTTCTTCAGATCAGGTCTTTGCTTTTTATTATCTGAGAGGTTCAAAGTAAGATTTCTTAAGGTTGTTTGGAATGGGTAAGGGAGATAAGGGAAGAAGAATTAGCATAAGAGCAAAAAAAAGAGGTGACAGTTTCATAGGTGCATTTTTAAGTTTAAAGATTTGTGCATATTGATATTTAAGTTACTTCAGAACAAGTATTTTACAGCATACAAATAAATAGATTTTGGTTGAAGTGGTCATGAAAGCTTTTTTCTGAAGTCTCATATCTTGCCAATATTTATTTGGGTTCCCATATCCAACTGTTGTACTTGTCATGGACATGCTTGCAAATAAATTGAACTCAATCTATAAGCAAACAAAAGAGGTCATGTATATGGATGAAATTATATGGTAGAATCTATTCATAACTATAGTTACCAGGCATCTTTAGCTGCAATATACTTAGTAATTAAGTTAACGTTTACTCTTATTATCTATAATCAGACAGCAGGCTATGGAGAAAAATCTAGATAATGAAGGTGCTCATTCTGACACCCCTAAAGATACTGATTTCAAAGGGAAGCAGTCAAAGAGAGCCTTAATGCATATCCTCTGTAAGTACAGGATAAATTGTAATTTGAAGGAAAAAAAATAAGATTCTAAAGCATATAATGGTTCCAAATGGTATTTTGTGAAAGGCTCATTTTCCTAAATGCGGTTAACAGTAGAATAAAGAAAGAATTACATATTTGCAGGTGAACCTCATTTTGCACATTGCTTAGAGAAAAAAAGAGGCCACTTAGGTATGGAACAGAACAGACAAGCTCAAAGTGCCTACATTTGATCACAAGGAACTACAACTCAAAGCTGAAGGTGATGAAGTACAAGGAACATGGCTTTCTTTCAATAAGATCAAGATGTTTAAGCACTGTACAAACATTTCACAATAATGATCACAGGAAATCACAACAGGAAAAGGACTGAAATTCTGTCAGATGAAAGAGAATTGAGAGGAATGCATTCAGAGATGCCAGTGCTTATGGAGTAAGACCAGCTGCTGCCTTCTAGATTAGTCATCTCTACAACTCTCACAATATGTAGTTTATCAGACTGTCAAATTAAACTTCAATGAACTAAACTCTTCTCCTTTGCAGAGGAGGCACATAGTTGGAGATAAGAAAATCTATGCACTATGCCATTTAAATTAAAACAATGACAATTATTCTGTTGCCAAAGTATTTTCCACCATTAGGAAATTCCATCCAGGAATAGAGTTTCTCCCTCCAAAGGTAGCTGGATCAATAGCCCAATTGAAATTTGTCTACACCAGTGCATGTAGCATGGGCAACAAACAGGAGGAGCCATTGTGCAGCTGGAGAACTATGAAATAACTGCCTATGGATGTTGTCTACCTAGACTTCAGTAAAGCCTTTGACACCATTTCCCATAGCATTCTCCTGGAGAAGCTGCCTGCTTGTAGGTTGGATGACTATATTGTTTGCTGGGTAAAAAACTGGCTGCATGGCCAGGCCCAAAGAGTGGTGGTAAATAGAATCAAACTCAGTTTGCAGCCTGTCACAAGTGGTCTTCCAGGGCTCAGTACTGGGGGCAGTTCTGTTCAATTTCTTAATTAATGATCTGGATGATGTGATCAAGGGCACCCCCCAGCAGATGACACCAATTTATGCAGGAGTGTTGATCTGATTGAGGATAAGAAGGCTGTACAGAGGGATCTGGCAGACTGGGTCTGAATGAGGTTTAACAAGGTGAATTGCCGGGTTCTGTACTTAGGCCACAACAACCCCATGCAACGCTACAGGCTCAGAGAAGAGTGGCTGGAGAGCTGCCTGATAGAAAAGGACCTGTGGGTGATGGTCAGCAGCCAACTGAACATGAGCCAGCTTGTGCCCAGGTGGCCAAGAAGGTCAACAGCATCCTGGCCTGTATCAGAAATAGTGGGGCCAGCAGGACTTGAAGTGATGGTCCTCCTGTACTCAGAACTGGTGAGGCTGCATCTCAAATCCTGTGTTCAGTTTTGGGCCCTTCATTACCAGAAAGACACTGGGTGCATCCAAAGAAGGGTAACAAATCAGGTGAAGGGTGTAGAGAACAAATCATGAGGAGTGTTTGAGGAAACTGGGGTTGTTTAGCCTGGAGAAAAGGAGGCTAAGGGGAGACCTATAGCTCTCTACAACTAGCTGAAAAGAGGTTGTAATGAGGTGGGTGTCAGTCTCTTTTCCCAAGTAACAAATGATAGGTCAAGAGGAAATGGTCCCAAGTGGCACCAGCGGAAGTTTAGATTGGATACGAGGAAAACATTTTTCACCAAAAGGGTTGTCAAGCATTGCAACAGGCTGCCCATGGAAATGATTGAACCACCATCCCTGGAGGTATCTTAAAGATGTGTAGATGGGGTGCTTAGGGACATGGTTTAGTGGTGGACTTAAAAGTGCTGGGCTAATGGTTGGACTTGATCTTCAGGGTCTTTTCCAGCCTAAACAATTCTATAGTTCTATGATTTTATACTATAAATCAAGACACCAAAATACAACTCAAAGCACCTGTAGTCACACATGAAAATTTAGATTTAGAAGCTCTCGTGTACTTGCAGCTATCCCTTTATTTAGATACTGATACAAACTGAAACTGGAAAACAATGAAAAGTCCTTTCTTAAAATAAACCAACACAACACACCAAACTCCATTCCAAAATCACAAATAAAAACCACCCCCCACTCCCTCACATTCTTCTGTTTAGCTGAGTACACAATGCAATAATTCAGACTATGCAGGAGATCTCAAAGAAGAAAATATTTTTTAAATAAAAGCAATGACCACATTTCTTCTTAGCAGTAGGAATTACTCTTTAGGCTATACATGCAGAACACATGCGGTTTCACAGCCCCTTTCAGCAGTATATCCTGCTGACAGTTGCAGGTGGAAGAGGAGGTTTCCACAAAGCACTGCAGTCGAGTGCCTGCACGTAAAGGCAGCATCAGGCTAACAGCTGGCTGCTGAACCTGCCATGGAAAGGGCATTCAAAAGAGACCAGGGAAAGCAGAGGGTAAGAGAATTCTGGGTAATGGAGATTAGAAAAAAAATTGTTTAAGGTAAATTCTAAATGCAGGTTGGTATAAATAGTGAAACTGTGTGTTTGGTATGAGAATTCACATGAAAATTTTGTTTGGAAGAGAAATTCAGGTGCTGAAAATAGAAATATTTTAACTCTGCATTTGATAGTGAAGACTTCCAAGTTTTTCACTCCAAGTGAACAAGCCTTTGCAAGACTTCCATCCATTGTCAGGTTAATAAATAGGGATTTATTTCTGAAGATACCCTCTTTGTAAAATTCACATATTGACTCTTCTATAGTCAAGTTTCACAGATCACAGATTGGACACCATGATTTTCCATCTTACAAGCTGTTACACCACTGAAACAATCGCCTTTCCTTTGTTAATGATTCTTCAGATTAATCTTTTGATACTATTTTTGCCATAATGTCTATAATTTAAATATGCTGATTTAATTTGTGCTATTAATGTGAGATTAGTAAAGTCACAAGGTAAACCAATTCTCCAGATGTCTGTAATTCTGCAGACATTAACACCTGTATGCAACGGATAGATACCTTGTATTCTATTACCTTCAGCTAATATTACCTTGTTCTGCTTCAGTTAGTATCCCCACAGCATCACCTCTCTTGAAAGTGGTCTCATCCAGAGGAGGAAAAATGTAGAAAGACCAAGGTTTTCTGCATAATATTCAGTTCAACAGTTTACACCCAGTCTCTGCTCTAGTAGTGCCTTGGTAAGAGAGAATGGGAAGGTGAATAACATAATGCCTTTTTTTCCTTTTAAAAAAGGCCAGAAGAAATCCAGCAAGTCATTGGCTGTTGATCCTGGCATTAGCACTTGGTAGAGAACACACTGGAAAATAAAATTAGTGGCCACATAAAGATAACAATGTGGAAGGAGGTGACAATTTTTGAGAGGAAAATACTACCTTGGGTCCCATTGGAATTTTCTGTCAAAATCAAGCATCATGTAAGGAAGGGTGGTAGGGCTGACCTTGCCTACCCCAATATAAAATGAAGTGATATATCTGCCTTTTTGTAAAAGATCAAAATGTATATAGTATCATGAATATCTATAACAGTATATTTTTTATGTTAAAAAAACCCAACTCAAACAGTGTTTTCTGAGAACATAAGAAATGAAGATTTCTAATTTTTATTATTTTCCTCCTTTCTTTGAATTCAGATGCAAATCAGAATTAAGGAAAATGAAGGTGTGAAGAATAACACCTGCATTTCTCAACCTTCAAGCTGAACCCTAGAAAGAAATTGCTGAGATTTCACTATAATACAAATTGACTCTAGTTTCTCACTGTTGCATAGACCAACACATTACAATGTGACATTTCTAATAGGGAATTATGCAGGTTGTTTTGGAAGATTAAATGTTACATCTTTGAGGCCATCTCTGACAACATACAGAAATGAAGGGCACATTTTCAGTTTTGCTTCCATTTCAAAGGTCTGGAAAGGAAGATATTTTTGGCTAACTTGGAAGCAATGAAACAAACGTTCACAAGACATGCATAACAACTTTGGAGACTTCTACAAATTGATGTCCAACAAAGGGCATTGTTTTGCAATAGATACAAAGTGCTGCAGAATTATTTTTTTTTTTTAAATGTAAAAGAATACAATGCCCTTGGAAAGTGTTCTAAAGCACATTTTAAAGAAGGACATTTTTGTGAAATTGGCTATATAAGAATCATTGTCAGAAGAAACAGGGATAATTTGCTTTATTCAAAAAAGCAGTAGCATTGCAAACAGCAAAAAAAAATCTAGGAAACTCAAAGGTTCAGTTAGAAAAAATGTAGTTTAAAAGAACTTAGGCTTTTGCTGTGCATTTTCTGATGCAAGGTTGAATTTAGTTGTGAATGTATTTGTAAATTTAAGCTGGTAACATCCCAGTAAGTAAAAGCAGATAAAGAAACAAAGCTTTGAATAGGAGACTCCAGATGAGCCACTCAGAAATGTTTGTCAAATACTGGAGCAAAACAAGACCTTTCACCATAATGGTGAAGAAACAGACTATAAACTAAGTCCAGCTTTTCATACTATATGGAGAATATAAAGTAACCAAACATAGGGTTGCTAAGCTTTGGAAAAAAAAACAAACAATCAGCCATCGTAGAGATGATCTATCACATCAAGCCGAATAACGGGGATACACCTATAGATCCAGATGAAGTTGAATGTACACGACCCATGTGGCGAAAACTTACACGGAATGCACCATCATCATATGCCCATTCATTGGCAACAGTGACCTGGAATGACATAGTACCACTAACAGTGGATGAAATGGTTCATAAACTCCGAGAGTTCGAAGACAATCTCACCCCTTCCATCATCTCAGCTGTGAAAAAACTGTCCCAGGACCTCGAACAATTGAGGGACGATGTATCTGATTTATCCAGCTCCTCACATGTACCAACACACGTCTCAGCTATTAACAAAAGGCGTCCTATTGTTCAAGAGAGGAGATACAGAAGGTATACGCCACGGGGTACCCTATGGTTTTACCTGCTGTGTAATGCTTTTATAGCCCATCAACTAGATGTCTCCAGGTCACCAGCAACTGGCCCTGACTTCCCTCCAGCCATCATCCCAACAGAGAATGAACTTTGAACATCATGGACCGAATGGACTCGGCAGCATTATAGGGATTGGTCCATGCACTAAGAAAATGATCTTTTCCTCTTGGTCTGTGTGTATATGGATGTATATATGTGGGAGAGCGATGGTGTATTGAAAATGTGGGATCTGAGCACGACGTGAATGGTATGGAATAAGGGGTGGATAATGTCCTGGGTTCAGCAGTAGCAGTCATGTTTTTCCTTTGTGTTAACTGGTGCAGTGCTGTGTTTTGACTTCCAGCTTGAGAACAGTGTTGGTGAAGCCGATGTTTTCGGTTGTTGCCAAGTGATGTTTACCCTGACCAAGGACTCTGTGAGGCTCATGCTCTGCCAGGGAGGAGGGGAGGCTGTGAGGAAGCAGAGCCGGGGCGCCTGACCCGGGCTAGCCAAAGAGGTATTCCATACCACAGCACGTCATGCCCGGGGTGGGGGGTAACTGGGAGTTACCCAGAAGGACAGGGGCTTCCGGGTGGAACTCGCTTTCTTGGCCGGTGGTATCGGTGGTATCGTACTCTCTTCCCTTGTTATTTTCCCTTATCATTGTTTTAGCTGATAGTAGCGGTGGTGATTTGTTGCTGGACTGTTCTTGTCTCAACCCATAGGAGTTGCACTCTCTCGATCCTCCTCCCCGTTCCTCCGGGAGCGGGGAAGGGGAGAGCCCCGGTGCAGGGGGCGGGGGGAGACGGACACGGACCTCGATTGTTGTCAGCTCGGCACCACTCACTGGGAGTGAGTGAACAAGTTACCTGACTGGGTTTAAACCACGACAGGCATCTGATTTACAAGCAGTGGAAAATCAAAGGTGCAACTGTCCCAGGATAATTGCAGTGGTGGGGCAGTCTGATTTAAAACAGGTACAATTTGAAAAGGATTGCTTGTTCATTTTCACAGAAAAACAAAACTTAAGAGTAGTTTTGAAGACATCAGCATAATCATCAGCATTTCTGGAGTAGTGTACAAGATATTTCCTAAAGAAATAAGTACTGCTGAAAAACTATCTAACCAGGGTTCCAGAGTAATTGCTGCTAGTTATATACCTTTTCATCAATTGCAGGTATTACAGATATTATAGTATACAAACCATAGGAAATAAGATCTCAACCCAGAATAGTTTACATTCAGAATAGCCTTGAAGTAAGCCACCCTGCTGCCAACAATTAAAAAATTAATATAAAAATAGATTTTAAGAGTATATATTAGAGGATGGAAGGCCTCCACATTCTTAGTGGGTTTTCTTTCTATTTGTTGTATATCTTCCCTGAGGTTTCCAAAATTTAGTATACTCATACTTTGAAAGATAAATTCCATTTTCAACAATTTAACAATCAAATTGTAATTTCTGCAGTTCCTCAGCATCCTTTGGCATGAGACTAAATATGACTAGATATTTTGTATAGGACTAAACTATATGGATGCTAAAGTCATTCTAATTTTATGTGACAAAATTGACAGCATGCTGTAGAAATAAGATGATGCACAAGTATAAACACAAATGTTTAGTTGCTAGAAAATACAAAACACTCTGCATCACCAAGGTTCTGCTGAGGTATGAGAGCACCTTTACCTGTCCACTTGCCATTTGCTCACTGCTTCTTACATATGAGTCACAGTTACTTATGAGTCATAGTTAAACCTTACTGGGGGAGAGGGGATAAAAAAGAGGAATTATTCTGTAAGAGTTCAACTTTATTGAAGCTTATTCTTCTTAATCATGAACAGTCACAGGTTTGCTGATGTAAGGAAAATAGAAAAAATGTTCTTCTCTCTAACTACCACAGCTAAATCTCATTCTATTCACAAACACATTAAGAAACAAAATCTAAACATGAAACTGGAAAATTAAGAAGAAAGGTATAAGAATATAAACCTGGACAATCCACCATTAAGGACACTTCTGTTTTGTTGTGGTGTAAGAGTTTAAAATTTTATTATCTGTTCAATGATTTCAGAGGAAGTAAGGACCAGAGACATCACATCTTCATAAAATCTCAGTCTATAAACGTGTTGTCGTGAAAGTAAAGAAAATGTAGAAAAGAAAAACAATATACTTTCTAATACTGGATGTGTGATTTATTGCAAGACTGGAAAGTTAAGATTACGCAAGTTAATTTAAATCTTCCTACGCTATATGAAATATGTAAGACATATATAAAAAATACTAGTCTGAGCAATCTGCAGTGTCATGCTGTAGGAAGGAAGAGGTGGAAAGCTGGAAAGCAGGGATGATCTATTATTATCCTTAAATTATGTCTCTAGCCAACATAGTACCAGTTCCACTTGCTAACAGAGAGTACTAATTAAAGTATTGGAGGACAATATTTCTCTCAGTTCATATGCTCTTAAACATAAGAAAATATGTAGATAAAGAAATCTTGTCTCAGCAAAAAGAAAATACAAAACCAAAATTTACTATGAGAAATGTCCTAATAGGAAAATTGTCAGAAAGCATTGAAATAATATCCAAAAAGCTTTTGAAGCCACATGAAGTCTAAGAATCAATTAGAAGAAGAGGGATGGGTAATTATTTGGCTGGAAATGCAGATGCCCATTTCCTTTTATCCACTTAAGAATATTTACACTATTTTACTAAGAACAGTATCTTATATTAATTATCAAAGTAAAAAAATATGAAAAGACATTTCTTGCATCAGTATTTAAGGTCAGATTTCTCCATTAATAACAACACAGGACAAGCTATAAAACTTTCTTGATATATTCTTTCCTTTGTTGCTTACTGTTCAGATAATTATGTGCATATAATTGTCAATAACAAACATAACCATGAGATCAAGTATTTTGAATACTCTCTTACCAAGCTGATTTAAAATGGAAGTATATCCTTAATGATTTTGTTTAAGTTAAATTTACATTATTATTTCTCTGGATAAACACTGAGCTTGTAGAATGCGTGTTTGGAAACTGAACAAACAAAAATGTACAGCTTCAGGATCTAGTTTATAGAAAATGATGTTATACTGAACTGAAAGCATCCTTATATTCACTTTCAAACAGATTAAAGTGCATGATTTATAAGAAAATTTAAATGTTAAATGAAAAATTATTTTACATTTATAGGAATTAGAGCTTGAATTTAGTTTAAAATAGTGTTTTTCTGAATTCACAGTTCGTGGTATTGACTTTTCATAACCGATAAAACCCATCTTTATTTATGTCAATCAGCATGAGTTTCAGTGTTTGAATAGCCTCAGAAAAAGACCACAGCAGCTGATCTTATGTAACCTCAATTACAAAGAATAAAAGTAGTTCTATTATTAATTAAACTAACTTCATTGTCTAAATCTGTAACTTCAGTTTTGCTGTCCAGATAACTACAAAAGCAGCCTTGTTTATGCTAGTGTATGGAAAAAAACTAATTTCCTACTGCAAGTCCTTCTTACAATGAGTGGGGTTATTTGTATTTTAACGTTAATCTCAAACTATTTTTTATTAATATTTTGTGCATATTTAAGTGATACTACTAGAAAAACTTCATAAATTTGCTTAGCACAATTTAAAACTTTCAAAATATATAGCATTCCAATTAAATTTTAAAGCTGTCACTACATGACTGATCCTATAGTTTTCATATTTGACTAGACACATCATTTATCCACTTTTGTTTTTATTTTTGAATTGTGACAGCTCTGTTAGAGATGAAGTTCATCAAGGATGAATCCAAAGCTGAACTGGGGGGAAACAAAATTATAACATCAGGAATTAGTTGTTTTTTCTAATTTATTTGACTTGTCATTGATAACTAAATCTCCCCTACTGAGTCCCATCTTCACTTTTCACATACAGTATGGATTGACATGACAACTTCTTGCCAGGATATTACTTAAAGTCTAATGCTAGCTTGTTCTTAGGGAAAAGAATGTAAACTTTTCCAAAACTCTTCAATGAAAAATTTCTTTGCAAAATTATGAAACCAAAGGAGATGAAGCAAAATGGAGATTTCTAATGTTCACATTGTGACATATATTTGTGTCTAAATTTTAATCTTAAGCTTGATATCTCTTTAAAAACATCTTTATTTGGTCAGTGCTGGAAAAGTATATTTTTAATTTTGCTTATTTAGTTTTTTGAGGTGTACCCTTCACATGACACCACAATGGCACTTTTCTCATCAAAAGCAATTCTTCCATAAGAAAAAAAAAACAAAAGGTAGGGGGAATACCTGAAGTTAGTGTCTTACTTGTAAAATTAAGATTAAAATTCTTTCTTGTCCCAAATTCCTCCCCTTTTAAAACAAGCATGCACATTTGCCTTTCTGTAAAGTCTATTATACATGTATATTACAACACTTCATAGTTTACTGCAGGTGATAGAGACACGGTGGAAAAGAAAAAATTGCTGCAACCTTATGCTGAATGATAATTGGAACAGCGTCTGTGTTTCTGTTCCACTGCTATAGAGCTCTGATCAAAGATAATTGCTAGAAAGAGAAAAATGTTAACTTTCATACAGAGTTTTTCAAATCGTGCCTTTACAAAGTCCACATCCATTCTCCAGATCAAATGTCAGAATGTTCATGCTGAAGTTATAGCCCTGAGAATCAAAAATTGTTTGCTGTCAGAGACCCCATGTACAGTATGATGCTGGGCATTTATAAAAATTGGGACATTTAAGGTACAGAAAAGAAATACATCTAAGAAAATATGTGAAAGTTGCAAAACTCTTTACATCAAACCGCTAATTAATTCACCACCACTCCAGTTAAACTGTGTTCTCTTGGGTGTCTACAGTGGGTTACATTAGCAGGACTCAGGAAAACAAATAGAAAGGCCTGTGATGAGCAACACAGGAGCAGGTACTTAAAGAAATGGCACTGGTAGTGACTCCATAACATCTGTTTTCATATCCTTTGGAGCTAACAGAAGTGATTTTGACAATGCCATATGCTCAAGAATTAGGGAACTCTCAGGGGATAACAGGTGACACTCACTCTTTCTCTGGAAAATGTTCCTTCTTGAGAACTATTCAGTAAGACAGTTGCTAAAAGGCTTTCCTGGAGTATCTGAAAAAATGTATGTACAGGCAAACATTACAGAGTGGCGAGCTTTGAGTAATTTAGATAGAAGATTTTAGAATTCTCCTCAAAGGCCTTTTAATTCTCTATATTTCTGTTTCAGAAAGACCATGAGGTTGCTATAGAATGTTTGGTTAGAGTTCCTAAAAGAGGGACTTTGACTTGCTAAACCCAAGTATAGTAAATATCCTGTGACCTAGTCTAAGGAATAAATAATGTTGAATGCACCATCTTAATTCCTAAGAGAAAGGGATGACTTAGCAATTATTCAGATGAAGAACTGCCCAAGAACTATTTTAAATTATATTAATATATTGGTGTCTTGTAAAAACCAGTCATAGTGACATTAAAAATACTTTAAAATCATTTTTACCAATATTTTGTCAACTCTCATAATTCTAGTCAAAGCTGTAAATGAAGCACATTTAAGTCTGCATGGTAAAACTTGAATAAGTGTATCAGTATTCTCTTTGTTTTTCCTGTTATGAGAGAAATAGACATACACTTTTTGAAAAAGTTAGCATCCCTTTCATATTTCTAAATGTAAAAGACTAAAAGTATGACACATAAGCAGTCATATTTGTATTATCATCTCATAGCTTTGTTATATTATAGTAGATTCTAAAAACGCAATTAAATTGAAAAAAAAAAATCACTTTTGACTTTATGAGGCAAAGAACCAACTCAGCCTTCACAAAAGGTCAAACCACGTGAAGTTGAACATTTCAGGCCTCTATAGAAATTGTATCTTTGAACAGGTCCAAAATTGTGAATTTTTATTTTCCAAGATTTAGACACTGTAAACTTCTCAAATAAAAAAAAAACACCAAACCCCAAGCCAAACCAAAAATCTTTCCTTATATTAAGTTTGGTTGGATTTTTTTAATTGTGTCTTTTTGCTTATTTTGTTTTGTTTTAATTATTATGCAGGTTCTATCATTATAGTTAGAACTATAGTTACGACATAGAGTTAGAACATTATAGTTGCTAGAAAATGGCAACACATATTGAAATACTAGAAATATGTCAACAGGCATGCATGATAAAAAGAGAACAATCTTTATTAGGTAAAGTAAATGCAGCTAAGAGAACTAGTATACTAGGAACTTGAGAAAATACTTGGGCTTTAACTGATAAAGTATGAGAGAACAGTGAAGAAGCAGTAGAAAGATAATGTTGCTATATTAGGCATTATTTCAGTCAACCAGGCTTCTCACATGAAATAAGAGGTTTTCTAGTTTAGATTCCCACTCTTTTTTTTCTGGGAAATTTAATTTTCATCAGAATTAATGTCTTTCTCAAAAAATTTTCATGTATTCTTGTCCTAATCAATGTCCAAAGAAAATCCTAACCAGCTCTTGTAGGTGACACTGACAAGTTACCTCAAAAATAGCTCACTTTTACAGTGGCAATTCCTCACAACATAGTGATTGAATTAAAAAATGGGCAAAACTGATTTCACTGAACACTAACAACTGATCAAAAATGCTATAATTAAAAGTCGAGAGTCAAAATATCAGCCTACCATGCAAAATCAAGCCAAAATCACCATATGAATTCAGGTAAACTTCCTGGCAAGTTCAATTTTTAGGTATACATAAATTCTCCAAAACCAAAACAAAACAAGAAAAAAGCAACAAAAAAAAAACAACAAAAACCCCTGACAAACTTATTTTTTGTGATATAAAATAGGTTTTGAACAAACCAACAATGTTTATGCACAGAGGCAACCAATCATATTTTTTGCATGCCAAACACTTGATTTTATTTATGCTATTTCACATTTTTTAAAAAATACCTCTAGATAAACTAAAAACCCTGTTCCTGAAATATTTAGATTCACTTTCTCCCCAACAAAAAACATTCTGAAAAAGTTGTTGCCATGCTACATTAGCAAGTTTCGTATAATTTCTATTTTCAGACACTACATTACATATTTCTGATCTTTGAGGTAGAAGGTTTATTTCTGTTATATGCTGCTGGGAACGTGCAATCAAAGATTTCTCCTATTGTCCTACCTACTTTTCAGTTCTCAGAAACCATGGCTTACATATTGATTATGAGGGTGTGATTTTTGCAAAGTAGCTCAGAACTATATATTTAATACTTGCTGTTTTGCTTGTACAGTGCAAGCTTAAAGCATGTTCATATACATTCATGTAGGAACTGTCTTTTGTGTCATTCTATCTGTACATACAACTCAGAAACTACTTTCTCAGTTATATATCTTTTTTGGCAGCAGTTTGTTGTAAATATATATACTAATATTCTGATAAAGTTATCGTCAAGATCTTTCATACTAATATTTACTGTAAATATAATTAATCTTTATAATTGTAAAGATTATACTCTCTCAGCCTATAATAATGAAGAAACGAAGGACTTTTACAGCATTTCTGTACATTTCAAAGAAAGGTAAGAAGCATACAACCTCGCTGAGTCATTCTTAGGCAAAGATTTTCCTTCTTGCATATTCATATATGTCCCTTTGTTTTGGAAATCAGTCATCAAGAATTGAACACATCACAGCTGAACAAGCTGTCTGTAGCAGCTTTCTGAGGGTTTAATCATAGTCTTCACATAGGATTGTTTATAATAATAAAACGTACTGTATTAAAATCGAAGTAGAAACATAATGCAGTCTACAAGTGAGAATAACAATCATTTCAAGAATATCACTCCATCTTATATATATGTATTTTTGGATGCCTACTGCTTCCATAAATATTTTTAAGATGAGGTGCAGAATCACTCTAGATCAACAGAACTTCTGGAGTATTTCACCTCCTCCCGTGTGAAATGTTGGATAGTTAGGATACCAGCCAGGTAGAACTGCATTCTTTAGCAGACAGATAGACCCAGTCCATTCCCAAGAGACAGGCTCAGCAGTGACAGAACAGGGGCTTCCAGATGGGAGAAACATAGATTGCTTACTCTTCTTGGGATCAGAAACCTTGACCCTGGCACTTCTCTGTCAGATGACTGCCCACTCAAATGACAACTCAGCTCCTGCAGGGACTGTTTGAGGACCAAAGCACTGAGATTTTAATTCCTATCTTGTCAGTAAGTTGGAGAAATCGGGTAGGATTGCCACAGGGCTAGAACAACACCAAAAAGCTCTTCAGCACTATAGTCATCTCAGACATATTGCAGACATGGGTTTAAATTTTTTCCCACTAAAAACTTGACTACTGCTTCCTTGTTAGTTTCTGAATATAAGACTTCAGAAGAAGGAAGTGCTGTTTCTTTAAAAGAGACATAAGAAATATGCAAGTCCATCTGTTTGATAATGAAGTGGCAGACAGAAGCAGCGCACAGAACCCAGAATCAACAAAAAGAAAAAAAAAAAAAAGACTACAAACTGTATAGAGTAAAAAAAAAGAGTGAACAACACGAAACTCATGCAGAGCTTCTGACATTTTCTATATGTAACTCTGGAATATTACAGTCATTCTGGGAAAAAAAAAAAGAAAAAAATCTGTCTGCCATAAGGCAGTTTGCTGTGCAGTGGCATTGAAATGGCCAAGATATTCAAACAGGAAGCATCATGAATCTTATTGGCAATATCTCAATAAGAACACACACCAGCAAAAACACTTGAGCAACAGCACTGCCAGCTGCCTGCTAAGAGAGAATTCTGCTAGCAGAACAGTTGGCTTGGAAAGGGAGAAGAAGGAAAAATAACTTCAGGGACTGGAAGCCAACGATCTCTCTCAGAATCAATCTCAGCGAGAGTCACAGTAAGTAGTTATACTGGGAGACACCACAAAAAATGCAATAACTTGAGCAGTGACAGCAAGACTTTGGAAATGTCTCTTCAACAGGCATGCTAAAAGAGAAACAAGGTGTAGTGAAATACGAACATATTTTCCCTTCTGGAACTTCAGCCAGTATAAGCCAAAGCCAAAATGAGTTGCCTATTTTCAAAATTATTGAAGAATTTAAGTCTAACCATTAAAGTTTTATGGTTTCAACAAGAAACATAGGATCATAGAATAATTTATATTGGAAAGGACCTTTAAGATCATTGAATCCAACCATTAAAATACAGTTAATTTTAATTAAGAATAGTTAATGATATATGTTTTCACTAGAATTATATATATCCTACCTTCATTATATATTTGAAGGAAGATAATTGAAGTAAGTTAAACCTCACCATCAGTAAATAACAAAAATTAACAGTAAATTATTGATCAAGTATCAGGGTGAGAGAAGATTTTTACCTATACTAGGATGTAGATGAGAAAGAAATTGGGGATCAGTATCCAAAACCAGCTAATGAGTGTCTGGTATCATTCATTAGAAAATAGGTATGTATATTTGTTCTTTTTAGGAGTATTCTGCATGTTTGTAATATACAAGTTATAGAATGTAAGATCATGTTTTGCTCTGAAATGTCCTGGTGAATTATCAGTAACATGGGAGGTTAAATTTCAGTGAGACTAGATGTCTGCTAGCTGTTCTTATACAAGCATGATAGTTACTCTAGAAAAGGCATATTTATATGTTTAAAGAAATGAAGTGATATTTTTGCCTCTAGCTGTGTTTGTTACCAGTAAGTATGAAGACAACTTAGGATTTTATGGACAAATATTTCATCAGATTTTATTTCATCGTGGCTCAAGGCTAAGTGAGGGAACTAACTGGTAACAACAAAGCCAGTGATATGGCCAATGAACCAACTGGGACATCTTATTGTGAATTTTAGATCCCCATCTTATTTTAGATTCCCAGCTTACACTGCTTACTTTATCAAAAAAGAAACACAACGGGCCCATGTTTGAGCTGTATAGCCAGAAAGTGTACCAGAATAGGATGATTTCCCTCATATCCTATACACTCTGGGCTGTATGTTTGAATTTTGAAACTCACAGGAAGTATGCCACAGTGGGGAAAAGAAGTGATAAATGAATGCTTACATCAATATAAAAAAAGGAGAAATGCTGTGCTTACAAAATACATTTATTTTCTACAGCAACTGTTTGTGGACAAAGTTTCTCCTGGACCTACCAGAGAGTTATGAAGAACATATACTAACATTAGAATAAAGTCAAGGAATCTCTCTTCTATTAATTCTAAATGGTCAATTGAAAAATTCCACTGTATTTTTTTTCTGACTAGTGAAAATGAAGCATTTTAATTCGCAGCTTTCCTGGATACTACAATCTCTTTATATATATATTATGAGGTTAGAATGAGGTTTATATGTTATGAGGGTGGAATGGGGTTGATATTCTAACCTCGTGGTATTTTAAACCACAAGGAAAAATTAGGACAGAAGGAATCACTACCACTGTGTGCATCATAAGAGATTGTGGTTTTGGTTTTTTTTTTCCTGTTCTACGATTTGTAAATGAATGCACTTTCTCCTGGTTTGATCTCTGTTAGATGCATGCCGTTTGTTCTTGGGAAAAAGCTGGCCAGTATGGTAAAACAAAATATATGTTAATATCAAAAGCAGGATCTGAGATAACATCGGTCTGTTACTTGATAAGGTTGGTCACCTCACAAATAACAAAACCAAACCAGAGACTTTTAATGCCTTCTTTGCCTTTGTCTTCAACACTGGTAATGGGCCCTGGGACCCCTGGAGCCCTGTGTTGGAAGACTGTGACTGGGGGGATGATATACTCCCAGCCAACTCAGAAGTTGTTAGACTTGCGGTTCCAGCGGAGTGCACTTATGTCTATAGGACCTGATGGAATTCATCCCAGGGCACTGAAAGGGCTGGACAATGTTATTGCTGGAACTCTCTCTGCTATTCTTCAACAGTCTTGGGAATCTCCAGAGGTCTCAGTGGACTGGAAGCTGGCAAATGTCCCAGTTTTCAAGAGGGGTAAGAAGGAAGACCCTGGTAATTACAAGTCTGTCAGTCTCAGTTCAGTGTAAGGTAAAATTATGGAGAAGGTTATTCTAGGACTTACTGAAAAACACCTGAGAGGAAATGCAGTCATTGGTCACAGCCAGCATGGGTTAACAAGGGGTAAATCCTATTTGACTAACTTAATTTCCTTTTATGACAAGGTCATCCACCTGATCAACCAAGGGAAGCCAGTAGTGTTCTTTTTTTTGTTGTTTGTTTCTTTTTTTTTTCCTTTTTTTTTTTTTTCATTTGTGTGTGTGGTTTTGTTGCTGTTTTTTGTTTGCTTGTTGTTTTTTTTTTTATTTTGCTTTTTGTTTGTTTGGTATTTTTTTAAGTTTAGCAAAGCTTTTGCTGCTGTCTCCCACAGTATCCTTCTGGACAAAACATCCAGCATACAGCTAGAGAATATGCAGTCCCATCTTATTTTCTCCCTGTCCCACAAAGGGGGAATAGTGAGACAGCAGCTTGATGAGCACCAGGCAGCCAGCCCAAGATCAGCTACCACATACTACCATGTCAATATAAGGTTGGGTGAAAAGCTGGCTGAAGGTGCCCCAAAGTGTTACATTTTGCTAATGAGACTAAATTAGAAGGAGGTTTGGACTCCCTGGAGGGTAGAGAGATCTGGGTAGACTAGAGAGCAATGCAATAACCAGCTGTATGAAATTTAATGTGAGCATGTGCTAGGTTCTGAACCTGGGATGGGGTAAACCTGGTTGCACAGGCAAACTGGGGAACAAGAGGCTGGAAAGCACCCCCATGGAAATTGATCTGGGACTTTGGGTTGGTAGCAAGATCAATATGAATCAGCAGTGGGCCCTGGCAGCCAAAAGTGCTAACCATGTCTTGGGACAGTCTACAGAGGTGATTCTCCTACTCCACAGTGCACAAGGAAATGCAATGAAGCTACATCAGGGCAAGTTCAGATTGGCCATTAGGAAAAGTTTTTTCACAGGGAGGGTGGTCGGCCACTGGAACAGGCTCCCCAGGGAGCACCAAGCCTGTCAGAGTTCAAGGAGTGTCTGGATGATTCTTTTATTCATATGATTTAGTTTTAAGTAGTCCTGCAGGAAGAAGGGAGTTGGACCTGATGATCCTTATGTGTGCCTTCCAGCTTGAGATATTATACAGTTCTATGGATCACCTAAAACAAATATAGCGGACAAATACTGAAAAAATGTATGAAAAAAAGATTGGGACGAAAGGCCAGTACAGCTTTCATATGACTACATGACTGTGTATTCTGGTATTACAGCCATTTCCACAGTAAAGAAACTTTTACAATTATGCTAGCAAAACAACCATCTGCACTGGGCAGCAGTAAACAAAAGCTCAAACTTAAATGAGTTTCCTCAGAGCATGTGTGTAATCTTTGACTTGTGCAATAATTTCTTTAGTCCCTATGCATAAGAAAACTCTCATTCATACCAGCCCAGATACCAGCCCAGATACTTACCCACAGGCAATGGACAGTGACAAACTTAGTCTTGCTTGTTCATTTTTCTCAGTAGCTCTCAGTGATCCTTTTTATAGTTTTCTACATTTAGCTCCCACCAGCTTAGGCACTGTGAATGTCAAAACATTTTTACTGTTCCTTTCCCTCTCTTTCCTTTTACAGATACAGAAAATGGTGCTGCTATATGTTTTATTCCTTTTTGGTTCACTTGTTATTTATGCAGTGCTTTCTTCTTGGTAAGGAGTAACTCAGTTTATAGTAGCTAGGACTGTGACTCCAGGCAATATATTCTGGGCTTGCTTTTGTGGGTGTTTCTTTGCATTCTTTCTACTGTTATTTTGTGTTTTTTTTTTTTTCATGTTCAGTGTTACCTCTTTCCAGATTCATAACAACATTCATGCCCTGATATAACAAATTTTAAACTTACAATATTCTTCTCCTAAACTGGTTCACCTCCCTCTTCTTAATGCCATATTTCTTTTTATTAACAGGTACTAATACCTTGACTTCTGTTTCACTTTATTAGATGCAATAGGTACTAAGCTATTTTTCTGCAGGACCTTTGGGTCTTGCATCTCAATTTCAAGTATTTCTGCAGCTACAGAACAGTACTCTAAGCTTTCAAACACACTGGAATGAGGGGGGCATTATACCCAACTCACACTTCTAATACATGACTGAGATTGCTTTTTGGTTATGGGAAGTAGAGGTGGCCTAGTACCTCACAGCTGTCAAAATGAAGAAATCTTCCTCACATTTCTCCTTCCATGACCAGATTCTGCACATTTCTGGTCCTTCTGTAAGCTCTTTTATCATCATCTCAAAGAAAAGAGTCCAAGTTTTTCCCTACATAGCAGTATATTAACGCAGCTATGAAAGGGTCTGGGATATGAAGAAGCTGGCACAAAGTACAGTAAGAATACAGGGCTGTTGGTAGAGGAAAGCTAACTGAAACACCTAATTTAGCAGCACTTTATTTTTAGATTACCTGTCTACAGTTTATGGAAGTGTACTCTCTGTCAAGTGAACATTTTTATCAGGACATGTGCAGAAGATGGTGTTTCCACAGCAAGCTGAGTGACAGGGATGATCCACTCACACGGAACTGGAACCCATAGAAAACTTCACAGAAACAAGAGCAGCAAAACGACTTTTTTCCTTCCATAAACTACAGTTGATGGAACACTAGCAGAACTCACTGTCATATCAAAGGAAATGATGAGTTCAGTCTGTCGTTTCCTATACACAGCTGGGTACATTGTTTTTCCACGCTTCTATTCTATTAATGTTTACTTTTACAAAAGCATTGTCAATAACACTGAGAATATTTTTTCAAAGAACTATCAAAAGGAGCGTGACCAGCAGGTCGAAGGAGGTGATCCTGCCCCTCTACTCTGCTCTTGTGAAACCTCACTTGTGAAACCTCTGCTCTTGTGAAACCTCACAGTTCTGGTGTCCTCAACATAAAAAGGACATGGAACTGTTGGAACAAGTCCAGAGGAGGGCCACAAGGATGCTCAGGGGACTGGAGCACCTCCCGTATGAAGACAGGCTAAGAAAGTTGGGGCTGTTCAGCCTGGAGAAGAGAAGGCTGTGTGGAGACCTCATAGCAGCCTTCCAGTATCTGAAGGGGGCCTATAAGGATGCTAGAAAGGGACTCTCTATTAGGAACTGTAGTGATATGACAAGGGGTAACTGGTTCAAATTTAAACAGGGGAAATTTAGATTAGATATAAGGAAGAAGTTCTTTCCTGTTAGGGTGGTGAGGCACTGGAATGGGTTGCCCAATGTCATGGTTTAAGCCCAGCTGGTAACTCAGAACCATGCAACCTCTTGCTCACTGCCCCCCTTTATTCCTCCCCCTGTTCCTGAAGGGATGGGGAGGAGAATCAAAAGAATGTAACTCCCATGGGTTCAGATAAGAACAGCCCATTAACTAAGATATAACACAAAACTACTACTGCTACCACCAGTAATAATGATAAGGGAAATAACATGGGGAGAGAATACAACTGCTCACCACCCATCGACTGATACCCAGCCTGACCCTTTCAGCGATCTGGCCTTTCTAGGTAACACCCCCCCTTTTATATACTGGGCATGACGTGCTGGGGTATGGAATACCTCTTTGGCTAGTTTGGGTCAGGTGTCCTGTCTCTGCTTCCTCCCGGCTTCCCCTCCTCCCTGGCAGAGCATGAGACTCAGAAAGTCCTTGGTCAGAGTGAACATTACTGAGCAGCAACTAAAAACATTGGTTATAAGAGCGCTGTTCCCAGGCTGAAAGTCAAGACCACAGCGCTGCACCAGCTACTAAGAAGAAAAATGACTGCTACTGCTGAACCCAGGACACCCAAGGGAGTCATGAATACTCCATCCCTGGCAGTGTTCAAAGCTGGGCTGAACAGAGTCTTTAATGACATGGTTTAGTGCAAGGTGCCCTTGACCATGGCAGGGGGGCTGGAACTAGATGATCTTTAGGCTCTTTCCAACCCTAACTATTCTATGACTCTAAATATTTTAGCATGCAACATGTAACATGTCAGTCTGTGCATATGTGTCTATACATGCATACACATGAATTCTCAGTTTCATGACACAGTCTTAGTACACCTCCATTATGTTTTATTGTTAAGGAAATGGTACTGAGGTTTTTTTTGGCTACACTTAGACAACCTCCTCTTCTGTGGTCTAGGTACCTCATTCTACAACATTCACGCACATCACGCATTTACAATAGGGGTTTTAATTTCAATCTTTTTTTCTAATACAAATACTGAAAATGTAAGCTGAGAAACCTTTTAATCAAGAAGCCTGTTACCACTCTAACTTGACAATAAGGGCAAAAAGACAAGTGTTACACATTGGCAATTGTCAATGACATCAATTTGCAAATTGAATAGCAAGGTAACCTCTTTACTCCTACAGTTATGCAGTTAACTTCAAAGATGAATCATTGTTAGAAAGCTCTGATATGCTCATAACATTTCCATTTTTTTTTTTGTTTTTTTTTCTAGTGTGAAGACAGTTTTTGCTTCCCCATATGAAGAGTTGTGTCACAGAAGAATCAGACATCTGACGTGAACTAAAGGATAACTTTCAAGATATCAAATGGGTTAATTAGTACTTATGTTTGATTCTCTTCATTTAACTGATCATTTCTCCAGTTTGATCATCCCTCAGTAAATACCTGGTATCAGCTTGGACTTCCTCCTACAGTGAACTACTCCACCATGTTACTGAACAATTTGTTGTTTTTTTTTGCTTTGAGTGCTCAACAGTGGAGAAAAATGTTTTCTATCACAATATTTTCAACATAACTCTCATAGGTAACTTAAGCATCTCTTAATATTTTTTGATAAAAATACATTTAATACAGTAAATAGAGAATGTTGCACCTCAGCAGACTAACAGTTAAAGAGTAATCCACTTACAAGCTGTAGCAGTCCAACTAAAAGACCTGTTTGAAGTCCTAGATTAAGCTGATGGTGTAGAAATCTGAAACCAGTTTCTAAATTTCTCATTGCAAATTCTTATAATTTAATTTTTTATTATGCTTATATTAGAAAAAAACTGAGACGCTTTCAAAAAGAGATTCTAGATATTAATCCATCTTCATGAATTTTTGGTTTTGAAAATTTACCAATTGCCAGCAAAAACTATCAAGAAAATTACAAACTAGAAATAAACAAAGAGCTGCTTCCATTGGTTTCCCTTCCATATACAAAAGCTATGAATTAGACTGTATTATACTTCAAAAGAATTTGATCACTGTGAAGTTAGATTGTGCTTAACATAAGAACAAGAGAGGGTGTTAGGAATAAATATACAACAAATAAGTTTGACATTAACCATTAAGAATAATTGATCTGAACAAAAACTTTGTTGTTAAGCCTTCAAGAAAACAAATTATAACCTTTCCATTTTTTTTTCCTCTGAACATTCACAAATGTACAATTCAGATATTACTATCAGAAACCCCTTTATCTGTAACTTGATTTCTGTATGCAGTGTCATTAAATAAGCACTGTGCATAGATAATTTTGACAAGTACCTTCATCATACAAGTAAAGTTCTGACTTTTACCATCTTCCTATTATCTTTCAGTTCTTTCAGTCAAAAGTTTAAAACTACATAGCAGAGGCATTTTTCTCTGACTCCCTGTTCAGTTAATTGGCTATGCTACTTTCTTTTTAGCATTTGATTCAAAAGCATAAAAAGCTTTGTTTCATGATATAATATGATACATTAAAAGGCACAAAAATCCATATTTCTGAATACTGTCTAATGACATTTTCTCTCTCAGTCTTTTAAAATGTATGAAGAAGACAAAGCTGCTGCTGTCTCCATAGAGACACCATGACAGTATCATGAGAAAATGTTTTTATTTCAGTACCTAAAGGATTTGTCTCCTGAACAAAATCACTCAATAAGGAAAGTGCCAGGAATAGAAAAGTCATTCATTGCAGTGTGTGTCTCATTGTGTTTTGCATTGGCTTGGTCTGTGATAAGTGATTTAACACAGTGTTTAGAAATGTTGGAAAAATAGACTTTTTCAGGTTTGCTTACCTTGCCAGACTCAGGACTTATTTAACAGTCTGGCTTAAATGACACGAAAGAGCAGCATATTTCTCTCAATATAGGAAAATTAATACTTTGTTTAACCCTGGAATTAAACTAGGTTAAAAAGAGAAAGCTGTTTATTTGAGGAGACATTCTATCTGATGAGACTGATAATTATCAAAAGTGGTTTTTTTGTTTTATTTAGAAATTAGAACTGGAAATATGTGATGACTGTTTGCAAGATTACCAGTCTAAACTGGTGTTTATGTGTCAAGGCTATCCACAAGTTAATATGTCAGAGTTGCAATTTCAAGCTCTGAAAGAGGTAATAAAGAGTCTTGTATTTCACTACTTTAAATACACAAATATTTAGAGGAAGTTCATCATGTCTAGATGTCTACTCTAGTAAACATTTACAATTCCCTTTCAAAGTACAGTTATATAACATGTATACAGTGGAGTTTTACAGTACATATTAAACAAGTCAATTCAATATGTGAATGGAAAAGAAGACCAAAACAACAAGTATTCCCCCTCCAGCCAATTTAGGCATCTTAAACCAAAACTGATTTAGTAAGAATATATGTGATATGGAAATTTTTAAAATCTTATGATGTTGTAATTATGCATTTTTTTAAGTGTGCAAAATGAATTTTAACACACTGGATGAATTTTGTTGAGATATCTCTTCATTGTTGGACGGAATTTCAAGTAAAAATGCATTTCAGACTGGTATTTCTTTAGTTATAAAGTTATCAAGCAACAATGCCACCTCAATGATGGTAGCTCTCTGTTTTTTAAATTAAATATACAGTGGTCTTGAAAGAGGATATTAACTTTAATTCTACTGTTCCCACTGAGGCTGCATATTACCCTTTTCCTTCCCATTCCATCTCCTGGGTAGGAACAGATTCCCAGAAGCCTCTTGCTAGAAAAAAAAACAATCCATACATGTTCATCAGTTTAGAAACACTTTAATGACTTCCTTACATTAAATTCCACTCCCATTTAAAATACTTGTCATGGTTTAAACCCTAGCCAGACAGCTTGTTCACTCACTCCCAGTGAGTGGTCCTGGGCTGAGAGCAATCATGGCCCGCCCCCCCCCCCCCCCCCCCCCCCCGGGTAAGAAACAAGGCCAAGAAACAAGTCCCACCCTGAAGCCCGTGTCCTTCTGGGTAACTCCCAGTTCCCCCCCACCCCTGGCATGACGTGCTGTGGTATGGAATACCTCTTTGGCTAGCCTGGGTCAGGCGCCCCATCTCTGCTTCCTCACAGCTTCCCCTCCTCCCTGGCAGAGCATGAGCCTCACAAAGTCCTTGGTCAGGGTAAACATCACCTAGCAACAACTGAAAACATCGGCTTCACCAACACTGTTCCCAGGCTGGAAGTCAAAACACAGCACTGCACCAGCTACCAAGAAGGAGAAAAATGACCGCTACTGCTGAACCCAGGACAATACTATAAAATAAATCAAGTTTGATCAAGATAACTCAACTAGAAGCTCAAAGAAAAAATTCCTCTCCCCATTTTTTAAGTTGTTTTACAATAAAGATCCTTTGCAACACTTACAAAAAATTAAACCACAGCACTGAGTGTCCAAAATGGATTTCCAGTAACCCTGGAGTACTTGTTAAGTCTTGCGAAAACAAAGAGTGGTGTTCCTTGTCACTGTATTATGATAACACTGGTAGACCCTACTAATTGCAGTACAATTTTAAGTAGTCCCATTTATTTTATTAGGCTTTGTAATTTGATGTGAGATGGCAGTAGAAGAAATATTTAGGTTTGAAGCATTGGGTGGAAACTGCAATTTCTCTGGGGGAAAGGAAGAAACAAATAAAATATGGTCTTGCTTTTCATGGTATCATTTAAAGAGTTAACTACAGAATTCTTCAGGTGGCTGAGCAGTAGAATAACACTGCTATCAGATTGATTCAGACCTGCTTGTGCAAATTATAGTAAATTAACAATCCTACATTTTTTGTGTTCCAAACCAAGTGCTTGAATTCTGAAATTTCCAAGGGACTCTATAAAGTGAGTTTGGTAAGAGTGGTGGGAGTGGACAAGAACAAAAATAAGCTATGAGGACATACTAGTACACTTAAAAGAGGAAAAAAGAACCAAAACAGATTGGGCAGGAACACAATAAATAATTACAAATTAAATTATAAATTAAATTATAAATTATATTAATAGTTAATTACAAATGAAATTAATAGTTAAATTATAAATTTAGCTTCATATCATTGCATTCATCTAATCCTTTAATCATATAGCAAGTTAAAAGGTAAATGGGTGAAACAAAGGTGCTAATAATTGACTGAAAAAACACTGTGACAGTTCCATGTTTATCTTAGGTAGAGAAAAGATTGCAGAACTTTTAAAGAACTACTCAAGAGGAAATGAGTGGTTTGTTTATGCTTACCTTTAGCGTGCTGCAATCTGAAACAAAGGAGAACACCTCAATAAATCAAGACTGAACTTGTTATAATGGCAGAAAGAAGATTAATTGACCTTGTATTTTACTTAATTTAAAAAGAGAAAAAAAACTTAGGGCTTTTTTTTTTTTTTTTTATAAACCCACCAGAGCAGTGGATATTAACATACAAATAAAAAACTTAATTCTGTATTTCTTTCCAAAAGTTGCTCATCAGAGCAGAAACTCAGATTCTCTTCTTATTTCTCGTTAGTAAACTTTCTGGATACTAACAGCCAGAAAGGAGAGAAACTGAGTTTCCAAAAATATCCAAAAAATATTATGCGAGATATGCAGAGTTTACTCTTATCTACAAATAAATGCAGAGCTGTGGGGTACAGTTTGGACCCAGAAGATCCAAGAGACCTCAAAGCTTTTTATGGCAATGCTAATGGCTGTTTTATAAATGATGTTCCAGATTGGAAAATGAGCTGCAGCAGCCTCATCTCCATTGGGCCAGTGTATTTAGCCCCTCCTAATATTAATTTAGGATTTGTCTCCACATCAAAGAAAACTTGTTTGCAAAATTGTTTCTTTCTGTCTTAACTGAGAAAAAGGCCATTAAAAAGGATACTATTACTTAGAATTACAAATGCTGTTGCCAAGATTCTTAAAATCTATATTCTCACATGTCATCTACAGATATTTATCCCTTCATTCACCAAAAATGGACTTTTAAGTTCACATTAAGTTCACACTGGTTAACTTCAGCAAATACACGAGTTATGCTAAAGCTGTCCAGTATGCCCTCTCGTGCAAACTATTTTCTCAAATTCTTTCATTTTATATATACCATTTTGACTCTTTCATTAGTCCTATCACACATATAACATTACAGAACACAGCTTTAAAGTGCAAGTGATGGATTTGGACAGTAACAGTATCATTTTAAGCTAAAAATAACAGGAATGTATTATTGTCATCTCCCACAGCTCTCTTTGTTACTGTCTGTTAAATGAAATGCCACCAGCAAGTTGCACTTCCAGTCTATCAGAAGAGTGTCATCTCTATCAATTTATCTCAAAGACCAAATAGGCACAGTCATTTGAAAACACAAAACAAAATGCAGTACTTCATTTCATTAAAGAGACACATTTTTTGTTTGAGAGAGACACTTAGAAATGAAACTATTTTATTTTCTCACAAAAAAGCTCAGCTCCTGGGCTTCTTTGTTATGACCATTTTCCATGAAATTTTCAAGTCAGTGACAGAGTATTTAATGTTAATTTTTTATTTCATATTGAAAACTTCAAAACTGATTTGTCTATTCAGGGACTTACCTTCAAGGACTGACACTTTTTGCCTTCGTTTTCTATATTCTTTTGTCTGCATATCTTTAATTTAAAAATACCTTTGATTTATCCCGTGTTGAGGAAATCTGCAATTCTGAAGTGATGGAACCACGGAAAATTATATAATGTAGTGGTATAAGACATCAATGTTATAATACCTTAGAAACATTTAGGAGATAAAACTGCTTCAGAATAGTATTGATGCTGGAAGCAAGAACACTTTGCTCCAACACTGCATCAGTTAAATGATGCATAGTTATGTTTAAAAAATACAGTCTCCAACTGTATAACATGTGTTGACATATATTCCATACTATAGAGTGAAAATATAAATCAAATTGGAGGAAAATGCCTTTAGCAGACAAGAGAACAATTTTGCATAATTCCTTAAGGAAGATGTTAGGCATTCACCAATGCAAATGCATAGGTATCTAGAGGTTTGTGATTACATTATAAAATATAGAGTAATAGGTATGAGTATTCCTTTATTCCTCACTGAAACTAAATCCAATAAAATTCAGGTTAGCATCTGTTCTAACATTCAGGGTTTTAACAAAACATCTGTCTTACAAATATTTTCACAAAGTTTCCAAGAAAGAAAGGGGCAAGGGAGGAAAGAACTATTTTCCATTACAAATTCCTACTTTCCTTTTAAGTGAATCAGATTAAGTTTGACCAGTGTTACTAGACTGGTAAATTCAGTGGCAAAGACTCAGACAGGCTTGTTGCCTACAAAGCAAATTCTTAATATGCGCCTCATGACAAAGTGTTAAAAGAGGTGTTCCAGTGGCAATGCACAACACTGTGAGGACTTGAACACTTTAATAACAGAATGCTTACATATTTTTTTAATTACTTTTTAAACAGTAATCTACTTACTTAATTATTCTTGCACCTAGATCTTACCTTGCATACCTATCATGAGCATCAGGTCATTTTGTGTTGAATAAAGGTTTCCTTTATTATGTGTACCGCTATGTCCCACCTAGCAACTTTGTTAACATTTTTTTGTAGATAGCATAACTAGTGGCCAGATTTTTAAATGAGACATATTCTGAGTAGTGCGATAGCAAAGTTCTTATACCAGTATACATAGGAATCACTGTGATTGCTTGCAGTGGGACTGAAAAATTAAAAGTAGGCAAGAAAAAATATAGCTTACAACATTAAAATATTTTTTTCAATAAAAAGAAAGGCAGTTGTCCTACCACTTTTACGAATGAGGCAGATGATTGTTTTTTTCTTTATTTTAGATGTCTTTGTTATTTTGCATTCTTTCTGTGACCTGCAAACACAGATAACTCAATAAATACAATCTTCTGCTTTATAAACTATACTTATTTGATGTACAGCTTCTTTTAAAAAATTTTACCTTTTTTGCGTGGCTTTCCCCTTTTATCCCTCTGTTTTCCCCACATTTGTTACTCTCCAAAGCACCTCGATCTCTCATTTTCCTTGCCCTTGGTTCCTCCCTTAAACATCCCAAAATCTTGTGCAATCTTGAAATGTTCTTTCCCTCTGTTCCATAATGTGTCCAGTCCTGTAGATAATGACTCCCGTCAGTCTGTCAGTCAATCAGAAGAACCTCTTCCATTAATTCTTGATGATAGGAGTTGTGCCCAGGATTTGGGAGTGATGTCCCTACTGGGGTAGACCTCCCTCCCTGAGAGGAGCCAGGATAGCATTCTTATTGATCTGACAGGTTTAATAGGGTTCCATCACCTGCCATTTCACCTCTGTGCTCCTTTGTGTGTCTGGAGATGAACCTTTGGTGGGGAGATGGCTCCTGTGAGGGGTCTGGGAGGAGCTGGAGCAGGGAGTTATTTGGGTTCCCCAACAACCACTACTCCGCTTCTATGTGTGCATGGAAACAACTTTTTTATCATATAACCTAAGACCCTTCACCAAGCTTCTTTCTGGTAATTGGTAAAAAGGCCTACGTGAATATATCTTTTTGCATACAATTTTATCCTAAAATCATCATAGAACAAATTATTCTCAGAAATAGTTTGGTTTATTAAAATTATGTGTTTGTTTTAAAGTAAGAGGAGGATTTAAGAATCTTGGTGTAGATTGTTACCTTTTGGGGCCCTTTTAAAATAATAATAGAGATTATTCTCTCTTTAAGTTTCTGTTTACTTTGAAAATATAGTTTTAGAATACAAATGTACACTATGTATGCTATTTATATGTCCTTAGTGTAAACTGCTTATGTGTTAGGTCAAGAAGTTATGCATATATAGCAATGGCTAAAGTAATAATGCTGAAATCATCACTTCATTTTTCTTCTGTAGATTAAAGTAGTTAAATGCCTCTTTTCAATGCTTGCTTTGTGCTTGTGGGAATTACAACAATGGCAAAGAAATAAAATATTAATATAACAAATATTGAGTAATCTTGCCCAGATTTTTTTCTCTAACTTTGAGTACCCATAGAGGACTATTACATATTATTTTTTTGTTATGTGTTGAGGAAAACTGTGGCTACAGTGAGAATTTTTTGAAAACACCAGATATACTACTCACAAAAGCCCTAATAGGGAAGTATTCTGTGCTTTTTTCTCAGTGGGAAATAAAGTCATCCAGGTAATTTGAATTACAGACCGATTTTTCAAGGCAGTCATAGTGTATACTGTTATGGTTGAAACCTGGAAGTATTGAGAACTTCAACAAAAATGGCAGAGCTGCACACCTAAATAAATGTAACATTTTGTCAGGAGCATGAAATGGTTCTCACACACTTCATTGTGGTTCACTGAAATATAATTTCTGTTATATCTATCTGTATCTTACATGCGCTCAGCCTAGATTTACTTCTTTAACTTTAGACATCAATATTTGGAAAAAAAATATATATTATGTTCTCAAATAGTTCAAAGTTGCCAGTCAGAAGCAGAGTCATTGCCTGAAAAGAAGCGTTTGGTCCAAAAGAAATAAATCATTCTAGTAAAATGGAAAAAATCATTCTCATGCCAGCCTGAGGATTTCTGTGAAGAAAAACTGTCCAGTACCTATAATGAGACTGAAGCTCAGTTGCTTTAGATAACCAGATGGGAGATTTGAACTGCAGAGTACTATTCTGCTATAAGTGTAACTTACTGAGTTGGGATTTGAGTATTGCTATTAGAAATTCTGTCACTCTTATATTTGGGCTGTATTATAGGTGTCCAAAAAAACCCAAAATGATACATTTTGAGTAGAAGAACAAAATGTTCACTGAACCGACATAGTTTTTGTTTTCCTTCCAAGAATCTGTTTATCCCTAAAAACCTGTTGTTTTGTATTTTTTTATGATGACTCAGTCTATCTCCCAAGAACATTTCTATAGCGCTGGTCTATATGAATTTTCAAATATAGAAACATGGGAGTAAATCCAAGATGTTCAATTTAAGATTTTTTATTTATTTATTTTTTTTTAAGTTGGGTGCGCTTAACACCATACGTAATTTCTGGAATATATCTATAAATAGCACAGTAGAAAAAAACGTCTATTAATCCACAGATTTCCTCATTTCATCAGCAACTAGTAACATTCAATTGAACTGCTAGTACACTTTTCCAAACCATTTTCAGAATATTCTTATTTATCCAAAAGAGTCTGAAGACAGGAGGGGGAAGTATGGTCAGCAGAGAAAGCATACAAGCACATTTCTGTAAGAATTCAACCCAAATTAAAAATTAACCAATAACCTCCTAACACTGCAGACTTTCTAGAGAGGGGAAAACCTCAACACTCAAGTATTTCTTGTGGTTGTATAGTAATTTAATATGGCAACGCTATGGATCCAAACCACCAAGCTTCTGACCTTTAAATACCGGAATTCAGTTCTGTTCCAAGACTGTTCTGCATGTGTATGCGTGAGAGTGAGATTGTGTCCATGTACAGAGAGAAAGAAATCTGACATGATATGTGTTAAAAAGTTGCTCTTTAGGTACTTCAGATGCTAGGAAATATGAATGCTGTGACTGTTTTTAGAAGTTAGTAAAACCTCAATATTTTGGGGATTTGTTTTTTGTAGGTTTGGGGTTTTTTGATTGTTCATTTTTGTGGGTTTTTTTTTTGTGGTTTTGTTTGGTTGTTGGGGATTTTTTCATATCCTTTTTTTTCATATCACTACTGTTCAATTAGACTCCATCTTGGATGAGGAGGCAATATACATGGTTAATCAGCCACTCCTGGATTAACGTGCAGGGGAGGAGTTAGAAGCTATCATTGTGTCAAGTGATACTTGACAAACAGGTATTCCTACAATAGGAAGAGGGGATGGTCTTGATATTATATATTTCAGTCACTCCATTATCTCTCCAACTGAGATAAATAATAAGGTCAGTAAATCAGCCTATCACCAGCCAAAGACTGTTCACCAGCCAAAGAACAGGATTCTGCAGTTTTCTTTCTCCTGTCTTTACTACAGGGAATGTCCTACCTGTATGAATTTAAGATACATTTTAAAAGCCCATTTTTAAGGGTAATTCCACCATCTTTTTTAAAAAAAAACCCTCATTCTAAAGCACAACGTTAACTTCTTCACTATGTTAAAAGAAACAAACACCCAAGAGTTATGCTTCCAAAACTGACAAAAAGACCCCAAACTTCTCAGGGCTTTCCAGTGTACACAAAAGTACTTTTAGAAATACATTAGAAGTCAGATTTGTACCATGCAAATAATCGATGAATGAATCATTAAACTAGATGTTTATTCCAGAGTACATTGTGTTTACTCTTCAGCATACATACTGAAAGCAGAAAAAGTATTACTGGTTTGAATGAAGCTGAGTAAAGAATTTCATTCAGCATGAATGAAGAGGACAGAAGCCATAATTACACAAGGTCAGATTTTGCCATACTTAGTGAGTAATTTTAGTAGCGAGTTATCCTTATTCAAGACAAATTACTTTTAAAAAGGAAAGGTTGTAAATATTAGCCATAAAGCTAGTTCTTTAAAATACAGCCTTTGCTACCAGAATAACAGAATTCATCTCAGGTTATGAATATTAAATTTATTCAGGTAGATTTATGTACCCATTCTCCTGATTTTTTAGATTAAGAATGCACATACTTTTGTATGTTTAGATGTGTGGTTATCCAGACTAAATGGATAAACACACATGACAGCTGTGCTATCACTACATAAACTCAGAAGAAGAAAATTCCTAGGATGGGCACAGACAATAAGGAGGGATAGAAACAGGCAATAAGCAAGATAAGATATACCAACACAGAAAGATATATTTTCCAAAATGTTTCTGGCATTGGTTAAATTACAGGAATTATAATTTTTAAGCATTACATTTTCAGCTATGAATGGAATTTTTTTTCAGCGACAGAATTTCCTTTGTTTCCTGCTTGTATGCAAAAATGTTAATTCAAACTTAGGTTTTTGCTGGAAAACTGTTAGTAAATGCATGATTGACTTTCACTATTGAAAGCTAAACCTGGACAGCCAGCTATTTGACTTGAAATTTTAGGACAAGAAGTAGATATTGGAGAGAGAAACCTGCTTCTTTTTTTTTTTTTTTTACAATAAAAAGAGGATTGCAAAGCACTTCACTCAAAACTTAGGCTGTTTTGGTTTGGTTTATTTGTTGTTATTCTGTTTTGTTTTTTTAATTGACTGATAAAACTTTCTTTGCAACATAAATTTGCAATTTAGCCATTACAAATAAGCATTATGTAAACATTTAAATAAGAATATATCAAAATTTTCTGTGCGGTACTGCCTCAACTCATAGAAAAGGTAATAAAGCAAGAAGACATTGAATGCCTTGGGAGCACTAATTGTATATTATATATCTTAAAGCATACAAATCTGTGATAACTTCTAGGTATATCATACTCTTCCCATAAAGTAAGAGCTAAGTCAGTCAGTTCTGCTAAAAGAATGTAAATGATATTCGTTCAGGTCACTGAAATTGAAGCCTAAAGTGTAAAGGCTTTCTTCAAATAGTGATAATGATAAAGCTAATAGAAGCAATGAGGACTTCCACACTCAGCTATTGGATCATGCCAATTTTACTCAATGACTAGGCAGTAAAACAGACAACAAAATTTCACATATGTGCCACAGATGAATTGTGTGCTGACCATAGCGACTCATAACCTGAGATTGTGTGGCTTGTTAGTCATTTGTTGTAAAAATGTCCCAACACAGCCAACAAAACCCAGGAAAGATACACATGCTAGTACCTCGATTTTGTGCACAGTTCAGGTTGACATCACAAAAAAGATGAAGTAGAACTAGCAGATAGAGTAGAAATTAAGAAAAGGTCTATGAGAAATATCAAATATATGAAATTGCTTCTGCTTTAAGAAAAACAAAATAGACTGCAACCATTCAGGTTGCAAAAAGTGATAACTGAATAAATAAGACAGATGCTTACTTATTCATAAACAGCATAAAAGTGAACTGGGGTCAATTTTTCATCTTGTGCTAGGAGGCCAACATTCTTTTTATGTTTTAGTGTGAAAAGAAAAATCACCTATTTTGCAAGGAAAAGCAAATTTCAGTTAAACTGAAATACAAGAGAACCTTAAAAATGGAAACTAACTTACTTTAAACTGTGAACTTAAAGTCTCCTTAAAATCAAATAGTTTTTTATCTGAAGTCATAGAATATGCAAGATGTGATAAATGTAACCATATATTTTCATTATATTTATGAATCTTAGTATTGCATTGGGAATTTAATTACAATAAATCATAAAAAGGAATAAAAAGCAGAACTTTTCATATATTTATCAACACTAAAAGCACATTGATTAACTATAAATAAGATGTATCTTTACTAAGTTCCATGATTTTATTGTCTTTTCATTGAAATCAACTTCCCTTCTATTTTATATCATGATGTTTTCCCATATTGAACTTGCCATTAAAGTTGGATATGAATGTGAGAAAAAGCGCTTTGAAAATTTATCATTAAGATGTAAAACACTGGTTTTTTTTAAGATGGTATTTTCAGACCACATTAAATAGATCACCTTGGAAAGTACTCCTTAGGCTATTGCCGTTATCAGCCACTGACATGAAATAGTTGTGTGAGAAAAAGCTTATTTATTTTTTTTAGATTTTCAGTAATACAGGTCTTTATTTCAAAAGGGAAACAAACAGGCTTCTAAGAAAACTGTTGAAAACAGCTGCTATTCAGCATTTTCTAATAGACTTGAAGCAGTTTGGAATATTCACAATGCAGACTTAGTTTTCAACTTATAAAAAAATAAGACTTTGTTATTAAAAAGTTAAGGTTGTCTATAAGCTCTATGGCTGCAGTGATCCCTATTTGGTGTCTCTGAAACAGCAGATTATTCAGTAATTTTAGTGAAGGACAAAAAAAAACAAACCCACTTTTTTTGTAATTCAAGTAGCAAAGAAATTGTCTGGAGGCAAAAAACTTTCCAAAATAGATTTGATCAAAATATAGGGGCTAAAAGCAAAGCTAGAAAACAACTATTTCCAGGTTTCATTAAATCTCTTTTAAGGTATTATTTTTCGTTTCAAGATATCTTCATTTTTCCAGATTTTTAGAAAATACTGTGGTCCACAAGCTACTGCCAGCTATTCTGGAACTTTAATTTTCATGGACAAAATATTACTTTTCACAGCTTTTCCCATATTAAAGAAGTTAAATTATGCAGTGAAAAAAATGAAAAATCAAAAAAATAGTAAGTGGCATCATAGGAAAAAGTTCTCCTAATTTTGGCTTATTCTCATCATATTATTCACCAGTTCAGAAAAGATGAAAGGAGAAATATTTGGAATATTTTTTTGTTTGTTTGTTTGTTGTTTTTTTTTTGTTTTTTTTTAAGAGCTTACACATTGAGGAAAAAAAAACCCAGACCTTTATTGAAGAAGTTTATTTTAAGAAATACATTTTTGTAACGTTATAAAATCTGACAGGCGAAAACTGTAATATCTTCTATTCATTAACTCTGATAAGCAGGTAGAGAAGTAGTTTAAAACAGTCAGAATGACTGAAGATATATATTTAATATGCATATTATTCATTATCATCTCATTAACTTATATTTATAGTTCTATACTCACCTATAGTCACATTTATTAAATACAAACATATATACATATTTATGTATATCTATGTGTGTGTTTGTAGGCATGCATCTGCCCTTAACAGCTTGAAGCTTTCTACTACTCTTCTACAAGACTTGGAAAAAAGATAACCTTTCACTTTTCTGAATAAAGGAGTTAAGGAAATACAGGACAGTTTCAGGTTTCACTGAAGTTCTACATGTGAGGGGATAAAAATGTCAGATTTCCAGAGATCCCGACACTTGGTGTCTGGTCACCCCAATAGCTCCCACAGATATGTAGTGTGATGACAGACAGGTCCAGTGCTAAATAGAAAATAGGAAAATATTAAATTTGGACAGACAATCCACCAATGGAGATACAGATGATATAACAGAAGACATTCAGACAAACCTGACCCATTATGCAGGCAGTTAGGTCTTTTGTGCTGCTCAGAAACACCTTTTAAGAATCATGGAATAGTTAGGGTTGGAAAGGACCTTAAGATCATCAAGTTCCAACCCACCCCCCTGCCATGGGCAGGGACACCTCACACTAAATCATCTCACCCAGGGCTTCCTCTAACCTGGCCTTGAACACTGCCAGGGATGGAGCATTCACAACCTCCCTGGGCAACCTGTTCCAGTGCCTCACCACCCTAACAGGAAAGAATTTCCTCCTTATATCCAATCTAAACTCCCTCTGTTTAAGTTTTAACCCGTTACCCCTTGTCCTGTTACTACAGTCTCTAATGAAGAGTCCCTCTCCAGCATCCCTATAGCCCCCGTTCCGATAATGGAAGGCTACTATGAGGTCTCCATGCAGCCTTCTCTTCTCCAGGCTGAACAACCCCAACTTTCTCAGCCTATCTTCATATGGGAGGTGCTCCAGTCCCCTGAGCATACTTGTGGCCCTCCTCTAGACTTGTTCCAACAGTTCCATGTCCTTTTTATGTTGAGGACACCAGAACTGCACACAGTACTCCAGGTGATGTCTCACAAGAGCAGAGTAGAGGGGCAGGATCACCTCCTTCGACCTGCTGGTCATGCTCCTTTTGATGCAGCCCAGGATACGGTTGGCTTTCTGGGCTGCAAGTGCACACTGAAGCCGGCTCATGTTCATTTTCTCATCAACCAACACACCCAAGTCCTTCTCTGCAGGGCTCCTCTGAATCTCTTCTCTGCCCAACCTGTAGCTATGACTGGGATTGCTCGAATCCAGGTGTAGGACCTTGCACTTGGCATGGTAAAACTTCATGAGACTGGCATCAGCCCACCTCACAAGCATGTCAAGGTCCCTCTGGATGGCATTCCTTCCCTCCAGGGTATCAACCGAACCACACAGCTTGGTGTCATTGGCAAATTTGCTGAGGGTGCACTCAATCCCACTGTCCATGTCAGTGACAAAGATGTTGAACAAGGCCGGTCCCAACACCGATCCCTGAGGGACACCACTCGTTACTGGTCTCCAGCTGGACATTGAGCCATTGACCACAACACTTTGCGTGTGGCCATCCAACCAGTTCTTATCCACTGAGTGGTCCATCTATCAAATTGATGTCTCTCCAATTTACAGACAAGGATGTCATGTGGGACAGTGTCGATCGCTTTGCACAGTTCCAGGTAGATGACATCAACTGCTCTACCCCTGTCCATCAATTCTGTAGCCCCATCATAGAACGCCACTAGATTTGTCAGGCAGGATTTCCCCTTAGTGAAGCCATGCTGGCTGCCACCAACCACTTTGTTGTTCTTCATGTGCCTTAACATGCCTTCCAGGAGAATCTACTCCATGATTTTGCCAGGCACAGAGGTGAGACTCCCCAGGTCACCCATTTTCCCCTCTTGAAAATGGGGGTTATATTTTCCTTTTTCCAGTCATTGGGAACTTCACCTGACTGCCATGATTTTTTAAATATTATGGCCAGTGATTTAGCAACTTCTTCTGCCAGCTCCTTCAGGACCTGCATATGGATTTCATTAGGTCCCATGGATTTGTGCACGTTCAGATTTTTAAGATGGTCTCGAACCGGTTCCTCTCTCTTCAATAGGATAACTCTTATTAAGAAAACTGTCCAACATCCATTCCATGAAGTGGAACACACATATTATATGGCAACAAAAATCAGTATTTTCTCTTACCCTTTAAAAAAAGTGAGCCTATATTGAATGAAGTCCTGAGCAGGAAAGCTCAGGAGATGATCTCAACTTTGCCAGCATAACATATGTATTCTATATGTAATACAGAATGCACCATGCTATTAATGAGACTGATGAAAAAGGAAAAGAAATGCAACATGCCTGCAATGCATTCCTCAGTTATAAGGAAGTGTAACATGCCAGCAATGGGTGTTTGCTATAATCCTGCAGGTCAAGAAATTGTCTCTGACTTGAAATGGAGATGGTAAAGATGATTCTTCAAGATAATCTTCCTACGAAGATAACAGCTCCTGTGTACCTGCTGTCACAGTTGCCTTTGATGGCTTACAGGGATTAACAACTTCTTGCAAAGACATAGAATGTTAAAAAAACCCACCCAAATCCAAAAAAACTCCCAACAACACAAAAAATGAATAACACCTTCCCCCCCCCCCCCCATAAAACCACAGAAAATGCAAGAAAACAAAAAAATTATTTTTATCTTTGTGTAGGGTGATGCTTTCATGGGCTATGATATCTTTCAATCAAGATGATCACTCATGGCCCAGATGGCAATGAGATACCGTCTTTGCAAGGGGCCTGCCAGCAGCATCCTCTGGTGGATCAGACAAGATTCCCCCAAACTACCTCTCTTCTGAATTCTAATAGGAAGCTAGCCCATGGTTCTTTGGAGCCATGCTAGCACATGCACAGTCCATCGCTGATCTATTCCCTTCAAATTGTACCTAAAACATCACTGAACTATAAGTAAAAGACATGGTATCTGCATTATCAGTCTGTACTGACTACTGAAGAGTCTTATCTCTGCACTATATGGTCAGTTCTGCAGCAGGAATCTGTTGTTGACCCAAGATATTGATCAACAGATTTAAGCATCTAAATAGTGCTTGTAAATTGATTCAAGCATAGAGGAACTTCCTGGGTAAAATCTGAGACTACCTGAAATTTCAGCCTGGAGAGCTCCTGCAACAGTTAGCAAATGCTTTTCTGTGAAGCCAATTAGGACTTCAGTGAGTGCTTTTACTTGGAGTCAGTCTATTATGTCAAGTGAGCCCATTGCCTCATCTATCTGAAGAACAGCTGAATTCATGAACCACCCAGGGAAATGAAGACTGTGTTGGGTGTTACGCAACAATTATAACTGTAGGACAAGATCAATTTTTATCTTTCTATCACACTTACAGCTGTAAATTTCATAAGAATGCCACAGGCTCCTGAACTGTTATAGTTTCCACAGCCCTTTCAAGCAGTTTCCAAACCCTTCTCATTTTAGGTTAGATAACAACACCCAGGACACAATACCATAAATTCAAAATTTTTGTAAAAAACTGTCTCCAAGACAAAAAAGTCTTGCATGCAGGTACCTGAAATGGAATCCAGCTCTTCATGTTACACACTGTGAAAGGTCACTTCAGTATACAACAGCTGAAACAGAGATGATGTATCAGCACAATGCTATTTTGAGCTATGTACTTCAGCTAAGCAGGGCTGCTGAGAAAAATGAAATGTTGCTAAACACATCCTGCTTGAGATGTCCTACACCTGAGCATGGAGTGAGAAGTTCTGAATGAAAATGAATGAAAATGAATGATGAATGAAAATGAAATTTTCTCTGGTTCTCATTCCTCAGAAATATGTATATCTGTATTATTAATGTATACACGCACTACATATCTCTATTATTAATGTATACACACACTAACATTTGAACATATGAGATTAGTCATAGGCAACGAAAAGTTTTCTTTCATTGAAACAAGAAAACCTACATTAAGAATAGAGTACTTTCTTTTTGTACGTACTGAATGTCAAGTTCAAAGCCTTTTCACAGTGTGGATCTTAGGCTTCACAAAGAGAAGTTTACCTTTTGAATTCTGTTAAAATGCCTCTGAAGCTTTCCTTATCCAGGTCTATTCAATACCTGCTGTATCAGATTTTCTTCATTCTAGACTTCTTTCTTCTCAGTGTCAATATGATTTCAGTTTCCTTGGGTGTAAGACGGATGATCTGGGGCAATCTCCAAATAAAAATTTCATTTCATCTCCTTTAAAAACAATATGTTGCTTTTTTGATTTTACCTTTGTTACTATCCAAAATGGATGTTTCATCATTCTATCATAAAGAGTTCTTATGAATGATAATCCTTTAATGATACTCACTCTAACAAAATTATCTCTCCTCTGAGTATACCAAAAAAGCAATACTGAAAGCATCATGTGTGTTATTAGCTTTGTTTTAGGCACAGATCCAAAACTTGGCACGATACAGATTAACTCTATCCTAGCCAGATCCAGTACAGATGTGAAAGACTTGCCACTGCATAGTTCATGTCTGAACACCTACTATCTAAATATTCAAAAGGCTAACTCAGTAATGAAAAGTTTATCTTTTTGCCTTGTTTTCTATCCATGTGGAATTAATTCTGAAAGTTTAGTGAAATCAGATCATTATTTATGAATTTTTGAATTTATTAATCCAAGAAATTATGTTAGCTAACATGAAGAAATTAATCAGTTAAAAATTCCATTTTTTGATCACTGGAACTTTCAAAGAAGATTTAAGTCCTCCTGGGAATATACAAGTAATCAGAAATCATGAACATGGTGTAATTAGTAAGTAACAAAGGTCATAGAACATAGGTCATGTACATAGTTATGAAGTTTGGAAAAATAGAGAACTCTCCTGACCTTAAAAATAAACACTCCCTCTAAACTACCTCACTATTTCTTAAACTTAGTACTCCAAAACCATATAACTTTTCTGAAGCATACTCTGCAGGTAACAAAACTGTTTTATAGAACTTCCTTGCTTTATGGTTTTGATCCCAGTCTTTGAGGATGAAAGCTGTTTTCTTCCCTCGACTGCAAACACAACTTTAAAAAAATCCGACAAACTAGCAAAAACTAACTCTGCTAATAAGATCTCCATACATAACCAGAATATATACAAGTGGTTTAAGTCCACATATCATTTTAATTTTGAACTTATTTGTTGAGGAAAGAACGACATCATTATCTCTTGGGCAAAAAAAACCCTAAAGGTATCATACAGTTTCACAGAATTTACAACGGCTCTTGGAATCAACAGGAATTAACTCAAACAACTCTTCAATATTAGACTATTTCTCTTCCATTTTTCTTACTTGACAGAACAAAAGAAAAGTTGAGATTTTGAAATTCTCGCCTTCACAAGCATTTATAAATGCTAGGTAAAATTTATATTCAATCCTAGAAACTGACACTGTATGTCCATGCCATGTGGTATTTTAAAGGTATTTATGTAAAAAAAAATTCACCAAAGTAACGGACAAGACAATTTAGATTAACTTTCTCTCTCCCATAGCCATATACTGACTTTGCTTCAGACATACTTCCAAATATAAAAGCTTTTTTAATAGTTGTCTAGATACCCTGCAATGGACTTACGCAAAAGTTTCTAGGGGCAATTGCTTACATTTCCTCAAACCATCCTGTGCTGTTTTCACAGGGCTGCCTTGTCACAGAGACCTACACAGTCTGACACTTCTCTACCCTCTCCTTCTTCCTGCTTCCCCCTCAGATTTCAGCTGCAATTTCCCCCCAGATATTTGCCCTACTGGTGCCTGTTCTTTGTAGAAATGTGGAAATGCAAATTCTATGTGTTGAATTTCAGGATATCTATTGCTCTTAAACATAAGAAGCACAAGAACTATAATTCTCATTTATGGTAGTAGACCCCTCTTAACTAATGCAATTTGTGGCACCAAAAATCCACTTTCTCTGCTGCAGGAAGGAGTATTTGTATGGTCTATTCACATTGTTTTGTGTGATTGAATTGCTACCAGTAACTATTGTCACATACTTAAATAAGGCAAAATACTAGCATTTTCTATTTCCCTACAGTCTCCCGAATTTGAGAACTTTAGTGTCCAGGCAGTTATGCACTTTCAATTTCTCTGTAACAAGTAAAACTTTAAAATTTTTTAAATTACTGAAGTGGCGTTGTGGAAATAATCTCGCATTGAAATTAAGACTGGAAAGCAGCTCTGCAGAGAAGGACCTTGGGATCCCCGTGAATAGCAAGTTAAACATGAGCCAGTAGTGTGTCCTGGCAGAGAAAGCTAACATCCTGGTCTGTATTAGGAATAATATTGCCAGCAGTTCAAAAGAGGCAATCTTTCTTGTCTATTCAGCACTGATAAAGCTGTATCTGGAGTAGTGTGCCCAGGGCTGGGCTGGGCTGGTTTCTGTTACAAGAAAGGACCTTACTGAAGCGAGCCCAACAAACACACACACATATGATTAAGTGGCTGGAGCATCCCCCATATGAGGATAAGGTGAGAGAGCTGGGACTCTTTAGCCTGGAGAAAAAGACGGCTCAAGGGGAACCTTATCAATGTATACGAATACTTTCTTTTGAAGAAATAAAGGTGAGGGAGACAGAATCTTCTTGGTGGTGTCCAGTGGCAAGACAAGAGGGAATGGGCACAAACTGAAACACAGGAAATTACACCTGAACAAAAGAAAACATATATACTGTGAGGGTGGTGAAAGACAGGCATGGATTTTCCATAGAAGTGGTAGAGTCTCCATCCCTGGAGATATTAAAAACCCAACTGGACACAGAACAAAGCAACCTGCTACAGCAGGCTGTTTGAGCAGGGAAGTTGACCCATACAACTCTGGCTCTACTTCCTCCCGGCCTCCCCTCCTCCCTGGCAGAGCATGAGGCTCACAAAGTCCTTGGTCAGACCAAAACATCATTGTTATCAGCTCTGTTCCCAGGCCGAAAGTCAAAACACAGCACTGCACCAGCTACCAAGAAGGAGAAAAATGACTGCTACTGCTGAACCCAGGACACCTTGACAGGACTATTCCAACCTCAACCATTCTATGAGTCTATGGTTTTTGCACTGCATCCTCCAGTGTTTTCCTTCCCTCCTCCAATCCAATACCCAAATTTAGTCCAATCTTTGATTTTCTTCAGGCTGCAGATGAATCTCACAGAACAAAACTGACAGCATGCTACAGGGAATTCTTTGATTTATACACATAGAAAGGTAAGAAACACTGTGACATGAATTTGTGTTTTCTTACAGTTTACTCTTCATAATAAATTGAATTATATTTTATGATTAGTCTTAAAGAGAAGACAGTCTAGAACAAATACCCAAAAGGATTTGATGTCCGGAGGCTGACAAGTGGTATTCTTTGAAGCAAGTGTCACTGTTTATCTGATGTCTTGCCATCTCTCAGATAAATGAATTTTGCAGCAGCCCAAGTGCACAAAGTCTGCAATTCATTCAGCCTAGTTCTTGCTCACTTGCCAGAGGCAGGGCAAGTGCTATCACCATTTAATGGGAGAAATGTCTCTTACATTGAACTGTCAAGGATGCATTGTTTTAAAATGAATAATTCCAGTGCTTTCTTTTACACATACTGCTTAAAGATGTTGTGGCATAGGAAACTTACCATCACACACAGCAGTAACTCTTTCCATACTGAAGACAGTAATAACTGGAAAAAACTATGAACATAAGCCTACCAAGTTTAACAAAACACTTGATTTTCAGGAAGAGCAGGTGGAACAACTTTTACACCTGTTCTGATCAAACAAATTAACTTGCATATTCTACACTTTGCAGGGTCTTCTTTTTTTTTTTAATGGTCATTTTAGGATAACTTTATGAAATCTGGTACTAAGTGCAGACGTGGGGAGCAGCAGGCCGTGTACATAAATAAGAGAATGTATCTTAAATAAGTGTTATGTAACATATGTGTTATTATTATTATTATTATTATTATTATTGAAGATAATCAGAACTGAGTTTAATTTGGCACACTGTGTGGCAGACCATTCATTCCCATCCCCCTCCACATCAAATCCATCTAAATCAAGACCCCCAGGAGATTTCTTAATCAACAAGTTAAGATGCTCATACAGTTTTCCCTGAGCAAGCAGTCAAATTGCCAATTAGTGTTGACAGGTATTTTGAAAACACATTCACACTGGGCAGCATTAGCACCCACTGCATCTTTCCTACTAATATCTTAGGGAAAGAACTCTCATTCTACTGCTATAATTTACGATTATTCAGTGTAAATTTTTTTGTAAAATATATACAAAAAGCAATCACAGAACTCTACTTAATACTTCAGATATTTCAGAATACTTCAGAAAAGTCTAAGCATATTGGTTGAGCAAAGGATCATTTTGCATTATTTAATTTCCTAATCACAGCTACAGTGATAATGTCATCCTTGACTCTTTAGATCAAAATAGCTATACTCTTTTTAGGAATCTCAGCTTACAGCATAGAAGTGTAGTCTGTGTTATATTCAGTGGGGTTCAGGTTATTAGTATGTTGATCCTGTTTAAGAACCTGTAGGGAGACACATTATTAATTAGAGTCACTGTTTTTTCCATTTCTCAGCTGATTTCTGTCCAAACCAAAGGATTGGGGAAGCAATTACTGGTCTGAGCATAAAGCTGAAAGTCAGAAGTTTTATTGAATGCAGTGGAAAGTGTAGTTTTATCTTAATACTTCATCATGTGCTTCACTAAGCAGAGGAAGTGTACGCATTTTTACACAAAATTTCAAGATGTTTCTAGATTAGAAGTCGGAGCAACATAGATCATAGAATCATGGAACAGTTAGGGTTGGAAAGGACCTTAAGATCATCAAGTTCCAACCCACCTGCCGTGGGCAGGGACACCTCACACTAAACCATCTCACCCAAGGCTTCCTCTAACCTGGCTTTGAACACTACCAGGGATGAAGCATTCACAACCTCCCTGGGCAACCTATTCCAGTGCCTCACCACCCTAACAGGAAAGAATTTCCTTCTTATATACCACCAAAACTTCCACTGTTTAAGTTTTAACCCATTACCCCTTGTCCTATCAGTAGAGTGTCTGAGGAACAGTCCTCCCCAGCATCCCTATAGCCCCCGTTCCGATACTGGAAGGCTGCTATGAGGTCTCCACACAGCCTTCTCTTCTCCAGGCTGAACAGCCCCAACTTTCTCAGCCTGTCTTCATACGGGAGGTGCTCCAGTCCCCTGAGCATACTTGTGGCCCTCCTCTAGACTTGTTCCAACAGTTCCATGTCCTTTTTATGTTGAGGACACCAGAACTGCACACAATACTCCAGGTGAGGTAGAGGGGCAGGATCACCTCCTTCAACCTGCTGGTCACGCTCCTTTTGATGCAGCCCAGGATACGGTTGGCTTTCTGGGCTGCAAGTGCACACTGAAGGTGGCTCATGTTCAGTTTCTCATCGACCAACACCCCCAAGTCCTTCTCTGCAGGGCTCCTCTGAATCTCTTCTCTGACCAACCTGTAGCTGTGCCTGGGATTGCTCTGACCCAGCTGTAGGACCTTGCACTTGGCATGGTTAAACTTCATGAGGTTGGCATCAGCCCACCTCACAAGCATGTCAAGGTCCCTCTGGATGGCATTCCTTCCCTCCAGCATATCAACTGAACCACACAGCTTGCTGTCATCGGCAAACTTGCTGAGGGTGCACTCAGTCCCACTGTCCATGTCAGCGACAAAGATGTTGAACAAGACCGGTCCCTACACCGATCCCTGAGAGACACCACTCATTACTGGTCACCAGACATTGCGCCATTGACCCCAACTCTTTGTGTATGGCCATCCAGCCAGTTCTTTATCTACCAAGTGGTCCGTCTATCAAACTGATGTCGCTCCAATTTAGAGACAAGGATGTCGTGTGGGACAGAGTCAAAGGCACAGACATCAACTGCCCTGTCCATCAGTTCTGTAGCCCCATCATAGAAGGCCACCAAATTGGTCAGGCAGGATTTCCCCTTAGTGAAGCCATGCTGGCTGTCACCAAGCACCTTGTTGTTTTGCATGTGCCTTAGCATGCCTTCCAGGAGATTTTGCCAGGCACAGAGGTGAGAGTGACTGGTCTGTAATTCCCAGGGTCATCCATTTTCCCCTTCTTGAAAATGGGGGTTATATTTCCCTTTTTCCAGTCATCGGGAACTTCCTCTGACTGCCATGATTTTTCAAATATGATGAACAGTGGCTTAGTAACTTCATTTACCAGCTCCTTCAGGACCTGCATATGAATTTCATCAGGTCCCACGGACTTGTGCACATTCAGATTTTTAAGATGGTCTCCAACCAGTTCCTCTCCTACAGTGGGCCCAATGTCTTCATTCTCACAGTCCCTGTGTCTGCCTTCCAAAACTTGGGTGGTTTGGTCAGAGCCTTTGCCAGTGAAGACTGAAGCAAAGAAGTCATTCAGAACTTCAGCCTTCTCCAGATCCAGAGTAGCCAGTTCTCCTGATAGCTTCCGGAGGGGGCCTACGCTGTCCCTAATCTGTCTTTTATTTGCCACGTACCTATAGAATCCCTTCTTGTTATCCTTAACATCCCTAGCCAAGTTTAATTCTTACTGGGCCTTAGCTTTCCTAACGTGGTCCCTAGCTTTATGGACAACATCCCTGTATTCTTCCCATGCCACCTGTCCTTGCTTTCACTTATTATAAGCCTCTTTTTTCATTTGAATTTTCCTCAGCAGCTCCTTATCCATCCCTGGAGGTCTCCTGGCCCTCCTGCTGCACTTCCTTCTAGCTGGGATGCAACACTCCTGAGCTTGTAGCAGGTGATCCTTGAATATCAACCAACAGTTTTGGGCCCCCCCTGCCCTCTAGGGCTGTATCCCATGGAACCTTACTAAGCAGGTTCCTGAAGAGGCCAAAGTCTGCTCTTTTGAAGTCCAGGGCAGTGAGCTTGCTGCACGCTCTTCTCACTGTCATGAGGATCTCAAATTCAAGCATCTCGTGATCGCTGCATCCAAGACTGCCCTGGAGAGTCACATTTCCAACAAGCCCTTCCCTGTTGGTGAGCACAAGGTCAAGCATGGCACCTCTCCTTGTCAGCTCCTCTATTACTTGCAGGAGGAAGCTGTCTTCCACACAATAGAGGAATCTCTTGGATTGCTTGTGCCGGCCGTACTGTCCTTCCAACAGAGAACAGGGTGGTTGAAGTCACCCATGAGAAGAAGGGCCTATGAGAATGAGGCTGATCCTACCTGCCTGTAGAGTGCTTCATCTACAGAGTCCTCTTGATCAGGTGGTCTGTAGCAGATCCCCACAGAAATGTGCCCCAGTGCTGTTCTCCCTTTAACCCTGACCCACAAACTCTCTGTTGACTGCTCACCTGTCCCCAGAGTTCCATACTCTCCAGGCTATCCCTATCATTAAGGGCAACTCCCCCTCCCCGCCTGCCAGGCCTATCTTTTCTAAAGAACCTGTAACCTTCTATTCCAACACTCCACTCATAGGAGCCATCCCACCATGTTTCTCTTATGCCTATTATATCATACTCCCATAGACATACACACATCTCTAATTTCTCTTGTTTGTTCCCCTATGCTACGGGCATTTGTATAGAGGCATCTGAGCCAAGCTCCAGATGAAGCTGGCGCGGCTACAGACATGAGTAACAGCAGTGGAAGCATGTCCTAACTTCAGTACTATTATATAAAAGCGAATGACAGAAATATGACTCTTGCTTTTTATATACTAGATTTATGTGTAAAATGTGCTTGACATCACATATGTATACCAATTTCAGTATTTCCTTACTCCTACTTTGGCAAGTTGTAATGCAGTCCATATTAAAATTAAAGTAACTTTAACAGAAGCAACTTCAGTTCACTGACTAGATTTTTCAGCTACCAGTATCTCCAAGTATTCTGCAAGGCTGCTCTCCATCCAGTCATCCCCTGACTGTATTGATACTGGTTATTGCCCTGACCCAGGTGCAGGAACTTATGCTTGGCCTTGTTGAAGTGCACAAGGTTCACAAGTGTGTATTCATCAAGCCTTTCAAGTTTGTTCTGAATGGCATTCGTCCCTCTAGCATGTCAGTTGCATCACTCACCTTAGTGGCATGTCCAAACTTGCTGAATTTGTCCTCAGTCCCACTGTCTAGGACATTAACAAGAAAAGTTCTGACCTGTATACTGAAAGCGCGGTAAATTGAAAGAAACTTCTTAGAAAAGGAATCAGTTTGGGAAGCTGAGTAGAAAAGCAGCCCTTTTTTTGTCATATGTCTGAACAATTCATGCTAACGGAATGTGTCAGCAAGAGAAAGGGGTTAAATTATCTCAACAAAAGCTTTTTTGTTGGTGACGAAAAGGCTAACAAAGAAAAGTAAAGAAGTAAATTTTAAAATTATACTACAAATAGATTTTTTTTCCCCTCCCTAACATAGCTCTCAGGATAAATTTTAGTAGAAAAAAAGGCAGTTATACTCTCTGAATTCATATTTGTATGATAACCAAATGCAAAATGAAATTTTTCTCTTGAATAAAAATAAAGATTGTATTGTTAATGGAATTTTCTTTAGGTATTTAAGCTAATGACTAGTGAAGAGTTGCCTGAAGCATTTCAAAATTGTTTGCTGTAAAAGAGAAACTGACTTGTTAATTTTAACTTTGCATTGTCAGACTTAGAGAGCTTTTGATGTGGCACATGACCTAGAACTTAAAAAGTTGAAAAAAGTATTTAGATATTCTTGTACTTTCTTATCTTAAATTCAATGTTTTTTAAACAAGGACAACTAATTTGGGGTTGCTTGACTATCTTTCCCTGAAGCTTACAAAAGGTCCGCATGCAACCTAAATGTAGGTTCTGTCAGTACTCTTACGCAACCCATTCCTACACAAATGCTCTGCCTTCCCTGGAATGAAACCAAGAAACTGCCTGTTAGTCGTATGCCTTTTCTAAACCTACTAGTTTTATGTTCCTATATTCAAATGAGATCCTGGCTTGACAGAAAGAATAAGTTCAGGTAATACTCAGGCATGAAAACTTCTTCACTTCCATCCAAATATACTCATTATCTGGAGCAGAAAAAGAATTACAACATGTTTTCTTTAGCTCTCCACAAACTTCAATGAATATTAAGTGTATTATCATGAATATTAAAAGAACTTAAAATATACATCTTTATATACCCTGAAATGAACAGAAGCACCTATATCCAGCAGCATGGGAGGACACTAGGACTTAGAAGATGTATTTGAAGTTTCTAAAAAGTTGGTAAATTTAATCTGGCATGTTTATTCAGACTAAAATATTCTGCACTATTTTATTGTGTATCTGTAAATTACACCAAATTAGGCCTAGTAAGAATTTCTAAAGTCACCAGTATTATAGAAAACCTTAAGGGCTACATAACAGATAAACAGCTAGTACAAGATTTAGAATTAACTGAGCTCCTCAGTTTCAAAGCTGCTTCCTAAAGAGCTCTTACCAAGTGCTGCTTAAATCTAGAAACACTTGGGCACTTCCCCATTATTGTATACTTCCTGTGGGTTGTGATGTCCGGATTGATGTGAAAGCAAAGAAATTAGCTTCCTGAGGATGAAAGAGGAGAAGACACTGTGTTCTTGTGTGGAAATGAGCTTGCTAAAAGAGTAGTGCACATACAGTAACAAAGGATCTCCTTTATCTCTCTAGTTTGTGATTTTGAAGTATATGAAATATACATAGCACAGTAGCTATGAGAGAGGATTTACTGAGCTATCTCCAGGCTGAGACAGGCATGTGTCATCTTGGGCTGAAGAGTAAAGGGAGTGCATAAATATTCTTCTCATTGTTCATTAAGAAGATATACTGTCCTCCTTCTGTGTGATTTTGTGCTCTTAAACATCTACTATATGCATAGCCTGCACAATCAATAGGGCACACAGATGTGTGCAAGCCTACTACAGGATATTCTGGTGAAATCCTTAGCAATTAAAACCCAATGCAACTGATTATAACTCATAAAAACATTATTTTTTCTGTTAATCACAGTATCTAGAATTCATACCTATAAGACTGTAAAAGCCCAGTGGTTGAAACACTTTGCGAGCTGAGAAAATGAAATGGTTCTGGTGTCAGCCAAATCAGATGAGATTCACTCAAGATAGATAGTTTTATGTTCTGGTCTCTGTTCTAGGTTTCTTTTATGTGCCTAATGTCAGATAGAAGGGTATAAATTCCTAGGAACAGAAAGAAAAGGCAAAATCTCTTTCCCATCTGAGTATCCAAAGCTCCAGTTCTCATTCAGTAAGTTTTGAATTTTTTACTAATTATGAACTGAGCAACAATGCCATAAAAAAAAGGCATTTTGCAAAGCTTTTGCAAAAAAATAAAAAAAAAAAAAGTTGCATGTTAAAATCACCTCAAAGCAGAGGTACTTGTGTCATTTAATTTCCTTCAAGTTTTGACAGCCGTACTTTCATTTTACTGTAGATATCTGAAATCATTCTTTATAAATAGAACAACTGGAAAATTTTCAGCAACCCATAATTACATTTCCCAGTGGCTAGCTGTAGCCACCTTTCTCGGTAATCTAGTGTTTGGTTTAGATGCCTTTCTGAAATGAAGAATGAATCACAAGTAAGTGTAAGTCACAAGAAAAGCTGATACTACTCCCAGCTAATCTCTAAACCATCATTCTTTCTCCATGGACTGCTCTTGTGGACAGAAGCAATTGTGGAGCCGCATGCACACTTGCTGATAAACTTAGCCTGTAGCTAAATTGCCTATCTCTTTTAAGGTAACCTAAAAATCTTTTACAGTTTATTTTCATAGCCAGAGAGGTAAAGCAAATGGAAAGCAGTGATTAGTATGCAGCTTGGCTATCTATTTAACCTCTGAAAGAAGCAACCTAAAGACAGGCTGGGTTGGCAGCTCAGGACATTAGCTGCTTCAGTTGTCTGATCCGGATTTGTCTTTGAGTTCTCAAAGTATTGTGTTTCTAATGCACTTCCTAGGCAGTTAGTTCACCTAGACTATAGTTCTGGTCCCCAGGCTGTGCAAGAAGTAGCTCCTGACCTCCTATCACACAGGGCATCCTGCAGCACCTGATATCCAAACAATGCCTGTTATGCCCCAAAACTGCCTGCCTGAGAAGAAACAAGGAAAAAGCTATAGTGTTTATAAATAACTGAGGAAAAGTATTAATCCACTTTGGAATTATCAGGAAATTAAATATTCTCTGATTACAGGTGCAGGTCTCTCCTGGAACACCAGTTCTTCTGGCAGTATTGAAGAGGTTGTTTATAAATGGACTCTGGTTGAATCATTTTCCCTTCCTAGATTTTTCTATTGTGCTCTGAAGAAGGTCACATAAGAGAGGACCAAAATATTTTCTGCCATAGGCTTCTTACATCTTTCAGCTGTTCTTTGTACATATATCAAGGCAAACCTTCCCAAATCATTTTCTAGGGGTATATTTATCACCAAGCCTTAAACAGTTCATATTATGCATAATTTTTATTAAACATGAAAGACTTTCAAATTAATTAGACAGCTGATTAGTTGGTAAGCCTGTTTGTCACTGCTATCACCCCAAACATTTTTCACTGCATAACTGATAAGTTAAATACCTGATTACACTGACAGTTAATTGGTTTTTAATAGAGCATCTGCAGAAAAAAAGTTGTAAGCTCTGAGGTACATGCCAATCAAAATCTAATACAGTTTTTAACTGGAGAAGATTAACACATACTACTTAATAAACTCTGAACCTGCCTTCCTCCTACCTGAGGTTTACTCAAAAAGATGAAATTCTTGGCCAAGGATATACAACGTGAATAAGATGCTTTACTTCTTTCTGTCAGCACAGTTAACTTTAGCATAATTTTACACTGGGGTAGGGTGGTTAAGACTACTCTAAGGCAGTATAGATTGTTTACTTAGTTACAACTTTAGAAAAATATCTTTGTCCAATAAGAAAGCAGGGAAACAGGGAAAATCAGCTGCTTACAACTTGAAAGAAAAGAACAAACATTTGTGCTAAAGATGTACATCTTGTTTCTGCTAAAATGAAGAAAACAATACTAAGTTGTTTTTTTTTTTTTTCAGGGAGGAACAAAATGCAGGCAGAATAACTTTATTTTCTGAGAATAAGGGGCAGCAGTCATGAGCAGGTGATTTTTTCAATAACTTGCAAAATTGTTACAGATCTGAGGCACCATTAGAAGAAAATTTTGCAATTTAGAATATTCTTAACCATAAAATTTGTGATTCTTATGTGATTGTAAGTTTATGATATCATTTTTATAAGAATTCATTCAATAAATACAGGTTTTAAAAAGCATTTTTTCTTATGCTGGGTAGCATTTCATTGAAACATGGAATATCATTCCAAGATATGATAAGGGCATTAGGGTTAAACAATTTAATATTGAGACTACAAATCCAAACCTAAAATACCCTGAAGAAAGAAGTATTGGTTTCCTTCATTCCATTTCTGGATCCACACTCCTACACACTCTCTAAATCTACTGTGTGCCTCATTCATACTTCTATCCATAGTACAAGTTTAAAAATTCTGCATGCTTATCTATATACATTCTGTTCCACTCCTGCGTTAACAGTTTTAAACTTTGAAAGGTTCTGTCTGGATCACTACTTTGCTCTTTTCTCTCTTCTTTACGTTCCAGAGTCCTACTTTTTCAGTTTCCTTACCTACTGCTGTTCATAGATTTAAAAAATTTCTTCTTACCCTGATCAGTCTTCAGAAAACTGAAATGTTTGCTATAGGCATTAGAACATCAGTACTGCTCTGCTATCTAATGCCAGTCAAAATATTCACCCTTGGTATTTTTGATGTTATCTTGTTAAAACTCTTGCCAGAAAAAATCTGTTTTCCTGAAATCTTTCACTTGAATTTAAATATCCCCAATTAGTCAAAGTTAATTAAGCCTGTAATTATTTTATATGCCTACTCTTAATTTTCAAATACACAATATTTTTAATTGTCCTAGTGATCCATTCTTCTGCTGAAAAGAAAAGAAGCATAGACTTAAGACTACACATTTTTTCACTGAAGTATTTTTTCACAGTATGGTCATCTCTTTACTAAGAAAGTTTCATCACCTTAATGCAACAGATATAACAGTGCTAAGACGCATGTTCAAATTTATTCCAGTGTTATCATAATAGTTAAAACAATACAAATCAATTACTGTAGAATCATAGAACCATATAATAGTTACGGTTGGAAAGGACTTTAAGACCACCTATTTCCAACCCCCCTAGCCATAGACAGGGACACCTCACACTAAACCATGTCACCCAAGACTCCATCCAACCTGGCCTTGAACGCTCCCAGGGATGGAGCATTCGCAGCTTCCTTGGGCAACCCATTCCAGTGCTCCACCACCCTCACAAAACTGTAATTTTAATCAGTTTTGTGGAATCTCCTGAGCTCCACTACACTACTGATATTCTTTTCAGATCAAGTTGTCTTGATTACAAAGTTAAGACCTCAATGTTTCGAAATGGCTGATAGCTTTATATTTTGATGTGCGTGGATAAAAACCTTACACCACAACAGATGTTCTCTCAGAAACCCCCTTGCGCTTTGCTAGCTAGTGGTTAACAGAATAGTCACTGTTGTTATGTAGTAGTGGCCTATAAGGGTACAAGCACAAGATGATAGAGAGGGCTTGAGAATACAGGAGATAATGGAGATCCTCAAGTGTGTAAACATCAACCACAAAAAAGAAAATCAGATTTATTTCTCCTTAGAGAAATGGAACATTGAAAGCTGGGATGATCGGTTTTAGAGCAATAGGAAAAGAACAAAACTCATGTATCCAACATGCACAAACATCATTATACAGTGAAAAAACAAAGGATGAAATCAGAGAAGTAGCTCTACCTGAAGGACAATGGTGTCCGTTCCCCACAAAAACTTTTACAGCTTGTTAATTTTTTTTTCTTTCTTGCGTTAGGTGTGGATGGCAAGCATGCAGGCACTAAGCCTAACACTAGAACATAGTGCGCACAACAGAACTGGAAGGACCTGTTCTTACCTTTTGAGATTTCCATCACCTTCGAGGAATTAGAGCCACCACTGAGAAGATGCAGAAAACCGCCACAACCCCTACAAGAAAGAGGCCAAAGGAAGAACAGAGAAAGAAAAATTTCTGCTGCATTATGTCAACGCCACTACTTAAGCATCAGCAGGCCCCTTTCCCCTTTTTGATAGAGAAAACACCACTTTTTATTTTGCCATTCACTATAGTTTTCTTTTGCAACCCAGCAATTACTTTCCATTATACAACTGGGATTTATAGATTACAACTCTAAAATGCAGTGTGGATTCTTGTTGTGTGTATATGCATGCATATTTGTGTACATCTGTGTGTGTACTGTGTGTATTTCCTGCTCTAGCCTTGCCACACAAAGTGTCTGATACTGCAGCATCAAGTCAGAGTAAACTCACATGTACCACAGCTGTCTAGTAGAATGATCAGTTGACACATAAAACTAAGATTCGCTGATCGATACTCCTACAAATTCTCCATTTGCCTCAGAGTTGGCATTTATGTAATTCTGGCCCATAATCTTTACTGGAAGAACACAGCACCTATTTTTAGATATATGAAATTCATATCTTAAAGAACACTGTAGAAAGGAAGTCAAAACCAGACAGTACCAGTTAGTTCGTAGTCAATCAATACCTAAAAAGTAGCTGATAGGACTTTTATCAGCAACATCTGAAATCCATGTATTTTCTGGAATTTACACACTTTCAGACTGCACGAAAGCATTTCTAGGACCTTGCTGACTGTAAGAGCTGGTATCTATTCCTGTTAAAATTGCTGAAATTATCCTTTTCTTCTGCATTTTATCTAGAGGAAAACAGGTTAGCTGATTCTTACTTTAGCCTCTGAACAGTTCAGAAACTATTCTGTTAAATTTGTGGAACTATGGACAAACTCAGAAACACAGCTAAGGGAACCTACAGAATCAAACACATAGGCAGCTACTGGGAGAGGTGGGAAAGTTTCTTGATTGAATAAGAGTGGGACAAGAGCATAATGGTATTTTCTGGTTCTATTTGCAGACTCAGGGACATGACTCCTATCTCAAGTCCTGCACTAGGCAGCCTAATTCTTTTTATGTGCTTAGTCATAATAATTTAGTCCTGCAGAGGATACACAAGCACTTCTCTTTATATCTCACTATGATATCCATATGGTGAAGTACCAGCACAACTCAAATCTGTTGATATAAAAAGCTTCTTTATGGTGAAGATGAACAAGGACTTGAAAGGCTTGCCAAGAGTGGCTGTGGTGTCTCCATCTTTGGTGATATTCAAAACCCAGACGGACGCAGCCCTGAGCAACCTCCTCCAGTTGACCCTACCCCAGTAAGAGCACTGGTCTAGATAATCTCCAAAGGTCCCTACCAACATTACATGTTCTGTGATTTTGTGTGTGATTATCTGGGCCTGGTTTAATATGAATCCAAATACACTGGTCCAAACAAAGAAAGCATTAGACCTAGAGCAAACAGAAGTGTCTACAGAATATCAGTAAAACCTTGGTGACTAGTGGACTTCTGATGTTTTTCCTATTTGAAACACTAAAATCTGGTTTATATAATGATATGAACTTAACCAAATAAGCCTTGTAAAAGATTTGCCATGATATTACTGAGAAGTGTCTTCACGAAGATCTCATCTTACAGTCAGAAGAGAAAGCTACAGCTGTTGAATCAGTAATTCTCAAAGAAAGAAGCTTATTCATTGACTTCGGTTCAGTGAGCAAGAATGAAACAATACATCCAACAAAACAGTGTTTGGATATCATTCTAACAAGACAGAGGCAGTGAGCTGTAAACCTCAGAAACAGCAGAGTAAACCTTTGAGAACCTACTGGCTTAAAACCAAACATAACTAATCACAACAGCTGTGCAAATAAACACAGAAGTCCTATTTTTTTTCTTTACATCATCCCAAAATCAAGAAATATGTCAAAATGAGCCATCGTAACTGAGACATGCTCACTGATATCAAACCAGCATTTTAGAATGACAGTCAGCTCCCTTATGCCAATAAGAGTAGAAAAGAAGCTGACATAAGGGCAGTTTTGTGCTTTGCTGCAGAAAGACAGATTTTAGACAATAAACCAATTACAGCTTAAAAAAACCAAAACACAGTATAAGGAGTTTTTGGAAGGTGATTTTATTTATTTTGATTTTGATTTTGTTTCTTGTTTTACCTTCCAGGATTATAAGCATCAGCCTCCCTCACCACTGGGAGCACTGCCGGCTTTATGTTTTGATCCATGATGTTCCTTTCCCCCTTAAAGTTAGAATTTCTCTCTCACGACTAACTTTTAGAAGCAGGTATCTACATTTCCCCCCCCCTTCTCTTTCTGCATAGTGAAATTTAATCTTCTGTTTGGAACAAGAGGACAAGCGGCAGAAGGAGGTGCAGGTGCCTGGCGGCAATTCAAAAGGCTCCAAACCTTCCCACCAGTAGGTGGAGCAAAATTGTCATTAATGTAGAGACAAACTTTGAACTATGTCTCTGTAGTCACCCACAAGGGGTGTTCATTGTCAGTTCTGTTTTTTTAACTGCTCAATCCAAGGAAGACAGCCTAATGCCATTTTTTTTTTTTCTTTTTAGCTCATTTTAAGAGCAAATGGGGGATTCTGTCTGTTACAGCATTTATGGGCACAGCAAACAAAAAATTGCTCTGCCACTTCCTGACCTCCAGCTCCCTTGTCTAAGTATATGGGCAGAAGGAATAGGGACATGGTTCAGCACAGCACTGCTGTGTATGTATATTCATGGACCTCTGTTTAGCTGGCTGTTTCCTTGCTTGTAGCCCTGAGGTCAGTCCAACAGATAAGCTTTTTGTCCTTTAGCTCTTCCATGTACATTGCTTCAGAACAAAGTTGTTTCATGACACATCAAAGGTAACAGGCACTCACTGAAAAAAAAACTCTCTTTTCTGTGTTGGTTTTATTTAGTAAGGGATGTGCTTGTGCTCATGCCAAAAACATGCTACCACATCATGCTTTCAAATATGCAGCCTTAAATCTGAACTACCTTGAGTGTGCTAAAATGTTGATAGATTTTTAACTCGGGCAGTACTTCAGAAGCTATTACACATAGTACCTTACACATTAAAATATCCTGAAAGCACCTTTCAACTTTGTCATGCTTCTGCATAATGGCAGTCAGCATGGGACTTGCTACACAGACAGGAATACCTACAGGAATTAACATTTAAACTGAAAACCTCACAATGAAAAACCTTGTCATCTCCTGACAGAATTATGCCTGTTGTTTCCATCATTCACAAGAAAGCACAGCTTTACATGAAATCACAGCTGAGCACCAGGATGCAAATATTCAAGACGGTCTTTGAGAAGGACATTGCAGCTAATGATCAGAGACTTGGACAAAAGTGTATTTAGAAATTTATTATCAGTTGTTAGAAACTTCCTGCCTTTAAACTCATGCACCTCTAAAGTCAAACATTTCCTCACCAACTTTGGTTCTTGTATGTCAGGATCTTTAGAAAACAATATTAGTATGGTATTTTGTGTCAATTTGGGGCCAGTTTAGAAGGTCTTAATTGAGGAAAATTTGCTACATTTAATAGTGTTTCATCAAATAGTGTTAATTTCATCTTATAACATGAAAGACATTAATTCAGTTTTGCTTCAATTGTTTGGGTCTGTTAACAAAAATATAACTTTTCATATAGCAGTATTTAGAAGCTTTCTAGCTGAAAGGAATGATACTGAGAGAAATAATTTTAATGAAAAGGTGAAAGTTAAATTATAATGCTTCTCATTAGAAGCACAACGAAGCTGGTAAAGGGTCTAGAGAAAAAATTTTGTGAAGAGCAGCTGAGGGAACTGGAGCTGTTCAGTCTAGGGAAAAAGAGGCTAAGGGGAGACCTTATTGCTCCCTATAACTACCTGAAAGGAGGATGGAACAAGGTGGATGTTCGTCTTTTCTCCAAGATAACAAATGATAGGACAAAAAGAAATGATCTCAGCTTGCACCAAGAGAGGTTTAGACTGGATACAAGGAAAGGTTTCTTCGCCTAAACAGTTGTCAAGCACTGGAACAGGCTGCCCAGAGAAGTGGTCAAGCCATCATCCCTGCAAGTGTTTAAAAGATGTGTAGATATGTATTTTAGCGTCACAGTTTAGTGGTGGACTTGGCAGTCCTAGGTTTACAGTTGAACTCAATAATCTTAAAGTTCTTTTCCAACCTAAGTGAAATTTAGTTCTTCTGGGACTAAGTATGAGCTCTGGTGAAGTACTATACCAGCAAAATGACAACCTTCAGCTTTTTTAATTTATTATTTTGAAGCAGAACAGAAGCTACCAGATTTTTAAACATGAACAAGCTGCAAAATATTTAATACATTATCTATGTTAATAACATTGTTGTGGTTTAAGCCCAGCTGGTAATTCAGAACCATGCAGCCGCTTGCTCACTCCCCCCCTTCTTCCTCCCCCTGCTCCAAGACGGATGGAGAGGAGAATCAAAAGAATGTAAATCCCATGGGCTGAGATAAGAACAGCCGAGTAACTAAGGTATAAAACAAAACTACTACTGCTACCACCAAAAATAATAATGACAAGGGAAATAACAAAGGAAGAGAATACAATTGCTCACCACCCATCGACTGATACCCAGCCCAACCAGAGCAGTGATCTGGGCCTTCCAGGTAACTCCCCCCCAGTTTATATACTGGTCATGACATGCTGTGCTATGGAATACCCCTTTGGCCAGCCTGGGTCAGGTGTCCTGTCTCTGCTTCCTCTTGGCTTCTTGTGCCCCTCCTCACTGGCCGACCATGAGACTAGAAGTCCTTGATTGGATTAACCATTACTTAGCAACAGCTAAAAACATTGGTGTGTTATCAGCGTTGTTCTCACACTAAAGTTGAAAACACAGCCCTGCACCAGCTACTAAGAAGGAGAAAAATGACTGCTACAGCTGAACCCAGGACAAGCATATAGAAAAAGTTAAAAACAGGTGCCTCTAGGCAAGGTATACAAAGGTGTATGTTCTACAGACTTTCCAAAGCACTCACTACCTGCTATTGAGATAGATTAATTTTAACTGCACTTTTAAATAGAGGCTGACAATAGCAATTTAAGAGTTTATGATTTAATACACAAAGAAAGCAAGACATGTTCAGATCAAGGTTCCTTCGCTCTTGTCATGCCTTGGTTATGTAAAATTATGCACAGAAATGGTGTCCCAAATCAGTGTTTTACTGGCACAACAAATAAAATCCCTAAGAACTTTATAAGCTCTCTCCTGTCAAGCCACATGTTTAAGATTCTGAACTTAAAAGCACAGATTTCAAAACATGGTTCTGTAAAGGTTTGTGATAGTTTCCAGAGCCATAAAAGAGGATAGTAAAGAGCCCCCAGGCACACTCAGTTGAAATAAATTGTTAATGTCAGCATTTTGACTTGCAGTGGAGGGGAATGATGCTTCCATAATTTTAATAGCAATTTCATTCTTTATTTTATTTTCCTGTTTCTATGTCTTAGAAATATACATCTTGACAGTCTATTGCTCCCACTCCACTGGCTCAAAACAGCCACTGACCATAATGCAACATCACTTACCTACATTTGAAAAAACGCTGACATTTACCTTTCCCTTGTCATAAGCAAGTAGAAAGATTTCAAGGAGTCGTCTAAATACAACTCAAACTAAAAGGAACCTTGTTTCAAGAGGTTCATAAAGGATAAAGAAAAATAAGAAATACTGATAAGTTCTCTCAGAATAGAAGTACAAAAGACATATTTCTTGCAAAGGGCTCTCAATATTTCTTTAAAACCTGACTTGCAGTATGTATCTGGAAGTACGCTATAGTAAAGGGATTCTTTTTATAAGAATTCTTTTTATACTTTCCACAGTTTTCAGAAGCTAAAATAACCAAAATTTCTCTCCAGATTTACTCATAAAAATGCAAATTGTCAATTTACTAAATAAAATACTAATAAAACAGTAAGTTAATATATCTTACTTCAGCCTTGAAGGTTAATATATTCTATTAATTTATAACTTTATTTTGTTTTGTAATTAAAACTTTTGTAATTAATTTTGTAATTAAAGAATTCAGAAACTCCAGATACCTTCTATGGCAAAATTAATAACCTTATTAATCCCTTTCATATGTGCCAAAAAATACCAGAATAATACTAAGAAGCCAGGAGAGATCAGCATCAGGAAGAGTAATTATGCCCTGAATTATAAAAGAAAAAATAGGTGCTTGCAGAAATACATGAAGGACAAGAAAGCTAGTGCAAAAAGCCTACATCAATTTATTAAGGGCAAGTCCCACTTGACTAATCTGTTTGCTTTTGTGATGAAACAATTTGATCAGAGCAGGTGATGTCATTTGCCTTGATTTTATAAAGGCTTTTGACAGAGTCTCCAATGACATTCTCCTCACTGACAACCTGATAAGATTTGAACTGGACAGATGGACCACAAGATGGGTGGATATATGGCTGAATTGTCAAGCACAGGGGGTGGTGGTGAATAGCTTAAAGTCAAACTGGCAGCTTATCAGGAGTGGAGTTCCACAGGGGCCAGTAATGAATCTGATACTGCCATGGGCTACAAAATGACAAATGAGGAGGATACATTAAGTCATCTTTTCAAAACCATCTCCTTGGACTTAATTTCTGCTCTTCCTTTTAAACAAATGTTCAGCTAAAGAACTTTTGTAGGAATAAAAGCATAATTGTGGCAATACTGAGATTATTAACATCATTTTAATATTTTCATCTTCTCCTATAACAATCTGAGCATGTATTTAATCAGAGAAATATATTTGCTTGCACTGGTGGCCTTTCCACCCCGCAATTTCGTGTTCTACAATATTGTTGGGTAAACTAATTTCTCTCTTTTTCACTTACTTACCCATTCTAAGATAAAAGGCCAATATAAAGGACCTTAAATGTTATTTTCCTTTCCCGTCTGGTAAATGTCTTAACCCCACCATATAAGACACTTTTTCATATAGTGACATAAATTTCTACTTGAATTTAAAACATATTTTTTAATTCAAATACTTCTGGATATTGAAACAGTTTCCAGATGTTAATTTTTTTTTTTTTCCGAATGCCTCTGAAAGGGCACTTGTGATTAACTGAATTTCTAAATTACGATATCATGCTCTGATGCCATAAAAGTCTCTAAACTTCATGCAAGTTACACAGGAGCCACACCTAGTCCTGAGTTGCTTAGTGAAAAGCAGAGGCACTAAAATTACTGAGCAATTAGGTATTGCCTTCTACCTTTTACCATATATACTTTCCTTCTCCCCCCCCTCCCCCCCCGTTTTTTGACAAAATACTGTTTGTCAATCTTGTTTGTTACAATTTACAAGAAAGAACTAAGAACCAAGTCTGATACAGAGAGCATTTTGGGGCTTTGTTACTTTCCCACTGCTCTTTGCCATTGTGCACAGGAGTTTTGCTACGTAAACCTCTTCCTTGAGTCCCACAGTTTCACAGCAGATTACAAAGAAACTGCTGTGCTCTATGTGCAACCACAAGAACCTCTTGCTTTACATTTAGAATTCTCAAGCTCTGTATCTTTGCCCATGAGAGAATGAGTCTGACTTAAGAGCGCAGCTCTAGGAAGGAGATATTGCCCTCTTATTAGTTAGAACTCTTTTGTGATTTGAAAAGTCTTTATTTCAGTCCCAGTTTTCACTAATTTGAACCTTTACTTCCAGTTTGAGTTCCCAGGCCACAAAGATACAGAATAAATTTATGCAAGGTTTTAATTTGCCCCAGCTGAGCTTGTTGACTTCTTCTTATATTGGGACCCCTTGTGCTGAATGCTGTACCCCAGTGGGGGGCTCACGAGAATGGAATAGAGGGGGAGAATCCCCTCCCTTGACCTGCTGGTCACCTCCTTTTGATGCAGCCCAGGATACGGTTGGCTTTCTGGGCTGCAAGCTCACACTGTCAGCTCATGTTGACCTTCTCGTCAACCCCCAAGCCCTTCTCCTCAGGTCTGCTCTCAATCCAATCTCTGCCCAGCCAGTAGCTGTGCCTGGGGTTGCCCCGACCCAGGTGTAGGACCTTGTACTCGGCTTGGTTGAACTCCATGATGTTTGCACAGCCCAGGTCTCAAGCCTGTCACGGTCCCTCTGGATAGCATCCATTATCTCCAGCGTGTCAACCGCACTACACATATTGGTGTTAGCAAACTTGCTGAGGGTGCACTCAATCCCACTAACCATGTTGCTGACAGAGATATTAAACATTTCATTACGTTCCATGTATTTCATTACATGGAAATAGATTAAGTAATCGTTACTAAATTAAGAACTGAATTGATTAAGAACGATACAAGAACTGGACAGTTTCTTAATTTTTCAGCTTCGTTTCAGATTTTCTACAGAAAAAAAAATCAGAACTTTTAAAGTAGGTTTTTTTTTCGCTTCTTTTACAATAACCTGCAGAATTATTTCTATAAGGATTTGGTTTTAGTAATCTTTTCAATGTTCTAATCTCATCAAATATTAAGAACAGAGGAAATTTGTGATACAATTCTACAAATATTGTGTCTTTTTACCAGAGTAACCTTGCACAGTTTCTTGTATGACTTTGAGAAACTGGATGTTTTTCTCCAAGTGTGAGACGTTTGCTAAGAATGGTCAATAAGCAATATCTTCCATGGGCATATCTAGAGCAGCCTAAATGATCAACCAGACTCATTGACATATAATGATCTCTATCAGGTAATCTATCATACAGGAAGGCTGCTTGACAAAATAACTAAGTCTTACAAGTCTTTTCCTGGATAAACAGATTAAACCCCACAGGATTCAGGATGACTTTCCCTTTTCCTCCCCTTCCTCTTTTTTTTTTTTTTGAGGTTTTTTTATAAAATAAGTTGATAAGTTTTTCAAGTTGTTGCCTTCCATGAAAGTTCATACATGAAAATGAGGATGTAGGACACGCACAACTGAATTTTCTAAAAAGCTATAAATCAAAACTTTAATCATACTATTATAACAACTAGAAACAAGGTAACGTTTTCTTACATCTACTAAATATTTTTCTGAAGTGTCTCAATGGCTTCTTCATCTCAGGGAAAGCTTGACAATGCCCATTGTAAACTCTTTCAGATGTGGACTGTATTGTTATGTCTGCCAGAACAGAGCCTTGATCAAGATTTCAGCTTATGTATGACAGTGTTTATTGCCTGTACTATCTGATGTGCTATGTTTTGTTAGTTCTGTTAGAAGTGTTACAATATGCAAGATAAGTTCCATTCCTCAAGAAAGGAAGGAATTTTACAGTTTGTTTTATAACTCTGTATTATCAGGCTTCACAACCATCCAAGACAGTAAGAAGCCAGACAGAAAACCAAAGCAATTCCTCATTTACATCATTGAAAAGCTAGCTTCTGCCAGCAACAAGCAACTAGGGACAGCGACAACTTCAACCATACCTGCTGTCAGCTATCATTCATACAATTGTGCTTTGATGTCATTTTATCTTTGTGCTTCCTCCCACAAAAGATCCTTTGAAGGCTTGCTCAAGTCTACTTTTACTCATGTATGCAATACATCCCATTTTTTTTCAAGCAGCTGGCTATAATCAAGGCCAGTAGTCAAAGAAATATGCTGGAGCTGCAATATTGAGATGACGTCTCATGTCTCAAGGCATGGCAATTACTTTTAAAGGAATGCTCTCAAAACATTACCTGAAATCAGATTTTTACAGTGGAATGGCCAACTGAAAAAACAGAGAAAGCTGATAAAGGTGTGATTTAGATCTTTGACTTTGTAAGGAGATTTCTACTTGTCTTATAAATGCAGAGACTTAAATTTTCCATCTCAAAGCTACATACACAGACCTGCTCACAACAGTCCCCAGGAAAAACAGACCCTGAAGTCACCACATGCAGTTTGAAATGTGCCAGAGAAACCGCTTTAAAGGCAAAATATAAGCATTTTTGCTTTCTTTTGTTTTCCCATATTTGAAGTTTTATAAAATGTGGACAATCTAAGAAAATGAGAGAATCCACATTGCTTTTTTCTTCCTCAGAGAAAGCAGTCTAACAGTACAAGTGAAAGTGCATATTGCTAGTCTATTACTGTGCAATATCTTGAAATACAGCAAAGCACTGAAATTAAACTGGATTATGAAGAACCTTCTTTTGCCTTTAAATATATTGGTGATCCTCTGACCCACAGAGGATAAACAGACAAATCTGTGAAGTTTTACACTGGATGGGCTGCCAGATGAGTAATAAATAATATCATATAAAAGTGACCAGAGCTACTTTGAACTACTGTGGTCAGAATATTTATATATTCTGATACAGTAATAGAGTAGCATGCAATCATGTAGTGAGCTGTGCATGGAACAAGAGAAAGAGAAATGTTTTTTAAGCTCAAGCTCATAAAATTGCTGGCTAATTTTATTGATGTATTGAAAATTGATGTATTGAAAATAAAATACACGTTATTATCTATATACATCTTTTCCTTTTTCAAATTATATATTTACCTCAGTAACCTTAAAAAACTGAAATCCCATTAAAATTAACTCCATTAAACTGAAACAAATGATAAACACTAAACTGAAACATGGATCATTAACAAAGGAGAGAAAAGGTTTCTGCAGATAATGTGTTTCTGTCTATCATCCAGTTAAAACACAGAAATACCATAAATACAAGTATTATACTTAATGGAATGACAAAAAAAAATCATGTGCAACTGTAAAGTAGCAGCAAACCATCTTCATCATCTCAATATCTTGTGGAAAAGTTCTTCAGTATTCAAAAACCAGCAAAGAACCAATAAAAAAAAGACCAAATAGTGATCAAACCTTTTAAGAAAAAAATGTATTTCTGCTTAGAGAGGAGAAGTGTGAGACATTGCCTAAGAATAGTCTTGTTTAGACCTTATTTAAAGTAGGAGCTGTAATATATATTTCTGCCTGCCAGCATGAAGTTCAGAATCCAGTTGCATTCAATATTCACTGTATTACTTGTATTACATAGCTAATGTATTTAAACAACTTCCATTATCATGGATTATGAAAAACACAAATAAGTATATCATACTGAGAAAGCCAGGAATGCAGGAACAGTTGTCTAACGTAACATATCCCATTAGAGGACCTTGGGGCTTTTCATTTCCCAGGAATTTTCTGCCTTTCCTGGTCCTTGATTAAGAAACCCTGCTAAACCTGCCACAGCAAATCTCAGGGAGCAAGACAAAATCACTTTCTGAATCCCTTTTGGACCTGTAGTAAGGAAAACCATAACACTGCATGTTCTGTCTCATAAACACAGTGTAGCCTCTTACATGTTTCAATTTAAACAGTCAACATCCTAAAAATCTTGGTTTCAAAAATGAGTAATGAAACTAGAAATATTAAAAATAACCAGGAGAAAGTACTACAGAAACAAGTAAACTGTATTTTAAAATGCTAATTTTTTCAAAACATAGTGCCTAACCGAAGTGATGTGAGTATAGTAATTAAGGGGTATCTAAAGACTAAAATATTTTCATGATACAAAACTAAGGTGAGAAAGAAAGTATTCATTGCTACAAGTAAAAGCAGAGGTCAAGCAGAAGCAGCTGCCAACTGTGTTTCTCTAACAGAAACACTTAGCAATATATTAAAAGAAATTAAAAGCTAAAGGAGAAATTAAAGATCCTGATATAACCCTGATTCAATTAAAATAGAATGCTATTGAGCAACATTACTAGGAGGAGGCACTTCATTTTGATATTCAGGCAAAATAGCCTAAACTGGCAACTTAAAATGTCAAGTCACACACACACTGAAATATCCAGTAAGATTTTAAATGGCTAAAAGGACTATATCATGATATGCAGACTCAACAACAGATTCAAATATAAGGCTATATGAATCTCTGACCAAACAACTTTTAACACAAGCCTTAAGAGCTAACATAAGAAAATACAAATGCAACTTTATAAAATGATGACAAACCGTTCATAGCAAATACAAATTTATTGCAGAAAGTGAGGTACGTCTCCTTCCTAACTAATTTTGCCGACTTCACTAGCTGTAATAGGAGCAAATCTGCTTCCACCTTTCTGTATCTGCTAAAGTGAATCAGCTTTCAAGTCCAGAAGATATAGAAAGTGTTTTAAATCTTAATTTCATTGAAGTTTAATTACTGCTACTGCTTAAGTTTTGAGTTCAGCTTTGTAGGAGACAAATTGCTACTTCAGTGTGTAAACTTAAGTTTTCATCACATAAATGCTTCAGCAAAAATCTGGACCCACAGAAAGAGTTTCCATTAGCTGAACTACTCAAATAGAGATGTATGCTTCTCCATGTCAACAAGATAAAGTCTTGCATCATTACTCGTGCTATATTTATCTTCACATCTCCTCATGAGGGTCCTGTAACCATGACAGGATATGTTTGAAACACTGTCACCTGCTTCATAGAAATTTCTAACCTTCTTTTGTCAGACAAGCACTGCACAGACAGTTTTCTCTCTGCTTGTGCCACAAGTATATGCTTGATTTGTTCTTATGTAAAATACTAGATGGTTTGGCTTTTTTTGTGTGCACAGTGTACATACGAAACTGTGAAAAAATAATTCTGGGAGCTGGAAAGTTTCCAACAAAATAGTCTTAAATGATTCCAGGTTTTCTTACAAATCATTAAATATACTTCAATTCCACAGGATGATTATGAGTTTGTTTGTTTTGTTGTTGGTGGTTTTTATTTATTTTTAATTTTTTTTATATATATAAACTTAGCATTCCCATACAATGTGACATTATAACCAAGGAAATGAACTTTCAGATTTATTCTTAGCACTGTTACTCTGTTGACTGAACAAGGGTATTCATGCCTTTTTCGTTTTAAGACTTAAAATCCATGTTAATGTTGCACACAAGATTTCAGGCAAGAAGCCTGCCATTTTTCTGAAACATGTATATGTATATTTTTATGTAGGGGTGTTTGTCAGCATAATGAAATGAACTATGCTTGATTTAGTAATGTGCCAACTTTAGTCTAATTTATGAGATCTAGTTACTGTAGAAAGTATTCAAAGGACCTAGTACCATGAAGCACTGGCTCCTCATCCAGGTACAGAATCAAGGGAGACAACCATTTGTCCTTGAAGTGGGTTCCTGTTCGCATTTCATATATTTCTCTACTGGAAACACAGTCATTGAAATCCAATAATAGGAACAAGTGTCATAAAAGACAGTCACAAAGTTGAAGTAAACAACTGGTAGGGTAAGGATGGCAGTGAAGAGACATCGAGAAACAAACACAGAAGAAAATCAATAACAAGCTACAATTATTGGAATGAATACCTAAAATTGCTCATTAAAGCCTTGAGGCAAGTACAGGAAGGGTTAAAAAATATTTTTCACGTATTTATCATTAAAAGAGTTGTATAGAGCTATTGGGCTGTTTGCATAAGGATATTGAGTGTGAAATAGATTACATACGTATCAACTATCATTTGAACATTGGAAAAGCAGTACATCAGTTACAAATGACTATATTTTCTTAATCATTAAAGCACACTAATTTAGGTAGCTTAAGGAATAGCCAAACACTTCCAGGAAGACAGCTGATTGCTAGAAATTACCATGCAAAGTTAATGGGAATTTACTTTCACACTTAATTCTCAGGTTACAGAAATTAAACTGACTTGAGTTTACCTAACTACTGAACTCCAGAAAGTCCAAGATAAGTCACGTCATTAGATCATATCAAACACCTGTACAGAGAAGAAAGCAAACATCTGGAAAATGACTGTGCCTTGTATTTTCATCCAGTTTCCTGAAACTAAAAGCCTGGCAATTTCACGTAGTCTTCTATGGAAAGAAAAATGGGTACTTTTGTGTTAGGCAGATTATGTAGCAAGAAAAAGAAAGAAAGAAAAAAGATGATGAAATGATTGACAGAATAGAAGTAAAGCGGCACCCAGAATTCTTAGTTAGGAAGCAAAAAGTACTCTAATAACAGTCACATGTCCAAATTTTAGCATGCTAATATTCCTTGAAACTTGAGAACAGACAACTCAGGCAGGGCATAAGAATACTAGAGAAACCTGGCCAATATTATTTAATTTATTTGAAATTCTCCTCCATTTGCAACCTGAAAACTTGATTCATCCAATGTTTGGAGCTAAAGCGCTGATACAGCAGAGACTTACAAAGTCAACCACATCAAAATTTTCATCTGGTACGTAAATGTTCGGGTCACTATGGAGTATTTGATGATCATGCTCCAATTCATTCTGGAAACTACTCTGAACACTCCTGAAGTGCAAGTTTACTTTAATTGCAGATAAATACAGTGGCATTGAAGTTCTCGGGAATTTGCTGTTGGTTCAGAAAGAGTATGCTCATATTGGGAAAAGCAGGAGAAGCTACAATTTGTATTACTCTTCACATTCAGTGTGCTTTCAAAGCATTTGTCTCTTTCAGGCTCCACTCATTTTACAAGACACAACCTGTTTCTTACATATAAGCTCTACAGCTGTGGCCCCACTTTACATTGGACTAATTTAACAGGACATAGCTGGCGGAAGAGCATTATTTTTAAATGTGAGAAACCACAACCTGATTTAGAAGCTGTAAACACCACCATCATTTACCAATGTATTTGGCAGACTGTTTTATCCCAGTCCTGCACAATCTAGAAATTGTTATATGTGGATACACACTTTAAAGCAGATCTACTTGTGAGAGACCCTGATCTGAAGGGAATGAAATAATAGCCATTGAGACTGGACTAAGAAACCTTACTGGCCATTTTCTATTTTGAAGATACATATCTAGGATGAAGGACCACAGCCTCCCTAAGATCGTGTTTTACGGTGAACTTGCCACAGGTTGCTGCAAAAGAAGTGCCCCAAAGAAGAGATATAAGGACTCCCTGAAACAATGCCTTAGCTTTGGCCATATTGACTACCATCAGTGGTCCACCTTGGCCTCCAATCGGGAGACTTGGAGACACACCATACATAATGCTGTTGTCTCCTTTGAGAACTCACGCAGAACTAGTCTCAAGGAGAAAAGACAACATAGAAAGAATCATGCCCTGCCTATACCACCCAAGGAGATCTTTCACTGCGCTTTTTGCAACCGGATTTGCCTATCTCACATTGGCCTTTTTAGTCATGAGCACGCTTGTAGTAAGCATGGGTAAAGCCCTTCCCAAATCTTCATTCGCAAAGTCAAGCCATGATGATGATGATGTTTCAAGTCCCTATTTACCTCAAAGTAAAAATGTGGTAATGAATGAAAGCTTATATAAAACTGTCTACTAATTTTACAGTAGATTTTAACAACAAGAGTAGAAGTGCAAATATTCAATATAGCAAACAGAACAAAGACTAGTTCTTGCTAGAGATTTCCACTTAATTAAAAAATATCTGTGGAAGGGACATACTACATCTCTTGCAACTGATTTTAAAGTCAAGCAACACCATTCATAACACAGAAGTTGAACAGCTAGCACACTATAAATCCTTTCCTTCTAATTAAATTTCATGTTAGGTTACTAGAGAAGAGTCAAAATCATCACTCAGATGCAAATGAACTTTACCTTTTTGCTTAAAGGGCCATGCTTAAAGTAGCTTCACATAGTATCATTTTCACAAGCATTAATATTGTTAGTATTACGTACAGTGTTATCGGCCATTTCCTGTATTGTGTAATTTTGCACTCAAAATTACGTAATGAGAAATTGTTCTATGTCTTTCAAATTAAATCTTAATTTTTAGTGTCTTCAGTTATGACTGAACAGATGTGTTACATTAATTTCTTTTTGGTGACATTAGAATTAGCTATTAAATCAAACAGTACAATGGGCTATTAAAAACTACACTGAGAACAATGGGTGGTGGGACTTTCAAACATTGAGATATACATTTACCAAAAGCCACCTGGTTGGTCAGCACCAGAGGATCTGCCAACAGGGCTGGCCCAGCCCAGTCAGAACTTTTACATATACTAGAAGGGGACAAAGTTCCTGTGGCGCACATAAAGAATTTGCTGGGGAAGACAGTCTGGGTTATTCCTGCTTCAGGTAAACGCAAACCCACTTGTGGGATAGCTTTTGCTCAGGCACCTGGATATACTTGGTGGGTAATGAGGGAAGATGGGGAAGTCCGATGTATACCTCAAGGGGATTTGATTTTAGGGGAAAACAGCCAATGAACTCAATTATAAACTGTTGCCTGTTATGTAACACTTTTATAGTCCACCAAGTACATGTCCACCAATATGACAATTTAGGAAGTTGTTTAAAAACCTATCTCCAAATACAGTAACAAGCCCTTGTCATTGAAAGATTATTCTTGGTACTGAGGTTTTACAGGTCAGAGAACACCACCTATTTCCTTTCAAGGACATCTGTCTGTCTTCTGGTTTGTCTCTCAGATGTAAAATTTTGACTAAAAATTTAACTTGCCACATGATTTTCCTTAAAATGCAAAGGAAACTACCTAGAACAGCAGGATTTCAGACACTATTGGGAACCAGTTGAGACAAATAAACTACAGATATCTTGAAATATCAAAACTGCACTACATTGAAATTTGACATAGGAAAATAAAATTTATAAGCTGAGGACAGTTATAGAATCATAGAATCATAGAATAGTTAGGGTTGGAAAGGACCTTAAGATCATCTAGTTCCAACCCCCTGCGGTGGGCAGGGACACCCTATGCTAAATCATATCACCCAAGGCCTCGTCCAACCTGGCCTCGAACACTGCCAGTGATGGAGCATTCACAACCTCCCTGGGCAACCCATTCCAGTGCCTCACCACCCTAACAAGAAAGAATTTCCTTCTTATATCCAACCTAAACTTCCCCTGTTTAAGTTTTAACCCGTTACCCCTTGTCCTGTTACTACAGTCTCTAATGAAGAGTCCCTCTCCAGCATCCCTATAGCCCCCCCCCCTCAGGTACTGGAAGGCTGCTATGAGGTCTCCATGCAGCCTTCTCTTCTCCAGGATGAACAGCCCCAACTTCCTTGTCTTCATATGGGAGGTGCTCCAGTCCCCTGAGCATCCTTGTGGCCCTCCTCTGGACTTGTTCCATCGCTTCCATGTCCTTTTTATGTTGAGGACACCAGAACTGCACACAATATTCCAGGTGAGGTCTCACGAGAGCAGAGTAGAGGGGCAGGATCACCTCCTTTGACCTGCTGGTCACGCTCCTTTTAATGCAGCCCAGGATACAGTTGGCTTTCTGGGCTGCAAGCACACACTGCCAGCCCATGTTCATTTTCTCATCGACCAACACCCCCAAGTCCTTCTTTGCAGGGCTAATCTGAATCTCTTCTCTGCCCAACCTGCAGCTATGACTGGGATTGCTCCGACCAAGGTGTAGGACCTTGCACTTGGCATGGTTAAACCTCATGAGGTAGGCATCAGCCCACCGCACAAGTGTGTCAAGGTCCCTCTGGATGGCATTCCTTCCTTCCAGGGTATCAACCGAACCACACAGCTTGGTGTCATCGGCAAACTTCCTGAGGGCACACTCAATCCCACTGTCCATGTCAGCCACGAAGATGTTAAACAAGACCGGTCCCAACACTGATCCCTGAGGGACACCACTTGTTACTGGTCTCCAGCTGGACATTGAGCCATTGACCACAACACTTTGTGTGCGGCCATCCATCCAGTTCTTTATCCACCGAGTGGTCCATCTATCAAATTGATGTCTCTCCAATTTAGAGACAAGGATGTCATGTGGGACAGTGTCGAACGCTTTGCACAGTTCCAGGTAGATGACATCAACTGCTCTACCCCTGTCCATCAGTTCTGTAGCCCCATCATAGAAGGCCACCAAATTGGTCAGGCAGGATTTCCCCTTAGTAAAGCCATGCTGGCTGTTACCAAGGACCTTGTTGATTTTCATGTGCCTTAGCATGCCTTCCAGGAGAATCTGCTCCAAGATTTTGCCAGGCACAGAGGTGAGACTTACTGGTCTATAATTCCCCAGTTCATCCATTTTCCCCTTCTTGAAAATGGGGGTTATATTTCCCTTTTTCCCTTCACCTGACTGCCATGATTTTTTAAATATGATGGCCAGTGGCTTAGCAACTTCATTCACCAGCTCCTTCAGGACCCATGGACGGATTTCACCAGGACCCATGGACCTGTGCACGTTCAGGTTCTTCAGATGGTTTCGAACCAGATCCTCTCCTACAGTGGGTGCAAGGTGTTCATTCTCACAGTCCCTGCATCTGACTTGGGTGGTGTGTTCAGAGCCTTTGCTGGTGAAGACCAAGGCAAAGAAGTCATTCAGAACCTCAGCCTTCTCCAAATCCTGTGTAGCCAGATCTCCCGAGAGCTTCCTGAGGGGGCCTACGTTCTCCCTAGTCTGTCTTTTATTTGCTACTTACCTATAGAATCCCTTCCTGTTATCCTTAACATCCCTAGCCAAGTTTAATTCTAACTGGGCCTTAGCTTTCCTAACATGGTCCCTAGCTTCACAAACAACATCCCTGTACTCTTCCCAGTCTGCCTGTCCTTCCTTCCCGTTTTTGCTTCCACTTTTTATAAGCCTCTTTTTTCAATTGAATTTTCCTCAGCAGCTCTTTATCCATTCAAGGAGGTCTCCTGGCCCTCCTGCTGCACTTCCTTCGGGTTGGGATGCAACACTCCTGAGCTTGCAGCAGGTGATCCTTGAATATCAACCAACAGTCTTGGGCCCCTCTGCCCTCTAGGGCTGTAGCCCATGGAACCTTACTAAGCAAGTTCCTGAAGAGGCCAAAATCTGCTCTTTTGAAGTCCAGGGCAGTGAGCTTGCTGCACGCTCTTCTCACTGTCCTGAGGATCTCAAATTCGAGCATCTCATGATCGCTGCATTCAAGGCTGCCCTGGAGCGTCACATTTCCAACGAGCCCTTCCCTGTTGGTGAGCACAAGGTCAAGCATGGCACCTCTCCTTGTTGGCTCTTCTATTACTTGCAGGAGGAAGTTGTCTTCCACACAATCGAGGAACCTCCTGGATTGCTTGTGCCGAGCCGTACCGTCCTTCCAACAGATGTCAGGGTGGTTGAAGTCACCCATGAGAACAAGGGCCTGTGAGCGTGAGGCTTTTCCTATCTGTCTATGGAGTGCTTCATCTACAGAGCCCTCTTGATCAGGCGGTCTGTAACAGATCCCCACAGTAATGTCCCCCACAGCTATATTCCCTTTAACCCTGACCCACAAATTCTCTGTTAACTGCTCACCTGTCCCCAGACACAGTTCCATACTCTCCAGCCTATCCCTAACATAAAGGGCAACTCCCCCTCCCCGCCTGCCAGGCCTGTCTTTTCTAAAGTGCCTGTAACCTTCCATTCCAACACTCCAGTCATAGGAGCCATTCCACCATGTTTCTGCGATGCCTATCATATCATACTCCCATAGACATGCACACATCTCTAATTCCTCTTGTTTGTTCCCCATGCTACGGGCATTTGTATAGAGGCATCTGAGCCGAGCTCCAAATGAAGCCGGCTCATTGGCTGGAGCGGCTGGAATATCTCTACATTGCTCCGAGCATTTATTATAGGTGCTGGCAACTGACTGGGTGTGTTGGGATGGAATGACGCCCCCTCCCCCAACACATCTAGTTTAAAGCCTCCTTGACCAGTCTGACAAGCCTCCTACCAAAACTGCTCTTTCCCCCCTTAGACCAGCTCCACCAGCACCCAGTAGACCTGGCATACAAACTTAGGTCCCGTGTTCAAGGCACCCAAACCCCTGACTATGACACCACCTTTTTAACCAGTTATTAACCTGGCTAATCCTCCTAGCTTTTTTTAGGTCCTCCCCTCTACCCTGGAGAATTGATGAAAAGACCACCTGAGCTCCAGAGCCCCTAACCACCTCCCCCAGGCTCTGTAGTCCTTTATGTTCCCCAGGCTACTACTATCTATGTCCCTAGCACCCACATGTATCAACAGGAGTGGGTAATAATCCATGGCACTTACTAGAGCAGGCAGCCTTTCTGCCACATCCCTGATCCGTGCCCCCGGTAGGCAACACACCTCCCTTGAGACGGGGTCTGGACAGCAGACAAGTGCTTCTGTCCCTTTCAAAGTAGAGTCCCCTACTACTACAACCCGCCGCTTTTTTCCTGGGAGCGCCAGTAGAGATCTTCTTTGCCAGTGCACCAGCCGGCTGTTTCTGGCTCGAGTGCGCTTCCTCATTAGCCCCCTGCAGGACAGCAAAGCGGTTCTGCGTGGGGACAGGGGATTTAGGGGAAGCCCCTTGCTTTTGGTTGTCCTTTTCCTTCTTTTTTTTTTTTTTTCTTGTCTTTTTGCCACTAATTCCCAGCTTCCCAGGTTAACGGCCTCCTTCTTTCCTTTATGAGGTAGAGGTGAAGCTCGAGGCCCCTGCACAGTTTGGGCCGGGAGCAAGCATTCCTGCTTCCTCTCAGCTTCCCTGACATCTCGCAGTCTATTAACAGCATCCCACAGCTAAATGCAGTCTGTAGTCTGTGCCTTCCCTCCAGTTATTCTCCTACTGGGGAAAGGAAAATTTAAAGCGTCCCTCCCCAGTATTCATACTGTAAAGGGTTAAAAAAGGGAATACAGTAGTGGTAACTTTCAAGACATTTATTAGGAGACAATATCACCAGTGAAACACTTCAAAACTTTTCAACACCTTTTCCCACACCATACGACATTCAGTTTTACCCAGAAATTAGTAGAGAATAGTCTATGGATCCAATTTTCTTTAATTTGTTTACCTTTCACCTGAAGATGCAGCTGCTTCATTTTTAGTAAAGTACTTTTTTAAGGAAGACTGGCATTAATATCTTAAACAGCTGGATACATTAATATCCTGTTGTACCCCTGAGTGGCACAGGCTATTCCACCAGGGGGTTTTGAAGATTCTTTTCACTGCCCACACAGCACTGCACATTGGCTACAGCTTTTCTTATTTTTAATCCTTAGCTTAAGTTCAGTTTGCAGCACATCCTTAGGCACTTCCTGTAAGATATCCTGCTTACTGTAACATGAATGAGTATATCAAGTTCTAATAAAGATTACAGGATAAATAAGCCAGTGGCCCATAATTCAGAGTTTATGTTCCTCCCCTTCAAAAGGAAGGCAGTTGCCGACAACATTCAACTGCAAAATTACAAACAAAAAACATTTAATATGCAGCCTAGGATTTCACGGATGCAGTTCTATCAACAAGAGAAAGCAGTTATAGAAGGCAAAATAAAGTCCCACCTATCAATCAAACATTCCTATACCTGGAGACAAGCACATCCACTCTTCCACTCTTCCAGTGTTGCACTCTGAGTGCAAGAAATTGGATAACTAATGAAAAACAAAATGTCCTTTGCTCTCCTTTCCAAGAACTGAAAAAATTATTAACCTGTCAATTCCAGCACTGTTATCACACACAAAGTGCCTGCAACAGTTGAACATGAACAAGTTTTAACCAATGGTACTCACTGATCAAGAGCTATACCATGAGTTTATATTTTCGTTTGATGTTACCGTACAGACAAGAATCAGTTTCTTTAATTGGCTACAGTTCTCTGGAAAACAGGTAAGGCAGTTTTTGTGGTTAGAACAGATATTTTAAACACTGACTACACCATGAATACACACAGCTACTTTCATAGAGTCTTGGTTTTGGTTACCAAATAAGAAAATGGTTTACTTTAAGAAGTGTCTGAAGGCTATCTAGAGAAGGCAATAATCCTTTAAAGGGGATCTTGTAGGCAATAGACTCTACTAAAATGCTGTAGTTTCGTGATTCTATATTGCCAGATGAAAGACTTCTTTAAACTCTCCACTGCAATGATGTGGAATGATATTCATTAACTCATCATGTGCTGAAATACCTACTGAGACACTTCTGAAGATGAATTTTTACTTTTTAACAGGATGTTATGATTCAGATATTTTAATTTCAAAGTAATACTCTCAATTAGAATAAATAATCAGTTTTGAAAAGCCTGCCAAATAAGTTTATTTGGTTGATAAAAATCCTTCTTTTTTAGCAGGAATGGCAAAATAGTTTTCTGGACTACACAAGTACTTCAGCTTTAATAGAAGTGAGCTACCTATTCCAACCTTCTGCTACTGCTTCCAGTGGTGGAAGCTTGCGATAGGAAAACATACAGAAATGGCCTCACGCATACCCCAGGATTGAGGAGTATCAACAGGAGTGTCATTGTCCTCCAAAGAAAGATCTCACAGCACTGATGCCTTATGATGACCCTCCCTACCTCAGACTGCATCAACTAGGGTTTACACTAAATGAGAATTATAATTAAATAGATATATAGGTTAGTCTTTCAAACAATTTACACTCAACTGATGAAATTACAAGGCAGTATAGAATTTACTGTTCTACCTGTGGCCATAATATATGTAATATTTATTATAAGATATATACTATATGATCATACCATATTTATATAACATATAAAAAATAAAAATAGGAATCAGATTCTTTGAGAAGAAGAATTTCAAAATTTCTATTCCAGAGCAACTGAGAACAATTTTCTGCTTAAGAAATAGAGGAAAGACTTTTAAATTATAGAATACAATACTTTTGTTCCTAACTATAGAGAGTTGACTATAGTATAGGGTAGAAAAATATAGTGCTTTCACAGAATCTCTCTCCAAGCCCCTTCCTGTAGGTCTGGTTTTTGGTATAGGTCTGTCCTGCTTGATACCCACAATAAATTGATTAAGCTATAGGAATTAGTGCAAGTCAGAAGCAAGCAATACTTCAGTTTGTTCAGCTTGGCTATAAAAAACCCAAAGCATTATAAGCTCTCACTGGCATGACAAGAGTTTTCGGTGTTACTTAGGTAAAACCTCATTTGAGAACTGAAATTTATTAAAATAGAGTGCATTGAATTAATAAGTACTTTAGAGTAAGCTATGAATCACATTTTCATAATTGGTTTTCTGCACTTTGTGAGTACTATGCATTTTTTTTGCAATACAGAAAATTTAATGACAATAGCATACTCTACATGATAAATAAAAAGACTGTATGGAATTAAACTCTTTATAACAATTAAGATGTAAGAAAATTTTGTACACACATCATATGATGTGACCTGTTATGCTATAAACAGGTAGGTAACATTGATTAGAGAATGAATTCACACAGTAAATTAAGGGTTGCATGTTTATTTCATTGAAGTTATCATAACTCATTGCTAAAAGATCTCACATCTTATTCATGTTGTTTGTTGCTAATGGCCTAATCTTGGAGGTACTGAACACTAAAACTGAACTGCAAGCCTATTTTCTTCACTGGTCTTTGAGATCTTCTTGCAAGGAAATTATTGCTCTTGGCTAGTAATCAACGAATGCATTTATAATTACCTATGTATCCACATTTAGAAATCTAATTAGCTCTGGAAGCTGACTCAGCATTACTAAATAAAGATATTCACAAAAGACATATTGTTAAATCCATGATGAGCACCATATACATGAACTTTGCTTCATTTTACATCACAATGCTACCACAATTAGAATCATTACAGAAGTCCCAGGCCCCTGTTGCAAACGGCAGAAAAGAATCTTTCTCCATTCTTAGTCATACAGAACCAGTCGTCTCTCAAATACTACTACAAGACATAAACTGAAGCTATGAAATCTTCATAGCAAGATTGAAACACATAAATAGGGATTTATTTTTGGCAATGTATTCCAAACATTTGACTAGTTAATTCACGAGTTTGACAGTGGGTTTGCAGACTGCTTCAAACACCACATGCTAGCTAACAACAAGATTTCAGAAGCAACTCCTGAATACTCTTAGGAATTACTTTTACCCTCAACTTCTCACAAGCCACACAAGTTTCACTATGCTTATGAAAATGGGTACTTATGTGGGGCAGCACTTCAGTGAGAGCTTTGAATATGTGGAGGTTAGTATCAACCAACAATAAATAGTGTTAAGATTAAAAAAAAAAAAAAAAAAAAATCTATTGCCAGGATCCTAACCAAGTCTTGAAACTTGGTGAGGCAAGGGCAGAAATAAGAGCCTTGGGTGGTGGGTCAGTACCTACATCCTGCCTGGCTTTGCATTCCCGAGCAGCAACAAGATTATTTCTTTCTTCCATTTTGAGTGAGATCAAAGATGGCAACAATACACTACCCAGTGAGATCTAGAACACTGTATTACACAATATAACTAGCAACTAAGCTGTATTTCTTCAGCATTAGTTGTCAAGCAAAGCTCATTGCACAAAACCTGTTTCAATGGAATAGATACATGAACATCTGCATCTGTCACACAGATGGTGCTTATTTCAGATAGTTTGTTTTTTAAAGAAAAAAAGAACATTTCAAAGAAAACAAGACCATTTCAAAGAAAAAAAAAATTCCCATAGAAACAATATTGGCAACTGGAAGCTTCTTTCTCATGTTCCTTTTCTTTGAAGACAGTCATACTGTCAAAATATCTTTAGGAAAAACACTCAGTCCTAAAACAATAATAGGTCAAACTTTTACCAGGACTATTTAAAACTATATGCTGTCATATACTATGTATTTAGGAGCTGAAATTTAATATGTCATTTTGAAAACAAGTCATTCTTGACATTTTTATTCACAGGAATAAGGCTAAAATACAGAAGAGAGAAAAGAAAATTTGGTTCAGAATTAAAGGTCACTTTCAATGAGTTATCACCAAACTGCACTGTAACTGGATCTTGCAACTGGACAGTATCATCTTAATAACCTTCTACAGTGTACACCAAACAAAAAAGCCAAACAAACCAACAAACCCTCATAAACTAAGTTATGCCAGAACATAAAAATATTGATACTTCATGATTTATTAGTTTTTTTCATAATTTGAGGACCTGCTGCAATGTGGCAATTTACAAGTTTGCTTTTTTTAAAGGTTTATTGAATCTGACTAGAGAAAAATCCTATTAAGAAAAACTAAACCTTGTCACTCTGATAAGTCTGTCCAAAATAAGGTTATTAAGCACTTGAATAAGCAATGATCAGGTGCTGTCTTTACAGATGATCCAAGATGCTAGCACAGTTTCATTAATCAGACAGTATATAAATACAGAAAAAAGACCATTGTTTCTGAGCTTTGTTTCCAGTATATCTTTAACTGCAACAGATTACAGTTGTGCAGTGAAAAGCAAAACAGAGGGTACTGCAGTCTCTTTTGTAACTTCAGGATGTATCACTTCATTTGGTTTGCAAGGAAGGGTTTTTATAGCAGAAGTGGGTTGCTACAGAGGTGGCTTCTGTGAGAAGCTGCCAGAAGCTTCCCCCATGTCTGATAGAGCCAATGCCATCTCTGTTGTATTGCTAAGATACACTCCTATTTCATATTAATTTTAGAGAATTAACTTCTTGCTCAAGACCCCTTACCAGTTGTCTCATTGGAAGAAAAAAAAACATCTCATAAGTTAGTTTACAGTCAAACACTCATACCTTAGTTTGTATAGACTCACTTAACCACATCAACATTTTCAAACAGCCCTGTTGGTTCAGCGGTCAGGCATTAGTATCCAAAAGTCTCTCAGTTGGATCTGGAAAGACTTTTCCATGAACATGGTGACAAATTGTTCTTCAGTTTAACTCTGAAAATTTTCATGACATCCCAAAGGAGTAATAACCACTATATTGAAATTCAGGCAAGCTCTCATTGCCTGAACAATACCTGTCACAGCCAAAGGAATGAGAGATTTCTCTTTGCTAAAAGAGTGATAAACTTTAGAATCTGCATGTGAAGTTTTCTCATCTTCTGCCCAGGAAATGACAAGCTAAGAGACAAGCGTTCTCTTACGTGAACAAGTAAATTTTTTTTTGTGCCTGCTGCTTTCATTTCTATGTGTTCCTTAATCCATTTTACCAAGGAGAAGAAATCCAGTTGATTAATTTTGGTGCTGCTTTCTCTCCTGTAACATTTTTTCCCTCCAGGATATTATCTTCCCAGTTATCCCTTCCTTCCTGTAAAAGTAGATAGCAAACTATACTTTCAGGAACTCATGGGTCTGATCATCTCTTCATCTGGATCAGATATAATATTTAAATACCATTTGAAAGTGATTAATCTCATCCAAATTTCTTTCCACAAACTTTTTGAAGTAGCATAGAAATATAGGTATCACTGAAGAGAAAAACTGCCTAGCTGAACAAATCTTTAGATGAACAAATCTAGCTGAACAAATTTCTAGCTGAACAAATCTTTATTAGAAGGCCTTAATTTACCTGTCTCTGCCCCTCTTCAAGTTGTACGCTTTTAGGGTACTCATGTTTTTCAATGTATTAGAATGAAATTCCTTGCTGTCTTTGGGAAAAAGAAGCTTCAGGCTTTAAAAGAGCTATACATGTGCATACCTTTTTAGTGATCACCACACGTATAGGTTTACCTTTGCCAGTTTCTTCCAGAGCAGTAACCCAAAATGATTCTATTCAGAGGAACAGTCAAGGATATTTGGCTAAGCTTGTCCTTCCCATCCATGTCCTTTCTTCACTTTTCACATTACCAGCAAACTCTTGAAGGAAGGTTGTCAAAAAAAATAGCATAAGTCATCTTTCAATAATGAAAGTCAACAAAACAATCATGCTCTTTCACTGTATGCAAATGGGGGTCTTCAAACCCCATCATCTCAACAGTGGGAGTTTTGATACTGTCTGTAAAGAATAATTGAACTGGGCACTTTTTCTTCCACTGAATTCTGTAGTATAGACACTGTAAATTTTAGTAATCCATACCTGTCAAGCATAAAATCATACATCTGCATGTATTAACTTGAAACTGGAGAACTGGTAAATATCTCCTACATCCCAGTACTCTGGGTACATTTTGCCAAAATTCCACATACTTGTGCAGGTTATACTATTAAAAAATTGAAGCTACAATTTAGCAAAGATATAACATGGTAGTTTCTAGAGGATGTTTTCTACCAGGTAGCTATAAAGCTCACTTTCATCATCCCTCTTTTCTTAACATATATTTAAAAGGATTGCCTGTCAAACTGAAATTTCTGAAGGCTGAGCAGTTTCCTGGCAGAATTATGCTGCCAGTACATTTTCTGTTGTTGAAGCCAGCATGCTAATTTAGGTACCACTAGGCTCATTCATCTTGAAGGTAAACCTTACATGGAAAGGACTTCCCTCACCCACAGCAGAAGCAGCAGAGGACAACATGAAATAACTGTAGATGTTTTTTCCACAATAAGAGACTATTCAGTTCACTGAAAAGTATACTGAACTAACCAATTCACTACTGTTGGAGGTGGCAGAAAAGATCTTGTAAGAAAGTAATTAAACTCAGAAATTAGCTTCATTTTTTTGCCAGTGTACTGTTCAAATCAGAAGGAAGAACAGGGGAAGAGTACATTTTGGTTTGGGTTTTTTTGATTGGTTGGTTGAGTTTAGGGTTTTTTTGTTGTTGTTTTTGGTGGTTTGTTTGGTTTTGGCTTTTGTGGGATGCAACTGGCAGTAAAACTCTGCTTTTAAGATCAAATTAGCAGTATGAATTCCCCAAAGAAAGTATACTGTGTTATATACTCTTCATAAGGTATGTCTTTCATATCATACTCTATTTTTGAAACCCATTTATGACCGCCATGTACTACTTCACATCATAAGTGATTCTCTATTGGAACAACTGCCAATAAGAAGGCAGCAATAATGTCTAGTTTTAAACTTTCAGTGTTGAAAAAAGTTTTTCTTGGGGTTTACTTTCAGAAGTTTTTCTCGGGGTTTACTTTCAGAAGTTTTTCTCTTGAATAATATTTTTGGATATATGCACATGCATATAGAGAGGTAAACATTGCACAGAGCTGTGAATACCAGGACTTTAGCATAATTTGAAGACCTTCAGAAGCATGCTTACATGGTAGAGTAGCAAGAATATTCAACAACTACAATTTTAATTTTTTAAAATAATTTGGGGAGAGAAGGATGAAACAGATGTAGTGAGATTTATCCATTTGTCAAAATACGCTTGTTATCTTCAGAACTGTATTGATTTGCAGGTCTCAGTGCACTAAATTTGAGTAATACATGTAGTAAGAAGTCCAAGAATCTTAATTATCACTCAAACACTTATACACGCTACACAAATGTTGAATCCAGCCATGAAAAATGTTGATCGAGTTAAAATGTTTTATACCTCATGACCCTTAAAAGCAACAACATTCATTATTCACAATCCTGTTTTTTTAGCAAAAGCAATAATGAATTGTTTTAAGTGAAAAAGAAAGTCTTAATCCAGTGAATTCCATAACTGAATAATCAAATATTCCTGTTCTTTGACAGATTGCAGCTTGATGCAGGTAAAGTTGTTTTATTTCTGTCCCATGCATCAGCTTCAATAGGACATCAATATGTTAAGTTATAACTCCACTAGTCCTTCTACAAGCCCATTCATCAAATTTTATTCCCTTTCTTCAATCTTTCATATCAATGAAATAAAGATTAATTTAGAAGTCATTCTATATCAGGTACCATGTCCTACCAAATATCACACTACACTTTTCTAAGATATTTCTTTCCCTACCATACATTTCTTATTAACTGGCTAAAAACAAGCCATATGAGGGATTCCTTTCTTAGGTCTCTCACATTTCCTATATTTACCTGACATTAACCTTAATTTGTGTATGCTTTCTTAGCAATGTGCAAGGGATTTCTTTATCACCATCTTCTATTGTAAAAGTATCATAAGTGATAAAGTTTCCTCTTGGAGATACTTTGTCTTTCATGCTGCTGCACTGAAGCTTCAGTTTAATCATTAGCAAATTAATTAGATTGGACTTAACCGGGACTTAACAGCTACAGAACAATCAATAACTTACAAAGTTGTTAATAAAAGATACATACACAGACATAACCCTCTGAATTTGAACTTATCGACACCACCCATCATTTTAGAACAAACATTTAGATGTTAAGAAGACAAAGCAAATTTATTGTTTTTCAGACACAGATGCTATAAAAATTAATTATGAAATAGTTTAATATTAAAGTTAGAAGAGTAAAAACACCAAAGAACTAAAAACGCACATGAACTAAACGAAACCAAACAAGTAAATATATTGCTTGCAGTCGTTTTCTAAGCACATTAAAAAAAAAATTTCTGTTTAAATTACTCCAATTGCCTGTATCTTCAGATTTATAAAATACAATTTTTAAAATTCAGAAAACCAGAAGCTTGAGAGAGAAGAAACATAAAATTATTGCTATGGGTAACACTGAGTCTGCAACTTTCACAAATTTGATTCCAACATTATAGAACATCTTCAAGACCCACTGAATGTGGATCTCACTTTCATTACTGGAAATAGAATACTCTTCAACTTATACAAGTATGTTTTAATTGTTTCACACCTTTTGCAGGGATTTTAACATCTTGTTGGAATGAAAAATAGCTTAGCTAGGACAAATAATTCCTAGCAATGCATGTTATAGATTATCTCATTCATATTTGAATAATTGACTAATTAGTTCTTTGAAGATTGAAGAATGTAGTACACCATTCTTTGGAATTCTGACTCCTTCCTTTTGTTAACCTAAGCTCAACACAGCTCAGTCTACCATCATATCAGACACTACTAGGAATGCTACTTTTTAATGATAGAAGTTTACAATTGTCCTGGGCTCAGCAGTAGCAGTCATTTTTATCCTTCTTAGTAGCTGGTGCAGTGTTGTGGTGTCGTGGTTTAAACCCAGTCAGGTAATTCGTTCGCTCACTTCCCCCCCCCTTTCTTGCCCTCCCCCTGCTCTCGGAGGGACGGAGAGGAGAATCGAAAAGAATGCAACTCCCCCGGGTTGAGATAAGAGCAGTTTAGTAACTAAGGTATAACACAAATCACTACTGCTACCACCAATGACAATAATGGTAAAGGAAATAACAAGGGAAGAGAATACAACACCTCAGCACCAGCCGACCGATAACTCGCCCCCCTCAGCCCAACCAAGCACCGACCGATACCTCCTCCTACCCTGCAGTCTACCAGCCCTTCCGGCTAACTCCCAGTTACCTCCTGGGCATGACGTGCTGTGGTATGGAATACCTCTTTGGTCAGTTTGGGTCAGGTGTCCTGTCTCTGCTTCCTCCCGGCTTCCCCTCCTCCCTGGCAGAGCATGAGCCTCAGAAAGTCCTTGGCCAAACCAAAACATCGCTATCAGTTCTGTTCCCAGGCCGAAAGTCAAAACACAGCACTGCACCAGCTACCAAGAAGAAGAAACATGACTGCTACTGCTGAACCCAGGACATTATCCACCCCTTATTCCATCACTCTTATCTAAGTGCATGGACCAGTAGCTATAAAGCTGCTGCGTCCATCTGGTCCATGACGTCAGGCTCCATCTCTTGTAACAGTCTTTCAGAGCAGGAGAGACTGTGTGCAGTGTTCACACTCGTGAATAACCTGGGCAATAGTGTCCATTGCGAAATCCACCCCTCGATCATGAGTCCATCTCTAGTTGCCATGGGCCCACCAGGCTCAAAATAATTCACCCCTTCAGCAGTTTCTGCAGCTTGGGCTTCCAAAGCACTCATGATCCCCATCACAATCAGCAGGCAGGTCCCAAGTCCCTTGCTGGGATGGAATACCTCTTTGGTCAGTTTGGGTCAGGTGTCCTGAGAAACAACTCTCTGCTTCCTCCCGGCTTCCCCTCCTCCCTGGCAGAGCATGAGCCTCAGAAAGTCCTTGGCCAAACCAAAACATCGCTATCAGTTCTGTTCCCAGGCCGAAAGTCAAAACACAGCACTGCACCAGCTACCAAGAAGAAGAAACATGACTGCTACTGCTGAACCCAGGACACGTGGTTTTGACTTTCAGCCTGGGAACAGCGCTGATAACACCGATGTTTTTAGTTGTTGCTAAGTCATGTTTACTCTGACCAAGGACTTTGTGAGTCTCATGCTCTGCCAGGGAGGAGGGGAAGCTGGGAGGAAGCAGAGGCGGGACACCTGACCCAAACTAGCCAAAGAGCTATTCCATTCCAGTATATAAACTGGGGGCAGTTACCCTGAAGGGCTAGATCACAGCTCGGGTCAGGCTGAGTATCGGTCAGTGGGTGGTGAGAGGTTGTATTCTCTCCCTTTGTTATTTCCCTTATCGTTATTATTATTTGTGGTAGCAGTAGTGGTTTGTGTTACACCTTAGTTACTGGACTGTTCTTATCTCGGCCCATGGGGAGTTTTGATTCTCCTCCCCATCCCTCCAGGAGTGGGGGGGGTGGGGGGGGGGCGTTGGGGTGGAAGGGGGGGAGTGATGGCTGGGCTTAAACCACGACGAGCTGCTTCTCCATATAATGAAAGAGTTCACTTGTTCACTTTTGACAGAGTGAGTTCTGGTTTATCAGCAAGCAGAGATAAACACATAATCTTATCACTCTTGCTTCCCAACACTGTCTGTCAGAAGACGAAATCATACCTTTTCCTCTTTGAGCTCTTCATATAGCTTGACAGATTGAAATAACCATGAGCTTCAATGTTTTCAAGATACTTCCCTAGCCTCTAATACCTAACCATACGAAGCTGCTTCCTGAGCTGAAGGCTGATCCCCCCACCGGCAGGCAGGGAGTGTATTCTGTATGCTGCATCAGCTTTTCCTAACAGTATCAGCTCAATCCTAATGAATTAGACTGCAATTATCATTAATTAGACTTAGCTTAAAATCTACTTTAAGCACTGCATCCATTTTTACATGGGTATTTTTGGCATTCCCTTTATTTAAAATTCTAATGGTGATCCTCAGAATGTTTTCTGGTATCGAAGAATTGTACATTTTCAGCCTTGATACGTGCCCTTTACTTAGCTATGAATTAAGTGTACTCTAGAACAGGTTCAGAAGTTTTCCAGGCAGTAGTCAAAATTAAAAAAAAAAAAAAAAAAAATCAGATTATATCCTCTAGTCAAAAAAAATCACTTCATATTTGCTGCTTCCACTTATGCATGTCCGTTATATTTTTTGGGTTAAATCCAAGTAAGTGACATGTATGAAGATAGGCTGAGAAAGTTGGGACTGTTCAGCCTGGAGAAGAGAAGACTGCATGGAGACCTCATAGCAGCCTTCCAGTAACTGAAGGGGGCCTATAGGGATGCTGGGGAGGGACTCTTCATTATGGACTGTAGTGACAGGACAAGAGGTAACGGGTTAAAACTTAAACAGGGGAAGTTTAGATTAAATATAAGGAGGAAATTCTTTCCTGTTAGGGTGGTGAGGCACTGGAATAGGTTGCCCAGCCTATCTTCATACAGGACGTGCTCCAGTCCCCTGATCATCCTTGTGGCCCTTCTCTGAACTTGTTCCAACAGTTCCATGTCCTTTTTATGTTAAGGACACCAGAACTATACACAATATTCCAGGTGACGTCTCACAAGAGCAGAGTAAAAGGGCAGGATCACCTGCTTTGACCTGCTGGTCACACTCCTTTTGATGCAGCCCAGGATATGGTTGGCTTTCTGGGCTGTGAGAGCACACTGAAGCCGGCTCATGTTCAGTTTCTCATCGACCAGCACCCCCAAGTCCTTCTCCGCAGGGCTGCTCTGAATCGCTTCTCTGCCCAACCTGTAGCTGTGCCTGGGATTGCTCTGACCCAGTGTCCTGGGTTCAGCAGTAGCAGTCATGTTCCTCCTTCTTGGTAGCTGGTGCAGTGCAGTGTTTTGACTTTCGGCCTGGGAACAGAGCTGATAGCGATGTTTTGGTTTGGCCAAGGACTTTGTGAGCCTCAATGCTCTGCCAGGGAGGAGGGGAAGCCAGGAGGAAGCAGAGACAGGACACCTGACCCAAACTGACCAAAGAGGTATTCCATACCACAGCACATCATGTCCGGGATGTAACTGGGAGTTAGCCGGAAGGGCTGGAGACTGCAGGGTTGGAGGAGGTATGGGTCGGTGCTTGGTTGCGCTGGGGGGGAGGCAAGTTATCGGTTGGCTGGTCGTGAGGTGTTGTATTCTCTTCCCTTTATTTCCTTTACCATTATTATTATTGGTGGTAGCAGTAGTGATTTGTGTTATACCTTAGTTACTAAACTATCTCAACCCGGGGGAGTTGCATTCTTTTGATTCTCCTCTCTGTCCCTCCAGGAGTAGGGGGAGGGCAAGAAGGGGGAGAAGTGAGTGAACAAGCTGTCTGACTGGGTTTAAACCATGACACCCAGGTGTAGGACCTTGCACTTGGCATGGTTAAACTTCAGGCTGGCATCAGCCCAACTCTCAAGTGTGTCAAGGTCCTTCTGGATGGCATTCCTTCCCTCCAGCGTACCAACTGAACCACACAGCTTGGTGTCATCGGCAAACTTGCTGAGGGTGCACTCAATCCCACTGTCCACGTCAGTGACAAAGATGTTAAACAAGACCGGTCCCAACACCAATTCCTGAGGGACACCACTCGTTACTGGCCTCCAGCTGGACATTGAGCCATTGACAACTCTTTGTGTGCAGCCATGCAGCCAGCTCTTTATCCACCAAGTGGTCCATCCATCAAATTGATGTCTCTCCAATTTAGAGACAAGGATGTCATGTGGGGGACAGTGTCAAACACTTTACACAAGTCCAGGTAGATGACATCAACTGCTCTACCCCTGTCCATCAGTTCTGTAGCCCCATCATAGAAGGCCACCAAATTGGTCAGGCAGGATTTCCCCTTAGTAAAGCCATGCTGGCTGTCACCAAGCACCTTGTTGATTTTCATGTGCCTTAGCATGCCTTCCAGGAGAATCTGCTCCAGGATTTTGCCAGGCACAGAGGTGAGACTGACTGTAATTCCCTTGGTCATTCATTTTCCCCTTCTTGAAAAGGGGGTTATAGTTCCCTTTTTCCAGTCATCGGGAGCTTCCCCTGACTGCCATGATTTTTCAAATATGATGGCCAGTGGCTTAGCAACTTAATTCGCCAGCTCCTTCAGGACCCATGGACGGATTTCATCAGGACTATGGACCTGTGCACGTTCAGGTTCTTCAGATGGTTTCGAACCAGATCCTCTCCTACTAAGCAGGTTCCTGAAGAGGCCAAAGTCTGCTCTTTTGAAGTCCAGGGCAGTGAGCTTGTTGCACGCTCTTCTCACTGTCCTGAGGATATCAAATTCAACCATCTCGTGATCCTTGCTTCCAAGGCTGCCCTGGAGCATCACATTTCCAATGAGCCCTTCCCTGTTGGTGAGCACGAGGTCAAGCATGGCACCTCTCCTTGTTGGCTCCTCTATTACTTGCAGGAGGAAGTTGTCTTCCACACAATCGAGGAACCTCCTGGATTGCTTGTCCCGGGCTGTACTATCCTTCCAACAGATGTCAGGGTGGTTGAAGTCACCCATGAGAACAAGGGCCTGTGAGCGTGAGGCTTTTCCTATCTGTCTATGGAGTGCTTCATCTACAGAGCCCTCTTGATCAGGCGGTCTGTAACAGATCCCCACAGTAATGTCCCCCATAGCTATATTCCCCTTAACCCTGACCCACAAATTCTCTGTTAACTTCTCACCTGTCCCCAGACACAGTTCCATACTCTCCAGCCTATCCCTAACATAAAGGGCAATTCCCCCTCCCTGCCTGCCAGGCCTGTCTTTTCTAAAGTGCCTGTAACCTTCCATTCCAACACTCCAGTCATAGGAGCCATCCCACCATGTTTCTGCGATGCCTATCATATCATACTCCCATAGACATGCACACATCTCCAATTCCTCTTGTTTGCTCCCCATGCTATGGGTGTTTGTATAGAGGCATCTGAGCTGAGCTCCAAATGAAGCCGGCTCATTGGCTGGAGCGGCTGGAATATCTCTACATTGCTCCGAGCATTTATTATAGGTGCTGGCAACTGACTGGGTGTGTTGGGATGGAATGACGCCCCCTCCCCCAACACATCTAGTTTAAAGCCTCCTTGACCAGTCTGACAAGCCTCCTACCAAAACTGCTCTTTCCCCCCTTAGACCAGCTCCACCAGCACCCAGTAGACCTGGCATACAAACTTAGGTCCCGTGTTCAAGGCACCCAAACCCACTGACTATGACACCACCCTTTTAACCAGTTATTAACCTGGCTAATCCTCCTAGCTTTTTTTAGGTCCTCCCCTCTACCCTGGAGAATTGATGAAAAGACCACCTGAGCTCCAGAGCCCCTAACCACCTCCCCCAGGCTCTGTAGTCTTTATGTTCCCCAGGCTACTACTGTCTATATCCCTAGCACCCACATGTATCACCAGAATTGGGTAATAGTCCGTGGGACTTACTACAGCAGGCAGCCCCTCTGCTACATTCCTGATCCGTGCCCCTGGTAGGCAACACACCTCCCTTGAGACAGGGTCAGGCCGACAGATGAGTGCTTCTGTCCCTTTCAGTGTAGAGTCCCCTACTACTACGACCCGTCGCTTTTTCCTAGCAGCACCAGTAGAGATCTTCTTTGCCAGCGCATCAGCCGTTTCTGGCTCAGGTGTGTTTCCTCATGCAGGACAGCAAAGAGGTTCTGCATGGGGACAACAGATTTAGGGGGAAGACCCTTGCTTTTGATTGTCCTTTTCCTCTTTTTTTTTTTTTTTTGCCACTAATTCCCAGCTTCCCAGGTTAACGGCCTCCTTCTTTCCTTCATGAGCCAGAGGGGAAGCTTGAGGCCCCTGCACAGTTTGGGCCAGGAGCAAGCATTCCTGCTTCCTCTCAGCTTCCCTGACATCTCGCAGACTATTAACAGCATCCCGCAGCTCAGCCCCTGCTGCAGGAGGACCTCCACCAGGGAGCACCAAGTGCAGCCCTGCCCATTGCGCACCTTTCCCTCACCAGACCAGTGCAGGCACTCTCTACACCCCGAGCTCTGCACTGCAGCCTCCCCTCTCATCGGCTCCGTCTGGGTGCCTACGCTGGCCACCGCCGGTGCAGCCAGAGCAGAGGCCCCAGACGGCGCCCTGCTCATACGACGGGTACTCACCATCCCGCTCGCCTGCCCGCGCGAACTTCCTCGCCACGTCCCTGGTGCACCGCGCTTCCGGGGTCAGGTTTTTACCCACTCAGGGCTGGTGCCGCAGCTTCAGGCTCCGCCCCCTGTGAGTCAGCTGCTCGCTCTCGTCAGCTGAGCTGCCGGCTCCTGGGCAGGTCCTGTCGAGGACTTGAGGCTCCTTCGGTGGCTCTTGTCGCTCTGAGTTGGGGCTCCTGGACGCTGATCTCCCTCCAGCTCCAGTGTTGAAGGCGTCCTCTCTCGAGGTACTCACATCAGCAAACAAAAAATGTGATGTGAACAGTAAAAATGGCATGAATCAAATACAGCTTTTTTTTTTTCTGTTCATTTTTCTATAGATACTGTTCCACAACATTTTATGTGAATGAATATAATATCTGCAGTGCACACCTAGAGATGAACGATATACAGCTGTTTTAGACAGTAATTTCATGCTTTTTTTTTCTGGGGGGGGGGATACATTAACAATGTGCAATTGATTTATTTCATTAGATTTTGCTTCTTTACTGAATGTTTCCATTCAGAGAATGCAGCACAAAACTACATATTTCTGGGAAAAGTTGTCGTAACGGGTCAAAGATAATCTGTCACTTGGATTAATAAGTTATTCAAAATTTCACCATTATTCTATTACTAATAAAAGAACAGATGTCCTGACTTTTTGAAATATATATATTACTAAAGAATTTCATTTAAGGAGTTTGGACCAATGAAGATCAGGTGGTGGGTTATTTCTGACCTGTTTTAATTAAATTTTGGCTGGATTTTATTTATTATGCATTTTTTTTTGTAAGTACAATGACACTGCTGCTTTTCCCTGAGGAAAAATATTTTAAATGTGAGATTAGGCTAACAAATGCAACTAGAAAAAATATACACCGAAAATTATTATCTCTCTTTTTCACTTTTAAGTACATTTTCACATCATGCAAATTCACTTTAAAGCATATGAGATTTGAATCCACTGTTAATTTGAAGTAACCATGCAGCACTTTTTGCTATTCTGTTTTTACGTACACAGAAATTCCCAAATGTGCATGGTGCTTGCTGTTTTTAAATCTACCTGTCCATTTCCCCAGGAAGCTCTCAGCTTTGAGCTTTCAGGTTTTCGTATTGATTTGGTTTAATTTCTTACCAATACCGTTATTTTCTACAAACAGTTGAAAGTATATGGAACAGGACAACTTCTACTTTGCAGCACAATTTTGGAAATCTTGAGTGGCAGGAGCTATTGTTCAGCTACAGGACCAACTTTTTTTCTCTTTTTTTTAGTGGTAAGAGACAGATTGTAAAGGCATTCAAACATCTAAACTTGAAAATAGGATGCCTTGTGAGATTTTTCAAATGCATCTAGGCTTATAACTTTTTGAAAGCTACTTAGAAAACTGCATTTTTGCCTATTCCTATTTTCATGCATGACCTTGAAGACATCATTCTGTGTGTCTCACATACCAACTCTTTAAAGTGGATACAATATAATAGTCCCCTCTCAACTGATAGCGTCAAAAATCATTGTGAAGTCACCAGGGGCTACTTCATTCGTGACTTCATCGGGTATACCTGCTGTTATGAAATGACTGAGTATGAGCACCATGCACAGAACAATAATTTTGCCATGTAATTGCATAAAATGCTAATGGGAAAACAATAAATTTGAAGAGGTGTTTATAGTACATCATTGCATCCTTGTCATGTATGAATAGTACATTTCTATGAATTCCTTCCTGAGGATGTTGCAGGAAGCCAATGTATTTTAGGTTCACATGTTTCAGACTATTAATTTTGTCTCATTTAAGAAGAGACAGTTGCATGTAAAGAACAAATTTCACTTAGTTTGTGCTTCAATTTTACTACAGAAATAGCATGGTTGATCCAGCCCAATGACAAGCTTATATATTTTTTTTTCCTTAAACAGCAATAGCTCTTGCTTTTTGTTATAAATTGCCAGAAATTTTCAGTCATAAACATACCATTTTTAGGGGAGCAATGTACAAAGTTAAATATATTTTCATAGAATTGCAGTATACATCAGAGGAAAACCTATAATAAAACCCAATAGTTCTCACTTGTGCAGAAATGAGTGCATCTGTGATCACAGGGGTACACTAAGTAAGTATAGTAAAGATGTTTACTAAGTATAGTAAAGATGCTCAGTTACTTGTCATCTTTATCTACATGGGTGACAGAGAAGTGGCACTGCAATGCTATATTTGAAGTCAAGGTGGCATGAAGAGTTCTTTACATCCTGTTATGTCAAGGTATCTTTTCAGATTGACTAGTTTTGAACCAGTTGCAAAAGAGATAACCAGATGGCTTACAGAAACATAAAAAGGTCAGCATATGCTTTTTTATCCCCCTTATATGTTCTGTAACTCACACCTATCATTTCCTACAAAGAATTTATCCCTGCAGTTGTTTTGCATAAAAATAAAAAAATGAATGTGAATGACCAGCACAAAGGCAATAAAGGTGGACTTTTCTGAGGGATTCATTTGCACAATCTGCCTCAAAAAAAAAAAAAGAAGTTTTATACTTGCATGACCCAGTGGGAATGAACTGCATGAACAAAGTCTGGTTCCTGTGAAAGTTTTGTGAGAAAGCTTGCTACCCACAAGCCACATAGCCACCAATGCAGTTAGACATGGCTGCTGTGGGAGATCCTGGACCCCAGGATCAGCAGGTCACATTTAAGAGTATGAGCAGAAATACATGAAAAACTCAGAAATATTTGCTTTTTTTCCTTCAGAAGCCTGCTTATTTCTCCAGTTCCTACTTCTCCTTTATTTCCAGTCGCATAGTATATGCCTTTTAAAAAATCGGAGTAGAAATAAGAGATCCTGTGCAGAAAGGAGTGGGTTCAGTAGTGAGACTGCAGACTGTGCATATGACTATAGACTCACATTCATTTTTTTTCTGATCATGTGCTTCCAAATTATTTAATCATCCCACCATAAGGCTGATTCTTAAATGTTTTTGTCCTGATTATTGTAATAGTGCTCATATGGCAAGTCTTTCAGAAAACAGCCTGATTCTCACTGCATAACAAATGCTTTTATCTTATATCCATTATTATAGAAATAAACTCAAGATGAAATATATGATGATAAGTTAAAAAGTCTCCACTATCATCCTAAAGCTACTAGTTTGTAGAACTAAATATTGTTCAATTACATGAACAATATTTCTATTGTTCTGTAATAGAACAGTAGACTAACTAAAAAATCAGAACATATAAGAGTCCTGTCAAACCAACCTGCGCTTCAGACATTTGCATCTTATTCAGAGAAATAGGAAAGATGCTGACTGCATTTACTGTTAGGGTGGTGAGGCACTGGAATGGGTTGCCCAAAGAAGTTGTGAATGCTCCATCCCCGGCAGTGTTCAAGGCCAGGTTGGACAGAGCCTTGGGTGGCATGGTTTAGTGTGAGGTGTCCCTGCTCATGGCAGGGGGGTTGGAACTAGATAATCTTAAGGTCCTTTCCAACCCTAACTATTCTATGGTTCTATGATTCTATATCAATTTCTGTGCTGCAAAGTATGCAATTTTTTGTTAAACTGAAAGTTCATTTCAAGAAATAATTCTTAATTGGAAGTAGTCCACTAGAAAAAGTAATTGACAGGTATTTCATCTCATTTAACTTTAGAGAAAATAAAGTATTGGATTTCTTATATTAGTAAAAGGTTAAAGCTAAAATTACAGTAATTCAGTGTTTGATAGATAAGGAGCTGGTACCAATAATCCATTATTATTCTTTTAAGAAACTCATTGGATGAAATGGATGCAAATGTTAGGTAGACTAATAATATTGAGAGATAGAAAGAATACCAACAATTTCTTTACTGAAATTCTGCTTTTATTTGCTTTCTTGATCTAAACCAAGAATAACCCCAGTAAAAGGAATTAAAATATTCTTCTTGGCAGCGGCATAAGGAAGAACAAGAATCTTCCCATTTTCTTTATACCGTGCAAGAAGTGGGCACTAGTTTTGGGTACATTTACCATCTCCATTACCGCCACACAACTGCTATGAAAATACTGCTGGAGGGATGATGTTGCCAGTCTCAGAGCCAGATTCAACATGATTTTTCTAACACCCTGAAGTAATACCGGACTTAGAAGCAGAAAATGGGACAAGAATAGGAGGAAAAAGAGGGTTAATGTGACTGAGCTGACCAAAATTTCTAGACAGCTTCTGGTCAATGACTAGGGTGACACTTCAAGTATTTCTTACTCCACAAAGGATAGTTCTTCCCTGTCTTGCCTTAGAGTCTTCTTTATGCCCCTCACAGAGATCAAATAAAGTTTGTCTCTCACATGTACGAAAACCTGCTGCTGTTACACCTAAAAGCCAGAGAATGTTAATCTTTCTAAATTCTGTTAGAAAGATAAACTCCTAAATCTCCACTTCCTCTAGCATCAAGCAATAGCATTTGTCTTTGTGCTGTTATTTTCAAGGCTTGACTTTAAATAAGCTAAATCTACCTAATACACACTTTGCTATATGCTATATGTCCATTTCATGCACCATTTCCTCAATGAAAATTAGTAAATACTACTATATATTACTACCTCTTACTTAATTCTTTTTAATTTGGTGTGGAAATCCATCTATGCTTTCCTCTGCATGGAGCATGTTGCCTATCAAGAACTGAAAGTGACACCTCAGTGTATACTATTTCTTATATACACTTCTACAAGTATATATAGATAGTAAATATAAAGATATAATTATACAATTATATTAATGTTTATAAGGAATATATATTTATATACTTAAGTACTATATGTCAGTATATACTCATAAGTATAAACGTCTACATATCTAGATACTTGTATCTATACTTAAATATTTCTTATGTATAATAATTTCCCATTTCATAGATATTACTGGGACACTCTTTGGAGATTCTTAGCCTAGAATGGACATGAATTACAGACCAACACTGGGAATATTAAAACATGGGAAGTAACAGGGTAAATATCCAGTTATTAAAGCATCAGTAACTGAGCTACTGATCTGTTATGTTGTTCTAAACTATCCTGTGCTGAAAATATAGTCAATAGTGTGGAGATACACTGGATTTTTCTAACTTTCTGCACAATACTGAGAGTGCAAGTGCACACTGTCACAGCTTGTACAGTACCAGCTCATTTGAAATCCTTGCTTAGTTCATACTAGAACAGCTGGTCTAAACCCAACTTTTCACTACAGTGTAGGTACGTATTTCTGGAAGCAAGGGCTTTTTTACTCTCCTGTTATGTTTCAAGAAGCAGCCAGACTGGTTCACAGATGGGATTTCTGTATGCAGTGACACAGAAACATATTGACCGAGTTCACGCTGAACTATCACTGTCTGACCTGGATGCTGCTGCAGCTAGTGGATTTCCTACCCACTCTAGAGTCTCTGCTAAGAAATCTAATCAGCATTTCCTACAATATGAGAAAAAGACCCAGAAATCTATGAGGAAAAACAATCTACAGAAAAAATTGTTTCAATAAAAAAATGTAGCAAGGTTTATGAGGAGAAACTGTATTGTAAACTTTTATATCCTTATAGTGCTACAATACTATTACTACTTTAAACTATACCATTTTTCAAACTGCTATGAGGAAGGAAAGGTGTGAGAACTGCAGGAAAAGATTTTCTTTTTCCTTGTGGCAGAACCAGTGTTGCTGTGGTCACACAGTACTGTCACTTGGAGGAATGGTAGAAGTATTCTAATAAAAAAGTTTAGCAGCGCTTATTTCAGTGCAGTTGTTCACTATTGATATAACTGTCAGCTAGCGGTAATTTTCTTCTTACCTTTCCTCAACAAAAGGAGGTTGTTTTTAAAGACATGTTATTGATTTGTACGAAGTATAAACATTTTGCTTGTAACTAAATATTGAATACTTTTGAAAAGTAAAGGATACATTATTCTGATATAATAATATTGTCAGATAGACTAATTTGCCACAACTTCATAGATTCCTTATTGTTTAAAAAATCACAAGTGATGCTTTTGTTTAAGTAGCATTACCATGTTTTAAATGACTTGGTTTGAAATAGATAGTTCTACTTTAGCTTAAAGGCATTTTGAATTCTTAATTCAATTTACCAGCCAGAAAATGACAAACAACAATTTAAAACTTGACCAGGAGTAAATCCTCCAGACTATGGTTTGAGAACTTCAGTCCTGTGAGTCTGACAGTGTTTATAAATTATCAAAAACCATTTTTAAGTTTTAGGGCGGTTTGTGAACTGTGAGCTCAGTCTTCTTTAGAACTCCTAGTTCCTGTGTTGCTATTTATTAATCACCATTAACAGTGGATTGCCAGAATATGAATTTAATTATATAACAGTACGATGATGTACTGAATGATCATGAACTTTGCATTGAGCTGTTTACAAGGCAAGGTAATTATACACCAAGACGTCGTTCATTAGTAAAACCTGCTTTTTTTTTAATTATTTTTTTAATTCTCTCTGTACTAAACAATAAGATTTTGAAGACAAAGACACAAGAAAATTTTATTAACTTTCCTAACTTGTAGCTACTCCTAACTGCTACTGTCAGAAATAATGTTCCATTCAAAATAAATTTAAAGGAGAGGAAAGAAAAGCACCACAGTATTTCAGACTAAATGTAAAGTAACAACCTCAATTTTTTCTACAGTATGACTGTTGTGTTCCAAGATGAGATTCAAAACCTACTTTTCAAAGTGATTGAAACACTAGTCTTGTAATGCAAAAAAAGTAATGATTTTCAGCAATATGTTTGGATTAAGAAACAGACTTCAAAATAAAAATAAGCAAATATTGTGAGAATTTGAACTGCTTAGACAATAGATTAATTCTGGCATTATAGGCAGACTTGAAGATTTGGCCATTTTTTACAGATGTAAAATCCAGTACTTTCAGAAAAGACTACTGATTTTTGAATTTCCTATTGGAGTTCTCATGGTGGGTGTGATGTATAAATAAGCGTAGTCATTGCTTCCTGAAAAACATCTCTTTATGTCTAACACAAACTGATGTCATCATTAGTAACTTCTGAGCATTTTAGTTAAGAAATACTGCAACCTTTTAAGAACCAGAGTTTTGTAAGCAATGCAGTTCTGCTTAGATTGACAATTGTTCATTGCTGATGTAAAGACATGATTAAAAAGAATGACATGGGTTTGTAAAATCCAAACAACAAACAGAATAATTATTTAAAATCTCCTGAAATATAATTGTTTCAGGTACTTAAAACTAAAAACCCCTGTATCTAACAGTTAATGAAAAATAAGACTACTACCCAGTGTTCTCTGTGATAAGATGTTAAGAACTATAACAAAATTGAAGTCATATGTGTGTACCATACACATAAAATAGCTTCCAGAGTTTTGGAATATATTATAATGCTGTACCAGTGGTCTGTGGATAGCAACACAAATTCTCACTGAAGACAATTTAGTCCTCTAATTGTTCACAAAAATTGAAGTAATGAAGAGAACATAAACTATAATAAAATGCAAGGTATATTTATTGGAGATTATATGCCCATTTAAGACTTAGCTACCATTGGCTACAATGTGCTGAATAGGAACTAAATTTAGAACTTAAGCCACTCTTTCTTGAAAAACTCTACACTAAAGTGCATCCTGGAAAATGCCAGTTTCCAATGGATGCACTATTTTTTGTTTAATCTTTTTAATGACATCATAAAAAATGAAATTTGCTTAAATATGCAAACTTGAGCTCATTTATATCCTGAAGAAGGTGTATGCTTATAATTTGGAGATATTGCTAATGGTGTAAAGAATGAGATAATGCTATAAGAATTTCTATTGCTTCCTAGTAGAAAAAGAAATAAAATTCTCAGTGCAAAATTTCAAAATTGTGAACTAATGGAATAATAATGAGGAGTTCTACTGTACAGAAATACATCATTAGTCTAAGATTTTTAGTCATAGGATCATTATAAGCAACAATATAGAAAAAAAGACGGGAAAACTGATGTTAAGATTTGTCATAAAAAGTATCTGCAGTAGAGAAGACATAATTACAGAAAACACAGAGAACATATCTATTATATATTCTGTGTAGTTCTGATTATCTATGTTCAAACCCAGGTTCACTTGCAACAAGCGTAGTAATTGGCTGCTAGAAAGATCAGGGAAGAAGTATCTATTTTAAGAGAAAATTAAAAATCTTATCTGGTTCAACACAAAAATCACTGAGAAAGATATTGAGTCTCTTTAACTGTGGGAGTAATAAGAAAAGGGGGGGGGGGGGCAGGAACTGAATAATTATTCAAATTTGACAGGATGTGTTTTAGGAGCCTAGTGGAAATAATTAGAAATACCCACTGTCTGGGTTCATTCAGGTATTCCAGTTGTGAAGAGTACAATGTTTAATACTAGGTTTACTTATCTGAAGTTATCTGATATTACATGGGATTTTGATTGAGGAGAATGATACACTAATTAGTTAAATCACAACATTAGTCCAAATCACACTTAGCAGGGCATAGGAGTGCCTTTATTGGTAACGTAGGTTTCAACAGAAAATAAAAAAAAATATTTCTAACCTATGAGTGAGGGGAGTCTGAATTGTTGAATGAAATAATAAAAGAAAATAGCTTAAGTTACTTCAAGATGCAGTTTGTCTATTTTAGGGAAGGAATTTTATAACAGGACAGGAGTAATCTCAAACATGGAATATTAAAACTGGGAAAAGAGTAGGAGGACAATTTACTTTTAATCTCAAAGGGGTGGCAGGAAAATTCACTACTGTTTCCTGGTTGTTTATTTGCACTATAATTTTAATGCAACAGCTCTGTGCTTTGAGATTCTAGCTGATCAACTGCAGAAAACAAGGGCTCCCCCACCAGTGCACATGCTAGGAATTTATTTTCATTATTTTTTACTTATCTATGTGACTTGTACCAGTTCTGGAGTCTGTAACTCTCAGACCTGAGTTTGCTACTTGTGTGTATGTGTTCTGCAGTCTTCAGTGAAGTCAGTGCATGTGAATGAACTATTCTACAGGCTGTTGGGTCTACAGGTCTAGCAGCCTGCAGTCAGTGGCCCTATGAAAACCTGCCTAAAAATCCTTTGGAATATTAGAAAAATGTCCCTGTAGAAGTGAATGTTTTTTATTTATTGAAACATTAAGTTTTATGCAGAAAAAATAGTAGGCCTATTTATATTATCTAAGATGATACTTAAATGATTTTTTTCCTGTCAATGTACTGGAAAGAATTTTAGCAGCCTTTTACTTATTTACCTTAGTAATAGGATTTGCACTCAAGACTATGGCTCACGAAGATGATGACAGCAATTGAAAAATATAATTGTATGTGTCTAAATGAGAGGAAAAGAGGTAAATTTCCCACCAAATGTTCGCATGTGGCTGATGACAGAGCCATGGAGAAGGGAGACAGGAGAGAATGCAAGTCAGCTTGCTGTGCTGTTTTTCAGATTCTTATTCCACCTAGTCATTGTTTCTGATCTATATTCATGAGGTTTTCAGAGACCTAGCAGTTACATGTCAGGGTGATGTGTCTCAACCTTGTTTCAGGTTAAAGCATCAATCTGCTTGTGAGCGCTGTAGCCTGAAATGACAGAGTTCCAGCAATTCTGCAGTCCTTGGGATTCCTGTTGCAGAAGGTAATTCTGAGCTCACTGTACAGTGATGGACAAGATATGCTATCAAAGTTGCTTCTCAGATTGCCAGCAAGAGCTGTCCCAGGAGTATCTGTTGAAGGTTGTGCCAATCTATGTTTTTCTGAATGTTAACAGCACTTTTACAGCTGGCTTTATTTTTTTTTCTTCTCTGCTGCCTGGTATATAACCTTTTGCTATTTATTATATTTGCTTTTCTGAAGGCAATAATATAAGACAGGGCAGGTGTATTCTTCTCAGTATGAACCTAAAAGTACCTTTTCTTTGTATAATATAAAGATTGCTTTCTCATAGTCAGGACTTACTTAAACATTTTGGTGCTTGTGTGCTAGGGCAGGGAAGTAGGCAAGAGCTAGCTGAATATTTCCTCCTAAGGTACTAGGATTTCACATCATTAACTCTAGACATACTTCATCACTCTGTGCAGTGAAATTCACTGAGACTAAAGCTAAAAAGAATTCAAGACCTTGAATTTTTATTCCATGTCATTTTAAGAATGTCCCATTTTTCTAAAGTACACCGAATACTGACTCAAAAAGAAATAAAATTATTCTAAAGAGTACGAGAAGATTATATAGAAAATATCTGGATACACACACAGTTCTTAGTATTAGTCTTAATGTTTATAGCACGCCATCTAAGAAGACAGAAGTTGAGGGATGGTTTTACAGGAAGGACTTCGAAAAACTATAAGATATTCATTGAATACCTTCAAGAGTTACTATAGTACTGAACCAACACAATTTCAAAACAAATTTACTCTAATAGAGCACAAAGTTACTGATGTTGTATAAAATGACTGCACAGCATATATATATGCTTTTAACCAAAGGATGTGATATTAAGATGACAGTACATGAAGAAAATATTACAACAAAATCCTGCTCAGGAAAATGAAGGCAAATGAGAGTTGTCATCTTAATTTATTATAAACAAAATTTAATTTTATTTTAAAATAATTCTATAATAAATTTATTTTTATTTTATGATAACATTTTTTAGAGATGTATTGTTTTTTTCAATGTCAGTGACAACACTGAGATTCAATATAGAGGTATGTGACATATCATATGCATCCTAAGCTAACTTGTTGACAAATATTTAACTCTAAAATATTTACTACTGTATGGTAAATTCAAACTAAAATATAATACTCAAATGCCAAGTATTTTTTTTTTTTAGGCAGGAGATTTGTTTTCAGTTCTCAAATAAACTCACTCGTCTCAGGTTTCTATTGTGACTTCTCTGGGAGTCTCAAAACCAGATTTTGTTTCACCTTTATTTAACTGGGATGGTCAGAAGAATGTTTTCTATATGTGTCCATACAGCACCACTGGGATTGCCTGCATACATTGCTTTTTCACACTTGCATCAGGACAAGCAGTAGTTAAAAGTGGAGAACTATGAGGATGTGACTAAAAGCACTACAGACATTTTGCAGAAAACTCAAATGCTTTCACAAACACCTTTTGAGTGTTGAAACCCTGAGGTATCTTCATGCAAAAGCGTTAACTGACAAAATTGAAACTCTTCAGGTAGTTAGGTTCTGTTAACTGAAGTCACCATTAATTACAACAGGGAAATGATTTAACAGTTCAAGAGGGATCCAATAATTTGAAGACATCTTTCAGAGGTGACTCTGTCAGGCAATTTACAATCAGGTCTGAATAACTTCATTTTAATTCTCTAGTTATCTCATCTGCTGGAAACTCTGCTGGACTATTTTAACATTGGTATGCTAATGATGATTCCTATGACAACTTTTCTCAGATAAACATTTACATGAGAAAGCTTAATGTCAAGTAAAACAAACCAAAACAACCAACCAGAAAATCTGGCTATAAATGTTAAAGCTTTCTAGAATATGGAGTTTCAGGAAAAAAGTTTAGGAGGTGAACTGCCTTCACTCTAATGGATCAGAGAACTAACTGCAAACAAGGAAGTGCAGCAAAGCTTATGGAAATATACAGACTTATATATGTATGTTTATTTCTGGTCAGCAGCTGGTCAGCCGCTAAGCACTCTCCCAGCCATATGGGTCTCTCCCTACCCCAGGAGGGATGGGGAAGAGAACCAGAAAAGCAAAAGTGAGAAAACTTGTGAGTTGAGGTGGAAGCATTTTAATAAGAAAAGCTGTGTATGGAAGCAAAAGCAAAATAAGGAATTTATTCACTCTTTCCCATCAGGAGGCAGCTGCAAATGTTCCTGCTTCCTCCTACTTTCCCCGAGCTTTTTACTATGCACAACACTACATGGTTTTGAATAACCCTTTGGTCAATTCTGGTCATGTATTTCCTCCCAGCTATTTGTGCCACTCCAGCTTATTCACTGCTGGGGGCAGAGTGGGAAAAAGAGAATGCCTTTATGTTGTGCAAACTCTGCTCAGAAGTAGCCAAAACACTGGTGTGTTATCAATACTGTTTTGGTTGCAAATTCAAAACAGCATCATGCAGGCTATGAAGAGAATTGCCTCCATTCCAGATGGACCCATTACCATATATATAGATGTATAATGATACAGATACAGTAGTAGATATAGACACAACAAATTTGTGCCAGGTTTTCTAGCATTCTGCAGCTAGCCACTCTGATTATAAATATTAATATTTTTAAATATCTATCATTCAGAAAACAAACTTACATTCCAGTTAATAAAAGTACTTTTTCAGGGTTTTTTTTCTAGTGTGTGGAATGAAGTGTCCTGATGCTTCTGCTGCCACTAGACTGTGCCAGCTTGTGTTGGGCCAAGTTTTCTGGTTTCATTACAAAAGTTGTGTAGGGTGCAATTAGTTAAGTAAGTGGTCAATACTAATTATTGAACAGAGAATTAGATTTGCACAACACTTTAAACTTCAAATAATTTTTTTTTTATTATTCCCACTTTAAAATGCTCTGAAACTTCAAAACATATAGTATTATTTGACAAATGAGGATAAGAGCCAGTTTAAAATGAAATAAATAATTAAATAAAATCAATAAATCATAAAGTGTTGTGATAGTGTAAACCAAGACCTCATAGCAGCTTTCCAGTATCTGAAGGGAGCCTATAGGGATGCTGGGGAGGGACTCTTCATTAGGGACTGTAGTGACAGGACAAGGGTTAAAACTTAAACAGGGGAGGTTTATATTTGGATATAAGGAAGAAATTATTTTCTGTTAGGGTGGTGAGGCACTGGAATGGGTTGCCCAGGGAGGTTGTGAATGCTCCATCCCTGGCAGTGTCCAAGGCCAGGTTGGACAAAGCCTTGCGTGACACAGTTTAGTGTGAGGTGTCCCTGCCCGTGGCAGGGGGGTTGGAACGAGATGATCTTGAGGTCCTTTCCAACCCTAACTATTCTATGATTCTATGATTCTAAGTCTTCCCGCCAATCAATGCATTGGAAATCCTATTCCATATACATTACACTGGAAGCAGTCAGATTTCTGTAGACATTTGCAGTTCATCAGGCTCAGGGGGGCAGATTTGGAGGGATGGCAATAGGTCCTGTTGGCAGGCCAAGGAGCATCCGTCAATGGCAGGAGATCAAGTCAGGACTAAGACCAAGATAGGAAACCCAAATGACAAGCATGATGCACTGCTGTATCATTGCTGGGGCAGGCACTGAAGGCTCCAAGCTGGAGTGGAATGATGTCCTGTACAATGGTTGATGGGTACATGACCAGAGGACTGTCTAGGCAGGAAGAAAAAAGGTTGACAGTGCCCTCAAGACCCTGACATAAAAATTCTAAGTCAACATTTTAAAATATTTTTGAAAGTGTAACCTCGTTTCCAATAAAAGAGTAAAAAACCCCAGCGTTTTAAACTATTGTATGAATGAAATCAGCAAGACATTTTCCAAGTAACTATTGGATAATATTTCTGTTGCTTGTAAGAAAAATACAGTAATAATTCCTGCAGTACTTAAATATTTTTCTGTATATGTTAAACCCCTTAGTTGATATAAACCACTTAATATACAAATATATTTTAGAAATGCAATTATCAGGCAACTTCCAATGTGTATTACCTTGTCATCTGAAATAGCTTTTCCTTCAGCATTGTGCTTTAGAACAAACTGTGAAAAATCAATAATAATTGTCTTCAGTAATTTAATCCATTGAATCAAGACTTATTTTTTTTTATAAAATATATTGATTTAAATATAAGGAAAAATGTTAGCAAGGCAGCTATTATCTCAGGAAATATTGATCATTTTCCATCTCTAATATGTCTTATGACAGCTTCTACATATTTAGCTATTTTGAAGGTGGCAGGGGAGTAAGATGTGCATTCTGAAAGACTCACAAGGGATATGAAAGATAAGATCATCAGACATACAGCAAGTTTTCCCTAAGACACAATAAACCTCTGTTTCTTTCAACTCTTTCCAGGTGTGACTGATGTAAATTAGGATAGAAGCTTTAACCATGGAGATGAAAAATCATGAATGATATGTGGGAATTTTATCAAAAGCTCTGTTGTAGTGCTAAAGTATTGATTTTCTTCAAAGCTTCCTGAAACATTGGTATTAATCTGTGACTGTTCTGGAGGATTTAGCATGTGCTGAAGATAAATGATTAGAAATACATTTAGATTTAAGCATAAACAAATCAATCAAAAATTTTTATAGCTAGTGTTTTCAGAAACTAATGCAGTCTGACCAAAGCTGGCCAAACATACATATTATAACTTCCTGTTCTGTGCTAGGAGAAAAGCAAAAAACCATGAAAACATTCACTACCAATAAAATAGCTTTTGTACTACTACTGAACCGTAATATCTGAGGTATTTCAATACTTCTTTTGGATCTGAACCCATGCACCTAACTCCAGCCTCAGGAAGACTTAATTAAATTATTACTTTTTTTTTAAAGTAAACAAAGAAACCATGGAGATGAAGATGAAAACAGTACGAAACATGTTCTGCACACATATCTCTATCCGTGAAAGTAAATGTAGTAAAATTGAATATCCAATGCCTTAAATCCATGTAAACTGATTTCTAAACTTACTTTTGTGCACATGACAGTATGTAAATCAGATAAAAAACCTGATTGCAACATTAATGCCAGAGCAGCAATTCAACATGATGAGGCTCAAAGTAAGGGCTTTTATATTCTGCATTTCCACAAGAGATTACAAGTATTATGTAAGTAATTATTTAAAGCATTAGTTTACAGTTCTGTAGTGTTTTCCAATACCTTTTTGTAAGGCAAAATATCTGAGATTTATTTAATCTTTCCCCATCAAAAGATTCTTTTGTTTGTTTGTTTAGATAAGGGAATTGTTGTCATAGACTCAGTCCAAACTAAAAACTATGAAGAAGCTGTCTGCAATCAAATTTTTTTTTTTTTTAATACTCTTTTCCTGGTAGGGTAGAGTTAGTACAGATTTTGTATACTTCCATGTATTTAAACTTATCTCTGTATGCCAAAGTTTTGACATGCTGTCCATAGCACTATAGGGTAAAACCTAGCACTTCTTCTCTGTAAACAAGTAGAGATCTCACTGACCTTTTTTTGTTTCTTTGTTTAGTTGGTAGTGAATTTAACTTTCATGCAGCAATACTGCTGTTTTCAATCTATTTGGTAAAGTCTGGTGGGAGAAGGAGATGCTTGTTAATTCACAAAACTGCCTGAAGACTTACTAAGATGTTGAATTATGCAGAATTATGGATCAAGCTGTGAGAACTGAGATGGGAAAGGTGCCAGTCAGTCTTCCTGACAGGCTATAGAAATAAACTGAAGAATGTAGCTTAGCCGCTTTGTTTAGTTTAGGTTGGGATAGTTTTTTGTTTGGAGAAAACAGGGCTTTGAAGTGTTAAAACTACTGTAATGCCTCAACATTTCACAAAGCCCCCATGCTGTCTTAGTCCATGCCAGACAGCTTGTGAATGCTGGTCACAGGAGGCTTTTTCCAAATTACCTGTGTTTCCATTCAAAATGAAAATTTAACTACAGGAGTTTTCATAAAGGATATTAAATGCATGAAGGTGTGGTTTGTTTTTTTTTTGTTTGTTTGTTTTGTTTTTTTTTTTCTCTTGGTGTTATCTACTACTACTAAAGAACACTTACCGCTTTTGGGGATGCCAGGTGTAACCCTCATCTTCTCAACCAGTAATCAGCAGCTGCTAGGCTGCTAGTGATTATCTAAACATTTAAATTAACAGTTCTTTTTACCACTTCTTCCTGGGAGGAGGACGCTTTCCCATCTAGTAGGTGTGATTTGTGTTTCTTTTTGTGGCTGGTTTGTTGTTTTGTTTTTTTCTTTTTTAAAGTCAAAATCCAAGTACCTGAACATATATATGTATTTTGTATAACCCTAGATGGCTATAATCTTTCAAACCCTAATCTCCTTACAAAATAGCTAAGTAATCAATAGCTGTGAACTACAACAGTGCCACTAACTAGTTGCACTAAAACTTGATAAGCTTGGTTTTTAAAAGTGTGCATTTTATTGTTTCAGGTTTCAGTAACATTGCTTTAAGACAGAGTGTGTGTTTTGTTTTCTTGCAGACTGTTGAGAAACATTGTAGAAAACCTTTTTTTTTGGTGTGTAAGTATCGCAGCTGCTGGCAGCCAGTTGCAATAAAATTAGTATTCTAGTTGAAATCTGGCAGCTGGGAGTCCCTTGACAGCATTTTCCAGCTACAGGCTTCATAGTTTGTCCTCCCATGCACTGTGAGAGAAGAAACATCACTCTTACTTTCAAATATCTGCTGTGTTAAAAGCCAGAAGTATTTCACCCAGCACTGAAATCTAGCAGAGTCCATCATTCTTACCGAGATGCCTCTTGTTGAATTTCCATTAAAGTACCTAGGGTTACCCAGGCTGGAGGATCTGGAATGGATATGTTTCCTCTATGTATGAAGACTACTTTGGTTAAATCAGTGTTATGGCTAGTACTAGATATGTATAACTAATTAAAACCAAAGGAAAAAAAAAACCAAAAAAAATATGGTAGGGATTATAAAGCACTTGAAAAGCCTTCTGAATCCCTTTAAATTTAGAATTTGATCACTAAGTCCATGAAGCAAAGTTTTATACACTTGTTGTGAAAAAGCTCTGTGCAGGTCTAATTAATTCCTCATTGTGAATTATTTGATGGAAAAAAAACCCAACATATCATGATCTCACTAAAGTAAGTGACAGTGTAATTTTACTACCCACTCACTTACTTCAAGTGTGTGTAGTATCTTGTGAAGGCTAAGGTTTTTAATTTTTAATCTCTTTTGATATCTCAAGATGACCTACATATGTCATTAATCCCACTCCAAGTATATATTTATGCATAAATTTTTTTATTTTTTTTTTTTACTTCGGCAAAATGAGAAGAATACATTGGGAAGGGGTGAACTGGAGCTTTCCATCCATCTATTTGCTTTCTGGTGAGTAATCTGCTTTCATTTCATTCATGACAATGGCTTATCTTCTAGTATTCTAGAAATACACTTGTTAATTACTTTACCTACACTGATAAATAGTAGCTGACTAATTAAACAAATTAATCTGACACATGTCTTCAAATACATACTGGTTTCGGAAACTAGTTCATTTGGGGACTATGCAAGGTCAGCTCCAATGCAATATATGGCTAAAGCCAATTAACATAATGTAAATATGCCAAAGTGGCAAGTAGTAAACTACCATTTTTAGCGTCTGCTGAATCTTTTTGAATGAAAGATGACGAAAATACAAGATAAAAACAGGCATAAGAAAAAAAATATTTAAGAGTGAAAAGACCATTCTGTTTTGTGTATGCTGCTCTGTCCATTAGACACATGTTCCATATAGGTGTAGACTCTTGGAGAAAAATAGAGTGCACCTGTTGCACTCCTGAAGTGCAGAAGTCTGACACAAGGATAAATATTTTCTGCCTTGACTCAATTTGGGGTTGAAAAAGGTAGCAGGTGAAAGTCAATTTTTTACTATGAAAAAACACAAGCCTTGTATATTTCCTGAGTTACTGAGGCTCAGTATGCATAAGATATATTATTATTATGCCTAAGTATAGAACTCCTATGCTCAGAAGATTACAGCATTTTCTTAAGTACTGATGAAGGATAAAGCCCACAGTACAGTTATTTAATGCTGAAGAAAATATATAAACCTAGGCTCCTTAAACAATACTTTTTATGATGTTAAATGGTTTTTCTGTTCTAAGTTTGTTTTGAGAAATTATCAAACCTCCTATAATTTCTAAGAAACCTCTGAAGTATAACAGTAAAAGAATTAATGGAAGAGCTGACAGTTTGAAATAAAAATAATGCAATGCAGATTTAAAATTTGGCTTTGTAGTTCTGATCAGTATTGTTAAAACTGTACAAAGCGTTGTGTTTTTTTTTCCCAATTCATTTTGTAAAATATCTAAAAGATTAAAGAGCTTACAAAATAAGCTTTCAAATTGAGTAGTCAAAGGAACACATAACAGAAAAAGTTCTAACGACTTAAACTTGGCAATCTTATGAGATCTAGTAAAGACAATAAATCAGATGTTGTTAAATGTAATGTTTTAATGCTAAATACTTTATTCCAATGGGAAACAATTCAGATAACTCTGAAACTATGACTGCTTAAAGAAGCTGGTCATATCCTTGGCACTATCTGAATTCTTTTGATGGTGGTAAACTGTATATGTAAAGCACATGTGAACAGAACCAGGGTGCTAGCAGAAGGTATGTTAAACTTCCTTGACCATGAGTCTCACACTGATGGCAGGTGGCATAGCTAGTGATGCCCAATCAGCCAGGGCTATTTTGGCACTCAGGATAGAACTAGTGATGAGAAATTATTATATTCCATTATGAATTGTGTCTCACAAAACCAATTATTGAAAATTTAGTCAATTGCAACTGGGGTTGATTCCTTACTAAGGGGATCACTTAGGAGGTTTTTTTATTAGGCCCAGAGATAGTTAGCTTAATAAGCTTAGACTTTTTAAAATAATTTTTTTGCTAGTTAGAAATCCACACAGGAATCGGCAATCTCTCAGGGTCTTCAAGTATGTCTGTTTTAAGAATAAGTTCTACTAAGGAAGAAGCATTTTTTCTGTCTACCATAGTGTAGTACACCCCCTCCCATCCTGCTGTGTATACACACAAACATATGTATCTATATAGTGTGTGTATATCTATATGTGTGTATATATATATACTCTCTATATAATAGATATACATTGCACATACACAGTGACCTAAATGTGAGTAAGCCAAGTGGAAAGAAAGAGGGAAGTTACATGAGCCTAGGACGTTTAAAAAGGTGGTATTATTAATATATATATAAACACACATGCGTATAGGTCTGTTGAGCTTGTGTTGCTGAAAGAGCACATACTGGAAAAAAAATAATAAGAGAACACAAAAGTTAACTCGAGGAACTATCTTTTAGGAAGTTATTCAAAAAATGTAATACATAACTAGCAACAAATGCCAACATCTACATATAAGAGGAAAGGAGGCATCAGCATATTCAAATAAAATGTTTTTGCTTGATATCAGCCTAAAAGAAGAACATTTCACAATATTTCACAGTAAATAATTTAAATTGTTGGGGCTGATATTAGCCCTCATAGGGGCATGGATGTGCTCCAAAAAAAAAAGTGTTGAAAGAAAAAATCTTGCTTCAGCACCTGTTACAGTAAGCTGGTATGTACTATTTCAGTTTCCACTCGGGCTCACAGTAAGCTACCCAGTTCCTTGGCTTTTCTCAATATCTCCATAATCTTTTACCGATAAAGGCCTCAATTAAAACTCATTTCTGAATGTCTGTAAGAATTACTTTAAGCTAAAAATAATTCTTACACACAAAGAAGAATGTGGTTAATTCCATCCCTCTCTCATCTCCATATTTTAAAATCTGTTCAAGTAATTTTTATTTTTTAAAAGCAAGTATCTCTTATTGCACCACATGTTGTTCCATTGCTTTGGTGCCAGTGGTAGGTGGCCAGCTCTTTACAAAGTACTGAATATATAATACAGTTGTGTTATTTGCACAGTTGTGTTATTCACACAGTTGCTTTTAATGAGCTGGCTCTGAGTCAATAGTATCAGTGTGTCTGTGGTATATATGAGGACATACTTGTTTCTTGACTAAAACTCTATTTGTGAACCGCATGGGCTGTGGAAATCTAATTTACAAGCTAAGTGGTCATTTTGACCATGAATTGAAGATGCTGCCACACAGAAAACAGATCTGAACTACATGATAGTGACATGCTCTCTTGCCTTGAACAGTGAAAAACTCATGCTGCTGACAAACACAAGTGCTTCTGGGAAACTGTTACGAAAGAGAAACATAGGAGTAACACTGTGTGTCTCATCAGCACAAAAGCAATTTATCAGTGACTTTACAAGAGATTATCACTGGCTAGCCTTTCACGGACACCCCCTTGTTGTGGGGAAAGAGCTTGCATGCCCTTGTGAGGTTGAGAGCTGTGCTGGTGGTGGCATTTGCCTCCTGTAGGGTCTCCCATGCCAGACAGGTATCAACAGAAGGGTCAAAGTGTGTCTATGGGCAGGATGGGCTCACTAGCCTTTGGGCAACCATCCTAGGAGAAGGACAACTCTAACTTCAAACCCGGGCAGATGGAGCTTGTTTAGCCTTCTAAGACCATCCATCTAAGAGAAGGAGACTCTAACCAAACCTACGACCTGAGGACTTTGCTGTCACTGTCCAAGCTCGCTAGGCCCTGGCAGATAAACCTCAGGTGTAAAGGGTAGGGCCAGTTCTGTGCATGCTGTGTCTCACCTAAAAAAATCCACCGTGCAGGCCCGAAGGGTTTACTCCCACTTGCAAAGCCCTGTCGCAACAGGTGAGGGATGAAAGGGCAGGTGATAAGGTGCTCTGGAAGCTGCAGACCCAACCCTGCACACAGACGGTTCAGGACATTGGTCGCTCAAGATTGACCCAGGAGATGACAGTCTTGTTTGGCAGCATCTTGAATGACCAAGCAGCCTTTGTTCAAGGAGAGCACTTCTTGCTCCATATGGAGAGAGGCCTAGAAAAGGTGGCCTAACCAAAGCTCATCTCCCCCTCCACCTGGTTGGTTAGCTGCAGCCAATGGGCATCTTCTGTTGCGGTCGGTCAAAGGCAGACAAAGACATACACCTGCCTCCAAAGGTGTGTCCAGATTGACACTCACATGTTGGAACATCAGAACCATGCTTGATACAGTGGACAGTGGGTGTCCTGAGTGCCGTTGTGCACTAATTGCCCACGAACTGTCATGACTCGACATCGACATTGCTGCTTCTAGTGAAGTTTGCCTTCATGAGGAAGGTAGCCTTAAAGAACATGGTGCCGGCTATACACTCTACTGTCAGGTAAATCCAAAACTGAAAGTCATCTTTCTGGAGTTGGTTTCATGATTAAAAACTCCGTCTCTAAACCTGAAAATTTGCCAATAGGTCATTCCAATAGTAGTATCTCCTTACGCCTTCCGCTACGCAATAAACATGTTCTTTTCAGCATATATGCTTCAACTCTGCAAGCTGACGCTGCAGAAAAAGACAAATTCTACACCAACCTGCGTTGCCTCACTCAAAAGGTTCCTATAGATGATAAGATTATAATCCTTGGTGACTTCAATGCCTGAGTAGGTAAAAACTTTGAAGCCTGGAAAGGAGTACTAGGCAAACACGGTGTTGCTAGCTGCAATGATAACGAAGGCTTATTGCTAGAGTTTTGTTCAGAGCAGCAGCTTACCATCACCAATACTATTTTCCAGGAGAAAGACAGCCTGAAGACAACCTGGGTGCATCCTCGATCTAAACATTGGCACCTTATTATGTCTTAGTGTGCCAGAGAAATGTTCATGATGTCTGTCACACCCTAGTGATGCCTAGTGCAGAATGTCAAACAGACTATCGCCTTGTACATTGCAAACTTAACCTCCATTTTAAGCCCAAACCTAAGAGAGGTGGCATTCTGAGGAGGAGGCTCAAAGTTAATAATCTTCAAATAGCCACAGCGAGGGACAGCTTTCAGGCTAACCTTCAAATGAGGCCTGAAGACCATCTTATAGATTCTTCTGAAGCACTTTGGCAGCATATTAAAAATAGCATCCTGCAGTCCACCAAAGAATCTTTGGGTTCTCCTTAAAGAAAAATATAAAGACTGGTTTGATGATAACAACCAGGATGTCCAGAAACTGCTGACAAAGAAGAGATCTGCTCATCAAGCACACCTTGCTCAGCCATTTTGCCATGTAAGAAAAGCAGCCTTTTGTCTTGCATGCAGTAAACTCCAACACAATTTTCGAGACATCCAGAACAAGTGGTGACTCAACCTAGCAGAAAAGACTCAACTATGTGCAGGTTTGGGTGACCACAGAGGATTCTCTGAGGCTCTGAAAGCAGTGTATGGATGCACATACCAGGTTCAAAGCCCCTTAGTACAGATGGCCAAACACTTCTTACAGATAAAATCTCCATCCTGAATTGGTCTGAACATTTTCAAACACTCTTTAGTGCTAACCGTGTAGTCCAAGGCACAGGAATCCAGCACATTTTACAAAATCCTGTGAAAAACAAATTGGATATAGCCCCTACCATGGGAGAGAGTCTTAAGGCTCTACAGCAGGTGAAAACTGGCAAGGCAGCTGGGATCAACGAAATCCCACCTGAAATCTGGAAGCATGTAGGCCAAGCACTTCATGCTAAATTTCACGAGCTAGTTGTGCACTCTTGGGAACAAGGTAAATTACCATCAGGTTTTCATGACGCAATCGTCATCACTCTGTAGAAGAAAAAAGGTGTAAAGTCAGACTGCTCAAGCTACCAAGGTATAACTCTGCTCTCCATTGCTGGAAAAATCCTTGCAAGAATACTATTGAACAGATTAGTACCTGCTGTTGCAGAAGAACTTCTACCTGAAAGTCAATGTGGTTTCAGAGCTAATAGAAGTACCGCAGACATGGTATTTGTTCTCAGACAACTGCAAGAGGAGTGTAGAGAACAGAATAAGGGTCTCTATGTAACTTTCATTGACCTCACCAAAGCTTTCAACACTGAGCAGAAAAGGCCTGTGGCTGATCTTGGAATGATTAGGTTGTCCCCCCAAGTTCCTCAAAATGATTATTCTGCTACCTGAAGATCAGGATGGCCAAGTCAGATATGGCAATGCACTCTCTGAGCCCTTTGTAATAATGTTGGAGATTGTGTCACTTTCTGGATTTAAGAGTGTGATAAATCCTAACAATTAAATATGCTAACAGCCTGCATAGAATCTTTCTGTAGTTCCTAACAAGGGAGACAGTGCAGAAAGGATGGCCCAGTGGGCATTGCCTGGTTTCATGCCAAATCAACTGCTCTTGTAGGGAGCAGTGATACAGAGTGGCATACTCTGCAGAGTTTACCCATAAGACTGCACACAAAGAAGAAGCCTATTTTTTTCTTGGTCTCTCCAAAGAAATGTGATAGCTGGAAACTGAGCTTCCTATCATAGGGGAACTTAAACAAGTCTTCATTTATATTTCCAAATGAAAAATATAGTTTGTTTTAATTTAAAGGGAGGGAGAGAAAAACAGTGAGTGGACAGTCTGGGCCATCATTTCTATGAGTCATGATCTTTGAATAGAGTATCTTCTTCAGTGGATAGGGACTTCACAATACTCTGCTGCTTCTCTGACCACAGAAGACCTTTGCCAGTGGTATGATTCAACAGAATTTTGCTACACATAAAAAAAATGGAAGTGTGAGGAACCTCAACAGAATTCTTATTCTGACATTTTTGTCAAAACTTGGTTGAAAATTTTTATTTAGTATTGTTGAGGTTTTGAAGTTTTTATAACTAGATTTAACTTTGTGAAAAATCCTTGGTTTGTTCTATAACTTACTCTATTTATTCTAGCACTAATAACTGTCATGTTACCTGGAGATTCAACACTATAAAGCTCCTTACCTCCTTTCCTGTACTGTGAATCTCTGACCTAACTCTGATGCTTTTAATTTCTTGATACAGATCAGATATGGCAGGTTTTCATTTTACACTCTTTATCACCATCAGATCATTTTGCTACCATAGCAATTATTCTGCTATAACAACTAGTAAGCCAGAATAAATATTTAATTGCAAACACACAGCATGAGACCTTAATGTAGTTCCATCAAGAAGTCACGGTATGGCAAAAGACTGTTGTATGCTTTAGTTAAACACAGGCTTATGGGTCAGCAAAGAAAGCAGCTGACAATAAGAACTGCAGAAGTACTCTAAGGAATATTTTTTAAGATAGGTTTTAGTGAGTGGCTTTTGAGAACAGTTTACTGTTATGAAAAATCTTGGCTTCTTCATCAAGGTGTGTCTGCAGTGACCTATTCTCCACATAGTGTTTGATACTAGGCAATTTTAACACTCTGTAACCCTGTTTCTTGGAAGTTTTCTGAAATGTTGCACCCTTGCTGTCTTTCTTGCACATGGGCCCAAATTATTGAGTATTCATGTGTTTCTATCTAGTATAGAAGTTCACTTCCACAAGTAGCAACTATGTTTGACTACTGAAACACCTTCTAAACAAAATATATCTGCTGTTTCTCTGGTGTGCAGTGTTAAAGCTAGAAGTGGATGTCCATCTATGGGACAATGGAATGAATCCGCAGGAATCCATGGAACCAGTATATTACTGTTGTTCAGTTGAAAAATGCTAAATTTGACGAATATTACAAAGTTCATTTTGCTAAAATAAAAGTTCTTCAAAACACTGGAGATTTTATTTCATACTTGGCTTCCTACTCAGCAGCAATGATTGTTAATGTTATTATCATCAGTTAGTTATTAGTATGCAACATTTTTTAAAATTGCTTTCTGGAAGGTAAATTTTTTTCTGATAAATCACTGGTGGATATTTTAGGAAATAAGTGAAGGCTTTTATGTATGAAAGAAAAGCCTTCAAATATCAAAACCTTAACTGATGAAATCTAGGTTTGATATGTTTGTTTATACTTGATTTCTCTCACCCTGGTTAATATCTCAATATGTTTTCAGTACACAGCATGACAGATGCTCTTAAATATTTCTCTTTGTGATCAATAAAGAGAAATTAAAAGCATGCAAGTCCCTGCACATGAAAGCTCTTTTAAATTTCATGCTAAATGCTTTAAGCAATACATTACTTCCTGAAGAATCTAATAGGATAAGTTAGTCTCTAAAGGGACCATGCAGAGAAACTGAGAAAAGGCCAGTTCTTGCAAGCTGGAGAGATACATTGAGGGTAGAGTTTTTTGCAGGTGTATGTTACCATTAAGACAGGTGCACATGACTCTAGCCATCTCTAAAGGGCCAACAGTTCAACACGGTGTCTTTTCCAAGTCAGAGAAGAGGTATGTCTAGTTTGAAATCATTAAATGCCTCAGTTCTCTTCTAGATTAGCTATTCCTTAGTTTAGTCTTAAACTGCTGGTCTAATTCTACACATAATTAGTTTGCAATAATGTGAAACCTTATTTTATTTTCTTCATAGATCAAGGACTGAAACATCTGCTGAACAGAAGTTACTCCTTTTTAATAACATAACTGATGGAGAAAATAACTGCTATCCATATTGGAAATATTGGAAATAAACATTCAATTATTTGACCCCCGGAGGGTTTTTAAAAGCCTGGTCTTGCACATCTGCCAGCCTCATAGCTCTGTCTCTGCTTCTTGTTTTCACTCTACTCTCTTGTTGCAGTATAGGCCTATCTTTCCCTTCATACCCCTCTACCCCTCTTTCTCTTTCTCCTGCTTCTCCATTTACTGCCTTCCAGATATGCTTGCTATGTCTTTCCTGCAGGAGAATCTGTATGATCCAAGAAATCAGACAGCTCTTCTCTCTGTTGGCAAGACATACATAGATTTTAACAAATCAGAACATATAAAAGATGAACCGTAAGTGATGAATAAGAGTGCATCACTATTAATATGTAATAAGGGTGCCTTCAAGAAGTGTGAGAAACACTAAAGAGAAAAAACTTGCCTACTAGGAAGAATGCCATGCAGCTTTGTAGGAAATGGGACTTAGACAATTAGTCCTTGCTACAGAATCTCTGCATAGGGGAGTATACTACTTCTGCATCAAATACATATTGATTTGGCAATCTATTTCTCCCAAAACAGGTAACCCGAGAAAATTCTAAGCTATAGGGCTAGCAGACTCCAGATTGTGGTATGGAAAGCTGAAAACTGATTTGCTGTTAATTTTTTGATCTGTGTGGTTTTCCTGGAAAATGTATAACATCCTTGGGTTGAATTTAGATAGCTTCAGAGAATATTGCTTCCCTCTTGCACAGTCTGTAAGTCAGCTATTTAAGCTAGAACCTGTGGTAGCTGTCATAAAAGACTTTATTTCTTTTTATTTGATAGAAACAAAAAAAAAATCTGAATTCCACCTTTAACTCACATCCCTGGGATCAGTGTAAGATTATCAAGGTCTAGTCAGCCTGTTTCTTCAGTATCTGAGGTCAGGTACACAGGGAGTAATCAAAACAAAAGGCTGCAACATATTTCTCCCAAAACAGGTAACTGGAGAAATCTCTCCGTTACTAAGCTATGCAGCTGCCAAAGTCCAGAATGTGGTTAGGAAAGCTGAAAACTGGTTTGCTCTTAATTTTTTTTACACCAACAATTACTATGACAGCTGTGCTCCAAATTGGAAAAAAATTTGTAACAAGACTACACTATATAGCTTTATGCCTGCCTTCACTAGTACTACAGAAACAGAAGATGAAACAGTGCTTTTCCCATTCTCCCATAGAATCATAGAATAGTTAGGGTTGGAAAGGACCTTAAGATCATCTAGTTCCAGCCCCCCTGCCATGAGCAGGGACACCTCACACTAAACCATGTCACCCAAGGCTCTGTCCAACCTGTCCTTGAACATTGTCAGGGGTGGAGCATTCTTGTTCAACATCTCTGTTGCTGACATGGACGGTCGGATTGAGTGCACCCTCAGCAAGTTTGCCGATGACACCAAGCTGTGTGGTTTGGTTGATACGCTGGAGGGAAGGAATGCCATCCAGAGGGACCTTGACACACTTGGGAGGTGGGCTGATGCCAACCTGATGAAGTTTAACCATGCCAAGTGCAAGGTCCTACACCTTGGTCAGAGCAATCCCAGGCACAGCTACAGGTTGGGCAGAGAAGCAATTCAGAGTAGCCCTGCAGAGAAGGACTTGGGGGTGTTGGTTGATGAGAAAATGAACATGAGCCGGCTTAAGTGTGTGTTTTCAGCCCAGATAGCCAACCGTATCCTGGGCTGCATCAAAAGGAGCATGACCAGCAGGTTGAAGTAGGTGATCCTGCCCCTCTACTCTGCTCTTGTGAGACGTCACCTGAAGTATTGTGTGCAGTTCTGGTGTCCTCAACAAAAAAAGGACATGGAACTGTTAGAACAAGTCTAGAGGAGGGCCACGAGGATGATCAGGGGACTGGAGCACCTCCCATATGAAGATAGGCTGAGAAAGTTGGGGCTGTTCAGCCTGGAGAAGAGAAGGCTGCATGGAGACCTCATAGCAGCCTTCCAGTATCTGAAGGGGGCCTATAGGGATGCTGGGGAGAGACTCTTCATTAGGGACTGTAGCGATAGGACAAGGGGTGATGGGTTAAAACTTAAATAAGGGAAGTTTGGATATAAGAAGGAAATTCTTTCCTGTTAGGGTGGTGAGGCACTGGAATGGATTGCCCAGGGAGGTTGTGAATGCTCCATCCCTGGCAGTGTCCAATGTCAGGTTGGACGAAGCCTTGGGTGGCATGGTTTAATGTGATGTGTCCCTGCCAGTGGCAGGGAGGTTGGAACTAGATGATCTTAAGGTCCTTTCCAACCCTAACTATTCTATTATTCTGTGATTCACATGTTAAATTTCTAATCAACCAACACCCTAAGTCCTTCTCCGCAGGGCTGCTCTGAATCTCTTTTCTGCCCAACCTGTAGCTGTGCCTGGGATTGCTCCAACCCAGGTGTAGGACCTTGCACTTGGCATGGTTAAACTTCATCAGGCTGGCATCTGCCAACCTCTCAAGTGTGTCAAGGTCCCTCTGGATGGCATTCCTTCCCTCCAGCGTCTCAACCGAACCACACAGCTTGGTGTCATCGGCAAACTTGCTGAGAGTGCACTCAATCCCACTGTCCATGTCACCAACAAAGATGTTGAACAAGACTGGTCCCAACACCGATCCCTGAGGGACACCACTAGTTACTGATTTCCAGATGGACATTGAGCCATTGACCTCCTTTTTTTTGTATGTGGCCATCCAGCCAGTTCTTTATCCACCAAGTGGTCCACCTATTAGATTGATGTCTCTCGAATTTAGAGACAAGGTTGTTGTGTGGGACAATGTTGAATGCTTTGCACAAGTCCAGGTAGACAACATCAACTGCTCTACCCCATCCATCAGTTATGTAGCCCCATCATAGAAGGTCACTAAATTGGTCAGGCAGGATTTCTCCTTAGTGAAGCCATTCTGGCTGTCCTCAACCACCTTATTGTTTTTCATGTGCCTTAGCATGCTTTCCAGGAGAATCTGCTCCAAGATTTTGCCAGACACAGAGGTGAGACTGACTGGTCTGCAGTTCCCTGGGTCATCCTTTTTCCCCTTCTTGAAAATAGCGGTTATTTCTTTTTTTCCTGTCATCGGGAACTTCACCTGACTGCCATGATTTTTCAAATATGATGGACTGTGGCTTAGCAACTTCATTCACCAGCTCCTTCAAGACCCATGGATGGATTTCATCAGGTCCCATGGACTTGTGCACAATCAGGTTTTTAATATGGTCTCAAACCAGATCCTCTCCTACAATGGGCCTAAGGTGTTCGTTCTCACAGTCCCTATGTTTGCCTTCCATGACACAGAGTTCTCTGGTACAAGTCCTGTCCACTGAAATTTTGTCCAAAGACTTAAGGGATTTGGTCTATGTAATAGATAGAATTGCCCCAGATTTGTTCTTAAGATGGAACCAGGAAGGAAGTTCGTATTCTACTTCAACATTTCACATTCTCACCAACCTTTATTTTGACCCTCTGAACTTCTAGGTAATCTGAAGTCCTGTGGTGGAAAGTCATCCCTATGCAGTATTTAGGTTCTTCCTTCAACTCTGATGTATTAGCTGTATCTCTCCTGCCACAAATTATGTAACAGATATAAAGTCAAGTAGAAATTGATTTGTGCTTCGGACCCATGAGGTCTGTGTCAACATCTTATCAATAAAAAGAATGATGAATGTGTCCATAAGGCTTCTTTAGCCTTAGTTTCTAGCACTGCTACTCAAATTTTGAGTGAATATCAGAGACAGAGTTTGCCAAACTCTCACATTTCACTGGCCTGCATAGCTGTACCTTTACTGCTTGACTGAAAATATATTTGCACTGTTATAATCAGCTGAAAACTGAGAAAAAAGATCATGTTATGGATGCCCTCATTTAGAGTTCAGGGGGCCTGGTATATAAAAAAATGCAGTGAATAAAGATGCACTTTTTTATGGTCTAATTTAAAAATAGTTCTTTAAATTCTATGCTTAGATCTCAACATAATGTGAATCCATCTTAAAAGGCATATTATTACACTGTGGGGCTTGTTGGGGTTTTTTCTTAGTAATTTACTCTCTTTGTGCAGGAGATCTTTGCAGGGTGAGGAGCTATTTATAAAAGTGTAAACCCATGGATGCAATTCCAATATTTGGGTCAGTAACTCAGGTTCCCTGTGGGAATGCACTCTAGGGTTTATATTTTTCTTTTCAACCAGAAGTTGTTTTACACTTCAAGGAATGTACTATGATGCTACTTATAGTTGTTAGTTTCTTTTAATGGTAGAGATTCTGCGTAGGTTTGGATTTTCTGTCAAACTGAACTTTGCTACACTGACTTGACCTTTTTTAGATTTCTGGTGTTACTCCCAGGTCCATGCAATTGCAATTGTAAAGAACAGAGATGGTTGTCCAAATCACAGAATACTGAAAAGGTCAAAGTAGCAATGCTGGCTTCACTGTTTCTCCAGGTATAAGTATCCACATAATTGTCATGACTAGACTTGAAATAAGCCTGGAAAATGGTTTTTGTGAACTCTTGTTTTTGATGGTGGAAGTGATGAAAATGCTAAGTGGTAAAAATGATATTATTCTGAAGAGATTCTTAAGATTTTGATCAAAATATTTAACTCTTGCCATGCCAAACAAAGGTTATAAGCAATGTTTCACTATAGGCATTTTTTGGTTTTTATCTAGGTTTCCCACAGCTGAATGATGGTTTCCCAGATGATGGATATATCTTGCGGTCTGTCTTGTGTAAGACCTGTCAAAAGAATTTTATTCTCTTTCAATCTACCATGCTACCATAAAATTAGAATATATGTGTTTGGGTTTTGATGGTTTGTTTTTTTTTTAAGCTTTCTCATCATAAGGAAACTTTATAAACTTTAATATATAAACTTAATCACAAGGAAACTTTATAAATCAAGACTCCTGCAGCCTTATGTGTGACTATTGACTAGCACACAGGAAGTAGAGTCATTATTTCACATATTTGGCACTTCATGATCTCATATATAATGGCATACAACCCTCAATCACCACATGAATTGTATCAGATGGAGTATCTGACATTTTTTGTGTTTCATTGGGAGATAAATGGATTATTTCAATTTTTATGAATTTAAATTTTATTAGTTACACCCAAAATCCTGACATGGCAAATTAACCATACACCTTATAAATGGAGCCAATAAGTTAGTCTAAATAGAAATTTTAGCAGGCTTAGCATAATGCAGCAATTCCTACAAATAATGCTAGCACAGTCCACATTATAGAAAAGCCTCACTAAAGATACAGTACAGTTGTTTTAGGTGAAGTTCTTAGTATCAACCCCTGTTCTCCAGTGCTGTGTTTAGCTTTCTGATGTCCCTCTGGGTCCTAAGCTTGACAGCATCAGTCTTTCTCAGGAAGAATAGTGGTGATGAGGGGAATTACAGTATGTCATCATTGTCCTGAGTCCTTCACCTGAAGGCATGTGATGTTCATAATGAGATTTTCCTCCACTTCAGTTTTACATTCACTTAAGTATTCTGCTTCCTTCTTTTTGAGTTTCAGCTGAAGTTCAAAAGCTGTAAAATAGCTGTCCTGATTAATACAACTTCTCACTCTTTATTATGTAGCAACAACCTAAAGCAGACTTTACAATATGTGATATTCACAGACTTAAGCTGAAGCAGGCAAGGCAAAAGTCCTTCAGTTGTTATACAATTGTTACCTGTGCTAAAACAAGAAAAAACTGGCTCTGGCCAAGATAAACTTCCTCAAGTTCTGCAGCTTTGCACTGTCAAGTCAGTATGAACCTGTGACCTTTTACAAGGAATGGCGAAAGTTGTACCTGTGGGCTACAGTAAATACTAACTGATTTTTAAGAAATGAAAGATACATAATTCCATCTGAACTTTCGACAGAAGAAAGGAGGTAAGCCATGGGCAGGGACGCCTCACCCTAGACTATTTCACCTAAGGCTCTGTCCAACCTGGCCTTAAACATTGCCACAGATGGAGCTTTTACCACTTTGGGCAGTCTGTTCCACTGCTTTGCCACCTTCACAGTAAAGAACTCCTTCCTTATATCTAACCTGAACTTCCCCTGTTTCAGTTTAAATGCATTTCCCTCTTGTCCTATCACTACAAGCAGTTGAATACTTCATACGCAATATGAATTCCAGAGTGTTTGACATGTCTCATGGTCTTCTGAACCAATAAAAGAGACTTTTGCAAGGGATATATAGTTCAGTTCTGTGCAAGTGAAAGCTAAATAAGTGGAATTCCAATTAATACATTTTGGATACTTAGACTTTTAAAAGCTTTTTTTTTTTTTTTTTCCCCTTGTAAAGTGAATACAAGAACAACAGGACAAAAACAAAAAAACACCAAAAAAACCCAACCCCAAGCTATTGTTTTATTTTGACCAGAAAAAGTGCTAAACTATTTAGCAATATACATATGACATTTTTTTGCCAATACACAACTACACGAGTTAGTGTGTAAAATAGTATTTTGAGAGAAGTTTCAGGAGTTAAGTTTTTCAGATTTGTGCTAGAACAGGTGACTTGCAGTGTGAAGGAAAAGGAAGTGGTAGAGAAATTGATATTCTACATTTGTTCTTTTGGAACAGGTGATAACTTCTTGTACTTCAGCAATGGTTGGAATTTTTAGCATACATGAAAGGTATGGGTAACAACAAAATTACTTCTGCCTATGACTTTTCTAGATGTGTGGGCTATACTATGGCTCAGATCTTGAAAGTATTAGAAATTTCTCTTGCTTCTTGATTTTTAATAGAAACACTTATTTCCCTGTAATTCTTGTCATAAATTGTTTGTATCACAGAAATTCAAAACTAGTCTGCCCTTTTCCTTTTACCTCTGAGTCTGTTTCATATCTCCCTTAATTCCCAAATAGAGGAAAAAACACTTTGTTGTCTGTTTTTTTTTCCCTATATAATAGGATTAGAATGATGCTTTGCAAACATTATCCAGGTGTAAAACTATGAAGATACTGAGACAATCCAAAGGAACAAGAAAACAATCCAAAACTTTCAAGAAATTGCTGGACACATCAGCATTTTGGTTGTGAAAGTTTTTCATAGTGAAATGAAAGAAGCTTAACTTCAGAGACAGTTGCATTCAAACTATGCCACTGTGACTTTCAGAGCAATATACACTGAGATTTCTGAGACAAAGTTGGGAAAAAGAAGATTAAGATTGAATGGTATTTTTTTTATTATTTTCTTAATTTTACATAGTAATTTTGTTGGAATTGGAATTATCTCCATTTTCTCTTGACCCAACCTAACTTCTGCAATTAACTACAGAAGTAGGTAAGGAGTTGCTATCAAATGAAACCTTGCTCTTCTGAAAAATAGCCTTTTCTTTAAACCCCTCTTGGAAATCCTTCACTGCAAATATATCTTGTTTCTTCTGTTGTAATATTTCTTGTCTTGTTTCTTCTGTTGTAATATCTCCTGATTCTCTTAGGTAAGTGAGGTGATGCTTTAACAGTATATGATTTGTCTTCTGTCCCCAAACTCTTTTAGGTAAGCGTATGTCTCAAGTTGTAAAACACTAAAAATTTCTGATGCTCTATAAATGATTAATAGCAATAATACAGCTGAGTAAATAAAGATGACTTTTTTGAGGTTGGAAAATGCTGCTGCTTTATTAGAGAACAAAATTAAAAATAAACATTCTGGTGTAACTGCACTGACTTTGGAGACAGTTTGCATGAAGGTCACCAATGTTTGCCTGCCTTGACATTTTGAAGAACAGTTCACTTCATTCTCATTCTCTTTATGCTTGTTTCAACATGGTCATCTGTTCTGCTATCCTCTTTACAAGCCTTGTATAAATAGGACTTTCATTCCTGGCAAACCATTTTAAAATCTGGCTTTAAAGTAAAGTAGAGAGAGATGTGAATAAAAGAGAAATTAAAAAACATTGGAAACAAGAATGGAATGAAGTCCCTGTGTTATAGTAGTTATTACTAAGTCACAATGGTTTTTGTCTTTTACAGCAACCTTCCTTTTCTCTGGAAGGGTCCAGCATTCTTTCTTACTAGTTTCTGCCTCTTTATGCCTCTGTGGGGATAACACTCAGATGGATTTAAGGTTAGAAGATAGCTGGCTACAAAAGTCAGATCATAGAATCCTAGAATCTTTTAAGTTAGGAAAGACCTTTAGCATGCAACCATTAACTTAGCACTGCCAAGTCCACCACTAAACCGTGTCCCAAAGTGCCACACCTACTCATCTTTAAAATATTTCCAATGACTCACCCACTTCCCTGGGCAGCCTGTTCCAATACCTGATCACCCACTCTGTGAAGAAATTTTTCCTAATATCCAGTCTAAACCTCCCCTGGTGCAACTTGAGGCCATTTCTCTTGACCTATCGCTTGTTACCTGGGAGAAGAAATGGACACCCATCTTGCTACAACCACCTTTCAGCTGGTTGTAGGTTACCATAATGTCTCCCATGAGCCTGCTTTTTTCCAGACTAAACAACCTCAGCTCCCTCAGCTGCTCCTCATAAAATCTGTGCTCTAGACCCTTCACCAGCTTCACTGGTTTTCATTGGACCCACTCCAACATCTCATGGTCGCTCTTGTAGTGAGGATCCCAGAACTGAGCACAGCCTTTGAGGCACTGCTTCATGAGTGCTGAGTACAGGGGGATGATCACTTTCTTCGTCCAACTGGCCACGCTATTTCTGATAGAAGCCAGGATGTTGTTAGCCTTCTTGGCTGCCTGGGCACAAGCTGACTCCTGTTCAGCTGGATATCCATCAGCACTCCCAGGTGTTTTTCCACAGAGCAGCTTTCCAGCCACTCTTCCCCAAGCCTGTAGCATTGCATAGGGTTGTTGTGGCCCAAGTGCACGATCTGACACTGAGCCTTGCTGAACCTCATATCATTCACCACAGCCCATCTATCCAGCCTTTCCAGATCCCTCTGCAGAGCCTTTCTACCCTCAAGCAGATGAACACTCCCAGCCAAGTTGGTATTGTCTGCAAACTTACTGAGCATGCCCTTGATCCCCTGGTCTAGATCATTGATTAAGAAATTGAAAAAACTGGCTCCAGTACTGAGCCCTGCGGAACACCACTTGTGACCAGCTGCCAAATGGATTTCATTCCGTTCCCCACCACTATTTGGGTGCAGCCATCCAGGCAGTTGTTTTTCTAGCAAAGAATATACCCCTCCAGGTGATGAGCAGCCAGCTCATCTAGGTGACTGTCCCAGTTTTGGTAAAAGGTATATAATATCAATTGCTGGAAAGGGCATCATAAAGGAAGTTGACATGTAGGAACAGGAATACTTTTTTTTTTTCTTTTCCAAGCATGTTATAATATTTGTGTGTGCTATTCCAAGGTCTATGCAGACAGTAAAGATTGGTAGATCCCATAGTGTGCTGGAAAAGTCAAATTATTATGGACCATTGAGTAAACTAAATGACTACTTAGGCAGAAATGGGTGGGCATATGAGTGATGATATTTCTCATTTCCTTGTAATGAATTTATCTGATGCTATACATGGTTGTTTTGGTAATAACTGCTCAGCATTTCATTCATATAAGACTTACTGTAAAGAAGAAAACTGTTCCAGCATTTCTTAAGGTCAGAACTTCTTGAAAATGTAATGTGTTGGTTTTGGTTTGTTTGTTTATTTTTTCTGCTTTTCAGCTACACTTAACCATACAAAATTAACAAAAATATCAAATGCTTGAAACCAAGCTACTGGCTGCATCTGGTGTATCAATTCAGTTATTCTCTCAGCTGCCTTGTGCTGCTACAGGAACCTGCAGATCTCCTTTGGTAAAACTCTTGTTCTGATTTGTAGGAAGTATTCCTGTGAATGATGGTTTGTCCCTGAACCACCTAGATACTTTACCTACCTAAAATAGACATGGCAAAATTAATGGGTCTAGTGTGAAGTGTCCCTGCCCATGGCAGGGGGGTTGGAACTAAATGATTTTAAGGTCCTTTCTGACCCTAACTATTCTATGATTCTATGATTCTGTCTTTCTTGCCTTAAGAGTGGCTATTTGGGTAAGATTTTATTGTATGACTCCATTTAACAGAACATTGAAATGAAAGACTTATGAGATTGCTTCCAAACCTTCCTTTTTCAATGTTTTTGATATGTTGCTGCATCTCTTCTGAAACATAAGGGTTTACAATGATGAGTTTACACAATAGAATATCCTCCATGATATCACTATTTATGTCTGTGCTGAGAGACCAGCTATGGTAGGAAAGGCTGCATACCAGTACCTCAAATCTGGTTTCTTAGCAGAATTTTTGTAGAAGAATTAGACTAACACCTGTACTATAAGCCAGTTCCTCAAAGGAGAGAATCCTTTTCTTAAAACTTTTCTTAAAACTTCAATTGCTTAAAAAATAGTAACTGTTTCTCCACCAATTTTGTGGAGAAACAGTTGACCTTCTCAGTGAGTGAATATACGAGCAAGCGTATGCTTTTTCTCTAACCCTGTAAATGTTCTCACCTTCAAATTGAACAGCTCTTTGAACTGATGAGACAGTGGAAATAATTCAATATTTTGATAAGATCAGTTACTAGTTAGGTATTGAGTCAGGAGATAGGATAGCCTCTGTACTTGCAAATCCTGTAAAAATTCCTGATTGTGTAGTTTAATATTGCCTCTAAAATTCCTCTTTTGATTTCATTTAGTCACACTTAATTTAATTTTACTTTGATATCTTATTTTGTTACTGATTTCTGACAGAAAGGTATTTGAAATATGAGACAATACTGCCTTTTTTCCTCTCTTGTAACCTCTGTAAGTATATTCTTGGTCTATTTGCTCACTTCAGTCTTAGATAACTTGATCAGTCCATGTAACTGGTCTGTGACTAACCACACTAAAAGCATCAGGGAAGCATTTTACCGCTTCAATGAAATAAATGCTTTTTGACTGTCTTACGAAAAGTTAGCCAAGTTGGCTGGCTGAACAGGTTTCACAAGTCATATATCCTTGCTGTTCTACATCCTTTGTTCTTACCTTGCAAATTCTGCTACATGTTGCACGTGTTTTGCTGTAGCCAGTTTGTGAAATTATACCACAAGCCTCTATTTAACCCTTTGTGTTTATGTATTATTTATTATGTATAAACGTCTGCTTAACTTTGCTATAAAATGTTATACACTGTCACTGGTTAATCTATTTCAATGTGTTTATTTCTGTCTTCAAAGAAAGAAAATGGAAGTTATACCCTGCTTAGCATACTTTAAATTTATGGGTGTAATAAGCTTCTACATTGGCTGCACATCACCTGAATTCCTGAACTAGCACATGCTCTTGACCAAACAGTGAGGCTGCTAAATCTTCTGACTTAATTACTCATACAAAGTGGAAAGCTAATCCACAAGTAAGACAGAAAACGCCCCAAAGGGAGAGAACAAAAAGCTGATGCAATCCTTACCATCTATAATGGCTCAGAATATTCAGCAGTGAGATGCTGAGAACAAAAACCTCCTCTTTCATCTTTCATAGGGCTGGATAGAAGCTACAGCTTCTGTTGAAAAATTAAACTACAATGATTTTGTAATTTGTGTGTGCAAGGGACTTGATAAAAGTTGAGAGAATTATCTCATAGCTACTGTGAGTGGAAGGCCTTATTCCACCATCTTTTATTTGTGTTATGGTTTGAAAGGCTGAATGAATTAAATGTTTTACCGGTACAAGGCCATGTACAATATCTCAGTTTGGGCAATCCTTGTATTCTCAGCAAAATGTGACATCAAGCTTAAGATGACATACTAATAGATCAGAAATTCAGTCTGTTTCTAAGTGCTCGTCCATAAGGTGTGCAGATGGATGCACTTCCCAAGACCTTTGATAAAAATAGATATTGACCTCAAAAGAGTAAATTATTTTTTTTCTACTGGGAGAGGAATTCCCACATTTATCATAAAGTTGCAGAATAATTTTTCATTTTCTCAGTCTCCAGGTATGAGTCAACACTTTATGTTTCTCACCACACTCTTGATGAGTGAGCTATAGAGGACAATTTCCATCTAATCTCATTTAATGGAGAATTACTCTTTTTTCATGTCAGACGGAAAAGAAAAAAAATGGTGTTGTCACAACTGTCCTCCAAGAAAGTGGATTTAAAATAGGCATGCAAAATAAGACAGGCCTTACTTGTTGTGGAAAAAGGATTGAGACTTCAACCAAGCTGCAAAACTTGATACCATAGAGTGAGGGAATGCATCATGAAATAAGCAGGGAACTAAATTGTCTCTAATGTTTACATTAGCAATTTCATGTGATTAGTAATTACATGAAATTTCTAACTGGCTACATTTCCTCCAGTTTCTTGAGGAGTTTTCTCACACCAAAGTTTAGCAGTTTAGTAGCATGGTGTTGTGGTTTAAGCCCAGCCGTTAATTCAGTATCACGTAGCAGTTCTCTCACTAAACCTGCTTCCTCCCCCTGCTCCTGGAGGGATGGGGAGGAGAATCAAAAGAATGTAACTCCCACAGGTTAAGAGCAGTCCAGTCACTAATGTATAACACAAACCACTGCTGCTACCACCGATAATAATAATGATAAGAGAAATAACAAGTGACGAGAATACAGCCACTCGCTACCTGCTGACTGATACCCAGCCCGACTGAGCAGTGATCTAGCCCTTCCGAGTAACTGCCCCCAGTTTATATAGTGGGCATGATGTTCTGTGGTATGAAATACCTCTTTGGTTAGTTTGGGTCGGGTGTCCTGTCTCTGCTACCTCCTGGCTTCCCCTTCTCCCTGGCAGAGCATGAGACTCACAAAGTCCTTGGTCAGAGTAACCATTACTGAGCAACAACTAAAAACATCAGTGTTATTAGCGCTGTTCCCAGGCCAAAAGTCAAAAATACAGCACTGCACCAGCTACTAAGAGGAGAAAAATGACTGCTACTGCTGAACCCAGGACATATGGTAAATTTGTTTTACTTAGTTCTTAAACTGGGATTGAGTTACAAATTATGCATATTCCTGATTTGGTTTACAATGGTTACTTACCAGCCAAAATCTGGTATTTCATTGTATCCTTTAATCACATTTTTTTTCTGACTTCCTGGGAAAAAAAATCTGCCCTTTTCCACCTTCATTATATTGTCAGAATGAAGTGGTTGTGTCTTGGGGAAAAATGGGGTATGGTTCTGTAATACAAGTCAACAGTTTTCCAATGTGACTAAGAAAATAAATTTCAAAACAAAAGCAAAAGTCAGAGAGTAACTAACTTTGTTGTAGCTGACCGGGTGGGATCCAGGAAAAATAGGGACTGAAAAAAATTCCAGCACATTCATTAAGTATAGGCTAATGGTAAAGGACTATAAAATATTTGTTGTCCTTCCACAAACTAGAAATAAAATTATGTAAAAATTTATTCTTTAGAACGATTTTTTTTGTTGTAGCTGCTGGCTCTCCAATATTGCCTTCAATCTTCATTAGACTTCTCACTTTTATGCTTAGCAATAATACATGCTTAAGACTTTGCTTATTTTCACTGAATTTGACATGTATAGAGACAAATAGTCTTGTGCTGTTGTAAAATGATGTAATTGTGATAAGCAGAAGGTATGTACTTTTCTACCGTCAAATGCATCAGTTTAACAAATAATCAGTGATTAGTAAATGCTCCTAGTTTAAACATCCCACTCAAATAAGTTTAACTACAAAACTGGATACTGCTCTATCAGTATAGAAGTCATTGTGGTTTATAAACCCTGCTTGAAGGTAAATACTTTCAAGAAATTAAAATGGTAAATAAAGGTTTGAAAGATAATTCCATGAGGTACAGAGCAGAAAATTATTATACTTAGTTCATGCCTGAAGCCACATCTTCAGGGATCTGAACTTCTCCCGGTCATTCTGGAGAGTGGTTCTGTGTACAGCAAGGTCAACACAGACAAATTTGCAGAGCAGTGAATCCAATCCTGTTTCCTTTCAGTAGAGCATCAGGGCTCAGGCACATTTGCTCAGTCTCAGCATGAAAGACTTAACAGTTGGCATAATAGCTAGGTTGGAAATTGCCCAGTAACTGATCCATAATTTGCTTACATAATCTATGAATGCTGGGTATACCTACGGATTATGCCTCTCCACATGTCAAAAGTGCAGAAAATCTGTGAACTCAATCTCTTGAAAATGATTATATAGTGTCTTGTTAAGTAAATATCAGTTAATGTTTTGTTTCTGCAATGAGTGTTTGTGCATATGGAATAGTTTTATGAGCCTCCTGGGGAGAAAAACTTGTCAAAGCAATGAGAATGCTCTAAGCAACCTGTTTCATTTATACACACTGTTCAGTCTTGGATTATAGGCACTCAAACAACAGATATCTTATGTGTACCTGAATCCAGTGGAATTCAGAGAAACGTTCCTCCCAGAATTCAGTCTGCAGCATAAAGTCCCTTACTCCTCTGATAAGTCACTTATTTCCAAAATGAAAAGCAGAAGTTTGTCACAAAGTTGCATTTGGGAATTCAATGTATTTGCAGTTTAGAACATTCAGGTTCTTTGAGTGTATGTCTTCAATTTCAGTGGCTGCAGAAATATATCTGGAGTAACTCCTCACACTGTGTGCCAAACTTGTGATGCCATGTTAGGAGATCATAGTGCTCTTACTTGCAAAATTGTCCCAGTTTAGAAGATTCACAACAGTTTACACTTCATGGGGGAGAAAAACTTCCACAATCTTCTCCACACAACTTAGGTTCCCTATGCCACAAGCATTGAAATGTTCTTGCTTGTCGTTTTATTTCTTAAAAGTAGCTATGAAGAAAACTATAATAAATGAGATCTAGGTTTATTTTGTTCCTTACTGACACAAAAGCATTCAAGTGGCTTGCTGCTGACAGCAAGGATATTTTCCTTAACAATTTTCTTTACCAATTTCACTGGTTGCTTCCAACATGGAAAAAATAAACAAATAAAAATACTGTTTATTTTGCTTGAGCATTGGAATATAAATTGATTTCTATCACTATTAGATAGGTGTTATACATCTGACTTTATGCAGATTTGATAAATCATTTTCAGACAAGAACAGAAATAACATGAATTTGGTAGGAACCTTAAAAGAATTTGATTTTGCTGAAAGACCATTTATTTGGCTTTTAGGGTGGAATTTAATTGTGATTTTGTCTGCAGTCAGGTTTGACACTGCAGCAGTCTTAAGAAAAACAATTACAGTGGAAGTACTCATATGTTGCCTGCTATGTGAAAAAGCTGAAGTGTCTCTGTAACTTCTATAAAGGATCATTATCTTTGAACACATTGCATTGATGTTCTGCCACGTCCTGTATAGGATTAGTTCTGCTCACTCTGTCTTCCAACAGGCTTGTTTTTAAGTGATTTTATACTTCCATATTACAAGATTTTACAGTTTCTGGAATCCATGTGTTTGTCCTGGTCAAAATTTTGTGTTACCAATCTACAGTAAAAAAATAAACCTCTCTTGAAGCACAGTGAAAAAAAAAAAAGAAAACGGAAAAAAAAGAAAATTATATGACCCTTCTGTAAAATTTAATCTATTATTTTCACCTTTTAATCCTTGGAGTACAATCACAAGGGCTCAGTATAACAGAAGCTGAAACATAACAACTGTAAAAAGGAAAGAAGTGGAAATCAAAATAACCACTATCTAAGATGATGAATGTCTGATTTGGACATTAACGAAAGTTTGATTGTTGCTTTTGGTGGTGCCTGCAATAACTCAGTACTAGATGATAGTGTCTCCAGCCAGCATTGCTTATGGGAATTAAAAATACCACTTTAGGCCTGGATGTGTAAAGGAATCAGTCACCAGTGCTGAGTGCAATCTAGTAGAAGCTGGGAAGAAAACTGCAATAGTGTCCTCTGAAGTCTCCCACCATGAAAATCCAAATATTGCTTAGAATAATAGATTTGTAATCATTAGTGTCTTCCAATGAAGTTATTTTTCAGTGGAAGTGAAAAACAGATTGCCTGTACTTTGAACTGAGCAGATTATTTTCTCTCTTGCAGTGTCAGACAGGCAAAAGAACTCTCCCCAGCCAATTTCACTAATATAAAGTGTATGTCAGAGTCTGTAAGAATCAGGGTTCCTCTTAATCCCTACAGACTACAGAAACTCAGCTTCAAGCATTTCTCATGTACAAATGTGTTTCCAATGAAAAGTCAGCTTTGATGAAGTATGTATGTATTGTTTTAGAAAAACCCCACTGTGTAGGATATTTGTTTGCTTTTGTGGATGATGGAGTGAGTGGTGTGTCAGAAGGGAAGTCCTCTGTTACCTCTTTTTCCTTCTTTGTGGCCTTAGTGAAAAGAAATTGTCATTTTAATTTTTTTTTTGTATCAGAAACTGGGAGAAGAAAAGATTTGATTCTTGCTAATTAAAAAGTTCTTTCTCTTGAGGTTACAAAACCATCTCCCACCAAAAAAAAAAAAAACCTAACCTCAAACAAAAACCTAACCCACAAAATAAAAGTATATAAAATATACATGAAGATATAAACCTGATAGGAATGTGGATGTGTTCTTAGTACAGCTTTTGAGGTAGGAAATTTACATTACAGAGTGCAATCCTGAAACAGTCATTGGTATTCTATTATCTATAATTCCATGGTATAATCTTGTAGAAAGCAGATCAGTCAAAATATGGACACTTCTGAAAATTAAAGAAAATTAAAAGGTTCACTTACTAACAGTAAAATTTTGGTTGTTAACATTGATCTGAGGAAAAAGACATTTAGCCAGGTCAAGAATACACAATTGCAAGAGCTCTCTCACTGTTTTCTGCTCATTTTCTACAGTGTGATTGCATCCAACTGCAGTCCATCTAATCATGACATAAAAAGTCTGTTCAAGCAATAAGCTAATGTTTAGGAATTACTCACATTACTGCTTGATTCCCAGCACACAGTAGTTACGGAGGAAATTAGGAAGATTTAGGTAGCTTGTTGTAACTGCTCTTTGGTTCTATTTACTTTTTGTTAAGACATAAAAGAAATATCTCCAAGAGTAAGATGAAGGTTTAAACCAGTAGATATGGAAGAATTTGGCAAGATAGCATGTATAAGATATGTGTGTAATAGATTTTTTAATTCATGCCCATTATTAATTACTCCATCAAGGTGATTGAAATTCAATAAAACTAAAATGTTATGAGGAAGATTGTGTATTACGGTTTTGGACCATACTGTTTAAATATAGAAATTAGTATTAAGTTAAAAAATTTTATACTTAACCCTATTTCTGACTTGAATTTTCAGCCAAAAATCCTTTCTGTCTTCATTAAACTACAAAATTCAAGGTTCAATAGATAAAGATTTTGATTGAGCAAATATTTGATATTTATAAATAAAAGTCTGCTGCTGGGCTACTGTGACAGCTATAGCCCTTTTAGTTGCTTGGTTCCTATTCAAATGGTTTGACATCTATGACTAAGATTTTTTTAGGTGTGGGGGAACCTTGGTAGTTTTTGTTATGGATAAAATAACCCAAAATAAATCAGGAAAATCTTGGTAGCTTTTCTCAAGGATAAAATAAAACGGAATCAAAGGATTGTAATGTTAGGAAAAGCCTGGATTCTTAATGCACCTTGTCGCAATTCTGGTTGGTAATTCAGGAAACGTGAAATTTCCAGTCAATGAGATAAAAAAAGTTATTTGACTGATGTCGGCTACAACATTTCTCATGTTTAATAAGATGCTGCTGTAGAATGTTAGAAATGTGTTAATGTGATGGAGCTGGTAACATAAGAAGATAATCAGTTATTCCCTGACTACTGTTTCCAGTGTGTGTGAGGATAGTTTAGGATATTGTCTGTAAAGAATGAATTTGCCTAGAATTGAAGTCTCTGTATCAAACCCAACAATAGATCACAAGTAAGAATTTGCATCTCGTATTAACACCTCAAATTTCAGGAATAACTGCATAGTTTGTTGGGAGCAGATACAGAAAGATAAGTAAGTGGAAGGAAAATCACTGCATCGTTGTTTTATAAAGGCAGCATAGAAGCCCAAAATGAAGTGAAGAAGCTCAGAGGACATATCAGACTGCATTCTAAAGATGCCCTTTGTTATCAAAATATGAAGGTGCTCATGACTGGAATGATTCTGACTGGAAACCATTGTACATGGAGAAGTTCATGACCTGTGTACCTCTCAACCTGAGTAGGAGCAGGTCCATGCTATGCTGCACATGCAGCCTGGGTATTCAGGCCTGCACAGTTGACAGTAGAAATGATGAATAGAGTTGTTTCATTTGAAGAAAAGCCCTATAATACCTTGAAGTACCAAAAGAGGGTAACCCTTCATGAACAGGATCTTCATGAGTGTGCTGCATCATGACTGGAGGCTCATTTGATGCTACACAAATTAAGATTCCCAGCATCTGAAGAGACATAAGATTACTTTTATTCTCCCGTCTTTCTTTATAGTGTTAATAATAAACAGTAAATGTTAATAAATTTCATTTTGAATGATATTTTAAAGAGTCTCCATGCTTTTCTGATGGGATTGTAATAAATCAGCACATCCTGGTGCAAAACAATGACTCATTATACAAAACATGAAGTACCAAAGCAATAGAAAATAATAATAGAATCAGAGAATTATAGAATCATAGAATTATAGAATGGTTAGGGCTGGAAACAACCTTAAGATCATCTAGTTACAACCCCCTGTGATGGGTTAATCATGTTCATAATGAAGTATTTTTTGTAGCTACTTCGTATTTTGAAAAGTAAGAAAATTCTGGAGGAATTCACAGAAGGTACACCGTTTTTCTATTAAGGAAGTAAAATATTACTATGGAGAACCTCCATTACTTATATATGTACACGGACTAAAAACTGTAGAGATGATACATTCCTATAATTCAGTTAGACAGCTTTCAGTGTCACACACACACACACAAAAAACCTCATTGTTTTGGCTGTTCTATTAATGTTTTATTTGGTTTATTTGAAGGTGTTTATTTTGTTTTGTTTTGTTCTGTTTTGTTTTGTTTTTTTTTCATTCCAGTGAGATGGCTGGTGTTGGCATAATTCTTTTCTTTCTTTGCACACTTGCACATTATAGCTGTTATTTAGCTAAATGCATGAGATGTCTGACAGTTCCTGGACAGCCTTTTGTTATAATTATTCTATAATTATATACTTTGCATTGTTGTTCCAGTACATGTAAATAAGTAAGGTTGAATTTTCAATCAAATTTTAAACTGGTGATGAATTTTTCAGGTAATTACAGTCAAAATAGGCATAATAGAACACAATGGCACAAAAGATAAAGACTTATGCTCAGGTTTTGGTGGAAGATTTTTCTAAGTATCTACATTAAAACATTAATTTCCTTTTTACAATAGAACAGTTCAAACTTACCCAGTAACTTTTTCCTTTTCTAAAAAATAAGATTGGTCATTCAAGCTAATAATGAGAGTAATGTTAAAATCATTCACTAAATAATGGCAGATAAATTAATCTAAATTAATTGTATTTCATGAATGCTTTTCACAGTCTGAAGACTTGACACTCTTATGAGAAACCATTCTTTCCCTTCACCTCAGGTAGCAATTGGCAGTTTTAAATTAAACTCATTTAAATTAATCTGATTAGACTCAGAATTTGAACATTATTGCAGAAGAAATGTGAACATGTATATGGCTTCAAAACCATCAAGTGATATATGAAATATGATGTCATGTGATTTGTCAAATACATGTCAAATACATTAATGCTTAGTCTAGTAATTGTTGGGGTTTGTTTTAAAGGCAATACATTTGACTTTGGTAGTTGCAACAAAGTTCAAAGAAACATGCACTCTTTGCAGAGTTCTGATAATATTTCACTTTAGGTTTAAGGCTTTAAAAAACCTATCCAAATATACATAAACTTGTAAACATTCCACACAAGAACAGGAGCAGACATTATACTACTGAAGAATCACATTTTTAGCCTAATACGTGTTTTCTTCTGTGGCTTGCATTGGAAAACATTTCATACAGTCTGTATGTAAGTTGGATCAGAGCACAGAACAGACTGAAGCAAAGTGCTTTAACTAGAAAGTTCAGGCTTTTCATGCCCTGACCAAAATCTTCTTCATAACTCCTAATATTTAAAGCATATATTTTTACATAGGATTCAGTGTAACTTTATTTCCTTGATAGAATGAGTATTGGTTAAGACTGTCAATATCACCTGAGCCATCAGTATGATAATGGCAGTAGTTGCTTTTTAACTTTTGACACAAGTATCATTTACTTTATCTTAATAATTTAGCAGTCCAGGACCTCATATCAGACAGACTTAAAATCACAGACCTACACATCACTCTTTTAGATCTGATTTTCATGGTCAATGTTTGAAAGTCAAATTTTGTGACTTTGAAAATAATAGAGTTCACTGGAGATGACTGTACAATTTTCTTTGCTAAAAATTTGCTTGCTGGTGAATAGATGCAATGTATGTTTGTCCTGTTTTGGGGGTTGAGACATACCTCCCATCATGAAAGACTGACATCCTGTGCTAGCTACAGGATGATAACAATTGTGATAACAATTATTATCTCTTTATTTCATCTTTCTTGTAAATTGTAACTCAAAGAAACATACTTTACCAATTATAAGTGATTGTTTGCTGTATGCATCTCTTTTCCATACTTTCTCTTCTCTATGCACTTTAAAGATGATAAGCTGGCAGAAGCCCAATGCCCTTATTCTTATGTGTGAATTTCAAGGACTTATTTTCTAGGAGGACCTAGGACAGAGGACAACACTTGTGATCTGATCACCAGATTTCTTGATATACATCAGGCCACTAGGAAATGTCGTGTGCAATTACCCACGTATAGAGTGAAGGAACTGGTGTTTATCTGTGTATATGCATAATGTCAGGATCTTTTTGACTCACACATAAACTCTGCTTAAGCTATGATGATATTAGTCAGTAAAAGCCAGTAACTTTACTGCAGAAAACACATATGGAATATTTTCTCTCTGTTATGGCAAATCTCAACACTTGTAGCAATCATTACATCTATTGCTGTTGGACATGTAGCCTGATTTTGTAGACCCAAATAATTCTATTTTTTCCTGGTTACTTTTTATTCTGACCTGCACCAAACTAGAAATCGTTTTCAGCTTAGGCTATATACTTTTTATTTTTATTTATTCTTTTATAATGGAAGTTGACAACTTTTTAACCACTAAAAAAAAAAATAACTGTTTTGTTTACTGAATCTATTCTGCTTACAGACAGGATAGAAACTAGTTTGTGTTTTTAATCTAAAAATTTCAGCACTACTAAAGAAGTGTCTTTTGAGAACTCTTTGATTCATGTCTTTACTGTGACACTGAGAGGTCTTAAAAATGTTATTATTCATATAGGCACCCCTCTCCAGGATGCGAGTAGATTTGAGCCTACAATTTGATATGCTTTTATAATAAATGAAGTCTACAGCTTGTATCAGGTTTTAGATTTCTTTAGAAAGAAAATCTATATTTGAGGAGTTAAGGCTAATGTGACAGTCTGCAGCATTTATTTTGTCGTATTAGAAATTCAATCAAAACTTTAGAAGACCTTTCATAATCCAGTTTGGTTCATTTATTGTTTTGAAGGCTCAAAGAGGTCATTAAAAATCAACATAGATTCTAAGCACTTTTTTGTATACACAAGCATCTCCCATTCTACCATAAGTGTACCTCAAGGGCCTTTCTATATTCTAGTAAAAATGTTTTCCAACAAATCCACTCAAATTGTCTTTCTGAGCCAGATGTCTTTGGTCTTGCCTTCATCAGCAACCACAGTATAGCATTTTAGTTACTGTTGCTGCTGCTGCTAATGTCAGCATTCACAGAAGAGGAAGAGTTCATGTGAGAAAAGAGTAAATTTCTGAAGTCAAATGATGCAATTAGAAAGTGTACTAAAGTTCTGTTGAATTCTCTAGAAGGGAAATCCTATAGTATTATCTGCAGTGCCTGTTAAACCAAATATTGATATGTATTTGAAAGTTGAATTATTCAGAATTACATTTGGTAGAGATATATATACTATATACTAATATATACTAATAGCAGTACTGAAGAAATCATGCCCTCACAATAGCAATAATCTGAATTTATCTCATGATCCCATCCAATAACGGGAAGATGATGATGATGATGTTGAGAATGTTGTCAAACTCAGTGGGTATGAACTTACTTTGCTGATACCCTGAAAGGGCCCTACTCTTTCTCAGCTTGTTAGAACTACCTCTGGTTTTTTTTTGGTTTTTGGTCATTTGGGGTTTTTTACATAGAATAAAATATTACTGTGGCACCTACAGAAATGTCAGCAAAATTACGAAGAAAATTATTCTGCCTGGTCTGCCAGACTTTTGTGGCATATTCACTCTTGTTTTTTCCTTCTAAGCAGAATCTCACACCTGTTACCAGGCTGTTATGCTTGCCAAAACCAATAAAATCAAATGGTTTTAATTGTTAAGACCAGTCCTCAAGGCAGGACTATTAGTGAATCCTACTCCTCATCCAGCTGGTTGTCCAAATCTATTTGCTGCTGCAAGCCGGGGGAAGAGGTTCTATTGCATCTGGTGTTTGAAAGCTGTTTTTTAATTTTGGACCACAAATGTCTGTCATATTTCAAGTGATAAATTTGCCACCTAGCAGTGAGAAGCTGTTTAACGCTATTTCAACATAAGTGAAAGGACATGAAACACATGCAATGTCAGTTTGCTCTTGTAGTTTCTCTGCTTTCATAATTTCAGCTGGTATGTTGAATAAAATATTTTCCTCAAAAGCATAAAAAATTTGTCACATCTTTTGGGTAAAAAAATTGTACGAAAGTCTCAATGCATTTGGTGAAACGAAAGTAAATTCAAAATAATGAATGTAGTCTTTAAAACTTTTTAAACCCTAGTAAGTATCAGTAAAGAAAGCCAGTCTTTGGTACCCCATAAAAATCTATTTCAAAGTGAATGTTGTATTCCTGCCTATTTTAAATTAATGGCAAGTACATGGTTTTGCTGTTTACATGTAACAAAAACCATTAGGTAAGGAAGTAATTGCTGGTGGATATATGTAGAGATACATGCAAGAAAAGTACTCTACACAACCTATGTAGCTGCACAAGAGGGTGTCCACCTGCCTGCAGAGAGCACTGGAGGAAGGGTCCTGAGGGCCTTGGTATATACACACTGAGCATGAGCCAGCAGTGCGCCCTGGCTGCAGAGACAACCAATAGTGCCTTGGGAGGTATTCACAAGGGCACAGCCAGGACAGCAAGAGAAGGGCTTATCCCCTTATACCTAGTGCATCTAGCATACCACATCCAATTTTGAGCCTCCAAATAGAGGAAACACATCAACAGGTCCCTGATTTGGTCCCTGACATGAATGGTCCTTAATCATCATTCGAGCCTCTAGGGTGGTCAGGGGCTGGAACATGTGCCCTGCGAGGAGAGGCTTAGGGACTAGGGTTTGTTCGGCCTGGAGAAGAGATGACCTTAAGGGGACAACAGCAGGGTGCCAGGACTTGCAAAAGGCTCTTAAGAAGAAAGAGCCAGGCACTTCACAGCAGTATCACAGGAGGATGTGAGACATTTAACATGGAAAGGTTTGACTGAATGTGAGAAGAAACTTTTCACCACTAGGACAGTCAAGTATTGATGAGAGACAGGTTGTCTAGCAGGGTTGTATTGTCTCTTGCCCTGAAAATTTTCAAGCCCTAATTGCTTAAAACCCTCTGTAACTTGATGTCTTGTAACCACAACACTTGATCAAACCTGACCTCCTTGAATAGAGGTTGGACTAAAGCCTTTCTGAGATGACCTCCGTCCAGAATTATCCTAGGAAAACTCAAAGTCTCTTGCAAAGCATTGAATGTTCCACTTTCCTAGAGTATTTAAAAAACTGAGAAGCTCTGGACGCCAAGAAGTTATCTGTTATAAACACCATCTCTCCAACAGAAGCTGGTCATTCTGCTCCTTACTCTTGCTGCCTATTTGTAAGTATTCTGAGTACTTCCACTGAAATTAGTATGGTTACTGCCAGAATAAGATATAACTAATGAGAAAGAACGTTAGACCTAAGCTGTCAGTGTTAGCTAAGCCTTGAGAGGCTTACCACTTCCTTTTCATTTGTGAATTAAATGGTAAAGACTTAGAAAGCAATAGTACCTTTTAGCAAAACAAGCTAATTTGCCTACTTTAAATTTTAATAACAGTTAATATTTGGCAGGACCTTTAGCCAAAGGAGACAAGAATGTTGATTCTAGTGGGGTTTTTTCCTCATTAACAAACCGATGCAGTATAGAAGTACAACTAAACTGGACAACATCTGATTTGTAATTATGATGCCAAATAGACCTTTTCTAACTTAACATGTTTTATATGATTTTATATGTGATTAGCGAAGTTAAATTATGCTAGAGACATAAAATTCAACCAGAGGCTCCTATACTGTTTTGCATCATAATTTAACTTACAATTCACCAGAGTAGAATTCTACTGATTAGTATTTGCCATGTATACTAAAATATGCTGGTGAAAAATGAGTCTTACTGATTGAATGAAGTAAATAAGAATCCCACCTAATAACTAATCAAAATAATAAGTAATCATGTAGAGAATTTATAAATGAAAATTTATGTCTGTTACAATAAAAACATTTCCAACAGGAAAGAGAAAAGATTGTTCAGTGTTCAGCCATTCTTCTGGCTGTTGTGATCCCATCACACTAGAATGATTTAGGAGACTGTGTAGGATTACTCAACCAATTTATGATGTCTGGTATTCAGTATTCTGTTATAAGTACAAGACATCTCTGCAAAGGCTCCCTAAAACCCAGACAATATATTTCCACTGTTTTTGTTGTGGTGTGTAATGCTGTGGATGTAGTTATGAAGATGGTAGTGCAGTCTCTCCTTCCTGTGTGACAGGCTATATGCTGTATTGGCTTTTGGTAAGTGAGAATATGACCTTTTCCATCCCCCCTGCTGCTGCCTCATAGTGCATCTGTACCTGTCTGTAAATAAGAAATAAGATTGATACTGTCTTCTCTGACTTCTGAAAATGAGCTTTAAAAAATTGCTTATTTCTTGGGTTCTCTTAGGCTAACCTAAATATTAAAGCATGTTTGCTACAGTTAAGACTGCAGTTTGATCATATGCTTTCCACAGCATGAATCTTGTGATTCCTGTGAAATGTTCAAGCAGAGGAAGAACATTGTCAGCAATGTTCACTACATTATCTCTTTAAATGCAGTGGCTACTCCTTTTGATACAATCATGTGGACTGGGAGGAATATTTATTGCCACACACTACATAGAGAAAACTGGTGTTGTCTCTGCAATGAGTATCTCCCTAAAAGCTGTAAAAGATTGTCCCCTCTGCCCAAGAGGAAGATCACCCATTCATTCTTTTAAATGTAGGTTCCAAATTGCTTATAATTTGCTGCTAGATCAGAATGGGAACTGATTTAATGTCATAATATCACTACACTATTACTTTTTATGATCTCATGTAGTTTATTGTTAAGGAGTGCAGCATTTGAAGTGGGTGATTTCATGGAAAAACAGTTCACAAAGTTTAAATTCAATATGACTGAAGAGGTTTATTGCTTCATAATTGATTGCTAAAGCAGTGAACTGTACATTGAGGGTCAGTATCATAAATTCAACAGATAAACCCCTGCCTTAGACATACAAAATGCCTGCACATACATTCACATTTCTAAACATCTTTAAGACTTCTGTGAACACAGATGCACGCATGTACACACACACATAATGACATGCATACCCACACCTTCTCAGAGAATGCATGTTACAAAGGTGCACACTCCCCACACCACCTCCCCACACCACCTCCTGCAGCTCTACAACGCACACACACAATAAGAAAGCATCCATGAGGTGACATACATATAACTGAGGTGTGGGTCTCTCTCTGCTGCACTCTGGCATTCTCATGCTTCTGACAGGAAGTGACTCTATCAGACATGGACAAATGCCAGCAGGGTGACTTCTGGCAATATCAAAACATATTTTCATTGTTGTTGCTTTTCTGTTATCCTCTCGTTTCCACCATTATAATTTTTTATTTTTCTTTTATACTTCTCAAGTTGAGTCTTTGTTTCAAAAGGCTTTTGATATTCTACTAGTTACTACTGTTTAATCTTACTAATGTTTGTTGTTTTCTTCCTCTTTAGTGTCACTAGGTTTTGGGAAAATGCCCTCCTAGACAGTTTTGGATGGTCCGCTCAACTGCACACTTGGCACACGGGTTCCTATCTTATCAACTCGTGTTATCCAGGCCACTTAGCACAGAATAGGAACTGTGCGGGTTAATCTCTTGTGATATTTTTGTCACTGACGATAGTCCCATGTCCTAGTCCAGGCATAACTGTCAAGTGTTTGCAACCCCTGCCATAAACTCTCAACATATGTCTTCAGTTGCATGTTCTGTTATCAATGGTGTTACAACCCTACTTTGTATAGGTTTGCAAAAGTGTAAGAATGATAAAATTGGTTCAGACACCTCAACAAATTGATTTGTAGGATGAACTTTTTCATGAGTTTTCAGATAAACAATTTTGGAAGATGAATTCAAGTGATCATTTTCTAACATTTGCAATGTACATGAATGAACAGATATATTTCAGCAGAGCATTTTTATCATGAGTGTTTCTCCTGTGTGATCATGGGGAGTTTTTTTTCCTTTCTTTTTACATGAAATTGAAGCTGTTTAGTCTTTGAATACTAATGACTGCTGAATAGATGTCTGCCTCCTTCATATACAATAATCATTAAATTTTTAGGACACACAATTCACTCTCAACCAATGTTAAAGTTTTGGCTGTTGGATGAATTTGGCAATTTTCTTTGTCTTTTTTTCATGTGGAATACTGGGAAATCAGACTCAATACTTACAAGTGGCCATAGAAGTCCCTCTCTTTCTAATCAGTCTCTTCAGGACTGATGCAGCACTACTGGAAAATATTAAGAATTCTGTCTGGATATCAGTATTTTATGGGGGTATTCAATAAAAGTTTTCCATTATAAATGGAAAATAAACATGTCCTTCCCACACCTATATTTTTTTCAGTTTACTCCCTTCCTTTTTTTTTTTCTCCACTCTAAATGGAAAACAAATATTTTTTCACAGATTATCTTTCTGTATTTTCGAATTCAGTTACTTCCCTTGTTTCTCTGTCCAGAATCTCTACACTTTTTTAATTATTTTACTCACCTCACCTAAAAATGTTAACACTGTCCAGTTTTAGAAGACACGTTTCTTAAAAGTTTATGTGTCAATAGTTCAAGAAATGCAAGGTGCCTGACAAAACCTTTTATTTCTCACAGAAACTTTATTTACTGTTGTACCCATCCTAGAAGTAAAAGAATTCCTTTGAGCAAACTAATAAAACAGGCAGTATTGCTACGTATAATCCTCACTCCTTCCTCTGGCATTTCAGGATTTTTTTTCAGTTTTTTTAAAGTAATCTTGTATTTGGTAAGCTTTAGGGAGCTTACCCAAAAAATGGCTAAACTCTCTGAATTTGTTTTCTTTTTAAGCATAGAAAATTTTGCAAGGTGTTCTGGTGAACATATATATGTACAAAGAATGGGGCAAAGCATCCAGACTTTCATTATCTACAAAGACAATACTAACTCAAGAGCGAACAGCCTTGGGAAAGCATATCTACTTTCCAGCAGCTCCACAGGCTACTGAGTGCAGGCTAAGGGAAGTTTTAGGCTACTGCAGTCCTAGTCATGATCCATTTATAAATATCCCACCTAAATGCAACAGCAGGCAGGCAACTTGGCCTAGACCTTGCAATGCAGTATTACTGAAGCCATACTATCAGAGAGATAGGTTATGGGAGTAAAAATAGTGAAACACTGCCACTAGTGAGTCACGGAAGGATTCTGCAGAACTGCTCTGGCTTTGACTCTAGCAATAAATCCGTATTTGTGATTATCCTTGCAAAGCCTTTTCCCACAAAACATTTCCTTAGAGAGTGGTTTTGGGCAATTTCTCTTTGTTATCTTTCTAATGCTACTATTTAAATGGTAACAAATGCTCCTCAGTTCTGTATGTCAAAGGGAAACATTGATCAGACCTAGGCTGACAATCTGATTCCAAATAGGATTTTGGTATCTGTTTCCTGTTATTCCTTTCACAGCTGAGATTGTTAGGAGGAAGAGATTCCCACATATTTTTTATGCTGCCCTTATTTCTTATTCGTATTTCTTAGATCTCACTATGCCTTTTCAAAATTTTATCTTGTGTCAGATCTTTCTTTAAATTATTTGCATTACAGCATTGATACTAGTTATATCACTGTAAATTATATAAAGATATCAGTGCATGTATATTGCTGTAATCTTATGACTATGGATGCTTGTTAATAAAGCTTACTTGAATACTGTAATTTTGATTTGGTCCTCAGAAGGATATGCTAAATTTTAAATTTGCTTGAAAGTCTTTGATGTGTTTGAATGTTTTTTCTCTTTTTCAACTTAAACTTACCTGTGAAATGGAGGAAACTGAATGATTGTTTTAGTTCTTCAGTTTGCTATTTATCATAACCTTATGGTCCATAACTGAATTATCAAACCCCATTCCTATGTAGGACTTTAAGCATTGTGAAATTAACATGATGGAAAGAGCCAAACATTCTAGATCAAACTGCCTTTATTTGTGTAAGGAAGTGTCTTTTATAAATTGAGAACCCAAGTAATATTGCTCTACATGTCCTGATTCATACAATACGTATTCTGCAAACAGGGTTTCAGTAGAATCAGTTAAACCTTTAGGCCAAAAATTCTTTGCCCTTGAGTTCCACAATTTTACTTTTTATTTCTAGAATACTGCTCTTCTAATAGTCAAATTCTCATCAGTCTGAATTGTGCTGCAGTGCACGTGCTGGCATTCTTGTAGTTCCTGGTATTTGGCTCAGGCTGTTGAAGTTTATTTGCAATGGATCTGCTGTTCAGGCTCCTCTTTTGGCATCATGCAGATAAGATATGCAAGGCTAGGAAACATAACCTTTTCCATCAGATACGTCAAGGAGCGAACACAGTAATCTTTACCTTTAGGTCTTAAAACGTATTAATAGCAATAATAACACCACCACTAACACAACATTACTACCAACACATAATCACCACACCAACAAAACAATAATAATAATATTATTATTATTGTTAATAATAATAATAATGCACTTTCATTAGATTAATTCTTTCTGTGGCTTACACTAAATTACAATAATACTGCAGTATTGTTGTAATTCTTAAAATCCAAAAAACAACCCATTCTGGTTTGCTTAGGACTCTGACTTTGTTTTCACTATAAACCAGTTGAAATTACAAATAATGTTTCTGCCATTTTATTAAGTTAGCTGAGCACATCAGAATCAGAATATATATATATATTATAATGTAGAGAGATTTTTAATGTCTGATTTTTTTCCAAGGGACTGAGTTAAATATGGTAAACTGCTTACAATAAAAGTTGAGAAAATAGAACTGAAACTTGACACTGGATAGAGTTATTTCCCACCTGTAATTTTAGTCCTAATTAGTGTCTAATGGTTACAGATTTGACCCTGTGTGTTAAGAAATTTACCTCTAGATTTTATGTGCAAATGTGAGTTAAAAAAAATCAGAATAAATGTTTATAATTCTAAAAATGCAAATACCATTAGCTGCTTGTTAGCAATGCCTTACAAAGCAAACAAATAAAGACCCAAATAAATTCAATATATTATACATTACCATAGAGAATATTAATAATTTTGGTTACAGGCATTACAAATTAGGAAGATAGAAATTTCTCTGGGGAGAATAGCTTAAGGGGTATAATAGACTCATAACTTTCAACAGTGTGACTAATGAATTATCCAGTTTTACCCCAACCTGATGTGCACATCTTCACTGCTCAAAACTAATCAGGAAACACTCATTCCATTTATCATCACGGACAGTAATGAATGGGAAATTTAAAATATTAAATGGGGATTAAACAGGGCAGAAATATTGCTCTTAAAACCTGTTACACAGTAATATCTGCATGTTTTGTGCCAAATATTGGTTTGGTTTTACTTTACATAACTTTACAACATGTTAATTAAACATGAGTGAGCTAGGGAAGGAATGCTGTCAGCCACGTAAAGCTAAGTGGCCTCTGTACGATGGCTGCGCTAGGAGGTGGTAAGATCTCCACATATAGCAGTAGGAGTACAGGATAAAAGTCCTTCCCACGGGCTGCAGGGAACCCCGGCCCCACGGGGGTACCTCCAAGTGCCGCAGGGACATCTCTCCCGTGCGCCCGGAGCCCCTCCTGCCCTCCTCCGGCTCTGCCCTCGGGGCTTGCAGGGCTGTTTCTTACCCAGCTCGCCTCAGCCCCGGCTGCCGGGCACCGTTTGCCCTTCCTTACCCCGGCTTTCCCTGGTCGCCTACTCGTGGCTGAGGGGCTCAGCTCTGCCCTGCGGTGGGGTCGTTGGATACAGAGGGAATCGGCTGTGTCCGGCACCACCAGTCCCGGCCTCAGCTCACAGGGGACACACATGGAGCCAGCACCTGGGCAACCCCCACCCAGTAAATAAGTATACAGAAAGGAAAACTAATGTTTCCTTAGGAGTCTATAAAGCTATAAAGGTCCGCCTATCTATATGAAGCAGCAGGCTTTATATTAAGTAGCGTACACTTAGTTTGCTACTCGCCTTTAAAAACCAATAATGTCTTAAATTGCTTTTCATAGTTATTTTCCCTAGACAGCAAAAAAGATGGACTGTAGTAATGGCTTACCAGTTGCCAAACTCTTGCCAGTGTCTCTAATGACATGTGGAACTTTTGCTAGCCACATCCAGCAGAGTGCCTTTAGCTGCAGCCCTCTCCCTACAGCAGCTCAGCTGCATTGGAAAAGAGTCTAGGGAGCTGTAAAAGGCAGGGAAAAGGAGAGAGTACTGGCTGCCTTCAAAGGAGGATGGAAGGAATTAGGAAGACAGACTAGAAAAAAACCCCACACCATCACACTCCACAACAAATAAAACCAAACCAAGATGAGGATAACAGGATGAGGTGCAGGATGGGAAGATAGCCATAGGGCATCAGGGTCAAGAGAAGAGCAGACCAGGGAGGAAGAGGGCAGGAAACACAGAAATGGAAAGAGATATCTAAACATGGGTACATACTTTCCTAGTATTACTTCTCAATGAATGAAGTGGGTGCCTTTGTCTAAGTACATTTTTAATTTCAAGCAGTCAAGGCTGTGCCCCACCAGGAAATTACTTTTCTAGGATGTGATGTGACTTCTGAAAATATCCACAAGAGTTTAGAAATTAAGCTGCATATTTCAAACACTGAAATAATGGAAAAAATTGCTCCTTGTAATAGGGAAGTAAAAGTCATATACTCCTGACTGTTTGCAGAACATTAAAGTTTTAAATTGTAAGTTATTAATCCTTCAGGGATCTTTGCCACCAAGTCACAGAACCATAGAATCATTTAGGTTGGAAAAGACTTTTAAGATAATCGAATACGACCAGTAACCCAGCACTGCCAAGTCCACCACTAAATAACATTCCTAACACTACACATCTTCTGAATACTTCCAGTATCATTTAATGATACCCAACAGGCAGAGGACATCTCGTGTTGCCTGTCAGAACCCCGCATGTGATGGTCAAGGGCCCCTTTTCTGTGTGTCTCAAAACAACTCGAAAGAGAAGGAGCTGAGGGAGACTGAGCACCTGGTGATAAACAGTGTGTTGTCGGCTGGGGGCAGAGCAGGGATCATGCTCCATGAAGGTGGGGGTTGATTTCTCATGTTTTCTGCCCCTAGGCCACAGAGATCAACTGCCAGGGCAACCACCTGCCTGGAGACAGCTGCACACTGTGGTGTCGGTAGTTAACTGGGTGTGTGGGTTTACCTGACAGCCCTGCAGAGAAGTCTGCACCAGTGGGAGAATTATGAAATACTCTGACCATATAAAAAGGCAGCCATCCTGCAGCCGTCTGGTGTGTATCTCTCTGCCTTGGGACCTGGTGGTGTTACTGACAACAAGGGCTGCAACTGAACAAATTTCAACTTGCTGACCGAGAAGACAATCACTGGATCCCCAGGGTGGTGATCCTGTTTTCTTTCTTTCCTTTCTCCTTTTGTTCCTCTGTCGGATGTGTTATAAAATCTTGCCAAGATTTCTGTTCCTCCTAAGACAGTTTAAGGGGAGTTTACAGCAAAATTAATTGTTTCGTCTCCAGCCTCTGGAGGGCCTGTGGTTTCTCCAGTGAACCACACAGAGTGGTAAAAGATCAGCTCCACATACAGCCGTTGGGAAGGACGGGATGGGGCACCACACTGTGGTTTGGTCTCGTGAGAAACAAATTCATTCAAGGTGTGTTGAAGGCACAACCGAAGGTGCTACAGACAATTCAACACAGTGTCGAGAAAAACCATAGACCTTAAGCATTGCATGTATTTTCATTAAATAACCTGGAAACAACATAGTGTGCTTGGCCACGGGCGAGTATGGAAAGATGTTGAAATGCCTATGTTGCCTAGTTTAGCGTACATACGGGTTTTTGAAAATTCTGTTAAATATGGCTTTTATTTCTTTAAAAGAACTTTATACTTAAAATGCTTTCAAATGTCATTTCTTTAAGGTTTCTAAAATACAAAAGATTTTTGTAAAATAAGTATGGTTTTGGAAAGGTAATTTCAGAATGATGTTACGGGGAAATCTAGTATGAATGGCTAGTTTATAGATTTGATCATTTTGAATGGCTTTGGTAAGCTTGCTGTTGTGTGAAGCCACAGAATTAATTCCCTGCATCCAGAAATTCTGTTAATATGATATTCATTGTATATTTTGTTTTCTAAATTTTGCATTTCTTAAGTGTAAATTACATTGTTTTGAACCATGTCTCCAAATGACAAGTGGAAAAAGCAAAGCCATGTCCAAAAAAAACCAAGCAAAGATTCCATTCAGTCAAATGACTGGCTTATGTGACAGAAAAAATCAATTGACTAAAATATTTCCTCTTGTGTGTTTGCATTTTCTATTAATTATATTACAAGGGAAAAACCTGTCTTAATTTTTCCTTAATTCTCTACATATTATTAAAAGTCAGCGGCCGCAGTGGTACCTATAGCAAGAAAATATTAGGAGAAAAATTGTATGTTTACCTTTGGTTCTGTGCCTTTAAATAATAATGGAGCAGGTATACTAGACTCTGCTAATGTTTCAGTAATAAAACCAAGAATCTGGCTATTCTATAATTGGATAGAGATGTGAATGCTGTTAGCCACAAATGACAAACCTGTGTAGCTGCCTACCACTCATTTGCTTGCTATCAGTTTTGAGCCTTTAAGAGTACATGGTGATAAATGCAGCCTGTTGGCAGCTGGTTCACAAGGAATACAGTGTGAACAGGCTTGAGTAAGTTGTGTTTTTGCAGTAGCAGCAGGCCACAAGGCCACATAGGGTTAGATTTTTTTTGTGAGTACAAAATGGTAAATCTACTGTCAGCTTCCAAAGAAAAACTCCATTAATGCTGCCTTTGAGGAAAATGCATCATAACCAGTGGACTACAAATGTATTATATTTGCTTTTTGTATATGGAGGATAATATGTGCAGATTCTCTCAAGTATATGCTCATTTCATTAAATTAATGTTTAACTTGAGTGATAATTGGCTCCACAACTTTTACGAGAAAGGTTTTACATTCAGACCAGGTGTTTAATTCATCTTATCTATAATATATTTCTAACATTATGTAATTACAAACAGTTCCAGTGACTGGTTATGGCCACCTATGTAATACAGCAGGACATGGATGTGCTTTTTTACAGTCCAACAATATTTAGAGTTTCTGCAAAATTATTCAGACTAAAATCTAACCTTTTGTGGTACATGTGGAGGTAGGGGGACAAAGGAATGCCACCTGTCCAGGAGGAACTCTCTAAATATTGTGACCTGGAAATTTATAATCCTCAATATACATAGGTATTTATGCAGTGATCTCCTTAAATGCAGTGTCAGTTGTATTCCTGTGCCTGCTGTTTAAACTGAACTTGGACTGATTAACAGAGCTGATCAGCCCCATGTCCCGTCTTGTAAGAGTGGTTTCCACACCTGTTCAGTGATAGCTTGTAATTAATGTATTTTATAGTAGCACTCTTTTTTGGGCCAGCAAAGCTGAATCTTGTCATATAAATGAGTTCCAAGTTAGATGCTCCTTACAAACCCTCTGCTCCCTGTTGATGAGAACTCTACACCTTCCTTCATCCAGGACAACAAGTATTCGTAGACTCCAGCTGGGAATACCTAAAATTTTTCACATGTACAAATTAACAACATAATTTCCACTGGGAGACTTAAATGGAATGCATGCTTGGACATTATTGTACTACATGGTAAAAATGGAAATCTGCATGAAATGAGTTCCTGACATACGGAAATGCTTTTGTAGGCACTGTGTAAACTGACATCTGTTCTTTCCAAACTAGTCTCTCCGTCTTTTCCAAGAGATAAGGTAAAGTTAACCACATTAGCATGCCTATCATAGGATTTTAGCTACTATGTTGGAAGAAATGGTAGGAAAGGCTAAAACCCAGCACAGCATTAGCATACCTGCATGAGTAACAGCTTTGCTGAATACAGCAACCGATGTCCATTTGGTTCGTTAGCAAACTTCTACTGGAAACATCAAAAGCCCATATTCTGAATAGGCAGACAGCCACAAACACTGGTTAGTAGTGCTTTCTTAACATTTGTTTTTTTTTTTTTTTCAGTAAAAATATTTATAGATTGTTTTCTCCACAACCTGAAAAAACGTATTAATTACTTTTAAACAGATCCATAGCGAAAGTCAGTTTTTGCTGCTGGTAACTTGTTCGAAGAAGGGTTACTCTGCTACTCTTCATAGGTGGAAATGGCATCCATATGTTACCTGTGTTTGTTTGTCCTGCCCCCTGTTTCCAAAAAGCATGAATACTTAGCTATTAAAGTGAAAGTAAGATTAATGGAAGGTAATACTGATTTCAGTATGTTGCAGCATTAAAAAATTTTGGCAAGAAATAAATGAAATCTTCAAAGTCAGACAGCAATTTCATTTTCTGCAACAGAAGTGTTCCTTGTTTTTCTTTTTTCCTTTCAATAATGCAGTTATTAAATATTAAATGTTGAAATTATTAAAAAAGAAAAAGCTCAGGCCCCAGTTTTCATCTTACCTTGTGAAAGCCCTGAAGTGTCTCTTCCCTATGCATATTCAGTTCATTACTGTATGTGATGCAATCTTCAGACCTAAACGTTACTTGCTTTACAAAGAATTACCATATAGTTACATAAACAAGTAAAACATATGTTATCTTTCATGTATCACTGAACTGTTAAATACTGTTGGATAGAAAGGAAAAGAACAGGAAAGAAGGGTATATAAGGGGCCTTGACGGTAGCACAGCCACATAGTCCTCTGAAGTGAAGCTTCCATGCAACTCCCTCACACTGCCATGTCCCACAATAGCTCTTGGTTTTGGTGGGGTTTCTCTGGATATGGAGAGGAGCATGTCTTAGGACTGTCTTAGAAACCTCTTCTCAAGGTTATAAGCCTTGTGTGGAAGGAGGAAAATATCTAAAGTAGTAAGGGCCTACGTGGTGTCCCACTTCAGGACATACATTTCCCAGGAGGTACACCAGAGATAGCACAATGTCTGAATATAATTTTCACATGGTGGGGCTTTTTCCCTCTTTGAAATATTCAGATTTAAAGAACTGGCTGGATGGCCACATGCAAAGAAGTGTGGTTAATTGCTCAATGTCCGACTGGAGACCAGTAACGAGTGGTGTCCCTCAGGGATCGGTGTTGGGACCGGTCTTGTTCAACATTTTTGTTGCTGACATGGACAGTGGGATTGAGTGCGCCCTCAGCAAGTTTGCCGATGACACCAAGCTGTGTGGTTTGGTTGATAACCTGGAGGGAAGGAATGCCGTCCAGAGGGACCTTGACACACTTGGGAGGTGGGCTGATGCCAACCTCATGAAGTTTAACCATGACAAGTGCAAGGTCCTACACCTGGGTTGGAGCAATCCCAGGCACAGCTACAGTTTGAACAGAGAAGAGACTCAGAGCAGCCCTGCGGAGAAGGACTTGGTGTGTTGGTTGATGAGGAAACTGAACATGAGCCGGCTTCAGTGTGCGCTCGCAGCCCAGAAAGCCAACCGTATCCTGGGCTGCATCAAAAGGAGCATGACCAGCAGGTTGAAGGAGGTGATCCTGCCCCTCTACTCTGCTCTTGTGAGACGTCACCTGGAGTATTGTGTGCAGTTCTGGTGTCCTCAACATAAAAAGGACATGGAACTGTTGGAACAAGTCCAGAGAAGGGCCACGAGGATGATCAGGGGACTGGAGCACCTCCTGTATGAAGACAGGCTGAGAAAGTTGGGACTGTTCAGCCTGGAGAAGAGAAGGCTGCATGGAGACCTCATAGCAGTCTTCCAGTATCTGAAGGGGGCCTATAAGGATGCTGGGGATGGACTCTTCATTAGGGACTGTAGTGACAGGACAAGGGGTAACGGATTCAAACTAAAAGAGGGGAAGTTTAGATTGGATATAAGGAAGAAATTCTTTCCTGTTAGGGTTGTGAGGCACTGGAATGGATTGCCCAGGGAGGTTGTGAATGCTCCATCCCTGGCAGTGTTCAAGGCCAGGTTAGATGAAGCCTTGCATGAGATGGTTTAGTGTGATGTGTCCCTGCCCATGACAGGGGGGTTGGAACTTGATGATCTTAAGGTCCTTTCCAACCCTAACTATTCTATGATTCTATGATTCTATGAAATATTCACTTGTGTATGGGTGTGATTACTGGAGACTGTTAAAATTAGTTCAGTGCTTAATTATTTTGACATAGTGGCAGACATGTTAAAATACTCCCTTGTGCCTCAAGCAGATTTTTGCCAGAAGATATTAGAGAGATTTGACTGTGCCCTTCACAACTAGGAGTCACATTTATGTCTGCACAAAATTGTTTGTGACAGGCTGAAGTGAATGGTTATGGGTGTCGAAGACTCTATGTGTAAAATCTTAGGAACTGTAGCTAGCAACACGAAACATAGGAAAGAGCTAGGGGTGTTTCTTGAGGTTTTCTGTAAATTGTCTTTAAAAGATCTAGGTTTTACTTCCTTGCAAATATTTATTTCTTGAAATGTTATTGCTTGAACTAAAAATTATTTCCTTAAGGCCACCATGTATTTTGTTTCTGAGAGGTAAATGTATGTGAAAAGAGTGAGCAAAAATCTACATTAAGTTGTTTTAATTGTAACAATTTATTTCAAGCACCTTCACATTCCTAGATGTATCTTCAACTTTAGAGAAAAAGAATGCAATTCATCAGAGGTCATCCTGTTCGTAACACAGGTGCTGGTTTGGTCTTTGTGGAAAATGATGCTCACTGGAGTTAGTTACTCTAGTGATAGTTTTTGTTCACCTTACTTTTGCTTACAATGACTTAGGTCATCATGTGTGAGACAAGCTAGTTCTACACTGAGATCAGTTCTTTAATCTGTGATGCTGGGCTTGTAAATGTGAGAAAGACAATTCCTTCTAAAAATCCGATAAAAGACTGGAGGACTAAAGTGGCTGTAGGCAAAATGCTGTGTGCTTTAAATGAAGGACTACAAAATGAGTGCTATGGAAATGCTGTCTCAATAAACTTTATTTTGGCCATTTCCTTACTACTATTTTAGAACAGTAGTCTTGGCAAATACAAGCCAAAATTTATATGGAGTCGCATTATTACCTTAAAAAAAAGGAATTGTTTGTCCCAGTGAAGAGTTTATAAATAAAAAAGTGGCCAAATTTTTATTTGATCCAGTGCTTTTTATTGTTCAACAATGTTTGGTGTGTCACTTTGAATAGGAGATGAAAAGTTACGTAGGTCTAGGTTAATTTCACGCATAAAGCATCTACAGTAACTTGCTTCTGTCACGGTTGCTGACAGTTCAAGTGTCTTTTATGGTATACAACATTTACAGCTGCTCTTCTAAAGAAATACACAAAGTAATAGAAATAGATTACTTCACAGGGAGAAGATTTCCTGTCTGTTTTGAAACACAGACGTCAACTTTAGCTAAACTGTTACGGACACTGAAAAGAAATGGGAGTCTGTGACTTCAGTATGGCTGGGGTTTCTTTTTATTATTGCTGCCACTGAAATCAGATTTCTGTAAGTTGCTATGTTCTGTAGTCTAATAATGAGAGAAACCCAATCTGTTCATCCTGTAATCCCCTAAACCCAAAAGAGACCTTTCCATCATTATGAATGTTGCAGCAGAGGAGCACCTGGACATCTAAGAACAGCAGGCCATGTGCTATTCATATGGCAAAGGCATTGGGCGATGCCAGGAATTTTTTTTTTTATGGTAAAATTTGAATTTATTACGCTATTTCAAAAGAAAGACCAGTGCATATCAATGCTATAAACAAGATACTGAAATGAGAGGGCCATGTACATGAGAGAAAATATGAGGGCATGCATGGAAATCAGTGGTCAGCCTCTTTCCTTGCGAAGACCAGCTGTTGTAGATAGATGATTTAATTTGCTCATCAGCATCTGGAACTTCTTCACAGAAGTAATTCTAAACAAACCTGTATGAATACAATTATGTTAGAGTTGAAACAATAAAGGTGGGAAAATTTGAAGAGAATTAATCTGCAAGTATAGGCCAGTATCTAATAAAGAGTATAGCTTTCAAAATTATTTGACTTTGGTGTTTCTGAAGAGTCTGCATTTTGTTTCATCAGGTGGAGTGTTCACATATATTTTAAAAGTGATAAGGGAGGCAGATCTTAGAACTTTGGTAGTGAAAGAACAGTGAATTTGCAAATGAAAATCTGTTAACAACTCCTTATAGCTAAACGTTCATATCCTTGAAATTAGCCATGGAATCAGTGACGCATACCAGGAATTTATGACTGGGCGATGAGAGTAGGGGGAAAGAGTCATTCCCCTGATAGCCATGGAACATTTCTTATCTGAATGATCTGAGTGAATTTACGGATTACTAAAGCCAACCATCTCATGACAGCATAAACAATGAGACTCCTTGGTTTCTTCTGGACTGCAGTGGACTGCATCAGTATCTCCCTCTAAATGGGATGCTTCTCTGTGCATGAATGTTCAAGTTTGAGAAAGGAGGATTGCCAGCTGACAATGACATCTGGGCTGATATCCCCACTACCTGAGGCTCAACCCTTCCCACTGAGAAATGCCAAAGACATATTTCATTGATTCTTGAGGGGAATTTTTATATAGATCTACCTATATATATATATATATATATATATATATATATATATATATAAAAATACAAATATGTATTTGTGTGTATTATCTTACACCTGCCTATACATACCTGTGTGTGTATTGAACATTCTCTAGCAAATATAGTGTGCCTGTTATCTTGATTCTGTAATATTTTTGTTATGCTTATAGGTAATCACTGGTTAATCTGGCATTTAAGTCTTGGTATGTTTAAGTGCTGTTAAATCCTTTAGACACGGTTGACTGAGACTAAGCCTAAGACTGAATCCATCTGCATGGGGCTTCCTCTCTCAGAAAGAGTTGAGAAAGTAAGGGGAGGTTCATTCTGAACCCTGAGACATAACTAAGTCTCCCTTACCATTTCCTTCCTTACCCCTTTACATTCTGGCCTCTGTAAAAACCACTCTTAATTGATTCTAACTTGAATTCCTTTATAGATATATTAGCCATGCAGTAAGTAGTAGAGGAAACCTTGCCAATGAACTTTGTGATTTGCAAACTTATATTAAAGTGTTTAATTTTTTTTTTTATAATACCTTTGATGGTGATACTTTAAGAGACCTAAACCACCTCCTTTTGTGCTAATACCCTATAATCACCAGGGAAAAGATTTGGCTCACTGAGGGAATTCCATGCCCATGAGAATTATGGAGTAAGTTTTTAAAAACCCTTTCCTTAAAATAAATAATTAAATCAAATAAATATGGCATGTCACTGCAGTATGAACTTCAATCTGATACCCAGATTGGTGGTTGGTTCTGACAGGGGATGACAGTAGGCAAGAAACTTCCATTTTCTTCATAGTACATTTTCCACAGGTATAAAACAGGAAATGGTAATGCTCAATTTGCCTTAAGCTGTTTTGAAATCTTTTAGTAACATCATTGGATAAATTTATAAAGGAGAATAGCCTTTCTTTCACTGCATTAATCAAGACACTAATGCTAGTTTGGCATTAAATTGGAATTAAACTTAGCTAGAGGTATTAAAGATAACAGGAATGGATTCTACAGGTACATAGCAAATAAAAAAAAAGACTAGGAAGACTGTAGGCCCCCTCAGGAAGCTCTTGGGAGACCTGGCTACACAGGATTTGGAGAAGGCTGAGGTTCTGAATGACTTCTTTGCCTCAGTCCTCACTGGCAAAGGCTCTGACCACACCACCCAAGTAAGGCAGATGCAGGGACTGTGAGAATGAAGACCTTGCGCCCGCTGTAGGAGAGGATCTGGTTCGAGACCATCTTAAAAATCTGAACATGCACAAGTTTATGGGTCCTGATGAGATCCATCCATGGGTCCTGAAGGAGCTGGTGAATGAAGTTGTGAAGCCGCTGGCCATCATATTTGAGGAATCATGGCAGTCAGGTGAAGTTCCCGATGACTGGAAAAAGGGAAATATAACCCCCCTTTTCAAGAAGGGGAAAATGGATGACCCTGGGAATTACAGACCAGTCAGTCTCACCTCTGTGCCTGGCAAAATCTTGGAGTAGATTCTCCTGGGAGGCATGCTAAGGCACATGAAAAACTACAAGGTGCTTGGTGACAGCCAGCATGGCTTCACTAAGGGGAAATCCTGCCTGACCAATTTGGTGGCCTTCTATGATGGGGCTACAGAACTCATGGACAGGGGTAGAGCAGTTGTTGTCATCTACCTGGACTTGTGTAAAGCGTTCGACACTGTCCCACATGACATCCTTGTCTCTAAATTGGAGAGACATCAATTTGATGGATGGACCACTCGGTGGATAAAGAACTGGCTGGATGGCCGCACACAAAGAGTTGTGGTCAATGGCTCAATGTCCAGCTGGAGACCAGTAACGAGTGGTGTCCCTCAGGGATCAGTGTTGGGACCGGTCTTGTTCAACATCTTCGTGGGTGACATGGACAGTGGGATTGAGTGCGCCCTCAGCAAGTTTGCCGATGACACCAAGCTGTGTGGTTTGGTTGATACGCTGGAGGGAAGGAATGCCATCCAGAGGGACCTTGACACACTTGGGAGGTGGGCTGATGCCAACCTCATGAAGTTTAACCATGCCAAGTGCAAGGTCCTACACCTGGGTCGGAACAATCCCAGGCATAGCTACAGGTTGGGCAGAGAAGAGATTCAGAGCAGCCCTGTGGAGAAGGACTTGGGGGTGTTGGTTGATGAGAAAATGAACATGGGCCGGCAGAGTATTTTTATCAAGGAAGAATGTTGCTATGAGAAGGTGATTACTGATGTCTACTTTTATCTTTTACATTGCCCTTAGACATGTTCCTTGAAAGGTCTTTCTTGATTAATGGCCATTGTCTTTCTGTGGCTGTCATGCTTCTCCAAGACAACCTGTATGTTCTATCCAGTTGGAAATTTTTTAATGCAATTCAAAGTGACAGCTTCTGCCGCACTTAAAATCTTTAGTGAACAGAAATTTCATACACAAAAAAATACTTGTTCATTTTCTCATGCTTTTAAAATTATTTTTAATAAGTCTTAGTCTTGCTGACCTGCTTCCTGTTAATTTAGAGAATTGAACAAGTATGTATTACTCTAGCGTTTTGATACAGCTTTTCTGTAAGCAATCAGACAGCTGGTGAAGTTCTCACCAACTTTAAAAGTTTTAATGGGGTTTTGTTTTTGTTTTTATCTGCAGTAGTGAAAAGCTTCCACCACTCAAAGAAATACAGACACTGAATGATAATTGGCACTTATTCAAGCAGTAACACTCTGCGCATCTGTGAAATAATAGTTCTTATGTGGACAAAATGCTAGACTTCATTACATGCTTTCCTAGTGAAAAAAAAAAACAACAAAAAACCCAACAACGATTCTTTTCCTAACAGACAGAACTTACATTAGCATATTTTTGGCTCAGCATTTTCTAAAACCTACTGGCAAAATGAGTCCTTGATCTACCTGTCTCTTCTCAATGTCTGTAGTGTTTCTGTTATTTTAAAGAACAGCGAAGAAAGGCAAGTTAGAAAAAAAGAGAAATTCAGTATTTCAATCAGATTTTTCTAAGAGTACATTTAAAATAAATGAAGCTGTAGCAAGACTGTATTTTCAAAGACCGCTGTATTTAATGTTTCCCGAAGTGACTGTTCTTGTGTTTTGGTTATCCTTACTAGGAAGAGTGAGGTTTTGGGGTTGACCTTTTCTATTCTTCTATTCCTGTCTGACAATCAAAATACTAAATTACAAAACCTTACTGAATCACATTTGACATATTTAACAACAGAACATGAATTTAAGCTTTTATAGATCTCATTGGTTATACCACAACTGCTGCTTGATTTTCATAAGCTTTGCAGAAGTCACAGGAATGTAATTATAATTTTCAGTCCTCCTGTCAGATCTACTTCTGTGTATTTAGTTAACTTTCTTACTCTATCCTGGGGCAGTGGAGCTCAGCAGAAAACCTTTTGTTGATTTTGATGAATGTTTAATTGGGTATTATCTATGGAGAACTCTACATATATCTATTTTGCAGGATTGTATTTCTTGCAACCTACAGCTCTATTTTAAATGTGTTACAAGCATCATTGTTCTTAATCACCAGATTCTACCGTAAGAACCCCCTAAAAAATGCACAAACAGCCTCTCTGACATCACTTCATTAAAGAGTGCACTCAAAACCTAGAGTATCATGCCTTTTGCTAACTTTTAAACAGGAATTTTAATCCTGGATGCACCCTTAAAGAAACTTCTCTATTAAAAAGAAATTATTTCATCAATGGACAAGGCTTTGTTAGTAAAGAGGCAGCTTTGATGTGACTGCTGTAATGCCAGTCATAACGGCTCATTAGTACCTCCAAGGAAGCAGTTAACATTCACAAGATGATGAGTTTGGGTTTTGTAGGTCCTGAGTTAACTTGAAAGCTTATCTACTTAAAGTATTTTTGAGCTAGGAGAATATACAACCCCAACTGCTTCAGATGATGGTAGATTCTAATGCAGCAAAATGCTTTGAGATTAGGAACAGCCCGTTGTTTCAATCGACAGTGTATAGCTGAAGAAAATTTAAATGTACTTTACAAATGGAGCCTGAAAAGTGTTATCTTTCCTGCTTGGAAAGCATTGCAACAGAAAACGTAGATGCTATTAACCTCTGCTTAATTGTAGAAGGTAATAGAAGGGAATTTCCTTCTCATCAAACACCTTTGAGGAATGCTGATTTAGTCACTGTATTACACAGTCATTAGTTTAACTTTGGGCATTATGAATTAGCTGAGCGGATAACAGGCAGCCTTTTCTGGGTTGTGCCAGAGTACATGAAGAATTTTGAGTAGAGCAAGGCTTTGTCCTTTGGTTACCCCTTCCTTCTGACACCATAATTCTATAGTTATGACCCCACAGGTGGTCAGTCAGCCTGAATGTTGAGACTGTCTTTTCAGCTTGTTTTTCTTTTTTTAATAGGTACAAATTTTAGAAAAAGTCTTATGTGTGTGTGTGTGTGTGTGTATGTATATGTATGGTGAGAATAATTCTAATATTTGAAAAAGAAAGTACTCTTGCTGGGAAGTGTTTTTTAGAGAATCAGAAAAGAAACAAATATCCTGTTTTATTCAAAATCCTAGACTTCCTAGAGTAGGTCTCTAAATACAAGCTAAACTACAAAAATATCATGCTTAGAAGGTAAAGGTAGAATTAAGCAGTTTATAGAATAAAGAAGATGGACAAGATAGGAAAAGTTTAGAGACTAGATCAAGGTACAAGGTGTATTAAGAATAGTGAAGGAGAATACCATTAAAAGGAATAATGTCTAAGAAGACAAATGTAGATAGAAGGCAAAGAAAGCTACTCTGCCAATTTCCTTTATTCCTTTTTTCTTAGGCCTTTCTGCTCTGGTCTGAAGCAGAAGACATAGTACTCAGAAAAAAAAGAAAAGAATAAAAATAGTTCAATGGAGCCAATTTTAAAAAGCCCTCTGCTTTTTGATTTCTTTAACTACCCCATTTCACATTTTATTTTTACACACTGTATATGTTATTTTGGGAGTTTTGTACTTGGTTGATGAGTACATTGACTATATGAAGGGAAGAGAAATGTCTTCAATAAAAGTAGAAAGCTAAATAGTGGTTGTTTTCACAGTTTAATTTCATTCACATTTTATCTGGAACCGTATGTTAAACAATGTCTGTCTTGGAACATGCCTTATGCAGTGCATCTGAAGTATCTTACTTGGTGCATTCTCTCCTAATTAATATCCTTTCTATGTGTGTGATGTTAACATTGGCAAAAGTCTAACTGTAACAAGGGACCTGTTGAGCCATGATTTAAGCATGTTCTGCTATTAGAGAAATTTTAGGATAAAAGGAACCTTGTGGCATATGTTAGATATTAAAATCTAATCATATGCTTGGGGGACACAGATTTCGAGAATCAACTAAACTTTGTATGAATCAAATCATGGTTTTCTGACCAGGCAACAATTTAAGGTGATTCTTATTTTGACAGAGATAGGGCATTGTTCACACTTATTAACTGTAGACTATCACAGTATAAAGGTCTTTTTTATTTTGAACAGCACGTTCTTAACCTTTAAGCACAAAGCAAATTGTTGCTGAATCAACTTCTCATTCAATCTGAAAATTCTGATTTTCAGAAACTTACTGTATCTGAAATGTACAGACCAACTTAATACCACAGCTGTTAAATAGTAGCCTAACAAAGGGGTGGGAAAGTCCCTATGTGTGATCTAGCTGAACTTGAACATAGAAGCATTTCTTCAGTCATGACAGTGAAGGAATAGACTAGTAAATCAACTTTCATGGCTTTGCTTGAATGATATGGAGAAGTTGGTACTCACGCTAGGAAGGCCAACTTCCCCCGTTCCTACAAAAAAACCCAACAAAAAAACCCCTAAACTGTAGTTGAGTGTAGCTTACAGGACTACATAACTAGGAAATAAAAGGAAATTTAAAAAGTTTTACTTATTGGGGTTACAGGAAGAATCTAATCTTTAGCTTTGTTAGCTATATTCTGTTCTGCTGAGTTGTTCAATAAGTGGCTTATGAGTAAATCAAAAATGTCTGAAAATGAAGTGTTGACAGGGAAACTAATGATGCGCAGAAAACTCTCTTGAGAGTTATATGTTTAGAAATCACATCTGAAAAGATGTGCTTTGAATTTGGCAGGTATGTAAAGGTGAGAGGTAAAGGAGGAACCTTGCAAGTACAATTATGCAAGAAGATGTATTCAAAAGGCCAGTGAGGAAAAAGTGGGGAACTAAGCACAGAACTGTGTAACTGTTCTGTGGGGGTAATAAGGAACATCCTTGAATACAAAGATATGGCTTGGCCCTGTAGGCAGAGCTGTCACACTATGTAGCAAAAACAGCAACCCTGTGGAACTGGAGTGTAAAACTACAGGAAAATCTAAAGTTAACTTTTTCAAGGGTAACTCAATTCAGATGAGGTTTGATACTGAGAATATCTAAAAAGAACTTTTAAATGAATCTTATCCTCAAAGGAATTAAGTATATATGTGTGCTACAACTTCACTACTATTCACATTCTTGCTGGTGCTCTTAAATATTAAACTCCAAAGCAGAAATAACAAAGACGCAGAAGATGTTTTACATTCCAGTGTAAAATCAGTCACTATGGAAACTACTTGAGCAATGTTAGAAGGTCCTAGTTGCAATTATGTTAATACCAATTCATAGGGGACAATACACCTTCAATATCTTACTATTAAATATAGTTGCAATCTGTGTGCCTGTAAAAGAGGGGTTGGATGTGTTGATTCATATGAATTGCATCATAGCAGATGGAAACAGGCTTTTTTTTTTTGAAGGGGGAAGAAGGCGTATTTTCATGCTCTTAGACTTTATGCATAATCTGAAAGGTCAGAAATCTCAAGTAAAGTCACTGTGGTGTGTTAAATATGTCTGAACCAGAGAAGAACTGCAAATGTAATATGAAAGCTTTAGACAAAAATCTGCTGTGACACAAGAGGCCAATATAATTTCAGTTAATTGTATTAATTTAGCTGGGTCAAGTTCTGGGTGTTAAATTCAGGACACTTCAGGTCTTCTATCAGGGTATTTGGTTTAAAATTTTGTTTATTTGTACATTTTTTTATATATATTTTCAATTTCATGTTTTTCAGTCTTAGAGTCGAGTTCTATTTTTTGTCCCTTGCTAATAGCAAATAAAAGTCTCTCCTTTACAGTTGCTTTATTACCTGTTTTATTATTAATATTGGTAATACAGAGCAGGAGAGAAAGAAGTGAGTGAAATCAAATTAATTATTAAAACATTCTGACCTTAAATAGATTTTGCTTTTTGAAAAATCTCTTCTGTGAAAACCAGTTGGCTCTGCTTAAAAAATAATAATAAATAAAAAAAAGTAATCTAACATTCATGAATGCTATGCTCATAAAAAACCACCACTTTCAACATGGAAGAAAATGGGATAGTTATGAAGCCAGTTGTATCTAGAATATCACAAAAGAGTCTCCAAGCTGTTTATTGTTTCCTTTCCATCCTTTACCTAAATCTGTTCTGGTTCTAGCTACCATGATTAGTAATGACTAAGAACACTGTCACTTAAACACTTTTAGGGATCTTTGGAAATCCTGCAGAGTATTTATATGAATGTCTATTGTGTATAAAAGTTAAATTTCCGATTATATTTTCATTACTTTAAACTTTCAGTTCTAACTACAGAGTAAAAAAAAATTACTATTCTTCAGGGTTTACAAAGCTTAGTAAAATTTTCAGGATTACTGCAACAGAACAGAGCTCTATGGAATGCTAATCCAAAATAATGTGGTAGAAAAATCTTGGTAAGACTTTAAACTGATATCCATGGCTGCTTTCTGCTTGGTGGTTTGGAAGACCTATACTAAATATAGATTGTTTGGTGTCTGATGGATGAAGTATACATTAAAAACTAGGGCATCCAAATATCTCAGCCTGTAAAATTAGAAATACAAAGCTAAAATTTTCATCGGACTTGGAACAAAGAGCAGGGTTCACAAAGAGTCTTCTTTAGCAGTGTATATTTCACTTTAGGAAAAGCAAGCAGAATAAAAGTTTATAAATTCAGTTTAGTAAACTGAAAATGTTTATCAAATACTTTTCAGTAGTACAGAAGCATATTCAAGAACAGTTGGATTCCTTATCATAGCCATTCTGTAATTATTCTTGCCCGAAATTCTGTGATTTTGAAAAATAATTTTCTTTACCATATGTTTAACGTGTGGCCCATAAAAGGACTTGAAAAGGAGATAAACAGAAGTCTTCCTGACTCAAGAATATTATATAATGTAATTACACTCACTCTAAGTGAATTTAGCTTTGATACTGGAAAAGACACCTAACGTGTACATAGTGCCATCACAACAAAAATAAGATAAAGTGGATGACTTCAGTACCTGTTTAATAAATGTTTAAAAAATGACTTAATATGCCATGGATAGTGGTTTTCCTGTAAAGCACCTAAAATCAACTTTTAAAATTAACAAATGCTTCCTCTTTATTTCAGTCCCTAGATCATACTAAGCACATTATCATACTGTTTGTTTTCTAAGTGCTTAACTTGTTTTCTAAGTGCCTAACTAGGCTGATATTTTCAAAAGAAATATTTAATTGTTTTATACTTGAGTTGTTTACTTGCTAAACCCCTCTCAACTTCAACATCTGGTGGATTTTTTCTCCTTAAATCTTTAAATAGCTTTCCGACTGATGTGCTGCTAGCCCTAACAGACCTCCATAAAGACAGGTAAAAAATGCTGAACCTAAGACGAAAGTAGCTTATAGATCTTTTCAAATATTTCATCGAAAATAGAAAGGAATGGAGCCAAATGAACTGGAACAGCACTCTTCTGCAGTTTTCTGAATTTGTCTTGTTGATTTATTCCTTGATATGTTGAAATGCTCAGTTATTTATATTAGAATTTATACTGAGTGTAGGTTACAATCCTTTGAGAGATAGCTAAACTTTATTCTAGCATTTGCTTGTGAAGCTGAGAATTATAATTTAGTGTCTATCTCTTACAGTCCCACAGTCTACCCTTTATTTTCATAGTTCCATCTCTTAATCCATGTCTCCATTTGCATTCTTCAAGTACTGGGAAGGTACAAGTGCATCAGAACTTAAATATGATCTTTCTTAGATGCTCATAGGTATATATATATATGTAGTATGGTTACAAAGTAATTGGCATATTGGATCCCTGTGAGATGAAGTCTAGTCTTCTTTTCCTTTGGCAGTCTTTGAGGACTGACTTTTTAAGGAGACTAGATTTAATTTGTCTCTTCCAGGTAGGTTCCTTCGCTAGGAACTGCTGAAAATTTCTTTTATCTTTCTCTAAGCTTTCTGTTTGTGTGACTTCTCTGGTTCTACGTTTCCATCATGTCTCTAATGTTCTAACTGGAAATTTTTCATTCTCCAAAAGTCTTCCTAAGATACAGAAGGGAAATAAAAGGCTTGTCTACTTACTTTTGAATAAGTGTCTTGTTCATTTACAGTAGAGACAAAGGGGAGAATTTGTATTTGTCAAGTGTGTGAGGACTAAAACAAACATTGTCAGTTCTTACAAAATGTTCTTGTGACACTTGTGCAGTGAATGAACAGAAGTACCAAGTTATGGTATCATTATTAGAAATGTTTGTGAAAGACAGGTTCTCTACAGAAACTTTCATAACACCTACAAAAGCGCTCGTAGCACTACTATTTGCATAAAAATGTTTTGCTTGCTTTTCAATATCAGCAAAATCATCAACAAAATTATATCAGTTTGACAAAGGTCAAAATAATGCTATGATGTTTGGCCAAATACTCTAGGGCCTTGAGATTCTAATTTTACTGCATTTGATATCAGATAGAAACATTACATAAAATTTCATCTAGCAATGCTGTGAAAGGAATGGAATTGTTCTGAACAAAAAATACTTTTCAAGATAAATCAGTTTATTTTCAGCTTAAGTTGGACTGTCATTTGCTTTTATTGAGTTCTGGAACCCATTATTTGAATGATATATTGCACCATTTTGCCTCTGAAATCTAGATCAGAACTGATGTATTCTGTTAAAGCACATAACAAATATTTTCTGAATTCAGATCTGAGGATATCTTCCATTCAGCCCACGTTCTTTTTACCAGATGCACAGAAACTATGTTTTTTTATCTCCCTTCTAGAATTAATGTGTGATGGGACAACTGTAAAGCATTCTTTCAGCTTTTGAAGGTTGAAGGAAATAAAGCATCAAGACTGCAGACAAGACCTGTAGAGTATGACAGCTCATATGGCTCAGGCAAGCCTATCTTTTTGTTCTGCTGTTCAAAATGAGATGATAGCTGTTTCCTATCCAGGGTGCAGTCCGCACAAATGTACCTCCTGGTTGCAGCCATTACTTGTACTGTTTTGCTGTGAAGACTAATTAATGGAAAGTCAGTGGACAGGGAAGTAGTAGAGAGAAGCTGTACTCTTCAGCACTGCTAAAATGAAAGTTTAATAGACCCCTGAATCACCTGAAGTGAGACCCTTTATCAGGTTCATAGAGCACCACAAAGAGGAGAAGCACCAAATGCAGGAATATAGAAATATTACATCTCGTGTGACCCCACCTTTTTGTCTGTTTCCTATTCCTTAAAGACAGCTTGGCCTGCGCTACAGGTGAACTCATGGGGCCATGTCCTGCCACTGGAGCTAGATGAGTCATGAGGCACTGTACCCTGCTGGCAGTCTGGAGACTCATGGGTGTTAAAGACTTAACCTGTCTTCTCTTCGTAGAAGTCAGAACGGTAGTCAGAGCAGACCTAGATCCTACCTACTCAAATACCAAGCTCTTAAGAGCCAGCTTTTAATCATTTCATTTTTGTCTCCTATGCCCTGTTAATACTGAGTAGGAACAGAGTATGATATACACCCCAGATTCCTGTACTGTAACTTTTCAGTATAACTTTGATTTTCCAATTATGTGTACATTTTGGTTACAATACCCAAGTTTTGAAACATACAAATAAACTTTTTCTTGCTCTATGCTGATGAATTTGATAGTGAACTGCAGTTGTTACATGCTTGAATTGGCTAATAGAAAAAAAATTAGTATAGTTAGTCCCATCAGTGCCACCTGCCAATGCCTCTCCTGCAGTGCAAATCAGATATGCTAAGTGGGCATACTTACATGTAGTGAGAGATTTCTCACTACATGCATAAACCTATGCAGTGCATTCCTAATAAAACTGCTGGCAAGTAGCATGCAGCATGAACGGCAGATAAATTGGTGGTGGTTTGCAAGCCTATTGGGTGCTATTTTCCAAAAACTGTAAAGCAGGAACACTGCTTTGGAATTCTCTGATACAGACCCTGTATATCTGTAGGGGTTTGCTCTGTGCAGGAAGCAGAGAGGTAGGCCGAGAGTCTCTGGAACACCAGTGCTGGGTCATCATCTGCTCATCTGAGCGAGGAAATAAAAGGCAGGGTGCTTTAAAGTGAAAAGAAATAGCTTTTGACAATCTACTGCTGTGGAACACCAAAAAATCTGTCATTCACATGACTCCTATAAACTGACCCAAAAAGATAATTAAATGCTCAAATGAGCCTTGAGTGTTATATTGCTTGTCTTCAGAAACATTTATGCTTTTGCTACACACTCTTGAAGTACAAAACAAATAGATGGAAGCAGTGCCTACCCTTCTTGAAAATAGATTATGGCCTTGTATTAAAAGTCCTTCTGTTAAAAAACATTGTCCCATTGTTTTGCAGCATTACAGATTGCCCATGATTTTTACAAAATTTTTGAATTAATCCTTGTCCTCTTTGCACTCAGAAATGTCAATGACTTTGTATATTTGTTTTCTATTTTGTCTATTGTTTCCCTGTAATAGTGAATACCAAATTAGGTGCTGTTATCTTTTAATTCTGTTCTGTTTTGAAGCATTCTATTTTAAGGTGTAAACTTCTGGAAACAAGTGCTTTTTTAGGATTTTAAACTCACTGGCAAAAAACAGGTGAGATTACAGTGTGTTTATTGGCACAGCCATTAAAAGACTATGGTACTGTGAAGAAAGTAACTGCATTAATTGTCATTCCATTTGCCTTTATTGCATATTATTGAACAATATATAAAGGGTTAGGAATACACTTTATTAATACATTCAACTGAAAGTTATCAATTTTTTGACAGTAAAAAAAGAGGACGGAGAACATGGACATAATATTAAAATGGAATGTGACAGAATTCATTTTCCCTATTGCTGTGTAATTAGTTTTACTTATTCCTGTCCTCTTTATACTTGCTTCTTCTCCTTGTCATTCACATATGGTAAGTGAAAACTGTATAATTTGGAATATTTTTAATCAGTTCAATTTAATTTTATTTTTCTTCTCCAAATTTTTATTTTTCTATAGAAAACTCTCTTCCCCTGTGCTGCATTACAGTTGGCAGCAGAATAATTGCCTGGTGCAAGAATGAGTAGGCAGCTGCTAATACCTGTGCTGTTCTTAGACAGCCATGGGTAGAAGAAGATTTATCTTCCAAATAATTCTATGTATTTCTTTTCCCACCTCTTTAACAGTTCACTGCTTCACACCTAGTCAGTGTCTCTGCAGAAAGCTTTTGAAAGCATTTTAAATTGTGAAGTGCTTTCAGTAATAATGAAACCTTGGAATGTCCTGCACTATAGCTTTGTCAGATTGGAAACTGAAAATGCCATCATGCTGTTACAGCATTTCATTATATCTGAATTGTTACAGCTTTTGAATGAAAGTCCAAGTGCTACCTATAAAGGTATCTGTCTTGTGAGAGATAGCAGCTCTTGCTGTCATTGTCTGATACTGCTGCTTTTAACTTGCTTGTGTTAGCTGCAGATCATAAGCTTATGACAAACAAAAAGAAAAATAGTACCATGAGATGGATTTCAGGTATCCCTGCTGAAGCGTAGTAAAACCATCCAAGATACTCACATTATTCTTTTTTCTCAAATGACTGAGTGCTCATGACTGTAAAAGTCAAATGATTTGTAAAACTGAAAAGTAAAAGTCCCGTTTTCATTTGCAAGACTTTGGCCTGTTTAGTAATCTTATAAGTTAATGAATTCAAACCATTGTTGAAGCAATTTAAGTTTTTATTGTAACAAAACGGTGGTACTTACTCAACTGCTTGGTGTAAAAAGACACATTTTTGCCTTTAGGAATCTGTATGTCTGACTCTGCTGATGATTGGGATTTTAAACCCCCAATAAGTTTATTTTCAGTAAATAACTTGAGATTCCTTCCAGATACTGATTCCTAAGTTTTTATCTTTCACTTACATCTTATGCTTTTTTGTACAAGCAAAATAAAATGACCAAGAATTCAATTTATCATTTTCTATTTTTTTATATCTTTGTCAAAACAGAGATCCACAAGTGTATCCTGAAAGAGTTTGTGAAACTTGTATGCTTTACCTAATGGAGATGGTATAGAATTGCACCGGAAATGATTGAACACATAGGGTGCACAATGGGCAGGGCCGCACTTGATGCTCCCTGGTGGAGGTCCTCCTGCAGCAGGTGGCTTAGCTGCAGGATGCTATTAGTAGGCTGTAGGATGTCAGGGTAGCTGAGAGGAAGCAGGAATGCTTGCTTCTGGCCCAAACTGTGCATGGGCCTCAAGCTTCCCCTCTAGCTCATGAAGGAAAGAAGGAGGCCGTTAACCCAGGAAGCTGGGACTTAGTGACAAAAAAAAAAAAACAACAAAAAAGGAGTGAAAGGACAATTAAAAGCAAGGGGCTTCCCCCTAAATCTGTTGTCCCCACACAGAACCGCTTTGCTGTCCTGCAGGAGGCTAATGAGGAAATGCACTCACACCAGAAAGAGCCGGCTGATTCATTGGTAAACATCTCTACTGGTGCTGCCAGGAAAAAGCAGCGGGTCATAGTAGTAGAGGACTCTACTTTGAAAGGGACAGAAGCACTCATCTGTCGGCCTGACCCTGTCTTAAGGGAGGTGTGTTGCCTACCAGGGGCACGGATCAGGGATATTGCAGAGAGGCTGTAGCATGGGGAACAAACAAGAGGAATTAGAGATGTGTGCATGTCTACAGGGGTATGATATGATAGGCATCTCAGAAACATGGTGGGATGGCTCCTATGACTGGAGTGTTGGAATGGAAGGTTACAGGCACTTTAGAAAAGACAGGCCTGGCAGGTGGGGAGGGGGAGTTGCCCTTTATGTTAGGGATAGGCTGGAGAGTATGGAACTCTGGGGACAGGTGAGCAGTTAACAGAGAGTTTGTGGGTCAGGGTTAAAGGGAATATAGCTATGGGAGACATTACTGTGGGGATCTTGAAACAAGGGGGCACAAAATCACAAAATGGAATATAGAAACCTTTAGAATTAGTTTTAAGTAATGTTAAGTTTGATGGCTTTGTAACAGTAGCAATGGAAAATTACTGAGGTGCATGATACATAGAGAAAAAAAAATAGAGTACAGCTAGAGAGCATACTGAGAAGTCTCACAAGATAAATCGTTATAGTTGTGACATTGTTTAAGAAAAACAGTCTAGAAGAACAGGACACAGGGATAAGGAGTATCTGGGAACCGCAGGTGTCCAGGATGGGCTACAGTTAAACTAACTGATAAGTAGGAGGATAGGAGGATTATTATGTCTCTGGTGCTAATGAACCAATTAAACTGGTATGAGCATCTACTGCGCATGCTTCAAAGACTGCCAGAAGTGATGAAGATTGTTGGAAGAAGTAAACGACCCTCAGAGACCACCACCACAATTCTGTACGCATGCAGGGAACTTTCTGGAAAATTATGTAATCCATACGTAGCCTCATGAATATGTATGTATGCGCAGTGGCTATAAAAGGACGGCTTGTGTGGCAACTGGGAGACACACGTTAGGAGGAGCTATCCCCCGTGTCTCCCGGCTCCGCAATAAAGAACACCTGCTTGTCAGCTTGAAAACTTTGTTGGCAAGTTTGTTCCTGGAGTTTTCTCCATATCAATCTGTTACAGACCGCCTGATCAAGAGCAGCTTGCGGATGAAGCACTCTATAGACAGATAGGAAAAGCCTCACGCTCACAAGCCCTTGTTCTCGTGTCGGACTTCAATCACCCTGACATCTGTTGGAAGGATGGTATGGCTCGGCACAAGCAATCCAGGAGGTTCCTCGATTGTGTGGAAGACAACTTCCTCCTGCAAGTAATAGAAGAGCCAACAAGGAGAGGTGCCATGCTTGACCTTGTGCTCACCAACAGGGAAGGGCTTGTTGGAAATGTGACGCTCCAGGGCAGCCTTGGATGCAATGATCACGAGATGCTCGAATTTGAGATCTTCATGACAGTGAGAAGAGCGTGCAGCAAGCTCACTGCCCTGGACTTCAAAAGAGCAGACTTTGGCCTCTTCAGGAACCTGCTTAGGAAGGTTCCATGGGATACAGCCCTAGAGGGCAGGGGGGCCCAAAACTGTTGGTTGATATACAAGGATCACCTGCTACAAGCTCAGGAGTGTTGCATCCCAACTAGAAGGAAGTGCAGCAGGAGGGCCAGGAGGCCTTCTTGGATGGATAAGGAGCTGCTGAGGAAAATTCAAAGGAAAAAAGAGGCTTATAAAAGGGGAAGCAAGGACAGGTGGCATGGGAAGAATACAGGGATGTTGTCCAGGATGCTAGGGACCATGTTAGGAAAGCTAAGGCCCAGTTAGAATTAAACTTGGCTAGGGATGTTAAGGATAACAGGAAGGGATTCTATAGGTACGTAGGAAATGAAAAACAGATTAGGGACAACGTAGGCCCCCTCAGGAAGCTCTCGGGAGACCTGGCTACACAGCATTTGGAGAAAGCTGAGGTTCTGAATGACGTCTTTGCCTTGGTCTTCACTGGCAAAGGCTCTGAACACACCACCCAAGTCTTGGAAGGTAGACACAGGGATTGTGAGGATGAAGACCTTGGGCCCACTGTGGGAGAGGATCTGGTTCCAGACCATCTTAAAAATCTGAAAGTGCACAAGTCCATGGGACCTGATGAAATCCATCCGCGGGTCCTGAAGGAGCTGGTGAATGAAGTTGCTAAAAGACTGGAAAAAGGGAAATATAACCCCCATTTTCAAGAAAGGAAAAATGGACGACCCTGGGAATGACAGATCAGTCAGTCTCACCTCTGTGCCTGGCAAAATCTTGGGGCAGATTCTCCTGGAAGGCATGCTAAGGCACATGAAAATCAACAAGGTCCTTGGTGACAGCCAGCATGGCTTCACTAAGGGGAAATCCTGCCTGACCAATTTGGTGGCCTTCTATGATGGGGCTACAGAACTCATGGACAGGGGTAGAGCAGTTGTTGTCATCTACCTGGACTTGTGTAAAGCGTTCGACACTGTCCCACACGACATCCTGGTCTCTAAGTTGCAGAGACATCAATTTGATGGATGGACCACTCAGTGGATAAAGAACTGGCTAGATGGCCGCACACAAAGTGTTGTGGTCAATGGCTCAATGTCCAGCTGGAGACCAGTAACGAGTGGTGTCCCTCAGGGATCGGTGTTGGGACCGATCTTGTTTAACATCTTTGTCGCTGACATGGACAGTGGGATTGAGTGTGCCCTCAGCAAGTTTGCCGACGACACCAAGCTGTGTGGTTCGGTTGATAACCTGGAGGGAAGGAATGCCATCCAGAGGGACCTTGACACGCTTGTGAGGTGGGCTGATGCCAACCTCATGAAGTTTAACCATGCCAAGTGCAAGGTCCTACAGCTGGGTCGGGGCAATCCCAGGCGCAGCTACAGGTTGAGCTGAGAAGAGATTCACAGTAGCCCTGCAGAGAAGGACTTGGGGGTGCTGGTCGATAAGAAAATGAACATGAGGCAGCTGCAGTGTGCACTCACAGCCCAGAAAGCCAACTGTATCCTGGGCTGCATCAAAAGGAGCGTGACCAGCAGGTCGAAGGAGGTGATCCTGCTCCTCTGCTCTGCTTTTGTGAGACCTCACTTGGAGTATTGTGTGCAGTTGTGGCGTCCTCCACGTAAAAAGGACATGGAACTGTTGGAACAAGTCCAGAGAAGGGCCACGCGGATGATCAGGGGACTGGAGCACCTCCCGTATGAAGACAGGCTGAGAAAGCTGGGGCTGTTCAGCCTGGAGAAGAGAAGGCTGCGTGGAGACCTCATAGCAGCCTTCCAGTATCTGAGGGGGGGGGCCTATAGGGATGCTGGGGAGGGACTCTTCATTAGGGACTGTAGTGACAGGACAAGGGTTAAAACTTAAATAGGGGAAGTTTTGACTGGATATAAGGAGCAAGTTCTTTCCTGTTAGGGTATTGAGGCTCTGGAATAGGTAGGGAGTTTGTGAATGCTCCTCCATCCCTGGTGGTGTTCAAGGCCAGGTTGGACGAAGTCTTGGGTGCGATGGTTTAGTGTGAGCTGTCCCTGCCCATGGCAGGGGGGCTGGAACTAAATGATCTTAAGGTCCTTCCCAACCCTAACTATTCTATGATTCTATGATTCTACGAACAGCTTTGAAAACTGCCTCAGGGAGACTATATTGTAGTCACCTAATTCTGGAGGAATGTGTACACAGGAGGATATTAGGTGCTATTTACTACTATTTGTTTGACCTCTTTGAACAGAAACGCACCAGGACATGTTGTATAAGGGAAATAAATGCTATGCCCGCTCTGATTCAGGCTAAGCATGAGAGTAAATTAGACATGAATGGAGCGATAGCTCCCTTGTTATTATCTCCTAGCTTCCAGCAAGCTGTGAATCAGGTGCTTCATGAATTAGATGTCATTTCTTTGTTTTTAATAGGCTGAGATTTTTCTTCTTTTCACCATTAATTTTCTTGTTTTCTGAATTCAAGTGTGTTTTTTTAATCATCTATATCTGTGATACTGTGTAGTTACATGTTGAATGAGGAAGCACATCTTTTATTTTCAACTTGTCTCCTGTTAATTTGGATCTGCCTTGCTTTTCTCATACTGTAAGAGACAATCAGTAATCCCTTTTCAGGTTATTTTCCTTTCCCTGATGATTTTATAATCAATTATTGCATTTCCTTTGTCACCTTTTTACTTGGAAAGAGCCCTAGTCCCTTTAGGAGCTGTTCAGAGAAAGACATTATGGACCTTTGCTAGTTCTTGTTGCCCTTTTCTACACTTGTTCTTTTTTTCTTTACTTCTGCAACTCTTGAGGATAGAAAGTTCTAAAGAGTGTTGTTGAAATATTTGATTTGGTTTCTTAGCAGTAATTCTTAACATCTGATACTTTTTTTTTAGTGATTTTCACTGTAAGGTGGAAATGTGATAGTGTAAACTTTGCAGGTTAGATGACCAGGAGGACTATTTATGATTGCATGAATCTTATTTGATGTGTGTTAGTCACACTCTTGAGATGTTATTGAGAATTTATATTATGTTGGGTAGGAACAAATACGTGGAATTCACAAGAAGCACATTGTCCTGGGTTCAGCAGTAGCAGTCATGTTTCTCCTCCTTGGTAGCTGGTGCAGTGCAGTGTTTTGACTTTCGGCTCGGGAACAGAGCTGACAGAGATGTTTTGGTTTGGCCAAGGACTTTGTGAGCCTCATGCTCTGCCAGGGAGGAGGGGAAGCTGGGAGGAAGCAGAGACAGGACACCTGACCCAAACTGACCAAAGAGGTATTCCATACCACAGCACGTCATGCCCAGGACGTAACTGGGAGTGAGCCGGAAGGGCTGGGAGACTGCAGGGTTGGAGGAGGTATCGGTCGGAGCTTGGTCGGGCTTGGGGGGCGAGTTATCGGTCAGTGGGTGGTGAGGTGTTGTATTCTGCTCCCTTGTTATTTCCTTTATTTTATTATCATTGGTGGTAGCAGTAGTGATTTGTGTTATACCTTAGTTACTAAACTGTTCTTATCTCAACCCGTGGGAGTTGCATTCTTTTGATTCTCCTCTCCGTCCCTCCGAGAGCAGGGGGAGGGCAAGAAAGGGGGGGAAGTGAGCGAACGAATTACCTGACTGGGTTTAAACCAGGACAGTTCTTTTTGGCGCCCAACGTGGGGCACGAAGGGTTGAGATAACGACAGATTTGACTGGATTAATAGTCACTCATCACAATGACGATTTATTGGGTATCAGAGTTGTTCTTCTTGATCTCACAGCTTCAGACCGTTGTAACTTACGTAGAGCCGGTATTTGCTGTGATAGTGTTTATCAAGTGTGGGGCCTGGGCTAAGGTTCTTGTCTCACTGTGCTTTATGGCAATGGCTTGTAATACGGGGGGGCTCCAGCAGCAGGGCGGGACGGACGTGGCCGTGGACTTGTACCTGGCCGTCCGGCTGCTCTTCGCCGTCCTGGCCCTCGCCCTACTCTCCATCTTCGTGAGGCTGCGGGGAACTGAGGGGGAGCGGCCCCGGGAGCCGGCGGCTGCTGAAGCGGCCCGGGAGAGCGGCCCCGGGGACCAAGCGGCGGCGGGAGCGGGGCCGGAGGCCGCCAGGGGACGGCTGCCGGTGGAGGAGGTCGGGGCGGTCGAGGAGCAGAAGGAAGCGGCTGCCGAGCAGCGGGATAAGGCGGCGGAGGAGCCGAGCCCCGCGGAAGAGCCGAGCCCCGCGGAGGAGCCCAGCCCCGCGACGGCCGAGAGCATTCCCCGGAAGCCGCCCGCCGAGCCCCAGGAGGATGCAGGAGACCACGCAGCATTTCCCAGCAAGGCAGAGGAGGAAGAGCTGGACTCAGGAAAAGAGAAGCTGGTGGTGGGAGAGCCGGCAAGCACAGCAGCTACACCAGCCCCAGTGACAAGTACAGCAGCATCGTTTGAGAGTTCTGAAGGCTCTGAATGGCCTTTGGGTATCCTTGGGACCTGCCTGCTGATTGTGATGGGGATCAGCATGTTGGCACACACACAGGCTGTGTTCTACCCACAACCATTTTGTCTGATCTCAAAAGTTAAGCAGAGTCAGGTTTGGGTCTTGTCTGGGGTTAGACAACAATATAGGGAGACCAAGAGATTTTCCCCAAGGCTGGAGAGTCATGAGTGGCAGGGTGTGTGGGATAGTATGGGCAAGTATCTAGTCCACTGGGCCCCTCCAGTGCTTTGGAAGCGTTGGAGATGGAAGGCAGCTGTATGGAGTCCCCAGCAACAAGCTGCAGAAACTGCTTAAGGGGACAGTGAATTATTTTAAGCCTGGTGGGCCCATGGCACTTCAGGCCATCAGAGCAGAGATGCAACACAGAGATGGACTCATGATCAAGGGGTGGACTTAACAATGGACACTATTGCCCAGGTTATTCACGAGTGTGAACACTGCACACAGTCTCTCCTGCTCTGAAAGACTGTTACAAGAGATGGAGCCTGACATCAGGAACCAGATGGACGCAGCAGCTTTATAGGGACTGGTCCATGCACTAAGATAAGAGTGCACTGAGATAAGAGTGATGGTATATTGAAAATGTGGGATCTGAGCATGACGTGAATGGTATGGAATAAGGGGTGGATAATGTCCTGGGTTCAGCAGTAGCAGTCATGTTTCTCCTCCTTGGTAGCTGGTGCAGTGCAGTGTTTTGACTTTCGGCTCGGGAACAGAGCTGATAGAGATGTTTTGGTTTGGCCAAGGACTTTGTGAGCCTCATGCTCTGCCAGGGAGGAGGGGAAGCCGGGAGGAAGCAGAGACAGGACACCTGACCCAAACTGACCAAAGAGGTATTCCATACCACAGCACGTCATGCCCAGGATGTAACTGGGAGTGAGCCGGAAGGGCTGGGAGACTGCAGGGTTGGAGGAGGTATCGGTCGGAGCTTGGTCGGGCTTGGGGGGCGAGTTATCGGTCAGTGGGTGGTGAGGTGTTGTATTCTGCTCCCTTGTTATTTCCTTTATTTTATTATCATTGGTGGTAGCAGTAGTGATTTGTGTTATACCTTAGTTACTAAACTGTTCTTATCTCAACCCGTGGGAGTTGCATTCTTTTGATTCTCCTCTCCGTCCCTCCGAGAGCAGGGGGAGGGCAAGAAAGGGGGGGAAGTGAGCGAACGAATTACCTGACTGGGTTTAAACCACGACACACATGAAGAGGTCTTTTGAATTAATGCAAACAGTACATATGAATATTTAGGCCGCATTCTAATGTTTCCTCCCTGTGCTGTATCAGTTTGCTAAATGCTTATGGTTGGTCAGTACACAGTTTTTGCTATTTACTTTTCCAGGAAGGAATAGCACACAGCTAGACTAAAATGTATATTCATACTAGTAAATGTTTCATACTAGAATTTTAGGTACTGGACAATGTTTCTGATGTTAAGCATGAGGGCTTAGATGATGGTCAGAGATAAATGTTTTTATAGAAGCTTGACTACAGCCTGATTTGGCAAAATTGTTGTTAAATACCCCAATTTTTTATGGGTGTGGTGTTTTTGGGGATATTCATATCAACTAACCTTTTATTAAAGGTGTGGGATTGGGTTGGTTTATTGTTTCTTTGGGCTTTGGGTTTTTTGAGGGGTGTTTTTTTTTTCTTTTGTGTAGGTGTTGTTGGGTTTTTGGTTTTTTTTTTGTTTGTTTGGGTTTGTTTTTTTTTCCCCTGGAGAAATTATCTTTAAATTTTCCTCAGGCACACACAAGTGTTTGGGCTGTCTTGGAGATTTGCATTTCACCTTCATCCTGAGTCAGAGCATCTGTCATTTGGCAAAGAAAAGCACCTGTCTTGGAAACTCTCGTAGCTCTGGAGGAGGCTGGTGTTGAAAGAGAGGATTGTACATACTGATTTTTTTTTTTTTCTCTGTTGGTGCTTATTTCAATATTTAAAACATGGTTCCAAGAAGGAAGAAAGCTTATTTTATATTTTTCTCCCCAACCATGTAACAGCTTCAAAATGGCCTTATTGTTGACACTGACACTGACTACAAACAAACCGAAAATAAAATGACATCTTTGTTTACAGGTGGCAGCAGAACGTTTGTTACACTACCATTCTCAATATAGGAGAAGATAGCTCAAAATCAAAGCCAGACACAGGTTTCTGTTGTGTCTTTTGAGCATACTAGACAGAAGAAGGCTGTTCAAGGCCAGTAAGCGCAGCAATACTAATGTCTCGCACATGCTATTGCCAAAGTGTGAAACAAAAGGATTAAAATTCTTTCCTCCTACTCATATGTTAGCTAACTGGCACAGAAGCAACAATGTTGTAGTTGGACAGAAGTCAGTACTTAAAAGAAGCTTAGTAGATTATAAAATCCTTTAGTAGGTTATGTGGATTATGGTTTTTTTGCCTCTTTATTTCTGAAATGTAGGATGCATGCTGACAAACTGTCCTATTTCTACTCCTAGCTGTCAATTTCTCCTTCTGTTCTAAACTCCCAGAATTATTTTATATATATGATACATAAATTATATACTTACACATAGATATTTAAAGTTCAATACCATTAACTCCACAATATTTGTATATGAAATATACAAATGAAGATATGAAGGTATGAAGATAGGCTGAGAAAGTTGGGACTGTTCAGCCTGGAGAAGAGAAGGCTGCGTGGAGACCTCATAGCAGCCTTCCAGTATCTGAAGAGGGGCTATAAGGATGCTGGGGAGGGACTCTTCATTAGGGACTGTTGTGACAGGACACGGGGTAACGGGTTCAAACTTAAACAGGGGAAGGTTAGATTGGATATAAGGAAGAAATTCTTCACTGATAGGGTGGTGAGGCACTGGAATGGGTTGCCCAGGGAGTTTGTGAATGCTCCATCCCTGGTGGTGTTCAAGACCAGGTTGGACAAAGTCTTGGGTGACATGGTTTAGTGTGAGGCGTCCCTGCCCATGGCAGGGGGGTTGGAACTATATGACCTTATGGTCCTTTCCAAACCTAACTATTCTATGATTCTATGATTCTATGAAACTATTAAAGATTTAGAAATCCTAACCTACAAAATGTATTTGTTTGCTAGGGAATGTTTACAACTAATGTTCAAATCAGCTCTCCCCTAAAAGTCATCACAGTTATATTTCATAATTAGGACAAATTGTTCTAGATTACCTCACCCTTCAGTTAGTCTTAACACCACCTATATGTGTGCATATATATTTTTAACAAACCTGAAATTGAGAATTACAAATATTAAAAGACATACAGGTAGACTAAAAGAGTTTGTGTTCATACTTTTCCTACATTTCTAGGATAGAAATGTGTTTTCTCATGCAAAGTAACCATTTCTAAATATGATCATGGGAAAGATACAATTTTTAAAATTGTGTGTTATCCTAATATAATATCTTTAAGTAAAATCATTGTCTGCAATGAGCAATTTATATTTCAGAAATAGAATGTGTTAAGTTTTTTAAAATTATCTGTATTTAGTTCATTTAGAAAACATTCAAATTACAAAGTAAGTGTTTTGACCTTATCCTATGTAAAAAAGAGTATTGAAATCTCTGGCTTTTCAGTGTAATATTATTTTGGTACCCAGTGGTAGAGAGTATGAGAAGACTTTTAAGCATAAAAATCATATGTAACAATTTGTGGGTTCTGTCTTGCTCTCATCTTCAATAGTTTGTAAACTCAGTACTTAAAGTCTCCTTTTAGCATTTTCCAGGCTGCCAAAATTGTCTTTTTTTTTTTTTTTTCTTTTGAGCTCATTTGTTCTGTGGCAGCTCTTGCAGAAGTAAAGGCTGCTTCCAACTGCATAAATGTAAGCCACTTCAAATGAATAGGTTAGACCGCTAAAATAATGAATAAAAGTGCATTAAAGGAAATGCACTGTTAGATTAAGAGTATGCAACAATTCAAAATCTTCATAAAGAGGACAAAATTTGCTAAAAGTAGTCAATGTTGGATTGACTAGATCATCCTGTTGGATGATCAAACAGATGGTACCAAACCATCTATACAAGCAAGTGTATATTCCGTCTTGTATAAAGTGAAAACTCTCCAGTGCAGGAGAAAGCAGTGAAGCATTCATCTTAGAGACTCAGATATTTTAGCTGTTAGAGCACGAAATTATCTCAGTCTGAAGAAAAGATTGTTCTCTATTTTTCTGAGGTAAACCCCTTAACTTAATGGTTTTTGACTCCTGAACTGATCTACCTTAAATAATAAAAACTTCAACGTAAATATTTTTTCTTCATAAGAATGTAATGCCAGTTACAACATTTCTGAAGGCTGCATTAGAGATTTTAATGTTTAAATACTTTCCACATAATTCATGTGCATGAACATACACATGTAATTTTAGAAATCCATTCCCTTTATCATGGCCTTGTTTTTTTCTTTAGACAGTATTAAGGTTTCTGGCATAGCTAATTGGAGGGAAGGTTAATTCTGATGGATATCAGCCTGTAAAGAGTTTGAATAGATTAAGTATTTGTGTTGTAGTGTTTCAAAACAGTGGTAAAATTAACTACTGGAAGAATTAAGCATTCTGCATAAATTGAAAAATAGTCAGTTTGCTAATGTTTCCACAGAGCTATACTCTCAGAAATTTTTAGGACTGAAATGAGCTGCAGCTTTCCTTTCATCTTGTTTTTTTTTTTTGTAATAAGGAGAAATTAAATATTGAGAAAAAGAAAATAATGGGGAAGAAGACATTAAGTTAAAACTATTGGATTTTTTAATCAATTTACTGTTGTTAGGTATGATATATTTGGACAAGTTAAAAGGATTTATAGCATTTCTTGCCACCCTTATTAGGGCATAATTCTTATGGTTACTTTGATTTTTGACACAAAAGATGTTATAATTATGATAATGAGAGTTTCCTGAGACAAGAGAAATAATGCTTGTATGTAGCAGAGAAAAAGTCCATTTGACAATGAGGAATGAAAACTTCTATTATCTGGGGTTTTTGTGTTTTTTTTAATTGCTTTGTTTCATTTTTTTTTTTTTTCAGGGGATGAAGGAGGGTGTCAACTAACATCTCTTTTTAAACTCGGAATTATCAGAGGATTCACAATATCAGTGCTTGTAATTCTAATCAGATAAATCAACTTGAATAATTTCACACAGATAGGGCAATCTTAAATTTGTCATCTTTTCAGTGATCTCCATTACTCATGTCTGTGTGGCTCACTGTATGTTTATTTAAGACCAGATTATTCCATTGCCAGTGTCAGTGATCACACCCCGGTTTGTTGCTTTTACTTAAACATGTTATGTCTCTTGATCTGGAAGGTTTTTGAGAGGAATGGAGATAAAATCTGTTTGATAATTTGCAAACTGCTGGGTCACAGAAATTCCTTCCAGGAATCTCTTCAGTGGTAGTCAATAAGTAAGTAATAGTAGAGTAGACTGAATAGGAAAAAATGGCTTAGTCTAACAAATGCATTATTTTTTCTGGAATTTAGTAGCTCTCAATGAGCAACATCAGAACACATTTGTCTCAGACTAATGGGAAATTTTAATGAAAGAATGAAATTATTCAGTTAGATTCTGGCTACCAAACCATTTAATGAAAAGTGCTTTCCAAGCCTCAGTGGCCTCACAGGTTTGAGATAACCACTTACACACAGTAGAAAAGATAAAGACCAACAATATATTGCTTTTTCTCCTTTTGTAAAAGGGTATGTACTGACAGAGAACACAAATTTTTTCACTGTTACCATGAGGAACAATGACCTAAACCAAATGCATAGGAGAGAAGGAAAGTTTTTAAACCAAAACAGTCTTCCTGAGTCTATTTTATATAGACAAGAAGAGGTTTTCAGGAGATAGATAGAATTTCTGAGGATACATGCTATTTCATGAAATGACTTATCTGTCCTTCTTCCATCACCTGTTTCAAATGGAGCAAGAATTTTTTTATCATCTTTATCAAAACTGTCTCCTAGGTTTAGCTTTTGGGCTATGAGAAATTGAGCAGCACAGCCTAATTCCAGTGAGTTTCCTTGGAGAGAAGCAGCCACTGCACTCCACTAAACAGGACAATTTTTTCCCCAACTGTCCTCTTCATCTTTGCTACACCAAGCAATTTAGAAGTTTTGACTTATTAACCATTGCTGCTAGCTGTACCTAAAATTCACGAGAATCAAACACTTTCTGCTACTTTTTGTCACCTTCCTTCTCCATTCTGTCTTGACAGATAGAGAACTTTTCGTATTTGCTCATCTAACTTGTCAGTTCTTAAGATTTTCTTACTCTTAATGTACTCTTTTACTGAAGAAGACAAGCTGACATGTAATTTGCATGAACTGCTTTCAAGATCTGCTTCTAAACATGACAGTCTGCTGAGCTGCTGTCACAGGTAGAGTGTTAATACCTCTACCCATTAAAGGCACAAACTGTGGAGGAAGCACACAGAGGGGAGGTGGATCAGACTAGTAGTGAAGCTGCTTCCCTTACACTTCAACAAAGCAGAATCTTTTGCTATTGCCATGACTGCGTTCACGGAAAATAAATGTTCAAAACAGACAATCTTTTTTTTCCAAAATATGCTGTCATCTCAGAGAATAATGACATAGAAAACAGTTTTATTAGAAGGAATAGCTTTCTGGATATCTGTCTATCTCTAAACTCAAGTGCTGCTTGTAAGGTGCAGCCTCCAAAACCAGTTATTTTTTCTGAGATAATAGTGACTCACCAAAAGTCACTTTTGACTACCAGTTCTACAAAAGCATAAGCATCCATTGTGTAACAGTAGATAATTTAACTAAATATATGATTTTCTTCTTTATGTCATAGTGAAGTCCGTAGTTGAACCAAGTATGCTGTTTCAAGTGTGGCAGATAGGGATATTTTTTTTCCCCTAATTATGAGCTAGCATAAAGCTTTTGTCAATGTAGCCTTTCAGTGAAGAAGTGTCCCAACAGCTTTGGTGGGAGGAAGATGGTTTAAAATGTCTGTACTCAGAAACCACCTTCTCTGCCTTTTGCTTCTGACAGGGTGGTGAATGACTAACTCAGTCCTACATTTTATTTCATTCTGGTTCACTGAGCACAGACAGACACACAATTTTTCTGTCAGCAAGTTTTGAGTTAAGCAGGTAACTGCCTACTGTGCTCATCACAAGATACTATTACCTGTGTCCTGCAACCCTTCAGTTACTGTGATCGTACCAAGTCCTTAATCCATGTTCATAAAGAATATAAAATAAAAAGCATTTCTTTTCTTTTTATCTAGTACTACACTCTCTTGTGGTACTCCTTTCATGTATGGATTCTACAATATGCTTATGTTCACCAAGGTGTTTTACTCAAGGCTCTTCTAAAAATAATGTACTCTTTTTGTCTATCTCTTCTTTGAAATACACAAGAATTTCTCAGTTTTCATGGTGTAATGACCTTTCATAAGTCACTGAATGCAGCGGGCTCCATGACCCATCTGGATCCCATCTGCCCTAGACTGACCACTGGAAGACTGATGCCATCACATGCAGGCAGCAGTGATGCTGAGCGTGTGCAAGTTCCCCCTACAGCAGCCGGCGCAGGAGCTGACTCACCAAACCCAGGTCTCCCACAGCTGTTGACCCTGGAAAATATCAACTCATTGAGGTTTTTAGTCTGAATTCTCTTGCAGGTGCTTGTATCTCTTAACCTAAAGGCGGGCTAGTCAGAACTGGAGCTGGCTAGCATTTTCAGAGGCATGCAAAATAAAGACCTCAAACCCATTTGGTACCTACAGATAGGATTTAATAAAAGTAGAGGATAGGCTGCAGTGGTCAAATGTAAAGGTCAGAGACAGACAGACCTGCAAGCAGGCCACCTGTTTACAAGCAGCAACTTTTATCTCCTTTCAACTATTTGCTCCTTTCTGATTGTCACGGTCAAAACAGTATCTTAATATTAACCTGAAGTTTTAACTACTGATTCAAAAATTACAAGCAAACAAAACAACCTCCCCACCCCCAAATACTAAAAAAGAAACAACCAAAAAAACAAACCCAAAAATACTCCCACCAACCCAAAACACAACACTCAGGGAACCCATTTCCTTACCTTCTGCCAGGCACAGCTTCAGTATAACAGCTCCCCTAGCCCCTTTCTAATCCACCTCCCCTTCTCTTCAACAGGCATCACCCTCAGTCCCTCCTAGTCCCTTTGGTAAGCTGGTGGGCAGTGCAAGGGACCAAAGCATAATGTTTTCTTTCTGCCAGTCGTTGCTTCTTAGTCATTTCCCCCAAGTCAAGGATGGATTTCTACACTCTGTTGTCTCTATGGAGAATTGGCACCGTTGCTGACCTCTGACACAAATTATGTGCCTAAGGTTAGATGAGACGGTTAAGATGACTTTTTATCCTTAAAATATTGTGGTCTCATTGAGATTTCATTCATACCATGACTCCCTTAACGTATAGATAATATAACTGTGTATTTAATTTTCTAGCTATGTGACTTAAAGAAATGAGAAATGTATTGTTTGGTCATTCAAGAAATGTATCCCTAAAGTCACAGCATCCAGAAGGTAAGACACTGAATGTTCCAAAACTACTTTCTATCAGTAAGCAAGTATTAGATTTATAGAAAGATTGCAGAATAGGACTTCTAAATGATAGCTCCACTATGTAAGGGCAAAATCAATTACCTTATAGAGCACAGAGCAGAGCTGGGGACTAGTTAAGCTGCATCCTGCTTTTGGCTATGTGAACATATTTTCAAAGCATGGTTATTTATTAATTTGTAGTATATTGTACTTAAATGATGAGTGTTCATTACCTACAGCCATTATATTTTGAAAACAAAAAATGAGGCTTTTACATGCTCTTTTCTCTCTGATTTTTGCTTGAAATAATTATCACATTTCACTGGGTTCATCAGCCTCTGCTTCTAAAATCTACTCTAATCCTGCTTCTTTTCATGATGTCTAAATTATTTTGATATTTTATGAACATACAGTATTTCGGTATCTTGATCAGAACGTTCCTGTGTATCATTGATGCCAGTTTGGAAAACTATGAAAAATGCAACCTCATAAAATTGGAGTACAGGCCAAACCTAAAAGTTTGCTTTAAATATAGCAGAGTTCACTACATTATTAAACCATCAGGAGTTTCTATGTTAGCATTACTGATGATATTTAAGTACAGGAGATAGATTGGGTTATTGGGAAGCTGCTAAGGAAGATAAGGTGATTTTCTACCTAGTTACCTAGCAGGGCTTTATTTTCATTGCTTCCCCCAAACCAATCAGAAGTGCAACTCAAAGACTTCATTTATTTTTGCCTTGCTGATGTTTGCTGGTATAGCTCTATTATGGCAACACCTACACAATTAGTTTTCATAGGGCTTGCTGCACCCATTAAGAGTCTTGATATTCACTGCCTGCAGATGTCTACACTTTTAAAAAATAATTGTGCTTGTATATACAGCAAACAGAGTGTACAGGATGAAATAACATACTAGACCAACAATTTCAAGATAAAAAATATTTCAGTTTTCAGGTTCAGTTATGTGCCAGCAGCATTCTCAGACAATCACGACTATGCGTAAGACTGCATACAAAAATACCACCCCATGAGCACACCAACTAATGCATGCATAATTTAAATACCATTCCAGCCATATGGAGAGAAAGGCATGTGGGAGATAGATAGCACATGGGATCAACCTGCTTTTCTCCCAGTTTAATCAGATAGTTTGCCCTGCACAAAAGAGAATCTCTTTCAAGGGCAGCCACCAGAATATCATTCTTGTTTGCTTTGTGCCTGGGATGTTGTCATGGTTTAACCCTGTTGGCAACTTAGTATGACAGGTATGTCATTAACCCTGTTGGCAACTTAGTATGACAGGTATGTCATGTTGATGACAATTGAGATCATGGCATGCTATTAAGGCTTTTTGGATGATTAGGAATTGCTATTCTGGCTATGCAAGTATCTGGACCATCAGCCACTTCAGAAGTGCACCCTTAAATCCTGTATTGAGTAGATGAATATCAGACCTTATGTGAACAAAATGTTCTAGTAAACACCTGCCTGACTAACAGTTGTGGAGATCCTTGCCCATGCCAGGCGATCCTGCCACTGCTTTCAGATTTCCCTACACAGATGGTGTCCATTTTATACTGAAGACTCCCTGGAATTCCCCACATTTTCAGCTGGTATGCCAACCACAAGGTTGTTCTGGGAAACTGTGGCCTGAGTGCAGGCATAAGAAGTAGGATGGGAATTGAATGTGTGTGTGTCCTGGGTTCAGCAGTAGCAGTCATTTTTCTCCTTCTTGGTAGCTGGTGCAGTGCAGTGTTTTGACTTTCGGCTTGGGAACAGAGCTGATAACAATGATGTTTTGGTTTGGCCAAGGACTTTGTGAGCCTCATGCTCTGCCAGGTTGGAGGGGAGGCCAGGAGGAAACAGAGACAGGACACCTGACCCAAGCTAGCCAAAGAGGTATTCCATACCACAGCACGTCATGCCCAGGATGTAACTGGGAGTTAGCCGGAAGGGCTGGGAGACTGCAGGGTTGGAGGAGGTATGGGTCGGTGCTTGGTCGGGCTTGGGGGGCGAGTTATCAGTCGGCTGGTGGTGAGGTGTTGTATTCTCTTCCCTTGTTATTTCCTTCATCATTATTATCATTGGTGGTAGCAGTAGTGATTTGTGTTATACCTTAGTTACTAAACTGTTCTTATCTCAACCCGTGGGAGTTGCATTCTTTTGATTCTCCTCTCCGTCCCTCCGAGAGCAGGGGGAGGGCAAGAAAGGGGGGGAAGTGAGCGAACGAATTACCTGACTGGGTTTAAACCACGACAGTGTGATTTTGGTTGGTTGGTTGGTTGGTTGGTTGGTTGGTCGGTTGGTTGGTTGGTTTTGCCAGGGAAGGAGGCATAAGTCTTAACTGTTGTAGGAGCTAAGACTTATGCTACAGTAGTGTGCTGTTGGGTAACCCTAATGAGCTCCAATTCACATACAGAAAACATTTCCAAAGACTGCATGTGAGATTTGGAACTTGCAATCCCAGTATTACTGCAAATTAATGTATGGTATCAATTTCGAAAATGGTGCATGTCCTTTTTCACATAGAATAGCAAATAGACATGCAAAGTCATACCTGGTTGTCATAAATGTTCTGTACTGAGACCTGCAGCTCTCTTTTGTCATGACATGCTCTGCTATTTGCTGACAATTGCCATGCAAAAGTATTTCAGCGCTGGTGCCAGGCTGCCAGACATAAGACCCTATTTGGTAAAGCGCTCCATTTTCACTGAAATGCCTGATTCCTTTGCATCAACAGCTGTCTAGTTTCAGACAGCAAATTTTCCATGGAAATATTTTTTCTATCTCTTTCATAAGTCTCTCTTTTCATTTTTCTGAGCATCAATTGCTATAGGGAAGAGGGATTTTTTACAGAGGTCAATGTTTCTCCTCACTTCACAATCATCTCTAGAACCATCAGCCGATCTCTCCATCAAAGAAGAGAAATCCATCTCTGGTCACTATCATGATTTCTTTACAGTTTTTGTAAGGAAGAGATTTTGTAAGGAATGGATTTTGTAAGTAAGAGATAGACCTTACTTAGGAATCACCTTAGTATATTCACAACAAACAAAATTAATTTATTTCAGAAAGCCATATTATGATGTTTGGTGAAACCACCTTCTGCAGAAAACAAAACCAAGCGCCAAGCAAATAAAAAATACAAACCAAATCAAAGGACTTGCTTTTCGGTTCAGTTCTTTTGAAAAATGATGAAATTTTTCTTAAAAATATGTAAACTTTTGGCTCTGATGCTATGCCAAAAGTTTGTTTTGAAACTTTCCTCCTTTCTGTACTTAATAAAAAGTCAACTCTTGGTCAGGTTTTATTTTTGCTATGCCAAAGTGATTGGACCATGAAAAGGCTAAGCTTCTCCAGAATGAATTTTTTGTAAGTTTTGTAGGCTCACAAGGATTTTCTCTGCCTGTTCTTGTCATGAGCAGACGTACTGTGAGGCGATAAGCAGTTTTACTAATATAGCTGCATAGTTTCCAATCATATGAGGCTGCAAGGAGAGCTTACTTACATATGCCTGTGAAATACCACACAGATGCATATCCATTTTCGTAATAACTGACTCTTTCTTCTTCTCATCATCCTAATAGATCTCATCTACATCTGTTTCACATCACATTCTTCTTTCCCAAAGCCTGTGTAATTACAGAGTTCTCATTCTAACAGTTTCTTTGAACATCAAGACTGCTTAAGTGTTTTGCATATCAGTTTGTTTATGCAGAAGGAATGCCTCAGAGAGAAATGTTGAAAAGACTGAACCTCAACAGTCTATTTGAATAGATAAGTCTTAATAAACCAGACTTCTGAGAATCATATTAAGTTCCAGAAAAAGAGGCAACAAATACCATAATATCAGCATATCATAGCATCTTTCTTCACCTTTCTTTTGGTTTTGACCTATAAATAATTGGCATTCTGCTTTTTGATTTTGCCTGATAAACTAAAGTTAATGTATGGAACTATTGGTAAGTAAACTATGTTTCACGGTTTTGATAATAATTTTCCTACTTGAGCTGGTAATTCTAAACTTTCATAAATAATTCTTGCAATTTATTTTAATTAGATTAATGTAATAGATTAATTATTAATTTAGGTGCATAATCAACTTTTCTCCATCCTTTACACCACAGCTAGTAAGAGGAGGAAAAAAGCTTTCATTCAATGCAGTATTCAATATTTATTTTCCAAATACAGCCCAGGAATGTCAGCACTACTGGGATTGATCTGAAAGGTTATTCAAGATGACTTACCATGCTGACCTTTATTTATGACTGGAGTAAACAAGTCAGTGAGGGTATATGCTATTCAGATTTTTATTCCTTCTTTATTCTTACTCTGTAATTGTGGCCCATCTATAAGAAATTTCCTTGAGAGAATGATTCTATTATAAAAAGCACTAATTACCTGTTGAACTGATTTTAGCATATGGTGCAGCAGAACTTCCCCAAAACTGGCTTGAATGGAATGATGCTGTCTGTCTAGGTTGAATTCAGCTAACAATCTGTCAGCTTTTGTTGTTTTAACCTCTTTGATAATTAAAGTGAAACTGACATGGATGTTAAAAAACTGGAACCTCCCAGATTACTACTGGACCTTCAGTTTCTGTGCATCAGGGGTCCTCGTGAATTGTAAACAGCAGTTAGGTTTAATAGTAGTAAAGCCAAACTTTATGGACCATTTTCTTTCTCATCCTTGAACCTGGAATTCTGATGTAAAACTTACTTGGGAGTACAGAAGATCAGTTGATTTCTGTGTAACTTTGCCTAAAGCTGTAAATTCTATTTAATTTTACCTTCTATATTTTAAGTACCTGATCAAGTATATTAGTGGTAGCTAATTGTTGGAGAGAAATTTGACAATTGAGCTTAAAATTCAAAAAGATACTGAATATTTGCCTATCAGCAAAAGAAATATGTAGCCATTCAACCTTTCATTGAACTCCATTAAACAGAGTGCAGAATTGCCAGTATTAAACTAAAAGTATACCTCTAAGTACAAATTGTTTTAAGATTAAATAAGAAGTACAAGAATGTTTTGAGTTAATAACTGGTTAGTTTAATTTCTTCTCAATATCATAATATACCTGAAAGACTGGGAAATTCTTCTCATTTACAGCCAGTAAAATATTCAAGTCCAAAGTTAATGAAGAAAGGAAATGTTTTCATAAACTGATTTATTGAAATCTGCTAAAATGATTTCTGTCAATTATATCAAATTGTTGGCTACAGTTTACATTGGCAGCCTAAAAAAAAAGTGCATAAGCTTGTTCCCAGAGAAGCAGTATACAAAGAAAAGATGATATGAGAAAAATACAGACACTAAACCAGTGTTATCCTCTTTGGATTAATGCAAATCATGTTGCTGACTTAGTTAAATTGAGAAACTAAATTCAAGGATAGACATGTTCAAATTATCTTATTAAATTTTTCAAAAATTTGAGCAACAGGGAGTGGAAATTTATGAGTAAAGGATGAATATTCTCTCACCCCCAAAATTAAAAGCTAAGATAAGCAGGCCTTTGCTACTTCATTGTATAATTTGTGGTTGTTATGTTGGTCCACATATTTTTCTGGAATCTTCTCCCACACAATTTTTAGATGGTATTAGCGAAACTTCAGCTTTTACAATACTCAGTTAAAAACTGTGAGACATCTTAAATGAACTACTATTAAACCATTTAAATCTACAGAAAACAGCCTTTAATCTTCAATAATGAAAATACTCTAATCTCAGCCACTGCCTTGAATTCTGTATTGTATTATGCAATACAAAATAAGAGCTCTCTTACTTGAATGCCTCAGTGAATCCCCCAGCTTAACTAAGGGTCTGAGAATTAATAGGTTGTCTCCATCTTTATTCAAGAACTCTTAATATTGCCTCAAGTCCCATTTTGAGATACGAGTTTGTTGCCTCTTTTCATCTACTGACTGAATACTTATAACTGACACGGTGGCAAACCCAACTGTCTCAAAAATAATTTCTGACTGCCCTTCATTTCTTTTAGTGTACTCTGCTGTTTTTTGCATAGTTCCACCTGTGTAGTAACCACATTGCTATATCTTGCCCTCTATTGATCATCAAAGACTGAAAAAGTTTGAATCACTGCCTAAAAAATGAAAGATTTTACCAGATAGAATATAGATAATTCAAGAATATGTAACCAGGGAACTTATTGTGCATTTGACATCACAATAAAAAAAAATAAATAAAAAGGAGGTGAGGGTTTGGGAAAAAAAATGTTATTGAAAGCGTTATTTGAAGTGGTCTGATGAATTCTTTAATTAAAATCTATTGTAAAAGGTATATTCATTTTTGAGGTAAACTAAACCTTACCTACCTTCCAGCTACTTCAGAATCACAAATTGCTTCTCAGAATTATGAACTGGAAGATGCTGAACTATGGATGGGTGCAGGGCATTCTGCAAATGGTGGAACTTCAGTAGTGTTTTCGTCTTTTCTAAACAGTGATCAGCAAGAAGTTCCAATTTAGACAATTAAGTAAAAGATCAAGACCAAGAAGTTAGCTGTGTAGGTTGATAGACTTTGAATTCACATGAAGAAAAATAAGTTTAGAACTCTTGAGATTTACCAAAACTCTGGGGTGCTAAGCCAATCTTTCATAGATTTTTCTTCTGAGAAAACTTGCTCTGAAAACTGGGTCACTGTAGAAGTAACTTTGATTTTGTTTGCTTGCATATCTAGAAACTGCAATTCTGCTTCACATGAAAGTTCTTAAATAGACCCCCTCAGTTAAAAGCAAACACAGACTGTTTCAGTGAAAGCAATAAAGTTAATCATGCAAGAATCAAATCTAATAGATTTTTGGTTACTAATAAGCCTTAGCATAAAATAATTTCTTCCTTATTCCCATGAGCACAATTCCTACGCAAGAATGGGTTGTTTCTGGTTTTGCGATGTTGCATATGTACAAGGCTACTCCTTAAGGGATGGGAGATGAGTCATCAGATGGCCAGTGGGGCATGGACATTCATAAACCAAGACCCAGTCCTTCAGCCTGAGCAAAGGGAGCAAGATGGGCCCAGAGATTATAACCACACTCAACATAGTGTCAAGATCATCTGGCAAGTTTGTGGTGAGGAAGCAGGTCCATAGTGTAGCTGGGAAGTCAGCCTGAACATCAGCCATGCAATGTCAGACAGATCCATGGTGGGAAAGCAGGTTGAGGTCAAGCTAGGAAGGCAATCGACAGTTCATGCCCTCGCCCAAGCACAACAGAGCTGCAGACCACCACTCCTACAGCACAGCTCCATCAGGAGTGCGTGTAAGGACTTGAGCTCAAATGTTGCACCTGGGCTCATAGCTCTGAAAGTATGCCCTAGCTGAGGCTGGTCATAACCATTAAGGGTTGTTCATGCATTCAGAGCACTGGCAAGCTCTTGGCAAAAGTTTGTAAGTATAGTTTCTTATCAGAAGGTTTTTTCCTGTTTATTTTGAAATCTTTGGGACATATTCTCTTTAAAAGTCTGTTTTCTTTATTGGTTACCTAAAGAAATATCATAGCTTGCCATTTTTGTTATGAAAACAAATTTTGGGTGGACATCATGGATTAAGTCTGGAAGCTCTGCATGATATACAGAAGTGGATGCCAAATTATAATTTGAACCCCTAGCTTTTTAGTGGAGCAATGATATTATAGATGCTTATGTAATAGGAAATCACAGAGACTGACTTTCTTTTGTGGGAGTTTCCACTGTGGTGGGAGAGCTTTTATCTTTCTGTACTGTTTCTGTAATGATGTAGCTGAGCATTAGTAAAGATTTGCATTATAACTGAGACCTCAAAAAGAGGATGGTTTATGTCACCGGGAAGAAATAGAGAATCTCAGTGAACCTCAGTGGTTCTAAGAAGGAAGAATATGCATAAAAACCACTGTGCTCCTAGACAAAATGACAGTTCTTTGGGGCAGAAAGAAAAAAAATCTCATTTAATTCTTATCAGTTACTTTGTAGATAAACTTCAACCAGGACTCATCTGCACAAATATATTGCAGTGTACTTCTTTAACCTTTTCTTACTAATAACAAGAGAAAATAACCATTTTCTCATTTTACTCTTACAAGTGAAAGGGAGGGTGGGGAAGTTCCACTCAAACAAAGCCACAAGCTGAATAAGGAAAATCGATTCCATACACATAGAGTAATCCTTGACTTGCCATTAAATGGTATTTATAAGTTCTTAAAGTCACAAATAGGATGATCAAAAAGAGATAAAATGATTTTATTATTTATTTCTCAATTGTAGGAGTAGAAAAGAAATATGAGAGATATATGTATAGATTAGCCATTCTTTAAAGCACCATCCCTGTTCAGTAGACACATTTTTCAATGAGAGAAAAAAGTTTTAAACAAGATAAGTTCTGAAGTGTTTCTGTTGTCCACTCATATAATTTAAGTCTATTCTGAATGGCTGCTTCGTTTTTTAAGTCAGCGATCTATTTACCCAACACATAAGTACTTGCTTCTTCAAAAGAGAATTGGTAGAAACAAGAAGTGGTTCCAGCAGGAGCAAGAAGACCTGTGGATTTTATTTAATAACAAAACTACATATGTTCACTTTCCTAAACTGTGCAGCTGGACAAAAGGCTTTCACAATTCTTTGTATGTTGCAAATGTGGAGCAGGCTCCCAGGTGCAAACCATTGTCAGGCAATTTTACTTTCAGTGAATATTGGAAGTGTTTCAAAAATGTATAGAGAATTTGTCATATAGTCAGGGTTGACAGTAAGAGCCTGATGAAAGAAATTTAGTACCGTTTTCTCATTTCCTTTTAAATTAAGTAAAAGCAATTTTTTGCCTTGAATTTTTAACAGGAGAAAATACACCAAATTATGTATTTAAGAGAATCTACCATACTTTCAGCAGTAAATAAGATCTTTGAACTTCATTCAAGAGGGAAACGAATGATCAGAAATTAAAAAAGCTATCATGGTAGTCATGAACCCCTTTCTGCTTTTTATTATTACAGTATAAGCATTTGTTAACTGGCAGTTTGCTCTTTGGTGGCTGCTTTATCGCATATCAGCTGCTATCTTTGTAAAATTATTTTCTTGTCATTCTTAAGCTGTATCTAAGATATAATGAACAGCACATGTGTGAAAATTATTTTCTTATAGTACATTAATCAGAACTACCATTAAAGCAACAAGTTCTTCTGCTTCTTCCTGCTTAAAAAGACAGAATTTTTTCTGGACTGGAATTGTCAGGAAGGGAAAAAAAAAAAGAAAGGGGAGAGATGCTTGAAATTATGATGGTTAAGAGCATTAAACCTTTTGAAACAAAAAAAATACAGAGTCCAGAATTTGGTTGTTAGATACTATGAATAGTTAATTGTGTTTAAAATGTAACACGTAAGTACTCTGGTAGTACAGACTTAAGCTTCCAGTCACTGGTTCTCACTAACCATTTTTTCATACAGTAGTGCATGACTCCAACACCTGTTTTGAGGGGAGTGGAGAAGATTTTAATTGAAAGCTGTTCATCCTCTATGAAAAACATCTGTATGTATGCACATGTATTACATAACAGATATGAATATTCTAGAAGCTGCTTAATGATTATTTTCATAGTTAATTAAATGGTACAAAGTAATGAAAATGGTGTACAACATTTATTTTCTCAGCAAAATTAGTCTACAGTCGAAATAGGGATTTTTCCACCTGCATCATCTAGCTTATGCTTTTACAGCATGATTTAAAACATGCCTCAACCACATACATTGCCAGAATTCTGCTTAAGCCTTTTCTCATGAACAGTCCTTTATCAGCCTCACTTTTCATTTTTGTGCCTTGCACCATTTTTAACAAACATTTTCTTTTGCTAAGTTGAAGTTATGTAGTTTTTCATGACGTATTTTTTCCATTTGACTTTGTTTATAGAACAGTTTATATCTCCCTTACCCATCCTTTTTGCATTCTTTCTCTTTCTGTTTTCTTTTACGTATTTTTACATTACTTCCTCTGCCACCTTCCCTTTGGAGAGTAATTACCCAAGGAGCTGTTGAGCCTGCCTGCTACTTTGGAAGACAATACTGTGTTTAGAAAACAAAACAAGCTTTCTGTTCACGGCTGATTGTAGGACATTATTATTTAGAGCACATGAAAATTACCTAACACAACAGTGCTAAGAAGATAAGTTTATTCTAAATGACCATTAAAAGGAGTTAAAGTTTGGCTTAAATCCATGTAGTTTTTGTTCTTTGAAAATTTAAATATTTTAGATCTGTTGGAAAAGCTTGTTTGTAGAATTTACTGTCCTTTTAAAGAAATCAGGATTGTGAAGCAGAAAGGAATAAAGTTCACCGGAAAAGAGCCTTATATAGTCTAACCTACAAATAATTAGAGTGTTTATATTAAAACAGGAATGGTATCGTCACAACTGCATTACAGGGAAAGATAGGTTGGCTTCATGTAAGTCTTGACAACCACGTAATTGAACTGAGAGTAGATTTACATGTGAAGGTTAGAAAAAACTTCATAGCGTACCTTCAGTTCTTTATTTTTCTTTAAATTTAGGTTTCTTTTAAACCTCACAATGTGTAATACCAATTTGGAGAGCAAAGATTTTTTTCATGTATTAATTGTATTTCTAAATCTGAGAGGTCATTACTTTGCCTTTTTTGATTTAGTGCAACAGCACTTTTATTTTTCATTAATGTTTTTGTTTTCTACAGACAGGAAATAGAAAGGGCTTTAGGGTTTCTAATTTTAGCTCATTTATTACAGATTCATATATTTGCCAAAGGAGAAGCATAGATTATTCTGAAAGGCATGAACCATGTGGTGACTGAGCATAGGCTAATCATCTCCCATTCAAGAAATATACTCATTCTGACCTTTTATATCGTCTGATTTTACCTGCAAAAGTTGAAGGTCAAGGACTTTCTGGAAAACAAAAAATCCCCACAAACCAACATATATGTTGTTCCTATTCAACATTTTTGTAAGAATATTTTCTTTAACTTTATGTCCTCTTACTCCCCTCCCCCACCCCCACCCTAGATCATGCCCACTCTCTCTTCTTTACTGTAGTCCTGGAAAATTTCATTCTATTCCGTCCTTCCTGACCTGCTGCCAGAGGTGATACTTGTATTACACTGCATTCCTAATACATCAGCTTTACTGGTTTTGACAACCAAAATATTTTTTTTCTTTTTTTGTTTATATTATAGAGCCCCAGAGGTTTGCATGTATAAAAAATCAAATTCTGGTATAACTCCGTATTTTACAAGCTTGTGCCCTGAAGGAAAGGGGAGCAGGCATACTTGAAATGATGTAGTTCCATCTCTTGTGTCATTGTTAAAAACTGCTAAATGTTAACAATCCAGCCTCACTGCCTAGAAAGTATTTGAGTAAATCTGTTGAAAAAGAAACTCAAGCTTTCAAGTTGAAGTTAAGTCTGTTGGTCTCTAAGCAACTAATTTATACTTTAGGAATCCCTAAAGAAGGTGTAACAGATACTATCGAGTCCTAGCACTCTTGGGAATCTGTTTATTCCAACTTTCCAATAAAAGCATGGCAATAACACACCCATTTCTTTTGATAGATGTTCTCTTTTCTCCTTTGTACACAGTGGGACAGAGTACACAGTGTCATGACTCCATCTCACTCCTATGTTTAAGGAATTTTCCAGGTATCTGCTTCGGGGATTTTTTTGGAAATGAGATGCTGCTCCAAACCTGTTTCTTTTTTAGATGTCTTGATGTCATACTCAGCAATCTGAGATAATCCTTGTGGTACAGGATGTAGACAGCAATTCTAACAAACACATTTGCTAAATGTTCTTTTCCTTAAGTCCTGCTTTCTGTAATTCAGATATCCCTTGCATAATTCTGATATTCCTTGCTAAGTGGCTTGGCCATAAAGCACTCTCTCTCAGACTGCTTGAAATTTAACACCCAGCTGAATTCAAACTTTCATTGAGTTAACTGCCACCATAATGTCTTCTTTTTGTTTTGCTATAAGACAGGGGGCCTGAAGACAGCTATTTCACTGAATCTTTGCCGGTTTATATCCCTCTAATTCTCCTGAGTTTTCTATTGAATTTGCCAGTATAAAATCCATCTCTGTGGAATTCATCAATGAAACATTACTTGCCCAGTTCAGCACCTGTTTAGTATTTTTATGTTCACATCAAATGCCCCTTATGTGATAATGACAAGTGTTTTAAATACTTCATTTTTCATTTAGTTTTGGTGTAGTTGAAAACCTCATTTTTTTACCATTAGCTATTTCTCTTCTTGTTGGAAAAGCTTTTGTTATTGTCCTTTAATGCAGTATTTTTCAAGGGAAAATTGACAACTCAATCCTGCCTGAGAAATTATCTCAGATACTCAGCAGACCAGTCTGTAGACAACAGAACAAGAAGCCAAAGTAGGCAGTGGTAACAAGCATATTTAAAAATTAGGAGTTTACAGGTGATGCAGGGGGAGACAATGGAAAAAAACCCTTAAGGTGAAGAGGACAAAGAAGCTGCCAGCATCATAAATTCCTGAAATGGCAAGAATTAAATCTTATGATGTGAACTCACATGATCTTTTCTGACAGTGCCCCCTATCCAGGAAAATTTCCTATCAAGGAAAATTTCCTAGCAAGAAAAATTTCCTAGCAAGGAAATGTCTCCAAAGTCTTGGACATATTCTGAAACCTGAAAGGCAAAACCAACTGCAGTGAGCTACAGGACTTGCTGAATGACATAATGCCATTCATCACATCTTTCCTGCCATCCTGTTTCCAGCTGTGTTCAATTTCTAATGCTTCTGAGGTAGTGAAAGAAACTGTCCTGGGTTCAGCAGTAGCAGTCATTTTTCTCCTTCTTGGTAGCTGGTGCAGTGCTGTGTTTTGACTTTCAGCTCGGGAACAGAGCTGATAACACTGATGTTTTGGTTTGGCCAAGGACTTTGTGAGCCTCATGCTCTGCCAGGGAGGAGGGGAAGCCGGGAGGAAGCAGAGACAGGACACCTGACACAAACTGACCAAAGAGGTATTCCATACCACAGCACATCATGCCCAGGATGTAACTGGGAGTTAGCCAGAAGGGCTGGGACTGCAGGGTTTGGAGGAGGTATGGGTCGGTGCTTGGTCGGGCTGGGGGGGGGGGAGGGGGGGGGAGGCGAGTTATCAGTCAGCTGGTGCTGAGATGTTGTATTCTCTTCCCTTGTTATTTCCCTTACCATTATTATTACTGGTGGTAGCAGTAGTGATTTGTGTTATACCTTAGTTACTAAACTGTTCTTACCTCAACCCGTGGGAGTTGCATTCTTTTCGATTCTCCTCTCCTTCCCTCCGGGAGTAGGGGGAGGGAAAGAAGGCGGGGATTGAGTGAACGAGTTACCTGACTGGGTTTAAAACTTGATGGAAACGTATTTTTCATTTGACCAGTCATGAATGGGGAGAGGAGAGACTCCTGCCCTTTGTTAGCAACCACTGAATCCGTGAATCAGAAAGTTTGATTCCTGTGTCTTGTCTTCAATAAGTAGCATTAACACAGCAATCTATTGTCTTCTATGGCCTAGAGGTATTGGGTTATCCCTTCTATTTGCTTTATATTAGCTTAGAATCATCAAATCATCGAATCATAGAATCATAGAATAGTTAGGGTTGGAAAGAACCATAAGATCATCAAGTTCCAACCCCCCTCCCATGGGCAGGGACACCTCACACTAAACCATATAACCCAAGGCCTCGTCCAACCTGGTCTTGAACACTGCCAGGGATGGAGAATTCATAACCTCCCTGGGCAACCTATTCCAGTGCCTCACCACCCTAACAGGAAAGAATTTCCTCCTTATATCCAATCTAAACTTCCCCTGTTTAAGTTTTAACCTGCTACTCCTTGTCCTGTCACTACAGTCCCTAATGAAGAGACCCTCCCCAGCATCCCTATAGGCCCCTAAAGATTAATGAACAGCATACAGTATCACAGAATCATAGAATGGCCTGTATTGGAAGGGACCTTAAAGATCATCATCAAACCATGACATGTGGCTCCAACACCACTGCCGTGGACCTTCCACTAGACTAAGCTGCTCAAAGCCCCATCCTGCCTGGCCTTGAACACTGCCAGGGATGGGGCAGCCACAACTTCCCTGGGCAACAAGTTACTAGAGTTTGTGTTCATAGGATAATGGTTTTCACTCTAAGTCTCTAGACCTGCAAAAATTCTGAGAAACTTATGTGGAATAAGCAAACAATACTAAGTATATTATTCAGCTTCCTCTTTAACCAGTGAAACTACAGTGACCAATCTGCTGGAAAGGAAAAAAAAAAAAAGAACATTACATTAGGGTTTTTGTTAGGACTAATTTTGGTTTAACAAGCTACAAGAATAAGCAAATCAGCTTCCACTGAAATCAAATTTTAAATGCTAGAGATTTTTCTGTATCTTCCTCAGGAGTCACATATCATAAAGATTTATGACTCATTTAGGAGAGTGGGAAGGAGGATGAGCTAAAATACCAGCATACTGAAAAAGTTACCTTATTTATAAAAAAAAAAAAAAAAAAAAAAAAGCTTTGAAACTATTACCAGCAGAGTTCCAGGAAGACCACTAGTGTTATCATTCCCAACATGGGCCATAGAAGACACCAGTTCTGTCATGGAGGATTCCCTTTAAAGGTTGCAATCTGAAATCTGACTTGTGCAGAGCAGGCAGGTGGCCACAAGCTTTGGGTGCTTAGGTTCCACTGTTTCCAAGTTCAACACAATTAAAAAGAGAGTACAAAATAATTACCTGTCATAACCACCTAACATAACCACCACAATTCATACTGATTACCCGAAGCATCATCCTGCCTTTGGTAAATTCAAAATAATGAATCCCTATAATCAGCTGAAAAGAAAGGTGTTTCAGAATTCAGAGAAACAGGAACACCAGGCCAGTGTGACACTGTTAAGCTGAATTTTGTAAGTCGTCCAAGTGACAGACTGTATCAGGAAAAAAGCTTTGCACTGCCACACCCGCTCATCTGCAGTAACTGAGAACTGCTTTATACATCTATCTAATGAGCTGGCATTATCGAATCTGGGAAAACTTCAATACTTGCTACAACCAGTCTTAGTGTCAGGCTCTGGTCAGAGGCTTGGTACAAATGTGTAGTTGCTCCACCTTAGGCAGTTTGATTCTATATGGTGTCAGATGGCCCAGTAGCAATGTTTCACCAATTTCTACTACTGGGGCCTTTTATAGGCAGATGTCAACACAAGATGCCAATCACATCAGTCCATGATGATATCACAGTATACCTTTCCAAAATGTTAAGGCATTATTCCCTTCCTGCTTGTTAATCTGTGGCCATTATCTAGGTTCACCACACTCAGTTCTTACTTTTGCTGCCCTGTTGAACCTGGCTTATTATACCCAGGGTTTTGTAAATATTGTCCTCTCAGCTGCAGCTCATTATACTGTTACTAAAATAATGACAAAGGCAAGTTCCTATGACAGGAGCTCTCTTACTGACTGCACATCTTCTCTAATTCTTGGAAAATGGAGGTATTCCAAAAGTCTGCTGTTGTTCCAGTATTTACAAAAGGAGAGAAAAATTCTACTCAAAATCCCTGTATCTCAGCCTATGAGATACCTGAGAAAATGAGACAATGTGGCTGATTCCTTGACATCAGTGTTCAGTTCAATGTCTAATTTTTTGAAGTCTGTAACTGGAAGTCCTTTGAGACTAACAGGTCTTAATACTTGCTCAGATCTGAATGTGTATGCAGGGGAGAGTTAATAGGGATGTTGGATGTTTCAAAGAGAAACAAATTGCTTGCTACCACTTGTAAAACAAAGGCATTTAACTAAACAAGTAAATCTTAATTTATATTTATGAGCAAAAATAAAAATTCAAATTAATGGTAAAACAAGAGAAAGGATCATCCTAATAGAGCAACAGCTTGAAATATCTTAGCTGGAAGGTAAGTGGGCTATTTCTCCACTCTAAATTTTACCTTAATGACAAATTCTGTATAAGGGATGTGCATATTCCTAATATTCAATTCTAAAGCTACTTCAAGACAGAATCAGCTTTGTGATGGCCAAGAATGTTCAGACTACTTTGCTTAACGTGGTGCAGAGATACAACATAGTTGAATAGTAGGAGCTTTTCTGTTTACCATAAAACAAGTTTTGTTTACAAAGCAGGATATTTATTAACAGAAAGAGGTGGTCATGTTCAAAGCCTGTACTACATCAACTTTAGGGAAAAGCTGTACAAAAGCCTTGCAAAAGAGGAGAAAGGTGGAAATGTGCATTTTTATTTGTAGCATATTTCTTAAGAAGCCTTTTAAGGTCAGAGCTATGTCAAGTATGGTGGTTATTTTTAATGGTCTGTTTTTTTCTACTTCCTACCCCTTTCCAATTTTTCTTTATTTTGATTCCTTGACTTGGTATATATGATTGAAAGTGACTGGTGAGCTTATAACTAATACTTTCATGTCAGACAGACTCAGTAAATTGGTGATTTAGTTGCCCATGTTACTTGGAAGCTCTTTGGTTTTGCAAAGAAAAAACATCCTTTTTTTTTCTTGATAGGAGTGGTAGAGTAGTAGATTATTGTCAGACATATAAGCAATTACATGAAATTGTTGGTGCAGCTTGATTGCTGGTGATTGGTGAGACAATAAATTATGAGAAATGTAGTGTAGTGCAATGGGAACCAAGCATACAAGTAGTCTTGTATCATTTATATCTTGGAAAACAATGACAAAATGGTGAGGACATCAGAGGTAGCTTCCTCAATATGAACCTCTAACAAAATTATGGAAAAAAGTGGACTTTTTCCTTGAGTCTTTGAAAAGGCAGCTATGAAACTGATATTATCTCTGTAAAAGACATTGTCAAAATCATAATGAAATTGTTTCTCTGGTCAAAAAATTGTCTCTGTCAAAAGAGTTGAAAGTACACCTCAGTGGTACAGAAGCTGTAAAACAATTCTAAAAAAAAAGGAGAGCAGGAGAATGATATGTTCCCTACATAAACAGACTGGAAAGGCACTCAGCAAAAGCGTGATCATTTCCAAGACCTCAAAGTTGGAATTTAGAAAACTACAGCCTTAAAATAAAGTCTTTTTACCTATTTTGGGTACTCCTAATCTCTGTTTCTGCTGCTGGCTGGTGATGATACTTCATGAACTGTTGTATTTCCTGATACTCCTGGCCCACTATTGCAAACAGGATTCAGATGCTTGCACTGTTTGTTCCTGTTCCTGTTTTTTTGAAGAACCAGGGCCACTTATCTTTTTTGCCAGCACACAGGTTGGCTTGATGTTCAGTTTGATCTTAAAGCTTTGGTGTTTTTTTCTGTGTGGTAGAGCAGTAGTAAACACAACTCTTTTAACGCTCATCAGGCAATGATGCAGTGAAGTCAACTGTCTAGCAACTTCAAGTACAACTACAATTCTGTTCCTTATCAACAGTTCTCTTCTTTATCTACTACATTACTTCCTCATGAACTTTACTGTGCCTCTTCCTACTGTCACTTTCAATAATGTCTGTCAAGAAAGTAGTAATAATTCACTATAACCATATGCTAAGCACAGAACTTTGCTCCTGTTAATAGTTGTCGTATATGTTCAGTTCATACTAGTTCATACTGTGTGGCCTTTGAAAGATATTTTGAAGTCTACATGTCACCACCAGTTACAGATGTTCTTATTAGTCCTTTGAAATGCAAGCATTTTGCTCTGTAGTTGTTTAACTTGCTACTTAGCAGTAAAGCTCTTATTTTTTCATTTGCACAGCTGTAATAAGCAGACATCATATGGTTAGGCCTGCTTAGCATTGCCTTCGCCTACAGCTAGGAAGATAGTTCAACATTAGAAAGACTTTTTAGCATTGGTGTACAGTTGTTAGATTTCTATGTTCCCTAAGGAGCTTGACTCTTCCCTTGTAAGACTGCCTTAACCTCCAGAAATGAGCCTTTATTTAGCTAGATTAAATAATTTTCATTGCTCCAATAAAAGCAAGTTAGTGTTAGTGTGAAAGATAGGGAAGCCCTACTAAAAGTATCCCAGAAGTAAATGTTTTGCTGAATCTCCTGGAAAGGAAGACCTGGGGCTCAAATTACCTTCGGCAGAGGAAGAATTTGAATGTAGGACTTCTATGTGCTAGCTTGTTTTTCTAATGACTTAACTAGAAGCATTTGGAAGAGGGACAATAATTTCATTTGATGGGCTTGACCTGGATCACCCATCTTAATGAAGGATGGTCTTTCCTAAAAGTGAATTCTGAGGAGGTACTTGGCACGTTTAATTATATTTTTCTAACTGGTCAGTTTAGACTGTTCTCTGCTTACTGTATGTTCTGTGTACTTGAGTAAATCCTGCTCTTTTGTGAACTACTTTGATAGCTCAGGCAATGAGAACATACACCCTATAGTAAGCATTTAAAATTCAGGCATTCAAACATCTCTGCCTTTCTTATGTAGCTCTTAGCCTTGGTTTCCTGCCAACACTAAAGTTTGATTTCCTGGAAACTGTAACAACTAGTTTGGAGGCCCGGTAGAAACTAACTAGGTGAAACTTTAGGTGACAGGTGAGCAGGCTAAATACTCCCGTGTCTGAAGCAAATGAAAAGCCATATGCAGTATGCCACATGGAGAGAATATTCTGAAAGGTTTTGTTCTATCTTGGAACATAGTAACAAGATAGTAACACTAAAAATGAACAAGCACAATTGCTGCTTTACAAAACTTTGATGTTTCAGAAAAGTACTTAGCCCAAGAATTTTGAATAAAAAAATGGATAGATGAGAAAATAGTGTGATGTTTTGGGGGGTGGGTACCCCACAGCACTTTGTATTGAAGCAAGTTTCTGTTAGAACTGTCAGGGTCCTGAGAGGACTACCAGGCTTTAATGCCTTAATGATCCTGACCAGCCTTTCCTTGGGTCTTCACCCATTGGAGACCCCACCAGTGAGGACTCATACCCATGAGATGAAGAGCGCCATTTCAGCTCCACATTGGGCTTTCAGTTCCTGTGGGAGAGGGATTATCAGAAAGCCAGTTTCCAGTTGAGCCACAGCCTATACCTTCGTCTAAGGTCCCTGTTAACGCAATCCCTGACATGTAGATTCATTTTGCTTCTTATGAAAGAATGTATTACTGAACTGATAGCAACTGCAAAGCAGTGTCATCTAAAGCTAGCACTCTAGAAAGATCAGAAAGGGCTTGTCCCACGGTTCCTGAGTTCTCAAAGAGAAGATGGATTTGCCTAGAAGAGGATCTGGAAGACATATTTTGGCAAATGTGGTTTAGATTGAAAGTGTAACCAAAGAACTGCTACTTTGCATTTTGTAAAACTTACAGTGAAATACTAATCACTGTTGGAAAATAATTTTGAAATTAAATTTTTTATTGATGGGTTTAATCGGGGGCTCCTGATTGCTTGATTGCCAAGAAACTAGATAGATTTACAACTGCACTGTAGATTTAGGGAGAACGAAAGGTTAAGATGGAATGGGAGAAAGAAGAAGAATAATGTAAGATGGACCTTATTTAAGGGAAGAAATAAGAGGCTAATCAGTGGCGAATCTGTTACTAGAAAATGTAACAATGTAAAAACCTTACTCTTATTCTGTCTTTTCATAGCTGCAGCCGTCAAGACTCTTATTTTTGTTTTTACAGTAAAATATATTTATTTTTTAAATGCAAACAACTATTTGTCCATAAATATGCTAGCAATGCTGTATTCACCACATTTTCATTTAGGATGTTAATGAATGGTACAAAAGATTCCTTTTTCTCTCAAGGATTCTTTTTACGTGTGTAATCAGGATCACAAGAATAACAGGAGAGAAGATTCATGAATAATTTGGTTCCATTAGCTATAGTCAAAACTTATCAAGCTCCTTTCTTATAAGCTCTAATTATCTTGATTTTTTTGTGACACTTTGCTTGTCTAGATCTATGAAAAAAATATTTTAAAAAAGAGTATTTCTTGCCTCATAAAGAAATAGTGTCCACTTTCTTAGGGAATTGGCTGTTCTCTTGCTATTATTGTGGTTTCCCCCTACCTGTAATGGCAAGAAGCTTTGATTCAGGGACAGCACTGATATGAGTACTTATGACTGAATGCTTCATTGTGGGTAGGTTTTACATACAGGTTATACACCTTAGAAAGCTGAAATGTTATGGTTTAATGTCATAAGAGATGACATATCGAGACTGGGAGTTGAGTTGTTATACAAAAAGTTAATTAGAAAGAAGGATAGCATCCTGTTCTTAGGTCCAGGCTTTGCAGCTCATAGACTGGCGGGGAAGGGAGAGAATATACATTATATAGGTAAATGTCTGAACTTCCCAATATGCCTCAATGGAGTTGAAAATAATTACCACAGTGTCCTGGGTTCAGCAGTAGCAGTCATGTTTTTTTTCCTTTGTGTTAGCTGGTGCAGTGCTGTGTTTTGACTTCCAGCCTGAGAACAGTGTTGGTGAAGTCGATGTTTTCGGTTGTTGTTAAGTGATGTTTACCCTGACCAAGGACTTTGTGAGGCTCATGCTCTGCCAGGGAGGAGGGGAAGCCGGGAGGAAGCAGAGACTGGGCGCCTGACCCGGGCTAGCCAGGGAGGTATTCCATACCACAGCACGTCATGCCCAGGGTTGGGGGGGTGTGTAACTGGGAGTTACCCGGAAGGACACGGGCTTCCGGGTGGAACTCGTTTTCTTGGTCGGTGGTATCGTATTCTCTTCCCTTGTTCTTTTCCCTTATCATTGTTGTAGTTGATAGTAGCAGTGGTGATTTGTGTACATTGGTTGCTGGACTGTTCTTGTCTCAACCCGTGGGAGTTGCACTTTTTCGATCCTCCTCCCCGTTCCTCCGGGAGTGGGGAAGGGGAGAACCCCGGTGGGGGGGGGGGGGACGGACCTTGATTGTTGTCATCTCGGCACCACTCACTGGGAGTGAGTGAACAAGTTACCTGACTGGGTTTAACCATGACACACAGTAAGACTTCCTGTTTTAGTATTTCTTCTCCTTGCTGAAGTTTTTATTCTAGAGTGTTGTAATATGCAAATTAGTACTTTGCATGGAGATGATCTATGATAATGAAATAGAATTAAGTTGATGTTTTTATGTTGGAGTGTCTTATAGATGCTTCAAGCCATATGAAAGATGAATACCAGCACAGTATGTTTTTGCTCCTTTCTATTTAGTTCACTTTTGTCCTTGAAATTCCATTTCTACTTTTGTTGTTGTTGCTGTCATTATCTATAATACCTGACATAAATTCAGCTATCAGCCTAGTTATGTACACTTGTGCTTTGGCCTTTTTGACCTCCACAAACCAGTGAAGAGAATTGATTAGTTCCTTCCTTGTATTGCCTGTCCAATTTTTAACACTGAAATTTTATTTATTCTCCTGAAGTGCACGTTTGTTAATATGACTTAATTCTGTATGTATGACTTAAATTGTTTTTCTTACATGAAGTGTGTTTGCCTTTTTTAATACAAGAAAGAGAGTACCATGCTTCATGGTTAGATATATGGTTCATTGTTAGAAATATATTTTAAGAGGACAAAAACATTAACACAATTCAGTAGACAGATGTAAAATTATGTAGCCCACATGACACAAATGAGAGAGAGTATTTCTTAAGATCTAAAGTGAGTGGAATATTAGGAAACTTCTGATTAGAAATACGTTATTAGTCAGGTAACTACTGAACTGCAGAAAGTGTATGATGATAGATTTTAGGTTATATTGGCAGGAATTATTGGTACAATGACATTTTGACTGTAAGGAGAAAAATTATATTTGTGTATTTCTGTTACTGAGCTCACAAACAGAGAAGTGTTCATGCAAACCTATTTTTAGCACAGCAATGTTTCTGCCCAGTTCAATAAATGGAAGGTGCCCTTCCTGATAACTAGAAGCAGCACATATTTTTTAGTTTTTCATTTGAATGTTGTGAAAAATCTAAATTTGTATTAATATATAACCTCTGCATTTGAAATATGCCACATTTTCTTCCAGACACAAATGCTCCATTAATTTTTTTTCTGTAAGAAGTACAGAAAAATAAGGATGCTTAAATGGAACATAATCATGGTTAGTTGCAAAGACAATAATAGAAACTTACTAGGATATATCGAAGGGGCATGAAGTAAGACTTAGAGAATGTTGTAATAAGAATGACATAAAAGTCAGTGTAAGAATGCAATGACAGCCAAGGAATGTTGTAATTTACCTTGCCAAAGGTTTCTGTCAAAGTAATCTAACAGTGGAAGAACACCAATGTGTAGGTTCATGTTTCATATATATTACAAGAATTTTTGCAGTGAAATAGAAATTTATGTTTCAGATTTTCATAATATCATCTGAAAACACAGATAAGATCACGGAAATGTAATATAGTAAAAACTGGACAGGTAACTTACTTTACACTGAACGTATGAATTTAAATTTTAAGCAGATATAAAAATTTACAGAAAATCTTTCATGAATGGAATACCCATGCATGTACCTGTGCATGAACTCATGTTCTCTGTGTCTCACTAGGGTTTATCAACCTATCAAAATGTGGTGATAAGCAGAAAATAATCTGGTGGTGATTGAAATATTTACAAAGTTAACTTTTCCAAATCAGATTAAAAGTATAAAACAAGGAAAAAACCCACAACATTTTGTTAAGGAGAAAGGAGTCATGGCTCTAAGTCAATGGATTAATATATTGCTCAGATATTAGGAAAAGGAGATAGCAAGTAAATTGATATGATTTCTGAAACTACCAATTTATGTTGTAAATTGGTAGAAATTATTTCACAAGGTATTTGGACAGCTGAAAAAAAAAAAAAAGCAACCATCTTTCTCCAGTCCAAATGCAACAAACATGTAGATCATTTAAAGAAAACAAAACAAACCAAACAAACAGGAAACAAAAACAAACAAAAAAAAACAACCCAAAACCCCAAACCAACAGCCTTACAGTAATTAACATGCAGAATGATGGAATTATGGAATCTACAGATCTGAAACTTGACATGTTTTCGTAAGTGTTCTATTTGCTTTCCTGTAAGTGCTTTCATATGAGTATCTTCTGGATTAAAGTTTTATGTGAGTTTATAATTTTACACATTAAGAAAAATAGGTGAAAAAGAATCTTGAAAATGGTGAAATGAACTACAAAATCCCTTGCAAGTATTTGAAAGGCACTTGGAAGATAACAGGAAAATAATAGCATGGATCTGTCAGGAACAGATTTGTCAAACCAGTCTAGTTAATTTTTAACTGTTATAACTGGCCTTGTATATTGAAGAGAAGTAAGGGATGTCTAGTCTTGAGTACAATTTTCATATTCAGGTAACCCATTCATGAGCAACTTAGGGAAACAACATCTTGAGAAAAAAACTACAATGCAAGATATTTACTGGAGTTTCAGAAAAACTGAAGGATTTATGGGCTGGTTCTTACTCTGGTAATGATAGATGACATCATAAATAATCTGACCAATAGACTAGAGAGTACAAGCATAATTTCAGATGATGTCAAACATTAGGAGAGTTCATATGAGCTGAAATGCAAGGTTAGAGACCCGCAGTCTTGACAAAAAAAATCAGAGATAAGAGTTAACAAACCAAAACCAACCAAAGACAAAAACCCAACTCAATTAAAAACCTCCTTATTTTATTTAGGGCAGCTACAAAGTAAGAATGACAGCTATAAGGTAAGAATATAGGAAAGTTAAGCTGTCTTTGGACTACAAAGGAAATGATAACTAGGTAGCAGTCCTGCAGAAAGGTTTCTGAGTATTTATAATTGATTATAAGCTGAATTTCAATCAAAACCATCACAATGCTTGAAAAAAAGTACACCTCATGTTTTGTTTTGTGATTAGGAGCATAGGTTACAATATATATCACATTATCCTCTGCTGTACTCAACATCAATAAACTTTCTTCTGGAGCAATATCACACTGTTTAAGTTCAGGAAGATCAAGACTAATATGGAGACCATCTCCAGAATGAGAAAGGGAAGACTGAATTAACTTGAGAGGTTTTAGCAAAGTTTTGCCAAGCAAAATGGAGTAGTCATTTTATTTTAAATCTCTTTTATACATAGAACAAGAAAAAATGGACTTAAATTGCAACCAGGATGTCAGGTTAAACACAAGAGAAAGTTTTCTTTCACTAAGGATAGCAAGAAAGGTAATAGGTTGCTTGGAGAGGCTGTGGATTTCTTTGTCATTAAAGGCCTTCAGAAAAGATGGTGAATATCTGATGAAGTGATGCAGTAATGCCTAATTCTCTCCTGGGACAGGATAGATTAAATGATCCCTTAAGGTTCTCTCAGCTTCCCCTGCCTTGTTTTTCTTTTCAGGCCTAGAATACTTTGCAGGATACAAAAATTTCCAATGCATTTTCATTACTGAAACTATGTTTTGTATAGAGAGAAACAAGGTCAATCTTTGTGTTTCTTGCCAGTATCCCATTGGTATACTGTTTTCCTCTCCAAGAAGACAAGGAAGGAGGCTATGTTTTCCAAAAAAGGTATTGCATAGTCTAAGGGATGAATTTGTGCCGGTGTCAAGTTGACTAAACTCAGTCAAACAACCTTTGGCACATTGAGCCCAAGGAAGGGAAGAATGCACACTTGATATGCCATAGGTAAGCTTTTCAAAGTCTATGGTGTTTCAGAGTGTATTAGTACTATTATACTCCAGCATAAACTGTAGGTACCGGTTAGTTCAGCTAGCCCTCCAACGTGAGAAGTGTTTTCCTTTTTTCGCAGGACTTGTTTTCTTATTGAATTGAACAATGATAGAAAGAACAAGTGAATCTCCAAATATCAAAGTAGTACCCAGCTAAATAGGAATTCTGTGAATATATTCAGGTAGTAAAATTGATTTTCAAGTAAAGGTAGGCTTTGGAGACAGAATAGTATATTTTGTATTAATGGACACTGATTGAACATTTTAAGCATCTTATATTTCTTCCTCTGTATCTGATGAACTTTATTAATATTTTTCTTGTGAAGGTACTCCTTTCCTGGTGCTTTAAACAAAATCTGCAAGTAAAATTTTGGATTGATATGTTCCTTTTCAAGGGAAACTATGTAAAACGTAAAGTTTGTCTTTTTTTTTTTATTGTCTTAAAGTAGATAAAGTTGAAATGGCAATGAGATAATGTTCTAGTACTTTACTATTCACTGTCTCAGTAGGCAGTGGGGATTGCAGTTTCTGGTAAGTAAACATAAGAATTGCACTAAATATTTTTATGATTATAACATCCCAGAGTCTATGTGTTTCTGAGTAGTATCTTCATTTTCCTTTTGAAGTTTTCATTTTCATAAACAATTAACATGTCACTCAATGCTATTCAAATTAGGTATAAAGTGTTTTTTCTCTCTTTTATTCCATCTGAATGACTTACGTTTTTTTCTTTTACTGCTAATAAGATATTTTACTAATAGTGCAGTGTGTCTGAGTTTTAAATTATCTTAAAACCATCAACGGAAACACAAAATATGCTATGTATTTTTCAGGATAAAGAAAACTTAAGTATGATTTCATTTTGCATTGTCCCCAGATTCAGTGAGTTGTAGGGGTTTTGCAGAATTCACAGAATAAACTGTTACTGAAACATTATTACTTACTTTATTTTAAGGGAAAATCCAGCCAGAGGATAGAATAAAATATCCGGTAATTAGAAAAAGAGAAAATGCTGTGTCAAGCAGTAATATACATTGTTGTTAGAAAAGGGAGTGTGATCTTTCTACATAACATTTAGAAATTGTATTTTTGAATACTTGCATCTAAATGCCACTTTTACAGAGATCAGTCTGAAGAATGTCATTCTTATCCTATTATATAGACCATGTTTGCATCAAAAAAATGTGCTTATAAAAATCCAATCACAGCAGTAAGAAAACAAAGTACCTATATCTGTAACAAATATTAAGTTAGAATATTTATTTATAGATAGGGCCTAATCAAATGACTAGTTATCCAAGTAAAATACATGTCTGTGGCTGTAAGCACTGAAGACAGAACAAAGGGTGGTGTGGCAAATTATATAGGACTCGTCAATTCCTTTGCTGGTAGACAATGAAGGACAGAAAGCCATTTATTGTGTCAGGTGCTAGATGAAAGTTTCTGCCATGAGAATCATCCCAACCCTTCTTGAAATGAATGCAGACTGCAGTGAGAAAATTAGTTTTGCTGTGGCCTTCTCTCCTCCTCTTGTGGCCATATCATCCTTGCTTTAAAATTACAGCTACCAGAAAACGTAGCTGCTCTCCTGAAACATAGAATGACAGCAGTACAAGTATTTATGTTCTTGTCTACCTTAAACCTGTTTGCATTTCATTGTAGCTTTAGCAACATTGTAATTATCAATTCAAATACTCTTAAAATACACAGAGGACTCTTTATTGACAAAGTTTCAATTACAACAGTGAAATCTCAGCAATCAAGCTTGCTTCAGTTCATGCAAGCACTTTCTATCAGCTCTGACAGGCCTGTGTGAAATGTACCCAAAGAAATCCCAGAATGCTGAATTTCCAAGGTTTGATCTTCTGTTATAGTCACAAATACAGCATAGAGACAAATCTGTCTGACTTCACCGCAATGTACCTTACTCACAGAGCTAGATTAAATTAACTGTACTAGTAACTAAATCATTTTCCAAAAGGTTTAGTGCTGTGGTGAAGACACAGTGAGCTAGTATTATGTTATTTTTCTGTACAAAATGCATTAATATGCTTGACCGTTTTTATCCAAATGTGGTTCTTAGCCTGACTTCACATTTCTCATATATAATAAAATGTTCAAAATACATAAATATGGTGAATCTCACAAGTAATGTATTGTGTGTGACTTCTAAAGTTTTAATTTCCTAGGCCCTTTTCTTTTTAGCCTCAGATTTAAATTGTATTACATAACCTTAGTGATGCAGAATGAGAAATTATTTCTGTCCCGTCTGTAGCTTTGTTGCTGACACAAAATACAGCAAATATCAGCTACTCTGAGTGTTAATCTTTCTTGTAGAGATGATATCTTGCAGTTAAAATATATTTACAAAGCTGGGCACTGGGAGATTCCTAATGATTGTCAAGATTTGGGCTACTACCACTGGACATATAGAGGAATCGTATTAATAAACTTTTGAATTCTATGGTTTTCTGCAGGAAATTCAACTCTATGTCTAGTTTAGGGTCCCTTTTCTCCAGTCTTTCCTATTGCAATGTAGACATGTGACTATCCGTGTTTAGCCAAGAGTAAATATGTCGAAGTACCAAGCAGGAGCAAGATGATCTCTGCACACTGTACACAGTGCAATGCCATCTAATATTTTTGAGCAAGCTTATCATTTTCCAGTGGCAAGTCTTACTAAGTAAAAAGAATTTGCAGGAGTTTATGGGATTTTTGAGGGTGTGTATATTTTCAATTCAATTCAATGTGTATCAATAAAGAAATATTTCAGTTAATTGCTTTGGGTCAGATCCTCGGCTGGTTTAGCGGCATTAATCTGCTTAAGTAAATAGAACTGTGTCAATTTGAGGAAGTTAGAGAGTTTGCCTTCTGCTGAAAAATATATGTATGCTAGGGACAAAAATAGCTTACAGACAGATGAGTGGTTTGGACAGTTGTGTACTGTTCACATGCGGCTACTGCAGTGAGGAAGCTTAGCTGTGTTGTGGTTTAAACCATATCCAGACAGCTTGTTCACTCACTCCCAGTGAGTGGTGCCGGGCTGAAAGCAGTCGAGGTCTCCCCCCGGGGCTCTCCCCTTCCCCGCTCCTGGAGGGATGGGGATGGGGAGGAGGATCAAAAGAGTGCAACTCCAAAGGGTTGAGACAAGAACAGTCCAGCAACCAATGTACAACACAAATCACCACCGCTACCACCAACGACAACGATAAAGGAAAATAACAAGGGAAGAGAATACAATACCACTGGCCAAGAAACAAGGCCCATCTGGAAGCCTGTGCCCTTCCAGGTAAATCCCAGTTGCCCCCCCCTCCCCAGGACATGACGTGCTGTGGTATGGAATATCTCTTTGGCTAGCCTGGGTCAGGCATCCCGCCTCTGCTTCCTCCTGGCTTCCCCTCCTCCCTGGCAGAGCATGAGCCTCACAAAGTCCTTGGTCAGGGTAAACATCACTTAGCAACAACTGAAAACATCGGTATCACCAGCACTGTTCCCAGGCTGGAAGTCAAAACACAGCACTGCACCAGATACCAAGGAGAAAAATTGGCTGCTACTGCTAAATCCAGGACAAGCTGCAACATATGAAGAGGGTGCTGCACTCTCCTGAAGGCAGAGCTTCTCTGGCCCAATAAATAATAATAAATAATTGACTGACAGGGACACTAGTTCTCTGGGAGGAGAATTGAAAGAACGTAACTCCCGCAGGTTGAGATAAGAACAGTCCAGTAACTAAGGTATAACACAAATCACTACTGCTACCACCAATAATAATAATGATAAGAGAAATAACAAGGGAAAAGAATACGATACCACCCGCTGAAACGAGCCCAACCAAGAAGAGAGTGCCCTTCTGGGTAACTGCCAGTTATCTCCCTGGCCATGACGTGCTGTGGTATGGAATACCTCTTTGGCTAGTTTGGGTCAGGTGTCCTGTCTCTGCTTCCTCCCGGCTTCCCCTCTTCCCTGGCAGAGCATGAGACTCACAAAGTCCTATAGCCAGTCTAAACATTTGAGCAGTAACTAAAAACATCGGTGTTATCAGCTCTGTTCCCAGACTGGAAGTCAAAAACACAGCGCTGCACCAGCTATGAAGAAGGAGAAAAAATGACTGCTACTGCTAAACCCAGGACAGTCATATCAAGGTTGCATACAGCTCTGTCTATATTATTTAACTAATATAATGTACTATATTTAATATGCTAAGAAAGGAGAGAGCAGCAATGATTTTGCCTTTGTTTCCCAAGAAACTAAAGGAGCAGAGGAATGAGCTAGAGCTGCTATAATGAGGCAAAAGAATTATCTAGAAGGTGGGAGAAAACAGGTCTAGGAAAAAGGAGTATATGCATTGAGAAGAAGCTAAACTGAAAATGGACTGTATTACTAATCTTTAACTGGAATAATCTGAGCCTCAGTATATGCTAATTAATGATTAGTCAGCTACTAGTAATAGCGTGGGGACATCTTGATAATAAGAAGAGGAAACTGAAAACATACTGTAAATGCCTTTCCTGATGGATGACGCAGGCAGCTATATGTATGGCAATATATCTGCATATGTATGAATATTTATATATGCATATAGATATTTGGCATTCTGGAGTTCTTTCTATTCAATATTTATAAACAGACAGATTCAGCATACTGAACAGCTGGTAAATTGCTGGTAGAATAGATGCAGTAACTGCCAGTTTTAAGAAAATAAGACCTGATTTTTTTCGGTAGAAAGAGTTACAGTGATTGTTTAAGAAAATCAGATTTATTTTTTTTTAGGACAACATCTATGTTCTTAGATACATAGCCCCATACTAGATTCTATGAAGAAAATTACGCTAGCCAAAACCAGCACAAGCCTTAAGAATAATTTGTTTGGAAACTATTAAGAGTATAGAAGTACTCTTAGTATGTGCAATACAACTTAAATGGTATGCATTCTGTTGCATAACACTCTTCTGATGCTTTAAAATGGGGATCACTTGATTTTGTATGTTAATGTTCAACATAAATTTAACAAATGATAGCATATATCTTTCCTTATTCATTTCTTTGAATCTCTAAATTTTAATATTGTGTTGTGGTGTTCTGCCTCCTGAATTTAAATCTGAAATATTTCAATAGAGATAGAAACTATGAAAATTATCTACATTACTTTCTGGCTGATAGCTCTGCCACACTTTGAAAAAAAACTAATTCCCTGTGTGCCAGTTGTCACTCCAGTCAGCAGCAGAAGCATTTATTTCTGTACTCAGGCTGTGACACATTTTAATGATTCTGAAATACAAGAAGACATGCAAAACTGATTTTGCATTCCATGCCCTTAAGCAAGCCTATTATCCATGTTGTGAAAACAGCAAGTTAGCATATTTGTTGTAATTATTTGAGCTGATTATGTATTATGTTTCTTCTCAGAGGCATTTTCTTCCAAAGCAGTTTATTCAACTGCTAGCTGAGAAAAGGCAAAGCAGCACTCGAGAGGCACCTGCCTTAAGATAATCTCACACACGTTTCCCCTTGACAGAGTTGACATGCTTTATCATTGAAAAAAAAATTACAATGTGCTTATTGTGTGGCTCAGATAAGAGTGATACAGGACTGTGAGAGAACATCTTTTCTTAACACTCAACAGATGATTGTATATCTATTAAACTGTATGTTTATGCTGAGCAGGACTAGGACACTATTGTCATCCAGAGATTTAAAAGGTAATGTTTTCATTAATCAGTAGGTTCCCTACAGTAAGGACCACTGCTTCAGTAATCCACATTTCCACATACATATATTTTTTTAAAATAAAAGAGAATCCCATGAATGTATTTTCCACAAAGAAATGCTTCAGCAGCTGTTAGGAAGATGTGAAATAAATCTTGTATTCCCTTTTCCAGTTAGGTCAGTTGAAGCACTTCTATCTTTTCTTCATACTGGCTAAGTGAGAAAAATGCTGGGAGACTGGTATTGGAGCAGTTTTGCTGAAAAATGCTGCAGCTGCGCTACTGGGTGAAAAGGGCTGCAATCCCAGTGTCTGAGGTCATTGTAGCAAGTGCTCCTTATTGAGATCTAGAGCACATCTGAACATCAGTGGACACCTGGTTTCCTTTTGCCTCCAAGGATGAGGAGGGCTTGCTCACAATGCAGAAGGAAAATGCCCCCATCATTGTTACTAGAGAAGATCAAAAGGATTGTGCTAGAGAAGTCCACATAAGGAAATGGCCCAGCTGTGTGGGAGCAGGACAGGTAGCTGAGCATCTGCTGCATGTTACCACCTACCTGGGTAATGTACAGACAACGAATGGGGGAAGAAATGACTGTGTGATTGCTGAACTGCTAGAATGGCAGATGCACAAGCTTGGATATAACCAAGGGTGAAAAGCAGTAGTTAAGAGGACTGGCAGAGGATGCTGCCATATATATAGGGGGGCTAATTTAACATGGGGGAAACCTGTGGGATACACTGATATTTGGACCAATGGCCCAGTACCCAGAAAGAAAATACCACAAAAACAGCAGGACCAGAACTCCTGACAGGACTCCAAAGACAGTATGTGCTTACTCTGAGAAAAAACAGTAGAACAGGTATATGACCTCAGCTTTGATCCCAGTGCAAACTGTCAGTCAGTTATGGAATAATCATGTGGGAAATAAGTAAGAAAAGCACCCATAGTTAGAAGCTGGTCTTTAAAGTGCCCACCCTCTGGACTGATAGTAGAAGAGGTTGTTCAAGTGATCAGCCAAATGGCTGAAACCTTACCTTAGATGACAAAGTGAGGAGGGAAATACACAATGCAACCCAACAAAGGATAAAGTTCTATATATAAGGATTAAATCGTACTAAATACAGCATTAACTCCAGTAATATGGCTCTGAAAAGAAGAGGAAGAGTTTGTGAGATATATACATTCAGTTTACAATATTAACCCTTTTGTCTGGGCTTCAGGGATGGAGTGTAGAGTTTATGATGAATGCAAAGATTTGGAAAGTAATTCACGGATCTAATCAGTATGAAAAACCCATTTGTCTCCACATTGTCAACTCAGTTTCAAATCACAGCAAGTATACCAAAGAAAACTATAAACAAAAATTTCTCATAATTGGCTTTAAAAGTGTAACTATTACTAGGAGAATATGCAACGAAACAGTCTTCAAAATCCATCAGGAAAAATACTAATATCACAGCTTAAAATCAGTAAAGTGGTCAAAACATGCATAAGCAATTGCTTCTTCATCAGCTGGTGATCTTCATATATAGAATAGCTTACCTTGAAAACAACTGCAGAGGTTTTTTTTCTGCTCTGGCACAGTTTTTTATGTCATATCCTCTCCTGATAGATTTTTAAAATATAAATTATGTTAGCAAGGTCCATCTCTTGTTAGATAGCCTGAAAGAATAAAGGTAATGAAGTTCAATTAATAATGAAAAGCCCTACTTGATTCTAAAACATGATCAGAAAATAACATGTTCTAGTCTGGTATCAATGAGTGAAGTTTGTAGTGAAACCTATTACATGTAATAGTCTTCCTTAAAAAAAAAATGTTACTAATTTGGGAAAAAAAAATGTACAAAAAATCGTGTTTCTTTGCATTATTTTAAAATAGTGTACATGATTATCATTGTCCAAGAGGAGAAAAGATTGGAAAGAAAACTTTAAAAATTAATAGAATATTGAATACCCAACAGTGGTTTTAATAAATTAAACTCTTGTTTCTAGGGTAATTAAATGCATTCGGGTTTGATGCTTCAGGTAAAAAAAAAAAAAAATCTTACTTTTTTATTCTTTAAATACCTTTTTATTAAAAGTATCAAGTACAGTATTGAAAATATGTCTTGTCTATGGCACATATATAAATTAAAATACTTTTCAGCGTACAACTTCATTTCTTAAATCAATATGTGCTATAAGGTAATGTAGCAAGACAAGATTTTTGAAGATAAGTAGTGACTCACATTATGTCATTATTTGGATTCTTAGTTGATCTTGTTGATTTTCTTTAAGAGGACTTGTCTTCAAAGTGTATTATTTGATCATTGAGTTCTGAAAATGAACCTGTTCCATATATTTACACTTAATTTGAACGTTCATGACTTAGGGTATGTAAAAATTGCACACTGCTTCTGAACCCTTGAATCTTGATAAAGATGATAGTTACCAAATGATGAACGGAAGAAAGGAGAGAGAGATGATGACAAGGACAGACAAGAAAATATCTTTTTAAGAAACAGATTTATTCAGATATACAGTTGAAAAATGTGAGTGAATTTTAAAGGAAAAATCAACAAAACAAAACAAAGTAAGCAAACAAACAAAAATATTTTCTTTGACTAAGATTGCTGAGACAATTTTGAAGCAAAAAGAATAGGTAATAATGTGTACTATGATTAATTTCAGCAGATCATTTAGCCCCTTACTGGTTAATCCACAACCAATAATGAACTGCAAGGTGCTTGGTAGTGGACGAGGCAGTTTGTGCTGTGAAGAACCAAAAGCTGTTAAGATTCCAAGATACCACTTAAATGTATGGAAGCGTATGTGAGAGACTGAATTGTATGCTGCATATAGGTTCATTATAGCAGACCCTGCATGAAACTGAGAACTGGGCAAGTATGTAGGGATAGGAAGTTTGTGAAACAGAATACTAGAGCATGTGGATTATTTTAATAAGTGACATCCAATTTGTTCTAAACACAGAAAAACAGAAATGTGTTGTTCATGGTCTCAGGGCATCTCGTTATGTAAGATGTAACTTTATGTCAAATGTGTCTTAAAGAGAAGCTTTAGAAGCCAATTAATGGTTGTGTTCCTCAACGAGTGTGAAACAAAGTTAAAGCATTTCTCTAACATAATATGCTTACCTTTTTAGATGTTTAGGTTATGTTCTGTAATTAATTGTGCAACATACTCATCTTGTGAGAAGAGCGTGGTTAAAAGTAAATTAGGTGAAACATCTTTGCTTAAAACTATAGAGTCTGTATTTCTAATATATTTCTCTATATATTATATATTTCTATTCTAATTTCAATTTCTAATATACAATATATTTTATGTTTGAACGTTAGCAAGAAGTGCAACTTTTAAAATCATTATGACATTTTCCCTTACCCCAAAAAGACAAAATGTCAGGGAAAAAACAGCAGCTGATAAGAGGCAGAAACTGAAGCGTTTTGTCCCAGTGTCTAGTTTTCTATTCTGATTTTGAATTTTGCTAACCACAATTTTAATAATATAAAAATATTTAAAAAAAAAAAAGATATTTCTATGTTCAGCTAAAAACTGTACATTAGTTGAAACCCAGAATGAACCACCAGGCTAACGTCATAAAGCTAAAAATAGCATAAGGCCAGTTGCCTTCACAGAATCCCAGGGGTTGGAAGGGACCTCAAAAGATCATCTAGTCCAACCCCCCTGCAAGAGCAGGGTAACCTAGAGTACATCACACAGGAACTTGTCCAGGCGGGCCTTGAATATCTCCAACGTAGAAGACTTCACAACCCCCCTGGGCAACCTGTTCCAGTGATCTGTCACTCTCACAGTAAAGAAAAGAAATTTCTATACAGTGAGAGAAGGATTTCAAATTTCAGAGCAATTTGCCTTTCTGTACCCCTCTATCTTGGACAGTGGGTCAGGAGATGACTTTTTTTTTTTGCATACCTCCTCATCTGCTCATTGTTTTAATTTCAGCTCCCAGAAAAGTACCCAAACTGTCAGCTATTTTCCTAACTGGTTATGAAACCATATTGTGATTACAGAGGATCTGATGATGATTTGGAGCAAGCATTTCAACTCTTAAGCAATCACTCTTCGCTTTTATCTCCTTTATTGTAAAAAATATTCAGATCCAAAAAATTATCCTTTCTATTTCAATGTATGTGTGATTTATGTCACTTTCTTCTTCTTCTAGAGGAAAAGTGTAAAATTCTCCACAATTCACTTCTGCTTGTCTTTTTTATCTTTCTGTAGTACTTATGCTGCTTATTTCCTATGTCTCCAAAGACATAATGCCACTTTTTTTTTTTTCAGTGAAAAAGTCATTCCAGTAAGGATACAGAATTTAATGATACAAAGTTTAACTCTAAATTAATAAAACTTCAGGAAAAAAATAATTAGTGCTACTGACATTAGATTGTAGTCGATCTGTGCAATGCTAAATCCTGTAGTAACTGTCTTGGAATCTTTGGAAAGAGGATTACGATCACATCTTCAAAAATATTGTTTTTTTTTTGTGGGTGTGGGATTTTTTTTGTTTGGTTCGGTTCGGTTTGGTTTGGTTTTTTTTACACACCTCTGAGATTAATTAATTAATAACTAGTTCAGAACACACATACACAAAAATCTCTTTGGCTTCTACCTACACTGAATGCACCAGGCAGTCTTCATTTAGCTCCTAGTAAGCAGGTAGCTGAAAGAACATAAATAAAAATCATTGGAGTAAAATACTCAGAATCTGTGTCTGGCAGTACATAATTTATCAGTCACTGTATATTTTTCTCTAGAGCAAGTTCAATATTATTTATAAACGCTATGAAAATTTACAAGTATTCAAGCAGGCTTTGACTAATAGGGAAAATATACGTTGAATCAAACCAAAAATCTTCTTGCAATAGCCAGGTATCTATATAATTAAAAAAAAAAAGTCACACTTGCTGATAGCTGTTGCAGAGAGCAAGGATAATATTCTGGGCTTAGTAAGTTAATAGAGCAAAAGAACATCTCTCTCAGTAAGAAAAAATGAATGGTAATTTGAACAGAGACCACTATTGACTAGAGACATACCTGAACAGAAGCAAAACAGCCAGAGAGAATAGTGTGCCCACATACATGAAGGAAATACATATGGCAATACGTTCACTCAAATGTGTTTGCCTTAGCTACAAGAGAATAAAGGAACAACTAAAATAAAAGGTTGGATTCATTATTTTCAGCAGCCAACACTCTACAAGAAGAACAGTCTGGTGACCCAGGCTTTTCTATGTCATTTAACTTTATGTGTGTGATGGCTCTTATGTTGCAGGTGAACTCAGCAAGCTGATATTTTTTTCCTGTGTAAAATAACTTTAAAATGAAACCTGTGTTTACTGAAAGCCACCATTTTTAGAAGTTACTTTATTCTTTCAAGAAAAAAAAAAAAAGGGCTGATATTTCACTTGTTTCATTACTTTTGGTAGTGTGAAATATTTAATTAAGTACGGTATTGGAGCAATCAAAGAGAGCACTAAACCATCACAGACAGATAGAAGCTAATAAGGTTTCATGTCACTTACTCCAAATGACAGCACAACATCTCACTGCTTTGCTGAGCAGCAAAAATGTAGCTTGCTTTTACTTGAAAGTACTCTACTAATTAGAATGAATAGGCATTGATCTCGTACAACATAGACTTGTTGATTCCTGTGCACCACAGTTAATTACATACAGACTAGTTTACAATTCAGCTCAAGTTTTTGCAGGTTTGTTTGTACTGAGACAAAAGTATAATACATGAAAACAATATAGTTGGATTGGCTGGCAAAGGAGGAATTCCTAAGCTCAGAATTCAGTTTCTGTTACCTGATTCCATGGTTGTCTTACTTTAAATAGTGGATGTAGTAAATAATATGATGCCATCAGATAGCAGAATATATAATGTGTGTTGAGCTGCTAACCATAGAGGAGCAAAATCTAAATACAGCTAAAGAGATGACATAACCTTTGTCAGATAAGTTTTAGTTATTCTGCCATTCAAGAAGATAGTACCAGATGTACAAGATCATTATAAAGTTTCAACTTTTGAATATGTGGGCACTTCTGAAGGGAGAAAGAAAGACAGAAAAACTAACCCAGCAATTTGGAAGATATGTTATGTGGGTGCTTCCTGTATCAGTAGGAGAAAAGTGGGTATAAGAACTACAGAAAGCACTTAGATTTTTACTTCCTTACATTATTATTATTATTATGAATTTTAGCTGTTTCTTTGTATTCTATGTGCTTGTAATTAATATTCATAGTTACGGTTGTGTGACTGTTCATTCGGTACCATTTCCATTCTCTGGCTAATGTACTGTTCCTACAGTCAAGAATTGAGTGTATTATTAAATTTTAATGAAAAAAAACCCAAAACCTACCACTGAATTTTTTTCTTGATATTACTTCTTTTGCTTATTGGAGCACTATAGATGTTTGCAATTCATAGGACATCAGTTTGAGGAGCATTGAAGGTGCTTGGCTTTTTCTTATTGGAACATTTTTTTTTTTTGAGCAGAAATTTCTCCCAGAGGAGATGCAAGTAGATCAAGTCACTAGTTAAGACACACTCATATTCAGAAGTAGAAAATATCCTTTTGACAGAAAGACTTGTTGGAAAGTTTGTATATGAATTAAAAAAACTGAACCAGAACATCAGCGTATACACATACAGGATGTATTCCATTAAAAAGGAGAAATGGTGAACTGCATTCCTGCAGCTGCATATGAATTTGTATATTGCTGTTTAACAAAGCCATTTGTCAGAACATCTGTCTCAGCAAAATTTATCCACTTTAAGTCCTTTGAGGTTTTTGAAATGTAAATTCTTCCTTAGAAAAGAAATAAGATCAAAATTCTCTTCTAAAATTTCAAGACAAAAAGAAACATGACACAGTTTTACAGCAAATAGAATAAACATAGAATCTGACAAATTTGGAGCCCCATGAAATATACTTATAGTTCTAAGGCTGATTTCAGAGAAATACACAGTCAAACTCAATGCCGATATGGTTGTGATGGTATTTAATCAGTTTACCAAAGGGAAGAGGTGAAATAGTGGCTGGTTCTACATTACAACAGTTATAATCTGTGACAATTTGGTATTATGGTCTCATGCCTTTCCCAATGAATTCCCAGAGAAGAAACAGAAAAACAAACACTGAAATGTAATTACTGTAACTAAAGATTTGGATAATCACAGTCTATCTACCTGTTCACTTGTAGTCTAAATGGATATATTTATATCTGTACCATATTTATAAAATTCATATGACACATTAAAGAAAAAAACTCTAACTGAACAAAACCCCATCAAAGCCTCCTACTCCCACCAAAATGGAAAAGCTATTGAAGTATTGGAAGGCCTTGATAAAGAGAGGAAAGAAAAAAAATAAAAAATGCAGAAGCTGAGATATCATTTATGTCAAATTTTACAGAATATGAGACTCTTCTTCTTGTTAATTGATTTATTTACATAGTGATTTTTAATCCCATTTATCATAATTGTATCTGAGAGAAAATGTTAAAGCCCTATGAAAATTATTTCATATTACTCTAATGAGAAACTAAATTGCCTGTCTTGTAACTCAGGAAAACTAATAACTGATGTGATATATTTGTATTTATTTATTTATGTATTATTTATTTATTTAAGTGTTTATGTGTTTATTATTATTTATTTGTTTAAATTTTATTTCATTTAGTGACATTTACCTTAGACCAGCATGTACCCCTGCTCTTACAGATGACTTTTCCTTCAGGACTAAATGGCTTAAATTTAAAGTTACAGCCAAATTACTGCAACATAATTTTGATGCCTTCATTGGACCTGCACTATAATTCACTGAATTTTTATTAAATAAATCCTGTGGAGTTGATGCTATGAAATGATTGACTCTGTTACAGTCTGAATATTAATATATACTATTAATGAGATACTGTGGTCAAAGTCTTTCTTTGTACCAGTCAAGTGAGAGCAGATGGAAAATTTATCCTGTGGTTCAATTTCTTTGCTTTTATCTCCAGCAGTTCTCTATGAAAAGAACCACAAACAAACAAAAAACGAACCAAAAACCCACCTTAATTTTTTTTTTCTACTCTGCCTGCTAAATATTTATCTAAGTCATAACCATCAAATCATTAGAAAGTGTTTGAAAGGTACATGGTCTGGTTGTATTTGAAGTAAACAAAAAAAGATGTTCATTTGATTGTGTTCTCAGTGGTTTAACAAATTAGGCATCAAATTGATGGACTTGATTACTGAAGATGTCCTTATGAATACCTACCTGCCTTAGAGCCACACTAGTGTGGGGAATGTGAGCCTGGGAGCATCATCTTCACAAAAGGCATAAACCGTATGCCTTCATATGCTTAGGCTGACTGCAATCTCATTGTTGCATTGGAACAGCTTGCAGGCAGTGACCCAGTGGGTGTCAGGGCTGGGGACATGGTTGCCTTTGTGGATAGCCTAATCCATTACGTAAGAACTACAAGGCAGGAGAGGTGAGTCACAATATTCTTTAGATACATAAACACATACTCATGCTTGACTGAACTGTGAAGGTTCTTATACATTAGACTTGCACTTAATGCACTTGTCCATTCTGGAGAATTTATTATTTCCAACTTCTTCCCAGTAAGTGGTTCTCAAGACAGTAATGATGCTTCCTTTTCCTATAATATATTTTTGCATAATTATGGTTAAATTATTTTTCATCCCTGCAGCAACAACAGCTGTTTTGTGATCTTTCAAGCCTATGTATCTTTGAAGAATATAACCATAGCTGAGAAATTGTGTCTGGTGAGATGCAGAGCAGAGGTATAGTTTTTTCCTTGGTATTTTTAGGGATATAGTGTGCATATTTTTATCTGCACAATTTTTACCTTGAAATAAGTCAAGAATAGTCATCAAAGTATGAATCTGAACAACTTCTTCATAGTTCTTTAATGATGGACATTTCTAACTCATAGTAACAGATAAAGATGGCATGATTAGCGGTTCAAACAATTATGGAACAAGAAACTTTCTTAAAACTTTTAAAGTCTTTGTTAGTCCACAATGAAGAACAGTTTCATTGACAGAATTTTTTTGTTTCTTGCTTTTCTTCTAATGACATGAAATTTTGTAAAGCTGCATGGTTTCATTTTCATTATCTGAACAGCAAATATAAAGATGGAAGAATGTTTAATTTTATTGGGTCATATTTGCACTGAAACATAAGCTTTTAAATAATGAAATGCAGAGATGTGTGAAAAAGAGAGAAAAAAAAGTGAAAATAAAATAACAAATGAGGAATTAATAAATTAGAGGACATTCTGTAAAAATAAGGAAGAGACAAATCCATTATGAGTAAGGTAATTAGCTTAGTTTTGGTTTGCCTTTTTTTTTTTTTTTAAATCGATTACCAGGAAAAGATATGTAACAAAGAACATGAATGAATACTTATCTCATTGAAAGTAGATGTACTGAGAAATGAAAAAGTATAAATATGAACATTGAGATAAACCAAAATGGAAGTAATTTTAGTCAGCTAAAACTACTCATGTGGTTAGTATATTTAGAGAGGAATATTCTTACTTTAGAGCAGAAGTTTTACACTTGCTTCCAAACTGTTCACTTCTTTTCAAGAAAATAATACCTTTTCTTCAACTTCCATGATGTTTGCATTGGCGTTTACTTCAGTGAAAAAGAAAACTTCCGGAAGTTTATAAAAATAAATGTTTCAAGTATCTCTTTGCTTGATAATTAAAGTGCGATAGAGAGTACAGACATGAAATGACAGATTTAAGTAGTACAATATGTTTTATGACCCCATAAAGAATCTTAAATATTTTAGGGAATTTGGAGATCATGTAAAGAGAAGATAAAGCTTTAATTTGAATAGCTCGTATATGACTCATCTAATATTATCCTAAAAAGACAGCCTTTGGAAATCAAAGAGAATAGATTCATAGACTAGAAGTTGAAGCACAGCAAAATCAGTGGTAATTTATGGGTAATAAATTAATCATTGGCATGTTGTTATAAAGATTTCCAGGAATTTTAGGTGGTAAGCACATCAGAAGCCAGCAACAATTTGGTTAAAAGCATGTAGCTAATGCTTTGTTTGCCCTACCAATACCTACATATCAAAGTTTTGTATATCTGCTTCAGAATCTATGTATTCTTTAAATGTTCACATCCTTGTCCTTTGTTGTAGTTTCATTGGAACACAATACCTTTCATGTTTCCTTTGTTATACTTTCCTTCTCCAAGTTTCTTCCTAGATCACTTCAAAACAGAGCATGTCAGGTGAATTTTCTTTCACAAGTATACAGAAATTGAACGAAGATGAAGTGATGTAAAAATTTATAACACATCATGTAAATGTACTCTTATTCTCGTATAGTTGTATAGTTGGGTTGGTTTGGGTTGTTGTTTTTTTGTTTGTTTGTTTGTTTTTTTTGTCCTGTGGATTTAGTAAACCACTTGGCATTTGAAAGGCATTATACTTTTCCACTGCTGGATTTTTAGACCACCAGTACAACTTCAGGTATGATGACAACCTGTTCTGCCTTGTAGGGCACAGACAGCACTTTTATCAGCCAGTGCTGATGTTGCATTTCTTCTCAGTCAGGCTTCTCATTGCCCCTAGGGCAATGCAACTGCAAAGCATGTGAACATCAGGATTTGATGCAGTTGTAAGGCACATAATTTTCATACTTCTTGGTACCTTTGTAAGCTTAAAAAAAGCTGAAAAATTTATTGGATAGTTAATTTAAAAGGAAAGATGTGTAAAATATTTCATACTGTATTTAAAAAGATAAGGTAAGAATTAAAAAAGTGTGTCTATTTTTGGAGACAATATGTTGGTCACTGAAGATGAATTTATTTGTAACATTCATTATTATTTTGGTTTGTATAATTAATGTATTTGCATGAACATCACTAAATAATTTCTTCATTACTCCATTGCTTTCAGATTTCAAAACTGCCAGGCTTGGCTTCTCACTGTGTTATTAATTACCTAAGAATATTAATTCAAGCAGAAAGATTGCTAGTCAGAATCATATACTAACCTTTTCCAAATTTTCGGATGTTATCAACGAGATAAGATATAACAAAGGGTTTGTGCAGGCAAGTAAAGAAGTAAATACAACTTGTGCAGTGATGCACTCAAGGCGTAAAATATTAGAACTGTGTATCATTGTGTGGTAGGCAGCAAATAGCTATGTCATGAACCAAAAAAATAAATTAAGATGCGGAAGTGTAGTCATAGATATATGACCACCTTTCTGGACATGAGGCAATTCTACCAAAAGTATTGAAAAATATTACCCAAGGAATTATCTATTTCTATTTAAAAGTATTTATGTGTTCTCCTCAAGTGCGCTATGAGTTTGGGATGGTAAAATACACTAACTAAAACACTTCCTGACCCATCTCATCTCCCAAGTCAAACCCAAAACCTTGGCAAAAAGTTTTTTAAGGGTTTATTTTTAATCTTCTCAAAGTGACTGTTTCAATTTCAATAATCAAAATGTCTTTCTACACTTACTTACAGAAAGAACTGTATGAAGAAAACTTAATGACAGAAGCCTTAGATGTTATCTTGTAAATCCTCATGTCACCACAGGCATTGGTGATTTTTTTTTCACTGTGTATACCTCATTTTACATAGTTTTATATTTATCACTTTTGCATAAACACTTACTTAGCATATTTGCATAAATACTTGTATATATGTAGTCATTTCACTGAGTTGCACAAGGCTGCTCATGTTAACCATGGTCAGCTGTCTATACAGTAGGGTACTTCTTTTTTCCAGTGATTACTCCGAAGTTCTAAATTCGTGATGTACTATGTATTTACCTCTAAAATAAAAGGCATAATGAAGTTTGGCTCTTTAGCTCCAGGATCACTTTTCACCAAGGTATTTAGATTACTGTGACTGTGATACATTAGCAAGTAGAACAGCATAGGGAGAGCCCAGCATAGTGAAACAGTTGACAGAGAACTCGGTGTTTGTGCCAAAAATGGGTGGGGATGGGAGGAAGACATGCTAATTTCAGACTTGCTGTGGTCTCACATACAAGGCTCAAGGTTTGTAAGTAATTGAGGATCATCATGTGGGGTTTTGGGGCACATTTTTCAACTTATTTTCATCTGGAATTAATCCAGTTTGTATCATCTGCAGCTACTCTGTGATACAAATCAAGCATGAGAAGTGGGGACAATTAGGAGTTTTACTTCAAAAGAACATTCCTGATGTAAATTTACAGTACTAATATACCCTGTTTCAACTTCTAATTATGATTAAAACCCACTAAACAAAACGGAACTGGGTGGGTGCAGGGTGAGGAGGAGAGGGGACGAGGGGAAGGATTTAAAGGCAGATCTACTCTGAGGTTATGAAGTATTCCAACCCACTTCTAACCACAATATGAAGTATTCAAACCCACAGAGCTAGAGGTCTCGTGCAGGACTCTTCAAAAGTAGTTAAGTGTCGGTTTTCAAGTGTCCTTTTTAAGCGAAAGCCATACACAGATAAGACTAGAAAGCTTTTGCCCCTAGTGCCTGTAGGTTATCATAGAATCATAGAATCATAGAATAGTTAGGGTTGGAAAGGACCTTAAGATCATCAAGTTCCAACTCCTCTGCAATGAGCAGGGACACCTCACACTAAACCATCTCACCCAAGGCCTCGTCCAACCTGGTCTTGAACACTGCCAGCGATGGAGCATTCACAACCTCCCTGGGAAAACCATTCCAGTGCCTCACCACCCTCACAGGAAAGAATTTCCTCCTTATATCCAATCTAAACTTCCCCTGTTAAAGTTTTAACCCTTTACCCCTTGTCCTGTCACTACAGTCCCTAATGAGGAGTCCCTTCCCAGCATCCCTATAGCCCCCCCTTCAGATACTGGAAGGCTGCTATGAGGTCTCCATGAAGCTTTCTCTTCTCCAGGCTGAACATCCCCAACTTTCTCAGCCTGTCTTCATATGGGAGGTACCCAAGTTCCAGACACTCATCCCATGGGAACACAGAAATGTTTGTTCTTCAGCTTTGTTCTGAAATACTTCAGATATATTGCATAAATTATTATCTTCACATCATAGAATCATAGAACATTTGGGTTGGAAGGGACCTTAAAGATCATCTAGTTTCAACTTTCCTGCCATGGTCAGTGACACCTTACAACAGACCGGGTTGCTCAAAGCCCCATCCAGCCTGGACTAGAACACTGTCAGGGATGGGGCATCTGCAACTTCTCTACGCAACCTGTTCCAGTGCTTCATCACCCTCAATCTTTTTCCTAATATCTAATCTAAATCTCTAAATCTTAATGATCTAAATCATGAAGACAAATAGAAAGTTTTCAGACAATATGGATATTTATTGCTGAATTTTATGTTTTGTGGTTATTGTTTCTACAATAGCTACAATAGCTATTTCTTTGCTTGATGCAATATCGCATTTCCTCCAACACTTGAACAAAAGAGGGTCTTCTATAGCTTTAGCCAAGGGAATTTATTAACTTGGTTCTTAATGAGGATCTGGGCTCTGTTTGGAGTTCATTTGCTTACTGCATGAACAGCAAACTTTTACTTTCAGTGTGCTTCATGTATGTTTAACTACTTCATGTACTTTATTCAGTCAGCTTCAAAAATACAACCAGAGGTATTATAGAATCGTAGAATCAACTAAGTCGGAAAAGACCTTTCAGATTATCAAGTGCAATCTCATTACCGCAGGGTCATTAAACCATACCACTGAGGGCCTCATCTACACGGTTTTTGAACACTTCCAGGAACAGTGATTCCACCACTTCCCTGGGCCTTCCAATGACTGATTACACCCCCCCTTGAAGACATTTTTCCTAATATCCAGTCTCAACTTCTCTTGGCACAGCTTGAGGCCATCACCTCTTGTGCTTCACTTGCTACTTGGGAGAAGAGACCCACCCCCACCTCCTTTCAGGTGGTTGTAGAGAGCTATAAGGTCTTGAGCCTTCTCTTCTCCAGACCAAACACCCCCAGTTCCCCCAGTTGTTTATCATAAGACTTTTTCTCCAGATTCTTCACCAGCTTTGTTGCCCTTTCCTGGACACACTCCAGTACCTCAATGTCTCTCTTGTAGCAAGAGGGCCAGAACTGAACACAGTATTTGAGTTGTGGCCTCACCAGTGCCAAGTACAGGAGGATGATCACTGCTCTGGTCCTGCTGGCTCACTGTTTCTGACACAGAGTTTGTCTCATAATTACTGTGATGACAAAAGCATGAGAATATGTGAACAAAGCACAAAAAAAGCCACGATGCTTGTATCTCCTGTAATAGTATGTTGAAATGTAAAGGTCATGTTTCATGTTTCTTTTTTAGCATTTTCCTTTATAGTACATGATATCTTATTTGGCTCTTGTGTGCTGCTTTGGTGTGGTCATGATATACTTTTGAGTGTCATTCATAGTATACTGAAGTCTGAGTAAATGTGGTATCTGATTTATTGCTAGGCAAGTATAACTTTTCCTCTACTTCAAGTAAATGTAAAGAGAGATTTAAAACTGATCATCATTCTAACTGTTTCTAAGAAAAATTTCCTAATAAATTAAAATTTAAAGGAGCAGTCACGCAAGTTTTATCTGAATGCATTTGATTTTCTGCACTTTAATTCCAGTTATATTCTGCTTAGTGAAGATATATTTGAAAAACAACCTGTGTTCAAAGAACTTTTGGCATGGTAATTTATTCTCATTTAAAATCCAAATTACAGTTCATTAGGGATCCCATATTCTGGGGGGAATACCCATCATTGGTTTTGTTAATAATTCTCTATTGCTGTAATTCTATATGAGCACATGCATTGATTTACATGTAAAACAATCAGTATGATTAAACTAGATTTGGTCTAATGTCACAACCTCTAGAACTAAGATGTAAATAGAAAAAATCCTGTCTTAAATATGTGAAAAGATTAAAATCTTAGATGGCACTAGACTTGAACTGAAATTCTTCTACTCAAATTCTGGAGGACAAAACATAAGTAATCTTATTATTACTTAATAAACTTACTACTCTGAAAGTTCCTTATAGATAATGTAACACGTAATATATAAATTACTGCAAAGCATATTTTTAGCTACTGATTTTAATAATAATTTTGCTTAAGTGAGGTGAGCGTTTTAAAAAAAAATTATTACTGAGGACAGCTCTGATTGTCTGTTTTTAAGAATTTTTTGTAACTTGGAATTAAGCAGGTAAAAATCAGTATAATTTGTTTCATCTTAGGATGCTTTAGATGAGAAAGTCAGCCTGTTTCTTGTATAAATGACAGTCCTTTGGAGGTGGTGGCATTGTATCTATGTACTAATGAAAAAAAAAAAGACATTTAAAAAAATAGGGGGATCTGATTCTTGTGACACTTTTGCTACAAGAACAAGGATACAGAACTAAACATTTCACCATTTTCCTACTCCTTTGACACTTACTCACTCTTGCCCAGGGAGATTGTTTATTCATAATTCCTATTCTGATCTGTTGGTTTGCTTTTTTTCTTGATGACCATTTTAAAGCTTTCATTTTAGAGCTTTAAGTTAGAAGCTAGTCATCAGAGAATTAGGGGTGTTTGGTCATTACTGCTCTATAATAGTGTTTTTTTGTTTGGTTTTATGTCACACGAAGGTGAAATAAGCACTGTTTTACCCTAAAGTGTGTCTTAATATACCACCTGACTCGCAAGTAAAAGTATGGTGGTTATCATGAGATTTAGTAATTTAAAACCGCATGTTACTAATTTAAATAAGATTAGCCTTATGGGCAGCTCCCAAATTAATCTTATTAAAGCAGTAGTCTTGGAGTGGAATAGTAGTTTAAAAAATGTTGTGTGAATTTGTCAATAACATGTTTTTGAAAAATGCAGTTCTTGTGTAGCATTCTGTAGGGTGGCTGACCCCTTCAGATATGCTACAAGTATTTCTTTTGGCACAGGATTAAAGGGCAGGATAAATGAGCTATATTATAAGATGACTTAACTAATTTAGTCGGATATCTTTCTACAGGGCTCAAATGTACAAAAAGCATATTTTGAAGCAACGAGCTACTCACTGATCTGCAAGCTGACAACTGTACTAGTTCCTTCCTGTTCTCCAGCAACATTTTGACCTGAGTCCATAATTACCAGCATAGGTAGGAAATAGGTTGTAGCCACCCAAGATTAGAGGTAATATTTTAAATTGAAAAGAGGTAGCACTGTCCAGTGGCTGTGAAGTAAATTGAGGGTAATTATAATAAAAGAGTTTTTTAATTGTGAGGGTAATTTACCAGCAGAACTATAAACATAGTGAATCTTCTAAATCAAATGAGAAACATTTCTAAAACATTTAGTTTTTAGCTTTATTTTTATTTAGCTTTTATTTTTAGACTGAGGAATAAGCTGCATGAAATGTCTAGCTTCATGGAGGAGTTCTAAGCTTCAATTCCCAAGTCTCATTTATCCCATTTTTGCAATTGAAATTGTCTAATATTATAGTAACAGGTTATAGATTTGCCAAAAGGTCAATATTTTAACTTGCATATGACTTATTCACATATTCCTTTTGGGACCAAGATTACTATGAACATATTTAATGAAAAAATATATTCAGTAATACAATGTATTCAGATCTCTTTATATATAATAAAAAACTCTTTCTACATTGTCAATTTCTTTCAGGCAGAACCGAATGCAAAATCTAATGTTTCAGTATACCACAAGGATTTCCAAAGATCCTTTGATGTGATGTTCACCTGAATTCATGGTTAGAATTCAAATTGCCAATAGATTTAACCATAAATCTAACCTGCAAACCTTTGCAAGCAGTCTATTGCCACATGGTACAAGAATAACAATGAGTGTATATGCTGCAGTGAATTCTCAACCAAAAACCCTCAACTTTGGGGTTAACTTTATTAAAAAAGTTTAAACCAGGTAAAGTCTGCCTGCCTTCAGAGCATGAGACAAGGGAAAATTGTTCAGGTTTTTTTCAAAGGTGCAAATCTCTGAATTATTTACTTGGTTTTAATCCTTTTGAACCTGTTCTTTTCCCCCTGAATGATAATCATGTACCTGGTTCATACTGCTTCTGACATATGCACTCACACCTGTTTTAAAATACTAAATCCTTTAGCTGTGTTTCCTCTTATACATAAAGAGGTATAATTTGTGCAAATGCAACTTAATAAGCAGCCCAATTATAATTTACAAATTTAGAAATATACTAAATTTTATTTCTGTTTCAATTAAGTAGTTGCCTAATTATTCTATAAACAGAATTAGTTAACAGAGAGGGAACTGAAATTAAATTATTTACTAAAATGTTCAGCAAAGTGAAAGGCACTCTGCGGTCTCTTTTACTATTTCAATCAACATGTTCTTGTTTATGTCCTCATTCAGCAATTCACTGAGGACACTGCCCACCCTGACCATCCCTGCTGAACTCCTGGGGCTCCCAGCACCTGCCCATGGCCCAGGACCTCTTGTGAGCCCCCAGAGGCGATTAGCCCTATCCCAGCAAAGCTGCACCAGGGCTGATTTCCAACTCCCCATAGCTCTGTCCAGCCATGGGCCCTGCTGAGCTAGGCTTACAGCCATCTTGCCTCTTATGCCTTTAACCTTCCAGGTTGGCTCCTTTCCTCCATGCCTGGCTTCAAGGAGGTAAGTAGCATAATACATATAGAAAAATGTTGGTCTCATCCGTGCAAGGTGCACCTGCACCCTGTTACTTTTTGCTCAGTCATTACAAAAGAGTCACAGTCACTTTTTCCCCATGGACATCATCTCTCTCACCACAGTCTCATATTAACAAGGTGAGGGACTGTGCACATCTGCATCAGCTGTTAGTTTTTCAGTGCTGATTCAGCTAACAGAAACCTCAGAAACTACTAATATTCTATAGTTATAGAATCATAGGCTGTCTGTTGTCTTTGCATCTTTTATGTGCATGTTTGTAACAGTACTTTTCAAATTCTTCAGTTCCAAGAATTTATTTCTGTAACTGGGACACTTTTACTGTTCTTTAAACATGCAGTCTAAATGTTTTTCACATATGATTTGCAATAATGTCTTCCGGATATAGAAATACTAACCCTATAGGAAATGAAACAATGAAATGGAAAAGAGGGAGTTAGAGAAGAATGGACACAAAACCAAAGAATAGTCAGACTTCAAATAATAGTCTCAGCAGTTAAGTATAGCATGAGAATTGATGCACTACGTTATGTTTAAGTGGGCCTATTGAAGTAAATTGGATTATTCACCTCAGTAAAGCAAGCAGGATTGGTCCTTTTATGTATAAAATGCTGTAGTCTAATTTTGGAATAAAAATTCTATTTTACTGGCATAGATGAAGTAATAGGAAATGAATACTGTTGACCTTTTCTTGTTCTTTATTTTAAATGGAAGGACTACAAAATACATCAGCAGGTTTTAATTACAAAGAAATGAGACTATCTGTTAAAGAAGAGTCTCTAAAGTTGCCACAAAACTGTATTTCTAAAATTAATTAAAACTACATTAAATCTACACTTCTTAATATTACTGGTTATTGTGTAATAAGCATAAATAATATACGTAAAGATAGTTAGTTTGTTCAAGATATGTTTAAAAATGCATCTTTTATTAGAGCTGATGAACAGCACACTTGAATATATGTTTCATTGCTTTGACAGACGGAAGACTTTTATAGAAACAAAATTATCATAAGAAATTTAAGTAACCAGATCAAGGTCCTGATTCTTTGCCTTTGATTCAGATTAAAGGTAAACTTAAATATAGTAAAGAAGAATTTGTGCCCAGTATCGTATTATTTACGTTTCTTGCAGCTTTTCAAGACATTACGCACTTGCGATAAGAATTTTTCCAACTTGAACACTTTTCACCAAATTCAGGTTTCCAAGAAGCACTTTCTAAGCTTTTTTTCTGTCTCATTAAAATTTTTCCATGAGGATGTGTTGATCTATACTGTTCTGCATTGTATAAAATTCAAAGAATTGTGTCCTCCTTTTTTCTATGATATGAAAAGATACATATCGTAGTTGCTAATTCTAATCTTCTGCTGACTCCCCAGGCAAAACGTATGTTGATATTTTAACCATTGCTAACTATTGCTTTTTGTAACTTTGTGACTAAGGTGAGGGTCTGTCAGCCTAAAATATCTCAGAAAGCACAAGCTAATGCTTAAGATTTTGCATATTGGTTAAGGTTATGTAAAGCTTTCATATCTTTTATTAGACCAACTGCTGTCCTTTAAAAAAAGAAAAAAACAACAGACAAACTTTAGGCACACAGATTTTTCTTTTCATGTTTGAAATAAAAGCAACAGGCTTTGAAATTAAATGCAGGTTGAGAACAAGGTGCTCATAGTTAGAAATATACCAGTCAGACCATCTTTGTAAAATATTAACTATAGAGCAGAGAGCCTATTAATGTTGAAGAGGGGGAAATAAGAGGGAAGGGAGAAAGGAAGAAGAGACAGAAATAATGCTTTTTAGATACCTAATGTATTTATGTATGGGAAAGACAGGCATGTGAGCCTCAGAGAAGAACTACAGAGTAAAGAAATAGGTAATAGAGTTGAATATCAGTATTGCCATTGAGGTAATGGTTAAGATATTCAATTCCAGTCTTTGGGAGATGTTTGTGTCGACATCACTTGAGGATTTGGGTGGAGCGATAAAGTATATCATGATGCATTTTGTGAGAAATGGATGCTCTCTGGAAGATGACTACTTTATCAGTTATTGATTGCCAGTGTGAGGCCATTCTTTTGAACAGTCATCTTTTTAGTTTTACCTGCATAGGTAACCATGAGGATATTTTTTGTGCACAGAGTGGAGCATATTACATTCCTGGAAAATACAAATATAAATTCAGGAATGTTGAGGGTTCTGGTCTAAAAGTATTTATTGCAGCTGCATGGAGATGATGGTAAAGATTTAAATTATTTGGTTAAGCATGTGTCACTGTAACAACTGGTATAATTTGGACCATGGGAAATTTGCTACTGGGGATCTAGCTGGGTTTGAGTGGGGGTAGGGTGACACTTTTCAAAGACTGAGATGAGGAATTTCAAAAAGACTTTTTTAAAATTAAGATCTTTGATCCAGGATGCAGCTACTTTCAGCTACAGCACTGAAGCAAGACATTATGGGAACACCTGAAGTGAGTAATCACCAAGGATTTTCTCTTCATATAGAGGTAATTCTTTACATGGTGTTCTAGTGGCTCTTTCAACAATGTGATCTCTTTCATTAGAGGACTGCTCTTATTAAATAACAATCCTCCTGAGGTGACTGGAGTGAACATTCTGAGTAATATAAACCTCAGAGCAAATGCAGTGATACTGGATGGTGTGGTCATCTCAGAGCTTTTAGGGCATGCTTTGGAAAGTCAACTTTTATATAAAATAGACATATTAAATGGCTGATATTCTATGCACATGTTAATAAGTTATTATTTTGCAAATCAGCAAATTAATGCTAATGTAAGAATATTCCAAAGACAGTCTGAAAAAGTGATGATTACAAATTCCTGGCACCATTTGAAAAGAAATTCATGCTTTCAGTCAGGATGATGAAGTTGTTGTCTATATTTCTGAAGAATGGCATGGACTTGGTTAGTGTTATTAAGAAATTCCTCTTGAGAGTATTTTTTTAAATAATGCCATATTAGGGAGCCATTCTAACATCCATAGGTATTCCCATAGATATTCCTGTAGTTTGTGGGAAGTGATGGTTAAAGAAATCAGTTGTGAGTGAAAATGGAGTGCATAACGTTGGCAGCATCTTTAAAGAAGTACTCTGAACACTGGTCTTGGTTTTCTAAACTACTCAAAGCAGGTTGGGAGTCATCATTGTACTATTAATATGCAAGCTAGTAGCTTCAGGGGCAGCCAGCAAAGGACTGCTGTGTTGCAACTCCTTTCCTGTAGTCTGTTCCACTGTTCTGCTGCTGGACATATTTTGTCTTTCTCAATTTCCTGTCACACTCAATTGCCAACAAAATTAATTTATGTCAGATTAAAGTTTATGAGATATTTTCAGCCGTCCTAAACTTAATTAATGAATTCAAGGATATAATTGTGACAACATGACACATCCACTCAAATTAAAAGCCAATTGTTAATTATTTTTAAATGTCATGCTACCAAAATACTACTTAAAGTAACTCTTAAAGTAGCATGTGCAAAAAAGTACTTATGAAAATATTTTGGTACATGCACATGTTCACAAATGTAGTATGTGGAATAATTTCTGGAGTTTATTGCTCTGTTCCATGCTTTCATAGATCAAAGAATCATAGAATCATAGAATGGTTTGGGTTGGAAAGTTCCAACCCCCAAGATATCATAAGGAATTTATCTGTGTGGTAATGCTTACTCGAAAATATAAATGCTAAATTTTAGCTGTTTGAAAGGAACAATCTTAAAAATAAATAAATAAATCCAAGTCACCTAAGACCAAATGTCAAGGATACAGTGCAAGATTAATATTTCTGATTTGTCTTAGGTCCTGTTTGATTTTCAATAATTGAGTAGATCTCAGTGTGTTGAGACTTACTCAATACACTGAGATAAGATCAGATCTTGGTTGTATTCAGGCTCTAACTGCTTAGCATTGCATAATATACTATTGCATAACATACTATTGCATATATCTTTTCATAACTTTCCCTGAACACTGTTGGGAGACATTCGTACCTACTTTTCTTTGTGATAATTCTGCTATTGGATAACAGAAAGGTATTGTTTCAGAGAAAAAGCAAAACCAACCCAGAAATCTTCTTCATAACATGTATTGTTGTCCTGGGTTCAGCAGTAGCAGTCATTTTTCCCCTTCTTGGTGGCTGGTGCAGTGCAGTGTTTTGACTTTCGGCTCGGGAACAGAGCTGATAGCGATGTTTTGGTTTGGCCAAGGACTTTGTGAGGCTCATGCTCTGCCAGGGAGGAGGGGAAGCCAGGAGGAAGCAGAGACAGGACACCTGACCCAAACTGACCGAAGAGGTATTCCATACCACAGCACGTCATGCCCAGGATGTAACTGGGAGTTAGCCGGAAGGGCTGGGAGACTGCAGGTTTGGAGGAGGTATGGGTCGGTGCTTGGTCAGGCTGGGGGGTGAGTTATTGGTTGGCTGGTGGTGAGGTGTTGTATTCTCTTCCCTTGTTATTTCCTTTATCATTATTATTATTGGTGGTAGCAGTAGTGATCTGTGTTATACCTTAGTTACTAAACTGTTCTTATCTCAACCCGTGGGAGTTGCATTCTTTTCGATTCTCCTTTCTGTCCCTCCGGGAGTAGGGGGAGGGCAAGAAGGGGGGGAGTGAGTGAACAAGTTACCTGACTGGGTTTAAACCACGACAATTATTAATTTCAGCATATTTCAAGCAGCCAGTAGTGCATACTAATGTCAACTCAGACCCTAGCTTTCATATGAGGAATACAAACATAAATCTTGTGGACTGTATAATGCTTCAGATTTTCCTTAAATGTGAGGAAATAGTCGTGTTTCCCACTAGGTAAACACTACTGGTTTTGTTGTCTATTTTGTAGAATGTTTATCCTGCATTCATATCTTAATAGCATTTGCTATTCTTCAAACATTTACGCTCACTTACAATGGATCAGACAAAATGTAGTCATTTTCTCAGACAAATGCCCATGGAACGAACACTTTTCCAAATTTCCATATTTTTTACACATAGAATGTTATCACAGACTATTTTAGTAACTATAGATAGATTTTTGTGGGGTCAAAATTGCTTGTAGCAAGCTTAAAAAGTTTTTGACCTTCAAATTAAAACAAGATATCTATGGGATATAGTGTATGGTATATAGTGATAGGACAAGGGGCAATCGGTTTAAACTGAAACACAGAAAGTTCAGGTTGGACATAAGGAAGAAGCTCTTTACCGGGGGTGGGTGGAGAGGCACTGGATCAGGTTGCCTAGGGAAGTGGTAAAGACTCCATCCATGGCAGTGCTCAAGGCCAGGCTGGACAGAGCCTTGCATGACATGGTCTAGTGTAAGGTGCCCCTGCCCATGGCAGGGAGGTTGGAACCAGATGATCTTAAGGTCCTTCCCAACCCTAACTATTCTATGATTCTATGGCAAGAAGTCTAATGCTTTATATGTTGAGCTGTATTTCACAGTTCCTAAGAGTTTGCATAAATGAGATACTTCTTTGAGGGCAAACACAGAGGAAAAAAGAACTTGGGTTATACTATTTCTTGCAGAGAGGGGCCTTTGCACACATTGCTGATTTTTAATGTGCTCTATCTTTTATATGTAAACTAAGGGCAATTAGGGAAATGCCCATGATAGAAATGATTAAGAATCCTTCAAAAGCAAAAAAAGAAAAGACTTACCAAAACTCAGTTTTGCCACTCTCATGGAAGCTTCAATTTAGGTAATAGCAGTAGTAGTTCAGGAAAAGGGTTCATCTGAATGAGAAATCAAAACTCAAATCAGTGACCGTGAAATAAAGCCTGGCTTCCAATTATTCATCAGTTGCTTTAGAAAGTGATTTTATAACATAGGCCATGGTGGAAGGGCGGGGGGGGGGGGGGGAATTAATAACAAACTACAAGATAAATCTTTAATTATCATCATCGTGGAATCATTGTAGAATTCTGCATTGGAAGAGGCCTCAAGGATCATCTGGTCCAACCTTTCTTAGCAAAAAGCACAGTCTAGACAAGACATCCCAGCAACCTGTCCAGCCAAATCTTAGAAGTGTCCAATGTTGGGGAGTTCACCATTTCCCTGGGGAGATTATTCCAATGGCTGGTTGTTATTGTGAAAATTTTCCTAGGGTCCCACCAGAAGATCTCCCTAGCAGTAACTTGTGCCCATTAACCCTCATCTTGTCCATGTGTCTCCTTGTAAAAAAGGAGTCTCCATCTTTGTAGCCACCATTTAAAAACAGAAACATGGTGATAAAATCTTCCCTAAGCCTTTTTTATTTCTCATGGCTTATCAAATGCAGTTGTCTCAGCCTTTCCTCATATGGCAAGCTTCCCAGCCCCTTGATCATCTCTGTGGCCCTTTGGGGCCATTAGGAATTACCGAGATAAAAAGATAGATTTACTGAATGAAAATGAATGAGGTCTGCTACATAGCAGTTTGAATAAAGAAAAAATGTAACTGAGTTAATGATTTGAAAAAAGAATTAATTTGCTTATTCTAGTGATAGTTCTTTCTATTTTCTTATTCCATAAAGCTGGTAGATTTTAAATGTCATTTCTACTTCAGCTGTGGAAGTATAATGTCATTTTAGATGTAGTCTTGGAAACTGTAAGCCTGATAAAATATCTATTTGAACTCAGATGATTGAAATATCAATTTTTTTTCATTGTGAGCTAGATCATGAGGAAAACTTTAACGCATTATAATATTTATTAAGTCCTGAGAAAAAATTATTTTTATCAAAAGGAGTACTCTGAACTTTCAGAGAAAACTATATGCATTCATACACAAGCATAACACATCAGATGTAAAGGAAGCAATCTGTAAGCTTCAATGGTAGATAAGATATCTTTGGGAATAAAGGATCCATTTTCCTTAAAACTGATGATTCTAAACCTAAATCTTTGTCGTGATAATTGCCTATAGGAAATAAGAATTTTGAAGTATGTCTTTAATATGCTTCAATCATATTTGAAACACACTGTCACTGTACACACCTTACTCATTTTAAAATAATTATTCACTTAGCTCTTCCATGATTTAAATGGGATTATTTTGGAAAACTTCATCCATGCTCCTCAGAAATGTATGTGTGATGTTCTCATGCTGCTGTGTTGCAAAGTGGAACAGGCCCAGCCGCAGCTTTGTTCATGCTAATTGCCCATAACGCAACAGGAAATTTTTCAACCGAAGTCTGTAAGCAGCCTTATCCGTAGTCATGCACATATGTATACATACTTTAGTATTATTTGGTCTTTGCAATAGCTCTGATTAACAATGTTCAAGGAAAATCGATACAAATAGTAGTTAGCTTACAGAAGGACTATTAGGATGCTAAAAGACTGGCAAGTTAGCTTATGAAAAGATGTATTGACTTAATTCACAAAATGCAGTGTGCAAAATGATGTCATTGGTTTCTATGGTACCATCAAGAGAACAAACACTGGGTAAGGAAAAGTAACTCATGTATTACCAAAAACCGGGTTTTGAACGCTTTCCAAATTGATATTTTTATTTACTGTCTTTTTGAGCATCTGTAGGTGTGGTGTTGATAAGTGCAGTTCTAAGCAGAATTTTTTTTTTTTTTTTTTTTTTTGTAATGCAAGAAATGGAGCTTAATTTTGGCTTTCATGATAATACTAATTTTAAGCAGCTGCCAACAGTATTTCTGAAATAATGCAGAGCAATCTGGCATAATTTGAGGGAACATTGTGCCTTTCATGACTATATAGTTTATAATAGCATTGAACTATTGCTCTCATTTTCTATCATATCGTCATCTTTAGGGTTACAGTCCATTCTTTCAAAAGGTATTCATACAACAAACACAAGGACAAATACCTCAAATTACAGTAGACCAGTAGAAAGAAAAATGTGCCTAATTATTCACTGAGAGTCTTTTTACAAGAAAGTATGGTGTATGTAACCCAATGCTCTGTAAAACTGTTGGTTCACAACTTTCATTTCCACTTCAATGACTGCTGGACATGTAATACAAAAGTGGTTTTCTGAATCTCAAGTAAATAGTGCTTTTGGTTTTTTTGGGGGGTCTTTTTTGTTTGTTTGTTTGTGGCGTTTTTGTTGTGGTTTTTTTCTGTGTTTTTTTTTTTTTTTGTTTGGGGTTTTGGTTTTGGTTTTGTTTTCATTCTAATAAAGACTAATAAAAATCTGGTCCCATTCTTATTCTGCTGCTAGTCATAAAAATACAGAAGTGGAAAATTCAGATTCTGGCCCAAAATAGCTTTACCTCAAAATAAATAAGGCAGGGATAATGCAACGATCTTGAACTCATAAAAGAAGTATCATTACTTACATGAGTTAGCAATAAAGAGACCAGCTAAGAGAGGGAGAGACAGTAAGAGGGAAAAGTCCACCAATATCCAGAGGGGGGTTGAATAATTAGCCATTAGCACATGACAGAAATCTGTGTTAAAGAGAAATTCTGATGAATGAATGTCCACTCATACTTGAAGAATTCTTTGTTCTGCTGAAAGCCATTTCTGGCTTCTTGCTGACTGCATTTCTCTTCTCAGACTTCACACCAGTATATGAAAAGGCATGTTCCGGACCTTAGGCCTTCCCTAAATTATGTAGGAGGCATCATGTCTGAATATGTCTATTATTGATGCTGGACACTCAAGAGATGACATCACATTCAGAACCCTAGCTAAGAGGGTAAAAGTTCAAGATGGCCTATTAATAAGTGCAGAAAGCAAAATTAAAACAGGAAAATAGGAACAACTTAATCACAAACTGATTAAGAAGCTAAGCAACTAAGTTACTACAGCTTGAAGGCTTATCATTTGTATCAAGAACTAGTATTGCTGTATCAGAAGGTAGTCATTTGGAAAGTATGTTTATGGATGTCCCAGCAATTTTGATTAGAATAATTTTAATAACACTAAGTAATTCATAAGGACAAAACATTAAGATGAGTCCACTGAATTGCAATGAAATCAGTCAGTATGTGCACTCCCTAGTGCCAGATGTGCATCTAATCAACACTGTTTTCATTCATTGAGCTCAAATTATTGTTTCCATTCAATGTTTTCTCTTTGCTATGGCACATTTCAGAAAATTAAAGGACTGGAAGATATGTAAACAAATGCATCTATTTTAAACACAGAATTAAAAAGAATCAACCCATTAGAATGAGGTGATATGCTTATTGAATTTGTCCATCTATTTTATCATTCTTCCTACAGGTGAACTAAAAATGATACATGGCCACTTCAGAGGCTCGTGGAAGGTTGAGTGCTAGAGGTAAAACAGAAGTAAAGGTAGAGCTAGAGGAAAACACAGGTAAGTCAGAGAAGGCTAAGTGGTATAGGAAAAGACACAATATGAAGGATGAAGCATCCAAAGCTGGGATTTAAAAACCACCAATAGAAGAAGAGCAGCTGAGTGTAAGTTAAAAAAATTAACTGGATAAATAGAAAAGCAAATATTTAATGCCAAGTGGCTCTGATCAGAGATGGTGTTGGTGAATAGAAAAGTAAAACCATGATGCATACACAAAACAAGTTCATGTTTTCATTTTATACTGAAGGTTCATTTGCTTAATTCTTTCACATCCTTAGAAGTCTGCTTCTATAAGTTGGAAATAAAATGTCCTCTGAGAACAGATAAAGAAAAGAAGCAGCTGATGCTGTATATGCTGTGACCAGTTTCAAAAGAAGTTCATTAATAGGGAGATTAAAAGAAAAGCATTCTTGTTGTCAAATGCTAAGATGAACTGCTTATATGAAGCTCCTCAATTTAAACAGCAGAACCTTTACAGGTGCTTAAAATTACCAGCTAAAGCAAAGCAGACTTGGAAAATAAAGAACTGCTTGAGAAATATATTTCTACAAAAAATAAATATACTTTACAAATATGCATGAAAGGTACCAAGCTTTTTAGGAAATTGTGCCTGGATTCTTGTCTAAAACTACAGATTTGAAGACAAAAGTGACACAGTTATATTGTTATGTTACTCCAGAATGAGATACTGTATTAATGTAAAAAACTACTTACACCTAAAGAAATATTATTGTACTTTTTTCTCCAGGTCACTCTATTGCATATTAAAGCTCTCTTTCAAATATGGAGTCAACTTTGGGATTTCTCTAATACCAGAAATGAAAATTTCCCCTTTAATTAGTTTTTGTAACAAACTGTCAATAACATGATGAAAGACCTGTCACAGTCTTATTCTGACAATCATCCAGATGTGGCATCATTAGTCATCTTAGGAATTGTACAACAGTAATAAACAGTGAGTGATCTTGTCTCACTGCTAATGATGCTGTTGAAGGGCTGGCCTACCCAGTGAGATAAAGAGTAAAAGATAGGATCTTGTGTTAATGTCTGGGAGTATGAGGAGTCTGGAGGCCGAAGTTGGCTGTGAGAGACTGTTGGCAATGGCTATGAGTGCCTTTGCACCCATGATTACTGTAAGATTTTCTTACAAACTTTAGAAGTCCCTTTTCCTTTGCTTCAAAAGGGCTTGAGAGGGCAGAACAGTCACGGCATAACATCGGGACAAAGGAAGAAACTCTGAGTAGTTACTGGGTTTTATGCCTGACTGTTCCTCATCACAAAAGCTCTTCTTAAGAATCAGCTCTGCTTTGTACCATTAGAGTGTTATTAAATCCAAATGTATTTTCTTCAGGTTAACCTAGCAATACAGCAAGAATGCCATGTGTAAACTCTGTCTTCAGATCTTCAGCGGACTGCTGACAGTCCTAACCTCACACAGTCATTTACATATTAGTTTGCCAAAACTTCCAGTGGGAATTCAACTCACTTATGTGTGTAAATCCATGGAACAGAAGATTTTGCCCTTTGTGAACTCTTGGGATTGTTATTTGCCTTATTGAGAACTGGTGGTCTTTCCCTTTATTCTTTCCTAATATTCTGTAGCTCAAAAGATAATTTTATGTCTATACCTTCATTTCTCTAGGGATTTCTTCAGTGTCTGTTTCTTGGCAAGCTCTCTGAAGGCAGGAAGCACCTTTAGCCATTAATTCATCTGGACATTAGAGAAGCTTTTGCGTAGGAGGGGGTGTTTGGCTTTGCAGTACCACCAACACAGCAAGATCTGTTAAAAAACAGAGAATTATGGAAAATACTGCAGCAACTAATATCCAGAAAAACACACTCAAATTAAATATATGTCAAGAAACCCACTAACACAAACAACTTACTATTATGACTTCTGTCAGGGGCATAAATTGGGCCAACATACAGTTTGAACTAAAAACAAGCACTCAAATTATAAATGTTATATAATGGAAATGTAATTTATGATAGGATAACATATAAAAACAGCACAGGGAAATATTTTTGTTATGCCATAATAGGTACTGAGAATTCAGATGCAACATTTACTGAGGAAATGTTTGAAAATATGCAATTCATAGGAAAAACACTGTTGAAGTTCTTTATATTTACGATAGTAACTGAAATATAAATACAGCATTGCCCACACAGCGTCTGGCATAGCATAATGCATTTACTGTATACTGTGGAACAGCCTGTAATATTTTGTTGGCTTGTTTACCTATAAATCCAGTGACAGCGTTTATTCTGAAGAAAAATCTTCTTCAGGGGAAGTCACAGACTGTATAGATTTCACCCATCAGGTGTCTGACATTCAAAAAGAACTGCAGCTGTAGCCAGAAAACATTTATTTGCCTTGTAAATCCTTTTTGTTAAAAAATATGGGATAGGATGTATAATGCTAGTTTATTGCCTAATGTTTTGCTTTCCAGTAATGTCACAGGATCTGAACTGATTAGCCTTTAGGCTGATCTTTCTTGGGGAAAAACAAACTGGGCTGTTCAATGGGCTGTGGAAAGAAGGTTTCAGACATGAAGGAAAACAAATTCTCTGTCATTGATTACTAAAACTGACTGGTTTCTTAACATTCTGGAAAACAGACCATGGAAATTGCCTTCTTACTTGGATGATTAGTACATTGATAGTAGCAGATCATGTTTGTTCTTCTAAAAACCATGTAGGAAAGTGGAGGACTATTGAGCCCTCTGAAACGTCAGCCCCTTCTATACCTCGCTTTCTGGGGAAAGAAAGAGAGGAAGTTTGGGACTGGATACATAACTGTTGCGATAAGAAGGAAAATACGGCGGGAAAGGATACTGGGGGGTTAGCAGACTTCTTTCTTAAAAAACAAAAATGTTTCATCTAGAAGGTAGAAACCAGATCTTTGAGTACTTGGAGATACTGCTTCAGTGAACCGAAACTTCAGTTCATACAAAGTGTATAAAAATGTCTTCTTCAGTGTTGCAGGGATATTGACAGCAAAAGAATTCTCATAATGCAATAGAGAAAAGCATTCAGTGCATCAGATTAAGAGTTCATTACAAATCAACATAGTTTGCTGGCCTTTTTAAAATATATGTTTTCCCTAGGAGAATTGTATTTTTTTGGGGTGTTATTTTGGATTATGCTGAGTTTCTTAAGATATTTTTAAGTAATTTATTTTCAGGGAAAAGTATGGCATAGTATATAATTCTTCTTCTATTTATAAATAAAAGTGGTTTTCTACATGGATTTAACATAAAAGTTAGCATAGATGTAAGCAGAGACTCCTTCAATTATTCCACAAAGGAAGATTTCAAAATCATGCACATAGCACAACTCCACTGTAAATCAGATTGAAAAGAACTTGTCTTCCTTTCTGTATCTTTCTACATCTATTTACTTCTGTTTCTGTTGTAGTATAGGAGATCCAGAAATGAGTTTTTGTCAAACTTCCACCAATCAAGATATGTACTTTTCAAAATCTCAACCTCTGTGAATACTGAATAGCACTAGTTAATTGGAATAGTCTGTTAATAAGAAATTGCAAGTATTTTCAGGGAAAAAGGCATCAGAATACAGCCACAGGCACCTTTTTCTTTCTCCCTTGGTGAGGGAAAATCTTTGGGATCACTCTACCTTAAGAATGAAGTCTAAAACAGAGCAAATAAATCAACACATGTAAAAGAGATGTTTAAATTGCCCTATTGTTTCACAGAGAACTTTATTTTGTAATCAGGTTTTTTTTCTTGAAGCCTAACATTACTGAAGAAGAACATTTCACTTATGGCTTAGCCTTTTAGTTCTTAAAACTTGCTAGTATTTTTAGTGTTGAGATTAGTATCTTGCATATTGTTATCCTAGAGTGTTATGTGGGAAGGTAAGAATACTCTGTGCAGTAATGATGGTGATTTGCTAAGCTGATCAGATACAATGCATTCTACTGTAAGAATACTTAGCTAGGAAGGATAGTTAGGAAGTGTGGTTAGCTAGTAAGTATAGGCATACTAGGGAGTATGAATTTTCAAACTTCTTTTGAGTTTCTTTGTGATTATCAACTTCAGTTTTCTAGCAGAAGGGGGGACATGCAAGTATAAAATGCCAGTAGCATTTCTTCAAAACACAGCATTTTCTTTATTGAAAATAAGAATATAGGGCTTCTGTCAGATTGGTTACCTGTAGCCTGTTAAAAAGTATTGCTTATCATGTATATATATCTTCTAAATACTTTTCTTTTTATATCTGGATTGTTCAAGAGAAGTGGAGTCCTTGAATATTATTGAACTGCTCTAGTAGGAGCTTTCTGCTTCTCCAAGTCTGACAGATAGACTACATTTTCTAGAGTAAAATTCTGCTTCCTTATATCCATTACTGTGGTTTCCTGTGACAAAAACTTTTCAATTTTTGTGTAAATTATCAAATTTTAAATATATGTACAGGATACAGTGTATAAAAAATTAAATAGTTATGTTTCCAAATGAGTGTTTGACAGTGAATACTTATGTCCTCTTTAAAAGAACTAAGATTATCATTCTAGCTGTCAGAAATTCTGGTTCACAGCAAATGCATAGAAGTTTTTTATATCAAACAAACAAAAAGTAGCAATAATTGTAGGGAGATGATAGAATTTCAAACCTGAAGCTTTTTCCACAGAACTGATGAATGATGGAAATAGGAAATTAAATTTCCAGGTGAATTTAGACTTCAAAGAAATGCTAGAGTTCAGTAACATAACATCAGGCACTCCTCCTTATTCTGACTCCTTGCTGAAAGCTGTTGTCTTTGGTAGGGGTTCCCTGAGTGTTTGCATGTATATGTAAGTTTTAGGGAGTTTGTGCTGTTTTTTGAAGGCTTTTAAGAAGTCTGCAGTGAGTCAGGATAGGCAAAACAGTTATATCTCATATTAAAGCCCTGATAGGACCAGACAACAAAAGTAGGAAACAATCTGTGCGGTGACAGTGAAAAATTACTGAAGTATGTAGCCATAATAATTGTAAATGAAACCCACTTCCATGCTCAGATCTAGTGTAAATGGTTGAAATATTTTAAACATGATGATTTACATATGTCTAAACAAAGTCTGAATTTAGCACCACTGAAATGGCAGTATCTTCCAGGTACTGCAGTATAAGTCATGCACAGTTACATATGAAACAACATAATTTTGCTTTTTTTTTATTTACTGCCACACTTTTAGCAAAAACTTTGCTTTGAAATTACCTCTAAAAGTATGTGATTTTTTAAGCTCTTGGATTTTGGAAAGACTTTGCATTTAAACAGAAAAGGCTTAGATATTTATTGGTGTGACATGACTGATATGCAGGCTCATGTTTGTTTTTTTCTGCACTGGAACAACAATTTAATTCTTAAAGCATTTTTGGTACACCTGTAGAGTACTCTGAATGTAGTTATTTTCAAGTTCGTTTTTATTGGTATATCTAAGGAGGAACTCTGCCTTTCTCACCTTCTTGGGTAAAATGTTAGAGCCTATGGGAGTTTGCCATACCTACAAAGCATCTTAGGTATGCTGTTCTGCTGCATCTTTGAGCAAGTCTGAACTTTGAGGATGATGAGATTAACTAGAAACAGAGCTGTTGAAAAAGTCCTTGGCAATTTTAGAAATACTAGGTCTGGATTACAGAATGCTCGTCTACAAATCCATCACTTTCTTTTAAAATGCCTTGTATAAAGCTATCTTTCCTTGCAAGACAGGTTCTTCTTAATTTTACTTGTGCATTCATTGCATACAAAGCTAGATTTTTTTTAAAAATGAAAACTTCTCTGCATCTTTTTATTTCTGATAGAAAAAGATCACGACATTCAATGTTATAGAAAAATGTTGAATGCTATATAATAAATTCATATTGTAACTGACTGTGACTCCCATATTGAGGGTCAATCGATATTGTACAGTAAAACATTGACTTCTACATCTCCTTGCTATTTTTTTTTCTTCATAAAGTGACTTCCTTATCTGTGAGAAGATAAATGTGACCACTGAAATTTTTCAATTAAAAAAAATAATAAAATAAATATAAAAAATTATTAGAAAACTGTTTAAAAATAAAGACAATCCCTGTTCTCACTGGAAATATGAGGAATTCAAGGGAAAAAATGTGGTTTTGTGACAGCACTAGCAACAGAATGTGAATCTGAGAATATATGATTACTCATCAAATAGGAAATGCAGAGAACATTCTTGTATATGGCAGAGAGATTTTGTAGTAATATACCTAGCCTTGCTGTGATATCACCCAAAAAATTGAATTATATCTTATTGAAGGATTTTATGTAGATTTAGTGAAAAATACGTACACCCAGAAGTCAAAAGGTTGTGTCCTTTCTCCGCTTATAGTTACTTTCCTAGATGCAAGAAAAGGCATTGAAGATAGATTGAGTTGGAAGATTTGCTTAACAAAGGGAAATCTGAATCACACATCTATTCTTATTCTATTTTTCCAACTGCTATTATTTATTCCAAAACAAGTTTATCTTCCAGTGAAGCAAAATTGGCTAGGGTATAATAGTAAATTTATATCATTCATGAAGTTTCTCCATGGCTTTTATATGTAATTTGATATGAAGTAGAAAATCTTAGAAGGCATATCTGATACACTGCTGGGAATGACAAACATGGACTTGTAGGAAGAGTCTGATGCCAAAAACAATGTAAGGCCTTTTGTAGCATTCACATCCAAACATCATGTTGGAAAAGAAATAAGAACAACCCTTTCAATAATTAAGTAGGTCTAGATGGCATTTTATGGACCTTTCCTTTTGATGTACACTTCAGGAGTTGTCCAGTGTTCTTCATCTGTTAAGTTTTTCTATGACATTCAGTGTGTTTCTCTTTTTTCTTTTCTATTATTTTTTAATTTTTTCCCCTGCCCCTTCTTTTTTCCTGATCTTTGAAAAGATGTTACTCCTTGACTTCACATAGTGTTCTTAATTCCTAGTAAAGTAGGTTTTCTGCCTCTGCTATCTAGGAATATTTGATTGTGTTGTTTTTTTTTGTCTAATAGATTATATTAAAGTGTATTTCTCTTACCCAGTTAAAGTTACTTAATTGAAGATGCTTTGTTCACTCTTCCTATAATAATATATTTGGGATTGTATTTAACTCTTTTATAAGATGCCATCATCATGGAATGTCAGGACACCCGTTCAGTACCGAAAAAAGAAATCTATGAACTGAATAACATTTCAAAGTAAGACTTAAGCAAGACTTACATGATTTTTAACTATTTATTATGGTCCATAGAATTTCTAGGTGAATTTCATCCTTGCACACACACTGCAAATCTAGTGTTGATTTTTGTCTGCAAGAAGCATTTTGAGACCTTAGATTCCTCATGTAGTACAGTAAGGCACAGATGGATGCATAATCGAACGCTCTCATTCCTGAAATACAAAAGAAGATTTAAAATCATGGGTTCAGATCGTTACCACAGCGTATCCAAAGTGACTCTAATCGCTATCTGACTCAGTACGACTGCATCAGGATATAAAAATCAGAAGGGCACATCATCTTTGCCGCAGGGTTTTTTTCTTGGTATTTATGGAATTTTACTAGTATGATGTTGTTTGTGCTCTGGCTTATATTTCTATATGAATTCTTTGTGGTGTATGCACCTTGAATGCAATTGCTTCAGTCTGCTTTTCTGGAGCACTGCTTCTTTTTCCCTTGTATGTTTATATCAATCCAGGTGTTGAATACCCACAGGCAAGGAACCAAACTTCCTACACAATTATAACACAGTATTATACAGATTAATTCTTTCACAAGTACTGTGAGTTTTCTATGTATGGTAAGGTTTTCAAAAAGCTGGAAAACACTGTTTCTGTTTTTTGAGGAGTTAGGTGGAAGAAGGATACTTATTTTCAAAGGTAATAAAGATCATACATTGTTATGGCATCAAATTTATGAGTAGGAATTGAATATAGTTGATAGCAGGATTTTGCCAGCCTTTACCGAAGTGCCTTATCTTTACATGTACTTTTGTAGCAAAAGTCTAAGGCAGCTTATACTTTGGCATAGCACCCGACCTCTCTGGTTTCATCAGCTTGAGAAATCTGGTCCTTGGACAGGCGTAATAATACAAAATTAAATAAAGTGAATACATGAGTACAGTCTAATAGCCTGTATTTTTGTGCCCTACTGTATGAGGCAGGAGGTTTTCTTTTTATGCTATAGTCCCTGCCTACTACTTATCAGTGCTTATACTCTAAAGAAGCAGCACAGCCATTTCCATTTCAGTACTGCTCCAACAACCTGCCGAGTCAGAGCACATTGCAAGTATTTCCCACTGCATTGTGACTGTTTGGATTTCAGTGCCTTCTCTGAACACCCACTTCAATCTTAACGTCACCAGCAAGGTCAACTTTCATTTTCTAACTCACATTCCTGTGGTTCATAGACTTTTGGAGAGGCTCAACATGCCTACAAATTCTTACAGCTGCTTTTGCCTCAGATCCTCTGAGACATAAAAGCAAAACTGAAAATTCAGCCTCTGGAGGTCTATGCTCAAGCAACAGAAGAAGCCTTTGGCTGGGGTGATTATTCTAAAGAACCCTAATGCCTGTGGGAATATCAGCTCCAGGAATCTTGGCAAAAAAACGTTTTCCTCATTGCCTTCTCCAGTGGTAATTAAGACTCCCTAGAACTATGCATCTCTCTTTGAGTCTTGCTCAGCTGTTCAAGCTCAGTTTGAAATCCTCTCTGGTACTACTATACCTTGCTAAGTTTTAGACAATGTTCTGCAAAATCAGAGCCTTCCACCTTTCCATCAGCACTAGCTCATCAAGCAGCAGCTTTGGCTGCCTTATCATCATTTCACTTAGCACCATATTAAGCTAGTCTTCAAGGTCACTATCAGGTCATCCCTTCCTGAAGCCTGTGAGAGATCACAGATGCTTAGGTCTAGGTATTTCACCACGGAGTTCCACAGGCATGTGTGTGATCCAGTCAGGGATACTATTGATTGAGGTTCTCCCTTGATTCCTTTCATTGTCCATCTGTACCAGTTTTCTTGTACTCAGTGAGGAGATAATGGTGATGGTGAATAATCTCTCTTGCTTAAAAATGCTCATTTTTTTAATCTTCTTGTTGTAGTTTAAGTGCTAAACCCAGGACACTTGTTTGTGCTGCCTCCAGCCTTCCTTCTCCTGATACGTTTTAGAACTTAAAACATATGTCAAATGGAAATGTCAAAGCTTTTCAAGTGGCAATTTCCTCCTGCCTAAATAGGAAGAGAGACAACATGCTGAATTTGTGCAAAGTTAATGTCTGCATTTGTGAATTCTGACGCACACATCTTTCCAGAAGTGCAAGAAAAAAACACTAAAGGTTACACATTTTCATGAAAACACTAAAATGTCACACCCTGCTTATATTATCCAGGACTTACTTTGCTGTGCTGAAGGCCTCTTTCTGGGATGCTGAACCAAGAGTCCTTTACCAAATAAGCCAGATTTTTGGAGAGGCATATTCATGGTCTCTACTGAGGTCACCATCTGCTATGTTTTACTCTGTAGTTAATTAAAGTAAAACAGTGTTTTGCAACCTGATCTATTCTGCCCAGTTACCACAAGGCTGGCTTGGACACAAGAAGTATAAGCACATAATATTTACATATATTACATGAAAAAAAAGTTTAACTAGTGAACAAATGTGAATAGTTTCTTGTAGGAAGCAGTGGTATATTTCAGCATTAAACTGTGCAGTAGTACTGTTGATTGTACTCCTGAAGCAATATCTACTCTTTAAAAATTCATGAAATTGACTCCTGAATGCCTAATATAAAGTCATATTTTACTTCATCACCATGGTAGCCTGAAAACTATTTTCTTTATGCTAGGCTTACAATTATTATTTGAGTGGTGCAAAGCTTTCCATGAAACATTTATTCATCTTTTTGCAGGAGGGCAGGTTAAGATCTGAATTTCTTTCTTTTGACTGTCATTCTTTTGAAGTTTCCAATATGCTTGTATAGTTTTTGCTTTCAACCTTATTCATCCCTTTTTATTTAATGTTTCATTTTCTAGTACCTTTTAAGCAATTATGGAAGCCATAAATGTGTACAGGTTTTATAAATAAAAAATTAAAAAATATAAATTCTTATTGTTTATTTCCAGTTTAAAAACAGCAGATGAACATATGACTAAAACAAACTTGAAAAAAATCTTAAAATAAGCATATTCCAAGCATATTGGAATTACAAAATTCAGTTTCATGGATAGTGTGACTGCAATTATGGACACATAGTTTTTTGATATATTCAGGGAAAGTGGGTAACAGCTTTGCATTTTAATGTATGGAGCTGCAAAATAAATCTGGGAGAGTCCTGGAAAATAAAAATGTGTCTGTTTTATACATGCAGAAAAGATTAGTAACAGTAATAACATGGAGGGTGTGCTTTTGTGAGGTTTGACATCTTGGCATCATCTCAGAAATTTAAAGTAATTTAATCATAAACTTAAAATTCCATTTTTTTTTTTCACTGGAGAAGGAAAAATTCTTAACTGAGTAAATGGTCTTCTATTACTAAAACAACAGATTGTAAAACTGTATTTGAGAAGTTAATCAAATAAAGTCCTAAAAGTAAATATAAATCTAGGTATGTCTGTTGTGAATCTGGTAATAATACTGATGAGGACAAAAGCAAAATGTTATTTGCAAGAGCTGGTTTAAAAAAAATGTGTTTAAACAAGGTGAGGTATAAACAGGACAGCCCAATAGACAGAAACAGGTGCTTTACAAAAGTAAAACCCAAGGCAAGGATAACAAGCCCTCCCTCATGTAATTGTAGATCAAAGCCTAGTAGATTTCAGAGGTGGACCAGGTGAAGATTCTTCCAGCAAGTCTTGAGGGGAACTTATGCATCTGTTTTATTCTGTGGTAAACCTTCAGTCCTGGCTGCCAGTGCCCCAGTGGCTTTTTGTTGTTTATAACTACTACTCTTTTCATGATTACAGTGATTATCCTCTTTTAAAGGCCAGGTTTCATGACTAGTTGAAACCATTCTAAAACCTTATTATATTCGTGAGTGGGAGTCAGTCCATTTATTGCAGCAGCTCTGGTGTTTTTACTGCCACAGTGAATCCTGTGGGCTCATTGGTCTCAATAAGGAGTAACCCTATCAGAAAAGAAAGAAATCAAGGACAGTTTTCAGGGGATAATTAAAACAATCTAAGCCATCTGTTAATGACAAAAAGAAAACCATATGTTAAAAAGATCTTTTATGATTCAGAATATTTTCAGGACTAAACTGGCACTGCAGTTGCACTTGTTAAAATATAATCAGGAAATAATCTACGCCACTTAGGTAGAGATTTGATTTAGAATTTAGTTTTTCTGTATATTCAGTTACATTTGAGATACCTAAAATAGTAATTAATAGCTTAGGAAAAGTTTCTTTAACAAACAAAATATTTAATTTAAAACAAAATCATCTTAGGAATCTTTTATTTCTATTTAGTAGAGTTAAGACTTGGAATTGTTCTTCAAGTTTGTACACTAACTTACAACTCGTATTTTTAAAAGGAAGACATTTTCAAATCCATCTGAGAGAGCTTTTTTGGAATATATTTTGCTTTCCATAAAAAAATGGCATCTCACATAACCTACTTTTTTCAGACAAAGCTGTTTAACACAGTCTGACAAAAAGCAGATGTATAGTAATTTGTAAATATGTAACTTTTCTCTTGTTACATTTAACAGAATAAAATGTTATTGTACTTAAATTCATCTAATCGTAGCTTTTAAGTCTGATCTCATCTGGCAAGGTATTCCATATGGTCTCAAAAGAAACATTTCCTAGATGCAGACACATTAGGAAAGCATTTTAATTATGTGCCTGAGACCGCTCATTCTCCTAGTATAGTAATAATAAATCTGATTTACTCAAATCTACAGTTAGGAAATGCCACTGTCACTACACAAGAAATATGGTGACTACATTTCTGCTTCAGACCTAGACAGTGTTTTAAGAAATTCAATATCTCATTTTGCTTCTCCTTAACATCTTTTCCAAAGTAGGTGGTTGACAAGTCCACATAAGAATTTGTCTGGCTCCATATATCTGTACATCAAGTTGAAGGATGCTGGGATTCATGCAGAGGTTAGAGAAGTCTTCATGTCTGAATGATCATTAATGCCTGCTTGAAACCCTGAATCTGCCCTTTGAGCTCTGGTTTTACTAGAATGTACTTCTTGACACTATTACAAGGGTCTGTTTGCAGGGATAGTTTCTGTCCATGCATCTGTTGGTGAAAGATAATAAAGTTTGAATGCATTAATTTGTTTGTTTGTTTATTAAATGTATTTATGATCCTACCACGGGACTCCCATCATATCAAAAATTGCAATAGCTACTGGGCGCTAATTTAGATCTAGAGTGACTGTGGTTTGTGGCTCCTGAAGAGTTAATGAGAGAACATCAGAACTATTCTCTCTTATTTAGATAACAGCTAACCTTTATAAATTCATGAGCTGAAAATTGCTCTGCACAAATTCACAATATCCTATTTTTCATTCAGCACTCTTTCCATTTTCCAGTGCCCTGTCTGACTTTGCTCATAGGTTGGGAAGTAGCATGATGCATCATTTATGCTGCCTTCCATCTTTATTGACAGATGGCCTCCTTTGCTGTCAATCATTTCATTGCATTTTGGCAAAAATAATGTGAAAAATGTAGTTACTAATACAACTGAACTGCATTCACCTGTAAAGAAGTGCTTGAGACAGAGATCAGAAAGAATGGTTAGCTAAGGTCATACTAGTTACGACAAAGACCCAAATTGAAGTCAAATGTTAGTATCCAATTGATAGTGACAAATATAGTTTCCTTATTTGATTGGAAAAACGCATATTATCAATAATTATTACATTTTTTGTTTTGTTTTGTTTGTCTTTTGAAAGTGGATCAGTTTGATAGCATGGGATCTACAGCTCTATGGAAAAGATACTCATGTTATATGATCAGATGACAGAATTGTCTAATTGCCCATCTCTTGCTCAAATCCAGAAGTGCTGTATTCAAACATCAACTAACCCATGGTAGATACATGTCAGAGAGCAAGGGGGCTACAATGGATCAAGTATGCTCCCTAGCAAGAGGGGGGTTGTGGGCATGGTGTCATAGGTAACACTAGTCAGTACCATTACAGCCCTCAGGTCCTTGATAAAGACATTAGAGGATACACCACTGAAGATAGAATTCACACTTTTTCAAATGTTAGTATTTAATTATTTAGATTCAAATACTAGATTCCTCAGGAAGATAAACCTCCTGTGAAATTCAAAGGCAATTGTGCTAGCATCAGGTCTAGAGAATCTGTGCCAGAGACTTTTAAGAAAGGCAGTTTGAGAATTATAATAATTCAAACTTTCTCATTTCATTAAATGTTCTAAGTGTTTTATAATCAAATCACCTAGAGTGAAAGTCAAATCTTAAATCAGTATCACTGCATGAGAAGAATGACAAAAAGGTAGAAGTGGGAATGTCAGTATTTTCTTCAGTGTGAGAACAGTGCTGATAACACCGATGATTTTAGTTGTAGCTAAGTAATGCTTACACTGTTCAAGGACTTTTCAGTCTCATGCTCGGCCAGTGAGGAAGGGCACAAGAAGCCAGGAGGAAGCAGAGACAGGACACCTGACCCAAACTAGCCAAAGGGGTATTCCATACCACAGCATGTCATGCCCAGTATATAAACTGAGGGGAGTCACCCAGAAGGGCAGATCACTGCTTGGGTTGAGCTGGGTATCAGTCAGGGGGTGATGAGCACTTGTACTGTGAATCACTAAGGTTTCTTGAGTTTTCTTCCTCTCTCTCTTTTTGCTATTATTATTATTAGTAGTATTACATTTCATTTTATTTTATTTCAGTTATTAAACCATTCTCATCCCAACCTGCAGATTTTACCTTCTCCCAATTCTCCTCCACATCCTACTGGGGTGGGGTAGGGGGTGTAAGCAAGGTTGGCATTAGTTGCCAACAGGTATTAGACCATGACAGTGTGAAACAGCCCATGCTTATGCCCTCTGCACATAAGCCTCACAATCAAATTTGTCTTTGTTGAACCCTCATAAATTTTTGAAGAGCAGGTAGGTAGGGTCCAAATGCTTTGTACCTTTCCTAAGGAAAAGGGACCAACAGTGGATTTTGAAAGCACATAAAATCTCTTGTATTGCATGTGATATTAATTCACAAAATATTCCACCTCCACATGCTGCCTATATTTTAAAGTATGAGTCATTTCAGTTATACAACAAAAAAACGTTGTAACATTGTTAATAACTTAACAGCACATTATCATTTAGCAAAGAAAAGGAAGGTGAAAAAAAAGGTGTCATAATCTCTTACCCTCACTGTTCTCCAAGCAAATCCATCTGAACTTGGCAGAAGCATATACTTGAAATATACAAAACAGAGAGAACTTAGGGTGAGAGGGAAATCTATTAAGTGTGAGGAAGGAAGGGGTGCTAGGAGAAAAAGTTTAGAAAAAGAGGTCAGATATACAGGAGAAAAATAAGTGTAAGTTTCTTTTGAAGAATTAAGCGTTGAATATTTTAAGATTTTAAACTGGGAAAAGAGTCTCTTAATCTTTCCTCATTCTTGACTGCTATTTCTTAATTTCTCCCCAAAGAACTGTGATTTGACATATACTTTAATAAAATTAAAGTTTCTACAAGTCTGTAGTGCAATATAAATTTGTTTATTATGTTTCATGTTGGTGACTTGTTGTGGTGGTCTAAACCCAGCCAGACAGGTTATTCACTCACTCCTCCCCCTTCTTTCCCTCCCCCTACTCCCGGAGGGACAGAGAGGATAATCAAAAGAATGCAACTCCCACAGGTTGAGATAAGAACAGTTTAGTAACTAAGGTATAACACAAACCACTACTGCTACCAACAGTAATAATAATGATAAAGGAAATAACAAGGGAAGAGAATACAACACCTCACCACCAGCCAACCAATAACTCGCCACCCCCCCCCAGCCTGACCAAGCACTGACCGATACCTCCTCCAACCCTGCAGACTCTCAGCCCTTCCGGGTAACTCCCAGTTGCATCCTGGGCATGATGTGCTGTGGTATGGAATACCTCTTTGGCTAACTTAGGTCAGGTGTCCTGTCTCTGCTTTCTCCTGGCTTCCCCTCCTCCCTGGCAGAGCATGAGGCTCACAAAGTCCTTGGCCAGACCAAAACATCAGGCTGAAAGTCAAAACGCAGCACTGCACCAGCTACCAAGAAGGAGAAAAAATGACTGCTACTGCTGAACCCAGGACACTTGTAGAAGAATATGTTTATAGAGGATCTGCTATTGCAGCTTAATGTAAGATCCATTTTGAGAAAGTGACAGACTGGAATAACAGGAGCATATATGCTCCTGCAATAAAAAAATGGCTAAGCTTATGTCTCCTCAGCAAGGGTTCCTGCTGATGTATGAAGAGTTGGGAAATTGGTGACATTTTCAGGTTACCACAGGCTTCCTTTTCTCCTTTGTACCTGCTAAAAGAACTGTTTTTGTACCTCATTCACCTGTATTTTCACAACCTATCATTGCCTCTTTCAACAGCAATCATACCATTATACACGTTGCTCCATTAGGCAGCCCATTTCATTACATTTCCCTGTAGGTTTGCTGGGTTCCCATGCATCTGCCATCAGCTATGCTAAGATGCCAACAAAATAGAAGGGGAGATCACAAGAAGGTCACATCTTAAAAAGACACAAAATCCAAACCTCCAGTCATTCCTAGCACTTGAGTCTGACTTTTAGATCTACTGTCTTAGAATAGGTGATCATGGAGAAGACAAAATCCTATCATTTTGCAGTTTAAATACTCATTAATATGCTGCTTAGGGGCTATATTATTCAGAAAATAACAGACCAATGCATCAACTAAGTATGAGTGATATCTGTATGTCAAAGAAATGTGAAGAGGTGAACACAGCAAAGGACCAGAACCATCTGTTCCTTTTGTTTTGAGTAAAATGAAGTTTATGTGGAAAAAAAAGATATCCTATGTGCTTGTTCAAACAGCTAAGCCATGCCTTTAAAGCAGGTAAAACATGGGCTTTACTGGAAAAAGTTTGCATTTAGACAAGCACTGAAAGACTAGTGGATGAACAAGGACAATTGAGGTCCTTAGAAGTAGTGGAGACTGTGTGTTAACAAATGGAAAAGATAGAATTTGTTTACAGCTAACTGATAACAAGAGTGTGGTATTGAAATATGCAGTGTGCATCCAAATAAATAAACTATATTATTAACTGAGAACAGAGGCTCCACAGGCTTAAAAGCTTATCACTGGTGCTGACCATGGCATTTTTTCCCCTTTACTAGGTGATAATTATCATGTCTATTTTTCTTCCACAAACTGTTTTTCAGTTGTTTCCACTGTCAGACTAGTTCTTCTACCAAGCAAGAACAGTAATGAGAAGGTCATATTCACTATCCCCGCTTTTATCATGTTCTCATATAAGAAGTACTGGTCTTTGGGCTGTTGGAAGAGGATTGATGGAACAGTTAAAAAAATAGATGCACATAGATTACAGTAAATTTATGTATTACCTCACATTTCCACATGAGTTTACAATAAAATTAATAAACAGAATTTCAGTGCTTCACATGTAAGAGTGTGCTGCCTTAGGGTGACAGAAAATTGACATTATTTTTTACTATGCCTACCCATATAAAATGAATATAACTTTCATAGGAGACTGCCTGTGATTACACCAGTATCCTTCAATTTACCTGCAAATCACTTCCCTATCATTGATCTAAAACCTTCTTTTCCTCTTAATGCATCATTTCCTGATCCATAAAATGGGAATAGTACTGTTTAACAATGCAGACTTTTTATGTCAAAAGCTCAAATAAAAAGGCAATATAGGTAATAAAATTATCTTGTATAGGTAAATTTTGATGGGGAAAAAGAGATATAAATATGTATAGTTTGGAGACATAACTGTTTGCATGAAGCATATGGAAAAACATCAACGTGAACCTAGGAAAAAGTTGTTTAGGTGTTATATTCTGCTATAACTATGATTAATAGGATGAGGTTTTAAAAAGGAGTATTTAAGGTGAGTATCAATAAAAGCTCTCTGAGAATGAGACCAGAGTGTAGCTTACTTTCAAATGACACCAATGGGAAAGCATCTTATTAGAGAACTGAATTAAAAAACAGTGAAAATACATTGTAAGTTGTAGTGTTGCATTTTTTTGATTGCACGGTAACTGCAGAAATCTCTCTGTAATTGCTCTGTTCTTTCTTTATGTCTGTTTCTCAGAAAGTAGATTTTAAAAGCCCAGCAAATGAGATCTGCAGTAACTACTTTCACCTATTGCTGAGACAAAATTTGATTAAAAAAAAAAACTAAAATTATTCTCTACTTAAAACACATTTTGAAATTTTTTGGGTGTTTCAATCAGAAATCTCCCTGGAAATCTACAGCTATCTAATCAGCAATTTAATCTTAATGATAAGCAATGTTGTATTTTTACTATTTCAATGAAATAATTTATGTGTTACAAAGAGGAAGGAAAAGCATCTAGAATAAACAAACTACAAATCCTATAGCTAGAATCCTCATTTATGTAGTAACATTTATATGAGTTTCCCAGAGTTCTTCACAGACAAATCATAGAAAACTACAGGAAGGAAAAGTAGTCCCTCTCAAAGATGGCCATTTTGAAAAGATGTGAAGGTGCATTGTCATTGTGGTTATAAAAATGTTCCAAAAATGAACGCAATGAATATTTTCTGGAAGTAAGCTGTATATCCAGGATGCCAGCAGAGAAATGCTGCTTCAGATGACTATTTTCCTTTTTTTGAAGAAGCCCGTCACAGACTATGTATAACCTGAGATAAAAATAAAACATAAATGTAACGGAAAACAAAATAATAGTGATAAGAAAATAGGAAAACAATACAAGCAAATTTGACATTGTGTGAAAATCATGGGGTCTCTTTTGTCATCTTAACAGCTCTAGAAACTATGTTATCTGGCTTCACATAACTGTAACTTTATTTTTGGCTTTTGTTTTAAATCTCGTTTTCTTAACATTGACCAGAAGTACAGGTGTAAGAGTCCTGCTTCCAAAAAGAAGATACAGTTTGGATACTGAGTGTTTAGTGACAAACGGTAAGAAGAAATAGAAGTGGCCTTCTTCAGCAGGAGGGGCATTTTACTGTGTCCAGTATCATACAAATGCATATGTTCTCTGTTGACAAGTATGAGATGTGTATACACTATAGGTAAATTGCAACTCTTAACAGAAAAACAACCCACCTTATTTTCTGAGATTAGAGTGGTTGAACTGAATGACCTTATAGTCTGGAGAGATTCTTCCAGAGATTTTTCAGGTACTTAATCAGTCTCCTTCATCAAGCCATCAAAGCCAGTACTGCTGAGGAACAGCACAAATAGGTTCATAGTTTGATATCAAAGAAGCAGCCCCAGCTGGGAACTGGAGAAGGAAAGCATCAGGTGAGCAAAGGGCAAAGGATCCCAATCAGGAGTCTGCCTTGCTGAAAGCTGCTTATCTGCTGTCTTGTACCAAGGAAATGCCTCTTTAAGGAGGGCCTCTACTGAAAGCAAGAGGCAGATTGCAGTGATGGGCAATTGCCACCAGAAAAAAATAGCAAGCTAGGTTTGTGACTGCAGAGAGAATTTCATGGTGACTTGCTTGCCAAGTGCACAAATGTGTCAGACCTGGTGAGATATCTATACCAGCTGCTTGGAAACAACAGATGAGATCTGTAGCTGGTGTGCAGTAGAATAAAAGAATAGCAGAGAGAAAGGCAAGAGACAGATTGTGGGGGAGAAGTGGAATTTAGGCTTTTAAGAATACCATACCCACTGAACTAGTGTTGTTTGCAGTGCTCTAATTCCTGTGTGACCAAAGAAGGAGGAAGAGAAGTGAACTTTTAATATTGGACTGAGAAGCCAGTAGAAAGGATTCAGATGCAACAAAAGCTGGGGACATTTCTAGCGTAATGTACGGTCATGCAGAAGAGATACACTTTATCTGAATGATAAGTGGGCCAAGCTGCTAGCACTTAACGTCAAGGAAGTTCAGACTGAGCTTTTCAGTGAAAGAATAGGAGAAAGCTGACAAGTACAGAACTGCATAGAGCTGAAGATGTCATATCTATTAAGGATGATGTCATGGATTTTTTTTTTTAGTATCTGAAAGCTAGAGCACATAATATTATTAGTCTAACACAGAGATTTAAATAAGATGCGGAGAAGAGAACCAAACCTGTAGATTAACACCAGAAAGTCTAACTTGTGAGATTAAGGAACATGAAACAACAAGCATAACAGAAACTTGGTGGAAAGAGAAACAGAAATCTGTTAGGCATCATTCAGTGGAATAAAATTGGCAACAACAATGATAAAATGAACAACTCTCCAGGATCAAAAGATGCGCACACGAGAGTTCTCATTCTTCTGGTACTTGAAATACTTGGCAGATATGAAGGTATCTTTTAAATTGATCCCAGGTGAGATTCAAAGAAATTCATGGTTCATAAGCCTAATATCTCAACAGAGTGAATTACTAGAGCTTATAATAAAATATATATTAATAAGCATATGTATAAACTTGACCATATACTGTGGAAGAGTCAAAGTGGATTTTTGTAGGGAAATCCTGCCTCATAATCATGCTGGAGTTTTTTGAATATTTAGCACATGGGTAAGGGTATTCTGCCTGATATATCCTACCCCAGCTCCCACAAGGTTTCTGACACATTTCGTTAAATGATGAAACAAAGGTTAGGAATAAATACTTTTTGCAGTGAAACCACCAGTGAATTCCACACAGATCTGTGCTGGGACTTGTGCAGTTTAAGATATTCATAGATGACCTGGAACAGCAAGTGATCAGTGAAGTGGCAAAGTTTACTGTTGCTAAGTTATTCACGGCAGTAAAAGTAAAGGTAGAATATGACAAATTGCAGAAGGTGAATGAGTGGCTAATAAAATGGCAGACAAAATTCAGTAAAAATAAAAGTCAAGTCCTGCATATGGGAATAAGCAGACATTCACATACAAGATGATGAGCCCTGAACTGGTCATTATCACTCAGGAAAAAAATCTCAGGTTAAAATAAATGGTTCTATGGAAATGTCTGCTTATTAGTGGTTAAAAAGGCAAATCAAAGCTAAAAACTTTTTAAAAGCAGAGGAAAAAATAATAAAGCAAGGAACATTGTATCTCATTGTATAATTCTCTGGAGTCACCCCTCTCTCATATGTTTGAAACAGGATCTATGAAAACTGGAAAAGGTTCAGAGAAAGAAAGAAAGCGTTATCAAATGTATGGAACTGCTACTCTGTATGAAAAAATGAAATAAGATAAGGCTTTCAGGCTTGGAAAAAAATGATGAAAGAATGAGGCTAAGATAGGGCTCTTTAAAAAAGAGTGCCTGGGAGTGGTTGGATAAGAATCGACAGTCCATTGTAAATATAAAATTGTCCAAAATAAAAGGAGGGATAAATCAAGTTATCAGGAGCCAATTTCAAAACAATTTTAGGAAAATAGTTCACACAGAAGAAAGGCAGGCTGGTGGAACTGCTCCAAAGGATATTTGAAACACTAAAAGGAGCAGGGGCTGAAGGAAAGGCTGGGAAAACTCATGAAATAGGAGTCCAAAGACATGTACTAAACACATACATACCATCTCTACCTCTGGAACTGAAAGTCATTGGAAAGAATATTAGGCAGAATTGCCAAGGGCACTTTTCAATTTTTTATTCTTCCTTAGATTTCTATTTATAACGTGTTTTATTTCGGAAACAATAGAAACAGCCATATTGTGTGACTCAGGATGGCCTTTAATGTATATTTCCATTGTTCTTGATTCTTCCAATTACAGGCACTGCCTACATCTATACTGATAAATAAGATTAAGGGTAGAGACCAAGAGGCATGACATCACTCTTTATACATACATTACAACTTCGCTGTGATCCTTACGTGATGTTAAAAGCATAGCAATATTTATGATGTTTTCCTTTTCTATTCCGAGTTCCTGGCAATTTTTTTACATCCTAAATCTCATTTTCACAGAGTGAATTGAAAAGATGTCTGTATGCCCTCATTTATGATGCAAGTATGTTGAGGAGTGCTTTATGGTGCAAAGCCTGGTGGGGACTGTGGGAGGTGGAGACAGCCACACCTGGTATAGTGTTGACCGTTCTGCCTGTTGGAGTCAGTCCCAAGGATGCACAGTATGGTATTCTTACAAGTCACTTCAGATGCTCACAGCCAAGTAGTGTGGCAGCAGGTGATGTGGACAGCGGCAGCCTGGTGCTTGAGCACCAGCCCTCTCACTACAGAGACAGATGAAGTGTGGTCTAACAGAAACAGACAGTGGTAGGAACACTGCTTTTTCCTGAAACTAAGCCTATGATTGAGTGACAAATGGTGCCTGACCCAGAAAGGATTTGAACTGTACCAGTAAGGAGTTTGATCACTCAGATAATTTTGCCATGTACTACTTTTTTGTAAGCACAGTCCATATTGTGTCCATTGAGAGAAATATAAGCTTCTCCTGTACCAATTGTTCCTGGAGACCTGACTAATACAAGATTTTATTTCCACCTTAGTGATGGCAACATTAACCTTCATAGGTATGGACTATATATATAGCAAGAATTAATTATGAAAAAGAATTTCTCTTCAAACTTACTATACTTCTTATCTCTTAATTTGTAATCCACCACTCATTATTCAAGGCTGCTAAATCAAAAGGTTCTGAAAGTCAGAATGCCTCCAGTATCTCTAATTTTTTTTGAGGAAAAATCACTGCTTTCACCAATATTTTACTAATTTATGCCTCTAATGCTACCTAACTACTGCACTTTTCCATTCCAGATTGCTGTTCACATCAGGTGTGTTTGAACACTGGTTAATAGAACCACATCATGTTTTCCTAGTATTAATAAACCAGACTGTAGTTTCAGGCTTACTGGTGCTTTATTCTTACACAGAGAGTAAGAATGCAGATACACATGACTTACTTAAACTAAATATTTTTATGTTTAGCCAACACTGTGTTCTTCAAAAGCAAACACCAAATTCTTGCACAGTTGTCAGTGAAAAGACACAGTATTTCCTTCTCCTGCTATTTATTGATACACTTGGTACTTGGGTACTTAACAGTAACCTCTGTTGCACTTAGTGGCTTCAGGATTTGAGGTATCTTCTTCATCATGCATGTTAACTTGGTAAAACTTGGTAAAACAATTCTCTTCAACCAAAAGGACACTGTTCCCTAGATTGTCATCAGCAGATAATAAAAGTGTTTATAAAGGCATAATTCTTTTAAAAACATCTTCTAGTCTGTTGTTAATTACAGATTGTCTGCAGAGAAGTTACACATAGGAGCTGTGGAAATTTTTACTTACTCTTTTTTTTTTTTGCTTCCGTAAAGCTAAAAATGTTCTGCAGGATGATCACAGTTCTGCTCCACAGTTAGAATTGCCGAGCTAAGTCTACTTCATAATCTTTTACTGATTAGGACTCAGTGGAAGATCCATGTAATAATTCAGTTGTATTAGTGTACTTCACTGATTAAAGACTTCTGTTTAGAAAATAATTCTCCTCCAAAGTTATTATATTAATATGACTTAACAAAATAGCTTGGTTAATACTGTAATAAACTCTACTGAAAGGAATATATAATAATTTGCTACTTATGTTAAGATAAAAGAGTAATTTATTAACATTATATGCTGATGAATCACTATCTAGTTAATTTGTCTAAAAATTGTTAATTTATTTGGCTTTTTGATCTTTGTAACTGACTAAACTATGGGGGATAAAAGAAAAGGAAACTTTTTCATAAGTCACTAATTCATTTGATATTGTTTTTATATTAATTTTCATTTAACATTCATGTAAGCATGCAGTAATATGACGTCTTGCATTTTATGGGAATGCCTCAATATTTTATCATTAATCACTGTGTCCTTTACACACAATAATAATTTAAAAAAGCGAATGAAAGGCAGGGTTTTCAGTGGTCAGTGAAACTCAGATAAGGCCTAGTTTGAGTCTAGAAAGGTCTGATGATTTCAGGTGTTAGGTCAGCCTGAACCTACACTATCACTTAGGGTTTTCAAGAAAGTCATTTACTTCAAGTTATATTTTTTCATAAGAATAGATTTCTGTCTAAGAATAGTCACACAAGTGTTGGGGGAGCAGAACAAGGGAGGGTTGGGGTTTTTTTGTGTTGTTTTTGGCTTGGTTTGAGCACAAAACATGTGCAAATGCTTTTTTACACCTGCATCCAGTTTCCATATAGACCTGCCTTCAGCACTGAAAACAAAACAAGGAAGGGAAATGCAATGTTTGGTGGAAAATCAGAGCCACTTACCTTTGAGTAGCAATCCACATTTAAATTCAATAATCTGATCTCAAATCTGTATGACCATAAAACTACAGAAGTAATGGAATCCTGGGCCTAAGCAGGGGGGTTGGAACTGTTCAGAGATTCAGTTCAGTACTGGATCATACACCTACGTTTCTCTTAATCGTGTATAAAGTTTGTTTTTTTTTTGCTGAATATTTAGTGAATGCAGTGTGGGTTTTGTACAAACAGAACCTAAATCGTTATAGTATTTCCATATTTCTCAGTGGACAATGTTTGCTACATTTTGGTTTATTTCATGACTGAGGTGCCTAAGCCTTGGTGCCTTTACACTGTTAGACAAAGAGTGGCCCATAGCATGGTGAAAGATGACATACAAATATCTCTGTGGTATTACAATTCTAAATTTATGGCATGGCAGGTAACAACAGAATTGCTAGTGACCACTGATGTTAAAATATATGATATCACTGTTACTGAACTTGTACCCTGTTCCTTTGCATGTCCTGTCTAAATTGTTACCAGATTCGTCATCTATCATTGCAACATCCTTTGCCTTCCTCTGTTATTTTTTTTTTCTAGAGTAGCCTCAGAGTTGTCTGCACAGCCACCCCACTGTTGCTGCACAGCAGCAGTCTTTAATGAGGAAATATCATTCTCTTTCCTCTGCCCAGTAGTGACTTTTCCACTCCCAAGAAGATTGTTGAAACATCAGATAGCAGCAGTATGTGAAAGATAGATAGTTTGGGAAACCTTCTATTGTGCCAAGTTGCATTGCAGTAATTTCCAGGTGAGTTTAAAGCACAAGGTCAAATTCACATTATCGTCTTATAAAGTTTTCCATAAATCTCAGGGCCCCATTGCTCAAAACCTGCAGTAATATTGCAGAATTATTTATGGTATCAATTTTTTAGAAGATCTAAGTATTTATTTTTTTTTAATGAGCCCTTTGGCTCATGGCTCATGTGGTAGGACATTTTAAGTTGAGTGTCTGAAAGCGAGTGTGAAAATGCTCCTTTAAATAATACAGAAACAAAACTAATGCAGGATTAAAACCTACACTTGTGGACACTTATAGATCAGATGCAGTACTACCCATGTTTTATTTTGGTTACCTGTTTATGCTACAGAAAAACTGTCTGACTGAGGTAAAGTGATGTAGGCTATTGCAGAATCATACTTCTGTTATTTCTGTTTCTTACTTCATAGAATGCCTAAAAGAAAGAGTTAAGTCCTTTGAGTCATATAGAAACACATTGTAATTTAATATATACCTCTGTCTCATAGTGAAATGCCAAAAAAAAATGAAACAAAACAACAACCCAGAAACAAACAATCTCAGATTTGCAACAAAATTCAGGTGAAAACTGTGGAACTTTCATGATACCTGCTGAAGTAGCTGAAGAATTAACCTAAAAATATATAAAAAAATAAAAGAGTATTTTTTTCCTCTAACAAGAAAACCGTGAAGAGTCTTGTTATAACACTCTGAAGACACCTAATTTTTTACTAGTTCAAAAATAATTAACAATGAATAATTTGTTGTTTCAAAGACTGCATGTGTGTCAAAACACCCATCGATAATAAGCTTGGTTGTGTTAAAGGCATGCAAACATTATTTATCTTTGCTAGATATGAATAATTCATACGTAATCAAGAACTCTTCAAAAATCAGTTTACAGATCATAGATTTCTTTTAAATATTTTCAAAAAAGTGTGTGCAGTTTATATGAATTGACTCCGTGTTCTGCAAACTGCTCTTCTAAAGATTAAAGGTGCTCTGAAGGACTCTGCATAAAGCATCTGAAATGACAGTGAAAACCTGATATGAAATTATGGCCTTTACTGAGCTTTCTATGCTTCACTTGTGCTCAGAATTCACAGGATTTACATAGAACAAAATGTCCAATGCACCAAGTTCATTTCAGTTTTGAAGGTTTACTGCTGCCTGAAATTCATGACTATAACCAGATGCTTCCCACTTCTCTCAGCACTGCAGCTGAGATGTCTACTAGAAGCAGCCAAAATCCAAGGTTAGTAACTAATATGAGAATTGATTGTCTTTGGGGGGTTGTCTTTGTTTCAATTTGAATTAAACAGCGGAATTTTTTTAACATTTCTTGTAATTTCAGATGGAATACTTTAATTAGTCGCTGAAATGAAAATAATTTCAGCAAATAAACACGTGAAGCAATTTTTAGCAATCCAGAAGCTAAAAAAAGTAGTAAATGTGAATTTCCCTGAATATATATGAAGTTTTCTGAGATATTGTCTCTAGTAACCTTCCAGCATGACAGTCTAGAACAATAGACCTGGGTGAAAAAAATTATGCCAATCTTAGAATCTTAGAAGCAACTGGTAAGGTTCCATCATTTTGGCAAAGAGACTGAATTTTTTTCCCATCCTCACCCACACTTTAATAAGAGCCTCCCACAGCTGCAGTACTTTACTGCAGCCTATCTCCCACCTTTTTACCCTGTGTGACTGCTGGCGAGTAGAAATGAGGTTTCTCTTTGATCTACATCCCACTGCAACTGAGACACAAATTAATGCTAAAGACAGCACACTGAACAGCTTGTGAGTTTTGTGACCTAACAAAGTGGTTTATGTCCAAAAACTTCAGATGTTCCCTATCACAACATGATTTAACACATTTCTTTGTGTAGCAGGAAGGAAGGTGCTGAAGGCTTCTGCAGGAGAAGCCTGGAAACTAAGAGGTATGGCTTTATGAGTTTCAAAGCCCCCTGGAGTTGCAGGCTCTGCAGCTGGGAGGTACTGCACATAACATCTGTATCTCAGACACAGGAATCCTGAAATCCTGTGCTTTGAGACAAAGGTTGCAGAAGGCTGCAAAGGTTGCTTGCTCACTCCAACTGTGCTCCAGCCTCATGAGTATTAAACTTGGAAGTGTTGGTGCTCTGGAAGGTGTGTCTCCATTTTAGCATTCAAACCTACTATGCTAACAGATTGTAGAGGAGTGGGATTATTTTCACGGGCAAGACCTATATTACATGTCTACACAGCAATGGGGCAGATTGATGTCCTCCTAGCTCCAGAGAGAACAAAGAGAAAGACCCTTCCCCCTCCTATTACTTATACCAGAAAATTTCCTCTCAGTTCTACTTGCTATTCATGCGGTTTATCTCTGTACCTTGTGTGAAATATACAGGAGAATGGACTAAAGTATTTTTCTCAGGTAAGAGTTCATCAATTAATTTAGGAATTCACGACAGTTGTACACAATTACATTACTTAGCTGTATAATTACTACTACAGTGTTAATTTAGGGCAAGTTATTGTGGATAATATTGCTCAATATGATTTATTTTTTATTTTTCAGATTTGTGCTTATTGCTGAGAACTCTCCATAACTTTTCTTATGTTAATACATTGCAGAGAAATGGTGTTGGAGTGGTACTGGAATTGCTTAGTAGTTTATCAGAGAGCATATTTTTTCCTTATTTGTTTTTGGGGGGTGGGGTATGAAGTGAAAAAAGGTATTTAATGGTCTTAACATGATGACAGGTGACCTGTCACTCATCTTTCAATTGCAAGAGCAGTGGCTCTTGAATCTCTTACTCTTCAACACTTTGGCACAATATTGTAAGTCTTTTTTTTTTTTCATTCCCTCTAAGGAGCAGTCTGTTAGTGACATGAGATTTCAAGAGGATGAGACTTCAAGAGGAAAGGCTGTAAAAGGTATCCTTTATGCAGAGGAAGAGTTAGAGCTTGCTGTGATTTTTTTATAGTAAACAGTAAGTAAGTACTGTCACACTCACTTCATGTCATATTATATGTAGTAGGAGTGAGGAAATAAGGAATGGCAAGCCAAGGAACTGATTGAAGCAGAAGTCTGAATTCTGAAAAGCCATACTTTTTCATCCATACTGAGAAAACTGAGGCTGTTCAGCCTGGAGAAGAGAAGGCTGCGTGGAGACCTCATAGCAGCCTTCCAACATCTGTGGAGGGCCTACAAGGGTACTGGAGAAGGACTCTTCATCAGGGACAGTAGCAATAGGACAAGGGATAATGAGAAGGAATACCAGTCCTGAAATCAGTGCAGGAATTACAAACTGAATTATCTGTAACACAACTTACAGCTCATCAGGAAGTATTTAACACAAATTTGAAATATACTTTATTCTAAAAATATCAATTTGTAGTTTTCAAGCTACTCTATTTAACTACAAATTGTCTCTGAAATGTATAGATTTCTGAGAAAAGTAATGCTTTTTCCTCCCTGATGCATATTCAAAGTGAACTAGGGCAAGTATTTTATAGAAACCAATATTTCAATTAGAGCCTTATATTTTTAACTGGTTTGTCAATTTACCTTATTGTACTTTTCATTTGTAGTTACTGCTTTATTGATTTCTATTTGCATTTATGTTACTTAAAAAAATGCATATTCATACAGCATGTTGATGTGGTTTCTTCTCCCCACATCCAGCCCAAAGACACTGAAAGCAAGGCTGTCAATGTTATGAATGGTTTGTCCAACTGGAATTTAAGCATTGTTTCAACAATTGATTTTAGAGTGAATTCTGTGTTGGTTGCAACAGCCTCTTTTAAGGGAAACGTTATGTTATTTTGTATAAAATATATATATTAGTATAAATTCTAGACACTTATGGTTGTGCTTAAGATTACCCCATACTAATTCACAGTCTACTGTTGTGGTAAGTAGTAGTGGGTTTGTAAATATTCACACAAATGTATTTAAGCTGCTAGTAAAGCCAAGTGTTTTACTTGGAATGTATAATTATTATAGTTGCTGGATATTACATTATAAAAATTCATAGAATCATAGAATAGTTAGGGTTGGAAAGGACCTTAAGATCATCTAGTTCCAACCCCCCTGCTGTGGGCAGGGACGCCTTATGTTAAATCATATCACCCAAGGCCTTGTCCAACGTGGTCTTGAACACTGCCAGGGATGGAGCATTCACAAACTCCATGGGCAACCTATCCCAGTGCCTCACCACCCTAACAGGAAGGAATTTCCTCCTTATATCCAATCTAAACTTGCCCTGTTTAAGTTTTAACCCGTTACCCCTTGTCCTATCACTATTATTAAGAATATGTTTGCTGTATCAAAAAATGTGTTATCTCATTTTTTTCAGACATTCTATTAGAAATCTGTGCTATTTTATATGATTATTTTTGTTTACCCTGTAACAATGGATCTAAGTATCTGCAAACAAGGTTTAAATGCAACACAAAAAAGTAAATAAAATAAAAAGGAAATATGTAATTCTAATATTCAGTCCCAGTCATGGGAGAACACCTCATACCTTGGAGGTGTTCTTAAATAAGATAAACAGAGGTGTTCTTAAATAAGATAAATAGAGAGCACTGAGAATTTAAGAACAGGGTTAGGATATCCCAACTCCCAGGGTTTCCAGGTATAAATTCTCCCACTCTTTCAGAGCTGTTACTTTATCTGACATAAGGGGAGAGAGAGCTTGGTGTCATCTCCTATTTAGCCAATAGACAGTCAGCTAAATGTAGTTGCTTATGCATACTGCCTGTGCCCAAAGTATAGCGAACTCACAATGATTTTAGTGCAGGGTAGTACAGTACCTATAAATATAAAATTCTTTGTTACTTCGCTGCAAGCTGTCTCACTTTGAGGAATTAAATGGTAGCCTAAACTGAGATAGAGAGAAAACAGTTATATTTTAGGGCTCAGTTGTAAACTAGGCAATTTTTAGAATTTTAAAGTCAAAAGAAAATTTTCCAGTGGTTGTTTTGGAGTTGGGTTTGATTTTTGTTGGGTTTTTTTTTCTTTGTTTTCCTTGGGTTTGTTGGTGTGGGTGGGTTGTGAGTTTGGTTTTTTTTTTTCTTTAGCTGAGTCTCCCAGGAAAGTTTCCAGTGCTGGAATCTTTAAGTAAAAGAAGATGGTAGTATTACACTATTTAGAGTCATTTAGGACCAAATAAATCTTCTGAATGGGGAAGATAAACAAGGTATTGACTGGCAGGGAGAGAAAAGTGGTGGAGCAGATGACACATATATGATAGCTACACACAATATCTCATGGTCTTGAGTAGTACTAAATATGTTACTAATAGCAATAAGCACCATTATAAATATCATAAATGTCTGTTCTGTTATGTTGTATGTTGAAATATATTTTGAAAGCTGTTGTTTGTGTCTTGCCTTCTCTTAGCATGTGGGACTTAAAGTATGGTGGACAGATGGAGATATTTATAAAGGAGTTCATGTTTCCTCCAATTTCCAATATAGTTATCAGATTTTCGTAATCAGATTTTTGTTCAGAAAAACTAAATGAAGATGAAGTGAAGACTTCAAAAACAGAGTGCAAACAGAGGCTCTGGTCTCTTGAAAATATAGATTTGTGTACCAGATGATTAAAGCAGAAAAAATGAAGAGAACATAAGTTGAAACAAACAAAATCAAGAATATTTTTTGTCACCACTTTCTTGCTACTCCATGTAGATTCAAATATATCGCATTTTTCAAGGAATCACTATTAATTGTATTTCTACATTTTGTTTTAAAGGGTAAGAGAGAAATGTGCATATTTTATCTCTTCTTTCTAAATACACCACACTTTCTGTCATTTTTTAACGCATGTCACTGAAATGTTCTGCTTCCTGTTTACACCTTATTTTCTGTTTGAAATGTATACGTAGTTTGATGTAATTTTTTCCTGTATAAATTTAATTTTATATTAAGGTATGCAAATCATTTATGATCTACATAGAACAATATTTCAAATGGATTTTTTAACTATTTTTTTATATCTTTTTCACAAGTGCTATATCTCTCATTTATTAAATACTGTTACACTTGACCCTGTTTCTAAGCTTTTCCATTTCCTTCTGACATAATCAGCTACAATCTCAGCCTGTGCTGTATATGAACTATATCACCAAAGCTGAAAACCATGCTGAGAATTTGATGGAGTGGGAAGAGTGAAAGACTGAGCTATAGGTCTTAAGCCTGCTTAGCCCAGTGGAAACATCAGTGATAATCATTATTAGGTGCACTTTCCTCACTCCTCTGGCAGCTGGTGTAATTCTGTTCTACTGCTGGAACTCTTTCTGCAGTTCTTCATAACCAACAATAAGAAAGCCACTTCTAATTTCCAACTGGAATAAGGTGGGGGGTTGTTTTCATTTGGTTTCACTTTTTTTATTAGAGTTCATGAAATGAATTTCAGAGAGGTTGTGTGGGCACGTCTGCTACACAAAAATAGGTTAGATACATGTGATGTTAATTAGATCTGGATATGATAAATGTTTGATTACACTTAGGTACAATGAGAGTAGTCATGCTGGCTGACAGATTTTTCACCAGTGAGGTGATGGACATTGTTTAAGGCAGGGGGAGCTGTTGCAATATCTGATTTAAAGTTCTTCAATTTCCAGTAACATTTATGTTTCTAATAGGAAGAAAGATCAATAACTTTTTCACAGCAGGCATTCAGTGTAGAACTAAACTTAATTACTGAAAATATAATAATTACAGACAATTTTATTTGTGTTCTGGACAGCTAATCAGAAAGATCATGATAAAGGTCAACACTGCTTTCTTGTTCCTTCATTATTTTAAAGGCTCTGACTGGGACTTGCAGATTTATGGAATACATTTTAGCTAGTAGAATCTATACTTTATTCTGCATTGTATCATAACTGCATGTAAATTTAGTAATTTCACCTCCTTTCCTCTCTCTCTTCCTTTCTTCTTTCTTTTTCATTTCCTCACTCCCTTCCAGCCTTCCCTTTCTCTCCTTTCTCCACTCTCCCTCCCTTTGCCCCTTCCCTCATTCATTAATTCCCTTCTCTTTAGGCTTCCCATGGAGCATTTTTAATATACTTTCCCATACAGCTTTAATTTAATATACCAGTTCTATGCATTGTATAGATTTGCTGGGCCAATACATGGTCTTTCTGTTCTTCTGATAGTGCTGATGTGAGAAAGAAGTAAGTGCCTTTCCCTGTGCCTGCTCAATTGGAGAACACCGAACTGGAAAGGATTTTCAATTGCTTTTGCCATTAGCAGTAATCACTTAGCTCACTGAAAATCATCAATTTACCAGGTATTCAGTCTGTTTATGCTGACCTCCAGCTCTTATCTTTAGATACATATGTCAATAATGAATCACAAAGAATCCCAGCTACAAGTACTTTTCCTCCAGAAAGGAGATAGTGATTTGCCTGTAAAATTTATTTAGCAGGCCTAACCATCTCAATAAATTTAGCTTTCCCTGAGCAGAACTGTCATATAATTTGGGACACTCAGATATAGATTCCAATCTTTTTTTTAATTATTATTATTATTATTATTTCTTTTCTTTTCCTGCTACAACGTCAATAAATGGCTAGTGTTTAATAATTAGATACTTGGTCTTAACATGAGTGAAGGAAAGATAAAGGTGAAGTAGACAGAGACTTCTGACATGAGATTTAAATCTGCAAATATCCCTGCTTGGAGGTATAAAGAAAGTCTTGACTTCAGGAATAGGAGGAAATTTAAACTCTAATTTTGAGCAGTACTATATTTTTTCAGCTGATCCCAGTAGCCTCCAAAAACTTGATCTGAAAATGGATAGAAGCTGAAACTTAAATAACATGTAAACAATATATGAACAATAAATATGATGAGAAGCAAAAAATCACACAAATAAGTTTAGGCCTTATATAGATTTTAACATCTCATCCTCAATCAATTTGATGAAAACTGGAAAGACCAGTGCCCTCTTTATTTATTTCTATTCTGAAAGAGAAATAACAAATTGTCTACTGTACTAATTGTGTAATTCTTGCTGTTTCATTGACTTTCCCCTTGCAGCGTGCTTCTGGATACGGTTTTAACACATCAAATCAGTGCTACCACAGGTAGTTTTTAACATTTTAAATTAGTTTTCTGCATTAAGGCCAAATGCAATGTCCTGCACCTGGGTTGGCACAATCCCAAGAACAACTACAGGCTGGATGGAGAATGAATTGTGAGCAGCCCGGAGGAGAGGGACTTGGTTGATGAGAGTTTCAGCATACACCAGAGGTGTGTTTTTGCAGTCCGGAAAGTCAGCTGCATGCTGTGCTGCATCAGAAGGAGCATGGCCAGCAGGTCAAGGGAGGTGATCCAGCCCCTCTGCTCTGCTATTGTGAGACCTCACCTGCAGTACTGTGTTCAGCTCTGGGACGCCCCACATGAGGGATGTAGACCTGCTTGTCCAGAAGAGGCCATGAAGATGACGAGAGGGCTGGAGTGGCTCTCTTAAGATAGGCTGAGAAAGTTGGACTTTTTCAGCCTGGAGATGAGAAGGCACAGGGAAGACCTTTTAGCAGTCTTCCAATACTTAAAGGGGGCAAACAAGAAATCTGGAGAGGGGCTGTTTACAGGGTCATGTAGTAACAAGACAAGAAGGAATGGCTTTAAGATGATGAGAGGGTAGATTTAGGTTAGATATTAGGAAGAAATTCTTCACCATGAGGATGATGAGGCACTGGCACAGGTTCCCCAGAGAAGCTGTGGCTGCCCCATCCCTGAAAGTGTTCAGGGCTAAGTTAGATGGGACTTTGAGCAACCTGATCAAGTGGAAGGTTCTCTGTCTGTGGCAGGGGGGTTGGAATTAGATGATCTTTCAAGTCCCTTCCAACCCAAACCATTCTTTGATATTTACCTGCCATTTCCAAAAGGGTGTGGGGAGGTTCAAGCAGTAGACATAATGTTGAATGTGCCTGCACCCTACAGTGTATACTGATGCCAGAGCTAAATAGGTACTACCTCATCACTTGGGTCAGCTGTGTCCTCCAATGTGGGGCATCACTTCAAGGCTATTCTCTAGCACAACATAACATACAAACTTCAGCTTTGTCACCAAGTTAGGTAATAAGACATGAATTGCTAAAGAACAGAAGGCAATGGAAGGAACAATGACTGCAGAATTGTTTGGTTATATAGCTAACATTGCTTCTTAATTTTTATAGACTTTTTCAGAAGCCACTTTATCGCTACTGCCCCAAGTTCATTTACCTACAAAATAAGATTAATGATTCTTTAAATCATTCCAATAGGATAAGTCTCCATGTTATTTTCAAATAATTTTCATTATTGATTACTTTACATAAATGACAGCAGTTACAATTTGTTTTTAACAGCCTAATTCTGTGGAGTATGTAGTTGGTTTGCCTACTGTTGTGTGCGTATTTTTAACTGAACTTGTTTGTGAGACATGATGCTAAAATAATAACTGCAGAGGTCTGCACAAAGAAAAACAGTATTTTACAAGCTGGCAAATGATTTATCAGATTTTGAGCATTTATTTAAATTGTCTATCAAATGTTATTCTGGTCACTAAATTTATTTAGTCAATTTAAAAACCTCATATTCTGTAAATTATTGTAACAAAATATTTAATATTGTATTTATCTGTTATAGAGACAAGCAACATTTTGTACACTACCAATTATAATGATGCTTTAAAAAGTAAAGAATGAGTTAAGTTAAGGCTAACAAATAAAATCACCATAATTAAATCTTTCCCTGAAGATTTGATAGATTAATTTTTTTCAATATTTTTTGAACTACAACCACAAATAAACAAAGATGAGCTACAATGAGCTTGTACATTGAAGGTCGTTTTGGAAGAAGTTGAGTTTCAAAGTGGTTTTGCTCAAACATAAGATTTTCTGAGTTATTTAGGTCAGACATTTGTTTCTAAACATTTAAACATTTGGAAGAATTTTGTTCTAACCAGCTTTTCAAAAAAATAAGTGGAGCCTCTGTAAGAACACTTGTACTTCTTTATATGAAAAGAAACTCTAAATTATCCTAGATGATCTTTGGTCGAGTGTACATTCAAGTGAACTGTTGCTTATCTGAGATTCAGATTAGTTAATCATTAATAAACATATGCTACAAATCAGTGCCTACCAAAATCATGGAGCAGATTCTGCTGGGAGGCATGCTAAGGCACATGAAAATCAACAAGGTGCTTGGTGACAGCCAGCATGGCTTCACTAAGGGGAAATCCTGCCTGACCAATTTGGTGGCCTTCTATGATGGGGCTACGGAACTGATGGACAGGGGTAGAGCAGTTCATGTCATCTACCTGGACTTCTGCAAAGTGTTTGACACTGTCCCACACGACATCCTTGTCTCTAAATTGGAGAGACTGGGCTGCATCCTGGGCTGCATTAAAAGGAACATGACCAGCAGGTCGAAGGAGGTGATCCTGCCCCTCTACTCTGCTCTTGTGAGACCTCACCTGGAGTATTGTGTGCAGTTCTGGTGTCCTCAACATGAAAAGGACATGGAACTGTTGGAACAAGTCTAGAGGAGGGCCACGAGGATGCTCAGGGGACTGGAGCACCTCCCATATGAAGACAGGCTGAGAAAGTTGGGGCTGTTCAGCCTGGAGAAGAGAAGGCTGCATGGAGACTGCATAGCAGCCTTCCAGTATCTGAAGGGGGGTTATAAGGATGCTGGGGAGGGACTCTTCATTAGGAACTGTAGTGATAGGACAAGGGGTAATGGGTTAAAACTTAAACAAGTGGAAGTTTAGATTGTATAAAGGAAGAAATTCTTTCCTGTTAGAGTGGTGAGGCACTGGAATGGGTTGCCTAGGGAATTTGTGAAATACTCCATCCCTGGGAGTGTTCAAGGCCAGGTTGGGTGGTATGGTTTAGTGTGATGTGTCCCTGCCCAAGGCAGGGGGGTTGGAACTAGATGACCTTAAGGTCCTTTCCAATCCTAACTATTCTATGATTCTATGACATTAAAAATACATATACAGTGTGATATTAAAACTTTCCTATAAAATATACTGATAGGAACATCCTACAAATTACTAATATCAATAATCATGTTTTAAATAACATTTTTGACTGTTATGTTATTTTAATAGCCTTTTGTTTACACCTGCTCATGACTTAATTGAAGTTCTAAAATCATGTGATGTATTTTATCATAGAATCGTATTATATAATGGTTTTGGTTGGAAGGGACCTAAAAGATCATCTACTTCCAAATGTCCTGCCATGGTTTGTAAAAACCAGCACCACTCATCAGTGGTCTCCACTTCAACATTGAGTTATTGACCACCAGTCTGAGTGTGACCATCCAGCTAATTCTGTATCCACCAAGTGGTCCATATATCAAATCCATGCCTTTCCAGTTTAGAGACAAGGATGTCATGCAGGACAGTGTTAAATGCTTTGCACAAGTCTAAATAGATGACACTGGTTGCTCTTTCTTTATCCACCAACCCTGTAATCCCATCGTAGAAGGCCACCAAATTTGCCAGGCATGATTTGCTTTTAGTGAAGCCAAGTTGACTCACCAATCACCTCCTTATTTTACATGTGTCTAAGCATAGTTTCCAGAAAGATATGATCAATGATCTTGAGGTGAGACTGGGTGGCCTGTAGTTCCCTGGGTCTTCCTTTTTATCTTTTTAAAACGGGGGTTAAGTTTCCCCTTTCACTGGACTGCCACAAATTCTGAAATAAGATGGAGAGTGGTGTAACCCCTTCATCTGCCAGTTCCCTCAGCACCCATGGATGCATTTTATAAGGTTCCACAGACTTGTGCAACTTCAGATTCCTTAAGTGAACTTGAACCTGATCACCTTCACAAGTAATACAACAGTAAATATGTTCTTTACATTCATTATTATTATTTTCCTTTTTTATATGTGCTGTTAAGAATTGGAGCTAATGCCTTTTAGCTTCATACTAATGCTTGCAGACAGTATTTAACAAATATAAATCTCTTTTGAACACAGATAGACATCTGATGTTAGGTTTTGTTCAGCCACATCTCCTACTGATTGAAACTACCAGTAGACATGTCTGTTGTGTAATTGTTAAATTGAATAAACACCAAATTTACTCCCAAAAATATTTTCAAAGTTAAGAGGATTTTGTGCTGTCAAACTTGTTACTAACAAATTGCTTTTAAAAAGAGGGTGTGTTCTAATACATAACTATAAGCCAAATAATTATTCCTGGCTTTGCACAAAAATACATCTAAAAAAGGCAGAGAATTCTTTTATCTTCCCTAGACAAGAGAAACTCTTTAAATGTCCTCAAGACACAAGAAAATCCTTTTTTTTAAATTTCCTCTAAGAAAACTCTTACTAGAAAACCCTGGCATTTTACATGCACTGTTTTTTGTTTAAGGAAAACTTGTTTTGATTTCATTTTCTTGCCAGAGTTGGGAGAAAAGGAAAGCTAATTTATATTCATCAGGAAACATTAATACTGAAGTTTTATTCTCACTGTTGGTTTCAAATGTCAGTGCAGCTACACTTAATGCAAAGTTACATTTACACCTTTGAAATTCTGTATTAGCAAATCCATGTGACAATTCCAATACTGCAGAATTGCTACTTAGGTAAGTTTTACAGAAGTAGTTACCTGCAGCATTATCGTTAAAAGTATAGCAAACATTTGCATTAAAAAAAAAGTGCTTATGAATTGTTGGCTATCCTGGGTTCAGCAGTAACAGTCATTTTTCTCCTTCTTGGTAGCTGGTGCAGTGCAGTGTTTTAACTTTCAGCTTGGGAACAGAGCTGATAGTGATGTTTTGGTTTGGCCAAGGACTTTGTGAGACTCATGCTCTGCCACGGAGGAGGGGAAGCCAGGAGGAAGCAGAGACAGGACACCTGACCTAAACTGACCAAAGAGCTATTCCATACCACAGCACGTCATGCCCAGGATGTAACTGGGAGTTAGCCGGAAGGGCTGGGAGACTGCAGGGTTGGAGAGGCTTCGGTCAGAGCTTGGTTGGGCTGGGGGGGGCGAGTTATCGGTCAGCTGGTGCTGAGGTGTTGTATTCTCTTCCCTTGTTATTTCCTTTATCATTATTATCATTGGTGGTAGCAGTAGTGATCTGTGTTATACCTTAGTTACTAAACTGTTCTTATCTCAACCCCTGGGAGTTGCATTCTTTTCGATTCTCCTCTCTGTCCCTCTGGGAGTAGGGGGAGGGAAAGAAAGGGGGGAAGTGAGTGAACAAGCTGTCTGACTGGGTTTAAACCACAACATTGGCATAGAAAAAGTCTTTTTAGATTCAGTTTGTCTTTAAAACACTAGATTCTCTTTAAAAAAAAAGTCTAAAATAATTGTTTGCTTGCATGTATAACTAGGTTTGAAGATTTCTATGAGATTTGAAGCATGTAATTTAGTCCTTGATATGGTTATATTCAAAGACTAGCTGTCATTTTTGCATGTATGTTTTAAGCCCAGGCTTAGTTTAGAGACAGTTTAGAGCTGTTATAATGGCTGTGTAAGAAATTTATATCTAAGCAACACCTCTCAAAGAGTATCCCACCTCTACAGGCTGTTTGTAGCATTTCTGCTTTCCTGTCAGTTTTATGCAGTCCCAAAACATTATGACCAAATTAACTACTATTGACAAGATACTTTTGTGTATTTTAGTAGCACTAAACTGAATCCATTGTGATCTACTGGCAGTACAACCAGTAGGCATTATTACCTTTTTTGTTGTTTTTTTTTAACAGAATCTACTGGAAATAGTCCCCCTAAAACTAGAACCATCATAGAATAAAGTTATAATGTAACTTACTGTGTGAACACTATTTGCACTCTTACAAATCTGGACAAGAACTTGAATACCCCTTCTTCTTGATGAAGCATATGAATTTACTGTTATTTATATTTGTTAAGTACAAGTTTTCCTGTAAAGATCTACATCAACAGTCTCTCTTAGACTTGATAATTGCAAATCTTATATATTTTTGTGTCAGCACAACAGTGTGACACAGCGTGTTCCCTCCACTGTCAGGATATGGATCTGAAACTTACTCAGATAAAAGAATATTATTCCATAAATATCATCTTTCTTTTAACGATAAGAGCAGGAAGAGGAACAAGGAAAATCTATGTGTTGTAAGGAAGAAATAGGAATTACAAGTTTCAAACCTACAATAGGTTCAAATTATATCTTTTTTTCTTTTCTTCTTTTTTTCTCTAATGTGAATTTAAAAAAAATAGTGTTCAAGTTTTAGAATTATAATTTAAATTTTGGTGTTCACATTGAGATGGTAAGGTTGCTTATAGTTTTTGAAAATAAAACATTCTGTGTTTCAAAAGCACTATCACCTTGAGGTATGAAATCCTTTGGAAGTATTCTGGTTATTTGGATGCATTAGAAGCATTGCAGTTTACCATATTTAAGAAATAATGACATTGACACTTCCCTTTACTGCTAAAAAACTACTGAATTTCAAATAAAATTTTCTGGTAATCCTTCAGTGCTTTTTCCAATAGAAAAAGGCAAGGAATATATGTTTCTATATAATAAGAAATATATATCAGATCACAAGATAAGAATGTGTGGGTAAGTTTTGCATGTCTATGCACAAAACTATCTAGAGGACATTTGTCCCAAACGGATAATGTTAAAAACAACAAAACCTTCATTAAACAGTAACTTGGAAATAACAAAGGAATTTTCAAGAAAAGAAAGAGTCAGACGGAAAAGAAGTATTGAAATTTATAGCAGGGAAAAGAGTCCTCAGATTGTCCTCAGTGGTCAAAACCTTGTATACATTGCTGGAAGACATCCCACCCTACCATGCCTTCGGAAGATATAGACTCACAGTCACTGCCACCAAGGCTGCCACTGAGTACCACATCCCCACCAAATTCTTCCTTGCTAGGTATTAATGACATTCTCAGTCTTTTTGAGTGCTTACATCCTGCCATGTATTCCTCTAGCAGATGTCACAAGGTTTTTTTTTATTAAAAAAAAAACCAGAAGAATCAGAGTTTATAAGTGATGCCTGAATGAAAGACCAAACAAGACAAGGAAAACCAAACAAGCAAATAGCTGGCTTCTTTTGAAATGCTAAAGACTAAAATACCTTCACACTCACTTCCTGGTCTCAATACTTACTTATTAACTACTCCCTCTCCAGTACTTGAAGTAGAGATTTGGGCATTTGCTTCTGAGAACGTCAAACAAAAATACCTAAATTCTTTCCTTATTTTTTAACCAGCTTTCTTCAAGATCCCATAGCAAAATTCATGGCAGTCTTACAGATACCTAAACCAATGCATGTTATGCTCTCACCCTTTAAAGGCAAGCTCTGTGATGGTTCCCAAGAGGTTATATAGGCAGGGCTTGCTGAAAGGTGTAGACATTAAAACTGTGGACAGGTTATCTGGGCGTACCCAGGCATAACAAACTGGCTTGCTAAAAAAGCCAGTCTTGGTTCTGAGACTGTTATTATCTTATGGGAAAAAAACTGAACTGAAGAAAACTAAACTAAAGAAAAAATAATTAAAAAAACCGCATAAACTAAAGAAAAGGTTTAACTCAGTATGGGAGACTGTTCTTGAGGCAGAATAAGAACAAAAGGGTCTAAGAGGTGTAAAAGTTATTTTGCTATTGTAGTTTACTTGTGGCATGTCTCTTAAGTTTCATCCCCTATTATTATCATTGTTTCCTATATCCAGTACTTGGAAACCATTCTTCACTGCCATCACAAAGACTGAGCTTTTTGGAAGTTTTTTTGCTGGCTGACATTTCACTTGGACTGACCCCTCACTGCGCCAGATAACCCAGGGTGATGGCTCTTGAGAAATGAGAAAAATCTAATGATTCTACTTGGCAAGGAGTGAAAAGCTTAGTTTCTAGAGGAAATTAAACTAAGGCAAATAGGGGCTGATCTATTAAAAACAAGGCTGTGAGAAGACTTAAACTCCACTGGGAGCAGATTGTGAGCTTTAGCAACAAAAAGATTAGCAAATTTTTCCAAACATTCTCCTAATATTTTCAAATACCACTGTTCCCAACTACCTTCTTTGGTAGAATCAGGACAACAAGGCAGCTGAAACTATAAAAGTTAAATTCAGGTGGGCCTACCTTAAACGGAAGCCCCTTTATATTGTCTTTTTCTCTGGACAGAAGGGAGTCTTTCCTGCTCCTGCTAGTTCAGATTCTCTGGAGTTCCAGTTGCCTTTTGATAGTAAGCACTAAGCCTGGAAACTGAGGGCCTCCAGACATTGTAGTATGCATTCACTTCAGTAAGAATAAGCATGAAATGTGTTGTGCCCTTTTACTCTTCCAAACTACATTAATTTCTCACTTTCTGTTGCTTTGACTTACTGAAGGTGTGTAAGCCAGCTATATCCCCCAAAGAAAAAAATCTCACTGCAAGGATTTCCTTCTTTCTAATCTACCCTGGAGATGGACTTTACCTGGCTGTTTATTGTTAATACTTTTGGAGGAGAAATTGAGACATTCTGAGAAGTAACCATATGATACTTAGGTGATTAGATGGCTTTATGCAAAATTATCTTGCATTGGTGAGTGTTTTAAATACATGAGGACTCTTCATGTGACTCTACCTAATGAGAGAGGAAAAAGACTTCTGATACATGGGAAAACAACCTGGCCAGGGTAGAAAATGCAGAAAGGCAGACTGTCAAATAATTAATAAAAAAAAGGAGAAAACAAAGACAATCGATACTCTCTCACAGAATGTCTGTTACCAAAGGAAGTGACACAATAGTTTTTATTTAGACTCTTACTTGACTTATGAGGAAAGGGATCCTTCAGTTTGTTGGAGGACTGAACCCATGGAAGTTGCTGAAGTACTCCTGCAGCCTGTCTTCAAATTGAACCAGTTGATGTCTACATGTAAGGGAACCGGAAAGGCACTGTTTGGTTAGGGAACAATATCCTTTCTAACTGTGTCTACAAAGGCATTACCTCTGAAGTACTGCTGAATTTGTTCTTTGTCTGCAGTACACCACCTATGAGCACAGCCTTGAGGCAGCTGTGGAGAAGTTGTTCTGGTTTGTCAGGGTTGCTCTCAGAGAGAGAAGTAGCCAAAGCCAGAAATCAAAGATGCTACATCTATCTATGTGTATCCAGTTAGCAGAAAAGAGATGCTTAACTAATAATGTTTCACAGAGATCACGTAATCAACGAACTCAGACTGGCTGGAAAATCTTCTTAATAGCAATAAGAAGAGAAAAGTTAAGAAGAAGATGACTCAGAAATATTCCTGAAATACGTCTGTGTTAATGACTCCTTGATTCAGCCTAACCCACTGGGATCTGGAATAAGGTGTTAACACAGTTATTAATCGAGACTGTAGATATTGTCAAGATACTCTGAAATGCTGATTTTTTTTTAATTGTAAGTTTAAAAATATGCATGTTAAAAAATGCATTTGAAGTGGGAAAATGTAAATCTAAAGAACTAATGGAAAAAATTATATAGAAATTTTATGTCTTAACACCATACCCTACAATGACTACAAAACATTCTTTTTCATCTTCATCTCATTTAGGCTGTTGAAAGACCTGTTGCTTAAACCAACATAAAAACTCTTTGCCCTTGGAGATGCATATTGATGAAGATAATAGCTCTATTTCTTCAAAAGATAAGATTGTGCTGCATTTTAACGGTGTGAAATATGAGGTGTTCACCCTGGAATTGATTATTGTGGATTGGATTTAGATATCCTGTGGAGAAGGTGATTTGAAAGTTAGATTAATTAAATGGACCCATGGTTTTCACCAAAGTTAGATTTTTATATTAAAGTGGTTTTTTCCTGCCTTCTTTAGAATTTTATTTCAGCACTGTTCCCACGCATTGAAAAATAATGATATAAAAAAGAAAGCTGATTATTTTTCCTTTGTCTAACATTTATTCTTTTACCGAAAATGCTTACAGTAAATGTAAAGATGTCTAATAACTGGAAGACTTCGTAAATTTGTAGTATTTCTCAATCAGTAGAGCACTGGTTGTGGAATACTGATAGCTTTGTTAGATTTCCAGATTTACAACTGGCCTGTCACTTAATCTTAACCACAGTCTTCCACTTGTCTGTTCTTCCATCTTTGAAGTTGGAATGATGACACTGAGAATCTTTATAAAATTCTATGCCATATACTGATAAGAAGAAATACGTCAGAATTCTGCAGTATTTTTAAATATAAAGCCATCAGGACCTAGCTTGTACAGCTAAAACCTCCCTGTTCCATCTTTGCTGATGCAAGACTAGCAAAGTAGTTGTCAGCACCACAGGATCCTGCAGAGAGTTGTTAACAATCAGAGAATCAGGAAATAAGTATTCAAATTTTCTTCATATTTTTATGTTTTATTTTACACTGTCCCCTGAGATACAAAGAAAGCATTGTAAAACTCTTTGAAAGCTACATTTTTCCATTCATTCTCCCTAATGGACCAAACAATAGTATTTTATATAGAAGTTTTGACCCTAAAAAATGCAGTGCTTATTACGGAACCAACAAGATACATTTGGAATAATTTTTAACTCATGGTACCCTAGGGAATTCTGTATAACATGGACCTACATGAGTTCCAGTTTGAACTCTTTCAGTAAAATTAACTAACACATTTATTACAGGCCTCATTATTCAACACTTAATTTAAACAAAGAACACCTTGGTTTAGACCATACCAGGAGGATCATAGTGACTTTTAAGATTTATAGCTATTTCCAGTATAAAAATTCTTTGTAAAATGTTCATGTCACCATTCCTTTTAACAGAGTATTGGTACTGAGATTGAGATAATCTCCAAGAAACATGACTTTCCCTTGTTTTGCTCAGTTAAACTTCCAAATGTTAAACAAAAATACTGTGCCTTTCATGATGGCCGACTTTTCGAACTAACAGAGCAAGAAATGTGCTCAGAATCTGGCTCATTCTGTGATTCACTGCATACAGCTTCGGGCTTGTCTCCTTCCCTCTGTTCTGAAAAGAAAACAGTAGATTGAAGAGATGTAAAGAATAAGTATAACTCAGCCCCCTCATCCATCCTGTTTCTCAGTCAGAGTAGTCTAATGAACTCAGTTCCCAGGAGCAGAGTAGGAACAAGGCAGCACATTTCCAATATTGAGCAGGTAGTCTTGTGTTACTGCCCAAAATGTGACCTCTCCTATAGCTAGTTAATTCACATGCTGCAGCTGTGAAAGTTTAATATGAGTCTGTACCAAAAAAAAAACCCAAACCCCACCCAGTAACCTGATATAAGTAATCTAAGCTCAGAAAATTAAAGTATTTTTGATAATTCTACTGGAACTTGACCTGTGTAATTTTAGCTCAGTCATTTTGGTTCTTAAAGTCATAAAATAATTTAGGGGTATCTCTGAGTGAAAATCTAGAACAACTTTCTGCTCAAAGCAGGGCCAACTGTGAAGTTAGATCAGGTTGCTTAGGGTTTTGTTCAGTCAAGTTGAACATCTCCAAGGTGGAGAGTCCACACCCTACTTGAGCAAACTTTTTCAGTGTTTTACCATCCTTTGATTTTTTTTTCAACTTTAATATCTATACTGAGTCTATATAATGTTCATAACTCCAAATAATTTAGATTTCCCTTTCTGCTTGCATATGTTGCATCATTGTGCACCTCAGTAAAATCTGTCTGTGCCTTCTTTTGAGCTGTCCTTTTCCTGAAAAGGAGTTAGAATAGTCCTTGGATCAATTAGAGGAAGTAAGATGCTAAAAAGCCATTAGCATTTTCTTCTTCTGGCTGAACAAAACCAGTTTGCTCTGTCTTTCTCATACATCTAGTGCTGTAATACTATAATCCTTTTGGTGACCTTCCACTGAACTTACTCCAGTTTATCAGTACCTGGTTTTATACTGGGGTGGCAAAAATGGGATATGATACATCAGACTTACATCTTCAGTAATTTAAGACCCAAAACCTTGAAATAGTGCAAGAGCATAAATACTTTTTAAGCTCGTACTTGCCAACTTAGGCTGCTGCTTTGAAAAGGAGGACCTAAAATATAAAAATATGCATAACAATATTCATACGTATTAATAATAATGTGCAAACATAAATTAAAATATGAATGAAGCCTCTTATTTAATGCCCCCCAGACATTTTTATGGAATAAAGGCAAATAAGAACAGATACTTGCTAGTAGTCATTATCAGACTTGACATTAGATGTACACAAACCAGATTACATGGGCCAACTGAGGCTATTTTTGTGTTTTCTGTTCTGAGTTTTAACTTAACCATCACGTTCCATATTTTGCCTGGCTACAATACCAGAACAAAGCTACATTATAGAATAAGTAATGCTGAGGAAATTTGTTTCTTGAGATAAATACAGTTTAATACGTGAAAACCAAAAAGATATAGGGGGACAGGAACAAACAAAGGAAAAACAAAACAAACAAGCAACAAAACCGACAACAAGAAAAGCAAGCAATGCAAAAAACCCCAGCTACTCGGCATCAGCTGACTGAAGCCCAGCCAGTCCCCAAACAATGTCAGACCCAGCAAACTTTCCCCATCCCAGCTTTTATTACTGAGCACAACATTGTATGGAATGGAATGTAGTTAGTTGGGGTCAGCTGTCCCAGCTATGTCCCCTCCCAACTTCTTGTGCATCCTCAGTCTACTCTCTGGTGGGGCAATTTGAGGAGCAGAAAGGCATTAATTTTGTATAAGCATTGTTCAGAAATAACTAAAACGTCAGTGTGTTACCAACAATGTTTTCATCACAAATCCAAACCATGTCATCATAGGATCATAAAATGGTTTGTGTTGGAAGGGACCTTAAAGACAGACAACCCCCCCCCCTGCCATGGGCAGGGAAATCTTCCACTAGACAACGTTGCTCAAGCTCCTGAACAACCCAGCCTTGAACACTTCCAAAGGCAGGGCATCCACAGCTTCTCTGGACAACCTGTTCCAGTGTCTCACCAACCTCATAATGAAATTTTTCCTGATACTTATTCAAAATCTACCTTCTTGTCAACTTAAAGCTATTCCCCCATGTCCTGTCACTACATGCACCTGTAAACAGCTGCTCTCCAGATTTCTTGTTTGCCCCCTTTAGGTATTAGAAACCTGTAAGGTCTACCTGGAGCCTTCTCCAGGCTTAACAAGCCCAGATCTCTTAGCCTGTCTTGGTAGGAAAGGTGCTTCAGCCTTTGGAGCATCCTTATAGCCCTCCTCTGAACTGTCTCAAGGAGGTCCGTGCCCCTCTTGTGTTGGGGATTACAGAGCTGTGTACCTGCAGGACCGCAGTACTGCAGGTGGGGTCCCATGGGAGAAGAGGAGCAGAATCTCCTCCTTTGACCTGCTGGTCGTGCTCCTTTTGCTGGAGCCCAGCACATGGCTGGCTTTCTGGGCTGCAAGCGCACACTGCTGGTTCATGTTAAGCTTCTCATCAAACAGCACCCCTAAGTCCCTTTCCTCAGAGCTGTTCTCAATCCAGTCTCTGTCCAGTCTGTAGCTGTGTCTGGGATTGCCCCAACCCAGGTACAGGACCTTGCACTTGGCCTTGATGAACTTCATGAGGTCTGCACAGGCCCACCTCTCAAGCTTGTCAAGGTCCCATACACACTACCATGAAGAAAACAATCCCTGTCCCAGTCAAAACCTGCACAAAGTGCCGTATTTTCTAGTAGTTTGCCATAGAGGAAAGAAATAGCTTCAACAGTTGTCTTTTAAATACAGTACAAAAGACAAGAGAGCCAAATATAAAATATAAATGCAGGGATTTTACATTTTTATCTTCCCCTTTACTTATTGCTATCACATTCCTTTGGACAGACAGTCAAGCCCTTTTTCCTCTCTTTTGCTGATAATATACCCTATAGAAATATTGTCTTTATATCTCTCCAAGTGAATTTCCAACGTGAGAATGTAAGGACAGCAATAACTGAGAGCAAAGTAGTTGACATGGCAACAGCAAGTAGAAGATCTTGTGCAGCCTCTCAAGATATAGAAGGTTGATTTTCTCCAGTGAGAGTGGAAAAAGAAAAACATCTTAAACTTTAGACACAATTGCATTCTAATAGTGTAATGATTTAATTGCCTCATGGCCTGTTTTAGAATTGGCAGTGAAATTATAATGAAGAATAGCGTTAGCATTGTAAATGAGAAATTATTTACTTAGAGGGCTATGTTCATTATTAGTGTTTACTGCTGACCTTGGTATGTGAGAAATTAGATGTGCCTTAACCTCTAAGGATATATTAGAAGGGTATGACAGATGAAGGTATTAGTTTTCTGTGCAGCCTCAAAACACCACTTATTGGACCATTCTGTATTGGGCACTTTCAGTGAAACATAAAGGATAGTAACAGGTATCTTCCAAATACGAAAAAATGCTTTTTAATTAATTTCCTGCCTGAATGTAAAAATTGGAAGTCTATTGATAATATATACCAATTTTACTGTATTAAAACAAACTTTTTTTTTTTTTGTCACAAGTTTTGTAGTAATCCTAAATTCCTTTTTGGTGTAGCCTGGCACTGTTGGAGTTTACACCTCATTTTTTATGAAGTTTGTTATTATGACTAATTGTGTTACAAAATTGGTGCTGACCAGACAGATGGTGAGGCTTAAAACCTTCCTAGGTCCACCTTCCCTACTTTGCTCACAGACCAGCTGTGTCAGGAAGTTATCTTTCACATATTTCAGGAACATCCTAGACTGTGCTTCCAGCAGAGAGCTGATAAATTGAAGTTACCCATGAGAACAAGGCCTAGCAATTGTGAGACTTCTCCCAGCTGCTTATAGAATATTTTATCTGTGTCTTCATCCTGGTTGGGTGGTCTGTAACAGACTCCCACCAAGTCGCCTTTCTGGCCTTCCCCCGGAATCTTACCCATAAACAATCCTATTGTCACCATCATTAAGTTCTAGACAAAACACTCCCTAACATATAGGGATACCCCATCACCTCTCCTTCCTTGACATGATCCATGGGGGAAGGAGAAAGTTTGTATATAAATTTCTCTGTGCTCCCCTTGTTTTTGAATAAGACAAACATGCCATTGACTTTCACCTCTAACACACTGATTTGCGTTTTATGGAAGTAAATTCCTATGAACACCATAACTGAATCCCTCTTGTGTCTTTTTGTATGTGTGTGTATGCAGCAGCCTTTGGCAGAATACAGTTTTAGCTCAGTAGTTCTCCTGCTGGGTTGTGTGGCATGTTTCCAGATGATTTAACACACAGCTTCCTGTGCTGTTATGAGACATCATCTGCTAGTCTTCAAGCAATTGTACTTCCTGCTGGTTGTAACTTCCTGCTGGGTTTTTTGACCAACAAAGTTGTGAAGACTCTGAAAATCCCCACATGTATTGTCTGACTGTTACTGCTTTATATCGGATTAAGTTTTCTATAATTTATGAGTTTTCTAGGTAGACTTCAAAATGGTAGATGAGTTACCAGAGGAGTGAACAGCACGTACTTACAAAATAATTTGGATACATTAGAACAGAGAGGAAGTAGACCAAGAAGAGTCATTTGATCATAATAAACACAGAGTTATTTATAGGGGCAGAATACATAAGAAACACGATTTGAAATCTACAATTCAGAAAGAGTTAATGCCTCCAAGGAGCAAACGCAAATACAGCATTGAAGTGCTTCATTGACTCCTGTGTATTGACCTAATATTGACTTTGCTAAAGATTAAGCTTCCACAGATTGGCTGGGGAAAGAAATTAAAGCATAAAGATTTCTGACTGGAGTATTCCTGTGTGTGAACCAATTCAACAAAACACTGAATGTTGTTTACCTTTATGCATAGTTTCTCTGAATCAACATCTCAGCCCCTGATGAACTAGAAGTGATTGTTTCTGAGCAGATGAGTTCAATTTGGTTTGTTTGTGTATATACTCAGGAGGCAAATAAAATGAAATAGAAACAATCGTGATTTGAGTGATTATCTACATCAAAATCTTAATTCAAATGACATACTAGGGAATTTCAACAGTTCCTTAATTTGAATGAGTCTAACATAGGACAGAGCAGAAGCCTTAAATAGTATTCATGATCACAGAATCACAGAACTGTTAGGGTTGGAAGGGACCTCTGGAGACCATGTAGTCCAACCACTCTGCCAAAGCAGGGCCATCTAGAGTAGGTTACACAGGAACATATCCAGGTGGGACTCTCATCCTTGATATCAAGAGCATCTTAAAGGTTTCAGCCTTTAATGTAACGTGAACTTCAGTGTTAGCTTCACACACAGGTATACAAGAACTGTGATATAGAGCTGCAAAATGAATACTTCAATTGAATAAAACAGTTGATTTTGTTTGTGGTGTTTTGTTGTTGTTTTTTTTTATTTGGGAAGGGGGAACATGAATCCTATTGTAGAGACATTTCATGAGGAGTTTGCACAGAGATTGAGAGTCACAGCAATCTAGCTTGAACAAAACTGTCTTTCAAATATATGTATTCAGAAAAACACAAATTATTCTTTAAATAGTGTAGATAAATGATTAACTTGATTATTAGCTATTAAATAGATAGGTTTTTATGGGTTTGGCACTACTATAAGCTAGATACTAAAAATCTGGTAACTTCAGCTAATTGTTACTTTGAGTGAATTTTACCATTCGATAACTTTTATTTTATGTGCTTTTCCACACTGTTGAAGACTTATTCTTTGCTTTGCTGAGGATGGTGGTTTTCACATTTTGAAAAACAAACACTGTAAGAAATATTGAATGGACTAAGAAACAGTAGGCACTGCTTCATAGTGGGAGGGAACTGGAGTATCAGTGAGTCTGCACTTTATTCTATATATTTTAGGTAGACATGGTTTACTAATGAGGAATTAGGATAAAGGGAATGGAGAATAAATAGTGTTTTATTCCAAAGGGCATAAAAAGCAACCCTAAAACAAACAAGTGTTTTAAAAAAGAAAAGAAAGTGGAAAGCTCAATCAGCAAAAGGTATTCAAAATAGATCAGTGAAGGAAAAATAAAAGTGTTTGAATGGAAATTAGATTAATTCACTGCAGAGAAATCAAGCTTATTTTTAGACAAGACATATTAGAAGGTATCAGAAGAAAATAATCTGAAAGTAATCTGTGCCTGTCAAGGTGCAATAAGGTGGCTGCACCAGACCTAGTATTTCCAATAGGAAAGGATGGCAGTAGGCCATGAGCATATTAGCAAAGGAGCATCGGAAGAAACAGTTAAAACTAAAGAGTGGGCTGCACATTTCTATGATTATCTGCAGACTTTTTAACTTCATAAAGCTGTTGTTATAATGTATTATGTAATAATATCTCTACCATAAACTCTTTGATTGGGGTTGCAGTACACAGTTTTTTCTCTTAAGCTGTGACATCCTGCGTTCACCTGTTTCCCTACTAGTTTTTTGGTAATCTGTTGTACTTTCCACCAGTTTTTCACTCCTATATATGATGAATGTTACCACAAATGACAGTGTCTTAGTTTTACCATGTTTTGTCTTCCCAATATACTTTTTTCAAGACTAGTTAATAGCCATTTCTGATTACTTCTAGAAAAACATTTGGCTATCTGAAGTTGCATATGAACACTGTCATACAATCCAGCATCAGTTTAGTATCTTTGCTGGGATGTGCTCTGCAAAGATTTCAATCTTCATTTATAAGGTGACAAAGAGAAAGCTATTTATTCAGCTTCCTCTTGTTACTTTTTTAATGCTTAATTAATTCATGAAATTATGATTTTGGCTTACAATATGGGTAGCATTAAATATTTGAAACTCTAGCAGCTGTTTCTGCTAATTTGCATTCCACTATTATCTGTCTAGAAAAATGTACATTACTAACCTAATAGAGGAAAAAGCAGATGCAATAGCATAATGCACCCCAGTTCAATGCAGTTTATGTCCAGACTTATGATATGATACACAGGAATTATTGAACCGCATGCTGTCAGCAAATCTTAATAAGAACACAGTTACTTTATTATAGAACCATAAATCTAAGTTCATAGTAAAAATATTTCAGCTATATTTCATCAATATCACAAGTAATCAAAACCTAATAATATCTGAGGGAACAGAATGTGGTTTTATTCAATGTCTACAGATTGCTAATTCACCCAATATGCTCCAATTTAAAATCTTCAAATATTTTTTAAAGGTCTGATGTACTCAGCTACTTAGCAGTAAAGTATTCAACAGGAAAAAACTGAAAATGTCAGTATGTCTGTACATGTCGTTTAGTTTTAAGGGATTTTTAACAGTTTATGATGAGTTGGACTATTCTAAAGATATTGGAATCACAAGATGTGCAGTAATTTTGAAACTTAGGGTACTTCCTAAGATTTCTTAAGTACACAGGATTCCTAGCCCTGTTATTTTTTAAATCAGAGTCTGTGATTTTGGGTGTTTGTTTGGGGTTTTTTTGGGGGTGATGGGGTTTATTTTCTTTTGAAGCAACTAATGCATTCAATGAGCTTCCGAATGGATACACTGAAACAAAACACTATATTATAGTTTAAACATTGCTTATATCTGCCTGTAACTATCTAATAAAGGGAATCTGATAGCAGACAGTAGCCAAAATGAGAGTTAGTTCTACCTATCTTGTACTTGTAACCAGCTTGACTTCTTTGCAAAAAAATATTGTGTCCATCCATAATGGGAAAAACAACCCAACCCAACCCAAAAAACCCTGAAAAACCAAAATCAAATAACTGAAAAACCCAAACAAACCAACCAAAACAAAACCCAAAACCAAAGCAAACAACTGATGAAATAGTGAGCTCTATTTGGAAACAATTGAACTCGCAGTTTAACAGTTTTTTAGCTCATGTCAGTTGGTAACAAGAGCAGGAGTTGTATTAAGGGGTCATGAAAAGCCTGATACTCAGAAATTTCAGAAATAAACATCAGTTTGATCTTCAGATGTGTACACACAGAGGTACTGAAATATAAAAAGGTATTCCTTCAAGAAGACTTTTGAAATACCTTTAGGGCTAACATAATTAAATGGATTTGCTGACTTTTGAACTTTTGCCTTCAGTTATTATAGCTATTCATTTATGTAATATAGAATTATTCAATTTGAGAAACAAAATCGCACAGGTGATGGGACATTGTCTAACAGAGGAAACATTTCTGATACCTCTGCAAACATCCTTTCTTGATTCCAAAACACTGCTTTGATTCTTAATTGACCTTTCCACAGATATTGTGTCTGTATTATTGTGAATTTTGTGTAGCTTTAGTGTACCATTATGCAGTGTTTGATTAGGGTGTCAACTTGTTCATTTCTCTCCTTTTCTGATGAGTTTCACAGAGCTGTTTCATTGTGAAACACCCTACCAATATCCTAGAGATTCTTTTAAGGCAGCAAGTAACCGCATTTATTGTGTAAACAGTGACATTCTCAGCATAACCATGACCACAAATATAAAAGAGCCTTGCTTTCCAACTGTTTTTTTCCTTTACAACACACATACTGCCTTTGGGGCTAAAATGAAGCAAGCTGTAAACGATGTATGAAATAGAATACAGAATTCTGGTAGAAAATGAGTTTTTGAAAAAAAAAAACAAACAATGAACTGATTACTAGCATCCTTTAAAAAGGAAAAAAAAAAGAAAAAAGAAAAAGCAGAAACCTATTTCTAAGATTTATAATATGAATAAAATGATGGTATTGGGGAATTAAATGAGAATTGAATAAATAAATGATGAGACTTAAAATATCTATTAATGAAAAACATTGGAATAGATTACTTATTTTAATATTATTTTAATTAATAATTTGATTATTTTAATAGAACTATCTATTATACATATCAAAATATAAATTGCTAAGCATTATCATTCTTTATTATTTAGGTTACATTGTAGAAATAATCTGATGTGATGTAGATATTATTAAAAAATGTACCTTCTATTTCTATTCAGCAGAAATATTGTTTTCCACATTCTAGCAATGCCTTTGATATGCTGCTTTCAAAGGAATTAAAAAATTACAAAAAATTATTCTCAAATTATAATTTTTTAATTGATAATATACAGATTAATATTTCTATACTAGTTAAAATAGTTAAAATTATTAGAAATTTCAAATCATTTGCATGCTTAAAAAAACACAGCACTATAAAACAGACTAGATATCCTTTGAGGCTATCCAGTATAGCTTGACATCTACTGTTACAACCTGGGCTATAAATGAGAACATATCTGAAAACGTGTAAGTGAAATACATAGGCAACACCCAATGTTTTTGATGGTACAGACTTACAGTCACTGAGGTCTTTTAAACGGCTTTAAAGAGGAATATACTGCTAGCTGCTCACTGATGGTTTTGCTGGAGAACAAGTCTAATCTAGAAAGTAAATTTTTTGCATGTTCAAAATTCAGCTATATTAAAGTATAAATATTGACCTAACTGTTTTGGCTTGGCCATGTTAGAGTTGTGACCTTTCCCTTTTTGTCCTTAGTTGCTGTCTGTAAAATAATAATAATAATAATAATGATAACCATACTGCTTAAACATGTGTTGAATGTGTATGTCAAACTTACAGCTCACTGTTTTGGCAGGAATAAGGGGAGATGTCAGATTCCTTCTCATTAAAACAGGCACATAGACTGTCACGCAATTTCTTTTTTTCTCCTTTAAAGTGCCTCATTCCCATTTTTTAAGTATATGGTATTGCTCATGTATCATACACTATACTTGACACTTTTTCTATGAATTTAAACATAAAATTTACAAACTTAAAAGCTAGTGACAACAAGTTGCATTAACTCCTCTTTACAAGTATCTTACAACTTGTGTCAACACATCCCAATCTCAAAAACATCTTAAAAAGGCAGTTAAATCAGTTTCATTACCTCCCTTGCACATATTAATTGAACAAATTAACATTGTAAGATTTATTTCCTAATTATACCATTCACTGAATACTTGTTTGAATAGTATTTTTAATTCCATTCCTGAAATAACAAAGCATTTCATTATCTAAGCTTCGCAATATTCTCATAACTTTCTGTATGTGTAACTAAAATAGCAATTCAGGCAGGAAACAGTATGATAAAATATTACTTGGAATATAATATATATACAATATCTTACGGTTATTTTTGGAGTGTGCAATGTCCATGTGTGTCATATAATATATGTATACAAGTATTTAAAAAATACAATATATGTTCTAACTTTAATTCAAGTGTTGATGAGATAACTTGTTGTTTGATATCATTTGGAATACCACAAAGCATCTGAAGCAATTTGCCATGTCTGTGTACAGATTTCTTGACTTAATTAACATCTGGAAAGTTAGCATATTTCAATTTAATGCCATTTTGGCAGATGATGCTGATTTATGGCTAAACAAAGGGGCTTGAAACGTGTACATGAAGATTTATTAACAGCGAAGTTAAGTTTGAGGACAATTAAAAACAAGAAGTGGAGGAGAGGGTGAGAAGGAAATAGAAATAGGAGAGTGTGAGGGAGAGAGAGGGGAGACAGGAGATGCTGTTACTGCGGACTGGAACATGCTTAAATTAAGGGCAGGATCTGCATGCTGTTAAGACTGTTAATACTGCAGGTTGCTTGGCTATTAAGGTTTCTGAATGAATATTATTGTCAACCTAAACTAAATCAAAAGCTACAAATGTAGGGCTAGGAAAAAGGAGGAAGGAAAGAGTGACAAGTGGCAGTCTTTCCTTGAGAACCACCATAACAACACTGTGAGGGTCTAGAAAACACTCCCCTGACATCTTGGTTGAAGGGATACGGAGCTGCAGCTGGAAAGCAGCCTATGTAGCTGCATATAGAAGACCCTTACAATGCAAAAGGTGAAGCCACCTAAGGCAATGTGCAACACCTGTCAAGCCAGTGGGGATAGCTGTTTTATGGGGCTAAAGTTGTTCCTGAAATTATTTATCCTATCCTTGTCTGCATGTATGTCCTGGCTAATTTATAAACATAGAGAAGATAAGGTCATTTTTGGTGATGACTTTGGCTTGGAATCTGTGGAGAAGTATGGAGAGGTTCAGCAGTACTTGCCCTTCCCCTGCAAGGAGTCCACGTCCTCACCTGTGCCAGATCTACAGCTCCTCTCTTCTAAGAAAGTGTTTCTCACAGCTGTTACATCTAGGAAGCCTCAACATTTGCAACAAGGAAAGAGGTGACTGATTTTGCCTCTATTTTCACTGTCTGTAGATGTTGTATAGAATATCTGATTTCACACCAAAACCAAAAAATATATATAAAAACATGACAAAAAAAAAAAAAGAGACCCAGATTAGAAATAAGTGTCTCATCTAAAAAATTGTAACAGTTATCAAAGTGGCAGTGTTTAAATGGATTTTAACTAGATTTCAGTTGGGTTTGTTGTAGAGCAAAATTTTAAGGCAACTTTCTGTAAGGAGTTATGGGAAAAAATCATTTTAATGGTGCCCTGGGAAAAAATTGGAAACACTGTGTTTAATGACAGTATTCTGCTATTTGGGGCAGTGACACATCCATAAAAGAAAACTCATCACAATGCTCATGAGCCTGTTTTCTTTAAAACACTCAAATATAAATGTAATATATAATAATAATATATATAATAATATATATAATAATATGTATAATATAGATAAGCAATAAATATATATTTACAGTTACACAGATATCTGGAGGTAGCAGCAGTCCTGTTGTCTGATTTTTGACAAGCCACAAGAGACATGATTGTGGGCATTTTCTGTGTAGGTCACTGACATGAACGACTCACTATTTCAGTAAATGAAAAGTCTGCTACACGGTGTTTGTCCAAGGGGATGTGAAATGGATTTTTTACATTGAATTCATAGGGGAGAATATTTCTTTTTGGAATCAAGATGTATCTAAGAATGAAACCTTCTGTATGCCTAGACAGAATACTGCACTAGTGGAGTACTCTCACCTCATCACGTAAAGTGGGGGTGGGAGGAGAGAGGTGACTGGAAACTTCTCACCATAAAAAGCTATGGCTTTGTGGAACTGCTCTTGCTGCTGAAGGGTGATCACTGGCAGAAAGCACTGCCTGTGTTTTCTCTCTTCCTCAAGCAATTGTAATCAAGGAGAGATAGATGCAAAATCTGTGCCCAGCCTAGCACCATGCTGGTGCCAACCCCCCGACCCATATTGCTGGTGAGACCTTTGGGGAAGGGTGGAAAAGAGTGAACCTGAGGTCACTGAGATCTGGGTGAGGTTTTGGATTTTCTGGGCATTGTGTGGAGACTGTTTCTGACCCAGGACTGCAGAGGCCTATGACTCGTCTTTCCACATTCAAAGGCATAGGACAGGTCAGGCTGACAGAAATGCTTGTGCTCAGCTACAGCAGACCACCACTTGAACTGTGGGCTTATGCAACTTGGCCACCTTAAGATTTTCTGTTTCAAATACTGTTGTTCAGTGTTGATCTGCCAGAAAACAGCTGCTCAGATGTCACCTGGGAAATCAATCTATATCTAAGGGAATCTGAGGCCTCTGCAGGGATTTCTCTGTGTCATCTCAATGACGAATGAAAACACTTTGGCTGTATAATGAGGTTTGTTCCCAGGAATTACAGTATCACAGTATCACAGTATGTTAGAGATTGGAAGGGACCTTGAAAGATCATCTAGTCCAATCCCCCTGCCGGAGCAGGAACACCTAGATAATGTTACACAGGAATGCGTCCAGGCAAGTTTTGAATGTCTCCAGGGAAGGAGACTCCACAACCTCCCTGGGCAGCCTGTTCCAGTGTTCCGTCACCCTCACTGAGAAGAAGTTTCTTCTCAAGTTTAAGTGGAACCTCTTGTGTTCCAGTTTGTACCCATTACCCCTTGTCCTGTCATTGTTTGCCACTGAGTAGAGCCTGGCTCCGTCCTCGTGACACTCCCCCTTTATATATTTATAGACACTGATAAGGTCACCCCTCAGTCTCCTCTTCTCCAAACTATAGAGACCCAGCTCCCTCAGTCTTTCCTCATAAGGGAGATGCTCCACTCCCTTAATCATCTTAGTTGCCCTGCGCTGGACTCTCTCCAGCAGCTCCCTGTCCTTCTTGAACTGAGGGGCCCAGAACTGGACACAATACTCCAGATGCGGTCTCACCAGGGCAGAGTAGAGGGGAAGGAGGACCTCTCTCGACCTACTAACCACCGCCCTTCTAATACACCCCAGGATGCCATTGGCCTTCTTAGCCACAAGGGCACAGTGTTGGCTCATGGTCATCCTGTCGTCCACTAGGACCCCCAGGTCCCTCTCCCCTACACTGCTCTCTAACAGGTCATTCCCCAACCTATACTGGAACCTGGGGTTGTTCCTGCCCAGATGCAGGACTCTACACTTTCCCTTGTTATATTTCATCAAGTTACTCCCTGCCCAACTCTCCAGCCTATCCAGGTCTCGCTGGATGGCAGCACAGCCTTCTGGCGTGTCAGCCACTCCTCCCAGCTTAGTGTCATCAGCAAACTTGCTGATAGTACACTCAATTCCCTCATCTAAATCATTGATGAATATATTAAATAATACCGGTCCCAGTACTGACCCTTGAGGCACTCCACTAGTTACAGGCCTCCAACTAGACTCAGCCCCATAGACTACAACTCTCTGGCTTCTCTCCTTCAGCCAGTTCGCAGTCCACCTCACTACCTGATCATCCAGTCCACACTTCCTCATTTTAGCTGTGAGGATGCTGTGGGAGACTGTGTCAAATGCTTTGCTGAAGTCAAGGTAGACCACATCCACCGCTCTGCCATCATCCATCCACTGTGTTATTTCCTCATAAAAGGCTAAGAGATTGGTCAAACATGATTTCCCCCTGGTGAAGCCATGTTGACTGCCCCTCATAACCTTCTTATCCTTGATATGCCTTAAGATGGTACCAAGGATAAGGTGTTCCATCACTTTCCCAGGGATGGAGGTGAGGCTGACCGGCCTATAGTTACCCGGGTCCTCCTTCTTGCCCTTTTTGAAGACTGGAGTGACATTTGCTTTCCTCCAGTCCTCAGGCACCTCTCCCGTTTCCCAAGACTTGGTAAAGATGATGGAGAGTGGTCTAGCAATGACTTCCGCCAGCTCCCTCAGCACCCGCGGGTGCATCCCATCTGGACCCATGGATTTATGGATGTCCAGATTGCTCAACTGGTCTCTAACCCATTCCTCATTGACTAAGGCAAACCGCTCCGTCGACCTGACTTCATCTAAGGTCTCAGGGGTACAGGGCTCTTCAGGACTGCCCGCAGCAGAGTAGACAGAGACAAAGAAGGCATTCAGTAACTCTGCCATCTCTTTATCTTCTGTCACCAGGGCACCCATCCCGTTCATCAGTGGGCCTACATTGCCTCTGGTGTTAGTTTTGTCTGCCATGTATTTAAAAAAGCTCTTTTTGCTGTCCTTGACCCTTCTTGCCAGGTTTAATTCTAAGGATGCCTTAGTCCTCCTAGCTGCCTTCCTACATCCTCTAGCAGCAGCCTTATATTCCTCCCAAGTGGCCAGCCCCTCCTTCCATGACCTGTAAACTCTCCTCTTCCACTTGAGCATACCCAGCAATTCCCTATTTAGCCACGCAGGTCTCTTGGCCCTCTTCCTTGACTTCCTACGTGTCGGGATGCTCCGATCTTGAGCACGGAAAAAGTAGTCCTTGAATGTCAACCAACTATCTTGGCCCCCTTTACCTTCAAGCAGCCCTGCCCATGGGATTTCCCCTAGCAATTGCTTGAAAAGGCCAAAGTTTGCCCTGCTAAAGTCCAGGGTTGCAATTCTACTTGGTATTCTACTAGTCCTGCCACACAAGATCCTGAACTCCACCATCTCGTGGTCGCTGCAACCAAGGCAGCCCTCAACCCTTACTGCTTCAACCAGATCCTCCTTGTTAGTGAGGATGAGATCCAGCAGCGCTCCTCTCCTGGTCGGCTCATCCACCATTTGCAGGAGGAAGTTATCATCCATACACTGGAGGAACCTCCTGGACTGCGGCTGGGTTGCCGAGTGGTCCTTCCAGCAAACATCAGGGAAGTTAAAATCCCCCACGACGACCACGGCCTGTGACTGTGAGGCCGCTCTCAGCTGCCTGTAGAAGGCCTCGTCAACTTCCTCACCCTGATCCGGTGGTCTGTAACAGACACCTACAACAGTATCCCCCCTGCCAGCCTGCCCCTTAATTCTCACCCACAGACTCTCAACTTGCTCATCATCTGTCCCTGGACAGAACTCGGTGCACTGTAGTTCCTCCCGCACATAAAGAGCAACCCCACCACCCCGCCTGGCTGGCCTGTCTTTCCTGAAAAGGACATAGCCTTCCATGACTATATTCCAGTCATGTGAGCTGTCCCACCACGTCTCTGTAATTGCCACCAGATCATAATCTCCTGACTTAACACAGGTTTCCAACTCCTCCTGCTTATTTCCCATGCTGCGCGCATTGGTGTACAGGCATTTCAGGGAGCGAGCTGAGCACACCGATTTCACCCTAGGATTGTAGCAGGCCTCCCAGTCTTCATTAATTCTGGAGCGCTGCCCCACTGGGGCAAGCCCAGCTACAACCCCATCCCCCTTCGAATCTAGTTTAAAGCTCTCCAAATGAGCCCTGCTAATTCGTGCCCCAGCATCCTTTTCCCTCTGTGAGACAAACCTTTCTCACTTGTCATTGTCCAGACTGGTGCCCTATAAAACCAGCCGTTATCAAAGAATCCAAAGCCCTGCCTGTAGCACCAGTCTCGAAGCCAATTGTTCATGAACTGAATCTTCCCATTCCTTCCCACATCATCAGTGGAAGATGGAAGGAGTGAGGAGAAGATCACTTGAGCCCCAGACTCTTTCACCATCCGCCCCAAGGCCCTGTAGTCTTTCTTCATCCCCCTCAGATTGCGGGAAGCAGCTTCCTCCCCACCTGTCTGGAAGACCAGCAGCGGGTAATAGTCTGTCGGGTGCACCAGGTTGGGGAGCGCCCTGGTGATATCCCTGATCCGGGCTCCAGGCAGACTACACACTTCCCTATGATGAGGGTCAGCTCTGCATATCGGGCCCTCTGTTCCTCTCAGAAGGGAATCCCCTACTACAATGACCCTTCTTTCTTTCTTAACAGAGGCAGTCTTGAGGTGCAAAGTCGACTCCCTTTTCCTATGTGGCCTTGTGGGCTGGCCTTGCCCCACATTCTCACCTACCTCTCCTTCAAGATCCAGGGCCTCGAACCTATTATGGAGGGACACCTGGGGAAGCAGGGCAGGAAGGGGGGAGGGTTTCCCACGACGTCGACCCGGAACTCGCTTCCAACCCTCGTCGTCTTTTTGGTCCCCTACCTCTGCGCAACAGCTACAGGGCAGGGGCTGCCTCAGGCCATCCCCCTCTGTGTGAGGGGGCAGGGGGTCCTTCCCCTTTTGGGGGGTATCTCCCTGGAACCGTTTTGACTGGCCCGCCAGGGAGTTACTCCACCAGTCGATCTCCCTTTCACACTCCCTGATGGTCCTCAGTGTCTCAACCTCCTCCTTAAGTCTTGCCACCAGGCTAAGCAGATCTTCTACCTGCTCACACCTCACGCAGGTGGAATGCTGTCCTCCCTCCCCCGGCAGCAGCAGGCTCTGGCACTCCCTGCACCCAGAGACCTGAACAGCCACGGTCTGGGACAGGGTCTCTGTCTGAGTTGCTGTAGTCACCTTACTGCAAGCTCTCTTTCTGGAAGCAACCATATTGGTGCGCAGTCTGGGACACCAGCAACACGACCTGCTTGTTCCTCCCTGTGCCCGGTCGCTGCCCTCTCAAAGGCTTTTTCAAGGCAAGCAGCAGGGGAGTGGTCGCCGTCACCGTGGGAACGCCCCCCTCCACGTCAGCCTCTCTCTCGCAAGGGCTGCTGGGGCTTCGGGGATCGGGAGATGTCGGGAATCGCGATGTCTCTGCGCTATCCCCTCTGATTTTCCTAATCTCCGTTGACCCTCGCGTCGCTGAAGCGTGCCGGCTGTGGCTCTAGCTAGGCTAGCTCCGATCAGCTGACTTAATAACTTTGCTTTTATACCATGCTGAACTGAGGATGAGCAGCATGTGGGAGAGCAGAACCTGCTGCAAGGCTGCTTCAGGCAGAGGAGAAAATAGTGGGGATGCTCATTCATGTCCACGCTGCCTGTATGTCTCAGCTTCCAGCAGCCACCCCTTTGCCAGCATCTGAGCTTCTCTCCTCCAGGAACTCCTCAGTTGCTTTGTCTAGACAGTGAAATAAACTGTATGCCTTGGAGAGTGCTGAGATATAGGAGCAAAACAGCAGATAAAAAAAATTTGCTCAAAAGAATTCTAATACACCTTGCCACTTCAAAATATAAATCCTGATTTAAGGAAGCATCTTCTCAAAAGCATTTAAGCAAAGTTATAAAACCCATGCATTGTCTTCCCATTCCCTGTGTCTTCTAAGTAGTGATATTTTTCCTTCTCCAGAGAAGGAAAGCAAATAATTTATTTATGATTCTTAAGCATTTAGCATCTATTGCTATAATAATGATAAAATGTTACATGGAATTCCTATCTAACAGAAGACTAGTAGCCATACATGGCACTTTTAATGCTCTCTACAGTTCACCTGCATTTCAATTGTATCTTGTGTCAGTCATTTATACTTCAATATATGTTTTTTTACAAGAACAATCAGCTTTTTGGTGAGGACATGTAAGCTGCTCCTTAAAGAAACTTTATTTGCTCTGAGGTGGAAATCGTGTCTTGATAAATTCTGTTTGACAGGAAGTTGTTCCCCCAGAAGAGAATCCTAATTCAAATCTTAATGCTTTCCTTTACACCTGTATATGTTAATTAAAAAACAACAGAGGCAACTAATTTATCTTAACTCACTAAATGAGTATCAGGTAATGAGTTTTAGCTGGTTTAAATGTTTTTTGAGACTAGACCTCTGGTTTTCATAGATTTTTATTTAGGAACTATTATGAAATAATTTTTGTTTTTAAATTTAGGGATTACTGTGCTTGTGATGCTCTGTAGCTTGACTTCCTTCAAGATACAGAATATTAATCTGCAATAGATGCCAGACATCTTTTGGTGTAGTATCTTCTAACTATCACAGTTTTCCAAGGTCAAATGCTTTTATTTAATAGATCTGACTTAATTTATATGTGAAATGTTTTGGTCTACCTGTAACCCATTATTATAGCTAAGAATAGGAATAAAAATTACTACATTGTTCAGAACTTTTTATTAACATCTTTCACACTGAAGTGCTTAACAGTCTTTAATTCCCTAACACTACTGACCTATTCTGAACAGCCTTACTCCCTATTTGCTACACACAATTTTGCCATGTACCACGGATTTATATATCCATACTTAAGTTTCTCTGGGAGAAAAAAATAATGGAGGTCATACACCACAGAAAGTTTTTCTGTATTATTTTTAATCAGCAAGGATTCCTTTCAAAGAAGACATACCTCAGTTTTAATGCTTTTTTGAAAACTGGTATAAATTTTCATGGCAAAAAGTATTTTCCATTGTTCATTTTGCCCGTTACATAACTTAATTGTGTTAGTCTGTAAACCAATGTTTAGCATTTCAGTTATTATTGTCTGAAAGAAAAATTAATGCTTTGCCAATTGTTTTAGCAGCAAGACACATTTAAATAATATTGCTTATTTGTGATTGAAATTGATATTGCAAAATAGAAAGCAATCCAGAACACAGTAACTGCAAAAAGGCTTGCTCCCCTCTTCTGCATCTTTATTTTTCTATTATGAAATGTGGCAACTGATTAAAATACTGTCTAATAGGTTTTTATCTTTATTTCTGGAGTTTAAAAGGATTGAAATAATGCTTTGTGTACTTGTTCTTTCCTTCAAAGATAAAAGCTGTTTTATTTCCTTTATAGAACCTCACAAAAACAATGTAGATAATTATGCCAAACAGTTATGTAAATCCCAAAAGAAAGAGTAAATCCGCTCTTATGAAAGTATTCAAAAAGTTTTTTCATTTCCTGGAGATAGTGGGGTTTCATGTCTTTACAAGTTAAAGTTATACAAGTGTCCAATTAGCATGATGAAATGCCATTTTTCTTTTATTTTAAAAATATATTTAAAGGTTTTCTTGTCTGATAATAATGAATGAGGTATTCATGCAAAAACAATATAGTGTAGGTGAAACACCGCAAGTGATAAAAAATGTTAAAAATAGTGAAAAGAAAATAGTCTTCAAAGACATGAAAAGGAGCTTTCTAGTAATGCCCCTCACAATGTAAAAATTTGAAACGATGGAGAAGGTAAATGATGCTTCATTTGGGGAATTTTTTTTAGGCATTATTTTCCACTTGATAGGAAAACATGCTGAAAATATTACTCTGAGCTTGCACTGACTGCAACTTGCAGTAATCTGAGTTATATTCCCCATGAAGCTTGCTTTAGAGCTGTTGTCGCATCACTTAATCTTTTCACGAAGTAGTGTTCCGCTTCTATAGAGTCACGAAAGAGCTAATGCAGACAAGTGAAGATGTCTCTTAGGGCTCAAGTTATTTTCAAGACTCAAACCTCTTGGGTAAAAATAATGTGCTTTAAAAATACCTCTGCTAAGCCATGTTTCCACTTGCTTAATACAGAATGGAGGGGAAGATTTTTATGTAGCTGAAAAAAGAACTGTTTAATACAACTAACAGGAGCTAACAGCGAAAATATCTTTCAAAGGAAAATACATGGGAGCACAGGATTGCTGTGTGAACTTTTAGTGACATTTTTTGCTATAGATTTATGGTTTAGTAATTTTCTTCAGCCATTTTCCATGATTTGCAACAAAGAATTGATGATCAAGTTCACGCTTATATCTGAGCCTTAGAATGCATTTTTGACAGTTCAGTGTCAATGGTCATTCTATGAATTTCATATTTTCAGAGTAAGGATAGAGAAAAAAAAAACAAATATCTTTATAGATTAGCACTGAATCTAAATTCTGGGTAATCAATGAAAATAAACCTATGCTTCAAAAGTATAAGGAAGAACTGAAGTTTTGTTTTATGTAATCTTTTACTTCCTGGAAAAGGAGGACCAGCAACTTCATGGTCTTAATTTAATTTTTTAAACTTTATCTTTAGCTATTTCAGTAGTTAAATAGCTATTAGGCTCTTCAGCTTTTTTCCTGAAAAGTAAATAGAATTGTCACTGCAGTGATGTGAGATGGAAGAGGAGAAGCAGCAGAGTAGAGAGAAATTGATATTAATGATAGTAATATCAACATCTTCTTTCTGTACTTTCACCTGAAGTATGTGGCAGCAAGTAAAATATGTGTTTTTAATCAGATTTATGACAGATTTCCATTAATTTTCTGTACTCGCTTTCAAATTGTGAGAACAATCTTTCTATGGGATAAGTGATTTCTCTCTGAGTATGTCACATAATCTGTTTACTTAAATGTTTTTGAATGAAAAGTTATTAAAGTTTTATAGTATTTTCTTCTTGAGATAATAACCCTATAATTACAACAGTCAGTTATGTAATTATATTTGTACTTGAGCTTAGATTTCATGTGTGTGGATGCAGTGATTCAATTTCTCCTGCATGATTATGTAGTGTCATAAAAATTCACATAAATACGCTATGAAGCAAAATGTGAATAATGTAAGTTATTACAAAGAGAGTTTGTACAGTCCAAAGTTGCTTAATCATCATATGGTTAGTTTATTACTGCACTTTTTACTTTTATTACTCTCAAGAAATTAGAATAAACTTTATAGGCTCCTAAGCCTCTGATTTATTTTATTATTTAAACTACCCTACATTTCCATAACCTGTAGATTTTTATTATTAAGCATCTGATTCTTGGACTTAATAAGAATAATTTATAGAGAATATATTCACCACCCATCTGTTCATCATGCAGTCATGTTCATCAGCATATTGCAAGAGACTGTACAGTAAAAAAAGTTGAGAAAGTTGCACTTTCATTAGACAAGTGTAAAAAACTGTTGAGTATTCCTTTATAGATTTACAAAAAGAAGTAGTTATATTCTGCAGACAGCTGTCATGTTAAGAGGTCTTATACACCAGTATGGGTTTTATTTCCCTCTGTAAGGGGGAAGATTTCATCCCTTCAATTGCAAGTTTGATGGGTTTGTTACTGTCCCAGGAAAGATGAGACCCTTGAGCCCAATCAAGATGTCAGAGAACTCTGCAGGCGCTCTACTGGAGAGCACACTATTATTAGAAGATGATGCTACTTACCGTCCTATTCAGGGTTCGCAGCAGCAGATTCACTCACCAAATTAAAAGAAGTTAAGTATATTTTAAAGCCAATTTTAAGTCAATTTGACTCTCCAGAAACTCACACAAAATAGACCTTAACTGACAATTTTTATTATATTTAGTGGCAGCTTAAGGTTCGAAGATTGCCAGTGACAATGTAATATACTAACTGTGAGAACAAGCATGAAATAATATATAAAGCCAGCTAAAAATCAATTATTAAATGTGCATAGAGTAGATCTTTTACCCAAGAGGCGTCCCTTTGTGGGGAGAGGACAGGTTCAGCCCCTTGGCCAATCCTAGCAGTTAACAATGAAATCTTCCTTAATTCCCCACCCCAATTTTGCATATTTATAAGTTCTAATTTGAACTAGAAAATCCCTGGAACCACATTCCATCCCAGAGGTATCTCCTACATTTCACCCTAAAATTTCTTTAATATTGTAAGATAACTTTGAGCATTTGGAGGTGTATGGTCTCTAATTTCCCCCATTATTCCACAACAGCATTGGCAAAAATATCTCTGTTTCTACATTAAACAAAATTTAGAGCAAGGTTTGGAAGCCAGTTCCTGAAGTGGAATGGTTTGTAGGATGCTCCATCAGCAAAGTGAGTGAGAGGTGAGTGGAGCTCTGGGCATGCTTAAAAAGGCAGGATTTTTGGAGATACTACCTTTGGACATGCAAGCTGAAGTTTGAAAAAGACCAATTTAGTTCAGATGTGCCACTAAGAAGAAATACCTTTTCCTATTCCCTTTTTCTTTGTCCAACATGGGAAGAAAGACATTGCAATTAAACAAAAACCTTACAAAACAAGAATGAACAGAAATGGAGTTTGACGATTTTACAAACAGATCAGAAAAAGGAATGCAAAATTCCTTTGTTCTTGAAATACTTTAAACACTAAAATGAGTGAAGTCTGTTCACCATGTGAAAAATGTTTTACTCCTCTGCCAAATCTCTACAGATTCTTTAGGAGATTTGCGGGCACAAAGGGGATAAATTTATTTACTGCTCCTTACCTTGAAATTTATTTGAAAAGTACAACAGTATACGTGTTCTTAATATTTTTGAACAATAATTGAAAAAAGCTGAGGCTAACTTTTCTCTTTTACTTCCATTTCTGTCATCTGTGATGTTGGAAAAGTCTCTAACTGACTTGGCCTTAATTTACGTAGCTGCAAAAACTGATCACATTCAAGTATATACATTAGTCACCCTCCTGACCAGACTTTTATCGAATGTTTTTCTGGTTAAATATAACCATTATTCAGGTGAAATTTTTATTCCATGTTTCGATAGTTTTTATTTTTTTTTAAATACCCACAAGGAAAATTATTTTTTCCCATAAGAAGAATAATAGTAAGTCATTTTCCTTATGATAGAAAATGCTAAAAATAATTGACTGTATGTTGCTTATTTAAGTGTTTATCACTAGTGTTGTAATATTTAAAATCTATTATCTCATGCTGGCTTTTCCTATGTTAAATTTTGACTGTTTGACTTTACAATTTTTGATTAATGCCCTTTTAAGATGCTCATTGGTGTGTTATTTCCCAGTGTTTTGGGAAAAGCTCTCTGACAGAAGAAATTCCATGAATTTGCATCAAATATCTAGTATCAAAGGGATGTGATTTTCTAAGAATATCCACCCTTGTTATTGTGCAAACTACATTCTTACCTGACTTTTGGACCAGCAATGAGCACCCATAGGAAATTCTGATCATGAGAAAAACCATTCAGTTCATGCATTTTGCTTTCCTTCTTTTTTAATGTTTTATTTATTTATTTTTAATCTAAATCCTTTAAATCATTTTCAAAGGAAGTATGGGGTGGGAGAAAGGGCCATATTCTGCAGTGTTGCTAAAATGCTTTCACTTACAACCAAGTAAACTTAGGTTGCCCTTTCAGTATTCCTTTCTTCTTTTTTTTTTTTTATGTCCCTAGTTGTGTGCGTGGAAATATGCAGAGATGGTTTGGGGGTTGTTTTTTTTTTTTTTTGTTTTGGTGTTTTTTTTTACTTTGTGCTTAAATGTTCCAGTCATTTTAGGAAGTACCTTCTGACACTTTAGTGGCTGTCCCAGGTTAGGAAGTACTGACTCACTTTTACCTGAAGTATCTGCCATCTGGGTAATTGGGAATGCAATTCAGCCCCCCTGCTGGTTTCCTGTTGAGAGCAGAGACTGCAGGGAAATGTTTTCATGCTGTTGCCATGTAGAGCAGTAAAGAACATTGGGCTGTTTGGAGTTTTTAGCACTGGGAACTGAGAAAAGCTGGCATGGCGTGTGTATGGAGAGAGTCATCTGAGATTTAAACCATTACAGTCGAGTAGGTCATTCAGGGCAGTGAGTGATCGGCACTCTGCTTACAATTGAAGATTTGATTAATGATGATTGAGCTTTAACAAGGTTAGCAAAAGATTCAAAGGCCAGCTCCTAGCAGAATTTCAGGATTCTCCTTGGACTGCAACAGTACAGGAAAAAAGGCATCACTTTTCACAATAACAGAACAAATACATTTTTTTTCTACACTTTGTCCTAAAATTGCAAGCCATTTCAGCTACACTTGGAAGCATTGTACAGACGTATTTGCAGGCAGTGTTACCCACCGTCTACCATCATATGTAGAGAGTTCTGTTCATTTTTTTCTGTCATATTAAGACTTCTAAATGGCAAACCAGGCAATTTTACTAGCTTCAGCTCTATGAACCAAGAAGGAAACATTGGTAGTGAACAATTTGTGAACCATTATCAATAACTGGAAGCATTGACATCAATTAAAGGTCAACATTTCAGCTTTAGGAAATCATCTGTAAAATTATCAAAATAGAATGACTAAGCACTTAGTAATTCCAAAGTGTTAGAAGCAAAGGACTTCAGAAGCCACAATCTCATGCTGTATGAAAGATCCATCACAAAATTTCCTTGATTAATTTTAAATTACTCTGAATGTACTTATCCAAGAATTTTAAGAAGCCTGAGTTTTACTTTAGAGTTGTGTTGCTAAAGAAAATTCACGTTCCACATCCTGTATTCTACAGCTCATTTACTCACATTCACCTTATATATGGAAGTATAATAAAAAAATGTTTAATCATCAGTGTTGGAAACATTGACATTTTGCAAATATCTGGGAAAATAAATTCCACTTATCCCTATGTAGAGAAATTTAGAATAAACATTCTCTTTACCAGACTTTATTTTTCAAATCTGCGTGCTTAACTTTCATTTGGAGTCATAGTATTATAATCTGCTACTGATAATACACAAAGATATATTTAAGAAAGACCTTGTATTGGGATAATAATGTAATAAAAAGAAATTTTAAAAAGGAATAATGTGATTAGAAAGGGAAATATTTGCACTTTTGTCCTGCTTGTTAGAAAAAATTTATTAGCATTAATTAATGGGACTACTTGAAGTCTGTGAATGCAAAGAGAACCCTTATTTCTCTTGCATCATTAGTATTTGGATATTAAATCCAAACATATCCAAACATGGATAATCAAACATATGAAAATGACAGTTGAAAAGTACATGAAGCATGGTGTGAAAATTTGCTATTACTCCAAGAAACTAAATAAAATTTCCTTGTTGTAGTCCTTTTTCTCTGGGTATAAAATTGCAAAATCAATGAAGTTTATTTGCCAGCATGCTCAAAACTACTTAACTATTGCAATGGATACTAATTAAAGTATAGATCAACCAGTTACTTCTCATTTATAATTACAGAGTTTGTATCTTAATGAAAATCACAGGTAAATGTACAGATACAATTACTATGCCATTTTACATTTCTTAAGAATATGTTTTACTAGCACGGTGCCATCTCTCTACAGAATACAGGATACACGTCTTGGACATATTATTTTATATTTTCCAAGATCTTTTTCAGATATTATGTAATAGCTATTTGTAAACTACTTTTCAAGAATACTACTCAATGTTACCTAAGAAACCAAAACCCAAACCAAAAATGTATTTTTATATGTCACAGTAGGCACATGGAATTAGTGTTCAAGAATGAGAGTTCAGTTCTGAATGGAATAATACTTCAATCAAAACACACTTGACAAACCCTTACAGCTTCCTTCTAGTAGCAGCCCAATACGACAGTGGTACAGTGCTATTCCTATTCCAAGTGTACATAATACCAAGGTATACCACTATTACTACCTACTGTACTGTCATGTTATAAGTTTCCTTCTGCTTTCTAGAATTAATATCTGTCAGTCACATGGTATTTGTTACTATGTGACCAAGGATTTTATGTAGGTGCACTGTCTATCTATCTCCTTCCTATACTGACTAACCTTTGGTGCAGAATATTTAAGAGAAGTACAATAGTGGTAAATAAAAAAAGAGGTAAAGTCAGCATTGAAAGTGAAGTGATATTAACACTTCAAATGTGTTGAAAGAACTTCTCTGTTGTCTTCTGAACACAGTCAGTTCAGAGATAAGGATATTTTTTTCCCTGCAGTTATTCTTACATAATGAATTAAAAGTTGTTAGAACCATCTCTGCATTAAAAGTAAATGTTTAGTTACACACCATGTGTATTTTCCTTCTGCATCAAACATAGAAATGGAAATAGACACCAGAAAAAAGATACATAAGTTAGACATTCTTCAAATATTGGGGTTTGGGGTTGTTTTTCCACTTTTGTTCATACCCACATAAAATTCATCTTAATTATACAACTGATCTACATTTTAAATGTTATATGTGAGCAAGATGAAAAATCACCTAGTGTGTAGGTGCATGCAGAAAATTCCAACGATGAAAATGGTTCTTCTTAAGTTATAAGAATAAGAGTTTCTATTTAAAAAAAATGCCAAGTCTGAGAGTCAGTCATGAGACTACAGGTAGGAAAATCTAGAGGAAAAAATATACTCTTTTCTAGCCTCCTAAATATAAATAAAACTAGTGAATTTGGAATAAATAAGCTGCAACAGATAAAACATATTTTGACTAAAGAGCATATTGCTGTTATGGAGATTACTAATCACTTACTGCAATATTACATTTATTGAGTTCCTATGCATTTTCCTAAAAAACCTTGTAAAATCTGAGTACTGCAGAGAACTGAATTGAAGGTTCTGTCCTCAGTGTTAAAATCAGATGACTATTACATGTATGTAGAGGTGCTTAGAGTTTTACTATCAAGTAGCTGATTTCTCACTGAATTACTGAACAGCATGAGACAGCTACGGCAAATTGATATGTTGCTTACTGATTTTAACTTACACACTTTCTTAGCTTTGGTATTGGTGATGCACAAACAAAAGTGTAACAGATGAAGTGACAAAGACTGTAGTAACAGAAAGGTAGATTGCTGTAATAAGGAAAATACATGTACATCACCATTTGGAAGTGTAATAGAATTTTATGTAATAGACATACAAATGTCTAGCCACACTATAAGAAACTTGCTTTATTGCTACGTTTAAAATTTGGCGGAATACAAATCCTGGAGATCCTATTTCATTATTTCATATATACTACATAATAAATATGTTTCTAGCAAGGCATAAAAGACTGAAGCTGGAGTTTTAAAAGGAAAATGATTGTGAAGTGGTGCACTTTACACCTAGAAGATAATATTACTAGAAAAAAAAACCAAAACCTGCAATTAAAGGGAGGGGAATAATAAAAAAAAACAAACAAAAACCACAACCCCCCCCCCCCCCCCCCCACACAAAAAAAAAAAAGACAGAGGTAGGGTCTTGGAGCTTTAATTGCTATATTGGATAATGGTTAAACAGGTTGTAATGGGACTATACTGGTTTCTATCCAACAAAGATTTGACACATAATGAATCAGGTTGTCATTTCAAAAAAAAAAAAAAAAAAAGAGAGCTTGTCTTCTACTACGGCTTGCTTTTAAAGGCAGTCAATCCTAATACTGAGCCCTATTTGAAGTACAACAAATAAACAGCTAGTCAGCTCCTAGTCAGTCTCCTAGTCAGTACCTTCTCAGGAGAGTGAGAAGATAAAAATCACTATTTTTTCCAGAGTTATGTGAATTTTGAAGCATATGGTTCTTGAATTCAAGAGTTTTAGCATGCTAGTGAGGGTAAATGCAGGTTACCTAAGGCAGTTGCAGACAGTATTTAATAACCATTTTTTTGAGGGCACATATCACAAACTTAGAATTGGGTTGGGTTTTGGTGGTTGTTTTTTTTTTTAATTTCCAATGTTTGTGGTTCTTTTCTAGATGATTTCAATACACGATTTTATTGACTCATAAATAAACATCTCTGAGAACAAACACATGGCCAGAGCAATGTCTGATATGTTCTCTTAAAAAGTAGAGTTCTGCCCTTCTGAAACCATGACACTTGTAACAGAATACGAATGGGAAGTATAAGCATTACCTGCAATCCCTGACATTTTAAGCAAAAAGATACGGGTTTTTAGTTTTAGTCTAAGATATGAAAGATTCTTCTGTGCTCCAGCCCCAACATATGCAATACTGATGAAAAAAATGGCTTGTACATACCTACCTGGTAGTTTTATTTTTAAGTATTTTTCAGAGATACATAATTTCCCTTAACATGGCATGTTTTCTTCTCTTTCTCCTGCTCACTATTGAATGCATCTCATCAAGCTCAAGGAGTGGGCCGATGTAAACCTCATGAGGTACAAGAAGGCCAAGTGCAATGTCCTACACCTGGGTCAGGGCAAGCCGCAGCATCAGTACTGGCTGGGAGATGAAGGGACTGAGAGCATCCCTATGAAGAAGGACTTGGGGGTACTGGTGAATGAAACACTGCGCATGAGCTGGCAATGTTAGCTCACAACCCAGAAAGATGACCATATCCTAGGCTGCATCAAAAGAAGCATGGCCAAGAAGTGCAGGGAAGTGATTCTGCCCCTCTGGTCACCCTCTCTGGTGAGACCCCACACGTAATACTGCATCCAGCTCTGGGGTCCTCAGTAGAGGAAAGATATGGACCTGTTGAAGAAGGTCCAGAGGAGGGCTACAAAAATTATCAGAGGGATGAAACACCTGTGAAGAAAGGCTGAGAGAGCTGGGGTTGCTCAGCCTGGAGAAGAGAAAGCACCAGCAAGACCTTTTTGCAGTCTTTCAAGACTTAAAGGGGGCTTGTAAGAAAAATGGGGACAGGACAAAGATGTGATAGGAAAAGGGGTAATGGTTTTAAAATAAAAGAGGGCAGATTCAGGCTAAACATAAGGAAGACTTTTTTTTATAATGAGGGTGTTGCAACACTGGAACAGGTTGCCCAGGGAGGTGGTTGATGCCCGTTCCCTGGAAACACTCAAGCTCAGGCTGGATGGAGCTCTGAGCAACCTGATCTGCAGGGGAGGTTGGACTAGACAGTAGCTGTGTGGTGCTTAGTTTCTGGCTGGATTTCGTCCATGCAACTTAGCAACAAAAAAAAATATTTTTTTTCCTTTCTGTGATACATGTAATTTTGTCTCTCTTTCTAGCTGAACACAATCACCTGAAAAATGTCTGTAAACTATGAAGTACTGTTAATGCCTTAGGAATTATAACTGTACCTTTATTAATTAATGAAAAAAATTAACCCAAATCTTCAAATAATCTTTGTTTGTTTGTTTATTTAAACTTGGAACACTTAATTTGAATAATAATTATACTTTAAAAAGAAACATTTTTCATTAGATACTAACAGCTTGAGTGAATGTATATGCAGTTCTTTATGCTAACAATTTTTAGAAGCATTTTTCAAATATACTTATTTTACATTTAACTGCAAAGCAATTTGATGTAGTCTTGTTGCAGCACAATAGGACATTCTCATTAATTCACTTATTTTTTTACCTTTTTAATAAAAATATGTTTCTTTCAACTGAATTCAACATTGAGAACTAAATAGAAGCACTAGTTACTTTATCTAGTCTCTGCAAAACTTTAACTATTTAGACTTGCACTTTTATACTATACAAATAAATTACTAGACTTAAATTTGGGAATTCAGGAGTAAAAAGCGAGCAAGGTTATTTCTTTCTGAGGTAGAAACAAGTAATCCAAAAGACAATACCACAATGCATACAGAAATTTATATATAATTTTAACAGTGATTTGGATATCTTTAAAGAACATTACAAATTTCCTGCAGTATATTTTAGTATGTGCAGTTTATAACAGAAAAATAATCAGGCAGGTCTAATAATCAGTGCTGTCATGACTGAATAGCCCTAAGCAAGCCTGAATTATACAATTCTATGATTCTTTCTTAGGGTACTATAAATTAAAAATGTTCCTCTTAATGTGATAAAAAAAATCACTAAATTTGTTAACTTTTAGTAAGAGTAATATACCTTTAAAATCATTCCCAGCAGATATATTTCAAACCTGTACTTTTTGTGGACTTCTAGCCTATAAATCCTGATAGCGTGACTAGTAATTATTTTCAGTGAACCAAAAAAATGTTTTCCACTGAGACCAAAGTATCCTTCCACTTTATTAACTAATATCACTATTTTTCCCAAATGATTTAAAAAAAAACCCAGAAGCCATGACATTCCATGCATTTACAAATATCAGAGAATCTGAAGTGATAATAAAAATGTGCAATTTGTAATCAAATCCATGACTGTTTACAGAAGATATGCCAGACATTTCTAGAAAATCAGGTCTCAGCATTCTCAGATTTGACTAAAAGAAAACCTCTAATTTCAAACGATACTTAGAAAGCTTTGTTTTGCCACAATCACGTAACTCTAGTTAGTAAGTATCAGCATCAGAGCTGTTAGCTTTACAATTGTATAACCAATTTTCAAAATAAAACATCTTGAGAAACTTGGAGAAGCATATTTCCCTTAGTCCAGGAAATAAGGATACAAATCTGGTACTGTTATTTTTCCTGGTTCTTGCAATAACTGTTGTCACCACTCTGAGTAGTTCCTCACTCAGACATTATTAACCCTTAAACTGTTATGTACCTAAAGTTTGGGTGCTACTTCTAGGTTGAAATACTGATTTCCTTTTCTTCTGGCAACAAGTAGTGCTTACTGCGGTAGTAAAACAAGCAAGTAATTTAAGATACATACAAAAAATATATCATTGTTTATTTTATTTCACTACAATGGTATATTGAATAAACCCATCCATGCAGGAAAAGGAATACCCCTTTTCCTATTAAAATGTCAGCTGACAAGTTCAAACCCACTGTGATGTCTCAAAAATGTCACCTTCTTCTTTTGTCCTTTAACAATGAATTGCCAAAAGCCTGATTAGATTTCTACAAAATATTCTGCTTATCAAGTGTAGAGATTGTTGTTGCTCTTATTTTCTTTTTGATGTCAATATACAGATTTTCTCTTTTTTAAGGGATTGAAGAAGCCTTTCTGGAAATGTTAACCTGAAAGGTTATTCTATGTTTCTATGATTCTATGGTTCTATTCTAAGGCATTTTCTATAGTCCTGAGCATTCGTAGTTTGACTTCTCTTTTTAATCCAGAGTTTATGTATCTGCTCTTACAATCGAAGCAGTGGTTCAAAAGCTTTCTTTTCTAGCATGAGACAAAACTACAAAAGCAGTATTCTAAGAGGTTAACATTAGCATGAACACTTTTTATCAAATAGTTTATTAAAAAGTATGCAGGTTAAAATGGAGATCCCTCCAAGTCTTTTTTTTTTTTTTTTTTGACTTTTACATGAAGCCTGTTATTGCTTTGAAAACTAAAGGACAAGCAATGCAAAAAGAACATAAAATAACATAGTGAAACCAGAGGCTAACATCTCCAAATGTAATCCATGTCTCATAATATTTGCTGTTGTCAGGCATAAAAACACTTGCTTGAGGATTTCCAAGATCTAGGATTTTACTGTGAGAATAGCCAGGTAAACACATGAACCTTTAGGAAAAACAGCTAATCACATGTTTAATGTTTTCCAGAAAAAAAAAACCAAAACAAAACCAACAACGAAACAAAACGATAACTTTCATAAGTCTGAAGTTACTATTATCTTGATCTGAATGAGAATTGCCTATTTCGAATTAACAGAAAATATATCTGTCTGTAATGGTATTCAGTCATAGCAATGTTGAAGCAAACAATAATAAACTTGTATTATAAATTATTAAATTCAGACATATGCACCGGACTCAAATTAACTTCTGTAACATATATAAAATAAAAACTATTCAAATAGAAGTTACCTATTCAATATAAAAATATACCTGCCACAAACTGAAATATTATAAAGGAATAAATAGACAAATGAAAATGGTTTGCTGTGGGAGATCTTGACACAGTGGACAGTACTACAACAGAAGGAGAAACACGGAAGACATTGCAATACTGGGTTGTAACTAATATCAGAAGTTCAGACTTTCATCTTTCACTTAGAAGAGTAACACTACATTTAGGAGATTTGTAGAGCACAAGGAGATTAAATTTTCAGAATATATATCACATGTTTAATTTCATATAGGTATGAATCATTAGTTAAGCATACAAGCACATTTACAAGGCTATGCTACTATCCTTCATATTAAGAAAAGTAAACATTCTTCTATGTTTGGAGACACAAAGGAAACAAATTTTAACAAAAGTGGATATCGTACTGAAGGAGACAGTCATGGATCACAAAATTTCAGAAAAGGAAAACAGTGGGATTTGTAAGGTCTCAGCCTCACAGAGCAGTTTGGTATTTATACTGATGAACATAAGCTGCTTTAGTTTTAAAGACCACAACTCCAGGGCGTATAACACACTTCAGTCAGACATAAAGCTCTATCTTCACCTGGAGTAGGAGCACATATTCAGCTCTTTCAGAGTACTTCTTTGTAAAATGTACAAAGCATTTGTCTTAGAAAGAAGTACCTTTTCACCAGTTTTCATCAACTTTCTTTTGCATATATTAACTGAGGGTTTTGCAAGTATGAACACACTTTTTTTTTTTTACATGTTTCTGTCTCTTGAGATTTGCTTAGGAATCATTTCATTCTCTACCTCCCCAAAACATAGGGTACTATTTTTTTCCAGGCTTTCACTCTATCTTCCTTGAAATTCCAACTGTAATTCAGATTGTGCAACAACCTTCTTTTCAAACTGATAAATCCAGTTAGAAACAAACAGGTCTTTTATGAGACAAAATCAAAAGAGGAAACGAAATCTCATTGTGTGTAATTGCATGCCAAGATAATAGGCATTAACACAGTAAATCTGTGAAATGTGTTTAATTCTGAAATCAAAGTGCCTCTGGAATGAGACTATGAAGGTGATTTTAATATCACTATTAGAAAACCTTGTGATATTAAGTATTTTGCAAGGAGATGATTTAGAGGAAGAGGACTTGAAAGGAAATTGTTTTCATTGTTCTTTAACCTATGGGGAAGAAAATCTGTGTTATAAAATTTGTGTCTTAAAATTTGTGTCTTAAAACTTAATATATTTATTTTAGTTTGGGGTTTGATTTTCTTTTTTCTAATTTAAATTCATGTTTGCTTTATGCAGGATTACAGTTGTTCAGGCTAAAATACCCCTTTCTTTCTAAAGACAGTAGGACTTCTTAAAATATTATAATATTTCCATCTGTTTCGATGTAAATTGAAGCAACATCTGCAATAGTACTAAAACTGATGCTCGTGGTTCAAAAAATGCCATCAGAACCAAGAGACCAAGACTACAGGGATAACAAAACATAACCTAGACAGCAATTCTGTCTTCATTTAAACCCTAAAATATCCTCTTGCTTTTAAGGAGCATCTTATAAGCAAAATTAATTTGTGAACATCTGTTCAATACAAGACAGAAATGAGTTTTGGCCAGAATATATTTTATTTTGATGTTTACTGTGTGTTATTTAGTACAAGCTGACTCTTTAGGAAATAGGTTGTGCTATTGTGCAATGGTTTTAAGGTAGATGTTTGATTTCGTTATACTACATTATATGAATAAATGAAAATTATGATTTTACTCAAAATTAGTAGAAAAGCACTTAATAATAGAGTCTATCTGAAAAATACTTACTAGATGCATCCCTAGCCTTGACCTGGTATTCTAAAACATTTAGTTCTTGTGAACAGAAATGTAATTTGTCTGATAGTCATAGGTGCATAAAGACTTAAATGTTAGAAAACTTCGATATAATACTACTAGATCTCAATTACCTTTGTAAAATGACACTGGAACTAAAGTAAAACCAATCAGGTTATATTTTCTTAAGCCTGTCAGCGTGAACTAATGAGTTTCTTCTATGGCTTCGATTAGTCCATCAGAAAAAGACGGATAACTTAATAGTCCATGGAAACAAAGGGATTGATCGAAAGTTTCCACAGAAATACAATATTAAATCCGTTTGTCACTAAGCAGTATCAACAGATTCTTTTGAACAGGAGTCAGAACTGATATGAAAGAAATCTAATTCATCCAGGTAAACTAATTTTGATACTTTTTGAACACAGAGTGCCAACATGAAATTAACCAGATAATTAACAAACTTAGCACTTTACAGAATCATAAAGCTTCCTAAGAGAGTCCCTTATTGCATTTGTCCAATTGTTAGTAGCTTCTTTACACAGTCAGGAAACTAACATGATTATACCAAAAGCACAGCATCGTTAGTCCTCTCAGGGAATTAATTAACCTGTTTTATATAGGAAACTGCAATAATCTTCTTAAGCTATGAGTTGTGCTTAATATTGCCATGTAGGACCAACAAATGTAACAAAAGATTAAGTTTTAGAAAATTCAGTAAAACATTTATCTTCCATCAGAATGAAAGGAGAGACTTCACAAAAAAAAATAGAAATGTTTCCTTTCAAAGGGTGAGACATGTGAAGGGATATAATTTCCTTCACATATATTATTCAGTTCCACAGAATTTTATTACTTTACTTAACTCCACCATTTATCACCATCATAAATCAGTGATCCAGATGCATGAAAAGATAACTGATTTAACCATGATTTAGGAGCTCTGGAGTGCAGCTGAAAAGCTACTCATTTTGCAAGATCAATTTTGTGTTCTTTCGAGAATGTTTGACCTTACTGGGGGCAGAGCTCAGGTAGGCAACAAAGTGTAAACAAGCAATCCCTGATAAACTGTACTTTGGTTAGCATAACATAATATAACATAATATCAAATCATAGAATCATAGAATAGTTAGGGTTAGAAAGGACCTTAACATCATCTAGTTCCAACCCCCCTGACATGGGCAGGGAGACCTCACATTAAACCATGCCACCCAAGGCTTCGTCCAAACTGACATTGAACACTGCCAGGGAAGGAGCATTCACAACCTCCCTGGGCAACCCATTCCAGTGCCTCACCATCCTAACAGGAAAGAATTTCTTCCTTATACCCAATCTAAACTTCCATCTGTTTAAGTTTGAACCCATTACCCCTTGTCTTATCACTACAGTCCCTAACGAAGAGACCATCCCCAGCATCCCTATGGGGCCCCTTCAGATACTGGGGTCTCCATGCAGCCTTCTCTTCTCCAGGCTGAACAGCCCCAAATTTCTTAGCCTGTCTTCATACGGGAGGTGCTCCAGTCCCCTGATCATCCTTGTGGACCTCCTCTGGACTTGTTCCAACAGTTCCATGTCCTTTTTATGTTGAGGACACCAGAACTGCACACAATACTCCAAGTGAGGTCTCACAAGAGCAGAGTAGAGGGGCAGGATCACCTCCTTCAACCTGCTGGTCATGCTCCTTTTGATGCAGCCCAGGATACGGTTGGCTATCTGGGCTGCAAGCGCACACTGCCAGCCCATGCTCACTTTCTCATTGACCAGCACCCCAAAGTCCTTCTCCGCAGGGCTGCTCTGAATCTCTTCTCTGACCAACCTGTAGCTGTGCCTGGGATTGCTCGAATCCAGGTGTACGACCTTGCAGTTGTCATGGTTAAACTTCATCAGGTTGGCATCAGCCCACCTCACAAGCTTGTCAAGGTCCCTCTGGATGGCATTCCTTCCCTCCAGCGTATCAACCGAACCACACAGCTTGGTGCCATCGGCAAACTTGCTGTGGGCGCACTCAATCCCACTGTCCATGTCACCGACAAAGATGTTGAACAAGACAGGTCCCAACACCGAACCCTGAGGGACACCACTCGTTACTGGTCTCCAGCCGGACATTGAGCCGTTGACAACATGTCTTTGCATGTGGCCATCCAATCAATTATCCACCAAGCGGTCCACCTATCAAATTGATGTCTCTCCAATTTAGAGACAAGGATGTCGTGTGGGACAGTGTCAAACACTTTGCAGAAGTCCAGGTAGATGACATGAACTGCTCTACCCCTGTCCATCAGTTCCGTAGCCCCATCATAGAAGGCCACCAAATTGGTCAGGCAGGATTTCCCCTTAGTGAAGCCATGCTGGCTGTCACCAAGCACCTTGTTGATTTTCATGTGCCTTAGCATGCCTCCCAGCAGAATCTGCTCCACGATTTTGCCAGGCACAGAGGTGAGACTGACTGGTCTGTAATTCCCAGGGTCATCCATTTTCCCCTCTTGAAAATGGGGGTTATATTTCCCTTTTTCCAGTTGTTGGGAACTTCACCTGACTGCCGTGGTTTTTCAAATATTATGGACAGTGGCTTAGTAACTTTATTTGCCCGCTCCTTCAGGACCCATGGATGGATTTCATCAGGTCCCATGGACTTGTGCACGTTCAGGCTCTTAAGATGATCTCAGACCAGATCCTCTCTTACAGTGGGCCCAAGGTCTTCATTCTCACAGTCCCAGCATCTGCCTTCCAAAACTTGGGTGGTGTGGTCAGAGCCTTTTCCAGTGAGGACTGAGGCAAAGAAGTCATTCAGAACCTCAGCCTTCTCCAAATCCAGGGTAGCCAGTTCTCCTGATAGCTTCCGGAGGGGGCCTACGCTTTCCCTAGTCTGTTTTTTATTTGCTACGTACCTATAGAATCCCTTCCTGTTATCCTTAACATCCCTAGCCAAGTTTAATTCTAACTGAGCCTTAGCTTTCCTAACCTGGTCCCTAGCTTCCTGGACAACATCCCTGTATTCTTCCCATGCCACCTGTCCTTGCTTCCACCTTTTATAAGCCTTTTTTTTCCTTAGAATTTTCCTCAGCATCTCCTTATCCATCCAAGGAGGTCTCCTGGCCCTCCTGCTGCACTTCCTTCTAGTTGGGGATAATATCCCTCTTCTGGGCAAAATAAACTATGATAGAGCATTCCGTTACATAAAAAAAGGCCAAGTAAGCTTATCAGAAGGAAGATGAAGAGTCCATCTTTAGTTGAATGCAGCATGGAAAAGTCCAAACCATGAAACATCAAACCAGAAGTAATATATCAGTATAAAGATGCATCTTCTGCTATTTAGTACTAGTAGCCTTCAGCCAGGGCTGTGCTGTGCCACAGCCCCTTGCTTGTCATCAGCACAAAAGTCATCACGCTGTGCTTCTTTTCCACGTTATGGTAGAGGCATGACTGGAAGAAGCACATTTCACTCTGACTGGCACCACAAATGCTGAAAGAGATGTGGATCTAAAATTAAATAGGCAAAGGAAGAACTATGCCAGAAGATTTTGTTGGCTTGTGGACAAATGCCTGTGAAGGAGGAAATGCATTTAGAAAAGAAATGAAAAAGTTTCGAAGTATGGGAGCAGCAACCTTCAGATATATTCCCAATCCAGAAAATAAAACTTTAGCCAAGAGCTCATTACACTCCAGAGGTCTACTGGGAGCTGTCACTTCTCTGACAACTGATGGTGAGGGTAGTGTTATTAAGACAGTTGGCATGCATAAGGCTCTAGAAGATTTTGATGGATTTATCAGCATCAGATCCATACTACAGGGAGATCTTACCGCCTCCCTTAAAAGAGTTTTTAAGAAATAATAAAGTCAGTTTCATTCGGATGTTTTCTCAGGAATTTTGGTGGTCCATTTCTAAAGGCATATAAAAATGCAATGCGGTATAAATTTTCTGTGACTGAATTCAAAGAGAAGAACTCTGGCTCTTGGCTTAAACTAATGCATTGGTTGTCATTTACAAGCAAATCATGTTGACCCATCAAAGAGTTCAGCTCCTTCAAGATATACTAGTACGGTATCATACAGATACAACTCTAAAACCTGATACCGTATCTAACAGTGTATAAAAGCTCATAATATGAGCAAGTTGGGATTAAAATGCTGTGACACTGAAGCTGGATTTATTATTTGATTTTATTGTTTAAATTTGTAATCATTTATCCCCAGTAAATTTTTAACCAAGTACAAGGCACCAAACACTCAAACATTTCTGCTACATGGAAAAAATAATACCACATAATCTCTAAATTGTAATAAAATCTTGTTTGAGCTTCCACTAAGTATTAAAATGGCTTTCAGGTTTATTTACATCCAAAGTCACTTAGCATGGACAAAATTCTAAACTTTTTCATTTTTTCAGAATAACATCCATTCAGGAATGATGTGCTTAGCTAACCTCTTTGAATTCATGCCAGAGCAATCTGAATTGAGAATCTTTGTGCCCTTTAATTTTGTATGCATTTTTTTGCTCTCAGAAATTTAAAAAAAAACAAGCTAACAAACCATCACTAAATCACAGTATTTCATAAACACAAAACTTTCATAATAATGTACATTATTACTATATTCAAAAATGAATTCAAATTAACAGAAAATATTATTGCAGAGGATTATTTAAATTTAAATCGTCCTCTGCAGACACTTTTTTTCATAATAAAAGTTACCTCATTTTAGGTTAACCTAAGCCACAAATTTCAAATATACTGTCATTTTAATTCTACATGATAAAAGTATTATTCAGATATTAAATGTTGTTTAACAATCTATTTTAAAAGTTCATTCATATTTATTTACCTGAGTGCGTCTGTATCTATCCTTACTTACAGGATAAAACCTGAAAAATCTAACATGTACTTCTGAATAAAGTCACTATATCAACTAAATCCTAAGATTCTAAGATAGCAATGTACAAGCCTTCCCAAAATTTCTGAATTGTGTTATCAGTTTAACAACTTAGGTATCTTGATATAAAAGTTTTAACTTGAGTTGAAAATATATACATTAATATCAAACTCCCACCAAACTTCATTTTTTCACTTGTAAGAAAACTATCTTTTCATTACCCTGTAAACTAAGAAAATGCCATTTCTTCAGTACAAATGAATTGCAGTTTCTACAGTAACTTTATATACGAGTAAATCTCATGGGCCTACAGAGCTGAATTATTAACTATTAAATTATTTTCACTGGGCTGAGTTCATTTTTAACAGTATTTTCAGGATTGCTGACATGTGAAGGAAATTATATGTTCGGTTTCATTTCTAGATTTAGTGTGCTCCAGTGCTGCAGCCCCAAGGCTGAATTCTGATCTGCAAATTTTTCTGAATTTCTGATAGTAATTTTTTACAAAGAGTAGAATCCAGCAGTGAGTGGGGCAGAGATAGCAATTTACAAAGGGAGAAACAAGCCCAAAACAGTGCAAGCAAGAAAAGCTCCATTAGCTGAAAACTTCTTGTGCCACCTCCACCAGAGTTTATAAAAACAGCAAAGAAAATTCTGTGACTCAGAGCTCCATTGCTATTGGCTTTACATAGCAGCCTGAGGAGATATTTGCTCAGCCACACTCCTTTGTTGCAATAACTGCCCTCCCAACATGAAAAGTGATGACCTGTGACATGGTAGCCTCATTTGTTCAGTACAAAGATGGCAGAAATACCACCAACTACTTTGTCATATTGCAAAAACTAAAATCATCATTTTAGTCACAGTCAAGGATATAGTAACTGCAGCAGCAAGCATCTCATTAAAATAGCACTTTACCTGATTTATCTACTTACTAAGATATCTGGATTATCTAGATAATGAGTTATCTACCTAAAAAGTAAATCCAAAAGAATAGCAATGCATGTGAAAAATAAAATATCAAACATTAAAAAAGTAATGCTCCTAATAATAACTACAAATGAAATCAGCATCTTTCACTTCCAACAGAAACTTAAGGGTAAAATTGGTAGAATTCAGCTGTGAATAGCAGACTTGCAGGTAATACAGAAGAGGAAGCCTCACTTATACCTTCCCTACCAAGGTCTCTGCCTTAGTTACTCATTCACACTGCTCTACATTGATGTTTTCATCTTGTACAACCCTGTTGGGAGACTCTTTAACATAAGAGTGGGTGGTGATATGCAGCACTTTTCCCCTTTGGATTTTCTTAGTATTAAGAAAAACTTACTGTTTCTTTGATCAATCTTGATTCAAATGGCAGACTTCCATCATTCTGAAGTAATTCATTCATACCACATCTTCATCAGCCCACTGACATTAATAGCTGCACATTAACATTCAAGAAAACTAACCTAATATCAGCACAGGCTTTGTGTGTGACACATCAGAAAATCAACAACTGTTAAATTCACTTACATAAAAATGCTTCTCCTACTGAAATTTCTCTTTTGTTTGCAAAGCAGAATGCCCACAATCAGAGTCTTGGCAGATGTTTTGTTGTCTGTAATACACACTAACCCAGAAACAGACAGCACCTCTGTTCTCCCTTTGGCTGCTGCCCAATGAGAACAATGAAATCAATGTGATCCAAACTCATTCTTCAGGAACATGGAACATCATCCTGTGCATGAAACACAGCATCTCCAAAAAAAGCATCAAATCACTTAAAGCTAAATGTCGTTAATACTTAACAGGATAAAGTATGAGTTGCAGCAGTGGATGAAGAGCACAAAGTGTTGCAGGTGTTGTTCATGATAAGAATACAATCACTTCATGCAATTTTGAGTAGATTTCTATCAATCAAAGTCAGAAAAGCCTTTCCAAAGAATAACCCAATTAAAAGAATGTTAGTTCAAGTTACTGCCTCCAGAAAACTCTTGGAACTTTTGGTAGGTAAATATACAGTGGCAAGTGATGCACTCACTCAGAAGACTTTCTCTGCATCTGTACCAATTCCCAGGCATCACCATAACTCCAGTGTGAAATGTTCCTCAATGTGCAGAAGATAATGCTGGTAGAGTGATTGACTAATCTCCATTATGAATAGCAAAAAAATTTTACAAAAAATAAATCAGAGCTATTCCAACAGAACATAATTCTTCACAGTTACATAGGTTAAGCACAGGAAGGCAAGGCTGACAGGGACTGAAAATTCTACACATGAGGATTTTCAAAGCTCAACTGGATGATACTTTGTACAATTGATATAACTGTGAAGGTAGCCTTGGTTTGAGCTGGGGGTTTGGTAAAGATGACCTGCTGAGTTCCCATTCAACTTGGTTTTTTTTCTATAATTCCTATGATCTACTCTTCTAGTGAAAAGTGCTGAATAGATTTTAAAATAAAAGGAAACAATAAATTGAAGAAAAAGTCTGCATGTGAAGTAGGCATGTGTACAAAGCCTAAATTGTAATTCTTTCTTTCCAATGGAAATAGCATGTTTTAATAGAAACAAAACCCAAGCAAACAAAACAAAAAAATGACCCAAACCAAAAAAACAGTGGTAATGGCTGTATCTGAATAGAGAACTTTAAATGACTACAAACAGAAGAAAACTGCATGAACTCTACAAAAGTTGAAGCAGTGAGCATGAAAGTCTAAGCCTTCAGAAACCAATTCCTACTATATATATAAAGAAAGAAAACATCTATAGCTGAATAAATAGTTCTGTACTGAGTATATATAGGAATCTGCATGTTACAAACTACTTGATAAAATGGCTTGCGACTAAAAAACTTGTGATAAAAATATGATTCAACAGAAATAAGGTCAAAGGTAGCACTTATTTTGCTAAAAAAGATAAAATTTCACTGAAGTGGGTGAAACTATGAAATATGCCAAATTGGGAGAATTCTTAAATTTAAATAACATATGAGAAAAAAAATGAGGAATTACATAAGAAAAAAAATGGCTCAGAGTTCTGCTTTCTCTGTTAATCAAAGGTTTCCTTCTCCCAAATATTTTGAAGAGCTTGTGTACATAAATAATATTTTAATGCAGAGAAAGAAAAATGAGTAACAATATAACAAAGAACAATTTCTAGCATATATCTATAGGTCAAAAAATCTCTGTTTATATCAATAACAAGCAGTTATTTTCTATATTTCACTTTCGGAATTTCTAGTAAAAATCAAAAATCAAAGGAAAAGAACAGAGTTTAGGAAAATCAGAAGGAAGAGAAAGAGTTTTTGTATTCTGCTCACTTGGCAAGATTTTTGTAACATCTTTCCTGTGATGGGAAACCAGCATCATCTTCTGCTGGTTTGATAATCTTCTATTCTCCAAAATGCCTATAGTATTTGCTCAAAGAACAGTACCAGACTCATCAGCTCACCAGGATGTTGAGCATCAGTTTATAAAAAAATCAGAATTTGGGATCCTGGTACCACATAATGGGACTTGTAGTCAAGCATGATTTCATAGATTTTGACAGTTATATGATGCTGGCATTTTTCAGCTAAAAGAAACTGGTTTAACTAAATGCTTCTTGAAAGAAGTCAAGGAATCTACAAACTTGACCGGAGGACAACTGCACAATCCTTATAAGTTGTTTAGAAAATAAAAGAATGAAAGATGAGACAGATACCAATTTCAGCCTACATTGGCATGGAAGAATACCTGTCCTTGAAGCACGGAAGTGAGAGCTAACTGCAGATTAAGACATTTCTCTGTCTCTCTCACTCTGTAGCATCCAGCTTCATTTGTAGTATATATGTTAGCCAGTCCTACCCTCCTCAGTATGCATTAGTACATTCTTCCCTGCACCCTACTTTCCCAGGCTATCCAGAATTAGCTGAAGACAGAAGCTGAAAAGGTATTTAGGCCAACTTGGTTTATGTAGCATGTGTTACCTAATTCATCTGATGTGTGCTCAAGGCAATGGCTGTGTTTCAGGTATCTTGAGGTGTATGTGAACTAATAAATTTTATGTATGCCTTACATAGTGTTAAAGCAAAAATTTATATTGTATGTGAAAAAGATATTAAGTGCATCCACTTCTTAAATGTACATAGCCTTATTAAGGCTTTATTGTCAGCTGCAAGGTATTGGCAATAACGCTGAACATCCATTAGACATTTATGAGTAAATAGTTTCAAGGCATCAGTTGATTGCTTCCAATTAACAAGTTTGCAAGGGTTATGATTACAAAATTTTGAATAGGAATATTAAACTATTTTATGAGATTTATAATTACAGAGGTAAAATAAGACTCCTACCTAAAATGCTTAGTATTAGATTAAAAAAAAAAAACAACAACAAAAAAACAAACCAACCCAGATTATCAAGTTCTCCTTTTATCCAGAATGACCACCACTTTAAGAAAATTGATAGCATTCTCCTTTTTTGCAGTACTGTCCTCATTCATAATATGTACTGAACATTGCACTGAATGTAAGGGGGGCGTTTTTATTTTGGGGTTTTGGGGCCTGAATATTTTCTTCTCTTGCTGTCCCTGGAATGCACACATATGTTAAGGAAGCTTTCTTTGTTTATTTATCATTCACCTTTGGGGTACAGACAAGCAATGTACATGAACAATTTACACCCTAGGCACTGCAGAGCAGATATCTCCCATAACAGGATGAACAACAAGGCCATGATATTTTGAGAATGTCTTATGCTCACCAGCTGTATATTCAATTACAATTTTAGGTACTCAGCTTCTGCCAGGATAGCTGCATCTTACTCCTATCACAGATTTCACCCAAACAAGACCACTATCTACAGAAAAATTAGGAATAAATCCTGTTCTCCTGGACAGCATGTGGCCCTTTGAATAAAATAAAGGTACCTTCTCTGAAATCTCATGCTTTACATGGTATGTACATTTCTATTTCAGCAAAGAAATAAAGCAGGGATCTTGCATATTTGACATATTTCTATTATCTTCAAAACAGATCTAATTTATCTATTATAAATGAAGCAGAAGCCTGACAGAAAAACGTGACATCTGATGGTCTAATCAATATAATCATTGCCTAATAACATGGTTTTGTAAGTTCAGAATTTACTTTCATCATCCTTTGTGCAAATAAATTTCATAGATCAAATGCTGACACAAATCCAAAGCAATGGTGATATAAGCAAAGTCTTTTCAGCAAGTCATGAATTTCCTGCTTAAAATCTAATTTTAGAGAAAAACATTTGCATTTTTTTTTCTCCCTTTCAGGACATAAGCTGAAAATAAAATGAAGCAAATATACATAGAACAGTAGTCATCACTTCCAGATGTTATTTTTCTCTACTTGGTGCTTTGCATTAAGTGAAAAACTATGGCATAGCCTCTTACAAAACAAAGGAACTCCATTAGTAGTAATTATAAACAGTCTGCAACAGAAAGAGTTGTACTAGAATTGCAGTAAGGTAATGCTGCAGGCAGCATTTCTAATCGCACTGGACACCAACTTTCATGTTGGATGTTTCTTGGATACCTACTTGCCTTCTGAAACCTACCTACACTACATTTCCAACTCTGCCTAGGTTTAACTAAGGAAGGTATTATGCAATATAAGTACATTTCAGTAACTGAGTCAATACTGAGGAGAACATTTACTTTGTTATCCGTGTATCCCCTTAGCTATACAAACTCATCATCTTTACTCAAAAGGTACACACAGTAATTCAAGAAGTAACCATCATGAAATTACACTATAACCAAACTAATAGTAAGTTTTTTATTTCAGGTAAGGAAATATTCAAGCTAACCCTTGCTTCTGGTTTAAACCCAACAAGCAGCTAAGCTTCACACAGTTCCACATTCACTCCCCTGTCCAAGTGGGATAGGGGAGAGAATCAGAAGGATAAAAGCGGGAAAACTCTTGGGGTGGGACAAGAACAGTTTAATTGTTGAAACAAAATATAATAACAACAATAACAATAAAAAATAATATTGTAATTTGTAATGAAAAGAAAAACAAAAACAGAGAAATATAACCCAAGAAAAACTTGTAATGAAAATGAAAAACAATTGCTTACCACCAACCAACCGATGCCCAGCCAGTTTCCAAGTAGTGGCTCCCCGGCCATTTTCCCCCTAGTCTATATGCTGAACATGACATCATATGGTATGGAATATCCCTTTGACCAGTTTGGACCACCTGTCCCAGCAGTGTCCCTTGCAGCTTCTTGTGCATCACCCAGCCTACTTGCTGGCAGGACAGCATGAGAAGCTGAAAAGTCCTCGACTTAGCGTAAGCACTGCTCAGCAACAACTAAAATATCAGTGTTTTATCAACATTATTCTCAGACTAAATCCAAACCACAGCACTATACCAGCTACTATGGAAAAAATTCCCTCTATCCCAGCCGAAACTAGAACACCCTTGTTTCTACTAATTCTGGATTCATAACAGCTTGTCCATGTGTGTTATAAAATTATAATACTTCCATAACAAGATCTGCTTTCAGTAAACACTCTCTGTCTTTGAGGTGTTACTATAGTAAGGCCCAAATTAATGTGCAATACACAGTGCCAAAGAGAGTAGAGTCTGGTCAGACTATGTTTTGTGGATGAGGCCTCTTATTCTGAAGATCACTGGGGGAAGGGGGGAGGGTGTTCACTTTTTTTCTTATTCCAGGACTACAAATGAGTATAAGATGACATGAGTTTGCAAACAGCTTCTTAAGATAGTTATTATGATCAGAATAACAGTGAGGGAAGGTAAGGTAACAAACTTCCTACAGTATACTCCCTTTCTACAAAATATATTCTGGAGATTACTCTAGGTTACAGCCCTGCCTGCACACTCAGAACACATTCATTTTGACTGCCTATACTTTGTTAACCTCTGTAGTAGGCCATTGATCCTCATTATCCCAACAATCAGATACAAAGAGCTGTAGTCCAAAAATCTGTGAAGACAGTTCCTCACAAAAATTAATTTCTCAAATTTTGATGCTTGATGCTCGTTCTGGTTCCTCAATTTAGGTTTTCATTGCCACAAGTAGTGAAATACAGATTCTCCACATTTTCTAAATTCTGAAATGTGTATTTGCAATCTTTTCAAGACTTACATTTGCATTTTTGATACAAACTTTTTATGAAATTATAAATTGTACATACATTCTTCTAGTCCTTGGTCTAATTACTGACATTAATGTCAGTTTCTGCTAGGAACTACCTGAGGCACTTTTGGCTCCACATATAATGCATATGATAGCACAAAGAGTGAGTCATTTTGCTGAGAGAGACTAAATTCAAAATTCTTACTCATTGTTCCTCTGTTTAACCATTGTCATATGAAAATGCAATAGGATATCTTGACTATCTTTACAGTGTGTACATTCAATCACAAGAAGAGACATTTACAAAGGATGCATTAATACTTTACATGCATGAAGAAATAAATTTTGTACAGCACTGTGTGTTAATATCTAGTTTTTGCTCTGGACAGCAATATATGTCCCTGTCTCTTGAGCACTGAACTATGTTATTTTATACTAAGAAAGTGGATAGTAATAAAAAAATATTCCCACAAGATGTTTGCTGTGCATCTGTGGGGATGATTGCCTTAGAGACAGCCTGCAAAAGAACCAGGACAGCCTCATTTATTCAAAGAGCAGTTTGTAAAACAGATTTTTAATATCATGCCAATATTGTTTGTGTGTGTGTGTTTGTTTTATAATGAAATTATGGTTTTTATTTTTCTTTCTCAAATTGTTCTTTTTCTGACCTCAGCCACATTCTCTGGATTTCTTGTTGTCATGCATGTTTCATCTGTACAACTTACTTTTCAGCAATTACAGCATGAATCCCTTCCCTTCATTATGTTTGGCTTCAGAAGATTGATTTGGACATTTTCTTGTTTAAAAAACTCCCATAGAATCATAAAATAGAATCATAGAATAGTTAGGATTGGAAAGGACCTTAAGATCATCTAGTTCCAACCCCCCTGTCATGGGCAGGTACACCTCACACGAAACCATGCCATCCAAGGCTCTGCCCAACGTGGCCTTGAACATCTCCAGGGATGGAGCATTCACAGCTTCCCTGTGCCTCACCAGTGCCTCACCACCCTTACAGTAAAGAACTTCTTCCTTATATCCAATCTAAACTTCATTTGTTTAAGTTTGAACCCGTTACCCCTTGTCTTATCACTACAGTCCTTAATGAAGAGTCCCTCTCCAGCATCCCAATAGGGCCCCCTTCAGATACTGGAAGGCTGCTATGAGGTCTCCATGCAGCCTTCTCTTCTCCAGGCTGAACAGCCCCAACTTCCTCAGCCTGTCTTCATACGGGAGGTGCTCCAGTCCCCTGATCATCCTCGTGGCCCTTCTCTGGACTTGTTCCATGTCCTTTTTATGTTGAGGACACCAGAACTGCACATAATACTCCAGGTGAGGTCTCACAAGAGCAGAGTAGGGGGGCAGGATCACCTCCTTTGACCTGCTGGTCACGCTCCTTTTGATGCAGCCCAGGATATAGTTGGCTTTCTGGGCTGTGAGTGCACACTGCCGGCTCATGTTCATTTTCTCATCGACCAACACACCAAGTCCTTTTCCGCAGGGCTGCTCTGAATCTCTTCATGTCCCCACTTTGCTTATTTTTCTCTTAAAAGAAGAACAAGGGATAGACCAGAAGAATCTTCTATTACCTTTTTACATTGTACTTCTATTCAGAAGCATTACATTGCACTAACACTGTTGTTACTATATGCTTGTCGTGGTTTAAACCCAGTCAGGTAACTCGTTCACTCACTCCCCCCCTTCTTTCCCTCCCCCTGCTCCTGGAGGGACGGAGAGGAGAATCGAAAAGAATGCAACTCCCACGGGTTGAGATAAGAACAGTTTAGTAACTAAGGTATAACACAGATCACTACTGCTACCACCAATGATAATAATGATAAAGGAAATAACAAGGGAAGAGAATACAAGACCTCAGCACCAGCAGACCGATAACTTGCCCCCCCTCAGCCCGACCGAGCACCAACCGATACCTCCTCCAACCCTGCAGTCTCCCCGCCCTTCCGGCTAACTCCCAGTTACATCCTGGGCATGACGTGCTGTGGTATGGAATAGCTCTTTGGTCAGTTTGGGTCAGGTGTCCTGTCTCTGCTTCCTCCTGGCTTCCCCTCCTCCCTGGCAGAGCATGAGGCTCACAAAGTCCTTGGCCAAACCAAAACATCTCTATCAGCTCTGTTCCCGAGCCGAAAGTCAAAACACTGCACTGCACCAGCTACCAAGGAGGAGAAACATGACTGCTACTGCTGAACCCAGGACAATGCTGTATATCGATAGCATTTAATGATATTAATTGCTCGATAACACAAGTCTACATCCATCCAAAGTTTAGTTACTTAAAGCAGAAAAGGAAGAACACTAGTAGGATGAGTAGGACAGAGTCAGATTAATAGGGAAGAACGATGATCTAAAAAACTAAACCCAGATTTTTTTTAGGAAGCAACTGCAGAAATCTTAAGATAAAAAAAGCAACAGTCAAAGAGGCTGATACCAAATCTGCCCTTTTCTTCAGCTACTCTTGAGTATGACTAGACAAGTATTAGCAGTGTACAAGGATGTTTTGTATAGAAAACATGTTCAGAAAGACTTAAAAGTAATTACTCTAGTTTCCAAGAAAGATAAATAATTCTGTTATTCATACAACACCTGACATTTCTGCCAGATGGGTTGTTTTTAGAATCCAATAGATTCATGACCAGAACTACACCTGGCACTTAAAAATAAAAAAAAAACAAAAATATCCCAAATCAAATAACTTTGTTTTAAATGTTTTATTTAATGCATTCCGTATTCCTATATTTAAAAACATATATTTGAAAAACCAAAAAGCATTATGTTCTTTGTATTACCTAAGTTCCCTAAGTTCGTAAATTAACAAAATGTCCAGTGTTGGCTTTTCATCACAGAATATTTTCAATTCAAAGAACATCTTGGGATTTAGACTCAGATTTTGGTATGTGTTTTATAATACCTAAAAGTAAAAAAATGAGAAGAAAACTTTTTTGGAGAAATCACTAGAGAAATTATCATTAAAAAAAATAATAATATTTTTCCTATATCTCTGCATTTCAGACCAATATGAAAAATATGCACTAAGCAAGATTTCTGCTTGCTTCAAAATTGCACCAAATGCTGCATCACTGACATTACATTTGCTTACCTGTGATCTGTAACCTGGGACAGTGATATGTTAAGAGCAATGGAGTCAGAGCACGCTTCAGCTCTGCTTCTCAGATACAAGATATAATTTCTCAAAGGGGGAAAGGAATATTCCCAAAATCATTAACAGCTGTTTATATTTTTCTAGACATTTGACTGCATTACACAGACGGTTGTTACAGTATACATTGAAGGTGTTAGTCAATAACTAGGTTGTAGTCATGGCAAAGTCCTTTAGCATAGAAACTGGTTTTAGATGTTTTTAGATTATCCAAATGACACTGTGAGCAGCAGTAGTAAAATTTGTTCTCAAACCATTTGAGCAGAAGGAGGTATTGTCACTCAGGTCTGCATGTATAAGATAACTTTAAAATATTTACTCTAACTCTTCTTTATTTAACATAAGTTTTATCCCTGTAGAATTGTTAATGAAAGGGTATTAATGGAGAAAAATCAGTTAAATAAAGCAAGTTAGGCAGTTACTTAAAAAGACAATATTGACTCAAGTAAGTCAGACTTGTTTGTCCTCTCAAAAGTTAGATTTTAAGCCGTAAAAGCTACAGTAACCTGCAATTGACTTAAGAGAAATTATACACTTGAGCAAAATGTAATTGTCATGGATCGCTTAGCAACAGAAAGTTACAGCACTTCAATTTACAGAGAGGAAAAGGACTGCCATTCCAACATTGAAAGGCTGCTAAGAAGCTTTACCTAGTTGGGGGTTGGCAGGAATGGAGGTCCTTCACAGTTAAAGTGGGTTTGTTTCCTTTTCATAGGTGTGCTAGACAATTCATCTAGAAGATACTTCCCTCTCCCGCCTGAGTGATGATCTACATGGCACACTGACTTACACTTCCACAATATTCTTTTCTACAGGTACCTTTTGGACTAGAACAGTGTTTTGAACAAGGACCCAAAACAAAAAGATTGAGATACTAGAAAGCAACAAGGCTTGCTTTAGGCAAGGGCAAGTAACTATGACACATACGAAGAAAAAGAGGGAAGAAGCTAAACCAAGATGCTTTTGGTATGAATGTGTAGAGGAAGCCACTACTTACGTCTAATTGAAACAGTCTCAGGACTGTCCTGCAGATTACACAGCTATATTACCACCACAGCCATTGAAGACTCTCTGTAGGCCTGTAACTAGTCTTGTGTTTTACTGACACTGCACCACTTAGTACAGTTATTGTTTCCGTAGCACTTTGCTAATCAGAAATGACCCGACTGAGAATATTCTCTTTCATATACAAATGTGACAAACCCAACCTTATTTCCAATTTATGAACTGGTAAAGGAGAGATTTTAGCAATGAAATCTGACATCCCTGACTTTCATTCCACACACAGAAAACTGATTGCCATCCTAGCTCTTTTCCTTCCTTGCTGAGTCCCACTAGCCAAAATGACTGTGTACGACTTTGATAGTTACAGTTTCCCAGCTGTTGATTTCAGTCTCATGCTACTCAGTGCAATACTTCAGCCTCAGCATGAGAAAAGTCATGTCAGCATTGTGATGCCTTTCATTCCCAATCCTTGTCCAGCCCACAAAAACTATCCTTTGTCAGTATTTCAACCCTTAGGAACCTGCAGCACTCCAGAACGTTACTATTACAGATCATACCTTGCCACATTAACCATGACATAGTGTGTAGTCTAAACACAGGCAAAAGCCATATATATCTGTCAACAGCAAAGGAAAGATTAGCACCTAATCAGTGGACTCATGTTCAGGTAACATTGAATTCAAATTTTGTCTGACCATTAACCAAAGAGGCGTTGGTTCTGGATTTGCCAATGCATTATATGAGAGGGTATCACCGAATAACATGCTGGCAAAATGGGTTAAACTACAGACGCCTTTAACTTTCTTTGCCCCAGCTATACTTATGGAGCTATATAGAACTTACTTTACAAAGGCCACTGTAAAAATTGAGTTCTATCTATCTCCTGGTTATGCCAATTTGTTCACAATCAGCTGCATGTTTTGCTATGTTTGCTTCAAGGGTACAGTCATCAGCATGCGTGATTATCTTAATGATTTTGTAGAGCGCTGTAGTCCATTAGGGTAATTTGAAGCACATCCATATTCTAGCACACATTTACCTGCTAGCCAATATTCTTCAAAACATTTAAGAAAAAAAGGAACAGTACTGTACTTATCACACACCCTAATTCAATGTCTGGAAGAAGGTGAGACACCATACACTTTCACCTCAAATATCAAGGAATGGAACAGACTGATTTTATCAGTAAATGTCTCTTGTGGAACTGTAAAACACTGAAGAAAATCTATGCTATGAAAAAAATCCTTTCTTTTATAAGTCACCCCAATGTGGCTGCAAGCTGGGAATCTTTATGACTAAAAATGTATTGGCAGTTATCAGAACGGAGTAGCAGGAGAGGATTACTCAGTAAAGGGAGGCAAGCTGGCAGCTGTGGGTGACAGCAAACCCATCAGGGGAACACCTTCACTGGCAAGAACACAGACTCATGATATCCACAGAAGCTGAACTGAGTGAGTCTGAGGGTAGTAGCAAAGTTCAGTTGAAGACCAGTGATCTCCAGAGAAGTCTATGATGATGAGGCAGGTTTAAGGCCAGCCAGGAAGCCAAAGTGTAGCAAGATTCATGGCTAGGGACAGGCACATCAGCAGTATTGCAGGCAGACCCCATTGGTGACAGCCTGAGTTTAAAAGCATCACCCAGGTGAAGGCGACAAGAGCTTTAGAAACCTCTTGCTCTGAGAGCTGACTAATTCAAGGTCACACAGATGCCGTATCTAATTTGACCTGGGTGTTAAGCAGCCAAAACAGCAGGACACAGAAGAAGAGGGTGCTCACTGCCATGACAAGTACAGTCAAGAATAAGGTAGTGTCATTTTATTCCCCATTGTTTCTCTATTAAGCCAAACAGACTATGGCAATAGTTTTAAGACTACACTAGATTATCAATTTAAAATGTCTTAGTCTTTTATAAACTACTTTTGTTTTAGGGAGGAAGTAAGGAAAAAGCCTTTCCATCACTCTAGTCTTTCCTCAGAACACCTAGACAATCTGTTGGGCAACACCTGCTGTATCCAGGTCAGATTTGGCATGACATAATATTTCCTAATCATTTCAGTGACTGTTTCCCTAGCAGAAAGGAGAAACATAATAGCTTGTCTGACTTCAGTTGACAACTAATGCTCTATCCAGCACTTAAAGACACTAGAAAGGGAGACCAGGAGCTGTGGTTTCTCATTTGTTCTTCAGACCAGTAAAACTAAGTCAGTATTAGCATGCAGTTAACATAAAAAATTTTTATTAGAGCAGAGATCACTTCCTAAAGCTTCAACATATTGCAAAATAACAAGATGACAAAGCACTTGCTTTCAGAATTGAATACCATTGTTTTGCCATTAGAATCAATATTAATGGTGTCCCTTGGATAGGGATTCAGTCGACCAAAGAATCTCCTCAAGCAGTATTTTCCACTGTCTTTTTTATTACCTGTACATTATAAATGGTCCAGAGTGGTTCAGGCAATCTGTTCACTCATATTGCTTGTAGCTCCATGACCTTTTCGTACCAACTACTTAGGCTGTTATGTTTAAGAATTTTGACATCATTGGACTGCATCCTTATATTTCCCTCCAGCATTCAAACTGCATTTTTGACATCATTGGACTGCATCCTTATATTTCTGTCCAGCATTCAAATTGCATTTAATGAATTTCATGGGTTCAGAGCAAAGTTATTATATAGCTGAAATCAACCATCAAGGAGTTAATTTAATTCAGTCTTTATAGTCTGACTAAAAACTATATTTTTCCTGGGATTTGAATTTGCGCCATATTAGAAACCTCAATGTCACTGAAGATTTATAAACACCACCCATGATGAATAGAAATAAGATGTAAATATTGTCTCTAAATATACTTAGAATTCAAGCCACTCAGTCAAAGGATGAGAAAAAGGATCAAAAGACCAGCCAAGAATAAATTCATCATAGAAATTGTCATACTCTAACCATCAGAGCACTCAGGTACTGGAACAGACTTTCAGGGTAAGCAACAATAGCAAAGTACACCATTGCATTGGAGATCATCAGCAATGAAGTTATTAAAACACATATATAAAATATAGTACCTACATAATAAGGACTGGACTTGAAGGACAGGTGAAATTTTTGAGTTCTATCTGACTAAAATATTAAACAGTATTCTTCTGAATTTCTGACAGTTGTACTGGGACTCCTTCTTCAGAAAATGCCAGGCAAGGAATGGGCGGATTTGCTTTTGAGTGGCTAATGTTGATCCTTCCTCTTGCATGTGTTAGAATATCTGTAACTCTCTCATTTTTAATTTTCTAAAGTATTGCAGAAATGGCTGAAAGTTGTAGCTCAATGTGACAGCAACTGAATTACCCTTCACTTTAATACTATCAAAAAGACACACTACTGGCTTTAAAGTATGATAATGAAAATTTCAGGCTAGTTTCCTAACCTAAGCAGTGCATGAAAACATTCCTCCAAATCACCAGTTGCTCAAATGAGATAACCAACAGGTACAATCTGTTTCCATAAATTACATACAGTTTTACAAAACCTATGTAAACAGCTTGTTTTCACTTATATATACCACCATGATTTATATTAAGATTTTAGTTCCTCCACTGAACTTTCTGTTGCTTTTTCCAAAAATAGATGATGAGTTCAAAAATTAGACTCCTAAGCAATGTGGTATTTTCCCCTTAAGAAATACTTGTAACTATGGAGGTTCCATGGTACTTTATTAAACCTCAAAAATCTTTAGTGTTTGCCTGCAGTTGGCAACAATTCTGAACACCATCAATTTGCAAAAATATTTACGGTAGCCCATAAATGCAGAAACTCATAGAGGTAGAATCGAACAGCTCAAAATAAGAAGAAACAGTGTCCAAAAGCTAGTAAAAATTTGTAACTTAACATAGAATTAAAACAAAGAAAAAAGGTAATAGGCTAGTTATTAAGGCATTATACTGCAATTTAAAAATTCCAATTTTTGATCTTTTTCCTCACCAGCTGAATTAAGAATAGAAAACAAAACCACAGAGAAGGTCCTTTGATACTCTGGTGAAGGGATAGAAAAGCAATGAAGAATCTAGATATAATAATAATAATATTTAAAACAAACAGACAAAAAAAAAGAAGCCAGAACCTAAGCAGAGTTTGCACAAAAACTAAGATTTTGAGGTTTTAATTAGGAAGGGGAGGGTGAAGATGGTCTCCACATTCCAGACATTCACATCAAGCTCTTCTGAAAATGCACTATATTTACCAGATGAATTCACCACTGCTCAGCTACCATGAGGCTTATGGGAGCAATAGACTTCTGGAAGTTCATTATGTCATCCACAGTGAAATGTTAACATCAGACAGCCATATGTTGCAATAAAAAGTTTTAGAGCCAACAAGTGCTGAACAAAACAGTGGGGACACAGAACTATATCACAGCATGCCTGTCACAAGATTCTGAGACATCATGCACCTGCAATTTTAAAAACCGGTACAGGACAGAATAATTATATCATTGAGCAAATCATGTTATGCCACACAGTTATAAAGGACCCCTCCTCTCGTTCCCAAAACCTCTTCTTCCCTCCCTTCCCTTGGGAAACTTTAGCATTATCTTTTGCATAAAACTCCAACTGTTTTATGCAATATACTGCAACAAAACAAGTTTCTCCTCTCATCAGAATATATGAGCCTCAGCCAGTATCTAGCAATAAGAAGATGAAAGCTCTATTGCTAAATAAAGTGTCTGCGTTTACTGGAGCAGAACCAGCCACAGGGTAAAGTTTAGAACCTATCCACATTTATAGCAAACCCAGCTGCTCTCTATCTGTGGTATTACCTCTATCTAGCCCTAGTTTAATCACAGGGGTTGACAAAAGTTGTTCTTAAAACCAGATCATTAGCACTTGACACAAACTGAGGTGCTTTTTTTCTCGCATTTCCCAGAAGGTACCAGGCAAGGCCTCATTCATAATCTTCCTTTTCAATTGCAATATCATATCAATTCATTCCACATGCAATTAAGTCTAACTCTTCATCAATGTAAACCAAAATGCAATCTTGCTTCCTTTAGCTTAATTATTGAGAAAACATTTAAGTAAAAAAACCATGCATTTTAATTGTTTACAAAACAAGGAGAAAGGAACAAAAATCTCTGTGATTTGTAGTTCACTAGAATCTGATATTTGAGGAGGATTTTTTAGATTTTTTTTTTCTTTTTTTTTTTTTGGACTAGAACATAACAGTTTTGCTTGAGTGATGTTGTTTGTTTGCCAACAAATAACCTAGATCTTTGGCAAAATGGGGAATTTAGAATTACTGCTGAGATTATTCAATAAAATAAAAATCTAATATCTAATGTCAAGCTTTAACGTGTGTTTTTGTATTTAAGAAAAAAAAGTAGGATAACATTAGTTTCTTTTTTAAATTTTTTGCTTCTAAATATGATTTATTAAATCCAAAAACTCAGTCCATTTTCTTTGTACTTGCATAGCTACCAAGTCGACTGCATGGCAAGCCAATCCTGGAAGGTAAACAATAGAGAACGAACCGTACAAACAAGAAATACTTTTCTTTCCTTTAGTATCTTGCACCAGCTCCCATCAGATCAGACAAGAACTACTGCTGATGTAAGAGGGAGAGAAGTAACACACAATTCCCAAAGAGGACCGTTCCTGTGAATGAAGGCTAAACAATAAATCCTGTTAATTAGATTATGCACTTTCACTAGAAGAAAAATTTTGGTAGGTGTAAAAAATTCTACCTCTATCAAATTCCGCAGTGCTGCTACATTGCATAATTTCCAGTGGGGAAAAAAAAAATAAAAATCGAGAGAAAAATAAATAAAAATCAAGAGAGAAAATACTAGTAATATTCTACAGATTACATTTGTAACTATAGGGAAGATTGTTCCAGATGATCAGAGATTTTCAGCCTGGTCACAGAGACTAAACCTGATACCCACTGCTCTGACTGATGCAGAGGTTTGAGAGATAGGGAAAAACACTTAATTTACCTAAAAAGTGAATAAAAGGCTCCGGGTAAACTACTTATCTTTGAGGAGTAAATAAACCAAGAAGAAAGGATTTTATTATTTTCAGGAAATAACTGGCACAAAGAATGTCAGAAACCAAGCTGTATGCACCAGGCTGTTCTTACTACAACATGATGGAGGAGTTCACATTAAAAATGTGGAATTACAATGAGGAACATTTCGGCCCATAACCTTTTCTTGACATTCTGTTTGCTGTTAATCACCCATAAGTTCACTTAAGATAAGAACTATGTTTTCTTAAATATCATCCTGCATATTCGAAGGGAGGGGGAAAGTTGGGGGCGGGGGGAGAAGAGAGAATGTACATTCTTAAGTGAACTTAAATAGGTACCCTGGCATTTGCACAGAAAGTCAGATGTTGCAATAAATCAAACACCACATTTCATCTCTAGCTGTCAGCCTTCCAAGTACTGTTTGATGCAAAGGTATTTCTAGGAAGAATACAGTTTAAAAAGGAGGGGAAAGGTGAAACAGTCTTAAAATGTAAGAAGACTGTAATAATTAAATATAGGCTGAACAGTCTTGCCTCTGACTTTAGCATGGCGTGTAAAAGTATAGGGCATACACTGACTGTTGCAGGCAACAATCTGCTGTTGCAGAGTACTGGGCAACAAAGAAATCAGCCACTGCTCAGCTGACATCCATGCACAATAGGTGCTAATGGGTATTTTGGCAGAGGATGTTTATCCTCATGCTTGCTGTACTTGAGCATTAGTCAGATCATTAAAGTGACTGGCTGCATTTGAGTTGCAGCAGTGGGGAAGATCTGTGTTCAACCACTGAGACAGAATAATAAATGAGCAAAGGAAGAGAAACAAGGAGCTGGCTTGCACAGATTACCACAGCACAGGTAGCCTGTCAGACACTGGATGCTTTGCCTTATTAAGTATTTATTAAATTATGCAGAAGGACTTTGTGGAAGGAAACTCAGCTCAACAGACAGACAATCTGTACACAGTACCTGAAAAAGATGCCCAAATCCCATGTACCACAGAGAACTTAAAATCAAAATTTGTCACTTATATGCAGCTTGCTGTTTTAGTGATCTTCATGCCAGGCAGTCCACAGCTATTTATCTGTTTACAGAAAAAAAAAAAAGATGATGTAGTACTTGTTTGTTATAAAAAATTGTGCATAATATTAAAAATTAAAAGATAATGGGGCAATTTAAAGGATAGCAGTGTTGTTTCTTTCTGTCCTTCTTTAATCATGACAGCATATATCTCACCTCTTTGAAGCTGCCACTTAAACTACTCTAGACTTAAGTAGGAGTTTCTTTTATTCTTCTTTCAATAATTTCAAAGCTTCTTATTGAACTTCAAAAGATGGCTGCCAAGGAACGGTTTTAAAGCAAACATTTATGGATGCATGAACACAAATTAGTACAATATCTTAACTGCAACTGACACAGATGACCAGAGGCAAGGAAGCCAACTTCTTTCTAGTCATCCAATATTGAAATTTGAATATTCAATATTGATACTCGACTATCTTTCACAAGAAACAACTGTTCTTCCCTCAAGCCCCCAACAGCTTTGCCTCAGATCTTTACCAGACACCCCAGTTCTAGCTCCTGACTCCTCAGGCGATTATAGCTCAATATAAATGAGCTGAAATGCTAAAAAGAAAACTTCAAATATGGAACACCATTTCTCTTGCAGACCCCTACAGCTATTATTCCATATGGCTGCTTCTTGCAGAGTTTGAAGTGTATTTTCTTTTGCCGTAACCAGACGTGCCTGCTCAAAAATAGTTGCCGAAACTCTTCTCAGTGCCACAGCTAATTTTTGCATCAAATAACTAGTTCACAAGATTCAAAGAACTTGCATTTCCTGTGTAACAACCTAAAGGATTCAGGCTAAAAACAAAACCAAAATAAAACAACCTCCCCCGCAACCTCCCCACACAAAATCTTTAACTATCTACATAAAACTAATATTCACTACCAGCAATTTAGCTACAAGACTTAGAAAAGTTGCAGAAAGTAATATCCTGCCATAAGAATATTTAATTGTATATTCAAAACATTTAAAATTCCATCTGTCTCATACAGAAATGGTTTCTTTGTTGTTTGCTCTATTTTTCCCAACCTTTATGTTGGTGAAAAGGGGGAGCAAGGGTTGGAACGGCTTTTTTGATTAATTTTATACCAGCATGTCTTAGGGCATGCCCTGATCTATTGAGTTCCTTCCTTTTATGATTTTAGCTTTGCTCTTACAAATCATTCAGACACTTTCCACCAGTAGAACAGTAACCTTTAGCTTTTATAGAGTAATGTTATACAGAATCAAAGAACAGGCAGCAGTCAAACACTGCATTGACATTTAGGAAGCGGATGACGCCATTAGGGAGCAAAGGGCCTCACAGCAGGAGTAACACTGCTGAGTATCTCTCCAAAGTTACTTTCCAGATAGTTTAAACTAAATGGATAATCCTGCCCAAGGGAATGGTCACCTGGATTGTAGCTACAATGTATCTGTGTTGTTATCACCTTAGCTATCTTTTCACAATACACTGGTGGTTGCTTCTCCATCATACCAGTTTTACCATTCCCCTAACAGAAGGCCTTGTTTGTTTTTCATTTTTTTCTTAAAATCAGTTTATTTCAAAGAAATGAGACTGAGAAGTGATAGACAAATGTTCAAGACAGGAAAAACAGAAAGACTGAAAATATATTGTCTCCAGTGTAGTGCAGAGAAAGATAGGATATGATAAAGGACAGAAACTGGGACCAGAAATTACTTTAACTGTGTCTGTCTTGGGCAGAATCATTCATGTAAGCAAGGCACTAATCTTCTAAATCTCTCCCATGCAATTTTATTTAATAATCCTCACATTTCAGGGAAACTGCAGGGCAATATATAGTCTATTTTCCTTAAAAAAAAAAAAAAAAAAAAAAATTCCAAATGTCAGTGTTTTCACAGTGTATAAAAATATAAATATTATAATGTTATTGACTGTGGTTCATCTCTCTAAGTGTTTGAAGAAATACAGCACTCTTACTGAACAAAAATTTCCTGTGAAAATACACTCTTCCACTGTCAGTGGACAGAGCATGTCTGTCTCCATTTCACAAGTTGCGTCTTTACCTGCCACTGGTTTTTGGAACAATAAAAAAGGAAGTCCTTAGTGAGACAACCAAAATTAAATATTTAGTTATCTCCTAAACTACCAGTATAAATGCTAGAATAGTATCGCAGAAGAGCTCACAAAATAAACTAACAAAAATAAAATTCCTACTTATGTAAAAAAATGTGAAAATGGCAGCTACATAATCTCCTGGTATCAGAGTACCACTTCTGGTATTCCACCCTTTTTGAATACTATGACACTTTGCACGATTTTGTATTAAGGACAGCCTTCTGGTTCAGTCTATGCAAAGAGGCAAAGGTTTTCATGCACAAGCTTCCTTGGAAACCATTAAAATAAAGTTCATGTAAGGATTCCCATTCTACCATTTGGTCCTGGATAGTTAAAAAACTCTTGTCAAAATCTGTGTTCATTCAAAAGTTCAGTAGTTATGAAGCAATTTTGCGAAATTTATGTAGTCAAATAAATAAAAATAGTTAAACCCAGGTCTGGTAGAATGATAAATTGCCTGGCAGTGGAGGAACAAAAATTGAGAATCACTAATAATCTTTAAGAAATACCTTTTCAGTATCTGCAAGTTTCTACATGTATGTAAATGTGAACGAAATCTGGGACGATTTGCAACTACATTTGCAAACTGGTTGTTTGCTTTCTTTTCTGTTTAAGAGAATTTGGTGAAAGGTGGCAAAAGAGCAAACACTGAATAAGGAGTCTTATCTCAAATATTGAGGAATTTAACAGAAATCTGTCCCTGGCAAAACTTTGTTTGACATTAAGTATACCAAGTATACCAAGTATATCTCCACAGATACATGTGCAAAGCTTTTGAGTTTTACCAATGACCAGAACTGTTAGAAATAAGACAATTTTTTTTTAAGAAAGAGGGAGAAAAAATGGGGTTTGGGTAAGCAGTTCTGGATACACTGTGATATATGATTATCCAGATGCATTGGATTTTTCTGATATACTTATGAAATGCTTGGGAAATAAAAATCTCAAATGGGGCAGGCATCCTTTTACTACCTATGTATTAGACAGTCCTTTTGCACACCCTTTTCAGGCTTACCATATAGAGCTTTCACTTACAAAAATAACAGGCCTCTCCCTACATACACAAAATCACCTTCCTGAAAGACACACACAGGAAGTCACAGGCTGCATCCAACGCAGAAGACGGAAAGTCTCCACCTGTCATCTGAAAAACCACCCTAAACTGCATTAGAATACAGCTAAAAAACTAGTTACCAGCATCCTGAAAGGAGCATCCACATTCACAAACAGAGAGTTTTCTGGAGTCAACAAGGCTTCTTGATGCAGCCTCCAGCTGCATGATAGTGCATGGAAATAGTGCAGCTCTTCTTTTGCAGTTTTTCAATAACTGTCTATGTCATCCTGCATTTCTCCTAACTCTTCCATCCACTGCCACATCAACACTTCATGAAGTAAATGCAGGCCTCTTCCTTTACATTAAGAGGACCAGAGTATTGTCTCTTTGCTTCTTTGCCTGCCACCTTGCCTTGATGCTTTCCTACCTTGTGAAAGAAGACTCCCACCTTTCAAACAGGTGGATCATTCGTGTAACAGCAAGTTGAAGTAAAAACTTAGCTGCTTCCCAGCAAGACATATACATGCATGACATACAAAGAGCATGATTTCTCAAGGATGATGAGTGCATAAACCTCTGCATGAAAGACATTCAATATTATTTCAAATTATCTCTTCTTAAAAAAATTCCAAATATCTTTCCAAGATTCTGATCTGTTTTGTAAAAAGTAGACAAAAGAGTGTTACTGCGTAAGGAATGACAGCTGTGATTGTGCTTTGTGATATATGAAAAGTGGCATTCAGTCTTCCCTAACTGTTGATAGTTTAAAAAGCAGCATTTCATATCAAAATGGTTAATTTCAGTGACCTTTCCGCACTTACGAAGAAAGATGACAAAACCGACACAAATCATTCTCGAGGACAACTGACAAAATCAGGGTGTAAGTTTTATGAAACTTCAGTGGCTTTCTTAACATGCAATCCCATCAATAAGGACATGAAACTCAAGACATTTCCTGCAATTTCAAGACTGAAATGACAGCAACTATGGAGACAATGTCTGTTTCTATACCTTACTAAGGCCCAGATCTAGAGCTGACACACTGCAGTAAGCTCTTAAGACACAAAATTGCAAGTCTGTGCCAAACAAAGCACCATATCTGCTTTCTTCATTTTTCTAGGGACAGCTGCTGTCATGAGTAGATCACTTTGCTCTCCTATCAAATTAAATAGCATTAGGATGCCTGGTTTCATCTGTGGAAGATGTACACGCTGGGAACACCAGCAAGTCAAGCTGAGAAAATATTAGCCCATACAAAGGTGACAAAGAAGCCTGGCAAAAATGCTACTATAGTTTTTTAATAGCTACTGCATATCAGCAATGAAGGTGATTCCAGCTTATTGATGGATTGCACAATGTAACAAGACAAATTCATTACTTAAGTACACCCTTGGAACTAAGTGAAATAAACATCAAACTGATGATGTGTCCCACTCTATTAAAAATAAAACAAACAAAAAAAAATGCACATTGCACATTTGTGCATCTCAGTCATGAAATCATCTTAACAATTCCAGGTGTAAATGCAGAAATATTAACAAAGGAAGGAAAAGCCTAAGACTGGAAAACAGTTACACACACACACACACATATACATATGTATGTGTGTGCATACATAAACACAGTGTAACTGTGTTGACTCATGTAAAAAAAACCCTATCATTCATTACAGTACAAGAACTAGTACGACTGAGACTTTCTGCACCATTAGTAAATCAACAGGTGATACATCAGAGATGGTTCATCCAGTACAAATTTCATCTGTGATTGTTGCTAACCCGTAAATGTCCCCAATCCCCCAATTCAGGAACAAAAGCTGTGATTAAGCTCCCCAAGAAAGACAACCATGTCTGTAAAAGCAATGTACAGCCACTATATTCCAGAAACCTGGAAATCATTCATGAAAGAGAAAGATGTATCTCCTACTACCTAAGAGAAAAGTCTCAATAGAAAGAGGACAAAAAGAAGTGTATAAGCATTTCCTTTTCAATACAAAAAGATGACTTTTATGAACATGTCCTTAGTGAACTTCTATGTGAACATCTATCTCTAAACATTTGTTTGAAACGATAATAAAAAAAAAATCTATATTTACACTATCTTATACAGTTCTTTTGAAAATCTGGCAGGAACAATGCTAAAGTTTAGCTTGCATGCCATGGTTCCTATAGTGCAAGCATCTTCCCATTTTTCTTTTAGTCGCTGCTACCAGCTAAACAAGCATAAGCATCACTGTGAAAGCCTTTTTAAAAATAATAGCTAACTGGTACTTTTTTCCTTCCTTCTTCCTTTTTGGTTTGTTTTTTTTTTTCATTTTTGCTCAGAAAGGAAGCTTTCAGACATTGAAAGCTGACCTCTGCTGCTCCCCTCTCAAGTTAACATGTACCAACTGTCATCTAGCTGCTTATTTTGATAGAGCCAAAGATTATAAAAAAATGCTGCAGACTTTGACTGTGGAAATAGATGGAAAAGGCAGAACAACACCTGGCATTTACTTTTCTTCCTTGGATCCGTTCTGCTGATCAGGTAAATAATTATTTCACAGAAATTGCTGGAACCAAGTATAAAACTGGTTCCAATTAACCATTCAACCCCCCTTGTCACTGATGACATGTTTAATAAGGTCATTCTCAGCACAGGTGAAAAATGTAGTCATTTTGTCAAGATTGCATATAGCTCAGAAACATGTTTGTTTCTTGCATTTTCTACATAAATGTCTTACTGCAAGGAATGTAACCAGCAACAACATCAGGGTTTTGAAGTAAGATGTGGGAAACATTTCAATACAAAACAAAAAAAAAAAAAGGCAAATGGCCTACACACATAATTAAAAAATTAAAAAAATAAAAGGAAGAGGTAGGGGAGATCTTCAAAGAGATGATGTGCAAAGTAATTAGCATGTAAAACCACATAAAAGCTATCATCAATCACAAAACTCAGCTGTAATACATTCTGATATTTGTATCATGTGCTGAGTGTACCTGTACCTCTGGGGTGCCCCCTCCTCAAGATAATATGACCTGTTATTAATTGTTCTTGCAGGTGTTTTAGGCTTCTTAGCTCTGTTCTTGTATAGCCTTCATTCTCCTGTACAGTCACTGATAGAACTGGGATATTGCAGTTCTACAATATCTCCCTAAGGACACAGACAAACAGTAAATATCTGACTTTTCTCATGTCATTTAAGTCATTTACTAATCACTACCATAGCACTCCTGAGCATTTTACAAATTCAGGGGTGGTAGTTTCAGCTTCACAATAACATCTGGAGGTAACAAAAGAGGACAAGAGGTATATCTTTAAAAAAAAAAAAAAATAAAAGGTTTTACCTTTGAGACCATCCATCTTTTATCATAAGCTGTACTTCATAGGGTGATTTGTTTTCAATAGAATTAATATAAACAAGATATGTTATATGAGCATATGTGGAAAATATTCTTCCATTCTCTCACTGAGCAGCATATTCAATATCAGACACAAAGTTGTTACGGAAGACAATATAATACACTGTATTATTTTGAAGAGATTGATTTCACCAACATGTAAGAGACCCCTGTAGCAACTGCAATTCTGGATCTAGGGTGAGGATGGAAGACTAGGATGCATCTTTCACTGTTCAGCCTTATAATGTGCTTATGATGCACAGAATTGAAGCCATACTCCCAAATGCAAATCTATGCAAGACGTATTTTTAAAAGTTACATATGTGCCCCAGAGTTTGTAAAACAGTTCTTTAGCTTCTTCCTTGGAATACCTATTAGGATTATACTAAATTAGGAGGACCTGTGGACTCCTTTAATGTTAGAAAGGCCTTATAGCGAAATCTGGATAGACTAGACAGCTGGGCAATCATTCATATGACATTTAACAAGAGCGAGTGCCAGATTCTGCACAGGGGAAAAAGTAATCTTGGTTATACATGCAAATTGGAGGATGAGAGGCTGTAGAGCAGCGACACAGAAAGAGATCTGAGGTCTGGGTAGATAGCAAGTTGAGTATGAGGTAACAGTGTGCCCTGGCAACCAGACAGACCAGCCATATCCTGGGGTGCATCAAACACATCATAGCTAGGTGGTGGAGGAAACTGATTGTCCCACTCCATAGTAGACTAGTGCAGCCAACCTCAAGTACAGTGTGCAGTTTTTGGACCCTTAATACAGGAAGGACATCAAACTATTAGAGTGTTTCCAGTGGATGGCAACCAAGGTGGTGAAAGGAAAGACTTAGGAGGAGAGGCTCAGGTCACTTGGCTTGTCCAGCTTGGAAAAGAGAAGGCTGAAGGGTCTGCCTCATCACAGTTTACAACTTCCTCAAGGGGGTCAATGGAGAGGGAAGTGCTGGTGTCCTCTCTGGTGACCAGTGACAGGACATGAGGAAATGGAATGAAGCTGCATCAGGAGAAGTTCAGATTGGACATGAGGAAAAGGTTCTTCACTGGGAGCGTGGTCAGTGAAGACCAGGGAAGTGGTCATGGCTCCAAGCCTGTCAGAGTTCTGGATGGTGCTCTAAGTCATATGGTTTAGTTCTACATAGTCCTGCAATGAGCAGGCATTTGTACTCCATGATCTTTATGGGTTCCTTTAAAACTGATTCTATGATTCTAATTAATAACTAGTTCCAATTAATTTAAGAAATGGACAGAGATTAGCTTGCAACTTAATGTTAAGCCATTGTGACAAGGAAGGAGTTCAAAATTAGCTCAGATGAATTAGCATGAAATGGTTTTCATCTTGACCTAACCTTCTAAATTTAGATATCTTCAGGGTTAGGATCTCCTTCTAGCATATAGAGAAAGTGGAACCTTCTCCATAGGAAAGTGATCCATTATATCCTAGAACAGGTGACGGATCTCCATCTGGAGGTGCATTTCTCTCTAGCAGACAGTGGAGTCTGGATGACTTTCTGATATTAAAAAAATAATCTTACTCAACTAAAAGTAGGTAAAATGAATCCTAGTTGGATAAAAACTGGAAGCTGTGTCAGTTTAGAACAGGACAGGAAATATCAGTTCAGTGCAAAACAGGCTGGTTTTCCCCATCACAGAAAAAAAGCATTTTCAAGGGACATTGACACTACATGAAGCATTTTGAAGGAAAAGCAATGGGACACAAGTACCCTAAGAGTGTATTTACATTATCATTTCAGATGAGTTCAAGATCATGCTTTTGAAACAAATCTGACTGTGCCCACTTTCTGTGCCATGCTTCACATGAAGTGCAAGAGCAGCATTTCTTTCAGATGAGGCCAAACCAGAAGGTGTAGTCCAAGCTCTAAGGTACATTGAGTCACTAGGACCAGACTAGGGTGAGTCCAAGGTAAGTCCCCATAATGCATCTAGTGTGGGCTTCCAGTCTCAGTGCCAGTCCTTTTTTTTTTTATACAGCACCAGCTTTTTTTTTATAAACCTAGTCCCATAAAGATGTATTAATGTTAATTAATGGCTTTTCAACTGAGTCTGAAGTGAGAAGGTCCTCACGTTTGCAAGATACAAAAAAGTTCACACTGCTGCCCTCTGTATTTGTATAGTAGACATGTACAAGTCAAAAGTGACAAGGCACAATTACAGAATAAAAGGAAAAGCTATCAAAATGTTTATTTCAGCTGTACCATACATTACTCACACTAAGAAGACATCAGAATGCTTCCATCTGCTTTTAAATTGCCTTTTTCTCTAACATCAACTTTTCTACATAGCAAGAAAGCTTTAAGTCATTATGAATGGACTGTTTTGTTTACAAGATTTTTAAGACCTGAAACTGTCAATCTAGAACACTATACTTAGGCAAACAATTTGTTTCTCAGACTGTTAAAAATGGTTAAATGTAGCAAATCTATACTCCAGACTTAGTATTTAACAGCAGCTTACAAAATATTCCTCAAGTTACACAGTGAAGGTTTGAAAAATATTCATTATTCATATTTCTGAAACAATAGAAAGGATTAGATGAAATGAAACATACAGTTTAAAGTGCCTGTAAACCCCCATATATTTAGAAACAGATTGTGCTTTGCTACATATTTGCCCAGCTACATGAGTGCTGATTTACTATATTTATTTATGCCTCAGTTAACATTTTTAATGTTAACATTTGGAAACAGTGTATAGTTAAAACTGGGGAAAGAGTGAAATCACTGAGTTTTCCATATAGAGTAAAAATCAAATATTTAGTGTGGTTTTGTTCCAACCCAAGCCTATTCTTATTAAAAAAATCAAAGTCTTAATCTTGGAAACACTGAAACTCTATGTATCAGGGAGATAGACATAACTTTTTTTTTTTTTTTCCCCTTACAGTATAGCCTGATCAGAAAGCTCTCCTGAAGCTGAAGTTTCCAACCTGTAAGTCTGGTGGCTATTACTTATCCAAACCAAAAATAGTAAATGAGTCAAAGACTCATTGATATGCTTGGGCTATCAGCACTAGAAATCTTTCCCATCACTTCCTCCAGTTTCTCAATCCTATTTTGTGAAGCTGGGGTAATAGGAAGGATGCTTCTGCCCTGTTTTTTATTAACAGTCTTTTCTGACATTTATGTTTTACCAGCCAATTCCTAGCCAGGTCTACTGCTCTTTGATTTTCCATGCCATTCCTTTGATGAAGTTGTGCCTAATACTAAAAATGCTGATTTGTTTCATTAATGTTTACCTTAGATTATTTCCAGAGAAGCAAAGACTGGTGCTGGACAAAAATCTTTAAAATAGAAAGTAGCTTCAGTGAGATTTCTGGTGATCTCTGCTCCATAGAAGGCAAGAATATAAAATTCCTTGGCTAAGCTAAGACGTATCCAAGACTTGCTGGCAACTAGTTGTCCAAGAACAAAGAAACCTGCATAGGCTTTGATGTTTGATGTATCTATTCCATGAAAGTTTGTTTTATTTCTTAAAGAAAAGGAAATGATTTCACTGTAAAACAAAGCTGCATACAAATAATAGTAATCAAAGCTTATGGATGTCTTCTTCACAAAATCATTGGAAAAATATTTTGCCTAAATTATAGGGTAGAACACTGTCATCTGACCACCTTTGTGTCCCTATCTAGCACTGTATACACACGTTTAGAAGTCTATTATGGCTTAAATCTAATGATTGCATCATTTAGTACAAGAGCTAAAGCCAGCCTACTTTTTTTTTTTTCATTTTTAAATCTCACATTCACACTCTCCAGTGGCATAAGTGGAACAATTATAATGAAGTTTCAGAATGAGTTGGTTTCAATCAGCTAGCTGGCGTAAATCTATGACAAAAAGTTATCATTTATCTTTTAGGTTATTAAAGGTTAAATCACTCTGTTTAAATAGCATCCTGTTAAGGCAGACACTGTGCTTGATTTATAGAAGGAAAAGAATGGGACTTTGAGTTAGGCATGGACATATAGGTACTGTTTTGATCTGTAGCGTACTGTTGATATCAGCTGCTGGCTAATATCAACAATGTCCTTCCCATGGAAAGTTTGACTTACTTTCACATTACTGTTTTGCAGTAGTAAGACCTCCTAGAGAAATTAGAGGTTGTATAAAATGCAATTTTAAGAAAAATGTTAATATATATCAAGATTTTCAGGGAACAAAGGTATGTTTAAGTCATCAGATGACTATACCTCGCCCAATGGGAAAGATGAATTTGAGGAAATACCAGTCTTTGATATGTCTTTTCTTTGGTATACATTTATAGTATTTTTTGCCTTGGTTAATACTTTCCAAGATACACAAACTTAGATTTTATGTCTACTACCAGAAAAGTAAAATCTTTTTACATTTCATGAGAGTAAAAAAATGCTCTCAGACAATACTCTATAGAGAGACTGAAGGGTTCTCTGTCAGCCCATACCATTTACTGAATCTGAAATGTGAAGAACAGGATCAGTTGACCAGTTATTCAGGAAAAAACCCTATACAGCATTAGAGAATTACTCAAGTCTCAACCAAATCAACCCCAAATCTGAGTGTATTATTTACAGGGACTTTCAAATGTTACAGCTATGAAATGGGCAAATATTTTTATTTGGTTGTAATAAAGTATGACAGGTTTAGCTTGTATCCATTCATTATGTTTTATATCAGCTTTGTCTGTATATTCTTATTCTTCTGACTTGTAAGAATCAACAGGAGCAGAAATACCCAATACTATAATCCTATCTTTACAATAGAACTCCCATTTGCAATTCAGGCATAAGCCTGGATATGAGCAAGCTAACTTACTGAAGCACAGTTATTACAACTATATATTTTTCTGGTACTAATAATGTGAAGGTCAGCAGATAGTACTTTAATTTAGACTTTGGCATTCAACATCTTACTGCAGTTGCTGTTCAGGCATAGAATACTGTCTCATTATACACTTGAAAACAGCATATTATATGGAGATCTGTTTGTTTGGGGGTTTTGTGGCTTTTTTTTTTAATTCAGTAACAAAAAAAAAGTATCTTCTTTTTTTTTCATTTGCACCTGTAATGAGCCTTTACCGACTAAGCCCCTAATCACTATAGCTTCAGTGTAGCGACAGTAATGAGAGAGCAGTCGAATACCAAGTGCCAAAAATATACCCAAGTATAGCAAGTGCTATGATCATTCATAGGCCTTTAAATCTACCAGGTACCCAGGGATTTAAGCAATTCTGCTTATAAATGTAGAACACTGTTTTGGTTTTAGTTTTTTAGTACATATTTTGGTTTTGGTTTTTTGGTTTTTTTTTTCCAGAATTGTTTTAGGGATGGGCTGTGCTTAACTTACCGGTTTTTAAATACCAATACACAAATAATTCTGTGAATTATCTTTTCTATCATTGATTAAAACCTCTTACATACATACTTAACAACACTTACCTACTTTCCTTAACTGATTTAGGTTTCAACTCCTTAGCATAATCCCACACATACTGGGAAAAAGCCCCACAGAGTTAGGATTAATATAATATCTTGTTTAATGTAATTTCCCAGTGAAAGATCAAGGAAAAAACTTGCTTCTGTCTTAAGTACTGCATTCAGTATAACTTCTGACCCTATTAGTTTGAATGAGATAAAGAACACATACTTGTTTACCAGCAGTCTTCTAACCCATTCTCATTCTCCCCTTTCCCACAAAACACACCTGGATACTGATCATATCTACGAAAGTGAAACTTGACTGCAGGCTCCTGGTAAGCTCTCCCAGCCTTCACTGCCGATTCACACACCCTGTCCAACATCTCTCTGACTCTGGGCTCTTACCACATTTTAGAAATTCTTTAAGCTGCAAGTTGTTAATAACCCATTAAGAAGAAGCAAGTGATGTTATGCAGCTGTTTTGGGTAAATGAAGATTTCTTTTCACTGCCTGTTATCCAAGATAAAACTGCTTGGCTGCAATATGCATTTCCAAATTCTAACAGTGTTGTCACAGAACTGCTCTGGCTGTTCTGCAGAATATATTTGAATCATCGCTCCATTCATTTCTGTATTCTACTTTTCTTTCATGTGTCCAATATTCTGTTAGAGGTAACTGTACCCACTGGGGACTGGTCTTAAGGGATTTCTCCTGTCTCAGAGAGGCTGGTGCAGTTCTGTGCCTACAGGATATAATGAGGCCAAGCAAGTATTCTGCATAGGTGCAGACACACACTCCACGGTGTATGTATGACCAACCACACAAATAGAGACAGAGAGCAGTACCTTTAGGTGCACCAACACAAACACAGGACTTACAAAAACATCAGTGATGGATGACTTGATCCTGTGTTTCTTCTTCAGCTGATCAAGACTGGATTTTGCTAGCTGGTACCCATATCCTTATGTCCTGCAGTTGTCATTCACAAGGTCCTCAAATTCCTCATGCCAGTGATCCAGCTTTGGTAGATGGTACTCAAACCTCTCAACCTCCTTCTCTGCTAGTCTAACTAATTATTTCCTAGTGTTCATGCACACATATAGAGAGGATAGATAGTATACCACCACAGAATATAGAACTAATATTCAATATGAATATAGGACAAGCACAAGAGCTCTGTCACACAAGGTTACAGACCACCAATCTGTTTGAACATCTCTTCTTCCCACTATTTTCCCAAGCCTGTTCCTCCCCAACCCACACGGACCCCTCCTTTTTCCTGCCTTTGCTCTTTCCCCTAAGTATCCCATAATACACTACACATACCCCTAAATCTCCTTCCATAAAATCCCAAAAGTATCACTGCCCCATTGCAAATTGCTATTTCCTCTGCATACTGTAGTAACACCTAACCCTGTTTAATCAATTAGCCCTATCAGTTTAAATAGTAATCTAGGGAGAGCATTTCTGTCCTTGTGTCAACTTGGTGGGTTTCGTACCAGAAGCAGTGGTCTAGCCTCTCTCCTTGGCTGACTGCAGGAGGAGCCAACTGAGTGTTCTCCATTCTCCCCAGTTAAAAAATACTGTACCTTTGATCCTTCCTGGGTGTCTAATTTGCTAAGTATACAGTCAAATAACGTAAAATACCTTACCGCCACTAAACTGTATAACTTTTGCACCACAATCACCACCTTTAAATATGCCTATGTTAACCCTGCAGCTGGTGGAAGGTGCAATTCCTGTAAACTGAGAAAGCAGCTCCTCCTCCTGTATGTGCTGGTGCTATAGTAGACACAAATTAACTCAACAGACTATTTTTTCCCAGGGCTTCTTAATTTTACAGATCATATACCAAACACCAAAAAAAAACCACCATGCTACAGGACTCTACTAACCCAGACTTCTTACCTCTTGACATATCTACCTGATACACCACAGCACTATAGCTGCAAGTGTGGAAAGGGTTATGAAGGCTCTCAGCGCTGGCTGCAGCCTTTCAGAATCAGTTTAACAGGACTTAACATGAAATCCTGTTAAACTTCAGGAGTTTTTTAAGTTTAAGCTTTACGTTTTGACTGACCATGATTATTTATTTAAGATTAAAATTAAAATTTGTTTAACAGAAGATAATCCTAGCACTTCTATTTTTAGTTTGGCCAGATTTTGTATGAAAACAAGATCAAACAACTACAGCTGTTCACTGTCCTACCTAGAATCTTCCTCTTACACTCTGTCTTTTATTCCTAATCTACTTTATTGATCAGGATAATTATTTCATTGCTAAGGAGTCTGACTCTTTGGCAGAGCATACATCACCAAAGCTACACAAGTTTATGGTTTATGAACAACTAAGGGACTTTATTTAACTTATTCCAAGGTTGAAAAAGACATTGTGAGAAGGTCTTTTGCATTTATTTTCATGAACACATCCTGGAATAAATTACCTATATCTATCTAGTGCAGACAGGGCTTTTGGCTTAAAAATAGTTCTTCAAAAGCAATGTGCAAGAGCAAATTAACTACTTACTTTACATATTTTTTTTTTTATTTCACAGTGGGTATTTTGCTTTTAAATAATCGTTATAAAAAATGAGATTGTTTTAGGTTGGGGTCTCAGTATTTACTGTCTCCACCAAAAAATAAATAATTGACCATATTTAGAATAACATATAACATTTATGATTCATTCAAGTAAAATCCTGTGTCTAACTCAGTTTATATAGCGTTGTATGGACAGATTTGCAATTAAAAAAATAAAAAACCAAGTTGGTGCAAAGACTATGAGAGTGGTGAGGCACTGGCACAGGCTGCCCATAGAAGTTGTGGATGCTTCCTCCCTGGCAGTGTTCAAGGCCAGGTTAGATGAGGCTTTGAACAACCTAGTATACCGGAAGGTGACCCTGCCTATGGTAATGGTGTTGAAACTAGATGATCTTTAAGGTCCCTTCCAACCCAACCCATTCTGTGATTCTATGAATTATGTTTCACCAGATTCAATATGATACAATGTCCACAGCACTCCAAAAAACTTTGAGCTAGTGCTGAAAGTAGCAAATTTTACTAAGAAAATATTACATACATACAGAAAATATTAAGAAAATATAAGAATAAGTAGCAATTTTAAGATGATGTTACCAATTATGTGGGTTAAAAAAGCAGAAATCAAAAGCTTGAAGGATTTACCCAGGGTCTAATTTCATATTTAGATTTTTTTTTATAAATACATGTAGATCAAAAAGTCCTTGTTCCAAATAGACCATCCATCCCATTTTGTTCACAGTTATTTCACCTAGAAAATAATGATGGTATAAATGGTCATTCTCATCAGGTCTGCATGAGAAGAATACTTTATTTGGCATATACAGCTAAACTTTTCTAAAACACTTGTTTAAATTTGCATATAATCAAAAATTAAATATTTTTTTACTTGCTCTTTTTCATGTGGTTCTTTTACGGAGTGCTTTTTCTTCAGTATCTGCAGCAGTTTTTCTCACAGATAAATGCATATAAGTGTCCTGGTTTTGGGCACAACAGCATGTAAAAAAGACAGTGGTGCCTTTCCTTTCATTCTCCATTTCACTAATCCTGTTGAAGACACACTTCCAAAACTGTAGAGAATTGTATTGCTCCCTATAAAACAGAAATAATGTTGCAGTTTAAAAATGAACATTCAAAATAAATATTCTATACAGCTTTTAAGCAATCAACCAAGAGGATGTTTTTATCATACTTGTTTCAATGTTTTAACTACTATTAAAAGGGAAAAGATTCTGAGATGTGATTCAGAAAAATGTCAGTCAAACTATTCTTACTGCAGAGACTGCCAAAACCACGTTCAGATGTTCATGGTCTCTACTGAAGGTAACTTGCCTTTCACAGAAAAACAATGCAAAAAATACTTATAGCATTAAAATGTACATTCAATCAGATTAACAAGGACTTGTTTTTCAAGCACCAAGCACACATGCAAGGTTTCATCCAGAATATGCCTGTTATTCCATAATATGACAATGAAATGCACCAGGAGTTAGAGATCTCCACCAGGAAAGTGGCAGGGACAGTAGCCAGTTATAAAAATGCTTACGTTGGGGAATTCAGATGCTGTATTTTGCCAACTTTAAAGGTGTCCAAGAACAGCATGTAGAAGGCAGCTCTATGGTGGAAGGAAAGTTACAGTCATAAGACGGCATTTCGGAGTAAGCTACCAGTGCTATCATTATTGCACAGCATTCTGTTGGCAACTGCGATTATGAGTCTGCACATGTTAAGATTCCAGTAAGCAAAATATATTTAAGCATTTGATGGCCATCTAACAGCTGGTGCAGTTGAGTGGTGCGAATAATTTCTCAGCTATACAAACACAGCATATAACATACAAAACTTTGCCCAGCATAGCCTTCTGCAAAGATCTCCCAGATCAATAGGGTAGTAAAACAAAAACAGAGGAAATTACATTCCCCTGGGCTTCCAGCAGGCCACTTTAAATGAGTGATAGTGCCTGAAGGTGGTCAGGCCAAGAAGCTGAGTATAAGTTGCTTCTACAAATCCTCTGAGAAACCATTGTAACTTCCCCAGAGGCATGATTTCAAAGTGCTGTTGTTCCTGCTATCAGCTGTGGGCAGGAGGTCATTTTGCACACCATGTTGCCACTTTGTTGAGTGAAACAGCCTTAAGGCAAGTTCACCCATAGAAAACATTCAAAGTTCATGAAAGCATTAAATATGGTGTCAGACCAGCACTAACTGAATCCAGAAAACCTTTCATTCGGGTTTACCCACTGTCCTAGCAACCATCATATAGAGACTTTTTAATATGCATGATTTTCAGATCTTTAGTTCCCTTAAAATATCTTTTTTTTTCTTTTTTATTTTGTTTCTTTCAAGACATTTGCACATCAAAACAAAATGTGTAGAGCTTAATAAATAAAAGGAACATATAAAATTTCAAGCCTTGATTATAGATATTTCAACAGATATTTAATGGGAAAGACATCACATAATAACTCTGTGCCTTAGTTTTCATGTCAGTGTATTATTGTTTTCAATTTTCCTCAGAAATCACAATACTGCACACCTACGAGGTCTCATCATTTGAGCCACAGATTCATTCGGTCGCCCCTTATGCTCCCACACCCTCAACAGCCCACCACAGCTTACACCCTTTTTTAATCCTGCACAAGATGTGTAGCTAAAAACCACAGTAGTAACCAACATCCAGTTCCTAGCTTTGCATGGCTAGGATTTGACAAAAGCAAACACAAACACAAAACTCAGTGAGCTCTCTAATATATTTCTCAAAAGAGCTATTAGTACATGGGAATATGTCTTGTGATGGAGCTGCGGGTTCTAAATACTTCTAAAGATGTGAGCAGCCTCGTCTCAGCTTGAGAGACACAGGAATAACAAGACTATGATAATTATAGTAATTTTAACTGCACTGTTGCATGTTAGTTGGTATTTAGATGATATTTCACATTATCTGCTGATACAAGAGGACTTAGGCACTTTTATTTGTATACATTTCTGACTTTTATTTTATTAAGTAATACTTTTATTTCTCTGAGATTCTTGGATCCAAGAATTATCTATAGCTCATGAAGTCCTAACTGCTCACCAATTATAACTGCCTTAACAGTACAAAGTACCCACTGAATATTGCGCATATTCCCCAAAAATAAAATGGGAGGGGGAGAGGAGGGAAGAAAAAAGAGCCCAGGATGCATAAAGGAGAAAAGGCTTGAAGAAAGAGGCAAGCAGAGCATAACCTTCACTGCCATTTATCATGAATTGGACAAATTCATGGGAGGGTGGGACTAGGTAGAAGTTAAACACATGCAACACACTAAAATACTTACACTTACTACTTAGCACTTATTACTTTTCCCATGTGATAGCCTCAAAATGTTTTATTTATGGGCAAAGAGGAAGAATGTAAAGCATGACCTCCATCAATTATAAACCCAGCTAAGCTTATCTCAACGCAAGGGGAACTGGAGGATCACCTTTGTTTTGAACATACAACCTTTTGTATGGCTGCTACAATGTATCATCAACTTGTATAAACAGCTTTCCCTGATATAATTAGTAGAAACTGATGTCTTCCCAGTGTGTTACCAGCCTGGTGTGTGGAGGCGAAAGTGTGTACATGGCTCAACCCAACATAAAGCATAAAACCGAGGAACTAATACAACGATCTTTGAAAAAAATACAATAAATTTGAGCTGACTTCAACCCACATACTCTTTCCTAGTGACTGGGAATACCCATAATCGGGACACAGAGACCTGTAATAGGAGTCACATTTCTACTGTGATTCAAATACATAGTGCAATTGCTGTATTATGTAATATATTGCTGTATTACTCTGCTAAATAAAAATCCCATGTAATTGCAAATCTATCACATTAGTAAATTTAATACCCTCCTTGTAAACCCATATACATATTTATATATATATATATATATATATATACACACACCTATATACCCTATACAAGTAAAACCTCCTCGTGGAATATCTCAAAGAACCTAATTAGAGATAATTGTCACTGAATGACAACAGCTTACTCCTCACCTGAAAAAATTCAGACAAAGAGGCAGGGAATCCTGAAAAATGATGGGAAGAACAAACAAGGGCCCCTGAAAGAGAGAACCAGGCCAGCAGCTTCTGCTCAACAGGTCAGAATCCTTAGGCAGAAGTATCACAAGACTTACCTTTCGCAGGATACTGTGGGACCCATCTGCTGACTCAACACCCAGTCACAGAAAGTTTGTTGCTTACCTGGAGCCAAAGCTCAGCACATCATGGAGGGACTGCCAAAGCTGATCCAACCCACTCTCTTCTTCTATGTGGGCACCAAGGATTCTGCAAAACATGAGCCAGGAAAAAACAAGCAGCACAACAAAGTCCCAAGGGGTAAAGGAAAGATAACCAGAACTAAGGTTGCTTTCCCCTCAGTCTTGTCAGTGCTGGGCAAGGGTGCAGGCAGGGGCAAGCATATTAACCAGTCAGCACCTGCCTGCATGGTTTGTGTCACAGGCAGGTTTTTGGGCCCTGTGACCACAAGATGCTTGTCGAAGACTATTTGAAGTCTTCTAAGAAGAATGGGATCTGGTTACCAAGATGGGACAAGGACATTGTCAATGGGCTGGCTACCAACAGAGCTGGTTAATAGTCAAGGAGGAGTGCTGTCTAAAACCTGGATATGAGTGTAGCCAGGGAGGACAAGATGAAAGCAGGCATGGAAATGCTGGGAAAGCAACATAGACCACTGACCATATGGCTGGCTTCATTAGAAAACACTCCCTCTCATGTCTGAAAGGTCACTGGTATCAAGGGAAGTCCAGATGCCCAGAAAAGAGCCATTAATTTTCCCATCTGCAAATAGAGCAAAAAGAAAGATCCATGAAACTAGTCTGTCAGCCTTACTTCCTTTCCTGGGAAAACTGAGGAAAGTTCTTCCAAAAAGCTACTGCCAGTAACACAATGGACAAGAAGGTGACTGGGAGAAGCCATATGGATTTACCAGAAGTAAACTGTGCTTAACAAATCTGGATGCCTTCTATTATGAAACAATTTGCTGAATGGGTGAGGGGCAAGCCATGGATGTCATCTGCCTTGATTTTGGCAAGGCTTTTGACACCTTCTCATACAACATCCTTGTGAACAAGTTGACAGTCTCTAGACTAGACACATGAAACACAAGATTGGTTGGAAAAGGACTAAAATACTTAGCCTGAAGTGTGGTGATGAATGGCTCAAAGTCAAACTGGCAGACATTAGGAATGGAGCCCCAGAGTACAGATGCTCATATTCCTAGTGCTCAATTTTTACAAATCATCTGGATGATTGGATCAAAGGTGTGATCACAGGTTATGTGGATGACACCAAAATGGCAGGAGAAGTAGGTATGCTGGAAGGATAAAACACTATACAGAGAGACAATAAGAGGCTGGATGATAAGAACACAAGGAAAACTGTCTTTCAAGCAGCATTTAAACCCAGGAAAGACAAGGTCAGCTGGGCCTGCTGCTCATGAAGCAGACAACCCAGGGACAAAGGATATGGAGGAGGCAAAGTGCTCCAAGGAGATCAGTTCTGGGACCTTCCAACTGCAGGGGACCATAAGGGAAGCTATCAATGCTGAGAGAGCTGTCACGCTGTACTGTAAGGATGTCATCTAGCATCATGGAAAAACAGCTGAGAGATACAGCATTTTGGGCAGTCATTTCTGGGCTCAGCTTATACATCTTCTCCATCTTATGGGAACCTCTGTGATTGTCAGAGGACTTCGAGGATCTCTTCAAGGTTCAGGGTGCCTGTTGCTATTGGTTCACAAGGGAACATGGCTGGGTCTAGAAACTGCCCACGACAGGATACAAGTACCCAGCAGAGCTGGTGTAACAACATGGTCCCAGCAGCACCTGGAGCAGCTCTCACAGCACACCAGAAACTGGACCCAGAAGGATGATGTGGCCACCAAGTGCTTCTGGTTTCTCCCCACAGTGGAGGCAGATATAGGTGGTATCCTTGCTTGCAGGAGCTATGGGCTTGTGGAGGAGCTGCCTCACCAGGGTATGGGGCTGTAGGAGCAGGTGAGCAGGCTGTGAAACATCAGGGAGGATGAAGAGATCGGGATCAACACAGAAGCCCTGCAGACACAAACACCTTAACTCCCAGCTCCACAGCAGGAGGGCAGACAGAATCTGCAGGTTAGGTTCCTCATGCCAGCAAGGACATACCAAGCTGCAGTGAGTGCCCAGGTAGGCTCCCCCAAGTAGACAGGTGTAGCACAGGACCTATAGGGAGATGCTGACATAGCTGGCTCAGGTGACTCTGAAGAAGAAAGTTCAAAGGAGGCTTTCTCAGCTACTTTCTCCCTTCAGCTACCCTGGAAAGTCCAGGAGAGGACACAGCCTGGCTCTTCTTGAAACGTGATATTGAAAGCATAAGAGACATCAATCCTAACTGCACCAAGGGCAGGACTATGTTTCTCATCATTAGCCCAGGAGATAACACCCTGTTATTTGCAATAGTCTAGAAATCACTGTAACTTCAGAAAAGATGCAAATGAAAATGGTGAAGGTGTTTTATTCTCTAAAACATAGAATGAAGAAACTAATTCCCTTACTTTGAAAAAATGAACATGAAGTAATCAGGAAAGAATACATGTCATTAGGTACATTTGGGTTTAATTCCCAAAGTCTTTTCTGTGCTTCAATCAACTATGAGCTGACATGAGGGAGTCTGAGTTTTTTAGATCTGAAATCTAATTCATCAGAAAATATACATCCTTCTATAACTGTCTTCTAGATTGTAACCTCTAACTTGAAGAATCTTTGGTGGAATTGTATTTAATGTAAATATATCTATCAGGATTTCCTCTAATCCAGAGTACCCTTGATAAATGTTATCAGGATATTGATTTATGAATCTCGTGCTAATGTAAGGCTGCCTAACAAAGTGCTAGTGATATGTAGATATATTTTTGAAGTGTTAACTACCTGGATAGCTAGCTTCTATTATTGTTTGGCTTCCAGGGTGCTTTTCTTAAAGGGCAGATGTATTCCTTCAAGATAGACTGCTGAGGAGACACTAATCATGTGAGTTTATGACTCTCAATACATTCACTTTTTATGTTGTAAAACTCCACAAGTAGTTATACGAACACAGCGTTGATATGAAATTCAGCTAATTACTGAAATACAGTGGCGTGCAAATGGCTTATCGTGTGGGGTGACTGAATCATGGAAATAGCTGCTTAGGACTCTCCAACTAATTAAAGAGCCACGTCTTTGGGAAGACATGCCTGGGAGTCAGGAACTGGATCCCTGTGTAGTTAGCTTCATAAAGAAACAGAGTTTTGGAAGGACTCTCCTGTGCTCCTGACAGCACCAGGGGTACCATGCCATAAAAAAATAAGAAACAAAGCTGGCTGCCCACTTTCTCCCAAGAGCAGAGACAAAAATCAGTATGTTCACATCAAAACATTTCCTCTGACTGAGAAAGTGTTTTCCTTATGGAAGGTCATCAGTAGTTCTCCCTAAAGTGTGAGGCTATTAATAAATTTGTCAAATGTGTCCTTGGTATTTTCACAAAAACAAGCTCCAAAAGCCTTTATTATAGTTATTCCCTTATTTCCTTCTTGTTTTAGCTTCTCTTCCTGGATCTTGAAGTTGAAAGAACACCACTCTGTGTAAAATTATGCATAAATGTTAATCAGAGGAAATACATGGGGAAGGAAAGCTTAGTTAATTATTGCTTAGAGAAAGATCTATTTTATGGGAAAATTATTTTATTGTTATTACAAGTTAAAATTATAATTAATTTTCATAAGTATTGTAGCAATAGTAAATTAATGTCAAAATGTTTTCACTTTGCAGGATTATAACAGAATAAAAACTATATCCCCCCAAAAAAATGGTCTCTTCAAATATCAAAATGTGGTTTTTTGCTAAGAGAACCAAAATCTTTACATAGACACTCATTGAAACATAATGATGTCCAAAAGTTAGGAAAATTCTTAAAGTATATTTGGCTTTTTGCCAAATGGAAAGAGAGACATATAATTAATAACAGCTTGCCCAGATTGATACATAACAGCAAACTACAATGTTATGTAATTTGGTCCCAAGAGTGCTTTATTACAGCTGTCTGAGGTGTGGAAGTCCTGCAATTAGGGGGTGTAGAGTCCCTCCACTTTCTAGGACTATCTTCCAAGTATACGAACACTATTATTAATATATATATATTACATACATACATCTAAATTATTATAGCAATAAGTAAGACCCTTGGGAGCTTGTTTGATGTGTTATGTAAGTAAGCTCCAAACACTGATGGCAGAGTTAAACATTCAAGGTGAGATGTCAATGTGTTTCTTTATCTTCATCTTCAAATATAGAACTAGAGGCAAATTAGGAGATTGCGCAAAAGGATCATGCTAACAATTCAGGGGACGAGACAAAAAAATTCAGTTTGAAGTTGCATTCCCAGTATCAGCTGCAGGGACAACCATACCAATTCCACTATAAAAAACATCGAATACTGTATTATAGCCCCTTCTACGCAGTGGGCTAAAATAAAATCTTTATCAACGTTCTAGAAAAGAACAGTATCAAAAATATTATAGAATGACGCAGCAGAAGAAATACAATATACTATTTTAATTTATTAAAAGTGGCAACTTGGAAATCTTGAACAGGGGAGGAAAACAGCTAAACAGCAAGAAACGTTTTTTTTTTTACTAAGTCAACGATCAAGCCAGGTCATAGCTAAAATTAACAAGCGCACACTCTTCTCATCCTTATACAACTACTGCAGCCCTAAAGAGGGAAAGTGCTTTTTGTATCTGTACATGGAAAATAGTGTTCCTTTACACTGCTATGTACAATAACCTTGTTCATACTGGGAAATTAATCTGCAGAGAATACATGTTAGGGTGCACAGCTAGAGAAGAAAGAACATTACACATCATCCTGAAATATTACTGTAAAATTAGGAAACTCTTCTATTTATAGGTGGCATGGTATTCATTTTTAGAGCAGAAAGTAAGAAGCACTTCTAGCAGGAATATCTGCCCAAGATTTGTAATTTCATTATTTGCTGACAGAAAGTACTGAAAGAAAGGGAAGGCAGAAGAGGATACAATATTCAGATATGTTTAAAAGTTTAAAGCTTGGGAGAAAGAAGAAAAAACCCCAAGAATGCAGAGGTAAAGAGCAAGAAGAGATGCATGGGTGATTTTAAGGAAAAAATAACAAGGACAACTGTCAGCTTGTTATGCTACTGTAAACAGACTATTCTCAAGCATCCAGGCTGTGAAAATCCAGTTGCTTTACACCAGCACATGCTATCTACACGCACATTTTGCATTTCCAGTGGAACCAGACTCCATTTTTTTGTTTCCTAAACTTAATTTTAAAAGCTGAAGTATAAATCCTATGTCATAAACAATATTCTGAAGAAAAGCATTTCTAAGAGAAAGGCTTATGCTTGCATAGTTTGTTGTTTCTTTTTTCCAATTTAATAACTGAAAATTATCTTCCAGCAATTTCAGCACTGCAAAGTCATCTTATAAAATCCTTCATTATCTGATGTGTGATTGGACATGTGGTAGGAGTACAAATGCAGTCAGTTTAAATCAGGTCATCATCTCAGCTCAAATCAGTTAATTCAAGTTCACAAGCTGTTCATCTGACCTTAGAATAGGATGACAGAATAGGGATGACCTTAGGATGAAACATTTTATGGTTACTTCTCAGTACATAAGTAGTACTGTCTTTGAAAAGATAACAGCTTGGACGCAGCTCACAAGGACTATTTATGTTTTGCATATAGTCCCTGGAACTGGAATTAAGCAGACAAATCCAGGAATGATTAAATTAGTCTCCGATGCAGATGTGCTTACATCAGCAGTTAAAAGGACTTCTGTTACTAGCATCTGAAGTCCTGCGACTTTTATGATTCCCAATGCATCAAGAAGTTTTAACAACTTTTATCTAAATTCAAATTGATTCCCAAAATTACCCACTCCAGCTGTAAGAAAAAATCCCTCTGTTCCCAGGCAGTACGGAACCTTTCATTGTCTGTCAAAATGTACATTGGGAGAGAAAATACTTTGTGATGCAAGTGTCATTAATTCTCACAGGATATAATAGGAAACAAGTGCAATACCAGAGTCACTTTATGATGGTAGTCCCAGTTCCATCACAGAGATGCTTAATGCCTACCCACTTAACTAATGCAGGTTAAAGGAGTAAAAAAAAAAAACATGGAGAAAAATGCCCATTTTCTCTGAATGTTTTCTATGTTTCAGCTGATCTAAACAAAAGCTGGATAAGTTATTTTTCATTCAGTATTCTGAACATAAGAAGTGTTAATTTAATTGTCTTAGAATTTAAGTTCAGAAAAACAGTTGCATCTTACAAAAGCAATGATTTTATGCTTTTTTTTTTCTATATTTAATGCAGTGTAAAGCATTGATACTATCAGGTTATTTAGACTATCTTATTCGACAAGAATTTCAGGGAGTGAACTCTTTGTTCTAATTTCATTCTTCTAAGCCTCACTAGCACTGAATTCTTTATCCAGAACCTTATCTGCAGAATTGTTTGCTAAGTTTGATGTAATTTATTTATTTATTCTTGATATTTTGGAAGAAGAAATCAAAATGAATGCAACCCCACCCAAAAAAATAACAAACCAAAACTTTCTGGTTTTGAAAATTTAGAAGCAAGTTGATTTAATAACCAGAGTTAAATCTTTCCCTGTGTCAAAATAAAATACCTTTGAAAACACACTGCAGAATTTCACAGTTCTGGAGAACTCTTTTTCTTTAAGAATTACAGGATATTCATAAAATAAATTGTTTACAGAGGAAATAATCTTAAGCAAGAAAATTCTCACCATAATTTTAGGTTTAGTTTTATATCCACTATAAACCGGTGAAATTTTGGAGCTCTATATACCATCTTTGAGTTCCAGTACGACAAAAGTATTCTATTTCAGTATCTCTGGAGTCACCTTTCACTCAAACCTAGAAATACAAGACAGAAAAAAAAAAAAAAAGCAAAACACTAAAATTACACATTTACTCTATGCATACACAATACATTGGTACTGCAACAAGGCAGCTGCTTATTGCAGTATGGCTTACTGTAGGGAAATGGCTATCAGGTGCCTCTGATGTGAATCAGCTCCATTTTGACCAAGTAGAATGGTTTTGTTTCAATTTTTAAATAAGTCAGTATGCCCTGAGGAATACAAAAGGCATAGAAGTGGGAATGCACAGAAGTAGATTGCAAGAGCTGCTCCAACTTTTGCTTTCAAGCTTGAGACCTTTTCAAGGAAAAAGCACTTTGCACAGCTACTGTACCACATAAAGTCATTTCAGTTCATTGAATAATATCATTGTTTTCCATTTTCTCAAAGTGATCTTTCATCACTGTACATCATTCAGAGTAGAATAATGGTAAGATTATCCACACTTCATTGTCTTCTAACCATGAGCATTTCTGAAATGTGAACAATTCAGTTAACCATTTCACTGCAAAAACTGCAGGTGTGCTCTTTGACTTGTCTAGGTGAAAACTGTACTCTCCTGAGCCAAAAACTTTTTTGTCCTTCAAACCAGGAGCTTGCAATGCAGTTTCCATCAAGAACAAAACATTATGAAAAGGGGTCCATGGATGACAGGATGTCTTTTGAATATGTTGACATCATTCTGTTCAACTCAAAAGAAAATTACTGTTCAATGTCCCTCTAAAAACAGTCTTCTAATACCGAAACATATCTATTTCTATTCCACAGAAGAAAATTCTGCATGGCTAAGAACTACTAACTATTTTTGATACTTTTAAATAAATTTAAGTCTTTTGTAATTAGTGAGCAAATAGAGCCACATTTTGCATCAGGGTTTTTTGCATATTTATTAGATGACTTACAGTAGTATTTTATTATAAAGACCTACTCAGAAGACTTATTCATATGATGAACTCGATATACGTGGGACTGACTCCACTCATAATAGCAAACACCGCAACAGTTGCTATCAAAGCAGCAAAAACAGCAGTCCAGAAGGTGGAGTCTCAGAAACCTGAGCAGTTTGGTCAATAATTTTATACTTTGAATTACCAACTGTGTCGACACACCAGTTCTGCAGGAAGGAATTGGTGTAATGGTTAGTGGGTTTAGCCCTTTAATAACAAGTTAACATTGGAACATGCTTGTTTAGCTGAAAGAGTATACTCTGTAAAGTGGGCTGCACCAAAAGGAGCATGACCAGCAGGTCAGAGGAGGTGATCCTCCTTGTTTTTAATTTCCCCTTAAGAATTTTTTATTACCGATAACTGAAAGACATTCTATTTCTTACCCGAAACCAGACAGTCCTCTCAATGCTTTCTAAAAGTCTCAGAAAATCATAGACAAGCTTAATTTAACTAATAGCAGAGCATGTACCCAAGCACATTGAAGTTTTTCTTTCATCAGTAAAAAACATCTCAACACTCAATTCACTCCATCCTGATAAAAAAAAACAGGAGAATTCATGATATATCAAATTCTTCAGCTTTGCGTGGTGACCTAGTCAGCTCAAGGAGGCAGAAAAATTTTTGTGAAGATTAACCAAATTGTTATGCATTCCTAAAAGATGTGCCTTTAAACCCAGAAATCATTTCAGGATCAGGTGACCTGGTAACACAAAAGTGAACTAGGTTTGTATGTAAAATATCTAATAGGAAATGAAATGAAAGTAGGATCATTAAAAAAAAAAAACGACTAAGTAGGGTTAGATTCAAATAGACACTTACTTCCACTTCTGTAAAGCTGATCATTAAGCATGTGCTGAATATGAAGCAAGTGGTGCCTGAATAATACAAAATAGTCTATATAGTATTATTTGATATTCTTTCCTGTATTATTATATCCTATAGTATGTTGTTATATTAAAAAAAAACCATTCTTTAATTGCGTTGCTAATATGTGCCAGTATGAAGGCATGAGCTAATGTATACTGGTAAACATCTGAAAATAACCAGCATAAAAACTGCTATTATGGTTAGTAAAGATTATACCTAAAATGGATGTATATAGATAATTTTACTTTTGATCCCACAAACAAAATGTATAGCCTTAAAATCCTATTGAATTCCAGCTGGGAGAAACTCAAAGCACAGGGAAATACCTTGTTCTAGAGTGACGACATTCTTTTGAACTTTTTCTGAACAAAGAACCATCAGGTATCGTTTCAACAGATGAGGGCACAGTGTGTTACAGACTGAGGCTCTCAATGGGAGGTGGAGTAATAGAGGTTCCAGCCAATGCTCCTCTGAACAGTTATATGCTGTATATCAGACAGTCATTTCTCAGAGTGAAGCTTGACTTTTTAATTTTTTATTTATTCTGAAATAAATACCAGAAGGAGCACTGTAACCCTACTTTACACCTCTCACTGGTATTTATTAAACCTATCTGAGGCTTCACAGTAGATAGCTGAACACTGAGTACGTTTCATTTATTCCCCTATGCTTATTGATTAAAAATTAAAAATCACATCTATGCAAAAAAAGGTAAATTATGTCTTTCAAAAGCAGAATAAAAAAGGCAACTTCATAATGGATTCTGGCTTAAAGAGTAATACAGATGGCTACTTGTAGACAATCTGATCTCCACAGTGAAATTTTCCATTCTTTTCCTACAATCTGCCAAAGTATTTAATTTCAATCATAGTTATTCAAACTTACAAAAGAGTTATACTGAAAGATATTAACTGACTACTTGGCCACAAACAGTCAGCACATGATAGTCACCTCCTGCTGCACAACACTTCAGGAACACTACACTGAATTGTCATATTGAATTCAAGATGGACTCAGCATAAGCAGAAAGAAAACTGTGCCTCTGATTAGCATGCCACCTCATCTTCAGCTAACATGATATGACTTAGTAATAAACTCATATTGCATTTACTGAAACATCACTTTAGAACATGACTAATTTGAAATACATAAGACTTGTTTGCCAAATTATGAAAGTCATATAAAATTTTTGTCTCAATAGGCTTATTTGAAAAATCTGGAGTAACTCATGAATGGCATAGACCAGTTGACAGCAATTTTTTTTTCTTCAATGAGGTAGTCCACTTGAAAATAATGATTATTTAATTAAGAAAAAAATCCCAAACAACAACAACAATACCCCCCCAGCCACTTCAAAGGCAGTCAAAGACACTAAAGGAGAAACCAGAAGAGATTCACTAGTAAGTATGGTATAGTCACTGATACCTATACTGCAAATAGAAGACTGCATATAAGGGAAGTATGTATTTCACTAAAGCAGAAGATGCTAAGACAAACTGACAGCTCATTTATGTAATTCTTCTATGAATAGAAAGTGTGCATTTTGGCAGGGAATTAGATGCAATCAAGTGCTTATAAATTTTAAGTGCTCAGAAAAACATTTTTTTTTATTAAATCAATACTCCCAGAAGGTACTTCCCCCTCTTTCTTATTGCAGGCTCTCACTCTTCTAGTCCGTTATGCGAGATAAATGAAGCAGTCCAAAATAAACTTACACGGTGATTGAAAACATAATGGCAAGTATATACCTACAAATCTCAGAAAGCTGTGCCAGACTTCAAGTTGTTAATAACATGTTCTTTACAGGATGAGACTTGAAAGAAATGTGCCCTTAGTAAAGGGTTTTACTTATCTCAGATAACTGTATTATGACCACTTTGAAAATGGGGAAGAGGGCAAGAGAGAAAGCAACTCAAGACTGTAGCTTGAAAAGACATTACTTTCAACAAAGGGTAGCAAATTTATTCATGCACTGCATCTTTTGATTTTGAGGGATATTGTAGGAAGATACTACTCAGAAGCTCAGAAAACAAGTTTTCAAAAAACTGTCTATATGAATGTAAAATTGGAATTTACTTCTTTCACTTCAAATAGGCCAGATAGTCAGGGGATTAGTCAAATTGAAGTTTAGAGAATTAAGCCTCTTATCTTACACAAGCTGCAGCACAGTGCACAAATGTAGCAAGTAACATGAGCTCAACTACTCAACAGTCAAGGTTCAGTGTCAACCTTCTGGTTCATGAAGATTTTCTTCCCACCATCCACATAAATGACAGAAATACAAATACCATGTCCCTTCATCACTGCAGTCCACAAGAGCAGTTCGGTAGCTTTGATATCAACTCTCCAGTCACCTCCTTAGTTCCCTTAAAATATGAGCTAAAACATACAATGATGTTTCATTCATCTGGGCTTCACTTAGACCACAGGGTTCTTTGTAGCCACTACAGAACCAGCCTAATGGAACAGATAGGAGTTCTATTTATCATCAGCTTCTGCACAACATCACAGCTGCTGTTCTCAGCTCCTATGTTAGCCCTTTCTCCATTCAAATGTAAGTCAATATTCATATAATGTAAATCTTCAAATACACGTATGCAACCAATATACAAGGTTTACTTGCATTTTCTAAATACTTCTCACACTGGTACCTACAGAATTCCTCCATATACTCCTGCAGATTCCCCAATGTCTTGAAGATTTTAGCACAACATCTTAGTAAAACGTGTTTGCATAATGGTCCTCCAAGGTCACAGACTTGGACATATAGTTTGCATTCTGAGATCACTACATCAAAGAAACCTTTAAACTGATTTTTTTATATGTCCTGGCAGAAATAACAGGAAATTTTCAGCTTTATTATTATCTAGCCATTAATCTCATAGAATTATTCATCTAAGTATGCTTTTTTTTTTTTCATAATAAATCAGTTTACTGGGTGCCTGTTTCCAAATTAAAATGAGCAAATGGTAGATCACCTGGTAGGCTTATAATTTGCTCATTTCCTAATGTACAAGTGTCTACTGATTTCCTCAAGGTCTTCCTCTTCCACAGCTAACAGAGGTCTGTCAATTACACCTGTTCATGTAATAGGAATACTGACCACCTCAGGAAGCTCTTGAAGAAGAATTAAATCTTGTTTTTTTTTCCTTTTCCCTTCAGTACCAGGAAACATCTCATAGCTCCACTTACTACCTCTTAATCCTGACTCTGAACTGCTGAATTTTGCTTTGATTTTATATTTATAAATCTCAATATATAATGTTTTATTGTAACATTTGGATTTACTTTACCAATGGCAGAACCAGGGCATCATCAGCTATCAGTAATTTAATCTCTTTTGTTACTGATTGATTATGGTCTTTCCAATATCCTCAGAATTTTATACCAGAAGCTAGCATGATTTGAGCTCCAGTCAGAGTTCAGACCCTTAAAATTCTACAGTTTTCAGTTTTCTAATATATACAACATAATTTTTTTATATAAATTTTACAAACATGGAATACACAGTACGTTTTTGCAATGCCCACAGCAATTTCCTTCACTTCAGTAATAGTTTCTTTGTTAAGCTACCTGAATATTATTCAAAATAAAGTGTTTCAAAACTTTGTTCTTGTCACTAATTCATCTTTTGGCTATTTTCCTTCCTGCTGAAACCTGTTGTTGGTTGCAAACACAGTATTTAAACCAGCTTCAGTTCTGACCCACATTTTAAGTAAGTGAACTGCTGTTCCAGTGGGACTATTAAGAATAATATTCTTCTGATTGAGATATTTACTTCATTTATTTTATTAGAGATAATATAATTTGTTGAGAAATAATTCAGAGAGAAGAAATCTGTCATGTCTCCTACACTTTCTGGGTTTTTATTGATTATTTCAAGTCTGCATAACAACAACTTCTGGATAGCTCCTACAAGCTGCTTTTATAGATACAGTATGAAATTACTACGATTTTTTAAATTAAAAAAGCAAAAAAAAATAATTAGAGGCAGTGATGGTAGTCTTTCAGTAAAGAAAAAAATAAACCCTAATATTTCTGTATTTCACTGCTTGGAAAGAAATAACGCAGGTGAGGATGCTGCTGCTGCTGCTGTGGAGAAAATTAGTTAGAAACAGTCTGCATGCACATTCTGTACCAGCACAGGACAGACTCTTTTGCTGTACTGAATCTGGAGAGCTGCACTGACTCACAAATGGTGAAGAAGTCAGGCAGTCGGTCACACAAGTTGTCTCCATGGAGAACCAGTACAAATTTTATACTCTGTCACTATCCACGTATATTTTAGAGATATGCCTTCTGAAAATTATTTCATTGGATAATTAAAAGCCAGAAAGTCTGATACCTTTACAAACTCGATTTTCTTACTGAATGAAATCTGACTTCATGATACTCAAAGGAAAAATAGAATACGTTAAAGAAAGCTCTAACTGATAGTCAGAGTAGGTGTGGTAAACATAGGAATGCCATCATCTAAGATTTTGGACTACTATAAAGTAATTCTCAAATTCTGACACATAAAAAAACATATGTGGGGACTTATAGTGTCCCCATTGATGAAGCATGATTCAATACACCTATTTCTGCTTTTATGCCACAAAGTAATTTGGAAAATACACTCTTTCAAGGAGAAAAAAAAAAAATCTCCTGAAACAACTTATTGTTGAGAAGTAGCACTTCAGACATTCATGGCATACCTAACTGTGCTTTAATTGAGACTGATCTATAAGTGAGGCACTGGAAAGCAGCCAAAAGGATCAAAATGTATGATAAATACTTCTCAGGTTTACTTCATATCTATTAAAATAATACATACTCTGAGACAGAATGTATGACATATTTTTGTAAATATTATTTAAGAAATCAATGATAACACTTAGTAGACATATATTACTATTTCTCTATCTTAGTCTGTTCCTGAGTACCACAACATGAAATTTAGACAGCTTTGGAAAAGAGGCTATTGTAAACATACACAGACTGAGAATGTAGTTTCCCTGGCAACCAAAATATCTGAGATCAACCCATTCCTTCAGGTTGCAATTCAATTTATGAGCTTCCACATCTGTTTACATAGGAATGAGACACCTGGGTTTACATTTCTAGAATAAGTGAGAAATTAGAGAATAGATATTAAATGGCTAATTTTGTGTTGTGATGAAAATAAGTCTTCTAATGTTCACTGTCATGGACCACCCAGAATATCTGTGGACACTAGGATTCACACCCTAATTAAGCTTCCAGCCTCTTCCCTACTTATCTTGACAGGAGTCAGGACCCATAAGAAAACCAAAGAGGATGCTCTCCTGCTTTGTGCTAACATGGGTTAATGGACTGTTTTAAATAGAAGGTAAGCATTCCTGTCTGTTAAGGAAGAATATAAACCAGAAGAAAGAGGAAATATTGCACATTAGATGGTGATCAGGGAAGAGCAGGCAGTTCTCTTTGCTATTTGCAAGAACAACAGGTGCAAAAAAAGTCATTTACTATGCAATTTTATTTTACTCTCAACATGAACAGTTACATATACTCTACTGGTTTGGATGGAGGAAATTACTGTGGCAGAATATTTTCATTTCCTAATGTCTCCTCTGTAAATAATCACTGTTTGCACTCCTTTTGTATATGCAAATGACTTCAAATATATGCTGTCACTCTAGTAGGGTTATTTCATGCAGCCCAATGTCTACACACAAACTACATCAGCTAGGCTGCAATTACTATGTCTGTGAAATAAGTGATTTTTCAAGACTTGTGTTCAACAGATGTTACTCAAGACTAGACTCAGATGGTCCTACATTAGTTCAACTGAAATTATTGGGGGTTTATTATAAATATTAAGTTTATTATCATTAATGGTTTTGTGGACTAACCAATTTTTGAAGGGTTGTGATTTTTTTTTTTATTTATATTAAAGCCATTTAATATTCTTTCACCAGGTAAAGTGAATGCAAAAATAACTGCACTATTGCTCCTTTCCCTAATAAATGTGTTCTGCTTCTGTCTGAACACCTTTTTGTTGTAGATTTGTAATGCTTAGAAATGTTCAGTAGGGTGTCCATAGTATATACAACCAGAATTATACAAAGAAACTGTAGATTCAAAGATACTTGTGAAGACAAGTATCCCTAAAAATCATTATGGCTTGCTTTTTAGTTCTTTGTTTGTGGTCTTTTTTCAATCCAATATATAGATTTTTTTCTAGCAGTCCTTTAAAAAGTGAGGCTCAAGAATATTTAGAATATCTCCTATAGAACTTCAGTACCAAGTTTTCTAATATAGCCTTCCATGACCTCTACCAAAAAAAAAAAAAAAAAAAAAAAACCAACCAAAAAACCCCAACAAACCCAACGAAAACCCAACCAAAAAAAAGCCCTCAAAAAAATAAAGCACCCCCCAAATAACCCGCATAGCTTTACAGTCTGATTTAAGGTTGTTTTGAATTTTATTCAAGTGATAGTGTTTCCTCAGTTTTTGACCTACTGCATACTCAGACTAATTGATTGAAAAGTTCAGACTTCTCAGGGTAAAAAATACATTTGATTTTTAGCTATCAATACTGGGAAAGTTTTTAGGTGAAACTCTGCTCTTAAACTCCTGATATGAGCACTTCATCTGTGACCCCTCTTAACACTCTACTTGATGGGCACTTGTAGAAGCTGAATATGGAGCATCTTTTCATGCAGCAAATGCAGGTGAAACCTTCCACACAAAGCCCAGCTTTAATGCACCTGAAGGTGAATACAAAGTGGTCTTTCTTTCCACTGTCGCTAACACAAATTAATTTTTTCAATGAGAAGTGCAGCTTCCTATTACATAGACTGCACATCAGCACTAACAGAACCAAGCAAAAATATATTTCTCCCACAACAGAATAAATATTTTGAAAATTTAAGTACTTCACTTTAAACATCAAACTTTGCTGAACCTTTTCATGATTTGGATATCCAGAACCTGTTTCACAGCACCATGTATGAGAAAAAATTACTAATTCTAAAATGTTGCGTTTAAACCGATCTTTGAGAAACGAGTGTCAAGACAAGCAGCAGTGTCATATAGAAAGAAACACTGAATTTTGGAATGGTTTCATAAATCTGTTACATTTTTATTTTCATCTATCAGCAACTTCAAATCTTTCTGCAAGGTTTATCCTCCCAGCATTAAAGCAGTTGCTTGCTTCCTTACATCACTGCCTCCTGTGAGAGACCCTTTATCAGAAATCCTCCACTTTCCACCTTTTAAACTACATCTCTTTACACTGCGCAAAATAAGTAACTAAATTGTAACCCTTACAATTCCTATGGCAGAACAAGGCTATATATGTTCAAAGTAGCTACAAAGTATCTTTCTATCCAGAGCTGATAATTACCCAAGTTTGTCCCTGGCACCATTTCTAGACAGGCCTGGCCCAATATGTCTGTAGTCTCCCATGCTGAGCCCTCTTACACGTCACTTAAGTATTACGTTATAAGCTATAAACACTTACTCGTTATTTCCCATCTGTGTAAATCCTGTTCTGGGCTATACTGTCCACAGTTGTAGGCAAACTTGAAAAGAGGAAAAAAGTGATTCTGAATAGAACTCCCTTTAAGGAACAGGAAGCCTGTTACGTTAACAAATTAAGTACCTTAGATGGAAGAAAAGTTCACATAGCTGGGACTGACTAAGGGTGCTGTCAAAGATTACATCTTTGGCTCAGATCATATGGAAAGAGGCAATTTCATAAAACCAAACAAATAAAGAAATAAATATATGACTGCTTTTCAATGGACAGACCTTTCACTAAGTCTGAAATTAAACCAGGGACATGTAATGCTAAATATAGATTGAGAATAACTGCTCAGAGCTCACTTTGATCATATTAATTAATCTGAGATAAAAAATTATTGGTACCATCAGGACAGAGAAAGAAAACACTAGTAAGGGGACAGATTATAAGATTCTTAGTACATTAAACAGATGGGCACATGATTTCCTGGGGAACATAAAGGTCTAAGTTGATGGTGGGAAGAATTACAAGGTATTATAAAATCAGTAAATGTTAGGATGGCAAGAAGTCTCCTCTAGGTGTTCCCTTGCCAGCAGTAGAGAAAGCAACCCAGGCACCCCCAGCCTTGTGAGTTATTCACAATTATGGTTGGAAAAAAACAGATTTACTGTTCTGCTGCAAGCAGCATTTGTCAGACACAGAGCTGCTCAACAGAGACTCTTAAACCACCCTGATCAAAAGGTTTACTTAACTCTATAGTGCTTTTCCTTCTGCATCTCAAATAATTTCTCATGTTGCCTGCATCCCTCCTCAAATACAGAGCATTCCTCTTTCACTCTTCCCCAGTGGCCTCCCTTCGATTAATTTGCTAGCATGATCTGGTATTTACTATTGGATACCCAGTTAATAATCTGTGTTGGTTGTTAATTCTGTTAAGCTAAATCTCACCTCACTCCCTCCCCCCCCCTTTCTGTTGTCTACAGTACCCTGACATTTTTATGTCACTGTCTTGTTAGTGATGCCATAGGTCAGGGTTGGCCATCTGTACAAATATCACTCGCTTTTTGTAATCCACAGCATCCTGAAACTCCTCATGTTGCTACCTTGTAAGTGGTGCCATAGGTTAGGGTTAGCCATCTGCATGCAAACCCTAATCCATAACCCAAGTGAGTTCCTGAATTTTAGAAACAAACAAACTCAGGCTTTTCAGTGCCCAGACTCATCTCTTTGTACATGTCCCTGAAAATGGGAACTTAAAGGTCAGCAGTGAAGGAGCTGTTTGTGAAAAATGCTCAAATATTGATAAGTGAGTGTGCTGAGCATCATTAATAGCCTTATGCAGGTTATATCAATGGATTTAGCACCTCTGTGTAGCCATCTCAACTTTTTTATTTATTTATTTTCCAGCAGATTGGGCTTGCTTGGTCTTGCAGAAAACAGTTTTCCAGTTTCCTGGTTAAACACAGCTTCCCTTAATTATACCCAGGCAAGGACCCATCTAATCCAAAGCTCCACCCACATCTTGTGAAGAAACAGTTACACCACCAGCTGATCCACTGAACTGCTGATAACTTTATCTAAAACAAAGGTCACCCTCTGGTCCTGTATGTTGAGATACAGACATCTTCTGTATTTCAGAATATCTGTATCACAGCAAGAGCTGTGGTCCAGTTACACCCTGCACTATTCCCTGAGCTTCATGGGCACATCCTCCTCACTCATTTCCTCTGAGCCTTCTTCTATTCAAGGGGTTTATTCAAGGAGTCACATTCTAGCCCTAGGGTTCAGTCAGTCATATTTTTTGTACCTCTGCTTAACTTAATATTTTTTTCTTTTGCTAATGTCATAATGATCATGTGAATTATATAAACATTCACTTGTTTAGTGTACTGTAATACTACCTGTTGTTAAAACGTTGTAGCTTGGTAGCAGGAGGGAAGCTGCCTGTTAGCTTTGTTCTAGCTCCTGCGCTCTGGATTGAATTGAAACTTCTGCAAAAGCAGGAGACAGTAACTTGCTTGAGATCAGCTGAGCACAGGTAACTGCAATATATTTGGAGGGAATACCCTGCAAAAGTCAGGGGAAGAAGAAAAGATAGTCGGTGGTAGTCCAAGTGGAAGGCCACATAGAACTAGCAGAAGTTATACAGACTTGCTTGTTCGGTAACTGTAACATTCACTCCAGAACAGCTCTATAAACTTTAACTTTAGTATAAAAGAACTTACCCATTTCCCTCCCCTTTCCACTGACAGTGTTTCCAAAGATGAGCAGGCCACTAATCCTTAATATTTCCATTCTCAAATTGTAAGATCTTTGAGCTGACAGCAGTCCTTGCTAAAGACTGATTTTGGAAACTTACATCAAAGCTGGTGAGTACCTAAAAACAAGCTTACAATGTCATACTGGGTGCTCAGTCATTCCATCAACTCTACAACTGTGAGTCATCTCCTATAACTAACATTTTTTTCTTTGAGCTCTATATGGACCAGTTTCTCTAGGCTTTTGTTTTGAAAGCTTCCTCACTCTGGTTGGAATTGTGGTTTACAGCTTCAGAAAAAGACACAGAGCATGCCTAGTACCTACCATCTCCTTCTCTATATATATACATGCCTGCGTTCTTCTAGATAAAAATAAAAAAATTGCATTACTTATGATTCAGCGAAGATCTATGACCACTGCAGGTATTTCTGAGTCAGTGAACCTCACCACATCATGCACAGAAAGCTAGCCTCTGTCACTGCATTCAACTTTAAGTACTCAGTCTGAAATCCAAAGGTTAAATAATATTTACATTCTTTTACAGATATTCTAAAACAAGAGAGTCATATTTACTCACCTGCTGTGCTCATCAGCATTTCCCAAGTCTTATAGAATCAAAACAGGTATGATTACGCATTTATACGCATATATTCTGAATATAATTAATATTTTTTCAATGGAAACTACACAGCTCTGTACTATAAAGTTTAAGCGCCATTTTTTTGAGAACGCATGTTAAATTTAGAAATTGCACTGTTATCACTAGTTTTAACTTTCTGGTCAAATGATTGCTGTCACAGCTATTAATCAAGGTAGGAACAACTGCACTGTATAATTACACAAGGGTTAGGTGAAATTTTTGCTTTATTGTATTTTTTTGCTTCAAATACTGCAAGTGACAACATGTATCACAGCACATATAACTGTGTAATTAAGTGATTTTGAGGGCTTGGTAGCATCCCATCTCTTAGGAAGGGAATTAGATGACCAGCTGATTTATTTTGTGGTTCTTCACTGTGTACACTACTTTCAGTGCATCCCTATCAAAAAACAGCAAAATCCAATGGTAATGAAATGGTAATTTTTACATTGAAACAAATGAAAGATATTTCATTGAAGCAGGGGCTGTAAGTGCCACCTGATGAGGTATGAAATGGACTACAAGATTCAGTCTGGCTGCATACAACCCTGAAAAAGACAGGAACTGTATTAGAAAGCCAAGACTTTTGGTTGGTTGGTTGTTTTTTTTTTTCTCTTTTAATAAATCTCCATCTGTACAAAAGCTTTAGTGGTTTCAGGGGTCATTTCTAAAGGGACAAGAATACCACATACACTGGCAAAGAAAAACACAAAATAACACCTGGAACCTTAAATCCCACTCAGGTCTGAAGCACTTCAGTAGAGGTAACCTCCCTAAAAGGAAAGGCAATAGAACTAGAAGGCAAAAATATGCAACAAAAAAAAAGGGAAAAAAATAAAGCTATATATTGCTACTTCCTTAATAAAACTGTGTATTCCTGCATGCCCATATTAAAAAAGTTTCAGTAACAAAGAATAACTTGAAAGAACCAGAACTAAGATATTGATTAACCAAAAGCAAGAAGTTAATGGAGCAGTTCGAGGAACCTTGTTGTCTCCAGAATTCTTTGCGGTTTATTTCAGAAAAAGTTATCTGGTCTCCTGTTGATACTGATAGCGATCTTTCTTCTCACATTTAAAAGTCACAAAATGAGGGTTTTCCTCCATTTCTTCTGTGAAACACAGAACCTGCCCATTTACTGATTCTAATAGAAATATGCATTTTTCTGCTCCCAGCTCCTAGATAATGATTAGTCTAAAAAAAATATTTCAGAAGTAAAATAAACACAATTTTCCAAATAAATTAGGGGCTTTATATCATCTGGGCAAAATTTTTACTGTTAAAGACATTTTTTTCTTGTGCACAGAAATGTTTTGCTTATTAGAAATCTCTATTTCACTCAGAATTATTTCAAGGATTCGTATTACACAAGTTCTTGCCAGAAATCAATTTGTGTCTTCATTGTAGGTTGCTATAAATAAGTATATTATGCATATATATAATTACTTCTACAGAGCTTAATATTTTATATGCTGTGTTTGTCATCACCTCCAGGAGGAAAGGGCTGTTATTTAGGAAAAGGATGAGTGAGACTGTGGACTCTGACAATTCAAACACTTTATCTCAAGACAAATAAGCTAGATTTTCTCTCATAAGTCACTTTTACAAGGAGTTGTTTATAATATTATTATCAGCAATACAATTTCTGTGAGTTTTTCATACAAATTTTATTTTTCACTTTCACTGATTTAGTTAGCAAATCTGAAAGCTGAATATTAAACTGAATTGAAGAAATGAGTAAATGAATACATGAGTATTCTGTACAGCAAAGCTGTTCAAACATTTATTCATCTTATTCATAGACTCCTAGAATCTGAACCATAGTTTGTCATCGCAGCTATTAAAGACTCTGTTTTACATCTGTACAAATATCAGTAATCTTTTATTGAAATTTTTTTATTCTTGACAGCACTTTTTATTATATTAAGAACTATTTAATGCATTCAGCAATATTTTATGAGTTTTACAATAATTTTTACTGATTTCTGATTTCTTATGTGCTCTCCATGGTCCCACAAAGCTTTTATGAAGTATGTCATAGAATCATAGAATATTTAGGTTTGGAAAGGACCTTAAGATCATCTAGTTCCAACCCACCTCCCATGAGCAGGGACATCTCACATTAAACCATGCCACCCAAGGCTCTGTCCAACCTGGCCTTTAACACCGCCAGGGATGGAGAATTCACAGCTTCCCTGGGCAACCCATTCCAGTGCCTCACCACCCTAACAGTAAAGAATTTCTTCCTTATATCCAAACTAAACTTCCTCTAAGTTTGAACCTGTTACCCCTTGTGCTATCACTACAGTCCCTAATGAATAGCCTGGCCCCAGCATCCCTATAGCCCCCCTTCAGATACTGGAAGGCTGCTATGAGGTCTTCACGCAGCCATAGGTGCAGGCAACTTACAGTTTGTTTCATTAGGTCAGTAGCTATTTCAGTGCAGTATTCCACTAAATGACAGACTAGGATGTATTGATGTCAAATTATTAGATTGGAAACAAGCCTGAAGATGCCTAGAGAAAATTTATTGTGCTACATCTGGATAATTGCTCTGTTGAGGAGAGTTACTTGACAACCCTTTAATAGAATTGTTGCTGGAAACAGCTCAAATTTATTAAGCAGAACAAACAACACCCAAACCTCCATGGGACAGAGCTTTTTGTTTATTGTTTTCCTTCACTCTGCAGACATGGGAAAAGAAACTACAGCTTCCCAGGTGGAATATATGGATGCAGAAGAGAAAAGATCTAATAGATAAAGATTTTGTATATCTAAACAAGGTAGGTCTCTATCTTGGCACTGGCATAGTTAATTTACAAGTAGCAGGAACTGTGAGAAAGAGGCAGTATGGATTCTGTCCGGTTTAAAAACCACTGTCAAATGCCAGTTTTATAGAAAGACAGCTTTAGATTCATCAAGCATGAAAATCATAATCAAGCAGAGCTCTCCCTTCAGCAAGCATAGCCATAACTTCCCTGAAAGAAGTAGATTTGTTTTTTTTGTTTCAGTGTTTTAGAAAGTAGGTTTGAACTGAAGCAAGGAAGAAATTCTTTTCTTTGTCTTAGTGATTTATTATTATATCTTTTTAAGTTTTCAACATTTTCAGCTGTTCAACATGCAATTCTTTATGGGACTCTGTTATTCTCTAAGAACATTATGTCCTTAGTATGTATCACATGGTCCTTCATGTCTTATTAACTGGAGATACTTGGCCATCACTACTTGGTGCATTTTATCTGCACTCTGCCCATATCCGTTCCAAACTGAGGCTAACATAGGAATGAAACCAAACTGAGGCTAACATAGGAATGAAATGTTTCTGTTTGTGGAGTATGAATGAAAAAAAGATATTTTCTGAAACTGAAAGCATCGTTATCTGAATTGTAGAAGTTGCCATGGCTTGAAGTGTTACTTTTATAGCAAACGTAATATTCATGGGGAAATCTTAACAGATTTTATAACAGCATTTTGTGATGGAAAGTGACTAGTAACTACCATGGGACAGCAAATATAAAAGAGTAGTAGCATCTAAGACTTATACTATGTGACAATTGCCGCATGAAGAAAAAAGACTTCAAGGCTTTCCAAAGCTCTTTTTTTACATGTTCCAGTAGCAGGCCACACAAATGTGGATATTACAGCTCAGAAATATGCTTCAAATACATTCTGAAGCATGCTTGAGATTAGGGTTAATATTTACTGCTCCAATGATGTCCTGGGTTCAGCAGTAGCAGTCATTTTTCTCCTCTTAGTAGCTGGTGCAGTGCTGTGGTTTTGACTTTCAGCCTGGGAACAGCACTAATAACACCGATGTTTTTATTTGTTGCTAGGTCATGTTTACTCTGACCAAGGACTTTGTGAGTCTCATGCTCTGCCAGGGAGGAGGGGAAGCTGGGAGGAAGCAGAGACAGGACACCTGACCCAAACTAGCCAAAGAGGTATTCCATACCACAGCACGTCATGCCTACTATATAAACTGGGGGCAGTTACCTGGAAGGGCTAGATCACTGCTCGATTGGGCTGGGTATCAGTCAGCGGGTGGTGAGCGGTTGTATTCTCTTCCCTTATTGTTTCCCTTATCATTATTATTATTGGTGGTAGCAGCAGCAGTGATCTGTGTTATACCTTAGTTATTTAACTGTTCTTATCTCAACTCATGGTGGGAGTTACATTCTTTCGATTCTCCTTCACATCCCTCCAGGAGCTGGGGGCATAGGGAGGGAGTGAGCAAGCAGCTGTGTGGTTCTGGGTTGCCAGCTGGGCTTAAACCACGACAAATGCATTTAAATACTGTCTTGATAGAAGTCTGAACTAATCAATGCTGTGGCTCACTCACACTCGTAGACATTATGAGTGACATAAGTAACAAAGCTGAAATAACAGTTGGTTTTCCAGCACACAGGTTTTCCTCTTTATTCAGGAGCCAATAACACTTACTTTCATATGCTCTGCACTTTAGAGTAAGTAAGTCAAGTTCAAAAGGTACCATCCCATTCTTCTAAAATTTGTGACTGACCAGAAAGAGGTTCATTGGAAAAAAAAAAAAAAAAATCTAGAAAAAATAGCATTGAGGCAATGAAATTTAGCAGCTATTTGGACAAGCAGAGGCCTCATTCTGCCCCAAAAAATGCCTTAAGAAGTTGTTGCAGTCCAGCTATAGTTTTATCTCAATAGAGTAAATGCTACTGTTAGGGAGCCAAGCAACAGGTGTGCTGTAACCTGACCGGTAGCAGCAGAGATCACATTGCCCTAGGGTGTAACATTTATCATCACAGAGCTGCCCTTCACCTTTCTTCCTCATGGGTTGAAAATTCTCTAAAGCAGTCTATGAGATGGTGGGGGGTTTTTTCCCCTTTTTGAATGGTGAGGAAAAAAACACCTGTATTCACATGGAGTGATTCGGTATTTTATCTCTGTCTTCCATATTTCATTCTCTGCATCAAGCTTTCAATTAAAAATTAACCTATCAAACTTTTTTAAAGTTTATTTTTTTTTTTTTATGACATATTGAACAGCTTCTGCTAAAATTGTGGCTTTAGTAAGTAATTCTGACCTAAAATTGACAGAGGTGGAAAGAGGGTAAAAAGAAAGGGGGGGATTTAGCTGATTTCATATGCAGACCTTTCTTCCATACATTTACTTTAATATTAATCCCAGTTTGGAAAAAGTCTTCAAAAATTTTACTAATTCAGAAGATCTCAAATCAGAGCTTTGACCAATGTTTGCATGCCTTAGCTGTGAACAAAAAGGAAATTATCTGTCATTTGATTAATTAAGAGCACACTATCAGAGAAAGCCTTGTCCAGCAATGCAGTAGGCAGAATGTTCATAAGATTTAGAAATCTCTGTTCATAAGATTTAGAAACATTTTTTGTCATCAGATGAAGTAGTAATAATGAAAGCAAAATGCACATAATCATAACAATATTATTTATAAGACACCTCTAGAATCTCTAGTCCAGCCTCCTGCTCAAAGTTGGTCTATCAGCAACTCATGTCACCTGAGAATTTATCTAGCAGTCTCAAAAGGCAGTAGGATCAAGATACCACTACCTGTTCCACTGCAGCGCTGGTTTACTAGTGCAAATATTTTTTCTACTAACATGAACTTCCCAAGGTGCAGCCTGAGGCTATTGTCTCTTGCCTATCCCCTGCCACTGAAGAGAACAGTTTGTCCATCACTTTTGTTACACTTTCAAGTAGCTGTAGGCCACCCCTTAAGGCTCCTTTCTTGTAGACTAAACAAGCCCACTTTCCTCAACCTCTCCTCATGGGACATGTGTACCCCAAATAGCAGTATCTCTCTGACCTTCTCCAGCTATTCGAGATTGTTCTAGAAGTAGACAGCTGAATCTGGACTCAGCAGTCTATGCGCGTCTTCACAAGTTCCAAATAGAGGAAAGTCTTTCAAATCCATTAGCCACACTCACCCTGAGGAATTCCAGTGCATGATTTGCCTTCTTTAAGGTGAGAATACATTGCTGATTCATATTCAGTTTGACATCTACAAGGATATCCAGGTTCTTTTCAGCAGGGCTGTTTCTCAGACAGTCAATTCCCAGCCTGTAACACATGGATTACGCCTGGTACAGACCCTTTCATTTCTTCTGTGCTTAAATTAATAGCTTTCTGTTGCCCCAACCCTCAAGTTTCTCAAGGTCTCTCTGAATTGAAGTTTGACTTTTTGGTATGTCACTTCTTTCACCCCATTTGCTGTCATCCACAGATCTGATGAAAGTGGAGTCTGCCTCATGACTTAGGTCAGTGATTAGGATATTAAATTACCTGGGCTTCAGTATTGACAGCTGGAGCACTCTGCTTCTTACCATCAACCAAATAGATGCTCATCCATTGGTTACTACATCTTAAACATGAAGATCCAGCCAATATTCTGTCCACTTAATTATCCATATTTCCAGTCCATATTTCATGAGCTTCAAAGTGAAAATACTGTGGCAGATGGTGTAAAAATTGTAACTAAAATTAAGGTATATTGCATGTACCACTCTTTCTGCTTTCCCATCCTCATTTCAATAGCAATTATGTCAAGCATGATTTAACCTACGTAAGTCCATGCTGACAATTCCTGACTATCTGTTTTCCCAGACAGCCAAAATTCAGACCGATATTAACAGTACGTGAAACCACTTCATGCAGAAACTTACTAAAGCTGGGAAGAATTTGCCAAAGAGTAGACAATCCAGACGGGTTCTAAACACTGAGAAGAGATAATTAAACCATGAAATCTGTAATGGACTTGTGGGATGTGACTATTAATACAGGATTGTTAAAATATATATCACTTGAGAGAATACTTTTATGCTAATTAAGGTTTATAGCACACTATAATTCTAATGACTCATGGGTCAGTTGCAAGAAGGAACAGCGTTTGCTAACACAGGCACTTACTCATGCTAAGTCCATCACACAGATAAGAATTAGAAATCATTTACCTCTACTATTAATTATAAGCTCAATTCTATCTTTTCACCCTAAAACTCTCTTTTAAAACTCATTTTCATATATATGGCTGTATGGAAGGAATTTTTTTCCAAACATCGTATCTGCCATTGCCAGATAATGTTATGTCATATAATTGCATTCATATTCTTCTGCATGAAAAGCTATTTTTGTCTTAAACCAGGTGGTCTACCCTGTAAGGCTACCATTTTTCCTATAATAGGGAAGTTAATGAGCAGCTATTAGAAAGCAGGTGTTCAAGTACAGCTTTACTAAGCTTTCTGACTTTGAACACAAAACTTGCTAGGTCATGCTGCTCCACAGACTGTTCCAGAGATTTTGTTCTGATTTGACAGTGCAGACCCTGAAGCATCTTCGTTTTTGCACTGTTCCATAGGTAAGACTGCATATGGCCAGGATTACATCACAGGACAAAGTAATCTCCGTGGGAACTGCAGAGATGGATCTCTTTTCCAAACGGCTTAGATATTAATCTGATTATGCACACACTTCTCTACAGCCCAGTGGTAAAACTCTCTGGTAGCTCACAGAGGAGCTAGCATTTTGCTAATTGATAGTAGACCTGGGCAAAATCTGGGATGGGCAATTTGAAATTGTCGTGGTTTAAACCCAGTCAGGTAACTCGTTCACTCACTTCCCCCCCTTTCTTGCCCTCCCCCTGCTCTCGGAGGGACGGAGAGGAGAATCAAAAGAATGCAACTCCCACGGGTTGAGATAAGAACAGTTTAGTAACTAAGGTATAACACAAATCACTACTGCTACCACCAATGATAATAATGATAAAGGAAATAACAAGGGAACAGAATACAACACCTCACCACCCGCTGACCGATAACTCGCCCCCCAAGCCCGACCAAGCTCCGACCAATACCTCCTCCAACCCTGCAGTCTCCCAGCCCTTCCGGCTAACTCCCAGTTACATCCTGGGCATGACGTGCTGTGGTATGGAATACCTCTTTGGTCAGTTTGGGTCAGGTGTCCTGTCTCTGCTTCCTCCTGGCTTCCCCTCCCCGGCAGAGCATGAGGCTCACAAAGTCCTTGGCCAAACCAAAACATCTCTATCAGCTCTGTTCCCGAGCCGAAAGTCAAAACACTGCACTGCACCAGCTACCAAGGAGGAGAAACATGACTGCTACTGCTGAACCCAGGACAGAAATAAAGGTGACAACTTTCACAGAAAGCAGAAACATGAAGCAATGTGAGAAAGAATAGAACAAAGTACAGGAGAACTACATTAATACAAAGCTGACATGCTCTTTTTCTAAGGGGGGGGGAAGTATTGAAATAAAATTTACATTTTTCTTATTACAGAATCGCAGCTTCACTGTGTGAAGTGGTTTCACATGAAGATTCACTGCACTGTAAGCTGATGCAGAAATGAACAATCAAGCATCAAACCTTCAGCACAGAGTTAAAATCTCTTAGTCTTCATGTATGAGCAAAACAGGTGTAAGTGACTACATGACAAGGCCAGCCAGGTCAGAATACACAATACAGGAACAGCAGCAGAACAGCAACATGCTGAGCTCCAGAAGGAGAATTTGCAACATTAGGCAATAAAGGGCCTTATGGCAGAAGCTTTGTTTTCATAATTTTTTGCTTGAATAATTTTAAGAATTTCAAACTTTTTTCTTGGTTGGCAGAGGGAAGAAACTATGGCAATTTTAACAAGAGTAATCTGCAGCACTAACAGAAAACTTTGCAGAATGGATTTTGGGAGTGTCCTGGGTTCAGCAGTAGCAGTCATTTTTCTCCTTCTTAGTAGCTGGTGCAGTGCTGTGTTTTGACTTTCAGCTTGGGAACAGAGCTGATAACAATGATGTTTTGGTTTGGCCAAGGACTTTGTGAGCCTCATGCTCTGCCAGGGAGGAGGGGAAGCCAGGAGGAAGCAGAGACAGGACACCTGACCCAAACTGACCAAAGAGGTATTCCATACCACAGCACATCATGCCCAGGATGTAACTGGGAGTTAGCCAGAAGGGCTGGGAGACTGCAGGGTTGGAGGAGGTACGGGTCGGTGCTTGGTTGGGCTGGGGGAGCGAGTTATCAGTCAGCGGGTGGTGAGGTGATGTATTCTCTTCCCTTGTTATTTCCTTTATCATTATTATTATTGGTGGTAGCAGTAGTGATTTGTGTTATACCTTAGTTACTAAACTGTTCTTATCTCAACCTGTGGAGTTGCATTCTTTTGATTGTCCTCTCCGTCCCTCCGAGAGTAAGGGGAGGGCAAGAAGGGGGGGGGGGGGAAGAGTGAGTGAACAAGCTGTCTGGCTAGGGTTTAAACCACAACAGTTCTTTTTTGGCACCCAACTGTCCCCTTCCCCACTCTCAGAGGGATGGGGAGGAGAATCGAAAGAGTGCAACTCCCACGGGTTGAGACAAGAACAGTCCAGCAACCAATGTACAACACAAATCACCACCGCTACCACCAACGACAACAATGATAAGAGAAAATAACAAGGGAAGAGAATACAATACCACCAACCAAGAAAAGAGTCCCATCCAGAAGCCCGTGTCCTTCTGCGTAACTCCCCGTTACCCCCTCCCCGCGCATGACGCGCTGTGGTATGAAATACCTCCCTGGCTAGCCTGGGTCAGGCGCCCCGTCTCTGCTTCCTCCGGGCTTCGCCTCCTCCCTGGCAGAGCATGAGCCTCACAAAGTCCTTGGTCAGGGTAAACATCACTTAGCAACAACTGAAAACATCGACTTCACCAACATTGTTCTCAGGCTGGAAGTCAAAACACAGCACTGCACCGGCTACCAAGAAGGAGAAAAATCACTGCTACTGCTGAACCCAGGACAGACAGATATGGAAGCACAAAAAAAAATTGTATTTCAGAAGCATTTCTACATTTGATCTTCAAGAATATATCAAAATGCACCACCGCATAATCTTTGATTTTCAGCTTTGTAATCATTTCAGAAGAAAGTTTTACATGTCTACATATGATAGTTTCTCTTTCAAATAAATCCAGAAGTTCACTCATTTTCTTCTGAGGATTTAAATATACAGTTCCACTTCGCAAGACTTTGGCATTCCAGTTGCAATGATGTTACAAGATGTTCCTGTGAACAGGCTGTCAGGAAAAAAAAAAAGAATGATAAATAAAACTCAAATAAGAGATGTGATGAACAGGTTGAGACAGAAATCATCCAGATTTGCAAAAGGTCTTTCAAATATTTGTGTTCTTTCCAAAGACAAGGAAGTCAATAAAAGCCTAAGTGAAAGAGTGGCAGGGAAATAAAAAAGTTTTACTGTTTCTTTATAGAAAGAAGCAGTCTCTACCTATGAGCTGTATGCTGCAGTTCATTCTAAAGAAAAGAAACACATGAAATTATGTGCATTCTGCCATCTGCTTAAAGTAATGATGAGTCAAACATGAAACACTGTATCAATTGTTAGTCTGACAACTCTTAGTTAGACATTCAGATTTACATCTGTTACCTTTATCAGAGACTCCAAATTACACTAGAAAATCATAAAGAGGACAGAAATTATCATTAAAATTTCAACTGTAATGGTAACAATGTTTATAAATTTAGATAATAATAATGCAATCAGTTGTTTTACTGATGTTAACACACGTATTTAAGATAGTTGACACCATTTATATGACTCATCAGCATGTCTATTACACATTTTAACAATAACAAAAAGACATTGTTCAAATAAGTACTTTCATTTCACATTTTAAAATGCAGGCCATTGATAGCTAGCCTGAACCAGATTCTGAAATTGAACACATGCTTTTGGACATTTTTTTCCTCAAATGACTGAGATAAGATTCCTCTTCCACATCTCAATCTCTTCTCTCCTCTCTCCAAAAAATGAAAAAATTGGTGGGAAAAAAAATTATAAGGAAAAATATATAATTTTCCTGAAGAGTTTCCTCCATACCTTCTAACAGAGTAGGTATATTTCATTGTAATAGACTTTGGGGAAACAGACTTACCCTGAGTTTTGTGGAAGAGATAAGACACTTATTTCCTGGATGCCACTATGCCAATTACAATTCTTTCCACCACATTGTTCTACATTGCTCTCCCATGACTTACAAGTGGCCATGACACGAGTACATCTTTATCACCTCCCTTTCAATTGCATTTGAACAATTTCCTACAATAATACTTCTCAAGGACACTTCTCAGCAGAAATTCGCTTCACTGCTCTTTCAGAAGAATTATTGCCATTACATAGATACTTCTTTAGAGCAACTGCAAGGTGTACCTGCACAGGCCTATGGTTTTCATCTAAGAAACATGTGCTCTAGTACATTAACCTTTTTCATACTTCATTGCCATACAAAGGACATTCACTTGGAAGAAAACACTTTATAAACATGGTTTATAACATACACTAATGATTGGAGTTGTTTCCAAAAGCTAGAGTGTTTTAAACATATTAGACAACATCTGCCAGGAGAATTGAGGTAGTTGACATGTCTTTAAGATTCTACTGTACAGGGCTTTTTTTATTATTATTTCATTTTATGCTTTGATGGCTGCATGAAAGAACAATAATTTCTTTTATGTGGTTTAGTTTTCACTTTCACAGGATCAGTTGACCTCTCAGTTCACCTCAGAGATTATACTGTGACCCCAAAGCCACCTAAATAAAAAAACATACTTACAAACAACAACAACAAAAAGCCCACACATGCATTTTGCCCAGATAAAAAACCTGGTTCTCCTAAGGTGAGAAAAGTACTAGGATGTAGTAGAAAGACTAATATCAAAAGCATCAAATGATACCTCATTTTTGAAAAACAGCTAAGTGATGCCTTAAGCACTTCTATCCCAAACAGCCTCCTGTGTTCCCAGGTGAGCACACCAAAGAATCACCTTCACAAACTAATCAAACACCACCCTAGAAGTTAATATTGCACCTACAGTAAAATTCATTTCTATTATTAAAAATTGATGAGCTTCTGGTTAGTAATATGTACCGTAAGAGCCCAAACTACTTTTTTATATTGTTCATTCCTTCTATTATTCCAATACTTCATATAATTTACTTTCTTCTGTATGAAATCGTAGCTTATTAATGTACCCTCTTTCCTGTCAAGACAGTAAAGCAAGTATTAAATAATTCCCAGAATGGTCACGAACAAACTTTACTAATCACATCTGTCAGTTCTGATACTTAATTTCTACGAAGCTTACAACCTGTTAACTCCATTGTAGTCAATTCACTACCCATTTTAAAAACAAAGTTGGGATGCTCTATATCCAAATATTAATTTAGAAGCTTCAAAGTTACCTGTGGGCTCTGTGTATTTACAGCAGTCACATAATTTTTTGAATTTGAAAGACAGTAAAACTTAATTATCCATAGATTAACATATTTTACCAAAAATTTCTTAGTTGAGTGTATGTCACAGGCTTTTTCTTTGTTCCGTATTTAAAAAAAAAATTAAAATATTATGGATGCAAAAGTGATGCAGCTCCTTTAAAAAGCTTCACAATGTATTTATGGTCATCTGATCTGCTGATAGCAATAGCTAAATCCATTTCAGGTAGCAACAAATAACACAAAACCAGTCACCTTTTGGGAAGATGATAAATGAAATGGACAAATTTAAGTCTGAAGAAATGGTTTTCAAATATATTTACTAGGTTTTGCATACATTACATAAAATGATAAATTGAACTTTTTAGAAAATAATTTTGGTAGCTTCATACTGAGCAAAAATCTGTTACAACTTAAGATTAGTTGCAAAAAGGTATATAAGTAGTTTAGCTATAGCTCTGTCATTTTACTACTGGAGCAGTTGATTACTGGGTTTATTCTCATTCCAAACTTCTGATCCAGTCTTCAGTCACTGTTAATAGGCCAGTACAGTTCTGTACATTTTTTTAAGACTTAATTATCTCAAATTACCCATCACTATTTTGAAGGAAAGAATGTACAATGTAATTTCAACTTGCATGTATTATTATAAAACCATTCAAAATAAAAGGCCCTGTAGTTCGTCACATAAAATGCAGCAACTGCTAGTTGCTCATATTTCTATAATTCTATTAGACACATCAAAAACAGCAAGTCCAGTGTAATGATGACATTTAATGAGTGACTCTTCACTCCCATCTGTGCATGTTGTTTTTCCCACACAGTAAAGAAGGAAGATTGACATGTCTTCACTTCCTGACCATTTTGTTCTGATAGATGCAAATAGTTTTGAAGCGGAAAGGCCAAATATCATACCAAATATTTCAGCTATGATGTAACATTCCTATATTTATACAATATGCAACCTTTCTTTGCCAATCACTCTTTTTTTTCTATTACTAAGTAAGTGCACAGAAAGAATCATCAGGTTGATTAAAGGCATACTGTTTTTTCGTCTTTCTGGACAATTTCCTTTGCAAGCCAGGTAAAGTAAAAATTTAGGTAATTTTCTTAGTCTGAAGAGACCAATAATATCTTATTTTGCTATTCAGCCTATTTCCAATTTTAGTGATATTATTTTATTTTAAAGAACCATAGGTTGAAAAAATGAGTAAATAAGGTGGCTGTCTCCCAATCTCTACACTGTACCGAAATAGCTACAAGACTTGATTCTAAATCTCCTCTATCTCCTTGCCTTGGCAAGAGAGTACTAAAGCTGCCATCAGTTTACTTAACTCCATTTAATCTGCTAGTCCATACTTCCATTAGATGGTATTTAAGGCTCTGTGTAGTTGTGTTTACATTGCTTCATTGATTTCCATTAGCTTTAAGAAAGTAAACTTACAATAAATTTTACATGTTCAACATTTTTATTTTAAAATGAAACCTAGAGTTTTGGTTAAAAGACTCAAGAAAACAATACTAATACAACGAACAGGACATATTCTATATCCACCAAAATTAAAATAAAAAGGAAAAAGCTGGAAAGAAACTGAAGAAAGTTGCACAGACACGATTAATAATAGAAAAGAATGCTTGATCAATCTCATAGTGTACTATTATGTAATGAATGGCACAGAGGATAAGGGAAGAGCAATGAGTACTGTTTATGCCAACTTCAGGAAGGCATTCAGCGCTGCATCCCAGAAAGCTCTCACTGAAAAACTCATGAAGTACAAACTAGGTAAGTAAATGGTGAGGTGGGTTGAAAACTGACTGAATTGTCAGGCCAGGAAGGTGGTGATCAGTGGCACAAAGTCCAGATGAAGGCCCATCACTGTGTGCCTGTCCTGGGTTCAGCAGTAGCAGTCATTTTTCTCCTTCTTGGTAGCTGGTGCAGTGCAGTGTTTTGAATTTCAGCTTGGGAACAGAGCTGATAACAATGATGTTTTGGTTTGGCCAAGGACTTTGTGAGCCTCATGCTCTGTCAGGGAGGAGGGGAAGCCAGGAGGAAGCAGAGACAGGACACCTGACCCAAACTGACCAAAGAGCTATTCCATACCACAGCACGTCATGCCCAGGATGTAACTGGGAGTTAGCCGGAAGGGCTGGGAGACTGCAGGGTTGGAGGTATGGGTCGGCACTTGGTTGGGCTGGGCGGGCGAGTTATCGGTCGGCAGGTGGTGAGGTGATGTATTCTCTTCCCTTGTTATTTCCTTTATCATTATTATTGTTGGTGGTAGCAGTAGTGATTTGTGTTATACCTTAGTTACTAAACTGTTCTTATCTCAACCGGTGGGAGTTGCATTCTTTTCGATTCTCCTCTCTGTCCCTCCAGGAGTAGGGGGAGGGAAAGAAGGAGGGGAGTGAGTGAATGAGTTACCTGACTGGGTTTAAACCACGACAGTGCCCCACTAGTCATTAATAAGGCCAATACTGTTTAACCTCTTCATTAATGACTTAGATGATGGACGACAGTGCACCCTCAGCCCATTTGCACACCAAATGACTTTGTAGTCATTCAGGGGACCACAACAGGTTGGAAAAATACTTCAACAAGAATCCCTTGAGTTTCAACAAAGGGAAACACAATGTGCCACTCCTTCAGGCCCTCAGTGCTACCCAAACCTTGACACCTGCATTCAATACAATGGCATATGAGCTGTTTGTTAGCTATCAGTTTTTTCTGGAAGACCTTAGGTCTCCAAATACTAGCTTGCAACTCAAGCCCCAGCACTCCTAGGGATTCATTACAAGTTTACAATAGAATACTGTCAAAACCAATCCTTATTGACTTTATTTTGAAAAAAGTGATTATATATCATCTCAAAGTACACACCACAGAGTCATTTAGTTAGCTTTTCTAATTCATAGCAACATATTGTGAGTACTTCTAAGTAATTATATTTCATAATGGTAGATTAGACTTCCAAGACACTTTGATCACGGAACACAGCTTACTCCTTTATACACCTATAAACCCTTGTCAAGGTGAACACTCACACCTTCACAGATATTATTTAAAACCTGCAAAAAGTGTATTCCACTTCAAACATCAAAGGTAAATTTATGTTATTTCAAATCTGCTCTCTTCCCTTAGCAGGTAGTAAAATTCAAATTACCTAAAGGATAAACATAAATTTTATCTAAATCCTATATGTTTTATACCTAATACATAAAAAAAATAAATTTGCTTTAAATATGTAGTATGTTAAGGAAAGTATCTAGGACTATAATACTAAAGAGGAGAAGCATCAGCTGTTATCTATTCTCCAATTTTAAATTCATTATAAAGGTGTAGTCCAATATTTACACATAATTGAAGAACGATTGTTTACATGCAGTAGTAAAAAGCATCATTCAGGGAGATGCTATATTTTTCATAAAGCAGGTTAGAAGCATGTACACAGAAATATTTTTAAGTACTGTCCTAACGTTTAATTGTATTCACATTGCTATGCAGCTGAGGCTCTTCTGTCACCTCTCACTTGGATGATCTTTTACTTGAGGACATCATACCTATTTCATTAAAATCAAAACAAAACAGAAAAGCTTTTATAAAAATTAGCCTACAAATGGCTCACTAGTAAATGATCTTCAGTATACTTGTATTTGGGAGTCCAAATTTATTGTTTATTATTATTTTAGTCTGACATTTAATTACCACAGTTTATTATCACTATTTTCTGTAAAACACAAATGGTAGTCAAATTTTTTAATGTATTATTCTACTATTATTTTACATACAAATAGCTTCATATCCACATATGCACAGAGAAAATTAAGCAACAAATGTCTTCACTTCTCCTAGAAAATCAGCTGGAGAGTATAATCGTTTTTCAGAAAAATAAACATTTAAGTACCCCCTTGTAAGGGTTATGAGAGTCTACATTTTCTCACCTAAGATAGCTTCAAAATAATAAGCATTATAATATAAAAACTATTGACATGGAAAAAAATGTGGATTGATATATGTCATTGCTAAAAATACTGCGTAGAATTGAATGAGACTCAAAACCATTAATTCTTTTCCTGGCACTTTGTCATCACTATGCAAATTTGGGGTTGAAATCCACTGCAATTTCTTAGTCTTGGTGCTTTGGCAATTTCTTGATAAGGAAATTTTTTCTGCCACTTTCATTTAATCCATTACTTTAACAGAAAATGTTTACATAGATTTTTACTATCTTCCACATAAAAAAATAACCCAAACTTTAGACTCTATATTGTGCAACAAGAAATTAAGAGATCAAGTCAAATGTAAAGAGAGTTACTGAAGTCACAAATAAAATGCGTAGAATCCCATAACCTTTAATGGCTATCATAAAGCTTTGTATGTGCTCACCTTCTATCTCCCTACATATGCTTATAAATAGTTGGGTCTACCATGGTGTCCTAACTATAAAACAGTGACGTAAAGTAATCCACCAGTACACTAGTCCCAAGCAAGTCAATTTATATTTACCATTACTTCCAGTAACTTTCCTGGCTTTACTTATTTTATGAGTCCATAGAACACATCAAATCCAGCTTTAAATTAAAATTAAAATTCTAAGTACCATAAATTACCTTTTGTCATCTGGAATGACATGAAGAAAAAACAGAGAAGCAAACTTTTGAGCAAGATCTCTTCAGAGGCAAATACATAAGGTTGGTCAGCAGGCTGCTTTACATATCCCACCTGCCAAAGTGTTATATCCCACCTGCCAAATTACTTGCCTTTTCTCCCATTCCTTATAATTTCATAACAAAGCCTCAAGAGTAGATGAGAGATCTTGGGACTCTCTCTAAGGTAGATAAGGACAGACAGGGAGGAAAACTAAGGTCATTAGAAGTATCTGGTCTTTGCAAGTGTGCTTTCAAGGAACATACTGCCAAGGGGTAACATGTTTTTCGATTCAAATGTCATGGTTAACACAAAAGTTAAAGACAGATGGACTACTGTATTAAAGATGAACTCATCAGCTTGCTAGGAGGATGGAGGCAGGTCACTTCCAAAAGCAATCACAACCACGACATGACAGATATTTTTGCCTTACTATGGGGCCAGTCCATGTAATGTAGTTTTGGCCCTAGCAAGTGAATACAGCAACTTGCATTTTGTGGCTAGTTACCCTCCTTTTTCAACAGTTTACCACATTGTTCTATGTGCATGTTCTGACTTACAACAAATGCAGTGTTTCTACTAACTTATACAAACACCTTATGCTTACCTCACAGCAGTCTCTGAATCCTCCATTTTACCCACACGTTAAAAGCCCTGTTAGCTCTTATTTGCTAACTGTTATACTGGAGCAGTCTTAGAACAGCACCACTTAGCAGGAGTTTAATCCATCATTGGCTTCCTAATGCTTTTGAAGAGACCCACTATATAGAGGTCCTTTCAGGCCTTCCCTTGCAGCTGACATTAGACTGCCATTACCCTTTCAAGTAGCACAGTACTGTCTTAGGTAGAGATGTAAACAATTGGTAAACAAACTAACAAAATTACAATCATCAGAGCATGACAGCACATTCATAATCCTCATGACTACAAGTGACCACTGTGATATCATTTCAAACTTAGGTGGAAACTTGCCTATGTGTCTACTTAATATGGTGCCATATTGTCTCTTTGGCCTCGCTAATCAATCTAACACTTTACACTCCTGCTCAAAATCTTGTAACACCTGCTTTATCTCTCTTAATAGAAGACTTTTTAACTAGCAAAAGGAATTTTTATTCTAGGTAAAAATATACCCTGTGCCATAGATTTTTTAATTGGGCAAGACCAGTTGACTGAAATCCAAAAGCAGTTCTTTCCAGGTAAGAGGCATGTCCAAATTTTACTATAAAGGTAGAATCTAAACATGTATTCATGTGTGCAATTCATACTGACACAGTAGAAAGATCAGGTACTAAAATTTTGCAAGTTGTGACCTTTATTTCTGAAGTGTATAGGAAAAGAAATAAAGGTATCTCTGGTACCAGCAATCAAGGCAAAAATTTAGCATATTGAATTAAAAGAAACCCTTATTTGAGCAAAACCAGAAAAAAAAAAAAATCTGCTAGCTGGTAGCTATGTTTTCCTTGAAACTCTCAGTACAACTAACCTTACAGCACAAGCACTTCAAAATCACCAGTGTATCTCCGTGCATACGCTATATGAAAAAAAAAAAGTCCCTCAAATGTTATTCTCCCTTAAAAGAGGAAAAGTCAATTAAGACGAATCATTAACGGAAAATACAAAACTGGAAAATTGAGCAAGCATGCGAAGCAATCACCTTGGCCCATGTCAAAAAATAACTTTAACCCTTCAGTGTTCCAGCTCCACAGAACAGGAGATTAACAGTCATTTAATGGGACATACCAGAAGAAACAGAAGGCGTTTCCTTGTGAAGGAAGTCCAAGCACCACAAGATTTTGAGTGAGAACATGGGGTGCTAGGAGATCAAGACAACCAAGGAGACAGATGCAACAGTGTTGATGCAGAGAGTTGACCAATGTACAAGGGGGTTGTACAAGGGGGTTAGAGGAATTTACTTGCTTAAACAAAAGTACTGTCTGTTGTAAATGCCTGCTAAGCAGAACAAAGGCACCTGGTCCTGTTGATAAGGAAAAGCAGACACTTGGTCCTATTGATAAGCAGCTATTGATAAGGAAATGCAGACACTTGATCCTATTGATAAGCAGCTATTGATAAGGAAATGCAGACACTTGATCCTATTGATAAGCAGCTATTGATAAGGAAAAGCAGATGCCTGAATCTACTGATAAGGGGGAGAAGCAGATGGTTTATGGCTGGGATACCGACCAAACCCTAAGGCCATATGTGAAGACTGAAAGGTGAAAAGTGCAAGAAGAGGAAGACTCATTTACTTCATCTTGAAGACCCCTACCCACAGGAAGAAGACTCAGTTACTTCATCTTGAGACCCCTGCCCATGACCAGAGGGGGCACTGCGCAGGAGCGGAGGACCTTCTGGCTCATTATAATACGAAGCGGGGATAGGACATGAATATGTATAGGCGTGTTCTGCAACCTTATGAATATATATAACTTTAGAGAATAAATGTAGAGGGAAACAACACTGAGGTACGCATGACTTTGAGGAATTATCCCCGTGCGTCTCAGCGCTGAATAAAAAGCATACCTACTTTACAACTTTAACGAGTTGTGGAGTCAATCCGAGCATCAGTGTCAGATTCAACAATGAGCAGTTGAAAGCTATGAAAAATATGTGAAAATCTCTCATTTTCATTTACCTGCAGGAGCCAAAAGAAGACTGGATAGTGAATCACTGCAGAGTCATAAAATCTTAACTGTTCTTGAACATCAAACTCTCAGAGATAATACGGGTTTTGAGACTGGATATTCACCACCTGAATAAAGAAAAAAGAACTCAGATTATCTACTCTCAAATTTGAAAATGGTGCTTTTCAGTTTAGTTGGAAAAAAAAAAACACTACATATCTACCAAATGTTTCATATGCAGAAAAAAAAAACAAAACAACCAAAACCAAACACAACCCCTGCAAAAAAAAAAACAAAACAAAACAACCCAAAACTAGTAAGTAACTAAGATTTGAATAATTCAAGTGATTTTCTTGCAGAAATAAGAAAAATTGTTGAGTGAATACTAATTAAAGCTGTGCTTAAGCCTTAGTAAATTTTGTTTTGCTGAAAATGTTGTCATGCATGTTGCCTGAGGTTATAATCACTCCTTTCTTTCTCTCTAATCATTTGTCACAAACTCTGATGGGGAATGAAGGGTTAGATTCTAAAAGAGTTCCCAGCCAAAGTTTTAGAAGTTTTTTTCCACAAATAAACAGCAATAAGCCAGCAAATTAAGCGCAATACAATATATATAATGAATGTATGAATGTACATAAACTGTAAAAAAAGAGATTAGCACTTAAGGGAAAACACAATTTGGCAGTGGGTATTGAAAAATTCCCAGTTTTTCTACCAGAAATGTACTTGAATGTGTAATATAAATATGTTTTAAATTATTTAAAAGTATTACAGCATTTTGAGAAATGCTGAGTTATTTGAAGAGATATTAAAGTTCATCAATAATTACACAACTCTTTAGTGTGTTATATTTATCCTAGCTTAAAGAATCTACCAAGTGTAGAATAGTTAATACCTACCTAAACAAAATAAAAGCTTGTTAAGTAAAAGTTCAGGTCTGGAAATTGCTACATTTGACAGCAGCAATGGAATTGTAGATTATAACAAAGTTGTAGATAGTGATTATATAAATAGAAAAATAAGATTTTGGGGTACTTTTTTATGAAACATTTCAACAGAAGGAAAATGGTAATGTTTTTCAAAAAAGCCATTAACAACTCATTAGACTACATACAGTTTACTATTGCTTCTTCCAATATCTAAAAAAACAATAATGACAAGAACCCAACACCTGATGATATTGGTCATAAAAATAATATTTTCTCACAAGGCACAATTTCAACATGAACACAACACTAATATTCAAAGTCTGAACCAGAACTGAAAACCTGGTGAATTTATAAAAAAAAAAACAACAAAAAAAAAACAAAAATAGAAACCAAAAACAAACCAGCATTGAAATGCTTATAACTATTAAATAGGAATAACTAATAGTGTTTGCTTTAAAGTATTATTTCTCCTCACAGTTTAACTTAGCCCAGAATACATCATCTGATCCAAGGGTAGTTGACATATGCCCTATCAGAGGAGAATACTCTTGGCCAGGAAAAGCCTTATCTAGTCTTCAACATCTCTAAGCAAAGAGAAAATGATGAAAATTTGAAATACTTGATAGAAGCAGATAAAGCAAACAGTTATTGTCATTTTAGTTCAGACTACTAAGCCAGTGGATCAAACAAACAAGTTATTCCACAGTGAAAACATATGTGAACTCTACCAAAACCAGTTCTAATATTCCTATATAGTTAATTTCGGTAAGTCTTTCTAGTTGATTGCTTTTCTACAGTTTTTGATTAAATTACAGCTTACAAACAAGTAGAGTACAAAAAATTCAAAAAGGTATACCATATAATCAAATGCATTTTTGTTTCAAATATATTTTCAATATGGTTCTGATATATCTTGCAGACCCTGACAAATGCTCTAGAAGAAGTGTTAAGATTTTACTGTCATAATGCCAGCTGAAAAATTGAGGTATAAAGCTGTTTTTCTTTTTTCTCCTCAAATGATGAAATGAAACATGAATCCAAATCACATTTAAATGTGTTTAAAGCCTGGATTGTTATCAGACACTCCAAAAATCTGTAATAAAAGCTCTATGTTAAGCATGATGGCTAGCACACAAGAGGAGGGAGCAAGAATCAAATCTAATCTGTACCAGACTTATTCTTTCTGAAGTGCTGAGTGGTGAAGTTAGGAATGTCTAGATAATCTTAAAAAACAGAAATTAAGCAGTCAAAAAAAGGTGCATATAAACATGAAGCAAAATCTTCTGATACAGAATTCAAAGTAGTCTCCTTCAAATATCTAAGTTATTAAATAAGAAAATAATAAACTTTAAGGTGAATAGCTACCAAAGGTTTAGGAGGACAATAAGGAGAGTTTAGGTTAACTACCCACGGTGGAAAAAATGTTTTTCATCTGAGGAAGAGATGGAAAAAATAACAAAAGCAACATCTAATGTTTTGTGTTCAGAATAATGTTTGACCAATTGTGTTGTAAGGAGAGGCGTTTATTTAGCCAATGAGAAGATATCCTACTAAAGGTGACAATCTATGCTTTTCTTCACAACACTTTTCAGAAAAACTCACATCTTTATGAATGCCATCATATTAGCTGATCGATGTGAAGCATAAAACGACTTAGAAGTGGAAACATCTTACTCTTTACTTCCATACTGTTTTCCCTCTTTTCACTCACATTTAAGCTTCTCATCCCCAACACATGCAGGATGCATTTTAATTTAAAGTTTGCACAGAATTTATTTTGCTGCTCAGGGCAAAGAGCATGTACCTACTCCTCTTCCACTGAATTGATAATTTAAATGTCTTTTCTCGGGCAGAAAGGTCACAAAATCCTTGACAATATCACCAGAAATATTTGACCTCTTTGAATTTCTTTGTTGCTACAGCACATACAATTTACTTTCAGAAGAACAGTTGTACATTTTAGTTTTGGCACATAATCACTCTATAGTAAAGTTTCTAAGGTATCATATATTTAATATCTCTTCGTATGAAGATGCCAAAATAATATGTATAATTAGCTGGAAAATAACAGTAAATTTATGGAAAGAGAACTCCTAATATTGTGTTCCAGTGATAAAGATTGTAGAGAGCTGTAGATGCACTCTCAGGGTTAATCCCCTGCATAATTGTCAAGCTTCCTATTTCCTGATGTAGCAGCTTTCTACAAATTCTGCAAGAGTGCATATTACTCAAGGCTTTGTTATTTATTCACACTTCTCCCTACCATTCTTCATGACACAGTGAAGAAAAATATATATATAAAAAAATATTATTTCACACTGCTCTACTTCAATAGAATAAACCCGGTTAACTCTTTTAAATCTAAATTACTTGTAAGAGTTGCAAAAATATAGCCAAAAAAACATGATTGTGTTTGTTATTTTCTGTTAATTGATGAAGACTTTAAAAATAAAAAAATAAAAAGAAAAATAAAAGGAATATTTGACAGTATTTCAAAATTTAGAAGATAAAAGTTACATTCATTGTCACAACTTATGAAATTAGTGATAGGCCAGAATAAATATGCCAGCCTGAAACAGTAAGTAGAAAACAATATTTCCTCCCTGCAAAACACATTTAAATTCATATATTTTAATAAAATACAGGGATTTTTTCCTTTAAATGACATTTGTCATGGTTTAAACCCAGTCAGCCATAAATCAGCCATGCAGTCTGTCTCTCACTCTCCCCCTTTTCTTCCCCCCTGCTCCCAGAGGGATGGGAAGGAGAATCAAAAGAACGTAACTCCCACATGTTGAGATAAGAACAGTTTAATAACTACGGTATAACACAAATCACTACTGCTACCACCAATAATAATAATGATAAAGGAAATAACAAGGGAAGAGAATACAACACCTCACCACCCGCCAACCAACAATACCCAGCCCGGCCGAGCACCGACTGATTCCTAGTGCAACCCCACACTGAGCTAGCTCTTCCAGGTAACTCCCAGTTACATCCCGGGTATGACGTGCTGTGGTATGGAATACCTCTTTGGCTAGTTTGGGTCAGGCGCCCCGTCTCTGCTTCCTCACAGCTTCCCCTCCTCCCTGGCAGAGCATGAGGCTCAGAAAGTCCTTGGTCAGACTAGACATTTGAACAGTAACTAAAACCGTCAGCGTTATCAGCACTGTTCCCAGGCCGAAAGTCAAAACCACAGTGCTGCACCAGCTACTAAGACGGAGAAAAAATGACTTCTACTGCTGAACCTAGGACACTATTTATGATTTATTATTCTCATTTTCAAACAGACCAGAATAATCTGGAGACACAGAAAATTAATTTCCATGCTTATTCTTAGCTTCTAATTTAAGAAAAATACACCAGTGCCATTAAGCTTATGCCAATAAGTTGACTAATGCTATTGACATGAGAAAGCAGTATTCTGAATTGTTTTCTTCCACTAAGAAAAATGATCAATTTTATTTTCCCATTTCTAAAGACTGCTTGCATTGGAATTGGATCTAAAATCTACTCCAAATGTGACTTCCAGACATGCATTATTTTCGAAGGATGGAACCACATTTTAGAAATCTTTGAGTAATTTTCTTTAACTTTCAGAGCTGAAAGAACTTACATGAAATCCAGTATATTGAATTTACATTACATATTATATTTACACAGAGACTAGTTCATCTGCCTAACAATCTTTTAATTTTTTGAAAATGTCAGATTTTAGCAGGAACACCAGTGTCATTTCAGACTTAATATGAGGAAGAAATTATTTTGAGGGTGGTGAAACACTGGCACAGGTTGCCCAGAGAGGTGGTAGATGCCCCATTCCTGGAAACTTTCAAGATCAGTTTAGACAGGATCATTGATTTATTATACACTATTTGTTATTGAAATATGTTTTTACTTTCTTTGGGAACATGATGCATCTGCAAACATGTTCCTTGTTTCTAATTAAAACATTACTACTGCAACTGCATGAACATTCTTTCGGATCACTTGGAAGTAGGAATATAATTTTGTGCACATTTACAATATACGTAACATATGATTCAGGCATAGCATGTGTCCCATCTCTTTGAGAATATATAACAGATATGTACTTACCCTTTCAGTCTGCTATGGGACCTGCTTCATTTCACAATGCCCTCACTTCACATATGCTACATCTTTCCTTGATATATAGCTGGAATAAAAAAAAAAAATACATTTTAGGTAAAACTCTCATATGGCAGAAAATGAAGAGGGAGCAGAGAGGAATGATCTGTTGCCTTCAGACTCCACCTGGGAACACTTGTCCCACCCTACCAGAAGGAAGCTTTCCCATGGTTATGTGTTACCTCAGGTAAAAGGAAAAGGAAACTAAGAGAGCTCTCAAGCATCATGAGATTCATTCAGCAACATGTTCCCAAGCCCAAGTTTCTCTGCTATTCTTTCCACTTTTTACCATGCTAGCGGCTAGCTGTTATTTTCACTTTTTCAGACCTTTTTCCTTCCCTTTCTTTTGCTGCCTTCTCCTCTTTTCACCCATCCTTTAACATTTTATTCACTGATTCTCCTTTCTCCTCCAGAGAAGCAGATGTGCTTACTTTCCCTGAGTCCTGCAGGAACCAGCTGTGCAAGTCAGACTGCACTAGGAAAAGGCCCCAGTTTTGCAGCTGAGAAAATTAGGCAGGGAGTAACTACCCACACCTTGCTCTGCAAGCCTTGAAAGGACCTTCACATTGAAGAAAATTTGCCGCAGCAAGTTTCTTCAGACATATTCAGGTTTCTGCTTATTAGCCTCCTACTTTGGAGCTGCCACCTCCATAGAAAGAACGATGTGAACACCAGGGTAAAGAGTTTAATTTCTAACTTTATCCTGGACAAGTCTCTGGTCCCCTACTACAAGTTTTTACTGCAAAGTCCTCTCTCCTGTGATACGCGGTTGAAGAGTCTTGTGTGGATGCTGCAGAGCACCTGCCTGCTCTTGACAAAGAGAGATCTTGAAACAAGACTCTCTGAATTCACATTTTGGTGCTTTCTTCTATGGCTATAACCTTTTTCTTAGCCCCAAGAAGAAGATGGTTGCTACAAACAAAGCAACACCAAGAGATCTTCATCTTTTCCATCTGGAAGTCTTCATTCAGATGTGCTTGACACACACACACACACAGAGCAGTGCAGTTAAGAGTATTTCTAGAGCAGCACTTGATATATGCAAGGGTTTTATATACCACCTCCTGAAAAACTTATATGATCCACTGTGGGGAGTATTGTGGTACTGTGATCCACAGAACAGAAGCAAAGAGAGAAGGAAGTAATGGGCACAACTTACTAAGATGACAGTAATAGTAACCAATGGCAGAAAGGAACACCTTAGTATCACTCTTATGTGGCAGGCACTGGTGTGGTAACCTCATATTTGTAAGACAGGTAGAAAGAAAATACAGCATTTGCCCACACTATGGGGATGCAAAGGTTCATGGGATACCTTTCAAACCACTGATATATGGACAGCTTACAGACAGCATTGCAAACTAATACCAACCCAAAGTAGTACTCAGTGGGATATGAGCAGTTAGTCAATAATTGTTTTCAGCTCAGTGATTCACCTTGTAAAGAAAATGTGTAAGGTAGATACACCTGAGAATGTTATAGTTGCTGCAAAAATAATGAATAGGCTTGAAAAACATCTGCATTTAAATCCTGAAAGAGTTATTAATTTGTCAGCAGGCAGCATATGTGACAAAGTGAGATATGTTTGTGCTGAGCTACGATTTCTATTTGCATTCTGCTGCATACTAGTCTGACCTTGTCTGAAGAATCTACTCTACTGCAATGCAGTCACCCTGACTGGAAATTCATTGAAGGAGTATAACTGAGAGGCTTCAGGGACTCTCAGATTCACTACTGGCCTACCTCCAAGAAACATTTCATTTTATCATCAGAAGGAGTCAGTAGGGGGAAAAGAGAAAATACAATTAGTGAAGCTGTTGTTTCTTAGTCCCAGCATGCAACACCGAGAGGACATAATATCAAGAAGTACAGTTCTTCTGCAATAGGGGTAACCATTGTAACAAGTGAAAAAGACATGAAGGAAAGTGGACAGAGGAATGAGCTCAAAGCCCAGATCAACAAAGCAATTCCTGCTAGAAGGCAGTATCCCCCAAAATTTTATTAGTTTTCAAGTGCACGTATGAGCATTTAAGTTCAGACAGCTATGCCAGTGACTTATTTGCTCAGCTTTAAATTACATCAAATTTGTCACACTTTTCCAAAATAGATTGTACTAGACATGGAAAGTACCAACACACTGAGTGAAACAGTTTTAGTCAACGTAAAGACTGAGGAGCTTGCACACCTTATTTTCAGGGGCTGGTGTGGGTTTGGTGTCAACATCCAGAGGCAGATACCAGCCAAAAATGCAAAACCTGTGTATGTGCTAGAGTCCTGAAGCTATTGATAGTGCGTATACTTTACCGCAAGGGTAAGAAAAAGGGGACAGATTATACAACTAGAAAAATGGAAGGTAGAAAACATAGAATCGTAGAATCATAGAATAGTTAGGGTTGGAAAGGACCTTAAGATCATCTAGTTCCAACCCCCCTGACATGGGCAGGGACACCTCACACTAAACCATGCCACCCAAGGCTCTGTCCAACCTGGCCTTGAACACTGTCAGGGATGGAGCATTCACAGCTTCCTTGAGCAACCCATTCCAGTGACTCACCACCCTAACAGGAAAGAATTTCCTCTTTATATCCAATCTAAACTTCCCCTGTTTAAGTTTTAACCCATTACCCCATGTCACATCACTACAGTCCCTAATGAAGAGTCCCTCCCCAGCATCCTTATACCCCCTCTCCAGATACTAAAAGGCTGCTATGAGTCTCCATGAGTCTTCTCTTCTCCAGGATGAACAGCACCAACTTTCTTAGCCGGTCTTCATATGGGAGGTGCTCCAGTCCCCTGAGCATCCTCGTGGCCCTTCTCTGGACTTGTTCCAACAGTTCCATGTCCTTTTTATGTTGAGGACACCAGAACTGCACACAATACTCCAGGGGAGGTCTCACAAGAGCAGAGCAGAGGGGCAGGATCACCTCCTTCGACCTGCTGGTCACGCTCCTTTTGATGCAGCCCAGGATACGGTTGGCTTTCTGGGCTGCAAGAGCACACTGCTGGCTCATGTTCATTTTCTCATCGACCAGCACCCCCAAGTCCTTCTCCACAGGGCTGCTCTGAATCTCTTCTTTGCCCAACCTGTAGCTATGACTGGGATTGCTCGAATCCAGGTGTAGGACCTTGCACTTGGCATGGTAAAACTTCATGAGACTGGCATCAGCCCACCTCACAAGCATGTCAAGGTCCCTCTGGATGGCATTCCTTCCCTCCAGCGTATCAACCGAACCACACAGCTTGGTGTCATCGGTAAGACCGGTCCCAACACCGATCCCTGAGGGACACCATTCGGTACTGGTCTCCAGCCAGACACTGAGCCATTGACCACAACTCTCTGTGTGCGGCCATCCAGCCAGTTCTTTATCCACTGATTGGTCTACCTATCAAATTGATGACTGTCCAATTTAGAAACAAAGATGTCATGCGAGACAGTGTTGAAAGCTTTGCACAGTTCCAGGTAGATGACATCAACTGCTCTACCCCTGTCCATCAGTTCTGTAGCCCCATCATAGAAGGCCACCAAATTGGTCAGGCAGGACTTCCCCTTAGTGAATCCATGCTGGTTGTCATGTGCCTTAGCATGCCATCCAGGAGAATCTGCTCCAAGATTTTGCCAGGCACAGAGGTGAGACTGACTGGTCTGTAATTCCCAGGGTCATCCATTTTCCCCTTCTTGAAAATGGGAGCTATATTTCTCTTTTTCCAGTCTTTGGGAATTTTACCTGACTGCCATGATTTTTCAAATATGATGGCCAGTGGCTTAGTAACTTCATCTGCCAGCTCCTTCAGGACCTGTGGATGGATTTCATCAGGTCCCATGGACTTGTGCACATTCAGGTTCTTCAGATGGTCTCGAACCAGTTCCTCTCCTACAGTGGGCCCAAGGTCTTCATTCTCACAGTCCCTGCATCTGCCTTCCAAGACTTGGGTGGTTTGGTCAGAGCCTTTGCCAGTGAAGACGGAGGCAAAGAAGTCATTCAGAACTTCAGCCTTCTCCAAATCCAGGGTAGCCAGTTCTCCGAATAGCTTCTGGAGAGGGCCCACATTTTTCCTAGTCTGTCTTTTACCTATAGAATCCCTTCCTGTTATCCGTAACATCCCTAGCCAAGTTTAATTCTAACTGGGCTTTAGCTTTCCTAACATGGTCCCTAGCTTCCCGCACAACATCCCTGAATTTTTCCCAGGCCGCCTCTCCTTGCTTCTACCTTTTAAAGCCTTTTTCCTTAGAATTTTCCTCAGCAGCTCCTTATCCATCCAAGGAGGTCTCCTGGCGCTCCTGCTGCACTTTCTTCTGGTTGGGATGCAACACTCCTGAGCTTGTAGCAGGTGATACTTGAATATCAACCAACAGTCTTGGGCCCCTCTGCCCTCTAGGGCTGTATCCCATGGAACCTTACTAAGCAGGTTCCTGAAGAGGCCAAAGTCTGCTCTTTTGAAGTCCAGGGCAGTGAGCTTGCTGTACGCTCTTCTCACTGTCCTGAGGATCTCGATTTCAACCATCTCGTGATCGCTGCATCCAAGGCTGCCCTGCAGCGTCACATTTCCAACGAGCCCTTCCCTCTTGGTGAGCATGAGGTCAAGCATGGCACCTCTACTTGTTGGCTCCTCTATTACTTGCAGGAGGAAGTTGTCTTCCACACAATCGAGGAACCTCCTGGATTGCTTGTGCCGGGCCGTACCGTCGTTCCAACAGATGTCAGGGTGGTTGAAGTCACCCATGACAGCAAGGGCCTGTGAGCGTGAGGCTTTTCCTATCTATCCGTAGAGTGCTTCATCCACAGATTCCTCTTGGTCACGCAGTCTGTAACAGATCCCCACAGTAATGTTTCCCATCACTGTTCTCCTTTTAACCCTGACCCACAAACTCTCTGTGGACTGCTCACCTGTCCCCAGACAGAGTTCCATACTCTCCAGCCTATCCCTAACATAAATAGCAACTCCCCCTCCCTGCCTGCCAGGCGTGTTCTTTCTAAAGAGCCTGTAACCTTCCATTCCAACACTCCAGTCATAGGAGCCATCCCACCATGTTTCTGTGATGCCTATTATATTATACCCCCGTAGATGTGTACACATCTCTAATTCCTCTTGCTTGTTCCCCGTACTACAGGCGCTTGTATAGAGGCATCTGAGACAAGCGCTAAATAAAGCCAGCGCATTGGCTGGAGCAGCGGGAATATCTTTGCATATCATGTAATATCATGTATCAAATCAAGTGCCTAAAGCATGCAAGTATGAATTTTCCAGTGTTTCAAGGGACGAAAAGGAAGTAGTAAGGGAATATGGTAAGACTGACAGCCTGAGCTTTTGAAACACTGGACTGGATGAAGTAGTAGGGCTGGCAGAGGTGGGACTGAACTATGGAGTTTAAATGAGTAGTGGTGGCAAGGTCTAAGGAGGCCCTGACACAGAACATGAGGAACTTAGAGGTACTTACTCGCACCTATTAGAAGCCACTGGATTTCATCATACTACTTGATTTCTGAGAGTCAAAACAATTTTTGACCAACTTTACTCTCTGTGCCTAAGCTCATTTAGGCCTAATCAACAATTTCATCCATAGCTGCTCAGCTGTTTTACTTTCTAATGTTCGAATGTAGGCTCAGTTAGGTTGGTAATTCCACATCTTACTTCTTTTGCTGTTGTTATTTAAGCTCATAGGATTCATTCAGTTCTCCTTTAAGGAGAAAAATTCTAAAACCATGCGAAATATCAGACTGACAGGTCAGCCCCTTCATTGAGTGGATAATGTTCATGCACAACAAAGATTTGACCAATAGATGAATTACATTTAATTTTCTCCTCCATGCGTAATACCATCACAAGCTACTGTATACCATTAGAGGAATATTGGTGAGATTTTTCCATAACGCAACAGAAGCAGGGGAGGAAATCTATGGAGGAATGAATGCACAGTTGTGCTGGTTTTGGCTGTGTCGTGGTTTAAACCCAGTCAGGTAACTTGTTCACTCACTCCCAGTGAGTGGTGCCGAGCTGACAACAATCGAGGTCCGTGTCCCCCCCCCACCGGGGTTCTCCCCCACTCCCGGAGGAACGGGGAGGATCGAAAAAAGTGCAACTCCCACGGCTTGAGACAAGAACAGTCCAGCAACCAATGTACACAAATCACCACCACTACTATCAACTACAACAATGATAAGGGAAAATAACAAGGGAAGAGAATACAATACCACCGGCCAAGAAAACGAGTTCCACCCGGAAGCCCGTGTCCTTCCGGGTAACACCCAGTCACCACCCACCCCGGCCATGACGTGCTGTGGTATGGAATACCTCCCTGGCTAGCCTGGGTCAGGCGCCCCGTCTCTGCTTCCTCCCGGCTTCCCCTCCTCCCTGGCAGAGCATGAGCCTCACAGAGTCCTTGGTCAGGGTAAACATCACTTAGCAACAACTGAAAACATCGACTTCACCAACACTGTTCTCAGGCTGGAAGTCAAAACACAGCACTGCACCAGCTACCACAAAGGAAAAAAAAAACATGACTGCTACTGCTGAACCCAGGACAGGCTGTCATAAAATTAATTTTCTTCTTAGCTAGTATGGGACTGTGTTTTGGATTTATGCTGGAAACAGTGCTACTAATTCAGGGATGTTTTAGATATTGCTGAGCAGTGCTTACACAGAACCAAGGCCTTTTCTACTCCTCACACCACTCCACCAGTGAGTATGCTGTGGGTGCACAAGAAGTTGGCAGGGAATCCCACCTGACCCAAGGGATATCCCATACCATATGACATCTTGCTCAACATGCATATAAAGTTGGGGGAAGAAGAAGAAAGGGAGAAGGAGGATGTTCAGAGTTATGGCATTTGTCTTGCCAAGTAACAATTACACATGATAGAGCCCTGATTTCCTGGGCGTGGCCGAATACCTGACTGATGATGGGAAGCAGTGAATGAATCCATTATTTTGTTTTGCTTGCATGCACAGCTTTTACTTTACCTATCAAACTGTCTTTATCTCAACACATGAGTTTTCTCTCACTCTTCTGATTCTCTCCCCCATCCCACTGTAGGGGAATGAGTGAGCAAGCAGGTGTGTGGGGCTTAGTTGCCAGCTGGGATTACACCATAACAACAAATGGGGCCTTGAGTAACCTGGTCTAGTGGAAGGTGTCAGTGGCCATGGCAGGGAGTTGGAGCTAGATAAACTTCAAGGTCCCTTCCAACTCTAACCATTCTATGATTTTACAAATCATCAAACCTGCAGGAAGGTTAACTAATGGTGTAAATGAAGTTTGTGCCCTGTGCTGCAACAGCAATTCTGTGAATAGGGAGAAACAGTAAATGATGAAAGCTTTCTATCCTTGTTTCCATGCAAGAAAATTTCACATTTGCAGACTTTCAACCATTATCCAGTAGTACAGTATCTCAGAAATAAGGTTCACAGAAATCATCCATATCCATGTTATAGAATTATGTATTTTATTTTTTTTTTTTACTTCATATACAGAAAAAAAAATAAAAATGAGAATCCTATTAACATTTCTGTTTAGCTGGTCAAAAACAGTATAGCTGAATAATAATAATATAACCTACTGTAACAATCTCTGATATATTCCCCCGCCAAGATTCAGAGCAAGTTCTATAGAAGGGCTTGAATACTACAGTGAGATATATAACGCAAATATGCATCCCTTTTCTGTCATAATGCACACTCTACTAATGATTCTCACATTCATATGTGAGACTTACAATACCAGTGTAGATGCCTACTCCATAAAAAGATGTAACAGTAGATGTCAAGGTAAGTCTATTCCACATTTATGCTAGAGATGGTCTGCTTTATCTAGTACCTGATTTTAGGATGTAATCAGACAAGAACTCATAATAAAATTTAAGCATTTTCAAAACTTATTGCCACTATCTTCACATAATTTATGCACTTATAGTGTTAATATAAAATGAAATAAGTTTTATTTTAAAAGCACTGGTTTACAGAATAATTGTTATATTTTTATTTGAGGATTAAATACATTTTATTCTTCACTACACTAGTTAGCACAAGAACACAAAAAAAGCAGAGGTCTGCAGAGATGTTAATCAGAATGTAAGGATTAATATAACACTAGTCCTGCATTCTGCTTACATTTCAATGGATGTCTCTTCCTTTTGAACAACAAGATTGATTTTGAAATATTTCAGAAAGCTGTAAATTTCTATTAATTTGTCCATGTAACAGCTTGGAGAAAGAATGTGTTAGAAAGTAGAGTTTACAGCATGGACTTCAGAGGTTGCATTCTGAATCCTTTTCTGCTCCTGCTTTCCACACTTGTAAGCATAAATAGGCACCTGCTATTTTTTGTTTTCACAATTCTCTAAAAATTGCCATAAGAAAGTATTTTTTGGACATTGCACTCAACTCTCTTTAACTCTTAATTTAACAAGTCACAGAGTCAAGAGCAGGGTTAGCTACAGTATCTAGCATCATTTTGGCTCTCCATCTGTCTTAAGATGAATTATGAGTTGATAGTACTCTTTCCACTTTGCATTACCAGTCAACTCAGATATCAATACAGTCTCTTTAAGCATGCTTGAAGTACAAACGTTAAAACTTCCTGGCTTCTGCAGAAGGCAAAGCCAATTTGTCCCTTATTTTTCTCCATGGCTAAGAGCCATAAAAGTTTTTCATTCTATTTTACAATAAAAGCACAAGATCCTGTCAGTGTCACTTGACAGTAGTCTATTTCTCCGTGCACATGTGTGATTTTAGGTATGTTAAATAATTTCCTTTCCCATCATCATGCTTCATCTACAACATTGCCAGATGTCATTATGATAAAAAAAAAACCAAAACAAAAACTTCAAAAAGAACCAGTTCTCCCAGGTAAGGTAGGAAGGTGGAGAGAAAACAAAAATGCAAGCAATTCATACAGCACTTAAAATACTTGCAATATTTTATGTTTGTCCTGTATCACAGCTGTTCCTATATAGGGTAGTGTATAATTTTTCTGGAGGAGGATTTTCAAGGCTGACTGTGTTAACTTTGAAGTATCATTCCCTTAGGTTATAAATTTCTACACATCCAAAGCATGAAGCTGTTTGAAAGAAAAAGAAAAATCCCAGAACTGTAAGCTGTGTAGTAGTCAGGTAGACTGCCATTTGATACTAGCCTTGAGCACACTGTACAGACAGAAATACATCCTAGAACTAAACAGCTCCATTACAGTCTTGAACGTTAAGTCATACATTTTGCATTAATGATCTCCAGGTATTAATACCAACATCACTTAATGCTACCCTTATGATGAACAGTCTTGAATGGGAATCAAATGAACATACAATTGGAAGAGTTCTCCAAAAATCAGAAATGAGAGAGGTGTTTGAAAAAAAAAAATCTATATTAGTAATCATTCAAGATATGAGGACACTCAAGATATGAGGACACTGAAGCAAGAACAGTCCTTACCTGGTACTTTTTCACCTTCCCTGGAAAGTTTTACTCTCAGGAATCTTTCTGCTTTTTGTGAGCTAGATACAGTTTCTCTCAAGACACTCAGAAATGTTTAACTTTATTAATAGCTTTACTGATAAGCTACCATGGAACTAACCTCTGGAAGACACAACTAATCTAATTTGTCATTTGGCTGAGGTTTAGGGGAGTGAGAGGGGTATGTGGTATTAAGGAACACTGATGTACAAACGCTCTACATCTTTCAGAGACTAAAGGAAACCTGCTCTCTCCTAGGCCAAACAATTTATGGCAAATCTACTTATAAACTGTTTTTTCCTCATTTATCCCCACTACATAGTTTTATCCTTTCCACCTATTTTTTCTGATAAAAAGAAAAAGGCAAAAATCTTTATAACCCCAAGCTCAAGTTCTGAGTATTTAATCTCTTTTTCATATCTCTGAAGGATTTATCAACTCCACATTTAATTGTTTGTTGAGTCTTTTTCATGTTTGTTTTCCTCTATGTGTCAACTAGTAACATCTGTTAACAAAAGTTTTAGTCCACAGTATATTGCAGTGCCCCAAAATGCTGCCTTTAAGTAAAGAAGTGAAGCTAGCACTAAATAACTAAAGCCAGGTTTCACATGCAGACTTAAATGACTGAAAATCGGTATTTGGCAGGGGACTGTAAGAAGGACTGTCCTTCAGAGGTAGTTGATTTTGTCTTTAATCAGACCTCTGCATGTATAGTCTTATTCCAAATGTTTTCTTTACACCTCCATAATACTCTATTCAATATCTACCCAGAGTTGTACCCATCATTCAGAAGATCCTCCTTCTATTTTCAAATGATCATAAAGTGTTATTATTAAGCAAATGTGGAGAACCAAAAAGGTCTTCCCTCAGGGAGTCTTGACTTCTTTTTTATCAGGGAAAATTGCTTCTTTTTTCTTTTTCTTCTATTTCTGTAAAGTGAAGAGAATTTTAATAAAATGACGCAGTTCTGTTGGAGGTTAAAGAGCTATTTTTTGACGTATACAGTGCCTGGGCACCTTGCAACTGAATGCTTGGAACTTAAAGACATGTAAAATGACATTTTTAGGATGTAAAAACAAGTGAGACAATTAGCAGATAATAAAGGATTTCTGCAGTCTTGATCTCAGCAGGCCCAGTCAGTAATGACCACTAATATATCCCTTTCACTCTCAGTGCTTGTAGAAAAGTCTTCATCATTTCTTTTTTTGCAAAACAATTACCTATTTTTACCCCCACTGCTTGAAATGTAGGTCAAGACACCATCCCTAGGAATCTGATTTACAAAGTACTTAAAGAATCATCTGAGATCAAATACTGTTAGGAATGTAATCAAGGTAGCAGCAATTCAGCTTTCTTCTTTAGTTGAGAAAGCAATTTCAGTGTCAGAAAAATAAGTTTCCCTTATAGTTTCTTTTAAAATGCAGCTTACATGCTGGGGGGGGGGGGGGGGGGGGGGAGGTGGGGGGGGTGGGAAGAATGAATAATTAAAAAAGAGGAAAAAAGAATGACTTCTTTAAAGAATGGCTCCAGGAAAAAAAAAAGAAAAAGAAAAAGAATAACTTAAAATAAAAAACGGCCAGAAGTTTTAAAATCAAACTAGTTTCAGCAGCTGTTACATCTTTAATCTTTTTGTATGAAATAAAGGATGCTCAAGAAAAAGATAATAAATTCACCTGAAATGCTCTTCGGCTTTCATAACAGAAGCATCATCAAATAAATGCATTGCTTTACAATCATAAAGTATTAATATAAGCATTTGCCAACAATTTATTATAATTTTTAGTTTGAAACAACTGAAGACCATTCCAAAATCATCCACAATTCATATCATCAGGTAATATTTTAGTTTTATTCAAGTACATCACACATCAGACACAAAGTCAGCTATCATAGCATTATGCAAAACACAAATAACTACAGTAAAAAAAAAAAGTAAAGGCTTATGAACTGTTACATTTAGGAAATGGGAAATTGATGTTCTTCTACAGCAAGCAGACAAATAAGAACTAAAGAACATATAAAACTGATGAAAGACACAGATACAGGACTATAATCAAACGTATTTTGCATGAAAATGTGACCTTGCTTCCTTAATTCTTAACAGAACTTCCATGTGTAGGTTGCCAGAGCAAAAAAACACTTTCACTTCTGATTTCCAGGTGATTGAGCTAAGAATGAGGGCATTCAGAGAGCAACTGTTTTAAAGCCACCTGGTAGCTCCCTGCCTCACCGACCTTTGCAGAACCAAATTTCTGTTAGAAGTGTTACAATGAACACAGTATCACAGTGCAGTCTTAAGGTTAACATGCTAATAATTGTTAGAAAAGGACAGTTAATTCTTGTCTAGGAAGCCCTGGGCTAGTCTTTCACTCCTCTAATTCCTTCAGTGTCAAAATGAAATTAAATGTGGAAAACTTCCAGAGTCTGATTTCCTGAGAATATTGGCTTCATCACAAGAAGGATCAGCACCTGGATGTTCTTTGGAGAATATTTTATTTGTTTATGACTATAGTTATGGAGTAAAAAATTGAAAGGCCAAAATGGTTATAACTAAGGAATTTATTTTCAATTAGCTCCTCATAACAGACTGGGTGACCTTTCCTAACAAAAATACCATTAAGTTTATCTCATTGTAGGCCACTGATTTAATAATTTAGTAATGGCTACTTGGTCACACACTGTGTCTTAGCTGAAAAAAAAAAAATACTGCAGACAGTGAAGCTAAACCAAGTAGCTATACCCAACCTCTTTCGTATGACAGAAATACCCTAACAGCAATGTATTTGCTCTCAGATGTCTCCAATGTATACCTGTATAACCACTGATAATGTTTTCAGTGATTAAGACACATGTATCTGTGGAAAATCTACCAGCATCCACCAAAAAAAAGCCCTGCTTTTCAAGTATAGTAAAGCCTTTAAGAAAACATTTGGGAATAAATTAGAGTTTTCAGATGGTGAATATCAGTTATAAAGTTAACTAATTTTCAGATCAACCACAGCTGAACCACAGCACACAATCTCATAATTAATGTTTTAGTCACAACTGGAATATGGTATTATTAAGATGGGTATCAGTCTTCAGTTGCTTGAAGCATTGTCAGTCCTGCACATCCTGCTGAAGTTCAAAAAATGTATGTTCCAAAATTTCTCTCTGCATCAGATATATTTTAGCAGGTTATCTGTCTCTCTCCCACTGCTGAAGGCAAAATAACACATAGGAAGCTTCAATACGAAGGAAAGCATTAAACCTCTGTGAAAAGGTTGGGGAGGTAACAAGGATGAACAGACAGGAGGAATACTCATGAATATTAAGGTAGTGGGGGTGAGGGAAAATGGGTTTCCATTCTGAGTTAAGTCAACTGTACATTAGTGGGACAAGAAAATAGGTAAAAGGAGGAAGATATAACTTATCTTGTGAAGAAATGGAGTACAGATTAAGTGAGAATATTGTGAGATACCTGAACTCTGGGAAGTAAGAAGGATTTGACCATGTTGGAAGCAGAAGTACAGGTCAGACAAAAGGAAGAATGTGACAAAGAAAGTGCATGCAGCAGTCCAGTGCCTCCAGAGTCATGGCTTCCTCCTCAGTCTCAGCACTTTGCCTGTGCTAACAAACAGCAGTGAAACCTACCAGCTCTCCCACTCTGAGGGAGCTTTGATACCACCCTATATTCTATAAAAATATCTGCCACTGTATATTGTGAAGCAGCAAGTAAGAAAGGAAAATTCACTGCTTTCTTAATTACATTGTCATGCCTACAAATCTTTGCAAAGCTCAAACCAAAGACTTTTCTTTTTCTAACATTGTATAATTGTAATACAATCATAATACTATGGTTTAAGCTGACAAGATTAATAAAAATGTCAAGGAGGTTATTGCTATACCAGTACCCTCACACTGGCTGCTTCGTTTTTCTTTTTGTGTGTTTTATTCTTTTTTCAGCATAATATTCTCAGAAGCTGCATTGTGTTTGTTACCATGGAAAATAAAACTGTTTTCAGCACTTTATTTACCTACCCACCCTTTTATTAGTTTCAGTCTAACTAAAATCACTCGCAAACTCACATATCTTAAGTATTGTAGAATCTACTTTGTGAATGTGGCTATTCTAGCTCATATTGTTGATGTTCTCTTTTCCATCCAAGGTAGGTGAAGATGAAAATTTGTTGACTGAGTCCAAATCATCGGATCTGACTTACTGAAGATAAAGCTAGCATAACCAGATGCATAAGTGAGAAGGTATGTATGGATCTTTTTCAAATATGACAGTAACAACTGAGGACCAAAACTTAAAATCTGGGTGAGAAAAACAGGCATTTATATGGTGTTTTACAACTGTAGAGCCTGAAGATGCCCATGACCTCTCTAAATAGAGGGCACTCTTATGTACATACGTTTAACAGCCTGTTTGCCATATGTAGCCTTCTTTTTCTTCATTCTGTGTCTCAGAAATGCTGGAATAGTATTTGCAGTTTGTTTCCGGTTTTAATAACCCAAGAGGGATTATTTTGTGTTTCAGCATAATCTTGGTTAAAGTCTGTAATGATTCCAAAATCATAATGAAAAGTATCCCACTAGAGACTCAGTAACATATTATATTGCAATATTTCAAAGGTAAACTTTGAAAATGTTATACCAGATAAAACTGTATTTCTAAAGTGCAGCTGACAAGATCAGCATAATGTCTTTCCACCTTGTTTTCATTAACTGCTCAAGTTTAACCTTAAAAGTGTTCCAGCATTTACTTTTCTTCTCTTACCAGAAAGAATTTTATTCATCCATCCGCTCAAATAGCTAGCGACTATCTTCAGTTTCCAGGCTAAAATTATTCGTGATCACACAGAACAGTGGGAGTTGTAGAGCTGTCTGAGAAACTGAATTAACACCTGGGCTATTTTCTTATCCTGAACTCTGAGATGCTCCTACAGCACCAACCTCCAACATTACTAAAATTTGTGCTAACTAGCATGTGCCTACGAAAAGCCATATACACAAATGACAGAAGTATATCTTCAGGTTCCCCATCCTAAACCTTTCCTGAACCTGTTCCAATTCTCTTTTTTTATTTTTCAGTATTCCAGATAAGGTCTCCTGACAATGCCTTACATAATGTCATTAATATTTTGCTATTTCTCCTGGAAACATCATTCCCTATATAACCTAAGGTGACAACTACATTTTACAAAGACATCACATGGACAATACAGACTCAGTAAGTAATTGAATAAATGCACACACATTTTTATGCCTTTAGTTATTTCCAGTCTCTTTGTCTTCATATGTAAAAATTCTCTGTCTTCATAGGAATGACCTTGGATTTCATGCCATTCAGCTTCATTTAATTTCTAATACCCAGTTCCTGAAAATTATCCAAGTCATCATGTCAAAAACCCAGTCCCATTCTCTATACATGAGCTTTCTAACTCTACTGAATCAAAAAGTTCGATTAACCTATTGTTAATTTTTTTTTTTCTCTCTCTAATATGGTCAGCCTGCAGTTCTTAAGGAATTCTGCTTATAAGTCACGTCCAAATCTGCCACATGCTCTTTTTAGCAGTTTTCACATCTTCTCACCTGCACTCACTAAAACAAAGTTCCTAACAGCCTTCACGTCATCAGACTTGAACTACCATTTTTGCTTTGTGATGCTGTATGATTTGAATTATTGAAATCTTTGTGATTCAGTTCCACCACATTTCTTTCCTCCAGACAATCAGTTATATAACAGATCCCAGATTAGTCTCATACAATCTACATTTGAGTGTATTTAATCAGTTTGCTCCTATTTCTCTTCTTCCTTGCTCTTCCATTATACTAAATTGCTCTAATTCCTTTCACTGCACTGCTCCTACTTAAATATAGTTACCATATTTGTTATTTTGCATTCATTCACCAACACCTGTGACAGGATCTAAAAGTAGCTACAGTTAGAACTATGATTTCACATATTAGTAAATAATGCATTTGCTGAAAACATAATTCATGAGCTAATAGCAAAAATTTAAATGTCTGGCAAAGGCATTCTTAAAGTGATTTGCTGGCACAGACTGGCATTTCTGTTCTTGAAACTAAAGCTTGGAGATTTGGCTAAGAATCAATGGAAGAAATTTAAATTGTTAAGAAATTTTTTTTTAAGAAATTTTGGCAGGTATTTTTCCAAGCTGATGAAAGTAAATTATTCCAAATAAACACTGGGCCTTGTTGCAATTAGCATATGATGAAGACATATACAGGCTTCATGGTTAACATATACATTAATGTCACATGCAGGAACAGTGAAGAGCTCCATACATATTTACCTTGAAGATCAAAATTCGTTTAATGCATTTCATGGCACAGTATGCTGTTCTCAATATCTTACACAAAAAAATAACAAATAACACAAATTTCTAAATCTGCATCACCGAGAACTACATACATCCAGATTTTGTAAGCAGGTGACTTCATTTCTTATTCAGATTCATATTTAGATCATGCATACTTTCATCAGTGCTAATAAGGCCTAAGGCCACACAATACTAAAAATTTCAAGACTGATCTCTTCATGTGACACATCAACAAGGCAGGTTAAAGGCCAAAAAGCATAGCAAACTTAATAATGATATAATGGTGTAACTCTGTCAGAATGTGTCTCATACCCACTTATATGAAGAAGGTCTTAGTTGCACTTTTCGTTAGCTGTTTGTAATTAAGCAGTGGAGTGCTTAAGAGCATAAACGAAATAAGCAGTTTGTTCCATGCTCAATATTCAAAATGTCTGTGATTTAACAAGAAAAACTTCATATAAAAGAAGGACTTGAAACTATTCCTTTCCTCTCAAGACCTCTGGTAAGTAAAAGCTCTTTCCGACAGGTCAGTCCAGACAACAGTATTTATGATTGTTCTGCAAACTGCGTTTATGTATATGACTTCAAATATACACTTGTTGAGTCACACGAACCAGACTACAGCTTGAAGTAAAGGAATGTCAAAGTGTTACTGAGCTTAAAATTTTGACTTTCAATTGTGAATATCAATTTGTATGCCTCTCCTTTTTTGATCTTGTGCCCTTTTCCCTGCTTTAAATGTGGTCACTGAATTTTTCACTGAAAGCAAAGATATCTCTCCTTGAACCATTGAGAAGGAATATGTCAGTGAAAGCAAGGAGAAGTACATCCTTCTGGATGGAAAAGGCCAAATGACATGAGTCAATTTTCTTCTTTAACACACACACACACACACACACGCACACAAACACACACACTCACACACACAAAGTCTTTAGAAAGAGTTCACATAGCTCCAGGGCCTGTTTCAAGCTTTTCTAACTTTATTACCAAGGTCAGCATTGCATTTTTCATTCCACAAATCCTGTTCCCAGCCAGAATGAACACTGACGGATTTTGTATCCTGCAGTATCCTCATGATTTATTCACCACAGTCTTCCTCTCTCACTTACCTAGGCTTAACTGGCAACATGACTAAGCACTGTGTTTATGAATTTTCATAAATATGCAGACCTTTTTATCTCTAGGGTTTGTGGTGAGTGTCCATGAGGCACTGGGGCTCTTGACAATGGATTGTGAGTTCTGATGATTTAGTCAAATTTGAAGTAACCACCCCATCTGTTATTTCTGTTATTTATATATAAATGCTTTTATTTGTCACTGTGACTATGAACAAGAAGATACTGACTGAAAAAGAGAGCATGAGGACACATCATTCTGGCTTTGATGATCAGTTTGGCTTCTGTGCTGACCCACATGTACTGTTAAATTTGAGATGGCTTTAGCACAGATCAAATGATTAGTATATTCTGAATGACAAAGGTTTGTAGAAATCATATCTGTCTAAATTATGGCACGACCAAAGGCAAAAGTAACATAAGTTGTGTCCAATTTTCACAAGGGTTAGAGTCTGAAACTTGCAGATTTTGAATTTACCTCAAAGTGGCTAAAACTAGCTTATCGTACTGTACTGAGATCCAACAGCAGTTTTTCTTTTGGGGTTAGTGGAAATAGGAGTGAAAGAGATAATGTTAGACTTAAATACAGAATACCCTTAAAAAGGTTTTGAAGATAGATTGAGTAAATTTATCCAACCATAAAATTTTGGTTTGTTATTTTGGCTAGAAAATTCATTTCCCATTGACAAGGTCAGATTGAAATACGAAACAGATGTTGGACCTTTTTGTGAGTGTTGTGGTTTAAACAAAGTCAGCCACAAGTCAAGCAGTTGCTCTCCCCCCCCTTTTTTTTTTTTTTTGGCCTCCCCCTGCTCCTGGAGGGATGGGAAGGAGAATAAAAAGAATGCAACTCTCATGGGCTGAGATAAGAACAGTCCAGTAACTAAGGTATAACACAAATCACTGCTGCTACCACCAATAATAACAATGATAAAGGAAATAACAAGGGAAGAGAATACAACATCTCACCACCAGCCAACCAATAACTCGCCCCCCCCAGCCCGACCAAGCACTGACCGATACCTCCTCCAACCCTGCAGTCTCCCAGCCCTTCTGGGTAACTCTCCGTTACCTCCTGGGCATGATGTGCTGTGGTATGGAATGCCTCTTTGGTCAGTTTAGGTCAGGTGTCCTGTCTCTGCTTCTTCCTGGCTTCCTCTCCTCCCTGGCAGAGCATGAGGCTCACAAAGTCCTTGGCCAAACCAAAACATCATCGTTATCAGCTCTGTTCCCTGGACGAAAGTCAAAACACAGCACTGCACCAGCTACCAAGAAGGAGAAAAATGACTGCTACTGCTGAACCCAGGACAGTGAGATAATACAAACACAAACAAGGTCCCAGCTCTGATGTTGAAAAGAAATACCGAAGTGGTGTAAATAGTGATCTGAAAACTCCAAGCCCTGAGTCAAAGCTTCTGCCATCAAAGCAAAGTCAGATATAATTCAATTGGTCAAAGTGTTGAGTTGACTTTCCAGAAATCAGCATTTGACAAGTACTACATAATGCAAATAAATCTATGAGAAAATAATAATAATTAAAAAAATCATTAATTTGAAGGGCATAGATCTACTGATAGATTTTATTAACAAAAATCCACTCTTTTGCAATTATCTTCTTAAACATTAAAAAAATTAAAAAAAATAAAAATTGCTAACATAATATTCAACTCTTTTCTATGACAAAGAAGAGGAACTGGCAAAAGAGAGCAGAGGGACAAATCTGAAACGCTGAATTCTACTCCAAAACCTCTTATCCTTTACCTAATAAATTTCTGCAACACTGGCTGATATCAAATTACTTTCCATTCATTAAAATAATTTATTCTCTTCACTTTAGTGACCATCAAAAAAACACATCACACATGGATTTTTCACTGGATATTCTTCAGGAGAAAGCAGTGACATTACAAAAAAGATGAGCTGGATAATTTCCAGATGTCTTTTTCTTTCTTTATGTTATATTATAGATTCTTTTTTTTTTTTTATTTCATGCTCTGGATAACCTTCAATTTCTCTTCCCCAGAAGTTTAAACTGTGATTTCTTTCATGTAATAACACTACCACTAACGGTGAGCACACATTTCATTCCCTGAAGAATTTTATGCCTCACTCCAGATTTGTACTTCCCAGTCAGCAGTACCGCTTGCTTATGACCAGAAATGCATTAACTCATTTTCTATTAAATGAAGGTCTTGTATAGTCAGGTTAGGGAGATGAAAGATCAGGTAGAAGAAATGAAGAAAAACACCCGGATAGCAGGCAGCTACTAATTATTAAGACCAGAACCATACATAATAATAAATTTCATACATTCCTTTTCTGAGTAACATGGATGCAAGGAAGTTTCTGGAAACCTCATTGCCAGCAGGATACAGGCCAAGCACCTTTTTATGAATCGGCCTGCACATCAGTTTAGAGTGAGTTTGACACTGCACTGTTTGAATAGGCTTTTATGTCACAGATAAATATTCCACGTTTGTAGTACGAGGTAGCCTATAAAGAGAGAGTTATTTCCTTCTTCAGTGAAAAATGGCCAACTAGACCCCATCATTCACCATTTAAATGGCCATCAGCCAGTGACTAACAGCTAGTCCATTTGATCACAGAGCTGTAGCTTACTGATATGAAGTCATATTTCATGGCAGCTGTTGACTGAGAAATAGAAAATGCAGGGCTCACAAGAGGGCTTTTGACAGTTGCTTCCAGGAAATGCTTTCATTTGTCACTGTGACAATGAACAAGAAGATACTGACTGAAAAAGAGAGCATGAGGACACAGCTGTCCTCACCTTTCACTGAGACTTGATCGACAGACACACAAGCACACTTGAGGTTACTTGAATTTTCCTGATTGTCCTTGATAACCTTATTGATCATTTACATTTTAGGCATAACAAACAGCTAACCATATGTCACTGACACTGCAGTCATGCTTACCAAGAATGGATGCATTCCCAATTTCAGTAAAATCTGTATAAAGAATCAATATTTCTTTTAATCACAATTTTGATTAGGACTTTTAGCTTAATTATTTCCCACAGACAACAAAATTTTCCGTAATCTTTCTCTGATTTTTCCTACTGTTCCAAGACATTTCCTAAGCTTCTTTTTTTTTTTAATGAAATTCATTTTACATTTCTAAAGAAAACCTCTTTCCCATTCAAGGTTAACAATGTTTTTTTGTTTTTTTTTTCTACACCTGAAGTTGTTACTAATGCAATTTATTCTCCAGATAATGTTTAAATCAATGAAGTAGTCATGAAAGCACTAACCTTAGCCAGGTATAATAAACCTATGGAGTTAAACATGAGAAAGAAAGCATATTATCTCTTAAGTGTTGTTAGCATCATGCCAATAGCAGTATAATACTTACAAATTGCCTTACATGCTCATTCAATTATACTTTGCATTATGCAAAACACACAGCTACTGTAACCCTTAAATTTTCAGTAATATGTCATTGAAAACATTGGTCAAGGTAGCAATAGTCAAGTCCGGTTTCAAAACAACAAAAAAAAAACAAAACAAAACAATTCATAGGCCATTCTTGTTCTGTAAAATTGCAAATAAAAATATACTAATTTTCGTGAAGACAAAAGCCAATTTCAGATGTCATGCTGAGCAGCCCTACTTCTAGAATAGCTTTTACATCCATCAATCTACCACTAACAGCAAGCACTTGCCTATTTTTTTCTTTTCAAACTTTTTCTACCACACAGATATGATCCTGTTCTAAAACTGATGATCATACCTGATAAGCATTCATTGCTCATCACTGGTATTGAATGGTTATAAACAGCCTTCTTAATTTTCCTGAGAAACAGTAAAAAATGTCATATATTAGCCTGGTAACAGAGGCCTAGGAAAGAAAAAGTCATATGCAGAGCAATTGAGATGGTTATGATGACATGAAAGGGAAATGAATAGACTAATGAGCAGGTCTGAAACATGCAATTAGGTTGTTTTTTTTTTACAGTGTTTCAGGAAATTTCAGTTTTAAAAAAATAAATTAAAAGGAAGTTGTTGCTAACCACTATTATTGTAAATATACATGAACATCTGAGTATTAAATTTACCCAACTATGTCTAGGATTAATATTTGCCCTAATCTACAATGCAGCTCATAGACATGGAAGACAAAAAAATCAAACTGAAAAACAGCCTGGTTAAGAGATGGTCTGGAGGAGCTGAGGCTTCCTTCAGGTGGGATTTTCTTTGGCTGGGGAAAATAATCAGGGATTGTATGTGGTCTTCTACACTACAGCAGATGTTACTAACACCAAATAATTGAAGAAGTGGAGTTGTGAAGCCTGTCTAAGCAGCTAGCTGAGCATGGCCATAGCCAGAAGAGATAAACAGAGCTCAGACATTAGTAGCTAGCTGAGTGGCCAGCTACCTCTTGGTGCAAGTGATACCTTGGATAAAAGGTAGCACCAGCCAAGAGGATTTGGGATCCGACAATCTCAAGAAGTGAAGGGAAAATATACTCTCCCAAAAGAGTTGATCCATGGCAACACACCTGTAGTGTTGCATGTCACTGACCTAAACCACTTTTCAAATTGTCATCATTACTCTGCCAATGAAAAATGTGGTCATCTCTATCTCTTCATATATTTGCATTTTATTTTCCCATTTCTTCAGATGGTTTTACTCTGCCTCCTGTGCCTGCCTCTGCCATACTTTCATCAAAAACTGTTTTGTTCTGCACTCTTCATTTTCTTGGGTTGTTCACCGTATTAGAGTAGATTTCCATTCTAAATGGAAAGAATATGGGGAATAATGTCTCCATTTCAATAAACACTTCAGAGAAAGCCATTTTAGAATACCAAATTGCTCCCAGGAGCACAGACCACTTTTCCCGCAAATAAAATCTGGTTTAGTAAAGGGACTCGATTTATCTTTAATAACTATATTTATCAGCTGATATATAGAAAAGAAAAAAAATAGAAAAAGTTATGCATAAACTAAATATATCTGTATCTTGGTTTTCATTTATCTTACCTCCATAAAGAAACTGTGCTTGGTGCCAGTTTTACTATGTGACATGGCTTTTCTTCACATTCAGCAAAAGCTCTCTTGATACAGAGTCCCAGAAGAATATAATATGAATTCAGCTTTCCTCAGCCATGTTACTCATAAACTGCAGGTATTTCCTTTTAAATAGTGTCAAAATCCAATAACTCTAATAAAAGGTGTAAATTTCCAGCACAAACTTATGTGAAATTTAAAACACACACACAAACCCAGCCAACAATACTGTACTGCAAGTTATGATCTGTTACTGGACTCTCTGATTAGTCAACATCTTCCTGTGAATATGGTGATTTTCTCAGTTGTGCAATCAAAAGCACAGATCATTCTTTGAGATTTCTCATTCTCAGCTTAAATGACAGTAGATCTCAACAGAGAACTGTGCTCTGGTTTACTGAATTATCAAAGTGGGGAAGACCTTGAGACGTTCAAAGCCTTGAGAACAGTCAGAGAGTTTCGTGCTGCTAAAGCGACTGAAGACAACCACTTTAAAACTACTGAACAGCCAACGGCCTGACTCAGAAGCTGCATTCCTAGTGAGCAGCTTCAGTGACAAACCATTGCTTTGCTGGTCAAGAGCCTGCTTACTCCAGCAAAAAACTAACCCTGTGTTTCCCACTGCAGGGTCCAGGGACTCCCCGCGACCAAGAATGCAGGAGGCTCCTCATGGTGGGTCTTGGCTGAGCCTGGCAGGCAACATTATAATCCCACCGGGATGTTTTAAATTCTGACAATTGAGTAATGCTCTCCCAGTTTCCCTCTAGCTTCCTAGAAACTGGAAAATGTATAAGGTAGCAATCTACTTTTTGCAGTACCGAACCATAGAAAATACTTTAGATATCTCACTGATAAGCACATCAAAACAGATTCAGTATCTTCTGTCATGCAAAAAACACGTACTTGGATCACAGTTCCAGTTCATGATATGTCAGCACCAAACTGCATACTTGGAGACTGTGAATGTAGCTTCTCTTTGAGACCAAACAAGAGACACATTTCTTGTTGTTAACACATGATACTTCAAACTTCTTGAACATTATCCTCAGAAAATTAAGCAACAGTCATTACTCATCTACAGCTGCCTAACTTCAGTTTACACCTTTGCTTTATTTGTTATGTTAAAAATCTGCCTTATTACTGGTGTCATTATCAGTGCTGGTAAAAAGAAAAAAAAATTCAAACAAGTACTCAGTCCTTAGAAATTAACTACATAGATGTAAGCAATGGTCATAAAGCTGACAGCAAATCGAAATTGCTTCACTAGACTTAGCCTCATAACATAGTATTTAATCCAATTGCTGTATTCCTTGTGTTGGCCACATCTTCTGAGACACCCACGTCTGCATATGAATAAAAACATTTTGACAAAAGACATCTTGAAATAGCAGGACTGAGAAGCTAATGGAGTTGTAATGAATAGTGCAAAGCACAGACTATTCCTCCAACTGTTTATTGCTAGCTAGAGAATGTAAACATATTTAGTACTGTCCATCATTTTTTTTATGTTCACTGCCAGTCTATTAGGGAATGATAACATTTTTATTAGCTTTTACTCCTGCATTTGTATTTCATTTTAAAATACATATGCCTCATTTTTGGTGTTACAGGAGAAGTGAAAAGTGTCAGTATGTCATTTCTAAAAGGTATAGCTAAACATATACTCTGTTCTTTTGAGGAATGAAAGACTTTTGCTTAAGCCTCAGCTAAAGCTTCTTTTCTTCTGCACTGCAGTGTAGAAGCAATACAAGAGGATAATCTCCATCACAGTCAAAAGCATGACACTCTTAATACTGACAGAAGTACTTTTCTTTAGCTACAACACCACAACCCAATGACAGAGGCAGAATTTCTTAACTTCTGATTCAAAGACGGGGTACTTACAGCAGTCAGCCTGGGTGTTCTGGATGTGTGATCGTGCACCTGTGTTATGAGCAGAAATGTTAAATCAGGAGCTTAATGGTTTTAGAGGGATTTCATTCACTTTGGTTAGCTTGTTGAACTAGATATATGTAAGCTCTGAGGTTAATAAATTTTGAAATGGAGCTTCATACCACTCAATAGACAATACTGTGCCTGTTAAAGCTGCGCAAGAATTACTTCAATACATAGCACATTTTTCCATTTTAGTATGTTTTATTACTACTAAAAGAATATGCTCATTATTGTAGCTTGCTCTTTCCAATTGTAACTGATTATACCTCTATATCTGAAGTGATGGTGCAGTGTCTATATTTTGCCTCTAAACCTGCAGAGCCCAGATCATCAGAAATTCAGCCACCCCCTCTCTGGGGTAACACTACTGGTAAAACTCAAGGATATACATCCACATTTAACATACCCTCCTTGATACAGTAAACTTGCAGTATACTCTTGCTTCTCTCTTTCAGAATCTCTATCATTTAATTATGTCTGTCCTACAAGATAAACACGTATCAACTGCTTTTGCCCCAGTCATGCTGGTTTCTTCATATTCTACTGATGCTGAAAAATGAAAAGATGAAATTTTGTGAAGGACAAATAAATATAAACCAGCTCTGATGAAATCAAAACATCAGTACATGAGGAAGACCATTAGGTTACTGAAGAGTAAGTCAGCTTTTGAGAACTGTGCCTTGATTTAAAGTCTCTCAGTCTCACTCCCACCCTTTACTTGCTTTTTGTTGCAACAGAGTAACATAAGCAAGATTAAGCCATTCTATTTGCTGCTGCTACTCTAGTGAAGGTTTTCCTGTGATTAGTCTTTAAGACAGACTGCATGTTTTCACCAACCTTGTACTAAAAAAGGAATCGATATAGCTGTTTCCCATCTTTTTAATATAACCGCTCACGTAACCACACACATAAACGACTCCTAATCAACCAGTGTTTGATACTGAATCACAGCACTAATCACTAGCTTTTTAAAACCCCTCTCTCACTCCTGAGTTAATAATTAACGATGCTCATGATAGCTTAATTCATATGTTATAAAGATTTAGCAACGTAACTATCTCAAACCTTTCCTTTTTCCTTGTGCCAATTGAGGCCATCATTACACTCAACATCTGTATCAGTGTTCAGCAGCACAAACAGCAAGAGGCATATGTCAGCAGCATCTGATTTTCCTTACTGCACACCCCATTACTCAGTTTGCTGTACTTGCATCTAAGCCTTTAAATTTGCAAACTTGCCTTTCCCTCTGCGAATTCATTGCCTTTTGCTGTCACTTCAGCCTTGTTTGGTAATCCTCAGCACTAGATAATTGATTACTTTCTTCACTATATCTTTGTACAAAGAGTTATACTCAATCGAAACTGCCACGTGTAAATTACTGTCCAGCCTTCACACTTAGGTACTAGCAATATGTTAAAGTGCTATCTCCAATCTATACTATAAAGTTTATTGTTTTAATTAAAATGCTCTCTGTGCTCTCTAAAGGAGATGATCCTTGCTTTACCCTGGCTGCTCACTCATGAATCATAAAATGTTTCTAATTATCTCATATGAATTTTGGAATTAATTCACATAATTTTAATTGGTCTGTGTACGGTGACTTCATGTATGTACATGTTTGCAGATGGATGCACTTCATCAGTGAAGTGTATTTAGTAGACTATGCCATAATTTACTTTTCCAGAAAGAACCTCAACAGAATGTGCTATTTATATGTGCTGGCATTACAGAGTTCATAGTGATTTTTCACCATGCCTTTTGTCTGGTGCTAACATTTTACTTGCTTTTCCTGGAACTCACTGGCTGACTAAGTGAAATGAACAGAACCAAGGATTAATCAGGATTTAGAAGGAATATTAGTGGTAGTCAGGATTATTTAGTATGCAAATAAGAACCAGGTACCAAGTTCCTGGTGCAACCTTAGTACAGCAAAGAAACATCTTTCATCACTGAGGACCCATATCTGACTTTCCAAAATGACCAGTGTAAACTCTATCCAATTGTTTACATGAGTGGCTGGCTGCTCAGTCTAAAGCAAGATGAATTACATATTAAACAGGTTAAGAATCTATCTATAGTGGTGAGTCCATCAGGATTAACCACATATGCTTAACTGTCAACTGCTGCTGTTTACCAGAGAACTTGAGCAACGAAGGTCCAAAACAGACCAATCCAAATCCTTGTCTCATGACTTTGAATGTTAAGGTTGTAAACATCATCATAATGCAAAGACGTCTGCTGAAATATTTTTCTACAGAAGATATCAAATGGACACATTTAAGAGCCTTGGCTGTGGCATACATTTTAGTCTGGTAGCTATTCCTTACCTATTTTTAAGCATTGTGTCTTTTTACACTTGTTAATATCCCAATAGCACATTGTACCAGACCCACAAGCAAGCACCTGAACATCAAGCCTTGTAAAATCTATTCAGGAGTTTCCCCCACATGAACTCAGGCCCTCACCACTGCAAATGAAAGTAGCGTTTAGAGGACACAATATTAAATTATCAGAAATGGCTTACTTTCAATTGCTGAGATGAGTAGCTTGAGAGAGGACGCCTGCAACACCGGAGTGAAGCGGGGAGAGATCAGCGTCCAAGAGCCTCAACTCGGAGCGACAAAAGCCATTGAGGAGGGAGCCTCAAGTCCTCAACAGGACTTGCCCAGGAGCCGGCAGCTCAGCTCTCGCGAGCAGCTGACTCACCGGGGGCGGAGCCAGCAGGCTCGGCGGCAGCTGCGAGCGGTTAAAAACCTGCCCGGGGAGCGCGGGCGACCCGGAGGGCAGCGAACAGAGCGGGCTGAGGCAGTTTGTGAGGGCAGGCGAGTGGGGTGACCGCCTGATCAAGAGGACTCGACGGGAGCGCAGGAGGAGGAAGGACGGCTTGCTTGTGCAAAGTGGGATGACATGGTCACCACTGATCAAAACCTGTAGTGATGAATAACGTGACCCAGGAGCCTTCCTGCAGGAGGAGGAAGGACGAGCCTGGTGCTTGTGCAAAGAGCCAGTGACACTGCTTGTGTGCGGTGTCAGCAAGTAGATGACCTGCTAAAGCAGGTGGTTGAACTGAGGGTTGAGAGCTATCAGAGAGTGTGAAAGTGAAATTGATTGGTGGAGCCACAGGCTAAGGCAAGGGCAGAGGGAAGTGGTTGAACAAGTGATGGATCCCCTTCCCTCCTACCATCAGACAGAAGGAGTAAACTTAAGGGGCAAGGAAGTATGGAGGGAGGTCCCTCCTCAGAGAGGTAAGTGACAACCGTCACAATCCCTTCTCCTCCCAGTTGCCCTTGAGTAACAGGTATGAGGTCTTGGAACTACAGGGCCAGGTAAATGGAGATGGAGGGGTAGATCCATCTAATGAGTCACCTTGTCACTCACCCCCATGCCTTAGAACTTCCTCCATGAAGAAGAAAAGAAGAGTAATTGTTGTGGGTGACTCCCTTCTGAGGGGAACAGAAAGGCCCATTTGTCGACCTGATCCATCCCACAGGGAAGTCTGCTGCCTACCTGGGGCTCAGATTGGAGATGTTAAAAGGAAACTCTCTGATCTGGTGCAGCCCTCTGACTACTATCCACTGCTGGTTTTTCAGGTTGGCAGTGATGAAATTATTACAAGCAGGGTAAGGGCAATGAAGAGAGACTTCAGGGCCCTGGGAGGGCTGGTTAGAGGGTCTGGAGCACAAGTGGTGTTTGCCTCCATACCTGTTACAAGCAAAGGTGAAGAGATAAATAGGAAGAGACTGCAGATCAATATATGGCTATGGGACTGGTGCCAAAGGCAAAGGTTTGGGTTTTTCAATCATAGGCTGCTATATGAGACACCTGGTTTGCTGGTGGCAGGTGGGATACATCAGTCCCAGAGGGGGAGAAGGTTTCTGGGGCAGGAGTTAGCAGGGCTCATTGACAGGGCTTTAAACTAGGTAGGAAGGGGAGATAACTGGGCCTGTTGGAGACAAGCCCAAGAGAAACATGCTAGGGCTTGAAGAATGGCAGACTAGGGAGAACTCTCAATCTATTGTTTCATTTGAGGGAAAGCGTAGTTGTTTAAACCCTGTCCTGCAGGGGAAAAAGGGTACTTGGGCAAGAGTTAGCAGAGCTCACTCACAGAGCTCTAGGTTAGATTCGAAGTGCGAGGGGGTCGTAGCTGGGTTTGAACTAGTGGGGCAATGTTCTAGTATGAATGAAGACCAGAAGGCGTCCCGCCTTCCAAGGGTGCCACTAGCGTGCTCTGCTCGCTCCCTGAAATGCCTGTACACCAGTGCATGCAGCATGGGGAATAAACAGGAGGAGTTAGAAGTCTGTGTACGGTCTAAAGGTTATGACCTGGTGACAATTACAGAGACATTGTGGGACAGTTTCTTAAAGATGATATGTCCTTAAGCCTTTGTTTTCTCTGCTCCATTCCTGTGCTCTCTCTAAAGTCCCTCAATGCAGCAGGATTCATGCAGATGAAAGATAGCTATAAACATCACTGAAATCTTCTTTTACTTCACAGTCTGTGCAGCTTCTTCGGTTTGTGTAGTACCCCAAATTGCTTTAAAATCTCCCATCTCTTCCACAAAGAGTTTTCTTTCAGAATACAACTTCTGCTTGATTGTTTGATTAAACAGGGCTGTTATTGACATCCCAGTAATTTAAATCCTGTCATTTCTCACTATTTTCCCTTCCAGACCTTCAAATACCTCCGATTCTAAAGCTGTCAGGCTGCCTACATTTCCCCTTATACTCCTACAGTGAGTGTTTAGTTGGTTAGGTAAGTCAGGCTGATTAGCCTTTGGATTTGATTTTTATGTAGCCCAACTTATCACAAGATTTGTACTGAAGAACATTTAGTTTTCATCCAAACCTCATCCCAGGACCCTCTACCATTATCATTAAAGTGCCAATGCATATTAACAGGGTACCTGTTCTCTACCTTTCATCCTAGTTCTGAAAGAGCTCATACAACGGAGAAAATTTTATACCTTAGCCATTTATCTGCGCAAGAAATCAACTATATACTTTTTAAAATGCCAAGATTAATTTAATTCACAGTTTGTTCAATCATTTCTGTATCTATCATCATAACAGAGGAACCTTCTCACTAGTTCGATTAGTTGAAACATTTGCTTAACCTATCACCTAATATCACTCAGCACACCCAGATTAACTTGTAAAATGCTTGGCACTAGGTTAACAACTTAAATCAATTCTCAGAGTTAAAATTCTACATTTTCAACAGCATAATCTAGAGGCAAATTTGCTCATTATGCTATTTTGATGAAAAGCATCGTGCTAATAGAAAAGGTTTCTCAAAGTTGTCAAGAAAAACTCCAGTGTTTCCTCTAGGTTGGAAATAAGGTTTTTACATAATATCAGCATCAATAAAAAAATGATTTTCCTTTAATTAAGAACATCTTCAGAGTTTTGATTTCTTTATATCAAACACTAACCTACTAGAGACTACCACCAGCAAAATTCTTCTGTGGCCAGTAATGTATCAAACATTAGAAGAACAACATAACGTTATGATTTTAACATAAGACTTTTAAATAAATATCACTTTAACTTGACAGTAGGTTTCTGAAATAGTGCTGCAGTGAACATTAATTACTTACAAATATTATGCAAATATGTATCTTACACTCTTATAATTTAAGTTTCCATCAAATTTCTGCAGGATTTCTTCAAGTTTTTAAGATTTGAGGAAATGAAATTTGAAAAGACAGACAAATATGGATATCTTTGTGTGTTAGCAGCACTTGCAGACATGGATTGTTTTAAATAAGCAGTAGTACAACACACCTGGAAACCGTTGCCACTATGAATTTGTACAAGAGTCTAGGTATATTGCATAACTCAGAAGATCTGGGTTCACACACCATCTTAATCATGCTTTTACTTCAGAAACGTAGGTAATTCATTGTCAATGTTCCTTTATTTCATACTGTATTCCATGCTAATGCTTTATTATTTCATATAGGTTTTATAAGGATAAAAGCTGATTAATAAGACATTTCTATGGAAAGAAGCAGCTTTAAATACATAACATGCCTTTTCATACTTTACCACACTTGTAGAGAATCAAACATCTACTTCCTAAAATGCTGACTTTTCCTATTGCGAAACTGTTCATACATGCATGCAATATAACATTATCAGAAACTTACAGGAGAGAGGAACTGTAGCATCTAAAAAGGCTGACAGTGCTATTTCCAGGCTCTTGTCCTTGCACATTATGCCACAACCTCATTTTGATTATGATTTCATGTTATTTTGTCAGAGGGTCTGTCTGCCTGTCAGCAGAGGGTTGGGGTTTGGAAGTCTACAGTACAATGCTGAGGAAGCTGAGCAAATGATAGAGCTCTGCATTCTCCTGCTGCTGGATAGGTTGAGATGTACAGCACCATCATCTTGAATACTGCATTTTTCAAATGTGACTAAGCAAGAAGTATATACACATTTATACATCTATGCTCTTTTAACAGAATCTTGGGAAACTCAACCCACCAGCTAATGTTAAAATTTCATAGTCTGAGAATGAATCACAAAATAAGAAGTTATACACCGTAAAAGTCTAAACATAAAGTAACATAATCAGCACTCTTCAGGAAGTGATTTCTGTAGATATTGCCTACTATTGGGAATCCCAGAAAATAATTTTACAGAGATTCTAATGCTGGAAATTTAAAAGAGCTGCACAAATTTAGAATAACAAATGTGGTCTTCATGAAATGTTATTAAAATTAATACAGATGACTTTTCTAATGACACAAGTATGATAGACAGTGATCAACCTAGAGCTATAAATAGTACTGATTGTCCTTCAGTTGCACCATTTCAGATGAAGTCAATCAATACTAAGTGCTAGTCACAGAATTAACAACTTGCTCAGAAGTGTATCTTCTAGAAAAAGGTATAATATCTACAGAGATTAAATATTACAGCTCACCACAAACCAAATCCCAATGTAATGATTTTCTCAAAATCACCTTGATTTTAAGCTTACAACTATGCCTATTGCTGTCCATTTTACTTTATACATTCAGAGGCCACCTGAAAAATAACCCAAAAATTTACCTCAAAGATAAATGGATTGTTCTGCATGATTGCTCTTGGCCAGATTCGGTATTTCTTAGGACCGAGAAAACTTGGCAAAAAATCTAATCCTGTAGCTCATATTTTAAGGGACTTAAAAAAACTGTAACAGTAAGTATTAAGACTTCATCATCTATTAAAAAAAAAAAAAAAAAAAAAAAAGCAAACAAATAAAAACCAAAAAAAAACCTATTACTTTTTAGCTGACTTTTGAGTGAGTTTACATAGAGTTCAAATCTATACCTTCAGTAGAAACCTCCATCTCTCTTGTTTTTGTTAAAGAAAACATATTCAAGTAGAATAGCAGCTGACCTTATCTTCCTTCATGTTCCTGCTTCATCTATTATGTTGTCCTTAAATACTCATTCCACTGTTTTCCATCAATACAGAAATATCTAAAGAATAAGTGAATCTTTAATCTGATGGAAAACAACAAAACAACCCATCACCCAATGAACTGACCAACATTATTGTTGTTACAGTTTTATAGGAGGTAAAGCACAATTCAGGACAATCCTGTAACACTTTCATCAGTCCCTTCAGAAAAGAAGGGAAAGTAGTCTAATACCCATCAAAACTATCATCATACATCATAGCAATGTAATTAGTGATTCTGTGACATACTAGGTAACATGAGGCAATCTCCTTTTCATGTGGTAAAAGCTGAATAAGATCCCAAGTAACACAAACCAAAGACATTCTTGTTTTCTCTTGTTGCTACAAAAAGTGTCCTAACATTTCAGTTTCCACTACCACACTTTGGACGATAAGACACATTCCAAAAGCAGAAAATATATGTCTCCACAAGATTTCAAATGGCACCAAGAATTGTTAACTGAATACAACACAAAAAAATCTTACTCCTTCTCTGTAAGGAAACATACTGTGGTGATATTCTGAGAGCCTTTGTATGGGACATTGCTCCTGTAAAATCATAGCCCCTCTGGATATCAGTGCAACCATCACAATACATCTTATCAGCCAAATCACTGATCGTCATCTTCCAGATGGTTGGGAATGGGAAGCAGTGCTAAGGAGGGAAGTGTGCCTTAACAGCAAAATAATATTGTGGAAAAAATAAGTGGATAGGAAACAAACATAAATTTTCATTCATGTTCATTGTTGAAGTTTCAGAATGTTACAAACTCCCATATTATCTCTATTCCTTACTAAACAAGTCTATATTGCTGTTACAGAAAGGAAATGCTAATATTACATACTCTGAATGGGAAAAATATTGTACTAAACCCCATTGCATGCCCTCTAAGAAAGAATTTATGCTTTTTGCAAAAGACTGCAATACAGTTTTCACACTGTTAAGATTCAAAAAACTGACATATCTACAGGAAAAAATCCACCAGCTGTATTTCACAAATATCCCAAAAGATTTGAAGGAAGGGAAGCCATATACTAATAGTTTCAGTATATAATGAAAAGTGCAGCATTACAATGCTACCTCAATGGGTATCTTTTCCCCATATGCTTCACTCCCTGTCACATTTTAGGATATAAAGATAAAAACATACACACATCTTTCTCAAAGAGAATAACTGTATACCTCTTTGCCTCAAACTACACAAGGGCTTCCTGGGGAAAAGTTTTTGGCAACATTGAGCCATCACCATCTTACTAGTATAAAGAGACAAAAATTTTATATTACATGAGACTATGTAGTTCCATTAGAAAATTCACAGTATATACCTTTTGCCCTTTCTCTTCTGCTATATGTTTCAAGTAGAGAAGTTAAACAAAGAGAACATCTGTAAAATTATAGCATCGATTGAAATGAAAACCTCATTTCCTTGCATCCCTGACACTCAGGTTTATTTCTAGCTATTACAAATAAGTGCAGCTTAGCTCAAATAAAAAGGATGCAGTAGTCCCACCTCCATCCAAAAGCTGACTGTTCTATGACTTGTCTCCATGCTGTCACTTCTACCTTAGTCGTAGCCCTACTTCTGCTATAGTACAGTCTTGTCAAAATATACCTTCACCTTGCTTCCAGTACTAAGGCTCTCACAACACAATTGTCTTATTCTAACCCCGAACAAAGAGCAAAAAAACCTTTTTATTTTTTGTTTTGGTTGGCTCTGTAAAACCTAGGTAAATGGAGCCTCAAGTTATGTTAATTTTGAGAAACATTTGCTGCCAAGCATTGAACCTACCAACAACTAAGAAGTTCTCTGTGATTTTTAAGTTTAAAGATGGAGTTATTGAGCTGATTTCATGACTGTATCGAATCTTCCACTCACAGCAGGCCCATTACTGTTCTGTCTCTCAGCTCAAAGGTCAAAATTTCATTGATCGACATGAACCAATCCATTAACTTAATTTTAATCTATTTTTCCTGCAGCAGCTTGCACCAGCTTACCACGAAACATCATCAGTGATTTCTTCGATCACATTCACAAGATGAAGGTACATCAGCAAGATAGATATCTTTGTTGGAACAATCCCAGGTACAGCTACAGGTTGGGCAGAGAAGAGATTCAGAGCAGCCCTGCAGAGAAGGACTTGGGGGTGTTGCTCGATGAGAAAATGAACATGAGCCGGCTTCAGTGTGCACTTGCAGCCCAGAAAGCCAACTGTATCCTGGGCTGCATCAAAAGGAGCATGACCAGCAGGTCAAAGGAGGTGATCGTGCCCCTCTACTCTGCTCTCGTGAGACCTCACCTGGAGTATTGTGTGCAGTTCTGGCATCCTCAGCATAAAAAGGACATGGAACTGTTGGAATAAGTCCAGAGGAGGGCCAGGAGGATGATCAGGGGACTGGAGCACCTCCCGTATGAAGATAGTCTGAGGAAGTTGGGGCTGTTCAGCCTGGAGAAGAGAAGGCTGTGTGGAGACCTCATAGCAGTCTTCCAATATCTGAAGGGGGCCTACAAGAATGTTAGGGAGGGATTCTTCATTAGGGACTGTAGTGACAGGACAAGGGGTAAGGGGTTCAAACTTAAACAGGGGAAGTTTAGTTTGGATATAAGGAAGAAATTCTTTCCTGTGAGGGTGGTGAGGCACTGGAATGGGCTGCCCAGGGAGGTTGTGAATGCTCCATCCCTGGCAGTGTTCAAGACCAGGTTGGACGGAGCCTTGGGTGACATGGTTTAGTTTGAGGTGTCCCTGCCCATGTCAGGGGGGTTGGAACTAGATGATCTTAAGGTCTTTTCCAACCCTAACCATTCTATGATTCTAAATGTTTGTGAAACTGGAATTTGACACTATTTTCTTGCCATTAAAAACCTCTTCTAATGATCTCTCCATACAAGTTTGTTTTCCTAATTTGTCCTTCTATTTTCCTTTCAAAAGAGAAATTTTAATGAAAACAAGACTTTCCAGCAGTATTCAGATGATGTTAGAAATGTGTCCCTATTAGGTGAACACAAGATATCCATAGTTCATAGAGGAGAAGCAGGAATAGAATTTCATCAGCGGGCAAGGACACAAAAAGTAAACTAACACGTAGCAAGTGAAGTCACACATTGTGATGCCCAGTGATGTTGTGAAGAAAAACAAAAATAAATAAAAAAAATCTGTCCTGCACTACCTCAATAATGGAGATATTGCTGACCAAAAAAAAGAGCACTGAAGAAAACTCTGTCAAAGATAGCAGCTTTGGATGCTATCCATGTGGACAGTGGATGAAGTTATGAACCAGATGTTTGAAAGCTGTTGCTCCAAATTATCTATCTCAACCACAAGTAGAGACATTTCTATGTGAAGCAAAATACATTTTTGTCATCGAGAATGGTGAGCTTCCATTTTCATTATCATCACTCTGAATAAAAGGGCATCAACACAAAGTATTGCTCTCACCAGGACACTGCTATTTCCAAAAGGAACCATTTTAGGTAACAGTGAAAGATTTTTTGCTGACCTTACTTTAGCTTCTGCATTGTAAACTCAGGATTCATTTCATGGCTTATGAATTTCTATTCTTTTCAAGTATTTTCTAAAGCACATTTTAAGCAAAGTATGATCATGTCTTGACAGTGGTTTTAGTGTTTCTGATTAATGCTAAGGTGTCTTCCTAGTTAGTGTATGTACACTCCTTTTCACAGTGTGTCCAATTATTCTGGTTATAATGCATGGTGAGGGTGTCTCTTCAATCAGGATTACAGTTAAGATGCATGTTCATAGATTTTCTAACTTTCTAAACAAATATCTGTCATCTTTTGGTTTACAGGAGCTAGGACCTATGTGTATTTGCTGGGTCCATAAAACTACAGCACATTTTTAAACCTGCTTCTGGCAACATATTTGTTCACATGCATCATGACAACAGGCTTGTCCATATTAAAGCCTCTTCCAAGCTTAGACCTCATTTGAGAAAAACTGTCAAAATATTCGAGTTATGTAGCGCATCATGCTGCTCAAAAATCTAAAGGTCACATTGTAGCTTTTTAATGAACTTCTAAGCCCAAAGCAAACGAGCAACAATAAGCAGTGGATATGGAGTATTCATAGTTCAATAACAATCCTCAGATGCCCATAATCTCAGTGCAATGTGGTCCCTGTATCACTAGGCGTTAATTACACATTTGGCGCAAGATGGCATACTGGCAAGGCTTCCAGTGGGCATTTGTTTCAACTCCTTTGCCGATACTCCAGAACTCTGTTATTCCTAGTTGATCTTACACAGTTATTTCTATTGTAAAACTTTGTAGTAAGAGTTGAGTTTTCATCCTGCTCTAAAACTAAAACAATCTGGGCTATAAGCACCCTTTTCCATGACATGCTTACCCTTCAATCTCTACTCCCCTCTCGAGGTGCTACATTTTGTTTTACATCCTGTCTTCAGAAATGGTGGTTTCTAGTAATTCAGAAGCAAATCTGTATTTTCAGAAGCCACCCCTAAAATGAACACCACAAGTATGACTTCTTTCTGCTGACGGGAAATTCTTGGCATCCCTGAAGTTTCACTGGGCTGAAACTGTCCCTGTGCAGGAATCAGAAATGAGCATGGTGCAAATCAGCTCCTTTCACTTTTGTGTTCCTTCTCCTCTATACTACATTCTGTCTTGGCTCCGCTAGGAATTTTCATAAGGCATTTTCTCTGTCAGCATGATATTCAAGATGACAAAATTCAGTTTCAGGCTCAAGAACGTTCTAAACTGCAACACTGTGGAATTGACTGATTTAGAAATTCTGCAGCCTGTAAAGAAAACTTGTATAAAAAATAAGAAGCACAACATTTCTTTCTGCTAGTTTGTAAGTTACATTCAGCTTTTCTTGGAATGATAGGCAACATGCATGGCCAAAAGTCAGTGACTGAATACAACACAAAGAGGGAGAAAAGGATTTAGCCTGCCAGGTTTTGGTTGTGACACATTCTTCATTTTCTCTTGAAAAACAAGCCATTAACTGTTGAAAGTTTCATGACTCAAAACACTTCCCAAAAGCTTCCTGTCAGGTGTCTGCAAGCCCTTTAGGTGAAAGTACATCCACCTGAGTGCACCCCTGAGAGCACAAGCTAAGAGAGTTCTTTTAGTCAAGATTATTCAGCCATGGCAGGTAACTACTTAACCTGTCTGACTATATAATATTGATTAAAATAATTAAAGGATCACTGCTTCATTTCTCTAGAGATTTTAGATTGATATGCATAAGTGCACACCGAGCAGTAGCAAAGCTCAGGACACAATATTGAGTGCTGTCAGATTTACTTCTCCCCCTCCTTTTTTCCAGTATAGATGTTGTTACCTCATCACAATTAATTGTGCCTTGTTTAGTTAATTACTCTTGATTATGCCGTTGCTAGAGAAATTTAAACACTACAGGGATTTTTCTAACTCAGAAAGCTGTTTCTAAGATACATTCTCTAATCAAGCAGCAATTATGTTATTCCCCACTAACACCATGAGCATGTTGACCTAGCTAGTCATGTTCTGGTAACTACAAAAAGAAAAAATACATAGCAACAGTGACTACTCCATAGAAACGACAGGAACAAAAGGAAAATAAACAGAAACATTTTAAATGCTCACACTTGGTCATTTCAGTGCTTTGAGTCCTACCACTTCAGCAAAAGACGTTCTAGGGGAAAAAACAAAACAAAACCCAAACATAAAGATAAAAAAAATCCACAAAGGTTTTGTCAGAAATAATAAATACATTATTTGTACAAAAATGTTTAAAACATTACAAAAAAAGAAAACTAAAAAAACAACCAAACACAACCCAAACAATAGAACCTTAAAAACGTGAAGCCAGATGATAATAAATTGGGAAACTTGCCAGGGATAGGTTGTCTGGAAGAAACAAAGTGGCACAGAACTCATTACTGGCTCCCAACTGAGACTGCAAAACAGCAGCAAACACTTTGGTGTGACTAACTACCTAGAAATTAACTTTAGGGAATTCTGTAGTATTACAACATTTGGATGTGTATACTTAGTTATAATTGTACTAAGTCCCACTTCCACTCTTCTTCCAATAAATTAGTACCAAGATACAGGAATCATTGGTTCAGACCCACACTTTGCAATAGAATCCTACTGATGCAAATGGCTGCTCTTGTTTCTAGGCTCTTACGCCACTTTTGTAACCTCTTTTATCCACCTGGTCAGCCTCTGTTATCTTCTTCCCTGTTCTTGTCTTAAACCTCTACATTCTCCAGTCAGTTCATAACCTTTCTTTCTTCCCCTACTCCCATCTGCTTTTAATTGTACCTTGGCTCTTTCTTATACTGTTCTCTACCTTTTCCGTATGTCAATCTTGGCTTTATTCCCCAGTCTTTTATTCTTTTCTTTCTGAACATTCTCAGCTGCTCCTTTCTCAGCTGGTACATGTGTTGTCCCACACATGGCCAGAGTACCCTACAAGGAAGCAGCACACAAGGAAGGAGTCACAAGAAATCATTGCAGATAAAGTGTCTTCAGTAAGCATATTGGAGAAGTCAGGGGAAAGCTGAAGACTAAATGGTGCATAAATGCTAATGACAGCCCTGACAACTCAATGCACTGCACATGTAAACCAGTTTCATCCTCAAATGTAAAAATGTAGCCAAGATATCAGCAACTGCGAAACTAATAATCTGCATAAAATATCAAATAAATTTTGCTATGTGCCTCTTATAAGTGGCCTCTTATAAACTGAATGGAAATATGTTTGCAAGTCAAATTGCCAGTGTCTTAAGAATTTCCTATCAATCAGCACAGTAGCATAATACGCCCCTCAAATATAAGTTGAGACTCGGCTGTACTGCACTTGTTTGAAAATCATATGGGTTTTTCTATTGATTCAAACACATATCCCCCTGATCCACCAGGGTGACCCCACCAGGAGTACTGACTGAACTCTGGAGTCCTCAGCACAAGACATGGACCTATTGGAGAGGGTCCAGAGAAGGGCCACAAAGATGATTAGAGGGATGGAGCACCTCTCCTATAAGGAAAGGTTGAAAGAGTTAGGGTTGTTCAGCCTGGAGAAGTGAAAGCTCAGGGAAGACCTTATTGAGGCTTTTCAATACTTATAGGGGCTTATAAGAAAGATCAGGACAGACATTTTAGTAGGCCCTGTTGTGACAGAACGAGAGGCAATGGTTTTAAACTAAAACAGTAAATTCAGACTAGATATAAGGAAGACATTTTTTACAATGAGGGTGGTGAAATAGTGGAACAGGTTGCACACTGAGGTGGCAAATGCCCCATCCCTGGAAATATTCAAGGCCAGGCTAGATGTGGCTCTGAGCAATGTGATCTAGTTCAAGATGTCCCTGCTTATTGCAGTGGGGTTGAACTAGATGGTCTTTAGAGGTTACCTCCAACCCCAACCATTCTGTGATTCTATGATTAGAGACCATCCAAGGCAGAAGTTGGACTTATTTTTATATATCATTAGAAAACACAAGATGAATGCTTGAATTCAGCCTCACTATAAATATTATCCATTTCCAAACATATAATGATTAAGAACTTTCATTTTTTTAAAAACGCTTAAATGTGTGCCTTTCAAGCACCCATTCAAGAAATGGTGAGATCAAGGGGTTTGCCTTTTTTTTTTATTTTTTATATAGAAGCCATAAAATAATTTAGAATCCTCTATGTATGTTTATTTAATCTGTTACTATATTTCCTTTCACACTCCTGTATCCTATTGTCAATAAAAAAGGGACTGAGAGAAATACAGAATTCTGAAACTTTGCTTTAAAAATAAGATTTCATACTAATCTTAGTGTATACAAAACAACAGCATATTCAGAGGTTTTAGAAACCAGCAACTTCAAGGAACCCTTTCAGGTCAGCATCTTCAATGCAAGCAGGGTTTTGGCAGGATTTTTTTTTTTTTTTTTCTCTAGAAAGTTCTGCTGCATTCAAAGGTTGTGTGATTTGGGATTTTTTCTTTTTTTTTTTTTTTTTTTTAAAGGAGAGGAATTCTCTATAAAAATATAAGTTAATATTATGCCCAGGAAGTAATCCATGATGTTGACACTGTTCTTCCCTAATCATCTAGCTTTAGAAAACTATTTTACATGCAATTCAAAGAAATAGCAGCAGAGGCATGAGCCATGCTCTTAATTCACCTCAATATATGTTTTTATGAGCAGAGGTACACTTGGAACACAAACCCTAAGGTTTTATTCTACTATTGTCATTTTCCATTATGACTGTTTCAGCTAAAGCAACTAGACGATCTTAAGGTCCTTTCAAACCCTAGTTATTCTATGATTCTAAGTCAGAACATGCAGCATTTAAGACATATTTTGCATGCAAAAGTAGTGCTGAAAAAGATAAAGAAATCAAGATATTAAAAGCAAGTCAAAGCTTTACAACTCATTATTGCTACCAGTTTATCTGCACCCAGCTCTTCCCTTCTTCCAAAGCTTACCTGCTACAAAGTTACACACACAGGACTAAGCTCAGGTGCCTTTAGCAGCATAAAAACCCTGAAAGGGGGTGGAAGGCTTCTCACCTCAAAAAAATACATTTTGTATGGGATGCCACTCTGTTCATCATGCTCCTGAAACTAAACACTGACTGCTTCATGAATGCATACAGCAACGAACCAAATTCACGAATCCCTGAGAAACCTTGCTAGTGCAGTATGCCTGGTTTCAGTGACAATTATACTCTTGCTTGGGTACTCCTGCATCTTCTGTATAATTAATGATATTACCTCTGACAGCACAGTGTTTCTATGCATCAAAAGCTCAATGGACATCATGCAGCAATCATGCTGCACCTGCCATCTGTTGTTCCTGTTCTCTATTTGTCAGCAAAATCAATTTCAGGCTTCTATAATAATCCCTAGAATATTTTTTACAGTATTAGACATTATTTTCCATGGTGTTCCAAAGTAACTATGGAAAGATAAAGTCACTGCTATTATTCAGGGCACTTGCATCAAAGCCAGATTTAAAAAAAAATAAAAAATAAATAAATTACTTTGTGGCATAATAAACAGTGCTAACATGATTTGAAGCCTAACTCATACACCAAAACACTACCTTAGGCCAGAGGAAACAGTGTACTATCCAGCAATTGAGAGGTCTGCGAAGGATACTTAACGATTTTTGTCATTAGTCACATCCCCTTTAAATCTCATGGAGATTAATTTGAAGGTGTCGTGGTTTAAAGCCCAGCTGGTAACTCAGAACAATGCAGCCGCTCGCTCACTCCCCCCCTCCCGCCTCCCTCTCCTGGAGGGATGGGGAAGAGAATCCAAAGAATGTAACTCCCATGGGTTGAGATAAGAACAGTCCAGTAACTAAGGTATAACACAAATCACTGCTGCTACCACCAATAATAATAATGATAAGGGAAATAACAAGGGAAGAAAATACAACTGCTCACCACCTGCCAACCGATACCCAGCCCGACCCAAGCCCTTCTAGGTAACTGCCTCCAGTTTATATACTGGGCATGACATGCTGTGGTATGGAATACCTCTTTGGTTAGTTTGGGTCAGGTGTCCTGTCTCTGCTTCCGCCCGGCTTCCCCTCCTCCCTGGCAGAGCATGAGACTCAAAGTCCTTGGTCAGGGTAAACGTTATAGACCAGCAACTAAAACATCGGTGTTATCAGCGCTGTTCCCAGGCTGAAAGTCAAAACCACAGCACTGCACCAGCTACTAAGAAGGAGAAAAATGACTGCTACTGCTGAACCCAGGACAGAAGGGGCCTGAAAATAGGTACACTTGATCTACACAGAATGCAATATGCTACATACAGCTACTTATTTGTTAAGCCTAAAGCAGGAAGTGTCCATACACTATTCCAAACCTGAGAAGATAATTAATTTTTATCAAAAGCTAACGTAGCATGAAAACATACCTCTTGATAAGCACGTTTATGAGCAAGCAAGCAAGTATGCAGTCAGATAACAATGCTTTCAAGATACTTAAAAGATATTTTTGTAAAATGAGAAGGGTTTGTTTGGAATTTTTTTATTACCATATTGTTGTGCACACCTAGAGGCACAAATTTATAAGAAAACCTACAGTTCTTACGAAATACACTTATCCACTTTCCCAGTTGCAACTTAAGATCTAGAAGATTCTCTCTCCTGTATTATTGACACTGAAGCTCACATCATTTTTACATTCTCAATAATTACATCACTCATTTTGCATACTGTTTTTTTTTTAGCATAGATGATATTTATCAAAATAAAAGAATTAAAAGAATATCCTACTTTTTTCCATGTTAAAAAGAAAAAGTTAAGTTATGATAAACTTATGAAAACAGAAAACCCATGTATTTCTTCACTGAATTATGATCAAAGCAATTATAGTATCTTGGGGTTCTTCAGTTTCTGGACGAATGTTCCAGACATGGGAAAGGCAAAAGACAATATTTATTCTCTGTCCTATGTACACTAGGACACTTACAACAAATTTTATATGATACATAGCTTTTAAATAGGTCTGTTCCCTCTAATGCAGCAGAAGTTAAACATTGCAGTAGCCTTGTAGAACACTGTCTTCAAAACTGTCTCTTCAAACGTAAGTTAAAATCTAAATATCACGAATTATCTATGATGATAATGAACATAATGAATGAGAATGAAATCCAGTGCTTTACTTCTTTAGAGGATGCATCCTCATGAACATTTGCAGTAGCTTAACATTAAACTGCATACACTTAGATTTGTCCAGCTAACCTTTATTAGGACTCTTTCTTGAGCCTCAGAGGGCATTACTTCTTGCCTTACAGTAACACGTATCTAACTCCAAAAATTCTACCAGACACAGAGGATGAACTTTTCAGCCTCCTCAATAAGCCAATATATATGCTTTCCTGCTTAGACAGTGGCTGAATCAGTTCCATAAATAAATGCAGAAATAATCTCCACTTTCCAAACCAAATTCCCTAAGCCACTTAGCAATTGATTCTACATGGATACCAAAACATCTGTTAGGAAAAAAAACACCCACAAACCAAATAAAAAAAAAAAAAACCTCACAAAAAAGTCACTTGAAAGTGTCATATACCAAGTATTTTAAAATCTTAAAAAGTCAATGCTTTTCATATACTCATATACATATGAATGTGTATATACTGAAATATATGCAACTATGCACCCTATATGTGGGTTGTATCAGTTACATTGTATTACGTATCAGGTAGTAGGAGCTGCTTGCTCTTCAGGTGAAAGCTATAGCCAGTGCTACAGTAGCTCCAGGTAAAGCTAATTAATGATGATTATAAAAGAGCTTTTCTGAACTGTTTGCTTCTGAACTTTTTGTGTGGCAAGGAAAACCTTTGCAACACCCACACACATACCCATTTCTCCTCCCCCCTCTCCCCAAGAGGAGGCCTAAATGTTAAAAGGCATTGGGAAATAAAGGCAAAGTCTGAGGAAGGCTGATCTACCAGATAATATTTGTCAAAGAATAAAATAAAAACCCACTGTTAAGCCCAGTGTTAGCCAGGGTGTAGCATGCCAGTGGAAGATGACTCCTGAATAGCTGGCAAGCACAATTGCCCTGAGTGCTAAGACAGATGCTATATTCTGTGGCAGAAGCTAGCTGAAAACCAGAGAAAACACAGAAAGTTTTATCAAATAGTGAAATCCAAAACCCCAAAAAACAGGGACATAATTTCTGTGCATCTTTAGATGAAACCACGGAACCTAATAACCCACAGAAAATGGAAAAGAGCTATTCATTACAGACTGCACACCTCATGTCTGAGCAGATAGGGTATTTTGTAAAGCTTACAGAGAGATCACTTTTCTAACTCATTAGAGTATTTCTCATTAACTGTCTGAAACGCAGCACATCATAGTCACTGTTCCCTAGACACAAAGATGATACTTTCAATGTACGGAAAGCAGTAAGACCATGAAATAAAACACAACTAATGGCATGGAAAGCACAATAACACTGGTTTTCTTAGGTTAACTTGAACTAAACAACCAAATATGCTTTAGAATTTCTTCTACATGCATGAAGTTTTAACTGTCACTTCCTTTATAATTCTCTGGGAAAAGCTCTTTTACTGGACTACTTTGCTGACACCTAGTGAGCCTCTGCTCAAACAGCTTCAGGCACACGAGTTCCTAGGAAAAAAAAACTGAGAGGTGATAACAGAGCAGGTGTTCCTTTCATTCCACTTGCAGTAAAATATTTTATACGGCCATGTCTGCAATTCAGCAGAGTGCAGAATCATATCAACTCAGAAAACACTGTAATACTGATGAGATGTAAAAATGAGGAAAGGTGGTAAAAGAGGAGAAGTGATGGTCAGAGTCTTTCTTTCTCAGCCTAAATACCTTTTACAAAGATGCCTGACTCAAAGAAACTTGCCACTGGTTGTGATTTCAATCTTTCCGGTTTTGTGCCTCACATATTTAACTGGAATAACTCAGTGCCTGTAACTTCCAGTTAATGACTATTTTGTTGTTTGTTTTTAATGTAAAATATAAACTACAAACAAGTCCTTATAATTGTCTTAAAATTAATTCTAATCTAATCCTATTAATACAATAGTATAAACACATCACTTTATCCTTGGCTTAGTTTGGGAAAATGGCAATTTCATATGAGATTCTCAGTTTCACTGAAGTGGGTTAATATTGCCTAGGAAACAGGCATCAGTTAAATTACATGGCATTTTCTGACATCAAGAAATTCTGCAACTTACAGTGAACATAAAAGCAGTTTAAAAAAAAAAATCAACCTCCTTTTTTAAATTGAAATTGAACAGCTGAACCTAAATGGTGCCTACCCGTGATAACAAAGATGGATAAAATCACATTTAACTTCCCTGAAAAGGGGCTCCAAGAGTTCATGATCATTAGTCTTGCATAGAAAATAAGACACCACCTACTGCTGCCCACTGCCATATAAGTTAGTCTTGCAAAATGCACAGAAATCTGGATGCTTAAAAACACCTATGCAGAGAGAGCTGGACCGCTGTAAATTTTCAATAGAACAAACTTAGGTTTAATTAGAATAACTTCACTGACATAAAAGAAGCCACTAAAATAAACACTAAGTAGTTCTTTCTGTCATAAATAGAGATGCTAAGGAATGCACAGGCTGAATATGACTACAAAACACTAGAGAATACATTATTTTGTAATGAAAGAAATTAACTAGTGCCTGCAGAGTGTGCTTTTCTTATAATGCTCATGACAGTAGATGTGCTGTCTCTCTTCAGACAATGCTCAAGCTGTCCACTGTGCTGCCAAAACAGTCACTGTTACTTTCTTTTCTCATAAGCCTGTTATCTTGGCTTAGGCACTTCAGCCAGTCAGAACTTAGTCTTGCATTTAAATAGAAAGTTCATTCAACTTATTTCTTTCTCCAAGGCACAAAAATCAAAATATTTCCAGCTAGAGAATATACTTAAAATTCTCTGAGATTATCATCTTAACTCTCACATTCTGGCTGCTGAACTTCTGACACTAAAAAGCAGATTATGTCTAAACCAGTTATAACTGTATGTCTATAATTTGTATTTTATGCACATAAGATTACCAATTACCATTGAAAGATAAAACTGTTCAGGTAAAACATCATCTTTCTATATAATTTTATTTTGCAAATATATTGGGGATAGTATATTTGAGCATTAGAAGAGAACTTAATAAAATCTCCATGGTTAAGCAGCTTTTTGAAAACTGAAATTAATTGTTCGGTTAGCTACATCTATGTGTGATTAATTGAACCTTTTGACTTATAGGGCAGACACTACCACATGATGTATTTTGCCTTCATCCATGGTAAATTTCAGATTCAAACTCTACTACATGACTCAATAAACAATTACCCTAAAGTTCCTAAATAAATTCTTTTTCTGCTGATAAACTTCAAAGAAATATCTCTGTTTTCCAAAGGCAAATTAAAACTTTCATTTGTGAAAAAAAAAAAATTAAATGTATACTTTATACACACTTAGTATTTTTCATAACTCACTTGGTTTGGCCTAGGCTGAAAAAGACTTGTCTCTTTTTAAAAAGATTGTTGTGGTTTAAACTCAGTCAGCCACGCAGTCTCTCTCTCACTCCCCCGCTTCCTCCCCCCAGCTCCCAGAGGGATGCAGAGGAGAATCGAAAGAATGTAAATCCCATGGGTTTAGAACAGTCCAATAACTAAGGTATAACACAAATCACTACTGCTACCACCAACAATAATAATGATAAAAGAAATAACAAGGGAAGAGAATACAATACCACCCGCCGACTGATACCCAGCCCAACCGAGCAGTGATCTAACCCCTCCAGGTAACTGCCCCCAGTTTATATAGTGGGCATGACATGCTGTGGTATGGAATACCTCTTTGGCTACTTTGGGTCAGGGGTCCTGTCTCTGCTTCCTTCTGGCTTCCCCTCCTCCCTGGCAGAGCATGAGACTCAGAAAGTCCTTGGTCAGAGTAAACATTACTGAGCAGCAACTAAAAACATTGGTGTTATCAGCACTGTTCCCAGGCTGAAAGTTAAAACCACAACACTGCACCAGCTACTAAGAAGGATAAAAATGACTGCTACTGCTGAACCCAGGACAAAGAAGTTATTAGTTCATGACAAAAAGTGGACTATTCAATTTGTTATTTACTAAGATATGTATTAATTATAATTGATATATCCAAAATTATTACTTCTGCATTTACTCTTTACAACAATAATTACTGGTTTTAAAAAGTGTAATCCAGGAAATAATATATTTCCACTGGAAAAAAAAAACAAACAAAAAAAAACAACAAAAAAAAAAAGAAAATGAGAAGAGAAACAGACCAGGCAAGATTATTTTATCAAACGAGTTCAGGAGCAGGGTGCTTTTATCTGAAATGCTTTCACCCCTTAGCCTTAACCTGGTTTAGATGAATGGCAGAAACTGCTTTTTTTCTCATTTCAGTTGTCTTAAACCCTGTTTAGATCTCTCTTATCTCCACTTAATGCAAGGAACAACTTGTTGAGAAAAAGCACAGAGGTTTTCATTGAATGTCACATTGCCATCGTTTGGCTTGTAGAACCCACAGGGTGCAAGATACAGTAACAAGCACCAACGCCCTGAACTGTCTATATATATACATGCCTTTCACTGTCAGAGTCTTTTGTAAATACCAACAATTTAATCCCTGAATATACCTACCATATTCCCAACGTGCCAATACTAGAAAAACAAAACCAGTATGATTAAATTCACTGAGAACTGCATTCAAATTCCAAATACTCTCAGTTCCCCAATATAAAATGTTAAGTGCTCCCACTTTCTGTACTGCCATAGGCACTGTGAATCTACCACACAATAAAGCCATTGAGACAATTTGGAATGGTAACAGAATTCTCAAAGATTTGATATGATAACTGAAAACACATAAGCCTGAAGCTTTCCTGTCTAGTGTGAGAAAAACACAAGTACACTATACATGTCTAACAACCAGCACTTTCATAACATATTGCCAGTCTTAGTAATTGTCTTATAGTTCAGTATATAGGTGGCATAAGGCATAAAGTAATGTATTTTAATTTTATACCAAAAAATACATGGGAAAATTTACAAATTTTCATCACAATGCAGCTGACCACCAATGCCTTAACTACACTAAAGAGACAGGCACACCTCCTCTTTATACAGAATACATTTTTGATTCATTTGAATAAAAGCTTCTGGTAAAAGCACAACAGTGTAAAGCTGGAATTGCAAGCCACTTAACCCTGACATATTTAAAATATATGCTCTTAAAACACACATACATAGTTAGGGAACCAAATGTATGCCACCTTTTGTAAAAGAAATCTAGCAGAAATAAATGTACAGAGATACTGGAGACAATACAGTGAAGGGCCACGAAGATGATGATCTGGAGCATTTCTCCCGTAAGGTAAGTCAAGTCTGAGAGAGCTTGGACTGCTCAGCCTGGAAAAAAGGCCAAGGGGGGATATTATTTATGTGTATAAATACCTGAAGGTAGAGTGCAAAGGCTGAGCCATTACCCCTTGCCTTGCTGCAACAGACCCTGCTAAAAAGTTTGTCCCCATCTTTTGTATAAGCCCCCTTTAAGTAATGAAAGTTATTACAAAGGAATTGATTTTTGCAAATGATAACTCAGAAAATGGAGATATAGTGAACACATCTTTTTTCACAAAGCATTTCTAGACACTGTTTGCAAACACATTCTCTTGTCACAATCTTATACAGTGCCAGCAGGCTTCATCAACAGTCAACACTTACTTTCTGAGTACCTACTGATCAGATTAGAAAAGATAAGGTGATCCACTTACAGTGTCCTTTCCAAACTAAACTACTGTTACTTTGCTGGAATCACAGTTCATTCAGAGCAAGTGAGGTATATAGGAACTAATTCAGTTATGCAAGTCAGTAGGAGAGAGGCTCTGGGGGAGGAGTTATATATATTGGCTGCCATACCTGTGACAGTTTATCAGTGAAAATGAATGCTCAATTATTTGCAGGCAATTCATGTAAAAAGAGTGTCTTAAGTTACAATGCCTTCTGTTAACCATGTTAAAGCTCTTTTCACAGAATGTTACAGTTTTCTAACTTTTTTTTTTTTGGTGTAAATTTCTTGTTCTAAGATAATACTTTTTGGAAAAAAGATAGTTTTACATCAGCAGTCAAACATCTGCTGTTTCTCTTGACAAAACCCCATATCTCATGCCCTCTGACAGCAAAACCTAAAATAACTACTTCAGTTTTCAGAGTGAATGCAACACAAATAATAGCTTTACCAAAAAGTTAAAAGGTAGTAACCATTCCAAATCATAGCTCTAACTGAAAAAATTTTAACCATGTTGTTCTTCCCACTGATTCTTCTGCTAGCTTTTCCAGTGTTGGTTTAACAGCTTCTCAGTTTGGTTATTTGTTTTAAAAATTGAATATGCAAGTAAGTACCAAGATATTTCTATTTTGATGTGCAGACTTCACAGGCAAATTTAGATTGGCAATATGTATTTGTTGTTTAGTTTAAAACCCCAGATTTTAATTTCTCTTTTTCTATATTAATATATAGACATGCATAATACATAATCATTTACACTAGGTGCTTCATTATAAGAACAAAAGGTACAGAAAAAGGTAGTTGGAAAAGACTGAGGGAAAGTGCATATTGCAAATTAAGAGATGCCAGAAGTTCCAGTATAATGTCTGTGGATCCCAAGGTGTACATATCAAGAACTATGCCTATTTTCTTCATCTGTTTAATAGACCTTTAATTTTATGCATCTGATATACAACCTGTCTCCTATGAACCATCCAGCATTGTTTTTTCAAGCCTTAAATATGACTTGAATGCTTTCAAGCCTAAAACCCTTCAGATATTTGTATACAATTAAAAAACACCTAATAGGGAAACATATCAAAAGAATTTAATGAAGATAGTTCAAAATAAGAAATACTTCATAATCCAATTTGTATATATACCATAACAATGTACTTTTGATTAAAAAATCCTTTTCAATAATTACAGCTGTACTTACTGTTAATTTGCAACTGAACTGCCTACTGTGATAAAAACTTGGCCTTTTCTCCTGCTTTATAATCTCTGAAAGTGAAATAAATCACAACAATGAGAATGAAAAGTTCAGTGCGAATGACCTATGAGCTAAAAGTCTTTCTGAAGAGAAGTTCAGAAAACAAAACCTTTCTACACAGTATAGCCTACACAGCATAGTGTACATTTTGAAAGATTAGGTTGCTTACTTAAAAATCCTTACAAAATTTATGAGGAATTTCAAAGGATTCTGAGGACACATTGATATCTTCCCCTTATTCAGAAAGTTATTTTACTATTAATTTCTAAGATAAATTTGTATAACACTCTCCAAAATAGATGTATTTATCATGCCAAATATCAGAAAGAAGAGAATACTTTCTGTATTCCTGCATTTTTCCAGACTCTCGATTTTATAGTGCTGCATGCTTAATAATAGTACAATTCATGTCCGTGAATGATTATTCTCAGGTAATCCGTTCAGTACCAATAGCAGAGCCAAACATGGAGAAAGTACAACAGTTTTATGGCATGTCAGGGCTGGTTATCTTATTGATACTCCTTTCAATAGAAACATTTTATTACCCACTTCTGCTATGAAGATGAACAAAAACAGTTCATTTTTTCACCTGTTTGAAACAGTATGTCAGGGAGCAGCAAGGGCAGGCTCCTTGGAAATAAAAGTGGAGCTGGGAGCCAAGAGTCACAGCAGGGTGGGCAGGGCCAGGCTCTCTCTGACAAGGGCACAGTCCCATGGCACCTGAACAAAAAAGGAGAGCAGGTCCATGACAGCAGCCAGGGCCAGCAAACATATCGGTGACTGTCAGATGGGACTGTAATAACAAGGCAGATCTGAGGGCATGCCAGAAAGTTTAGTCAGCAAGCCAGAGCCTGACCTGATGACGGTAACCAGAGTGTGCCACAAATCAGTGACTGCCAGGGAAGTCTGCAGTACTGAGGCAGGTCTTATTCCAGCTGCACCAAGTTGGCTCCCAGCCCAGGCAGTGGGATCCCTGGGCCTGTTGTTCACTCTGGCCTCCAACATGATACTGCATGTCAAAAGAGTTTTTCATTGAACTTTCCCTTGCCTCACCAGTCCATCTTGCTGGTGGTTTTGCAGACACCTAAAAAGCCAACGCCAAGCCTCTTAAGAAACCCAGCTAGTGGGACAGAAATAACAGTTACTGCTAACATTAATTGCTTCACTGATCTAACGGTCTTTGGCATAATTAGGATCACCAGTGTGTATTTATTTGGGGGTCTACCCCTTTCTCAACTACCCTCATAGAAAAATCACACTGTGGAAAATAATGTGCACAGTTCACCCATTGAAAATTACCACACAGTTTGACATCTCCACTGCATCTACAACAATAATGGTACAACAAATCCATTGTTTCAAAGGTGGCATTTGAAGTTTATGTGGCTTGAGAATCCTCAGTGTGAATGACTTACACAAGGATGAAGTATGTGCATCTCCTTCAGAGAGGAAGGTCCTAGTGAAAGACACAACTCCACAGCAACTTAGAACTCCACTGAGCATCTGGAGGATCTCCTGGAAGTCTGTGTATGGTGCTCCAAGGTCCAATCATACATTTATTTATTGCCATGACTACACTAAAAGAAAATTCCTAAAGGAGATTTTCGTGCATTTCATTAGCTTCACTGTGAATTATTAAGAAGAAAAAAAAAAAAAAAGAAAAAGGAAAAGAATAATACCAAAATGAAAAGATAATTGAAAGATCTCTACACCTAGAATCAATGTTCAACGGACGTTTTGTAGCTGGTCTGACTGTAGAAATGAATGCTGAAGTCTCAGTTAAAGACAATTATTCTGTCATCCTTTATTTTTACTATTTTCTTGAACACTAGCTTTGGAGAAGAGATATATTAACATGTTTACTTAAGAAACTAATTGATGCACCCTTCAAATTCCACCTGTCAATTTGACATAAAATAGAAACCAGCTTCTCTGTTATGTTTTGTTCAACATCTTTGTCGCCGACATGGACAGTGGGATTGAGTGTGCCCTCAGCAAGTTTGCCAATGACACCAAGCTGTGTGGTTCAGTTGATACGCTGGAGGGAAGGAATGCCATCCAGAGGGACCTTGACACACTTGTGAGGTGGGCAGATGCCAACCTCATGAAGTTTAACCATGCCAAGTGCAAGGTCCTACACCTAGGTCAGAGCAATCCCAGGCACAGCTACAGGTTGGGCAAAGAAGAGATTCAGAGCAGCCCTGTAGAGAAGGACTTGGGGGTGCTGGTCGATGAGAAAATGAACATGAGCCGGCAGTGTGTGCTTGCAGCCCAGAAAGCCAACCGTAACCTGGGCTGCATCAAAAGGAGCGTGACCAGCAGGTTGAAGGAGATGATCCTGCCCCTCTATTCTGCTCTTGTGAGACCTCACTTGGAGTATTGTGTGCAGTTCTGGTGTCCTCAATGTAAAAGGGATGTGGAACTGTTGGAACAAGTCCAGAGGAGGACCACGAGGATGATCAGGGGACTGGAGCACCTCCCATATGAAGACAGGCTGAGAAAGTTTTGGTTGTTCAGCCTGGAGAAGAGAAGGCTGCATGGAGACCTCATAGCAGCCTTCCAGTATCTGAAGGGGGCCTATACGAATGCTGGGGAGGGATTCTTCATTAGGGACTGTTGTGACAGGACAAGGGGTAAAACGGGTTAAAACTTAAACAGGGGAAGTCTAGACTGGATATAAGGAAGAAATTCATTACTGTAAGGGTGGTGAGGCACTGGAATGGGCTGCCCAGGGAGGTTGTGAATGCTCCATCCCTGACAGTGTTCGAGACCAAGCTGGACGAAGCCTTGGGTGACATGGTTTAGTTTGAGGTATCCCTGCCCACGGTAGGGGGGCTGGAACTAGATGATCTTCAGGTCCTTTCCAACCCTAACTATTCTATGATTCTACCATTTACGTATGGAAGAATGCAACAGATACATTGGTTCATTCTGCTTCTTCTTCTGCAGTACCTGTTACTGCAAATGACTAGTGGACCTCTAAGATATGTGACTTACTGGACTCAGCAACAAAAAATACCCTAGCTTTTTGATGATCAAATAAACATGCTTGATGTGTGAAGCCAATAGTGTTCAACTAAATGGAGTTGCTAACATTTCTTCCTTAAGATGGGTTTCTACATGAAGTTTCCCATCAAGCTGACACACCCAAATGACTGCAGCACTAAAAGCACAACACCGCAAAATTAGAGAAGAAACAAAGTCAAAATTAATATCATAAAGCCTTCATAGCATAAACCTTGACAAATCTGATGTACCAGCACATGAAAAACTATCCAAGCATTCTTACTGAATATTTTCTTCCGATCCATTACATATTTATAAGTCATAAGCCAGATAGAAAGGAATTTTGGCAGCTGTCAAATGTTTGTTTTCCTACAGAACACCATGAAACTGTTCTCCAAATGGTGAAAGAGGTGTAACATTTTTCCAGTCTCACCTTCTTTATTTAGACAGCAAGCAAACTAGAAGCTATCATCTAGGAGATAAATCTTAGGACATCATCTTGAGGTTTACTAACTAATATGAATGAGCAACTGGGCTTAGCTTTCCAAAGATATACACACATGCACACACACACACACACACACACACACAAAAGAAAAGCTTTTCATTTAGCAGGTTGAATGTAAGCCCTGATACAAGGATATTTATCACTTAAAAGTAACAACATTCGAGTCAATGAATCTTTATTCAAGATAAAATTGAGCACACAATAGTGAGATGGGAACACTAAATATTTGTCATTATTGTTGAAGACATCAAAGGTAACACTTCAATCTTATTCACCAAAATTTATATCACTCTAAGATTTAGCATTCATAAGCCTATTGTAGAGGTTTATTGAGAACAGTTTTCTAAAAATACTATAACGGAGTCTATGCCTTAGAAAATATATTTTTAGAAGTGATCCGTTATACAGCTAACTACATATTGATGTTTATATTTAAAAAACAGAAAAGAACCCTTAGTAAACTTTCTTTTACTTTACTTGACATCACACAGAAGTGCTACCCCACGCAGTACCCAGTGCTCTGGAGGCTGAAGGGTTTTTAGATCCACAGCAGCAATGTAATTCATATCTGTTCTAATGGTCTTTTTGTAGACAGGACATGAATAAAGACGTGGATCTTTTGAAGCTAAAAAGACAAAAGAGACATAAAAACGAATGAAATTAGGTTGAAAAACCAGAGCCCTAATGGACTGGGCATAAGGCAAATGTAAATTTGAACTAATTCTCTGATACAGAGATTACAGAGTTTAAGTATATAAATATTGATCTTCTCAATCTAGGACAGATATTGTCAATGGAAGACTGAATGTAAACATGTTTTTTTCAGAGGAGCCAGGGAACAGCTCATCTGTAATAGGTTTAAAAGGTTGTTAACACCATTAGGACCAGAAGGTAGAGACTTTTCTAAATATTAGGTAAAAAAAAAATGCCAATTATTAAGGAAGGTTGAAAGCTTATTTTACATGGAAGACTCATAAGTCTCCCCCATTGAAAAAGATGCACTATGTATACAATGAACAGCAACAGCCTCACAAATCCCTAAAGCCCAAAAGTCTTCCATGCAGTTGAATAAAAAGTTGTTCTACCAAAATAACACCCTTTACAATACAGTTACTTACTGTTATTCTCTGCATACATCCTTATAACTGGCATCATCTCAAACACCACCTTGGGCTTTGCTTCAGTCAGTCTCATGTTTCTTCTGTCCCAGCCAGCTCCTTCCAAATACAGCCCATACACATATACACCTTCTGAAGGAGGACTTGTGATATCATCCTTCATCCATTTCGTGACCTCATTGCACAGCACTACACTGTCAAGAGCCCATCCTTTGTTAGCCCTTGTTATTTCCTGACCAAAATGAATGAAAGTATGGAGGTTACATTTTTTCATGAGCCATTTTTCCACAGCATTTATTAGGAAAAAAAGAAAAAAAACAAAAACAAAAACAAAAAACCTCCACACAAAAAAAAAACCACCAAATGCAAACTTCCTATGATATCCATGTTTACAGAAGTTTGACTTCTAAGCTTTTGATGGCATAGTACTACAAGAAGACTTCCAGTACTTCATCCACTATATTTTGTTTTCAATCTTTCTATTATATGCAGTATCTGAGGAACATACCAAGTAACACAAACTCTGAATGCCAATGGTAGCTGGCTTTTGCAAATATGAAAATTTCAGTTTTCATAAGATGATAAAACATTAATTGGATGTGCTAAGTAAAACAGTTCCAGTGACAAAACCAAGATGTTTAATTTGATGCATATTTTCCAGGGTTACATTCCTCTTTCTGTACTTGTACTTTCATTAACTGTATCTTTAACAATGAGTAAGAGCTTGCTCAGCTCCAAAGCTACATATAGAGACTGCAAATCACCAGAGAACACTTGAAGATAGATATGCTTAAGATTCAACATATACTTCAAATTTAGTCAGTTGGTGCACTGAACAACACTCATTTATCTTAGAATCATAGAACAGTTAGGGTTGGAAAGGACCTGAAGATCATCTAGTTCCAACCCCCCTGCCATGGGCAGGGACACCTCACACTAAACCATATCACCTGGCCTTGAACACTGCCAGGGATGGAGCATTCACAGCCTCCCTGGGCAGCCCATTCTAGTGTCTCACCAACCTAACAGGAAAGAACTTCCTCCTTATATCCAATCTAAACTTCCCCTGTTTAAGTTTGAACCCGTTACCCCTTGTCCTGTCACTACAGTCCCTAACGAAGAGTCCCTCTCCAGCATTCCTATAGGTACCCTTCAGATACTGGAAGGTTGCTATGAGGTCTCCATGCAGCCTTCTCTTCTCCAGGCTGAACAGCCCCAACTTTCTCAGCCTGTCTTCATACAGGAGGTGCTCCAGTCCCCTGAGCATCCTCGTGGCCCTCCTCTGGACTTGTTCCAACAGTTCCATGTCCTTTTTATGTTGAGGACACCAGAACTGCACACAATACTCCAAGTGAGGTCTCACGAGAGGAAAGTAGAGGGGCAGGATCACCTCCTTTGACCTGCTGGTCACGCTCCTTTTGATGCAGCCCAGGTTACGGTTGGCTTTCTGGGCTGCAAGCACACACTGCCGGCTCATGTTCATTTTCTCATCGACCAGCACCCCCACGTCCTTCTCCACAGGGCTGCTCTGAATCTCTTCTTTGCCCAACCTGTAGCTGTGCCTGGGATTGCTCTGACCCAGGTGTAGGACCTTGCACTTGGCATGGTTAAACTTCATCCCTTGCTATCCCATGCCATTAAGTTATGCCAGACCTGAGACTTATCCCAGTCTTGTAAATGTTTTCCAAGGTCTTTATTTGAAGTAATTTGAATTAATATTTTTCCCCTACTGCACTTAATTAGCTGCTCTAAAAGAACAGGAATCTTCTCAGGAATATCTCAATGGTAACATTAGACATTGCCTCCAGTCTATCTTCATAATGTTATAAGGTAGCCCTTAATATAGTAGCTTGGTCAAAGCAGGAAATATATTTTAATATGTTGGTCATTGATATACAGAAAAATATCTGGATATTTCACTCAGGAAATACTAAACTGTTATGCAGTCATGTATCTTCCCCCCTGACATGATGGAGCCATGTGTATAACTCAGCCTTTATCTCAATATTTATTTTTGTTTTTTTAAAGTGTAACAGAATAAGTAGAGTGAGACTTGAAACACAATTTACCTGTCTCATTGCAGTTAAAAATCCCTGAGGATTAAAAAAACCCGTCATCCAAAAGCAGTTTGGTCGGCTTTCAAAAATCCACTTGTAAAACTGGTGGTTTCTTTCTAGAAGCTCAGTAAACCAGAAACCAAGAGTACTGGAAGCCCAAGATGCCTAAAAATAGTAAACAGGATATTCATTCTTTAGTTTTATTTGAAAGTTTAAAAACATCAAATTCATCTCAAGAAAAGGTAATTCTTCACATGACAGTAAATATCAATCTTAATAAAGCATATTTAAAGCTAATTTTTCATATCTTAACTTTTAACCAGATAAATGTTGCATCCCACTGAAACCTGAAAGAACTTCTTGTTTTGTTCAAATTCATGCCTACCTTTCCATTTAGCCATGCTTAATGCTTTGTGTGGTAATTGTCCATTTAATGATGTTTTTGCAAAATTAGATACCTATGTAAACTAAGAAAAAATATTATATACATGTCTTTCTAAAGCCAAGGTCAATGCATCAAGATAACAGGCTTTCTGCCAAAACTATTCTGCTCTTTCTGGAAAAATTAGGTAAGGAAAATTGAGCTTAGACTACGTGAAAATTTATGAATATTTTTCTCTTTGAATAGTTGTATCACACTTGTGCTGTGAAGCATCTGCTTTGGTCTATGTTTTTGTACCATTTTATTTTGTCAATAAAAACAAAACAAGCAAATGCCAAAAAAAACCTCCCCGTTTTTCTTTTCAGCAGTTGATCTATTTGTTCCTGAATACAATTTCCATGGGGAGAGGCTGAGAGAGCTGAAGGAGAGAAGGCTCAGAGGAGATATTATCAATATTTGTACCTCATATGTGGAAAACTGAAGAAGATGGAGCCAGACCCTTTTCAGTGATAGGAGAAGAAACAATGGACACAAGATGAAATGTGCTAATTTAATTTAAAGTTAAGATTTTTTGGTTGCTTACTTGCTTGCTTGATAGTCATTTGGGTTTTTTGTTAGGAGTTTTTTACTGTGAGGGTGTCCAACACTGCAACAGGTTTCCCAGAGGGGTTGTGGATTCTTGATTCTGAAGAATCCTGGCAAACCTGGTCTAAGTGACCCTGCTTTCAGAAGTGGGGTTAAACTACACTATCTTCAGAGGTCCCTTCCAGCCTCTACTGCTTTCTGATTCTATGACTACAAGTTCTAATCTCAAAGAACAGCAACAATGTAGTTCACCAGTATGGGTGTTATTTTTTAAAATCTATCATCACATTTTAAGTTATTCTCTACTCTCTAGTTTTTTATCCTGTCAACACGCAACAAGCTGTCAAAATGGGAAATACCTGCATGTCCCACATTCATTTCCATTTTTATAAATGAGAGAGGGCTTGTTTTGTCTGTGTTTATTTTAGCCCAAAATCTATTCCAGCGGTTGCACAGTCCTGGTTGACACTTGTGTTTGAGAAAAGTATTTACTGTGTGCCAAGTAGTTTAACAGATTCATTTTGTAAGGAAAAAATAATAGTTATGTACACTTACTTTTTTCCAGCTAGCAGGAACCCTTCCATCATACATGCAATCTAAAGCATCCCTCAGATTTTCACTCATAACAATTGTCCCATCAATTGCAAGTTTTAGATCATTCAGAGTGCATCTCACTAAGGTAATAACTCTTTGCATTTGCTCAATCTCTTGTCGCAAAAATATGTTCATAGGCTGAAATGGTCCCATGTTCTTTAGTTTCTCTTTTACCTGTAGGTAAAAAAACAACGATCCTTCAGCAGAAGCAAAAGACAAAGGTGGCTTTATGCCAAGGCTAGGCCCCAATACAATTTATAAGACATAATACTTTTATATAGGTAGTTAAATGGTCAGTTTGGCATCTTCCTTGAATAATCTGCAAGACAGATATTTTCCGAGAGAGATTTATGACACTGAGACTGGCTATGGTTTTAGTCTAGCTCACAGTTTAGAGTGTATACCTTTCTATGAGCTAACATTGCTTAAACAGCACGTAGGCTATACCCCACTTCAAGGATTTCAGCTTTAATTCCAACAGACAGTTCTCAAGGTTCACTTTCCACAAACCGATCAAGAGCAATTGCCCCAGCCACTTTGCCTCAGCATAGTAGTGCTATTTATCAGCAATGCCTAAGAACTATCACAATTCCAGGCAGTCTTGTATTCTAATAAAACTTGCTAATATATTTTTAATTAAAAGTGTAAAGTTAGCAAATTAACAACAACTGTATGGACAGAACCAGAATTTTTTGTGGTCAATATGGTCCTTCAGGAAATAAGTGAAAATATTATATGTAACAGATATTGAATCCTGTGCAGGGTAACAGCCTTACTATTATAACTAATTATTACTAAGAACTTAGTAATATGCATAACAAAAATTTATCAGTATTCTGCTAAACAAAAGTAATTTAAATAATTATCACCCTGTGAAACTATTTAGTGCTCCCCATTTGTTTTTATTAATATAAACTGAATTTCAATTTGTCATTTCTGATCAGAGCTGATCTGCCCAAAAATAGCTCTTGTAAACTTAACAGAGTTAAGTACTCCTACACAGTGATACTATATAATATATCTTTATTAAGCCACATATCTATTCCTGGAGATGTCAAGTAGAATTTTAAGAGTTGAACTAACAGCTACCAGGAGATTTAGCCCATCACTGAAGCAGTACCCTTCTGAGAAACTCAGCAAATTGCAATCCTTTGCAGACACCTGGTTAAGCCCTTTGGAGGGTCATAAAGCTCAGACTTCTAGAAGGACAGTAGGTCAGAAACTTCATCAAGTGCAAACTTTTGGAAGACTGCTAGATAGTCAGTATTCCCAGTTCAGATAGATTAACTGACCTGTTTGGATAAAATTTATTATTATTATTCTATTTGAGGGAAGAAAGTTTACATAATACAAAACAGGGTACAGAAAACATAAGACAGATGTAAAACATTAAGAGAGTTCATACTCATGAGCATACCACACATAAGGGAAACTTACTACTCTGCAAATACAGTAAAGAGAGTGTTTGATTGTACAAGCCTTCTTTCTCCTTCTCATAGCTCAGCATCCTGACAGAAGAAATTTGGCATTTATAAGCCACCTAATCCTTGTACAAAGGTCCTCATGCTAACTTCCATTAAAGTCTAAGTGAAGTGGCAGAAGACTAAGGATAAGAGATTAAATTCTCCTCAAGGAGATGGCAGGCAAATTATCTAATTAATAATACATCTTACTGCCTAGATGAGCAGACTACTCTGAGTATCTGTTAAAATACAAACATGGGTGTGAACCTTTTCGCTAATGACTTATTAGGGTGATTCACATCCATTTCCTAACAAAAGTGTTGTAAATGCTTTATTACTGACATATCTAATCTTACTTATTTTCAAGCATTTGTAAATATAATGAAACACAACAGTTCAACATCTCCTGATACAGAAAATATAGGAACCTTAAGTAATTTACTAGCATTTTCTTCTTGTTTATTTGAAAGCCATAACCAGGCTCACCTGGGAAATAACACGGTGGATGGATGATGGCAGAGCGGTGGATGTGGTCTACCTTGACTTCAGCAAAGCATTTGACACAGTCTCCCACAGCATCCTCACGGCTAAACTGAGGAAGCGTGGACTGGATGATCAGGTAGTGAGGTGGACTGCGAACTGGCTGAAGGAGAGAAGCCAGAGAGTTGTAGTCTATGGGGCTGAGTCTAGTTGGAGGCCTGTAACTAGTGGAGTGCCTCAAGGGTCAGTACTGGGACTGGTATTATTTAATATATTCATCAACGATTTAGATGAGGGAATCGAGTGTACTATCAGCAAGTTTGCTGATGACACTAAGCTGGGAGGAGTGGCTGACGTGCCAGAAGGCTGTGCTGCCATCCAGCGAGACCTGGACAGGCTGGAGAGTTGGGCAGGGAATAACTTGATGAAATTTAACAAGGGAAAGTGTAGAGTCCTGCATCTGGGCAGGAACAACCCCAGGTTCCAGTATAGGCTGGGGAACGACCTGTCAGAGAGCAGTGTAGGGGAGAGGGACCTGGGGGTCCTAGTGGATGACAGGATGACCATAAGCCAACACTGTGCCCTTGTGGCTAAGAAGGCCAATGGCATCCTGGGGTGTATTAGAAGGGCAGTGGTTAGTAGGTCGAGAGAGGTCCTCCTTCCCCTCTACTCTGCCCTGGTGAGACCGCATCTGGAGTATTGTGTCCAGTTCTGGGCCCCTCAGTTCAAGAAGGACAGGGACCTGCTGGAGAGAGTCCAGCGAAGGGCAACTAAGATGATTAAGGGAGTGGAGCATCTCCCTTATGAGGAAAGACTGAGGGAGCTGGGTCTCTATAGTTTGGAGAAGAGGAGACTGAGGGGTGACCTTATTAGTGTATATAAATATATAAAGGGGGAGTGTCACGAGGATGGAGCCAGGCTCTACTCAGTGGCAAACAATGATAGGACAAGGGGTAATGGGTACAAACTGGAACACAAGAGGTTCCACTTAAACTTGAGAAGAAACTTCTTCTCAGTGAGGGTGACGGAACACTGGAACAGGCTGCCCAGGGAGGTTGTGGAGTCTCCTTCCCTGGAGACATTCAAAACCCGCCTGGACACATTCCTGTGTAACCTTATCTAGGTGTTCCTGCTCCGGCAGGGGGATTGGACTAGATGATCTTTCCAGGTCCCTTCCAATCTCTAGCATACTGCGATACTGTGATAATGTCAGCATTCTAAAAATTCTGGAGCCCTAAAGGGTAATTAAGAACTATAGAAAGAGCCAGAAACACCACAAATTGTCCAAACACCCAAACTGTAGTCTCCAGAATGAGGCTACAGAATACAGTCAACTGGAGTGTCCATGTATTTAGCCATTAGTAAATGTATTCTAACTGTAAGAAAACCCCCTCACCTTGAGAGACATTCTATCTTCAACACAAACAGATGGCAAGCTGCTCTTTCAGACAAGAAATGACTGCAAGGCAGCAGGCATCCATTACAAATATAGTTACATAGGCTGTTGTACGTTAATAGGGATCCTGAGACACTAACACTAGGCTTCAGTCAATGAAACCTGCCACTTGACAAGCTTTTCGGCATTCACTTCACAGACAAAGAAAGCAGCCTAAAAATATCTCCGGCATATAACCTGAATCCCAAAGTAATACATATGCTAAAGCTGTAATACTTTTAGAAACTCAAATACACTTGCAACATGATCTCAGTTCTTTACTGCGTCAACACCTTTAGTTAAAAGCTGGTGATGCTACCTCCCCCATAGTGCAAACGACAACTTAAGCATTAAGTGGTTTAATATTTTGAAAAAGCTCTTACAGAAGCACTTGAGTGCACATTTAGTGACTTCATCATAAATGTTAAGAGTCTAGTCAGACTTCTTTAAAATGCAGTTTTGAAGCATTGCCAGTATAAATGGATTCATGCATGGTTTTAAAAAAATAATAGTTGCTTTTTTTTTTTTTTTTAATCCACACAAAACAAGATGGAGCAAATGTTTTTGACAGAATTTCATTAACTCACTTCAAAAGGTACATAATCAGCGGGAAGCTTTTCTAGCATATCATCAGCCAGTCTGGAGACAACTGCCTCTCGGGTTTCTCCTCCTCCACCAGTACTATCTTTAGGCTGAATGTTGAGGATGATGTCCAATACATCCTTGGAAAGTTTAGTTTGGTAAGTGATATCCGCATTGGGGTGCAAACCAAACACCTCTGGTGTGTCATAAGCAGGAAGGCTCTACACAGTAAAATATAAAGAGCACAACTGGAGATAGACTTATAAGCTAATTATTAAAAAACAGACAAAGAAATTGTACACAAACCCCAGAGAAACAAAAAACAAACTACACAAACAAAGCCAACCAACACACACACAAAACACATTGTAAAGAGACTAGATCTCTTCAAACAGTCTTAAGACAAATAACTTGCTGTAATCTGTTCATCATATCACAGCCCAAATCACAGCAAGATGAACAAAAAATTCAATTTTAATCTCTATATGCTATTTTAATAGTCATCTTGTACTTTCATATTTTTATATCTCTTATTTCTGTGAGGTTGTACCCAATGTCTAGAGTCCATTCTTTGCCCTCTTTATTAAGGGTGTGCCTTCAACTATGTCTCTCAAGCAAACCATATGATGAAGGAAAGATTCCTGTCATGGCAATGATAACATTGATGACAACAATAAAGTGTGACTAATAGATACATAGACTATTAGAAAGTAATAAACAGTTTGTGAACAAATGCCAAAACACAGTCAGAAGAAAAGTCAAAATACAAAGACTCAGGAACTTGTAAGATTCAAGTGAATTGGGGGGGGGGGGGGTTTTGAAAAGCTTTCATTTACCAACCTGTATGTACTGAAGGTATTGATCCACCATAGTACATTTAGGTATGTTGTATCCTTTGTAGAAGCTGAATTCCTGACTGAATGTGTTTTCATTGAACCAAACCTTTACAAAGGTATTCATGAGTCTTTTGTCATAGTCATCTGTCACACGACCACCATACTGGATCTCACCTATCATGTAACAAACAGTACTCCAGGAGATCCCCTAAAAGCAAGCAGAAAGCACTGACTTTAGCTAATCTTCTTCTCACCCATTTACATCTCTGTTAGTAAGAACAGCTTTCATACCAAGTCCTGCATCTCTGTCCCTTTTGGAAGAAAGTTATCTTCCTATTACTTTTTTTTCCTATAACCCTCAATTCCCAAAACACCCTCAAGGATTTATCAAAATAGAGTTCATTGACAACTAATACAGGAGGCTATTCTGGCATTTGGGCAAGAGTGATAGAGCTACATTCCAATCACGCTTTCAACTTCACTTAAAATGCCAATCACAAAGTGATCTTCCACAGACCTCTATATGACAACTAACTATATGACAACTAACCATATGACAGTGAGAAATGTAAGAGGAACTCTTATGCAATCATTTAAATCCACTTTCTATTTCTTTGTGCTGCCAAGATAGGTTGGAGGAGCCAAATCTTATTATTTTTACTCAGATTTAAACAAAAAAATATTTTAAATACAGTGGTCCATTTTAGACTATTTGACTGAATTAGCATTGAAAAGAAGGTCTCTGCTTCTAAAATTTATACTTCTGGTGTTTTCAGGGGAGATGTGTGGGAGGGATTTTTTTTAAATGTGCAAATTAATATAAAAATTTAACATGCACAGGATTAAAAATCTAATCTAAGCCTGTTCTTCTACAGACACATATACTTCAAATGTTAAATGCTTGTGGAAAGAAACAAAAGACTAATTCAAAATCTTGGTTGTGTTTCAGTTATTTGGAACCATGTATATACATTCCACTATTAGAAAGATTCATCACCCTAATCTACCTTCCCCACAAAAACATTCATTACCTTTTTGGCATTCGTGCCATCCAAGTGGTTTTGAATGAATTGCACAGTAGCATTGAAATCAGCTTGATTAAACTCATAGGGTATATTCCAACCCAGAGATCCAAACTTGCGTCTTTCTTGAACAGTGGAGTGTAGAAAGGCTACAGCATACAACATTGGCTTCCATTGTACCATGTCACTGACATCTAGTAAATCCTGGCTGACACCTATTGATATTGTAAGCGGACTTTATAAGAAACACAATAAAAGTACTTTTCAAAACTACTTCAAATCAGAGCTAAAACATCACTCCTAAAGATATTCAGTTGGCTCTCTACTTCTCCCAAAAGTAAATTATTGTCCTACAAAGTGTTCAGTGCTGAAAAATGTTTATTAAATCTCTCAAATCAAAAGAGTAAATTTAAGGGAAAACAAAACCAAAAAACATTCAGTGATAGATGAATTCACATTAAATTGCTTTTTGCACTATTATAAAATAAAACCTTTATTTTATACAATGTAAAGATCACTTAACAGCCAACAAAGATTAATATGTTGCTTTTCTGCCAAAAGACAAAAGAAGATTAAAAATGTAAACACTTTGAATTGAGATATGAGAAGGCAACACTTCAGAAAAGAAAAAGCATTTCCTGTTTTACTGTCCAATTAGTTCTGGCAACAGAACTTCATCAGATCTTATCTTCCTTTTAATTTTCAAAACTTCTAACTCAAACCAAGGATCAAGAGGTGTCCTGGCATCACTGTGATCAGTTCCTCATACTAGTTTACATCTACTACCAGTGGCTACAATGTGACCACACGTAACACCAGAGAGTCCAAATATGGACGAAATGAAATTTAAATTATTACCACTTCAGCACTCACCACTGTATGTTCTCCTTAGTCCAGCTCTGAGTCCTTGTGGTGGTTCATTGGTAAATTTTATAGACATTTGAAGAAGGGTGATGGGGAACTGTTTATGAATGTCAGTTGTCATCCACAGTCGAAAGCTTTCATTGACAGTCTCTGTCTCTATCACAGTGTCCATCAACTCATCCAAAAAGTCTAGTCCAAGGTGGCAGTTTTGTAGAAGTGCCCAACCTCCCTAGTTTAAAAGAGCAGAATATGAAATTATCAATGTTTACAAATTTAAAAACCACCTAAAAATCACTCTATGTTGTAGGTTAGGAACAAAGCAGACACATCTAATATATAACGAAATATAGCATGTTTAAGTGCTTATCGGAGCTGTTACAAGAGGAAATAATCCACAGTCGATTTTGGACCACTAGCTCACCAAATCAAAACCAAGGCCTTAGTCATCTGATTTCATGTACATTTCATGTACAAACAGGGACCAGTATCAATAGTAAAGGTACACATGCAAATAAAAATTTTTTTTTTTTTTTCCAAAGAAAGCTTATGTGAGCTAAGATGTGGGCCGTTCCTTCTGGAGGCGTTGTTAGCTTGCTTTATCATCTAAACAAATGTTCTTCACTTATCCCACCTGGTCTTCTTTGTTAGCTTGCTTTATCATCTAAACAAATGTTCTTCACTTATCCCACCTGGTCTTCTCAAGTAGTCCCTACCTTTCCCATTTCAGTACATTTAAAACATGTCTGGACATGATTATAGTACTGATAAAAACATAAATGTTGACTTATATAAGGAAGCTCAGAAGTAGTTCCATACAGCAGGCTGCTAAACCATGTTCCTCACAAGGGTCACAAGCTTGGAAAATAACCAAACATACATACTTAATTAATGTATTGCTATTGATCAATAGATACCAGACTTTCTAACATGAATTACCATACTTCATATAGACATCTCTCATACCTCTTCATTAAGAGAGTATGTGAGACAGTGAGGGAAAGTACTGCATTTCTCTTAACAAAAGGAGCTCCTCTTCCCTGTCTTTTGCTAATTAGCTCTCAATGTGAAGTTGTCAAATGAGAATCTGAAGCACAAATCAGAGGAAAATTGGTTATACAGACAGGAAAGAAGCTCATAACATGGAAGTGTAAGTTTTAAACTGTTCACATGAGCAGGCATAGCAGTACTACCACCTGATGGGCAAAGCTAAATTAGGATATCTCGGGTTTTATCCTCATACAGGAAATTTTATTCTTTAATCCCTACATGTTTCACCTGTAAAATGCTTGTGCTGTCAGATTGTCTATCCCAATTTAAAATCCAGGCTATTGAAATTCAAAATATTTTGCTATACAACCAAGGTTATGTAGCTATCAATAGTATATTTGGAATTAATCTTCTTCAACAAAATATGTTTCTATTACTAAAAATAGAAAACTAAAAAAATGTTGTGGAACACTTGCTGAAGAATATACACTATCCATGCAATCCAAGCAATTCAGCTATTTTCATCAGTCAACAAGCTAGAACAAAAATTCCATTTTATGTGAAAAACACTATTTGCTGCACAATATCAAGAAGTTTGTTATAGCCAATTAAATGACTATGAAAAGACGGTTCTATTGCTGAGGACATTTGCTTACACAAATAAATACAGCATTAATTACCCACCAAACCTATATTTCATAACAGGAATTTCATTTCTAAGTGTTTAATACAGACAAAGAAAAACATCCAGATTTTTGTTCCTTACATGAGCCATGGTCTGCTGTAGAAGTTTACGAGCATGAATGTCTTGCCCCTGGCCCATGGAAACATAACGTGTCTCTATCTTCAGTCTTTTTCCCAAGGCGATAATTGAGTCCGTAGGATCAGAACCCATGGAAAGAAAGCATATGAGAGGAGTACGTGGATCTGACTCTTCCCATGTTTCCTCCAAGTCCAAGATGACTCCCTCCGCATATTTCTCCCCCATAGTGTCAATAATGTATTTTCTTGCCTACATTAAAAAGGATAAATTTAACCCGTGATACAATCATTTAATGCTGTTTTCTTCCCAGTGTAAATACAACCAATAAATAAACTGACACTACTATAAATTTATATCAGAAATATAAATATGCAATGAATTTATTTTCACATGTTAACATACCATAGAATCTTAGAATCATAGAATAGTTAGGGTTGGAAAGGACCTTAAGATCATCAGGTTCCAACCCCCTGCCATGGGCAGGGACACCTCACACGAAACAATGCCACCCAAGGCTTTGTCCAACCTGGCCTTGAACACTGCCAGGGATGGAGCATTCACAACTTCCTTGGGCAACCCATTCCAGTGCCTCACCACCCCAAGAGGAAAGAATTTCTTCCTTATATCCAATCTAAACTTCCCCTGTTTAAGTTTTAACCCGCTACTCCTTGTCCTGTCACTATAGTCCCTAATGAAGAGTCCCTCCCTAGCATTCCTATAGGCCCCCTTCAGATACTGGAAGGCTGCTATGAGGTCTCCATGCAGCCTTCTCTTCTCCAGGCTGAACAGCCCCAACTTCCTCAGACTATCTTCATATGGGAGGTGCTCCAGTCCCCTGATCATCCTCGTGACCCTCCTCTGGACTTGTTCCAACAGTTCCATGTCCTTTTTATGTTGAGGACACCAGAACTGCACACAATACTCCAAGTGAGGTCTCATGAGAGCAGAGTAGATGGGCAGGATCACCTCCTTTGACCTGCTGGTCATGCTCCTTTTGATGCAGCCCAGGATACAGTTGGCTTTCTGAGCTGCAAGCGCACACTGCCAGCTCATGTTCATTTTCTCACCGACCAGCACCCCGAAGTCCTTCTCTGCAGGGCTGCTCTGAATCTCTTCTTTGCCCAACCTGTAGTTGTGCCTGGGATTGCTCCAACCCAGGTGTAGAACCTTGCACTTGTCATGGTTAAACTTCATCAGGCTGGCATCAGCCCACCTCATGAGCGTGTCGAGGTCCCTCTGGATGGCATTCCTTCCCTCCAGCATTATCAACCGAACCACACAGCTTGGTGTCATCGGCAAACTTGCTGAGGGTGCACTCAATCCCACTGTCCATGTCACCAACAAAGATGTTGAACAAGACCGGTCCCAACACCCATCCCTGAGGGACACAACTCATTACTGGTCTCCAGCTGGACACTGTGCCACTGACCACAACTCTTTGTGTGCGGCCATCCAGCCAGTTCTTTATTCACTGAGTGGTCCATCCATCAAATTGATGTCCCTCCAATTTAGAGACAAGGATGTCGTGTGGTACAGTGTTGAATGCTTTGCACAAGTCCAGGTAGATGACATCAACTGCTCTACCCCTGTCCATCAGTTCTGTAGCCCCATATAGAAGGCCACCAAATTGGTCAGGCAGGACTTCCCCTTAGTGAAGCCATGCTGGCTGTCACCAAGCACCTTGCTGTTTTGCATATGCCTTAGCATGCCTTCCAGGAGAATCTGCTCCAAGATTTTGCCAGGCACACAGGTGAGACTGACTGGTCTGTAATTCCCCGAGTCATCCATTTTCCCCTTCTTGAAAATGGGGGTTATATTTCCCTTTTTCCAGTCATCGGGAACTTCACCTGACTGCCATGATTTCTCAAATATGATGGCCAGCGGCTTAGCAACTTCATTTGCCAGCTACTTCAGGATCCACGGATGGATTTCATCAGGTCCCATGGACTTGTGTACGTTTAGGTTTTTAAGATGATCCCGAACCAGATCCTCACCTGCAGTGGGCGCAAGGTCTTCATTCTCACAGTCCCTGCATCTGCCTTCCAAGGCTTGGGTTGTGTGGTCAGAGCCTTTTCAGTGAAGACTGAGGCAAGGAAGTCATTCAGAACTTCAGCCTTCTCCACATCCTGTGTAGCTAGTTCTCCCGATAGCTTCTGGAGGGGGCCTACATTGTCCCTAGCTTCCCAGACAACATCCCTGCATTCTTCCCAGGCTGCCTGTCCTTGCTTCCACCTTTTATATGCCTCTTTTTTTCCTTAGAATTTTCCTCATTAGCCCCTTATCCATCCAAGGAGGTCTCCTGGCCCTCCTGCTGCACTTCTTTCTAGTTGGGATGCGACACTCCTGAGCTTGTAGCAGATATTTTGAACCTTATAAGACCAGTTAAAATTTCAAAAATAATTAGTCTATTATATATACCTGGATGCATGTTTATATATAATACCTGTTATTACAGTATAATAAAAATAATAACCTTAGTAAACCTTTTGAAAGGTTTTAATGATTTAAAAATTGTATCTCCACTAGGCAGCAAAGCTTCTAACCTTAAAAATCTAGCTTCCCTTTCCAAATACTTAAGAAAAAGGGAGGAAAGCATGGAAGATATGCTTCCAGGACCTTTCCAACCTTCATGCTTGAACAAACAATGAATTGACAGTAGCAATGATGAAAATAACTGCTGCTAAGTAGAAGATTGAGCGGAACATATAGAAGCCATCTCTGTCTTTTCTTATGTATTTCAAAAATTGTTATTGCTCCTGAGAACTGAGAAATAGAAAAAGCTCTTTCAAACAGTCTGAGGTTATATTTCTTGCACTGTTTCCCACTACATTGCTTTTGTCTTAGACCAATCTTCCCATTATTAACTCTGGGTTACTTCTCAGAGACAGAAGATATTTAGCAGTTGTTGTTTGATATAATACCAGTTTTCATAAAACCATCATAAGACAGAAGTGTGTCTTGCCCCCATTAACAAAACTGAGGAACTAATTTTGTATGTTCCACTTCAAAAACCTAGCACACGTCTGAGAAATTCATCATGGAGTACCATTTACCCTTCTGTTGACTACAGTTACACTAATTGCCAAGACTTTCTCTGACTCTAGTTACAATATCTTAAGTTTTGCCTCCATAAAATTAATACACTTTAGTGACACATTCTGACATGAGTAAATTTCCAGCCATTGCTCTGAAATCGTCAGAAATTGCATAATTCATACTTTTTTTCACTGAAGAACATGAAGATTAAAAATAGTCTTCTAGAAGCTGATTTTTCCTAAAAGTGGATCTAACCATTTAATAAACTTTAATTTTATATTTCTGTCCTTTCTAAATAGCCTTAAACTAAACATTTTGAACAGACCGTAGTGCAGACTTTTAAAAAAATATTTTACTTCAGCCTAACAGGAAGACACTTCTATAATTTGAGTATTATCAGCAAGGACAGTAAAAAATAACTTCTGAACTAATAAAGCAGAACTGAATAAACACATACATTTCCAGATGAAATCCTATCTCTCCATAAAATCACTAGCTAATATATGTTCAATATATTGGGATACTTTTACTAAAACTGCCCTTGAATACATTACTAGTCTGAAAAGGATTTCAGAAAATGTAATGTAAAGGTCCATTACAAAAAGGAGTTAAGGAGTTTAGCATTAAATAAAAAAGTACTGAACCGCAATCCTGTATCTATTATTCTAATGACAATTTAATAGACTATGTTGGCTACATATATTTACCTGAGCTATACTCCTGTCAGGACACCAAGATCTGATAAGAAGAAGATGTCTGAAGCAGTCCAGGGATTCACCATAGCCACTAGGAAGCAGTTCTTCTTCAGGATTCTCACTATCAAACCAGATTTTCCACTGTTTCTCTGCTCTGGAAATCTACAGTTATACCAACAAAGGAGTAAATCTCACTAAATAGATAAGTCACACACACAAAAAAAAAAAAAAAAGAAAAACGAGAAATTTTCATATTTTAAGTACAAAATTGTAGAATGCAACAATGCCCTTAAATATTCATATTCTGAAAAAACTAGCTACTACTCAGTGTTTTCCATTAATGACGTAATGGCACAGCAAGCTAGGCTCAGACATAGCTTTGAGAACACTAGGTATCTATTTACTCCCCACATGACTGTACAGAAAGTATTCTTCACATATAACAATTGCTATTTACTTGATCCATTAACTACCATACACTTAAGTCTCCATTAAGACTATTCATACAAGTGTTGAATTCACTGAACACACTTTCCCTAACTCTTACTCCATATAATCAGACAAATATTGGAACAAGCATCATAACACATAGTGTAAGAAAGCACAGCAGGAATGGAAGACAGTTTAACAATTGGAAGAAGGTTCAAGTTGCATTATGTGAAATGAATAATAGCAAGCTATATCCCAATTTTGAAAGTATTATATTACTATGGGGTGTGAAATGTTGCACTTTCTTCTTATTTCCAGAGGGGAGGGAGGGAGGTGTTAAATTTTTTTGTCAATACAGGTAGCTAAGAAGTTGGGGCTACAGCTGTGGGTATCTGCTGTCAGTTTCATTCTGTTCTGTAAAATAAGGCAGTTTCCCACTACATGCCTTGACCATTACTAGACAATCACTGTCAAACAAAAGCTTTTACTTACTTGATCAAGAATATCTGAAAATTGTTTAAGCTTACTAAGCTCCACCAAGTTCAGCCAAGTCATATCCAGAATCCATTTAGCTGGTTTAGGAGGACAAGCTTTCAGGTCTAAGGAAGCACCACCTGCATGAAATTAAATATCTTGGTAACGTAATATAAATTAATCTAAGCTTTCACATGAAGATATACTTGCATGCAGTGCTTGCATGCAGTTAAGACTAAAGCCATGAACTTGTCACATTTAGCTAAGAGTCTAATATTCTTTTAAACTGTTAGCATCACTTTTATGTTCCTATTTGCTTGCTTGTCCTCCTGCAGTTACCAAATAAACTCTACTCAAAGCTGTATTTGTTAGTAAAGTTCACTGCTACAAATCAGAACTGCTATACAATGTGCCGGTCACCAGAACAGAATAATAAACATGTATCCTTTCAATTGACTAGCTTCTCATCTGCAAAAGGAAGAAGCAAGTGGCTAGGAGATAAAACTGCAGCTCACAAAATAATACATATCCTCTACTTAAAATTGCTGTGTATTCCCAACCTTTAATAAGCGTCAGAAATTCTTCGTGTTTTACTCTGTTTCTTTGTATATCAATCTTCAGTGTAAGTAGTAATGTGAAAAGAAATTTGTGCTCTTCATAAAGTCCTCTGGCGGTGTATTTGAACACTTCATATGTCATATGTTCAATAATATTAGTAATCCTCTTGCTTGTTATAGGGCTTTTAGTAGACCTGTTGGAAAAAATGCCTGCAGTTGAATGCCACTATACATAGGTTTCACTAAAGAGAATATTATATAAAAGACAAAAAGACATATTTTAGAACATTCAAAACATGAAAAAGTAATAGGCCTCAAACAGAGAATACCAGATAGCAAGCTATCAACAACTTTTACATTGAAGGAGCAACAAAAACAAATTCCTTTCTAATCAAGGCTTCTGCATAGCTGAAAATCAGAATAGTATGTTTTTTAACTATCTAATTCTGAAGGACTGTAGGTACATTTAAAGTTTCTTTGCCTTGATAACTAACAGACAAAGGCTTATAGGTATTTAAACTGACAACTGTCAAGATTGTAACAAAGAACATGCTTTTTTCTGACATTAGGAACAAACATTTGTGATACTACAACTACCTCCAGGACTGGGTAAATACGAATCCTACTTATTGTTAGCTAAATTACCTGACTAGTGAGTGGTCAAAAAGCACCAAAAACTGCCGAAGTGAAGTCTGGTACATCACACTGACCATGCTCATCTCAGTAATAAGGAAGTACAAGATACTACCTCGAGTTGCAACTGAAGGACAGGAAAAAAGACTGTGTTCAAAGTAGAAATGCAAAGCAGAAAAACCTCAACTCTTTACAAATACAGTGAGTTTAACACTAATGTTAACTGATGATCCTTGAGTTGCTCCATTCTTTACCGGACAGAAAAATAATTGAAACATTTATTAATCCTCATTTATATATCAGAAAGAAAAATCTTTTCTATAATTAATACATACTATGTAAAGCCCAGATTGAAAGTATGAACATACCTGGAGAGCATCTGGATGGCATACTGCAACATTCACGTCATCAGTAGAACATATAAAAAGTATGATGGTTTGAAGTACTGTTTGAGTATTCAAATTTCTCTTTACAGACTTTTACAGGGGTCATATAAAATCCAAATGAACAATATTGATTTAACTTAGCCAGAACTGATTTAATTTACTTTCAACAATCATTTAGCTTTAAATACAAATGTTTTACAAAGTCTGCAATGATTTTTGGTATGCTAACTGTACCATTTTACACAATTCATAAAATGCAGGTGTAGCATTTTATTCCAGAAAGCATTTTTTCTTCTTCAATTTTTTCATATTTTCACTTGTCAGTTAAAAGCCACAAGACTAGTGAAATGTCTTATAATAACTTAAGGATCTATGATAGAATAACCAAATCATTCATCCAAACAGATATAAAAAGTATTTACAATTACACTGATGCCTGAAAGAATGTCAACATGCGAGCAATGGGAAGCCTAGGGAGACAACAGAAAATCCCATTTTATAAATTCCACATGAAGCATAATATTGACTATTTTCTCCACTGTAGCTCAGTGTGCTGTTTGCAAGATACGTTTTACTTACAGGAAAACACAAATCCTTCCCACCAGTATTATGGTCTTCCTGATCACATCTTACTATTTCTCCTGCTCTAAGTATTGCTGTTTTAACCATATGCTCCAGTCATTTGACTTTCATTACTACCTTCACTCACCAGGTCTGTACTCTTCCCGGGCCGAGTTGATCTGTACTTCAGTGTCAGCAGAAATTTGCAGCTTTTGTGTTACTTCCTCGGCAGTCTTCTTAGTGTTACTCAATGCAATTATTAGACTCTCATCATCTGCCAGAGAACCCTTAGTGCTTGTAAGTCGGAACAAGAGATTATCTTCTAGGTCTTTAATCCTCTTTTTGTTCATAGTCACATCTTCTATAAGATCTGTTCTTTCTTTCTCTAATTCCTGTTGGAACACATGGTAATATTTGGGAAACAGAAGAGTAATTGAAAATAAAAACAAAATAAAGCAAGGTATTTAGTTCTAAAAGTACTTATCCTACTAAAACAGTGTAGAGTCTTTGGGAAAAGAATTCATGTGGTTTTTCTAATGGGTATTTCTGAACCTACTACATAAGTATGCATTAACAAATCTTTTCAATAAATACTATGGAACGTGTTCATATCAGAATTAAAAGTTCAGAATAGTGATTGCTTTTCTTCTTTCCGTTTCAGAGAAAGACGAGTGCAAGCACCTTTCCAGATGCACAATTTTATTTCCCTCCATCTCATTTATTTCACATCCTCATTTATGCATTTTTTTCCAATCATCATGTTGAAAAATATAGTCCCAATAACAATGAGCATCCAGAGACACCAAATCAAGCACCAAATATTTCAAGAAATACATCTAAAGGTACTCCTCCATCAAACAGGGATAACTCCAGTCTCCCACTGAAATGCTTCATTGTCTAAGAAAAGAAAGAATGTAGAACTCACACCGAGTTGCTTCACTAGAAGTATTTAGTTTGTTATTTTTACTAATACAAACTGGGTGGTTTATATATCTACTTTGTTTCCCAGCAGTCATATATGAAAGGTGAATACCTGCTAACAGCTTTTCAGAGATTAAAGGCCTTTCAGCTCATTCTTATGCTACTCTTCAAATTAAACTTCAAAACTCATTGCAAATGAATCCCACGGATATAAAACTACTCTGTTAAAACAATACAGAATGTTTTTATACAGCAGAAAAACAAGAAAGAGGGAGGGGATGGGTTAACAGTCTTTCATAAGATAATATGCATCTGATGAATCAACAGTAAGTGAGCCAGTTGGTAGAAGTATTAGCTATGTCTACAGGAGCATTCCTTCACTGTTTACAAAGGGCTGGTAGATAGTTTTAACTAAGCTGGAACTGCATGTTCACTCCTCCTTTGCCAATTCCACTTCAGCAGTGCAGACAGGCTGTTACTATTTCAAAGAAACAGAAACAACACTAAGAAATATATGATAGCACTGGAGGCATTAAGAACCTCAGACCTTAGCAAGGCTCAAGGAAAGGTTTTACTCCACCATTTGAGTTGCCTTTATACAGATTTGGAACATTGTTACAACTTTTTGAAATTATTTTGTTTTCCCACACTCTGAACTAGTGATTTTCTCACTCACACATACTGCTGACGTTCCGAAGTATTTCAAACATTTAGTATTTGTAAAGAAAGTCCTTCTATCTTAGAAAGGAAATTTTAAAAAATCGTCTTCATCTCATTATTAGATTTAGGTTCTTATCTTGTCACTATACAAAAAGCATATTGAAACATCATCATCAGGTAGAAAAGATTTATTGGACTGCTGTCATAGAATAATGCAAATGTCATATAACTTAGAAGATGTGCATACAGGTTCAAAAGATTCTGAAAAAAAAGATGAAAAAAAGACCAGTAAACTACAGGTAGCTCCACCTCAGTCAACTGATGCCTAATGGAAATAAAGAAAAGTGGGTGGCAATTATGAAGCAACACAAGCATTATGCAAGTTTGACAAAGCAGAAACAATTTTTAAAAGTATAGCATTAAAAGAATGTTAGCATACAATTAAACATAATAATTATCATGTTGAGAAATCATTCTGAGCCAAATTAAATTTCATGTTTTGCTAAGTTCACTTTAAGAGGTTAAATATATTTTAGAGTGCAATGTATTTAAAAAACAGAAAGTTAAGTTTTCCTCACAAGAAGATCCTGAGAAACAAGTTGGAAACAGAATAACCAAACTAAAGCAAGTGAAATATCTTGAGACGAAAACCTTAGTGAAAAATGCATCTATTTATCTTTTAGAATACTTTTGCAGATCAGGACGAGTACACAGTTGGAATTTTTCTGCAGATCTTCAAAACCTTCCAGTCATAACATCAAGAATAAAAAAAAAAAAAGCCAAAATTAAGCCAAGTTACAATACATATAAATTCAAGAAATTTGCACCAAACAGGCTATTTCAAATCCAGCTTCATGGAATTCCTTTCACAAGCTGATTTCATTTTACAGGCTGTACCAAAGAATGCAAGATCTTGTTAATATTCATAAAATGTATGTCCTGTTTTCAACTGGGATAGAGTTATTTTTCTTCTTAGTTGCTACATAACTTTTATGATTCTATCCCAAAATTATTCACAAGTACAAGAATTTGTATCAACTGTTTCTTACAAAACTTGAGCCTTTTTCCACCAAAATTTTGAAATATGAATGTGAAACTCAAAAAGCCAGAAACAGTTCTTCTATAACTCCACTAGTAACCTGACATACCTGTTTTTACAACACTAAATAAGCAAGTTTTTGTTAAATTAAATAACAGTAAATGCATCAAAACCATCATATCATTAAAACAGTCTAAGTTATACTATATTCAGACATAAATCAAGTCCCTTAAATCAAGCTATTCCAAGAAATATAGTAGCATTAAATTTATACAGATATACCAGCTACCCTTTGACGTTTTTATGCTTAACCCACATCTTGCAGATTGTTTTAACATTCTGGTGGAAAAGAAGTTAGCACCAGTATTCTTATTCAAGTCAGAGAAGGGCCACGAGGATGATCAGGGGACTGGAGCACCTCCCGTATGAAGACAGGCTGAGGAAGTTGGGGCTGTTCAGCCTGGAGAAGAGAAGGCTGCATGGAGACCTCATAGCAGCCTTCCAGTATCTGAAGGGGGCCTATAGGGACGCTGGAGAGGGACTCTTCATTAGAGACTGTAGTGATAGGAAAAGGGGTAGCGGGTTAAAACTTAAACAGGGGAAGTTTAGATTGGATATAAGAAGGAAATTCTTTCCTGTTAGGGGGGTGAGGCACTGGAATGGGGGGCCCAGGGAGGTTGTGAATGCTCCATCCCTGGCAGTGTTGAAGACCAGGTTGGACGAGGCCTTGGGTGATATGATTTAGCGTAAGCAGGGGGGTGGGTTGGAACTTGATGATCTTAAGGTCCTTTCCAACCCTAACTATTCTATGATTCTATGATTCTAATCAGTCAATTCTTTGAGATGTATGTCACACAGAATCTACCAGTGGGCATACCAGACAATACAGGTACAGAAACTTAAACTTTGCAGAAACTTTAAATGATGTGCTGTAAACCCTCCTTATTGAATAATCACAATAAAGAGACTCAGAAAGTCATCCTGTAATATGGGATTACAGAGTAATAAATTGAAATTAAACTAAAACCTTCTACAGGTAAATTAAGATATGTAGCCAGGAAAAAAGATACAATTAGTTATTTTACCTGTTTCTCTGTGAGAATGACTCTGCCTAAGAGTTGATTTTCTAGACCTTTCATGGTCACAGTAAAGTCAATGATGGATGTTCGAGCACTAATTTCAGGAGAGTAACCTGGATTTGGCAGTTTTGTAGTGATGTAAAGTCTGAAGCCTTTCATAACATCTACTTCCTTATCACCAACCTTCACCTTAAGAAAAATATGAAAAAGAAGTCTTGACATATCAAGAACCAGCGCACACTCTTTCAGGTGCTGCATGTAGAAACAAAGGTTACAATTTCTGTTAAAATGTGTAAAAATCCAGTGTTAAATTATATGTCTGATGCAAAGTATTTGTTGAAAATATCTATGGATCACTTTAAATTACTCATTCACAGATAATTTTCATCTTTAAAACTTAGCATAATCAAATGGATAAGGAACTCTGTAGATTAAATATATTTACTATTTGATATCTTAAACTCTACTTTTTTTAGTATTCACATTAATCACAATTAAATATTACTTTAATCTTTCAAAGTCATATATTTATAGGAGGTTTTTTATTGAGGGCAAAGGGGTTATATCTGTTTCCACTTATTTCTTCATTTGTTCTATTTTTACCTTATTGGCTGAACCTGTTTTAATGAAGTTTCTTTCCAAAACATTATCAAGTGCTGGGTCTAGCTCTTCTCCAACATCTTCTATCAAAAGAGGTCTTCCCAAAGAAAGGCTGTCTTCTAAGTGATTTCTAAAATACTTGTGATTCAAAGAAGTGATCTAAAAATACAATTATGGACCGCTATATTATATTATGCCCAGTTACCAGGATTTTTATTTTATATTTAAAACTTATTCAATTTTATTTATATTTCTAATAAAAACAATGATCCTATGGTTAGACTAGAATTGAGGCAAAGACTGTGTATACAAGAAAAGACAGCATCAGACTGATGTTGTTGGAGTACTGTCTTCCCTGTAGATTTGCAAAACATTTAGCACCTGAAATCCATGTTAAGACAACACAAATTATCAATAATTCTGATTAAAAGATGATAAAAATATGTTGTGCATCTTCAGTTTCAAACAGTTATATGAACTTGTACTAATCACTTATTTGGGGGTTTGTAATGCTTATTATATTCTGTAAACATGCTTCAACTCTTCCCAGACATTACCCATCCAGCCTGTTTTCCAAAGGCTTATGTTTCATTAAAATAAATTCATTAAACAAATCAAGACATTAGAAATAATAAGCTTGAAATGTACATTTTCATATATAGCCAAATGTCAAATCTAATATATACCAAATATATCTGAAATATCATTCATATCCAGCCCAGGCAATTTAAATAAAAGGCATTTGTTAAGAATTACTTGAATCGTTGAATTATAATATTTTGTGAGGTAAGAGTTTCTAGGGATTATGAAAGCACCAGCACTCCTATTACCTGAAGTTCATTTCTGCCTTCTTTATTTTTAATCCAAATTTTACCCTGTGCCTGTGGATCAATTAATAAAGGATAACGAGATGCTTTAGTGACAATGATTCCATTCTGTATGGATAAGTCATCATTTGGTAATCCTTGTAGGTTCCATTCACTGATAGTTGGTGCATCAGTCAACATTTCTATGAGGTTCAAGTTGCTACTAAAGGGGATTTTCCGGCTTTTCATTTCCTTCTGCCAGTCATTTAATAGCAGGCTGCGGAACTCCTGGTTAAAAGGACCAGAATAGGACAGAAAAGCTGTAGCCAAGAGTGCATCACCTTAAAGAGAAAAAGTGAAAAAAAAAAATAAATAAATAAAACATTACAACTTTGCCTATTCTGTTAATGAATGAGCTGCTTCCTTCACTAGTTGTATCATTTGGCTTGTAATTGAAGAGCACATTTTGACCCACAAGACTGAGTTGTCATCTCTTTCCCTAAGGCTCATTACATAGGAATAGAATGTTACATTTCAGTAGATGTCATGTCTACTTCATGTTACTCTTTTTACAGCACAACTGTAGTAATAAAGAGACGGGCATCTGGCAGCCAGGCAAGGTCAACCCAATACACACAACACTATTCCAAACAACAGATCTGCACAAACAGGACATGGCAGAATAAACTTACTCATAAATTTCCAATTCCATCATTTCCTTGCACAATCACAAGAGCCAGCTTAAACCATATTTTGGGGGGAGAAAAAAGCCTTTACTTAGGACTACTAATTAAGAAAAAATAAATTGAAATTATTACTACTAGTAATAAGAAATTGTAATAGACATCATTATAGAGGTATTAAGTGTGACAAGTTTTAATCTGAAGCTGCCCCCAAGTTTCATAACAAGTTTGGGTTTTTTTTACCTCTGAAGTAAGAATGCAGGATTCAAACTGAAGAAGATACTGTACTTTTACAGAGTACTAATATTTTTTAGACTTTTCAAGTTATCTATAAAAAAACATAAGTATACGTGGAAGGTATCCTGTAGTTTTAGCAAGTTAATAATACACATATACATCTTATACCAGCAAATAAAATATATATCTACTATAATGCAACCTATACAACCATATATGCTTCTTACAGCATTTCAAGACAAAAGTGAGAGAAGAAATTTCAGTCCACATTAAAGGACAAGATAAATTTCATTTACCTGATCTAACTAATAAATTATTTATTACAAAGTACTTTAGTTTCCAAGTGCGTATTTACAAAATAAAAATTCACTTCTAGGAAACAAGTTTGATGAACATTAATAACTGCATTTAAAAATATTGATTTCTACATATAAATGTCACTGCCTGAATATCAGTCTCATCCATGTATGTTCTCAGTTATAGACATTTTATTGGCACTTGCTAACATAACACTCTCTTTGGACTGCTATCTGCAAACATAAAACATCAGTGACCCAGGTATGCACTGCATGTTATACATGTCAAGTGGAAGCCCATGCATAACATATGCAATTCCTGTATTTTTTTTTTTTAATATGAACTTACCCACTAGCCTCTTAGTTTGCATGGCAAATTCTTTACTCTGCTCTGTCCACCTCTCTTTTTCACCTGCTAAACCACTTATCAGACTCGAGGCAGTTTGCATTTTATGACGACAACGCTCAGCGTCTTCAAGCAAAGTCTAGGGAAAACCATAAACCAATAAAAACAGTTTACAGTTATGTTCTGATAGGCCAGAAAAACCTTTACATCTAATTAAGCCAGTAGTTAAACAACAGCCTAAAATTATATTCTCTCATATCACCATGCATCAGGACAAAATAGTAACACTTGCATAAATGTGATTCAACTTGTTAATCTATCTGCTCTTAACTTTCATGTTGGTACACATGTTAAAAGATATGCAAACTGCCTGGTACTTATTAAGCCTCAGAAATTCTGCCCAGAATTTCAAACACATTATACACAGATAACATACATTAATGAAATTTGATGTTACAGTAGTAGACGCTACACAAATAATCTGAATAAAAAACATATTAAGGAGGTAGAAGGGAGAGGATGAAAGGATCAGAGATAAAAGAGAGAGATGGGATCCAAAGAGTCAGTATCCAAATAATATCGCTCTCTTATCCTTCATCCCTCAACATCCTTTTCAAGAAATAATAGTGAAAATGAGAGAATGCATTCAGTTTTCCTTAAAATGGCAACTTCTTTAGTGTAAAGAGCAGTTAACCTGTTTTTCTCTCATCGCTTTTTCATACTCTGCCTGTACAATATCTAATTCTTCTTGCTTGGCAGCCAGTTCTTCTTGAGCTTTCTGCAGATCCAGCAGAGCAGTGGTTAGCCGATTCTCCTGGATTGCTAAATTAGCCTACAAAACATACAAATATAAGTGTATTCATACATACAACATCTCAAAACAGTTGATATAATGTATCTCAAAGAGTTTTACTGTATTACATTTCAAAATCAAACTGCTCAAAAGAGACTTTATCATGCATTTGAAACCTTTTATTTGAATTTTACAACAAACTGACTTCTTACTGCAGGTAGCTGCAATCAAGCAGTTGGTCTAACATCAATTAGAAAAAGTAATTAGAAAAGCCTCTGGGAACACCAGCCATTCTCCATGTGACGCAAAACGTGAGTCTGCAAAAGAGACTGGTGCCACTAGAAGCCTGTTTGATTTCTCCAACCAATTTGCTTTGTCTAATGAAAAATACTACCTCTAACTACAAATCTTGCTACCCTTTCAGTCATTCCTCTTTATTCTGTGTTAAAGTCACGTTTGACCATGTTCTTCCTGACTTTCATTCTTGCCTTTTAACTATTAATGCTGGGGTTTTTTAACAACACTGGTACACAGACTCTCTGTACAGTCAGTCTTCTTGTGAACTGAGATCCAGGACATTAAAAGAACCAGATGTTGAGTTTTTGCCTAATTAAGTTAAAGCAACTGCAACAGTGAATTAACCTAGATAACAGCTGCCCCAGTAAGAAGACTCCCAGAGGCATAAAACTGCACACTCTTTCATAATTTTGACAACTTACAAGTGGTAGCACATTTCAAATATATTTTATTGTAGACTTCTTATTGTCAGGATAATAAATTCATACAGAGGCATGCACCATATAGAATAAGGCAGCTGATGTTTCCAGTAGACAAAATCCTCAAGTGCACACAGGTGGGGAGAAGGAGCTAAGGGAAGTTGTATGCCTCCCATTGATTAACAGACTTACCTTTAAAGGCAATACTTCTTTGTTGATTGAAAAAAATACAGCCATAGCTTTGGTCCATGAGCAAAGGCCAGCAACATTCCCACATACTCTCTTAGCTGTCTCAATGTTGTAGTCAACCATTTCAAAATAAGGGCTCAAAAGTTCTACCACTTCTTCATTAATTGTGTCCTTTGGAAATTGCTGAAAAAAAATATATATATCCAAAATATGTTTGGTATGCTGCTTGAAATTACATTTTTATTAAGACTGACTAAGTAACTATCTTCAAAAAGAAAAAAAAAACAAAGCTTAGCTCTCGTTCATAAACATACATTCTACAAGACAGTCCTTTCCAAGGGCAAGCCAGCTATCTTCTACTTAAATTAACTTATCTCATTATTGGGGTGTTTCAATTTTAAGAACTTATTTTGAGTCTCTCCTTAGAAAAGCATTTTTTCCTTTTTCATTCCTGAAAGCTCATTTTCTCACTCAAGTTCATTTTAATGGTCAAATATTCATTATAAGTTTGCTCTTTAAAGATTTATTTAAAAGGTATAATGAAAGGTCATCACTTACAAATTCAAAACAATAGTTCCCTTAAGCACAAATACATTTATTTATGCACAAGCAATGAAATGCTGAAGCAATTCAGTAAATTAAAAATCCTTAAGAGTGGATGCAATGTGAACATTATAATAAACGGCATCTATGACACTACCAACTACACAAAGTTGGCCAAGCCTGCCATCTGTAATTTCCTGTGGGACAAGAGACAGATTAAACAAACTCAGAAATCAGAACTAATAACATCCAATGGAGCAGGACAAGGTAGGATTTATTCTGAGTAAATTAATCATAATATTATTAGTTTAAATTTTGAGCAGGTATTTATTCACCAATTACTTATCCTGTTTCTCTAGATGCATGCTATGGAGCTGAAGTTCCCAAATTTAAAAAAAATCTGATTTCATATATCCTGATAATTAACTATACCTTTGCAAGCCACTGCACAAGTTGCAATGCTGAAACTTAATTGAATGTTAGGTACCAGAAAAAAAGATGTTCTCTATCAGATTTAATGAAACAGATAAGTAATGGCTATTCAAACCAAATGCTTAAAGCTTTGAATCATTTTGTCACTGAAAGTAATTTCATTGCATTACTTAGGAGAAACTATAATTGATTTATGGCCTGACTTTGCCAGAAGGATTCAAGTTTATTTCATTATGATATACTTATTTCTAAGCCCTTAACATTTCAGATCTATTACATGTCTGACTCCCCTTGCACATTTATTCTCCTGTGAATACCAGCAAAAAACTGTCACCTATTTCCTAGTATTAAGAAAATATCAAAAAGGTTGCACAAGCACCTGCAGGTTCTGTAAGAAGTTCCCTGCTGTCATCAGTTTCAAAGATTCTTGCCACGATGGGATGGTACAACATTTTTCCTGATTAATTTTCACGCTGTTCACTTTCCGCTGGAAGAGCAGCAACACACAGTCCATGATACGCATAATGAGGTGAGGAGGTCGACCCAGCGTGCGGACAGTAGCAATATCTGCAGGTTTTATTGTCTGTTAATTTAAAACAAAGAATAGCAATAATTGCTTTACCCTTTAATAAGACATAGACACAATCTTACCAACTGTATTAATCTATTGGAGAAGAAAAAAAATATATATATTCATATTATTTTTTATTGAAACAATGGTAATTGGTGAGGGGCAGGCCTGGTCCTATAACTTGGATTAGAAGCTCTGTTTATTCACAGGCAGTTTAATCAGCCTGAGTACAATAGTGACAAACAGTAAGAAATAGGCTATTGCAGGTGTTATGACACCATGCTTCTAGTCTAGCACATGCCTCCCTTAGAATTCATAAAGGAAGATTATTATTATTTGTATTTATACTTCAGAAAAGGACTGTAAATTATTGCAGATCATCTTGATCACCTTCCTTCTGCCTGCCTTTTTTTCCCTTCCAATATTTTGCTGCTTGCTGGGTTCAGTGTGGACCTGATAATTCAGCAGATCTGTGTGGAAAATTTAACCAGTGTTTCTTTGTGACCTTTTGGAAGTTGAGGTACATTTAATGTGCTGTTTTTAATGCAGGGTAAAGTGCGACTAGTTTTATTGAACTTTAACAATTCTTACTCACACGTTAAAAAAGTAATCTCACTATATGTTTAAAAACACTTGTAAGCTGTTCTGTACCTACATACCTCTCATAATGTCACATTTAGTAGTCTTAAAATATGTAAAAATTGAGTGAAATAACCAACCACAGGTTTTCTTAGTCTGGGGAGTGACCTTTATATTTATGAAATATTTTAATAGATATTTGTCTACGCTGCAAACAGAATTCCATTACAGGAATCCCTAGCTGGAAATTTGTAAATCTGTAATTACCACAATTTCATTTTTTGAAAGATACAATCCTTCACAGTCTCATAGAGATAATTTTCTCACTTAACGGAATTCCTGAATGAATTAATGCATGTTGAGAATACAGATATGTATGCTGATAGGCTTGCTTTTATGATAATTTTCCCCTTTATGCACAGACAAAGCAATTTCTGCAACAAATGTCAATACTAAAAAGCAAATGCACAAATTTCAATACTAAGCAAATAATGCTAGTGTAACTTTTCATTAAAATCAGATTTGCTTTTCTTAGAATCTTAAATTTCAAGAAGAGCAGTACAGTTTTGGTTCATAACTTTAGCCAAAACCAGAAAGCCAGCAGGACAGCACACTGGTATTTTTTCATACTTGAGACATTACACAGTTAGTATTGCTTGTTTATGTGCTTGCCAGAATGCTTGTCCACCTTTGGGGTTTTTGTTGGAGAGGTGAGGGAGGAGGAGGTATGTTTCTCCTGTAGCTAAGTATCAGGAACTTATGATCCAGACCTGTTCTCTTATGGCACTTTTATTAGCTGTCATATCATCAGCCTTCATTTAGACATTTCCCCTCTGCCCTTCAAGAATCATGGCAGGCAGAGTTGTTAAGCACCTCTCCCTCGAAGTGAAGTCATACATTCAGATGATCCATGAAAACTTACTTATACTAGATTTTGAAGACTTTGATTTGAAGGAACATCACAATAGTCTTTAACTACTACAATTGTTGGCAGCCCCTCAAGTGGAAAGGAAAACTTTGCAATAAATCTACGTAACCACCTTTGAGGTTTTTGTGGCATAGAATCATAGAAGAGAATCATAGAACAGAATTATAGAACAGTTAGGATTGGAAAGGACCTTAAGATCATCAAATTCCAACCCCCTTGCCATGGGCAGGGACACCTCACACTAAACCATGTCACCCAAGGCCTCGTCCAACCTGGTCTTGAACACTGCCAGGGATGGAGCATTCACAACCTCCCTGGGCAACCCATTCCAGTGCCTCACCACTCTAACAGGAAAGAATTTCCTCCCTATATCCAATCTAAACTTCTCCTGTTTAAGTTCTAACCCGTTACCCCTTGTCCTGTCACTACAGTCCATAATGAAGAGTCCCTCCCCACCATCCCTATAGGCCCCCTTCAGATACTGGAAGGCTGCTATGAGGTCTCCACGCAGCCTTCTCTTCTCCAGGCTGAACAGCCCCAACTTTCTCAGCCTGCCTTCATACGGGAGGTGCTCCAGTCCCCTGAGCATCCTCGTGGCCCTTCTCTGGACTTGTTCCATCACTTCCATGTCCTTTTTATGTTGAGGACACCAGAACTGCACACAATACTCAAGGTGAGGTCTCACAAGAGCAGAGTAGATGGGCAGGATCACCTCCTTCAACCTGCTGGTCCCACTGCTTTTGATGCAGTCCAGGCATCATGCAAAGATGTGGGTAGAGCATTATCACTCTCTTAAAAAGCTTTACAAAAAGAATATGTTGAAAAAACATGAAGTCCCCTGATGAACACTAGAAATCTGAGTAATGCCACAATGCATAAGAAAAAAAGAAATTTTTTTGAAGATGGCAGAGAAGAGTGGATCAGAACACTTATTCAAAATGCAATTCAGTGATGAAAACTTAAAACAGGAGGCTTAGATTTGGATGGAATAACAAGTGTTTATATATGGAAGGCACTTCACTCACTGAGCACAAGTTGTTTTATAATGCTATCATCAGTTACTGGTCTAATGACCTGCAACACATCATATATCAACTATAGTTTCAAATGAAAATTAAAACTTGCCTTTTTCTGAAAAAAAAAAAAAAAAGTCTATTTTGGGCTTGGTACTCAGGTGGAAAAAGAAAAACAAAACTGAACCTAAAAAGCCTCAAAACCTGTATATTTATTTGCCTATATTTTCTGTCAACTGATGAGTTATGCAACCTTATATTTGTTTTTAAAGAAATCCATCTTCTTAGCAGTAAAATAATGTTACACAGGGTCCAAGAACTAACCTGTAAGGCTGCTTCTGCCTCTTCCAAAGCAGGCTTAGCAGCTTCCAACTTCTCTTCAGCAATGGCTTTGTCAACTGAGATACTGTCTACAATAGCTTGAGCTTTGTCTTTCACTTTCTGAACTTCACCCTTTACCTTCTCAGCAGCCTGTGCTTTCACAGTAACTTCTTTCAATACCTAGAACATGAGAAAACCCACATTCCAAATATTAAAGAAAACACTTAGTTGGAAGAATGTATTCATTTCTGTTGTAAAATTTTATCTGTTGAATTTCAGAACCAGAAAACTCAAACAAGATTTCTTTTGTCCCTGTTTTAAGTTTCTAAGATACATTTTTTCCAACACTTAACTTTTCCTTTCAAAACAAATAAAGGGGGGGGGGGGATCAAACAGCAATACACTTTGAAGACTGCACATACCATGTCAGCTTTTACATTGGCAATTTGAAGTTCCTTTTCTTTTACCTCCAGCTCTCTGCTTAGAGCAGACACTGACTCAGAGGCCTCTTTCAATTTTTCCAATCCAGTATTCACTCTGGAGTTGAAAAGTAAAATAAGAAGCATGTAATCCCCCATGTAATTTAACCTCCACTTTTCAAATTATACCATTAATAGAATAAATCAAATCAAGCAAAGACCACTAACAAAAGATGTTTTACACCAAAAATGAAACTTGGACAGTAACTTTCACACAAGTGTCTGATGTCTTCAGAATCAGAAAGTGAACAATAAAGATGAATATGAAGAGCATCTGTGGCTTGAAATTTTACCCACTTTTGCTCAAATAGTATGCCTTTATCACTGCATAAAAATCCTATATGTTGGCTCCATATATGCCATCATCCCTGCTGAGCTCCAGCCTGATACTCAAAGGACTGAATTTGATAACTGCAGAAAGCATTTTCTGCAGACTAGAATGCTGAGAAATATCTAAAAATTACTATGTTATGTTTGAAAATTATATTGCAAAGGCTAATAGAATCAAAATACTGAAATTGAGAGCAACCAAGAACAACAGAAAAATAGCATGAGAAAACAACACTTTTCTCATTCAGCCTTAAAATGCCCCTTCCTTTTAGTCTACCAGAAAGTAAGTCTTAGGGCTTTTCAGACAGCTTTAAGTGGGTTATACAGAGGTTGATATTGCAAAGACTAAGCAGCACTTGGACAACTAAGCAAATACAGGAGGACAGAGTAACACCTGCCAAAGCAATTCAGACTAAGCAACTAAGGTTAAGTGAAACAAGTTGACACACATGAATTAAACTAGTACATTTAAGGCATCAGAAGGTAGAAACAAAGACATTCAAAACTGAGAAGACAGTTTTTCTTAACAGTGTTACCAAATGATACACTAAATGTTAATTTTACATTCTATTTTAGTATTTCTGACATGAAGATAAATCAGCAAATAGACTTTATTAGTTTAATAAAGCATCTGAAAAGGAGAAAGGATATATCAAAACCACTTTAATGATCTACAGCTAAAAAGCTCAGCAGCCTAAATTGGGCTCCATGATCACAAAACCAAAAATGCCAAGGGTGTTTATCAGGAGGATAAAACTCCTGATACAAAAACCAAGTTACTCTCTGGTACAGTAAAAGCTACTGTGAATACATTATTAAATTACATGTAGATGTTTTCTTTTACTCATGAAAAATACATAGAAATAATTTATATTCACCTTTTTCCCCACCACCTTTCTTTTTCATAAATAACTGCCTTTTTTCCCTGTCCACAAATACAGTCTTTAACTTATATACCAAGAGCAACTATAATGTTTGATCAAGTTACACCTTTACACCATTTTAGAAAATAAAAAAAAAAAAAAAATACTTTTGCTGTGCAAGGAGACAAGCCATGCATTGAAATGAAGTATATCAGAATATACCTATCTGGGGAAGAAAACTACCAAAAAACAGTAGTAAACTGAGCAGTTTACCTGTTTGCTAACGTATGCACTTCAACATGCTTTTCTTTGTATGTGGCTTTATATCCCTGAATAAAGGACAGGTAGGATTTAGGAGTCACATGTGTAGAACGTCTGTATCTTTGAAAGTAATCAGAGCACTTGTCTGCCACTCCATCCTGGAACGAGCCCATACACTGCACAATTTCCCTCTTTGTATCAGCAGTGCAGTCCATACCAAATGAGGACAGGAAATGCTCAGATACTTAAGAAAGAAAAACATAAGTGTAAGTAAATATTCAGGAAAACTTCTTAGCTATATTACTATTATATTCCATTATATTACTATATTATTATATTTATATTACAAGGTAATATAAAACATGTCAGTATGTATTATGTCAGCTTTCACCAAGATTCTGAAACCCCAATCACCTTTATTCCCCCACTGTCAGATTACTAACATTATTCCATGTTCTCAGTAAAAGTATAGACAAGGATCTGGTATTCTTTCACCTCCAAAGGGTTCAACTACTTTCTCTCTCTCAACCCATTTAACTGCTAGCTACCAGGGACTGGGTGATCACAGACTTCCTCTGTATGCCTGATCACAAGCACTAATAAATTCTTTCTTTTGCAGTAATTTGCCACCTTTACTAATGTCTTTAAGCCATCTTCCAGGGCATTTTTCCTTCAAACTGTGTTTGAAGCCTTTCTTCTGTTAGAAATATTGAAGCTTTTCTTCTGTTAGAAATATTTCAAAAGCCTAATACAGCAAGATCTGAAGAAGAAAAGAATCTAGAGCAAATTTTAGAACCAAATAAATTTCTTCTGCCTGTGCGTTGGTAATTTAAACAAGTTCCAGAGAATTAAGTATCTGCAAAGACAAAACCGACACATACCTTCCACTAGAGCATCCTTCGGCCATTGACTGAACCAATCTATAGTGCATCCAGAAATAAGAGCAGGGAACTTCAGAGCCCTATTACGGAATTTTTCACCTACTGGTGAAAAGCAAAGAACCACATGAAGGTTCTGACGAACTCTGGTCATGAAGTAGTCATAAAGAACGTCACTGGTTGGAGGTTTACGTGAATGTTCCTTTCTGAAGATGGGCATGAGGTCACTAATGATCTCATCTACTTCATCATGTGCAAATAAGTTTGACACCTTTGAGAAAGAAGAAGATTTTTTTCACGCTTTATGAGATGATCCAATAAGTATATAGAATAAGGTTCATTTAATACATAGCATTTCAGGAAAGTACATACATTTCAGACACTGAAGCTATTAGGGCCCTCCCCACGCCCTTAACCAAGAACTTTGACTGAAGTTATTCCATCAAAAAATACTGAAATCTAACTTGCTGTAAATGTAAAACCCACTATCTTGAGCGAAAAAAAATCCAAACCAGCAAACAAAACAGCCACAAAACAAAAGAATCCACATACAATGGTTTTGCTTTCTCCTCTTCTAATAACTAGCAGAAATTACTCTGAAACACACCCCTGACATAATAAATAAATAAACAAATAGAAATTATTAAAGCCATCCCATCCATTCTGGACACAAATTTACCATACAAAACTTGATTGTATACTAATGAAATATTTAACTTAAGAGACAATTTTATCTTTTTTTAAAAAGCTATTCTCATGTCACTAACAGCTTGTCAACACATTCAAAAGGGTCTGACTTCGACAATTACTCTGTATAGAATGATGATGCTCATTCTTAATTTTACAATACCTTTGACTCACTCTAACCTAATATAATTGATCAAGCCCCCTTTTTATAATACTGTAATGATGAAAAGCACTTGTGTTTTAATGTCTGTCCCTTGAGATATAAAAGAATATTCAAATAAATTTGATTACTTTACTTCAGAATTATAAAATTCTAAAAGCAGAAAAATTACCATGAGAAGGCATCTTACCTCTCCGGATGATAAAACATTGTTCAGGTATTCCAAGAAAGATTCATCTTTGATATCATTGTCTGTAAAAAGAAAACAGATGCCTTTGCCTTGCAGTCCCGCTGTTCTGTACAAGAGTTTCAGATCTTCCATCAAGTTTAAACTGTTGTACGATCTACAAGAAAGGACAGTTGTACTCGCATTCATTCCTTTTAAGAAGGGTTTCCAGTTAAAAGAAAAAGAACAGGCAAATTTAAGTAAAAAACAATATCTTGGAATGTAGGATAAAATGGTACCAAAGTCTGGGAATTTTTATTTAGCCACCAAAAAAGCCAAAACCAACAACAAAAAACATTCCACAAAATCTGAAGTCTTATCATGCTATTTATTTCTCCTTTGCTTGAAAAAGTGAAAACACAGGTATTGTCTCACAGGATTGTGTCAAGTGCTGGGTTCATTAACATCATAGAATAGAATCATAGAATCGTTAGGGTTGGAAAGGACCTTAAGATCATCTAGTTCCAACCCCCTGCCATGGGCAGGGACACCTTAGACTAAATCATGTCACCCAAGGCCTTGTCCAACCTGGCCTTGAACACTGCCAGTGATGGAGCATTCACAACCTCCCTGGGCAACCCATTCCAGTGCCTCATCACCCTAACAGGAAAGAATTTCCTTCTTATATCCAATCTAAACTTCCCCTGTTTAAGTTTGAACCCGTTACCCCTTGTCCTGTCACTACAGTCTCTAATGAAGAGTCCCTCACCAGCATTCCTATAGGTCCCCTTCAGATACTGGAAGGCTGCTATGAGGTCTCCATGCAGCCTTCTCTTCTTCAGGCTGAACAGCCCCAACTTCCTCAGCCTGTCTTCATACAGGAGGTGCTCCAGTCCCCTGAGCATCCTCGTGGCCCTTCTCTGGACTTGTTCCATCGCTTCCATGTCCTTTTTATGTTGAGGACACCAGAACTGCACACAATACTCCAAGTGAGGTCTCACGAGAGCAGAGTAGAGGGGCAGGATCACCTCCTTCGACATGCTGGTCATGCTCCTTTTGATGCAGCCCAGGATACGGTTGGCTTTCTGGGCTGCAAGCGCACACTGCCAGCCCATGTTCATTTTCTCATCAACCAACACCCCCAAGTCCTCTGCAGGGCTGCTCTGAATCTCTTCTCTGCCCAACCTGTAGCTGTGCCTGGGATTGCTTCGACCCAAGTATAGGACCTTGCACTTGGCATGGTTAAACCTCATGAGGTTGGCATCTGCCCACCTCACAAGCGTGTCAAGGTCCCTCTGGATGGCATTCCTTCTCTCCAGCGTATCAAGCACCACACAGCTTGGTGTCATCGGCAAACTCGCTGAGGGCACACTCAATCCCACTGTCCATGTCAGCCATGAAGATGTTAAATAAGACCGGTCCCAACACCAATCCCTGAGGGACACCACTCGGTACTGGTCTCCAGCCAGACATTGAGCCATTGACAACTCTTTGTGTACGGCCATTCAGACAGTTCTTTATTCACCGAGTGGTCCATCCATCAACTTGATGTCGCTCCAATTTAGAGACAAGGATGTCATGTGGGACAGTGTCGAACGCTTTGCACAAGTCCAGGTAGATGATATCAACTGCTCTACCCCTGTCCATCAGTTCTGTAGCCCCATCATAGAAGGCTACCAAATTGGTCAGGCAGGATTTCCCCTTAGTGAAGCCATGCTGGCTGTCACCAAGCACCTTGCTGTTTTTCATGTGCCTTAGCATGCCTTCCAGGAGAATCTGCTCCAAGATTTTGCCAGGCACAGAGGTGAGACTGACTGGTCTGTACTTCCCAGGGTCATCCATTTTCCTCTTCTTGAAAATGGGGGTTATATTTCCCTTTTTCCAGTCATCGGGAACTTCACCTGACTGCCATGATTTCTCATATATGATGGCCAGCGGCTTAGCAACTTCATTTGCCAGCTCCTTCAGGACCCGCGCATGGATCTCATCAGGACCCATGGACTTGTGCACATTCAGATTTCTAAGATGGTCTCGAACCAGTTCCTCTCCTACAGTGGGCCCAAGGTCTTCATTCTCACAGTCCCTGCGTCTGCCTTCCAAGACTTGGGTGGTTTGGTCAGAGCCTTTGCCAGTGAAGACCAAGGCAAAGAAGTCATTCAGAACCTCAGCCTTCTCCAAATCCTGTGTAGCCAGTTCTCCCGAGAGCTTCCTGGGGCGGCCTACATTCTCCCTAGTCTGTTTTTTATTTGTTATGTACCTGTAGAATCCCTTCCTGTTATCTTTAATACCTCTAGCTAAGTTTAATTCTAACTGAGCCTTAGCTTCCTAACCTGGTCCCTAGCTTCTCGGACAACATCCCTGTACTCTTCCCATGCCACCTGTCCTTGCTTCCACTTATTATAATAAGCCTCTTTTTTCAATTGAATTTTCCTCAGGAGTTCCTTATCCTTCCAAGAAGGTCTCCTGGCCCTCCTGCTGCACTTCCTTCTAGTTGGGATGCAACACTCCTGAGCTTGTAGCAGGTGATACTTGAATATCAACCAACAGTCTTGGGCCCCTCTGCCCTCTAGGGCTGTACCCCATGGAACCTTCCGAAGCAGGTACCTGAAGAGGCCAAAGTCTGCTCTTTTGAAGTCCAGGGCAGTGAGCTTGCTGCACGCTCTTCTCACTGTCCTGAGGATCTCGAATTCAACCATCTCATGATTGCTGCATCCAAGGCTGCCCTGGAGCGTCACATTTCCAACGAGCCCTTCCCTGTTGGTGAGCACGAGGTCAATCATGGCACCTCTACTTGTTGGCTCCTCTATTACTTGCAGGAGGAAGTTGTCTTCCACACAATCGAGGAACCTCCTGGATTGCTTGTGCCGGGCTGTACCGTCATTCCAACAGATGTCAGGGTGGTTGAAGTCACCCATGAGAACAAGGGCCTGTGAGCGTGAGGCTGCTCCTGTCTGTCCGTAGAGTGCTTCATCCACAGATTCCTCTTGGTCACGCAGTCTGTAACAGATCCCCACAGTAATGTCTCCCATCACTGTTCTCCTTTTAACCCTGACCCACAAACTCTCTGTTGACTGATCACCTGTCCCCAGACAGAGTTCCATACTCTCCAGCCTATCCCTAACATAAATAGCAACTCCCCCTCCCCGCCTGCCAAGCGTGGTCTTTCTAAAGAGCCTGTAACCTTCCATTCCAACACTCCAGTCATAGGAGCCATCCCACCATGTTTCTGTGATGCCTATCATATCATACCCCTGTAGACATGCACACATCTCTAATTCCTCTTGTTTGCACCCCGTACTACAGGCATTTGTATAGAGGCATCTGAGCCGAGCTCCAACTGAAGCTGGCTCACTGGCTGGGGCGGCTGGGATATCTCTACATTGCTCCAAGCATTTATTATAGGTTCTGGCAACTGACTGAGTGTGTTGGAATGGAATGATGCCCCCCTCCCCCAACACATCTAGCTTAAAGCCTCCTTGACCAGTCTGGCAAGCCTCCTACAAAACTGCTCTTTCCCTTCTTTATCAGACCAGCTCCACCAGCCCCCACTAGACCTGGCCTACAAACTTCGGTCCCGTGTTCAAGGCACCCAAACCCCTGACTATGACACCACCCTTTTAACCAATTATTAACCTGGCTAATCCTCCTAGCTTTTCCTAGGTCCTCCCCTGTACCCTGGAGAATTGATGAAAAGACCACCTGAGCTCCAGAGCCCCTAACCACCTCCCCCAGGGCTCTGTAGTCCTTTATGTTCCCCAGGCTACTACTGTCTATATCCCTAGCACCCACATGTATCACCAGGAGTGGGTAATAGTCCGTGGAACTTACTAGAGCAGGCAGCCTTTCTGCCACATCCCTGATCCATGCCCCTTGGTAGGCAACACACCTCCCTTGAGACGGGGTCTGGACAGCAGACGAGTGCTTCTGTCCCTTTCAGTGTAGGGTCCCCTACTACTACATCCCGCCACTTTTTCCTAGCAGCACCAGTAGAGACCTTCTTTACCAGGGCACCAGCTGGCTGCTTCTGGCTCGAGTGCGGTTCCTCATCAGCCCCCTGCAGGACAGCAAAGCGGTTCCGCGTGGGGACAGGGGATTTAGGGGGAAGCCCCTCGCTTTTGGTTGCCCTTTTCCTTCCTTTTTTTTTTTTTTCTTGTCTTTTTGTCACTAATTCCCAGCTTCATGAGGTAGAGGCGAAGCTCGAGGCCCCTGCACAGTTTGGGCCAGGAGCAAGCATTCCTGTTTCCTCTCAGCTTCCCTGAGATCTTGCAGCCCATTAATGGCATCCCGCAGCTCAGCCACCTGCTGCAGGAGGACCTCCACCAGGGAGCACCGAGTGCAGCCCTGCCCATTGCGTTCCCTCCCCTCACCAGACCGGTGCAGGCACTCTCTACACCCCGAGCTCTGCACTGCAGCCTCCCCTCTCATCGGCTCTGTCTGGGTGCCTACGCTGGACACCGCCGGGGCAGCCAGAGCAGAGCCCCCAGACGGCGCCCTGCCTCATACGACGAGTGCTCACCGTACCGCTCGCCTGCCCGCGCGAATTACCTCACCGCACTCCTACTCGCTCGCACTCCCTGGGGCAGGTTTTTAACTAGACAGGGACGGGGCTGCTCCTCCTGGCTCCGCCCCCTGTGAGTCAGCTGCTCGCTCTCGCCAGCTGAGCTGCCGGCTCCTGGGCAGGTTCTGTCGAGTACTTGAGGCCCCCTCGGTGGCTGTCGCCGCTCTGAGTTGAGGCTCCTGGACACTGATCTCCCCCCCGCTCAGGTATTGAAGGCGTCCTCTCTCGAGCTACTCACCTCAGCAATTGATACTTTAGATTTTATTGACTGATTGAAAAACTCAAACTATTTTGGCCTTTGGTTAAAGTCATCAGTTTAACAGCAAGGAAAGACAGAAGCAGCAAAGATAAAAGAGAGATTAAAAAAAAAAAAAAAACATTAAAAATATTAGACAAGGTGTGGTGACTTTGGTGTCTGAGTAGCTGTTACTCTCACGTATTCTCACTCCCTTCTTCCAGCTGCTGCTCCTCAGCAGGTTTGTTTCCTCTTTCTTAACTATGTTACCCCAGAGGCACTACCACCATCACCGATAGGCTCAGCCTTGGCCAACAGTTCGTCCATCTTGGAGCCAGTTGGCATTGGCTCAATCGGACATAGGGAAAGCTTCTGGCAATTTCTCACAGAATCCACTCCTGTAGCTGGGCTGCTACCAAAACCTTGCCACACAAGCCCAACACACATTGTTATACTGAAATGATCTCTCTGGCTGCATAAAGGACTGCAATAAAAGCTGAGGTTTCTAGGATCCACACTGGGAATTAAAACAGAGAACTGGCTGCATGCAACTTCATTAAGAGTTTCTTGTGTAACCACAGAGATCTCATGGATGACCTGAAATATCAAAACCTGCATTGCAGCTGCTCATTACTAGACAGGAGCTCAGGAAATAAATACAACTGATTTACAATATTTATCTTGATGATTAAGAAGATAATTTTTATACATTTCCACAAAGTCGCCACAATCACCAAGATAAGGTTCCATACATGTGTTTGTAAATAAGACACTTCAAAGACACTACTACAATTAGAAACAGACACAGAAAAGACACAAATATTCTATGTGCTTTTGTTTCAGCTGCAGGGCGAAATAATGATTGGAAGAGTTATTCATTTAATTACTCAAAATTAGACAAAAATACTAACCCGAAAAAACATACTTATAGTTGAGTTAGCACTATGACTATCATCTACCTTGGTAAACTAAATGAAACCATTTAAAATCTTACAACTATTATCTTCTATCTACTCTATCAACTATTATCAACTCACCAATTAACAGAGGGAAAATAAAACATCTATCCAAAAAAGGATTCAAAATTTTTCCCAGAGGCATTTTGGCACATGTGATTAGATGTGTTTCAGATAAATAAGGTTAAAAAGTACAGAGTAAACTCTTAGCAATCAGATGGGATTCTGATCACACTTCTACATTTGCTTGTTGACCCTGGAGAACTACACCTTGAGAACTTGAAGTGGTTTGCAAGGCAGGATTATGTTTTGTCAGAATCTTTGATGAGTCTTTCTTAAAATCATGTTTACTCAAATCTTCACTCAGTCTATTCTTTATGATAGCTTCTTGAAATCATCTGGTGCACACATGAGATTTACAAGCTTTCCAATTCAATGATTCCCCAGATCTTTTGTGGACTTTTTTTTTTTTCATGGGCTTTATACAGATCCTCTGGCAACTTGAAGTAGAAAGCTACACACCACTTCAATATTTCACCCTCTTGTGGTTTCATAAGTCTCTGTGAATGATACACAACAATTTATTGCTGCTTCTTTTGTGAACTGTACTGTAATCTCTCCTGAAGTCATTCTTATTTCTCAACAAGGTCCTCACCAGAAGGCATTCCTACATGTGAATCTACAATTTCTACTGCAGCCAACATTGCTGCAAAAGAACTAAAAAAATTAGCTTCTCTACAATGACACCATATTTGAGTGCTGAAAATATTTTCTGCACATTGACTTGTCCTACAGGCAATTTGGGAGGCACCCATCCTAAAATATTCAGAGGAGTTACAATTTATTTTTTATATCTTTCATAAGTTATTCTGCAAGAAACCACATTTGGTTGAACAATATTAAATAAAGCAAGATACACTTAGAAAAGACTGCCAAAATACTGACATATACATGAGATCTACCAAATTAATGGGCAGGGATGAGGATTCCATCTCCTCACACAGGCATTATTTCAAATATTAAAAGATGAACTCATAAGGCATTATGGATAGATGCCACCTACAACTACTTTCAGTACAGTTTAGTGTACTGTGGAAAAAGACATAAAGTTAACTTGACACTGCAAATAATCCTTCCCATTCTGTGAAACACACAAGACAGTTTATTATTCCAAAGATGGTAATGGCTCAGACTTAATGTAGAAAATCACAGAATTATAGAATAGTTCTATAATTTTAAATCAAGCAAAATTAATAAGTCTCTAAGGATTTTCACATCTTTCCACTCTAGGTAACAGTGCTCAGCCTGTGTTAGCTTGTTCTTTCTCCCTTTGCAGAGACTGGAAGCCTGTTTCATTCTTAGGAAGAATTTAAACACAAAGTACTTATCTACTTACAGTTTGATTAATGCTCACCTTGTTAACATTATCTGGAATGTATCATAGCCAGCTATGAACGATGCCAATCTTGTCAAGCTCTGTTTTCCTGATCCACCAACTCCTACTAAAAGAGCATTTCCACGAGGAGTGCGAATCACCCGAGAAATCTGTGTAAGATCAGTCATTTATTTCTGCGTGTAAAATTTACACACCTAAAAATCCTATGCTACTGCAGTAATGTATTTACATTAGAAATGTAGAACAAATTAAATTTTCAAGGTTTAATTAAGGGAATCTATATTATTAGTAGTATATTCTCTGGACACTTCCACCTTGCAATATTTTCTGTAAACCTGTCAATAGTATAGCAACCACTTGATACGATCCCTGTGAACTTTTGATTAACAGTGGAATTACATCTCACACTTTCACAAAGCACAAGTAAATCTCAACTGTGATATATTAGTGATGTGCTGTCATAGCATGACACATTATAAAAATTGGGAAGGAAATAATTTTCCCAATACCATACTCTCTTAACAGATTTTAGTAAGCCTCATTTCTCCAGGCCCTTTCATTGTGACCAGGTAGACAAGCTGTCCCAGGCATGTTAAATTCAGAACAGTCTCCCGTATTCTCTACAGCAGGTAATAATACTGCCTTTATAATCAAACTTCTTAAGCTTCTGGTTTTCTTGATTATAAAAATGCACAATATCAGTATGTATATTTGATAACAGCAGAACGTCTCCCAAGTACATCTCCCTTTCTTCTCCAATTCATTATTTCTTTTTTAGGAAAAGGCAGCAGTTACTTCCCGCTCCACATTACAATTTAGAGCAGCACAATGTAAACAAAAAGACCCTTTGCAATTCAGAGCAAAAAAAATTTCAGCACTGTGAACTGCATGCAGCACCTGTCCCACTGTCCACAACTAAAACAATGCCAAGAAGTCTGGAAACAGCTAGATGTTGTTACCTGATACTGAGAAAATATGCCTTTAAGCACAGGAGACTAACTTGCTCCATATCACATCAGTTGCACATGGATAGGTACTCATACAGAAAAAACTACATTAATTTCCAGAGCAGCATGGAGCTACTTGACCTTCAAATGCAAGGTAATACCAACCAGCTGGTTGGCAGTTGGTCTCTTCCGCACAAGTAATGACACAGAGTACTGGCTCCTGTTCTCTTTGTTATCTTGAATATCTGATGTCCCCAGAGTTACATTATGCTAATAAGCAGCCTAGGACACTTATTTAGTTGCCTTTTCTCTAACGTACTTTTTTCACGCTTGTAAAAACTTGAAAAATGCCAGTTTCTGCAGTTGTAAACACGTATATTTTAATATTGGGGGCAATGTACTAGTTATTTTTCGTAAGTCAATATTTTATAAGCAAAAATAAAAACAAGTATGAAGGTTTACTCTAAGCATACTTAGTATTTAATCAGAGAAAGAAAATAGATTTGCACAGCTCCCTTGGAATATTGCTGATCACTTCAATTATGGCTATTAGATGTTGCCAAGCAGAGTAAATAGGCACATTTTCTTTATTCTCTGAGTAAGATATTTCTTAGCTTTAAAATTTTTCCTAAAGAAATCCATAGGAGAGCATGATCCATTCTGGAGGGAAGAACTTCAAGGAAAGGGACTAATTTTTGAGATTACAAGTATCTATGACCAAAATTTTGAAAACTGAATATGCAATATGTTTGCCAACTATAAATAAATTTTATTTGCTTTGATATTTATTATATTGTTAGGAGAGTACAATCCAATATTCAGTTTTTAATAATTTATGATAAGCAGTACAGCTAAGAAAATTGGGGCTGTTTGGTCTGGAGAAAAGAACGCTGTGTGGAGATATTACAGCAGCCTTCCAGTATATGAAGGGGCTTACAATGATGCTGGAGAGGGCATCTTCATCAGGAACTGTAGTGGTAGGACAAGGGGTAATGGGTTTAAACTTCAACAGGGAAGTTCAGGTTAGATATAAGGAAGTTCTTTACTGTAAAGGTGGTGATGCACTGAAATAGGCTGCCTAAAGAAGTGGTAAATGCTACATCCTTGGCAGTGTTCAAGGTCAAGTTGAACACAGCCTTGGATGACATAGTCTAGTGTGAGGCGTCCCTGCCCAAGGCAGGGGGCCTGGAACTAGACGATCTTTAAGGTCCCTTTTAACCCAGACCATTCTATGATTCTATGATAACATCATGGTGTAACTGAGAAATAAAAATTATTAAAAAAAAATTCTTCTCTTTGTATGAAGCCTATTCTGTGTTGGTAATCATATCAAGCTGTGCTATGCTAAAAATTATGATCAGCTCCAATCCACATTCAAAAGAATTTTAAAGTAAACACATGATCTATCTACAAAGGAAATTTGGACTAACTTTATTCCCTTATTTATACTCAGCTGTGCCTACCACTTCAAAAGCAACCAATTGAGTTCTAACCTGAATTTGATTTGACTAATTTCAAAGAGAGAAAGGGATCTCAGAAGAATTAGCAGGAAGAAAAGTTGAAATAGTGTTATAATATTGAAGACCATGATCTCACCGGACATAAAATATAATTTTAAAAAAATAGTTCCATCCAATACATTTTCAGAAAAGCTGAGTTTTAGAGTGACAGACAAAATATTTACTAGCAATAAATAACTTGCTTCAGTTTTAGAAGTAATTTACCTGGATTTGTGCATACTTCCACTCACAGGTGTTGAGAGCAAGGGAACAACAACAACAAATGGCAATCTAGTAAGCCTGTACCTTGACTAAATGAATCATAGCGTCTTCAAAGAAAACCATGTCCATCCCAGCACCACGGACATTCCCATTGTATGCTTGCAAAAACTTATTTAAACGATTCCGCAGCTGATGAAAGGAATAAATTGGCTCATATACTCTGGGAATATCTAAATTAACTTCTTCCGATTTTTCACCTACAACAAAAAAAGAGGTAATAAAATTTTAACAGTTTAAATGATTGACAAAGGCTCAATGTGGGAATGAGTAAGTGAAGGTAATTAGAATTCTCTTTAATCACCCAGAAGCAGGATTATTATACATAACATTACATATTAAATGTATATATGAGAATGCTGCCTATACCCTACCTACAAAGAATGGCAAGTTCAGCTGCTTGATTCTCAAAGACAAAACCAGAAGAAAATAAGGAGCTTTCTTTACATCTGAAATCTGAACGATTAAAAAATGAAATTAACTTAAATGGTAGAAGCAAATGTAGACCCAGTGAATCAATGTAAGTAAATACTGCAGTTAAAAAAGTTTGTGAAGGAAAAACACTCTAAGTTGTTTAAATGATTTCACTAGTGGGGAAAAAAAAAAAAACAAACAAACGAAAAAAAAGAAAACAACCCTACCAAAATGAATGACTACCCCAAAAAAAAAAAATAGTATATTCACTGTGAAAAGGCATACATTTGTTTCAGCAAATTATGTGAAAGCAACAAGGAACTCCTAAATCCTCACCACCCAAAGGAAATGAGGAAATAGTACCCTTGTCTCATCTTTCCATTCATAAGCATTAATCATATTTAAAAGACACCACTGAGAAGAGCCCAGCTCTGTCCTTTGTACTCTCCTTTTGTATTTATACATATTGAGAAAATCTCCCTAAGCCTTCTCTTGTGCAGGCCTAACAGTCCCAGCTCTCTCAACCTTTCCTCATGCAAGAGTCCTTTAGTCATGTTTTTGGCTCCTCATTGGACTGTCTCCAGTATGTCCCTGTCTGTCTTGTACTGAGGGGCACAGACCTGGGCACAGCACTCCAGGTATAGCCTCACCAGTGCTGAATAAAAGGTAAGGTTCGCTTCCCTCAACCTGCTGGCAGCATTCTAATGTAGCCCAGGATGCCACTAACTTTTTTTTCCCTCTAAAGACACATCAGTATCTTATGTTGAACATGGTGTCCACCAGCACCCCCAGGTCCTTTTCTGCAAAACTGCTTTCCAAATGGGTGACCACCAGTATATACTGGTGCATGGGATTTGCACCTCCCACTGTTGAACCTTGTAGGATTCTTGTAAAGGTCTCTCTGGACGGCAGCACAACCTCTGACATAGCATCCATTCCTTGTCCCAATTTTGTGTCATCTGGGAACTTGCTGAGGATATGCTCTGCCCCATTATCCAGATCAATAATGAAGATGCTGAGGATGACTGGACTCAGTATTAACCCCTAGGGTACACTACAGGTTTCTGGCCCTCTGTTAGTCTTTCTTCCAGTCTCTGGGCTCAGCCACTCAGCCAATTTTCAATCCATCTCACTGCTTATACAGCCCATGTATCCTCAGCAAATAACTGACAGACTTCACTGGAGGAGTGCCACAAGCAGACATCATGGTGGCTTTTGATTGGTTGGTTGGTTTGTTTTTCCTCAAAAAATTAGTACACACAGTACAATTTCTCTTTTATTTACATACAAATAGCTCCATTATTTTGAAGACTTCATGATCTATATGTTGCAGGATTTATTTTTCCAGTTACGAGTTGCCATAGGTCAGTCATTACTAACAATCAGCTTCGCTAAGCCTCCTCTTTGTTATCGAATAAATATGTTAACTATTAAAATAAATTAAGTCCTTCCAGTAAAATAAACATTTCCCTGATCTTAGTAAATCACTGGAAGCCAGTGGAAATAGAAGAAAAGGGGCAAAAGAAGCAGGAAAAAAAAGCAATCAAACTGTGTTGTATTTAGAATAGGATCTGCAACATTTTTTTCATTTTAATTTTTCTCCATTTCCCTCTTGCACGTTTTACTTTTACAAATTAGCAGTGGTCCAAAAAGAACCCCAAAACAACCAACTAACCAAAAAAAAAAAAATTCCAACAAACCCCAAAACTTTTATAGAAATGTTTTTTTTTTTCCTATAGAACAACCAAACCTCTCAATATTAGTTGGTTGTTAATTGTCACTCAGCTGTCCTTTGTATTGCATTCTGTGTATGCCTGAAGTCACCTTAATTTTAGAATTCTCCAGTTCTGTATTGCTTCTGCATGTATGAACACCCTTTTTGATTTAGATCAAATAAAATTAACCAACTTCTTATCTTAACCTGCAAAAACACTGGTTAAAGAAAAGGAGTATTCCAGGTGGAAGTAAGTTTCTTACAAGTTGAATAAGACACTTAAACAACTCAGCTACTGAGGGGGAACTATTAAGGAATACAGCAAAAAGAGTTAAATTGCGGTGATGTTTTTATAGTCTCAAGATACAGAATCACAAGCATTAAATAACAATGGCAAAGCTGATAAAAAACACCTTTGAACACTTTGATGGTCTAAAGAACACTAGCACAACTAAATTTCTGTGAAGCTAAGGTCTATAAGTTGATGTTAGAGGTACTTAATTTCAAGTCTTTGTGTATTTATCTCAGTGACAAATATGTTATTACTGTACAACCCAGAGACAGAGGGGTATATGTAAATGTATCACTAACTTCAGCAGAGGGTTATTGGAAATTAATGTCAGACGTATTTTTTTAAATAATTAAGAGCTCAGATATCCAGTTCCCGTTCTTACACTTCTATTGTAATAGGCAATACTAAATTCCATTAAAAGGACAACTAAAATAACACTTGTTATTCTTTTCACTTATAGCCAAAACAGAAAGGGGTTCTCAATGCTCTGACAAATATATTGAGGACAACACATACCCTTTCTAAATGAGGGTTAGATAAAGTTTCATGCTAAATGACACATTACACAGCAGGTACATTTACAGTGTAAATAAGAAGCAAGTTAATTGGAAAAACACATACTTCTTTTAGCACTTTTCACTTCAAAACAATGGTTTCCAGTGCTTCACTATTGAATGGATTTAAGGATCTATTTTACTACTTTCTCACACCACTTTGTTTTTTGCTTCTATTTTATTTCTTCCAGTCAAACATTTCCTATCCTTTACTCTCCTTTGTCACTGCCTTCTGACTACTGCAATTATCCAAGAAGATATTTAAATAGCTTTTGATTACTCATGCCAACCTTTTATTGCCTCCACTATCCACCATTACAGTGACATGAATACAAATAATTGAACCATCCAATAGCTTAAATTAATGACCTTCTCCAGAAGCTAAAAAGGCGTTTTATGTTCTTTTTCATCAAGTGACAAATATTCCCAGGTCATTTAGCAAGGTTAATGACACAGCGTTTTTATTTAAAAGACACAAAGACATTGTTGTAAGCCATATGGGTAATTCAAAAGGTTTTAGTAACATTCAGGAGATTTTGAGATAATACTCATTTGTTACGAAATCATGCATCAAGTATTTCCTTAAATACTGGATTAGCCCAGAGCCCGTACTCTTTTACCAGGTTTCCAGGGGATAGTAGTTAGAGTGTTATTCTTTATCTAGTACTGCAACCCTACCACTTCAAGTAATTCATACCACACTCTTTCATCATTTTAGAATAATTTAGACTTTTGCTCACTATTTCACAGTTCTTTCTACCTACCACATTGATGGAAATGGAAGCAAGACTCTCTGATACAGATAACCTGGATATAAATATGGGCTTAAGAATCCCATTAATATAAAGATGTGCCACAGCTGGTAACAGACTACCTTCAAAGTCACTGGACGGAACAACCACCTTTAATGCATAAATTCACTAAGCATTTTTGAAGACATATTTCTATTAATGTCTATTTTATCATATCCCCTACCCTATTCTTGCCATCTCCATGGTTATCAGAGCCCAACCTTACCAGTTCTTTCAGGAGCATCCCTTAAGAAGTCAACAAAGAATGCATCAATGTCAGAATCCAGCAACGCTTTTGATTCTTCAAACTCCTCCTCAATAAGTTTTACCACAGTTGCATCAAACCAATTTACATCTTCTGAAGTTGTAAAACGATCAGCAAGAACACATTTGCATTCATGCTTCCACAGTTTTATCAGCACCTGTACACATATATAAAAAAATTCAGTCTGACATTTTTATTTATTTTAAAATCATACTAATGCTAGAAAAGAAACCGTAGTATGTTGGGGTTTATGTAGGAGAGATACCTTGAGCTTCTCATTCTGACCAACAGTATCTTAAACTAACTTTCAGCTAATGTGCAAGAAGCCTTAATCTAGCATTCTGAACTGGAATGTATTTACTAAATTAAGACTTCACTTCCCTAGCCATATGTATACTTGTTAACATATATTTATGCACTTATCAACCACTTTTTTAGCTGGTCATTAAGCAGAAGGTGGGTGGAAATAATAACATCATGGCATGAATAATTTCATCCCAAACATAGATGTCAGTCCCAATAGTATATCTGAAGTAGTTAGAGAGCAGAGAAAAAAAAAAACAAAAAAAAAGGCATAGGTGCTCATATTATTCTTTCTCCAAATACACCTTTACAGCCCTTCAGTTTGGTCAGAGGATGGAGAAGGAAAACCTGCCAGGTTCTTAATCCTGACAGCACAGGTTTTGATCCTGCACTATCACTACACAGTCATAGAAAAATTTCCAAGTACTCTTTGAAGGCCTCTTGTTTAAATCTACAGCAGTTTGTACAAATGACACATACTACGTCAAGTCTTAGAACTAATATGTAAATTTATACAAATTTTGAGCAACTGTTTATTATACTCGGAATGTTATACTTGGAACAGAATTAATTTAGAATTTATACGCATAATTGTCATGATGAATATTTTTAGCTTTGGAAATGAAAATAAATTCTAAAACACAAATTTTAGATGTAGTAGAATTCAGGAGCTTATTCAACAACAAGGGAAGCACATTAACCATGAAGTGATTATACAACTCAAATGTATAACAAATTTTCCATCATTATCATAAATGTTGCTTTTCCAACACTTCATGTTTCAGTGCTGAAAACACTAAATGACTTTTCCTTAAAACAATTAAATGAGAAATGATGCATAAAAAGTTGAGCTTTTCTGGAAGAAAGGTTGATTCTGAAAAAAAAATAAATAAATAAATAAAGAGGAATAACTATAACTCATTACTACTATTTCCTTTTAAACTGTAAGTCAGAAATCATTTATTAAGCAGCTACTAGGCAGTGATTGAAAGCCTCAAGACACTAGTGGAGAGAGGGGAACTTTTAATCAATGTATACACGTTTTCATTATTTTAAAATAAGTTCACTGCTTCTGTTTTTTATTTTTCACTCACTTCTTTCAAAAAACACCTGGAATTTGTCAGTGTTCTGGAGTCTCAGTGTTCCAGGTTGAGAGAGAAGTGAGACACAATGTAGAAAAAAACTGTTTATTACTATAGGAAAGGATAGGGAGGAAGAGCCAGCAAAGCGTAAAAGAAACAGTGATGGGTATTTTTGGTGAGTGTTTGTCTTACCAACCCTTAAGACCATGTGAGGACAATCAGGAAACCAGCTCCAAGAGATATCATTGCAGTGAGAGGTAGCAGGCTCAACCTCAGCTGGCGTTCCCTTGGAGGCAACACTGACGTTGGTGGTATGAGGGTCTGCCTCCCTGCATTGCATGAGGCTCAAGCTTTTATGCTAGCCAAAGGGCACACTTGTTCCGACGCAGGGTGCCAGCCTACTTCAGAAGGAATAGCCAGCTATACAAAAAGGGCCTCTGGAGCTGGGAACTTTTAGGGGATTTTCGGGGAGGAACCATCACAGACCATTATCTCATGTGTCTTGCAACTGGTATGAGACTCCCTTTTGCTAACAGCAGTGTTAACTCCCCTGTTTTCAAGGTTATGTTCCCACAACCCGTGTCAAACTACTTTTCTATTTTTGTGTGTTTCACTACGGACCATTATCTAGTGTCACTGATGCAGTCAGTAATAGAATGAGCAGATAGAGGCAGTATATAAATACAGTTGTATTTATGAAACACAGTTGTTTCAGTTGGCACTGTAAAAGTTGAACTAAAACACTTCACCTCAAAACAAGCCGAAAAACTTTTTAACCAGAAATGCCAAGAAGATAGACTCTCCACCCTCTTTGCTACACTAATTATATGCTAATTATAACAAAACCACTTACCTTCGGTTCATTGATCACTTCTGATGTAGTATTTAGCATTCCTTGCCAAATCCTTGAGAGGTCTCGAAGGTTGAAGATGTAATGAAACTTGGCTGGCGTGGGCAACATTTTTAGCTTGGTAATCTGCCACAGCCTGCGTGTCAGTGGAACCAGTTTGGCTACTGTTTCATTCACATCTGCTGAAAATCCCCGCTCACTACAATAATGCCCTTCTCCAATTACACCTGTGGGCAAAAAAATTGCCAACTGAAAGAGTAGTGCACATTAGTGAAAAACCAAAAGCAACATTCTTAAATTTCCTTTTCACTTTTAATCCCAAACCTTTTTCTAATTTGTTGAAATGGCTTTTCAGTCTTTACTCAAACCTTGATTCACCTGATCTTAACACCATTCTGCTACCAGCTCACTGGGTATTTATCTCTGAATTAACTGTTAAAAATGGTCTTTTTTTTTTTTCTATTAAAATATCTTCCCCAGCCTTTGAATAGCCAATCTTTTCTTTGAGACCAATGATCCTGTCATTTGTGAAAGTCTAGTCATTAGTTAGTCATTCTTAGCAACAGTAGACCTTAGCATCTCTCCAGCATCCTCACTACAACTAGGAATGGCCTTCATGCCACTTTTCTAACACATTGCATACCAATAGGTTCAAAGACGTGACTGGACCTGAAAAACTTAAGGATTGATGAAATTGCAGGTGAATAGTGATTACTGAATGAAAATATGCTGGGAAACAAATCAGTGGGGTATTAAGCCTCAAATTTAATCATAATATTTATAAACAGAGGGATAAGGAAAAATCAACTACCATTTTCAAAAATGGGATGGATACAAAGCTAATTTTCCTTTACCAAAAATTTTGTCAATAGAAGAATTAGAAGGCAGAGTACAGTTGAATACAGAAAATTGTCTCTTGAGCCTCTGTGGAATGTCATTGCGACCTCCCCCAGGGTGGATCATGGCAGCCAAAAACTGAATGTCCACAATGTTGGTAAATTCACCAGGCTTTTCCAGGTTATACAATCCTTTCTGTTCCATCAGCTGCCTAACTATCTCATTAGTGACCTGTAAAATAATCAGGCATTATATAGCAGAATATTATACACACGATTAAATGAAATACAAACCACATTTATGCACTTGAAAGACCTAATAAAGACTGTAATATTATTTTCTCACACAAATTCCTGCTTATTTGCTTCAGGAGGAATATGTACTGTTAGGAATAAGCATATTTAGATTGTCTTCTTCATTGGTAATACCTGTGGACAAAAATCCTGGAGTAGAGGGTAATCCCTAGCTTAGAATTAATCCTTCATACTTCAAACTATTCTTGCTTGTATGCTGCATGATTTCCAATACTGTTATATTGGAAATACTTCTCCTTTTTAGCACAAAACTTCCAGTTGTCCTAAGCAAGCCCAAGATAATACATCTTCAATAGTTGCATTTGCTGTCAAATATTTTTATGAAATTTCCATGTTCAGCAATCACAAATGGTTTTTCAAGCTGCAAACATAGAATTATTTCCATAGAATTCTGTAAAATTACTTTCATAAAATTATTACTATTTCAATTATTGTCCACACACCCAGTTTGTTATCAAAATTTATGTGCCAAATGGGTTTTTTTTGTATTATTTTTTTATTATTAAAAAATGAGTGTTTGTTAGAAATATCATTAAAGTCATACAGGCTTGTTTTAAGGACCACTAAACTGCTTCTTGTAGTCGGCATGTTTATTTTGACTGAACTCAGGACAATATAAAACTTGATGGGTTCTTTTAGAAGCTTTAAAAATCAAGCACTACATACGAAACTTACCCCTGCTGCCTGACAGAAAAGAGAAGTCATTTTTAAAGCTAAGGAAGGAAAGAAAGAAAATAAGAAAATCTTTGGCCTTCTTTTTCTTTTCTAACAAACTAACCTGATCTCCCCATTCATTTATTATGGGCATATTCACATCATCAATGAAGACTGTCATCTTTTTGCCTGCAGGTGGACCATAAGTTGTGCCCATGCGTTTCTCCACATAACTTTCTATTGTACGCTGTTAAAAAGCAATTATTAGCATAGTTACTAACAGCTCTTCTTTTCATACAAGATTCAAAAGTTTAAACATATTGATGATTTTGCTGCACAGAATTTTACTAAGGAAGGTTTAGACAACACATCTACTGCAGTTAATTGCACTAGTTCAACTTGAGTGCCTGAAATATCATACTATACAGTATTAGGTTGGTAACAGAACAAATGTCTAATGTAGGTGTCTAATAGTTTCATAAATTTGATACCATTTCAATTTATCTGAAAAACTGATAACTACTAGCAATAATTATTAATATTTATTTAATATTTATTAAATTTTAAATATTAATATTTATTTACCAATAATCTGTCAGAGCTGAAATACATGAATCTTGAAGACCTTTCCAGCATACATCAATGTACTTCATAAAAGCATACAGTGATAAGTAAATTCACAAACATAAATACACTTGATGAAATTACTTAATGCTAGACTTACTACCACTTTTCTTCCCATCATCTTTCCATTAACCCATTTTTCTTAAGGTCCAGGTATTTATTCTATACCAGGTATTTATACTATACCAAGTGAAGGCTCACTTAACCAGGTGTTGTTATTCATTATTGCAAATGTAAATATCTGCATTCTTACACTGTGCTTAAGTTACTGTACAGCAGGCTGGAAAGCCTTCTTACACAAATGGCATCAGTTAGGCCAAGAAAGTCAGAGTAATTTGAACACGCATGTGTCGGAACAGACCGTGCTTCAGTCTAGATTGTTGTCAGATACTTGACTGTTAGACTTGCACATCTATTTCAGATTTCTTTACCATCAACAGACTATCTGCTATCATCAACAAATTTGACATATATTTTATAAAAATAGAGGTACTGACACTAGGTTTTGTTTCTATAGCCCATTCAATAGAAGCAAAATCACTAAGTAAAATAAGACCAAAATTACATGCTCAAATATTAAATGTGTTAACAGTTTCTACTGTGCTATAGAGCCAGATGATACATGATGCATCGAGCCTATAGACAGCACTTCTGATTACAACATAGTCAGTGCATCAGCTTGGCATACCCATCAGGTTAAAAAACCCTGAAATAGCTCAAACTACCTCAGTAGAAATTTGGATAGGCAGCACTGTTCAGGATTTAAGTATTTATAGTTCTATTTAGAGCAGCTGCACTGCATGTGTTACTTTTTTAAGGAGTAATTTACTGAAATTTAAATTGCAGATGGCACACAGTTGACAGATTGTTGTGGGTAGCACTTATTTTACTCAGGGCTTCTAGTGAAATCTGAGGGAAGTCACCAACAGCTCTACCCAGTTAGCGAGAACTGATACTTTTGGCATAAAAACATTAAATGTGATGAAGTAAATAATATGCGTAGTATTGTACTAATCCAAGAACAGCTCAATAACAACTGAAGAAGTTGAAGAGAACATGGTTTTTACAGAAGTCTTAAATCATGTCTTAGGACACTTAGTCGTTTTGAACAGATGCTTTTTTAATTTTTGTACTCATTCTCAATTAAATAAACTGCTTTCAGAGGCATTCCTCTGGCAAATTCTCAGAACAATGTCTGAATCCAGTCACATTGTATTAAAAGGTGAATGACTACTATACCTGGAAAATTAATGGAGTAGTTGCAGATGAAAAGTTCAAACTCTTAGCCATGTGGCTTTCAGGGTTATATTTTGACATAAAACCTTTAATTATAACCGTCTTTGCAGTTCCTTGCTCACCAACAAGTAGGACAGCCTAGACAAAGACAACATCGAAATAATAAACACAAGAGCTGGGTGTCTTGGCAAAGCCTCAGCAATCCCCTTTAGCTTTAAAACTGAAATGAAACTAGAAAAGTTATGAAAAGTGAATTCTCAACAAGGGACATGTGGAAACAAAACAGTTAATGTCTCATAGGCTTTTGCAGGCCTCAAGTTAAAAATATTTACAGTGGTCAAGTCAGTCAGCACAATTTAACTGACCGAGAAGTGGATTATTCATAAAAGGAGTTGATTGTCTGGAAAAGGATGTACTATCGAGAGCCTTCAGCTTCTTTTGGATTGTGTTATTTACCACATCCTGCTTACTGGACACAGCTTTGGTGCATAAGTTGCATAACCTAAAGGTACATAAACGCTGTAACTGCCCCATGTGGAAGGAGTTCATATCAGCAGAGTCTGGCACTCTACTGACCTGTCTGCTGTCTCCTCTCCAAGCTACATGAAAATGTTACTTCACTTCTGACCTGATCTCAGCTGCAATTATGGTTATTTCCACTACAGAAAGGATGGGTGAGTGGAAGACAACAAAGTCTGGAAGCAATGAGTATTCAAGGCTTCAAGTATATTCACATGAATATACTTGAATGGAATCACCATTCTCTATTTAAAAAATTACTCTTTCCTTTCAACAATATAATACTTCACTTTTTAATTAAAAAACCTGATAAAAACCTGTTAGCATTATTTAGATGTGAAATATAGAAGTACCTTGCCCTGTTTCTCAATGGTTTTGATAAGGAAATCCATTCTCACATTGTCAACATTAGGCACAAGTATAGAGCCATACTCTGGAGTGCTGCTACTGGGATATACATACTCTTCAACACATGTATTCCAGTGTACCCATTTACCTAGTAAGAAAGAAATGAATGTTTTAGAAATACAAGGCATCATCACTTCTTTTATTTTCCACTGAGTTGAGTCATCTGTCAGTGCCCATCTCACATACTGTAATACCACTCTTAAATTCAGACCAAAATTATAGAATCATATAATCAAAGAATCTCTCAAGTTAAGGCTTACTCCTTTTTCCTACATAAATTATGACAATGACAAGGCTTGTCTCTTTTAGTCTATTAAAGTCCATGAAACTTTCTGTAGCAATATATCTACATTCTGATTTCTCACAGGAAACAAGGAAAAAGCTCTATACAACATCATCAGTAAAGTGTAACTGTAAAACAATACTTGCTAAGGAGCACAAAAGCAGGTAAGCTACAAGAAATTTCTAAATTGATTCTGTAAAAGAAGCATAATTTTAACATTACTTTTAAGTTTCACCCCATACCACCCATATGGGTTACTAACCATCAGATGCCACATAATAATCAAACATGGTATCTTCACTGCCTTCTGGGATATAGGGAAGATCAAGTTTTATTGTTGCGTGTTTTCGAAGCCAGTGCTCCATTTTGCATCTGTCTTGCAGCTCTAGTAATGCTCCTACACTCCACATAAGAGAGAAGATGTACAGCCTTTCCAAGTATTTTGGAGTCAGTTCTCCTCCTTGCTCCTGAAGGATTAAGGTTTTTATTTTCAATTGCCTGAAAATTCTACTTGATAATCATAGCAACATCACGTTAAAAGCCTTCGGTCATGTTTAAATTTACTGATGTCTTCATCAATATACAGATTGAACCAATATCAAGTAGACCACAAAATATAGAAAAGTACCTTATAAGCATCACTTTTAACCACCCATTACAGCATTTAATCTGTTTGAATTCCAGTTTATAATCTGATAATAATCCACAAAAAAAAAATAAATCTGAAGGAAAGATGCAATCTGATGCATGCTACACGTCAGTGCTTAACATCAAAACCAAATATGGAAGAAGGCACATCATAGCTATTACTTTCTAAAGAAGAAGAATTCCTTACTAACCTGCGTATTCATTAATATTCCAAGTTGTCAAAGAATCGCCTTTCTACATAACCTCATGACTTAAAATTATCTCCATTCAATTAAGTAAATACAGAAAAATAATCCACACTACCTTAGGTGGGATAAGACCCTGCAGCATATTAATGCTCTGCATAATCACAAAGACTTCCAGCATTTTAGCCTTGTATTGCAAACACTGAGTGCTGAAGCGGTATAAGTCTGGGAACGAAGAAGAATACAGCTGACGTAGAATTTCAGCTTCTTGGAATGAACGTCTTTTCAAAAATCCCTGTCACAAAGCATGGTGAGAAAATAAATTTAGTTCCCAATGCAAGTATCAGTAAATTTAACTCTAGTAATTAAAAAGGTCCAGGGAGCATGGAACACTGATTTGGGGGGGGGGGGGGGGGGGGTGGAAGCCCAGATTCCTTGCCTGTTGGTTAGTGTTTGGCTAGCAGAAGATCAAACTTTACTCAAGTATGTATAATTCCTACTGGCTCTTAAACATGGACACTGGAGAAAAAAGTACTTTAAAGTACTTTTCCACAATGCAAAAATAATTATTCTCAAATATTTTTTTTAATCACAGTGGCTGTTTAATACTGCAAAGAAAGAATTTCATATTCATCAAACACAAGTTTGATTCACTGTGTACAGTGTTAGTGTCTAGTAGTGGTACAGGGTACCCCAGAAACATCTGGCTGTTGCAGAAAAAAGGGATTTCAGGAGGGGATGTCTGCTGGTATGTGTCTTTTTTATTGCGCATCTCAGTATCTGTAATGCTGGATAAACAAAACCCAGTTAAAATTACCTATTTCTCAAAATCATAGGACAGGATTTGTTGTTTCATGTCTTTAGCTCAACATAGTAACCTGCTTCTACAAGTTACCTAGAAGCTTTCTCTCATTTGTGTGGCAGAATGCTTCTCGTTTACATCCCATGAATGTATTTCTTACATGAAATACGCTCATCAGCAAAAATGCTTGTAGATTCTCAAGCTTCAAAATAAATTTGGCACAAATCTAAATTAAATAAATTCCATTTAAACATAAGAAAAAAAAAGGTGGTTGTTTTCAAATGCAGGAACAGGCTTCTCAGTGAGCTTCTGGTGTCTTCATCTCAAAATTCAATAAGACATAGTACTGAGCAACCTACTCTAGCTGACAACGCGCGAGGTGTGTTCAACTACACAGTCCCTAAAGGTTCCTTCCAACTTCAAATATTTCGTGTTTCTGTGATTCCTTTATACACTTTGACCTTTATAATATTTTGAAACTTATCTTTTACTGCCCAAAATAAAGAAGGTCTAGGACTGATTACAAGTAGTTAGATATACAGAAAAGGTTTCTAGAAACAGGTAGGTGGGAAACAAAGTGCCAAAGAATGAAAGGCAGAACTCCTTAAAATAGACATCTGGAAATTCACCAGCTATTCATAAAATATTAGGGGTAGAGTAGAAAAGTTTGTAAGGTCCAAAATAGACTTAAAGAGAGATGTACTGATCAAGATATTTTATTTAGTAGTTAAATGAAACAAAAACCAAATAAATGTTTTTGGCTCAAATGATAAATCACCATAGGTTGCAATTTTATAACAAAATATTATTTGGGGGGGGGGCAAGGGAACAAGAAAGTGACATTGGAATGGTTGTTTCATGGCTGAAATGAGTAAAATTTGTTTAGTTAATCAAAAGCAAAAAACAAAACAAAACAAAACAACCCATGATCTGTTTTCCTTTTGACCGTTGCTGCCACCAAAATAAAAGCATAAAGTCATGGATTAAATGAAACTACTTGCGTTCAACACTTACTTCAACACAACTAAATTTAGTCTGCATATCGCTTTAAAGTGAGGAGGTAAATCATGAGTGATAAGGCAAAATAAAATGTTTTTCTTTGAGGATTTCTATATTCCTGAATCAGCCTGTAAGAGTAAATTCTTTCTTCTTCCTTGGTCTGAAGCTGTACTGGAGGTTGCAGCGTAGTTGATATTTTGACAACAGAGTTGATCTTCAAGTGTATAAAATACCTTGAATTACAAATGTTCTGTAAAGTGAGATGTCTATGTTTTTAAAAGTGTAATATGTTGACAATATTCCTGAAAAAATACATTATTCACTCTTGTATAAACTAATACCAGAAACATTGCTGTATTAAATGCTGACCTATAAGTTTATACAGTGTAAAAGGTGTTTCGTAGCAAAAATTCACAAAATTAGGTCCTAAAGTAACAACAGTGAAGTGTTGAATAAGTAACCAGTAAAACTTCCAGTACCTAATCACTTAGCTATCATACCTCAAGGATAGGGCTCCAGCTGAGAACTGATGAGCTCATGAATACCATCCCATTCCTTGAAACTGTTGCTGGAGAGGCATTATCAATATTATGAGGTTCAAAGACTATTTTGCAATTTGGTGCCATAGGTATTCGATCTCCATTTGCCAGAGTTAGTGTTCTGTTATCATCCAAAACAGAATTAAGGTTCTCAATCCAAATAGCATCAACTGGACCATCAAGAACTATCCAGATATGGTCACCTATAATAAATAACAGATGAAAATACCTATTGAGGAAGTTTTAGTTTCTTTCAAGGACCAGTTTGTCTCTCTGCAGACAAGTTTTGAACTAATTCCAAATTCATGCACACAGCTACAATCTCATCTTTTAATACAATTACCATTTCCATTCCCAATTTCAATGACTTCATTTCACCACCCACTGATAAAAATTATCCATTGCTCAGTACATAAAGTTTTATCATCATAAGTCATCAGTTTGCAATAGTTTGAAGCAGTTTTATGGATCCAGTCTTCAACATACTAATAAATCAAGTTTATTTCAACTTACACAAAACAACATAAAGAAGACAGAAACTACAGGACTATTTAAAACCACAATTTGTTTGTTTCCAAAGAGGTGGTGTATTGTAGTGAGATTAAATGAAAGGAACTCTTGAAAAAATCACTTTCATAAGTAAGAGATCTGTAAGGGGAAGATTTTTGCTGTTCTTTCTCCTGCTTATAAACTTGATCCATCTTCCTTTGCTGTGCATTGCTAGATAGCCCTTATTCAGAGAGAGTCTCACTCTCATCTGCCTTTAGAGCAAGCCCTTATCATCTAGGTGTAGGTGACTTGATGCATTGCTGCATGTGAACCAAGAAGGTTCCAGATGAGAAACCTTCTAATTTCTGAGGCAAGTAGTTTTATATTTGGAGGTTTTTCATAGCTACAGTCGTGAGATGTTCTGGAATTCACTTCATAAGAGACATTACAGAAGTGTTACAAATAGCGAATCTGAGGAAGTCACATGGTTGTGCTAATTTTTATTTCACATTAAAGGGAAAAACAGAAAAATCAGCAGTTAATGCTATGCTACATTATCAAGGGTGCTACAATTTCTAGATTTAAAACAAAACCAACAAAATCAAATCCTAAAGTATTTTCTATTTTAAAAGTATCTGTATCCTTAAAAACTAGGAAAGACAACATAAGCTAGGATTTTCATCCCTTCTTTTCTTAATTTTAGTCCTTCCTTAAAGGCCTAATGATAAGGTCACATATTAATATTCAGACAATACAAGGAAGAATCCACTAGCACCCAACTATCTTTTAGTTAATGTATCAATCTAAGAATATATGCTAGCATTACTTCAGGCAGAAATTGGTTGCCTAAATAGAATTGTCTAGTGCAATTTGACATGGACTATGGCATGTGCAGGGCTAGCAAGTATGACACAAAGGAAATTCATACCCTTCTAGTACAGCACCTGAATACCAGGTAGAAATCTTGACAGCACCAAAATTTTTTTATAGTATACCATTGTTGGGGAAACAGGCACTCACATTCCCTGTGTTTCCATCAAGGGCTTGTCATTTGAAAAACAGGGATAAGTAAAGCAGTATTTGCTACAATACACAGTTTGAACACAAAGCATTTAAAACAGAGACTATACAATAGACAGAAGGTTTTGCAGCAATTTGCAGCAATATATCCAATGCTTCCATGTATGTACAAAAAAAAAAGTCTGCTAATATGCTTTAGAGAGATGTCCTGAAGCTTGATTGTTTCGTTTGTTTTGAAGAGAACTGTTTTTCATTCTACCTTTTTTGGCTTTTAAAGTTTTTCTCCAGAGCGTTGAAAAAATTCCATCTGTCCAATCATTTGTTGCCACATCAAGACGACCAAACATTTGTGCAGCAGTTATAGCTTTAGGATTCATTCTCATTTCACGATGTGGCTGTCCACAGTCTAAGAAGGCAGATCATTAGTTAGTTTGTGTTTTATTTTCAACAGTCAGAGAACTTTGACAAATTCAAAATCATTACACCCAGATGTACATTTTAATATGCATTCATCATTATAAGAGGTTATGTATTTACTTGGAAAATTTATCTTTTGCTATACATCAATATTTGTTAACTGCAGCCATCAAAATTTCAAGTACAAAAAAGTTCTGAAACTTCTGAAAGTACAATTCATGTTTCATAGATTAACTGAGAACAACAAAATAAAATTGATTCAAGGTTTTGTTTAATATTTTTCAGGCTTACCAAACAATAGAGTTTTAAAGCCTTTTTTTGGATATATATTTTTAAATCCCAGTGACTAAAAACCAGAGAAATGCTCCACATGGTTGACTGTTGTTTCTTCCTGTTGTGTATCTGTATACATTTTGGAATAGAAAAAGTATATCATATTGGCATATCCCTGTGAAGTCTCTTAGGTAGCCAACTTCTATCTAGCCATATTATGATCATATAGCCTTTATATTTGCCTCATTAAGAACAGTTTAAAAAAAATCCTATGCCAGACATCTTTAGAAAACCTAATATTAAAACTTACACAGGAACCAATAATGTTAAAAGAGCAAGGGTAAAAAATGGCTTATCTTAAAATCTTAATTATAATCACAGCTCACTATCATGCAAGAGAGAAGCCTGGCAAATCACTGTAGTTTTACAGTTCTTGAAGTTATACTAGAAGATCAGCTTGAAAAAGAGCATTGTGGCAGCTTTATCTTGGTAGTAATTCACATCTCAGTGTTACAAAAATATAGGAAAACAGTATAACACTACTATGTGTTCTTTCTGTTTTTTTTCCCAAAATGGAACAGTTCTTTACCCTGCAATGCAGAGCTCACAGTGTTTCTTAAGCACACTAAGTTACTGCATAGATGAGAGACTGGCAACTGGCTGAGTAATATTTTACAGAAACTATCCATTTCTGGAAAATTGTATAAGCAGCCCACTGAAGCCTGTGAAATGGGGTAACACAAGCTTACATCAAGTGATGTGTTTTTTCTCCCTCAGCTATGAGCTTTTAATAAGATCAAACAGAAGTTCTTCTACTAATATTTTTGGTTAGAAATACAGAGGACAAGAAGACACATTCCTCAAGCCTCCAGCCAGGACACAAAATTAATATCCCTGAAGATATTGTCACTGCCTAAAACAGGATCTCTTAGCAGCAACACAGGACAGAAGCAGTTGTTTTTTACTGCAGATAAAAACACTGTCTTGTGAATCATGCTCAAAGAGGGCTAAATACTTATGATTAGGGGAGGGTTTCAGCATTACCTCAGCCAAACCTGGGAGATGTTTAATCACTTGCCCAAGCTGTCTACCCAGAGAGTGCGCATCTTTCTCAGTGTTTCTAGAATAAGAACTTCTGATATAAGTTCATAACTTGGAATATAGGATATGTATTGTACGACTTCCAACATCAGACATTTTCAAGCTTTCAAAAGGTACTACCACAAAAATTAGTATCATACAACACAAACAGTTTCTTCCAGTAATATGTTCTCACAGTGAAGTAATTTAGGCTTTCTATGAAAAAACAACATGGTTTAAAGTTTAATAACAGTTTACAACATAAATATTCACATACCTGTCAGGGCTTTCATTAAAGTGTGGATGCAAACAGTTTTTCCTGCACCACTAGGTCCTAGTGTCATCAATCCATGCCTTACTTTCTGGGCTTCAAAAAGTTGGATAACTTTCAGTTTCCAAGGAGGATGACAAATAAGCCCAGCTTCCTCCACCTATAGAAAGTGACAGAAAATCAAATTACTAGTAATTCAGAGCACAAGATATTTTGATGCTTTAAAAATAAATAAATAAATACATAAATCTTCAGCAGAAGACTACACTCGTTGTAAAGTTCTTGTGTATATTAAAAAAAAAAATGGAAAAAGAAGGGATAGATAGAATCAGCTAGGTTGGAAAAGACCTTTAAGATCATTAAGTCCAACCTTTACCCCGGGACTGCCAAGACCATCACTAAACCGTATCACTGAGGTCCTCATTTACATGTTTTTGAACACTTCCAGGGACAGTGATTCCACTACTTCCCTAATCCAACTTCCAACACCTTGTTACCCTCTCTGTGAAGAAATTTGGTACTCAAATATGTATTCAGAAAAATAAAATAAGAAAAAAAATTTTTATTTTTTTTTTACATCTTCTTAGGGTTAAAACATTATTTTTTTTTTAGGATTAAAATATAATTTTAAGGAAAAGCCAAGAATTTTAGAAACACTTTTGCTACCAATGTCTTCCATAGCTATACAGCATTTTCAGTTGTCTCTCAGAACAGTTGCTTTTTTATGATGATGATTTGTGTTTCTAAATTCTTACAATAGTCAAAAGTTTATTGTAAAGCATTTTGTTAATTCTCAGTGTACAGGCAGAGCTTTGAGTAACCTTTTAATATTATACTTCTAAGAAAAGACATGATGCTTTAGAATCAGGTATCATATGCTTGTTTACTAATTTTTGCTAGTTCCAAGCTTAAAGAAGTTGTCTCACTGTAATGATATTGCTGTTGCTTGTGAAAGTGACTCAGCTGGAAGTGAAAAAAATAGATTTTAGCCAGTAGAGAAAAGCTAGAACTATTTCTTAAGGATTCATAGAGCACTATATGTTTTTTGACAGTCAAAAATATACTAAAAGCTCAAGATCATGTTATAAAAGTGAAGCTCTCAAAATAACAACTATATTTTAAGTATGATTTCTGCTTTTAATTATGCTTCAAAAATAATCTCAGAAAAATATTATCAGTAAAAAAAGGACTAACTTTTTACCAATAAGACAAAACAGTTTTTAAAATTACCGTCACAGTCAATTGTAACTATGTAACTGGCACTACCACTTCTTATATTATTCACTTATCAAAGCTCATGTCAGTTCAACCTATTTATCTCAATCTGCAAGGAAGCCAAGAACAGAAGGCAGCACAAGATGAATTCACCAACACCAACCATAAAGTATATGCTGTCGCTAACTCCTCATCGTCATGAAGAACACAACTGCTGAAGCAATGGAGCTTGCAAAGCACAACAAAGACATCAGAGGCACCATTTCCATGGATACATTTACATCTTAACAGATCTCACAGCTGACACCAAACCAGTCAAGCTGCCTATCTCTCCACTATAGAATATAGCCTTCTGAATTTTTTCCAGAGTCCACATATATACAGTAATATATATCCAAAATCTTATGATGCTACTAATAGAATGTAACTGAACTGATTTCTTTCTTTACATAAAACAAGGCAGTTCCATGCCATCACTGGAGATTTATCTTCTCTTGACAATTTCTAACACTCATGGATTCTACGATGAATGTATAGACTAGATATTTCCCTTATCAAAAAAGATGTTCACAAGTAGACCTGACAAAAGATCCTGTTAACAGTTGTACATATGTACTGGATCTGGTTGGGATGGATCTGGGTTGTTTCTCCATTTTGCCATGTTTTATAATTGTGATCAAAACAATGTTGATAACACACCAGTGTTTTGGCTATTGCTGAACTGTGCTTACACAGCATCTAGACCTCTGTTTCTCACACAGTCCAGTCAGCTAGCAGGCTGAGGTGAGCAAGAGTTTGGGAAGGGATACATCTGGTACAGCTGAGTCTAAATGGCCAAAAGGATACTCCATACCACAGAATCATTGTATGGTTTGGGTTGGAAGGGACATTTAATGATTGTTTAACTACACTGATAACACCATGCTCAGTAATAAAACTGGAGTGAGTTTTCTCCAAAGTAGCCTTTACTCAGAGACTATCTGGGCATTGGTCTGCTGTGAGCAATTGCTTTTGCATAATTTGCTCTTCTTTTTTCTTTTTTTCTTTCATTTATTAAACAATATATTAAACTAAATAATAAACTAACTAAACTGAACTAAATAGTTTATTAAATGATCAAGACCCCTTTCTTTGCTCTCTTTTCCACTTCCCCCCCAACTTGCTAGGGAATGTAGACGTGTTTTTCTAAGTGGTCACAACAAATGACTCACAAGAAAACCACAGGACACGACAATCACAATTCAGTGACACCTTTAAAAACAAGTTTAATAATAATCTACCAGTGGTAAAGATTTATGGAAAAGTTTACTTTTCCTCTAAAGAGTAAAACATATTATTACCAGCTGGGTAAATTCAAAAGCAATGATTTTCTTAGATGTCACATACTGATAGTTATGCCACAGCAGCACAGATCAAGACAAACATTACCTGTTTATCAATGGCAGCTTCCAGTTCAGGATAGCCTACTTTATCAAGCTGGATATCTGGAAACAGATCTTCAATTAGACTCAGGAATAAGGGTTCATCTTCATCAATCTAGTGAAAACCAGGGAGTGGGGGGGAACACAGTGGGGGGGAACACAGATTAAAACATTATTTATTATAGCATGTTAAAAAAAAAAAAAAAAATCCCTAACTATATCAGAGCTGAAGAAATATTTGAAAATGAAAGAAAACACCTATTATAACACTCCAGGTGCTAAAGACCTAGCAGGAGATGTGATGTTTCCAGTAATCAAAAGTTACAGAAAATAAACCAACTGAATTTATTAAAGTAGATTTTAGCAACAACATTTATATGAATAGTAAGTTATTTGTCTAAGGTGTAGAAAAAAATTATAAAGGAGATGAAGTAACACAGCAACAGAAGAGGTTTTGTTAGCTATTTAAGACAGATATTACTCATTACTATGAATAACAGATTATTTCAAAAGAATTATTAAATACTTTAGGCTAAAAGTTCTCAAGAGGTTACTCCATAAACTTTTGTTTGGTTGCTTATTTCTGCAGGTAGCAAGGGCAATATATTAAAAAAAAAAAATTGAACAACTCAAGCTGTTCCCAGGTAGACAACCAAGCACCACAAAGCCTCTTGTTCACTCCCTCCCAGCCCCATACAAAGTACAGCAATGAAAATTAACCCAAGCCCAGCCAAAACCAATACCCAACACAGAGAGAATGGAACATTTCCAAGCTAGCTTCAGTGTAAAGGCCGCATCCAATCTTCTAGTGATCATCTCAAAAGATTTAAACAGTATTTCAGAGAAAAACATGTCGTTCCAAAGTGCAAGTTAATTAATTTACCAGGTGCCCTGGGTTCAGCAGTAGTAGTTATTTTTCTCCTTCTTAGTAGCTGGTGTAGTGCTGTGGTTTTGACTTTTAGCCTGGGAACAACACTGATAACACTGATGTTTTTAGTTCTTGCTCCGTAATGTTTACTCTGACCAAGGACTTTCTGAGTCTCATGCTCTGCCAGGGAGAAGAGGAACCCGGGAGGAAGCAGAGACAGGACACCTGACCCAAATTAGCCAAAAGGTTATTCCATTACCACAGCACATCATGCCCAGTACATAAACTGGGAGGAGTTACCTGGAAGGGCTAGATCACTGCTCAGGTCAGGCTGGGTATCGATTGGCGGGTGGTGAGCGGTTGTATTCTCTTCCCTTGTTATTTCCCTTATCACTATTATTACTGGGGGTAGCAGCAGTGATTTGTGTTATACCTTAGTTACTGGACTGTTTTTATCTCAACCCATGGGAGTTACATTCTTTCGATTCTGCTCCCCATCCCTCCAGGAGTGGGGGGAAGAAAAGGGGGGAGTGAGAGAGCAGCTGCATGGTTCTGAGTTACAGGCTGAGCTTAAACCACAACACCAGGACCTTGGAACTTACTAGTTTAGACAGGTTCATGTCTCTTAGCACACGCATGACAATGGTGGACTCAGTATCTGTGGGATTTGCTCTTTTTGCTGCTCCTAATGTTCGTAGCACTGACAATATATTCCGCAAGCCAAAATCATAATGCACCTAGAAGATATGCAAAGTTTGGGAAAATTTTCCCTGCATTAACAAGGATCAAACAATTCTTATTTATCATTTAAGGTGTAGATATGTATGAGAAGTGGTACATGTGGAACAAATGCCTCTTAGAATCCTACTCTTTGGCTGTATGACTATGGGCAACTTCATTCCCCATCTCTGTTAAACAGTAAGGTGTGACAGAGAAAAGAAAGGTAATCACAAGTCTTTGAACCAAGATAAGGTTCTCAAGGACTATTAAGAAGTAAACTAGCAGCATTATAATGCATCATCTGTGGATCTTGGAAGGTGCCTTTATTTGAGAAACATCTAAACAAGCACAGACAGCACAAACCAAATGCCTCAAACCACTCTAGAAGACCAACCAGCATATAAGAGCTTTATTTGCCCCAATCCTCACCATTCATTAAAGATAAATCTTAATAATAAACAGTGTTTTGAATGACTGACCCATTTTGTACAGATAACCTGTAGCAGGAGTTAAACCTGTAGCAGGAGTTAATCCTCCATAACAGCAGAAGGCTGCACTACTAAACCACAGGTGTCATTTAGCTTATTTAGTGGACATGAACTTTTTCATTTTCTTCACATAGATACTAATAAGTCATGACATCATATACAGATTTTCCCTAAGATATTTTTCTTCATATGAAAATAATCACCTGCTTTGACAGTTGTTCTTCACACAGTTTGTACAGTGTAAAGAATTTCCTCGCCAACAAAACATTAGCAATGAAACCACAACTAGCCAATTTGACACGAATTATGATTTGACGATCCGGAACCATCATAGCCACTGAACGGAAGTTGATCTTCAAGTTTTCAGGAAGCTCTTGTCTTCCAGCATATCCTGGATTCTGGAGAGAAGAATGGATTATGAAGTTGACTGCACCTTGCAGAAACAGAAAAATCAGCAAAGGAATGTGTAACCTGGTTTGACAAAAAGCTTTTTGGCTTTGAATCACACCTACATTTGTCTCATAGGTCCCGTTTTTACTGACTACTTTCCCCTATATCTCTTTAGCCATTTTTCTGTACTTGTAGGAAAAAAAGAATACTTTGAGAACTAGAACATAGCATGCAGAATTAATTTAGCATTTAGTTAAAAACTTGTTTTTACAATTTGTTAATTGCATGTGCTTGATGTTGTTGAAACAAGACCCTGCAAACTATCTGTGAAGTAATGCTCAGTGATCTCAAACAGTCAGTGAGTTCTAAGAGCTGAGTAACAAAAGAACTGGCAAGTACATGTAACATACCAGGTTAGAAACAATTATTCTGCAATCATCACTGGCATATTAGAAACCTAGTGAATACCTACCATAGTTAGAAAGATGCCAAATTCAGGATTCATTTCCAAATTATCTCCATCAGTAAAAATAAAGCTTTTTCTACATTCCTTCTTGCACGTCAACACAATTGCAATTTGCTGTGCAGCTACTGATAGTACTGGTAAATCAATACGATTGAATTCATCGAAACAACCCCAGGAGCCAGACTGAGCAAGACCTTCAAAGAGAAAGACAATGAAGCATCTGACCATTATGTTGCTAACCCTTTTTTTTTTTTTTCAATTCATAAGCCAAAATTCAGGGTAATCTACCTTGTGGGTAGGGTGGGGAAGAGGTTTATTTTTGAGGATTGGAAAAGGGACAGGAGAAGAGTTTAATTCTTTTTCAATCAAGAATTCACAAAGTTCCAGAAGCCCTTAAGCTTGTCTAGTACACTATATCCATCATTTTCTTCTCCTTCTCTTAGTATCTTTAATATTTTCCTGTTCCTCTTCAGCCCCTCAAAAAAAATCCCTGTAATCAGTCTGAAAATATGATGGGTTGTCAATAGCTGATTGCAGAGTTTAAAAAGAACAATAGTGCTGCTTTCACCTGGAAAGAAGTTAGGAGTCAGTCTGTGTCAGAACTGCATTCTTCCACATATGTGGGGGAAAACAAAACAAAAATCATCAACACAGTCACTTGCAACAATACAACAGTCAAAGACCTCGACTTGATCTCCAATTCAACATCTGCCATAACTGACACATATTGATTTCAGGCACCAAAAAAAAATAAATGTTGTCTGAATCTAACTTCAGTGAGCTGTGCCAATTTTTTTTAAGATATATAGTGCTTGTCATGCACTTCCTTCAACTGATAAGAACTTTGATATTTGAAGGAGACAAAATACTGAAATCAGAATCAAATGCATACTACTAGTTCAGCAATAAATTTCACAGCTTTTTCCTCTTGTACTGGCAGTAGTCCTTGATTATTTTAAGTGTCTTTATGTATCTTTTCATAAACTGCCTTATGTTTTCAGACATTTACCTTTCTTGGAGACAGTGTTGCAAATATATTTTACATTCCTAACAAGATACTAATTATTTGCATTTATTAAAAGGCTGAAAACCACCTGCTGTTCTTACACTTTTGACCCCAAAACTCACCTTGTGGTGAGGCCACTCCAATGCTGTAAACAGTGGGACAAACATCTTTTCACTGGTTAGTTATACTGCACTTAATGCACCCCAGAATACAGTTGGCCCTTTTGTCAAATATCTTACCTTTGAAGATTCTCCCAAGTCCTCGGAAATCCATCTGGTCTGAGCAGTTGAAGACCACTACATATTTTCCAAGGCACCGTCCCATGTCTTTGATGGTTTCAGTTTTTCCAGTTCCTGCAGGTCCCACAGGCGCTCCACCCATGTTCATGCCTAAAGCTTGAGCCATAGTGATATAACATCTAAAAGGCAACAGTCTGTCATCACTTAATGAGGCTGCAGCACAGAGTTTTCCGTATAGCAACAGGGGAACTTACTCAAGTGTATTACCAGAAGTCTGGTTTTAAGGAGTCAAGAAAACTACCAAAATGACATGCCTCTAATTACGATTTAAGTCAGTAAGAAGGAAAACCCTTCACTCTGCCTTTGATGTAGATACTATTAAGGTTTGTCTCTTCCTACATAAAATGGAAGAGCAGATAATCTTCAATAATCAACCATGTGAACCGTCACAAGAAGGGAAGAGAGAAGATACAGAGATGCTGACTAATCTACTTTGGTTAGCTTAGTTCCTGAATTACTTTAACTGAAGCAGTGCTGAACTACATTATACTGTGGAGTACAGTAATGAAAGACAGCTAAACCTTCCTTTCTCAATCACCTTTAAAATTTGATCATACAGTGCATTCCATTTTCATAAATGAAAATTCTATGTGTAATGCAGTAAAACACCAGCTAACAGCTGTATCGAAAGAGAAGCCCTGGGATTTTCTGTAGGCAATAATTAAAAACAAAACAAAAGGAAACAACCAATGCCCTTATTTTCCAATAGTAGCTTACAAAGTATTCTTTGTGTTATTCCAGTTGGGTAGGTAGACCTCTGTGTTAGTAATACTACAATTCTTTCAACATCTTTCTAGATCAAAGCTCTCCTATCCACTGCAGCTGTATAAAAGTTTTTCCTGTCTATTCTTTCTTAGCTATTCTCATTAGTTTGCCTGTAAACGCTGTATCACTCTCTGCATATTTTATCTGTTGAATGCACCTGATCCTCAGGTACTAGCCTCACATACATGAGAATCAGGGTCCCATACATCACATCTGTGAGGATCATGCAAATATGTGGCAAAAATTAAGCTGGAATTTATTCATGCTGCAAGGCACAGAAACAAAAACAGTCACATATTCCATGCAAAATTATTGTCTTTGCTAAGACTGTGAAAGATATACTCTGCAGAGATTTATTTTGCATCCAATAGGAATCACTCAACTGCTCTTGTTTTGGCATCAAAGAATAAAGAAATAAAATCAGTCTTTTTCACCTGTCTGTAAGAGGCGTTATGACAAGCCTCTCAGTACAGCCCAAGAATTCATTCTGGTACGTGAAACCCACATCAGTGATCTTAATCATCATTTTATCAGAGTCTTCATTAAAGTAAAATCTACATTGTTTCAGCCACTCGAAGTCTGTAGGACTCTTGATATGCATGCAACACTAAGAAAAGAGGGGAAAAAAAAGTCTCTGGTATTCATGGTTAACATTTACTTTTCCAATTATCTAAGTAGCACTGCAATCACAATGAAAAGCATAAAGAACAGCTCCACAGAATAGTGGAGACCTTATCTATCTTGATTTTTACCACAAAAATCAACCTTTACTCTGGTCTTGTGAGACCCCACCTGGAGTACTGCATTCATCTCTGGAGCACCCAGCATAAAAGAACATAAGGGCCATGAAGATGATCACAGATCTGGAGTAACTCTCCTACGGAGACAGGCTGAGAGAGCTGGACTTGTTCAACCTGGAGAAGGCTCAGGGGAGACCTTATAGCAGCCTTCCAGAACCTAAAGTGTACAGAAAAGCTGGGGAGCAGCATTTTACGAGGGCATGGAGTGATAGGGCAAGGGGGAATGGCTTTAAGCTTAAGGAGGGTAAATTTAGATTAGGTATTAGGAAGAAGTTCTTTAGTGTGAGGGTTGTGAGGCACTGGAACAGGTTACCCAGAGAAGTGGCTGCCCCATCCTTGGCAGTGTTCAAGGCCAGCCTGGATGGGACTTTGAGCAACCTGGTCTAGTGGAAGGTGTCTCTGCCTATGACAGGGGTGTTGGAACTAGATGATCTTTAAAGTCCTTACTAAACCAAACCATTCTATGATTATACGATTTAAAAAAATGCCCTGCAGTTTGTATCTAAAAATTACAGTTTATGTAAGATGATTGTAACTAGAAACAACTCTTTTTAGAAAGAAAATATAGATGCCTGGCTATCAGCAATGGCAGCAATTCTCACTAATTACTGAGGAAAAATAAAACAAGATAAAAATCTCAGTAATTCTTTTTCCAGACAGCTAAATCTCAGTTAGGTCCAGAGCTTCCTATAGGTAAAAGGGCAGTAGCTTCAGCCAACTTCAAACTTTTTCCTGTACTATAACTCTACATTCATTCTATTTACTCTTTGAAACTCACAATGTAGTCCAGAGAAAGGATAATCACTTGTAACACAATGTATGAGGCCAAACAAGTCCCTTAAGTGATCGTGCAATAGAGGCATCTAACTTAAGTGGGCCAACACAAAACACTATAAAATTCTGCTGTTGCTTGTGGGGAGAGAAAACACTGAATTACATCAAGAGAAACCAAGACATGGATTGAAGCAACAACATAATTTTTATAATACAATACTCAAGGTCATATAATCATAGTAGCCCTGAAATTAAATGTTTAGTTTAAGAGTCACGAGTTCATAGGTATAGTAATATTTTCTTCTTGTCCTTTCACATTGTTTATATGTGAAAACCACCTCATACCTCATTGTAAATTTTTCAGTACTTACCAGACCATCAAAAATGTCCCTCTGATGCACATGAATAGTGATTAATGTTTCGTATTTAACTCGCTCAACTGAGCTAAGGTCTTTTGCAGTCGTATCTATCAGCATGTTCAGAAGATCCAGGAAAAACTTGTTCGTCTTTCTCATAATTTTTTTATCATACCTGGCATTAGTCAAAGCTGCTTCTGAGTCTCTTGTCCAAATCATTTGGATCCCCAATAACCCAACCTTAGGAAACATAAAAGTATATGCTTCATAATCTTTTCTCTTTCACCTAAAATGTACATTCACAATCACAGATAAACTAAAGAAAGTGTCCCTCTACTATTCGTAAAAAATTATATTTTCATGCATCCACCACCGTGAGGTCATTCACCCCATGCATTTGTTTTGTGTCCCAACTCTGTTCATAAACACATAGTTAAGAACACACTTCAGTCTTGTATTAGCAGAGCATTGGAGACAGTATCTACAATTGTTCAATATAATTTACAGCATAAAAATGCTATGCATAATTAATACACTTTATAATTAATTAACTAATGAAAAACTAATGCTCTGATTTAAAATTTTTATTTTAATAATTCACAAACTCTTTATTCTCTCTCCATCAACATTCCTGATCAGAAGTGAAGAATCTTCTACCAAGAATACAATTTTCACTCAACAGTACAATCAGCTCCAAATCTTTACCAGTAAATATATTGTTTTCCTGAATATATAAACAAGCATAGAATTTTACTACTTTTCCTTCATTAGTCAAGTATTAAGCTTGTAAAAGTGTTAACTCCATTACATTAATTTATTGCATTCAACATTACTTTGGAGGTAAAAAAATAAAAATGAAAAAAAAAAAAAGGAAACAAGAAAACCCTTCAGAGTAAGTTTTCTGCTTTTGGTTTCAGATATGTGAAGTGTAATTTAAAAGGCTGAATTGATTGAGATTAATTTAAATGTCAGGTTTGCATTTATAACACTGGCTGCAATTTCGATTGCAAAACCAAGAAAAAACTCCGTTAATGGGCTACATATCTGTGACCAGTTATCCACTGATTTAACAATGATATTACCTGGGATGGGTAAGTAGAAAGAAATTCAGTCAGCTGGAAATTACTTTCCTCAATGTGCTCAGCTGCTTGGCGAATAACATGATGCAGGGACAGCTGAGATTCCTTCAACAGAGAATTGAGCCAAACTTCTACATTACCTTCAGCCATTACAGGTTTAGTCAGCTCTACAGTCTCACCCTCTCGTGAATTGATCGACAGTATGCGATCATATATCTGATAAAAGCAAAGCAAGAACATCTTGTGATTGCAGATTTATTGTTAGCTTTACCATAACTATTTGATTTTCCTGACATCATTTCATCAAACTTATTTAGGTAACTAATAAATTATACCAACCTTTTGAAGTGAAATGTAAAAACAAATAAATTATTACTTTTGGTGTGCAGAAAGGCTTTAAGCAAAACACTGTCATCAGAACAAGGAGACAAACCTCAATATGTTGAAAATTCCTGAACTTCACTTAAGTTTCAATGACAGTATCTAACTTCCAGTCACAATAAAGGAAACCTTCCCCCATTACTGGTGGTTTAATATCCTAACAAAATTTGCAGCCTTGCAATGGAAAATTAATGGAAGCACAAAAGGAACATGATCAATTACAGGAATTTCAAATGAATGGAAGTGTTGACATACACAGGAAAAAAAAAGAATTTTTTTTTTTGCTGCTTTCTGTTCATGTAAAAGGTATAAGAAAACGTTCTTCAAGCAGTGGGTTTGAAGGCAATATTAAGAATAACCCAGAAACAAATGAGAGACTAGGTACTTTTTTGTTACAATCAAAAAATGAATGAAAGTACAATACAGGCAATCTAAAGACACATATCCACATAAAGAGTCAGCAGCTTATTTGAGAGAATGCTAGCCTACATTAAGCCACAGAATGCAGTTCAGTATTGGGTGGGGTTTTTCCGAAACCTAAGCACTGGGCCAATTTTTTGTTTGTTTTGCTATTCTGTATAGAGTTTTCCTATTATGTAAATGAGAACATAAAACTAAATCTTCAATTTCATTTTATATTAAATTGAATAAATAAACAGCTGATGAGCTTGTTAAAACAGCTGAATGCCCTATGCACCCAGGTAGCTTTCTTATTTAACAAGTATCACACATTGTTGATTTGAAAGGATGAAACACTAAGGTATGAGCAGTACATACCTTTTCATGGAACCTGACAGTTTTAATGTTGTCAAAGATATTGAGGAGATGTGCCTGTATGTTGTGAGAGTCTGATGCCTGGCCAAGAATTTCTAAGAGAGCAGGATCTGACACAAAGAAGAATCGCGGAAATAGGAGGCGCTTTTTCTCCAGGTACCTGCATTTAAAATCAAAATTGGTAGGAAGGGGGTGGGACGTTTGTAGATGGTAAGTGAATTCAATTAGCTTGTACATCCTTTCCTCTTTAAAGCCTGCATTTCTCACAATGCATAATTGCAATTTTTAGCAGTGGTAATGACAACAGCTCTTATCCATCATAACTTCATGTTAAGCATCTGTTGTAATGCTACTCTTTCAGCATCAGAAGTCATTTAATGGAAAACTTTTATTATTTTTTTATTATGTAAGTACCAATAAAAGAAAAGAAACAAAACCAAAATAAAATGCTTTTACATTAAGTCTGTTACATGCTATTTAGGTCTCTTAAACTGAATTTCTCACAGATTTGTGAAGGATCTGAATAGGACATATAAATCCTAGGCTGTCTCCTGGATTGAAACCATGCTGGATCATGCTTCAGTTTCAGCAGAGATAGAGTGATAGCTTAGTTACAAATTAAACATTTCTTTATAGTTGCTACACAATGTCTTTGGAGGATTTTGTATCATTTTGCTAACTTGTTTACTCAGTTCAATTGAATTTATACTAGAACGTGAACATCTTTGCAAAGTCCATGGGACAGTATTCAAGCAATTGCTCTTTCCCTAGTTACACAATTCACAATCATCTGCTCAAGACTGCAGTCATGTTGTAATCTTACCCTGTAAGTGATTTCTGACAGATTTCAAGCTGTTCTAGTAAGTGTGGTAGTAACTGTCCCATGATTTCATCTCCAATACAGCATTGAACAACATTGGGTGTTTCATGAGCTCGGGTCATGATCCTTACCCAGGATTTATCAATGTTAGAGAAACGCTTTGCTTCCTGTTGAAATATGACAATGAATGTGGAAGGAAAGAAAGAGATGGAGGAATGACAAGAGAAAAGGGCAAAGGTATTTGCTTGCAGAATTGGCACCCAGTAATTTCAACAGTAATCTTATTAGTAATCTAGAGCCCAACTTCTAAGGATTTTTCAGCTTAGAAAAACACAAATCTTACAGCTTACACAATACAGCTTTATACTTGACTGCCAATCCTGCTGTTTACTTTCTCTTTAAATCATTCTTAGAGAAAAAGACAGAAAACTCTTGCTTGAAGTGCATTCTTTAAATTAGAAGACTTTTTCTCTAAAAATAAAAGTTAATTTTCAATTTTAAAAGCTATTTATGAAAGTTCAAGATAAGGATTCCTATGTACTGCTAGGCACAAAACTTATTGGTTAACAATTTTACAATACAGAAACAAATAGGCCAACTACCTCACACAATGTTATTATTCTAACACAATATTTTTTACCTAATTTCTTAGCAAAGCCAGTTTTGTTAATTACCAAAAAAAAAAAAAAGTAGCTTATGTTACTGCATGAATTATGACTACAAGGTTAAATTTCATACTGTAGAAAATCAAACTGAAAAATGCATGTCTGAAAACCTTTGGAAGCTGCTTTGCTATGTCACCACCAACAAAAACAGCTTCTAAATAAATCCACAAGTTCTGTACAGTCATCCAGTTCTCAATGATATCTGTTGTGCTGGAAAGATAGTGCACCCATTTCTGAATCTGTGTCTTGAAGGGTGTGTTATATCTAGAATAAAAAGAAGACACTCGTTTTATTTCAAGAAGGAGCAAATCTCTTGAAAGCCAGCATATTATTCATAAGAATGAATAATTTTGCTGCTTACATCTTTGTCTAGTGAAAATATAAAAACCTATACTTAATTCAGCTAGTTAGCAGCTGTAAATCAAATCTGCTCCAACTTTCTGCTTTGTACAGATGGTGTATAGCGCAGGTCTGATCCAAAAGAAGCTAAATAGAAGCAAGATTTCAATTTTAAGTCAAAGTAGTTTCATAAAGGGGCTATACAAGACTCTTGAAAGCTGCAAGACTCCTAGAGGTCCTTATCAACTGAACTGTTGCTTTTGAACATCTGCCTGATGATCAGGTTCTGCGTGCAGGCTTTGGCATGTTGAATGAGACAAATTGAAGCTCATTTTAACAAGGACTTTCAGCATGTTCAGCATGAGACAGTGACCTGTCACAAGGCCAGAGTAGCAGTGTCTGTAATGCCTGTAGTATGCCTTCCACAACCAGGAAATATTCCTTCTTTTGCTCATGACCACTTTCTTCATCAATGAAAACTATCCAGTTGATTATTCAAGAAGTCTGAACTGCATCTACATGCTTGCAAAAGAAGTTACTGGAAGTATAAAGACAATAAGAACTTGCCCATGAGCATTTCAAGGACAAGAAAGTTCTTAGTTTTTATCTAGATATTTATTTACCTTCTCCTCTGTGAAATATATGTTTGTTTAATAAAACAAAGCCTCTTGCTGATATTTTTATCTCCCCCACTTTTCATATTACCTGTTATTCAAGAGAGAGCCAAGAACCATCAAGCTGTCCTCTATGGTGGCAATTGTTTCTGACGCATTGTCACCTCTTAAAAGAAGTTCCCCACGGGTTTTAAAATTTGTGAAGACAAATGTTTTGTTGTCCCATTCAGCTATCACTTGTTTTAACTTCTGCTCAATGTCTCTCTCCTTCACAGCACTCATGCAGATATCCTTTCAAATAAAAAGGATGTCAAAACAAGCCATGAATGGTTCATGTCTCTAATATACAAATCTAACTCATATTTCCTTTAATCCTAGTGAGGCTGACGAGCAAATATTTATTAAGTGGAAAGATCTACAGACATACAAACACCATAGTTAATAATTTGTATACTACATGACCAGCTTTGGGGAATGAAATATTAATATAGTGATTACTTTTAATATCTTTAAGTTGCAAATCAAGGCACCCTCACAAATCTATTCCTGGGCCAAGTTACATGATTTAAAAAGAGGAGTTGACACCACAATTTATTTGTGTCATTTTATACAGGAAGCTGAAGTGATAGTCCATTTCTCCGGGTTTTTTTTAGAAATACTCCATTTTCCTTCTTACTACTATTACTCCTATACTATTCAAGCAGATTGTTTTGTTTCCTGCATCCATTTCTTTTCCTTCACAATACCTCTATTTCATCTTTATATCTTAATAGTGGAGCTTCCATTATATTCCTCAGTTTGAATGTTTCGCTTTCCACATCAAAGTTGTGTTCAGTGAGATCTGCAATCTGCTTCCAGTGCCGAGGCATCATTGCTTTACTTGACATACGCTCAAGCAACGGGCAGCATTCACTGAAGTCCTCAATGGTCTTCTCTAGGTCGAAAAAAGCCTGCCATTCCTTTACACCACGAGGAAGCTTATGGCATCTATGTAGAAACAATGAAATCTTTTTCCACAAGTTTCAAATATTTTTTCTGTTACACATTTAACCACAGACCAACCACATGTCTTTCAAATTCAGGTTGCCTGTATTCTGAAGATTCTGTATGTGATTCTGTATGCAAGAAAATCTGTTTCCATACTATTTCATTGACTGGTAGCTGAGCAGCAACCTACATGCTAACCTTTAAAAAGTGTAAGTGCATAATTCCAATATGCTTTGTCCAAGCTATCTTCAAAAATTAACTGAACTGCTTTATATCTTGATTTCACCTTTTTTTAAAGTTTGTGATATGCCCTGATCTGTACTCTAGGGAAAAAAAAAGCAAAAAAACAAAAAAACAAAACACATGTTCCTCAGAATATGAAGGTTTAATTCTTTAAATCATCTGATTACTGGTTTGATGAAAAGTTCAGCTTCTATGAATGCAGGTATGCAATACATCAGATTTTGTAGGAAAACTTCAGCAAGTCACTAATGTGCCTTAGATATCTATGGTGAATCTGCCTCATGAATAATACTGTTACAACAAACAAGTGAAGTTTCCCTTCAGGAACAAAATAAATAGCAATTTTAACATATATTCCAAACTCATAAAAATAAAATAAAATAGCCAAGAAGGTCTCCAAGGAACAGTACCTCTCAAAACCTAGAGTCAAAAACTAGCTCCTTTATTTTACGAAGTTGGTAGTGGATGTGTTTATCAATTAAAATTCCTATTTTGCATTATTTTCATATTCCAATGAATAGATACATTATTGGTGTTAATTATTATAATCATATATCAGAAGTAACAAAATTATTTTAGGCATCTTTACCACAGCAGCAGTTTCTCACCTGTTCTGAAACTCCAGGAGTTCATTGTTAATTTTTCCAGTGTCTAATTCTGACCAAAGAATATCATAGTAGCCACTGACTGTGTCAATTACATTGTTATACAGATTATAAAGTTTCTGTAATAGATTCAGTTGCTTCTTTATTTCAAGCAGCTGAGGATACTGAGTTACAGGCAAACCAAAAAGATCTTCTCCACCTGTGTAAGTAATATATTTCCGAAAAAGATGATCAAAACGATTCTAGGAAAGAATAAAAAACAGATTAAACTAAATTAAATATTCAAGATTTGGCATAATGCTTAAAGCTGCATTAGTGATTAAAGTCTAGCAAATACTAGAAAGGTATACAGGAGATACTAACAACTTACACTATTGACAGCTTTGTCAACGATTTTCATGAGAAAAGTAACGTTTAGTTAGCTTGGAGGCACATTAGAAGCTGACAGGGAGGCCATTTACTCCCTGTGGCACAGCGATAGAACAATAAATGCTTGCACATTGAAGAGGTGGAGCATGGCATGCAAAGCAAAGGAAGGTGGATGCAGCAAACCCTACCCCTTCAAGTATGCTGTGCAATTCTTTTACTGAAGGGTTGAAGTAAGGGTTGCTACAGTTTAAGCAGCAAAGAATAACAAAATTTGTCAACTGTAATGTGAGGGAATATAGTAGGAAGCCAAATGAATAGCACTATTGGAAAAGAAAAAACATTAGAAGCCATCATTACAGTGATAGAGATTAATCATGGTACAAACAAAACATTTCGACAGGAAAAATAATGAAATAGGCAGTTTAAATGGAAATCTTTAATACTATTTAAAAAAAAAAAAACAAAGGGAAGGGAAGATGGGGCAGAGTTGTACTCATGACAAAAAGACAATAATGAACACAAAACCAGTATATAGCGAAATACCCTAAACTTGAGAGTAGGCTGTTATCAAGATACTTAAATCTAGTAATTATTACTCATCATTTAGCCTTTTATTAGCTCCTAAAAAAAACTAATTTTAACTAGCATCCCTTGCAAATGCATAGAAAAAAATACCAAATCAGCTCTCAGTAGACCTTGCCTAATCAGTAACCCAATATATCAATGAAAATTAGTTCAACTGCTCTGATTCATTCTCAGAGCCTACAGGTGTTAATTTACTTGCAATAACTGTTAAACAATGCCTTAGAATTAACAGTACCTGAAACACAGTAAGCCTGTCACTGGCTTCCTGAGGCTGTAAACCAACCACCATTGGCCCATTCTAAAAATAAATAAATAAATAAATAAATAAATTATAAATAAATGGAATGTGAATTTAGAGGGTGAATATAGCCACCACTTTCTTCTATTCATCGTTTTCTAAATGCTAAATTCAGAAATCTTTGTGGCTGTAGGATTACATCCCCATGTCAGATATAACTGACACTACAGATCATAGTTATCTACTAGAATAAGCATTTTTTTCTTTTTTAAAGAACAAAGAAGGAAATTTATTTCTTCTTTTAACGCAGAAGTTTTCATAACAATGTAAAGGCTAGGCAAGTAAAAATCAGCATTACTTAGAAGATGATACAAGAGTGGTTCAGCTTGACTCATACCTTACCGAGAAAGAATTTAAGAGTTTAAGTCATTCGTACTTCTATCCGACATCAGAAAATGTTTCTTGCATTCTAAAACAACTTCTCATTAGTCCCAATCTTCACATTTCCTCCTGACAACTAGCTGTTTATCATAAACCCTAAATGTTTCAAGTCTTAATCTTTAAGAACTGTTGCTAGCATTACATACTTTAGTCACATATAAAAAATAAGCAAAGCCTGCCCTACTTTGAAATTCAAATACCACATTAACAAGAGCAAATATAATCTTCAGACAGATGCATATCCCTTTCCCTTTAGTCAACTCCACAATGTCTCCATGTTCCCACTGCTCCTCAAAAGCTCCTCTAATACAGTAAACCACTTGCCTGATTATAATCTGAATAGAACTGCACACAGTCTTCAGTAAAAGTCTTCACAGTGTTAATAAGCTCTCCTCTGAAGCTCGGCTGCAAAGCAATGAGCTCATTCTGTACTTCATTTGCACGGACTAGCAGTTTTTCCCAAGTGTAGTGCAAAGTGTCCACCTTCTCTGTCTCTTCCTTGGCCACAAGAAGACCGTATTTGTTTAACATAGCATAACATTCCTGTCAGAAGGTTCAATCAAGATACTCAAAATGGTAAGTGAAGTTAATTTTACACATATATGTATGTTAAGTTTTAAAATTTTTAAGAACAGAGATTCATATGTTAGGAAAAGAAAATCTCATCTTTATGCATAGCAATTGGCAAACCTATACCAAACTGAAAGAAACATCAAAAATAAAACTAGCTAGCTCTCCTTAACAGCTCACCTTTTGCATAGCATTCTGCTTTCTGATAGATTATTTGTCCTAGTGCAATCTGACTGTCTGAAAAGCTACTTCCAGTTAAAGTACTCCTGAAGTCTACAGATTTTAGTTTTATTTTAACTAGAATATTTTTCTGATCCATATCATCAGTTATCTGCAATAGCCCAAGCTGAATATTACGGGAAGTGAACCATGAGAAAGCATCTAAGCAGGGGCGTTCAAGAAAGTGAAGCAACCTTCTATTCTACAAAACCTTTGAGCTCTGCTTCATGTTTTCAAAAAAAAAAAAAAAAAAAAGAATTAGAAAATCACATCAAAAATTACCACAACTAAGATGTTGGAAATATTTCAAATGTTATAATCATTCATCATTCAGAGTGAGGAATCTATTTAAAAATCTACTTGCTCTTCAGCTGTATCACCAACGTATAAACACTCTACATACTGAAACCCTTAGTCAAGTTTCACAGAAAACACAACTGTAATTCACTTACTCTGAATTATCTTAGGTGGGTAGAAATTAATCTTATGGTATAATAGTCCATCTGAAAAATTTTGTATAGAGCAGAATTATTTTCATTTACCTTTTCCAGTTCGATCAAATTGCAATTTGCAAAACTGTCTGCCACCCCACTATGTGAAAAAAACATTACCTGGCAAATCAAGATATGTCTTACCAGGAATTTCTAAAATTGCCATTTCCCAAGAGATCACATTACCTATGAAAATTTCACAGGAGGTTCCAGATACAGATATGCTTTGCTTTTCACCATAAACTACTTGTCCCATTTTTGCTCCTTCACACAACTAGGGAGCCCCTCACAGTTTATAAGGCTGAGAGATACATTCCTTCTTAGCTGTACTCTTCAGACTATGGAAAGGCTCTATGCACATTTACATCATTTGCACATACAAGAACATACTGCATACAGATGCTCAATAAATACATTCTAGTAAGTGAACTTCTTTAAGGAATTCATTTTTTTTCTGTTTATTTCAGCCCATGATATAGCTGATAATCACTTTCACACATATAATCAGCTTCTTCAGTAGTCTAAACCAAAAAAAAAAAAAAATACAGAGAGGAAAATCAATAAATCAATGCTTTTCATACACAGACTTCTTACACAAGAAGTTCCAAAAAGCTCCAGAAAGTGCCAAAAAGGTTTCTTGCATAAAACATCTGTATCCTCGTCTTCTTCTTAACGCAATCACTCAATTTGTGCACTATTCACTAAACCACCCTGACCTCAACAAGCCTACATTTGTCCTAATCAGAGTTCCATTAAAAAAAGGTTTACAGAAACACAACAGGTCTGCCACCGAATATTTAACACGTATTTAATCATATCTTTTCACAGTTAAAGCACTGTTAAGGTTTAACCCAGAAAATAATTGCTCTCTGTTGAAACGGCACCCATACATGCAACATTCCTGTTAATTACCTCAATAGGCCCAACTTGAGAGTCTATGGAGATCTGTAGTTCTCTGATCTCTTTTAAAGCTGCCATGGCTATTCTTATATCATCTAGATCCTTGATGCAGCGATTTAACTTCTTATCAGTTTCCTCTATAAAAGCCAAAATTGCTTCCATGTCTGTTCGGTATTTCTTATTACAATGACGCCCCAGCAAAGTCACCCAGGCTTTGGTTTCTGTTCTCAATGCTAGCTTCAAATCAGCTAAAAACATTAAACAATTAAGAGATATTTAGATATTGCAGATATTTTTTAAGATGCGCTTTTAATCTTTCTGTAATATGTGTTCTCTTTGGTCCCAGTTCTTTTCTCAGACTAACTACCCATGTACCATGTACAGAAAGCATGAAATTGCATTGACACCTTTGAGTGGTTTATAGGATTGCTTGCAATTCAGGATTGCTTACTTCCTATATCAGCTCAGAATATATCATCTTTCCTACTGGAAAGATGGGGATGGACTCCACACTTGCCGTCTTGTTCATGTATCATCATAAAATTTTTGTCCTATACATCACTAACAAATTGGTTCATATTTTCGTCTAAGTCTAAAATCTTTTCAAAAACTAATCTCTAAAAAAAAGAAATAATGCAAGAAGGAAAAGTAAGAGTCTGATTATGGAAGCTGGCAAAAGAGATCTGACTTTTAATGAAACCAAACAGTCCATCAACTATTTACTTTTTTTAAGTTTCGTCTGTAGCATCAGTGGAACCAAGTGGCAAAAAAAAATTTCAGAGAGAAAATTGAAGTCTTGCTGAGTTGCTGCCCAATTTTGCAACAATCCAGTCCATTTCTCTAAAGTTATGACATAAAATACAAACTTCTTCCTTTCAGTTCTCAAAAGTAAAAAATCAATACCAACACAAGCATTATATAACATTCTAGGTGGATATAATTTCAACACTGTTACCTATTCATTCCCTGTGCAGAAATCACTCGTGTCCCTTTTTCACACAGTGCTTACCTTTCACACCCAATAGTCTTTCTGATTTATTAAATATCAGAACTACTTCACCTCCACTAAGTATCAACAGCCAGATTGTTTCTCTGGTTCTTTTCCTTATGATATAACCAAAGACAGTTGATTGACACTCTTTCCTAATGAAGAAATCATTCTGCTCCCTCAGATTTGACATTCCCTTCAAAATCATTTGCATGATTTCTTACAGTCCATCTTAGTTTCTAACTGTCTTTGCTGTTATACTGGTGTAAAATGCTCATGCAAAATTTAGTCAGGTGATCTGTAACCTGAGCTATTCGATTTGAAGCCTGGTTTTCATGACAAAAAGAGAATCAGCAGCAGTATGCATGTTTCACTTTATCAGCTGTGTTAACTAGAATGCTTTTCAGCTGTCTCATTACATGGAACCAGGCAAGGAGAAAAGCAGCATAAATCAAATGTAGCATCTTACTCCTATAAAATATGTACCTATGGGGATCAGCGACAGAAGGACAGGCAAACATCTACCATCCACTCTGTAAGTGAGCAAAGTATCCAGATGGGGGAAAGAACTCCAGCTGAAGCTCACAGATACCCCTGCATTAGTGGTTTTTTTGCATGCATTTGCAAAACAGCAAACAGCCATTTCTCCATTCCATCTTTAACCTAGTTCACCCACCCAAAACTAAGCAACATCTCTCCTTCTTTTGCGAGTCAGGAAGCATATATTCTCTAGAGAGAAGTGGAAAGCTGAACTCTACCAGTGTACAGTGCAATAGCTCCCACGCAGATGTACTCAGGCTCAGCACTGATTTTCAGCTCCACGTCTTGGAAATGCAGAATTTCAGATTCAAATTCAGACAGTAATGGGTTTCCCATCATGAATTTATCAATGGTTTCCTCCTTGTCCCTCTGCCATATGTGGTGGTAGCAACTAAAACTCTCCAAAGCTGTAAGAACTTCCTGAAACACATCAGAAGTTCAAAGAAAGATTCTCAGTATTGTATGCAGAAATTCCAGCATGTGCTTGCTGGAATACATTAAGAAGTCTATGGTGAAGCCGGTTGCATCACATCATTAAACATAAGGCAGCTGGTAAATTTAAGCTAAAGCAAATTCCATTAGCAATCACAAACCTTGCCAGGAACTGCATGCTAATCACATTCAATTTGTCAAATCAGTTACATTTTTTCCAATGAAGTGATTCTTCAGTCAAAATCCTAAGAATCAGTGGGAAGTAAAATACTCCATTAAGACTAGGATAGAGTACACTTGTCCTTACCTACCGTTTCTGAACTAGGAACTGAAATGTGAGCTCCAGGGCCCAAAATAGCAAGAGCAGTTATGACGTAAAATTTATTACATGTCTGATATTGGCGATGTCAACATTAAATTCTACACTCAATTCAAGTATCTTTGATTTTAGTATTATTAAGGAGTGTGCAATAATTATTTTTCTGATCCTCAGGAGTTTGGGAATATCAGATAAAGTTACATCATTGTCACTTCAGCTAATTAAACAAGTAAATGAGAAGTGAATGCTACAAGGGATAATCCTCATCATGACTTACGATAAACATAGTGCTTGCAGGCATTTAAATTTGGCTAAATGATAAATTTCCAATTACAAAATACTGAGTATTAAAATACCAAGGTAACTATCTACCATTATCAACTGCACCTTATGCTTCAGCACAACCTGTATGTCATTGTGCTTGCTGTACTTTCATACTTTCATACCACTGAAGTTACAAGGCCTTGGGTCAGAAATTTTCACCTGTAAAGGCTTCACTGCAAGGTTGGACTGGCCCCAGGAGCAACTGATGCAGAGTTCCCCAAAGAAATATCAGTTCAATACCTACAGTTTGCTAGAGAGTGCATAGTATAAGAAAAGGGCAAAGAAATTATGCATATCCCTTAACTACCTTGTAACCTTCAGCAACAAATCCTATGCAGCACTTTACAAATGCCAAGCCAACAACCAGTTTTCCTCCAAAACCCTTCATTAACCCTTCATAATGGGGCAGAAATCATGCTGGCTTCTTTAGAATTTCTATGTAAATAAAACTGTATTTAACACACTCGCACAATTACTACCAGTTCTATATTAAATACATAAAACTCAACTAGACCTAGAGTTATTTTATGATGTTTTCAGCAATTGGAGGTAAGTTTTTCATCAGATCTGATTTTTACTTTATGTAATATTCGAAACCTCGAATTTGTGAACAGAGTACACAACCCATGTTACACTTTCAAAACATATGTTCAAATTTGCAGCCACATGTTTTCCATCCACCATCCCACATTTTTTCATTTGCATGATTTATCACTGATTTAAATGCCTACCCTTATTGCTCAAGGATGTTAAAAGTAATGCATTAATATCCCTTGGCTAGTGATATTAAATTAACGTCTTTATTGTCTTACCCTTTTTGTAGAATTGATAGCAGTGCTGAGTAAAGAGACTAATTTAATAATTTCCTTGTTCTCTGAAACGCTCTTAAAGTAGTTCTGGCTTTGCACTGGATCAGGCAAACTGAGTGATGATACATCTGACAGACTATCTATAAAAAGAGATTCAAATTCAAAAGCGATTTATAACAGAGATATATTGTTCAGGACAAGTAAATTCTTATAGACAAAACCTAAAAACCTCTTTTTCAATAAGCATGCATTTTAAAGAGTTGTGTTCTTAATCAAAAAAGAAACTAGAAGTCTAGGTGGCAAATATAATTGCCACAAATTAATAAACTTCTCCATTTTAGGAAACTTGCTTCATCTAGGTACTCTGTCAAATTTAGAACAAGTTCCACTCCAATCTTTCAACTATAATCTTTTTTCTCTCACCTCTCCCCAAAGTTTATCCTGTATACTTCACCCAAGTGATTTACTGGTGTCTCAGCATTGAGCAAATACATACATTTTTTTATTTTCTGAAATAATGTGGGATAGATCACAACTGACAGTTTGAAATACAAATTAACATTAAATCTAAGAAGATGATCATAGCCAGTCCTTAAAAGGAGAGAAAAATAAAAGGAAGGTCCACTAGTTAGCAAATGCTCACAAGACTGAACTTGTTATCTTTTCTGATTTCATCTCGTGCAAGAGAAATTTTTAGTTTTGAAAGAACAATTTTATTTCTTAACCAGTTCAAGCATTTCTTTCCTAATTTTAAGGTGTGCAAAAGGGAGCTAACCCAAAAGGACTAAGTTTATTTTTTAAGTACCTGAAGTACAAAGTACAACAATTAATTTGCTTGGCTTCTAAACCATTTCAGGCAAGAAACAAACAGCAATCAAAAATACTGTCTTAAACTTCCTTGAACTAATGCCTTCAATATCTTATTTCCATGTTTGATCACAAAACAGATTAAGATAAAACCGTTCAAGAAATTTCAGTCTGTTCAATCCTCTAAACAATCCTCTCTCCGGCAATGCTGCAATTGATATAAATATTTCTTTTCAGCACCAGGTTGTGTTTAAGTTCAACTTACCCTTTGAATAGGAATTTCAGCAAAAGTTTAACGATGCCATTTGAACATGCCATGTTACAAACCGCACTGACAAATCATGAAAGATGTTTTGTGTAGTGACAGTGACTATAATTATTCTCCAAACTCATTCCCAGTTTCTACTGTGCTGGCGAAGCTGGCACCCCAGCAGTTTTTCGCATGCTTCAAAAAACCCAAAGCAGTACAACACTCTGAGAGGCACAAAAAAAATTCCCTTACTCAAATCCACACAAAGACAAGTATTCTCAGGTAAGCCTGGTTTCTAATCACAAAGAGAAGCCCTGGCACTGTTGTTATATCCTATTTATCCTCCAAGGCAGTTTAAAATCTCTAAAGTCTTCATTCCACCACTTTTAATGCATTTTGTATTTAATATGCTTTAACATATTCTGTATGAAGCACATTAACCTAACATTTAAATTGAGTGATGTCAGAGTTTATAATTACCATGGATACTTTTCTTTCCAGACTCTTTCATTCCACCATCAGAATCGCTGTCTCTGCTCTCACACCGCAACAAAGCCACTTTTTTCTCTAACATTTTCTTCTGAGGAAGAAATAAAATTTCATGTACTATTCACAGTAGTTTTGAAACATTAATTTTAAGTGAGGCAGTTAAAAGACACAAACCTTTGATATTCTCTCCATGCTCCACTGTCCAACTCCTTTCATTACTTTCACAATACTATGTACAGCTTTATTAAGTGTCTGCTGTACCTCATCCAAAGAGGGTGACATGATGATATTAGGGATTGATAAGTTAATACTAGTCCTAATTATAGGATGGGCGCTTTTTTTCTTCTTAGAAGCATTGTGATTTTCTAAACAAAAGACAAAAAAAATAGAAATTAAAAGGTTGTTCACATTTTTCTCAGGATGTCAGACTGTGCACTGCAATGATATAAACCAATATATATTTCTTGAGTATTGAGTGCAATTCCTTAAGAAGAAAAGGGTTCCTGAGTAATTTACAAGACATAAAGTCTACAGCAGCACAAGAGAAAACTAAGTGCTTTGCTATTTCTTTTCATGAAGCTCCTCTTTAACTTGTTCTGTGCAGCTAAATTCTGACAGCAGAAAATTTTGGCTTGTGTTCCCTGTCAGCATATTAAATTGGGCACAATCTCGTAATATTCTATGCCTTGTGTGCTACAGAGACCAAACAAAAAATGTCTTTATATTTGTTTCTTAAAAGTATGGAACAAGAAAACAGAAGAGTGTTTCATAACAATGCATAGAAAGATCTGAAGGTAATTAGTAAGGGATACACTTATGCATCTCTTTCTCTATTGTTTTTTCTTACAGTTTTATGGAAAAGCCAAGGTCAAGTAAGTAAGTACTTATTAAGTCAGCTCCAAACATAATATCTGGCTTCAGAACAATACAGTCAGTCCTAAGAGAAACAGCATTGCAATGACACATTCCTAGTGTCACAAGAAAAAAAAAATCCTTTGGAAATATACCATGTTATCGATGGTGGTTTAACGAGACAGCTTATTGAAACTCCCTTTGTTTTCCCTTCTTTTACATATGTGGCTTCTTTTTATATATATATATATATATATATAGTCAACGTATATTACATTTATAATTTTTTTGGTTTTATGACCTAATAAAGCAAAGTATTGTAATATGGCCACCTAAGAAGCTGACTGTGGAAGATGCATGGATATGCTTGCGTATGGTCTCCAAAGTGTTTCGAATGACTTTCAAAAGGGCGTCAATATTACAATGATTGAAGTAGGAAAGCAGTTCATTGGCTTCTTCCTCTAATACTTCTAAATCCGTTCTCTTCCTCTTTAATGGAGGAGACAGTCCAGCCCATATCTCACTGGAATTGTGGGATGAAGTCAAAATTTTTGATCTTCTTTCCTCTTCTGTTGCTAAAATATCATATATCTAGTTAGTTAAATCAATTTATGGGACTTAAAACACAATAAAGCAGCAGCTCCATAGGTCTCTGAAAAACAGCTGAATTTTACAGAAGTGCAGATTATACTCATTTGTAATCTGTACTTTGGTGTAGAATTCCTTTCACTCCTATCCATCTTCTTTACTCAGTACAAACTGACATGATTTAGATATCATTTCTTATATTCTCTCTCTAGGAATTAAGCAAAGCCTGCAAGCAGCTGCTTCTATGGCATTAACATTTCAACATTCAAGTTAGCCTGATAATATTGATCTGTTTAGAAGATGATAAATGATTGATAGATGATCCATTATTCAGGGAAATTCAAACAAAAGTCTTTAGACATTAGATACTGATTGATACTTCAGTCAGCTAAGCTACAATAACCCCCAACACATACCATCAGCATGCAAAATAAACATAACCACAGGGCTACAATAAAATCTTCTTACCTGTATTTTTTTCCCTTACTTCACCAGTGGGTACAACTGACTTATCTTCTTTACTGACCTGTACCTCAGTGTCAAGTAACATGTTAATCAGCTCGTTAACAGCATCTTCCACCAGTGAGCTTTTCAAATGTAAAGTCCGAGAACCTCTTATACAGAGCTCCTGTTATAAAGCAAAAACAATACATGTTTTTATCTTCCCAGTTCTCATGTCTATTTCACAGTCACAGCAGCCTTCACTAACACAAATGTCAAGGCCTCAGACTTGTGAAAAACAAGATCAATATAGAACATTATTTTTAAAGTGGTTTGTTCAGAACTATTTACTGTTGGATTTTTTTGTCTTTCAAAATCACTGTGGCTTTTTTCCTAAATCACATGGCTCACCCATAGTTAATATAATGAGTCAGTGTTTATAAAGCTTAGTTCCATTAAAGGGCTCCCAAAAATAAGTGCTTCTTAATTTTCTTAACTTTCCAATATAGATGTACAAGATTTATCCTTTCTTTTGATAGTGCCGTTTTACCATTACGTGGCTGTGCCAAAGGAGTATTAGCCAACCATATTTCCCATTTATAAATAGATAGGAGATAAAAAAATGCTACCAAAATCTATTAGAATAAATAAGAAAATTAGTAACTGGGGGATAAGGAATCAAAGAATTAGATTTAATAAAATTCAGAAATGTATTAAAGTATTGTTCGGGGGGGTTTAATACTTCTGGTAAAACTTATTAAGTATGCTTTAGCAAACCCTAACTTTTAACTATAACTGCCTTATATTTTTTGTATTCCTTGTTATCTCCTATTTCTTTAAGCTTAATCAAACCTGGTTACCTCCATTTAATTAAAAATCAATAATTGGAAAAATTATGCCATTAGAAATATTCAGTCACCTCCAAATTTTAAGACAGAATCTTTGATCTTCCTAATGATTCAGTCTAGTTGAGAGAGAAGCCATATCTGATTTGCAGTATCACAACTACTCCTAAACAAAGTACTTTGAGGTTTTTTCCACAGTCTAAATATTTTTGTTACAGCAATTTCTTTAGAAACTTAAAGACACCGGTTATATGATAGAACTTATTTACAGTCCCTTCTAATTAAAACCTACAATAAGCTTACAAATGTTGTTACTGTTTTGATTGTACCCATAACTGGGGTTAGTATACCACTTGTTCTGCTAACCCAAATCAGTTTGCTGCTGTGGTGTTGTAATTGCTGTGTAGCAGCTCACATTTTCTTGCAGATTAAGCAGTATCAGTTGTCGCATAGTGTTGAGAAGGTGCTTATGCTCACACTCACATATTTTTACTCCATTTAATATAGTACCAGACCTACCAGGAAAGCAACAAAGAGTGAACAAAAAAACTTTACAAAAGTGTGAGACTTACAAAAGAACCATTCACTTCATAAAATAGTAAGTTTTACTTTGTATTTAAAAACAATGTGAGCTGTTACAAGGAACAAAAGAGGAAAGGCCAAAAAAGCTAAGTATAGCAAGAAAAAAAACTTTAATTTAAGAGGCCAGGGATAGGGATTATCGACATGATTTTCTACAATTTTTACTAAAGCGAAGTTTATTTCAGGGTAAAACACAAGTTAAACATTATATCCTGAAATGCCAAAATACCTCAGTATTGCCTCATAAAATCATTCTGACGTCCAATTTTATTACAAGCTTAGTCAGCTCTTTAACTGAATAACAACTGCTCACAGCTAATCCTTGTCAACATAACAGTATTTTGATGGGATGAAGGAAGGGGTTATTTCCAGAATAACTCCACCTAGGCACTTCTGAGTATATTTTGCACATCCCATTAGCAACTCAGGAGAGTTTTGGATTAACAAAGATATTCAGTACACAAACAATTGCATAGTATTTACTCTCCCAGGCAACAAAGTGTACTTGTTACAGAGCTATTCACAGGCATCAGATGAGCAATTCCCTTATTTAAACGAATTGAATTAAATAACAAACAATGACAAAAAAAGATACTATCACAGGGGAAAAACTTTTCAGTTGAGTGATATTAAAGCATGAAAGAAATATCATGCAGTAGCTGGCTTGAAAGTAACAAACTCAGAAAAGAACATCTGAACTCCGACCTCTTTGCATTTGGTATTTTTGTTCCTTTTTAAGATTGCAGCTAAGCAAGTGAGGATTCCCTTTTTCACTTTCCCATGCATGCTTCATTAATTCTGCACTAGTTTCGTGTCATAAAAACAGAAAAATATCTTAATTCAAAACTATTGAACTCCTCTTTATGAAATTTTTATCTAATAACCTTAGTCTTTTGGAGAAATTCCTCACAGCTCAGTGGTTCATCATCTGGCAACTTACAGAGTGGCACTCTAGTCATTTCTTGAAGGACAGCATCAATACGAAATTCAACCAAGTCATTCACTCGATCAAGCAATAACTCCAGACCAGCTTTTGAAGCAAACAGAAGATTCAAGACAAGCTTAGAACTTTGAAGCAATAGTTTTTTGCAGTGCTCTGCTTAAACTTTTATGTCAACAGTCATGTTTAATTTTGTATGAACTCTACACCTTAACCAGCTTATGTCAAATATCTAAACTTTTATAGCGAAGTTAATCACTGAAATCATAATTAATTTCTTGAATAGCATATGCACCTTATTGTATACTATCCATATTCTAGGATATAACAAGCAGAATATTATAAATGTGTATCAGATGAGCTCATAGGTATATGCATATATGTATATAAAAGTATATGCATTTCAAACATAAAGACATTAAAATTCAATTGAGATCCAGGAATACTTCTACAGCTTGAAATCATTACCACTTGGAGAACACACTCACAACAGAAACTTTTGACAAACATCACATCTATCCTTCAAAAAAAGTCAAATAATAGTTAACAGAAAACAATCACTAGAATTTTCACAGTTTAATAGCAATTTGCTTTCAATGCAGAAATTTAAATACCAGCAAGGTGCCTGCTCCAGACTGAAACTACTTGTATTACTCAGAATTAAATGGAGTGTAATGTCAAGTTAGCATCTAAAATGCATTTTAATTTGCTATTTCAACTAATGAAAATTCCCACTATAACTACTTATATCATTTCAAAAAACAAAATCTATTTGATGTAGTAATTAAGCTGAATCAAAAAGAACTTGGTGCTTCAGAAACAATACACATCTCAGCACAATCTTGCAATAATCTTTTGAAAAGACAAGCTCATCTGTTTCCAAAGCTATCGCCCAAGATGTGTATGTTGGTTTTAAAGACATTGATGTTAGAAAACTAAAAGGTTAATATGAAAAGCTATTGAGCAGTAACAGTGCCAACTCAGTTGAGATATTATTCCAAGAACTTGTATTGTACATTATATTAAATGTACCTATTAAAGGTAAGATTAGGAAAAGTCTGAAACCTAGGAGCTCTTTTGAAAACTAGCTATCATTCTTTGAATTCAGAATACACAGAACCATTTGCCCAGCACTTTATGTTTGGTCTAATTTTAACTGCCATCCCTTCCATATTAGTAAAAGTTTGACAATTATGTGAAACAAAGAAGGCGTTTTAAAAAACAAAGGTTTCATAAATGATAGATGGAAATTCTGATGTCTTTCATACATAAGCCAATTAAATTAAACCATATAAAGGACAGTAAGTTTAATAATATAGCTTGCATTTATATGGAAACAAACAAGCTGAAGCTAATGGAAAGAAGCAAATGACTTACTTAACTTGTAAAAAACTGAATCAATATACTTCTCAATATTCAAGGATGTCCATGTCAGTAGCATTAGACCTGGCTGGATAGCATCATCTACATTTGCTAACCGAGGAGCCACCAGTTGCTCAATAGGGTGTTGTATTTTCAGTTTAATTCTTCTATATTCTGCCAGCATCATCTGAAATTAACAGAAAATTAAAGTGCTAGATAATATACAATGATTTGTACATCTCTACATTGTCTGGGGTTCAAATGTAACAGTTATTAAACTGGGCTTAAACCAGGACACACATGCACATATTTATGATAAATTAAGAAAATTCCTCTGGATTTACTGATAGGAATTATTAAATTAATTCCTTATTCTGCTTTGTTTATGCATGCTGGTTTTGTTTTCCCTATTAAATTGTCTTTATCTCAACCCACATATTTTCTCTTTTAACCTCCAGATTCCCTCTCCCATCCCACTGTGTGGAGTAAGCTAGTGTCTGTGTGATGGTTTCCAATGCATCTTTAACCAGCTGATCTAGTTTCACATTTTGCATAACACAATCCTTGCAAGAGCTTTGACTTAATATGAATTTTTTTTCTCATTTCAGAATCAAGTAGTCCTTTGAAGATATAGTTTTCTAAACACCTATCTTTGAATCCTCAGCTTCAGTCATCAAGAACCTTGTCTGTTCATAGGCAGACAAAATGACCCACAGGATTTGAAAGATGAGAAAAAGGGAAGTCTGAGCTTCTATTTTTAAACTATTCCGCAGATATCTGTGTAAAACACTGGTGCAGCAACTATGCTGCTACTTGCTGGATGCTTTACACTTTTTAAAGGCATACCACCTGCTCCTTCCACTCTCAAAACAAAGTGTAAACAATGTTGACTCCAGTATTGGATAAGAGATAGATTGCTTATTGTTTAAAAAGCAGACAACAGAGAGAGGTACCTTGTAAGCCTCCTTTCCTTCCCAGCCTCATCTCTTTCCCAAATTCTGTAGAAATTCCCTAAACCCATGCATCTTTGAAATGACTTCACAGAAAATACAAAGTCCAGAAATTCTTTTTAAAAGTGCCTCAAGAAGACATAGAGATAAAACCCAGGTTTTCCAATATTTTCTTAATGCATAATAGTTGAACTTCATATTTTCTCTTCCATATGTTTAGAACCCAGGCATCTTAATGTACATTACACATATATAAAATAACTAAAATAAACCCACATGCAAATTGTTGACAATCTTCTTATACCAGTCTTTCTTCTGTTGAATAACACTTGCAAAAGGTGGGATTTCAAGGTGCATGTGAGCCATGCAATCTGTTTCTCTGATTAAAGTTAATATTTCAGGGTCAAAATTCACGAATAATTCTCCTGTTTCTGGTGCTTTTACCAAGAGAGATGCCTCAAGTCCTCTTTTGGTTAATTCAATCTGCAGGAAACAAAGCCATCATTCCTGATCAGGCAAGCCAATACAACGAAATACTTTGTTTTGGACATAAATATCACTTTGGCAGATACTAAAATCAGATTTTGCTGACAATAAAGATTGATAGTGTATGAATCAAGATTGATAGTGTATGAATCAAGAACAAAACTTTATTAACAAAATCTGTATGTACTCAAGTGCTTAACAATCAAGTTAACTGTCCTCTCTCCCACAGACATTCTTCTGTTGGTTCTTGTATATCATAAACTGCATTCCACAGTCCAACATCAAAAGCAGAGGCATAGACATTTTTAGTTCAATCCTTTTAAATCTGAACTCTCATTTCATTAAAACCTATTCTACATCCTGCTATAAGGCTGCACACAACCTCTTCGATGAACTCAATTTTTCTTGGATAACTTCTTTAGATATCTTTTGAATATAAACACAACCTCAGATAAGCCACAAACCAATCTTAATGGAACTACCAATTATATTCAACCTCTAGGCAAATTTTTTAAAAAGACAAAAAATAATGTTTATTATGGATTCTGGGTTTAATTCTTAAAAGGAAAGCCTAATCACACTATTGGTTTAACTGCCCTATTTGAATATTAGGATATCATTTGTTCTCCATGTGGTTAGAAGGGACAATATTCATTAAACCCCCACACATAGAAAATTTGGGCTATACCAGGAAGAAGTCATGCCTTAGGTAGGAAAATCCTTTCTACATGAAACAGTTTGCTATTCTTATTTACTAGTTGTCATTTTGCTGACATAATTTTATTGTTCTTTATTTAGTTCTCAAACTTCATGTATCACATTACACTGAGATGGAGCTTGTTTTTAAGCAGTAGTTTCATATCACATTGATTTCTTTCAGTGTACATTTTCTTGTATATGTAACAGACTGAAAATTTGCACCCTCTTTCAATGTCTAAAATATAGTTGACTCTACTGCTTGTTTCAGCTGTATCTTGTATTATCATTGCACTTTACACAGCATTTTCAAGAAATCATCTGATCAAATTCTGTCTGTGAAGTTGTCATGCTCTGTCCACTAGCATCAAAGTCACTCAGCACAGCCGCCATAACTAAGAGCTGAATGTATTTTTGCACAGTTCCCCAGAAAATCTTACTGCACTCGTTGTTATTCCCATTATCTATCTCTTCCTCTCATTTATGTTTTTTTTAAATGGAATTTTCATTATTGAGGTAATAGAAAACAGTAACAGAAGTAGGGGGTAGATTGAAAGCACAAATCTTACACCACCACAAAATTATAAAAACTTTCACAATTCCCAGTATTTTATTATTTTAATATATCCAAGTTGAACATCATTTGTTGCAGCACAAAAAATAATAGTTTTAAATCATACGCTTAAAAAAAAAAAACAAAAAACAAAAAACAAAACAAACATGAACAAGGTGATAACCATCCAGTGACAAACAGGCAAAAGGAGGGAAAAATGTTTGGAAATATCAGAAAGTGCCACTAAGCTTAAGTATTTCCATTTCACAGAAGAATAAAAAAGTAGTAGGAGCTACAGGACTATCTGCGCTTCTTTTGCAATCCCCACTGTACGTTGCCTCCCAGACACCCACGGTTTTCCTTTTGTTCACTAGTAGAGCAGGAGCTCCACCTTGTGTTCTTTGGTGCTCATGTCCACATTCGTCTGTTCTTGCCTCAAGAATAGGGGACTACTGAACAGTAGCCTTGGGGTTTTGCCACACCTGTTAGACAAGTGCACTGATTTTAAAACGGATCTACTTATCCTGTATTTTCAAGGCATGTGTATTCGTATTAAAACTTGAAATTGTGTTCAAATCTACCTCTCTTTGTTCTCGTCTAATAAATATAAGGTTGGAGCAGGCTAAGCAAATTTATATGGCTGCCAATGCAATTTGACCCTGCTGTAGGAGAAACCAGATGTACTTTTAACGTGATCAGAATCAGACCACAGATCACTAGGACCTCACAAGGGAAGGCACCAGTTCAGGGGAGATGACTTGGATGTTACAGTTATATTGTGAAAGGCGAAAGGAGAATGTGGCTGCTCCATCAAGGAGCATGTCAGATAACCTGATCACTACATCATTTAACCAAAGGACACAGATGTAGCTACCAGTGAATCTTCATTATACTTTTCCATAATAAATATTTTTCATTATAACCTTTTAGTTATAATGAAGTATCAGTTCCTCCTAAATTCAGCTACAGGCAGTACAGACACTGTTTATTATAAAATACCTTTTCTCATTTCATCCTTCACTTAGGAGGTATCCTGAGTCTATAGTTCAGTGTACCTGACAACTGTTATTAACCAGAAATTCCTTCACATTGCTCTGAGTGTTTCATTGAGGCCTGAAACAACAGGAATCCAATCTGGACTGTAAAGCTAGATGTTAGTAGTCTACCATCAACAAAATCCACCACATTCTCTTTAAGATATCATGATCAAAACCAGCTGGTTTACCTGCTGAAGCCATCCCCTGTGGTAGATCACCTCAAACTTCACAAGAACTTTTGCTACTTTGTTGTAGTTGCGGATTATGCGCTTCCCATCTGGTGTTTGCAGAACAGCTGGGTGCTGCTGGAAAGACTCCATGGGTTCCTGGATCCTATGGAATAGGTGGCGTGCCCACAAGATCTTACCAGCTATTGGAGGCAGATTACGAGCCAGCGGAGGGTCATGCTTCTGCTTAGTGTATATCTTACAGACTGTTTCTATGTCATGGCCATAGTTTTGGAGTATTTTCTGATACTTTTCATCAATGCCAAGAGCGGGGATTTGTAATCTGCTTAGAAAAATAATAATCACTTAAAAAATTCCTTCAATACTTCTGAAATTCTCCTGCTGCATTGTTGGAAAACACAGTTGTTCCAGATTCTCTTGCATTCTACAGAAAATAACTGCTTTAACAGCTGATTTTTTGTTAAAATTTGAAAAAAAAAAATGCTGTCACAACCTGATTCTAAGCAACTGAGATTTAGACCAAATGCTAAAAGTTTCCAAGTAAGCCTACACATTTTCTGTTTTGTCACTGTTTTCAAACACTGAGCTAAAATTATGTGCAGCAAACTGTAACCAATCCACCACTAGCAGTCTACTCCATTAAGCAGAGTATTATAAGAAGAATGATGGAATAAAGACTGAGGCTGCATTGCAACAATGTGAATTTATCAAGAAAAATTTCACTGTCTCCTAATACAAGCATTTATTCTCTGTTAACTGCATTGTGGTAACAAATTAATGCTATTGTTAAAGGACAAACATAAAGTAATTATTCTAGCAGCCATAAAGTATTCCTGCACTTATGCTATATTTTTGAAAGATCAAATATGAATTCCACTTATGCTTTGCATTTTCTGATACAAAAAAAAGATGTGGGGTTTATTTATCCACACTGCTAAAAAGATATCTTTTAACAGAGCTGGACAAGTGAGAGAAAGTTGAGCTGGTTTTTGTTTGCATTTAAAGGAGGTGCCTTCTGCTCAGCTCCCCCCATTTCCCATAATCTTTAAAGTATTATTTCCATTGCCAGGCGGAATTCCAGCAATCTAGATAGGACATACTACCTTTCAAATTTCTTCAGCATACTCAGTGCTCTTTTAGTGTTCAGAATATTTTCAAAGGTGATGTCCATGAAAACCCTTAATTGATCCTAAAAGAGAGAAAATAATTCTACAACAGAGAACGACATAGGGTACACACCTCAAACATGCCAGATACCGCCTTATGTTTTATCATGCGCTCTATTGGATCATTATTTGTATGAAGCTAACCCCAGTAAGTATCAATTTCCCCTTCTTCTTCCTCTCAAGAATTAAACAAAATACAGTCAACTTTCAAGGGATTGTCTTTCTACATTCCCTCTGAGGCTGTGCAACCAACAAAAGCTTTTGTACCCTCAGATGTTTCACCATCTTCTACAGTTACCCTTTCCTTCCACAAACTTGTGACTTCAGAACTATGAGAAAGTTAATCATTTGACTTATTTGTGCTATGCTCCCAGTCACGCAAGAAAATCATCCATTTTTGTGTTAAACTTGCTAGCAAACTTCCAAATAAAGTACAGTAATAAAAATTTTTATTTTCATAAGGATGCCTCAGTAAATTATTTGAATCATAAAACCTACCTGAAGGTCATTTATCTCTTTGCAAAATTCTTCATAGTCTTGGTCAAAATGAACGTTCCGCTGATCCAAGAAATTGTAATGCCTTTTCTTCATGATGTCCACAATGCTCTAAACAGTGTCACAGAAAAAGGAAATCACAAAAAAAATTGGCTTACCACAAAGAATCACCACACCAAAATATTTAGTACAATGGGCTGTGCACATTCTCATTTTACCTTTGCCATTAGTTCCCATTTATTTACTGAGCAATATATGCAAATTGCTTACATGATATTTTCAAGTTGTTGTAATGGTCATATGAATTTCATTTATATTATTTACTTCTGTTTCAAGTCAATTAGAACTGACAGAAAGTTCAGATTCTTGCTTTTCCTCAAAGACATTTGTTATCCATTAAATATTCTCTTATGCAGTTCAACATAGAAAAATATTTTCACATTAGCATTTTCCATCTCTTTAAATTAGCTGATTCCATAGAAAAACAGACAGTTTGAAAGACACAGTAAGAAGCATCATATACAGCCCAGAACCTATTATTTCAGGATTCTCTTACATAGCTGCTTTCCACTCAAATGAAATGAATCAGCATCACCCTTGAGCTGAGCCGCTGTTCAACATCCTAGTAGTTTACCACAGTATACCTACAAAGCTCAGTATATTTTCAGCACCTCAGACTTACAACATTTTATTGTAAGCCAATGGAACTTCATCTTTATTTACTGTAAATAATATTTCCATCTTTTCCTCTAAAAACAAGCAAATCCCAAATAACAACTAAGTGGTAAAGCATAAACACCCGCAACATAATAACTTCCTATTGTAAACATTTTTCAAGTCATGTAATAAGTCACATAACTGTAGCTATGGTCCACATCAAATACTTCAGTACTTCAATTTTATCACTATTAAAAAAGTACAATCACTTTCTGCCATTTATGCATACTATCCAGAACCTTCCATGTAGTATTTTCTACCAAGGCATGTATAATTTCCTCTCACCTACCCACTCCCACCCACCAAATGAAATTGATCTTGTAGCAGCCTTGCAATATCTGAAGGGAGTGTCCAAGGATGCCAAAGAGGAGCTATTCATCAGGGACTGTAGTGATTGAACAAGGGGAAATGGGCTCAAACTGAAACAGGGGAGATTTAGGTTGTATATAAGGAAGAAATTCTTTCCTGTGAGAAGGGTGAGACACTGGAACAGGTTGCCCAGAGAGGTAGTGGTCAAGACCAAGCTGGACAGGGCACAGAGCAGCCTGATCTAGTGGAAGGTGTCCCTGCCCATGGCAGGGAATTGGAACTAGATGATTTTTAAGGTCCTTTCTAACCCTAACTATTCTACAACTCTATGAACTAGGTCTCACACAAAAGCCCTTATTTTAGGACTTGAGTGCTGCAATGGATAATGCAGTATATCTGCATACACTTTGCAGACTGCATCACAGCCTGGACGATTGGTCACAAGCAGCTTTTCAAATACGAATGCCCCAAATAAATGTCTGTGCTGCAGCCTACCAAAAGAGTATTTTTATAGCACAACTTGAAAATTCTCAGCTACCTGAATTGTGAAGAAAAGCTGTGCTTCCTGGCACAGCTTTAGAGTGGAGTTCTCAGTGAGCAGAGTAAAATTTACAGCAGCACACACCTATCCTGCCCATGTGGAATACTCTTGGACTAAGCTAGCCTTCCACTTGTGCCTAGGTTTCTTCTCAGAAGACTACAGAAGAGAACAAGGAAGAAAACTGACTACTCTGAAGGATGCAGTCAAGGAATCAAAACCGCAGACTGCAACAGGAAAGCTCATATTTGACCCTACAGTTACTAAACTAAAACAAAGTGACTTACTTGTGGTCATAACAAAAAGACAATGGACAAGGTAAAGCAAATTAGAATGCCTCAGTTGCCTGTACTGCCACTGTATCACATGTGATCTTTAAAAGCAGTCTACAAACTCCACACATTAAATACTTCTGATTTATTTTTATATTTACAAAATTATTTTCTATTCTAACATATAATTTTCATAATTATGGTAATTACAATATTTTTATGTTTTATGCATGTAACATTATAAGTATATATTATAATACAGTATATAATTACCGTAATTATGATACCGCACTAAGAAAGACATAAGGTAAGTTAACTCAGGCTTAGTAAATTCTTTCTAGAAAAGAAAGTTAATCTTGGAAAGAAGGAAGGAAAATAACATGATTTAGCATATTCATATACTTAGAAGAGATCCTTGTTGTTCAAGTCTTTCTCCTACTAAATAAAAGGATCAGGAAAGAACCCTGAATGGTGATACTAACAAGCAAAATGATTTTGCTGTTAATGAAGAAAAAGCCTAAACTTTAAGAGCTGTCCAGAGCAAACCAGCTAAGTCATTTCTCTTCTTCTCCCACCTTAAATATAGCCATCTGTGAAATACTTCTTTCTGACCTCATAAAACACAAAAGTGATGATTGTACTCTGGATTTAGAGTACAGATTTTAAGTAAATTTAATAATCTGTTTTGCTGGAATTAAGCTTGCTATTTCATAGAAACATAAAATGTTTTGGATTGGAAGGGACCTTGAAGGTCATCCAGTTCCAACTCCCCTGCCACGGGCAGGGACATATTTGCTTAATGAAAAAAAGTCAATCTGAGTGTCCAAGTTTTTTAGGGTTGTATTTAATTGGTATAGGTTTTTCAAATTACTTTTTTCAAGAAAACAAAATTATATTTGTTTGCATTTATGCAGCACAGAAATTGAACTGGGACTTATTTCGCCCCATACTGCAATTTTGGCCACAGTACACTTTCATAGCCAGCAAAATGTTCATAAAGACAGAAATGTTGCACTTCTCAGTTTTTCTCCTGGTCCTAACATAAAACCACTGCTCCAATTGCTCAAAGAAACAAGTAAAAGTAAACACAGACCTCCTTCACATGCCCACCTGCCCCTCTTCACTTTGTCTGCTCGCTTCCCCAGCAATCACACAGTTATGTCACTAAACACTAATTGGTAATTTTAGCACAACTTGGAGTTAGTTTTCCTCTTGGCAAACACATTTCTAATTTTCATAATTATTTGCTGTTTAAAGTTCAAGTCAGATGGACAGGATATCCAAAATTTACTGTGTACCTCATATTTTGTGATCATTCCTTCCAATCCCTCTATCTTAGACTCCTGTAGAACTGAGTAGGTTTTCACAGTATTGAAAATATCTATTATCTTTACTAGACGTCGATGAAAGGATTCAAATTTTCCAAAGATATACACTTCACTAAAAGCAAACTGTCTTTCAGCTTGATTTTGTTCCAATTTCTCTTTTACCTTGTGAAAACAATTCTGATACTCCTGAAAACAAAGAATTAATTAAAAAAAAAACAACAAAACAGAAAAAAAGAAGTTAAGCATATAATAAAGGGCACTATCTTTAGGTAGAACACTTTATGCAGGCAGATATTTTCCTATCTTGATAACAAGTAGAATTTTCATCAATAAATAGCCATGAGAACTATAAACTGGGTAGCAGGATTTGTCTGAAAACTAACCCAACAATACCATTACAGGATCATACATTTTATTAAATCAGTGAACTGCACATGTATGTATTTGTACATTCCATCCTTAGCTAGCGTGAAATTCAGTTTCCTCTATTTTACAGCAGGGCTTGGTATGTTTACTGAATATCCAAGATGACAACCCAGATTTCAGTTTCCAGAGACAGAAAATAATGATTGTGTGCTGAGCAGTTTTATTGAGTAATAGTATTTCAAATTTTCCAAAATCACTTTCCAGAACAAAACCCCTTCTAAAGTCATCAGCTTCCAGTTTTCATTCTGCATTCTTAGCTGGTCACAAACCCTGCTTCAAATATGTTAAAATTAAATTCTTCCTACACACAGTTTTCATAGTCAACAGATTTGCTTGAAATGGTTTCTTTCAAGAAAATAATCCTTAGATTACAATGTTCATTATTTCTTTATCAAGTATACATATGAATAACCCCACTTAGAAATACTAATAAAAAGGGCCCAGAATTTCCTAAATTTGTTAAGTGATTCAAATTTTAAGTTTTAATCTATTGATTTTCTGAAAGCTTTTGGAACTCACCGGACTGAAATAAACTAATCCTTCACCATATTTTAATGCAGCATTTACTATATGTTTATAGAAATACACAAATTTACTACTCACTGCTGATGCTAAGACATCATATAAATTTACACTAATTTGTACTAGAAGCATGCAAAATTTGCTTCTTCAGAAAGCACCAGGATAAAATTCTAATCTTCCAGTCACATATTATTAAAGAATCAAAAAGTAATAATAGAGAAAATCTAACAAGAACCTTCTGAAATCTACAGGGAAGTTATCAAAAAAAGGCAGAACTCGGTTCTTCAAAGTAACAGAGGGCAAGAGGCAATGGGCATAAATTGAAACAGAAGATATTCTGACTGGATGCAACCTTCAACAGCTGAATTCTCAGTTCACTGAATTGCCCTTTCTAAAGGTATAACTTATCCACATATCTCTGAAGTACTTTCAGCTCAGTAACTCACTCTGTTTTCATTTCTATCATATATCCATCTTCATCATGTAAGAAACTTTCTAAAGAAACTCAGGCATGACAATCCAAGTAATTCTCATATAAGCAGCATAGTTAAGTTAGGCTAACCATTGAAATCCTATTTCTGGAAGGTAAACAGACACTGGTCTAAATTCCCTGTTAGCCATAACATAAATGCCTCAGTTCCTAAGGGTATTTTCAGTTGCTCCTTTTTCAAACATTACAACATTGCTTCCTTGTATAAAATAAAGTTTTCCTAACCACATGCTGCTAAATCACCTTATATTGTTTTCCATGTGCTCTCCCACCTACCTGTTTAAGTTTAATGGCTGCTTGTAGCTTTTCCATAACACTCTCCTGGGGTTGATTCCAGATGGTGGCCGTATTGTTGTTTGTAATGTAAGATTTACATGCTGCAATCATCTGATTGGTCACCTGAAAACAATTTTCATCTTGTGAAAAGAATATTTCAAAATAAAGCAGAACTTGCCCTTCTTTCAGTCTCATCCCCTACCTTTGACTCCACTGGCTTAAAGCCTGCAAGATAGCAGTACCAAACAACCAGACACATAGTCTGTTCCCCTTGTAATACCAAGCCCCCAGACCATTATGCCATTAAAATGTTGTTGATTAACTATGCTCACCTTAAACCTAAACACTTTGAACCAACCCTGAAATGACACTGAGAACTACAAGGTCATAAGACTGAAAAGAAACACTTCTGAAAGCAAAGAGACTATGATCATTGAAGAATAGGTTGTCCTTCCAACTGCATTTCCTTCTTCATGCAAACCTAAGGAGGTTTAAGGGCTACAAAAAACAGTTCACCACAGGTAAAACTCATTGTAACAGAAAGCTCCTCAATCAATTCATGTCAGGGTTGAGAACAGCCCTGGATCTTCAAGAAGCCTGAAAAAATTCTTACAACTCCAAATTACAGACAATAATATAAATTGTAACTTTGAACTAGTTTTATCACTATTTCTGCTTCTTTAAACGTTCAAAAAGCATCATTAAATTGACCAAAAAGCTGCCTCTTCAATTACTTACTTCCTTTATGTATTCTCTCTCATACTCAAGCAACAACACACAGAAAAATCCCTGAAAGTTTCCTTTCATGCTGAAGCACCAACCTTCACAAACAGCGACGATATCTTTTCAGATGTGTTGTAATATTCAGAGATACTCTGAATCATTTTTACTGCATTTATGAGTCCTGGAATAGCATCCACCATGGACACCTGGAAAGAAATACAGAGTCTGAACTGTAGTACTTCTGTACTGAGTACTTCTGTTGCCATGCATTAGCTCAACATCTAATTAGAGAACACAGGAATATTACGAACATGGTCTCCTTAACATTTTTGCCTCTTTCCCTGGGCCTCTTCTACTTCACCCTCCAAGTTCTCCAGTTCAATTTTAGGTAAAAATTTTCACTAGTCTTGGTTGGAAATGCTCTGATATCAAGTGAAATTTGATAAAGACCAAACGTACCACTTATTTTCACCGAAAATTGCATGTCTGTACACTCTTTCACTAAACCTGATGTAAGCTTGTATATAAATAGATTCACAAAAAAATTACATTAAGCCTCATAGCACTCATTTGAAAAAAGGAACTACAGCCAACTTTCCTGTAGTAGTGGCATTTAGGTAATAAAAAAATTAATATAGTAGATGAAGTGTCTGGGAAGAGGTGATCTTCTAGGCCATTTTTGGGGTGCAGGTCTGCGGGTGCTGGAGAGAGAGGCAGCCCTTGTGAGGGGAGGCTGGTCCCAGCCGGCTCTAATGACCCCACCGCAGGACAGAGCTGAACCCCTCAGCCATGGGCAGGCGCTTCAGAGAAATCCTGGGTAAGGGGAGACCGCTACCCAGCAGCCAGGGCTGAGGGGATCCAGGTGAGAAACAGCCCTGTGAGCCCTGAGGGGCCCCAGGCCACAGCAGGGAAAAGTGTAGGACGAGGAGCCATACAGGCTGACTGCAGCCCCCCCAGTCCCCATCCCTTTGTGATGCTCTGAGGAAGAAGAAAAGAAGACAGGAGTTGTGGGGGGAAGTGGTGGGGAGATGTGGGTTTAATTTTTGTCTTTGTTTCTCACTACCTAAATCCATTTTAACTGTCAATAACTTGAGTTACTTTGTCTCAAGTCAAGTTTGTTTCATCCATGGTTATAATAGATAAGTGAACCCTATGTCTTTGAAAAAATCCATGAGCTTTTTCATGCTATGTTCTCCCCTCATCCTGTTGAGGAGTGGGAGAGAGTGCTTAACCCATAGCCAAGGTTGACCCACCACACCATTTTAATTCTCCAGTGCGCTATATGGTTTTCAGTAACTCCTGTGTACCAAAAAAATGCCTTTTGCTAAATACTTTGAAGAGAAGCATCATTTCAAGACCCCAGCAATCCTGTCTTCAGCCCATGAAGAGGCCAGACAAAGATTTTTGAGACAGGTCCTCCTCGCTTCTGAATTTCAAAGAAATGTCAGTTTTACTCTACTGACAAACTGCTTCTCAATATTTTACTGATAAATATCAGTAAGGAAAAGGTACACTCTCCATACCTCAATGGCTTCCCCCCATGCTCTCCTCAAAACTAAACTTCTCTGAAGATGGCACTACTTCCTCCTTGGTAAGAGTCATTATGGGGAAGCACAAAGCAGATCAAGTTGAACAGACCCTGCACAGTGCCAGTAGCAAGCATATTTAACTTCAACTGTGGTTTCTATGGGTATCATACCCAACCTTTCACCAGAGAGACTCAAATATCATACTGGAAAACACTGAAAGAATACACTGTTCTAATAGCGTGTATGTAGTAAGTGGAAACAAACAGAGCTGCAGCATGGTTGCCCAGAGCACTGTTTGGAAGCAATTTCACTTTGGGAAAAGTATGGAGAGAGAAAGAAAGGTATCTTGGATGATCAAAGCTTTGAATCTTCATAGATACTCTTCATGCATCTCTGACTATAAAGATGCATACATTCAGTTGAAAAACACGTTTTAATAAAAGCAATAATTTGCCACCTTCTTTAGCCTATAATGGACAGTAAGAATCCTTCCTCCTATCTTGTCCTTTAGGTTGGCTAGTTTTGTTTACTACTTGTTATGCTTGTAATGTCCTGTTACTATGTTACAAGAAGGTCCTTTATATTTACACCTGAACATTTGCATAACTGTATTTGTTTTCCTAACCCAAGTAGCTGAAAATTGCGTTATAGATGTTTGGCTAAGCATGACCTGGCCACCAACACAAAGACAAAAGCCCAGCCTTTGTCCTTAGCATAGCGCTAGGTTCACTTACACACACACACCGTTTTTTATTTCTTTTTAATCTCAAAAATTTCACTTCCTCCCATAGCACAGAATTCAGTCCCATCATCAGACCAAAAGCTGCATAGATACCACAGCAACAAAATAACAAGTACTTTATTTTGTAATCCCACCAGGCTACTTTCAACATAACTGAAAAAAAGTCAATCTGGAGACGCATACCACAAATGCTATGTATGTAATTTCCAAACTGATCCTGCAAAATACATTAATTTTAGTGGCCTCAAGAGATTTATGTTAAGAATTAAAAAGTTCTGCTTACAGGATCACTATTGTATAATGGGTCATAATATTTTTCCAGAGAATAGAGGTATTTCACATTATCTTTAGCTTCATTTGCTGCAACTGTGATGCGAATATCCAACGCTTGCCAGTTCTAAGAATAAAAAGTTGGGAAAGAAAAATAAACCCAAGCTGCTTTGTTATTAGTCTTTAACCACATTTGAAAGTACAGATCTATTACTTGAGAGTTACTTGTTTGCCCAAAATGAGGAACAAGTCATTTTTTTGCTTCAATTACTTGACTTTGAACATAGTTTAGACCACTCAGCTCAACAGATTACACCAGTAGCAGTGTCAAGACAAGCTGCTCTAAAATACACAGACATCACCTGTTAACTATTTTTGCTTGATGGACTGATAAACATTTGTCTTATGTCTTATTCACTTATTTTTCTATTTGTGGTTTTAACTTCATTGTGTCAATGTGAGAAGTTATGACCCCACAAGCAGTTTAGAGAGGCACTGTAAAAGCATGAGAAAGTGGTGGGGTTTTTCTTTTCATCAAATATCCAATTCATTAAATCAATGTCCGATTTAATAATCAACTTTTCAAAGATATATAAGTATTTATTTCTGTTGAACCATGTGGATGCAGAACATTATCAGCCTTTAGACAAAAGGGATTTTCAGTCTTCTCCAATAAATTATGATAGATTTAAATTTTATCTACTCAAGATGAGAAATAGGAAGAGACAAAGAAAGCAAAGGCAAAGATGCTTCGATATTTTCCCCAACAGCAATGCTACACACGTTGCCAAAATGAACTACAGTATACAGAGCATTTCTAGTCTTTGCATCCATCATAAGTCAAAATAGTAACCTTCAGCAGCTTGGATTTAGCAGCAGTGAGTACTCCAAGCACTGCCTTCACATCTGGGCTCTTCAGTTGGTCTGTAAGGTAGTTGAATTTTGACAATCTCTTTTTCCAATAATCAAGCTCTGCTCGTGGTCCAAGGTCATCAGCTTCTTTTCTCAACTGATCATTTTCTGCAAGAACCTTTTATCATAGAATAATATTATTGAATGATGCTAATATTTTTTATCTGCATGGATACTATGGATTAATTCATAATTTAACTTCCAGTATTAACCTCCCACAATAAATTACTCAACTCAGCCACCACCTCACATCAGAGGCCTCAATTTTGCATGGCTTTTCTACTTCTGGGTCAAAAAGGGAGTAGTATCTCAAGGGCACTGTTACAGAAAATTACATTTTCTGCAAATAACCTGCAAAGTATGTTTCAAAGTGAAATTTTGACCACTGAGAATAGTGTTCAGTGAATTATTGTGTTCCTTTTGTTTCATTAAATCCAATGAGAATTACTGTTTTCTACTTTAAGAATAGATGACTAGCAAAAACAGAGCCTAAGCTTCCAAAGACACTTATATGCTCTATTTACCAGTAGATGGAAAAATCTCTCAATAATATTCCCATGCAGAAGTAAAAGCACACAAAATGCAAACAATGCTTTAAAATACAGGGATTGATCACATCTAATTATATAGAAAGGTAGCTATACACCAACAGGATTAAATTCATCCTCTGTCAATATGCAGATGTTGTCGTATTTTACAATTTCTCAATATTATCACCTGCTCAATTTGTTTGGTCCATCCTTTCATGTAGACTTCTATTTTTTCAAGAGCATCTGCACTGTTAGCAACCACCAAGTAATCTGAAGGTCCTCTTAGAGTTTTCAGATCATATGTTTCACAATTCTTCAGATTGATCTAAAACACAGGTTAAAAGACCCTGAAACGCTGAAATGTTCATAACAAATAATCCAGGAGCATCAAAAAGTAACTGATTGCCCCACTTAATATTCCCACTTCAGCTTAAATTAAACTGGTTTGAGTCAGAACTGGACACTAGAATCTGGAGAATTCACCAGCCTAGCACCTTGTGCTGTCATGCTCTTTCCTTCACAAAGGCTGAGTAGAAATTAACTGTTAAAGCAACTAGTTGTCAGGCATTAATCATTCTTGATTTAAGAGTGGACACAGCCATTGGAGAGTCAAGTAATTAATAGCTCAAATGGTTAAAGGCACCAGAACAAACAAGAATAGAAGCACCTGCAGAATTATTTAAGCCACAGATCAACATGCAATTGATGACAACAAAAAAAAGGGTTGGTTTTGTCCAGTTTAACAAAAGCTATTTTTATAAGTATTCTACAACAGCAGTTAATTCAAGTGCTCCAGAGCAAGAGACATTCTTCAGCTAGCTCAATGTCTATTTGCCATGTGAATATACTACCTTTTCTAACAGAGTTTGCCGAGTTCCTGATAGCACACTAACAAATGCTTCAAGAGAATAAAGGAAGTTCTGCTTAACACTTGAAGCTAGTTGAGGTTCAACAAGTTCAACCCAGCTATGGTCCATAGTCTGTAAGGCTGGAATGAAGATTTCCAATATCAACTGCTCAACACTTTTTAGTAAGCCATCTCGACCTACGTTCATCACATTAAAATTTACTTCCTGTAAAAGAAACACAGTGCAAGTTAAAATAGAAAACAAAACTTTGCCATCATTGTATTTATTCCTGTCCTACTGCCTTGATTACTTCAAAAATTAAAAGGGCCCTTCAAACGCCACCAGCACAATTCTTGCTAACAGGGGCTGCAATATTTGCACATGGTCACAGTTTGTCATTCTGAGGAAACAAAGATCTGAAAACACTTCAAAATACAATGAGAGTATAAGAGACTGTTATTTATAAAGTTCAGCTTATATGGGTGAATAAAATTAGTCTGCCATTTCTAAAGCTATCAGAATTTTATTTTTTAATGTATTTGGATATATATGCCTATATAGGCAGAGATCAATGCATTTAAAAGGCTTAAATACCAGAGGAATTATGAACTATAGTTAAACCCAATTTGCAGTTGCCCAAAGATTTTGGTCCAAAAAGAATACCTTTATCCAGTTTGAGAGAGACATTCTGAAAATTACTCTTCTGACTTCTAAAGTAAATTACATTAATCTGCCAGCCATATTTTGCTTCATTAGAAGGTACCACATGATTTTTTTTCAGTAACATAATTTAACACCAGACAACTTGTATTCAAGTGTCACACATTAGATGCATCCTCACACATACCAGCTTTACTTTACAGCTTGTCTTTCCTAGCTTTAAGGTATCCTTTACTATCATCAAGGTCTATATCATTACTTGTGAAGAAGTCTGATTTACACATCTTTCATTTGCATATACCAGCTTGCAAGCACTATTAATAAGAAAAAAAACCTTCAAACATTAAATAGTATATAACTGGTTAAAACTCTAAGCCAGACCTTTCAAAATCACAAAAAAAAAAAAAATTAAGAAGTTAGCATAAAACTTTAAAGCATACATGTGTACAAATCATAATAACCTGATGACACCGGCTCACCCACCCTTTGCTCTTCTATTTCTTGCCTATCTGGGCAAAATACAGTTTTAAAGAGGTTTAAAGGGTTTGGTTTGTTTTTTTTCCCACCCTTAGAAGAGATGGGGAATGTTAAAACTTGCTGGTTTAGAGGTTGTACTTGAAAACCCCTATTTTAAAGCACATTGAAAGTTTTCCACAACACTCTGATAACTTACAGCTGTGGGATACCCCACATTTTACTCTGTTCTCATTACTGCAGCACTTGATCCAGCTTTGTTCACTTCAGATTGTCATAGATTTAAGGAGTATTTCACCAGTAAATACTTGTTTGTATATAATTTGCATGTACACTCTCAAAAACAAAGCCATTCTTGATTTTTTTTTTAATTGATTTGCTAGCACTTGTTGAGATTAAACAGTTTATTATTTAGGTATTGACTAATTACTCTGTTATTCTAGATTATTATAAATTTTCTTCCTTAGCATCATTTCTTCACAGCAATAATACAATTCAACCCTACATAATGTTGGAGTTTTTCCCTTCCCCTGCTGTTTTGCCTTGTGTTTCACATAGCCAAACTGTGTCCTTTTGCTCATTCCTGCGTGTCAAAGACTGTCATATCACATACTGAGAGCAAATACCCTAAGATGAAATTTAAACAAGATTATGTTCAGTGACCAGCAGTCACTGACTCTTACCTGGCGAATATTCTCAGCTGTGATGTGTTTAGAAAGACCACATCTAATGAAGAAAATGCATACACCAGTTAAAGCAACTTCTTTTCCTTCTGTCACAAACACTTTAGGTTTCTTTTTCTTTGTCAAATGAGAGGTCATTCCTGTTTCTGGAAGGCCAAATTGCTCTATAGATTCAAATTAAAGGAATATTTAAAACCCACTGATTATTTACTCAAATAAGAGTTTTCTAAACAAACAGTTCAGTCATCATTTGTGTATCTCTTGAGTCCCAGCCCCTGGGAACCACCCCATGGGACTACCCACTCACAGCATGCAGCATCCAGAGTCCTCACAGCACAGTAAGAACTATTTAATCTAACTTTCTAATTCTCACATCAAAAGCCTTTTATTTCTATTAACTTATTTCTTTTCTATTCCTTCTAAGCAAAAGTTCAGGATTGCTGAATATGCTGCTCCCACATTTAGGCTGTTGGGAACATTTGTAAAGAGTCAGCAAGTAGCAGCAGTGTCTTCAGTTGAGGTGGAAGGGAGGAGGGAATAAATATCTTAAATTGTGGTTTTCGACACGTTGCTTCTCTGATACTAGTTTTCTAATGTTCCTTTACAGTAGAATTGCATGCATACACATTTTAGTGAGACACTGCAACAACAGAAAGATCAAAAAGTGAATTGCTGACACCGACACCAGTAGTTAAAGGACAACATCCAAAACAATGCAAAAAGTGCCAGGTCCCTTACCCTTTCTTTTCTCAGGCATGTGACTATGTGCCCAGAGATCCCTATTTTTGGATCAGGTGACCACCCGTAAGTCCCCCTCCCCACCTTATAGGCTTTCCCCAGAGGTGTGATAACATGTGGGCACTGGGGAAGGAAACGGGATATGAGCAAAAGGGAATTCTGGGATAATGGCCCTACTACACATCCTGCAGGCCTCCTGGGGCCATTGGTAGCAGGACACCTGGATGAATGGTAAAGTGTGAAGAAATATGAAGAGGTTCTAGGAAAGACTGGTGGCATGACAGGGAGGGGCAGAGCACCTATCACTGCTCACCTCACATTAAAATCATCTTTTAACTGTTGAAAACCATTGTTCACCCCTCCAGACGAGATTTGCTGGGCTCACAAGGGAATTACTTGCTGCTGCATACAAGCAATATGTGGAAGTACACTGACAAGCTTCAGTAATTTTATCAATCCTCATTTCATGAACAAGGATTGGTGTCCCAATACAACCGAATTTGATCTGCCTTAAGCCTCAGCACATAAGAACTTTACTAGTTGCTTTTTTCCTTGCATACTTGCTCAGTACAGTGATTACATGCTGCTGGAGAACCCAAGTTTGTTTACCTGTACCCGTCGTCTCCACATCTTGATAGTAGAACATCAGATGACGCAGACCTCCAGGGGCCAGGAATTTGTCAATGCACTCTATCTGTTTGAGATAATATTGAGATTATGCATAGCATACGCACTATTAAAAGGGGTTTTTTGCATGAAATACAGTCACAGAACTTATTGTACTAACTATAACCACTGGAAAGCAAAATATCTAATCAATCTCAAAATCATCACAATAGGTTCTGAAAGTAAGGACACTTTTGTTCAACTTAATTACAAACTGCTGAGAAATATTTTTTTTAAGAGAAAACTAGAGTAATCTCAGACACAAAGTCTGATAAATATCTCACAGAGTATGATAATATCAGTTCTAAAGCACCCTATGAGCTTCACTATCAAATTCATCAGATTACCTGGTCACCATCAAGAATTTCATCTTCTACTTCTGCTTTGTCCAGGTTCCCAAAGCAGGCAATGGTGTCCAGTAAGTAGTCATGCCTGCCATCCAGCCTGGCACGTTTAGCCTCCCTTTCTTCCTTAAGCTTTTGCTGTTACAAAACACAAAGTGGACAATGAATAATTCGCAATCTATTTTGAAGATAAAAATAAAAATTCTAAAATTTCTTTTAAAAGGTAAAAATTATTACATTCCTCCATACTTATGGTTTATATTCCTAAGGCACACAAATGATTATTTTTATAAGCTACCCATTACAATGTTACAGTTGACTCCCTGGGTTCTATTTTCAGATTTAGCGCAAAATCTCTATTATCAGCCTTTTGCTCAATACTATTTGCTGAAAGCCTGGGGTGGGGGAGGGAGGAGAGAGAGGGAGCAGAGAGAGGGAGCAGAGGGAGGGAGCAGAGGTGTGCGGAATGCTGCACAAGAAGCTGCGCCAGCAGACCTGAAAGAGAGCATGAACATCCTGACCATCATCAGCGGCAGACCATGGGAGTCAAGAGGAGTCAAAGTTAGAACACCCAGATAATCTCTGAGAACTGTAGACATTGAAACAAAGAAGCTACTGAAGACAAAGATGTAATGTTGTAGCTGGGACTTTCCCGGGAGCTAATGAAAGTCTCCAATGTGGACTGAGGGGACAAAAGAATGTGTGTTTAAGGGAAAATGGAAAGTGATAACAGAGAAATGTGCTTATACATCCGCGAACAAATAAGTTGTTCAAGCAAAGGCATGTGAACAATAATGTGATTGGTTGAGAAAAGCGTATGATGTTGCAAAAGGTACTAAAAAGAAACTAGCAGATACTAACAATTACTAACTGCTAGGCAAGGGTCTATCAAAAGCCTATAAGCTCACTCAGTAAATGATTTCAGCTGCATCACAACTGGAGTCCATGCCTCAGTTGCCACAGAGAGGGAGAGGCATTTTATGTGTACAGCTCCATCATTCTGCAAGTTATCTTCAACACCCTAAGTACTTAGTCCCAGACTTTTAAGTCTGATCATGTATGATCATCAAGATAGGATTCGGACCCATCTTTGTTATTTGTGGAAGATATTGTAAGCTTTCTCTAATAAAGACAGATGCTGCTGGAGGGTACTGAGGTTTCATACCTTATCTCTTTGGTATAATGAGAAGTAAAACAAGCCACAAGCTTCAAGGTACACAAGTGTTTACAAATGTGCTTAACTATAGTTATTATACCACTCTTCAAGCAGTATGCCTACTCTACTAATTGAATTGAATTCCCATATGTGATACACATCATTACATCATAGACAAAATAGCCTTCTGGAATAGTTACTGGCATTGTTGTGCTTGTGGATTACAAGATTTAATATCATTTCATTTAAAAAAAAAATTTAGAATTATGTTTCATTGGTGGTAAATACAATCTTTATTTCCCCAGTGATTATGAAAAAAAAATCTAGTGACTGTTTAAAGTATGCACAAGTGATTTATCCACAAGCTTCTGCAGAGCCAATAGAACTTGCATAATACAGTTTACACCCTTATGTAAGCATCTTTCCTACTTTCTGGAGGAATTTTCAAATATTTGGTAAACTCATAATTACTAGCACACTTTCATAAATGCTGAATGCACTGGAAATGTTTTACCCTGTGGAAGACAAACACACACAGACACACCTGATGAATGCAGTAGCAGATTAATTTGTACATGTACTTCATGCTATTTTAGCTCTGTCGTTCCCTACAGCAGTCATCACTTTCCCAAAAGTGAAATGTCACCACAGGATTGGTCTTTCCTACATGTTCTCAAATCAGAAAATTTTCCCCCTAGTTAGGCACACAAAAAGCAACCATTTTAGGCTGAATCAGCTTCACACTAGATTATAACAGCAGAATCCTAAAAACTGTTGTTTCAGTAATTTGAGCACAACTGATGATGCATCTTTAACATAGAAAATACAACCAATACTCTGACAATTAGTTAGCTTCTACTTTATCTAGCAAAAAACCCTTTGTTTTACTTTAACTACAGAGAATACTTCTATATTCTGCTGTGTTTCCAGTATAGAACTTCAGATACATTGCTACACAAGGTATTCATCTTATGTTACCAGTTCCCAACTCCACCTATACAGATGGCCCTGTGATATGTTCATAGTCTCCATTTCTTCTACAAGTTGCTGTTTATGTAGGCTGAAATCATGAGCACCTTCTCAAACTGGGAAATCATGCTCCAACATTTGTTTCAGTTCTTTTAATGTTTCCAATCCTTTAATTGCAGTCTCTCAAGCTTTATAACAAATACAGTAGCTACTGTGTGTAGCTGCTCGCATAGCGTTATGCAATATTTTATGTCTAAGTCCCACAAGAGTTTGTTGTTAATATGTCACAAAACTGTAAAAATCTAGTTAACTTAAATTATTTTAATGAAGTCTACCTAGAGAATCCAAGGACTTTTTATCTCAATAGTAAAGGTATCGTTTTATGATTATTAAAGACATTAACTTGCATTTATCACATCATTTCTGAAAGGCATTTGCATTGTTCCAGTGGACACCCAATTGCTACAAGTTACATGCATGTTTTCCTTCATAGCTGCTACAATGCAAGTCAAGAACACATCCTGCCTGTCTTGCTTCTCTATTATTTTGATGATCTGCCATTTCTAAGAACTTCTCCCCAAATGAAGTGTTTCCCAGTCACAAACTCTCACTTTTCACTTGTTGCAGTCAGATGAAGACAATTCTGCCTCACTTTTAGGATTCAGTTGTCCCCCAAAAAGTAGAAGAAACCTAACTTAAATGCTTTCTATAGTATGTCATTAATTTAAATATTTGAAAACACTCAAACTAGACTGGAAGCTGATCAAAATATCAGTTTCCTTTTACATATCACTAAAAAAAAATAAATTTTTAAGATATTCTTTGCTTAAGATTAGGAATCTCAATGAATGACTTGTAAGAAAATGTTGAGCTTTCTACCTCTCATTCTTTCCCTCCCATCCATCTTTAAGGGTCAGATGTAAATAAGCAAAAGGCTCATGAAGGAACAAGTAGATTTCTGATCCACATTTGTTTCCTTTGTGATTTTTGTCCAGTGATGCATTTCAGGCCCTCAACCCTTTCATATCAACCAGACCTTCAGTGAAGGAATTCACCAACCTGTTCCAAAATTCAGTCTTTGGACTTCAAGACACTAACTTTAACTACCCCCCCATCATGCTTTAAACAAGCAATGTGGTCATGGCCTAGGAGTTTCTGTGTATTTGTATTTTACATCCTGCAGGATAAACTACAGAAGTACATATCCCCAGACAGCCTCTGTACACACACACAAAAAAAAAAAACAAAAAAAAACACAAAAAAGACAGGCAGTTTTATGTAATTTGAACAAACAATATTTAATAGAACACTGGAAGACTAAGATTTGAAGATGGAAGGATTGCTAAAGCACAAAAGCTATCATTTATGCAGGTAAGGGAAACGTTGATGGTAAATGCAGTGACATTTACATGCAAACCCTGAAAAGTATCAGCAACAATTCTGATCAAGGTCATAAAACAAAGACTCCTCATAATGACCCATGATTTTGGAAAATCCAGGTGGAACAGTAGTTGCAAAAGAAAACGCTTTCTCACTTAGATACATGGAAGGACTGTCCAAGTTTAAATTATACTGCTTTACCTCAGTTCTTGATATAAAGAAGAGCAACACCACCACATTTAGTTTTGGGTTTCTTTTCCGCCTCTTAGTTAGTTACAAAGGTATGAAAGGTCATCCTTTCATGCACAACAGATGTAAGCCCAAAGCTAAACTAATTAACTGAAAATTACTTTTGATGATTAATCTGGTTATAATAGGTAGCTTGGTTTATTTGTTCCATAAACCCTTAAAATTTCTAATACAAAAAAAAAATTAGCACAGAAAATTAGACATCTTCCCCTGAAGCTGAATAAAGGGAAGATTCCTAAAGCCCTTTTAACATACTCCTAAACCCATGGACATCACATCATCAATCTGAAACAACAAGTGGGGATTAAGTTATGTTTTGGTTGTTTGCTTGTTATTTTAAAAGTATTTTCTAACTATCACAAGAGTGTATAAGTATATATATTTAAGCAGAATGTAGTAAAATATCAGAAGTCAGAGGTGCTAGGGGTCCTCCCTTTAAAACAACAGACTTAGAAACCAAATATTGACTATTGCCAACTTCTCCATTACAGTGGGCAGTTGCTAATGTGTCTGCAGACATTCTAGAGTTAGCATGAATGTTTAGTATGCAAGTCATACCTGCACAAGTTAAAACTTGTTTCTGAGCACAGTTTATTCAGCAATGCTGCACTTGGCTGTCAGAATACCATGTATTACTGAATTTAGACACACTCAGATCAAAGCCTGGTGGATAAGCAATGCACTTGAACTTTATTGTGAAGTTCAATAGTAAAAGAGTCAAAAAGAGTACTTTACTGCTAATTTACTGTCTTACCCAAAATCTGTCTAATCAACATGGCATTCCTCTGTCTCTCCTTTAACTTTTCTCTCATTTTACTTTAATGTTTTATATTGCCTAAGTATTGCTCATTGATTTACCTGTAAAAGTAAACTGGAAAACATTTTATGCTTTCCAAGCACCCTGAGTTTTCAACAGACACACACCTTTTTATTCACTCTTCTCCAAAAAACAAATACCCTACAGAATTAGTGCAAGCCCCTTAGTGGCTTTTAAGTCTCAAACCTCAAGCACAGCTTTCCCATTTGTTATGACATTGCATTAACTCAGGAATAACTTGTTCAAATAACCAGCTTTTAAAATTAGCCTAAGGGTCTTAGTGGCTTCTATATTTTATTACCGTTTCTTAGTGCTACATAGTGTCCTCAAAACTCCATTCCCATTTTATAGTATGGGAAAAGTAAAGATAAATGAAAGTTTTCCTTGGTGGCAGAGGGAGGCCACCCCTGTTTTGTTGCAAGATCCAGCATCAAACTCTTTATTGCACTGGTCTAATGTTTGTGAAATTATACTATTACCAGACCAGTGCAATAATACGGACAAGATACAAGTACCAGTAGTCAAATGCATAAGTATCTCCAAATGCAAATCTATCTTTCAAAGTCTTGATTGATTCCTTATCAACTAACTTATAAGACCAGCTACACAAAAAAAACTATTTCTCGTGACAAATACCTGTCCCAAAATATGTTTTGCTTTAAAAGGCAAAGTTTATCCATTTTTATGTAATTAGAATGCTTTTTGAAACCAACATTACCCACTTAAACCATTTCAAAACAGTTTTTACACCCCCCCCCGCCCCTCATTTCACACCTTTATTCAAACTATGCAGTTACTACTCTCTACCTAGTCCAAAGTTCAGTTTTCCTTACCTTTATAACTCTGCCAATGCTCTGTTTCCAAAGATGCTTTCTTCCAGCTCTAAACATTGTACTATTTGATACAATCATTAAGTACTGTTTTTCAGCAATAAGCCTTAAACCATGGAGCAAGCTTCTCGTTTCATTATTTTGCTCTCTCCCTCCAACCTTTTGTTCTTATTTATTTCATTTCTCATCTGTAGGAACACCAAAATAACTCTAAGAAAACACAAGAAGGCCCTAAAAAGTCAACAACTATTGACTTTAGCTCTGTATTTAAAATTCAGCTCTAATGTGCATTTAAATTACTTGAAACCTAAATTGGACTCCCTTAGAAACTAAAGGTCTCTAAGCATCAGAGTTCACTGCCTGTAGATTAGGAGCTGAAAATTACTGCTACCAAGCACAGTGTTGTTAAGGTGATATTGTTTATATGCAAACACCACTCAATACAATCCATCATGTTGAAGGGCAACATAACCATTTGCAAAAATAAATTTTATAACTGCTTGTCTGATTTGTGTTTCGCCTTCTTAAGCAATCCTCCTGTCAATAGACATCTTTTTCCTTATCACACGACTGTTTAAATATATAGCAACAACAGTCAAGCAGCTTTCAGATAGCTTTTACCTACAGACTACTAAATTACCCAATTTTTCATTCATATTTTTATGCCAGCACACTTAGTCTCAGTTATTTTTCAGTTACACAATAGCTACTTAATTTTTATTTTTTTTTTCTCCAGCAAGGATTGTTGAGATTTTTCTTCTTAAAATAGCCTTATTTATTTCCATTTCAGTGACAGAATCTAATCTGATGTCCTCTTGAAAATGCCAAGAAAAACAAACTAATGATCCAATATTAGGAACAAGAGAAACTAGATGTTTTACAGCTATTTCAGGCTTAATATGTCCCTAAATATTTCTGTTTCCACTCATACCAATGTGAATCATGTCTAAAATCACTTGACAACCTCAATGTTGATAAAAATCTCATGAGTAAAACATTTTCCCCACATTATCTAATTTTTCCATACAATTTTCCCCACCTACTATAGTCAAACCTGATTGCATATACATGTTTGAAAGAGAAAGACTGAAAAAAAAATTGCATTTAGTGCAAAAGTAAACACCCATAGTTTTTTCTGAACCCTTAAACATGCAATTAAATATTACACATATAGTTAATTCCTGGACATATTCAGAACACTGAGGAATTATTTACTAGCCTAGACATCTAGTCCAACCCTCTAGTCCTTCATGGGATCCTTTCTAGCAGGTCCCTGAGGAAGTCAAAAATCTACTGGCCTGAAGTCTAAGTCTGTGACACTACTGGTTGTCTCGCTCACTTCTCTCAGGGGTTTTAAACTCCACAACCACATCATTGCTGAAGTCAAGGATTCCCTCAACCTCCCTGCCTTCAACTGGTTCTTTCTTACTTGTGAGTGGCAAGCCCAGGAGAGCTGTCAGCTTATTTATCATCTGCAAAAAGAAATAGTCTTCAACAAACTCCAGAAATCTTGGTCATTTAAGTAACTTAGAATGTGGAATTTTACATTAAGTCAGAGGCTGGCAAAATTAAAATGACTGGGAATCATAACAGGGAACATTCTAATCTGTGAAGTAGACCCATATATGTGTTAATATCAAATAATCACAAAACATTAACTTACACAGAAAGACTCTTTACAGCTGTAATACATCTTCAGTCAGCTGTCAGCAAGAACCTTTTAAGTAGACTGCATTTACAGTGATAGATGATATACTGATCTTGCTTAGAGTCATGGAAAGATTTTGATGCTTATGGAAAGCAACTTCCTGTGGTCTTCCAACTCATTATGTGTTAAAAAAAAAAAAAAGAAGTGGTTGAGACAGTACTGCCATTGTCAGGTCACTGTTGTTCTCCAGTCAAAAGCCAGACTTCCAGCAAAGCCAATTAACACACCATTAATACAATCAACCCAGAAGGCTAAGCAGCAACCTTTTGGTCAGTAACCATATGCAAGATATCACCTGCATTGCTTCTTTGCCTTGCAAGTCACAAAAACAAATAACACTCAGACTTGCTTGGCATAACAGGAAACTGCTGAAATGGCTATAAAAATATCACTTCTCCACAGAGCTACTTTCCAGCAGGTCAGCCCCCAACCTATACCAGTGCATGGGGTTATTCCTCCCCAGAGGCAGGACCCTGCACTTGCCTTTGATGAACTTCATTAGGCTCCTCTCTGCCCATCTCTCCAGCCTGTCTAGGTGCTTCTGAATGACATCACAGCACTCTGGGATATTAGCTACTTCTCCCAGTTCTGTATCATCAGCAAAGACTTACAAAAACATTTTTATCATTTGAAAGAAGTTTTCTTGCAGTTTTAATAGGCTTCAAAACAAAACAAACAAAAAGAAAACCCTGCCCTTTTACCCTTCATTTTACTGGTGATCCACAATCTGATCTGTGATTTTAACACCACAGATGTTCCAGGAGTCTAAGATCCGTGGTGAAGTTGCATTCTTTTTAATAATGTAATACATACATGAAGGAGGATATGCAATTTTGTGTTATAACTCAGCATTGTCAGATTAATATTAGCCTGTCATGTGTCTCTGGATACCCTTAACTATGTTCAGCTCCCTACAAACCAGTAAGCCAGATTTGGGGTAAATTGCCATTATGCAGATCAGTAAAAAACCATGAAGAGCAGAAACAACTGCATTAGAGTGAAGCTTTTTAGGTTAAAATATTAAGTAGTAATATTAGTTTTGGAATGATGAAAGTTCATTACACAATGTCAAAAGATTTTTTAATCGCGCTACACTGCACAGCTTCGGCAAAAAGGTTTCTTCTACGATGGGTAATTACAGGTAGTAGCTAGCTACCATCTAGTGGTTAAAAACTGAAAGAGCGCATTACTTTTATGCCGGTTTTGATGAGACCAGTCTATATAAAATTTGGCAACTGAAATTGGCCTTTACAGAGATGATCACTTACACATCTCAAATGAAAATACACACTGAATAGAAGTGGAGAAACTTAAAGAAAGCATATCCTACTCTGCTGTATTTTCTTCATACAACTGCAATGATAACAACCAAAGCTGTTTTCCTCTGTCACTGAAAAGTTCTTAGCAGTCTATGTCAAAAAGGAGATTCAGCAAGTCTTGGGTTACAATTAGGAAAATCTAACAAACATTTGGTACACATATGCATGTATACACGCACACATGCACACACTGCCCATTCCTACAAAGTAGCTCACAGATTCCTATACAATGCTGTTGTATAGTGACAACATTATGGTGACAACATTTCATTATGGTGACAACATTTCATTATGGTGACAACATTTCATTATAGTGACAACATACAGAGACAACACTGTGATACTACTTGCAATGAAAATACAAATGATGGTATTCGGTAGCTGCTGTCTGGCGTCTAGCATTAAACAATAAAAAGATTCTTTTTACCAGCTGCTGCATAGCAAACAAAGTATCACTGTAACAACAGCTCATAGACTAATTAACTTTTTGCTCACTTAACCTTAGAAGAAAAGGTGTTTTTTTCCTCCCTGCAGGCCCCACGAGGAAGCTAAGATAGGGTGTCCTTATGAACTTGGCAGAACATTTTAATTTTTAAGATTAAATCAGGATTGCTTAAAATCAAGTCATGCATCCTAAAAGTGAGCTTTAAACTCATATTCATACCCATACAGCTCTATATTTTTTTCATTAATTGTGTTAATTTATACCTCAAAAGTTCAAGGACCAGATCTTCAGAGATTTCCCTGGTGTGTTTGGTTTTTTCCTTAGGCAAATGCATAGTCCATCTTAGAACCATTGTCTCAGCAGTCAGCAAGGAAGGCTAAGAGTCTTTTTATTTTCCATATTGTCAAAAGGAAGTATCTCCCAGGTCAAACTGTATATTAACCCAAAGCTTAACCAGAGTGGTCATGAAATTTAAGCTGTCCTTTAGCTCCAGCTACACACAAAATCTTTCCATGATTTAATATTATTACCTCTTCCTTTAGAAAGAAAGGATCAAGCCTCCTATGTCCATATATCTCTACATATCAGTAGATAAATATTAGTCAAAACATAAATTGACTTGAAAACTGTTGCATCCCTGTGAGACCTAAATTAGAATGCAGTGTAACTTCCTTTCCAGTTGCCTATGGACTGTTTTAGAGTTTCAAATTGCAGTTAAGTCTTTGGTCCAAGAAAAAAAAAAAAAAGAAAAGAAACAACTCTTGCAGTTTCATGCAAGAAATCCGAGCCACCTGCCTACTAAAACACTGCACAGCAGGTATTCTACCACGTCAAGGGTTTTCCCACTGCCCTGAATTCACACTGAGCAAGTTAACCTTGCCTCTGAATCACTATGTAAACTTGTTTGCAGTAAAAGTACAGTTGACATTTCTTTTGATCCCTAAGAAAGGGATGTGCTTACCTGTTTTACAAAAGGCCTAACATTATGTCTATTTTTAGTTTAAGCAGTCATGCCTACACAGCTGGGTCGTTAGTATTATCAGAACACCAGATCCAAACAGTAACACTGAAAGCCTGACAGCCATCAAATACTGTGTTTGATAACAAAGTGAGGCTTGTGCTCTGATCTGTAAACCTAACTATTCTATGACTGCAATTGATCTGTTCATTCAGGATTCTAAACCACATTATTTTACTGCCTCTGTGAGTCACATTTGTATCTTATTAGTAACCACCTCCAGATTATTTTATTTTTTTCCCCCAAAGTGTCATTCTTGATAAAAATAAAGCAACTGCTTCCACCTTACTCTTTGCTATGTACATAGCTACTGAATGTACAGGAAGTTGCTGAACCGGAATTCTGCAATAAGGCAGAAGTAGCCAACATAGAAACTTCTCAAATAGTGACTTATGAAGCTTGCCAGCAATCACAACAGCGGACACAAGTCCTGGAATAGATAATACTGGGAGGGTGGGGAATGCGTTTCCTGTCTTAATTGTTCTGAAAGGCTTTTCCCATCTAGATGAAGACATTTATACATTCCATTTCAAAACCATCAGAAGATTATTTTTAATAAGCTCACCTCCAGTAATTAGCTAGCTGTAAAAAGGCTGTATATTCACATGTACATTTTTATAGCATCTTGAGTGTTTTCACTTTACACTCCAGTAATGAGACTTTGGCCATTTGCATTAGATAGAGACCTTTCAGAGATACTTTCCTGCAGCTTGATGGACCTCTTGATGGAGCAAGGAGCAATCTGTCAACTCACTACAAATGCATTAAATGTGATTATGTCACCTCTCAGAGTAATTCTTCTGTACTCAACACATTCATTTTTTATATTGAAAATATAGTTCCACTCAAGAGAGCAAAGCCTCCAAAAGTCAAGGCAAATATTTCTGTGTCAGTAGGAATTTAATACCTCTTAATACCATACAATCCTCTGAGTATCCCAGAAACAAAACAGCATGTGAACCAAGCTGTTATTTCCCAGAAGTGTTGGTGTTACCATGCTCAGTTTCGTTGTGCAGTTAAACTGGACAAGCTGCAGCCTTTCAGCAGTCCAACTGCATGGAGACAGAAAGCAAGCACCACCGTCCCCTGCCCCACTGTTCAACCCTAGATCCTCACCCTGACACCCATCTGATATTTGAAATGCCTACTCAGAAACCTAGGAACAATTATTTGCCAATAACCAAGCACTTCCCTTCACATAAGTTTTGTGTTACAATAAGTATAGATTTCAAACTTCAGTATTACATAAACAAATACTGAAACCATTCAGCTCCACAAAAGTGGCAATAATGCAAAGTTTAAGTTATCCTGGCCTTCCAGGCTATACATGGGCAGCTCATGCCTACATCAAAGAGTAATTTACTCCTTGGCGATAAATGAGACCTTTCTGGAAGCAGCAGCACCACAACTACTGCCTTCAGAGGCACATTGCTGCTGAGCAACAGGAGCTGTGCCACTGCTACTTCTTCAGCTTTCCATCTCTCTCCTATATGCTCAGAGTGGAGGAGATGCAGGATGCCCTGTAGCTGCCAACCTCATTAAACCTCTTTCTCCTGTGGTACATTATTATTTGTCATGAAGTGTTATTGTTCTTGATGTGTTTGGAATACAACAAATTGTCTGATTTAGATTAAGTGACAGAGATCTTTCTAATTATAAATATTCTGCATAATAATTGCAATGATGACCTAATCCTTCATTACCACAGTTCGTTCTTAATAGGAACAGGAAGCATTTCCTGTGCCTAGTAAGCAAATATATTATCTGGCTACAGAAAACAAATCAATAGGGACCTGTGACATTCTTTTAGCCAATTACAGCTTGCTTGTGCCTAAGAAAAATCCTTCTTTCTCTTCTAAACATTTGATGTCATGCTTTATCCAAACACGTGTATCAAAAGCAATCCATATTTACATATAGCTCTACCATCACTGTATTCTAAACAAGACAGCATACCTGACTTTTTGTTTTCTTTTTATTAGAAATGCCTGTCAGAAAATTAAAGAAGTCTACCCACGGTTCTTGTGCTAATGCATTGGTTCCTCTTTCCATTGCTGCATACTCCTCTAGCTTCTTGTAGTACCCTCCTAGTGACAAAAACAAAAAGCAGCTTTTCCTACCCTCCAGCAGGTTAGCTGTCATCAGACACTGTTAAGATTACTTTGGTCATCTTATACTACAGTAATAGTTGTCCCATGCAACTTGCTGCATGCTTTGATAATCAGTAACTGTATCTAATGGTTTGTCTGCCACCAGCTACAAGGATACTTTTTAATCTGATCAAAGATATCCAATCATCACTTAAAAAAAAAAAATAAAATAGAAGCACAGAAGTAAAAAAATTTCTCCTTTTACTGCACATTAAAGAAGCCATTCCACTTGTTCATCCACTCTTTCCTTCCAGTTCCCGCACCTTAAACTAGCACTTGCTGCAACTTGGCATGCATCCTCAGAAAGACAAGAATTATGCAGCTTTCTGCCCCTGTTCAATTTGATGTACGTTGCTGAATGCAGGAGTTTCCTTAGCAATGACTCCCTGGCTTATAACTGCTGCAGCACATGTATATTAATTCAGTGACTTATAGCAACCTGCGTCTAGCAGAGGCTGAACACATGATCTCATCTGTATTTGGTTGTTTTGAAACAGAAATACCAAGAAAGTTTAAGAATAATTTCCTATCAGGACAATACTGAAATTATGGCATATAGAATTAGAGAGAAATGTTACCTTTTGGAGAGGAGAGCATTTTTTTCTTTCAATAAAGCTACTGCCAAACAGCTGCCACTGTCTTAATCATTTTCCCATGTTTTCACTGATACGTCAAATGTTTTTCCCTGTTTACATTACTCTATACCTGGTATTGAGCAATTCTTAGCATCCTAATACTGTTTTCCTGGGTGAGTGCCAACACTGGAGAGGCATTTGTTACATATCTCCCATTATTACTTTACAAAGCCACTGTACCTTTACCAGGGAAGCAATAAAAAAGGAATCTTTCTTTCCATGGGGGCTATTGTGCCTGAACATACCCAAATTTAAGGTAGAATTAAGGTAGAAGTGTTGGTCTGCTTAATAAAAATTCCCATTAAGGCAGGTCACCCTGTACAATAGCAACATAGCTTTGTGCTTTCTTGTCCTGAGTGGTTAAACTGTAAATTGCTCAAGCATGGAAAGAATCCTCCTTCATTTCTACCTTCCCCAACCCCATTCCCAGCAAAATATAGGCTGCTAAAATGTAGGAGGATATTTTTGGTTATTGAGAAGTTAAATCATCAAGCCTCATTTAGAAAAAGAGGCAAAACAAAACACATATACTTACCAATAGGGACTTAATGCCCAAGTTACACAAGAGCAAAAGTTTCCAGCCCGTGAAGATGTCAAATATTATCAAACTGCACACATTTTAGAAAAATTCTAGCTACTTGGTTTCATAAGCACATATCCATGAAAACAAAATGAAAAACCAGCGAATTCTGAACTGAATAATGCTATGATCAAAATTTGAATGAATGTTAATAAAGAGGTAGAGGCTTCATTTTTAACCTTAGCTCCAGATATCAGCTAATCAATTATATTTTCTTAATTTATCCCTTGCAAACCGAATAATGTCTTTCTATGAAAGTTTAGGGTATTCTAGATGGCTTTGTCACAGCATTAGGCTGATAGTCTTTACCTGGAAATTTTGATTCAGTAGGAGACACCTCAGGTTAACCAGCTACTGTTACAAGAGACAGGCACGATGACCTGTACAGAAATATCAGCCCAAATGGTTTTGAAATGTGTGCTGGAAACTACTGAAAAAAAGTTAAGAGTGGGAGGTGTTTGTACTGCTGCAACATCACGGAAATCTAACAGAAGCCCCAGCCATCCTGGAGTCTACTAACTACAAACTACACACCCCACCCAGGAAAAGGTAATCAAATTCTCTTCCATTAGTAGCAAAATACCATACTGCAGACTTTCTTGCTCTTAGATACATTGAAGACTCAGCCAAAATGCAGGGAAAACAAAGAGTTTACAAAAAAAAAAACTAGTTTCATTAAACATTAACACTTGAAAAGGTGGTGTGTAACTGTGTGCTCCAACTCAACAAAGCTCCTAACAGAATCATAATCGGGGTAGACTTCCACTGCGAGACAGGAAGCAGGATTTGTCAGTGCACTTTGTATTACTCCTCCTTTTTCACGGCGTGTCTCAGGAGCATCCTCTGCCACTGTCACTGAAAGAAGAACCTGAAGTGTTTCCTTAAGTCTTGTCACAAGACAAGTAATTAACATTACAAACAGCTCCCTCTCGTAAATACAAGAGCTCAGGCTTTGTTTCTAAACAACAATCGTTTATTTCACCACCTTCTCAGAGGAGGCAGCAGGAGAAATTACCCCGAGTTGTCTTCTACCAACGTACACAGGTATCTCGGAACAACAGAGAGATGCCCAGTAACCGCTGTGTCACACAGAACGGGCACTGAACCCTAGTGACTGTCGGGGACGCCCCGTCCCACAGAAGCCTGGTGGAAGCACTGTAACTAGAGAAGAGCAGCTCCAGAGCCACGCAGGTTCCGACCGATGGGAAGTTCATCCTATCCTCACTGTCGCCTTCAGATATGGGAGCTTCCCCCTCCGGCCACGGCCGCGCTCCCCTTCTCGCTCGTTTGCCCGCCACCTCCCTCCCCGCAGCACTGCCCGCACCCGCCGCACCTGAGCTTCCGTGCCGCTCTCCGGCGGTGTCAGGGACTGCCCCGGCCCGTCGCGGTGGCGGCACGCTCCGCTGAGGCGCTGAGCCCCGGGACCAGAGGGACCCGAGGCGGCTGGGCCATGCCGCTGCCCCATCGCGGCCTCCATCGCCTGGAGCCGTTGCCATGGCGAGGAGCCGCCGCCGCTGCCCCCCGGCGTTGGGCTGTGGCTTTTTTAACTTCCCTTTCCAGCCCGCGGCCAGCCCCGACTTCCAGAAAACACGGGCTGCAGCGCCGCCCGGAAAACCGCTGTAGTCGTTGCTAGACGGGAATCGGCATCACCGGCTCCTTCTGCACAGAGAGAAACAGGCGCCGAACCCGCAGCGATTCCCGAGTTCCCCGAGGCCGTGAAGACGTGTGAGGGCCCCCGGCCCGGGCCGCTCCCAGCCATCTCCCCGAGCAGCTGCTGCGGATCCCCCAACAGCCACCCTGTTCCGTTTATTTTATTAGTGACAAAGACCTGAAAAACCACGCCTTGTTACTGAGCTAAAAACTTGGGTCAAGTGAAGCCGTAGCATTCAAGACATAGCAAAAATAACCTAACCTTTAACATCTCGTTTTCAGTAGCTCCCAGAAGCATGCATTTGTGCACTCCTCACAGCTGGCCCTACTGGAGGAGACAGGAGAGAGAAAAGTTTCGAATGCTGCTCTTTTAACTGCACTGTGAAAGGGCAATGAAATTCAATACAGCTAGATGCCACAGGCGCACATAATACACCTTTCTCCTAATTGGATAACACAGTAAAGGCTGCCTTCTTAAATGACCAGAGAACATCCTTATTGCTAGGTTTTCAGTACTTCTTACTTTCAGAATGTTGCAGTGAAAAAAAAATTATAAAATCTTTGTTAGACATATTTATCATTTGTCTATAAATCAAATGTGTTAATACACACATCAATCCCCAAGGAAATCTCTTCCTCCTTAACTTCTCACAGAAGATACAAGTCAGGGTGGTAATCACTCCATAGCAAATGGTTACAATGCATACATGAAAGCACTGAAAGCTGCCTAAGATTAAATATACATGAAGGACAGACTAAATATGCATGAGTTGACACTGAGGCATCAGCAGCTTTTGTTCACCCGGAATCTATGTTAACACATCCATGGGAACATGAAAGCTGAATACTAGGAGGAAAGCACCGATAATTCAGGAGCAAAAACCCTGAAATTCTTTATAGAAATGTGTAAGAAAGCCAATACCCAGGCTTGAAGTAGGTATTTCACATTGGAATGCATTTCTTTTCTGCTCCTTTTGATGTAATTTAAACTGTGGACCAGGGAACCTTCTGCTAGCCTTTTATGGAAACATGCATACACAAGACTGCAAAAAACCTGCAGAAACTTCGTGTCTCAGCCCAACAATTCCTAAGCATTCCTTAACAGGATGATTTTTCCACCTGCTCGTAAAATCTCTGTGAGACAGAATACACAAACCTCTTGGGGGACATGGTCCATTTCTCATTTACCCATTTCGTTATTTTTTCTAATATCAATTATTATTTCAAATTAAACTTTTTCTCATCTGCCCTTCAGTGATTAGGTAGATAAAAATGACCTTTATACAATTATAGAATGGTTTGGGTTGGAAGGGACCTTAAAGATCATCTGGTTCCAACCCACCTGCCATGGGCAGGGACACCTTCCACTAGACCAGGTTGCTCAAAGCCCTGTCCAACATGGCCTTGAACACTGCCAGGGATGGGGCAGCCACAGCTTCTCTGGGCAACCTGTTCCAGTGCCTCACCACCTTCACAGTAAAGAATTTCTTCCTAATATCTAGTATAAATCTACCCTTTTTCAGTTTAAAGCCATTCCCTCTATCACTACATGCCCTTGTAAAAAGTATCTCCACAGATTTCTTGTAGCCCCCCCTTTAGGTACTGGAAGGCTGCTATAAGGTCTCCCCAGAGCCTTCTCCTTTCCAGGCTGAACAAGCCCAACTCTCTCAGTCTGTCTTCATAGCAGAGGTATTCCAGGCCTCTGATCATCTTCATGACCTCATTGACTCGCTTTTTCAGCTCCATATCCTTCTTCTGTTGAGGGCCACAGAGCTGAACACAGTACTGCAGGGGAGTCTCACAAGGGCAGACTGGAGGGTCAGAATCCTATCCCTTGGCTGGGTGGCCGTGCTCCTTTGCGTCTGTTGTGGATTAACTCTGTAGACAGATAAGCCCCACACAGTTATTTGCTCACTTCCCCTCAGTGAGAAATGTCTTCTCCCTCATTTTGTTCTCTCTTAGAAACAAGCTGTTTCAACTAAAAGCTATTTATTTCATCATTTCCTTGATATTCATAGTTTCTGTTTATTAAGATGTTCCTGTTTGTTGGTAGTGTTACCAAAATGTGACATGCAAAACTGGATATAAAACTATTCCAGTGGCCTTAGAAGCCACAGAGCAGAAAAAGGTTTCCATTGATGGTTTGAACACAAAATTATAAAATGCTGCCAGACAACATTTATTCTTTTTACTTCGATTTTTTTCATTATTCACTTTGACAGCCATGGGATCTCATATCACTTTGATACACTTTTGTGTTTTGATACTTATTCTTTATACTTGTTCATTGACTTTTCCTTCCTTGAATACCAAATTTCTGAGTTTTGCTTTCATGCTTTGCTTCTCTAATGAAAACTAGTTTCAGTTTCATTCCCATTCTATGACCCACATCTGGATCAGCTCTCCCAGCCTGCTGCTGTACATGAATACAAATTTTCAGTTCCCTTACAAGCAACATCTTGGAAAGGCAGGCTCCTTGAAGACCTCATACAGTACCTTCACAGAGTTCCTCTGAAAATCATTTACAGCTTGTCTTGAGTGCAGTCTTTCAAATCGTTGCTGACCTCCATTGTATCATCTTTGTTGAAAAAAGTATAAATTAGGAAAAAAATGTGAATTGTCAGAGTTGTTTCAGAAACTTTGCTAAAAATGAGGGCCATGCTAAAAGCATTAAATCCCGATAGGGAAATGCATACCTGTCAAGCAGCTAAACTATCAAAGAAGATAATTAGATAGATTTGACCCAAATGATTATTTTTTTTAATCCAAGTGGTACATTTTCTTTCCCATTCTTGCCTCTAAACTATTAGAAAATAACAGCATAATTATTTGTTCTAGTAATCTTAAGGATTCTTCTTCCTTCACTTTTAAGGAAAGGTGATGTGTCTGATGTTCAAGATCCTGAGACTCTGCCAATCATTAAGTAGTGCTCAAAAAAACTGATCTTCTTTGGGAGATTGTTCTCAGCATTCAAGGATGTATTTGGTTTCCTGTTGTCTTGAATAGCTCTAAATGATTTAAACATTTCACAGTATTTCTTCAATCTGATGATTTCCTATTCTTTTTTTATTATTATTATTTTTTACAGTCTCATCATAAATACCATTTTATTAAGATCAAAGAAAAAAGCACTAAGCACTGTGATTTTACCAAGCTTCCCACTATTTGTTTACCTTTTGCTCATTCTGCATGACCCCTGATTTTATGCCTCTACAGGCATAAAATCAGACATTTTGCTTATTATAAACATCTCTATATTTTGTGTTCATCCTTCACATTAATATTCTCCATATGATCATTTTTTAACTTGCAGGAAAAACACATCTTAGTGAAGGTACCTCACTGAGATTTTAATGTCATTAAGATACTGAAGGTGCCACTGTAACACAGAATCACAGAGTAATTGAAGCTGAAAGGGACCTCCTGAGAGCACTTAGTCCAAAACAATAAACAGCCCACTTCGGTCATCACTATCTGACCTAAATGATTCAATGATTCCATGAGGCTCACCCAAACACCCCACCACCACCCCACACCCCTACACCCCCCCTCCCCCCCCCCGGAAAAAAAAAAAATACAGTAACACTGAATAATCCCAGGTTTTGTATTTTTCTACAAACCAGCCACTAGAGGGGGAGATAATCCCAAACACTCAAATACAGCTGAACTATCAGAACAGCTACTTTTGAGTCTACTTTCTATGACCATGACCACAAGCCCCAAATCTACTTAGTTTTCTAAAATACAAGTATTCAGCTACAATGAATAACACTGAGTTTCTTGTTATTAGGTTGCTCAGCAGATGAATCAGGAGTGCTTTGCCAGATTCAAAGGCCTTTGAAAAGACCTTTGAAAGACCTTTCCTTTGATGACTCTATTTATTCAGTGATAAACAAGCCATTTTTAAATTGTAATTTCTCTGTAAATTGATTCAATTTCGACACTGTAAGCTTCGGCAATGTTCCTTTGAGTAATCCTAAATTCATAGGAACTACAGCAATCTTAGATTTAGTAACTATAGCGCACCACGAAACCACGACATGTTGCACACATGGAGTAGTACCCTTATTAAGACAATAAAAAAGCATATTATAAGTTTAAGCAGCCAGATTATGACACTTAAAATAAATGTCAGTTTATTAACCAAACAGAAAATCAAACTGTACTATTGTGATCATAAAAAAAAAAATCCTAGTAATTTGTTAGTGATGATAGTGATGCCAACAACTTCTCCATCTCTGTGTGTCGCTCACATCTGAGTACCCCTATAACTGTTGCTAGCCCACAGTAGTCAAGATAATGTTGTATATTTTGTATTGTATCATGACATAAGACTTACGGTTCTCCACAGAAGAGGACCATAGTAATTATCCACATCTACAATGTTACTGGACTTTGTCAAACACAACATAGCTATGATAAAATCTTCATCTGAGGCAGCCAGGGTCACACTTGATTATCAGAGGAATTACTTTATATTTTAACTTGTTGGGCTAATTTCTGAGGCTGAGGTGAGACTGTGTTATTACAGTTCTGGAAAGGCAATCTGTCAAGAAAAACTAAGGAAGATGTGCCCCAGCATAGACGTGTACATCCACATACTAACTCCAGGAGTTTCCTGGTCCCCCATCCATGAGAAAGGGGAAATGGGAGGCCTGCACAGACTGGTTACCCACAATACAATTATAACCAAGGTGAAGAAACACAAGAGCATTTTGTGTCACAAATTGAATTGTTTTTATTTTTTTTGTTACTTTTTCCTGGGTGATGTAAGCACCTGGAACTATTCTATGTTCCACTTGGAGATAATCCAGTAATTTACAGAGGCATGAATATCATTAAACAATATGCATGTCTAGATATAACTGCACATTATAAGAATATATTCCCTTGGGCATGACTGTCAGGTAACAAAAATTAATGTATATTTAGTTCTCAAGGAGGAAAAATAAATATTGAGGAAAATGACAGATCAAGGCAGGAGGTCCAAGCAGTAATTATAAAGAGAAACTATAGCTGTGATACAGATCAAAAGGACAAGAAGTGGCAACTGGAAATAGTAAGTGTTATGGTCAACGTCAGAAACAGGAATATTTTGGTAAAGAAAGTTTGGGCTTACAGGGAGATAACTAACTCATAAAATAAAAGAAGAGACAGGAAAACTAACCCATTGTTGGAGTTATAAATCTGATCTCTTTTTGAAAAGCAACCAATGAAAAACTTACTCAATTTTTCTGGAGGCAGGAGACCACATAACTTTCCCATGCCCTTTAGTGGGGGCGTGGCCTACATTGACTAAATTTGACATGGTAGGAGTGTGGAGCATTGATAGCAATTTAGAGAAGCAGCATTGCTGTGGGAATACACTCTCCTGTCTCTCCTTACTGGGTCTCTGCAAAGGAGGAGCCAACAGCTGGAGGAAGGAGATGTGGTAGAGCAACAGGAGCAGCAGCAAAGTGCCAGGAGGACTGATCTGATATTGCCCATGCTCAGAAAGATGAAAGAAAGCCTTGAAATCAAACAGCATTGTTCATGAGGGGTGGAGATCCTTTTTATTAGGAAAATTGTCTAATAGGTGGAATGGCTAATGTTATAGAATTGCTTTCCAGCTGCTAAAGCAAACCTTTAGAAAAATGAATTTTATCAAATTCTAACAGAGGAAAAAATATTTAAACATCTACATGGAAACAAATCCCATCACTAAAATCTTGGTCTTTCATTGCTGAGAAAGGTCATACCAGAACGAATAACATGAAGTACTGGCTTGAGTGAAACTCAAGAAACCCTCAGAAAATTAGAATTTAACTGGAGATAATTCACATAAAGTCACAGAAAGGATTTAATCTTTGACAAATTTTAATAAATCAGATGGCTTTTGAAAAACATAGCTGAGTAACTGTGCTCCTAATTTACCTGGTCTTTTAGAGTACTTTTGCCTTACAACCTCTTTAAAAAGTTCATCAAAGACCTCTTTACAAAGTAGATAATTATATATTGCAAGTGTCAGTTAATTGCACAAATAAAGGACTAGTTTGGATAGGAAAGGCAGAGACCAGTAGCAAAAAATAAGAGTTTGGGGTAGAAAAATATGAAGAGCTATGTGCACAGAGACCAGTAATGACTGGGAGTGACTTCATTCCTTGCATGCATGTCTCTGGCCAGGGCGAAGGAATATGGCTGTAAGGGAGGGGAGTCTGCTTATGACACATAACTGGGCAGAGAGTCAGCACAAAGGAAAAGAGTCATAAACATCAGAAGGTCTCTGGCCGAGCAAGAGCAACAGGATATGAGTTACTTGTTGCTTTAAATGGAAAAAATGGTGATATTAAAGACAGGACAATAAAAACATCATAGCACTGCCCCAACAGTGTGCTTCTTACAGACATTTTACTGACCAAGTACAGTGAGGGCATGGGACTACTGACGCTGAGGTAGGGAGTTCTGAATTATTAAGCACTAGACACAACTCAGGGCAGATACAGTCATTTCTCATTTCCATCACTGTTTCCAATTTTTTTGAATAATATTACAGACATAAGCTTGTTTGTTTGTTTGTTTGTTTGTTTCAGTAACAAAGGCCAGGCAAAAAAAGAACATTGTGCAGGAATCTGAGCAAGCTCTCACTGGATGCTTTGGAATAATACTTACTGTATCTAATATCACTGTTTTACACAGATGAGGCTACACCAAAAATGAGGAAGATGTTAAAGTAAAAACTTAATGTTAAGGATGCTACCTTGAAGAGTCTTTATCTTTGGCTGTTTAAAACTACATCTGCTTGCCTTTTAACAACTGGGTGTAGAACATGTCAGCAGACTTTTTAAGGTTCATCGTTGTGCCACAGAGGCCCCTTTGTTCCTAGTTTTAGATCTTCCAAATATTTATTTACACATTTCCTGTGAAAAACATACCTTCTGTAACACTGATTCCTCACTGGCCCACTCCTGATTTATTTTAGAATCCCCCAGCTGATGGGGGACAGATGGGTGAGGGCTGGGAGCAGAGGAATGCTGCCCTGCCTCTGACGGCCATGGAAGCTATGCAGTTTGCCTCCCCCGGACAGCTCTCAAACGTCTTTGGGAAAGAGGCCAGCATGACTCTCCTGGTCACCAAAAATGTTAGAGACCTACAAAAGACTGGAGGTGAATCAGTTTTTGGTCTTGACCGGCTGACACAGGCCACTGAGAAGCTGTTGCTGAAGATTCCCATCCCTCAGAAGCTGTTTAGGATTGAGGGAACAGGCACACTTTAGTGAAATAATGCAACACTAATTTGAAAATTAGTGTGCAGTTTGTGCTGTTTACAAACTTTTCCTACAGTTCCCGTTGTCACCATGTCTGGCTACAGAATTTAAATTCAATTATTTTCTCAACAGTCAGGGAATTGCAGTTTGGATTATCACATTCTGGATTAACACCTTGTAAAATTAACAGAATATAATCTGCACCGATGTCTGTGATGTTTTGTATGTGCAATACAAACCAGTTTTTACTATAATCCCTTCTCTTTCCTGACCATGGTGGTACAAAATCCATCTGTGCTGAGATATGCTCATCTGTGTCTCCTGATTCAAAATCCTTATCCTCCCTAGTCTTGCAGGAGGTTGCAGCAGCCATCAGAGCTGTCACGGAGGTGCCCTGACCCAGCCATGCAGACACGGTTAGGCAAGGCAGTGAGCAGAGAGACCTCTGGAAGCTTTACTCAGTGCAAGCCATTCAGATGTGGACCAGTGAATTCCATTAGTGTGACAGAAGTCAATACAAAGGGAAATACTCTAACACCAAAGCTTTCTTTGCAAAATGTGGACAATCTCAACGATAAATGCTATGGAAACTTGTGGGTTTAGAAAACAATGAGTTTTAATCTTGAAATTCTTCTAAAGCACTGCTTGCAAATTCAGCTTATATTCAGTGATTCATGCAATGTATTGTGCTTACCAGTGAGTTTTTTACCTTTAATGAGTATAACATGTTGTTGTAATTCCAAATGGAAGGATGGGATAATGCTCTAGGGAATAAATCCCAATACAAATGCAGGCAGCTCTTAGTTCCCAGTATGTGGACATGGATGTCACACCTGCCTCAGCTGCAGATCATGGTATTCACCAGTGAGGTTAATCAGTATAAACCGAGGCTTATAATTAGGCCAGGTCCACCGGGACAGTCTCATAATCCTGAATTTTCAGACCCCTCACTAAATCTATTTAGGACTCGCACAAGCTCCTGTTTCTGACTCCTCCGCTGCTTCTCCCATATCCTCTGGAAAGCCATCTGAGGGCAGCTCTTTCCCCTGCTATGGTGGCTTTGTCCCTTGACAAATGACTCAAACTTCCTGCTGTCTTCTCCCCTCATGTACAAGATTTCAGTGCTCAGACAGAAGTCCTGCTGGCTGGCTGTGCAGTCCTACATGTCTTTCTGGGACTGAAAAACTCCCCTGCTTTTCTTTACAGCTTCTCCCCCTCGCAAGCATGTGGAGACGCCAGTGGAAGGACTTGGGGAGAGGAGGCTGTGAGGTTCAAGAGAAAGGAAAGCTGACAGATTAATAATAGTTGATCATTTGCCACGTGTCTAGTGGGAAATGAAATTTTATAGAAAATGTTTTGTGGAAAACAGGAGGAAGTCATTTGGGGAGGGAATAAAACAGTCAATATCATGAAAAAAATGGAGAAGGAAAGATTTCATTCCTCATATATTTCACAGTTCCCATTGAAAAGAAGACATCTTAGATGCTCCATACCACCAACTGTAAATACATTGGAAACAAAGCATTTGCTGATATTAACTTCCCACACTCATAGGACCTTGTTCTGTGTCAAGAGCATAAAACACTGCCTCAAAAGGTAAATTGTATATAAACATTTTTACAGCTTGCTTTTCTAGGACTGTTGGGGTTTGTTGGGTATTTTTGGGAGGGAGGGGTTGTTTTGGGATTTATTTTGAGTTTTTTGGTTGGTTGGTTTTGTTTAGGTTTTTATTCCAGAAAGCTGAGCATGTACAAAACCCTACTGTTAATGTGCACATTTCTTCACCAGTCTCTAGTACTCAGAGCGCTGATACATAACCATAACAAAACAAAGCTTACATGAATAATAATTGTCAATTCTTTCTACTATTTTACATGTTAATTTATCCCTTCAGTTTGCCTTATAGTTGTTGCTATTAACATCACTTGTGTTTTTCTACTTGAATAATTTGTTTTTCCCTAGACCAAGACCTCTTTGAAAATAAAAATTTAGTGTTGGTAAGTATAGCATTAATTTCTTATTATTAACTAACTAAGATCTTCTTTATTTGTCTGCAATATAAATACATGTTAATAATGCCAGTATAGCTTTAGGAAATTACAATTATAACAATAAAACACTCCACCAAGTAGAACAGTATGTTTCATGTTTACAGAAGAACCTGGGGATAAAGTATAAATGCTTGATTATATTAACATTTTATATAAAGTGTTTAGAGGCCATAATTTGTTGCATAAATGTTCTTGAATATTAATGAAATGTTGAAGGCTGCAGAACTGATGAGCAACTCACATGAAATACTAATACAGAACTTAACAATCCTTTTCAGAATTTTCTTTGATTTTCCAGGACTAGACCTATTCTCCCAGCACACATGCGAAAGTATTCACTGGCAGCAATATCCCAAACTGAGGGCAGCACAGGTTTTGAATACAAAACCACTTAGGGTTTATAGATACTTTTATATGAAACAATCCACAGTACATTAAAAAGGCTGAGAATGCATATATTGACCACACAATTAAAAATCTGATCCCAGTGTTTGTCACTGACAGAAATATACAGTAAAACAGAATTATTCTGAAGCCTGACATCTGTCATATGGCTCTGTGTGTCAGTCTGACCAGAAGCACTGCTCTGGAAATCCCATGGCTACACAAAGCCACACCCAGCGATTTGATGTATTCTGAGAATCTGTAACATGCAAGATTAAGAGAGTGGTCAGTAATAACAAAGTTATTCTGACTGAGTTCATATAAATTGTACCATACTAAGTTATTTCTGTTTTGCAGCTACTACAGAAGGATAAAGCAGTCTGAAATTTGCTCAGTGTTTTCCTTATTGTTCTTTGGTTGGGACAGGAAACAAAAACCAGTAAGCTATCGTCTCAAATTGCACTAGCAATTGCATTCTTTGAAAACCATTATCTGCGTGAAATCTTTCACGGCAGGAAATTACAAACAGAAAGAAATTCCTTCACAATATGAGAAAAGCATAGACCATTTTCAATACTTGTTTTAATGTACAAAAGTTGCTGCGAACATTGATTTGGTTGCTGCTGTGATTCCAGATACCTGTCCTGACAGTAAACTGATTCCTTTAGAAAAAGACTTTAAGTAAGGAAAAAGAGAATTGTCTGAAATCCTAATACCTGAACTTTCTATCAAACGATCTGTAATTTCTCACAACTGATCACTGAAGAGAAATACAGAGAAAACAGAACAGGTGCTCATACATGTATTTCTAGTTCAGACTTGAAATCAGTGTTGTGAAACAGTGATAAAAAAGGCCTGACCATTTATATAGCATTTATGACTGCTTTGGAAACATTTGCCTAACAAGAGTAATGGAGCAGAAACTTTGATTCACACTGGCACAGAATACAAGTCAAGTTACCAATGAATATTATGTTGTGACTCACTGCAAATGAAGCTAAGTGGCAAAATAAAATTTAGAAAATATGATAGCCTAGATTCTAAAAATTACCTCTTTTTTGAGTGGACTTTTTAAAGCCATATGTTTAAAATGATTCATCTGTAGGCTGGTGATTTGTGCTGAGTGACTGATCGTTTGAAAAAGAGAGAAATACAGTAACTGGCATTCTACCACCTCAGTAAGAGGCAGAACAGAAACACCTGAGAGGAATGATACAGCAAAGAAGTCACCAACTGCTTTAAATGCTATTTGTCATTAATGAGCCAGACTATGTTTCTTCACGCTACATAGCAGGATGGTACCTATTCCCATCATTTTTCCCTTTCACCTTTCCTTGCAAAACTCCCATTTCATGGCGCCAGTTCTAGGAGCTGCTGAAATTCATCAGTAACTCCTCACTCTATAAAAGGTTTGTATGTTAGATGAATATAATGTACCTAGCTCAGTGAATTTAATGAAAAGCAAAGACCACACTAGAAACATTATCAAAGCAATTGTCCGTAAGTGTCTGCAGATGATCCTTCCCTCCCAAAAATATCTAACTTTTAGCTCCATTTAAAATGAGTAGATAACACTGAAGCGAGAGGATCAGTGAGTCATTCAGGCTGCTGCGGACAGTTGGAGGCTGTCTCACCTTCTTGAGCTGAAGTGGGATATTCCAGGAAACTCCACGTTTCTGGAGAAAAAGAGCTTTGCCATCTCCAGGGCTGGATCACATCCACATCTACCATACTGCAAAGGCAGTTACAGCTATTCACATGATACTTATAAATTAATAACAACAAACAATAAGAATGCCATCCATATAAAATATCTTGTGTATCAGGTTCATAAAAATGGTGGGTTTTTTCAAAGTTAAAGCATTCCTTGCTGTATCAAAGAAATGTACATATTTTATCTCTGTTTTCTAAGCTGATTCTCTAAAGATGACAAAATGAGGAATGTTGCTTTTACGTAGGACTCCGGGACAGCCTCACCTCCCTTTCTGGATGCAATCATCTTCCTCTGCTCTTTATGGCCCTGTCTGCCAGTATCTGCTATTACCTTTTTTAACAGCACTGCAGATTTCTAGTAGTCATAAATTACAGTCTTTACACTTAATCATGACTTCTTTGATTCATTTGTGTCAATGGCATAATTTATATCACCCTTTTTGCCACCACAAGGGTTGTCTCAGTGTCCAAAGGAGCAGACATTTTGTCAGGCTTTTTTCTTACCCAGTTATCAAGCTAGAATAAAAATAAGAAAACGGTGATTTTCTGTGCCCCTTTTTCTTTTCTCCTGTCTTCCAGCACCCTTTATGCCTATTACACTATATAGCAATACTTTTTAATAATTTATTCTATTATAATTCAAAGTGTGTCAACGAGTTGCAGTGCAGGCAACTAAGCTAATTCTGAAGGAATGCATGCCATCTGCTTAGTCAAACACTGCCGGCAAGAAGTGTCTCTTTCACACCTGTATTAATCATAATTTATACATATGTGTTCTGCCCTCAACTATCAGGAGAGGTATACCTTTCCATAGATGTAATTAGCTTGGTCTTGCCTGTGGCAAAGCACACAGCGAGTATGTCAATCTCTTAAGTGTCTGAGCTGGCTAATTTGTGTCCCTTCATGGTGCTTCCTGGACCTGGGAGTGCACACTCAGAAAATATTACATTTTCAGGTTATGCTTCTGGGCTTTCTTGGAGAAAACAACCCCTGAACTGACACTAAGATAAAAGCTGCTCTCAGTGCAAAAAGCAGCATTCAAATGCAAGGAGTACCTAAGTCCTGAATGTGTAAGTTATCAGGTACATTTTTTGTTTTGTCTTATACAAGCTTCCAGAAGAATACTGAATTAGAAGGTTTTATTCATTTTATGCTTGGAACCTCCTTTTGCATAAATACAAAATTACCCCAATATTTGGGAGATAAGGCAGCAAATAAATTCTTGAACTCCTCACCGTTAAGTTATATGATACACAGCTATTTTTGCTATTAGATATGCTTTGTTATGACTGATCAGAAATGCTGGCAAAAGTGTAAGTAACTGGTGAAAAAGATAACTACATTGAGATGGCTTTTGTCTTCTGTGACTGGTGTTCACAGTCTATGTCCTTTCTGGTTTTTTTGGCTTACTCCTGTAGACCACACCAGTGTGGATATGGCAATGTGAAGCACCAAGAAGTTCATTTGTTCATCCATCTATCCATCCAGTGCAGTGTGGGGCTCCACAGATGGCTGGCACAGCCTGGGGGACTCAATGGTGAAGAGAAGTCAGTGGGTACAGGGTGGGCACTGGCACCATTACCACAGGAAAAATACTCCTGGAACAAATGCTTTTACTACACAGGCTTACACAAAATGTCCCATTCAGCTCAGCAATGAGGGAGCAAACATCTCATTGTGATGAACATCCACTCAGTTGGTACAAGAAAACTTGAAGAAAATATTTGACTAAAAACCCTAGAGTTTAAGTAAAGTAATAAGAGCCTCATAGTTCATTCAAGAGCTCAAAAATACAGGAGATAATTCTGATAACAGAAAGTGTGCGTAGCATTCAGAATTACACAGCTCCCTTCTCTGGCTCTCTGTCTTCTGAGCTGCAGAGAAATGCAGCAGATTTCTTTAATAGTAGTAACTTTGTACTGAGGTGCTGGAACATCAGTGGGAACACACGGATACAAAGGCACTTTCTGTCCCACTTTCACCTTAAGAAAGGCTAAAGTGGTTATTTAATTTGCATATTTAGGAAATGATTGTGTCCTTATACAACTACAAATATCTCACTTATGTACAAGAAGGCTTTTATTCTAACATCCAGAGAAAAATTCCTGTGGGACAGTAATTCCACAGACTGTGGAATATTATTAACAGGGTTAAGCACAACTAAGAATGTTTGCTTATTTCTTTAAGCTATTAAATTAGATGGACACATATTACAATACATACCATGTAATATAACTTGAAGAGAAAAGGAGAAAATGGAGAAGGGGCTATACATTTTATATACATTTTTATTTCAGAAAACATGGAGATAAAATAAAAATTTCAGTACAGCATTACTATTTATTTAAACAGGCCTCTCATTTTGTAATTATACTTCAGGTCATAATTACCAGTTTAAATGTGATATATCTATCATTTATCAGAGAATTATATATCAAATATTATGACCAGAGACTTGCATGTTATATAGCAAATATCACTCAAATTCTCTTCTTGGAAAAATGGAACAAAATTAGAACTATGAGATAGATAGATAGATAGATAGATAGATAGATAGATAGATAGATAGACAGACAGATGAAAGATACGTATGTGCATACATATATACATAGTACTTAGAATCATAGAACAGTTAGGGTTGGAAAAGACCTTAAGATCATCTAGTTCCAACCCCCCTGCCGTGGGCAGGGACACCTCACACTAAACCATGCCACCCAAGGCTCCGTCCAACCTGGCCTTGAACACTGCCAGGGATGGAGCATTCACAACTTCCTTGGGCAACCCATTCCAGTGCCTCACCACCCTAACAGGAAAGAATTTTTTCCTTATATCCAATCTAAACTTCCCCTGTTTAAGTTTTAACCCGTGACCCCTTGTCCTGTCACTACAGTCCATAATGAAGAGTCCATCCCCAGCATCCCTATAGGCCCCCTTCAGATACTGGAAGGCTGCTATGAGGTCTCCATGCAGCCTTCTCTTCTCCAGGCTGAACAGCCCCAACTTTCTCAGCCTGTCTTCATACGGGAGGTGCTCCAGTCCCCTGATCATCCTCGTGGCCCTCCTCTGGACTTCTTCCAACAGTTCCATGTCTTTTTTATGTTGAGGACACCAGAACTGCACACAATACTCCAGGTGAGGTCTCACAAGAGCAGAGTAGAGGGGCAGGATCACCTCCTTCAACCTGCTGGTCACACTCCTTTTGATGCAGCCCAGGATACAGTTGGCTTTCTGGGCTGCAAGCGCACACTGAAGCCGGCTCATGTTCATTTTCTCATTGACCAACACCCCAAATCCTTCTCTGCAGGGCTGCTCTGAATCTCTTCTCTGCCCAACCTGTAGCTGTGCCTGGGATTGCTCCAACCCAGGTGTAGGACCTTGCACTTGTCATAGTTAAACTTCATAAGGTTGGCATCAGCCCACCTCACAAGCGTGTTGAGGTCCCTCTGGATGGCATTCCTTCCCTCCAGCGTATCAACCAAGATATCAACGGTGTCAACTTCAGATCTATCAAACAACATGCCTTCTAAAAAAGCTACATACTTAATTTCCTTTGTTAAGATGTCATTGCTTTGTGGATCATATATTTAGAAAATATCTAGAAAAAAGGGGGAAATTGTGTAATTCTGATGCTTCATCCATGGGTTTATGCAAATAAATGTAGAGGTGGGCCTATTTGCAATCTCTTGTTTCTGGGGCCAGTAAGACCCACTAGATCCCCCACCAAGTAGGCGCTTGGATACTTCCTGACCTGTGGTGGGTAAAGGAATGCTCTGAAAGCCCCCATCCTGAGGGCAGGATGAGGATGTGCAGGCAACAACTCAGCTGAGGATGAGCAATTTTGTCCCAGAGCTGTAGCAAATGGACTGCCACGCAGTAAAGCCATTGCTTACATCCATGCTGGAGTTGAGTTTTCATGTGGCAGCTGCAGCAGCTTGAGCCTTGCAAAAACCTATGTGTCCTCTAGACCACTTGAGGATCTTTGAATTTATAGTGGTATCCAGAGGTATGAACTGGACTTGGGAGTTTACCTGGGTTTTGGCTGTGTTGCAATTGTGGACAAAATTTTGCTCTGCCACATTAATGCCATAGGAGTTATTTCTGTCATTCCTTTGGCTATAAGCAGAGCTGGTGGTGTTTAGGTGTAGTAACTGCTGAAGTTTTATGCTGAATATTTGTTTTTCCCTGTTTTCTTATTTTTCTGTGTTTGTTTCTTTGGATTGCAAGCCCTCTCATGGCATAAATCAGCAAAACATTTAAGCACTAGCCCTGACTGAATTCACTAAGATTTAGCATTTGCTTAATGTCAGGCCCATCAGAACAGCTCAGTCCCACAGCAAGCTCTGAGCGGAGCCCCAGTGGCTATGTCACAGAGGACTCAATGTCTCCATGACATGAATCACAGAATTTTATATTCTGACTTTCTGCTGCACTGAGCCCTACAAAGAACTTAATTCTGCAATGCTTTTATGATAGAGTTCCTTGCCTGTCTTTTACTGGAACCAGAACTAAATGTGTGTTTCCAAATGCACTTAGTTCAATGAGTATGTTCATGAATAAAGAAACTAGCTGTTTGCTACTGCATTCCAACACAGATTGTAAGCAAATAGACAAATTAAAATGAATTGGAGCTTTCAGTCCCTTCTCCTGTGCAGCTATCCCTAGTGAATTTAACTGAATAAATGAATAAACTTCTTCTTTTAAATGAATGTTGGAAAAGAGAAAATCTTGAAAATGTACCAGTGACCGACCATAGTTCTCCTTTATTCAGTAGTTCCTAATTTACTCTGAGGCTGTAAATGGGCCTCTGTGTGTTTCAAAAAGGACTCTTTGAAACAATAAGGAATTCACACAATTCTATGAGGTCTAACGATAAATACGAGGCAAGATATATGGGATGGGATTTCATTTATCCTATTGCCCTTTTACATCTCTCCAACACTTACTAGTGCATGGAAAACTTTGTATCTCCATTATCTGTGGCACTGTATAGACCCCCTTACTTAGTCAGATTGTTACAAAGGGATTTAGTGTAATAATGAATAATAATACAAAAAATTAACTACATGACAGAGGCACACTGCGTTTCAGGGTTGTAGGTGGCAAATCTTCAGTTATGACACCCAGATAATTGCTGATGACAAACTGTATATTCTGAAGCTGCTGCGCTCCCACAAAGGGACCTTTGTTTGGCCCTGTGGATGGCAACAGGACCTCCTGCCACTCTGCTGCCAGCATGCTGTCAGCACGGAGCCCACACTTCCAGCGAACACTAACCCACCCTCACACAGAGTGAGAAGTCAGAAGACCTCACACCAAGAGTGCACAGAGAGCCACTGTACACAAAACTTGGAAGAGGAAGTTTGCTGGAGCCCCACAGACCATTATTGGAAAAAGATAACCTGAATCTAACTGTGTGCTCATGATGCCATGATCTAGAGGCAATTCCATAGGAAGTAAACGCAGCGCTCTCCAAACACATCAGTGCATTGCCTGACTGTGCTGAGGAGACTAATCCTGTTTCTTCTAAGTCTCACTTCCAGATGACATTACCGAGAATGGTATCAGAAATAACCAACATTTACAAAACCAGAAGGCTAAAGGCAAACTTCTTCCTCAAGAACATCATGCTGATGTCTCTCAAGCGCGTATATTCAAGTGGTTTGATTTTCAGCAGCTTTGAGTGCATGTCAGTTTCTACACAGGGGACTGCAGTGTATTCTGCTCTTTGAAAAACAGGACACAGGTATATAGGTATCTGTGTATATATATATATATATATGCACAGACATACACACTTGGGAGTCTAATTTCATGCTTTCAGGTGCAAATATTTTGACTCCTGTCTTTTGTACCCACATATCCCATGAGGTGTATCTACACAACATACATACACTAAATAAACACATAGCGCTGCTAATAGCCCAAAGGTGTTACTTCCCATATAATAGACACTATTTGCCACACTGTATAGAATGCCTGCCCTAAACCCCATGGTTGCTTTGTATCTGTATTGCAGTGAATCTATCTCACAAGGCTGAGGATGAGCACCACGCCATCCTAGCAGATGGATCTGACAGCCAGAAGACCACGGATGTGCATCCAGTGTGGGTGAGACCAATGGGATCCTTTGCCAGGGTGATCTGAACAGCTGTCTGTTTTGGCTGTATCTATTCCAAGGAGAAGGATGCAGGCTTACATTACATGAGGTCTATGCAAGCACAGACATTGGCAAGGGAGCGTCACATGTGTAAAGAAAAATCCATTCAAAGAACTACAAATCAAAGACATTCACTGCAAAAAAGTGAGGCAGCATTATGTCACTACACACCCCTTTGCCCCTCCTCAGGAAGACCAAGCAAAACTCGTCATGACAAGTTAATTTGTCTGAACACGTCTGCAAGAGTGCAGAAACCTGTTCCGCAGGCTTTCTTCCTGTCCCTGAGGCATATAATATTTGGTAAAACAAAGACTTAACTTTCAAATACCATGCAGACACTGCTCTTCTGTATGGCATAAAAATCTGCTGGATAAAGGAACAAGTCCTTTCAGGACAAAGAGAGTGAATTTAGCTTATGTCTTATAAAACACAATTTAAAACACCCTGAGAACAATTAGGTAATTGCATAAGTAGAAGTTAAAATACTACTTTCAAAAATTATCCCCTTACAGAATTTGCATCCTCAGGTCAGGCCTGTGTGTTAGTACAGAACTGAAGAGAAACACTACACAAGCTGTATTTATAAAGTGCCCTGAACAACTGAAGCACAATCAGTGTAGTTTTCTTCATTGTCATGCATTTCAGTCATACCCACACCCAGAAAACCTACATAAAGTCTGCCATCTAAAAATAATTAAGCGGTACTTCAGCTATGGTCTTGAACTATTTTTAATTCAAGTTTAGACAGCGATCAAGGATTTAGCACAGTGCATGGAGTGACCAGTGCAATTAGATTATAGAAAAACACACCTCAGTATAACATACACATTTTTTAAAACACTTCGCTGCCCAGCAATGCAACTGAAACAAAAAGAAGAGGGAAAGCATAGTGATACAAAGGTGAATCAGGTGCATGAGGAAAGTGATGAAAGTCCTTCCTACACAAAAGTTTAGGTGCCAGGTAGAGCAAGGGAGCTGGGCATCATGAAAGAAGCTGGTATAAGGTGTTGTCAGCAGTTTTAAAAATATCCATCAGGTTTTCTTGTAAATAAAAAAGCCAGATTCCTGTCCTTACAGACATTAAAGGAAAGTTTGCAACCAAGTTGCCTAGAATGGCTGTTTTGCTCCATCCCCCAGTGGTCACCTAAGATGGATGATACTTTCCAAGGAACATCTTCCCACCATGAGTATATAAGCAATGAAACTTTTCTGCCTCCTCCTCCCACAACAAGGGCTCATGCTTTTAGGACTGATGTATTAGTTCTTATTTACACTTAGAAATAAGAAAAATAAAGTTAAGTTCTAAGCCAGCTGTAGCCACCTTGTTGAAAAATGGCAATTTATTACACTGGCAGCATGGGAAACCAAGGAGCAGTAAGCCAGCTTCCTTCCTGCTCCAGACTTTTCAGTAGTTCTTATTGTGTTTTGTTTACTGAGTTAACCCTTGAGAACAGTGAAAAAGAGAGGTGTTTTTGGAGTGTGCTCAGTATTAAAGAACTCAGGCACAATGTGAACATGTTGCACCAATGCAACTTGGCCTGTGGGTGTAAGAAGAGGGCAAAGGTGACCTAGAGGAACTTTATGCCTTCTTATTTGGTGTATTGATGTAGCCACCAAAATGAGCTACCCTCTACCTCAAGGGTTGTTCTGGCTTTTGAGGACAGATGAGATATTTATACATTGCAGTCGGTCTTTTTTGTCTCCTGCTTGTGAGGTATGGAGCTGCCACAAGAGTCCTGCAGGTCCATTTATTCCTTGTAGAGGAAATTTTCTCAGGAAGAGAGGTGATCCTTACAGATTCACTGTACAGATTTATCAGGGCAATGCAGTCACAAGTGTGCTGGTGTATATATCGCCTATTTTTAAGTGCACCTTTTAAACTAATGTACTTTAGAACTTTTTGATACCTGAAAAACAGCCATTTTAGTTCTCGAAGTTTCTGCAAACCTCCAAGTTCAGGAACATGCTGTATTATTATCCAGATGATATCAGTACATTAATATCCTGTCTTCTGCCATCTCAGATATTTTTTATTTGGTCTTTGGAGCCATTTTATTATAAACTCAATTCATCAAATAAAAAGTGATTCTCTCTATGTACCCTTCAAAATTCCGAGCGTTCTTCGAAAAGAAGGAAAAGCACAATCTAAAAGGCATTACATTTTTAAATATATTACATTAATACATATAGTGCCTTATAAGTAATTACAGAACCTGCTATTATAGACCTTGCAGATATGTAAAAATTATTTGAAATGTTAATATTGAACCACATATTACCACTCATATTGGAAATTCATGGTTACATTGGGAGAGGCAAGTAAGGAAATATTTCCAATAAAAATAATTCACATAGGCTAAATGATTGTACCATTTAGAGATTCAGATAAATTGCTTTTCTTTTGTACATGAACACGTTTTACACGTGACAAAGCAGACATGTTAAGAACAAGCTAGTGGTGTCATTCTTTGATGTTTGATTTAACCCTGCATACCTAATTCCTAAAATACCTTGCATTATTCAGTAAACTTTACTTCAAGGGATCATTCACTAAAATGGGGGGGGGAAGCATATTTTTCCTAAATTTCACAGTGAGTCCAATGTATTATTTCCATCAAGAAGAACTTCATTAATAATGGGCACTCTTGGAGTTTCACAGGTATCAGGCTACTCTCATTTAAAAGATAAGCAAGTTGGAAGGCTGTGAAATAAAAACCTACCAAAGTGCCTGGTAGGAAAATAGTTCTTTGGAAGTCAGAGAGTGCTCTGTAACACTGCCTTTGCTTCCCCCTCACAAAAGGAAAAAGAAAGCTTGCAGCTCCTTGATGCTGTTGTCCAAAATCTTTATTTTATTAATGCCTGTGTAAGCACTTTCTCATGGGAAAGTATTTTTAATAGGCTGCATGTGGCACAAGTAATACTCTCATTGCTAGTTGAATTGCAGTGGAAGCCTCAAAATGCAACCAGTGTTGGACCTTGGTCCTGGGTGCACTAGCACCTTCCCTCTCTCCAGTCCCAGAAATATACTCAAGGGGCCTCTGCAAACCATATTAGAACAGCTCCTAGGACTGTTTGCTTCTTTTGGGCAATAAATTTGACTCATCTCCTGAACTGATTAAAAAAGAAACAAAACCACAACACATTGTGAACGAAATCTTTCTTACGTTTGCAAATATGGGTTTTTTTTCTTTCCCACTGTGCTGCCCAAACCCAAAGTTGAACTAAATACTAGAGAATAAGAGAAAATAGTGTCAGAAACAGGAAAGTGAGTGGTGTCACATGGTATTCTCAATAAAAACAGTGAATATTAGAACCGTATCAATTCATAAGAACAGTAAGTGTGTACATTTCATGTTTAATAGTTTCAAAAAACTTAATCTATTTTCTGGACAAAAAAGGTTCTTTTTTTATATTCAATGGATTTGTGAAAACAAATCATCTCTCAGCAGTAAGAGAAATAGACTTTCTGCTATAGAAAAGAGAGGAAAGAAAATGGAGTCAGAATTAAGAGTGAGCATTATAACTTAGAAGAGAATTTGTAAAAACATACTTATTTTCATGTTTTATTTTGAAAATATCGCATATGTTCATATTGATAAAAGGCAAAACCACCAATTGAACTTATTCATAATTCTTACCCTGGTATTCATTTTATCATCTCCAGTTGCCACTTCCTGACAGAACATAGCACATCAATTAAGAATGGTAGTAATTTCTAATGGAGTGGAATCATTTTTAACAGGAGCAAAATTTTGAATGCTTCACTAAGAGTATCAAAACTCATAAGGTACCAGATGTTCATCAGTAGGCTCCCTGTGTAGTAAAGCTTGATCTCATTATAAAATCAGGCAGCATGTAAATAATCCTGAAATGGTGAAAAATTTAATAAAGATAGCTCATCAACAGACTGATAGGAGTGGGAGTAATGTTATGCAAATTAAGTTCACAGTTCTTCTACATCAAAGAAACTATCAAAGCCAAATCAGAAAGGAAGGAACCATTACCATCTGCAATTCAGATCATCACTTGTGGTCCCATCAAACTTAAGAAACATAGGAGAATCCTATTATTAATTTGTAACAAGTGAAGCAGCACCACTTACCCTGTTAAATATTTTGGCTCACATGCCAGAAGTTGTTGAGAGCAGAGAACACTAAAGTGTTCTTAAGGCTGGGGTCTAAATATCCCATTCTGGGACTATAAAGGAGAATGAACATAGGCAGCTTACCCTTCTTTCTCCTCTTCCCTTACCAGCTAAGAACAGATAATTCTTATAGTTTCTTTTAAACTCATGTCTAAGCATGGCAGCGTCCCCAGCCAAGTCTTCTGTCATGAACTCCAGCTGTCTCAGAGCATTATCACATAGCAGAGTTCTCCTGCAAGCCCTGAACACGTAAAATAGAAGAGATTACCCCACATCATGACCTTGCCCTGCCTGACAGGCAGAACAGTATAACAAGTATTTTATGCCTTGTAAAGTGCCTGAAGTAGATCAGCTGTGGAAACATGGGAACTTAGGGAGGAAACTAATAGTTGGTCAAGTCTGTGTAATTAAGCTACTTGCAGTATTTCATACTAGTTTCAGAGGTTTTGCCTCCCCATGTGTTTGTTTTTTTCTGGATGTGCATTGCTGTGCATCACAAGGGCGGTAGAAAGGAGGCAGATATTTGTTCTGGAAGGGTCCTCACCATGTACTGTCAGTTAGCTAATGAGCTGTTGTGAGAAAACACTTCTTTGCTACAAGAGGAATGTGGAATTGTTTGTCAGAGTGTTTTCATTTCACAGTGAGAATGGCTGAGCTCTTCCCTGTTGCCATCAATTGCTTAGTGCTATCGCACCCACATGAGACTAATGTAAGAAAGCATTTATTCTGTACTCTTAAGTTAACAGTACCTCTCTTCTGGCCATGAGAGAAAGCACTGATTTAGGTATTATGGGCAACATCTCAATGGTGTTGATAAAAAGACGCTAAAAGTGCAAGATCCATCTCTGGGATCTTTTATCAACTGGTAGAAATTGCCTCTACCTGGAACTTTTACATGTCCATTTGATCTATACCTTTTCAGATGTCATCTATCTCTGCTGTGATTCAGATACTGTTAATTAAAAACTCACCAAGGAGTAGATTGTGACAGCTGCTAACACAGCAATGAAAAACCTGTTCAAATATTAGTAGTAATCAGTGAGCAAGATCACCTCTTTATATGCTGCTCTTGTGACCTAAAGAAGAGGCAGCAAAGGGAGGAAATCTTTACACATACTGGTACTTCAGGATAGCTTATTTTTGGACCTCTTTAGACATCTCTTTTTGGCCTGCTCTCAAATGCACCCACTATAAATCGTATAACAGAAAAGGTTCTGTGTATGCTGGAATATTTTACTGTTTCTATAGGAACAGTTAAATCACTGTACATTTTATAGTGATATTGCTAAATCAATATGCAGCCATTAAAATGGCATCAATCTTTGCATGGCTGTGATTGTTCTAGTTTTAAAAGAAGCCTTTTCACTGTAGTTAAAATTCCTTCCAAAGCAACATAGTATAAAGTGAAGAAAATATTCTGGTTTTACAAAAGGAATCATGCTGATACAAAAACTACTGTATAAATTGACATGTTAGCACATGCAGCAGTATTTTTCATGTGAAAAAATTCTTAGATAAAGTCCATGAAAGAAGAAAAGAAGCAAGTTACAGAATAAAGGGCACTTAGGAAAAAAGGTAAACTGAGGAAGAGAAGAGAAAGAATAAGAGGAGTCCCTGTTCAACTCCTGTTGTGCTGGCACTTGATTTGAATGAGGAAAGACCACAGTTAGCTACTCAATTTATTAGCAATTTGAAAGAGAGATTAGTAGAATGTAAATCTTCATAAATTACTTAGATTAATGCATGTGCAAGGCAGAGTAAATATTTTAATGATGTATTTCATTCTGAAAAATTACAGGTCTGGAAGGTACCTTAAGAGGTCATCCAATTTAGAACACCCTCCGAAGGCAGAGAGAGCTAAATCTGGTTCACTGTTTACACTTATTTGTTCAACCTTTCCCCAAAACTTTATATGCTTATGGAGGTACAGATTCATGCCCATACCTCTTTAGTAATTTTTTAAATTACTGATTTATTTCTAAGGTTTCTTAATTTGTTGGTATTATCATATCAAAACTAAAAAAAAATGCCCACAAACAAACAAACAAACAAAAAAGAGCTTAGGAAAATGTAGTACTTATTCCTCCACCAAGCTTAATGTAATAAATCCACATTTTTGTGCAAATATAAGATAAGGATATAAGGTATAACAAATGTATTTGTGTTAAGTGAACTTTTTAGATGTATTGACCATAACTCACAATTTAGACTAAAGTAAGATTATGTCACCAATTTGTATGACACTAATACTAGAATTTATAAACTACTGCATAAATACATAGGGAAACCCTCAGCTTGAGATAAATGATGAAATATGTTCAGCTTTTAGTACACCATCTGATACAAAACATAAAGGAGCAACAGAGTCCAGGAAAAATACACAAAATTGTCTAGAAACATAATATTGTACACATAGGAATGCATGTAAAAATTTAAGACCACTTAATTTACAGAGAATGATAACTACAAATAAGGTCAAACTTTAATTTGGTAAATGGCACAGAGAGAGTAAGAAAGACTCATACCTGTACTGCTTCTCTAATGAAAAAGAGAAAAGGAATAACCTACTTAATTGAAAAGGAGTATGTTCAAAACTAATCAAAAGAAAAAGTATATGGACCTCATAACATTTTAAAATAAGATTTTTATAGCTATGATTTTCTAAAGATGTAAGAGAAATTCAAGTTCTACTGAGAAGAAAGTTTTTTAAGCCCACTGATGTTGCTAGCAAAAAAAATAAAAAATAAATGTTAAGACATAATAGACTACTTGAACTGGTTTGAAGAACATGTGTGTCTAAAAGCTTGTCTGACTTTTCCAGTTGTACCAGCTCATCTGATCAAAGATAGCACCTTTTCCTACTTAGTTTTCCAATTAACTTTTATCACCTACAGGTACAATAGTCACAATGCATATATATATGTTAAAAGATAGCGATACTTGTGGGTTAGGACTTATAACAGTATGAGGCCAGAAAGGAAGTTCCAATGTTGGTAAAATTATTATTTATTTCTCTGTAGCATTTGGTATCTCTTGCTCTCTGAAACAAGACGGGACTACATTTCAGATCAGCATTTTCACTCTATGGCACGTGACTTGTGTTTGGTGAATAGAGAAGAAACCTTGCATTGTAATCGTACTGCTCACAATTTCATATGAAACCCACCAGTCACTGAAAAAGCAGGCAATTCTGTCATTTATGACTGTTAATTTTATAGAAAACATGTATATCAGTTGGTTGCATGTTTACCCCAGCATAGTCAACTACCTTATCTCCCCACCTCGTTTCCCACCCACTTACCTAATTCATTCATTCAGTGTGTTATGAAAAACCTTCTGACAGCCTTCTGAAGCAGTTCTCTAACTCCAGTGTTGGTCCTTAGCTTCAGCTTCCACTACATTCTTCCACTGGTAACACTTCTGAGAGTAGTTTTGTTTCATCTATTCATGGTGTTCTTACTGGCCTTGTTCACAAAACTTCAATATAAATAAAAGCAAAATTTCATTCTTTGGGATGTTTGTGATATTCTTTTTTTTTTTTTTTTTTCACAGAACAGTTTATTACCTAGTTTAAAATAAAAAGCTTATGACAGGTGAAAATATTAATACTATTACATACATGAAAATATTAATATTTAGGATATGACTATTTTGTGAACATCATTTAGAAATAAAAATACAGCTGTTTAATAGAGAAACAATAACAGATATAAACATGTTACAAGGAACAAGTGTGCCTCATGAATGAATAATGGAGTGAATTCATTTCATTATGCATGAAAAAGAAGGAAACTAGATTTTGATCCTGCCAAAGCATCGTGGTTGGAGAGAACTGATGGTTTAAAGGTAGTATAGAAAAATGGCATAAAAGGAGCAAAGGCTTGATTATACTTCAGTAAAAGTAAATAAGGAATATATTTCTGAAACGCTCCTTGTATACAAATCTTCATTAACAGATATAGGAAACTATTTTGAAACCTTCATTTCTGGGCTTGATACCATATTTAGAGAAAGCCCCTAGAAAAGACCAACAGATGTTTTGAAAATTCAGTATAAGTATTTCCATCTTATGTTATATATAACAGATTTAAAACAGCATGGTTGCATCACATAGCAGTTACATTTATCAAATACAACAGTGAAGAACAAAATCCACATGAACCACAGAATTCGGGAGCTTATAAGCACTTGTAATACTTGCAGTAGATAGTATGGAGTGAAATGACTGGAAATACAATTTTTTTTTTATGAAATAGGATGAAAGTTAAGCCAATGAATTACGAATACAAAAGAATTTATGAATAAGTACTTCATACTGTGATTTTAGCATAAAAGTTGGTCTTTAGCATAAAAGTAGGATCACAGTAGATCTTCTCCTAAAGGTCTTGCAATCCTAGTATCTTAAAGCTTAATATTACCTTAATTTGTAAGAAAGAAAACATTTTTATGGTATGACAGACTTCTCAGACCTGTACAATCCCTTCTGATATTTACCATGCTAAAAGGGGCAATCAATTAAATCAGAAATTATTACTTTTAGGTGAACTAAAACTTCAATAAAACTAGCACCACTCCCACGATGGCTGACTGGGTTTGCTCTTCTCTTGTAGCACAACAGGTTTTATGTTGTATTGTTGTTAGACCTGGTATTTAATTATTACAGAAGCTTAAAGGTTAGTCACTGTAATCAACAGCAGAAATAGACAATAATTCAAAGTAATTAAATTCCACATAACAGACATGAATGGAAAGCAAGTAAAGTGTCAAAATGCAGTATGTATTGCATCAAACTCAAAAAAAAAAAAAAAAAAGGGCTCTTTTACTGACAAAAAGTAGGGGGCAGGTTGTGATAGCAGCGGTATTGATTAATGGTTCAACTGGCAATCAGTCTATGAAGAATGCTCTAAATGAGTAGACAGAGCTTGAAGAACAAGTTACCATGAAATACCCAAATGAGGAAAAGTTGCTTTTGTAATGCAATGGCTGCTCTATAGTGTGATAAAGATGCTAAAATTCCATATTTGGCTAGAGGACACAATTTGGTCCAAATCTGCACTGCATGCCTCAAAGACAAATCATCACATGAGCTGTTGTAGTTCCAGTGGAAGGCACCTTTGTAAAGCCCTTGCAGACATGACAAATCAAAAGCTTCTTAAAGGTTGTGCAAATTTCCAAACTATCGGACAACTGTCTAAGTCTCAGGGAAACCTGAGCAAATACAGTCAGCAGGTGTCATGCAGGAAATACTTCTGTTAGGTGAATGCAGTAAATAGGAAAGAAGCTTAGGCACATAATTTGAATACCAAAATTTCAATTGTTTCCTGAGTTTTAATATGAAATCTTTCATATGAAATATTGATAATTTAGATTTTAAGCCTTAAGTAAAAATATTAAACATTTGATTTGTAACTGTAATGAGTATTCTACAGCATCCCACTTGCTGCTGATCTGGCTGCTCTATTGTTAGAGATTTATTGTCAAAAGGTCATTTCCTACCTCTTACCAATATGAGCAAGAAACTCAAGGTGGTGAAACTTCAAGGTTATGCACTAATAACAATGACAGCTGGGATGACTGGATGTAACTTTCTACCTGTAGAAGAATTATTTTGGGTTATTAACTTGGACCAAGGGGCAGAATCACTTTAGTAAAATGCAAAAATAGCTTTTGTCCTACAATTATGCTGAAGCCCAGAAGAATGTAGGCATTTCCTTGGAGTGCTGCCAACTGAATACAGCTGCTGTCCCACATTATCTGCTCCTCCTCTGTAAGAATTGAGAGGTAGTGATACAGAGTAAGCCATGATGAGTATGTGATCTGTAAACTCGCTTCACGTACAAACTGAACAGCCCTTTATTCTGGAATGAAAGCATGCACAGATGATGTCTTTAGTCTTGTGTACAAGTATTGGCAAAGGGGCTACGGACTAGAAAGACTTGGAAGCTGAAATTCTGCATTTCTGTCTTTAGAAACAGCAGCTGAGACCCCAAAGGGAATGTGGAGCACCACCAAGAGACTCCACTGATCATGAATGGTCTTGCAGTTGCTGAACATCTTAGGAAGCAACTGGCTCTAATAGGGGCTAACATGTTAACAGCAGTATGTGCTGGATATTTTTTAGGGTCAGCATCAAAAACTTATCAATATTGTGCCCAAGGGTTCCACTCTGAGTACCCTATGCAATTAAAAACAGGAAACTGGGACTACTCATAAAATTAGCTGCTAAACAGAAAAAAGAAGAAAGCAAGCACATGAGGAACAAAACGCTGGCAGTAGTTGTATTCTGTTTAGCTAGCTGCCTGTAGTACAATGGGGAGAAGGGGATCTACCAAGTAGGATAAAAGAAAATAAAAGAGGACTTGTCTTCTGATTCAAAAATTGGAGAGGATATAAAAAAATAAAACCACTTTATTTACTGTCCTCTATCCACAGAGCATTGCTGCAGCTGCTGCTTTTTTGGTGCTGAGAGCCAAGTGGCTTCCCAGGCGTGGCAAGGAATTTGACATTCTAATTATGAGCAAAGGAAACACTAGGAAACTTTGTTCTGCATTGGTCAGTTCTTTCCTATCTCAGCAGCTCCTGGAAGAGGGCAAACCTGGCAGTTCATGGCTTTGCACCCTCGCAAAATTCATTAAGACTAAGCAATGTGAGGAATAGCATCTGTTGCTACTGTCTAGCTAATAACATAATCAACCAGGATGAGAATAATGGCCAACTGGTACTAAGGAATGATAAATCCTCACCTAGAGGCTGACCTCCCTAAGCAAAGCCATCACTTACTGATCTGAATAAATCACATATTATGTATAGAGACCATGGACAATAGTGAGATATCTGCATAAAGTGAAGGACATACTAAGAGGATCAACCTGGAGACAAAGCCTTGATAAAACCAAGGGAAAGGAGTAAATGTATTGTAAATGTATATACCTGGAAATAGCAAATTAGATTGCAAAATGTGGCTTTGATACCAGAGATCACCTCTTGCAGCAGCTGGTGGTACTAGGGAACCATGCCATGGGTCTCAAGACTCCTTGGGAATTTGGAAAGCATTTTTCTGATCAAATCTATTCTTTCCAAATCAAACAAATCTTTTTGGGTAATCACACAGTCTAGATCTACTAGAACAGCCTTTACTGGTGATCTGACTGAAAATCCTGGATGTCTTGGAAGTGCCTCTTTATTGAGCTCTCAAATGAACCTGAAAATCCTCAAGGTCCAGCTGTATCACCTGTCTGAAAAACCTCTATTCCACTTTCAAAGCAGTAGAGCCAAGCAGGGACTGAGCGCATTCTTGGGGAACCATCAACCTGTGAAGACTTAAATCATATAAACCCAAAAACCTCATGAGTTACATAGGTTGCTATCAAAACTAACTCCCTAGCACCAGATGCAAAAGTACGGTAAATATTTTTTTAGACATTTGACAGTTTTTAAATGACCCAAACTGCAATTCAGTTCTGTGTATAGAAAAGGACTCATGCATTTTTGGTTTGTTTGTTGCATAAGCAATTACTCAAATTTCTTCAATCTCTGTTTTAAGATACTGATTGACAGAAGTGATACAGACATAGCCATTCAAGATGCTTTCCAATCTGGGCAACTATAAACTGGCATGCTGATGGAGATACATGCACACAAGTACACAAGCAGCAGAACTGATTTAAATGTCCTCTTCTAGAAAATAACTTTTGAAGCAGGATGCCATTTGTTTTAAGCTTCATTTTTGATCGACTTTACTTTGTCTAAGCTCATAAATTACAATTCTGTTTTCCACACAGCTTTTGTGTGCTGCTCTATGCCAATCCTTGCACACTGTTTTCGACAACCGACTGTAGGCAAGCCAGTACAATTAACAGACTATTATCATTAAAGCAGAAGGATAATTGTCAACTGGACCTAACACCGCTTTGATACTAAGTGAACTGTTTTCTCAGAAATATAGTATGGGGTTCATCAAAACCCTTGGTATAAATCAGTGTCATAACATAAGGCTGTATGCTGATCTATTGGCAAACACTAGTGTAATAGTTTAGCTTAATTGGTGACCAATTTTTCTGAGTGTCCATCACAACAATACAAAGCAGCAGTCTGTGTTTAAAGATACACATTTTTTTCTTTATGTACAGTGCACTTTTGTCTGTGGACATGCTAGTGCTTTTTAGGCATGAAGGACAGAGGCTGCTCCTACAAAAGCTATCTGTACAACATGATCAAATAAATTGTCAGTGATGCCTTCATTGCATAAAATATCATGATGTTGGAATACTGTCCAGTAGCAGTCATACATACACAGATGTTGATAGTGTTGGTAATATAATTTTGACAGGGGCCCATCCACAAGAAAAAACTCCACATCCCTCTTTCTTAGTTATCTGGAACCATATCTTAATCAAAACCTAGTCTTTGAAAATTCAGGGATGACAATGTTAGATGATCAAGAATATGTAATTTGCGCTGTTGTAGACTGAGGACCACATAGCAGAATATCAGAAGGAATGTTTTTTTTACAAGCAGAATAAAGGTCATGCCACCTCAAGGATAACTGATTAAAAAGGAGGAGTAAATCACCCATAGAGGCTTTAGCATGCACTGTCCGACTGTTAGGATTTCTGGATATGATCATGCTAGGCTGTGAGCTTATAATGAATGTGCATGTTATTTTCAACCAGGCATAGTAAGTTCAATTCTTTCAGAAAGACTGAAGCACCACACATATTTCTGCCTAGGGCATCAAGGGTAAATAGGAAATGCTCTTTGAAGGTTCAGTATGGCTTCAATGTTAATGCTAGTGATAGAAAATCTGAAATTAAGGTGTGCCTGCGTGTGTCCATTTATGTGTATGAATACTTCCTTATGATGAGAGCAAGTTTTTCTAAAAACCTGGATAGCAAACACAATGGGATGACTTGTCTGAGATGCAACCACATGGTTCAGCCACCAATAATTGTATAATAATGTAGCATTATGAGTGTTTAAGTGTAAAAAGAAAAGCCAACACTTCATTAGACTGAGGTTAGTCAACAGATGGTGTATAGACCGCCAATAGTCTATAAAACATCAGACGGCTGGTGTAATTTCTACACATAACAGAAGTGTCCCTGACATTGACAAGTCAGTACATGCCATGTAGCAGAACTGGGAGCTGGATTTTTATAGAGATATCACATCATTGAAATGGTGAGAAATTAAAAAAAAATGTGGTTTGGCTATAAATAAAATTAGGATGGTTAACATTTTTGGTGATATATGAAAACACACAAGTTGGTTTGTAGGTTATTAAAAACCTGCTTGATTCTTTGCTTAAGACTTGACACTCATGACCATATAAACAGTAAAATTTCAGCCATAGTGACCATCAAATGCCGTCTCTTTACAGGCTTTTACTTAAGTGCACTAAACCTCTCCTCGCAGGTGCTGAGGATCTGTGAAATGTCACGTCCTGATGGCAGTACTGCTCTAAGTTCATAAAGAAATAGAACGATGTGGAAGGTCTTACCAGTGAAAGTATGCAAAAATTATTTTTAAGTAGGCTGGCAATATTTTACATACGTGACAGGTGGCTCATCTGCTATCAGATATTAAAAACTTCTACTGTTTTTCAGAAAAGTAGAAACAAAAACAAAAAGAAGGGTCAAAGGCAGAAGTTCCAAAAGCTGCCAGAACTCATGCACTGAAACTAGAACTTGATTTTACAGCATAAGGAAGTGGAGCACGTAGGCTTAGCGCAGCTCAAGACAACTTTTCAAAAAGACATGGATGCTTCTGCAGGAAAGAGGGAGATAATAATGATAACAGTTGGAAAATGCCTTGGTGCTAGTCTGCAGATAAAAGAGATGTATCTTGCGTGTGGAGAATAATTTGAAATTGACAAATGTTGCTATAACAAAAGCACCATTTAGATCAGAAAACAGACAGCAACTTGGAGGTAGTACACATTAATAACTTTGATTACTTTCCTTAACTGCTACAAACTTAAAAGAAGCTTTGTCATCTTAAAAGCACAGTAGCAACTGGTATGGCCTTCTCTACTACTTACTGCAAATGCTTCTGTCATGTTTTACAGATTTGGAACCCCATGAAAGCCTGCTGCAGGAAGATAATGTTTGTAAGAAGCAGTTCTTATAGTGTAAAGAGAAATCCACGTGCATCTTCCCTTCAAGCATTTTTGACATGAAAGTCTTGAACGCACTCTGTTGCATGTCCTGTGTTTCGGTTTGTGAAATTTACAGTAAAGCTTGTCAACAATGGAGAAGATAACTCCATTGTAAAAACCTGAATGTTAGGTGCGTTTTGTGTTCTTTGGGGTGGTTTTTTTATTTTTGTTTGTTTGGTTTTTTTTTTTATAATCATGTAAGCCTTTTTTGGTTCTGAGCAAGGAGACAACTCAGACTGACCACCAAGGCCAGTATGATCTCCTGTCTGGTTCAAACTAATGCGTTCCTAGTTTACTTCTCCTGAAAGCTTGTAAATATCAGTGATTTTAAATCAAGCAGTTGCCCCATACAAAAGGAGCAAACTGGTTATTGTTTTCTTTGTTAAGTGGACGGTGAATGCTGCAGGAAAAGAACTCAAGCAGTATCCAGACTGTGTATTCGTTTAGGGATGAAACATGAAGTGACATGTGACACTTCTCAGCCTAGATACTGAAGGTTAGACAGTAGGCAAACTTCTTTCCTCAAAAGAGACCTTTTATGACAGGAATAAAGATATTTGTGCATTGAGACACTGATTCAGAGTGACCATTTAACAGGAATAATACACAATACAAGGAAAAATAAAGGTCATTCAAATAAAACAACATTTCCCTCATGGCATTTATTTTACTGGAGTATAAATCTTTTTGAACAATTCGCTTACGTAAAATTAAATGCTTTTATACATGTGTAAAAAGTAGATACAGAAATTAAGCATGATTTCATGCATCTTTAGGTTTTAAAAATCATCATTTGAATCTTGGCCTTAACACTAGTGATAGTTAGCAAGTCACAGCACCCTTAAAATCTCTTTTACATGAAAAATCATACTTTTTCCTTTCCTGCACTTACCAATGCAATTACTGTAAAATCACTTGCAGGCTGACAAAAAATGACACAGGCAAAGTAGGAGTTGAGGATGGAGAATATGGCTAATCCCTAATGACAGGCTTCAAAGTAGGTAAACTCACGCACTCACGCAACTTTTCAATGTGCAACATTCCCTACATAGATAATTCATATCTTGGTTGGTTTTTTTTAAGCTTCAAGCCTAAAATGATCAAGAAGAACAAGACTAAGAAACATAATTACCTAATGTCAAAATATTAAATCTCGTATTTGATATCTAAGGTGGATACCTGCAAATGAAAGCCTTGTTTTATTACAGTGTGTTAAGTAACTCTGTTATAACGTCATTTTTCTATTTCTGTCTCTCTCTTTTAACTTACATCCTGAACATTAGTGTGAACACAATCATATTGCAATAATGCGTCTGAATGCTGCAAAGGATATGGGCATATTTGGCTGCCCGAGGCCTCTCTGTAAGGGCCACCTTTGCTGCAAGTGAAGAATTCCAAATTGCAACTAGTTGATCTCAATCCCTTTCACTGTTACGAGCAGCTCTCATGGTGGAGGGCATGCCTCAGGGCATCCATGTGTTAGAATAATACAAAACCAGCATCTACAATTCAGCAGATGAAGGGAACAGGGGAAGGGACAAACTTCAGTCACATAACCTTCAGTATTGCTTATATGAACATTTGGCTTTTTAGCACCCACTGACTAATTGAACAGTATGCTGAATGGACAACTAATTGGAAACAGACGTTCAGTATCTTAGTTTCAATAGCTAATGAACAGTCTTCTGAAGCTTTTTTCCAATGTTGCACAGCATACTGAAGTCTTAATTCAGATTCAGAAAACAAAAAATCTTGAGCACCTCTTGCTTTCGAGGCACTGAAAGTTCAAATTATGGAGATTCCAGGAGGCCTATTTTTCTTTACTCACTGTATTAACTCTTCCCATTCACTCATTCAATTTTCTTACATTCTTATACAGCTTTTTCTGTGCAGGTGTACAATACCCTATTCCTACTCTCAGGTCAACTCACTGCTTGCTAGTGAACAGCAGCATTTGTCCCAGTCATGTTTTTTTGCTAGGTGGATGGTGCTAGGCCAGCTAGAAAGGAAGTCACATTGCAGCCACTTCTGTCAGTGGGGTGCTAATTTGGAACTTTTCCCTGTGTTCACTGCCTGGAAGAAAAACATTAAAAAATTTTTTTTAAAACTAATCTCTTCTCTACAAGAGAAATTAGGCAGAGGTAGTAGCACAAAAGCTTCTTTGTCAAGCTGTACAACTTCAGATAAATACAAACCTTAGGAACCTTGTGGATGACTTCCACATCATCTGACTGTGATAAATGAACAGAATGACATTTGTCTTGAAGTTACCTTTGCTTTTAACACTTATGAAAGGTTTAATAATTTAATTCCTAAAGCTATACTTCTGTATTTCAACTGTGACAACAAGCAATATCTTTGACCATTTACCACCGGCATTTGAGATGTGCTACTCTGCTTTATCAAACTGTGCAACTGCTAAATTGACTGCTTTGCTACTCTCTTTTCAAACATACCTGCATGCAATCTTATTCTGACAGTTAAACATGAAAAGCATGACTGTACTGAGATGCACCTTAACCAAGCACCAGATTGCATTTTCCATCGTGAGCTGTTTGCGTATTTTACATTAATGGCACTGGTCCACAGCACATGTTTTTAAGTGTCCCTGTGATTACTGAAGAAAATACAGCAACAGTACTGATCGCAATTACAGCATCATAGAAGGGTTTGGGTTTGGAAAGGACCTTAGGGATCATCCAGTTCCAACCCTGCTATCACGGGGAAGGACACCTTCCTCTAGACCAGGTTGCTCCAACCCCCATCCAACCTGGCCTTGAACACGGCAGGAATGGGGCAGCCACAGCGCCTCTGGGCAACCTGCACCTGTGCCTCACCACCCTCGCTTCAATGCCTTTCAAAGGCACCTTTCCTAAACATTTGCGCACCTCGCTTATTTTCCCTTCAAGCCGCAAGGGCCCCTCATTCCAGGCCATGGGCAGTGGAGCTCTCAGCGGGCACGACCCCCCCGGAGAGCCGCCGATCCGGCCGCGGTGACCTCGCACCGAGCAGCGGGAGGCAACAGCGTGGGGCGCGGACCGGGTTTTTCAGACAACCCCCAGGGTCGACCTCCGCGCACCGGCAAGCAGCGGCAGCAGGGCTGCAGCAGCGTGTCAAGGCGGAAGTCAGTCGGAAGCGGCTGAAAATAAACAGATAAAAAGCATAAATGCATAGCCATACGGACCACCGGCATCCGGGCGCCCCTGCACCTCCCACACCGAGGGCCCGCCGGGCTCCCCCGGCGGCCGCGCCCCAGCCAATGGGGTGGGGGCTCGGCGGGAGCGCTGACGTCCTGCGCCGTGCAGCCCCGCCCCATCCCGACCGGCGCCGGACGCAGCCGGAGATTCCCGCCGGCTCCCCCTTCCCACCCTCCTCCTCCTCCTCCGCCTCCCAGCCAAGATGGAGGACGGCGGTAGCTGCGGCCACCGGCAGCACGGCGGCTAGCGCAGCTGCTGCTCCTCCGGCTCGCTCCTTGCTCCCTCGGGAAAAAAAAAAAAAATAGGGAAAAAAAGAGGCTGGAACGGATCCTTCTTTCTCCGCCCATCGGGTGCTGCCTGTGCGGACTGCTGGCCCTTCCCATGCCGTCGTCGTCGTCGTCGCCCTCCTCCTCCCGCGATTGTCTGCGCTCCGGCTGCCGCCCGCCCGCCCGCCCTGACTCCCTGCATGCACACGCCGCCTCCTAGGTGGCTGCGGGGGGTGGGCGCTCCCGGAGCTGCCATTCCGCACATACCTTCATGTCCCTGCGCTCGCCGTGGCCGCCCGCCGCCGCCCCGCATCGCTCGCACGCTCCGGCTGCCGCCCTAACGGCCGCTCTCGCCCGGAGGTGAAGCCGGGATCCGCGGAGGGGGCGGTGGGGTTGGCGGTGGGTCTCGCCCGGAGGAGCCGCCGCCACACGCAGCAGCCATGAGCAGCGCCGCTACCGCCACCTCCGCCGCCACCACGGCCGGCAGCGGCGCGGGGGAAGGGGCCGAGGAGGCAGCCAAGGACTCGGCGGACATCGCGGCGTTCTTCCGATCCGGTGAGTGCGGCCCCGTCCCTCACCAAGGAGCTGGGGGGGTGGGTGGCTGTGTGTGTGTGGAAGCGACAGCGGCTGGAGGTGGCGAGAAAGGTGGAGGGAGCAACGTGCTCGTCTCGGCGCTGGGAGAAGGGGCGAGGGCAGCCGGCTTTGTCAGGTGGCCGTGGGGAAGGCTTCCCTTCGGCAGTGCCTGTGCGTGCTGGGCGCCGCCGCGCTTCCTCGGGGAGGTGGCGGTGCGGGGCTCGGCCCGCGCAGGGCGGCCTGTCCGGGTGGCAACGGGGAGTGGGGAAAAGCCTTGACCCCTCCTCCCATGTCGGAGGCAGCGGGGCTTCGTCTGCTGGCTGGACGCCACCCTTGTCGGCAGAAGCGATGCGTGAAAATGGGTGCGGTGGGCGGCCTGGTGTGGCCCGGCGGGGCGGGTGCGTGCTGCTGCCCCGAGACGGTGCCTCCGGTGACAGGTGCGACTTTCCTTTCCATGCCTGCCCGATAACGGGCGCGTTACCGGGGCCGAGCTTAACCACCTGGTGCAAGGCAAACGTGGTGTCCCCGATAACGTCCCGCAGCGGGACGCGGGCGGCCCTCGATGCCGGAGGTCGGGAAGGCTGAGCGGGGCAGGGGAGCGGCGCGCCGCATGGCTGCGGGCCGCGCTGGCCGGGCCCCCCGGGAGGCGGGCGTGCAGTGATGAGGGGATGACACCGCTATAAAAGGCAACACGCCCCGGTCGCCCTCCGCCGGTACCGTGCTGCTGGGTGGCTGCCGAGGGCCGGGGTGGGAGAGGGGAGCGCTGAAAGCGGCTGTTCGTAGCGAGAAGGGAAAGAAAAAGACAAAATCCGAAGCCCCACTATCAGGGGTGTCCCTGCCTCAGCTGAGGAGGGGCAGCAGCGGGGGCCGGGCGGCAGCGGCTCTTGGGCGCTGCCGGGCTGGTAAGCCGGTCTCAGTGCGGAGGCTCTGGAGGGGAAGGGGGGGGAGCCTGTTGACAGGCTGCCGGGATAAAAATATGGAGGCCGCCTTCTCCCTCGGTGTTTACTCTCGGCACGCAACCAGGCGGGGAGGGCGGCTGTCCCCGTCACAGAGACATTGTCCCCTAGGGAATGGCGGCCGGGACGGAGGGGAGGCAGGGCTGCCCGGGACGTACGAACCGCCGGCAGCCGGGGCGACGGCGGCGACTGATCCTTCCTCCGGTGCCGGCTGCCCTCCCCCCGTGCGGCGGCGGCTCCTCCCTCTCGCCCTCGCTCCGCTCGTGGCTCCGCGCTCCCCCGGGCACCCCCGGCCATCGCTCCCGGGCGGGGCGGCAGGGCAGGGCTGGGCACTTGCTGCTTTCGGATGCCTAAAAAGGAGCGGCGAGCAAGGAAAATGCAGACTCACCGCTAGAAAGATGGGGGGGGTGGGGGGAATTGCCGATACAGTGTGTAGGAAAAAATAATTGGAAACGATAGCAGTGCTGCTAATAACGATAAAAGCTGTGTTAATTGGGTTTTTAAGGCAAGTCCGTGAGGGAAGTGGGAAATGGCATAATCAGTGCTGCTTGTGGTTGGTGCTTGTGTTTGGATGTGTTTGATTTAATGAGGGTGAAGGAGGAGGTGTGATTTGCAGCAGGCATCCCTGGAACAGGATTCGGAGCTGCATTTGCTTGGACAGACGGTCCAAACAGGGGGTTGCATCCTTTCCGAAGAGCCTGATGCTCCCTCAGCAACCTGTTTCACGTGACAGTAATGAGTGCGAAACTCCTTCTCGAGTCAAGATGCTGGTGTTGGTGGGTTTCATCATGGAAGAAGGGGTGAGCTTTGTTGTTCTCGAGAAAAAATCCCGTTGAAAGCAAAATGATGGATTACAATAGTAGACATACAGTCTGCCTAGTATAGTTACAAATGGGTGCATGTGTAGTAACCTTGCAGTTTTAGAAGACCCTGCCAGCTGTATTAATAGTCAGCTTCCACATTTATGTGTGGGTAGAAGGATGACACAGAGTTGATAGGCTTGTAAGTGGTGCAGGGATGACTTCTGGTACTGATAACTTTTCATAACAGGAAGTTGCACTGAGCTTAGTCTTACAGGACCAAAAATCTTAAAGCAGTAGAAGGACATGTCAAATGCTTATCAAAAACCTCTTAGAGCATATTTAGCAGCTGGCATTCTCATTTCCGTATTCACATGTGGAGGTTATCTCGTTCAGCCTGGGCTGTGACATCTGCTGGAAAATGTTCTGGCATCTCTCATGGGTGTTTGATATTGGGAAGAGCTCTTCAAAGTCTGCCTCTGTACATGATCCACTCTTACAAGGAAAAGGTCTGTTAAGAGATCTCCGGTGCTTCCCATTGTTTGAACAGGAGGCACAGATTTTTTTTTTTTTCAGTGAAACACAATGGATAGAGCAATCAATGAACAAGCAAAAAACTTCATTTGGTGTACGTGGGAGCAGACAAAAGTTTTCTCTTTACAGTATTTACAATGACAAATGCTTCCTTTTTCCTGTCACTTGCAGAGAATGTCAGCAAAGCCCTAGCTGTTACTTAAAAGAGAAAATGAGTAAAAACGTTACAATGTATTCCAGTGGGGGAAAAAATCCCAACCCAAACAAACAACAAAAACCTGCCTAAACAATCAGTTCTAATCTTAGGCTAGTTAAATTGGTCAGTTGAACTGCCAGCAGGGTTGTTGGCTTTCCTCCTGTCCTTTTGTAAGACTGAGCCTCAAGTAGAATTCAAGTAGCCTAAAGAACAGAGTTTCATTATTTGGAAAATGTTTTGTTAGGATGTTGAACAGCAGCTAGGTTCACATCACTTGAAATGTGTACGTTTCCAGTTTTCACTTTGGTTATGTGAATGTAAACTCGCTCTGAGTTGTTGTGGAAATAAGTTGCAATTGGAATGTGAAAAAAGCAGCTGAACTGCAAGTGAGGTGGTAGTATGAAAACATAAAGATTGTGTGTCTTGAATTTAAATGAGGAATCCCTTCATTTGAATTTGAAGAAATTGAGGCAACTTGCTTTCCGTTACCTATTTGGTATCTGTATTTCATTATTTGAAATTGAAAAGACAAGAGCACTTTGTTATATCTGTCACGTTCTTTGCAACAGGATTAAACATAAAACATAAAATGTAGAGTTGAGTGCCAAGCAAAGTGGTTACTTTTCAATGAAGAAAATGGAGGGGTTGTAGGAAGTGTCTTTCTGTCTTGTACATAAATTGGAGATCAGAGATGACCATGAAAACTGACAGAAGTGATATGGTTTGAGCTGAAGATGTATAGACAAGTATTTCTTTTTTTTCTTATTAAAAAGTGCACTGATGTGACTTGAAAGGACTGGTAAAGTCCCTTGGAATTATGGAGAAGCAGACTTATTACTGCATGAAAACCCAGAGGTGCAGAGTGTAAATGGCTGCATAGAGGCATGTTAATACATGAGTTAGTATAGAAGATCTGTTCTGTTTGAAAAAGGTATTAAGATAAAACTTTTCAAAATGTATTTAAGTTTCACCTTAAAGTTTTTTGTATTTAGAAGAGCTGAAAATGTCTAACATGAGCAAAGTTGGAGGGGCTTCCATCAGGTGGCTTACAGGGCAGTAATTGTACAGAAATTTTGTTTGGTGGTTCTTTTGTTGTTGTTGCTGCTCAAATCTTCATCTTTGCAGCTTTTGAGTTCTCAGTAGTTAGGGTGTTTTTAGGAAGCAAGAATGAGGGCTGTCTGTTAAGTTTCAATTGTGCTGTTATAACAGTGTCCTGCAAACCAAAGAATTTTTGCTAGTTGAAGTTAATGAATTTTGGTTTTGAGCATAAAGAATAAAACTGTTTTCATCTGAGTAGAAGAGACATTGATTGTGTGGTTTGTAACTAAACTTACCTTCTGGGATGATGGAGAAATCTGTGAATAGCAAAGGGTATAGATAAAAAGGCTTGTAAGCACTTCAGTCAACTCTGGGCTAGACAGTATAACAAGTGCCTTTATAAATGACTCTGGTAAGCCTTCATGGGGGAAAAAAAACCCAAATGCTGTAGTTATCAACTGAGAACTCTTCAAAGTTTTGCAGTAAAAGCAGATGTTATTTCCTGTAAGATTCTTTACTATGAGTGGCTTTTGCAAACTGCAGAGGCTTCATTAATTTATGGGTAAATTATACAGTTTTAAAGCCATGGAGGAGATCTGTGTTGTTGCCACCTGTTTATGAGAGCACTTTACACATTTCCAGAAGGACCACAATATAGATCAAGGGGCAGGGACCTTTTGGAGAGAAGGAAACGCTTGAAAAACAAAGTTAAAACAGGAGGCCCTGGAAATTTTGTCACTAGTGTGAATAACTACCCAAGTTTTTCCAGGTCATATCTGAATATAACAGTTAATTGTACTTCATCACTTAATCTGGAAAAACAAAAAGGTGGACGATTTGCCATCTAAGACCAAATCTATGCAGGTGGCAGCAGTCGTTGCTCAGGAGGAGGGCTAAGTCTGTAAAATGGATGTGGGTCTGGAGAGAGAAGGGTTTCCTGTGTAAAAAGTTCAGTGTGCCACCTCTCTTGAGGTGAAGTCAGAGAACAGGCCGGTAGCCAGGATAGCTTTGAATAGCACCTAGTTCTAATGTACACTTACTCTTTCCTGCCTTCTTAATTTAAGGTTAATGATAAGAGAATTTAAAACTTCATTTTGAGATACATGTGGGTACAGAAATGTCCATGTATTTTAGGAAAGTGGGATGCTGAAATCTATTGTGATTATAGACCTATAGTTGAAGACTTCTGCATGTTTTAGGGGCTTGAGATTTGGATCATCCTAGGTTCAGTCAAGTCTGCCTGTAGGAGCCTGGGCTGATAATTGCTTGAGTAGCTGACCATATAGGAATTATTAATGAGTATCATGACAATATAATTGATTCCCCCCCCCTTAAGTCGCAACAAATAATACTGTAAAGTTAAAAAACAGAAGGTTTACTCAGAAATTTACAGTTTCACCTTTACAGGGATGGCACCTATGTTTTGCTTCTTCCTGCTCATAGAAACATAGCATGGTTTGGGTTGGAAAGCCCCTTAAGATCATTTAGTTCCATCCTGTGGCCATGGGCAGGGATGCCTCACACTAGACCAGGTTGCTCAAAACCCCATCCAACCTGGCCTTGAACACTTCCAGGGATGGAGCATTCACAGCTTCCTTGGGAAGGCTGTTCCAGTGCCTCACCACTCCCAACAGTAAATATTTTCTTCGTTGTATGTAATCTTAATTTCCCCTCTTTAAGCTTGAACCCATTGCCCCCTGCCCTGTTGCTACAGTCCCTGATGAAGTATCCCTCTCCAGCATCCTTGTAGGTCCCATTCAGATACTGGAAGGCTGCTATGAGGTCTCCATGCACCCTGCTCCAGGCTGAACAGCCCTGACTTCATATGGAGGTGCTCCAGCCCCCTCATCATCCTCGTGGCCTTCCTCTGGACTCGCTGCAACAGCTCCATGTCTTTCTTATGTTGGGAACCCCAGAACTGCACACAGTACTCCATGTGGGGGTCACACAGTACTCCAAGTGGTGTTGATCATATTGTTATATACTGCTGCCTTGCTTGCTTTACATTAGTGTCTTGTGTGATAGTGGCTGGGAAAGTTCACTGCCTGTAGTAGACAACATTAAAAAAATGCTGCTGTGGCAGAAAGTCTTTTGGGGAGAGAGGAAGAAAAGAGAGAGAGGAGGAAAGATTACATGGAAAAGAAAAAGCAAGCAGACTGTTAAAAGGCAGCAAATTTTTTCTTTTGTGCATATTACTAATAAAAAACTCTCTAGCATTTAGATCACAGGCAGATAGCTTTCATATTAGGCATCAAGGATGAAGGAGAAGCCAAGTTTTCTGCTTAAATCCATGAAGCAGAACAGAGATGTGTAAAGTTAAGACAGATGAACCTTCTTAGAAAAGCACTATCTCCTTGATGTGTACCAGCTAACTTCCAGAGAAGGTTGTCAGTGCTGTAGCTGTGTGGCTTTCTTGGCATGGCAGTTGGAGTAGCTACGGAGTAGTGACAAATGTCTAACAAAAATAATCTAATAATGAAGCCAGAAGTGAAGTGTTGGCAGGCAGCACTGGTGGTATGCCATGTGATATCTCCATGCTGTCCTCTGCAAGTATTGATTCTTGCTCCTGTAGCTGTCAGTAGCTGAGGTGTGTTTGGGGGTTTTAAGAAATGGTCAGCATGCAGAAAATGCAAAGTATGAAACAGCTTGCTGTTCTTTCATGCAGCTTATTGTGACAACAGCATTTGTATTAAAAAAAAAAGTAAACAGCAAAAAACTTAACATGCGTCAGCTTTTCAAAAATCTGTTAACTCGAGTTGATTCAGTCAGTAAGAAGGCTGCAGCAGTATCACTGTTTTGTACTGATTGACCCCAGCTGAAAAAGAAATGGGTTCTCAAATTTTGAATCCAGTTCCAGCAGCATCCAGTCCAGTTTAATAAGATGATAAAAGTTGGGGTGAGGTGATGTTTTAAAAAAAACATGCCATAGAGAAATGTCACGACTTGATAGGTCCTGGTACAGAAGAGAAATAACTACAGAAACAATTAAATTGCAGTGGGGAAGCTACTCTGGATATAGCATTGTTGGATTGATGTTTTCTGAACCAACGAAGATGGGCGCAGAGCACTGTAGTATGAGATGCAGCAGTTGTGCAGCTTGGCTTAAAGTGGAATAGCCAAACTTCTCTGGTGTTAGCAAAGGATAGAGAATGTTAGAGGTTAGGGTTTGTTTGAAAGAGTCAGAGGCAGTAGTCATGAATATTCCTACGGGAGGGCAGAGATTTACTTGTAACACCTGTGAAAGCTGATGGTTGATAAGTGCACGTTTGGAGAGGAAGGTAAATGGGAGTTAGAGAAGAGCCGGACCCATTCTTGGGAGAACGTTTGAACTAGTGTAAGTGCTGTTGTGCTCAGAAGGGAGCCGACAGAAGTCGGAAGAGACTTGGTGCAGCTGAGGTTTTCATTAATTGCAGAGCTTGGTCACTGTGTAGACAAGGTGGGTAGTAAACATTTCTTGGAGAAGTGCTTTCTCTCCAATTAAAAGTGTCCCACAGCAACATAGCACAAACAGGCATGAAATTTCAACCTGAAATATGTGGCTTCCAAAAACTTTTCCATGTATAATGATCATCTAGGTAAAAAAAAAACCACAAACCTGAACAAAAACTTGGAAAGGCTTTCCTACCCCAATATAAAGAGAAAATATTATGACTCTTTTTCAATTAAAAATAAAAAAATTCTGGTGTCAACAAATGGGCCTGTTCAGATGCAGACTATTAGGTCAGTTTATTAATAGGGTGAAACTGCACTGTGATTTTGGTCTGCAGCTTGAAGAAGGAGGCGAGATCACTGAAATAGCTGTTTGTGGTCAGCAGGAAAGACACCCTGAAACTTTGGAAATTCTCTGGTGTTTGAGGGATATTCTTCTGAAAGCGGGTGATTTTAAGGAAAACGAAGGAAACTAATTTTTTTGTGTGTTGTTGAGAACTAAGTCTAATTCGAAAAAAGGGTAATGGGTAAAATAAAAATGTATTGAAGGCATAGCAAGCTGTTTTAAATCTAATGACTGAAATGGTTGTGTCTACTTGGTTGTTCTCATAAAGAAATTTGCTTGATTTGGAGAAGCATCTTTGTTTAACATTTTTCTTGATGCAGCAAAATCAAAAAGTAGACTACTGGTGAAGTAATACTGATGATCTGCAAAGCTGAGTCATATTCCTTCAGGAAGGGTACTGCTGTTTTGAGAAAACAGATCACTTACCCAGTAGTGAGGAGGAGGAATTGGAATGACAAGGAGCAACTCAAGTGCGTTTAGCAGTAGACACTACAGTGCATTAAAGCATCTGATTTTCAGCCTCTAGAGTAGGTTGTTATATCGATATACAGGCTCATTAATGAGTTGTGTCCCCAAAGTTTCACCAGACAGTCTGAGTGACAGGGCTTTGCTTTAACGATACAAAGACCTTTACAGTGACTTCTCTGCCAAATACCTGTTTTAACTTACCTGAAACTGGAGCTGTTGATCCCAGCCTCCTGTAGTTGCCCAGAAGAGGAAGAGATAGCCTAATTGTCTTTGTGCTTTTGTTTAAAAAATAGGGCTATTTTACAAGGCTATTGAGTGGAGTCTTCTCACATCACTAAGTCAAATTTGTTTCCTGTGTCACTGTTACTGCTGTGCATAGCTGGCAGTAGCACAGGTTAATAAAAGACACTGCAGATGTGTAACAGGTTTTCCTACTGAGCTGTACAGAACTGTGCATCTTGCTGGTGCTTTGGATGTAATGTTTTATAACCTGGGCCTTACTGAAGTATTACTGTTTTGTAATTAAGGTGGTTTTTTTTAATTAGGAGGAAAAAGAAACCTTTGCAGGAAGATGTAAAAATTCCTTAACATTTTTTGTCTCTCAGGACCTAAGATGATAAGGAAGCAAGATGTAAACGGTAGGAAGTATAGGCTTCCAGTATTTTGCCAGTAATTTGCTTTGTTTGGTATGTTTTATTGTATAGCATTTCAACAGAGTGCTTAGATAATTCCTACATATTCATGTAAGAGGTTAATGTTACTGGCTTGTGTAACAGTCATAACATGAGACTGAGATTCAGGAAGGTTTGTTTTACCAGTATACATGGTGATGCATGTGTGGCATGTATACACTGTCAAACTAAATACTCCATGTAGCTTAGAAAACTGAGGTTGCACAATGAATCTTCTTAACAAAAAGTTGGAGAAAGTATTCTGGGCAGCTGGGGCTGAAAGGGGCTATTGTAAGTAGTCCTGATGCGTTCCAGTCATCTGTAAAACTACCCAGAGCTTAATTACTCATGTTTTCTTGTAATCTTAGTGCATGTATGATCAGTAATAGATATTCATGAGGTGTCTACAGATTGTGTAAGCACTCAGTAGTGATTTTTGTGGTTAGCTTCCTACATAACTGTTTAGCAATTAGAGGCTGAGGGGTCTGTGGTCATAGCGAAGTGAGATTTCCTAAGTGCTAAAAATGAACAGGGAAGTATACTGCAGCATGTTATACAGGGAAGTATACTGCAACAAGGACATGTTAAATATCTCGTTTGTATGTAGTCCATACCTCACTTCTTGCATAAACTAGTAAATTCAAATCCCAAACCTTTAGATTTTATACTGAATTCCTGCATTTTTGTGCATCAGTGAAACCTGCAGCCCTGTGAGATGCTTTGTCAAGGCATTTGGTCAGAGTATATTCACTAAGCTTTGTGGTGGTCACTTAGCTGGTAAATAACTTTGAGGCTGTTAAACAATGAGAAATGTTACTGCTGAGATTTCTCAGAAGAAGTAGTCTCAAATGTTGAAGTCTTGGGGACTGCTAGTTTTCAGAGCCCAAGCAGATGTTAAATGTTGGGGTGAAATGAAGTGATGTTTCTTAAAACTTGGCCCAGATAATAAAAGGAGCATGCATTGAGAACAGCAGGAGAATACATCAAGAACATCCCAAGAAGAGGGTTAGAATAAAAGGAGTATTAAAATACTAAATGTTAACTTGGCTAACCTCTTATACTACCCAATGAACTTTGCTGTACCCATTGTTTAGACTTGGCTATGCACTGTTTGGTATAATTTTCTACCAGCATTAAGTTAGTAAGTCCTTCACTTTTCAAATGTTTATCGTGCCACTACCTTTTGGACCTGTTGGGTTATGTGGCATTGAGTGCAAAGATTGTATCATTTTCTGAGATCATAACAATGCTCCACCCTTTTCTAAAAAATTTAGGCTAAGGTTGAAATGCCTTGCACTTTTGTAATTCTGGAATTAAAGGAATAGATTCCACAGCTGAGGGCACAGAAAAAAGGTAGAAAGCTGTCAGCAAATCAAGGTGATTGAAACAGAAATTGACTGAATTGTCCTATTCTATGCAAAATTTGATAGTACATAGTGCAGTGAAGATCAGACTTAAGAAGATGTAAACCCCTGTCTTCAGAGGCCTCCTTCTGTCTGTTGTTGTAAGGAGATAAAATAGGATGTGTTTTCTCTGCTAATGAAACTGAATAGCCATATTTCTTTTTTTTTAATTTAAAGCTTTACTCTCTAAGCTTTTATTCCTGTCTTCATTTATTTATTTGTTTTATTGATGTTAGTTAGCAAGTCCATTTTTGTTGGTCCTAAAATAATGGAAATAGGACAGTTACAGCAGTAGTTCATGCCCTTCCTTTGCACACCTTGAAGTCACATTTTGTGTGCCTCAAGTACTTGTTTTCTGCAGGTAAGATTAGTTAATGAACTTGCCATGGCTTGTGAAGTTCAGAGAGGAAATCCGTGCTGTGCATTGCTTAACTGACAGGGGATTAGGTGAGCCAGACTTCTGCAAAGACAACAAAGACAAGCCAAATTAAAGTTTATTAGCACAGTGGCACTTTTTCAGATGGAAAGATGAAGTCAGCCATAATGTATTATTTAGTAAGTACTTGATTGGCTCATTAATGCTTTAAATTAATTAATTAAATATTAAGACACCAGCTTCTCCAAATGTAGATGAAGACTGTCTTTGGAAGGAAAACAAGGACACTTACTTGACTGAATTTCTTGCCTTGGTGGCTGAGCAAAAGGTTACAAACCTGAATTTAGTTTCTATTACCATTATGGAAAAATTCTACTGTTTTGATCTATTGAATTATCAAGGCAGCAGAGCCAGTCAAGTCAGATTATAAGAAAGAGATAAAACATGGTTTGGTTAGTGGTGATACTTGTAGAATTTAGCCATGACATGTGGTTACCTGTCCATGCAGAAAGAGCAATTATCCTTTGTAGTACAATGTCAGATTTGCCTGTTCTTAGCTTGGAACAAGGGTACAACTCTGCCAACAATAACCACTCAGCGTGCGTGTGTAAACTGTTTTTTTGTTTTTTGTTTTTTGTTTTTTTTAAGCTTGGAATCAGATGCATCCTTCCCTAGCCAAAGAGAAACATTTGAGAAGCTGTGACGCATTTACCCAGATGAAGGAAGGAAATGTCCGAAAGAGTCAAAAGCTAAAAATAGACCATTTTACTGAGTTGAACTCTGGGTAGGAATTGAAGAACTAAATATACATCTACATTTAAGCCTTTATAGCTTAATAACTGAGTAGTGTAACACTTTCTGATTTTTTTGTCTGTTTGTTTTGGGGTTTTTTTGGTTGGTTGGTTGGGGTGTTTTTCCTAAACTTTATAGCGGACATCAGGTGAAGACTTGTGTTAGGCTTTGCGAGGTGGCTTTCTGGTGCCTTAAATAGGCAGAGCTGAGAAGTCTGACCATCTCTTGATGGTGATTGTTACAGCACAGTTTAACTCCCTGGAAAAGTAGATTGTGGGTTGGGTTTTTGTTTGTTATGTTTCTTTTGAAGAGCTAGTAGCTATTAGAACTGTGAATTTAAAAATGGATATATATTTTATCCCCCCAGCTTCTTCAGGAAACAGTAAATTTGCCTCTGTCGACCTGTATGTAAAAAGTGGGGATAACCCGAACATCTGAGAATTGATGGTTGGCTGTCCAAAAAAGCTTGCTTTCTGCCCTGCTACAAACCCCAGTTTAGAAGCTATCAGCTTTCAGTTGTGGTAAAGAAAAAAATAAGCTTGTTGGAGTGTTTAAAATTTGTGCAATAGAAGAGAATGTCGGAAAAACTCTTCATGTGTTAGAGTGCTCTACAGTACTCTCTTTAGATGACAAAGAGTGCCATGAAATCAAGTAAAGCAAATTTTTTTTTTTCTCCCTGGAGCAACACTATATGTTTTGGGGTCATTGGAGGCAACCCACACAATACTGCTGCCTGAAAACTGGAGTTTTCCAGCCCAAGAAAGTGGGGCCAGTGCAAGTGAATATCTGTGGTTTAGTGTTTGCTGGCTGCCAGTGAAGAGTAGGTCTTTCATGCTGCTATACCTGATTTGAAGCTTTACATTGGAGAGGTGAAACACGTATAGTTAATGCTTTGACTGTCAGAAAAAGAAATGTTACTATTAAAATAGATATATGTACAATTATAGTAAATGTAATGGGAAATTATGGGTAAAAATAGTAGCATTGATTAGGTTGGCTTCAAGCAGTAACTGTCTTCCTCTCCATCCCCCAAGATGGGAGGCTTAGTTCTGTTCTTACATTTAAGACCTTCCCTCTTCTTACTATATTCTCTGCTGTAGAATGGTTTGCCTTTTTATATTTGTTTGACAGATGTATAAATAGTTGTGCTTGTGTTTTGCCTTTTTTTTTTTTGTGTGTGTGTTTGTTTTTCCAGAGGAGCCTGGGGATGTTTTTGCAAGGTTGTTTTGAGCAAATTTGCTGTATTTGATTACTAAAATAGTATTTGTTCCAAACAGCAGTTTATGTATTAAGCTCTGAACAGTTTGTAACAAAATGACCTGACTACCTACAGTCATGGATATATAGCAATATGCCAATATAAACTTTGTATTTATGGAATATATTGTATAGCAAAGTGTGAAAACTGCTATTTTTCAAGTGTTATTTTTCTAGAATGTTTTTTGAAGTGGATTTATTCATGTTGCTAGCCCCACTGTGTTAACCCACTTTTAGAAAGTTAAAGCTGTAAAAACCTTTTGAGAGACCAGTTGTTTAGCTGGACAACTACTTAATCTGTGATGTTTCTGCTTGTAGGCAAGTTCATGATGTAGAATCTGAGCAGGATGTGACTTGTAGCTCATGTTCACTGAGGCAACAAGGTTGGGTACAAAGAGCAAGAAGGTGCTGCTCTTCATAATGCTGTAAATGACCTCTAGGCTGTGACGCTGAAGTGGCAGAGGCCTGCTTTTGAGTGTGGGAAGGTAAGGATGGATGTATCTTGATACTAAGGCAGAGCACTTAATGGGTGACCTTTAAGTTGTCTGGCCTGCCTGTAGTCAGTTCTCATCTGTGCATATGCTGCACCTTTTCTGTATGTTGATATAACAGAGGATAAGAGGAAGGTATTGTGTGGTCTTCAGCAGCCAACGTAGTATCTGAGGCTTCAGTTTGTTTCTTTGTGGAGTATTTTTAATGCATTGTACTCCTGCTTCTGCTCTAGCTACAAAGCTTCAGAGATGGAGTACAAAACTGGCTGGCTTGGGTTCTGCTAGTTTAATGAGACTTGCTTAACCGTAGGAAAGATGAGTGTTAGAGGAAGGATAGATATCTTTTTTCCAGAGTGGCTTTTCACTGTGTTAATTGTTGCCTTCACTTGTGTGATCCCCTGTTTTGTTCCCTTTCCTCAATAAATAAGACAGAGGTTCAACAGACAATAAGCTCAATCACTAGGCATCAGTGTTCATCTCCATAGGAGGTCTGTTATGTGTACAGAGATAAGTAGGGGGTCCTGTGGAAAAGCATGAGTGTTAGAGCATGTGTGCTATACTGACAAATGATGGTCCCACAGGAAGTCTTAATGCTGCATTACCTATATTTTTGAGTGCTTTTTGTAGCAGTTTCAATCAAGCCTAGTCCTAGCTCAATTAAGTCATTGTTTAGTGTTTATGTAAGGTTTTCATTAAATGACTTGGTGAATGACAGTAGATGACATTGGTTTTACCAGGCTGCACTGGATTACTGTGTTACATCAGAGTTATTTTGGGAGTAGAAATGCATTAGTTCACTATATAATATTAGGCAAGGCAAGTATGCAAGCTGCATTATTACATAGACATGTTGAGGAAAGCATCTTTTCAAACATAAAGTAAATACTTTACTTGGAGGTGACTTTATTTTTCTGGACAGACAATCTGGGTACACTCTACTGTTAAATTTCTTGGGGTTTGATTTGTGGCAGTTGAGCATCATGCTAATTCTGCCATGCTCTTAAAAACTAAGTGGAGGAAGATTTCAAAGATCAAGGAGGAAAAAGGAACCAAATGCTTAATTATCCTTTCATAAGCTTCTTCATAATTAAAATCTAAAAGATAAAATATGTTCAGGTGAGGGTAGCTTTCCACAGCATAATAGGTTAGGTTTCACATGCAAAACCCATGTGGAAGGGTAGACAACACTGGAGGACTTAATTAGAAATATATACATATGTTGATAAGTGACTTAAGTTACTACACTTTAATTATTATTTTTCCCACTATGTGCACTGTATTAAGCATTCAAGTGGAAAAATTGGTGGTTTAATAAGAAGCTTTCTGAACTGACCTGTCATGTAACCTTTGAGAAAAGACCCACATGGAGATGAAGGGGTGCTTCTCCTCAGGATAGTGAAGAATGTTATTGCTGTGTAAAAGTCCCATTCCTTCTGTTTTGTGGATTAAAAATTGGCTGAATATATGCTACAACTGTTTCCATAGTAAACTAGATCTCTTAATGCAGTGAAATGGATTCCTTACTGAAAGGCGGCTGGGCAGATAGCTAATTGTCTGAGACAAAACTGTATCTCCATAGTGGAGTCATATGTCAAAGGTGACAAACACCTGGAAGCATTAGTTATAGTTAAAACTTCAATATTCACTGGTTTTCCAAATGTTCTTGTTGGAGATCAGTTCTGATAGCTTTTGAACAGCACACAGCATAAGGGCAGCATTACCATCCACATTAAAATCACATATGAATTAATTCCTTTTCAGTGGTGCATTTCTCATCCAAGCATCCATTCCTTTTAAAGAAAAATTGAGAATAAAGATCCAAGTCAGAATTCATGTTTCTGTTGTGCTGTTGATATCATGGGGAGAGTGAGGGAGAAACGAGCTTGTGGTGGGGACTAGTCAAGCAATTTTTAACCAGTGAAGCAGGACTTCTGTGTGTATTGTTGAGCATGTAGTAGCTGAAATAGACCTCTGGAGAATAAGCTGTTACCCTTATCTTGGTTCTGCCCAAATGTGTTCAAGTTTGGCACTGAACTGAGATCTAGTCTTCAGAAGTCGGCAATACTTGGCCTAGGGGCAGGCAGGAGCATATCTAAAATGATAAAGAATGGAAGAGAAAATTGAGAATGGAGAAGATAACTGACAGAATTCAGGCTGAGGGTCAATTTGCTTATAGAAATACTGGAAATCACCATACTCCTGATGTACTGCAAGAGCTGCTGTTTCTTGTGGTTAATATCTTACAGTAATACTGAAACAGAACTAACAGTTGTACTGATGTACACAGGCAGACTAATAGGTCCAAGGGAGCCTCAATTTTCACAGGGCATTTGACAGGAAATGCACTGTTTCCCTGAAGCAGCTGCTGATTGCAAGGCAAAAGGAAGGTTTTCTGGCTTTAAAGCAGGGCATAAGAAGGATGAGCCTAGGCAGAGGAATGGGAGGGAGATAACGGGTATCTGATGCAGAAGATTTAGGATTGCAAGTATGGTGAGGTCACGAAGAGAGCTGACCCTTAAAGGAACAAGGAGGTTGGTTGCCTTTTTGTATGCCATGCTGCCCAGATGTTTGCTTTACGGGGATAATGTGCTCAAATTGAAGACAAGCTGTTAGTAGGCTCTGTCCTAGATAGGTCTAATGTTTCTTTATTCCCTGAAGAGAAGAGCAAGAAACAGGAAAGGAACTTGCATATAATTCTTTATTTTTATGCTGCAAAGTACAATCTTGATGACAAAACTCAAGAATAAGTTACTGTTAACCTGTTACTGTTAACATAATAATGTATTGTTGGGTTTCTGTGGAAAGAGCAGCTCAGTTGTTCAGGGAGGTCACCAACAGTCTTATCTCCACAAGGACCCCAACACATAAACAGGTTTGTGGTTAGTCCCCTCACTCTAGCCTCTGATCTGACAGGAGTACTGCAGAGGTTATGCGTAAGAGGCTATACTGATCTCTAGAGATTTGTTGAACCTTATCTCTAGGTAATCATCTTATTGTGTTCAGATGAGATTACTAATCACATCTTTTAATTAGAGAAATGTCATAGCTGTAGGAAAATAAAGCTATGTGGAAACATTGGTGGTTATTTTGCTGACAGTCTCTTCTGCTTAAGGAGTCTGATCAAAACCTCCTGCATTGGCAGATGTATGCTCTCAAATAAAAAGGAATTGTGACTGATTTCAGGCTGACTTCTTCATCTTTGTGGTAAAAAGTTGGTGAAATAGTGACAGATGTGAAACATAAATTGTCTTGTATTGAACCTATAAGGAGGCAGCTAAATCTCCCTAATTTTGATTATTGCCTTCTAGTAAAGTATGTTGAAGGAAAAGTCGGCATTATTAAAGATGGGTTTCCAAAAAGGGCAGTTCATATAGCTAGGTAACTGAACCAGAATTAATTAAAAAGAGCTAACTTGAGTTTACTCCCTGGGTGAAAAGTAATTTCAAAGTTGACATATTGTGAGATGCTGCTTTGACAGCAATCTTGTATCTAATCCTGCAGTATACAATTAAAGTTGTCATTCCCGGTGATATTTAAAATGCTTGTAACAGGCTTCAGTTTAGCACAGAAAGTGAGTGTGGTAGAGCTTTTTTTTTAAAAATTTATTTTCCCAGATAACATCTACTTAAGTTGTTGCTATCTGTGCAGTTTATCTCATGTTAACAGCATTCAGGTGTCTAAAATTAGGAATATATTGCTGTAAGAAACAGGCAAACCACAACCTGTGCATTTTGCTCACTGCCTTTAATTTAATCGTTGTTACTATTGGGTGTCCTGCTTTTGTAGCTTATTTGGTCAGAGTTTTGAGTCCATTGAAAGTACTTTGATCCATACCTTAAAATAAAAATCAGTACTGTGACATTTCAGTCTGGTGGAGGATACTGTCAGTCAAATGTATGAAATTACTAATTGTCTCATAGCTTGAAAATAGTTCTAAATGAAAAGCATAAGTTTTATAAAGATAACTGTATATTAATGAGGTAATTTTATATTTTCCTTTAAAAATTGGCCTTGTTAAAGGGAGGCTTTGTGATGGCATTCTATAAAAGCAGAAGAAATGGTTAGTGAAATGGAAGGAAAGCTGGAAAGAGGTTTTTGTTTATGTACAGCTGAACAAAAAGACTTAAAAATACTGTAACAGAAGAGTCACACCAATAAGAAGAAACAAAAGTATAAGGGTAGTAATTTATATCAAATACAGTGTACAGTTCTAAACAGGATCACAGAAGTCTGTAAAACCTTAGCTTATATATATAACATGAAAATAGATATTGTCGCACCCCTTTTAAGTTGTAGATATTTCAAAGGCTAGAAATGGTTAGTCAGGTTTTGCTGAGGCTTGCTTTCTGATAGTGCTGCACTTTTTATGGCTCTTGGGGTATCTGTGGTTGTTTGCCTGTTCCCCTACTTACTGGAGCTTGTGTGAAAGTTTTTCCTGAAGCAGCAGCTGTATGGCAGACTTTCCTGTGCTTAGTAGAGAGAACCTGTGGTCTAACTGGCTGTGTGCTGAATAGAGTTGAATGTAGGTTACACAACTTAAAGTCCTGCGGAGAAAGATTGTATGAGTGTTCTCTAAAACATTTTTAGTTACTACATCTCAGCTTTTTCCTTAAGCTTTCAGAGACATATCTGAACATAGCCTCAATTAAAGTCCTGTCCTTTTAATGAAGGAAGTCCTTTGCTTAATTCATAGCTGATATACTAGGAACATTAGAACATCAGTCAGGATCCAAAATTAATTGCCACTTGGGACTTATAGTGCCTTGTGGGCATTGGAAAGAACATTGTCTCTTTCAAAAGCCGCCTGAAATGGCCAGCTTTGAAAATGAGGCACATCCTCATTAAGTTCTGCGAGTATTGAATCTTACTTCTCACTTTCACTCTGAAACAACAAAAGCAAATAAATATTTTGTTAGTTGAAGGTGACACAAGAATAGAGGAGAACTGTAACTTCCTTACTTGCTGCCTCCTTGTGCTTTCTTGCCCTTCTGCCAGCTCTCAAATGTAGGAGGAAAAAGCCCAAAGCTGGCACAAGGGGAAGAGGGCATCTCATTCCAAAACCAGTGGCGAATACACCAGCATGTGGTAGAACAATACTGTTTTAACGTGGCTAAGGCCATGTTCTTTCCTTTGTATTGAATTCCTTCCTGTTTAAGAACATTGTCTTTAAAATACACTTATATCAGCTTGAATGGTAGGAACTTTGTGCTTATTGCTACAGTATCTATATTAATTGGTTGATTCAGCTGTTTTGAGCAGTTAAAAAGATTCAAGCAGGCATTGGCCGTGGGATAGCAAGTCTATGTGTTAGCAGAGCTGTTAAAGCATACTAGATGCATGTAGAGTTACTGGAAGGCAGAACTAGGGAGGAGCTGAAGCTCATCTTGCCTTTGGGAGCTCAGCAGGGGAGGAAGATCCAGCAATCTGGCAAAACTGTGCTAGATGACATGGATCCAAACATACAGCTGTCAGTTAAATAGCCCATATGAATGTAAGGGAACCAACTGATCAGTGTTAAGGAATTCAGTGGCAGTTTTCATGGCTCCTCACAGTGTATCAGTTAATATAGAAGAGTAGGCTTCATTTCTTTGATTAAAGGAAACATCTAATTTTCAGTAATGTTTGAGCTAATATCCAGACATTTCTGTGACTTGAACTTCAAAAGGAAAATTGGAGGTAGCTACTCTACGTGTTCTTTCTGACTAATTTCTGACTTGTATTGGACTAGTTGTGGGCAAGCAGGGAAGGGAGAGCACTGCATTTTTTCAATAATTGTATAATTAAATTCATTGATGGTAGGCCAAGAATACTGATCACAAGGGTTAGTGCTGAATCAGAAGGAATACTTTAAATGGCCTCTGTTGAACAGAGACATAATTGCCCTCTCTGTTCCCTTCTTGGCTTATTGGATGGCTGAATTGCTCATTTTATACGTGACTTTGAGTGTGACTGGAGCTGTGAATCAGTGTTTGTTGGAGTTTTGCATCTGGCTTATGTTCCGACTTCCCTTTTATGAGCTGGAGAGGCTGTCTCTGTTATTACTAACTATGTAGTGAAAATCCTCTTAAACTCTCCTTGTATGAGTGGGTGAAAATGTTTGGCAAACACACAAATCAATAATTGCTTACTTGCCTCACTGCTCCTTTTCAAAAGCTTCACTGTCCTTTTCTGTGTTTGCACAGATAATCGATGTCTGTCCCCAAATGATAATTGACAAGGATAGATAACTTTGGGGCCTTTCTTTACAAAGTCATCCTCCAAGTGCACCTCTCTGTAACTGCTCTTGCTTATTGCATTCTGATCTTGTTTTTGTTGTTTTTTTTTTTTTTCCTGCAGCAGCAAGGCTTGTGTTGAAATAGCTTTTATGCATTTAGAAAAACTTGATGATTATTTTAAAGCTAGTCACTAGTTTACCATGCTGCTGAAATGCCTGGAGCTCTGTGCATGACAAAATGAACAAGTAAACTGAATGAAGACTATTAAAAGGGAGATAAATACTTGTCTCAGTATGAGGAGAAACACTGTGTGTAACTTGACCTGGTTGACTTGACTAAGTTTTCATAAAGAAGAGACTGTCTTTTTAATGGCCTTGTCTAACATGTCTATTTTGTTCTGCTGTTGTTGGCTGAAATTGGAAATTAAAATGAAGAAAAAATACCTTCATGATTACAGTTTTCCCTTGGGAACTCTTTCAGTTGTGGCTTTCTCATAAGAGAGATTGTGGCTTCCTATTTATTTCTGCGGCATGAAAATTCAGATTTCTGTAGCTTGTTTCTAAAGTTAAGAACATTCTAGATGCTAGTCTTGGAAGATGCAAACAACTTCCAGGTGCCTGAATTTGAGGAAGTCCCTAGTTAAATCAGATTGCCATCTTGATGTGACCTTTGCCAAAAATAACTGCAGTAGTACATGCACAAACTATCTATGCAGTGTAGTATGCAGAAAATGAAGCCATCTATTTTAATATGTGAGATTTGTTTGCTTTTTTAGATTTGCATTACTCTACGGGAAAGGCAAGCTTTTAAAAACGTCTCTTCTACTTTGATTGCTATTCAGGTCAGTGGCATCTTCCTCCACTGGAGGGGACTGCAAGATGGACTGGAGTTGTTCACATTGCTCCAGATTAGTGGGGCTCACTGTCACAGGGTGACTTGCTTCGTTTCAGTGCTTGGCATCGTCATCACTAAAAAAATACTTTTGGTACCCTAATTTATGCCACTGAAAAATTCGCTTTTTGATACTTTTTGTTACTGTAATTTACATTAGCTATGTCATAACAAAATTAAAGCTTCAAGCTACATTGTTCTATAGATCTGAAACCATACAAGCAACATATGTGCCCAAACCTTAAAAGTGTGTGCAGATTGTTTGGATCTCAGTGATATGACCTAATGGCAAGAAAGTTTCTTCCATGGACAGAAAGTAGGGGTGGGGAGGAGATGACTCTATTCTGCGTTCTGTAGGCCTGGAATTAGATATGATCTTTTTGGGTATCTAAAGCCTTTTAATGGCTGTTTCCATTAGCACTTTTGGTTGAAATGAAAGTATGCTTTTGAAGCGCATGTCTTGATTGTCCCATTTTACAGTTCCTTGCTCTCCGCCTTGCTCTCCATTGTGGAGCATCTCAGTGCACAAATTGGATTCCTTTCAAATGAAATTGAATTGGAAGACATGCTCTAGTTACAAATAGGTATTAAGTGCACAGAACCAGACAACAGCCAGTCAAAAGTAAAACTTCCTGTAAAACTTCCTGCAAAACACATAGTTTGGCCATTGATGTCTCTGCACCAAGGTTTTGCTGTATTGACCCTCTTCTATTGTGCTCATGACAAGCTAATGTAGCATCAGCCAAAGAGGGCCAGCAGGTAAGCCCTGGAACTCAGCAGATGCTTTAAGGAAGTAACTAAGACCTTGTACTGACAGAGAGTTAATTTACTGTGTGAACTGGATGATCTAAAGAAGTGGATCATGCTTCAGAGCAATGGCAGTTAACCTTTCTGAATATCAAAATAGTCCTGGGGTTGCAAGGACTTGGAGAGCTGAAGGTAGGGAGGAGATGACTGCTCAAGTTACAGGTATGAAATATGAAAGGTTGCACTTCAGTGGAGGTGTCAGCACTCCCATTTGTGTTCTCTGTGGGTGGATTCTGGAGCAGGAGCACATCAGGATAACTCCCGAAGAAAAGTAATGTTGGAAGCTGTGGGCAACACTGGTCAATTCTGATTAAAAATCCTGGTGTGGAGCCCTTGTACTTAATGGGGGAGGGCTGAAGGGCTTAGTGAAGGTCACTGTGGGCAGTGAGGATTTTAAGGGCTGCTGCCAACTTTAAAAAAAAACTTCCAAGACCTTGGCTCTTCTGGCTGATGAGTGTGTTTGCATTGACCAGGAGGGGGTGACTGGAGACTAGGGTGAAAACTTGGATTTCTGAAGATGTGCTGTGATTGAGTTAATTTGTTTTTGCAGACTTGTCTGGAGAGATGGTAAGGTCTGCAAGATAAGCAAGACACCTTATTTTTTGATCTATCATGAGTTGTAAATTGATACTATCACATTAAATTGGAAGAACTTTTTTTTAAGCTAATTTAATCTCAAAGGCTTGAATTGATGACTCTAAAAAAGTCCTCCCATTCCTCCAAGCTCCAGGGGTAAGTTTCATGTTTAGTTCTGATATAAAAAACCTTAGCATTGAATTTCAAGAATTGTCCAAGTCTTTGGCACTGTCAGTAAAATTGTCTGCTCCATCAGAATTATATAAATTCTTTGCAATACATTTGCATCTTTCAGATTTGTGTGTAGTACATGTCTTGTCAATATAAAGGCACTAGACACAAGGTAGCTTTTTTTTTTTTTTTCTGGAGAATGGTGCAATCCTTGGTCCTTCAGCAGTTCTTTCAGTGCTTGTACATCAACAAGCACCAGCCATCTGTTTCCTGCCATCTGGACTTTAACCTGAACCTGTCAACTCTAACCTGATCTAGTTGTACAGTTTCATTTTTTTTAAAGGGAGGCTAAAGCAACAGTGTAACTTTGAGATTATTTGATAAATACTTGTGTTAATAGACTTAATTTGAGTTTTGGGTGAATGTTACTGATCAACGTTTGTGAAAAAAAAGTATGTATTTAAGATTACAGTTTTACCGCTGATTTTGTGGAATAAAACTGTCATGGTTTTTTATCCCAGGTTCAGAGGTGTGAAAGAACATGTATGAATGAAGGGAGGAAGTATTGTTTTAGGAAATAACTTTGCTTTCCTTGGTTGTTGCATTTACAACTTAGGCTGTTAGTTTCATAAACCTCTTCGTAGAACTCAGCCTGGATTTTGTGTGCATTGTCTAACAGCACAGTTATAATTTGAGGTCACGTGGAACTTTAGGCACATCTTTGTGTCTTCCCTTCTCAGGGAAAGGAAGAGGTTGTGACTGGAAGTCAGTCTGTAACCTCTGGGGGAATGTGGCATATATGGATAAACATTCCTGGATCTCTTTTAGAAGTCAAGAGACTAACCCAGTCTGTTGCTGTACCTCTTTGTTCAGAGAAAGTGAAACAGTATTTCTGAAGTGTGCTTAAATATCAAAAAATCCTGTGGCCTCAAAAAGGTACCTCAGCCTGCAGTATATTCTGTCTTGTGTGGCTCCCTGATGTCCTGAACTTCAGTGTGGTTTTCTTTCCTCTGATGGATACACATAAGGAGTTGTAGCCATTTGCGTGACTGTTAATAGACCATTTGTAAAGTCAGAATTGTCAGGCATAGTTGAAAGCACTCCCTACAGAGTCAGAATTGCTATATTTGGAGTTGTGTTTAGAAAGAAAAGAGGAGAGAGAGTACTTGTGGGGTAATTTTCTTCTTTCCTAATACAGTCTCTTTCCCACACTACCATGCCATTTTGCATTCAGTGCTATGAGGGCAGAAGTCCCCAGGTGACAGAGCTACTGCAGACAGGTGTGTTGATACCAAGCAAGAGATCTCAGAAGAGGTTTTACTGGAATATACAGAGCTCCTGTGGGAATATTAGCTCAGTTAGGCTGAATTCTGCCTCTCCTCTGGTTCTGTTACAGATTGCCAAGAATTCATGGTTGTTTATTTCAGAAGTATCCCTTATCCCAAGTTGCTTATTTGACTAATAAGTTCATATGGATAAAAGACCACACGTTGCTTTCATGTTAGTTATGAACACTCAATTGAGAGGAGCAATTGTTCCTCTAACTTGGTTGCTGTGGCACAAGCACATTTACCAGGTAGTAGTAAAATGACTAAAGCAGTCCTTTAATCACCTTTCATTTTAGATGATACATTGTAGACATGAGTACTCATTTCATGTTACAGTGTTTTGCTGGTATCCCAACAGGTGCTGTGAACTTCAACACTTGTTATTAGCAGCTGAGATTCCTGTCTCTGTATGTGTATATAAACTGTGTTAAGCTACAGGAACATGAAGATCTATTGTCCCTGAGGGTCAAACCCAGTGTGCATCTGTCCCATTATCCTACCTCTTCTCAAGACCAAACTGATGCCCAGGAAACACCCCACAAGGATAGGATAAACCTCTGTGGAGCTTCCGCATTGTATTGTCCCAGCATGTAAGTGGGTCTTCCAAAGGCAAATGATATTTTTGCTTTTCAGTGACTTGCAGTGTTCTGCTTTTCTACTAACTTGTTCAGCGTCCCCTTGGGCTTGAGTACATTTTCATATCTTGGAAATTCAGTAGTAGACAATTTTGTAGTATAGTGGATGGGACCACCTCCTCCTGCCTTCTAGTTTTGTTTGATAGCTCCATCTCCTGTGTTTTTAGGAGAGTTTGCAAGCAGTTAATGTGCCCTGTCCAAGCCCCTCATGATTTTATAAACCTTTCTCGTGTTCCTCAACTTTTCTGTGCTGAAGAGTCCTACTCTGGTTAGCCACTTTTTGTGCAGAAGGATTTTTTATTTATGCATGCTGCTCTTTGTTGTACTTTCTCTAGTTTTTCTACCTAATTTGAGAAGGTGGAACTAGATCATGTTGAAAGTGTGAGCACGTAGCAGTTTTATACAGTCATATAGTGTTTTTAGCATCATTATCTCTGCCACTAATTCTGAGCATTTAGTCTGCCTTTTTAATACTTTTCTCCCTGTGTGCATGCTTTTGTTTGTATTTGCATTGAGCATATTCTTGAAGAAACGGTGACCAAAATACTGAACTTCTAAATTAAGCTGAGGCCACTGCTACATCAGAGCCAGTATAGTTCAGGCATTAGATGCTGAGTTAATAAACAACATCCCCATGTAAGAAAAATGCAGGCTTTCTGATCAACAGCTCCTGTATTTGGTGATAAAATGGCGGTGCTTGATTAGCTGCAGGTACTTAAAAATTAAAGCAAGGTTTGCTGTTTTTTTTTTTTTTTAAGTCGAGTATGTCACTGCTTTGGAAAACGATGTGTCTTTGTGCAGTACAAAGCAAATGAGGAAGAGACACTTGTAAACTACTAGTAATTTGCTTTTATTTTGGTGGGGGGGAAGCAGTGGTGGAGCTTAATTACACAGGAAATTAGGTGGACAGAATTCCAGATTTATAGTGCTGTAAAAGAATCTGGAATGCATGCATAAAATACTATATTGGTTCATACTTGCTTTATCCTGGATGTAGGATGCTTTATGAGGAAGATGCAAATAAGTAGCTGTTTCACTTTTAAATACTTGTTCACAAAGAACTTGAAAATAAATAAATCCGTTATTATTCTTAATCATACTGTGGTCCTCATAAAATAAGATTAATGCTATAGCTGCTGTTCCAGTTGCAAAACAGTATTTCTGGATTATGCTTGAGTGTGAATGCATGTAGTTACGCAAAGGGAAATGCCATCTCTTTGGTTCTGTGGTAATTGGGAAAGCTACTGGTCATGTAAATGAGAATTGTTAAGACATAGTCTACATTAGCTCCTACTAGGCTTGTGGCTTAATTCTCCCAGGGCTGCCTTTCTTAGGATATACTTGCTGATACCAGTTGGACTTTCATGTTCCTCCTAGTAACAGCATCCTAGAAAATCTTGTTTTTGCTGGTGCTGAAATGTACATGTATCCAAACAGTTAGAAGACTTTCACCTCAGTTAAGAAGCACTTATACCCTGAATATAAAGTAGATTAGGTGTCATTAGATAGCACAGTTATAAAGGTGTCTGTTTGTTTATTGGTTGATTGTGAGGGTTTTTTTTTCTTAAATATTTGCTTAAGCTTATAATAATATTTGTATCTGGGTCGTAATTAGCAAGGGTAAACAGTGTTATTTTATTTCACATCCTGTTTGCTGGAGTTTTTATAAGAAGGGATTTAGCTTAATTAGATATGCCAGATAGCTCAAAATAATGCAGGTAGAGAAATGTCCATTTAGAGTTAATGGTACTGAGCCATTCTGATTAGATGCTTTTAAAGTGGGAGAGTTGTTCCCTGATCTTCCATTACTCATATGAGTCATGTGAGTATAGTGGTTTGTGGTTGTTGCTTTTCTTTTTTTTGGGGGGGGGGGAGAGGGGGACGACGACACCTCCAATTTGCAATATTACTATGGGGGTTGCCTTTTTTAATTACAATAAAACTGAGAGACAAAGGTGTGCCTTCTCAGGAGGGGTGTTGCAAACACCTTAAGAGCATAGGGATGAAGAAAAACTTGGTGTATGTATAGTTCAACATAAACTGTTATTTTCAATGTTATTTCAGTAACAGAACTACTGATTAAGTCTTTATCTTCACAGCACCCTGACATCATCTCAGTCAGGCTTTAGCTGTTAGTTGAACTTCGTAGTTACCCCTAGCTGTACTTCATGGAAATGTAAGCAGCTTTGTTTAAATTAAATATTAAATTTCAAATACCAAATGAGGTTAGTCATTTGTTGACATGGTTGGGTACTTTCTGGAGGCAATAGGCAGTCCTGTAATGATATATTGGCTAGTTCTAGCTGTTGAAATCAAGTCAAGTAACTAAAAGGTTGTTATTGATCAAGCAAAATGTACGTAGAAAAATTTGAATGCTATTTAATTACAGTAATGCCTGTACAGTGTTTAAAGCACTGTCTATTAAAGGGAAGCATCTTAAATGTGGGAGAGCCCTGCGTTATGCAGAGTGCTTCTCCATGGCCAAAAGAGCATTCTTTCTGAATTGCCCAGATTTGCGAGACTGGAGTGTAGCAGAGCTCTCAGAACAAGTCCAGAGGTTGGATGGTTTAGTAAAGTGAACTAAATGCTCGATTTTTAAATGTAGTCAGCCTTAAAATTGAGATCTAAAAGGTACAAATGCATATTTAAGTGGGAGGTCCCCAAAGGGGAGGGGAACAAAACCCCCTGGTATGAAGACAGAACTGTGGAGTTGGCTGTGTCTTGCTCAGTTCTGTATCAGGTATTTTGCTTGGAAATTGCATGGGCATACCAAAAGATTCAATAAGGATTTCTGTTTATTTTTACTAGGAAGTAATGGCCTAAAGATTCTCTGTATCAAGTAGTAGTGTTAATTTGTAATCTGTTACTAAGGATTCTGTTACATTGCAGGACCCTTAAATTTGGTTTATAGATGTTAATTTAATTTTGCTTTAATCAGATTCTATAAAGCTAGCCACTTTTTTCTTTTTTTTTTAATGAAACATGTATTACTCTACATGTTCTGTCACAAGTTCATGGTAGCTTTGTCACACTGAAAACCAACTAACCAAATGAAAGAACCCCCATGTGTTGTGGGTCCTGGAATTATATGAACTTGCCTTTTTTCATGTTCCCAGATGTGAAAAAGTAGGACATCCTTAGAGGCTGTCCTTGATCTACTGCTTAGGATGATAGCAGTGGATGTAATAGTTGATTGTATTAATTGCACAGCGGCTTAGTGCAGCCTTTCTGGCAATGGCATTGCTACAGCCAGCATGCAAATAGCACTGCTGAGTGGTTAAGTTCTCATTTAATGGCAATGCCTTAATCCTCTCTCCCAGTTTGCTCTAGGGCTTGGATTTGTAGCAAAAATGCTAGTTTCTTAGAGCTTTTGTAGTTGGAGCAAGTGCCACTCTTACTTTTTTAGTTTCAGGCTTTAGTAAATGTGTTTTGTAATAAAGCTTTAAAAGCATTTGATAACTTTTCTGTTTTAAATATTACAAATTGTTTCTGTTACTTGTAAGATAGTTTAATCTTTAGACGTGATAATTATATTATTGCTCCAAACCTGAACATTCAAAACACGGAAGTGATTTTGAAGTACACAAGAAATTGTATTCAAGTCCAGAAAATAAATTTACTTTCTCATTATTCCCTCTTGTTCAAGAATCTGTATGTTGGCTTGACTTGGCTAAAATATGTATTCTACTAAGAAACTATGTATACTTAAATAAAACCAAGCTGTCCATAACTAAGAACTTCAGTAAATTTAATATAAATATATGTTTCAATTACTTTTCTGAAGGTTTAATTTTAGGACAGACTGCATGGAAAAAAAATAAAAATTATATGAAAACACCCATCTAGATGTTTTGGGTTGCAGCTTAGATGAATTCACAGTGATTTCATATGTAATAGTGAAAGCACCAAAATCAAACAACTGGTGTGTAACTGCTGTGTGATTTGACTGGCGTGTAGTCTTTAGAGTTTGTTTTCAGTACTAGCTATTTCATTGTAGTGTTTGGAATCCGTCTGAGTTTAAGGCAATAAAGCAAAAAATACCATAGGATAAATGCAGGTAAGAAAGGCAGTGGTGTTGGCTATGGGAGTACTACAGCTGAGTGAAGTACCAACTTTTTCAAGTTGAAAAGGAAAAAAATGAATACAGACAAGAACAGAGAATTACAAGCAAGCTATTTCCTGACGATGTTAAAATGTGGGGGACAAATGTTTAAAAGAGATCGTGTTTGAATTGTTTCAGACTGATCTGTTCCCCAAGTTCCTTTGGGATTAAACAAAACCAGGTAAGAATTATTGTTCATTATTGTTACAGAGCTCGTGTTTCTTTTGGTGCAAACAGCGGGATATGCTTGGAAGATACTATAGCGTGCCTTCCTCTTGAAACACTAAATAGTTTTGAAAAAATTTGAAGAGTAAACACCGTACCAGGAATACCAATTTGTGATGTTCTCTGGAAAATGGCATAGTTAGAAGCTTGTGAGTTTTAGTTAAGATTCAAAACGCTCCCTGAAAATAGGTAGTTCTCTTAAAGCACAGAATGAGGGCTTCTTTGCAGCATTGAAAAATGTGCAGGCTTTGTGAATACCTTACCTTTGTTTTCCATTGGTAAATATTGGCAATGTTCACAGGACTGACGTACTGCTGAGTAAAGTTTTAAAACATGTTTGTGAATGCTTGAATCTAATGGCTATGAAAAAATAACAAATGTGAAGAATTTTTGTAAAAGCTAATCTATATTTTTATTTTAGTTCTAGGGAAGGCGAATGTAGTGTGAGATTCTGAAAGTACCTTCAATAGTTGTGTAGCAAATGGTTCAATATATTTATTTATATTCCAGATAGTCTAGTGGTAAGACTTTAAGACTTTTTTTGCTTAGCTTTGGGTTAGTTACTTGAAATTGATTAATTCCCCCCCCCCCCCCCTTTTTTTTTTACCTCTTTAGCTTGTGTGGTTGCTCCCTGATATAGTATTAGTAGCTGCCATAGAACAGTGAACTCATAGCCACTAAATGATTAACAATGTTTTGAAAATAGTCTTGAAATGGAAGAGGCATTTCGCTAAGGTGAATTGGAATAACTCCACAGTTCATTTGGCTTTGTGCTTTTGTTTTGTTGTTCGTTTTGTTTTGTTGGTAGGGGCAGGGATGCTCAGAAATTTTCATTTTGGATAGTCTTATTTCAAAGCTGTTGGTAAAGTATAAAATAAATTGGGTTGATGTGAGAGGCAAGATATCCATGAAGTGGTGGAGGAAGCTGTTTACTAGAAAGGAGTTGTATTGTCCAGAAAACAGATAGTGAAGAAGTGAGCTTTGAAATTTGACTCACTTAAATCAAAAGCATGTAGAAAACAGTTAATTTGTTAAGCTTTGACAAGTGAATGGAGTGCAAGTGTCACATTTTGCTTCAGCCTTGACTTTGTTTTCAGGTTGCTTTTTTCTTTTAAATAAAGTAGGTACATTAAGGTGCTTAGGAATATCTGGATCATCTAAGATAAACCTAAGTATTTATTTTTCTTCTAAGTGAAATAAATATTTAAGGACCAGAAATTCAAAGAAGCACGGATATATATATATATTGAGATGTGTTTGTGCGTTTTGTTTCTTTACTGTGAGAAATGTGACAGCTGATGAATTACGGGTTTGAGAAATTGGAGGTGCTTGCAGACATAATGATGAATTTACACTTAGATATCTTTATTTTCCTCAGACTAGTAACCAACCATTTGCAGAAAGGATTTGCTGAGGATAGTCTTAACTTGTGGGACAATATTTGCTTTGGGTATGAAATGATGTAAAAGAGTAGAACTTGACACTCAAGTAGGGATGTTGCCTTGCGAGTTTTGTAGTCAACAGGAGAATATTTGATAGAGCTTTGAAGAAACGCCATTCAAAGAGAAGGCTTAATATGTGCCTATGTCAGTTACCCAAATGAACTACCATACATATTAAATGGTGGGTCATTCTTCTAAGTTGATTCTTGTGAGCAGGTGGAAAGTAGAGGTGCTAAAACTGAGCAGGGACGTTGGTTGTAACCTTGTCGAAAAGGAATTTGAAGATTCCATGAATGCTGTCCTTGAAAATGACAGTGAAATGTGCTAAGTTGGTGTTTGTCCAACTTGGACTAGTTAAAACCAGGAAGGCAAATGCTTATTTGTTTTTCCTATTAACGTTGAAGTAAAACTGGTTGGAACTGGGAGGTGTTTGGAGAGGGACCTCACATAAAATAGGTCTGAACAGTATGGGGTTTAGGTGCTGCCACAAGTATGTCTTTTAGTTATGGGCAGTAGAAGCTCTGTAGACTCATCTAATATGGATCTGGCAATATGCGTTGCTTGTTCAGATGTTGATTTACACAGATTTCTGAGAATTTAAAATTGATTTTGGGGAAAAAATTGTTTTCTTTATAAATGTTTGTGCAAAAGCCTTCTAATTCAGAGAAAAGTTCTGAAAAGAGTTTTTTTTTTTGTATAACTCTGAAGCTATACTATTAATGGAATCTGGATAGAGTAGGTGATAGACATGCAATTTTTTTTTATTTTTGAAAGATATTACTTCGGGGATTATTTCAAATAGCTGAAGTTGCACAGGAAATAGCCTTTATTCACTTTTAGCTAGTTGTTGGAATATATGTTGGCAAAATGTGAACATTCCTATACACAGGAGTAAGAAGAGACCAGATTGTAATTAAAAGCGGTTCATACAAATCAGATTTGTAAAAGGTAACAATAAACTAAGTGTGTGCAAAGAGGAGAGAAGTAACCAGAGGTGCTCTGAAAAAGCAAGGAAAAACAGGTTTGGTTGGTCTGGGAGATGGTTCAAGGCAGAATTGTTGCTTAGCTGAATTGAAGAAGTAAGTTTTCTGTGAAAACAAAGTGGAGTAAAAATAATTAGATAATATTGCTATGACTGTATCTGTGTGTAAGAGCGTGCAAACTGGTATTGATATAAATACAAGGGAACTGATAGAATACAGCTAGAGCTATCCTTGCAATGAGTATTTTCTTAACCCCTTTCTGGCTGAAATTGGTAAGGTAGAGGAAAAAACCCAAACCAGACAAAAGAACCCAAAAACTATGATTTCACAACCAAAATAGCTGCAGCTGTATTTTTATGATCAATTTTGGAGTTTTGCATCATTCTGTAGTATGTATTTTTCTGTCCCACCAAAGGAAAACACTGTTTAAGGACTAGGACTGTAGATCACCTGATTATAGTGGGGTTTTTGTTTTGTGGTGTGGTTTGGGTTTTTTTTTCTTTGCACTGTTTTTTTTTTTTTTTGGTAATTTGTTTGGCTTTTTTTTTTGTTGTTTCATTTTTTTACGTTTATATGGACGTGCAAGTGTGAAATAGGGTCATTGTAGCCAATGTGTAGAAGAGTAACACGTAACTGAAAGCAAGGCTGATAATTGCCTAAGAATTTGAGTTAAGTATCAGTTTGAGCAGGTCTGAATAACATCAAGCAAAAAGAGTAGAAGGTGTGCGTGAGGGCTTTTGGACAGTCCATAAGCAAAGACTAAGAAACACATTAGAAGAATTTTTGTTGTCATTAGGAATATTAGTACATGATATTTTATAGGTAAAACAAGGTTTTATAGGTAAAATAATTTTGGTGAGTACTTAAACAAAATAAAATGTCCTGACCTTCCTCAAACCGAACCATTCGGGCGTAATGATGCTGGAGAGTGTAGGGCCTGTCATTGACTTTCCAAATATGGGCAGCTTTCTGCGCACCTGTTGGCAGGATAAGGAAAGAAGTAGAAATTTGTAGCAGTCTTTGTTAGTTTGTAGCCAGAGAAGAATAAGTATGTATTACAGAAAGTAAAGTGGTGCTATTTCAGTTCATTAATAATTTCTCTGGATTGCTCAGTCACACACAGCCTGTGATCATAGCATTAGCTATGAAATGAAAGTGTATGTTGGAGTTTCCAGGCTGCTGAAGTTGAGCTGAGGCAGTCATCTGGCATTTTATGGACTACAGAAAGCAGGTGCTGAGATGCTTCAAAGAGAATAGTTACAGGGATGTTGTGATAGCTCTTACTTCTCTGAGCCATAGTTACCATGGTTAAAATGAAATTTTGAAGCACTACATCCCCAAAGACGCACTGTTTCCAAGCCATGCAAGCTTTTCTTTCTTGGGACCACAACTATTGCCAGGTGTTCCCTGCTGCTGTTACTTTTCTTGTGCTGTTAGGACCATGGGGTTGATACTTGATGTGTTTTTCCACTTCAGAGTCCAGTAATTTCTAGGAAGCGTAGAAGCTGCTCAGTGGTTCAGTAAGCTGTTGGTTAGATGTTGTTAAGCTGACAAGAACATGTGGAGGGGAAAATGGGAGAGGAGGAGGCCTAAATTTTGAAAGAGAAATGTAGTCATACAAATGAATGCATTTCTTGCAACTCATAGGTATAAGGTATACTCATTTTATGTCCAATGTCCCTAGCACATTATTTGCCTGGATTTTCAGCTTGTAGCTAAACGTGCAGTTTTGTGGCAGATAAAAATGTTGATGAGGTTGTGTCAGTTCAAATCATGTATACTCTGTGTTCAGGATTTAAAACCTGATTTTGAGATTGTGCTGAAGCTGAGCAATGTACGCGGGTGACCTGCTGGTTGCTCAGATGCTTGTCAAACTGTTTCATGATAATGTTACTAGTAGGAGATACTCTTTCTATGCAGGCGTGGCTAATGCTGTAGAGAAGGAAGGTGTTCTGCTGAGCATGGAACAGTGGGGAAGCAGCTCCAGATTCGCAGGAGTTTAAGGAGAAATAGAGCCTTGCAGGCTTTTAAGCATTTCTGATAATTTGATTTAAACTTATTTGACTTAATGATGAGTTCTTATTGTTTAATGAGCTCTTCCTTGTCTCTTCAGTTAGATCTAAAATAAGGAGGGGAATTTAAGCATAGGTAATTGTCTGTTTGGCACACGGAGGAATGAAAGTGTAGACCTGACAAGAGGATATTAGAACAATTCCTTAAACAATTTGTCTTAAATGAAAAGCAAAGGCCGTAATTTAGCTTGGAGAGTACAACTTAATTTAAGCCATATGCTTTTTTTCTTTGCCTTAACACAGAAATGCATAACATTTGATACAAAAAACTGCATGAGTTTGCTTCATACAGGGAAAGTGAGTCTTGCTAAGGATGCTTTTAGGAGCCATTTTGCGTATTAATAGCAAAGTACTTAGTCTCTGGATTAAAATATTAACTTGTTCAAGCTGAACTTGGTAGTGCCTTTTGGAATTGTTACTAAGGGCTCCTACTGATGTAACAAAAGCTGCACAGACATCAAGCTGGGAGTTGAAGATACAAATTATACAAGATGTCATTGGAAGAAGTTGACTGCCAGTATCTAGGTGTTAAGATGAACAGTGGAAAGGAAGTCAGTAGTTTTTCAGATCCAGGCAAAAGGTAGGAAATGGTTAAAGAGGAGCTTTATTATTTTTATTTTTTTTAATTAATATTTTTATTTGTAGCCAAATAGCTGGCATTTTGGTGTAAAGAGTGTGGACTCCCTGTCCCTTGTTGTAAGAGTCTTCTGCCCACCTCTCAATTCTTTTGCTTTTGGTTGTGTCACCAGAAGCTTGAAGACTGTTGTCTGGAAGCTGCTAGAGCTCTCTCTAGTAAATTTGCTTATGATTCAGACCTGCTTGGTCAAACAGTACAAGTAGCTGGAATTTGTAGCAAGCTGCACTCAGGAACAGTCAGTAGTGTTACTGAGGCACTTTGAGCGCTTTCCAAGGGGATTTTCTATGACTAGGAAGGTTATTATCTTCTGGATTGTTGTTAAGCATGTGTTAATTGCACTACGGTACAGACAGGCTACAGGGAGTATCGATGACGCACCTAAGTTGTGCCTGATGGAAGGCATGCTGGAACTGAAGATGCTAAGTAGTGTAATCATAGCTAGTGGCTTCTCAGGAAGAGAGGAGGAATGTGTAGGTGGTGTAATGAAATACCTGGTCAACTCAAAAGTACTTTCTAGCTGCTTTATTGTCTTTAGATAGTTAAATGTCTATAGAATCAAATGGCATATTCAGTACATGTTATCCTTGATTTATTTTTTTTCACTTGCATCTTTCCCTGATAGTAGTCTGGTCATGAGACAAAAGTATATGCTACAGTGACCTTTGGAAGGGCTTGGCAGGGGATAAAGTAACCCCTATAAAAATAGGATTTGGGTGGGAGTAGCATAATGCTTATACAATAGAGAGGCCATTTTGCATTTAGCAGAATTTTATTTGCTTTTGTTTATAAAATTTCTCAGCAACCATAGGCTTAAGGGGTATTTTGGCTCTTTTGAAACTGGTGGAGATCCAACAGGGTTGAGGTTAAGTGTGTACTAATTAGCATGGTTTATTTCCATGTGGGTGATGTCTTCAGTCAAGGTGCTTAGTTCTAAAAGCACAGGGTTCACACCAAAGTTCGGCTTTGAATGGAATCTGCTGTGGTCTGTAAGCCATAATCAGATAGAAATTGCATAATTAAAGGCTGGTATTTCTGGATGTAAGCTGACCCTTGAAATAACTGAGCACCATATGCTTGATGATGCATGTAGTTCATCCATTCTGGACCAGAGCTTGATCATGCTGGTTCTCTTATCTGTGACACAGTTCACCTGCAATCCCCAGTAACTCATAAACAGTGATATCAGTTACTGTTATTTTGAAACTGCTGGTTGACACAAAAACTGTTAGTATGAGAGCAAATAAGGAACCTGTCTTCCTTTGTCTTTAAGATTGTTTGCTGTTACCAAAGCCTGTGTAGGTCTCTTACTAAGGAGAGTTCTGACTAAGTGACAGGCTGAGAAGTTTCTGTAGGTAGAACATGCATGCATTTTGGGAGGCAAAACCTGGTTTAGTTTGTGGAAAGAAATTTAAAATCTAAGTCTTAGTATCTTCAGACTAGTGTGATTTGGATTGTGAAGATTCAGCACAAATCGGAAGTTACTTGGAAAAACAATACTAAATTTTACTGGCTGAGTAGATTTGAGGCATATGGCTTGTCATGGAAGTGTTGTCACATCAAACCTTGGGTTGCGTGCTAGATGAAGGCACATAGGGATACATGAGGTCTGAGTTATTGGCAAACAGCATGTTAGAACCGCATGAAATGCTTTCCTAAATCCAAAGAGAAGGCAGTATGCAGCAGCAGCAGGTCTGCTGAATTTTACCAGGCAATGGAAATGTAACTTGGTCACTGGGGGGAGGGGAAAGCTACACATTTCTTAGCTGCGATAGAAATCTCCATCTGAGATCCTTACATCAGTCATAAGCACAGCCCAGTAACAGCTGTTAGTGTTCTCGCTGCAGATAGCATCTCCTGTCTCCTAATCCATTATATAGTTAAACTTGGAAAATAACAGTGCACTTGAATAGCTAGAAGAGCAGCCATTGGATTAAAAATATGCCTGAACTGTTAGCAATTTAGAAACTCTAGTGCAGTGCTAGTGTGCATTGGATTGTTTTCAGTAGCGTAGTGACAATTATCAAATCACCTTTCCCAATCTTGCAGTTGAAATTGTAACAAGGGAAAAAAACTGCTAGCAAATGGATAAAATTATTTAATGTTTTTGCCTTAATTCTTTTAAAAGGGTTTTCTTGGTTTTTAAAGGCATTATTAAGCAGGGGTGTAGTCTTCCTGATGTAGATGGTTTGGCTACTTGGAGATCCATTAGATTGACTAGCAGCCTTCCTTGTCTGAGTGGTACTGAAGATATGGCACTGTGGCCAAGAGAAAACTTGATTTACTTTAGGGCTTTGAGAAGTCTTCCCCTGTTAAATGACTCACATTACATGAAGAAGTTAGCCATGGACTAGTTCTTCACTGTGCTAGGATAAGGTAACTTTCAATCACACTTTTAGCTATTTGGAGCATACTGCTGCTTGGTTTATTTGCTGAGTACCCTTAGAAAAGACCCTTCTTCAAGGCATGCTTACTTGAATGCTCACAGCTCAATGCCTTATTATTCATACTGCTATTCTGATATGGGAGCTTCCGTGTCATTGACTGAAAATGTTTGAGGGGGAGGGTTCCCCCCCTTATCCACTGCTGTTTGGATTTGTTTTAAACTTTCTGTTCTTGGTCTCATAATTGAATCAGGATAGGGATTTAACCAGGACAAGTTAGCCTTTTGTTGCATTGTACAGGCCAGGATACTGAAGTTCTTAAAAAGAATGATTTGGTTTAAATAGATACACTTGCAATGACAAAATCATACTTGCTGAAATTCAGTGTAGGGTTGCTATGCTGCTGTAATATGATGAGACAACAGCAAAAATAAGAAGCAGCTAAGTTTTATATTTCTGGTTAAAAAAAAAAAAGAAAGAAAAACCCACAAACCATTGTCACTTGAATTGCTGGCATTATGTTATGTTCCTAGAATGCACAAATGAAATGGAAATTTATTAATAAAATTAATAGCAGAGCTATAATTTATTGTAATGGAGGGGGAATCTGAATATGTTATACAAAGGATATTTTTAGAACCAGCTGATCTTAAAAAGCTGTCAGCTTTTTCTATGTCAAGATTATTTTTGCCTTAAGAAGTAATGTGTTGTTTGTAGAACAAGCCTGGTATGTAAATTAATTTATTGAGTGTTCTGTTGCACAAAAATTTTTCCTTTCCTCCAATAGAGAGGTCATCTTGCAGACTTAATGTGAGGGACTTTACAGTTGCTGTAAATAAGATATTCTGAAATGCTTCTACTCAGCCTTTCTGAAATAAGAAAGTTTTTAGACAAAGTAGGAGAGTACAAGTCTGAGGTCATATGTTAGCTTCCACAGTGTCTTGAAAATACAGGAAAAATGAAGAAATAAAATAGTGCACGCTAAATAGCGGAAGTCACTAGTTTGTGAGCCTAAGACTAGCTAAAAATGTGGCAGTAAAAAACCAAAAGCAAAGCCACCTGAAACAACTGCCATTTCACAGTTTAACTCTTTCTGCTGTCAGTATACCGCCAAGCAGCAAGAGTGCTGTGAAGACTTGGCCCAACATTTGCCATCTGTTCTCACCCCAACACCTTCAATTTCAGTGTACCTCCTTCATGCTTGACCTCTTCTCCCTTACTTCCTCTAGCCTGCCCCACACCTCTACTGTTTCCACGACGTATTCTTCTCTTGCCCAGATGGAGTCACATCTACGTATGGCCTTTGCCTTGGATGCTGTTGATTGTGTTCCTGGTGATGAGCAGTAGCACATCAACTGGAGGTGGATGCACTGGTCACAGAGGTTAACTACCATCCAGCACTGCCTTCTTCTCCCATTTCTTAGTCCTGGCTCTCATCTCCTCAAGTGTAGAAAAACTGCTGCTGCATTTTTCCTCTCAGCTTAACAAGCCTATTTGTTTTAAGTTTCTCACAAGGCGTTGAAAAACTACACTCAAATCTTCCAAGTTGTATGCTGCTCAGCTCTAGCTGGCTGCATTTAGATATTATTTCTCTAATCAATCTTCCCCATCCTCTGGTCATCTATTCTTATCTTTCGTGGCACCTTCCTTGTTTTTTTGTGCTTGTAGGAATAAAAAGAATCTTTACAGCTTTTCCTCGCTGCTTGAAGAATAAATGGGTTAATACAAATTGTTAAGATTTCTACCAACTAGGTAATTATTGCGTCTTTGTAGCAGTAATGTGTAGTTGCAAAAATTAAACCTTATAAACTGTAAGTTGAATACTTGCAGTCATTTGCCAGGGAGAGCTGCAAGTGCATTTCACGCATTGTTGTGGGGTTCTTGTTAAGTATCATAGCTGAAGTCACCTGCAGGGAAAAACATTCCAAAAGCCTCCTTTTGTGAAACTGGCAGGAAAGCTGTTGGCAGGATTTGGTTAGCGTAGGAGACAAGAGTAAGGCCTCAACTAAACCAGCTCTTGTAATATAGGGTGGCAAGAAGTCTTAAAGCTGATTTGGCACTCAACAGAAAGAGCCTGCTGAGAAAGAGGATAAAAAGGATCTTCACCTTAGGCTGTAATTCAGTTTGCAATTCAGAAACGGTGCCAGATTGAGCTTCCTGGCTGCTCAAGCTGGTTCCTATGCACACTGGATTTAAACAAAACTGAGTCAGTGTAAGACCTTCCCCTTCCCCCCCACCATCTTTTCAGCAGATTACTCTCTGGCTGGATCAGTTCCCTGCTGCTTTTCATCATGCAGCTGCACAAATACTTCTGTTGGCACAACAGTGGGAGCAGTGTAGGGGCAGGAATGAGCAGCTGGGGACATGGGCCCTTTAGATCAGCTTAGGGATCCACCAGCCACAGTCTCTATCTTTGCTCTGTTTAAGAAGAAAAGTCTCATGGTGAGGCTTGTCTTAAAGCTGCCCCCTAGAGCTGGGAAGCTCTAGGAGGCTGTGGGAGTAGTCCAGGGTTTTAGCTTGCACAGGCTTCTAAAATATCCACGTATTTCAGCTGAATCCTATTTTAGCTGGAGGAGGCTGGACATCTGAGAATGCCGTGCTGTGTTAGTGACTCTATTGTGCCTCGATAATGGGTTGAGATGCCTTCTGTGAGCATTGCTACAGTCCTTAAATGAAACTGTCTGCGGTATGCAGAAGGTAGAAGGTATTTGTAATTCAGACTTGGTCATCTGCTGCAAAAGGTCCACATACACTCTTAGTTCCTCTGTAGATAGACCGGAGCTTTGGCTTCATGTAGGTGCTTTCCTTTTGCTTATCTATCTGGAAGCTCAATAGTTTAATTGTGGGAACAGCTTAACTTGTCTGAGCATTGATAAGGTGTAGAGACTGTTTGGGATTGGAGAACCTTTGAGTGGAGCAGTTAGAAGGTATCTTGATTTCTTCTTGCTTTAAAAATCTTTGTAAGCCATACCTGTTAGGCTGAGGTCCTGGCTGAGTTCAGGTAAGCAAGATGTTGTTACTTTCTCAAATTATGTGTTCAGGTAAGATTTCTTGATAATTGGTGTCACCGATAGCTTTAGGAGGGACAGCTGGCATTAATTTGTTTCACCACCACTGATGTCCAAATGCTGTATTGCCGTTTTGTTTCTTTAGCATTGTTAGGGCATTAGGGTTTTTTACACTTCTATTAGTGTAGTCTTGCTTTTCGCATTAACTAATGAGTGGAAATATATCAAGGGATGAAGCTGAAAGTCAGAACAGTTGGGTTTGTCAACTGATTATGGAGAACTGACCTGGCTGATTATGAAGAAAGTAGCATGAGAGTACAACACCAAGATACGGAAAGTAATCTTACAGCAACGGACAGTTTAGTATCACCAGATTGAGTGGAAGTAATATGTAACATGCAGTTTGCAGGAATATGGCCAGTCAGGTACCCAGTGAAGAGGCATCTCTCAAAAAAAAAAAAAAAAAAGAACTGTTTCCAACAAGTTGCTTGTGATCTTCAGAATGCCTTGTTTAATTGTCTGTTGATGGCTGAATTGTTGCATCGATTTCGGTGGTGCTTGGGAACTCCCTGAGAGCCAATAGCTGAAGCACTTGCATTGCTCTCAAAGGGCATTAGCTTTCTGGAAATAGGTTTTAGAAAGAATGTTCCATGTAAATTTTAAGTGGACTCTTGAATGGTATCCCTACAGTGATGCAATATGTATTTTAAGAGACTGACTCACTTTTGAAATACTGCCAGCATTCTGCAGAAAGGAAGATCTTAGTAATATTATCAGTTAGAAAACATTTCTACAAGGACAGTTAATAGCAGAGAAATTTTTTTCCCTGTAAGATGGAAGTAAGTAGGGTGTTGTCCGAGGATGAAGCTGTATCTACCAATGTATTTAGTATAGCGAGGCAAAATGCATTCAAGAAGATTGGACTCCTTAGTGGTACTAGAAAGCTACATGAAACAAAAGGAAACTATGTCAATAGAGCTAAATTCTGAAATTTAGCTCAACTTTTGTACTTTTGCCAGCTTCAAATGGAAATGAAAGGACAGTTTTATTTTTGTGTGTTCCGCATTAAAGCAGGAAGTATAACTAATGCTATCATCACTGTGTAGTTTTAGCTGTATATATTGTCTGAGTTATTGGCCTTTTGCATTTACTTGAGCTCTGAGCTGAAGTGGTCTGTAGCTCCCATGTCTCCTTATGTTCTTAAATATTATGGGGAAAAAGTACACAGTTATGGCATTTTGTCCTATCCAGTGAGTGGTTCATGGACAGTACTTTTGACTCCGAGGCCTCATTTTCTGTTCAGGATAGGAAAGTTTGAAGATGTTGGTGCTGTACTTAGTGACCCAGAACTGTATGCAAGTTGTTACTAACAAAAAGGAGAGCTATGATGGCCTTATTCCCTCTGATCAGATACTTTCAAATCTTCCTTATTTTATGCTAAAATCAGCTTAAAAGTCACTTTAAATGAGTAAGCTTTCTTAGGCTGTAGATCAAGGAAAAATAGATAAAAGTTATTTGTACTAATCAGACTGGTTAGACAGAAGATGATGTCTGCTGATGGTTAGGTATGTATTGGTCAAGATAGTGAAAATTGGTAGGGGGGTTGTTTGTTCTTATTTTTCCTGCCTGTTTATTATGTCTATAGTTCATGGCCTGTGTAAAGTTCCTTGAAATTAGAATAGTCTTCAGCGAATTGTTGATATTTTGGCACTGAACTTCTTGAACTCTTATGTGGTGGTATAGAAAACTGAAAAGATATTAGTCCGTGTGTCAAGATTTCCTCCTTGTCCATGGAAATATAGATAAGGAGGAAAATAAAAAAACTGAACCAGTGTGTGGACTGGGTTGTTAAGCTTCTGCACGAAGGTTCTGGTTTGGCAGGTTTTCCTGTTCTTTATCCATTTGCATCTGTGTATCAGTCTCCTAAATAAAATTCTGCTGAATCTTTGTTGTATTTTGAAAGTTATGTCAACATTAGGTTTGAGTCTGTTGTTGTTAGGGGGCACTGATTCTGTTACTGGTGACTCAGTTTTCTTCAACACAGTAATGATCTAGGAGTACTGTGAGAACTTGATAAAAGCCACAGGAATAAATGTTATGAGTCCTTTAAATTGTCTGGCAATAGTAGAAATTTGTCTCTTTAGATGGGCAGGCTGACAACAATAAGGAAAGCTTCCAAGAAAATACACATCTCAATTGTTCGGGTGTTTCTTTTGATCACTTAAGTGCCAGTACATAGGCCATGATACGATAGGGTAGGCCATATCTTACATGCAGTATTTCAGTCTAGCTTGAGTAGATTAGAACTGAATCTATCTTAATAGCTTCGTTGTGCAAGCCCTTGTTTAGTCATATCAAGAGAGGAAAAGTAAAAACCAGTTCTTAGGATCTCTTCAGTGTGAAAATAAGTCTTTAAAATGACATAGGATGAGCTAAACAGTGGTGGGTACTGCTACCTGGAGAACTTCTAAGCATAATGTTAAGGTGTAAGCTAAAGCCATAGAAGATGCTAACAGTTCAGAATGTGTTGAAGTGTGAAAGACATTTAAAATCACAGTAGGAGGCAGAGACTCAAGTCTCTGGCTGGACTTCACTGTGTCCATTTCTGTTGTTAGACTTAAGCTTGCTGCCGGATCTGCTAGCTAATAGGCACACGTGTGACAGAGCTGGTGTTGGGTCAAACTCATGGCTGAAGGTGACAGATGTTGGAAGTCTCTGGAGCAGTCAGTGTTAATGCAGTCAAGTGAATAAATGGCAGTTACAGAAAAATGAGATAGGGTCAGGGTCCCCTTCCATGTGGTTTTTAGCCTGTCTTATAAGAGTTTTGAATGAAGAAGCAGCAAGCAAATTTGCCCCTGGCAGAAATCTGGTTAAATATATATTTTTTTTTTAATTTACTTTATACTGGAGTTCTCTAGTTCTTGCTGGTATGCCTCTGGACTCTGATGTCTCTGTTTAATGGCAGATGGAGAAAGTATGAACCTCCTTTCTCTGTATGCTATATACATACATATATATACATACATATAACAACAGTTATTATCAGGACTTAAATAGGATAGTTCAGAATGCAGTTTATAAGTGAATCGTGTTTATCAATTGAGTGTAAGAATGTGTAAAAAGGAGGAACTTTATGAATGATAGATATAAGCAAGAGGTACAAAATTGTAAGTTTATAAATGTGCTTTCTACCTGGTCATAACCAGTAAATTCAATCTTACTGAGTTGAAACTTACGATCATGCTGTAATGTGTCCTGTGTAGCTTGTTACTAGGAGCTTTCGCATCTTTGCATACATCAGAGAATTTTAGATTAAAGCCATTGGCTTAAAAAATATTGTTGGTTGCTTATTTCAGTTGGGAGTTTATATAGGTTGTCTAATGATTGTATTGGTGAAGTATAGCAATGCCTAGAAAGGTGCATGTTGGCTACAGGTGGATAAAAATGCAGTATAACAATTGTACCTGTTCTACAAGTCTTCACCAACCTTTATAAATGAAAATTCTTGCAGTTGTACTTTTGTATGATTATTTTTATTTTCCCCTTGGTGAAATTGTAGAATTTTCTCAGCTACAACACAGTGATAAGCCATGGAAGAAAAACTCGCTAATAATTCAAATAGAAGCTGTTGGGGGGTGGAATATATTTGGGTGAAGCTCAAAGGTAGGTGTTTGATTTTTTTTTTTTTTTTTTTTTTTTTTTTTTTTTTTTTTCTTGCCGTCCTTTTTCTCATGTGAACTCTTTGAAGTAGAGTTTGTTTGAATTCAGATGTATCTTTGTATAAGAATTCGTCATGTTTAAATACCTTTCTGGACTGCCTTTGATCAGGTCTTACCCTCTCAGTTGACTGGTGGAAGCCGGATGTGGCGTTAATCTCTCTGTTCCAGGAGTTAGAATATTTTTTTTTTTTCAGAGCTCAGTTTGTCTTAAGCAGTTTTGAATTCCACAAAGTCTGGGTATGGGCTAAACCAAAACCAATTTATTAATTATTAAGTAGGTGTTAAGAAGGAAATCAGTCAGTTCAACCGTTGATGATTATTTTGGAGAAATGTGAAATGCTTTTTTTGACTGGATAACCTTTTTCATCAGTGCAGGGGCATGAGTGAGATTCTCCAGTGTGTCAGAAAGAAATGAAATTATCTTTCAGCTCATAGCAGCATGTTTGGATGGCTGTTAGCCTGTCTAAAAAGATTTGCTCTCTGTAGGTTTGCTTACAGTACATGCATCATTTCACAAATTAGTGCAACTGGCACAAGTACCTGAGCAGAGGTGAACATAGAGGCTAAACTGACTTCTTTGCTTATGATGTACTAGATATTGCCAGAATTGTATTTAAGTTATGTTACAGGCTGTACTGTGTGCTTAATCTGTGAGTGTGGAATGAATCTGTATAGTTGTTAAGTCAACCCCTTTCTGGATGACATAAAGTCCTTTAAGTTAATAGTTCAGAGAAGAGTCAGTACTTAAAAAATAGGGATCCTTTAAGGTTAAGAAATGATGGCAAGAGTACAAAAAAGTTCAGTATTTGACTGACTTAAAGACATAGGAAAATATTGTAGATTCTAGTTGAATTCCTCTGCTTATAGGGGAAAAAAACGTTGGGGCCGGGGGGGGGAGGAAGGGCAGTGATGAAACCATATCAGCAGATCCTTACACTGTGAACATGACAGCTTGAACATGGTCTAATATTTGATATGGTAGAGGGTACCAAAGGCATTTTAGCTTAGAAGTTTTTTAATTTAACTGCAGATTTCATTAAATGTAGTAGAAAATTTGTGAGTATGCAGAGAATTTTTTCTTGCTTGAGAAGCTTTCCTTGAAAAACTGGGAAAGAATTATGTAGAGCTTTGTAAGTGTATGCAGAATTGCTAAACATTAGTAATACATGCCAATCTGATATGCAGAGCTGAATGTTGGATGGCATGTATGTTGTGGTTCAGCATGTTACGTGTTTCAAGACATTAAAGAACTTTATTATTGTAATTTTTACCTCTAGACTTAAATTCATTTTCTCTGAGTAGCGGTTTAAGATGAAAAATTATGCTTCACTTCACCTCTGTTACAAAGTATAAATTTTGCCAGAAGGGCTTTTTTGGGGGAGGGGGAAGAGAAGAACTTGTGATGTATTTCTGGACTACACCTTATGCCTTTACCATGAGTAGACAAAACATTCCTGTTAGTTTATCTCATCTGTTTAAAATAAGCCATATTGATTTTTCTGAAACTAATCCAGAAATGATCCCTTACTGCAGTTTGATTTGAGATTTCCAATACTGCCAGGGATGGGGCATTCACAGGTTTCTTTGGGCAACCTATTCCAGTGCCGCACTGCCCTCACAGTAAAAAAAAACCTCTTTCTAATATCTAATCTAAGCCTCCCCTAAACCTCCTCTCTGTCTGTTTAAAGCCATTCCCCCTTGTCCTGTCAGTACATGCCCTTGTAAAAAGTCCCTCCCCAGATTTCTTGTAGGCTCCCTTTAGGTACTGGAAGGCTACTATAAGGTGTCCCCTTCTCCAGGCTGAACAAGCCCAGCTTTCTCAGCATGTCTTCACAGGGGAGGAGCCCTCTGATCATTTTCGTGGCCTTCTTCATAACCTGCTCAAGCAGGTCCACGTTCCTCTGGTGTTGATGGCCCCAGAACTGCACACAGGACTCCAGGTAGATTCTCACCAGAGAAGAGTAGAGGGGCAGAATCACCTCCTTCAACCTGCTGGTCACACTGCTTTTGATGCAGCCCAGGGTACAGTTGGCTTTCTGGGCTGCAAGCACACACTGAAGCCGGCTCATGTTGAGCTTCTCAGTCAACACCCCTAAATCCTTCTCTGCAGGGCTGCTCTGAATCTCTTCTCTGCCCAACCTGTAGCTGTGCCTGGGATTGCTCCGACCCAGGTGTAGGACCTTGCACTTGGCCTTGCTGAACTTCATGAGGTTGGCATCAGCCCACCTTACAAGTGTGTCAAGGTCCCTCTGAATAGCATTCCTTCCCTCAAGCTTGTTGACCACACCACACAGTTTGGTGGTGTCAGCAGACTTGCTGAGGGCGCACTTAATCCCACTGTCCACATTACCAACAGAGATGTTGAACAGCGCTGGTCCCAATACTGAACCCTGGTGAACACCACTCATCTGCTTTGCTTGTAGTTCAAAGTATGGTCTACTGGGTGATGAAAATTTCCCAAGCTGAATATTTCATCTCAGCGGGACAGAAATGAAATGCCAGTCCAATTAAAATATTTTTGTGAAGGTTAAATATTACATGTGTATGTAGAAAATCACATAATATATAAACGTAGCTAACTGAAGCTTAATTTTCAGGATGCTAGCAAAACTTAGATCAAGAAACAAGGTCAGCATTTATAGCATTCTTACAGTTGACAAGCAAGTTTATCATTAACATATTTTTAAGGCAGGTGGAATAATAAATGCTGGAAATATTTTAGCTGGACAGAATTCGTATTTCTGGCTATATAACATCTGCAGAAGAGAGATGCATTTCAGTGGCAAGTGAAATTGATTTCTTGATTTCTTTTTTTCTTTTTAATAAACTGAACAATTTTATATGATTGGTTTGGTGAAGGAGGTGGACTCCTTGATGTGGATCATTGTGGTCTGTCCTGGTTTTGGCAAGTGAGTGGCTGTGTGGTATTTAGTTGCTGGCTGGGTTAAACCACAAAGTTTTAATGGAAAGGAAATGAAACCAGGTCAGTTACAAGTGGAAGAGAAGAAAAGCTAGATGATGGAGAGAGAAAATCTTGCTGAAATAGAAGGTTCCAGGTATCCAGAAGGTGGAGGTGCCTAACCTCGAAGGATGTTTGAGGCATTATTTATTTAGAAAAAGATACTGTATATTGGGGGCAGGGTTGTTGTGCAGGGCTGACCTGGTAGTGTGCTGTCAGTTCGCAAGGAATGCAACTTAAACTGTGTGCTTAGTCCCCCATCAAATGAGCATTATAGATGAGGGCATGGTGATTTGTTGTTTTTTCACGTTTACACTTCTGTGGACTTGAAATGGATCAGTTCCTCTAATGATATTACTAGAACGCAGAAACCAGCAGTCTGATGTGGCTGTACCTGTTAAACTAGCAGTTTACAGTGTAAAAGCCCATGCAACAGCGCCATTGGAGTAAGTGAGGTGGGCTCCCTTCCTTTGCTTTGAGTGAGAGTTTACAGTTACTGTGTTGTAGGAGTTGCCATGTGATGGAAAAAGCTTCCTTTGAAAAATTAAACTGAGAAGTTTTACACTAAGATGATCTTTTGAGAGGGTAGAAAAAGTTGAGTGATGAAAGGTGTTTATGTTCAGAGCCATAATAGTATCAATTCACTGATTTCCAAAATTCAGATAAGGAAATAATTTTTTATGGGTGGTTTGTTGAATGCATTTCCAACCTGAAGACTGTGACCATATATTCTCTCTGATAATCAAACTTGCCACATATAAATTAGTTCAGGTATTTGCTCACCTACAATGAAGAAGGATTTTCCCAGTTACTAAGCTGCAGTATTTGGAAGACTGAAGTCTCTCTCCGTTGTAACTTGGCAGGAGGAATATGAAACTACTGGAATGAAGTTCAACTCAACCTGTTGTATTAACTTGAAGGGCTGTGTTAAGGAGAAGCATCAGTGGAATTATGCGTTCTGTGATACCTGTGCTGATTAATGGCAATGCAGTTAGGAGTGCTAGTATCAGAATTGGTCCAATTGGGATACAATTGATGTTTTACTTATAAGAATAGAAGTAACTGGTCAGAACCAAAGCAAGCACTCAATTTAGCACCTGCTTTAGGTTATCTTTATTTAAAGAAGAAAGTAGTTTCGCCTATTTGTCTGAATCCCTCTAAGAAGCTGTTTAACTTTCTTTCCAGTCAGGGAATAGATGTGTTCCTAGAAAGATGATTTCTTGTGGGCTGTAGTTTTCAAGCATAGCATTTTTGATATAACCATGTTGCATTTATTGTATTTCTCAGCCTCCCAAGTAGAATGCCTTATTTGTCTAAAAAATCACTACAGTTCCCCAAACAGGCTATGACTGTATCTGTTGGATTTCTGGCTTGTTAAAACTTAAATATGTAAAAAAAGCATAAACATTTCACTCCCCCCTCCCAGTATTTCCTGTTTTTCTTGGTCAGATGTTTGAAAATGTGGAGAGTTGCTGTTCTTTCTGTTAACCTTTGTCAGAAGATTACTAAAGGGAGGTGGATGCATATGGTGAAGTTGTTAGGTTTGCTTTGACAGGGGTGAATGATTTTATGGTTATTTATAATCTTTTTTTACAACCCTATGTATGACAGGTCGACCCCCCATGTTTTTGAAATCCGTCTGGTTAGTTCAAGATTTAATTTTTAAAAATGTTGCTATAATGGTCAATAAAAAGAATGTTTAGGTGTTCTCTGTGTACTTCTAATGCTAGTCTTCCTCTGTCACTTCTACAGAGATCAAATTATAGACCTACAATATTGCTGGCATCTTTTCCTATTTAACAACTTTCTTGCTGCAATAATCCGGACTTCTAGCAGGGAGGTTAATAGTTTGATAAATAAGTAGGGTTTTCTGAGATGATTCGCTTGAAGAGGAAAATAACTCAGAACTTCAAATGATATTATGTAATCCTATCAGTGACTTTGTTAATATGTTAATTTAATTTTGTTTGCATAAAGGAGCTCAAAGTTTGTTTGCAGATAGTCCAGTCACAGAGGTTACTCTGTTACTACAGAATTGGAATTGAGTTATTCCATCGCACCGAAAATAGTGGTATTACTTATGCCACTATTTCCTGCAATTGTTCCCTGTTTAAGGATAAGCTACATTCTGGGTGGTTTTCAGTGAGCAAATAAGAATATAAGAATGAGAAATACATTTTGGAAATGTATTTCTAGACACTCAACAGTAACTGTAAAAAGTAGATCTGTAGACTGGGAGTTTTGGAACAGGTTGTGAAAATTAAATGGAGATAAGGAATGTCTTGGTGCACGATGAGATGGTCATACAGTACCTTCTTCACCAGGTCCAATGATAAATTAGACTTTAGGAGCAATCAGTTCAAAGGGAAATCTTTTGAGACAGTGAATTAGGTGAAGTCCAAGAAAGTTCATGATATCAGTTTATCTGCAGGAAAAATGCCAAGTAGTGGCACAAAGGGAAGCAAAAGTTCAGCCAGAGTTGAAATAAAAGATGGACACTGAGAGCAACAAGAAGGGCTGCTGCTGCTACATTAACAGTATAGGAATAAAGAAGGAAAAGGTGTGTGTGCTGCTGAGTGGCGTGGGTGATTTAGTTACCATTGGTGCACATGAGGCTGGTGTACTCAGTGCCTTCTTTTCCATCAAGATCTACCAGGTCTTTGTAACTACAGACAGGATTTGGGGAGAAGAGCAACCAGTGTGGAAGATGTTCAACTCAAGTAGCTCTTGAAGTCTTGAAGCCTTGACCTAAGCAAAGTTCACATGATCAGGTGGGCTGCATCCAAGGGTGCTGAGAGATCTGCTTCACATTAGAATAGCCACACAGTCATCTTCAGAAGGTCACAGTGACCAGAGAAGTTTCTCAATGACTGGAAAATAGTAAATGCTTCACGTGTCTTCAAGAAGGGCAAGAAGCATTACCCAAGCAGCTGTAGGCTGGTCAGCTTCACTTTGGTCCATGGAAAAATCATAAATGAAGTCCACTTTGAATCAGTTGTGGGCATGTGAAGGTGCTGTTGTTGACTGGAAATAGCCATCATGAGTCTAACAACGAAAAGTCATCTGACCAACCCAGTCACCCTCTGTGGTGAAATAACTGGGTCTGTCAGACTGGGATAAGGCAGAGAGCAGTGGATATGATTGACTTTGTTTTCAACAAGGCTTTTGGCGTGATCTTCCCACAGCAGCAACCTTGTATTCAAGTTGGGATTCTGATGTAGATAGGCGGGCTGCTTGTTGAATGAAAAACTTCCTGAATCTGCAGGCTCAGAGGGTAGTGGTTAATGATTAATTCTGTACCTGTTCCAGGTGGAGTTTCTCTATTCTGCACCCTGTTCTGTCTCACGTCTTGATCAGCGACCTGATGGAGACACTGTACCCTCGGTTTCACTAAGAGGTTAATTAAGCATTGGAAAAGTTTGCCCAGAGGGGCTGTGGAATATGTCCCTCAGAATTTTCTGAGATCCAGCTGGATTAAACCTTGGGCCACCTGGTCTGACCTCAGAGCTGACCCTGTTTTGAGCAGGCGGTTGTACTGTGGGCCTCCCGAGATTACTTCCAATCTGAGACATTCTGTATTTGCAGCCAGCATCCAAGTTGCACAGAGCCAGCAGGAGCTTCTTGTTCTTTCCGGGCCCTAAAATGTTTCAGGTGTCCTTGTAGTACTTACCTGAGAATTTTTCCATTTCTCATTTCAAGTTACAGGCTTCCCTTCACTTAAAGGGTGCAGAGAGAATCTAAATGTGCACTAGCATCTTAAGACCTTAAAGTATAGTTGGTTAAATACAGGTCTAAAAATAGCAGTAAGGACAGTGTAAAGTACTGGCTGATGTTAAAATTTTGTTTCTACAGTTGGATGAGTGAAGAAAATTTCTCACTCAGAAAACTAAGTCAGAGTAGGGAACTCACTTCTACATTTGCATCATAGACACTGCTGCAGGACTGCTCCTGGCAAAAGGAAACAAGAAAGAAATGCAGTGTGATTTCTGATGCAGGTGAAGAGGAAATCATGGACTGTCTGCTATGTCAGAGAATTCTTGTATTGCAGAGAGGAACTGTAAGTGAAGGCATAAATCTAAGTATCTTGCTTGGTTAAAGGCAAGTGTCTTTAAGACTATCCCATTTAACTGCTTACAGGTCTTTCTATCCTTTGTACCTTCCTGTGCAAGTTTAAGCTACAAAAGTCTGATGCGTAAACATGAGCTCTAAGGGCAGAATACTAAAACTGCAGTTAATGGTTGTGACAAAGGGGAACTGAAAATCCCAAACTCTGGCAATTCCATCACAGCTCTGATGGAATTTGGGTGGCTTTATGCATGTAGGCCTCCGTGAAGTTAACTTTGCAAACTGCCTGAAAATTAAGTGTGAAGAATTTTCCTAAGGTGAAGCGGGAGAAGTGTAGTACTATGGGTTATAATTGATTTTCAGGTATGCTGATGTATTGCTTTTTGAGCAAGAATATACTAACAATTAAATTTAAATAAGGCTTAATATTAAAAAAGACTTGAGAATGAAAATTGCTTCTATGGCTAGTGAATAGTTTACCCCATACTCCAAAATCCAAATCTCTCAAGTACTCATGTAAACTAAAAAGAATAATTTCAAATCTAATTAGGAAAAAATTGAGCTTTAAGTTCTAACTATGAATTTAATCTTGCAGTGATACTTCAAGAAAAAATAGAAAATGCCCATGGGATGTAGGTGTATGAAAGGGTACAGAAAATGAGGACAGATGTCAATTTATAACTTTCTTATTCTACCACGTGCACTTTTGCTTTTTGTAGGTATGCAGGCCGTTTAAAACGGCATGGGTTTGTACATTTGCAGTGTGCCTTGGTGCACTGAGGAGCAAGTGACCTGCTGGTGGTGATGTCTTGGGCTTACAGGCAGGCACATCTGGACGCCATCCTCCCTGTCCCCATGGTGGGAGCACCAGGGCTGTGCCAGGCAGTTGCTGGAGAGAAGTCAACAGTTGCAGGCCTGGCCCAAATGTGCCTGCAGTTAAGAATGAAAGAGTTCCCTATGTAGCCCCTGTTTAGCTTGGAGTTAGGTAGTGTGTATAGACTGTCTCCCCCCCAGTGCAATTCTTTGGGGAATAATTGTTTCTTTGATAGGTTTGCCCACATGATGTTGGCGAGGCCAGTGCTATGTAGTGCTACATAGATACTTAACTGGCCTGTCACAGTGAGCTGCATTCATATTCAGCAATAAACCCTGGCATCCTGTTAAAAGTCGAATTGCTTACATAGTTGGCATAGTCTTACTGAAGTAATTGCTGATGTATGGAGCAGTGTTTCATGGTAAAACACTCTTTCAAGTGCCTGAGTCATGTTACAGGCATGTTGTCTGGAAATGGCTAAAACAGATTCCTTGTTGGTTTTCTTTGTTCTTTCATTTCCTGAAGGAACAACAAGGGGGGTTAGTAATTTTCTTTTTGTATAGCTGGCTGACGTGGAATTGTGTTGGTCCTCAAGTAGGACAGCTCGTGTGCTAGGTCTGTTGGAAAAGGTATATCAGTGCTGCGGATTGATGTGCTTGCTGTGACACAGGTCAAATATCTTCACATTTGTATAGCTGTCAGTGGCACACTTTCTAATGCGGAATGCCTCCGTGATGCATGTTACATGGTAAGCACAGGCAAAACAGGAAAAGGATCCTGTCATTTTCAATTTGCTTTAAAAAAGCTTTTCTTAGTCATATTACTCTTTTTTTTTCTGAGGTAACCTGCTCTTAGCTGTTTTAACAAAATCATGCTGCTTTGTTTGCAAGTCCTGGAAACAAAAGGCAAGGCTTGTGAAGTATTGGCAAATATGTGCAGGAATCTGGAAATTATGTAGCTTCGCTGTACAAGTTGTTAACAAGTTTGTGGAAGACCGATGCTAAATAGGGAAGCTGGAATCTCTGTCTGCCCAAATGCTTCTTGTCCAGAGCAGCAGTGAGTAATATTCCAGATTACAATGGGAGGGAAAGGACTGTCTTAATTTGGGGTCATAGTCCTAAATGTCTTTGAATTCTTTAAGCACCGAAATGGCAATGTCTAATGTAAAGCGAATAAACATATTCCTTTTTTTTTCTTGGTGTGAACAGGGTAACCTAAGTAATGCAGTGGCCAAATTGGAATTCAGCTTTTGTGCGAGCATTAAGACAACAGCCTGTGAATAAGGCTTAAGCTGTAGTCTGGTAGGATGTGGTAATTCACCAGAGCTGTCATGGAGTAAAGACACTGAGTCAGTTTGCCTGGAAATGTTCCAGTTATGACCTGGATTTCTTGTGCGAGCATGTGTGTGCCCTGTGCTGTGACATACTGTCAGTCAGTCTTGGAAAATGGCCGTTAAACTGAAGTATTTGTATTGTTCCTAATGTCTTGTCTTTGTCAACCCAACTCAAGTGAACCAGTTTCTTTTAACTGAGTGGAGTAACTTCTCATACCCATAGCTGGCATTAAGAATTTTAAATCCATAGGTCGTACTATTAATCCATACGTCATACTATTATTCAGGTATGTTAACTTTTCGATGAGATATGATGAAGTAATGGAGGGGTAGTTATCTTAAGGTAAAATGAAGCAGAGTATTTTGTTCTTCTCCACTGTAATTTATCTTACATTTTATCATCTGGTGCTGTAGGCAGGAACTGTTGCTCACTAATGCCTAGCTTGTTCTTAATTAAATTGTTAATGTAAAGTGTTATCTAAATCTTAGGTATGTGTTACACTGAAATGATAAATTCATCAGACTGTTAATAATTCTTGAGGTTATTTGTTTAAATCTGAAGAGTAGTAACTAGACAGAATATTGGAGTGTTGGTACGGGGGTTTTAAGTTTTGTTTTGGAAAGGATGTTCTGGTGATTTAGAAATGAGGATAAACTTTAAATATATCATTTCAGTTTTAATTTTCTAAGACAGTGTGTATGTCAACTTTCATTTAGGTCATGGCAATATCATCTTCAGGGGGATAAGCATTTCAGAAACTGGGATGTGAATGTTCATGTAAATATGACCAGAGATGAAATGATTAAGGAAATAATTCTATATTTTGTTACATACTTATGTGGGATAACCTTGCTGGCAAATTTGAATGCACACTGGAGCTTTTTATGTAAGAAACATTTCTTGTACCATGATGATTAGATAGTGGAATTCATTAAAGCAAAGCACAGGATGGAGTTTACAGATAACCCAAAATTAATAAAAAAAAAACAAAACTGAATTGCAGACCCTTGAAGTTGACAACTCTGAAGGTGGCAATAACAGCTGAAAATTGCTTGCGGATGTCTAGCTAGTGTTCAGCTTCTGCAACTGAAACAGGCTTGTGTTAGATGACTGGGAGAATGAAGGTTGACTGTTGATTTTAAATTACATTGCATTGCATATTTCAGGTTCTTCCGTTCGTGGCATACTGTATGAAGGGTGGCTTAAGTTCAGATTCTCAGGTGGTGAACTCTGTTACTCAGTTTTACTGGAATGTCATTGCCTAATATACAAACATTAAAAAGTTCAAATCATTAAACTGAAATTTTAAGTAAGGAATTAGAAGCCTTGGTTATAATTGTTTGCTTGTTGTGGACAAATACATACAAGATTAATAGCTTTTATTTGTAGTTGTGGTCCTTTCTATAGAGTTTTGCAGCAGCAAGATTTCTAGTTCATGACACCAGACTTGTATGTAGCTGGGGAAGAGACTGTGTTTTTCAAACTGTACTCCGATTTGGGACAGTTGTATCTGGGTATTACACAGGATTAAATAGCAATCATTGTCAAAGCCTATTTGGTAGTAAATCCAGGCAGAGCAACTGTTAAGCAAACTGACAGTCAAGGAAACTGTACAGGCAGAAGATAGGCATTGACAAAGATGACTTGGATATTGAACATGTATTGTACCTTTTTTCATCTGACTGCTCAAACAAGACTAGTTGAAAAATGTTTTGACTTGAAAATAGAGCTTCTTGAAGAAGATGGAAACCTAGCAGTTATGGGAACAATATCAAATCCACTGGGGTCTTGAACTCAAGTTTGAGTTTTTGAAATTGGAATTCAATTTTTTTCTGATAAAGGGATAAGGATTTAATTTGCTCTTGTTCCCAAGCGTCATTTACTTTAGCCATTCTTTTAGCCACAGACAACAGAACATGCATGTTGGGGTATGAACAATGTATTCTTATAAACAGGATACAACCAAAAAAGCTGGTGTGTTGATACTCCTGAATGGTAAGTCATTAGACTATTTCTTGAACTTTATCTTGTAATGGTATGTTACTGTATAATACTTAACATTAAATTGGATGTGTAGCTATAATATTGTAGACTCTTCTCTACTTCTGTTAGTTAATGACCTTGTAAAATGGAGAAACAGAAAACGTAGCTGTGGTGGGTGAAGCCTGACAGTGCTTCTTGACAGTGTGTCAAAGCAATTCTGTATTCTTTTACTCTCCAAATAGATGTGGGTAACACTTCATGTTTTAGCATGATGTAAGTGATAATGGCAGCTATGGTATTAGGTGTCAATCAAAATAGTGTGCTTGTAATATTAGTCATCTGCTGAAGGGAGCATAAATGCAGATACTGAACTCACTATAAAGAAGGGATGCCTGTGGTGTGTTCAGGGCGAGTAGTACTTCCAAGTAAAAGATGATGATTCTGGAGATAAGGATGTACACAGATAAGCTGATGGCTGGCTGTGTCAAAATAACATTGCTGGCCTGACAACTATTCATTCAAAGACTAGACTTTAAGCTAGTAGCAACACAGTTGTTTTCTTACTCTAAAGCTGCTGTTCTGGAGAGTGAAAATTCAGAGGATGGCATCGTACCTAACTAGTGTTATGCAGTAATTCTGTCTTTTGTAATTTGATCCATAATCTTCAGCAGCTTTCCAAAAGTGCTCTTGTCTGATTTAGGTTAATTGTGTTGTAACTCAGGGTTTCCTCCCTTAAAAAAGAGTCTTTCCCAATTAAGACTCTAGCTGGCATATGATGTACACTTAACTTTGCTTGGGCTTGCCACAGTATGTTAAAATTGAAGCTTGCAGCTGAGCTCCTAATGTGTAGTACTCCTGAATAGAAATATATGGGTGCAGCTGGTTTATAATGTAGCTCATCTTCAGTGTGTTTGGGCTGGAGTTTCAGAACTGGATCAGCTCTGTGGTACTAGAGTTGCCCCTTAGCCTTCATGTACATGCTTCTGTTCTACTGTGCTTTGTAAGTGTGAAGATGTACCAGGCATGTGTTGGATGAGTAGGTCATGTTTTTGCTTGGTTTTTGATTATAAGTTTAAGCATAAGGGACTTTTATTTTTTTTTTTTTAAGTTCACATTGTAAGTTAATTTTATTGTGTGATGTATTGATTTCTGTTAATATTGGCAGTTACTTTGTTAGAAGTTCAGTAAGAAGTTAAATGCTTTTTCTGGGCTAAATACAGGCTCTCCTTTCAAGATTATTCCACAACTTCAATCATTGAACTGTTTTCTATGTACTTTACAAGTTGGCTAGTTTAACTTGGGTTTTGGAAGAGAACTTCCAGAATTTCACTCAGAGATAAAATACTCCATGTGGATGGAGTGCCTTGATGTTGACCCATAACTGTAGGTCAGTCTTCACTTAAGGAAGGCAAAGATGAATATTTCAACTGAAATTTTGTTAACAATAACCAAATTGTGCAAAATGAGTTATGGATATTTGACTTACCTGTGTAAGTTTGTCTGCACTTGGTTTGAACAAATGGTTGTTTTCTCTGGCCTTGTATTTAGTTCATCTGTTTGTCCTGCTTAAAATTTATATGTGGAAGTCTGTGTACTTGCCTGCCTTGTGTGTTTGTGAAGAGAGTCTCATCCTGACAGAGCACAGTAGTTTCAATAGCCTTTCTTTTTTGAGGTTGTGCAGAATTATTTTGAAATTTTCCCATATATTTTTCTCTTTCCTCACGAAAAGTGAAAGTTCCCTAAAATGTTTTTCTCCCAGATGACATTTCCATTTTAGTGGGGAGATGTCTTACTTGCTCAGCTTTATTTTTCACCAGTTTGTCAATGAACGGCTATACTTGATAAGCAGGATTTAATGCATGTGAATCTCTGTTTAGACTACTGACGTGGTGGTTAGTTAAACTAAGAATCCTCAGCCTGCTTTTGGTAGTTATCGTAAAATTTTGGCTTAAGGTGGCACTGACACTAAAAGGGAATATTGACTAGACTGTGCACTTGATAGTGCAGTTGCATGGAACTTGGCAGAACTTTCTCTTTGGCTTTTTGCTGTGTATAGTGATGTGTGTGCACACATGCATATTCCCTGCAGTCATTTCATGAGCTACCAATAACTTGTTTGCACGCATGTCTGTACCAGAAAATTAAAAAAAAAAAAAAATCTTCTGAGTTAGCACTTTGAAGGCTTAATGCTTAATGTGGAGTGTCTTCTTTTTGGAAAACTGTAAGTAACTACAAGAAAGTTTGCTGTATATTTTTGTGGTTAGTCCTCTGGCTGCCAGTAGTTCCTGCCTACCCTAACTGTATCATATTGTATTAATATGTTTAATAGAAGGAGTTACAAAGCCTGATATACTTAAGCTTTGAATTCAGTTCTAATCAGTTGGTAGGTGCTGATAGACTAACAACACTGGGCTGTGCTGGTAAAATAGAAGCAGACTGCAAAGCGAATAGTGAAGGTAACCATCAGGTATTTCAAACCTTAGTTCAACAAAACGAAGGTAGGAAATAGCAGTAGAATTGACTGTCACATTTAGTTGCAGTACTTTATGAGAAGTCAAATTTTTAAACACCAGTATCTTTAATGTGGAGTAGTATCCTTTAAATTGTAAAGATAAAAAAAAAATAATAATCCAGTAAGGTTAGGGAGCTTATATTCATAGAAAGTCATTGAAACAAGAGCTTGAAGAGTGATAGTTCAAAAACATCTGGTGGTTTTAATGGCAGTCAATTACCCAAAGCAGTCAAAAACAGGCCGTTGAAAAGGATGGGATTCTCACATCTGCCAGTGACAGGCTGCTTTGTAGGCAACTTAAGCTTCTGATACTGGCCATGTTTGAGAAGCCTTTTGGACTTGTGTTTTCCTCCTACATCCAAGTACGCTTTAGCGTGTTGATTTTGATTCTTAAATTAACTTCCGTTGTAAAACAATTACTTCACAATAAAGCTATCAAGAATGCAGGTAGAGATGCTGTGTTACAGTGCTGTAACTTGGATCCTTAGCATCATCATATGTATCATTTCTTAAAGCATAAGTGACAGAGTAAGTGCCGTTATTTCAAAATTTTACTTTTTATGAATCTCGAGTACTTCATGTTTGTTTTCCCCAGATGTTGAGATGGTAGAACAGTTTTTACTCTGCTTTGAAATCAGAGCAGTTTTGTTGCTGCAAATAGTATTAGCATTCTGACAGAAATATATCCTGATAGCTTGCTTGCAGCTCCTACTTTGAAGTGTTACAAGCCATAGAGTTTGCATTTGGTGCTTAGTTACCGAGTTCAGAACTAAGTGAGCTTTGGAAATGCACTCATTTGAGCTAACTGGGATAAATTTATATACAATTGAGTTATATGTGGTAGTGGGCTAAGTCTTGCTTCTGACCCTCATGAGAACATAAGTATGCTGAGTTAGAGTATCTGCTGGAGGAAAGTGTCTTAAGACATCTCAAGTTGATGTGTATGTACTTCCAATTCTGTTAAGTAACTTCTAAAGAGAATTAGTCCTGCCATGGTAGTGGAGATAAAGTATAACATAAAAGCTGTGTGCATAAAGGACTTAGTAAGAAAGAGCTTTTGTGTCAAATGTACTTGGTGATGCTGGTCATACACACTCGTGCTTGGTTAGGGAAGCATGAAGGTAGGCTGTTGTGATGTATCAGCTATCAAAACTTTTGGGGAAGTCTTTTTATGGAGAAGTTGCAGTCCAGGTCTTGAAGTCTGACTGGATGCTCGGTAACACTTGCCTTACTTTCCTTTGTGCTCAGTCCAGAATACATCCATTATCTGTCTATATACTTTCAAATACCCAAACAACTTCTGCTGGAGAAGGGCATGATACTACTTCATGTTCAAACTTTCTGTAGCTGCTAGGCTAAAAAGATTCAGTAAACCTCTGACATGACTTAATTTCTCAGGGGCTTTTGTTTTTGTTATAAATAATGGTAGATAAGAGAGTTTGGCAGTTTAAATGGGATGTCAGGGTATTGGAGCTCAAAAGTAAACGTGAAAGCTGCTGCATGACTTGTCTGCAACAAACATGGCTCTATACCAAAAGCACTTCTGTAGAGAATGCTTCTCATTTAATAATGTGTAAAAATAAAAATATTTGCCAAACTAAATAAAGTATAAACTGTTGCTGTGCTGTACTACTTCCATAAACTTGTGTGTTAACCTGATGAGATGGTGTAAGGGAGTGGAGGAGAATAGTAAAATAAAGATGAAAACAGCTAGAGAGAAATGTAATTTCATGTTTGTTACTGTTCTACAGAAGTTAATATTTCTAATTAAGCTTTCTGGGTCATTTAGAAGTATACCTATGGACTGCTAATTTGTTTTAGAGTTTAAAGTCTTCAGAGACAACTTTGTGTGTCTTTAATCATGTAAGGAACCAAAGACATGAAGGCACAGGTATTGTTAAAGTCTTACCTAGTGCTTTTAAAATACACTGTAGACATCTGAAGTAATGTATTCATATATATGCCAAAATACATTGCTGCTTTTTAATGCAATTAAAATGCTAGCTTCTGTTGTTGTCTCAAAGAGCTCTTCCAGGAAATCATATGCCTTTAGAATTTTGTGTAGTGAGTGAGTGTTGTAGAAGACCAAAAAAAAAAACATTTTAATTGAGCTTAAATTAGGTTGGTTTTGTGAACTTAATGAAACTACTATAATTTACAGTACTTGAGTCACTGTCTTCATCCTGATTTGAAGCTGATATCTACACCATACTCCATAATGCTTGCTAAGTCTGAGTGTGTTCTACAAAGGCGTGGATCAGAGGTGCTAGAACATGCCCATGTGATGAATGCCCTCAGTTGAAATAAATGGAAGACATTTGCTAGTGGTGGTATTTTGCAGGTAGCATTACAGAGGTGGATGGCTGGATATATTTGGGCATATAACATCTTTGTATTGTTCATGCTTTAGAAGGTTGAAGAATAAAGTGATGGATGAATACTCACTGCCTGTGCCTACAGGAAAGCAACCGTCTGCACTTTCTTATTTTAATGAGGGCAACCATATCAGGGTCCATAGATTTGATGTTAAAAATTTGAGCACGAAATAGGAGGGAGCTCACTAGTATTTGACTGGATTTATTGTGCTGGCAAGTAGTAGGAAGTGGCGAGATACAGTCAAGTTAAAACAGCTTTTGTCTGGTTTGCTCCGTAAAATGAGCAAGATTTTCCTATGCAAATTTTTTTTTTTTTTTTGAGATTGATTAGCACTCTTCTGAGTATAATGCAGTGCCCCTACTTCCAGGTAACTTGTTACCAAAGAAATTTGGTACTATTTTAATAGATATCAATTTTTTGAATCTGTATGTGAATATTAAAGCTATAGAAACCAATAGCAGGATATCTGAATGCCTGTATGCTTCTGTCCTGAACAGCATTAGGACTTGCTTGCTTTGTTTTATGTATCTCATTATTGCATATGCTACATATCTTTAATAAAGATCATTTTCAAACAAATTTACTTATGACTTGAAGATAGGTGAGCTGGTGAGAGATTTTTTTTCTTGGTTTTGAGTGCTGAGTTTGGGAGTGTGCTTCTGACCAGAGTTGTGAATGCTGCATTTATAATGATGTATATCAATTTACAGAAATAGATGAAAGCGAAGGCAAGATGTTAATCTTGTTCTTGTTACAGTAACATAGAAGGAGCTGAGTCAGTGGAGTTCATGGAGAACACTGAGCCCTGATTCAGGTTAAATTTGTGTACTTTGGTACCTGTGTTAAATGTGGCTCTAATGAGATTCAGACTACTTGCCTTTGTCATCTGAAGGAAATAATCTGCTAGAACAAATTTGATAAGTGAAGAACGAAACCTCCCTTTCTTAGTTGTGACAATCTGCAAAATCCTTTCTGTTGGTTCTTGAGTGAAATCCGTTTGCAGAGGCAAGCGTGGAAAGGGTCTTTTTGTTTCTAATGAAATTTGCCAGAGGGATCAGATGGGGAGGATTTTGGGCAGGGTGAGGAGAGGAAGGTTTGCGTGATTTCAGATTGCTCATGTTTCTGCCTCCGTAAGGTCTGGGGGATGGATCCAGGGATGCAGCATGTGGCAGCGCTCCTCCCGAGTGGGGCAATGGCTCAGCCCTGCACAAAGCTGATGATGTAATGTGTGCTGTGGAGCCATGCTGTCACCCGCTTGCGTGCCGCTCAAGCTGTGCTGCACTGTTTCCCTACCACCCAGCCTGAGCATCGCTCCGTTTTGCCTCAGCAGAGCAATCACTCGTTTGCTTTCCTTGTCTTCCATTGTCTTAAACCTGGATTTTTCATGAACGCAGCCTGTGGGTTAACAATATGCATGCACCTCCTCAGAGTAATTCAAGCTATAATTTCTAATGGAATCCTTGAGCAAATGAGATGGGTATTGGACATCTCTTTTGGCATTTCACACTCATCTTGCTTTCCCTTTTAAAAGCAGGGAGGGAAGGAGATAGGTTGCTGTTAGCAACCACTCACATATTAGAAATGAAATACCCAAGCTTTAATTCCCTGTGGACTCCTGATCAGTATTCCTTTTTCTTTTTTTTTTTTTTTCAATTGGTTCATTCTAGCCATAGCATATGTTAATCAGTGTTTGAAATAAAATTGGCTAGGTAAGAAGATAAAAAGAGAACAGGGAGAAGCTCGGATATAAAACTTTGTCTCCCTCTAAATGTTTCTAACAGTCACACATCTGAAGCTAAGGGCAGTGTAAAACAAGCTCTTTTGATTCTTTTCTCTGTTGTTTGAATCCATATGCACTTGACTGTTTTTACAATGTAAGGTGAAGGAAAGTGTCTTCCCCTTCTTCCTCACGTTCACCTATTGTATGTGCACTGTAACGTAGCAGAGAAGCTCGGATTCGTCCTACATTTCCTGTGTCTTGGTGCTCTTGGAGTTCAACCTCCTTACAGCTGCAAACTAATAAAACGGGACTTTGAAGGAATGAGCACTGTTCACAAATCCAGTTATTTGACATGCATCTTGTTGCAAACTGCTAGTTCTGCCACAGAAGGAATATAAAATGTCATGGAAAAAAAAAGGAAAAGGGGGAGGGAAGGAGTGTTCAACAAAAACTGGATGTTTAAGTATTAATGTCTCCAAGTATAAATGTAACCTAGTTTAATTTTTGCATGTGAACCTCCTAAGGTGACAAAAGTGTTGAGAAAATTTGTCCGTATTTGGAAAAAAAAGGTGGACACAAGGAAAAAGAAGACAGTAAATGCCTAATTTTGGGGACTATGAACAATAGTAAGCCCGAAACCAATGCTTTGTGCTGTAAAAAGGAATTTCTTTTGAAGAATATGCAATCTGGTTTTGGTATATTTGATTGATTTCGGGACTGATGGAAATAGTTCTTCCCATTGTTGCTCAGGATAAAACGATGCAGGCCGATTTTCAATCTGTTTTAACTTGCTTATTTTTACTTCTCTTGCTGCAGTCTTCATCAGTTTCAGTGTAGAAAGAGATTTCTCCAGATGGTGGTTTGGAACAAGAGCCAAAGGACATGATCTAAAATGTTATGTTCCAGCTGTTGCTGCGCAGAATTTAGAAGCTACTGCCTTTCACTTGATCTGTGTTTTTTTGAACAGAAAAATAAGTAAAAATGCTTATAGACTTGTTGCTAAAACATTTGTATGTTAAACCAATTATTTATAGGAGGCTGGGTACCCTTCTGATAGCCCTGACAGTGTAGGCCCATTCAGCCATGAGTGTCTGTAGCAAACATCAATAGGGAAAGTATCTGAATGCAGTGAAAGCAGTGTGCTGCTGCTGTATTTGAACACCACTACAAGGTTTGCCACCTCAGCAGGGCAGTGAATTGGAGTATTGCGTACTTGGGGATGGATGAGCAGTTGCTACCAAAACAAATTGACTTGCAACAACATTGGTAGGACAGCAGGGACAGATTGAACATCCCAAATGGATAGATAAATTTAAGAGCACAGTTCTCCTCACTTCAGCGAAGGGAAACTGGTCAGATTTTGATCATCTTAAGTTTCAGTTGAAAAATGGATGTTTGTTCTTTGGCTTGTACATTTCATAGGATCAAAGGGGAATTCTGTTTGGGAAGGTCTTCGCTACGAAATATAGATAACTCTAAGGTTCCTGTTACTTGATTAAAATGAGACTGCAGATTTTTAACAGTGATTTAGGATTTGGAGATTTTCTCAACTTATGTTCTTAAGGCAGCTCTTCAACAAGTTTTGCAGTACAAACCTGAGGTAGCTTGTTTCCCAAAGTGAGGGATAGATGAGTATGTAAGCTTTCACGAAAAGGATGGTCACTCCACTGGGGTATTTGATCTTGCTTGAGTATTTGCTGACAACTACACTAGTAGCCTTTTCTTGTCCCTCATCTCTTTGTATGTCATTGTGCTCCCCCCCATAACATACAGACAGGAGAGGTGCGTTCTGGTGTCAGGATATACCACAGAGCTGTTAAAAATAAGTAAGAGAGAACATCTTGCACTTGGCACAAATGCCAAAACAAAAAAAAAATGCAGGCAGCTTAAAGAGCTAGTAACCTTCTAATGAATCTCATTTTTTTACGGCAAGTGAATTTCTCAGCTGTACACTTCTGTGAGGCCCTGGTTGCCATGTGGTAGCACTGCATACCAGCTCGGTACTGATGTGGTGCAATTGCCCGCAGCATGTATGAAGAGTACATAGAGTGCAAAACAAAATGGGAAGTGGGGGGGTCGTTCTGTGAGCTGTTGTGATTAAAGTGAGGGGTTTAAGGTGTAATGTTTTCCGATTTTGAGCCTGGCCAGAGCTGAAGGGCGTCAGAAGTGTATTCATGTCGTAGTCCTGATACTGCTTTAAATTCAGGACTGGGTTCTTAACATTGAATTAATAGCTGTTAGCTACAACAAATACTTTGCTTAAGATCATGACTGTGGCTCCTGGAAAACACTGAAATCGTGCCCCTCTGGTTATATGCCTCTAAGCTTGTGTCTTTGTTGGAATCACTTGGAGGTTTTAGAATCTGGACCAAGAAAAAGTGAATGCATAAATGATGAATGCCAAGGTTGCTAATGTTGCCCAGTGGATCTGTATGTCAGTTAAGAAAAATCTGCTGATAGTTTCTTATTTGCTCCTAAAAAGAAAGATATATGGTCTTAAAGATGCCATAAGAGGCATACCTAAAATTTAGTGTTCCTGAGATAAATTGCCATTATACCATTTGAAACTGGTCATCTGCACACTCATGAAGCTTCAGAGAAGAAATAAAATTGCAGTCCTTGCCATAATTTTCCTGAATTCTCTTGCTTTGTTGCAATGTGGAAGATGGTGTGAGATTGCCGAGCAGCACTGAATATAGGCAATGTCTATAATGGGAAGCGATAACAGTGCAGTTGGTGAATTGACAGCTCTGATTGCTCTATGAATCTTTTACTTGCATACAAAACTATTAAGCCTACCATAAAATTGAGATTGCCACTTAAAATACTTGAGTTAAAATCAAGAAAAGCTATCAGTAATCCCATACATTCACTAACTTTAGTTAGCTTTTGCTTCCTTTTGCCAGCTTTTTGGGCTGTATTCTCAATTAGTACTGTTTTGTGGTTTTTTGTGTTTTTTTGTTTGTTTGTTTGTTTTAATTTTTTGATTTATGAAACTTCAGTTTTCTTACTCTGCCTTTACCTCAGTAGTTTGATTTAATTTGTAAACCCAAGAACTTCTGGAGTTCAGCAATCATTTCTTGTAAATCTGATTGAAGGAAAGAGTAAAATGGTTCTACTCACTTAATCTGTCCTCGTTTCTGTGTAACTTCAGAGTAAGGATGTAAAAGGCTTTACAGTGGCTGCTTGTGAATCTCCTCCTATCGTGCTTAAAATTATTTTTCATAGAGTAATAGCATATTTAGAAGTTTGCCCACGGTCCTATTTGAAAAACTCTCCATGGCAAAATGGGAGAATAGGAACCTGCTCTATGTTCTCTTTCTGGACGCTGGGAGGTGGTGTATAAATTAAATTGCAGCTGAGTTTTGTCATACACAGTTGTTGACTGATAAGAAAGTTGAATAAACCGATGGATTTCCAGGATTTAAAGTCAATGTCATCATGTTATGATATGGGGGGGGAAAAAGGCAAATAATGAAACCTTTATCAGTGTAATAATGCACAAATTTTATTGTACGTGAGCTTCTTTACTCCTTTTTTTTTCTTTTTTCCTTTTTGCTTAATTAACTAGGAAGCAGTTTCTCTTGAAATGCAGCTAGGAGGATGGCTTTGCTATTAAAGGGAGGAATAGTTCAGATTTCAGTCGTGTAGTTGGTATCATTCGTGCTGTGAAACAGAAGAAGTGCCAAAGACTGTAATATCTTGGATTCTTTTTGCTTAAATGCTGACTAGCTAAAGTTTTGGGGCTGTCTGTTCCAAGGGGAAGCTACATCCACACAAAGGGACTGGTGGATGCAAGGAGTTATGCAGAGCAGTTTACAGTTCCTGCTGCCTTACCTAGATGCAGAAAAGTGCTGCTTGGCTAGGAAATGGTCTCATCCCCACCTGTGGAAGTTGTTTTAGCTCTTGTCTTCTACCAAATAGTTCTTTCTACTTAGGACTAACCTAAATCAGTCTGATTATTACCCAGCTCCCTTATTACCTGAACTGTGACTTTAATGTAGCAGTCCTGAGTGTGGCTATCGCAATTTCTATGTGGCTTTTTCCCCCTTCCTGTAGAACGTAGCATAGGGTGTGAATTTGAGCAGAAGCTTATCAGAGCAGGTCCTTTGAAATGAAGAGAGTACTCTGTTGGAAAATAACTCACTGAAAGAGGTTTCTCCAGTTTGGGATGGGGTATCTGTCAAAGAACAGGTAGGGGTTAGAAGGATGGTGCTAGAGGAAGCAGCCTGGCAGACAAGGCACTTGCTTGCTGTCAGTGACATGACACAGGGGTCATTCTTCTGAAGTCCAAAGAGAACCTGAAGCATTGATGTGCTCTGGTTGAGTCTGGCTCTTTTTGTTTGCAGCTGTGGAAAGGTCTTGTTGCCAGGTGAAAAGCAGTTATGCTCTTAAAGGTGCAAGTTTTCAGGATGAGAGCATTCCTTTTTTTTTGCGGGTGTTCTAACTTTGTGTTAGAAGTTTAAAGTCAGTTATGTGTGACAGCAATAGATAAGTACTTCATCAACCTCCTAGCAAAGAGATGCTAATCTTAGCCTCAATTTCAGAGTCCTTTTACTGTCTTAATTTCTGTTTAGTAGTCAGTGTTTGTTGCTTATAAATGAACAACGCATATCACTGAAAATACTTTCAAAGTAACAGAGTTCTATGTTCCTGATGTAGCAGTGCATCTTTGGGGAAGCCATTTCTAATGTTCTGTATCACAGTTGTGTAATCGAGTTATTAACTTAAAAGATATGTTTAAGGCAATTTTGTCAGCCGCACAGAATGAGCAGACTAGTTATTGATCATTGCAGTGCAAAATGATTAACAAAGTTACCTTGTTTCCTGTGCTTGAAGGATGCCTCAGCCCTGGACTAATTTCATTTGCCTTGGATGCATGGACTACCATACAGGGTACCAAGTTTCTGTTCCTGCTGTAAAGTTGACTTGTTTACCATATTTCAGTGTCCATGGGAAGTTTCAGCAAGTTGGATAGCCAGGGGAGCACTAGAAGTAAAGGAATGCTCTGATTTCCAGGCAAAAGGAGGCCCCTTATACTGGGTTACTCTTGTCCTCCAGGGCAAATGGACATGCAGCTCTGCAGCCAGGTCTTCATGCTGGGATGTGACAAACACTTGCAGCCCAACTGAGAGGGGGCTCTCCTGGCAGTTTGGATAAAGGGCCTCGGAAACCACCTAGGGGCAATACCTGTACCCAGGAATGCTTCTTTTCATGGGTCTTTTAACCTGGATAACTTAATACATTGCAGCAAAATGTTAGTTTTGTACAGCATGAGAAAAAGGGTTAATACAGACAATGTAATTTTTAAATTTGACTGGCTGATGGTGTCTTCTGGCTCTGAAGGTGTGGGGGCAAAGAGGAGGTGGTGTGTTTGTGGGAAAGACTTCTTTGTTTTGCAGTGCAGGTATCTGTATGAAAAATTTAGGTAGCTTTCTTTGTTTCTTTCTTGTTTGCATGTTTTAAAGATCTTTAGTCATGTGACAGAACATTTCAGTAGCTACTCTGTAATAACAGACTGCTAGTAGAAGGCTGTATATAACTCGGGGGATTGTGTAATCCTGAAAGCTTCATGGGGCAGGGGGAAGCCCTCTTAAATTGAAATGGACTACTTAGGTGTTACTTAACCTACTGAAGTTGAATATTAATTAGCATAAGGTGATGTTCTTTCCTCTTGACTGGTAGTTAGGGAAAAGTGTCTGTGATGTATGAGGCAATAGAAGGGCATATACTACCTATTAACAATGTGAAACTGTAAAATTAGTATTCCTTTAATAGGTCTTGAAAATACCAAGGGTGGTTTTCCTGGTTAAGACTGAAATTGTCTTTAAAAGATACTAGTGTAGGATTTATTATTAACCCCCACATTTTTCAAATAAAAAGGCTTTATTAGGTGACGTGGATAGTGAAAGGAGCAGCACAAATACGTGCCATACATGCACACGCATCTCTTTGAAAAGAGAAGCGTGTGCCGTAGGAATGAAAGCCCACTTGAAGTCCGTGCTAGCCAAGTGCAGGCTTGGGTTGTGATCCTCCACTGAGCCCACCCCGCCGGGAGCGGGTCTGCCACCGGCACCTCTGCTGGCTCCGTTGCTGCCGGCGAGATGGGTGCCGGGCTGGGGCACTGCCGCAGCACCGCGGCGCAGGAGCTGCAGCCGGCCGGCCGGGAAAGGATGACATCACCCTCAGGAACATGTGATGCAGCCGGCTGGCGCGGAGGCTGGGAGCTGTGTAGGGAGAGATTGGTGCAGATATTTATGGCATTTCATTTGAGTGCGGCAAATGCCTTTTAATTTTCTTTCTTTTTTTTTTTTTTTTAATGAAATCCTCATAGTAGCAAATGTTCCGTGGTGAAAAGGCTTTAAAAAGGGAGGGGAGGACCCACCCCAAGCCCTTAAAACCTGCTTTATTGCTGCTTTTTGTGTTATTATTGCTCTGTTGGAGCTCTGTTTCTTGCTGTATTCACCCTCTCTGCTCCCCAGCATTCTTTCATCAGTTGTAATCCCCGCAGTCTTTTCAGTTATGCTTTAACACTGCAGAACTGGAATGAAAATTGACTGTTTAGAGCAACAGGAATATGGTAATCTGAGGCAGACAGCCTGAAGGATATGCAGATCCAGAACACGAGCCAAGCCCTAACGTATTTGCTAGGGTGTTTACCTTGAGCAGCCCCTTAATAGTCAAAGAAATGTTAGCTAAAAGCTTCTTGCTTTTTATATGCCACAGGCAAAGTAAAATGTGCCGCTACTGTGCATCATCTGAGGTGAAGTAGTTTAAAGGCTTAGAAATCTGAGCAAGCAAGTTGTGGTAACCCCAGTGTCTTGGGTAATTTTGTGCTAAAATAGACAGCAAAGAACAGCACTAGTTTCTGCATGCTCTTTAGGTGAGGAGAAAGTGTTTTCTACCTCTAAATTTACTGTAAAGAAAAGGAGTTGCCATGGTTGATATGAAAGCTAAGCATGCTAAATTGGTATTAAGCTTAGGGTGGCTCAAAGCATGTTAAAAAAAGTTTAACTCTGGAAATGTGCCTATATGTGCCTAAATGTGCAGAGAACTAAAGTCCAAGTATTTCAAGATGGAAAAAGGTATTTGTTATCTTCTGAGATGAGTTCTTTAAGTCCAGGGTTTTTGTTGAAGTCTTATTTTAAGCTTTAGCCTGTACTAAATGAAAACCTAGTAGGAACAAAACTGTAGGCAGTTTAAGTAAAAGGTTGGTAACTCATAGCCAGTACTCCAAAGGAAGGAATAATACAAGGCATTCCTTTGAGCTATCTTAGATTCCTGCCTAAGAAATACCTATGTGCCTCCACAGTTTGGTCAGTCTGGAGTTGCTGTGTAATTGCAAAATGCTGTCTATTGTGTAGAAATGCTTCATGCAGCATGCTTACCCAAGGAACCAGTTTTCCTGGTCAACCCTTCTGAGAACAGGCATCTAATTTTGCGTTTGGTTTGGCTTTATGGTATTCATGGAAAAGCAGGAAATTGATCAGTGGCTGGAAGATGATTTTCATATTTGAAAAATCATGACAATCAGGTGAAGTTCCTAATGACTGGAAAAAGAGAAATATAACCCCTATTTTCAAAAAGGGTAAAATGGATGACCCAGGGACTTACAGACCAGTCAGTCTCACCTCTATGCCTGGCAAAATCTTGGAGCAGATTCTCCTGGAAGGCATGCTAAGGCACATGAAAATCAACAAGGTGCTTGGTGACAGCCAGCATGGCTTCACTAAGGGGAAATCCTGCCTGACCAATTTGCTAGCCTTCTGTGATGGGGCTACAGAACTGATGGACAGAGGTAGAGCAGTTGATGTCATCTACCTGGACTTGTGCAAAGCGTTCAGCACTGTCCTACATGGCATCCTTGTCTCTAAGTTGGAGAGACATCAATTTGATGGATGAACCACTCAGTGGATAAAGAACTGGCTGGATGGCCGCACACAGAGTTGTTGTCAATGGCTCAATGTCCGGCTGGAGACCAGTAACGAGTGGTGTCCCTCAGGGTTTGGTGTTGGGACCGGTCTTGTTCAACATCTTTGTCGCTGACATGGACAGTGGGATTGAGCGCGCCCTCAGCAAGTTTGCCGATGACACCAAGCTGTGTGGTTGGGTCGATACGCTAGAGGGAAGGAATGCCATCCAGAGGGACCTTGACACACTTGTGAGGTGGGCTGATGCCAACCTTATGAAGTTTAACTATGACAAGTGCAAGGTCCTACACCTGGGTTGGAGCAATCCCAGGCACAGCTACAGGTTGGGCAGAGAAGAGATTCAGAGCAGCCCTGCGGAGAAGGACTTGGAGGTGTTGGTTGATGAGAAAATAAACATGAGCTGGCTTCAGTGTGCACTTGCATCCCAGAAAGCCAACCGTATCCTGGGCTGCATCAAAAGGAGCATGACCAGCAGGTCGAAGGAGGTGATTCTGCCCCTCTACTCTGCTCTCGTGAGACCTCACTGGGAGTATTGTGTGCAGTTCTGGTGTCCTCAACATAAAAAGAACATGGAACTGTTGGAACAAGTCCAGAGGAGGGCCACGAGGATGATCAGGGGACTGGAGCACCTCCCGTATGAAGACAGGGTGAGAAGGTTGGGGTTGTTCAGCCTGGAGAAGAGAAGGCTGTGTGGAGATCTCATAGCAGCCTTCCAGTATCTAAAGGGGAGCTATAGGGAAGCTGGGGATGGACTCTTCATTATGGACTGTAGTGATAGGACAAGGGGTAACTGGTTAAAACTTAAACAGGGAAAATGTAGATTGGATATAAGGAGGAAATCCTTTCCGGTTAGGGTGGTGAGGCCCTGGAATGGGTTGCCCAGGGAGGCTGTGAATGCTCCATCCCTGGCATTGTTCAAGGCCAGGTTGGACGAGGCCTTGGGTGATATGGTTTAGTGTGAGGTGTCCCTGCCCATGGCAGGGGGTTTGGAACTAGATGATCTTAAGGTCCTTTCCAACCCTAACTATTCTATGGTTGTATGATTTGTTGATTTGTTTTTTTTTTTGCTATCTGTGTGTGCTGAGACAATGTCCTGGGCAAACACTTCAGTTACAGTGAACCGGAGGCACCTATTGCTGACAGATACTTGTCTAAGTGCATTTTTAAAAAATCCCTAGCCATGGATAATCCGTAATCTTCCACAGGCAATCCTGTGTGCTGCTTCACAGTTTTCTCCTTTGCAAAACTTCTACTACCTAAAGTAAACCTCTCACTATAATTCTAACCAGCTTCCTTTTGCCACCACTAGACTTTGTGTTTTGAGAGCTTCTAGACTAAACAGTGTCGTTTGGTTTAGTCCTTCCTCATAGCTCATGACATGTAAACACCTGGCCGTCTTTGTCTCTTGAGTACTCTGTTTTAGGTGTCTTGGGTCTGTTTTGAAGGGTAGTGCCCATAACTAGGTATTATAGTGGCACAGAAGTCTCAGTATTGCTGGCTGGAATAGAAAACCTGTGATATAAGTTAAATATATTAATCTTGCTTATATTACTTGATGACACCTTGAGGTTTTAGCTGTGAAGTGCACAGCTCTTTTCTTCAAGCTCAGAGCCCGAGACAAAAGGGTGTGAAACATTTGGGTATTTTTGAGGAGGAAGAGAAATGGTGACCTCCCTGCTGGGCATCAGTGGCAGCTTCTGCTGCCGTCTTTAGAGGCACAGAGGAGGAACAATGTATTTTAGATGAGACTGCCACTTACACACAAGAGCTTGGTCTTGCAAGATTTCCCTGAAACTATAAATACTTAAGAGGCTTATTCTACCTTCTAAATAGCTCACTGTTGCTTTTAAGGAGCACAGTGACTGTTTTGTAGCAAGCTATTTGGGCTGTCTTACTTAACAGCCCTTCTGGGCTTCAACAGTGATAGAGAAGTGAGCACTTCCCTCTTACCGCAAAAGAAGTACTGTGCTCAGAAATGAGATTTAAAAAGAAACCCCACATGAATTCAGAAAGAGTGGGAAGGACCATAGAATTAGTTGAAGTGTGGGTACATAACCACCCAATTTTTGCAGTATGAACAAGATGGGCCCCAAAGGGACTAATTTTATATTGTACAGGTTAATATGGAATGTAAGGAATATAAAATGCACCCTAAGTCTTACTTATTAAGGAAGGCAGAAGTTTAGAATCTGGCCACAGAAATGTAATGGAAGTAGGGAGGAGGGGCAAGCTGGTGGTGTGCTGCTTTGCAAGACTGACTGTAATCACTCACCTTGGGGACCCTTTCAAACTCCATGAGTATCTAGAGTTAGCATGACAAAATGTGCTCTCTGTTACAAAATGCTGCTCTGGTCAGGCAGCAGAAAAGACACAGTTGAGAGCCTTATCTCCCAGTTCTGCTTATAAAAGTGATGTGAGGAAAGTTGCATGTAAATATTGTTGGGGATTTTTTGTAGGTGTTTCTGTGCAGTGTTTTTTTGGGAGGCCTGGAAATTTTAGCGGGTTTTGGTTGTGTCTTGTTTTGCTGGGTTTTGGGTTGGAGTTTTTTGACTGGTAATTGTTCTAAAGGTACCTGCTGTTACTAGCTTGATACTGCTTGTCTCTGCTGGAATATAAAGTAAAAGTGGAATTAAAAGCAACAGAACGCAACTGTTAGTTTTTATTTACTGATTGAAAAGGCTAATTCCAGTATTCTGTTTTTTTACTAAGGTTTTCTAACAGACCATGTAATTTGTCTTAGCTAGTCAAAGCAATGACTTGTTCATTAATATATTTTAAAAGCTTAGTTTACTTTTTTCAACCTTTTATCATAACATTACCTTGATTCCTGTAATCATAACACTCAGATTATATTCCAAAGGTAAATATTTTACAATACATTCATTAAATGTAGAAGCTGGCCTTGTCTGAATTTCTGACTAATTATCTTGTCTTTTCCTTTTTTCAGGGTTTCGCAAAAATGATGAAATGAAGGCTATGGAAGTATTGCCAATTCTAAAGGAAAAAGTTGCATACCTTTCAGGTACTGTTATTTTCTTGTGTTGTGAAATGCATGTCCGTTGCTAGTCGCATGTAAAATGGTATTTTAAGTACTTTTATATATCATTACAAATGTCATGGATGGCTAGGGTAGCACCTATTCCATTTGGCTATCCCAAACATAACATGAGCATTGTGAAAAGACGTGTAATAAAGAAGATAAGTATCTTGTTGAATGTGGAACATACTGCTTCTTGTTGTCCTGGTCATGTCCTGTCCTCCCTGCATATCCAACAACATTATTTAGAACAATGTAGAACAATCTGCCATATCGTAGTCGTATTCCTTCTCTTATTTCTGCTTACAGGCTTTGTTACTGGCCTATCTGAAACACTGGAGAAATATCTCTGTCACGGAAGTCAAATTTCATTGCATATCTTCTAAACATATTTACTATCTTCATGGTGAATTGAGTTACCATCTAGTTTTAGCTATCTCCAGCATATACCTTAAAGTGGGTTGCTTAACGAGGAATAGCAGAGGATTTAAAAATAAGGTTTAGATGAATGAATATAGCAACATATTCTTGCTGAGTTACTTGCTAAGTAACGTAACTTGATGGAATGATGGCTTGAGGTGCTTATTCTTGTGAACTGCATTTTTTGTGACTTTCTGAAGTAAGTACTTCCAAATATATTGGGATTAAACACAATTCTCTTTGCCATATTATTAGTGTCAGATAATTTAGAGGACAGGCTCATACTTGAAAGGGCTTTTTTATTAAATAATTTGTCAAGAACTCCAAAACTAAAGCTCTTATCTGTAAATATCAAAACAAACAAAATGATCCCTGAAATTCCACTCCTTAGAGATTCGCTGTGCATAGATGCTTATGCTTGCAAGTACAGTGTGTGGTTCACAGTACTTCATCCTGTCCACTCTGCTGAGTCAAGCAGAGGTGAAAAGGAAAAAAAGATTTTTTTTTTTTTTTAAAGGTCCTGACAACTGTAATGAGTGATATAACAGACTGTCCAGAGCAAATTTCCCTGGTAGTATAGGAACTTATGAATTGTAGTGCTGATGAAGGTTTGCCTTCATATAACCATGAAGTATGAATAGAATCTTGGGTGCAATTTTTTTTATTAAGCGTTTTTTATTTTATTAAGTTAAAACTGGAGTCTGTTGAAGTACAGATACTCTGACATCTCTACACATACTTATATGAGGAGAGCATTTTCTTGCAAGCTGCAATTATCTTGGTTTCATATGAGGAAACACATCTTGAAAAGTTGTCCTGCTTTTCAAACATCCCGCTGTTTAGCTTTACTGAAGCCCTTTGAAACTAGGTAGAAAGGCAGTTGCTGAAAAAGCTGCACTACTTGTCCTGTTGGATTTTGGTACTGTTTGGAGACCATTGACAAGACTGGTGTTAGTGATGTGCACTAGACAGAAGTGATTCATGTTGGATGACTCATGTGAGTTGATCAGCTGTGCATATGACACATCTTGGCATAAATAGAGTATCTCAGTATTCTGGGGGGGGGCGGGGGGTGTTACAGAAAAAGAAAGAAGTAAAACTGGAAGTCTTACTAATGGCAGTAGTAGCTTCATATGTTTTTGTTAAACCAGGACAAATAGGGGATTGTGTTGGATAAAGTATCGTGAGACAAAATTCCCACCTGATGCCTCATACGTTGTTGCTTTTATGTATGTTTGTGTATGACAAAGGAGTATCAGGAACAAAGGAAATGAGTTATTTATTGAAAAAGACTTAAAAAAGCTTTCAGCATAGCTGATTAAAAAAAACCGCAACAGGTCTTAGGGACTTATTTACTCAATATTTACAATTTTGGTGTCTGATTTAACACTGGATAGTGAAATTCTTTTCACCAAAAATGAAGGCTGTGTTGATTTCTTCATTACTCATCTAGACCTGCCCTGAAATTTGTGCAACAGACTTTGTCTCCAGTGTACAGAAATTTCAGTATATAATTTATCAGAAATTTAAGCACCGTACTTTAGGAATTGGTTTTGTCTGTGGTGCATGTGGAACTGGGAACCAGCTGAAGTGGCATCCAAAATGACATAAAGAATATGGGTTTCTTTCCTGTGCCATGTTTGGAAATCGCATGATACAGGAGTTTCTGTTAGGAAAAGGCCTGGAGACTGATCTGAGTTGACCGCATGTAACAAGGCATTTTTTTGAAATGGTTAGTGTTGTAGACAATTCAGATCATGCTTTTCCCTGCTACTGCTAGCTCCTGCTTTTTAAGGAAGAATTTCCACCCTGAGCTATCAAGCACTTTTTCCTGGGGGGGTTGGAAGCAGTAGCATTTACCAGTCAAAATGTAAATTTTTAAGATCTGTAGCTGATGACCTGAAGCGCGCTGAGGACAGTGTAAAGGGCTGCAGCAGACTTCCAGCTAAGCTTGGTAGCTTTGGAGCCCATTGATCATTCTGGAGCTGAGCAGAGGCCCGGGCTGTTGGAATCTCAGTGCTGGCTCTTGTGGCTTCTGTCTTCTTTTTATCCTGTCACTTGCTACGTATAAATTATCAAAGCTCTCTGCTTGGCAACTGGGACAGGATGGTCAAGATCAGACTTGCCTCTCTCCATTTAGAATGGGACAACTCAGTTGTTTTTATTCTCATGTTCCTCTTAAGAGGGTTATGAAAAATGACCCTCTTAAGAATATTAATAAGAATATTAATTTCCTTTTAAGTTTAGGTGTCTGGCATTTCAGCTTGATAGAAATGCTTTTGCCTCTTCTGAGTTTAATTTGGTGCCTCACGGGCAATGTGTCCAGTGTAGAAAAATCCCTGGATACCTTGACAGCTTGGCTTGGTGTCTCAACCAAGCACACACAGAGACTGTGCTGGGGAGGATAGTGATGAATTTTTGAGTGCCTGGTTTCGTTAATTTGCTTTTGGCCTTCCTTTCCAAAGGTTTTTGGTTTGCTTTTGCGTTTGTTTGGGGGGGGGTGGGGGGGTGGGTGGTGTTTGTTTGTTTTTGGTTTTCTTATACTTTGTTTAGTAACACTGATTTGCAATGATAAATCATTCAGGACAGATGATACTGTTTTTCTGAGTTTCCATGGAACAGGAGAAAACAGTTACACATCTGTGGTTGAGAAACATATATGGGAAATTTAGCTTGTAAGAATGTGTGAGTATTATAATACAGGTGTTGATAAAGATAGCCTACGACTTGACTTCAGCATTTAGTGATAGTAACATTTTGTGGTCACTAGAAGGTATTGGATATAAAATAGCATTTTACTGTTCAGCTACACCAAGTTAAACAGTAGTGCAGTTGAAGGGTTCTGTGCAGTTTAATGAATGAGGCAAATACATATGAGTGGAACTGCTCAAAGCCAGGTTTTCTGCTTTACATATTAAGTGGATTCAGAATTCCCTGCATTGGTAACAAAATTAAAAACTATAACTGACAATTCAGAATCTGCACAAACCAAAAACAGTATAAAAATTAGAAATTAAATGCTCAAATAGTATCCATTTACTCATCTAGTATACCATTTGGTGTGAAATACTATATGCCTGAACTCTGTGCTAGTAATGAAGTTAATCATAGAATCATTTAGGTTGGAAAAGACTTTTGTCTTCTTAGAGATCTTTTTAAAAGATCATCAAGTCCAGTTGTTAAGCCAGCATTGTCATGTCCCTAAGCACCATGACTACACAACTTCTAAACACCTCCAGGGATGGGGACTCTACTACTTCCCTGGGCAGCCTGTTCCAATGCTTGACAATCCTTTTTGGTGAAGAAGCTTTTCCTTATGAGAAAAAATTTCCTTATCAACTGGCTGGTGACAGCTGGCTCAGCCAGGTATTGATCACATGGCGCTTCCTGCTTCTTTCCTCATTATTCCCTGTAACTGGGAGGATAGAAGAGAACAATGCTTGTGCTCCTTTAGCCACTCATCCCAAGGCCCTGAAGTCTGTCTTGATTGCCCTCAGACTTCATGTTACAACTTTGTTGCTGCCTAACTGGAAGATCAATAATGGGTAATAATCTGAGGGCTGTACCAGAGTAGGAAGCTTTCTCCTCACATCTTTAACCTGAGCCCCAGGGAGAGGCAGCACACTTCCCTAGGAAGTGAGTCTGGTCTGCAGAGGGGGCTTTCTGTTCCCTTCAGGAGGGAGTCTTCTGTGACCATGACCTGTGTTTTTTTACTTTATGGTCCTCATTACTGTTCAGTTCTACTTGCAAAGGCACACACCTGTCATGCAAGAGCCACCTGGGCAGGTGGGGCAGTCAGAGAGGAGATGCCCCTTCTGCTCTGGGCAGGAACTTGTCACCATCATCCCCCATCCCTTCAGTCAAGCAGAGAAAGGATGGGGAATCCTCCATATTGTGCGTCCTGTCTGCCTGTGGGGCCTGCCCCAGGATGGTAGGGTGCCATTCCAGTAGTCTCTCTTGGGCTCCCTGATGCTCCTTGGCCTTCTCCCCTTCTCCTGGAGCTCTGTCACAAAGCAGAGAAGCTCCTCTACCTAGGCGCGTGTCCCAGAGTTGTGCTCCCTGTTGCTGTACTGGCATCAGAGCAGGGTACAGCCTGTAGCTGGACGCCCGGGTGGGAGCTCTGTCTGGGCTGCTGCATTAGTTGTGGTGGGTGCTGAGTATCCTCTAAATACTTGCCTACAAAGTAATGTAACTTTGAATTTAAATTTAATTTGTACAGTTGCTGATTCAAAAGTTAAATGTATAACAAAGCACCATTGCTGGAGATGTCATGCTGCCAGTCAAACTTGAATGTGACTGTAATATATAAGTGTAGTGCTATGCTATTCTTTGTTTAGATTTTTATTTGACAGGTACTTCCTCATTGTCAGAATTGTGACAATATTATGCTGGTTGATACTCCCAAAATTCAATTTTAAGATGGTCTCTTAAGTGACAGTACTGGTATTTAACTTGATATCACTTCTTTAAGTGAATACTTATAATGATACAGTGTAGGACTAAGGTTTTCCAAAAGCATTCCAAAGATTAGATTAGCAAACAAGAATGGTGTTATGCTGTGGGGTCTTTTAACGTGTTCAATTTTTCAGGTGGCAGAGATAAGCGTGGAGGTCCCATTCTAACCTTTCCAGCTCGTAGTAACCATGATAGAATACGGCAAGAAGACCTTAGAAGACTAATTTCATACCTAGCATGTATTCCTAGGTAAGTGATGGTCTGATAAGCTCTGAAGATGTAAATAAAATAAATGGATTATGTTGCAGTACATTCATGATCTAGAAGACTAAATCTGTTCAGTCTTCTGTACTGAAGACCGCGCATACAACTCAAAGGCTTTCAGTACATCAATATTTAGAAACACGCTGGTGATCATTTACAGTATGTCTTGTATGGGGTGAGGTCAGCACAAGATTCCCAACTTGTTTTGTATTAGGTAAGTTACAGTGTCCTGGTGCAGCACAAAAATAATCAGAAGAGATATGTGTAAAGTTGCTTGTACAAGTTTCTGATAAACCTGTGGAGAGATCACTGAAAATACTGGTATCATTGCATTATCAACAATTTAAGCTATGAATTACAATGTGCTATTTAAATAAATCAGCAAAATAAGTCAAGTCCAGTGCTAGAGAGTGTGTATATATACACTCCCATATAAAGTTATATATATATTTTTTAAACAAGTTATGTATTTATATATATATGTAAAAAAGGTTGTTCTTAGACAACATCCCTGAATGCAGTATCTTCTGTGTTTCTGTGATGTGTTAATTTATAGGCAGTCTCCTTTGCACCTGATGTAATCAGAGGTCAGTTTCAGATTGACAAAAGTGTTTTCATTAAAGTAACTCCTTGTTGATGGTGTGTATAGCCATAAGAGCAATTGTTGGTAATTATATTATTCTAGACTTTATTTCACTTTGATGTGTAGGCGTCTTTAGTACTTAGGCTTGAGACTTTTATTTCTAAAGCAATTTGACTTCACATTTGAATGTTTGAGATGTAAATAACAAATATGCCCAAGAAAGTTTTCAAGAGATAATCTGGCAAAGTAGAGTGGTCCTTTGGCAAAAAGATGTATGTTAGTTTAGCATCAATAGATTTAAAATGGAAAGAAAGTTAGTGCAGGCTTTATATCTCTGCTAGCATGGCAAAGCTTTTGAATAAAGGGAGCTTTATTAAAAGCAAGCCTTATTTTCATACAGGTCATATTTTAGGGACTGATCATGCACATCTTGCTAAATAAGAAGGCCCAACTGGTACAAATAGCCCCAAACATTTAGTCTGTTAATTATTTTGATCAATAGCTATTGCAGTGCTGTTACTCTACATGGCTGAAGATTCACAGGTATTGAGTTGTTTGGCAAGAGATCTGAACACTTAAGGTGATTTCAGTCTCACAATTTTACTAATTTAACAATTTATCTGGTTTAAAAATATTGGTAAACTTAAGTCACCAATGTTGAGTGGACCAGGTATTAATGTAGTTCAGGTTTACCTAACAGGTGACCTCGGCTGACTGAAGCCTCCTGGAACTTTTTTTGTGATCCTTGGCCAAAAGGGATTCATCTTTTGTCAGATGATGGAGCCACATGATGGGAGGACACATCTACACTGTACCACATAATGAGGGGCCAGTCCACTTTCTGTATCCCAGTAGGTGTATGTATCATGTGAACTAGTGGCAAGCACTCCTCATTCAATGCTCAGTTTGCACGGTCAGATAGGGGTGGGCTGAGCAGCACTCATGTAATAGCATGCAGCCTTCAGTAATGGGTGTATCTTTAAAACGGTAGTTGTTTTTGTCCTTTAATCTTGTGAGGCTGTAAGAAAACATTTTCACCATGTTGAGCAAATCTTATGTTGTAGTCTAAATGTATTCCAAGCTAGTCAGCTGCCATTTCTGGCATTCCTGTGGCAGGTGGGACAGCCAACATTTATCTTGATAAACTCCTTTTTTTTCTTTTTTTTTTCTTTTTTTTAGAATGGTGGTAGTTTTTTGTTGTTGTTTTGGAGTTTTCTGTTTGTTTAGTGTTTTCTAGGGTTTTTTTCAGTTGTTTTTTTTTTTTTAGCTTGAAAAGAAATCCTCTTCTAAATAATCTGTATTATCGCTTCTTTTGGAAGCTTTTCTGCTTTCCTGTGTCACTCATAACTCATGTTTCTCTATAGTGTGGCCAATGAGATTGTGTAAAGTATGGCAGTGAAGCCTCCTCCATCTTGGACACTCTGAAAACCTCACCATGTGGACTCCACAATTGCATTTATATTAGTCACATTCCTGAAAATGACTCATGCACTCAAACAATGGACATTCAGGCCCTTTTGATAGTCCATTGGCTATGATGCATTGGTTTTGAATTACTTTCCTTTCCATCTTAAGAAAATCACGTAGCAAATTCCACTGAAACAGAACAAAAATTTCTGGTGTTGGTGGTGATTGCCACTTTTGATCAGCAGCAAGCACTAGGTGTACTAAAGGTATTGATGAAAAGAAATTAAATCTGCCATTCCCCAAAAGTTGCCAGAGAATTTGGGTATAAGGTCTGTTGACTTTTGGACAGCAAAATTGAGCGCGAATTTGCAGTAACAGATTGATGCGGTTTTCTTCACAGCCATAAAATACTTTCTTATCCGTTAACCTTCCACAAATTAATCCAGTTACAGAAGGAATTGTCAGTAATGTTTTTTTCCCCTCCACAGACTCTTTAACTCTCAGATAGTAATGGACTATATTGGAGACAGTTTAAAAAAGTTGCATAAGTGGTAGGTAAGAACAGTATGCCATCTTCTGTCTTTTAGAGGATCCCCCTCAGTCATTAAAAGCGTGAATATTGGTCATCAGTAAAATGAGTGTATTCTGAAGAGTCAGTTGTAAATGAATTATATGTTGCTGCTTCAGTAAATTGTGTTTAATGTGTAAGGTGAAGGAGAAACAAGACTGGAAGATGAATCATTGTTAATATAAACAATTAAAATGAAAAAGGAGACAAAGATTATCAAATCAGTAACAGGTGTGAAGCTATCACCCACAGGGAATTTGGCAGGGGGATGAGAGAAGCTTCCTGATAGGTACCTGAGATCTGTTGTACATCTCAGCTAGTCAGCTGTGAGACCCTAGGGTGTAGCTGAGAAGACCACGTTTATTAGGCAGTGTGGTGCAGTCAAGTGCTGTGTTTGAAGTTGTAACACTTGGTTGATAACCTTTTCTTCTTTCTTCTGCAGCGAGGAAGTATGTAAACGAGGATTCACCGTCATTGTAGATATGCGCGGGTCAAAATGGGACTCCATAAAGCCTCTGCTGAAGATTTTACAGGAATCCTTTCCGTGTTGTATTCATGTTGCACTGATAATCAAGCCAGACAATTTCTGGCAGAAACAGAGGACTAACTTTGGCAGCTCTAAGTTTGAGTTTGAGGTAATTTCCCCTATGGTATACAAAATTACATTTATTTCATGGTTTTATGTTTGCTCACTACCAATCAGCACCTTGAAAACTCTCAGCTAAATTATGTTCTAGGTGAGAGGAGGGGTACATAGGCCAGTGATGCTAGAGGGAATGTGATTTTTCTTCATGTAATTAGGCTGGGTAGTTGTGCATGTTGTCATTTATATTCCTTTTCTGAGTGTGAGAAAGATGGAATAAGAGTTTTATCCCTAATGGTAAAAAGTTAGGTTTCATGTTTGTTGTCTTGGTCTGCACTATGGTAATCATAACAGCATCCAGAGGAAAGCAGCCAACTGAACCTTGCTGTTATCCTCCTGCTGTTTTACAATACATAAGTCAAAACTTAATAAAAACAGAAGTCAAAAGAGTGATTGCTGTTTTCTCCTTAAATGTAGTGATGTAAGAAAGAAAGAAAATATTTCTCTCATTTGTGGAAATGCCTGCAAGACATGAGGCTGGTCAGAATTAATACTTCAGAAGTCTATGAGAAGTTATCGTGTGAACCTCAGGAGCAAAATTATCAGCTCTTGAAAAGAGTAAAACAGAAACTTGAAATAAAGTTTGATATTAATTTCAGTAACAGCATATTTTTCAGACATTCATTTTTATCTTTTAGACAAATATGGTATCTCTGGAAGGCCTTACCAAAGTAGTTGATCCTTCTCAGCTAACCCCAGAATTCGATGGCTGTTTGGAGTACAACCATGAGGAGTGGATTGAAATCAGAGTTGCCTTTGAGGACTATATTAGCAATGCAACCCATATGCTGTCCAGACTGGAGGAACTACAAGATATACTGTCAAAAAAGGAAATGCCTCAGGACCTGGAAGGTGCTCGCAATATGATAGAGGAGCATTCACAGTTAAAAAAGAAAGTCATTAAGGCGCCTATTGAGGACCTTGATGTGGAAGGACAAAAGCTGCTCCAGCGGATACAGAGCAGTGATAGCTTTCCCAAAAAGAACTCTGGGTCAGGGAATGCAGACTTACAGAACCTTTTACCCAAAGTATCCACTATGCTGGACAGGCTGCACTCAACACGGCAGCATCTGCATCAGATGTGGCATGTGCGGAAATTGAAATTGGACCAATGTTTTCAGCTCAGGCTGTTTGAGCAGGATGCTGAAAAGGTAAGTAGTTTGGGGGAGGGGAGTATAAATGGACACTGCTTGGTGGACTTGAAAGAACTACCAAGGATAACTGCAAATAGTAATTTTTATCTATAATCACTAACCTTTTAAATGAGAAATAAAGGATTTCTTGACTGAGAAGTGACTGTTAGTCTTCTGGAGCAAAGGGGATGAGGTAGTAATTCTAAGCTGTAAAGAACACCATTCTCGCCAATTTTAAGTGGTAGTGACTCTAGAAGCTTTTTCTTTGGTAAGACTTTGTTACAGACAGGTACTTCTGCATGCATCCAGTGTAGATGAATGCTGTATGCTTTATAAATATAGATGACTAAAGATAACATTGGTTGCCTTTTGAGTGATCCTTGAGATCTGAGTGACAGGGAGTTGTGACAAAGTCTGAAGAGGCTGACATAGGAAACTGCTTCATTGATGAAGGATTTAAAGTCCCAGGCTAAAAACTGATGGATCTCTTTTGACAGTGCATATGTCATTAACAGGGGATTGAGTGATCTCAGAATGTTTTGGGCTAACCTGTCCCTTCACATGAGAAAGTCCTTGACTGTCATGGAATTTGAAGAGGAAATGCGTAAGGCTTCCTCACTTATAGATGAGCTCAAATAAGATCTGTTTTCATCTAGAAAGTATTTACAATCACATTATTAACTTGTTACCATGGAACAGATAGCTTTAGGGAAGGGTGGGGAGATTTTCTCTGGAATAAGAAGTAGCTGGACTATGCAGTGAAGTGATAAGTATGGTCTTTGCCATATTTCTCTGTGCTTTGTGTAAGAATGCCTGAACTGTATGAGACCAAAGGTCTGTGTTAAACCAGTATCCTGCTCTCCAGCAGTGCTCATAAGCAGAGGCATGGGGAAGAGTAAAAGCAGAGCACACGTATATCATACTGCTTTATCTTTCTTCTTCCTGTCTTTTCATCCCTGGTCTTTCCCTTACCCTTACCATTTCTGCTCAGGGATTTTCTTTACAATACTGTCAATGTTTTCTGCTGTGTTTAAAAAAAAAAAATAATTTTTTAAAGTAAGTGTTTACTGAAGGGGTATAGCTGAAAATAGTAGGGGTGTGTAAAGCGTTGAAAAAAATCTGCTCAAGTGAATTTAGAGTTAGAAATAGTTTAGAAAATGACAAGATGTTGCTCTTTCAGGCCCAAAATGCTTTTTAGCAACCTTCCATCCACTTATTTACAGTATTCTTTATTGCAGCATGAACAAAAAATATTTTGATGGTGCTTACATTGTATCGAAAGCTGTGTTCTTCCATTTACTCACCTAAAAGTTGTCTATGTAGCTTAGACTGACTTGGGGGGGGGGGAGAAGTTATTGGGTTGGGAGAAATAAACATGGTCATTTTGGAGGACTTTCACAACTCTTTGCCCAAAAAAATTTGAGATGGTTCATGGAATCAAATAGGTTGGAAAAGACCATTACCCCAGGACTGGCGAGACCACCACTAAACCATATCACTGAGGGCTCTCATAGTTCAGGAGAGAGGCAAAAAAAGGGGCAAGATGGAAGGGAATCTGATTGGAATTGTCATGTAAGTAACAGAAGGCAGTAAAATCAGGCTACCTAGAGAAATGCGGTCATGAGTAGGACCAGTTATCTGGCTTGAATAATGTTTTAACACATCTTCACTGCAGTCTAGATAAGAAATTGATAATTTTAGGAGTATGTGATCAGTTGTCCTGAGATATTAAAACTTTTATTTGGTTTACAGTCCTTACCATATTGTGTTCTACTTGTAATTTGATCTGTCGTACCTGGGTGGAATAATGGATTCAATAATACTGCTCTGTTAGCCAGCGTACTTTAAAAAAAATCTTTACATGAGTACTTACTGCTTACTGCTACCATTTTTTTCCTAAACAATCTTTCTCAGATTATCCAGAGAGTAGGAAGGTCTTTGGAACTGAAATACAGAAAGATTTCAAGACCATTGTGGAGGCTGTGGGGAGGTTGTGTTAAACGTAGACTTTTTCTGTGTCGCTGGGTCTTCGAAAACTTTATCTTCCAGTGCCACTGTTAACATACTTGTGTACCTCTCTTGATTGTCATTGTCAGATAAGGTCTTTCCTAAAGTTTGCTCGAATATTAAGTTACTTTTTACTTAATCTCAAATCTATCTGGAAGAAGGTAATGTGTAACTCTGTGCTCAAGTATAGTTTTTGAAATTTGTTCAGCAATAGAAAAGCTGTTATCAAATCTGCTGTAAAGTTATGAACTAAAAATATGAAACTTGCTGCTGAAATACTTGATCAGCAAGAATGAATTTATATTTAATTTCCATGATTTGCCATTTCCATTGTAAATAACTAAGCTGCTGACATCAAGAAATGCTGACACTAGAGAACATATAAGCTTGGTAACTCAGGGCTGTGCTCCAAGCCTGTTTGTTTACTATGACTTCTTTGTAGTAATGAAGTTTATGCCTTTATGATTATGAATTTAGTGTAGCTTGTTGAGATAAACACCTATATTAAAGACTTAACAGCCCCAGATATTTGGTCAGAACAGTCAGATTTCAGCAATGTTGTGGTTAAAATGTAACTTACAGTAGAAAGAGCACTGTTTTTTTTCATGGCCTTAGACTCTTTCTGTCTTACGTGTTCACAGATTTCTCACATTGTCTATGATTTTTATCATAACAAATTAGTGATTGATTCGTCCTCTTCACTCCCCCCCCCCCCCCCCCCCCCAATATTTTGTTGTAGATGTTTGACTGGATTACACACAACAAAGGTCTGTTCCTGAACAGCTACACTGAGATCGGAACCAGTCATCCCCATGCAATGGAGCTTCAGACACAGCACAATCACTTTGCCATGAACTGTATGGTAAGAAACGCCTCACTTCACAGCGTTGATGTATTGCCTATTTGCTCTATGTTAAGGTTGAATTCATAAATTGTTCACTTAAGTAGTTCTTTCTATTACAAGTAGTGCAAGTTTGAGCAGATTATAAAACACATAGGAGGGCAATAAATGGTATCCAAGTACAGAAGTACTGTGAGCAAGCAACAAAATTATTCTGACAGCTGGAGATATTCAACACAACCTCAGCAACTCTGTTATGTGTGCCGACTTCTAGAAACTGGGATGTGTATTTAAGTACTGCTTTGAGTCTTGTAGGAAATTTCAGAGAATTGTATGTAATATGGAATTTTAGCACTCCATATGGAAAGAAATAGCTCTCGGGATCTTCTGAATAGATTGCAACTCGTACAGAAAGTTCTGAATAGTGATCAACAGCTGAATTTGGTCTGATAGTTTTCCATATTTTTAAGAAGACACACTTCTCATTTCTGCCACAGTAGAATGAAAACAAACTTTTTTTTTGTTAAATATCATCTTAGTGTGAGCTATCAGTAGGCTGCAGTTAAAAAATTTGGATTTTAACTGGCAGTGGAAGCTGCTTATTTTGACTTCCATGAATTTCTGTTTGAACATGGGGACTAAATTCTCAAGTACATTTTATGTCCTTTTCACTAGGAGGATTGAAGGTGTTTAAATAACTTTGGGAGTCTGGGCCTAAATCCAGTCCCTGGCTGTCAGCTCAATGAAGGAAAAACGCTACCAGTCTTGTTAGAAATTAACTTCCTTGGCAGTCCAAAGATGGGAATTGAATTAAAGTATGGTCAAAACAATCAGCTCTTGCAAGAGGGTATTTTTGTAGGATAGAACTGTTAATTGTGGAAAGAGAGACTGGCAAAGTAATCTTACCTAGGTTACATGTCTTGCTGAAATAATGGAAGGACGAGTAAGGCATCTAGAATTAGAGCAATAGAAAACACAAGTTCTTCTTTTTCTTTTCATATTTTCTTCTTTTGCAACTCATCTGTGTTTGAAGAAGTTTAAAAGAAGAAAACTATTATGAACCTTTTGAAAAGAGTAAAGCAAATGTTGGGGAACAGTGTAATGAAGTTACGTAACGTAATATATGAAGGTAGCTTTGCCCATTAGAAAGTTATAGGTGCCTTCTCTTCACAGGCATGAGGAATTGGTCCTTTATGGAGTACCTTCTTGTAATTGCTCTTTGCTCTGCATATGAAGCAGAGCAGACAAACTCACAGAAGGACAGTAGATGTCATTGACATGACTTTTGGAACTTAAAATTTTGGATAGCCTCCCAGGCAATTCTTGGGCTTCTGCTCTAAAGGTTAAATTCTTCTGTCAGCCTGTCCTGGTATTAGTTACTGTTGTCCTCTTTTCTTCAAATTGAATTGACTATTTCTGCCCCCCCCTCCCGCCTCCCCTTCTCCATACTTCCCATACTGTTCAGATGCTATCAACAGTAGAAAGCACTTGAGCAATGTAGCATAACCCCTCCTGGTCTGTTTTGGCTCTTTTTGCTGTTAATCTCTGTTTTGCCTGTAATAGTCAAAGGCATTAATTACAGATGACTTTTTCTCAGTCCGTGTAATGCTTTCCTGAAGTATGCAAGGAGCAGCTTAAACTGGGCAAATTAAGCAGTCCAATTATTCAAAAGGAGAAAAACAAGCTTCAGTTTTTCTATGTGTTTCTGTATCATAGTCCCTTCAAACAATGGTTTCTTGGCAGAGGATATGAAAATACAAATTCAAAATGATCAGTTACAGAACAGTTAGGTTTGGAAGGGACATTAACGATCATCCAGTTCCAGCCCCCTGCCACGGGCCAGGACACCTTCCACTAGACCAGGTTGCTCAAAGCCCCATCCAACCTGGCCTTGAACACTGCCAGGGATGGGGCAGCCACAACTTCTTCAGGCAGCCTGTTCCAGTGTCTCACCACCCTTATAGTGAAAATTTTTTCCTAAAACCTAATATAAATGTACCCTTTTTCAGCTTAAAGCCATTCTCTCTTGTCCTGTCTCTGCAGGCCCTTGTAAAACCAGCCAACCAACCCAAAAACAACAACAAAAAAAACCCCAAACAAACAAAAATACCCACAAAACAAACAAATCCTGCCAAAGCCAAACCCACCCAAAACCCAAACCCTGATTTTGATTTAAGCAGTGTTCAGGTTCTCTAGGTTTTATCTGGTTAAGTGGCAAAAGCTTCACTTGTAGGTTAGGGGTAAAGATTAAGCTGAATGTGACGTTAAAAAAATCATGTGAACTAATTTGAATTTCGACAGGCCTTATTTTTCATTAGCTTTTAACTGGAAAAATGTCAACCAATCTTAACTCCTGCATTTTCAGCTTTTCCTTGGCCTCTCTTCACTTACACTCTGTGCTTACAGTATTATCATTCATTGTTCCCTGTCAGTATAACTCTTCAGTAATCAGAGTTGATTTAAGATCTCTTATGTGAATGCTGTAACACTAGAGATGGAATTTAACTTTTAACCCATCTGCAACCATGCAGATTTATTCAGTGGAATGGGGTAGAGGAGGGAATGGCAGCAACTATATGTAAAGGTTTATTATATGTAGGAGATTTTGAAAGCCTCTCATTGTGGCCTTAATTGGACTCTAATAGAACTTGTTTTCTAGGCAGTTTCCTTAGGCTCACTTTAGGTGGGGAAGGGCTGTTCGAAGGATAAATGCTGCCCAAGCAGCTAAATGCAACCTCTTGCGCTTGCTCACAGCTTAACCCTGATAACTGAAGTTGCAGCTGCTTTTCCCAACTCATTGTGGTTGCCGCAGGGCACATGCTCCCTTCACAGCAGGTGCTGCCCTCTGTCAATAGCTGGCTCTCCCATCTCCCCTTCCTTCCTGAGAAGTAGCTTAGCTTTCTGAAAGGTGCAGGAGGGCAATGTCTGCAGCTGCTTATGTCAAACTGGGGTGAGAAAGAGTGACGGCCTTTGGGTGAGATGCCAAAGTTTTAATCTAGTCTTCTAGCCTAAAATGAGCCACCTGGATGTAAACTGTTGTGAAAGCTGCTTAGTTCCTGTCATGAGCAGGAGTTCATTGCATCTAGGACAAAGAGGATTTGCTGAATGTGTCTTGTTTTTCTTGTAATGGCTTTCCCACATTTTTAGAATCTGATTTTTGGTATTACAGCACAAAGTAGTTGGAAGTTTAAACCAAATGTTGTAAAACAAAGGTGAAAAATACATTTGAGGAAGAGATTTAACTGTACTTTCAGCAGTTTCATTAGCAAGCAGTATGTCTAGGAATCTCGTGTATTCAGTATGTGATAAGCTCATGTGGTTGCACTTCAAAGTAACAGGAATAAGTTCATGAAAGTCTTACGTTTAATCACAAACTGGTTCTGATTGCAATGAAACTGTCCCAGAGAAAATCTGGATAGGTGCAGTGATGTGCATTGAAGATGGACATACGTGTGGTTGCCATTGCTTAACACACAGATTGATGTGGTTAAAAAGGCTGTTTGTCTGAAAGATAGTTCACATATGCAGCTGTAAGTATGCGACCTGCATTTACTGAATTTAAAAGGCTGTGCAGTGATAACTGTCAGTACTGTGTCCTTACAGGGTAAGTAGATCCCGTGGTCCCTAGATGTGGGGAAAAATAAACTCGCAATGGTTCTCTAAAGGTGAGGATGGATTTTCGGTACAATTTAAAAGGCCTATGTTCAGCAACAGAAAATTGCTGTTGCCAAGTCTTGAGATTTATTTGAGTTGAGCAATACTCAGTTTCAGTTTGAAGTTCCTCTTTGTATGACTAAACCAGTGCTTCACTTCTCTAAACAAGTGTTTAGTACCTTTTAAGGGAGAAACTTGCAAATAAGGCATCACAAGAGCTGCAGATACAAAAATTATCTCAAGTTTTTGAACTGCAAAAACAAAGTACCCATGACTATACAACTAATCAGTCTTGTATGCAAGAGTGAGAGAGACTGGTTCTGTGTTTGACCACTTTTTTTACTGCCGTTTTCCACACGCCTGCTGGGACACAAGGGAAACAAAAGCATTTTAAATATATATGGTTTTGTAACCATATACAGTTGTTGCTTGAGATAGACTTAAGCACCATGTGAGTTTTAGACTGCCCTGGGTCCTCTGAGACCTCAGCCAATGAGAGCAGGGCCACAAGTTGTGAATTGTGTAGTCTTCCCCAGATCACACTGAAGTGCAGATTTTCACAGAAGACTGTGGTGAATGGTGAACAGCAGTAAGCTAGCTTACTACTAGGGGGAGACATGTCTCTTTTGTGGGGTTTTGTGTTGTCACTGTTCGGTTGTTTTGTTTTTGTTAAACTAATAGATCACTCAGGTAGGGCTTTCAGTAAGAATAAATAAAAAACAGTTAAACGGTAAAATCCATCAACTGTCTGACCATCCCTAATAGACGAGGTGAGTAGACACAGGGCAGTAGAGTAGGTAAAATGTATACAGTCAAGTTTTTGTCTATCTAGAGGTGCCAGTTACGACACTTACAGACCATGTCACTGAGGAGGTTGTTTTTTAATGCTGAATGCTTAATAGTCTCTGTGTCAGACAACTACTGTTTGAAATCTTAGAACTAAAAAAACATTTCCTAAATGAGTTTGGGAAGACCAGGGCACCTGCCAGCTTTATTTTGTATTGAGTGTGACGGAAGTTCAATTAAGTTGGCAGGCTGTCACCTGTGTACTTGCCTTTAAGGCACACACCAAAGAATGACATAGTGCACTAGCTTGTTTTAGACTAGTAATCTGTGTTGCCTTACTGAGAAATAGTTTTTTATATGTACTGAGAAATAGTTTTTTATATGTACACTCCCTTCAGGAGGGAGTACTAAGTACATTGGTGTACTTCCTATGTGTATTGTAATGTTCCCTTTTTAGTTTTGTTACAATAGTCACATGTAACACAATGAAAGGTGTGCAGTATCACTTTAGCCTTTCACTTTTTAGACAGCTGATTGATAAACATTCTGAAGCTCGGTATTTCATGCAGATTCACATGATGTAAATGAGATGGCTAAATAAGTCTTTAAAAGTTATTACCTGATACCTGTTGCTGCTTTAACTGAAACCAGGATGTAAATCCATGCAATGAATGAGGTGTCAGACCCTGGGAAATGCACATCAGCTTGCCTGGAACAGCACTTCTCAAGCAGTGCAAAAAATACGTATTTGTCATATAGTAATGGCAGTGGATCTGCCTGTCCTTTTAGAAAATTGAATGAAATTTGTTAACCTTTAAGGATCAGTTAAGGACAATCCAATCATAGCGAGCTCCTATTTGAGATTTTTTTTCCATCTTAGTTAAATCTGTCTCTTTTGGGTCATTGCATTCTAAAATACTGAAAGTTAAACCTTCAGTAAATATATCATGTAATGAGGAATGTGATACTGGAGGGGGGAAAAAAAAGGTTGTGATTATTATAAGTTGGGTTTTTTTGAGGAAAGGAATGTGGTATACATAGCTTGAAAAGTATTCAGCTGGCAGCATATTAATTAATATTCGTACTGCTACAGGGACTATTTGTCCACACTTATGAAGCCAGATTGCCATGGGAAAATGAATACATTTTAACCACAGCTCAGTTTTGATTTGCTTGACTTCACATTTATGGTGCCCTGTCCTTCATATTTAACTAATGTTCCAGAATTTCCAAGACTCCTTTATTATGATATACCAACAGATCAAATGGTAGTCTAAAATAGCCTTTATTCTTTTCTCTTTTGACACTTGCTTTTTCACACCACTGTCAAGTCTGTGTAATGGCTTTCTGGATTCATTTAGAAGTCTTGCATTTATGCTACATACACTTCGATAGGCATAAATGCTCTCCAGTCTTAAAATTTGTTGGAAATAGCAGTTTTGTTCTCTTCCAGTTATTCATCTGTGCTTAAAAGGAGGGCATAGGTGTGTGGGATAACCTAAAAAATTAATATTATGCAGGAAGGAAAAACAGCCAACGTGACACGGATGTGTTCAGTTTATTAAGTGGATCAGGTGAGGTGTAGGCTGTGTCAGGAATGCTCCCGCATGCATACAGTTAGAATTAATAGATACCTGTGCCAGTTACCACTCAGACGAGTTAGCACAATGAAGCCTGGAGGAACTGCAACACTTGTGCCAGCCAGTCAGTGTCAGGCTCTGGGCAGTGGCTTGATGCCAATGGGTAATGGTTCCACCTCAAATGCTCAGCATCTGTGCAGTGTTTGGTGTCCACATGCCAGCATTCTTCCCTGATCTCTCTTACTCTTAGGGGTATATTCGATTTTGGCATAGGCTGCCCATCACATCTCTCAACAGTAATGGAACCATAGAGTTTTCCAGCAACTTCAGGTCTTGTTCTTCTGTCCCCTGTTAATCTGTGGCCTTGACTGAGGCTTGTTGTGGTCAGTTCTGTCCTCCCTGGCTCACTAGAGCCAGTTCCTCGACCTTTGATTAGGGAAGGTTGACAGATAGCTAACTGCTGTGTGGTATTTCCTGCAAGCTGGCATTCCAGAAAGCGCTGTGTGGACTAGGGAAAAAAACACTGCACAATGTTGAGATTTTAATGGTGTTTGTTGTTTTCTTCCCAACCATTATGTGTGATAGTGTTTAGCAGTTTGCCTCCACATGTAAATTTTAAGGATATAGGCAAGAATGAGTGCAGCTAACAGGATTAGCCAATGGATGCAGCAGTTTGTGCTGCATTTCATGCAGCAAGGGCCCACAACTCTGCTCATAATAGAATCCATGTCTTCAGCAGTGGTGGTGATGTGCCACAGGGCACAGTCCCCAGTGCTGAACCGACTGTCCCTGTAACATCAGAAGCCTCAGCCTAGAGGGAACTCCAGAAAAGACACAGCTCTGCAAGTCTGGGGCTGCAGGGAATTTGTGTGGCCTCTTCCCAATGCTTGAGCAGTGGAAGATGGTTTCCTTGCCCACAAGGAGGTGTGTGGTTATTAAGAATCTGTGTCATCAAGTAAAGGAACTGCCGGAGGAGGTCAGCAGTCTGTACATCATCAGAGATAATGAGAAAGAGATTGACCAGATCTTTTCCAGCGCTGCAGCTTCAAGAGCCCAAACTACCAACTGTACTGAAGAAAGAAGGGTAAGGCAGAGTCTCTGCCTGTTTGGGAAGTGGAGACTCCCATGATGATGAAGGTTGAAAGATGGCACTAGGAGGAGCATTTCTGCATCACTTGAAGATTTTCAGCTACTGAATAGGTTCACTGACCTCGTGGCTGATGAGGACCTGGGAGCTGTCAAATAAAGCATCTGTGATATCTGAGTCTGGGCTACATAGGAACACCAAAAGGAAGAGGCGAGTGGTAATGTTCTGCAGGGAACAAAGACTCCCATCTGCCAACCTGAGTCATTCTCTGTAGAAGTTTGCTTCTTGCTGGGGGTTCAGATTTGGGACATTGTGGAAAGATTGCCAAAGCTTGTCCAGACCTCAGACTGTTGTCCCCTGCTGCTCTTCCATGTAGGCCCCAGCGATACTGCCAAGGGTGATCTGGAAAACCTCAGGCGTTAATACACGACTCCAGAGGCAGTGGTCAAGAAGGGCATGAGAGTCCAGCTGGTTTTCTTCTCAACCCTGTTGGTCAGAGCATAGGTAGCTCATGCAGGTCAACAGCTGCTTACATAGCTGATGTTGGCAACAGGCTTTTGGTTTCTGCAGCCATGGGACTGTCTCTCTGAGAATCAAGGTTTACTATTTGACTAAGTGAAGTAAAAGTGCTTTTGCCAGCAGGCCAGACAACCTGGTAAGAAGGCCTTCAGGTTAAGAATGATGGAGAGGGAGAAGAGGACCAACATTCAAGTGTGAAGTGGTGGACTGGGTTGGTCTCAGACTAAAGCCAAAACACAGCGATGTACCAGCTACTAGGAAGAAAAATAACTGTTACAGCTGAAACTAGGACAGTTGACAAATAAAGGGTCTGCTGTGATGTGAACAAAAAGAACACTGTAGTCCAAAACAGGGATAAGCTGGGGTTGCTGCATGTGTACATGCACAAACTAGAATGTGCCTACAGGACAACATTATGTGGAATGCACTCATTCCCTTTCTGAGAAATCGCTATGCTGCTTCTTTAAAGCACCTGCGTGGCATACTTGTGTTGTACAAGGAGAGGCTGAGAGAGTTGAGACTGCTTACCCTGGATAAAGGAAGGCTTAGAAGGGACCTTACATAAAAATGTAAATATCTAAAGGGAAAGAGTAAAGAAGACAGAACCAGACTTTTCTCCATGGAATTCAGTAACAGAACAAGAGGTAAATTGGCACAAGTGGAAATACAAGAAATTCCATTTAAACATAAGAAACACTGGAACATGTTGCACAGAGAGATTGTGATCTCTTCATTCTTAGAGATTCTCAAAACCCCACTGGACATGACCCTCAGCAACCTGCTCTGATTGAATCTACTTTGAGCAGGGTGGGTAGACTGTATGATCTTCAAACTCAACAGTCCTGTGATTCTAAGAAGTTCATTCTAGGTGTACGAGAGTCAGCCGAATTGAAAGAGGTTTCAGTTTAGCATTATATACATGTAGCTCTGGAGTAGATGCCTTGTGGTGGTGAAGTTGTTCTTGTTCCTGGCTTTGCAGGAAGCAGAAACTCTTGACTGAAAATTAGAGTGACTAAAAGCCATCAGTGAGTAATCCCAATATGATAGAGAATCTTTCTTAATCTTTGACCTTATTTGTCTAGTTTTCAGTGCTAGCTCTGAGGCAATATAATGGCAGGATAATAAATAAAGCTGTTGAACTTCTTAGAGCTCAGAGTGCAGTATTTTATTACTTAAAAAGTAGAAATACTCTCAGAGTTAATGTAAAAATTTTTGTAGAGTGATGTTGCACGCATGCATAACATGGATAGATAAAATGTTTACTAATTATACTTCAATTTTCCTAATTTGTCTGAATGTCTTGACTGGAACATCTGTAGACACTCACTATTGAGACTGTTACAAAATACAGTTAGCTTTTCCTTTCCACTGTAATAGTGGGTCTTCATATAATATGTTGTTTAAGCCAACCACTAACATTAGCTTGAGACTCTTGTCATTTCAGGTTGTCCTTTTCCCTTGTTAATAATACGGGTAGGATAATACATTATATGCTTAGATTCCAAAGTTAGCCATGCACAGACCTGGCAAATAAGCCCAGTCTATAAGCACTACTGTAATAAACAAGAGTTTAATAAAAGTATACCTCTGTATTTAAGTGGTCTGTTAACTTCCACTAATTTTTCCCTCCTTCTTCTCCATAGAATGTGTATGTAAACATAAACCGCATCATGTCAGTAGCAAATCGCCTGGTCGAGTCTGGCCATTATGCTTCACAGCAAATAAAACAGATTGCTAGTCAGCTGGAGCAAGAGTGGAAGGCGTTTGCTGCAGCCTTGGACGAACGTAGCACGTTACTGGATATGTCCTCCATCTTCCATCAGAAAGCTGAACAGGTTAGTGAACATAAGTTTCTGTGTTGGAATGATGGGTTGTACTGTTTGCTATTGATTTAAATAGAAGTACAAGAGAAGGATTGAAAAGGTTGGCAAGAAAGAGAACATATTTCTGCCAATTTCAGCTGATACTCAAACAAAAAGTTGTTCTCAGGGCAGCCCATTGCCCTTATATTCTCCACAAAATGCCTTGACCATATCAATGCAACATAAAACTTAGTCATATTAGATACATGAATGAAAATGAAGTGGGCATGAATGCATAACTATATGAAGCTTTTAAGTTGAAAGAAATGAAAACATTCAGTACAGTCGATGTTGGTATAATGCCTTTCCTACATCCAGAAAACATCAATTGTTCTATTGTCCTTACCACTCCACCCCAATCAGTCTTTGAGTGTCAAGATTTAACTCGTAGTGATTACTCACAGAAAACTAAGTTGAACTAGCCAGAAAGTTGAGAATCTAATTAACTGTCTTCTGAAACTGAAATTGTGTGGGAGATGTTTACTTAGTATCCCATAAGAGATTCCTTCTATATTAAACAAAAATTTTAGCTTTAGGCCTATACCAATTATTTTAATTAAGTCATTAACCATGTGTAACTGCCAGAGGAGAGTTATATAGGGGAAATAGGAATAAAGATCCCTGAGTTAATAGTCTTGATGGTGAAAGCATGTTTTCCCCTCAAGGGAATTCAGTTCTGAAGGAGTTCCTGTGTATGTGCTGTTGAGTCACCCACTGATAATATAGGTTGTCTCCTCTGTCCATCTCTGCTGAATTTGGGGAGTAGAGGTTCTTGGATCACTGTGGCTGACTGAAGCTCGGGTATGCTGTGTGGCTGCTGTAGATACTTTTCTTCACATTTGCCTTGCTAAACTGGATCCAAGAAAAGGTCTCATCTGATACAAATTTAATTTGGAATAAATGAAAAAAACACTTGGGAGTCGATAACTGCAAAAATACAGAGAGGCAGTGCAATTTAAGAAGTTTCTTTCATGATTTCTAATACACATATATTCAACTTAAAAATGTGAACTTATTTTGATGCAAATACACATTGCTTTTCATTAACAGTGACATTGGTTTGACTGGCCTTAGACTAAGGTAAAGTGTATAAACTAATGCCACTATTGTAAGCATTTTTAGCAGGTTTTACAGAAAAGCAACATAAAAAAGAGATAAAGGAATTGTTTTCTGATATAAAGGTTACCAACCAGCTTGAAGTGTTCGGTAAGACACAGTGCGGTACCTTATCAGTATTGATCCTTTTCTAATTGCTTGAGTTATTGAGGTTCACATTTAAGCACTGTCAGCCATGCATGTAAGAGAGAGATGGTGAAACATGAACAGACAGGTATACCCTGACTCAAATACTGTTCTTTTTCATAAGAAATCAGGGGACTAAATTTTGTATGTGTGCTGTGCAGCTGTGCTAAGAGTCAGTGCTACCTTCTTTAACAGTAAATGTAAGTGTAAACAGCAGGAAAGAGAAGAAAAGAGAAAATAGTGCAGCCTCTGCTGGGATTAAATTAATTTTTAATTCCTTCTTCTGCAATCTTTATTTTATGATTAACTGTGATGGATTGTCCTAGTTGTTTTGTAAGATACCTGGCTGTGATATGTTAGCTATTTCATTAACAATGGAGAGTGAGTTCAAGGAAAGAGGGTTTGGAATGAGAGAAATGACCCCTATAGAGACTGGTGATGCATGACCTACATAAAAAGATGATTAAATAATAAACAGCCAAAGAAATAATGCACCCTCCTTGAATGCATGTGTTCCCTTGCCAGTGTTAGGTAAGCGTCGCTGTCTACCGTCAAGCACAGTGAAGGTTTCACCCAGATCCTGGTCCCTGACTGGTGCAAGAGGTCCCACATGGAGCTTCTTTTAATATTCAGTGTTTAACATTAGAGATTTTTAAAGCTATCCTTTGATGAAATGAGAATTACAGAAGTATCTTAGAGTTAAGTACTCTATCACTCTTTCTCCCAGCTTTCAAACAGTAATGGAGTAGCAGAAGTGGTCTGTGGATTACTTTTTCCTCAAAAGACTATGGGTGCTCCAGGAATTAGGATACGTATAATGAGAGAAATGGCCTGGTCTCTTAAAACTTTGAAACTTGAGCATTATTTGAGTGTAAGACAAATTGAATTTACAAATACCATGTGTCTGACTGTACTAAGTTTAACAGCTATGAAAACTAGAAGAACAGATTCTTTTTCTCTTTCCTAGCATAAGGAGGGTATAAAATTCATGCCCCCTAGCTGTCAAAAGTAAGTTGACAGAGCTTCTGTTGTGCATACAGTTACGGTGGCAGTTTCTTGTCTGTCAAGACAGCTTAAGCTTCGGTGATAACTTAAATTGTCTGCAGAAGAGATGCTGTTGCAGTATCCTCAATTTCCCCTGAAAGGCTTGACTTCAGCAGCTATGCTGACATAGCTGTGTGCTTAAAGTTCAGTGTTAATCCTAAGAGACCCCCGCTTAAGTTGTAAATCCCTTACATGTTTGCTGCTGTAGTAGCTTACCAAATAGATTTAGTGCTTCTCTGGGTGTAAAAGCTAGTGCTTTGGGGACAGAGGTGTGAATTTTCTGTGCTCTAATACTGTTTTGCTTCTTTGATGATCTCTTTCCAGCAAAAGACAACTATGGAGTGTTTCAGTGAATGGTTCACCATTAATTTTTTGGGTATATGTGAACACACATGCAAAGTAAATTACATTTTTTCTGAAGATTTTAAAAAGGTGAAGTGATACTTCATGATACCATGAGTATCTGACAGGGAGTTGATGGGTAAGAGCTGAGGGTCTGGACTTGAAAGTTGTATTATGTTTTATTTCTTTGCATAGAAAACACCTTAACCGGCTTTCATGCATCTGAAATGGAGGTGCAGGGTGAAGTAAGCTTTTCCTTAGCTGCCAAGTCAAAAAAAGGAGGAAGAGTGAACTTGGAAGCGTCAGGATTGCCAAGAGTTAATTGGTTCTGAAAGCTGTCAACATATAACTAAGCATGCCAGTCTGTGAATGGCTTAAAGAGTTCCATACACCTAAAAGCACAAGTATGGTCAGACTTGAATATTTATTTCTGTTCTGATATAATCTTCATTTTGGTCAGTTCAGAGAGAAATACATTGAACATTTTCCCCTTAAAAAATAAATAAAATATTTTCAGTGGCTGCCACACAGGTGTCAGCCACTGAATAATTACCAACATGTGGTACTTATTGATAGAACCCAAAATCAAGAGAAACCTTTTTCTCATGTTGCAGTACATGAGCAACGTGGACTCGTGGTGTAAAGCTTGTGGTGAGGTGGAGCTTCCCTCAGAACTGCAAGATTTAGAGGATGCTATCCATCATCATCAAGGGATATATGAGCATATTACTTTGGCTTACTCTGAGGTAAGTGTCTTGTTTCCTTGGGTTGTTGAAAATGGTTTAATGTTAAGTTTGGATCATGAAGGGACATCACTTGTTGCATAGTGTAGTTGGAAATTCTAGTGCCAGGCTTCTTTTTTTAATTCAGTATTCTGGACTTTGGTACTGTTGTTCAAAAGTTAAATGATAAATCTTCCTCTTAATCTCCTGAAAGGAATTTAAAAGGCAAGATGGAACCATATGTGGTACAAACAACTCATACAGTGTACCGAGTATGTTTTAGTTCACGTTCGTATACTACTACCTTTCAATAGCAGAATTATGCTATCCTTAAAACACTTACTTGAAGGGAAGCTAGCTAGTTATTCTTTGGGAAAGTATTGTGTTGGCATGGATTGCTGTAAGTGTGTTTCAGAAATCCTCCTCTGAAATTGCCTCACAAAAAATGCTGAACTATCAAAGGATGTCACTTGACAGGCCATAAGGTAATATACTTAGTTCTGCCAACCTTATGAGACACTTAAATGAGCCAAGTACCTATGTAGTCAGCATTCGTAAGATTAGCATATCCTATGCTGCTGCTCTAATCTTCGGTTCTGCATGCAATGAAGTAATATTTCTCAGTATTTCTAATAGTTGTATTTACAACTTAAGATAAAATGCATATTCTAAAGGTGGCCTAGAAAACAATGACTAAAGTTTCCATTGTTTTTCAGATTTGGAGTTCTCTCAAGTGCTTTAGTTAACTAAAATGAGAAATCAATTACATATTGACTTCACTATTAGCTAACAGGCATTTTGTGTATTTCCTGTTGAGCTTTTCTTGTTCTCAGTACAGGGTAAAACTATTTTTGCTGTTAAATTAGACTGATTTTATTCTGTAGTAAATACAGCAATTTCTGTTCTCATGAAAGTTGCATGGTAAAAAATGATCAGTGGCCACAGAATAGCTTAGTCTACAGTTTGTACCTCCTTTTAAAAGGAGGTCATGTAGGATTGAATTAACAGTTGTGATTTATACATTCCATTAAAGATAATACTACTGTCTCATGAACCAGCTCTATTATGGCAAGCGAATCATAAGTCTGGTCACATTTCATTTAGCAGTAAAAGAAGGTGAGATTAGTGCTGATGATCAGTCCTATTGTTAGTGTATCAAACCTGGGTTTTTTTGAATACCTGCCATCTTAACGCCTGCATAAACTTTATTACTATGAGTCAGATGTTCAGAGATCACGAGTTGCTGTTCTTTTGTGTAAAACACAGATATCCCCATTCCCGATGTCTTGCTCTGTCATCAGATCTAATAACATAGTAAAGCACACCTCTGGTGATAAAACTTCTGATCTTACTACCCATTCCTGTTTTAAGTCATTCTTGAGAGCATGTTCAGTAGCAAGGTTTCATTATAAGCTCTCTTCATTCAGAGGATCCCTTTGTAGAACAAGGAACAGAGACATAGCACGTTTTTAGTAGATTTATGTGAAGAGAGGTTATCTGAGATGCATGCTGCATGAAAGTGCAGCAAGGGATAAGAAGGTTAGGGCTCTTCCGAATAATGATTTTAAAGCAATGAAGTTAAAATAGTGGGATTTTTCTGTTTGGTTGGTTGGTTGGTTTGGGGGTTTTATGGATTATTTTATTTTTTATTAGGGATGTGACTGGATTGGAGCCTGCTGTTAAGTGTAAATAAGTACCATGGATTACCATGTTAAATTTTGTTTGCTTCCTGGTGATGTATAATGAAAATTAATTAGATGGGTAGATTATAGGATTGCTCTGGCAAACCTTAAAAATTTCAGTGCTGTAGCTTTTGACCTTGGGAGAGATTTTAACTAAATCTTCAGTGGCACTAGTCAAAAATAAAAAGGGGGGAAACAAAAAAAAAAAAAACAAAACCGACCCCAAACCGCAACCAACCAACCCCCCAGCATAGAATTAGATGCCTTTCAGGTCATTACTTTTCACCATCTGGTATAGCAATACCTTTGTCTTTAGCAGCCAGAATTGATACAGATATAATAGCTGCATGTGTATGTACAAGTCATGTTCCTTCTCTGGACGGAAGGTTTTGTTTTGCCTTATTTAAACACACGTTCCTTTTTGAAGATTGATGGAGTTTTCTTTCTGTGTAACAATATTACAGAACTATTGCTTATCATTATTACTTGTATGACTTCATTTCTGTTGCAGCATGGAACTCCTTTAATTTTGTGATGAATTAACAGTGGGGGGAGTGAGAGAGGCACACTGGAAATTACAACACTTCGTCATTCCTTTTAGATTACAGTGTCTTGACAACACGACTTGGTTGTGAAGTAGAAGACAGTAATTTTTATAGTAAATGCTTTTAAGACTAGACAGTCTGATTTTACTGAGGATAATTACTGTATATTACTAGAAAAGTAACTTACTATCTTACAAGCTTAGATAACTTGTATGCTTGGAAATCTAAGAGCCGTTCCTTAAATAAAGTTTACATATATAAATGAAGTTACGCATCTTGCTGAAATCCTAAGGTAGTTACGTGCTGGGAAGGAAGAGAACTTTACTGTGTTAATTCCAAAGAAGAAATGTGCATGGTCGTGTTTGTAAAGCTAAGAGACTTAATCAGATCAAGGGGCTGTCACAATTAATTATTTTTCCCCCTGAATTTTGTGAATTCTGGATAGATAGATGAAGTTCATTATCTTGAAATATTTGAAAGACTTGTACTAGATAATTGTCTTGAACACAGAAAAGAAAAATCATCATCATTATAACTACTATGGACTATACCCCTTTTTTTTTTTTTTGCCTGACTTGACTTTATAGGAACTACTTTTCCAAGCATCTTCATTCTCTGTGTTGATACTTATAACTGGAATGAAAAAGCTTGGATTGGAATTGAGAAATGAACTTGCTTGTAAACTAATTATTAGAAAATAATTTTTATTCAGATCTGTTTGACTACTGAACAGCAAATTTAAAATGTACCTAGATTTAGTGAAAGCTGTTGAAAATAGCCACTGGGGGAAGATTTTGACAGACTTTCTGTTTCTGACATGGTGTTGATTTGATGGATTCAAACTATTGTTTATACTCCATTCATGCTGTTTTGGATGAGTCTTTCCTGCCTGTTAGATGAGTCATTAGGAAAGGTCTTTACAGATAGCTGAATGATACTGAATTGTAACAGTTCTCTGAGCTTCATGCTAAATGTGACAGAATAAAGCACCAATGGGAAGTGCTTTCAGCAGGCTTGGCAAGTGCTAAATGTTGAAAGTGATCAGATAAGATAGGATTATTGCTTTTTTTAAAAATCTGAGTATTTTTGCTGTAGTTTGAATCAGAGAAGACAAGGATTAGAAATGACTTATATTTCTTGTCAGCATCAGTAGTTTAAACAGTTTGGAAAAGAGTATCTTTCTGTGCTGCATGAAAAGGTTTTAAGTGATTTAATCAGGGTTAAGTTTGCCACAACAACAGTTTGTCTTTGGTTTACCAGTAGCAGCAGTAATTAAGAAGTTGTAATTGTCAGATCAAATCACATCCTAAGGTTATATCTGTTGGTCTAAATGTATTCATCAAATTCATATTAACCTATAGAAAATAACCTCTCTGTTCACCTTTACTGCAAATGAAAAGAGATGTGTTCCTGGACGGGTAACTCTGGGGAAATGCTTAATTTTAGGTGCTTTGTTGACTACAGAAAGAGCTGAATAATATTTATTCTAAGTTATGCTTGATCTGTTTAAAGAAAACCAAACAGAACACTTTAAAGGAAAACTACTCTTAAGGTAACTGAAAAACAGAAATGTAGCCTGTTATGTAGACTGCTACTTCTTAAAATTATCATCTTACATAGAGGGAGAAATATGTTGTGTATTTTGTTGGTTGGTTTTGGTTTTTTTTTTCGTTTCCTATAACAGCTGCATGCAATCATGCCTGGAATAAGAAATTCTTTAATGGTGCTTCCTGAGTTCTTAAAAACCTTTAAAATGGAGAGAACGGGTGGGAAATTAAGTCTAAGACAAACTTTTGGAAAGACAAGTAATTCTTCATCCTTTCTGATGGTCAGGTGAGCCAAGATGGAAAGTCACTGCTTGACAAACTTCAGAGACCTTTGACTCCTGGGAGTTCTGATTCCCTCACTGCTTCTGCCAACTACTCAAAAGCAGTTCATCATGTTCTGGATGTCATCCATGAAGTACTACACCACCAGCGCCAACTGGAAAATATTTGGCAGCATCGAAAGGTTCGCTTGCACCAGCGGCTTCAGCTCTGTGTTTTTCAACAGGATGTTCAACAGGTAGGTTTTGTTTCATGATGTCTAAATGCCTTTGTACTCTGTCAGCCTGAGATTTGAAGCTGATTGCATTGACAGGTGGGTTTTGATTGCTAACCCCACTGTTCTTTCATCCAACAATTTTAATAGTTGCATAGGATTAACTGACTGATTCCAAACTCTGTATGTTATTAGAGGATATTGGCTGTTCAAAGCAGAAATTGTATTTGTAAGATGGCTCTACTTAAGGTTTGGGTTTTTTTTTTTCTTTTACATAAATTTGTGAAGTAGATAAGGTGGAAGAGATTTTCATTATAGGTGGCTGTTCTGAGTTTCTTCTGGAAGCTGACATTTACGGTGCAGGTAAAATTCTGGACTTGGTGTCAGAAAGATCTGTAGGAGTAAAATGCAAAAAATAAGTGCTATTCTGTAACAATTTTTTAGTCTGAAATTCTTAATGATACTTAACTGACTTAATCGAGTTTCCTTAAAACCTGAGAGTAGTATACTAAAGAGGTGTAAAAATTACAAATAAGATTACTTTTTGACAGTGTAATATTGTTAAAACTTTATTACTTGATTTTTGATGTAAAAAGAGATATAATGAAAGACAGGTGGTTACCCATTTTCTCAGCACTGGTGTAATGAAGGATGCATAAAGGTATGAAAAATGTTAGTTGAAAAAAAAATAAAAGAAAGCAGAGTCAATGTTATGAATGGTCAGAAGGGGCATAGAGAACCAAACTGGAAACACTTATACCATTGTGTAAATCCCAGAGGCTGTTCATAAAGATAGCTACATAAATGGTAGCTAGTCAGGAGGGTCCAGTGTTGGTACTTGCATGAGTAGTCATTGAAGGGTACTTTTCAAAACTGATGAGTCACAGTCCACAAATTACCTCTTAAACATAAAAGGTTTCATAAGGAATCTTCAGAAGCTGAAATTAATGCAGTGGTTTGCTTCTTGCCAGGAAAAATGTGGGTCCTGTCAGTGGTAGCCCAGTGCCAACAGGTGCAGAATGGATCTTGGAACTTTCTCCTTCAGTTTGAATCCAGTTCAAGTGGGACCTACTTAGGCAACCTAGGCCAAGTAATCTCCTGAGATTATTTGCCAGGTACATAATTCAGGTTCTAGGCCTGTAAACTAGGCTGCCAGCAGTGTATTTCCCAGGGGAGGATGTTAAAAGCTTCAGAGTCTTAAAGTGCTGTTGCTACTCTTTGACTTTATTATTTTGGAAGTCATAAAATGTCTGTAGGTAATACTCTTTCTGCTTCTTGGAGGAGAGGAGTTAGCTGTGAGACTGCCTTGTTCTTTGAAGTTGGCAAATAACCCTTTATTAGGCTAAAGTCATTGTAGAGCCACTGCCAGGTTTTTCAGCAAGAAGCTGCATGTTGCTTCTCTGTATGAGACCTGCTAGCCCTTGGAACAGGTGCATTTAGCATCAAATACTCACAGGTTTGAAAACAATGAAGTAGGCACCTTTGCTTACTTTTGTAACTTCTAGTACCACGAATGTGTTATCCAAATCATGCATGTAAATTGCAAGTATACCAGAAGTTTTCAGTATGAACGAATTGGATCAAGAAGGTTAATCAATCCGGGCTCATTATTTAGAACATACCTTTACCTACTGGTTGGAGAAACTTGCTTCTTCCTGTTTATGCCTGTGATTTCTTTGTATACTTTGCAAGGCAGACCTTACATTAAATAGCAAGATATACTTTTGACAATTTGAAGCTATGGTCTTTGGTGCTACTGCATCTCTTTATCAGCCACTTTACATTTCCAGCTAGTTCTTATGTATAGCAATGTAGCCCCTGCTTTCCATGTTCCGAAGCCCTTCCCTTAAAATCCAGTAGTTACCACTCCCAGAGACAGGTTGACCTTTGGTTTATCCTGTAATGGCAGTTAACATCCATGCTGGAATCTTCTGGAATGTTGCATGTGAAAGTATAGCTTTTTGTTGTGTTACTTAAATTCCAGATATTGGTGTATTTCGGGCAGTGCCTTATGAAACACAATGTGAATTGTGGTTAATGTTCCCTTTCGTAGTACAATTTTTCATACTTACATTTCAGTGCAGATCATGCTGTGAGACAGTGACAAATTAACCAGACAAATTAATCTAATAGCAGGGAGCAGGTTACTTCAAGAAAACGGCAAGTACATAATGGTATTTTCCTGGAATAGCCTTGCTTTGGAAGATTGTAGCTCACTCAGCTTTGAAAATCCATCAGGGGAAAAAGTAATCTTGAATAATAAGACTCTATTCTTGCAAAACAAACTCAGAACCTTACAGATCATCTAATTTACCTGAGAAATGTTAACTTTTTTCAATTGAAAAATTGTTGGTACCATTCAGTGCATAAAATTACTTGGGTTTGAGATTATTGGTTAAATGTATATTCAAGACAGTTCTGAAATGGTTTATATAGAGCTCCAAAGCAACTTTCTAAAATACTTTTCTTTTAATTTGCCCATTATGTCAGGCTTCTTTAGTCTTTATTCAAACCTTAAAAAATTCAGTTAAGATTACCTCGCATGATTTAGAAACTAGCATGAAAATGTGGGGTTGTTTTTATTATTGTCTGTGAAGTTAAATGTGGGTTTGGTTTCCTTTCAGAGTTTTTTGTTTGTTTGTTTTCCTTCAAAATAAACTTGTGTGGCTTTCTTCCACTGTTTATCATTGAACTGCACATAGTGGCAAGCAATCAAGTACACTGTAACTTAATCTGTCCTTCAGCATGAGTCTGTGATTTCCTCCTTCCCCACTCTATTGGCATAGTTTTCTGTTGGGTTAATGAAATATATCAGTTCATGGAAGGCTAAAATGAGTGACAGCTGAGTTGGAGGAGGGAATTGGCTGTGTTGAGCTGGTACTTCATTTTGCATTACTTCCACTTTAGAAAACTGTTCAGATTTTTAATTCTGTCTTTTATGTTCAGTATTGGGAAAGTGTTTCTTCTCTGTTCTGGATAAATGTTCTGCTTCTCCTTCCTTGATCTGCTTCCCTCAAAGACTCCGTCAGAGTTTTTGTTGTAACAGTCACTTGTGTCAGCCTTGTCTAATGAAGGGTGGGCCAAGAATGCTTACTACTTGCTCAGCATCAACATAATACTGATTTCACTGGGTGAGTCCCTTGTGGGTTTTGAAGGCGGTTCCAGTGTAAAATAGTTCTTTTTTTTGGGAGAGAGTGTTTCTGCAGTTTAACTACCTGAAGATTAGAAATGCAGAGATTTCCATCTTCCCCTTCTGAATGTTATGCCAGCACCAAGTAAGTGGTGGGAATCAGGAAAGTGAGTGTGTACAAAGTAGACAAAGGGGTGGGTAGTAAGCACTGGATAATAATGCATGAAAGACTGGTGAAAATGAGAACGTTGAATCTGCAAGAAATCAGGTCATTTATTTCTGCCAGCAGCATATACAAACCACATAATTTACAGCCATGAGCAATGAATTTTTCAAAATGAAACTATTTTTTCCATATTAGTTTCTTCCATCATATGTTCAGTATTGGTGCTAGAAAAATAAGCATTTTTCTAGATTCTATATTGGGCATAAGTATAGTTCTGCTGAGACTGCAGTTAGAGCTTAATTGCATCGTAAAAGCAACTTGTTACAGTGGATAATAATATTCACCCTCTCATGGAAAAGTGTTGAGCCTCTTAAACTCCTACGTATTACTGAATCACTAGAGTGAACTCCATTTGCTTTCTGTATTAGTAGAAGAGTCCTTAGTGACTTTGTATGATGGTTTCTGTAACTCTTACCTCTCCCAGGAAGAAAATGCATCAAATAAGGTTGCTAAATGGCTAATACCAGTGCCAGCTGATGGCACTGTCCTTTGGATAAAGTGGTATGCAAAAGTTCTAACTTTTGCAGGAGCATACCTTAACTTTGACTCTCTCTTTACGTGCTGTGAAATTCCCAACTAGAAAGTGCTTTCTTGGTTTTGTTAAGAATCAAGGTAAGAAGCTATGACCACTAATAAGACTTACATTCATACAGATTTCACTTAGGGGCATCAGTGTTTCTCTAGTTGACTGGTTTATGTCATGATCTGTGTACTGGATTTCTATGACAATTTATTCTCTTGAGAAGTTACTTAGCATTATTTAGAGCAAAAATCATTCTCCCTGGACTGCTTTCTGCTTTTCATCCCATGCTTTCTGGGACAGATTTTGTTGCTGATTTCATTTGTTAGCTTATAACTGTTAGTAGTCTCCAGAGTCCAGCCTAAATCTGTCATCCAAAATGTCTCTTTCTATCTATTTTATAATGAGAAAAGCAGAATAGTGTCCTGAAACTAATCAAAAGCACTGATAATATAAACTTTACAGATAAGTGAGGCCATGTTTGGCTTCTCACTCTACTTTCTCTGATCAATACTTTCCCTTGAAAGAAGCAAACAAAAACTTACATTGACCTAAACCACAATGATATTCTTTTGGCAGAAGTTACTAGGAAAAACAAATGTTGCATAACATGGAATAAGGAGATTTAGTGAAGTGTTGGTGATTTGAGATAGCTGTACTATGTGGTGTTATCGGATTGTTTGTTGTTTTGAAGATGTCCAGTAGGAGAGAATTTGCAAACCAAAAAAGAATCTAAGGGTCAAGATAAATGAGAAAATCACACCACATTTTTCTACTAAAGAAAGCATGGATGTTTTGTATGGGAATAGTGTGTGAGATTACATGCGTATTGAGTGTAGCCATGAGTGATGTTTCAGGAATGGTTCTCAAGTCTGGAAGGAAAAAAACCTCACCTAATTTCATAAATCAGAGTAAAGGAGACTAGTAGGTAAGGAGAGATATTTTCAGGTTTCTGACAGGTATATTCAAACCAAAACAAAATGCTCAGGTTTTAACATCTATCGCCATCATTCTTTTTTGTTTAAGTGAAGTGTACCAGCACTACATAAGTACTGTATGAATCTCATTAGCTGACTTAAGAAAATTGCTTGTATACAGTTGCCTTTAAGTCTGAACAGCATTCTTGAAGATCTGAGTATCTTCTAAAAGAATTAAATACCATATGCATGCTAGCTAATGAATGAATTAAGATACGGCTAAGATGTATTAGTTTGGAGAGAGACCAGATGTTTTTGTTCATTCACTCAGTAGAAACTTTGTATGTGTGCAGTAATCCTTGGTGTTAACTGGCATGAACTAATTGCATATACAGTTTTTACTATTTATAAAGCTGTCAGCCAAGTCATTGTGGTAGAAGCTTTAATGCCCTTAAAATGTCTTTCATTCCTCACTTTTTCAGCTATAAAATTTACAGTACGCAGTATGTCTATTTGATGCTTTGAGGAGATGCTTCTTCAGAATTTGGACAAAATCCTTCATACGCTCTGAATGCAGACATTGCTGTTCATCTCATAATGATTTAAACTCAGTTGTGTTAGTTAATTCTACTACCGAATCTTTCTTCTTGACTTAATATGTAGTAGGAGAAGCAACTTCTCATCTAAAATAAAGCTTTACTGTTATTCACTAGCATTGTTGGGGAATGTGCAAACTCCATTTGTGTTACATTACAGAAACATGTCAGTTGGAGGCATAAACAGATTATAGAGACCCTCACAAGGGATCTAGCCACATGGATCAGATTACTGTCAAATTGATGAATGTATAGAAATAAGGTTGTCCTTGGTAGGCTTCAATATAAACGTATAATGTTAGATCATACAATTTAGCTAGTTTGAGCTAGTTATTGTCTTGAGAAAAGTTAATGAGATATATTTAATGTCCTTCAATGGGAGTGCTGTATTGTAACCAACATTGCAGTTCATTGTATGCAGTCCCTTTACAGTTTCTTAGTTTCTTCAAGAATTGTCTTTTTGTTGCAACATTCAGTGCATCCACTCAAGAATCTTTGTGTGTGTCTCTCTCTGTACCGCAGGTGTTGGATTGGATTGAAAACCATGGAGAGGCTTTCCTTAGCAAACACACTGGCGTGGGAAAGTCCCTGCATCGAGCTAGAGCTTTGCAGAAACGCCATGAAGACTTTGAAGAAGTGGCACAGGTAAAACCAGTCACATGAAGGGCTGTACACTTGTCATTCAAATAAATGAAAAATTCTTGCTCTGGCACTGAAGGGCTGGGCAGAGGGAGCTCCAGTACAAAAAAAAATCAGTTCCAAGAATGGACTATTTTGTTTCTGTTGCAAGCTTTTATTTAATCTCTCCTTTGTGCTCCAGCTTCAGTGAGAAAAAGACAAACTTCCACAGAGTGGGAGGCTTGGAGCCCAACAGAGCTGCTGCTGCTATTATTTACTGCTGTTGTCTTGAGAAGTATGCTATCAAATGTTTGAGTCACAGAAGAATGAAAGCTCTCCTTTTAAAGTAACTCAGTTCCAAGGGACTGTAGGTCTTTAAGTTTTTGTGTGGCCAATAAGGGAGGATGGAGATGAATTGATAGCCTGCATTTCTGACTTTAAGATTGGGGAGCCCTCAAATCCCCACAGCAGTCTGATGAGGGGAAAAGAGAAACCACTTTTTCCGTAGGAAGACTCTTGGTTTAGCCTTAAGCAGGACTGATGATAGAACTTCAGAACATACTTTTCCGTGAAAAAGTCAAGCTGAAATAAGTGGAGATACTAAGGAATTTGGGGAGCATAACAAGAGGAAGTTAGTTTGAGTGGCAGACTTGAAAAGGGGATGTGGGGTGAACAAAACCCATGAGAAAGCTGAAAGTTAGAATCCTCCCCATTAGTAGTGTGCACTGTCTGTCCAGCCTTAATGATTGGTAAGAGTAAACATCTCTAAGTTTCTTTAAGGAAAACCTCATTAGGATAGGGTTGATAGCGTGGTCCTTCTGTCAAAACAGAAGATGCATTATGAGAAAATTCTGAAGCGACATGCAGGGTTCCGCAGTGACACCTACTAGGGCGAATGAATCAAAAGTGTGTTTACAGATTGACTTTAATGGGTGATTATGCTTTTAATTGTATTTTTATTATAAATGTGGCCTTAGAGCACTCTGGTGGCTGAGGACTTTGGATACCTTCAGAAAACTTCCTCAATATTGATTTCCTATAATATTTTCCAAAATAATAAGCATCGTTAATTTTGTAGATATACATGCTGGATTTTCCATATGCATGCCTAATAGTTCATTTTTAGTAAAATCTGTAATATTTTTCATGTGGAAATACTTATTTTTCTGGGTCAGGCAAGCAGGAATCTGTTTCTGTAAGGCACTTAACAAAACCTGAATGATCTTATACTTAATACTGTGTTATTTGCACAAAGAAAAAAAAAGTTTGAGTAATCAAAGGGAATGAAGTGTGTAGAGCTGTTAGTGGAATGTAAACTGTTTAAGAAGTGTCTTGTTAATTTGTATTATGTTTTAAAGTAGAAAGCTGTAAAGCAAATACTTAGCAAAAACTTCGTGAAACTGAATGTTACTGGAGTTTAAAATTGTCTCTTTAGGGGATGGGTGGAATTTCTATTTTTGGAGATACTGAAAACTTAAGACTTGTCAGAGAGCTTAAATGTGCTACAGGGGACTATCTTCCACTGACAGAAGGGTGGACAAGATGACCTAATAAGTATTTTTTTTTCATCTGTAACTCTTGAATGTGTAGTGACTGCCAAGAGAGGCACACCCTCTGAGTTGTTCCTCTTACTTGCTCTACAGCTGAATGTAAGCAGGCCTCCAAAGGCATTCCTGTTGGTGGTGTAAGGAAGATTATGCTCAAGTATAAGAAAGCAATCTGCAGTCCTTACTAAAGCATTAATAACTTTTGGCTTATTTATTCTCTACCTATATTTCTGGTTGGTCTAAGTCTTATGTTTTGGTTCGGGGTTGTTGTTAGTGTTTGTTGCATTTTGTTGCATTTTGTTGCCTTCTGGTTGGTCTAAGTCTTATGTTTTGGTTTGGGGTTGTTGTTAGTGTTTGTTGCGTTTTGTTGCCTTCTTTTGTAAATAGGATCCTAGGCATAATCATGGGTTTTCAGTTAGCTCAGTCGAAATCTGAGAGGAAGCAGTGTGAAGTGAACTGTTGGTGGCATGGCAATGTTTTATCAAATGCAGGGAGCCAACAGTAGTATTGAAACGTTCCTGATCAAAGGCTAACTCCTAACTTTGAGGAGGGCAAAAAATTAAATTTCTTCCCTTCTGCTTCCTTCCTCATTCTTTTTTAATGTCAATGAGGTTCCAGTTCCTCAGCAGCATTCAAAGAGATGTTAAAATAAGTAGTGTCTTGAATACAGAAGATGTTTCAGAGTCAGTGGGCTGTGGGCTTAAAAACTAATCACTTCAAAATTTGTGTGAAATGAGGGCTTTTTTTCTCTTAATTTGACACTTTTTATTACCACTACAGGAACACTAGGTAGTTAAAACTCAGGCGACTAATAATCCTCCTTAGGTTTTGGTAGCTACACATACTTTGACTTGCACCCACTATTGTAAGTTGTGTTCCTCTTTTCATGTGAAGCCTGTCCAGTTTGCTTTATACTTACCTTAATTTTTGTCTCCTTTCTTTTTTCACCTCTCTCTATGGTCATCTTTGTATCCGTGAAACCATTTAGTCGAAGTGTCAAGGCTCCTAATCTTCATGGAACTGATTCACTTCTGTGCATAGATTTTCAGCTTAAAAGCACTGGATGCAGATTAGTAATATGGTTGTACTTCCCCATGCATTTTTGTATGAAATTCTAAGTCGGCTTTTCCAGTTGCAACTATGATCAATGTCTGGTTTATGACAGTAGTCTATTCTCAAAAAACCTAAAAGGTGTATGGCAAGCATTATAGTGGATCTTTTTCTACAGATAAGTTCTTTTTACCTTGTGCAGGCAATATCTGAGCAAAAGACCTCTAAATTCTTCTTGGTGCAAGAGATTCACCAAAAAGATTCTTCTGAACCTCATTTCAATACACCTATCGTTTCCCTACGGCCACCTGTTCTCACCTTCTTTAAGGTTATAGAAGAATGGTATGCATTTGAACTGTTTTTAACTTTACCCATGAAAGGCTGCAATATATCAAAGTAAAAGTCAGTGCCTTAGAGTATCTTGTGGCTATCAACATATGCATAAGGAAAAGGGACTGTATGCTTAAAAAAGTTACCTTTACATTCCTAGTCATCTGAGCCTATGTGATGTCTGGAACTGAAGGATGCATCAGAACCAGTGTTTAATAGTTACTGATGGACTTTTCTTCCCTCAGTTGGGCTAGCTACTTTCTGAACCTACTTATGCTCTTGGAATGTATGCCAGATCCTGTGGCAGTGAGTTATGCAATTTAATTGCTCCTTAGATTAAAAGTACTTTTGCTTTTTCTTTTTAAGTGTGTTGTCTGATGCTTACACATGATAGCATCCACTGTATTTAATGAGTAATCTATCTTAATTTTCTCTGCCTTTAATGATTTGTGTACCTCTGTTAATCTTCCTCCATCCTTGTGTGTATCTCTCTTCCCTCTCCATAGTGTAATAAACTCACTTCTGTTGTGGTATTGTCAGTAGTACTAATTTCTGCACTAGTCTTTTAAATTTAGCCTTTGACTTTTATATGATTGTGTCACTTCATATGCTTTGGAAAAATAATAGTGTTCATTTTTTTTTCTGAAGAATATGAAGAGAGGGTTTCTCAACAGGAAGATTAGGAAAGCAGTTGGATATGTTGTTGTGGTACACGGTAAACTCGCCACTGTCTTTTCAGCGTTTTGGAGAAAAACATCTATTAAAGACACAAATACAGTTGTTTCCACTTTGCAGTGGGAGGGATGGACTAGAGAATGACTTAAAGCTCTTGCCAGGCTGATTCTTTCCCTGGATTTGGGGAGGATGTGCTAATGGAGATACTCTAAAGAAGTGTTACTCTGTTTCAAAACTCTTACCTTGTATTTGTCACTGTGAAGCCTCCTTTGTCAGTTAGGAAATTGGTATAAACAGCTTCAAGAGAGAACTCCAGCTCTTTCTGACTAACCTTCTGTTTTTAACTGGTGGCTGCCCCTTGGGAGCAACATTTTCAAAATCTTCACATTACTACTTTTTTTTCTTTTCCTCCAAGCATCATTCAGAAGTAAGCAGAGAGTTGGGAAGGGCAGTAGTTAGTACAGTGAGCCTATTTGTTACAGCTTTTATTCCAAAGGGCAGTTATTATCTACCAAGATAAATATTTATATTATATTTCAGCTCCACTTGGAAGAGAAATTTGAGTGATAGGGAGTGTGTCTGCTGTTAAGGTTTGAGAATTGCAACTCCTTTTGAAGCAGCATCCAGGTTGTGATCATTTGTAAGTACAGGCAGTTCACCATCCAGTTTACAGAAAGAGAAATCTGATGTGCCTGGGCCTGTGTTATGATGAAGATAGTCCTGGAATTCGTAAACAATGCTTCACATGTGAGATAAAGTTTTCATTAAAATGGGAAACTTCTGTTTCAGCCATCTGCAGCTGGGTGTGGCTCTCTGGGTTGATGAAGTCCTTGTTGTTTGATGAGTGCCTTAAGGCTCTTCAGCCTTGCCCCTAGAACACGTGTGAGCTGCAACCATGGAAGTCAAAACACCAAAGCACAGATTAGAGTGTGTTCTGGGTGAGCATGGCCTGAGTCAGTGATCTGGAGTGTTGACTAGTGCACTCCTCACCAAAAAGGGTAGGCTTATCTTAGTCTCTGCAGGCTTTCCCAGGGAAACTGGGAGGGAGATTTCTACCTCTCCATGCAATTAAAAAGCTGAAGCTTATGGAGGGCCTAAAATGGTCATAGTCAAAATCAAGGAACAGCATGGATTTAATTCCTTATATAAATAGGTCATGATAAACAAAGGGGGAACTCCCCTGTCAAATACATGAAAGCTGCGTTGAGTCAGGTAATCTGTCCTGGGTTTACCTGGTAATTTCTTGAGACCCTGGAGGAGAGCTTTTATTTCCTGCCCCTTAGTTGAGTTTTAGGGCCAAGCTTGGATTTAAGTTTCAGGGATATTATAATGTTAATTGGAGGTGTGATACTATATTTATGGCAAAGGAAAGTACATTTGCATAAACTTAATTTGTCTTGGCAAATGGTGTTTCTGCCTGATGTAATTGAGGTTGGAAGGGCAGAAGGGAAAAGAAAAGGGCACAGTTTATACTGTCAAGATTTCTTTTTTTATAGTCCGTGGTTCAAACTTATCATGAGACCTGATGTAGTGACAAGCAAAGCTTCTTTAATGTAGACTTGGCTTCAGTCTGTTTGCTGCAGAGGTAAACATCCTTCTATGTTTTCTTGATGAGTCTGTTTTGAGAACCATTCTCATGGAAACCCAAGGTTAGGCTCAAAAAGAGCACCCAAATTTTAGCAAATGTTTGACATCAGTCCTGATTTGAATAAATGAGAAAGGTATCGATGCAGGCTGCAAGTTCTACCCTTTGAGTTGTTAAAATGTGTCTTTCTTCTCAGGACCATAGCTCTTCTAAGTATATCAGGTACCAGACTTCTTCCATTCTGTTTTCTGCTTTGACCCAAGTCTCTAATAAGACTGCTGATCTGCATTTGTTAATCCTATGATGTACTGGGACACTGTTCTACTCTAACACTTAGCCATACCTAACTTCTGAATTTTCTTCTGTTGCTGCTGTTTCACAAATGATGGATGATCCACTTGACACATGGATTTTGGATACCTCAGTTCTGTAAGGATGGAGAGAGATTTTATTCTTCTGTGTCTGGTCACTTTACACCTTTCTGCTGGATGTGCAGATTTGATGTTAAGCATCCCTACCAGCAGCCAGGACTTTCTCACCTCTCTAATAATACACATTTGAAGTTTTCTGGCCATGCCTGTAGTGATTTTTCCAGTATTTAAGTAACTAGACATTTAGGCTGATCTTTATTCTAGTTGTGAATATAAAATACTGATTCCAAAGATGAATAAATAGGCTCCCAGAGTTCTGGAATGAGGCAATGTTTGAATAGATGTAAATAAGGAGCTAAGGAATGAATTCATGCACAGTTAAATGAAAAAGTATCTAGAAATACAGCAAAATCTTTGGTAAGATTATATTCTACTACTTTAAAAAATAGATGAAAGAAAAATACATTCCAAGGGCCTTTTTGTCCTTTGGTTTTCATTAGTGGAATGGCTTTAAAATACACTGACTGAATTTCCTTTCACTTAAGCCTTTGAAATTAACTTATTTCTCTACAGAACACATATACCAATGCAGATAAGCTCCTAGAAGCTGCTGAACAGCTCGCTCAGACTGGAGAGTGTGACCCGGAGGAAATTTATCAAGCTGCTCATCAACTCGAAGACAGAATACAGGATTTTGTTAGGCGTGTGGAGCAGCGCAAGATCCTGCTGGACATGTCTGTGTCCTTTCACACTCATGTTAAAGAGGTAAAAAACTGCTGCTAAATTGTAGTCATAACATTAAGCTGCTAATTGTCCAATGTTACTTTCATTGTTAGAACCTTGCCATAGGAAATCATGAAACCACTATTGTACAATAGGCTTTGGTTTGTAATTCACTGTGGATTGGGGGCTGGAGTAGGGTGATTGTTTTGTTTATGTATTTTTTTTAATGTTTGGTTATATTTTTTGTTTGGTTGTTTTTGTTTTTTTTTACTTTGAAGCAAAAGCAGCTTCTACCTCCTTTCTTGTGCAAGTACACATGCTTTTTCAGTCACAGGGAAGAGGGGAGGGTCAGATCAGGGGACTGATGCAGCTAAAAGGCAGGCCTGTGGGGAGAGATACTGTGCACTTGTGGTTTTGCTTTTTCAATCCAGTGAGCTCTCCAGTACAGTTAACTGAGTTGTCAGACACAGGGTGAGAGTGCCACAGTTTAGGAGACTGAAACACATGGCAGAAGCACAAGGCTACTTAAGGCAATCCTGTTGCCCAGAGAGACTCTTTAGTTTCTCCGGTTTACACATTACATTTTGATTCTGTATATTGATGGTTCTTCACAAACTAAAGATACCTTACCTGATAATGACAGTGGTTTGCCTCATGTTTGCAATTTTCAGTCTTCTTCAAAGGTTGAAGTAATACCCCCGGAACAGAAAACTGGAACAGGGTGCTCAAAGAAGTTGTGGATGCCCCAGTGTTCAAGGCCAGGTTGGATAGGGCCTAGCACGACCTGATCTAGTGGAAAGTGTCCTTGCCCATGGTAGGGGGGTTGGAACTAGTTGATCTTGAGGTCCTTCCCAACCCAAACCATGCTATGCTTCTATGAAACACACTCAATTTTCAGCCAAATCAGTTTTCTGCTCCAGTTCAGAACAAGATCATACGAATTTCTAAGCTCATGGGAGAGGTTGAAATAGGCTAGAGCAAAAATAATGACTTTAGTAGGGGGTTTTAGGTTAAGATAGTGGCAAATTTCAACAACTGTACATTACTTACTTTCTGTTTAGATTTCGTGTTAAATCTTCTTTCTGCTCAAACTAGGTGAAAATATTAAAGGCTTCTGGATCACAGCATATCAGATGTCTTCCTTCCCTTCACACTACACTGAGAAATGATTTGTTCAGTGGGGAACTATAGTATTCAAAGTAGCTTCTTCAGCAAAACCTTGTGGAGGATAAGGGTGGGAGTTTTTTGTATATGAAACATCTGCTTTGCATTTGAAACAAATGCAGAAGGGAGTTAGTTGGTCTTTGAAAGAGGTCAGAATTGAATTACTTTTGAGCTCCAGACATGAGTATATAGCTCCCCCATCAGTTTTCTGTTAGATACTTCCTTGTCGGTATTCTTCCAGGGCTCTGCTTGTTTAAGCAAAACATAAATGCTGTATTGTAAGCTATTCTTGGGGGACAACTTTTTTGTTGCACTTTGCTCAAGCACATAGTGCTGTTCCATTACCTTGCTACCCTGTTCCATTACCTGTTGTGAAGCATGGGAATAGTCCTCTTCTGAAACATGTTCACTGTTTCTATAAATTTCTTCATTACCTGTTTTAATTTGCATTAAGTAGAGCAAATGGAATGGTATTTAAATGGATACAGTTGGTTGTAGTGATAAAAGACGGAGACCATAAAAGGATTTGCAAGGAAAGGGCTTTAAATAATCCCAGAAAAATGAAACACAGACTGATGTGCAAGTCACTGTGGAGTAATTCTGGGATGCTGATCCAGATGTGTTGGAATGTTGCCACTGCTCCCCTAGATAATAATGTATCAAAAAAAAAAAGGATATTCCGTATCTTGATTTATTTCTTTGGGAAAATGGATATCACTGTGAGCCTCTAAGTACACACAGCTGTTAGTTACTATGGCAGCCTCTTTGCAGCCTGGACTTTCGGAGAAAAGGTACTGTGGCTGGTGTACACATGTTGATTTTTTGTTTGTCATGTGGCTGGCCTTTATACGTAATAAAGCAAGGAAAATTAAAAAGAGTAGTTATTTATGTAGCAAGTCTCTTATTTATTTGTATTCTATTTAAAATAGACGTGTGGCTCATATTTAGTAGACTAGTCCTTTGGTTACGGTGCAATGAAATAGCAAGCTCAAAGCTGTTTTGTGCTTTCTGTATTCTGATCTGTTTTCAAGAGCATGTTTGTTATCAAACATTCATGCGGAGTGCTGAGAAGGCATCACAAAGCAGATGGAAGATAAAAATGCCCTAAACCTGAAAGTCATCTGTGCTTTGTTGGCAGGAGAATTGCTGTTCTCCTGCAGGATGTGGGAAGTTACTGAATAAATTAGTGCATACCTGTAAGCACGTAACCTTTCTGCTGTATGGGGGAGTGAAGAAATTAATTACTCTTAGCTAGTCAAGAGAGGAGTTCAAGTAGTAGGATAATATGCTACTTGTTGAACCAGAAATAGATGCTTCAGTTGCTAAAACAAACAGGCAAACAAACAACAAATCCCTCTAAACAAATACAAAAGCAAAATGCCACCAACATGTCTTGCATTTCAAGTATTCAGGGTGAAATTTCCTTCTTGTGGGTTTTTGTGTGTTTTCTTGGTCTAAAAATTAGGCATGAAGAATAAAAACCATGTTTGTGTGTGACAGTTTGGAGGGAGCCAGAGAGCTGAGAAAAGCTTGTAATGTGAGTAGCTGGCTCTTTTGAGGCTTTGGAATGTGGCTCTGATATCCATCCAATCCCTTGATTTTTTTGAAGTAGGATGTTTTGGTGAGTTTTATTCTTTTCCCCAGAAATACTTCATATTGAATGAATGCTCCTCATCTGGATGAGAGTGTTCCAAGTCTACTTCTCCTGTGTAGCTTTACATAACCTTTATGCTTCACACAGAATTTGTCTGCAACTTTTCCCAGCTTCCCTGGGAAGCATCAGCCCTGCAGTGTCAGCACAGACCGTTACTCTGTTCACGCTTAGTAAATCAGCACAGTTTCTCCTTTCAGAGGCGGCTTGCTTGCCACAAAAGCAATAGATTGGCTTGACACATCCTGAAAGTAACAGACTTTTGCTATACCTGTGCACAAAGCAGCTGTGTAGTGTGTGTGCACATTGGAAATGCTGGCTGTCTTTAATGTTTCCAGAAGTTCTGTAGTCAGGTGATTACAGGCTGGTAGAGCTCCCTGTAGCTTACAAACATAAGAAAACAACATATAAGTTCTCAGATTTCTCATAGGCTAACTTCAATAGACCACATTTCTCATTGGGGAAAAAAAGGATGTATTCAGGGAAGCTAGAAATACAATGTTATGTAATGGTGTCACTGTTACTCATTTAGCTTAATGGTAATCCATGAAAATTGGTTGCTTGCTTATACGTAAGTTGTGATTCCACGCTGTTATTACTAGTTTTTAAGTTTGTAAGATTGTGAATATTGATTTCTATCTCCCATGCAATCAGTGACAAATTTCAGTCTATAAGGCAGATTTTTAAGTAAGTGATGAAGTTAAGCCATGTGCTTGCAAGGTGTAAAATTTTTTGGGACTGTAGATACCCCCATCCAAATCTTTGCGTTGAAACTGTGTCCTGGCAGGTTCCCACCCTGAGGATGGATAACTGAACACTGAAACTGTTGACTATTGCAAGACAATTAATCCCTTATCTCTTTTGTGCCTTTTGACATTTCATAACAGGGAAGGATAAGGTAAAAAAAATAATTGCACAGATAAAATGTTTTCAAAATAAATGGTTATCATAAAAGGTTGTGTGCAAAACATAGGGCAAAACTCATGGTACTTTGCTGTGAAATCTGTCACCAAGTAGAAATGAATAGGATTTTGGTGTGAATTCACATTCTTCCATACACAGATACAGACACACACGCGCGCATGCTCTCTCCGAAATGGCTCCCTCAGCACCTATGAGTGGGAAGGCTGAAATCCTGGCCAAGCCAGGTGTTTGTAGTAGTGCCAAAGCAGAGCAACAGATATTTTCCTGGAGTCAGCTGTGGGAATACAGAGCAGGCTGACTGTATGTGGAAGAGAATGATTTCTTAAGAGCCTGTTGGCTTTTTGCATATAACCTTTTGTGTGTATTCTGACAAGTTGATCATAAAACAGCTCAGAGCGCTTCTTATGTATACACAATATGTTTAATGGTGTTACTAGAAGATGTCTATCTTGTTTTTTTTCATCTTACTCAAACTAAACTTTGCACCAGAATAGACTGAGGCTGAGACAAAGAAAAGGGAAGTGGAATTGGCTGAGATTTCAAATACAAAACCTCACTGTTCCTGAACAAAAGTAATGAAACAGTGGACTGTGAAGCTGTTGAAGCTGAGTCCTCTGAAACTGAGATGTGGCATTGTTTGGAGGATGCCAGCCCATGAGAGGGCTGAGGAGGCCTTGGGCTGGCCATAATGCTGTTGATTCATTAATATCTAGCTATGTTGAATATGTATTTGATTCAGTAAACCTATTGATAATGGTCTTGCTTTGTCTCACAACTTACTGCCAGAAATATGCCCTGTATTGCGTATGTCCATCCAGTATGTAAGGGTAGACATTCATGCAGCTTTTCATTAATTTCATTCCAGTGTGGACCCTGAGGTGGCACCTCTTCTAATTGCCTGTCACCCCTGAGTATTTGAATCTTATGTACTGGTGATCTACAGGTTAAAATTGAATGTCATAATAAGGCTGGTTTCTACTCTGTGTGCCCTTTCCAGGCAGCACAGCAGCTTTTGGATGCCCCCATCTAAGTGTGAAGGCTCTGTTCCTTGGACTTCTGTGCACCTCTAACTTTTTTTATTGTGTTGTTATAGCACAGCTCAGTGTGGTGAGTCTGGCAAAAATACATGAACCATAGAATGGTTTGGGTTGGAAGGGACCTTAAAGGTCATCTGGTTCTAACTCCCCTGCCATAGGCAGAGACACCTTCCACTAGGTCAGGTTGCTCCAAGTCCTGTCTAACCTGGCGTTGAACACTGCCAGGGATGGGGCAGCCACAGCTTCTCTGGGCAGCCTCTTCTAGTGCCTCACCACCCTCACAGTGAAGAATTTATTCCTGGTATCTAATCTCTGACCCTCTGTCAGTTTAAAGCCATTCCCCTTGTCCTGTCACTGCCTGTCCATGTAAAATGTCCTTCTTGAGATTTCTTGTAGGCCCTCTTAGGTACTGGAAGGGTGCTCTAAGGTCTCCCTAGAGCCTTTTGTTCTACAGGCTGAAGAACCCCAACTGTCTGTGCTGTCTCTGGTCAGTACTTGGATATGCCAGTCATTGTGAATCTGAGAGCTGAGAAATGTTTTTAAATCTGAAATAAGAGGAACACATTTGGTGGCAGCACACTAAAGTGTCTTGTGGTTTACTGGTTTGGTAGGGCTGAAATCCAGTTACCCTGCACAGGTTGTCTCTCCATTTTTTCAATACTGGTAGCTACTTTACTTGAAAAAAAGCGATCAAATTTAAGTCCAAGTATTATTGAAATAGCACTAAGTGCTTGAGAAAAGTGAGGCAGAAATAGGCCTTTAAACTGTGTAAAGCTGTGGTATAGACATGCTTATCTTGTTCAGTTAAGAAATGGGAAAAATGCTAACAGGGGTTGATGTAATTTTAGGAACATTTGAGCAACTTGGTTTTGCATCAAGGATGAATTTGTTTGAAATAGGAAATTGATTTTGTTATAACTGTAGAACAGATAGGGATTTTTTGAAGCTTTTAAAGATAATTAGATCTAATTAAAAAAAACAAAAACAAAAAACTGTGCATTTAATATCTTAAATGTTGCTGAAAGACCCTGGAAGACAAACTCCAGGGAGGTTAACATATTTTGGGTTTGCGTTTGTTGCCTGTTTGTTTGTTTGTTTGTTTTAAAGACAGAGGTTTTGTCCATTGGATGTCCTGAAAGGCAAAACTTACAGGCAGACACACACACATCAGCCCCTTTCTATGCACAGATCTACTTGTCAGGGAATACTATTGCCTGTACAAGTAATAGCTCCTTCAGCAACTGTGCCTATGGTAATAAACATACTGCAACAGTCTATGTGCTTGGGGGGAAGGGGCAAAAAGAGGAATTGGCAGTTTTACATGGAGAAGCTGTGTGCCTTTTGTGTCTTACCCTTCTGAGAAGGCTGACTACATATCCAAAAGCCATTATTACAAAAATGAAAAATAAAGTAAAGTTTGAGAGAGTGTGATGGATATCTTACCCTAATATGACTAACGTATTCACTCAAAAATCATTCTTCTCTGATTATATTCAGCAAAATATAATAAGGTCTTATTTAGGTGCAGTCTTTCAGGAGATTGCAGAGATGGGACTTAAATGGATAGAGGCCCATGATGGAAACACTGAAACTTCCAGGATGTTGCAGACAATAAAATAATACCATCTCAGTGACTAATGGCGTGCTCCCAAGAACTTAGGAAAGAGGTAGCACAGGATGCAGGCTCATTCAAGCAGATGTTTCTTAGTCTGTGCTAAATTTAGGTCAAGGAAAAAAATCTGCTGGGTGAAACATTTGCCTGTCAGGGTTTCAGAGTTTGATTTCCCTCTCCAATTTTAATTCTGATAAAATGTGAAAAACAGATGAAAAGAGCAGAAGAGCATCCTTCTGTGACTGGATTGAGTTATTTTATGTGCTTTTCCCACTGTATGTTAGTGCTGTGTTGTTGCTGGATGAAGTTTTTACTGAGGACACAGGACTCGGTTTGTTTAGGGATCTTTGTGCTGCTGCTTTTACAGAGAATAGAATAAGACATGCATGGAAGTTGCTTAAAAGTTCACACCAAGAGAAAGTTAATAGTTTTATAATGAAAACTTTGTGTTTTTTTTTCCCCCACTGGATTTTTGTTGCCAAGCTTTCTCTTATGGAATAATGCGTTACCTCAGAAAATCATTGCACTATAAAATCTGTAGTTCTGCACTGTTGATCATGTATGGGTAAGCTCTAGTCTCTGTTCCCCCCTGCTGTAAACTGTTTGCTTTCTTTTGGCTTTGCCGTACAACCTTGTACTGTCTTCATCCATAATTCTGTATCCAAAGATAAAGGTAAACTATGTAATTTCCAGTATATCCAGAGTTCATTCTGGTTTTAAGCTGTAAAGAAGCCAGGTGACTGTTGCTACCCATTATAAATTAAGCTCCTCTCAGTAAAATGTATGAATTTCTATCCAGCTTTAATAACCTGACAGCTTTGTTCATCTGTGGTGGCTTTATTCTAACTTCTGTATATAAACATCAGGATTATTTTGAGCAGAAGCTATTTGTCAGAAACTTACTTGGTGGGAAAATGTAAAAAGCTTATTTGGTAATGTATTAGAATAACTTTTTCTATGGAACTGTCACAGGGCTGTTTTCAGAAATGGCTTAAATTGTCCTACTTTCAACAGTGTATGAATCGCAGCTAGGCAAGTAATGCATACTAATTACTCTCCTTCTCTTTCTGCACGTTGGTAAATATTTTTCTTTCCCAAACAGTGGGCAATTCAGCTAATGAACTAGGCAAACACAGTGTATTTTTGAGCCCTTTGGCACCTTGGGGGGCAAGATACCATGCTCACAGCCATGCCATGCTGACCAAGCACTAAGCGAGTCAGCATAACACTTTATTGTGCTTGTGCCTGTCTCTCTGCTCTAGGCAGCTGGTGTGACTTTGAACTGGCTATGCAGAGGGAAAGGTCTGCTTGTTCTGTGTTAGCTTGGTCTCCAGCATCCAGGGTGAGCTGTAAGGGGAGTATTTGCACACACAGTACATCACCAGCCCAACACTTGCAAGTTGTATTGCTTCTGCCAGGTCCTCTCCACCCAGTTGTAGAAGTGGCTGAAGCGTACGTGAAGCATAAGAAACGCAAGAGGTGAGGTGTCTCTTGTGCAGGTCTGACACAACCCAGCTGCAAAAGATGTACTGGAAAAAAATGAAGGAGTTTTTAAACCTGTCTTGAGCTGCAGTACAGGTGCTTGTAAAGGAGCCAAGGGGCAAACTTGATACAGTCTAAGGCAAAACAGTTTTAATCCCAGTTTTCCTGTGATAAACATCTCTGGAAATTGAGCCTTTTATAGACAGGGCAGTAAGCGCAGAGTGAAGAGGTATTTCAGCCAGTACTGAACACATTAGACCTGCAGGCAGCAACAGTGTTACTCTCAAATATATTTTCACAGTTGCAAGTTGCACTGGTTGTGTGTACACGCCAGCTCACTTGGAAGGTCTCTAAGGTGGTGCCTTATTATTACAGTTCAGACGCAAACTTCATAAGCTGGGGAATAAAAACATATCCTTTGGGCATTGAAACCTGAGTAAAGTTTTCAGGTGGTATAGTCAGGCTTCTTGCTTTTAAGTTGCATTTGTCTCAAAGTGAAATTTGCATTCTTAAGTATGCATTTGGGAAGTGGGGGTAGGGACCATAAAACTGGATGCTGCATTGGGTTCTGCTGGAATGAATGTTGACGAGTGCTTTTGTGACCCACTTGGTGAGTTCTATTTGTGCTCCTTTTAATAAGAAAGACTGCTGTGTCTTGAGCTGGTGGAGTTTACAGCTATGGAGTTGCATTCAAATCTGTGACAGGCATTGTCTTTAAAGCATATGAGTATTCAGAATAACAGTGTGTATGAATAGGCAGTTCTGGGGGGGGGGGTAGATCTGTAGAAGTCTGGTTAAATGGCATTAGTTCTTCCCAATTGTGAAAATGTAGCTTATAGCTTAGTTAACTGAAAGGCTACCTCAGGAGGCATGTACGGCTCTAAGGTACAAAAACTGACATTTGTTTTATATTTGTTTTTAAAATAAAGCTTCAAAGGAGCCAATTAAGATCTAGAGTACTTAACTGAATTTACTGTTTTAATGTAGCTCCATTGCTAGTTAGGAAACCTTTATTGTAAGAACATTATACAAATGGCAGTGTGAAATGTGTGTTTCTGTCGAAAATGTCAAGCAAAGAAATAAAACAGAATTTGTTTTTCTGTCATTTGAGATTAAGTCAGTTCTGATTGTTTCCTGTCTGTATTTTAACTATGTTAATCTTTTAATTAGGTTTAGAATTAGCAAAGCCTATTTGTATCTCTAAACAGTATAGACTAAAATGTAGTCGAAATACCTTCATACTTTAAATCAGATCAGAGTTATTATTTCGGAATAAAAAGCAAACTCTAATCCTTGGTCTTGGAATCACAGCATTCGGGATGTGATGATAAAATAGAGAGGAGGGATCCGGTTTGAATGCTTCCTGTGATAGTAGCTGTTTCACTGTGCTGCTTATAGGAGCATTGCAGGAGACAGCCATGCTCCCTCTCTTCCAGCAGTGTTTTTAACAGTTGCACAATAGATAGCTAATGGTTTGCTGATGAATAATTTTCACACAGAGCTTAGGATGTAGCAGCTTGTCTCATAAAATTGTGGAAAAGAACACAGTAGGATTCAAGTTACCAATAGTGATATAGCTAGCATGTACCAAGGGATTTTTGTGTAAGCTGTGGTGTGTGGGCAGTTCTTAACAAGACTGTGGCCATGTTAAGGGGAAATGTGAATTAACTGGTGGAATTAATTATCATTTTTGTTGTAATTGTATGAAATTGAAATCAAGAGGGTAAACAACATAGCTGTAGAGATCACGATTGGAAAATAATTTCTCCCATCTGATTTGTCTCTGTATCTTGTTTTCTGAAATGCTCTTTTCTTTTTCATTTTTTTGAAGGCCACTGAAAAGTGTTACGTTGTCTGTGTGCATGTGTCAGCCTGGCAGTGTGAATTTGATGGTGGCTACAATACATCTCCCTTCCTTCCTTCCTTCCTTCCTCCCTTCTCTCAGGGAGTGTTACCATAGCATTTCCCTCCCAGGGACTCTCGCAGAGCTGCAGATGGGATTCTCGCTATGAACTGTGTGCTGCTCAGTCAGATACGCTCAGTACTGTAGAAGGAAAATGGGAAAGAAAGGGTGACTTAGCAACACGGGTAAAGCTTTCCTGGTATTTCCATGAAGTGAAAACCTTATTTGAAACAATGGCTCATTTTCATTAAATTGAGGATGGGATTTTTCTATGCAGAGAAGCAAATCCTGTTTCTCTCCACCACCTCAGTCTGTTTCCTCTTGTCCAGCGGGACTGATCTGAAATAGTGACTGCCTGAGCCTGAGGCTTAAGTTTCTTTTTCTTCTTTCCCCCCCCCCCCCCTTTTCCTTTAGCTGTGGACATGGCTTGAAGAGCTACAGAAAGAACTGCTTGATGATGTCTATGCAGAGTCTGTGGAGGCTGTCCAAGACCTTATTAAACGTTTTGGTCAACAACAACAGACCACTCTTCAGGTTACAGTCAATGTCATAAAGGAAGGTGAAGATCTTATACAACAACTAAGGTAAAAGAATTTTTTATTTAAATCTCTTCTACTGTACATCTGACTCTGTGAGGTTCTTTCTGTTTTGAGGGTAGAGGTGATGACTGCAAGATATGACCTATAAAGGGTTGGAACTAGATGATCTTAAGGTCCCTTCCAACCCTAACTATTCTATGATTCTATAAATAAAACTGGTAAATGTTAGGACAACAATGATGTTTCATGCTGTATTGATGGTCTCTAACCCCTTGTTTACAGGAAGCTCAGCTTATAAACACTACCTCTACAAGAAGATTTTGTTTACATAAGCTACCTTTGTAACAGGAGCAGTCGTATGCCTTTGTAGTCTGACGCAGGGCTCTACAGCATTCTGAGTTCTGAGCAACAGTCTTTTTATTGACTGAGTAACTTTATTGTAGTCAAGGCCATCAGTCTGCAGTCCATTCAGACTGATCGCTCACTCAGTAACAATCTAAATAAATTTGGGCCCCAGCTACCCTGGTACATGTCTTCTTTGCAGGAGCTGATATTATTGTATGTGAATTTGCAGTAAGTAAAAGATTAAGTAAAGTAAAAGATTAAGTAATGGGGTTTTAATTATTATCTAATTTTGTTTTTTTTTTTTTTTAATTGCAGGAAGGTTCGGTAACGTAAATAGTTATCATATGCCACTTGATAGTAATTAAATAAAAGGGTTTGTCTCTGGTTTTAAATTTTATTCTTCCTGTAAACAGAATGTCCTTAGTTAAGCCTTAGTTGCATTAGTCAAATAATTGAGTTATTCTGATTTCCTAATGTTTTTTCAAGTACAAAAACATATTTTTGACTTTTATTAACAAAGGCATACTGATTTAACTTTCATGTAATATGGCTTGCACTGACCTTATCTGAAACAGTCTTCATTTTGTGGTCACATATAGCATCCTAATTGTATGTTTTATTGTTGGGAGTTTTTTTTTAATAGTACTCTTTTTTCTTTTCCCTTCTCTCCCCTTTAAATAGGGATTCCGCCATCTCTAGTAACAAGACCCCCCATAACAGCTCGATCAACCACATAGAGACAGTCCTGCAGCAGCTGGATGAGGCCCAATCTCAGATGGAGGAGCTTTTTCAAGAACGCAAGATCAAGCTTGAGCTGTTTCTGCAGCTCCGCATATTTGAAAGAGATGCAATAGATGTGAGTGTTTGCTCTTGGAGTAGCGCTGCATTAATCTTTTCTCTCATTTAGGAGCTTTTATGCTGAGATTGTTAGATAGTTGTGTTGACATTTGGTTCAAATGGCTAATAGACATCCTTCTTACCTGAACTTTTGTCTTGTATGTAAAAGTGCCAAGAGAGTGCAGAGCTGAGCTTTTTGATATTAACTCAAGCTCTGTTTGGGTCCCAGTGCATCTCTGAGCAAGTGTCTTGTAAAATCATAATGTACCAGTTGTTCCATCTGGTAGGTTTGGTTTGAATATCAGGCTATCTTGGTATAACTACTATGCTCACAGTTAATATGATTAAGATTTGCAGGATGCTTTAGTACAAGCTCTCTAAGCTGTTGCTTTGTAGTAACGCCTCTTTTCTTTCTTTTTCCAATCAGCCGTCTTTTTTTAGTTGACAGCTACAAGTGGTGTTTGGAATTCTATTTTGATCTTTAGGGATGTTGTATGGATGGTCTGTTTGGTTTTTGTTTGTGGTTTTTGGTGTTGTTTTTTTTTGTTTTGTTTAAGATCCTTTTTTACCTCTGAAAATAATGCAAAAGCAGTTATAGTGCCATCCCCCTGCAAAACTTTGAGAAGTTTTGAGTCTGGCCAAATCTTGGAGGAGGGCTTCAGCTTATCAGTTGCAAAGTTTCTGTTGGAGTGCAGGGACATGTATGCAACCAGACATGAAACTGCACATGTAGCAGTTTAATAGAAATGTGTTATAAAACTTCAGCTAAGTTGCTATGACTTCTAAAGCCATAGTAGTAGTACTGGACACAGTGCTGCACACAGTGACTGTGTGCCTTGGAAGGTTCAGGGTTCTCCACTGGTAAATGAGCCCGTTTGAGTATATAATGGCTTGTCTTCAGACTCTGGAAAACGGGAGTTACAGCGATAATTTTACCTCTTCACCTTGTCGTGGTTTAAACCCAGTCAGGCAACTCGTTCACACACTCCCCCCCTTCTTTCCCTCCCCCTACTCCCGGAGGGACGGAGAGGAGAATCAAAAGAATGCAACTCCCATGGGTTGAGATAAGAACAGTTTAGTAACTAAGGTATAACACAGATCACTACTGCTACCACCAATAATAATAATGATAAAGGAAATAACAAGGGAAGAGAATACAACACCTCACCACCAGCCGACCGATAACTCGCCCCCCCAGCCCGACCAAGCTCTCACCGATACCTCCTCCAACCCTGCAGTCTCCCAGCCCTTCCGGTTAACTCGCAGTTACATCCTGGGCATGACGTGCTGTGTTATGGAATACCTCTTCGGTCAGTTTGGGTCAGGTGTCCTGTCTCTGCTTCGTCCTGGCTTCCTCTCCTCCCTGGCAGAGCATGAGGCTCACAAAGTCCTTGGCCAAACCAAAACATCATTGTTATCAGCTCTGTTCCCAGGCCGAAAGTCAAAACACAGCACTGCACCAGCTACCAAGAAGAAGAAACATGACTGCTACTGCTGAACCCAGGACACACCTGTAGATAGTAAAAGCTGCAGCTGTTGGTTAGGTATGAATGGTATAAGGGCAAAGAGACAGTGGGCAGAAGTGTTAGCTTCTCTTGTTTTGGTAATTGTTTTGGGGTTTTGGTTTGGTTTGGTTTTTTGCTTGGTTTGGGGATTTTTTTTTTGTGGTTTTATTTGTTGTTTGCGGGTAGGTTGCTTTTGTTGTTTTTGTTTTGTTTTGTTTTTGTGTAAAATCGGGATCAGATCCTATTGCGTAAGTCTGGTTTAGCTAAGCACATTCTTACGTGCAATGCAGGAGTAGGCAGACACAGTTCCTTGATCCATGCCCACAGAGGAAGTGAGAGTGTGCACTCTACACTAATAAGAAGACTAAGAAGGTTCTCTATTTTGCAATTCACACTAGTCTGCAGAGAACTTGCTACTTTGATTATGAGAGAGTAGTTGTCTTGCGCATGCAAGGGAAAGGTTTTGGCAAAACTGTGATTGTAATAATTGGTTCGATGGCTGCTATATGTGGGGGAACATGAAAGGTGTTGTCAGCAATTTTGCAATCTGCGCAGAAGCGATCTTCAGTGCTTGATGTCTGTGTGATGTTCTCAGAACACTTATTGAGGAAATGGCAGCTGCGGGCGCAAGGCATACCAAGAAAGAATTAGGCTAAACATTTAAGTGAAGCTCATGATTAAGGTATTGCTCTCTGCTGCAGGTTACATAAAACAGGATTCTACAATAGCAGAAGGCTGGTTGCAGGAGCCCTGTTTTGCAGATGTGTTCTAGTCCTTGAGTGCAGGACAGCATCTGTATGTATGTACACAGTAGTACTCCTGTGTATGTTGTTTGGTGATGCCCATAGGATTTCGCATTGGAAAACTACAAAGTCTGACTTGACACTTGCCATGCTTTACATTTTGGCACATACAACATAAAGCAAAGTACCGATTACCTTATTGAAAGAATTGGTATGTTTTGTTTATACGGCTTGGAAACAAAAACCATGGTTAAGATTGTTAAGGAGGCCTCCAGGGAACAAAATGACCCTGGTTGCAGAGTGTCTTCAGTTAAATGTTATTGCTTTGCTGTCTCTGTACCATGTCCTCTCTCTGCTTCCTTAGCAAAGCATGCTTCTCTTTTCCCTCTCCCTAAAGGCAGACATCTGTTCGGAAACTTCCAGGAAGAAAATGCAGGGACTAGTTCCAGGTCAGTTGTTTGAAAGCAGAAGCTCAGCTTAAGTAACATGATAGTGAGGAGGAGCCAGATGCCAGCTAGGAACTTGTTTTTGTTTTGACCTCCTGCTTTGTCAAGGATTTTTCATGACTGGTCCAGTCAGTGAAGACTTGTCTGTAGGGCCAGTTCATTCAGGGGAGCATCCTGTGAGGACAGTTTTTCTGGAAGGCAAGTAGTGTTTCTAGCTTGTCTCACTGTTGCAAAAGAGCACAGGGTAAAATGGGCTCTGCTAGCACTGCAGGATCTTACCATGCAGCTGTGCTTCTGGGGACTGTGGGGAGATTTGTTGGCAGGGTTAGTCCTCTTCTTTTTGTCCTTACTCTTCCTTCATTACTCACTGATAAAACATTGTTTCTTTAGTTGCTGTCTTTATCCTACAACTTTTCAGGTTTTCCTGGTCTTCTGAAATTGCTGTAACTGCAGCACTGTCTCTGTCCTGCCCCTTGCTCTTGGCAGATAAACTTGACGTTCTCTATCCTCAGTAGGTTTTTTAAGTACCATTGGTCGTGAGATATTTAAAGGACCCTGTTGTGAACGCCTGTATTAACTGAAAGCAAGGAGCAAAATAATATACACAAAAAGTCCCTTTCTATTGTTATTAGTAGCATAAGGAAGATGTGTACGGACCTAGCCAGTGGGAAGATAAAACCAGAGGCAATATATGTAGCCTAAAATGTGTGTGTTTCATCTGTGTCTGTGCATTTTTGCTTGTCTGTAACTTAAATGCCTCGAGGCCTATGTCAGGGCTCCACACAAAGCATACCACACACTTTTCAACTCGCAGCTTTATCTCAACTCTATTTTTGGACCATACTTACAAGACGCCTGTTAAGTCATACAGCTGAAAAGGCAAGGATGCAGAGTGCTAGATCACAGAGACCTAACTCTTTTCCCTTTCCCATTTTTCATTTTTCTTTCTCTCCAGCACATAATATTTTCCTGGTCCTGGTTAGCACTCAGTTGGTACAAAGAATGCTAGTTAGACCCTTCTGAGGAGAGACCTGTGGTTCTTTCTTTCCCACTCATTGCGGAAGAGTCAGCATCCTTTCTGTGTTACACCCTGCATTGTTTCCTATCAGTGTTACCTTTACATTTGCTAAAACCTAGGAATGTCAGGCAGCTCAGACTCTGCACTAGGAACTTCTTGAACACGCACTATGGTAAGTAGTTACCCTGTGTTTATGCAGGGTTGTCCATTTCTTGAGAGCGGTATTCATTTGTGATTTGATTACTTCGGATGTGTGTTAGTCACATTCATCTTTGTTCTGTTTGTTTAATGCTGATTGTCTTACCAGAACTTTACAAACAAGAAAAGGATCCTGCTCACTCTAAAAGTGTTGCTTGTAAAGCAGAACTTCAGGGGAAGCACTGAAGAGTGTGGGCAGAGGAGGACTTAATACATGTTATTTTTGTTTTAACTCTTCCTAGCTGTGATGTTCATTGACTTCCTATCTTTTGAATGAGTGTGGGACTGTGCTGGCATTGAATTGTGGGCTTCCTGACCTTTTGAAGGGGATAGAGAATGTCTTGCTCTTGTACTACAGTATTTCAGACTGCTTTAAACAGTGTGCAGGACAAGATCTTAACCTTGGATTTGCATGAAATAACATGGGAAAAAGTTATAATTTTTACTGTTGTTTGTTGTTGTTCTTTGGAGGCAGCATCACTGAAACTTCTTGGCTGAGGCGACACATGGTGTTTACCTCTTAGAACTACCTGTCATTCATACCAGGTACAGACAGTGATAGTGAATAGCAAAAAAGAGCTGATGAGACATGTTGGGCATAGACTAAGTCAAAGGGAAATAAAAGTTGTGAAGGGGAAGCCTCTGTGTGTGTTTAGAGGGGAAACCACTCATAAATAGATGGTGCGTGTGATGTTCAGAGCACATGAAAGATGAAAGAAGCTTCAAGCAGTGGCGAAAAGCATTGTCCTGTACATCTTTTCTTCACGCCTTGTTCATCAGCTTTTCTGTTGTCAGTGTTATGACTGAAACATGAGTTTCTGCTTGTTTTCACTATGGTAGAGCTAGCTTGTCAGAATTAGGTATTGAAAATAGCTACCCTAATTGGTATCTCCCTTCATGGTATAGTGCAAAACTTGAATACTTAATGAATCAAGTATAATTTTTGCAGAACACCTTTAAAACAGGAAGTGACCGATACCACGATTTTAATAATAATTGCATCTTTTATGGCCTTCAAGAAGGATTTAGCTGCCTACAGAAGCTTTGTACAGATGATTTAGTTTAGCTTTCTCCTGAGTTCTGTTTTTTCAGAAGGCTTGTTTTCCTGCAACTTTTCTGGTAGTTTAACTGTCTCAGTAGCTTCATGGCTCTGATTAACCACTTGGAAAGCATAGTGGCATATTCCTTTTGCTAACAACTGACTTTGGTTAAATATTTATGCAGTCAGCTACTTTGTTACTAGTGCCTATTCAGACAGATCCTCTTTTTGCTGTGTCTTGCTGCATAAATAGGTGATTTCCTGTCATTTAGCACCATTCACATCAATTTGTCCTGCTCCTAAAATTGTAGAACTCTGGAGCTAAGCAGTGCACTGTGGTAGTTTGTGGCAGAACTGCAGAAAATCCTGACAAAAAAATAGTTACAGCCTTAAGCGTGTCAGACAGACTTGTTTGAAGTAGCTGATGCATCAAACCTGTGCCATAAGAACTCAACCACCTTGATCAATGAGGTTTGTAAGCACTATCTGTTAGACTTAAGAACAGCTTTGTATCCTAATTAAAAGGAGTATTTTACATATCGGCCAGGTTTTGGAGTATGATTTGGAAAATGCTCTTGTGTGGACAGACAAGGAGGACTCATTGTTTGTGATACATGTGTTTAAAAAAAAAATACTTCCGCGGCTATTCTCTTTGGACATGACTGAGAGTAGAATCCAGAATTAAAGTATAAACCGAAGTTGTCCTGGTTTCACCTGGATTAGAGGTAATTTTCTTCCTAGTAGACAGAAATGTAGCTGAACTATTTCAGCAAGCAAATTCAGCTCTGATGTTTCCGTGATACTGTAATAAAGTAATACTTTTTGGGTTTGCTCCATCCATTAGATATCCTGCCTTTTGTGACAAGTAATGCTTCTCAGTTGTCTGGCAGAAGTCAGAGGTGCTCAGAGAGCCTGTTGCTTCCTGCTCACAAAAGTTCAGAGCTGTCCTTTTACAAAAAGGACTCAACACTGGCGTAATTGAAAGCTCAGCTGGCTCTTGATGTGTGAATTAATACAGGGTGTGGACTGAAGAATTGGAAAGATGGTTTAGGTCAACATTTTCCTTTAAAAGTGGAAATAGATTTTAATTTCATCGGTTTCACAAGTGTTGTGTTGGTGAAGGCATATTTTAAACAAGGCAGGGGTACCGGCACTATCGTAAGCACTGGTTGAAGGAGAGCTGTAGTGGTTCTTAATGAGATTCTTCTAGATTGTTTGCTGAAATTTTAATTTCCATACTAAAACAGCCTGTGTCCGAACCATGATCAGTGAACTCGGTCAGCACTGAGCAGCTCAAGTTTCTGACCTCCATTGTAAGCGTGACATTGGAAATAAACATATGTTGTGTGATGGGTAATTGAACATTGTCTTCCTCCTTTTTTCCCCCAGATAATTTCAGACCTCGAGTCTTGGAATGATGAGCTCTCTCAGCAGATGAATGACTTTGACACTGAAGATCTTACTATAGCAGAACAGAGGCTCCAGCATCATGCAGACAAAGCCCTGACCATGAATAACTTGACCTTTGATGTCATCCATCAAGGGCAGGATCTGCTGCAGTATGTCAATGAAGTGCAGGCATCTGGTAAGATGGCTCCTATGTGCTATTCCAGGCAGTAGCTTTGTAAAAGTTATCCAGTTGTCTCTCCACGGGATTTGTGAGAATAACAGAGATGCTGGTTATCTGTAAATCGGAGACATGTGGTCATTACTTTTTTGTCTTTATACTTAAATAATTTCATCTCATTCATGAGAATATATTTTTATTATGTCATATAATTTTTAACTAGGAGTGGACGGCACCTGAAGATGTTTAGGCTTTAAAGAAAGGGCCTCCACTCAGGAAATCAGTAAAACTAGAGTAAATAGTGGTGGATTAATTTTACAGTTAATCGGAGCAATGCAGTCGAGCCAAAATTTTCGGCTTTCAAGTAATACGTCTTTTTCTTTGCTTCTTGTGCCTCTTCACTTGATGTTTGTAACTGTATGCAGTCACATAGGGTAAATCTTGGGCTTCTTTAAAAAGAGAAGAAAAAAGTTAATTAGTAATAAAAATTAATGATTTTAAAGAGTACAAAACCCAATGCTGATTTAAGCAGTCAGAGGAGCAAGGTGAACTTTGAGAAGGAACTATAGAAGTAAAATGTGGAAAGGGGCTATTTGTCTTCGGAAGACTTGCAGGTCATTGATAAGCAGTGGACTGATTACAGGTGTCGAGCTACTGTGTGACCGAGATGTAGACATGGCCACCCGAGTGCAGGACCTGCTGGAGTTCCTGCACGAGAAGCAGCAGGAGCTGGACCTGGCAGCTGAGCAGCACCGCAAGCACTTGGAGCAGTGTGTGCAGTTACGACACCTGCAGGCCGAAGTCAAGCAGGTATGCAGGGAATTTGGGGACAACCCTCCCACTGAGCTGTCCCACACCTCTTGGAGGGGTCTGTTCTCATAACAGAATTACTTTCTGCTATCTGTATCAAGTCTTGCGCTTGAAAGGGGGGAGAGATTTTGAAGTGAGCACCTAAGAAACATCATCCTCCGTTAACATTGGGTACGGTTTTTAATTTGCATCAACTGTCTGTGTTTCTTTTTGGATGCAAGTCATGTATTTGAAGTGTAGAGCAATTTTATCTGATGTTAACCCTATACTTCTTTTACCTGTATGGTGATTAATGAAAGTGTTCCGTGAGAGCCCCTACACACTTGCCTAATCCGCTTTGGTATATTGTTTGAAACATCTATAAATAATGACAATATAATATCAGCATGGTTTATTTTCCGGGAGAAGAAAACAAAATTTTGCTTCTCTTGGCAATAAAGTGGCAAGTTTTTGAGGTCCTTATCATAGAATAGTTTGGGTTGGAGGAGACCTTGAAAGGTCATCTAGTCCAACACCCCTGGAGTGAGACGGAGTATCTTCAACTAGATCAGAGTGCTCAGAACCACATCCAGCTCGGCATTTGTCTTACCTGATAAACACCTAAGCTTATGGTGAATTTTGAGGTGCTTTGGGCAAAACCACTGAAGTAGGTGAAAATGTAAAAACCAACCAACCAAAAACCCTACTAGAAAGGTAAGAGGTTTTCATCTTTCTCAAACTTGGCAACATCACAGATGTCTACTACAATCTGTTGCATTAGTATGGCCCATAATGGCTCCCAGTGCAATTTGCCCCTTTTCTCTTTGTTAGAAGCTCTTACAAAAACTCATGTACCATAAGACTATGAATGAGAGCTCTGGAATTGCCAAGTGATAAAAAAGTCCAGTTTGCATAGGAGAGGTGAATAGAACATTTCCAAAGTATTCCAAGTCAGCAGTTGGTTGCCCTATAATAGCTGACCCAAAGTTTCTGTATGGCCTTGAATAAAGGGAAGGCAAGGATCTGGTAGTATCTGCTGTCAGTCCAATCTAAGCATTAATCAAATACACAACCTTCTAGTTCAAGCATTTACATGTTCTACTGAACTATCCTGTATCCATTTTAGCACTTGTTCATCTTCATAAATACAAATTGCAAATGACTCCTTTCATGTGAGTAATGGTTAAGTTTCTGTAGAACAGGATGGTTTCTCTATTGGGTTGCATACTGTCTTGAGAATGAAGGAAAAGAGTGCACATATCCACAATGAGTACCTTGCTGCACTAGCTTTGTGCATGTGAGCGCAAGTTAAACGTGACAAGAAAGACACAGATGGTTAAATGTGTGTTTGCAGAACAAATGTTTTCTGTTTTGGCAGATACAAGCAGATTATGAACATCATGGATGTAGAGGAATATCCATGTTACGCATGTGGTTTATTGGTGATTCTGTTAAGATTTTTAACTTTTCAAACCACTACTAGCCCTGACTGAAAGTGAAACTCAGATTTAGATTTTTAAGAAAACACTGGAAAAAATGAGTTCATCTTAGAATAAAGATATAGGTAGTATACTGTTCTAGCCAACTGCCTTTTTGTAATAGACTGAGACTTAGAAGAAAAAGAAGATTGTTTTGTGTTTCTAAAACATGTCTCTATCAAGTGAGATATTTGTGTTGAATTAAATGCCATAATAGGTGTGAATTTTCAAACAAAATTACAGGAAAATGTAGCTGACAAAATGTTCATGTATTACAAGCTCCTTTTCCAGATTTTCATTGTGCATCTTAATCTGCAATACTTCCTTGGCCCGGTCTGAAAATTGGAGCTAAACCTGAATGTTATACTGTCTCTTAGGATTTCTTTTTATCCCCTTTGGAATGCTTTAGGACTGGTAACTCCTAGTTTTGTGATTTCATTTGCTTTTTCAGAAAACCACATTTGATTTATTTTAGCTTCTGTTAAATAGCACAAAGCACGATCTGCTGTTTCCGCAGCACTGGGAAAAACATAGCTCAACAGGTCACAGCAGGTGTCTTACCTGAGAGTAAATGACATGGTAAACCTCCTCTTCAGTCTGTTTTGTTTGTATTTTGTTGCCTGAAGCAGTAAACACATGGCTTTCCAGTTCAATTACCGTGATTTTCTGCCAAATTTGTTGTTAATGAACTCGTTGTAAGCACACTCATTATGTAGATGGGATACTATCTCCGTAGCAATGATTTTAACAAGATTTCCATTTGAATCTTTCCTGCCAAACTGACATTACTGCTATTGTATTTTTATGCACACATGTATAAAAAATATAGAGTTTGTAGTCGTGTGAAAAGGTGAGACTAGAATACTGCTGGAATTTTACTGTAGGGCTCATTGCTGGGATTATTGAATGGAGAGCAGCAGACTGTCTCTTGGGTTGGTTTTTAGGCAAATACTTGCGAGGAGTCTCTTTACTATTAAGTAGTGAAGCTTGGAGCTTAGGGAATTCTAATCAAATAAGAGCAGAAGACAGATAAAAACATCCAGAGTTACTTCTCCCCTTACTAATGTACCCGTTCTGCATTTATGGCATTGAAGTTCTGTAGATCAAACCTCAGGAGTAGGAGGAAGCAGAAGGGCCAGAACACAGATTTAAACAAAACCTGCAAAGAATTTGCGTGTCAACTTGATGTGTAGTAGGTGCAGAAGGGGCAAAACCAGATAGAAGATTGCAGTGAAGGAAAACCTCAGAGAATGGGGGGAAGAGGATGCTCACTGAAATAAGAGACAGCTGCATGTGGGAAAAACAATGTGGGAAGGAAAGTGTGACCTTATGCATGGCAGGGCCATATGAGTAGGTCGAGGCAGCGAAATATTTAGCAGAGTATCCATCTCATCCAGAACTCTACGTGCATGTTTGCCAGACAGACTTTTTTTTTAATCACCTAAACTACAGATTACTTACTGCTGCAATCACCCACACATACTGACTTCATAGAATGAATGCTTTGCTCTGCTTAAACATGCAGTATCTGCCTAGGTCAGAATCTCTACTAAGCTCAAAAACCAATGCAATTGGGTTTACTGTGCTCATTAAGCCTTTACAGTGCAATATTGTCTGCTGCCCTGATCATGGTGAATGTTCTTGGATATATACCTACGTATTCATATCTATACAACAGTGTGCAAATACTTACACCAAGTACAAGCCTGTACCATCAAGAGTAACTTGAGCTGCTTTGTGTACTCACATACAGATCTTGTAGCTTAGTGCAAACACAATCCAGTACTTGAGCTCTGATTCTCCCAAAATACTACTCAGGAAGAGTATCCTGGCACTCTGTATTGTGCCATATGGGTATGAAAACATAGCTAGGATTGCAGGCTGAGGCAGGTATGTTTCGTGGTCACGTTCAATTAGAGTCGAAAAAATAGGTTAAGAAACTAATCTTACATCAAGCATTTATCTGTAGAACTACCTGCTTGACCCTTTCAAATGTCCCAAACTCTGCTTCATTTCCACAGTTTTGAGATGCTCTACCTATGCTTTTCTAGCCTGCTGAAGGCTGCAAGGGGAAAGATGGCGTGTGTGGTCCACCCAAACAGTGTAGTGATGGGAACATGCCAACAAACAGGCAGTAGCCCTGGAAGAGAAATTAAATAAGCCAAAATTAAAGCAAAGGGATTTGAGCGTTAGACATTAAAAAGAAGATTTATGGCGTTAAAAATGTCTGAATTTTGGTTTTGAAAAATTACAATGAAAGTGTGGGATTGGAGTCTTGAGTAACAAAGTGCAGATCTTAAGCTTGCATGTTCCTGCTGTTGGTAAGGAATGCACAAGGTGCCCTCCTGAGGATTCTTCTCACCCAGGGATTCTTCTGGTTTCAATAGAAATGTCAAAGGCAGCACATTCTGAAAACTAGAAATCTTTAAGCCGTTAGAAGACACTCAGTGATAACATTTTTCTCGACATTAATATCCAAAATTCTTTGCTTACTAAGTTGATGCCTTTAGTTTACATTACTGACATTGGCTCTTAGGCAAACAGTGCTTGTAACTTGTTCCTGTTTTTGTGGTGACAGAGCACAGCCTTGTTCAGAGTATAAACTGAAACCACAAGCATGTAGTAGTTGACTGAAAGATAGGAGTTGTCAGCTAAGTGAAATTATAGTGAATGTGTTTAGTGAATATATAATTCACTGTAAATACACAATTAATACATTGTTTAGTTATCAACTCTGGTACTGCATATGTCCCTAAATGTTTTTATCCCTAGTGATGATCCTTTTCTTGATGGTCGGTAGTGGAATTGCATATTTCATAGTCTTCTCTTTTATTACAGGTTTTGGGCTGGATCCGAAATGGAGAGTCAATGTTAAATGCTGGGCTTATCACTGCTAGCTCTTTGCAGGAGGCAGAACAGTTACAGAGGGAGCATGAGCAGTTTCAACATGCAATAGAGGTAAAAGCACCGTTTCAGTGACCATAGACAAGAAATCCTGTATTACACTTCATGAGCCTCTGTAAATAGCACTGTTGGGTTCATGTTACAGTATTTTTAGTTTAGGAAAAGCTGTTGAAATTGTCTTACGGCAGAGAGGTAAAAACACTGGGAAGGTGGGTGTCTTTTTCATTTTGGAGCTGCAATTCCAGGTGAACACATAATCTTAGTACCCATTTGCATTGTTGTAAAGTGATAGCTGTTCACAGCAATTTTACTGAAAATGGTGTTTCACTTTAATGATTAGCATTATATGTTGCATTCTAACAAAGTTAAGAATAAATGGAAGAGCCAGCATCAGTTTTGTTTATTTTGATATGGTCCTTTAAGGTTTCACTGAAATTTGTGTGTGGTGATGTGTCCATCCTTCTGCCATGACTTCAGGCAAAACTTACTGGATTCATCATATCTCTGCAAAAAAAATAGGCAGAGATATTAGGACTGACTGAAGTACAGTATTATTCATTTAAATGCACTATCAAGGGAGTTGCAATGGTATTATTTATAGCATACATTTCTTAAAGAATTTTTGTTGAAAGATTGACTGATGTTCTGGGAAAACTGTTTTCAGAAGTACTTTGTCTTGCAGTAACTCTTTCATATTCATTTGCTGTTCGGTGAACTTTCAGGCTTTCCATCTCTTTTTACAGTTTGCACTCTATGTACCCTCATTTTGAGAGCGTTGGTAACTCATAAGTATAAAAATCCTGAGACCTCTGGGTGTTTATCAGTTTAAGAATAAATGACTAGGAAGCTTAAATTCTCTGTTTTCTGAGTCATTCGCTACTCAGATATAATAATACTTATTATAGTTAGGGGTTCCAGATTTTAGGCAAGTATATGTTTAGACAGTATATGCTTACAATGAATGTAGAATTTTCTTTTTTATTGGCCTGAATGTCTGCACCTTCACTAGTTCACTGCTGATGTATAGAAGACTGCAATAAAGCTGTGAGAACAGTAATAGCAATCAAGCCAAAATAGGATACATCCTTTTCATCATCTTTTTGCTCACCACAAAGGGAAAGAGGATCAACCTGAAATTCATAATTATAACAGAGTTTACTGCAACATGGATATGCTGTGTGTGGTTTCATGCTAGACAGTGGCTGTTGCTTACAAACTGCTAGTCATTGTTGATTTGATGATAAATCTCTCTGTAGGATTTATTTCCTTTGTATTTGCATAGTGAAGTTATGCAGTGGCTAATACTATTTTTAGTTGTGTATGTGTATAGAGGTGTCATTGACACAGTGGAAATGTGAGCTAAGGTGTTAAAGAAAATATGCTGAAGTGCCCCACTGAGCTTCTCAATTTTCACCTCTTTTCAGAAAACACATCAAAGTGCCCTGCAGGTTCAGCAGAAGGCAGAGGCAATGCTACAGGCTAATCACTATGATATGGATATGATCCGGGAGTGTGCAGAGAAGGTCGCTTCCCACTGGCAACAACTGATGCTGAAGATGGAGGATCGTCTCAAGCTTGTGAATGCCTCTGTTGCCTTCTATAAAACTTCTGAACAGGTACAGAAATGCTACATGATTTGTGTCTGCCCTGGCTAATTCTTCAGTGTGGCATGCAACAGCATTATGTAAAAACATGGTTGACTAGGTTTGGTTATGTATGCTAGTTTGGTAACAGCTGCAGTTAAAAAAAAACCTGCAAAAGCAAATCCTCTGACCAGCTGCCTTAGAAGGAGAAACCATGTGTTGCAGCCTTTCAATATATAAAGGGGTTTTATAAGGCATAGCCTTTTTACCAAGGACTGTAGTGATGTGACAAGGGGCAATGGTTTTAAACTGAAAGAGGGTAGATTCAGATCAGATGTAAGGCTGAAATTTTTTACCATAAGGGAGGTGAGATGCTGGAACAGATCACCCCAAGAAGTTGTGGATGCCCCATCTCTGAAAGTACTCAAAGTCAGGTCAGATGAGGCTTTGAAGCTCATCTAGTGAAAGATGTTCCTGGCAGTGGCAGGAGAGTTGGACTATAGAAAGGACCTTTATAAGGCCCTTTCAAGGCAAACCGTTCTGTGATAAATGAACGAGCATACAGATTGTACTAACTGCTAAGAGTCTGTAGTGTAATTGGTCTGGCTACACTTGCTTCAATTAGCAAACTTCAAAGAAGATACATTACCAAAGTGCCATGATTGTTCATGAAGGCTGAACTCTTCATCTGCCTCTTCTATCACCCTCCCTATAATATTCCTCAGATTCTTATTTTCAATTGAGAAAAGTCTTGTAGAACATTCTCAAGATGAAATTCACTGTACAAGTGTTTAGTTGGATTTCTGCTTGCTTCAAGAAGTTTTGCTTAGAGCGTAAACAAGTAACCAGGTTTTAAAGGATGGCTTCAGATGGCTAATTCTGATTTTTGTGGGAGAGTCTGAAAAATCAGCTTGTCTTTAGACAAGTTAGGGGGAAGGTTGCTTCCTTTGCAATCATATCTTAAGCCCACCCTGAGCTATGCACTCACAGAGGCAGAGAAAAAATGAGCAACTTTAGGGATAGCCTTTTGAGGTACTTCACTTAAGCAAGCCAATGCTTGCAAACCTATAGCTAGATTTTGGTGCTTTCTCTTAAATCCCAGTCAAAACATGTCAGAAGCTAAGATATATGTAAGGGGTAGATTGGTTTTCCATGGTTTTGGCTTGAATTTTGATTTTTTTTTTAATTTATTTTTTTCTTACTGAATTTTATTCAAGTTGAACTCTTTTCTGATAGGTGTGCAGCGTACTAGAAAGCCTGGAGCAAGAATATAAGAGAGAAGAAGACTGGTGTGGGGGAGCAGACAAACTGGGTCCCAACTCTGAAACGGATCATGTTACTCCCATGATAAGCAAACACCTGGAACAGAAGGAGGCATTCCTGAAGGTCAGGTTTGATTTTTTTTTTTGTGGTTTTCTGTGTTTTGACAAGCATGCAGTCAAATGCTCACTCTTATAGTGCTGAAATGTATGTGAAAAGCAACAGTGCCTGTCAAAAGCTACAGGTATGTCCCAAGTTGCAAAGACGTGGAAGTACCATATTAACTGCTTCTGACAGTGATTAGGAGGATACTGCCAAGTGCATAAAATTAGAGCCAGTTTTATAAATATATTTCCTGTTTAACTTCAGTAGATGTCAGGTTTCCCACTGTGACTGAAGATGAATTGGGGATTGCTGCTTTGAGAAACTGTCATCTAAAGAATGCTTAAAGGCTGCTGCTTTGGAAGAGAAGCGACAGTCACATAGTGCCATTCCTGCTTGTGCATGAGAGCAACTCTGATGTACTTGGACTACAGTAGAGTACGGAAGGAGGAAATTGCTGGACAAGCATCTCAGAGTAGTTGGATTTGAGTAAAAGTTTGCAGATAAATGAAAGATTTTCATTCCAACTAATGTCCTGGAGAAGAAGTTTATCGATCATACTGAATGAATGTGTAACGGGTGCTTGCAAAGCAATATTACTGACCATGTAACCGAAGGCTTTTTCCAGCACCACCTTGAAAGACTACTAAGAGTATAAAAGTTATTTTTATTAAAAGCCTTTTTGTTCTTGGTTCACAGATGAAAACATTAAAAACATTAGCGTAGTTCAAAAAACACTATCAAATAGATCTTTCTGAAGCTGGCATGTGAGTTACTAATCTTTGTTTTAAAACAGTGTGAGGAATGGCTTTGTGTCTTTATTACTGGGTAGACCCATGCTACCTTTATCTAACCTTTTAAAGTAGTATTTTGCGCTCTGCTTATTAAAAATAAGGCAGCCAGCCCATATGTGTACATTAAGATGAAGAAGGCAGCTGAACTGAGTGTTGGCAATACAGTGGCAGGGACTGAAAGCTCTCAAGGCCTTGTCTTAATATTTTAAGGGCATGTCTTAATATTCTAGCACTTTTGGTTTCACTTCAGCAGAGCATTTACTTTTTGTTTGAAGTACTGGTGCATGTTTTGGAATATCCAGGTGTGTACATGAGCCTGTGCGCTCTGCTTATGCAATAAGTAACTTCAGTTGGCACATGGCATATACACAAAACAAACTTCTCTGTAAGCTCTGAGTCATGCTTGAAAGCTCTAGACCAGATAATTGGTTTCCAGGATCTTCAGATAAAAAAGGAATAGCATTTTGTTTGGTTTTTTTTCCTGCAGTGTAAGTAAGGATTAACTGCTGTTTGTTGGGAAAACTGTTTTAGTGGCTGGTTTGGCTTACTTGCAGAAGGATTAACAAGCAAAGTTTTCTAAAATTAGAGAGCACGGGAAACGCATGAAAGTGGGTGAGGAAGGTCCTTCATCTGTTTCTGAACGTATATTTGTGCATCTTCAAATAAAGTAATACCACTGACTCTCTAGGCTTGCACATTGGCTCGGAGGAATGCTGATGTCTTCCTGAAATACCTGCACAGGAACAGCGTAAACATGCCAGGGATGGTGACTCACATCAAAGCACCTGAACAACAAGTGAAAAGTAAGGTTTTTCTTGTTTCTTCTCATCTTTTTTTCCTCCATAGAATGTGATCATCATGTGCTGTGCTGTGTGTGATGATGATGAGGGGTGAAGCTTGTCCAAATGGAAAGGGTTCTGTCGGGCTTAACAGGAAATAATTAAAATTTCTCACACACTTTGAAGGAGCTGCTGGATGTAAAATTCTCTTATACCCAAATGAAGTTGCTTTTGAATTTATCTGTCTTCTGCTTACATTTAATCTTCTTTCAATTTGAGTCTCAAATGTGCTGCTTTTGTTGAGACAATGAGATAGTAAATTTCGACATGATAATGTTTGGTCTGAAACCAAATGGGAGCTTAGTCAGTCTGTTGGTGTGGTGCATTCTGCAAGTTCCTTGGGAGTGCCACCATGATATAAGATAATCCCTTGAATGATGCCCTTGGGCCCTTCATATAGTTGAATCAGTATTAAGGAACTTCATGAAGTGTCAGATAACTGACATGATGTTTAAAATTAGATATGTAGTAGCTGAGATGAGGCAGGAAAGAATATTACATGGGGCTTGGCTTTTGCTGGTATTAATTCAATGTAGTGCAGCCTTAACATGTATGGTGGGGAGTGGAGTAGAGAGAGAAATCTATAGGGTTTTCAAGGACAAAACCACAGGAACTAATAGGCTATACATAACTGATGGGTGAGGTAGGCAGAAGAGAGGTCAGAGAGACTCAGAATATTGCATTTTATTACCTTATTTGCCAGTGTGTTCTGCTCAATGCATTTTGATGCTGTGACTGAATACCCAGGCCATGCTAGAGACTCAAACCCAGAGATGCTTAATTGTCTAATTAATTGCTGTTTGCAGCTACCTAAAAGTGAATTATGCTGAGAATGGAACAAGACTCAGAGGAGCACGGCAATAAGACCAAAGGAAAAAGTTGCAGCAAGGAAAAGTCTGAATGGATATAAGGAGAAAGTGTAACAGCAGGAGTGAGAAAGCACTGGTTAGAGCAGGTAGCCCAGAGAGGTAGTAGAGTCTCTGCCGTTGGGAATTTTTAAAACTCAGTTGGAAAAGCCACTGCAAAACTTTAGTTAGTCCTGCTTTTAGGAGGAGTTTTGAACAAATGGCCTCCAGAGGTCACTTCCACTCTAAATTTCTTGATGACTCTATTAGAAAAGAACATGGTCACTGCTTCACTTTACTACAAGGGGGAAACAGTTTGTGTTAAAGTTACCCGTATATCTAACAGTTCTCAAATTGAAAATCTGCCTGTGTTGAATTTTTTGTGTTGTAAAGATAATAGGGTATTTGCCATACTTTTCACTGTAAGTAAATAATTGGATTGTGGCAGTTGAAACTTTGAGCACATAGAGCTGACAAAGGATTGTTTTCCCTCTGTCCCCATGGCATCAACTTTTATAGAACTGTATAAGACAAAATCTCAGTGAAAATGCTGGCATTATCAATAACTGAAGAAGGGTTGCTGACATTTGTCACTTAGCTCTTCTCTTGGTAGTAGACAAAGAAAACAGAGCAGAAGCAACCAGGAGGTTGTAGTTACTTTCTGAGTACTTACTAAGTTTAAGAAAAAAGTCTTAGGGGTTTGGGACAAACTTTTCAAAAATTCAGTTTTGAAATCTGTATAGAGAAAGGTAAATGTGTTCAGGAAAGAGCAGAAAAGTCTCCACTAATGTCCTTAAGAATAATTATATATCAGAACTGCAGTGTTAAGCATGTTCTGTGTACATTTAAATCCTAGATGAATGCTACATGTTTAAAAAGCAACAAAAGTCCCCAGGCAGGCAAAAAAAGTAATTTATGTGCTCTAATACTTTTTCTCCCATAAGCCATTTAATATCTTCTTGAGAATTAAGCACGAGTCAAGCTAAAACTGGCGAGGACTGCTTGCTTTTAGGTCTCATTGGTATGATAATAGCTGACCAAATCATTTAAAAGTTCACTCTGATTTTCCTGTTCAAATATGCATGTAAGGAAAAACAAATCTCTGTTCATCTTCTTTATAAACTGATAGAGAAAAAAATAATAGTGTTTATTTCATTTTTGTGAACTAGAGGTTATGTGTTCTGCTGGCCTCATACTCAGGTGTATGCCTGAAACAGCACATCAGACTGTGCTCAGTGTATAGTATATAAAGGATCACTTTAAAAACTTGCGTAACCCTTGAGTTTCTGCAGAACTGCTAAACATTCTTCAGAAACCTCATTTTGTGGCATACTTGATCATTATTCGCAGCTGCAGATTATGATATCTGGAAAAGCAATATCTCAATCTGAGCAAAGTTTACCTGAGCACATGCTTCATGGGAAACAGGAATCATAATGGTATTGAAATCTGAGAGGTGTCCTTCTGTCCCTTCATATCAGTGTAAGTAATTTCCTTGACTTGCAGTTAAGAGTATCCGAATACTGTATCAAAGCTGAATTTTAGGAAGGAGTCCTGAAACTGTGCTGGTGGCAGGTGAATTCAGTTGGTGACAATTGCTGTAAGCTCAGGAAGGGAGCATCTTCATCTTTGCTTCTGCTGCTAATTTTGTGTGCTTCTTTGTTAGCTCTGTTTCTGATGTAAGGGCTGCAACTGAACCTACTGTAAGAACTTGTGTAGTGGTGCTTGTATTCTTAGTTTGCTAGAGAGTGCAGGATGCATAGAGACAGCTGAAAGCTCTCTGAGCATGGAGAAAAAGTTGAAAGTTTAGGAAACGATCCTAACAAATGTTGGAATCAAAGAAAATAACAACAGGGACTTGTTCAGAAGTCTTCAAGCAGAGCTTCTTGTGCAAACCTAGTAGTAAATATTATGTTCCATAGCTTCCTTTAAGTATTTTATAGAATATTTTTCTTTTCCTTGCAAGTCCAAGAAATTAATAACGGTAACAATAATGGTGCCCAGCCAAATGTCTCTCGCAGCCTTGCCATCTGTATCATGTCCTGACAGAACAAGTGCTGGTCCAACAAGCTAAATTCACCTTATTTGCTCTTTGTCAGAACTACTTCATTTGCGTCACTATCAAGATGTCTCTTTTTACATGGTGTGTCCTGTTGGGTGTATTGCATTATATAATGATAATTGTATCCTACCTGCAAACCACCCTTTGAAATCTGGCATGTATTCTGAATGTTTTGGAGGTGGGTGGCATAAGGCAGAAAGAAAACTGAGGAAACAGGTGAAGCTTATAGCAGATCAGCTCATGGTTTGGCTAAGGGACAGGTCAGTTAGGATGTATTTGAGGGTAGTCTGCCTAGCAGGAAGAAAACCTTGTCTGCAGGGACCAGATTCCAACCAAAAAGCAAGTCCTGGGTGATCTCGGTGCTCTGTGTCAAGTGGAAGTACAGTGTTTACAAGCTGAAGGACATTGGCAGTGATGCAGACAGGTTACATAATCCTCAGGGAGACTGTGACAAGTGTTTGCAATTGGTCCCAGATCACAAGTAGAGGTGGAGTGTGATGCTTTTTCCCTCAGCCTCCCTTTATTTGAGCTTCTCTGTCAAACTGTTTCTTGGAGTTGTTAGCTTTTGGGATGTAAGGCATGGTGGACCCACACAGTGGGGCAGAGGAATGCAGAGGCATTTAGAAGCCTAGCACCTGATAGGCTTCCTTCATAATTACAGAAAATAGCCAGGTGTGGGTGTAAGTAGAAAAGTAAGTAAAAAGTTGTGAAGAATGAGGCTTTTTTTGTAGTCCCTTCTGATTGTGATAGACATCCCCTTGGGTTCTTTGCACCAGAGACATTGGGCATCCCCATTTCTGTGCATTTCAGCTTGCCATCTGGGTTTGCAATAGCTACAAAGTCTGGTAGAGCTGCTGCTCTGCATGAAGCAGTGGGTAAAGTGAACTTCACAAGAAACTGCTAGGATTTCTTCATTTGAAGGAAAAACAACAAAGAAGCAGAGTTCAGATAAAATCTTATGCATATGGTAAGAAGCCTTTGCTATCCAAGAAGAATTAAAAAGTCAGACCTACGGAATTGCAGGTTAACAGTGGAATTTGGATTTGACTTCTCAATGGCAGACAGTTTCTTATACTCAGGAATAGACTAACAAATTGTGCAGCTAATTATTTGATTGCCTGGAAATTCTCTCAAGGCTCAGTGAAAACTCGTTTGAACAAGTCCACTTGATTATACTGCTGCTATTTTTTTATTTTTTTTTTTTATTAGGGGAATTACAAACTTAGTGATTGTGTATTGTTACTTAGCTTTTCCATAAAATAATTATCTGCCTGTTGAATTTGTTCTTGTAGTGACCTAAGTTTATAAGTTTGCCTACATGTATTAAATTATTAAAATATATTATAGGAGACTGGGTTATTCAGCAAAGTTTTGAGTATTTTTCGTTATGATCAACATGTTGCATTTAGTATGTTCTGGTTACTTGTGCATGCTTGTTCTTTCGGAGGAAATGTCATAAAGAACTATCTTTATCAGACTATACATTCAATTCTGTGCCAGTCCGCGTAGCAAAGACACTTGAGAGAAAGAAAGGTGTCAGTAGTATGTTTGAATTGCATCTCTAGTTTCTTTCTGTAAACAATAATGAAAAAGAAGCACTGTTTTATGAATATCAGGGAAAAGAGCAAAACTGATAGTAACAGAAAGAGTAAGTGTATTGTAAGTTCTACAACATAAAGTACTTTAACCTGATTATTTATTTGATATTTAAAAAATTGGTTGTTGTAACCTCTTTTGAAACTGTTTTCTTTTCTTCAGATATCTTGAATGAACTCTTCCAGAGGGAGAACCGTGTACTGCATTATTGGACCATGCGTAAAAGACGTCTTGATCAATGCCAGCAATACGTGGTGTTTGAAAGAAGTGCCAAGCAGGTGAGAGTTTTATATAAAAAAATCCTTTTCAGTGTTATCAAGGTTTGACATGCACTGACTTGTTCCACAATAACAAATTTGCCATTGACTTCAGTATGTCAAATGGCTGAAAGATCAGTGGTTAAAATAGAAAGCAACTGAAATCATTTGCTTTTACTTTAATGCAGAACAACTAAATCCATTGAGGCAGGGTGTCTTTACTGCTTTAACTTAAAGATAGTGTTCTGCTTCTGTCAGCTTGGTATCTGGGAATCTGGTACCTGGGAATCTCATTTCTGCAAGCTTGTGTTTGACAAATGTTACACCTGTTAACTTTTACACACACCCCAGTTTGACCAGGGAAATAACAGGCAGCAACATTTTTCTCGGGGGAAGGGGCTGTGTGTGAGGGGAGGAGGGGGAGAGATCTAATTAACTTGGTTGGCAGTTCTAGAAAGCTGACATGTTGGATAACTCATTAAACAATAATAACTGAATGACTTCTGTTTTGCAGTTCTGTGTGTACTCAGTTTTGTCATTTCTTGCATGATAGATCCACCTCTCTGGATTTTGTTGAATTTCTCAGTCTGGAAAAAGCTGTTTAAATAGCTACCACAAACGCAAAAAATCCCATTCACTAATCAAAACACAAGCCATAAAAATAATTAGGGGGTTCCAAGGCAGAATTAGTGACTGAAATGATCTACAGTGGTTCTTTACTTTTTTTTAAAACTGGATATAGGGCAAAGAAAGGAAGCTATTTGTTCCTTTTCTGCAGAAAAGGTGAAAAATAACGCCAATAGTGTGAAATATAGTTAGATCTACTTTAAAGGACTCAAAAACCTAATTTTTTCTTTCTGACAGCCAGTGTAGACAGAAGCTTACTTACTAGTGGTCTGTTTTGATCTCTTAAAAGATTTCTGAAGTCCTTCTTTCATGCTTTCCCGAAGAGAGTAATGCAAGATAAATCTTGAGTGAAGTTAAAGATTAATACCCCTTTAAAACAACACCATCACCCCTTCCCCACACCCCACCCCACTTTTGAATAACCTTAACTCCAGCCTCTGCCAAGCACATGATCTACTTGCTTTTGTACAGAGATTACTGACTAACAGTATAACTCTGGAGATAAAGGTCTGTCAGCATTTTCATTGTAAATCCCATTCTTCAGCAGTCACCAGTTCAGTCATCATAAAGTAAAACCAGCCTTATAGGGACTCCAGACTGGTTACCCCAAAATTGAAATGTTGTTGTATTCATTTAGATTTTTGTTTGGAAGTCGGAAGACCCAATACTTTCAGAACTCGATGCTCTGCAGTGGGAGCAGATACTGTAGTAGTTTGAGAGGACAGTAGCAGACTCTCAAATCCTCCCAGAGCTAAGGGCTCACTTGATGATTAAACTGATTCTCCAGTTCTTGTACAGTGATATGTCTCCATCATACAATCCTGATCCTCACATGAAATGAGAGCTGTTCTGAACTGTAGGAATTAAGATCAATGAACTTTCTGTTAAATTATGGCTCTAGAGAGCTGCCAAAAAGTTACAAAAGGGTAACTTTTTGAGACGGGAAGGTTTTTTGTTTATCATTCATCATTGTGTAGTAAATCCACCAAAAGGTGAAGGTTAAAAAGTTAAAAGCGAGAAGTATAAATGTTTGTAGTATCAGTGATAGCCATGCTGCTTGTCCATATCAGTCTTTACTTGCAAAGATTTGCATTAGAATGACAAAGGGTATCACACAAGTGGTTGGTTGAAATGTCCCTTTTCTTGACAGTAGTCCAAGAGCAGTTGGTTTGTTTCCATGAGCGATGTTTGAAAAATACTGGCCCATCTCATCATGCTTGCATAGGCACTAGCATGCTAGGTAAATGGCATCCTAGCTTTCACATTCAGTGTTGAGTTTTGAAGGCTTTTACCTTAGTTTTTGTACCAAAAGGAAAAGCATCCTAAATAGAAGGAAGAAAATCAAAGTTGTTTGATTATCTTTGATCAGGTTGCAGTCTTAATGAGCTTAAATTGTGGTGGAATTATAATACAGATGATGCCTTTTCTGATTCAGTGTAAGGTTATGCTCTTGGCAAATACATATCTACTATCCATCAAGATTAAGCTTCTCCTTTTCTTGCTAATGTGGGTAGATAAAAGCATAAATTGAAAGTATGAGAGGTAAAAGGAAGAATGAGGACCCACTAGCAACCTACTACTTTTTCTCTTGGGGTATTGAGGTTTTGTGCTGTCTGCATTCACTGAAGACACAGAAGATACACATGCATTTATTAACATGTTGTCCTAAGAAAGCTGTCTTAAACTTGTTGAATATCTGATATTGGCTATATAAAGATGAAGAAGTTTCTAAGTTGATGTCTGTCTGCATACTGCTGTAGTAACCTGTCTTTAGAGCTGCAGAACTGCTTGGTAATGTCAGTGTTCAGTTACATTTTTTATTTTTACTATTACACAGCAGTTTGAGAGTACTGTTTCTGGTAGCCGGAGAATAGGATCCCTTGCAACCAGTGAGTTATGTGTAAAAGAGCACTGAATATTAATGTGGATAGAACATAGATAATAACATGGTTCAGCATGATTCATAATAGTGAGAATGTAAGGTGCCAGGACATGGAAGGGAGGCAATTTTAGTTTGCCATTCTTAGGTCTTGTCTTTTACTACCTATACATACAGTAATTGGTTTAAGTGATACATCTCACCATTCCTTCTCTGCTGCAGGAGTACATTTCTAGGAGTACATTACACTACAGAACATACTTTTTGAAGCTGGAATACATCAGCTAAAGAGTGAAATGATAGTTAAATCTTACGGGCTTGGGAAGTTTATCGTACATATTTGTCAGTATTATGTACCTTTTTACAAGTTGGAGAATGCATATTTTTGTCTAGAGCTGTTCTGTGTTGCACTAAAACAGTGATTTCTGCTCAGTTGGGGAGTGTGCTAACAAAACTGTAGACATAGACAGTTTGGACCTTTCAATAGTGGACTGCCGTAGTCTGTAGTATTGGACTTCCTTGAAGTATTCAGATTCATGTGTCAGTTTTTTAATTCTTTTAAGCGTTGCTTCATGGTCTGAGTGAATTATTTCAGACTTACAAACTGTTTGGTATTGTAGAGGTATTAAATGACTGCAACGAGTGACATAGAGTAAAATTTACCTGTGGCTAATTTGTATTTGTCAAATACTGATTACAGCTCGTTTCTGTTGGCAAAAGTATGTTGCCTTCTCTCTTACTTTTCCTCCATTATTGCTTTTTTTAGGCTCTGGAATGGATTCATGACAATGGAGAGTTTTATTTATCCACACATACTTCCACTGGCTCCAGTATCCAGCACACTCAAGAGTTATTAAAAGAACATGAAGAATTTCAGATCACAGCAAAGGTAAAATAAATAAATAAAGTGTCTAAGATTTAAAAAACTTAAAACAACCCAAGTTCTTTCCTGTCCCCCTAAAATAAATACCAAAACAAGGATGTGTTGATCAAGATTTGCTTACTTGCAGTAGCTTTCTGTCTGTGGTTCTGCTAGGAATAGAATAAACCAAAAGATAATCAGAAGATTATCACCGTTACCAGAGCTCCATCAGCCCTATGTGCTGTTGATTTCTCATAACAGAATTGTAGTGAGATAGCTTAAAAATGTTTTTTTCAGAAACCTATAAACCTTGCAGGGCCATTCACTTCCACTTCTGTTTCCTCATGTCTGTGGATTACTGCTAGTTCATTTAGGATATAAAATACACCAAGGCATGTCATTATTCAGCTGTGATTTAATTAGAAGACAGTAGAAAAAAATAAAGCTTTGCTTGTTAAGTTACTCATTTTATTAAAGTAATTTGTGATTCTGCTGTAACTTTAGGCCATGGCAGCATTATGTTGTTCTACATATCTGGAAGCCTGTGCCAAGATGCAGATGTCAATTGTGAGGCTTATCAGTTTTCACCTGTGAAAGAGTGAAAGACAGGCAACCAGTGCATGACCGTAGTACTTGATCTTATGTATCCTTGTCTGTCTCTGTGCTTTATTTTGTCACCTGTTCAAACTGTCACCTCTCAGCTCTCCAGTCTTCATCGAGAATAGAAAAGCAATAGAAAGAAAGGAGGTGTTTCTTTGTCTTAAAGACCACCTCAAAAAAGGAGACTTAGAGATGGACTTTGTTGTGATTCATGTGGGAAGGGAGAAAAGAGAATCTGGAAAGAACAGGGATCACTTCTGCTTTTCAAACCTGGATTTCCTTCCTTCTGAGTTTTGCTTCAACTTTTGTTCTGCTGGATCCCTTCCAACACACAGAGCACCACTGCCCCCCTTGTTTCCTCTGTCAGCAGATGACGTGATTGCCCCTTTTGAAAGGATGTTGTTAATGCCACTCCCTCGGCGTTTTGCTACCTGTTGGGAGGATGTATTAGCCCTTTTTAATTCCATAGTGAAAAGAAATGCTTGGATGAGGGACCATTAGGAAAGAAAAAGAATTAAAAAAAAAAAAAGGACAAGCACTGTTCATTTTCCAACTGTCACAAAAGAGTCAAGTTCTTATTGACTGTTTTGATTAACTCCGTTACCAAGGGCCTTGACAGTACACCTTACTCAGATAACACACTTAATTCTGACATGGTATCAAAAAGAGGTGGAGATATAAACTCATCCATCGTGGACGATTTATGATTTACATGAAAGAAAGTATATAGTCTTAGGCAGCTTGTTAATTGGAAAAAGTTGCAGTTTAGATGGTGGCTACTTGTTCTCTCAGTGACTGTGTAAGAGCAAAACATAACACTAAAAAGGTCTGAAGAATATAGTCTTAATCTGTTGAAGTTGTTGAATCTGTAAGGCATATAACAAGACTTATTTCCATCTCAGCATTTCAGCGCTGACTGAAGGAAATAGATTGTTGAGACTGTGACTGTGGATGAGGTCCAGTACCAGTGCTTCAGTGATAATGAACAAAATATCCTCTTGGGCATCAAAACCCATTTGTATTGATGTAAGGAGAATACCCATGTGCTGAAAAGCTTGCCTAGCAGAATTTAATCGCTGGGTTAGCTATAAATGACATTTTTGAAAGAAAAACAACAGACCTGTATCTAGTCATGTAGTAATAAAACCCAAGGAAACCTGTATTCATCTTACAATATTTTTATTAAGAAAAAGGTACCTGTTTAAAGGAGTTCTGGGAAGAGAGAGGAGAAAACTAGCTCTTTTGATGGCTGCTACAACTGCACTTAGTAGCAGGTTACGCAAAATGACCACCTTCATGACAGGTAGAGCTAGTAACTTTTCGATATTTTCCTGTTTTCATAGCAAACCAAAGAGAGGGTGAAGTTGTTGATACAGCTGGCTGATGGCTTTTGTGAAAAAGGGCATGCTCATGCAACAGAGATTAAAAAATGTGTCACAGCAGTGGATAAGAGGTACAGAGACTTTTCCCTGCGCATGGAGAAATACAGGACCTCTTTAGAGAAAGCTCTGGGTATTTCCTCTGATTCCAGTAAATCGGTAAGAGATATTTGAGTGTGATGACAGGCAAACAAGCTTTGCTTGCATTTAATTTAGTGATTGTTTTCTCCTGTCTCTTTACTTAATCGATTCTTTCTTTCTTTAATAAAGAGCAAAAGCTTGCAGCTGGATATAATCCCAGCCAGTGTCCCAGGGTCAGAGGTGAAACTGCGTGATGCTGCTCATGAGCTTAACGAAGAAAAACGAAAGTCTGCCCGCAGGAAAGAGTAATAAATCTATTTATTTTTTAATCACTGAGAATGCATAAATCAATCCTGATAATGAGACAACTGTCATGGCTTGTCTGGCATCCTAGAAATTGAATAAGTGGTAAAAAGAGAGTGACATTACTCCGTAGCTCCTATTGCCTTTTATTCACATGCTTGTTCTCACAGATAAGTCTAGCATGTCAGAATCTTAAACTTTCAAAACTGTATCAGATTTCTAACATGCTTTTTTTCTTTTTAGAAATAATGTGAAATAAATGTGTACGGGGAGGAGGGAAGACAACAATTAAATGACTGTAGCAAGTGTAAAGCATTTGAGAAAAAATTCCATCTCCTTTCCCCTTTCTTTTTGTGCTGGTTAGTAATGAAGGGAGGTTACCTGTTACGTCTCCTTCATCTGTAGTCTCCACATTTCAGTTCTGAGATTTTTCTTGCAGCAGTGGAAAAAGCAAAAGCTGATGAGGAGAAAGATGTATTCTGGTTATTATGCATTCATAATGATCTAACAGGCTGAGATTTGATTATTCTTTCTGTTGTCACCTAAGGTTCATTATGGCTGAGCTAATTCAAACAGAAAAGGCTTACGTAAGAGACCTCCGGGAATGCATGGATGTAAGTTTTCTTTTTTTCTCGCTAATCTTTGAAGACAGGATTCAGTCCATTGTGTTCTGTTTCTTTCTGGTTTTAACAGCTGAGCATGTTTGGTTTGCAGCCATAGCGCCAAATTAAGTATCTTCTCTGCTATTAAGAAAAAACTTAGAATTATGTCTGATAACAGCTGCTTCAGAATTCATCCTATACATTTTGCTTTTTTTCCATACTAAGTTTAGCATTTGCTTCTTTCCCAATTCACAAACATATGGGGTTTTTAGTTTGAGAAAGGGGAGGGAAAAAGGAGGGGCTTACTTTATTTGCTTTGCTAGCAGTAGAGGAGAGCTTGTGTTAATTCTCTTATTATCTGTATCACATGTTCTGCTACTAGCTGACTTTTTGAATAGAAATTCAGAGAGATTCCATGGAAAAGTGCCCAGTAATTGTTATGCTGAAGCAAGTAATGTTCAGCATTAGCTGTTGCACAAAGCGTGAACTTCTAGACTGCAGACATGACCGTGATAAAGAATATCCTGAAGCATTAGAGGTTGTCAAGAATGCGATGCATTTTTAAATGCTGAAGTCTCAAGGGATGATGTTAAATTGTCAGTTTTATAATGTGGATTTTACTGTCAAAATCACAAGGTATATTTGACACAACAGTCACACTGTCACATTTGGTGATGATGATGCTACGTGATCCACAAATTCTCTCCAGGAATGCATTCTAACAGATACCTGTGTGCTTCTGTTCAGTGTTTGTCATGACTTTTCATGCATCTTTTTTGTTCTGGGCAGACATATCTATGGGAAATGACAAGTGGAGTAGAGGAGATCCCACCTGGTATTGTAAACAAAGAACACATTATCTTTGGAAACATGCAGGAAATCTATGAGTTCCACAATAAGTGAGTGACTTATTTTCCATTTCCATATTACTGCTAAATCCAAATGATGACCTGAGGGATTTCCTAATGAAAATATTGTGCATATGAATAATGGATGCTTTTCCATTTAAAAAAAAAAAAAAATAAGAGAGCTAAAGATTTCTTCTTGCATTGCTAAATTGTTTCAGTTGTTGCTTTTTGCAGCCAGGTAGGTGTGCCATTAGAAACTGTCTTTTTCAATCTTGACCATCTTTTAGCTGTTTAGATATTATTTGGATACATTTGCTGCAGGTTTTCCAGTTGTTCTAGAGAGATGGAAACCACTGAAGTCAACACAGAAACAGCACAAACATCAATTTAAGACTGTAATTCCTTCAGAACCCTCATTCCTGATTCCCAAGTGCAAATGCTAATGGGAAAGAGTAAGGCTTCCTGCTCTTTCTTGGCTCTTTGAATCTTATGTGGAGATGCCCCACCTTTGTAACATTTACTTGAGTACGGAGCTTGAAAGATGCTTGTGGAATGGTTCCTAGGCAGATCCATGTACAGGAATCTTGCTTGGAATCTTCCCTCTTTGTTAATTCATTAGTCTCTGTGTTGGGTTATGATTCTTCTAGGTAATAAGGTACACCTAGCATATTCCAGAACCTGATTTTACAGCCCTTTGTATGCTTTGTGTTAACCAGAGCATCCAAAAAGCAAGTCACCTCCTTTTTCTCTTGAGATGAAAGCTAAACTTCTTTTTAAACTGTGCTGTTCGTTTCTTTTCTACCCATAGTATATTCCTCAAGGAGCTGGAAAAATATGAACAGCTACCAGAAGATGTCGGCCACTGCTTCGTTACTTGGGTAATGAAGTCAGACTTATGTTTGGAAGTAATAAGGAAGATAATGAAGGGATAGATTCTGGCTCTTGGGTCCCTTTTTAATTTGTAAAACCTTTCCTTCAAGTTTGAGTAAAAATGTGTTTAACTGGGTGGAGGGAGAAATAAAGGCACTGCTGTCAGATGTCAACGCTTAGATGCTCTTCATGTTTATGCAAGTTGCCTAATCCTGCATTCATGTTCGCTTTAGTATCTTTGTCTTAGTTATGAATAATCTACTTTGGCACACATTACTATTGTTTCCAGTCTAACTTGCCTGATGCTGCCAGCGTGAATGAGAGAATAGTTTTGTATAGTTCAGTTTCTTGAGAGAAAAGGTATGCTCTCTGATAACTGTGTAAAACCAGAAATTATGCTCTCTGATAACCTGTGAAAATTTGCTTTTTGTTTTGCAGGCAGACAAATTCCAAATGTACGTTACTTACTGTAAAAATAAACCAGATTCTACCCAGCTGATATTAGAGCATGCAGGAGCATACTTTGATGTAAGTATGTTGTGCCCATCTTAAAAGTGTGCCTTGGCAGCTTGAATCATGTACTTGCGGTTGTGCTGAGTGCCCAGTTTCTCAAGAAAATAAGAGTTTCTTGGTACTAATGCTGGAATTTAGTGCCAGCTTAAGAAAATCAATCTTACATCTCATATGGGTAATTGATATTGCTCAGTTGGTCTCATAAAGCTGTCAAATCAAATGTGAAAAGCTGCTATCACATATCAGAGCAGTTCAGAATGGGAAACGGTTTCTGGCAGCAACAACTGAGACATGACTCTTGAGCTCTTAGAAGCACATTCTGCAAATCTTAGCATTTTGATGTGCTTAGTTTGCATTGTGTGTAATAAGGATTGAAATCTTTGTTAAATTCTTGGAGCACCTCTAAATTGTAATTGTATATAACGGTAATTCAGTTGACTGCCATTGTTCAGAGCTGCTAAACCACCCACCTTGCTTATTCAGTCCCAAGGTTACTTGGTCTACATGTAATAGTCCGCTTAAGAAGGGACCAAATTTTAGCAGCTGTTAGAGTTTTTAGGGAGGAATTTGGGCCACACTGAATAAGTTTTGGTGGCATGTGTATTTACAGATTATTCAGAGCACTCCATTTTTGTTTCCTTCTCCACTGTGCTGAGCCACTAGCTGTGTAGTGACACCACAAATTTTGTTTAGAATTACTAGGAGGAGCAGAGGGAAGGACATAATAAAAAACAACAAAGCAAAAAATCCCTGAAGTTCTTGGGATTAATTTCGAAGGTCTATCACTGAGGAGATGGGGATTCTAAACATTGTAAAGTAAACCCTTTTTACGACGCCTCCGTTAAACTTTCAGTCTTTGAAGAAGTTACAGGAAATCAGGCAGATATAGCAAAAAAAAAAAAAAATCACAAAGGGCTCTGATAAAACTGTATTAGAAATAAGTTCTTGTGACCGTCTCCAAAGGAGCATCCTTTGATCCCTCTCTTTTCCAGTGTATCCAGAGCTCTCCATCCCCTAATCCACCTAAAGTGGATTAGAAGTATGAAGACCTAATTCTGTACACAGGTAACTTCAAGAGCTTCCATCGATACCACCACTGGGCCATGTGAAAATGACATGTGTATCCCATCTTGGGAATTTCTGATACTGTAATCATGGTTTGGAAGCACATAGTGGTGCCCAACTTGCTGTTTGAAATTGTGTGGTTAAAATACATCAGATACTGTGGTAAGCAGCAAACATTGAAGCTGTGAATTTCAGCCATGATCAGTACGTCAGATCTATAAGTATGCTATCTAATTAGCATCTAATTCTATTTTCCTCCTTTAGCTTTGTGGAGGTGATTCTTTTTTGTTTGTAAGTGGCTGTTTCCTTTCTAAGTTTGGTAACCTCTTTCCTTTAGTTAGAAAATGTTTCTTCATGCTCCCTCTTGTGGAAGGAAAATGCTTTCTGTGACAACACTTAAACTAGTATGTGATGCTAATAAACCTCCACGGCAGCCTTCCTGAGATAGTCCTGGCTGTTCCCCAGAACACTGAAATTTGTTTTCTTTTCTCTCTTGGTAGTGACAAAAGAAATAGAGATTTTAGTTTAAAAATTAAAAAGACATTGCTGCATGTATTTAGGTTTATTAAAATGCTTCACAGGTACCCCTGGAGGTAATAATCTTTTGTTTGTACAAAGTGAGCAGGCAGATGCACAACACAACTATTTGCTATGGCTGGAGTATCTTGTCATCCTGTCCTTTTTTTTGTCTCCTTGCTAAAACAGAATTTGTAGTTCATGTATCTTATTGCATTATAGCCCTCAGAGCAGCCTGTATTTGACTGTTAGTGCTCACAGTCATCAAATGTTTGCTTTTTTTCATGTAGGAGATACAACAAAGACATGGACTGGCCAACTCTATCTCCTCTTACCTTATCAAACCTGTCCAGAGGATAACAAAATACCAGCTCCTTTTAAAGGTCAGTATTATTTCAAAGCTCTTCAACTAATTCTGCTTCTCTTAAGAAGGGGGGGCTCCTGCCAAAATCAGGAGGGTTGTTTTACTCTGCTGTCTGAGATTCCAGCATGTTAAGCAGCCTCAAATATTGCTGCGATGCTTTTTAGGAGACTGAAAATGAAAGAAGGCATAAATAAGCAACTTTTTGTTGTCAAAATAGATACCTGTCTACTAATGTGTACTTAGAAACATAATTTGCATTTCCAGAGAAAAAAGTAATTCATGGCCATATAGATAGGTGCGTTTTTGTAATGGTTTCTGCAACAGATTCTGGCAAGCCATGAGCTATGTTTATGGTATTAAGTAATATAAAACACGTAGAATTTATAAAGCCGTATACTATAAAATACCTATAAAATGTATGTATGTATGTGTGTGTCTATATATATATATATATATATATATATACACACTGAGACCTGTAGAGCTGTTGCACAAACAGTTGTTACTTGTAACGTTGCCTGGAAATATCAAGTAATAGCTTTCAAATAAACAAAACCTGTAGGTAGAGCTTTCACTCAGTGGACAAATGTCTTGTTGACTTGAGCAGCAGTGTTCTTGAATTGTACTGGCTCTAAGGGAGGTAGCATTGCTTGTTTTGTAATAGCTTCCCAAAAAATCACTAACTGATCTGTCTCTCCCAGTTTCACTTAAGAACTGCCATGGATGATTGTTTTTAAAGTTTCTGGAAAACACTGCAGCTATTTCAGGTAGTGTTGGATGGAAAGAAGTCTGTCGTTTTCAACTGAAACATACTGTCTGTCCTCCCGCTGCAGAAAGGTGCAACTGGATTCAATTATAACTTACAGAAGTACTCTAGGCTGTGCTGTGCTGTTTCAGAAATTTTTGACTATTGATTCAAACAATTATGTTTTTAAAACTAAATACGCCTTAGCCACTACATCATTGAAGTGATGGGGTAGGTTGGTTTTACCAGTGTTTGTGGAGCCAGGTGGCATTGCTGCATAGTAAAATGGATTTATGCGGTGGTGGCTGGGGTTTTTTTTTTCCTTTTTCTTTTTCCCTTTTTTTTTTTTAATTTCCAATAAGAGGACATGTAAAACATAAAAGGATGGAGAGTCTGAAACTTGAATGGTAACAGAAACATTTTACGGTTCTGGAAGTTCTACTTATTTTTCCAAATTGCATTGAAGCTGCTCATCTTCTGTGCCTCCTGGGGGATATTTAATTGCACTCACTTTTCTGCAGAGTTCTCATGCAAGATTTAGGTGTGATGATGTAGTATTTTGCTATAATGGCAGTATTGGCAGTCAAATAAAAATAGTGTAATGATGATAATAGTAGGAATCACACAGCTTTCTCTTTAAAAAGGAAAAGGGAATTTAACCTGTGGGAATGAATTAAGTGGGCCTTTTGAATAATAGAAGGAACATTATATGCCCTTCTGGTTATGTAAGTTACATTTTATCTTGATACTGTTCAAATGCTCAAAGGATGTGAGGAAATTTGAATATCGGCTCAGGTGCTGTTATGTTAATACCTCTGGGATGTTGAATGGACAGGGAACTGCATCGACCTAAATTCCGCTACAATAATTCAGTGTATTCCGTTCTTTTAACTTCTGTCCATTAGTTAATGCTTCTTTGTATTCAAAAGTTTTGTCTGTAGGATGCTTTTAATGGTGTGAACACAGAATAGTGTAATTCATGGAATACATGAAACAGTGTAAATCCTCTTATCAGCGGTAGTATAGAACACATCTTTGGTGCAGTGGAGCAGACTGATATGGGAGGCAGGGGTCCTTTTGTGCTGTCCTGCTTTCCACCATCTTTACAACTTGGCAGCTGCATTGTCCTGGGCCTCCATGTAGTACTGCATCTGATATCTGCGTTTGCTTATCAGGAAAAATGTTGTTCTTAAAGCAGTTTTTTAAGATTTCTAATAAAGCAAATGATCTTACTTGAATTAGAGGTGGTTAACTGAAACCTTGGGCTGCTCCTTGAAGGGCAGATCATTGATAAATACTAAGTATGCTGACATGTCACCAGCAGAGTAAGAAGTTCAAATTGTACATGCCAAAACTGATTCTTTGCTTATTAGATGTACTGTTTGGTTGACTATTATGTTAATGTAGGAATACATGATAATGAGTACTCACATCTGCTTATCTTTTTCAGGAGCTGCTCACGTGCTGTGAAGAAGGTAAAGGTGAGATTAAGGATGGCCTGGAGGTGATGCTTAGTGTACCAAAGCGAGCCAATGATGCCATGCACCTCAGCATGCTGGAAGGTAGGATTCAGACTGGCTTTCCAATTAAGTTGTGTACTGTAGGTTAACTTTACTATTTCACTGTATGTTGAAGATCTCAAGAATGTGAACATTTTCTTAGCTCTGGGGTTTGTATTTTGTATACATTTTATTTGCAGGTATGTAAAATGCAAACTTGTTTAGGAAAATTAATTGTGGCAGACAACTGTTACTTTTAAAAATGCTCTTTTATCCTGATCTGTATCTTTGCCACTGCAGATTTCAAAAATATATAGGCTAACAAAAGTTTTCCACTACAAGGATACAGACTACTACATAGTGAGTGTCCTTGGTGTCCTTATGTGAGGCGCATAAGTGTATTAGAGGAGAATTTGCTGATTTATGTATCAAATAATTGTCTCCAAGAAGTTTGTCGTTTTCACATCTGTTCACTGCCTATTCCATAACAGACTTCTGGTTGAAATGAAATGTATCTTCTGGCAGTAAAACGTCAGCATAAGCCAATTTAGCCTGAACCTTAGCCAGAACAGCATAATCATGCTCATGGCAGACAGTGAAGGTTGGATGTAATTGCTTCTTTGTGCTTGGAACAACTTTCTGCCAAAATCTGTTTTGTAATTGTCACATAATCGTGTATGATGCTGCCATCATACATTTAGTAATAAAAATGTTTTCCTTTGACATTTAAGTTTTTTGATAAAAACAGATCTGCCTTACCTTGCAGTTGCTGAATAAAGACTTTTATAAAGTTGCATTTAGTCAATATTTCTTTTCTTCTTGTCTGCCTTCTAGTAGTAAAATGGAACTCGTCATGGAATTCCCAGTGTTGTGAAAGTTACTCATCTTGGTTTGACGTGTGATAGGTGATCATGTGAATGCTCAAAATAAGCTCTCTTCCCTGTTTTTAAGCACTGTTGGTCAGTTTGTAGGATCAGTTCCAAATGCTTTGTCTGGAGGTGGTGGTAGTGTAGATGCTGACCAGATTTGGTAATAATTTAACACTGGGAATGCAACTGGAGAACGTCCCAATCTTTTACATAAGATGGTTTTCTAACATATCATGACTGTATTTTTGGGTTGTCCCATGTTAGACAAATATAGTGAGTGAGCACATTTCCTCTTTATGTCTCTGGAGGATTTTGAATTAACATCCTGAGGCAACGTTCCTCTGCTGCTGTCCATACTGTTGCCCTGTTTAGAACAGTGAGAACTGCTGTTTTCTCAAGAAGGATGGTGCTCTTCTGTTCAGAGCATATTGGCAAGCAGTATCTATTTAAAAACCAGTTTAATGCCATTCAGAATCTGAGTATGGTAGACTAATTTCTATTGTCCTGGGTCTCTAAAGCTGTATTACACTGGGAGACCACTGTACCAATACAAGTAAAGTAAAAATGTTGATATTCTTAATCTTTATTTTTACGTTATGTCTCAAGGTAAGCAATCCAGCTGCTGTTTCTTCATTGTGTCCCTATGCTGGAGTGCTGATCGTATGGCAACAGCTCCAAGGTGCCATCTTTTTTTATCCCCTATTGAAGCATGTTTGTGTGCCCATTGCACACATGGTAGGGAAGGTGTACCACCAGCAAAGGTGGCATCTGGGAGCTTGCAGAACAACCTGATGTGCTCTCCATGTCCTTGCAAATTGCTCACTTTCTACAGTGACAGGAAGCTTAAATAATTTTCATCATGGAAGAGGTTACCAGAAGCTGACATAGATAGATCTGTCACTTGTTGGTGAAATACTGCCAGAAGAGTTGATAAACTTCTTAACAGTTGGATCTCTAAATTTAGACCTAGACTTGAGCTACAGTTACATTTAGTATATTGCAGTGTTGAAATCAGGTCTTGTTTTTTGTATTGCTTCCTTAGAATCCCATCTTTTGCAAACTGTATTTGGGGGAAAAATCACATTACTTAGTAGAAGCTGTGCTTTTTAATTTCCTCATATTAACAACTGTTCATGGGGAAACTTTCTTCTCTCTGGCCTTTTAGGCTTTGATGAAAATATAGAATCTCAGGGAGAGCTTATCCTTCAAGAATCCTTCCAAGTGTGGGACCCAAAAACACTGATTCGAAAGGGACGAGAGAGGCACCTTTTCCTTTTTGAGATGTCCTTGGTTTTCAGTAAAGAAGTAAAGGACTCCAGTGGAAGGAGCAAGTACATCTACAAGAGTAAATTGTTTGTAAGTATGGGAGAACAACTAATCATATTTATGAAACTGTCTAGATTATATTGTGGCTAAACTCAGATGATTTAAATGTATATGCAAAACTTGAACAACTCTGGTAGTGCACTGAAAGAACAGCCTTGGAATGTGTAGACTGAATATTATGTTTGTTGCTTTGTCATGCACTTGAGGAGAAAGAGTAGGCCAAAAGCAGTCCTGAAGGCTACATATCAATGTGCATCAGGTCAAAGGAAAATCAAGATTGGTCTGGACTGATTTTGTCTTAATTGTGTGTGTGATTGCTAGTTCTTTAAAGCTTATTTGTATAAAGCAGAAGAATGGAGTGACTTGACATGCTGCCTTTGTCTTGCTTGTTTACTACTGCTGTTGTAGTAATATTCATGTTAAGGATCTATTTTGGTGGATGTACTACACATATTGATCTGGAAAGGCAAGAACTCCTTGTTATGGAAAAGTTCATTCCAGAATGTTTACTGAGACTAGTAGCCTTATGATAATGTTTTGTAAATAAAATGATAGCTCTTTTGGCCTACTGAAAGGATGTAAAGATGGAAATTGTTTTGTTTTTTTTTCCATTAAAAAGAAAAGTAAAAGCTTTGCTCTTGCTTTCCTTGTCTGTAGCTTCTATGCTTTTAAAATATGACTGGAATTCATAGCTTTACTTTCCTGTCTTACTGGATGACTTGGGTGAGAGCAGTATTCACACTCCATAAATTTAGGTAGCCAAGTGAGAAGACAGTCTCCCATGGCTTGATCTTGCATCCCTTAGAGGCAAGATTAGCTTTTCTGCCAGACAGTTTAGAAGTACTTGAAATTACTTTACTTCTCAGTATCATGGTCTAAAAGAGTAATTCTTCTGTTGATCCTATTAGGATATATGACTAAATGTAGGCAGTATAAATACTGAGACTTTTCTCCCTGCTTCAGCTCCTTTTCCTTCATTCTTTTCCCCTTCCCACCTCTGTGTCCAAACTGGTAAAGCAGGTTAGTTCAAACAACCTCTTTTTAATGTATCTTACTTTGCATGCTCTGTCACTTCATTTCCAACACTTGGTCTTCTTCCTGATGTAAGGTAGCTAGCAGGTAACACAGCTGCAGCTGATTTGTTGATCACACCTTTTTTTGGTGCTCTCAAGAACTTGAAATACAAAAAACTTCTGGTGTACTGGAGGGTAGTATCAGCTGCTAAGGCATTATGTGGGAGGAGAGACGGAGCTGAAAAATCAGTCCTGTAAGCTTGTCATGCCAGTTCCTCTGGCAGAATGTAGTAATAGTTTCAGGTCTAGAGAAACTGCTGAAAATCTTCAAGACTCTCATTGTGCTTTGTTTTTAAAGTACAAGCATTCTTTTTGCCTTCACATCCTATTTGGCAAAATATCCTGTAGTGCAGGTTGCTCCCGTAGCAATTCTTACAGCTTGCTCTTTAGAAAATGCTTTCATTGGGGTGTTGAAAGCACATGTGTTGATTAGAGCCAAGGATCTTTTTGCACGTTACCCTGTCGCCTGCCTCTGGAAGGTGGTTTTACAAAAGTGCAGTCCTTCTCTTTGCTTTGGGTATGGTGACCGTCATGGTTTCCACAGCACAGGATACTCAGTGGCATGGTTTGCATTAGAAGAACACGTTAATGAACACCTTTCACAAGAGAGGATGTGTCCAAAAGCAAATGCCTAAGGAGGGCTATGGAAACAAAGCAAGTAGGCAAACAGGTTTTACTTTGCCAAAATATTTTCCCAGTCACCAGTAACTGTCAATTGAGGGGTTTCCTCACCTGAGTGTGAATTCTGTGTACTCAGTAACTCATAATGGATTTCAGTTGTTCCATGTAAAATTAATAATATTCACAAGTGTATCAAGGCTTCTGAATTTACTACGCTTTAAAAAATGAAACGTGTTAAAAATTGTGCTGTCTTGCCCATTCAGACTTCATATTGGAAAGTGCAGTAGGGTATATTTTATTTGAATTACATAATGTAATGTTGATTTGTTTTACAAGCTTTTTAACATACACAGTAGTTGTTGGTGAGTCAGGTTTAAAATGTATCACAACCTTTTAAGTATTTCAATGAAGAAGAGTCTATTTTAGTGAAAAGAGATGACAAAGCTGAAATGGGTTGGGTTGGGGATTTTTTTATGGAAGAAAAAAAAAATCAATTCAAGTTGGCAGACAAGTGAGAAAAGAAAGAAATGGGTATTGTGTATCCAACATCTCCGATAATAAACTGTATATGTGCTAGTGATGAATGTATATAAGGGAAAAAGTACAGCTTTCAATAACGTAAGAATGCTTAGCAGCTGTCTTCTGGAGTGAGGATTCTTGTAGTTTGAGCTGTATTTCTTAGTTTGTAACTTTTTTAGAGCAGGGTGTATATGAATTGTTAAACTGGAAGCCAGTTCACATGATTGAGATGTTATTCCAGTTGGAAAGTCAAAACATTTTGGATGAAAATTAGCTATAAAGGTCTGACATTAGAACATTCCTAAAGACTGATTGTTAATGTAGTTGTCCCACAAAATTCTCGAGGGAAACTACATTTCTGAATTATTTCATCTGTTTCAGAGGGAAGGAAGCACATTAGGAAAGGATCCTTTGTCAGAAAAGAGATCAGAGTTTTGGAAGATATCAAGAGAATTCTTAAGCCTATCTTATCTGAGAGAAAACATAAAAATTAATGTCTTGAGTGTTCCCTGGAAATCAACAAGAAGAGCAGCCAACACTTTTTACCAAGTACCTTTTTTTTAGAGCTACAAAGCTTTTATTGTGAAGTCAAAAAAATAAGCAATTTGGTATTGAGATTATAAATGCTATTGTTTATCATTGCTTTACAGGAAAAAGTGTTTAGCTTGCAGTTTTTCCTTTTTTGATGAAACCCCACCATTGCCCCCAAAATAAAGTATCCTCTTGAGCATGAGTTAGCCTTGAGCCTTTAAAAATCTCTTCAAACAACAAAGCTGTTTATTTTAGAAAAAAAAAGTATTTAAAGCTGTATTTATTTAGAATATTAGCATCCCTTTGTGGCTGCTGAGAAAAAAAAAAATGCCATGTTATCCTAACAAACTTTGCCTAATTCCAGACTTCTGAACTGGGTGTCACAGAACATGTAGAAGGAGATCCCTGCAAGTTTGCTCTATGGGTTGGAAGGACACCAACTTCAGACAACAAAATTGTTCTCAAGGTAATTTTAGCAGATGTGCTTGTAACAGTATATACTAACTCTTGCAGTGGTTGTTCATACTTGTAGGGAAGGCAAAAAGTGATGACTTACCCTGCTTTGAGAGGGACAGCTGCTGAGAGAATTTTTTCCTTTGTGTGTAAAGGATGTAGTGTATATCTAACTCGAGGCTTGACAGCACAGGGGAATCTGCATGATGTACTAACGGATTAAACAAACTTACTTTCAGAAATAAGAGTTGGGAGAGGTTTGATTCCATAGTCTTTCTACAGCTTGAAGACTGCAACCTCTATCTGACAGAGCAACTGATAGGCCACAGACAAATCATGGCATCAGTGTTAACATGTCAAACTCAAGCCATTGCTACTTGTTGGCAATGCTGTTTTTCATGGTCCGTATTTTATTGCAGAAATTGAAACACTTCAAAAGACTTTGTATTTCTCTGGGCTACAAGTATTTTTGAAGATACTTGCCTTTGGATGAGTGTATATATAATGCCTGTAAATTATGTATCTGGGAAAGGTACCGGTTCAGTAGCGTTCCTTGCCTAGCTAGGAGAGTAGCTAAATCCATTTTTCCTGTGACTCTAGTATAGAACCTGGGACTTACGGTTTCAATTGGAGAACTTTCTTGTAATTCCATAAGCAGCTAACAGGTAATTTCACAGACAGGCTGAGAAAGTTGGGGCTGTTCAGCCTGGAGAAGAGAAGGCTGTGTGGAGATCTCATAGCAGCCTTCCAGTATCTGAAGTTCATCTTCCCATTTCACAGAATCGTTAGGGTTGGAAGGGACCTTTGGAGGTCATCTAGTCCAACCCCCCTTCTAAGGCAGGGCCACCTAGAGCAGGTTACACAAGTTAATACATATACTGTTGAACTTACGCTTTCACGTACATTTTGCCACTATAGTGCCATATAATAATCCCAGTTAAAAGCAGACACTCAAATTTGCATGTTGACACTTAAATTTATATGTTTTCTTAGTGAATTACAGACTAAGAAGAGCTCACATGAGTTTTCTGACAGCAGTCAGTGAGTGCAAAGAAATAAAATGTACCATCACTGAATAATGCAGTTTGTTCAGTCCTGATACTCCCATGATTTCACAGACAATGCTTTGCTGCCTGAAATGATACTCCCAGGGTAGAGTAGTATAAGGGGTTTTATTTAACAGTTTTCTACGTAAGATCACTTTAAGGTGTTCCTGTTCTCTTCTTTGCTTAGAACAATTTTGTTATTTTTTAATTTTTTAGGTTTTGAAAGTTGGAAACTAGCACTTCCTTAGTTTGTTAGTTGCATAAGTAAATTCCATCAAAACCTAAATAAAAGATGTAACAAACCTTTTGTGTTGGCTTCTTTCTTAAATGCTTTTCTTTGTAAAAGAAAACAAAGATCTTTTTCCAAACTGTAAATCTGTTCCTGCAACTTTCTCCATCCCTTTAGAATCCCTGCTTATTACATATTTATAGGCTATTAAAAATTTATAATATATATTAAGCCAATGACTTCAGGAGACAGCAGTTAAGAGAAGTAGGAAGTTATAATTTATTTGTTTTCTGGATCTGCAACAATGTTTATATTTAATAGCTTTTCAGATGTAGGGTTAGACTGGATTAAATAATCAGATGGCAGGTTGGGCAGCTGGATAGCAAATCTTTTCCAGGGTATCTTAAAAATATAGATGATACGTTGCAGGCAGTTATTAAAATACAATCTCTGACTTAGCTTTCTGCTTCCAGATATGTTTCAAAAGTGGAAGGAGTAATACATGAAATTTGTTGTGAAAGTATATGTCTTACAGTATAAGTTGTTTCTTTCTTTCAGTGTTAGTAGATTATTGGATAAAGTTACAATTGACCTAAAAAGTAGCATGAGTTTAAATTACCAATGTTCAATCTGTTCTTACTAAAATTCTGTAAATAAGTCGATCCACCCCTGTTTTGCATGAGATACCTACAGGGCTTTAGCCTTCAAATTATGAAAGAGGGGTCTGAAACTAAATGAAAATGTTTTTTAAATGAACAATATTAATGATGTTGAGAAGTGTATAGTAGTGTTGGCAATTCAAAATGAAGACAACTAGCTTGAATTTCCTTTTCTCTGTTCAAGTTTTCAGAAATGATTTACAAAGGCATTCTTTATGCCTTCCTCTCTGTGTTTATTAGCTTGACTGTATGTGTGTATCTTCTCAACTTTAATAGTCTGTTGTGGGGGTTTTGTTTCTTTTGCATATCAAAGGCATCCAGTATAGAGAATAAACAGGACTGGATCAAACACATCCGGGAAGTGATACAAGAAAGGACCATTCATCTGAAAGGGGCATTGAAAGAGCCGATCCACATCCCCAAAACCGCACCAACAACAAAACAGAAAGGAAGAAGGTAAGTAGTATTTGAAATAATCAGAGATCTCTAAGAACAGAACAGCACTCTTTCCTCTGTAGTATTAAATTTCTAGTGACTTTTGGTGAGTTGCATAAAAGAAAGAGTCATTTTGGTGAGCTTTATCTTGTAATTAATTTCCAGTTTCCTGCAGTGCTGAATTTGTTCAGATTTCTACTCAGAACAGTACCTGACTTATGTACATTCAGCCGTTACAGAAGGGGTTTGGAACTACAGTATAGGGTAGCCATACATTTTAGATTTTTACAATTTTTCATGTGTAATTCAGGTCCTTGGTTTCCTTTTAGGGAACTTAAAATGTGTGACTGAGTGTTCTGCTTGCTAGCTTGCTAGCTTTGGTAAATGGTTATGCAAGTTTCTTGCCATAGTGCTGGCTGGTTGGTTATTGCTTTAATTCTACATGATGTAGACTTTGAGCAAACAAATCTGTTCTCTTAAAGCATAGCACAGTGCTGAGTATTTGGTTATTGTATCAGTTAGTTTGGCTGGCTGGTGTCTGTTGGCACACTGTCCAGGTGCCACTTACTTAGAGTTGAAAGTAGGTAACTAACATATTACAAACACAGTGTAAATATGGTAATGAAAACTGAATTATTTGCAGAGACGGCGAGGACCTGGACAGTCAGGGAGATGGTAGCAGCCAACCTGATACTATTTCAATTGCCTCACGAACCTCACAGAACACGCTAGACAGTGATAAGGTAAGTTTCCCAGGTGTTACTCTGCTCTGAGAGCAAGTGATTCATCCCTTAGTGTGAGTTTGTGCCCAGGATAAGCCCTTAGTAACTTCAGAGAGGAGGCATGGAAATATTCTTAAAAATAACTGCATGCAATAGAGAAAATATCTTAATGGGGAGCAGGAATGATAGTTTAAATCTAATAGGTCATGAAGGAATTATGTTTGTTCCAAACTGAAACCACTTTGATCCCCTGTTCACAGTTTGTTCAAAGATTTGACCCAGTTTAGAAAGAAAGCTTTTTTTTCCATAAAATCTGATACTTATGGACAGAGTTTTTCTTGATACTGGTCTCATACTTTCTGAAAGCATATCATCTGCTTTTTGTATTGGCTTGAAGTTGATGGTTGCCACATGAAAAGTACTATCCAGTGTTCATGGGTTAGAGAGTAAGGGTGTTCACTTTCTGCATGAGATCTGGTAGAAATCACCATATTAAAGGGGAGCAACTGACAACACTATCATTTGATACTAGTGCTAGTGTTTCCTTTCCTTCATCTCTGCCTATAGATTTTGGCTGGGTTATCCCATAAAGGTAACTCAGTCAAAGTTTATCATGGGTGAAAGGCATTGATAGTCATCAAAAGAATAAAAATTCTTATAAAGCACATGTGTGTTGCTTTGGAATTGAAACATTTCTGACAAGTGAGAGGTGGTACGACCTTGGGGGGGAGATAGAGATGGATAATAGAAGTTTGTCAAACAGAAGAATGAATAAAAACATCGAAGCTGCAAAGCAAATTACTTGAAAATGTGGTTAGGGATTTCTGGCCTATTACCTCATTGGGTAAAATTGTTCTGATGAGACATTCAAACTATGCAGGTAAATTACCAGTATATTACAGGGCAGCTAAGTGAATAGGTTTTCAGAGTAATATTTTGACCATTCCCATCATTATCCAAAATAGAGTTAGTCTATTTTTGCATGTCACTTAAACTCTATGGTTTGATTATTTTTTTTTTAATTCCATGTAAAGTGGAAGACAGAAGGGAAGTGTTAGGTGCTTAAGGTTGATCCTGTGTTTGTTAAAAATAGCCTATGTTTTGACCTTTTGCATTTGTGCTGAAGTTGGTCTGTAGTTTTGGTGGTGGCTTCTATAAGGGTATCTGTGAGGAAAAAGTCTTTTGAGGGCTATTTACTGTTTTATTCTTTGCATTCTTGGCTATTTAGTGACTTACCAAAATTGCATTGTGTATACTAGCAAAGGTCATTTTTTATGCGTTCTTAAGAGTTTAGGTAACTTCCTCCAAAGTAAGAAATGCTGTCTCTGATTTCCATGGTTGTTGACTGAGATGTCAAACTGTGTGCACTCAGCCTGGCTGGACTGTGCTAAAATTGAAATGGAGATGATGCAATCCATCTCTGCCATGCAAGACCATTGCCCCTCTTCACTTGTTGGTGACGTGTTTACCGGGGAATAGCATGGATTGTTCCCTCTTGAAATATGGTAATATTTCATGTATCATGTGACAATTGATTGATAAGAGTTGGCCAACTTAAATGCCCTCAGGATTGTCTTCCAATCTGACACAAGGAGGAGTCTTACCAACAACCTGTTTGACAGGAGCTATTACTTAAAAGAAGGAGGAATGGAGATCACTTTTAAATATTTTCCTGACAAATTAAGTTTTAAATTTGGTTAGTGAGCAGAATGTTGTTATTGAAGTATTTTTGAATTCTTACATTAGTGTGTTAAGTTTTTGTTAGACTTTTCTTTAACAAGAAAAACTAAAAACTGGAACACTCTGGGTTTTATTTGTGGTACGTACAATGCGTGGCCAAAGAAGGAATTTACTGTTTGTGCACTTTTTAGAAGTGTGAATTAGCAGAGTAGCTTTGGTTAATGTTTCTGTTACATGGTTTGGTTTGTTAAGATTCCTTATCTGTTTAAAAATTAATAAGGAATAGTTAACAGGCAGAAAGCCAGTAAAATCTGTAGGATATTTTAACATTCTTGCTGAAGTTCTCAAGTTTGTGTTGAAAATTCATTAGCTGCAGTCCATTTGGAAATTGACTGTTTTCTCTGTCTAAAAGCTTGAAGTACGTATGGATATTGTATAGAGTAAAACAGTTTTACGGATTTTATGTACTGTTGATGTAGTCAGCCAGATGGAGCAGTGGAACTCCTTGGTCGAATTTGGAGCATATTGCAAACTGAGCTGGGATTCCAAATTGAAAAACACAAAAAATATCAAGTAATTTAAAACAGAATTAATCAATTGGTAAAAATGTTTAGCACTGTATTACTTTTTATGCCATTGCTGGACATTTTTCTGTTCACATGTATCCTCTATTGTAATTAAGAAAAGACTACAAATACCAAGCATGTCATAATAATCAACAGCCAAGTAAAACCATTCTTTTATTTTCTCAACTGATTCTTTTAAAATAAATGTTTTGGTTTGTAGTGCCACGTTGTTACGCAGGGAGAAGATCAAGACTGAAATCCTTTATCTACAACTCAGTGCTCTTTCTCACACCCTCAGAGATACACTGTGAAAGAACTAAAAATCCTTAGCCTTAGTAGGAAGTGGTTGAGTATTGTTCAGCTGAGCGTCTTGTATCCTGTTTTCTGACATAATTGACATATAATCTAAGATCATAGAATAGCTTCACAATCAGCTTTTTTCCTCCCCACCCTGGCTTTTTGGGTTAGAAACTGTAATTTCTGATTCTTGGCTGCACTGTTGCATGTTGCTTTTCAGAAATGACTGGGATGATGCAATAGACCATATGTTTATGAAGCTGACATCCTTCCCAGCTTTGTGTCATCTGAAAATTATATTGGAAGGTGGGATTAGAATTCAGAATCATCTTGGCAAATGGGACAAATTAATTGGCAAAATATCATGCTAATTAAAAAGGAACATGTTTGAGCTTATATGAATAGGTGGAAATAGATAACTAGTAATGAAAACAGTAAAATTATTGAACAGCTTTTGAGAAGACAGTCTGGAAGATAAAGAGGCTCACAAGCTGTTTATTACTTTAAATGTGGTGCAGTTACAGGAGAGTGAGGGAGTAGCAGCCCTATATTGGCTTGCAGAAGTAGGTTGCTGAGCTGCAGGATGCAAAGTCCTTGTTCTTTACTCAGCACTTGTGAGGCCTGCATTAGATACCACATCCAGTTTTGAGTACAGAATTTTAGCAAATTAGTGGTCCATGGAAGGAGTTCCAGGGGAAACATAGCTTCCAAGGCAAGATAAAGAGTTGGAACCAATGATTCTAAAGAAAAAGGCAGGTCTTCAAGTGTGTAAAAAAAAAAATACTACACAGTTACAGAACAGTCTTTCAGTGGATGAGATGAGATCAGAGGTTTTCTCTTTATCAGAAGTTTGCAATAATTTTTTTTTTTATGGGTATGAAAATGTGAAATCTGTGAGAGGAGCAATTGTGAAGGCTGGGGAATCTCTATAGCTAGAGATCTTTGAGAACAGTTTGGGTAAATGTTAATAGTGGGTCACATAGATGCAGCTGATCATGCTCTAGCAGAAGAGAACGAATTGGACTAGGTAAGTTAAGATCCCTTTCCAGCCTATTTTTCATATCATAGCGTATGTCTTCATATTGTGAGACATGCTAAATACATCCATAGCACTGACCCATGATGAACTATTGTAAGGTATAATGGAGTACAGAGTGAAATAGAAAATTTTCTGACAGGGAGATTTCTAGCCTATGAAAGCATCTCGGTTTTCTAAGTACTGTTATTGTCCCCTTCGCAATAAATATTTTGACCATCACTTTTTACAGCATTCCTTCCATTCAACTTCTATAGCTGTGTAGCCAGCATTTGAGGTGGCTAACAAATAAAACAGATGATTGACCCTTTCTTTCCACCTTTCAGCAGTTCCTAACCTCAGAGCTAGCTCTGATTTTAGCATTGTCTTTTTAACTTGATCCAATGCACAGGAAATGGGGAGGCTGAAGGACGCAGTATAGGTTTGATAGATTTTTACATGCCTGTATTAAGTGACCTGGTAGAAACATGAAACAATGTGGACTACTATTTTGGTAGTTGAAAAGACGAGAGACTTAGAAGAAGAGCTGTTACAGGTTGTTACCTTAAGTAGCAGAAATCATGCTAGCTGCTGTGGGTGGTCAGTGGAGCAATATATTAGTTTTAAGAAATTGTCTTTTGTGCCCAGCTGGTAACACTTTGTACTGCTGACTATGTGAAGTTATATTTCATTCTCATGCTGGTTTAAGCTTGTGTGTAGTCCTCTGGAAAGAGGACTGAAGCAGCAGGAGACAACCAAGTATTTAGTTCAGCCAGCTGAAGAGAAAAGGTTCCCATCACTAGAAAGAAATGTTGGTAAAAAACCAGACATTGCTCTGAGTTAACGCCTCTTTTCAGAGTCAGAAACCAAGTCTTGGGCAGCTACCTCGTCAAAGCAAAATACACTTTATTTGAGATAGCACTTCTGTGTGTCTCCCATTTCTTTTCTCGCATAGTGCACTTGTTTCCATTTTAAAAGGGGATTAAAGATTTTCATACTTGAAATAATTGGGAAATCTTATTAGTTGCTATCTTTCCTTTTGCTTCTACTTGATGTAAAATATCCATGGGGTAGTAAATTTAATTTGCAGTTCTGGGAGGAGGTTAGATGGCCTGATGTAAAGGCTGTTCTAAGTAGCAAAACTCTTGTCAGTGGTGATGCTCCTAGATACTGGTGGCAGGTGAGCTCTTGGTGTGTTGTCTCTGACTTCAGCAAGCCTACACTAAGTATCTATTCAGCCAGTGAGTGTATTACGGTTTTATTTTCTCTCTCTACAAGTGACAGTGATTAAAAGGCCCAAGAGAGATGAACATAGATGGTTAACATTTATTTAGCAACAGCAAGACACCATGTCCCATGATGAGCTGTTTAATTAAACCTTGCATCTTTTTTAATCGGCGGTTCTATTTCTGTCTGGCTTTTGTTTCTCATCTTGTCTCTGTCTCTGCAGTTTCCATGTTTCAGACATAGCCTCATTTATTTTTATCATGCATGATTAATTCAGTTTACATAAAGGTTTCCTTGAGAAGGATGGATAAAGTATATAAAGCCCTTGTTCAGCCTAAATTTGGATTTAGATGGTTTGAAATTCTTTTCTCTTCAGTGCAAATCATTCTCCCAGTTCTGCTGCGCCTCTTGCTCTTCCCTCCAGCTAGCCTAGAGAGCCTTGCCAAAGCTGTCCAACAACAGCTGTTGAGCAATGTGCTTAATCAGAGACACTCCTTGCTGTCCAACTGCATTTAATCAGTGTGAAAGATGAGACTGCGTTCAGAAAGTGTGTTATGGAGAGAAAATGAGCAATGAAACAAAGAGGAAAGCAGCACTTCCTAACCATTGCTGTTGCAGGGAGAAAGAAGGGTAGTTATCCCAAAGGAAGGGAAAATTGGTAAATGCTTTTTTGGGCAGTTCTTCGTAATGATGTTCTCTACCCAACACACATGTACATCATCATTTTCAGTATGTAGGAGCAGAGAAATCACACCCCAAGTTGCATGTATCAGCAGTAGTGCATGTTTGAGGTTGGTGTGTAACTAACAATTGCATGCAGGATGCGTCTTACATGCTATACTGACGTGTGATTGAATATTGAATTTCAGTGGAATACTGACCAGCTAGGATATTTGATTCCCACACAGTCTGAAAGACTAAGACTTTTTTTATACTTTAGTAGTTTCTGACATAGCCACTTACAGCCTTTGTTTGTGTTTTCCTGTAGATTAATACTATATATAATACTGAGGGAACATAAAATCTGATCATTTTTTTTTTATTAGGGGAAGGCGAAGAAAGAATATCGATATTAAAGCCAAAAATATGCAGCCATTGCACTGGTCACAAAATGTATTTTAATCTCTCTTTGTAGGAAGTGAAGGGTCAGAAAAACAAGCAGAGCACCAAAGCTATGCTCCTGTTAGGTATTTAGGAGAAAATGCAAAGACTACATGCAGTTTCTGGAAAGTATCAACTTGTGTTGTGGTTTAACAGTCTTGGTGTTTGCACTGACTGGGATACGAACTCTCCAGGGAAAAATTTGGTCTGCATCGGGCACCTTGTGAAGTCATACTTTATCAGCTTTTTTGTTAGTCCCCATCAGGCATACAGATGGTTTCAGTTGTGTCTGAGTTTGTCTGAAGAAAGCTGTAACATAAATCAATACCAGAAAACAAGGGAAAGCTCTTTACTTTTTCTCCTTTGTCATAGTTTTGCATGGACTAAAAACTAATACAATAAGGGAAAGAGTTTTAAACTCTTAAATGGGTTTTTTTTTAATAAGAAAGTTGCATGTTTTGAAGATGTGCAAACATTCCCCTGTAATTTGGGTATTTGGGAAGTCTGGAGAGATGTAGTAGCAGAATTGTGATTAATATTTAGCTTGGACCTGAGTGTCCCTGATTTATCTTCCTTAGACAGTGGATGTATGAGGGTTTTCTGCCTTTCTTGGCCCTTGCATTCCCCAAAGAAAATTTTTCTTCTTTGTATGCAGACACAAGCAAGGGTAGCCAGTAAGATTAGCAGGCAGATACCATGGGAAAGCTCTGGAGTTACTGCAGACCATCTGCTAGGAGTTATGTCCTGTCGTTTGTTGCAGGCTTGAGGAAGAGAAGGTTGGAATTAGCCTTTGAGTCTTACTGGGGTTTTGCTGGTTTTGGCATTTGCTTTAAAATTCTTGCTTGATAACAAATAGTGTTATCCTAGAAAAGTTCCTATCTGGTGCTTCAGTTCCAGGCTTGTAATGAAACCAGTAAATAAGTAACATTGCAGTCTCTTATCTCCTTTTCCTAACATTCATGGGATGTAGCTGCCAGCTATGTAAGAGCCTAAATGTAATGGTCAAAAATAACGTGGCAGGAACCCTTCGGTATCTTGGTGTAGCGCATGCTATTATATTCACTGTAGTTCAAACTCACAGCATATTTGTCTTCCTTTGTCTGTGTTGAGCATTGCAAGATAACCTCGCTAAATTGGAGTGTACTGGCTTGGTCCAAAATGACTGAATTCATAGAAGTTGCATACTAGCTGACATCTGGTATGAATGTTGCACTGAAGCAGCCTGAGCTATAGAAATACTCACGCGCAAAAAGCTGAAGTAGCCTGGAACACCATTGCTGTACGGAAGGAGAAAGAATTCCCAGGCTGTTTGCCTAAGTTGTATGGGACCTCTGGCACTGAGCAATCTTGGGAACTTTGCAACATTCTGATAGTAATTTTCATTTCATGTCAAAGCAGATGAAAATATCAAAGAGGGAAACTGAAGCTTAGGCAAAGTAATTCTAATGAAGCGTTTTGAAGAGGGGGAGGAAAAGCCCTCAGCTTGCATGCTTTTAATTCAAGTTTGTGTGTTTTCATTTGGAGAATCAGTAAAAATGTGAAAGTTGTGAGCCTGTGTGGATTTTCTAGAAAATAGTGAAGTATTTAGGCTTCTTATATGAAGAACCTCATGCTGATTTTGTATGGTGTGTCCTTAATGATTTTGTGACCTGCATGCATAAACTGAGTGGGGTGGGCAGTAAGCTCATCAAAAAAAGGACCTTTCTGCCTTGAATTCTCAAGGTAACAAAGCTCATGAGTGACTGTATTTAAGTAATATTGGGGTTTTGGTGCCTATTATCACCCATAAAATATATTCTGAAGCAACTGCTACTTCAGCTTTCAGGGTAAGGAGCAGTCTAGCAAGAAAAACCGCTTAAATCCTCCGCCCAGCACTGCCACAACCGGTGTGCTTTGAACATAGGCAGAGACAAGCAGAGTTAGAAATCAGTTCTAAAATGCCAGAACTGCCTGATTTTGAAATGGGCTCTTGATGTGAAAAGTCCCAGGAGCTTGCCTTCTCATCCAAAATACGACTCCTGCCAGGAATCCTAAATAGGTAACAGTGTGTGACGGATGGTTCGATAACGAGCATTCATCTGGCTTCTCCCCCTTGTTTTTCTCCTCGCAGTTGTCTGGTGGGTGCGAGCTGACGGTGGTAATCCACGACTTCACCGCCTGCAACAGTAATGAGCTGACAATCCGCCGTGGGCAGACAGTGGAGGTCCTGGAGAGGCCCCATGACAAGCCCGACTGGTGTCTGGTTCGAACCACAGATCGGTCCCCAGCTGCAGAAGGCCTGGTCCCCTGTGGGTCCCTCTGCATCGCTCACTCTCGCAGTAGTATGGAGATGGAGGGGATTTTTAACCACAAAGGTAAGAAATGATGGAAATGAAGTCTAGTAGTCAGCAACACAAGTTTGGGGTAATGGGGAGTACTGTGCAGATGGGAATTTTGGTGTTCTTACGCTGTTTTGGTTTCTAGTTTTTAATTCTTTAAAAAACAATGCCTTTAGTGACTTGCAGCCACACTGTCTATTCGAAACTAAGCAGTTGACAATTCTCAGTGTTAAGTGAAAATGGGGCTTAAGACGGGGAAGAGATATAAACAAATCATGTCTTGGTGAAGAGAGTTAGATATAATGTTAGATCAAGTTGCAATGATAGGAAAATCTGTACCTGTCGTGTGCTGAAAAAGGGAGGGAAGAAAATCTCCAGCATGCGTTATCAGTGGTTCCTGAGAAATCCTGCAGTAAGAAATTATGACAACATCAGGCTCAGAGCTAGTAAAGGGAAATGTACACATCCGTTTGCCCTGGCACAGGAATTGGCTATTTGGACTTACGTATTTTACTTAACTGAGTTTTCCAGAGTAGCAGTGGCACGCACATCCCTTTTTCCCAGAGCAGCTCTGAAATCTTACGTTGTTTTTTCAGATGTGTGAAAGAATGTACCCCTGAAGGGTGCAAGAAGAGTCTGATAATTTTTTGAAAGTTTTTAAGGTTTTGGTGTGCTGCAGCCCTCTGGATCTCTGTTACTAGTGAAAGTGCTTCCTTGCTTCACTTGAAACTACTTGAGTTCGCAGCCTATGAACAGAAAGCACTATGAATTAAAAAGGAACACCAGAAAAACAATTCATCAGGAGGCGTTTCATCACAAACTGGAGGAAAAGATGCATTTAGAAAAGCTGTTTATTGTGAGTAACAAGATTAACAGGAAAGTGGTGTTTGGGAAAACTTGGTCTCCAAAACTCAAACTACTGGTTTTGGAGAGTTTTCCATAAATATAACCACAATTTTTTCAATATTTCAGCCCATCCCAGCTATCACATGACAATTTTCCCCATTTTTTTTCAGACACTGTGTAAATATGCTTGGCTAAAAGAGGAGAGTGGTTGTGTTTCTTACATTAGGAGTATGCACAGCAGGAACTTCCCGAATGCACGGTGACTGAGGGGGAGTCTGAAAGATTGAGCTGTATAGTTGGAATACTTTTTCATCCTCTTGTGTCCTATAAGAATTTGGATAGCAAAAGTTTGCAGTTCTGATGGTAAAATTGGAAAACATAGTTGGGTATCACTGAAACATTTCTTCCTTTGGCTAGGGGTGAAATCATGGAAATGTCAAGAGGAATTATATTTTTTTAACAGCACAAAATTGATAAATCCAATTTCCTTTGGAGCTATGGGACTTCACCTTTGAATGCAGAGAATTTTATTTAGGAGAGGCAGATTGTAGTGGATAATATATGTTGTATGAAGATCGTTGAGCCTGTCAGACTCCTAAAGGACAGACAGAGTTTGTTTTATCTTTCAGAGGTTACTTCTGTTAATCAAACCAGCAGACAAAACCTGTATTGCTTTTTTTCCATTAGTGTGTGTTTGTGGAAAAAATGGGGCAGAGCATTGTAAAGTTGCTTTGTTTCTCTTTGACATGTTTCTTTGAAATAAAGAGCATTAATTAATTACATTAATCATGGAGACTGAAGAAGAAAAGGCCATTGCTAGAAGGATCGTGATTTGCAGGGTTGAATGCAGCCTTAGCAGTGACTTCTGTCCTTGCTTCTGCCACAGGCTTCCTGTGGGATGTAATGGCATGCTGTCTAAACCCCAGCTGATAAGAAGCAGCTGCTAATAGTTTATTCCCACATTACTGGGTGTCAGACTTTAGGAGCTGGATGTTTGATTTGTAAAGTTTTCGTGCCTGTGACTGAAGTAACTGTGAACTGTTGTGAACATGCAGACTATTATATAATTTTAAGTAATCTGGGGTGGGTGGAAGTGAAAAAAACCCTGACGAACTTTAGACAGGGTACTTGAAACCACTGGATACGTTTGACTTCAGTCTTTACGTCAACTTTCTATTGCTTGAATGAGGTTGATAATGTTCATTTCACAGAGGGACTACAAAAATTAAGCAAAATTAGTGGAGTGCTCTGATTTTATTTTTCCCCCCATAGTGAAAAGTACCTCAGACAATCCCACAAAGCAATTACTCATTCTCAAGTGCTGCATTTGATTAAAGATGTTTAAGGCATTGGGGAATATGCTAATCAGAAGAATGGAAAAATAATTAGATCTTCTCAGAGTTGTTCATTGTGGACATTGATTGAGGTATGAATTCCTAAAAAATAAAACAGAACACAACCCTCATAACAAAGAACAAGTTAATGACTTACATAATTTAAGGCAGACCATGTGCTTGAGTGGACAATTTTTAACTGTTGTATTTCCTAGATTTCTAGTACTTGATCCTGCAACTCAACTTTTTAATACAGATTTTTTTCTTTTTTTTTCCTTTTTTTTTGGCCATAGTTCAGTGAAACTTACAGAGTTTTTTAATGATTCAAGTAATTAGGATATTGCTCTCTATAATTTGTAAGTTTAAAAATGTATGTCATATGCGAGGCTCACAGTGTGAGCATCAGCTCTGACTAATTCTGTATAGTTCATGGGCTAAGCCACATGCAGTAGACACAAGTCTGGAATCTCTACGTATCTGACATCTCAAGCTGTTGTGAGAGTCTCAGGGAGAAAGGCTTTATGTAATTCCAAAGGAAAAAGGGAGGTGATCACCATCAGAAGTGGTGGGGGTGGCTGTTTGGATGCTGAGTGCTTAGCCTGTACAAATGGCTTGGGGAAGCAAAGAGTTTTGCCCTCCTTTTGGTATATCTGGACCCTACAAATTTCATCTTTTCAACAGTGTTTGTCAGTACCATTTGCTGTTTTGTCAGTACAGGTTGCAAAGCCACAGCATATCAGATGTGAGGTTCAAAGTTTTGAAATCACAGACCTCTTCTAATTTATAGCTGGTTCTTAAGTTGTGTGAAACCACATCTCATGAGTAGAGAAGTGTTGGGGGATATTTAATGCCTTTAATCTGAAATTATCATCCAAAGTAGGGTAACAAGAAAGATTATTAAAGCAGAAAGTGTGTTCAGTGGAGCCTACTTCTGATAGCTCATCTTGGTCATTCCTCGTCTGTCCGCATATTCTGTCAACCATGAAAGGTAATGTCATTTTATTCTAATGTTAGAAGACAGCCCCAGAAAATGACCCTCATCACTTGCCTGCAAGTGTATTACTTGTCCTCTAAGAATGTGTATTACTTTAAATATCTAACCAGTATTGGTGGTTAAAAAAATATATCATTTACACTATCTTCAATCTCTAAAATTTTATTGTAGTAAAGGTGACAAGTATTTTCCTAAGAGGATGGGGAAAGCATTACACAGAAAAAAGATATTCACTAGTGGATAGTCATTTAGGGGAAGGGTTGATTTCGAGTTCCAGACCTCTTGCTTGCTCTGCTTGATATCAGATCTAATTTTGTACATTATCTGGGTCATTTAATCAGTTTGATGTGCAGTTTAGAGATGAGTACATTTTAAAAAATCTGAATCCCTTTTATAACAGGGGAAAAAAGACAAACAAGTGGGTAGTGAAGAGGTTGAATAACAGTTGGTGCACTACAAAAAATAAATTACTAGCTTTGGAAGAACATGTTTTTCACAAGTAATACATAAGGCAACATTCTTTTTGCTATATATCCCCGCATGTTATTGGGTGTGGGGGAGAAAGAATGTTCCTGTTGGGTTTTTTGGTGCTTTTCCTTCTTTTAATAAGGGTTTCTTTTCATTCAGGGGTACATCTTTTTGCCATGTGCAGTTCTCTTTCCTTTGATTGCAGGGCATTTACGCAGCCACAGAGCTTTGGGTAAATATAGGGCAGGGGACAGGATTCAGTATAATGGAATTAAGCTTGTAAGCTCAGAAAAATCGGCAGGTATTTTAAATTGTTTATGAATATCTTGCTTGTTGAGACTGTAAGTTCACTGTCTTACCTGACTTTGAGTATTTCTGAAGTCTGAAGAATTTGTGGTAGTCCATCATATCCCTTCTGTAGATGCTGCTGTTTGGAGAGCTATAAAGGCTACAACATGCCTTTGCTCATGAAGTTTTTGGGACCACCTCTAGCTGATAATTTGTGTTACTATCTGTTTGGTTCAAAACTTTGCCACTGGGAACTTTTGTTTACCAAATAATTAAATTTGAATAATTAAAGTTGTTAAAATTTTATGAAATGCAGTGGCAGCAATGCTGGGGAAGGGCCTTGAGCTGAGGGAACTGGGGGTGTTTAGTCGGAAGAGGAGAAGGTGCAGGGGGTCCTTATTGCTCTCTACAACTACCTGAAAGGATGTTGTAGGTTGGTCTCCCAACTAATAAGTGACGGGACAAGAGGAAACAGCCTCAGGTTGCATCGGGGAAGGTTGAGACTGAATATGAAAAAAAAAAAGTCTTCACTGAAAGGGCTGTCAAGCATTGGAACAGGCTGCCCGGAGAAGGAGTGGAATCACCATCCCTGGAGGTATTTAGATGATGCGTAGTTGTGGTGTGTAGGTTTAGGGATGTACTTGGCAGTGCTGGGTTAACATTGGACTCGATCTTGAAAGTCTTCTAACCTAAACAGTTCTACAATTCTGTGTCTGCTTGTTTCATATATTCTTATAATCCAGTTATCTTGTGTAGGTCTATTCAGATCTGAAAGGTAAATGATGGCTTACTAACATGGTGACATACCACACGTCACTTCAGTACTGAATACTGGCTTTTGATTTCACTCTCAGGATACTGTCCTGACTGGTGCCATAAACAGAAAAATGTTATTTCAGCAGTATTTTTTTCTTCCAACTGCAGTATCTCTCAAGGATCTCCCATAATAAGGAGGATTTAATGGCTGACATTTTCCAAGACAAAGATTTACAAATTTGTTTAAAGAGCTGTGTAGTAAGCCCTTCTCTATACCTGCAAGATGGGAAGGAGTGGTACAGGGCAGGTATCACAGGTGTCAGAGCTCTTTTTGACCTTCTGTTCAGGAATTAAGAAAAAGAGAAATTGCAGGGGTGATCTAGAGATCTTTTTTCAGAAAAGACAAATATTTTATAGTTGAGACCACAGAACAGGATGAAAGAGAGCCTTGAATTTGTTACATTAAGTAAAATTGTTCTTGCCCAACTGGAGACCTTCTATTCAGAATATTGGTTTTAGGTGTAAGGGGACGTGGAGGAGAGTAAAGCTAAAATGTCTTGTGTATGATCAAGAGCTTTGAAAGTTATGATTGAGAAATTGAGTGTTCCCATGTTGAGTCCAAATATTTTACTTAGGAAGAGGATAGCAACAGCAGCAGAATTCAATCAAGTAAAATGGAAGTCCACTTTGAATAATTGAAGAAGGGCTCCCTGTTTGTAATGGAAGAAAAGAACAAGTTGGGCAGCAATTGTTTTTTTACAAACAGAGGGAGGCTGTAAAAGGGGAGGATTTGCTGTTTCGAGATTGCAAGCAAGTAAAGCATGGGCCATGTGTAAGGAAAAAGGATCCCCACCCATGGCTCAGAGCCAAAGTGCCTGTGGGACTGTCTGACAGCATTTGCAGCTGCAGGAAATGAGTTATAGTCCAGGCCAGCAGGGAAAGTAACTCCTAACAATGAGTAGGTAGGGTACTTGCTTTTCCTTGTTGCCCTGGGGCCACGTGGCAAAAGGTGGGGACTGTAGTTTCCAGGGCACCACAGAGAAAGCGAACTGCTTGTGCAACACAGCTGGACACAGTCACATGCAGAAGGTGGTACTGAGTAACATGTTGTAGTTGTGCAAGATATTAAATGTTTGTCTAAAAATTCTGTTTCTTGATGAATCAATTACCTCCTCATAAAATTTCCAAATAACAGGCTTCCCATCCAGATAACCAGCTAATAGAAAGCTTTATGAAGAGCTCATGGGAGGCAAAGCTGAGCAGTCAGTTGGATTTCACACTCTGCTCATCTAAATTAGCAAAAAAATTGTAAAAGCCATGCTGCAGTGTCAGTTCAACTTATTTATCAGGCAGATTTGAGCTTGAACAGAGGTGCACGCATTTTATTAGCTGAAGTTTACCTTAACCATTATCAGTTGTTCTGAAAGCCTAATAAATCATAAGTTACCATATAATCACAAATATTTTGCCAAAAAGCGTTGCTAGTTCTAACAGCAGCAAAGATAGCTTTAACTTAAGGGTTGTCTGTGTCGTTTTTCAGACATATTCTCATGCATTAGTCCAGGTAAATAAAATAGATTCAGTATAAAGTAAAACAAGAATTCTCTATCCTGACTTTCCCGCCTTGAGGTTTTACTTCAGTTTGCAGTTAAAAATGTGGTTTGAGCATAAGTAAACTTAAATAAAATGTCAGCACTTGACTGTGGTCTGTGGGATCATAATCTTTGCATTGAGCTTTATAGCCAAACTACATCAGATGGTCAGAGTTAATAGCCAAATTCTAATTCAGCATTGAATAAACAGTAAAGTCTGTATGAATTGCTTCCTTGGCATTGTGCAGTCCTAAACTAGATAAGGAGATTCAATGAATCTCACCATTTCAATTTCTGCAAGAGCTCTTTCTAAGCCAAGTTTACACGTGTTGCATACGATTGATTTATGCATAAACCTGCCTTTGACTCCTGCACTGTTCTTGTATCATAACCTAGCCCAGGAAGACCTGTCAGGTATGTCTGTATTTCCCATGCTGAGTCTATTTGTGGGCATAAGTACATGGTTAATTCATCTCTGGAATTTTTGTACATAGGAAATGAAAGCTTTTTGCCCTGCTTGGGAGCTCAGTATTACAGTTGACAGTAAAAAGAAATTTTATAGTACTGGCTTGAATGTACTTTTGGTCCCAGACAGCTGCCAAATACATTTCTCTTCTATATCGCAGTTGGAACGGAAATCAGTGTGTAAAATGTATCTGCTTCAGAACAGATGTATTTGCACAGCTGATCTTTGGGAGGTAGAAGGTGGATATAAACCAGCAATTCTGATGGCTTTAGATTTCCCGAGAGAGCTGTTATTTTGCTTGCAATTAGCCTTTCTCTGACAGCACTTTCTTTTTCTAACCAAGGCATTGAGGTAGAACAGAATACAAGCTAAATTAATATCCTACAAATGTTGCTCGTATGTTTCAACTGAAGAAAAACATCATGGAGCAGTGTTTATTTTCCTTAATTGTCCCTCTTCAGGTGCAACAAACTGTGGTAAAAGTTGTTTCAGTGTTTTCAGAATTACTTTTTGAGGGTGTCTTTGTTACCTATATTTTGCTTTGAATTAACTAAATCTTCAGAGCTGGTACTCCAGAGAGCATCTAAGAGCCACCCAAAGAATTTCTCTTCCATTTCAGTGCATTAAGTAGCTTGTCAGTGTGGTGATGGACAGGGAGAATGGAGATAGGAATGTTTATTTGGACAGGACAGAACTAGAGACATGGAGTTGTCATAGTTATGTGGTAACTGCCTTGCCCATGACAAAAGACAAGGAGCTATTGGTGTATTTCTTTTCTGCAGCTGGGATGGCTGTCCATTTCCGAGGACTATCTGGGTAATTTTACCTGATGCACTTTCCTTCTGGCACAGAATTGTGTAACATTGACAGAGTCCATAAGGTCTTCTGTTCTTTTTTCCAACTCTAGTTTTCTGGCATTTATGCTGTTGCAGCTTACGTTCTTAAACTTGGTAGGAGGAGGATTATTTATGTGTTTCGTGTCTAGTGGAGAGGAGAAAATTGTCGAGGAGCAGGCTAGATAGAGCCAATGTTCTTGTGCACCTTTCAGGACATCGTCACATTACATCACATCATCTGTCATCATCACTGCTTGCAGATGGAAGTAGCAGGATTTAGCATTCTACTGACTTCTCCAGTTCAGTTTTTATGAGGTGGCTGCTGAAAGTGCAGTCCCATTGACTTCACTTCTCCTGCAATCATATTGTAAAAATTAGTCTGTTATGCATGCTGTACTAGAAATGTTGCATCGCTTTTAATGCAACTTTATCAGAAGCTTTTTGACAGATGCACTAGATACCTCAAGTTTGTTTTCAAATAACTGCTTCATAATGCAATGTTTTGCCACTATTTTGGGTACATATTCAATGGGAAAAATTTATTCACAGAGAGGGTGATCAGGCATTGGAATAGGCTTCCCAGGGAAGTGGTGGAATCACCGTCCCTGCAAGTGTTAAAAAACTGTGTAGATGAGGCCCTCATTGGTCTAAAGTGAAAGCCCAGGCTATGGGATCCAGTGCTTACTCACTTCATCACTGTTAGAGTTTGCTGAGATTACAACCTTCAGAACTGGAGCAACTTATTACAAGTAATAGTATTCTACTACCTTCGTTTGCTGGTTTTGGAATAACACTGTCTTACTCTGTTACTGAATTTGTTGGGGTGATGATAAATGTTTACATTTCTGTAATGATTTTTATTTGAAAAAAATGTTTAATCTATTTTGACAGTTTCATCTTTCATGTAGGAACATTTTAGTGTTTTTATGATGCAAAATGCCATTCTAAATGGCAGAAGTGCAGAAGAAGATTGCATTGTTTTGTCAGATTGTGAGCTTTTGAAAGACAGTATTACTTTTTTGGAAAGTTTAAGTTTTCAAGAATACTGACCTTATATTGTCAGCAAGTGGCATGCATATTAGGATATCGAGTCTGGTTAGGTCTTTTTATGTGCTTCAGGAAGTTAACATTATTACCAATCTAAAATTTAACCTGGTCTGATACGCGGACATGACTTGTTAGGCAGTACTGAGCAGAGACAAAAGGAGGAACAGTCTTAGTGTAACCCTTTGTAACTAGCCAACATGCATTTGTACAATTTGAAGTTAGCAGAAGGGGAAAAAGAAAAGCGCTGTGGTCAGCCAGCATGTAACCTACACAGCTTGCAGAAGCAGTTCTTCCAGATGCATAGGTATGGAACTTCAGAATCAGTATTTCTTACAGGGAGCACATGTCCACTTTGAAAAGCATTTCTTTCATATCTAATGACGTAGTTTGGTTACTAGAATGGTTCGTTTTCCTTTTAAGTGACTTAAAAGAAACTAATTTTAAGTCAAGACCATAATTGAATATTCTGAACACTAGTTCTGAATATATTCTTAACCTTTCCTTTTGTCTTTGCATACATTTCCAGTTAGGATAATTAGCCAAGAGATCTATTTTTAAGAAAAGTCCCACCTCCTGTATGTTCAGTTACAACTGGTTAGGAGAATTAAACCTTGTTTTGACCAGATATTTTTTTTTCATGCCAGCAGGCTGATTTCTTTTTTCTTTGGAGTGTGAAGAGAAGAAAAAGAGCGTTTTAATTATGGTTGAGGAAACTACATCAGAAAATTCAAATGAAGAAAAAACAGGAAGGGTAATTTGGATAATAAAATTAATGTAAAAAATGAGTGTTTCTTCAATATGTCTCATTAGGACAGTAAGTACTTCTCTCTTGGAACACTTTTCGTGTTTTCTCCAATGTAGAGATGAGGCATGGCATGTTTCTTCTCCCCTCCCACCCTCTCTGAGTAGTGAATGTATGTGGAACAACATTCCTTACACTCATCCAAGAGATTTTGTTTGAATTATCTGAAGCTGGTTTGTTGTGGTTTTGCTGACAGTGGCTGGGATCCTTCAAACTGATTTGGCATGCTGCAGTGGTGACTGTGTCAAGTCAGAATTTTCCCAAAGCTTTTCCAGATAACAGACAGCCAGGGACAGTGAACATCTCATCCTTTCTTTGAAAGACCTCCTCATTCCTGTGAGTGGTGTACAGGCTCCAATTCCTTGGCAATGGCACAGAACAGTATTAAAAGCTCAAGAAAATAATAGCCAAATGACTAAGATGGGAGAGATTTTACAGTGTCATGCGCTTTTTGATATTCTTTCGTACTGTAGGCTTAAGCAACAGCTAGGGCATGTTCTGCAAAACTGGAGACAGGAAGGACTTATGTGACTGAAGAGCTGGATAAATTAATCGTTTCCCAATATTCTTAATTAAAGCCTGAGTGCTTCAGTGTCTTTCTGTCAGTTGCTCTTGACGAAATGCTTTACCCAAGATGCAGAAAGGAAGGTTATTAATCACCCAGCTGATTTTCTTTACTGTCAGTCAGAAAATAACTTTTCCCAGGTTTGCCAGCTAATTAGGTGACTGGCATGTTCTGATAGAGATGGTTGTTGATTGGGATTTTGGGTTATTTGTGGTTTTTTTGTTGTTGTTGTTGTTTTCTTTGTTTTGATTGAAACATCCCAGTATTGAAAGGAGTTCTTGGAAATCTCAAATTAAGGATGTTCACACAATTCATTGCAAAATACAGTTTCTGACCGATTCAATTTAAAGTGTCTCTGGCACCTGGCAGCACTGGTACCAAAGAACAGGAAACAGCGTGCTGAATATAAGTCCAAAGAACCACTGTTGTAATGATTCCGCTCCTTGCAGGCCGGCAGTGTTGTCTGTGAGACTGAGGAGCAGCAAGGCTCTTTTTTTGGGAACAGGATGATCTTTGTGTGTGGAGCTGAAGAAACTAGATCCTAGTGGTGCAGCTGTGCTCTGAGCATTTAAACTGTGGACACATTGTACACTGAGGAAAAGGCAAAGTCAGGCTCCTTTCACAGTTTTCATCATAGTGTAGGAGCTCACCTCAAAGATTCAACCTCATATTTATTGATTGATGTGTTTTTGCTGTTCTACAGTTTCTTGATTGTGTTAGAGTGTTCTGGTGTGAATGTCTGTGTTTGATGTGTCTAATCAGAGAGTCTAACTTGCCAAAGATAGGTTTTGTATGCAATGTCTGCCCAATTTATTTATTTATTTATGTCAGAAATGCCTATTGTAAATAGAATTCTGATTGGTTTGTGCAATCTTAATTTAGTTCAAGAATTTTAATAGTTCTGGATTTATGTCTGGTTTGGCTCCTATGTCTGGGTGGTCTTTGGTCCTGGAGTTCTGGAAAAGTCTGAAACTTCTCTCCCACATGCAGAAACATGATTCAAAATTTTAGGAACTATGCACTTCTAAGTGATGAGAGCATTTGTCTCACAGATCACTTCCAAAATGGTTTTAAAATCGTGACATTCAGATGCTGGCAGAACTCGGTAAAGAATTCACTCTTCTGTTAAGTTTCAACTATCTTGTATACAGTTCTCCACTCTTAAGATAAACAAGAATTTTTTAAATAACTGTAGTACTGATTTAAAATACATAAATTCCCTTTGTAAATGTAATGTCTGGAATACAAGGTGGAAGATTCTGGAGAAGACGACTGATTTAATTTTACTTGAGAACAGCAATTTTATTTAAGATTTATTTCATTAAATTTTAAGAATTTTAAAGCTGTTTTTTTTACTGCTATCATCTTTGAACATACCCCTTCTTCCCCACCCCTCCAAAAAAAACCTGATAGCTATTAAGGGGAAAAGGCTGGTTCCTTGTCTTCTTTCTTAGGCTCCGAGGAAACTCAAACTGAGTTCTTAAAAATGAAATTTCTAATTTTGTTAGCTTCCCTTTCTTGTTCTGCTTATTTTCTCCAAGATGGTATAAAATGTAATGGGGCCTTTCAGAGATTAAGTTGGAATACTGTTTATCCTTGTTCTAATATAAGTTGTTACTTCTATTACCATGCAGATCTCTTGGAGTATGATAAATGCAGTCGGTTTAACTCCAGTTGTCCTCTTAAACAAAAGAAGAGATGCGTATTTCTGTTCTTACATGCAAGACTAGTAATAGTACCTCAGATGAGGTAGCACTTCCAGTCGGAGGTTAATCCAGTGGCAAACAGAGATTGCAGATGTTGCAGTTAAGAGCTGGTACTTGTGAGAAGCTGATTCATTGGCTGTCAGTGGTAGAGACTTAATGAGCTGTTACTGCTGTGCCGGGTTAAACTGGCAAAATATTAATACCTTACAATGGTTTTGGCAGTCTGGCATTGTCCATCAATAAGCCCAGAAACTTACTTAATTGCAGAAAGCTCATCCCATTCCTTCACTGTAGTAATAGATATGGTGTTTAATTTCTGTATTTCATACAAAGTATGTGCTACCCTGCCTACTGAGGATGCACAGTGCTCTTCTAATAGTTGTTGTTGTTGTTGTTGGGGTTTTGGGTGTTTTTTAGTTTCTTTGTTTATTCACTGGGATGTAGTCTTTCTTACGAAATCTTGCCTTAAAAGTGAGAGCTCTTTTGCCTGGAATTTTAAATTCTTCGTGAAATGGCCATTAACAAAATTTTCAGCTGAACACTTACTTTGTCAGAGGTTTAAGTAACTGAGAAATGTCTTAAATTGCCAGGGGTCTGAAGGGCCTTTCATCAGTTCTTCGCTTTCAGAAATTAAGCTGAAATTATAAATTATTATATATATAATAAATTATAGATATATAAAATATATATATTATATAACAAGTATAGCCAAAAAAACATTTCTGCCTTTTGCAGGTAAGGTGAAAAAAGAAACAGTTAATTTTTACTCTTTAAAAAAAAAATACAAAACGCATTTTAAACGCTGTCAAATGGCATGGTGTATGAGCTTTTTTCTTTGCTAATTTGATCAGTTTGTTGTCCCATTGGACTGTGGTCTATGAATATTGAAGGAGCAGATGAAGGGGAGGAAATGGGGCAGCTCAGTGCTATTGTGCAACATGCCAGCAGTCCAACCTCTTCTGCACTGAGCTTGTGCTCTGTGCCCTGCTGTGGTTTTGCCTAAAGGTGTTCTCCATGTAAGCATATTTTTGCCTGCAGGAATAAGATTACCTGACTGGCTCGTCATTACTAATGATGAGTTCCTAGAAGAGCTTGTTAATGTGAGGAGCTGCAGGAAGAGCTGTATAGCAGAGGAGAGTTACTGTAGGATAAGGCTCTGGAATACAGAAAACCTGTTGGAGCTAAAGGACAAAGAGAGCTTTGTGGTACAGCCTGAAGTAAACCATAGAATGACATTAATAGGCTGCTTGTTTGGGCTTAAAATTACATATATAGATACAGGTCTCTGTTTCAGATGGAAATTGAGAAAGCTCCTGCATATTAAATTAAGAAACGTTGGGTTTGTGATGTAGAAGTCACCTCCATTTTGCTTATGCTTCAGTAGGAGAAGTTACTGGTCTGAGCTTTCTGTCTTGGACTGACCATAAGAAAGTTGTAGCTATTATTTCACTATATGCATTGATGTTTTTCAATCAAATTCTTATGTTATATCCACAGTCACTCTGAAGGACATTCGCGTGGAGTCTGCTGTCTCCACTCCAGTGTTCCTGTAGAGCAGTTGTTTATCACAATTGTATGCCTAGAAGACAACTGCATATCCATGATCCTTTCTTCTTAACCATGTAATGTGAAATTTTATTTATGTACTGGTTCATGTGGTTCTCTCTCTCCCACCACCTTGATTTACTTGTCAGATTTGTGTTCTGAGAAGAGAAGGGGCCAAAGCAAAACCTAAAAACTAGCAGTATTTGATTTCAGTAGGAGCGGGAGAACTTTTTGCAATAGCAAGCTGCAAATGATGTGGTTCCCAGAGCATTTAAAGTATCTTCCTGCAGATACTACTGGTTTTATAAAGTCAGTCTACATGCAGTTGAAAAGCAAAATAAAACCAACCCCAAAACAGTTTTATGTATTTTTTTTTGCTGTATTTTTGTCAGAAGTTTTCTTATGTATGGAAATCAGCTACACTGATAAAATGACTATATTTTCTTAAATTTTAGTTAAAAGATGTAAGAGTAACTACAGTGAGAATGGTTGGATGTTCTTTAGCACGCTCAATGTGCGTGGGAACTCTTGGGGAGCAGAGGAAAAGGATTGTTTCATTTATTTTTTTTTATTACTCAGCTAGAAACTAGAATCATTTTCAGATGTTCTACAATTTTGTGAAGGATAAACTAGCCTTAGTGGAAGTCTCACTGTAGGTGGCAACTATAAAGATCACTTATCCTGAAGAAAGAGGGGTTTTTCTGCTGTCCTTCCACCACCTCTGGAATTCAGTGTCATTTAAAAGTCGTCTTGGGTCAGCAGAAGAATGTTCAGGAATTGGAATTAATGGTCTCAGTGCAGGAGGCTGAGGGGGGAAGGTGATTTGGAATTTAGGGTGGCTTTCCTTAGAAACATGAAGAAAAGCAAAACCTCAGCCTCAGGTGGAGGGTGTGCAGAGCTCTTTAGTAGTGCAGACAGGGTAATGTGTGTGATTTGTGATAAGCGCTAATGATAAACCTTCTTTGACTCTTAGGACTCTATATGCTATGAGTTCCACATAAAATTCCTATTTATCCTTGCATTACATGTATTTGTTTGTTCTGTTATCATTGGCAACCCCCTCACTGCTGTGTATTCTTCCTGTTACATGCTTGTGTCTTTTACAGTATTGTTTGTTCAATCTCATTTTAAGGCCCTTTTTTCATGACAATATGATGAAAGCATTTCATTTCTGTTTTTACGGAAATTTAATCCTTGCTTTGGCTTCATATCTCTTTATCTAGTGAATGTAGCTTTTTGCATGTCCTTTAAAATCAGATGAGGTGCTGGGGGAAGAAACCAAACATCTTTTCTAGGTTTGTAAAACATTTAGCTAAAAAAAAGAACCCAGAAATGAATATTTATGGACAAATGCATGTGTGGCATGCTAGGTGAAGAATGCATAAATACAAAATAAAATGCACACTGTTTCAGTTTACTGAACAGGAAGATTGCTTGATGAACTAGAAATTTATTTTGCAGAATATAATCTTAGAGGTGAAAAGATCTGAAATGCAGTTTAAACCAGGGTGAGAGCTTCAACAAATTTATCAAAATATTTAGGTTGTTTTACTTCTCACAAACAAGGCTCAAGAGGAGATGAAGGTAAGGCATAATTTGTTGTTTGGTACAGATTTTGTCAAGGAAAATGGAAGTTCCAGGGCAAGCACTGAATGGTGTAGCTGACCAGAAAATGTCTGGCTTTTTTGTGTCTATGGCTTTAGCTAAAGAAATAAAAACTAACTATGCACTGCAAAATAAAAAAGAGGTGCTAAAGGCTGGTTTTCTGCATTCCAGTTATTGTAAAACTTAGTAGAAGTACTAGACTGCATCTTTTCTTAAGGCTGAGAGGAAGAATAGCTGGCTTGCAGTATTTTTTAAGATCATCTTGAGCCTCAATTAGGGTAGTTACGGTAGAGTGTAATCTGCTGCATCTGGCTATTCCCACATGTGAATTTAGACTGGAACTGTGCTCAGTGAGTCAGAGGAGAGCATCCCTAGAAGAGAGGAGCTGCTCTGACGGCAGGGCAGGGGGCTAAACCAGACTGAGAAGATAACAGCGACTTCCTCAATCTAATGGCATTGCTTGTAACCTTATCTGGGTGAACATCTTCAGGAGAAGCTGTAACACATCCCTGAGGTGTGGGCGAGTAGGTTATTCGTAAACTGTGGGTATTGGAACAGCTGACTCCTCACCATGCCAAACAGGATTAAACAGACTGACACCCTAGGATCGCTTCACTCAGTAAATCCTACCTGCTGCAGCAACGGGCAGCCGAGTGGCTGTAAATACTGGATCCTGGATTTAGGTACAAATATGTGCAATGGAGATATAATGGGCTGGGGGAGAAGGGTTGGTTGTTTAGAGGATGTTTTCAAATCACAGGAGTTTAGTAGGATGCATTCTTTTCTCGTCTCTCTGCCTTTACTTTCCTTCCCTCTGACCCCAGTCAAAAAATGCAGAGTGTGACAGAAAGGACTTGTGTGGGAAAGCGAGCAGTTATGGAATGAATCTGCTCTGCAAACTACTGGGATGCTGTACAGTAAGCTCTTTCAGAAAAAAAGCATGTAAAATGCATGTGGTACTTTATTTATATTTTTTTAGTTGAACTGTGGAAATGAAAACTGGTAACTTGCTGTGTGACATGTAATTAGTGGTAGTAATTTAAGAGTTTAGCAGAATTTTTTTTAGAATGCTGCTGCTAAACCAAAAAATCATGGATTGTTTAATATATGTGACATTTCTGTTAAAATTATTGTTGAGAAGTAATGTTTTCGGGAATAGAGCTTGGAAAGAAAGGGTGGCTGGGAAATAAATTGGTTTGTGTGAAATTTAGACACATTATTGATTATAAAACGTAATGTGGAGGAAAGCCATGCTGTTTCAGGCTCAACTGGAGGAGAACAGAGGTAACGGTAGGGATATTTGTGTTAAACCCAGTTATAGGTGGGTCTTCTCTTCTTCCTCCTTTGTAGTTTTAGCAAAAAACAATACTTGGCATTTGGACTGTTGCAGGACAAGTTTGAGTCTCATATGTAACAGTCTGAAATGTCTGCAGGACAAGACAGTGCTAACCTTCAGTGTCTGCAGCTGATGCACCTGTCAGGAAGTTGCCTTTTCATCCGCAGATTGATTGCAGCTAGGCTCAAGTCTTATATACCTGTTGCTGTATGCTCTGTGCATATAGTTAAAATAGGCAAGGCAAGTTATAATCTCTGTTATTTGATATTATCCAAACTGCAGTTACAGATGGACTGAGAGGGAGGATGGTAGAAGGGTTGCAAACACGAAATCAAGGATGTAATGGAAAGTAATCTTATAGGGGACATCTGAAGATAGGGTCGCATGTCTGTGGGGTGTTAGTAACTGAGTAGTTCCTGAAAAGATAATGGGGCATCGAAGTACCAGCCAGAGGGAGTTAATCTTAGCAGGCTGTTGTCTCTGATCCCAGCAGTGGAGCTGTGTTCTCAGAAGGCTGATCTGTAGCCTGCCCATGCTGTACAGTTACTTCCTAAAACAACAATTACTGCAGTTCTTAGAAGTAAGCAAGTACAGATTAACCAGGAGGGAGGTGAGGGTGAAAGGAGGGAGTCAAATACAAATAATAACTGATGGGCAGAATGCTTTGTGGCAAAATATTTTACAACGAGTGCTTACCCAGAGCTGTGACAACCTAGTCAGCTGGAGGTCTGTTAATAGCACCGGGAGAGTCTTTTCCCCTTTTGCATTCCACTGTCTTTATTGGCGCTTATTTGCTTCATTTTTGAACTCTTGTTGCTGCAGCGGGTAGTGAGGCTCAGATCTCCCTGGTTTTTACTTCCGAAGAGTTTTTAGAAAACATGTTTTATAAAGTGCTGGGTGTAGTCAATCCTGACCAGTGAGATGCTTTCCGTTATTACCATAAATTAAGATCATAGATGTGTGTGAAGTCTTGTTTGGCAAGCATACGTGATTTCACAAACATTCTTCATCGTCCTCTTTCTGGGTCTTAAAAACAGATGTCCGTGTGTACGGAATATGTTGTAAGTAGGCTCAGTAGCCTTTCGTAATAGGGGAACAAAGCTTATTTGCATGCCCCGGTACGACTGTAGCTATGCCATCTCTTGAACTGGAAGGAGCAAAAAATTGTGTCTGTGTTATTTCCGGCCACTGCAAACTTAAAACTGGTGATTTAGGTAGAATATTCAGAATGTACTGTGGTGCATTATTTTATTCATAGAAGACTGTAACTGAGACTTTGACTTTGCTTAAATTTTTTAGGAATAAAGAAGTTTGGTTTATTTTTCATTAAAATGTTAAAGTACATGTGCAATTAATAATTATGTACTCCTGTTTAATTAAATTTTCTGGTGTGTTCCCCCCACCCCCAAGTTCATGAAGTCCGAAGGAATTAAAGCACGTTCAGATTTAGGTAAATAGAAAATAGGGCTTTGAGTAATGAATTGGCAAGAAACTACTGAAACTAATAAATCAGTTGGAGAAAGCAATGGTGATGGTAGGAGGAAACCAATTCTCATGGTAATTCCACCCATTCCTGTAATTTGAAAATGCTCTGCATTTGAGACAAGTGTGGATACATATCAAAGTTGTTTATGGTTATCCGGCTGGAAAGAGTGTTGAATAGTTTCCGTCTGGAACTGAATATTTGAAATAACATTTTTTTTTTTCAGTTACCTTATGAGCTAGAAGAAACAACAGTATGTGTGTATTTCAGTCCCTAAGTGGTTCATGCGAGTCTGTATTAAACTTGGGAAATTTTAAGAGGCAAATCTCATGGATAAAATCCAGAAAATAGACCTACAAAACCAAAATTTATCCTGAAAATCTTAACTATCTTGGGGCTGGATTTTAGAGAAGGAAAGGTAGTTGTACAAGGAGAGAGAGCTCTTACTGGGCTTTGAAGACATGCATTTATTATATGTGTAATAGATTGCTTAAAGGAATGTGTGCGAATCAAACTAGTTTTTTTTTTTCTCTCTCTTTCGTAGCATTTTATGGTATATCAAGCCTCAGAAATAATTCATCCATAAAGCAGAATGCTTTTACTATAGAGTAATTGTTAGCAAATGGTGTCCAGGAGAGGATAAGAGGTCTCTGAGGACCCGACTCAGAGGATGCAGTGGGAGAGTCCATATTACTAATGGGTTGGTGTAATTCTTGGCGTGGATCCACCTCTACATTTTGAAAGTCTATTCTTTTGGAATACAGATGGAAGCTGTTAAGTATGTGCTGTGTGTGCTTTTCCATCTCCATGAAGAGCATGCAACAAAAATCCTCCTGAAACTGAGCTCATGTATTAGCTATACAGTTACATATGCGAAGGTACTACTTTCCTGACCTCTGTGTCCTTCCTCACTGTTCTTGGAACATGGTTTTTTCAAATCCTTAGGTTGCAGCACTTGCATGAGAGTTAGATGAAGGTGCCTTTTAGTGAATAATAAAGACTGAACTACCTATCAGGTACGGCCAGATTGTTTACCTTGCACTTGCCCATGTGGTACAGCTGCTTCTCTTGTGTCTGCACTACCAATCGCACAGGTAGCCACCCAGGGAGTTAATCCAGCGCAAAATGTTATATCCTTCCATCCCTTCCACCCCCCAAAAAATGAAAAGTTTTCTTGTGTAGGAGCTTATGCAAGAAGGGATACTGATGTCCTTTCTTGACTGCCATCCCTACTCGTGGTCCTGAACACCTCAGTCTCAAGTTTTTTGCTCTGAGCTGGTAAGTTCCACAGTTATCTGAAATTCTCATAATTTTTGTCTAATTCTGATACATCTTTTCAGTCACTTGAAAATGCTGTATTTTCATTCATGTAGCTCTCAGAGGTTACCTTTGTGAAACAGGCCAAGCTTTGTGAAATAGGCCAAGACTGAGCAGCAGTGTGGATCAAATGTGTGCAGAGTTAGCCTCAGGCAGCCTACTGCCTCTGATCCTTGGAAGTCTGCTCCCTCCACTGCAGTACTTTCTGCTCTGACCTCATATAAGTACTGCATGAAAACAGAGTAATTTAAAATGGGTCTATTTGCCCCAGCTCCTTCTCAAACTAGCTACTCAGTTCCAGGTTTTGAAGATATTTTGAAAGATGTAAAAGGAAAACATATGTTCTTCTGAAGAAAATGTAGTTAGGTTTATAATGCAAACTTAATGGAATAAGGACTTGTAACACCACTTCTATAAGAAGAAGAAATATTTATATATAAGCATTTTTGGATTTTGCTAAGTTGACTGTATTCCTTTGCATCACTAGTAAAGCATATTCAGAAAGCTAAGTAATTAAGAACTTTTAGATTTAGCTTCAGAAAGACGATAGGAAAATGACTAGTCAATACCGAGAAGGATTCCCAGAGAGATTGACACCAGAAGGAATATTGATAAAACTTTGAAAAGAAGGGTGGAGTTTGATTTCATACCAGGGAAAATGTGGCTGCCTCTTTAGGTCCTTGTCACATCTCTCAGAATACCTGTAACTAAATATCTGATAACAACAGTTACGTATCATGGTCAAAAGTCTGTTCTGAATGGATGGGTTTAAACTGAGCAAAGTAGAACTGCTTCAACTAATATTTCAACTTAATTTCCCACTTGCTATGTTACAGCTCTATTTTAAACAAATTATTTCAGTGAGGCAGCAGCACAAGAATGAGATATTGCCTTACATAATTATTTTCCTCTAGGTGCTCATTGTGAGACTAGTAATGAGCAATGTGTTCATAATCTGCCTTTGAAATGTGGCTACAAGCAGCTCTAACAATCTATTGAATTGGCTCATCTAGGCCAGATGATCTGCCTTTAGTGGAGGTAATGAGAAAAACAGAATTTAGGTGGTATAAGTATATTCCATCCTGCTTTGAAAAAATGGCATTAGTAATGTTAACAGTCCTTTTTGTTTGTTTGTTTCCTTGCATTTGAACATGGGATTGGATTCCTTCACTCAGTCTTCCTGAATGAGTGGTTAAGAAAAACCCCACCACCCTACGTATCAGCTACATATCATCCTTCTCTAAGAAGAGGGCTTCTTAGAGATCAGCTCTCTGGACCCATTATATGAAATGCTGGGGAGCTGATGAAAAGAAGAAATGTTCTGGGGTTTTCCTTCAATAAAAGAAGGAATAGAAGCTAATTGCATTCCTTATCTTGTTTCCTGTAGAAAACCTGTTTTGGCCCTGAATTTAGGCTTATGGTTGTGTCTATAAGTTAAAAAGGTGACTTGCTGTAGCAGTAATTACTGGTTTGATACAAGTTTCCCTCGCCCCATCCACTTTATTTCTTACCAAAGCTAATAATAACAATTCTGTTTTATTTCCTTCCAAAAGAAGTTTGCTTGCTCTTTGCCTTTTTGTTTCCTTTTGATTCCTACTTCAAAACCAGTTTTGAGCAGCTCTCCCATGATCCTATTACATAATTTTCATGTGGACATTGAGGTAATATTAGATGGATGGCAGCTGGGGAACAATTCAAGGTATAGAGATTTAGATCACATCACCTTCTTTCTGAGGCTTTATTGGGAATAACTGAAGGAAACAAAACCACCAGAATAGTTGCATGGCAAAATGAAGCTTTTTGTGTATGTGATGTGGACCTGATCATGCCAAAAAAAAAATCAGCAGTGCATATGTTAGTCCTGAAGAGACTGTAATCAAGTTAACAAACATGGCAATGATGGATTATATTTTTAGTATTCAGTGTATTTTAATTGTACATTGAGATAAAATGTCACATCTTCCATTAATTTATAGCTTGCATGTTTTAAAAATCATCTATACCAAGGTGTTATCTTTCTCCTTTTAACTCAGTCTTTATTCAAGATTGATGGATTTGTCAAGGAGTTTCTTTTCCTTTCCGAATCTGTTAAAATACTTTGTCCTGAAAAGGCATCTCTGCAGCAGTTTGGCATTATGACTTTCAATAGCTATCTGCTAGTCCACGTGGACTGTGCATCTGTTTAAAAAACCTCGTATTTCCAGTGTGACTGACCTTTATTAAAATCATGTGTGCTGTCATTGCATTGCTCAGGTTACATTTCCATCTGAAGACAAAAACTTTAAAACCAGTTCAGTTTCTAATCACTGTCATCTGACTCTGCTCTTGATAATGTAGTTATTGAGGTGGGATTGAACTTGGAGGAAGTTGTCTGTCATCACCTACAGTCCTCTAGTTTTGCGGTGTGCGGGCTGAAAGCAGTGGCATGACTGCAAGGGCCTGACTCTGCTCATTAATACTCCAGGTCGTGTGTACACTAAAAAGGTCAAGATTTTACAACTCCTGGCAATGTTAGTACAATTAGTTTCTAGCACTATCACTAGTATGAATTAATTGGATAAGGAAGAAACATCTTTTTTATATGTATGAATTTTGGAGGACTTACTCTTGTCACTGTTTTAGCCATTCCATCTTCCCTCCCAATTCCTTTAATTACTTTCTCACTTTATTTTTTGAGGCCTGAAACAGTATATAGCATTTGGAAAGAGAAAATGACCGAAGTTATTGTAATAGCCCCAAAGCTAAATCATACATTATTAGTAAGCTTATGGCAGAGTTCCTGACTTGAGATTGATGTGTTTGTACAGCTGTTGCTAAAGCTGTGGCTCCAAACAATCGCTAGTTGTTCTAATGAGTTCTTCTGCTTTGAATCAAGAGGATGGGAGGAAAGAGGAAAAGACTGTTAAAATTGCTGTTGGGTTAGTATGTGTATTTAGATTAATGTATAACTTCAGCAGGTGAAGAGGAAACAAGTTTGGGTTTTTTTTTAATACAAGCAGTCTAATAACTTGGGATTTTCAAACAAGTAAAATTTGATAAAGTTATTATTTCTTTTGTATCATTTGTTCCTGTAACCCAATTATTATTACCTACCCTTTGTCTTTCAAAGTAGGTTTCTTGACTCGCCATATATTCTCTCAGGTTTACTAGAGACTATTTGGAGGGTTTCTCATGCGTTGGAGTTTTTTTTTGTGTTTGGAAAAGAGAGATAATTAGATAAGTCTACTTTCATCTTCTAGAGGCCACTCATGTAAAATACATTGCAGAGGTTATACTTGCTCAAATTTTTATATTCCTCTGGACAAAAGCAAAAATAACAATGTTGGTTCAGCATTTTATGTAGATTATATATATGGTGGTTTTTTTTCTCTTCGTAACTGTGAGGCTTGTTTTTATCACACTTACGGTAGTGGAAGGGGATTTCCCTCCCTATCCATTTCAAAAGCACACTGGTAGAATTGTGCATCCCCTATTTCCTTTTAAGATCAGATTGCTCAAACTTCTTGCAATATCTTAGTAAATATGCAGCCTTTTTATTGGAGTAGTGGAGGATGTTTTAAAATCTGCATAGGATAAATTCCTGCCATTGGGATGCTCTGCGTTGCTGAACTTTTGCAAAGGAAAGCATGGCATGTGTTGCTTTAAATAACGTCTGAGATTATGATTCTTCCTAATGCAGTTTCTGTGACTTGCTTCACTCCCTCCCTTCCCCTATGGCTTTCTCTCCCTTCAGTAGAGCTAAGGGCTTGCTGAATGCATCTTTTTTTCCCTTTGGCTGTTCTGTTACCTATATTGATATGGATATTTGTTTCATATCTGTTCATACTCTTCCTCTTCTGGACTGATGCACACAGTGTATCAGATATAAGCTACTGTGCTGCTTCAGAGCTGTATTTCTAGGACTAGAGTTTGTTTATATCTATTTCCAAGCAAAATTGGTTATTTTTTTGCAGCAAAAAAGTAGCAGATGATAAAACCTTACAGCTTGGTAACAGATGAGCAGAAATTGTGCAATTGCCCCAATTAAAATCTGAAACTGCTTATCACAAATCTTGTCAATGGTGGTTCCCATTTGCAGTACATAACGTACAACTCTCCACCAAGACCAGAGCTGCATTTTTGCTGCTAACATCACACAGCATGGCTCTTCAAAAGTAGGTTGTACTCAGCATGCATGAGACAAATAGCTTGTCAGCAGTCAGCAAAACTCTGTCTAAATGTCTTAAGCACCAGCACTGCCTATGAGGCCCAGGCCCAAAGCTTCTGCCTTCACTCTTTCCTTTCTTTGGCTCAGAATTCTCTTCTCCCCACTAGCTAGCTGCTTGGTTTTGTCAAAGGCAGGAGTGCTGTAACTTGGAGAGGTCGGAAGGAAACTCCCGCTGCCAGCTCCCACTGGTTCAGGAAATGTGTTGTGCCATCAGTCAGCTTCCTGTGCTGAGATCTTAATCTAACCAGCAGCAGTAGTAGTGGGGAGCAGGCTGGAGGCAAGGGCTATGTTCAGCTCTTCTACAACTCAGTGTAGTGTGGAGGCAACAACCTGGAACAGTCATTCGTGGCATTCACCACTCCTGTTGCATTCCTTCTGGAGGGAGCAGTGGATGGCCATGCCTTCATCTACTTTTGGATGACCAAACTAGAAGATCAGTTGGATGTTTCTGATGCTAGACATCAGGCAAAATAGCATATAAAGACTTGTTTAAATACGTCTCCAAAACACCAATACGTCAAAAATGGGTGATGTGGCTGAGATTTTATGAAACATCTGTGAGAAATTGATCTTAAAAGCTACTGTATTTAAAGGAAAAGAGGGAAATTATATCAGTGCTGTGGGAAAATATCCTTTCTAGTATAGGAAAGCAGTATTTCCCTTATTTACTGTCTCTATTTGCACTGGAGAACTTTCAGAACTATTGAATGGAAGAAGGGTGTCACCTTAATATTCTTTATCACATCATATGTGTCAGCCCCTATGAGGGAGTTAACTTCCTATGTATCTTAAATCTGTCAGTGAAAAACTTGCCTATTGTAGGTCTGCAGAGCAAATAATGTTATGTTCTCCTTCATGTGATGGCCCTGCCTGGCCCAAAGAACTCGGTTGAGATTGCACACAAGGAGGAAGCTTTGCCTGAAAATTAGAATGTGGACTTCTGTTCATTCGCTCTTACTATATAACCATAGACTAGTTTGGGTTGGAGGGGACCTTAACGCTTATCTAGTTCCAGCCCCCCTGCCATGGGCAGGGACACTTTCCACTAGACCGGGTTGCTCCAAGCCCCATCCAGCCTGGCCTTGAACATTGACAGGGATGGGGCAGTCACAGCTTCTCTGGGTACCCTGTGCCAGTGCCTCATCACCCTTACAGGGAAGAACTTCCCAATTGTCTAATCTGAACTTATCCTCTTTCAGTTTAAAGCCATTCCCCCTTGTCATGTCCCTACATGTCCTTGTAAGAAGGCCCTCTCCAGCTTTCTTGTAGCCCCCCCATTTAGGTATTGGAAGGCTATGTAAAAGAATGCAAGCCCCTGCGCAGTTAGAGCTTAGTAGAAATACACCCTTCCTGGGGGAAATAATTCTATTAAAATGATCAGGACACTTGCTTTGATCTCTAGATGGGTAAGAAAGGGTGGTTCAATGCACTGACACAGAGTGAGAACTTGACTTAGAAACAGCTCTGTATAATAAAGTTGTCCTTGGCATGCCCTGCCAAGCACATGGATGTAGATGTCTTTAAATCTGAGCACAGGTGGTCAAAAGAGTGGAGCTGAAATCAAGATGTTGCCTGTTAAAATATAAGCTGTGTGCAGGGAAGTTGAGACTTAATCTATTAAAAGCTTGTGGTTTTCACAAACTGTGAAGCTAAACTTCAGCAGTGTGAGTAACTTTTAATACTTCCTACTTGTGACACAAAATATAGTTCTCCCCAGAAGCAGTAGAGAATTACAGCTTATTGCAAAGAATGAAATATCCCACAATACTACTCTCCCCTTCTGTAGTGCTGCCTTGCGCTTACAAAAATATACGTGGTTTAGGTTTGGGGTTTTGTAGCCCTGTGGTCTGAATTCCAGCAAGCACAAACAGAACTGCTTCTGTTAACCTGGGAAAGTTTTTTCTGGCACAGTATCATGCCTTCTTCCTGCCTAAAGACGGAAAAAAAAATAAAGATAGAAACAAGTGTGGATGCAAGACTGTCCAGCAGTTGTAAGAGGAGGACTTTTCCCTACCTAAATTTTGTTGGGTTAGCTCCTAGATAGCAGTTGATGTGTTTACAGATTTCTGTGTGCAATCTACAATGCATGTGAAATTATTTAAAAGTTTAAATATAAACCCTCGATTTTACATTTACAGGGTAGGAAAGCGGGAGATGATATTAGAAAAAATATAATGGTAAAGTAGCAATGAGTGTATTAAACCTTTCAGACACATACCACTAATTTTCTAACTCAAATGAACAGTGTGGAGTTTTTGCCCTAAATCGTAGGTTTTCTTCATTACTTTCTCTATTGCAGTTGCAAATATGTTTATTAGCTGACTTCTCTCAATTTTGGAAAGATGTTTGAAAGTTATTAAGATGACAGTGTCCGTCTTTGGGGGGGTGGGTTTTGGATTTGGGGTTCCTTTTAATTACAGACATGCCTGTGGGCCAGCTTAGTATCTCATTAAGAGAAGCTGAAGAGTACCTAGTCTCAAGTTTAGGATTCCAGTCTCTGATACCAAGAAAATCATCTTTTGATGACATGAAAGATTTAATTATTGAATACATTTCAATCCAAGTACTCTGGACTAATGTATCAGTCAAAAATAATACAGATAATGCATTAATCAGAGAAGATATACTGAGAACTCTTTGTCTGTTTGCACACTGGAAATATTACAAATTGCATTTAAGCATAGTGCATAACTTGAAATAAAAGGCAGGAAAAGTTTGCTGACCAGAGATGGAGGAGTGTGTTTGCTCCACTCCAAACACAAAAGTAATTAAAGGATTTTCTTCTGTGCATTGAGTACTACTAGCATTCTGCATTTTGTGCTTTACTTTTTGTCTTAAGAAACTGGTTTCATGAAAATTATTGCACTATCTCTCTATCATAAGTGAAATCCCATGCTTCTCAAAGGGCATGGTGGAAATTCCCCATTTGCAAGCCTGGTTAACACTCAAGCTGCATTGTCTTTAAATGGTAATTGCTTTAATGGTAGTTTGTTAAAGTTAAAACACATCTAATGTCTTTAGATGTATATTCCAGTATTGGTTTACAACAGATACTCGGTGAGAGTAGTCTAAAGAGGATACCCAGCAGGACAGAAATAAAATTCCTAACACGCAGGAAAGTATCTGAATAGTTTTGTACATGGCAGATTGATCATCTCCTGCTTCTAAAGCAGTTCCTAGGCAGAAACTGTGCCTGTGTTTCCACAAATAAAATAAACCACATGCTCTTTTTTTTCAAGCTTTACCCATTTCATGTAATGACAAACAATGACTGTGTACACAGGCAGGGGTTCATGGGTTTTTGTCATTAGATGCTTGTAAACATTGATTCTTCTGACAGTATGTTAACTTGGCTTAGATTGGGGCATGTTTGTAGGTAGATGCAGGCTTGGGAGATCACTCAACTCTAGCTGTTTACAGGTGGCATATTAAACTTGCGAGTACATAACTGTAGATCATGCTCTCTGTGTTTTGAACTAAGCAGCAGCTCTCATTCCCAAATATTCATGACATACCTGCATGAAATCAGCTGTTTAATTGCTCTGTGATGATTTTCTGGGATTTTGGTCCTTAACGCTGATGGTGGATGGCAGGTCTGCAGAGGCGGTGTGACACACCAGCTGGGCTTACTAGGTTTGCTTTGCTCCATTTTCACTTGGCCATTCTCTGTTTCATATCTGGAGATGGTGAAGTGTTCTTACTTGGTAGTTTGGAGCATTTGGGACTTAGAGGTGCAGAGCAGGCATCAAACAAGCTTGATTTGATTCCCTAGGTAAAGGAGTCATTTTTTTGTAGCCCCTTGCACTAAAACTCTAAAACCAGCAATATGGAAATAGTTAATATGAAGCAGAGTCTTTCAAGTCATCAACTAGCTTTAACATGGCTGATTTATTTTTTAGGGGAAAAAAACAGTTTATTAATAGCAGATGTGCATGTTTCTAGTGTTAAGAAAGCTGGGACTCAAATGAGAATTCCCATTTCCTTTCGAGTTTCAAAAATTTGCCTGTTCATTGGAGGTAACTTTATCTTCCAGTTTGAGGGGGTCAGAACCCATGCTGCCTGCTCTTTTCCTTTAGCTTCAAAAATGTATTTATGGACTCTCGGTGAACTCTCTGACCTCATCACCAGAGCTACATATGTGGTTTTTACTTGGAGAGAAATGGCAGTTAAACGCCTTCTTTTCTGATTGTGGCTATGGATTATAAAACAAAGGCCATCCGTTAGGGTTTTTTAAATTACTTTATTGAATTACAGACCTGTCGCAACTTGAGCAAATAGCAATTTTTAAAAATTTGATGGTTTCTTGTGGGATTTCTGTTACTGTGTATGATCATTATATGTGTGTTGCCTTTTTTCTCTCTCAAAGATGGCCATCTGTTGCATTTATCCTTTTCTAAAAGGGAATCTGACACTCACTAGAAAGTTTACTGTACTTGAAACACAGTTGGGGTTAGCATACCCCAAATTTATTCCATCTGTTTTGGGTTTAGAAGTCCATGTTGTTCTTGGTTTAATTTTGAATACTCCTTTTTTCCTCTTAGTGTGTTTTGGTGATTAAATATTCTTGAGCAACCCTAGAAAAACAATTTGCTAGTAGTCATAAAGGAAACAAAGCCAATTTAGTGTAAACAATCCCAAGCATGGTAATCAATGAAACCAAGTCTGTATCTCTAATTATATAGATAGAAGTAGCACAGTGCTGGGGCAGAGGGAGGTAAGACACACCCCTGTGGCTGTTCTCATAGTGGAGGTGCAAAGTCATTCTGTGCTCTTGAAAATGCATGCATTGGATATTGATATTCCCTGATGCTTGGATCTGGCAACGCCTTTATATAAATACACAAACTTGAGCACCTAGAGTTTTTCATGACTGTGCCTCTTGTATTGTAACTGGTCTCCTGAGGAAGAGGATGGGAGTAAAAATTGGAAAATCTGGACTGCTGTCAGCTGGGATGAGATGGGAAAGTGGATGGTAAATGGTCTCACTGTCAGAAAATACTGGCATGGAATATTTGTAGCTAGTATTAACATTGACCTGTAGGCATGTAGGGATGTTTTCAGCAAATTTAAGGAGGGGTGAAAAATCAGCTCTGACCTATGAAGGAGCTCGTGGGTCGGTATTCCATTCAGGTTAATACTGGTGATATTAAATCTCTTTTTTGTTGTTGTTGTTTTATTTTATTTTATTCTTTTAAACACCTTTTTAAATAAAATTTGATGTTGAAGCTGATAGGGCAATGCAGTATTTTTACTCATTTTAAGCTTTTCCTTCTCTCCCAGTGCTTTCATGCTGTGAAGAGCAAAGTGGAAGAGTGCTATTTTTTTGGTGTACTACTTACACTTTGTCCACTTTTATGATTCCCTGAAGCCCTAATAATACTTCAATAAGTACTTCATATTAAATCATGCAGAAGAGAAGATGAGAAGCAGTTACATGCTGCATGCCAAATGAAAACTAATGCTGTGTGGGTGGATATGGCTAAAGTATGTGCTGCAAAACATGTCTAGCTAACATTGTTTTGCCTCTTAGATCCTTTCCACTTGAGCAAAGTGTGTGTGTTTCTTCCTGCTTTCTTTCCTTCTCCTGCCCACAAACTCTTGGCCAACTTGGTTACAAGTAGGAGTGGTACAGCATAAGTGCAGTCAGGCAAAAATACTCGTCTTCCACAGTTTCAGGGGCTCTGCATTGTACTGCTTGGTTTTAGAAGAAATGCAGTAGTTAAATGTTGATGTATGGATCAAAAGGATGGGTGAGAATTCGAGGAGGTGGAGCACAGGTTTTCTGAAAAGAAAAATGGGTTTATTAACTGCAAGCATGTTACATGCTGGGCGATAGGCATGTTTATGTAATAGTAAATTTTATACAGTTTCCATACCACCACGCTCCCCTTTGCTTAGAAAGGAGTAATTGTAAAGGACAGAAATGCAACAGATACAAAAATACAAAAGAGTACGTAGTGATCTCCTGTGTAGGCTCAGTTGCCTTTTTTTTTTTCTTTTAATAAACAAGTGAATGTGCTCTGTTTTGTTTGTATGGAAGGAACTTTTATGAACCGTTATTGGGAGGAAAATGTATACAAATGAAAGGGAAACTTGGCAGAGTGATTATAACATCTTCAAGCTTGGGAGTCTTAAAAACACAGCATTTAATCTGTGCTTTAAGAAACCTATTTACAAGAACACCAGCCCCGGTTTCTGCTCTTCTGTGTTCCATTTACCGAGTGGCAGAAGGTTATTTATTGAGATACCCTTCAGCTGACGTTTGCTGTGATTTCTGAAACAAGGCATCTGATAAAAATCAAAAGATGTATGATTCAATAATGGTAAAGTTATGTTTGGTGAATGAGCAGTCAAACTAACTTCTTACAGAGGTTTAATAGGAGATTGTTTGGATTCCTGTGGAGAGCTTACAGATGGTTGCTAGTTTTATTTGGAATTTTTTAATAAGCAGACTACTTTTTTTTTTTCTTTAATGAAGTAGAAAAATCTGTTGTGATGAGGATGCTTGATGGCTAGTAGGCTTGCTTCTCTTACATATGTGCTGAGGACCCTTAAGGAGTAAGCCAGGGTCCTTGAGGGATACTCAGATTGCAAGTTGAAAACCATTGTCGTAGATAATTAATTTCTTCCTTATGTTTCCTGCTTCAACAAGAAAATAATGTGGTAATTCTGTAGCACTGCTATCCCAAGATTTAGAGACAAAGCCAACTGGTATAATTCTGCATCTGCATTTTGATAATACCACTTACTTAAAGTCTTGAAACCAGGTTAAGGGCATCATAGGAAGTGTCCCTGCCCATGTGCAGCACAGCTATAGCTGTGGCTAGAGAAGAATTCTGTAGATGAATCCTGATTCTGGGTGGCTTACTTCAAAGTGTTAGCAACTAGCCTGTTAGACTGAAGTATGCTTTAGAAAGTTTATCTTCTGCTTTATGGAAATGTGTTGAAAGTGGTGATTAATAGCGGTGGTTACGTATGTGTTCATACGGTATAAACTACAAGAGTTCTTGGCATCAGAGCCAATGTATCTTAATGGTCACATGCCATTTGTGTTTTATTAGAATAGAGAAAAGTCTTGACAAACAGCCTGATAGATCACAATTTTGGATTGCAAGGAAAAGATGCCCCTTTTGGAGCAGCTTGAACAGCAAAGGAAAAATTAAAAGCCGTAACTTTATATTCACATTATATGTCTCTTTCCCCATCTCAGTTCAAAACCATAGTTCGTACTTTATAGAAATGGAGCAGGCTCACATACTTGTATGTAGATCCAGTGCATTTGGGTGTTCACAATGAGATGTATTGCTACGTCAGTGTGACCATAATATTCAACACAATTCAAACTACCTCTGGTCAGACTGGCAATATGTCTGTTATGGTAAAGCTGCCAGAAGAAGTGATCTGCACATCTATGTCAAGCTTCAAGAAGGAATACAAGCACTGCATTTAATTCCCAGCAGTAGAAACATTCAGAAAAACATTTATGTCATCTTTATATAAACCATCTATTCGCAAAAATGGGCATACAGAAAAAAAAACAACCCATATTAGACAACCCAGGAAAGTCTTGTTAATACCCTAGTGGTAGATAAGGTTCATAGAAATGGTATTATGAAAATGTGTCCAGAAAAAAAGTTTGGTTTTAGGAAAAGAGAATTGCTGGTGAGGGAAAGCATTGTGCAGCATGAAAATAGCTGTCTCACAATAGCTAACCAGTGGATGTTTATCGTAAGCATACAGTCCTGTTCAAGTGGCAGGACCCTCGGTGGGAAAGTAGTATTGACTTCATGTGCATGTAACTGTGGCCTGAGAAAAGTGTATGCTGTGATTACAGAACTTCAGAGAAATAATGCTGATGCTAGGATTTGAGCAAATGGGCTTTTAAACATCAATGTGCTGTGCCTTCTTAAAAACCAAACAACAGCCAAAACTCTGGGTAGTTTTAAGCAAAAGAAAGATGTTTAGCACTTTCCTGAATTATTCTTCCCCCTTTCCCAAGGTCAGGGGAAATAAATAAATAATGAAAGAAACTGGAGCATTTATAATAAAATATGGTGCTTGAAAAATAATTTACTTATCTCACTGAGGCAATTATTTTTGCGCTTCACGTCCATGCTCAAAGCAGTATACATTAAAATATAAACAAGCATATCTTTCCATAAATTTAGATGACATGGAAGGTAAAATCCACCGTCAAGTAAGCATCAGCAGTGGTAAGTTTGAATTATAATTGAGGCAAGAGTGACTTTATGAAGCTTGACTGCTGCGAGCATATAAAAGCTGCTTATGTATAGGTAAGCCACATGCAGCATGCACACTGATGGTTGTGGTGTCATTAAAGGCCAGTTTACTTCAAAATAATGTGGTTGTTTCATCCATAAATCCAATCTGATACCCATTATTTACATATGTCATTTTGCTTGTTTCTCACCTAGCAGTGTTTCAGCTTTTAAATGCTCCCCTCATTCTTCTTCCAGATTCCCTTTCAGTCTCCAGCAATGACGCCAGTCCTCCTGCTTCAGTAACATCGCTTCAGCCCCATATGATCGGTGCACAGAGCTCCCCGGGCCCCAAGCGTCCTGGCAACACTCTGAGAAAATGGCTTACCAGTCCTGTGAGGCGTCTTAGCAGTGGAAAAGCAGATGGGCATGTCAAAAAACTGGCCCACAAGCATAAGAAGAGTAGAGAGGTTCGTAAAAGTGCCGATGCGGGCTCCCAGAAGGACTCTGATGACAGTGCAGCAACCCCACAAGATGAAACTGTTGAAGAGGTGAGTGTTCAGGGCAGCTTCTGGAGACTTGGGTTTATCTTCTTCAAAGGTTTAAATGTTGTCAGGTGACTGTTTTCTCCTCAGTGGACTGTCCAGCACTTGAGTACCGTGGCATGTGCCATGCACTCATTCTTGATGACTGCTGTACCCTGCATAAGGACTGTACCAGGCAATTTGTGCCCTTCTGCACTGAGTGTTAGTAAAGCTCCGTGGAGAAGGATCTCTAGTTGAAAAAGAGAACTGGGAGAGTAAAAAGTTGTTCTTTGGCTTTGTCGTCTTACCCCACTCAGGAAAGCAGCTTTGCAAGTAAAGGTGCTTTATATTCTGGGAATTATCAGGTTATTCTGTATTTCCTTTCCTTTTGTTGTTGATGGATCAGGGAAAATACAGGGAGAGCTTCTTAACTGCTTAAAGCTGCTAAGCAGTTGAGCAAGAGTTTAGAGCACAGAAAAATTACTGGCCCTTCAAATCAAAAGGTAGTTACCAATGGTCAGATAATAACACGGCAGTTTTCATTGGAGGGAAGGAAACTGGAAACTGTTCCATGTATTGTGATCAAGGACATCTACTGAAGGTTTCTTTTCCTCCTGCAAATGTGCCCATCCTTCTAAGCCTGGGACTCGTGTGTGAGCAAACCATGTCTCTGGTTAGTTGCAGACAGAGCCAAATTCCCTTCTGTTACAGAACTGTGTTCGAGGCTGAAATGAATGTCATCCTTACTGCTGCCAAGGCCACAGCCACTTGCATGCTGTACAGTTACTCCCTTTTACCAGGCTTGAATCGCACTAATGGTTTTGGTAGTTATCATACCAAAACCATTGCAGTCTCAGATGCCCAGTTAATTGTTTAGTACATTTTTTTTTCTTACTCCCTATATATTTTGCTGCAGTCTTGAAACATCAGTGAAGTTACACAGTAAATGTAGGGAAAGAAAATCCTAGACTTGACAGCATGGCAAACTGGGATATGAGGTTTGGGAAGAAATATTGGCCTCTGTCCTTGAATATCAAGCTGCAGAAAGAGACCCTCTGTGATGCGGTTGTATCATTGTTTTGGAAGTATCCATTATTCTGCAGTTCTGTGAGTAAGGGAAAACCTAAGGCCTTTTTTTCTTTTCTGCCTTACAGTCAGGAAAAAGCATTAACCGTCTATGCTGTCTCCTTGTAAAGATAGATGAATTATCCAGTGAGATCAGTTACATTAAACTTTGACTAATTGAAATTATAGTTCCTTGTATAATTGGAAGGACTGTCTTTTAACGCAACTGTAAAAATTATACAAGCAGTCTGCTCTCACTACTTTAAGGCGGAGGGGGCAGAAAGGATAATTGACAAAATACTTCATGTTGTAGTGCGTTTTTTTAATACCCTTTATAAGTCTTGCCCAAGTTAGAAGAATGTGGCTCTTCACAGAACTGAACAAGGAAAGCATACACCTTCCTGTAGTAAATTTTAGGCTGACTGGCTTGTTCTTAATATCTTAATCCATCTACTTTTATCAAACACTGAAAACTGCCTTTGGCATCTGTTTTTCCCCCCGTGTTGAGAAGTAGCATTGTGTGTGTTAAGATCGTCTTGATTTGTTGGGAGAGGGGTAAATCTACAGAACAGACTTGTGCAAGACAAGCTTGTAATAACGAGCTTTGTGCTGTTGAGGAGGTAACAGAGCTCAAATGTCTTGATTTTATTTACAGAGAGGCCGGAACGAGGGGCTGAGCAGTGGCACTCTCTCCAAGTCATCCTCTTCAGGAATGCAGAGCTGTGGAGAGGAGGAAGGTGAAGAGGGAGCAGATGCTGTACCACTTCCTCCTCCAATGGCAATTCAGCAACACAGTCTTCTCCAGCCCGACTCACAGGATGACAAGGTAGGAGGGAGAAGCAGGGAAGGCTTTGCATGTTGAGATAACCTTTGCACAAATCTTTCTTCTGTTTCCAAATGCCTCTGTAATGTACGTAATACAGCTTTATGGTAGACGGAAGGACTCACTTAGGCTACTTCAGACATTAAGAGGGTCTCCTGTGGAAAGAGTGTGAATTAAATGCTTCTCTATTTTTCCTGCACAAGCATGGAATTGTTTCTATGAGCACTTTAAATGCGGAAACGAGCTGCTTTGCGTGTGTGCAGGCCTGTTTACATCTGATTGACTGATGCCATATTTAATGATTAGAATGTCATTGTTTTATAATCAGACCTTTGGGTACTGAGGTTAAAATTCTATGTGCAAATAAAGTTTATCTGGAGAAATTAACAGTCATACATAACTTTTTTAGATCATAGGCTGTTCACAAAATCTTACTGTTTCGGATAACCTAAGTTTAGGAAAAAAAAGTCCTATGTACATACCTTAGCAGAAGGAGCTGTTCATATCAACTGTAAGATTTTCTTTTTCATCTTTGGTTTTCTTAACTTCTTTTTTTGGGTGCCTAAGAAACAGGTGTACTAAGAAGTTAATATCCAAATAAGGCTAATACTTATTGTGGTTCATCCCCAATTAGCTGGCAAATAAGCCCCACACAGCCACTCACTCACTCTTCTGCCCCAGAGGGATAGGGGAGAGAGAAGAGTAAAAGTGAGAGAGCTGGTGGGTTGAGATAAAGACAGTTTAATAGGTAAAGCAAAAGCCACACACGCAAGCAAAGCAGAACAAGGAATCATTCACTGCTTCTCATTGTCAGTCAGGTGTTCAGCCATCCCCAGGAAAGGAGGGCTCCATCATGCGTAATGGTTACTTGGGAAGACACACACCATCACAGCGAGTGTCCCCCTTTCTTTTTCTTCCCTCAGCTTTATATGCTGAGCATCACATCATATGGTATAGGATATCCTATTGGCCTGTTGGGGTCAGTTTTCCTGGCTGTGTTGCCTCCCAACTTCTTGTGCACCCCCAGCCTGTTTGCTGGTGTGGTGGGGTGAGGAGCAGAAAAGCCTTGGCTCTGTGTAAGCGCTGCTTAGCAATAACAGAAACATCCCTGTGTTATCAATACTGTTTCCAGGACAAATGCAAACCATAGCCGCATACTAGCTACTATGAAGAGATTTAATGCTATCCCAGCAAAACCAGCACATAATCCAGCTGGTTTTTATAAACAGTAGCGTGTTACAATTGAGGGTAAATATTTTGCATCAGTAATGCAATTCTGGATGCAGGTAGCAACTGTGTGAAGGAGATCTTGCTTGCATTTGATCTGTTTCTCTTAAATGTTATGATACTCATATGTTGAGATGGTTTATTTCAATTTTCAACCTGGATCAGATGTTTAGGGTACGAATATGAAGCCTGGAAATAGAGGGTTTTAGAGTGTAAACAGTCTGGACTTGTGCAGTGAATGCACACATCACTTCCCATTTTGCTGCTTAAAATTTTGTAGTCTATAACACTGAATACTGTTAGTGAATTCTGTGGCTGGTTACTCGCTGTTCTCAGTGATGCAGATGTTGTTGATAACCTTGGCTGATTTATTTATTTCTGTTCCTTTGTTTCTTTTAAAAGCATTGCCTTTCAGTGGGGATCCCACTCATTCCTGAAGCTATCATTTGTAGGATCAAAATGGCTGTTTCCCATGCTCTATGTGTATTTAATTCCTACATGTTTTTTGAATTGAAAAAGTGTAATATAGGAGTTGGGGAGTTAATATGTTGGGAAATATTCCTGAAACAAAAGAAGCAGAAACAGGCCAGCCTTTAGACCTGAGAGAATATTTTAATCACTAGAAAATGGTAATCTCAGTCTGAGGCTTAGAAATAGAATAAATCATGTTGGTCAAAATATGTTACAGTTCCTGCTGATAAGCTGCCATTTGTGCATGTCCCTTATTAAAGAGAAAATGATATCCAAGTCTTATATAAGTTTCTTCAGATAAAAATGGATTTTGCTTATATAGGTCTCTTTACACAGCAGAACAGTTATGTGAAGGAATGTGCTAGTTAGTGTCAGCTCACTTTTGTATTTCTGGTGCAAGGTTCGACCCTTAACAAAGTAAGGGTCTTTGAGTAGCTTTCAATCCCCAGTAATTTGACTTTCACTTCTTAAAAGGTTAACATGCACTCTCTGCAGTAAAAACAGTTTTTAAAGTAGCTTAAACTGCATCTTAGGTAAGACTTCTCAGAAGATAAAATTCGGTAAAGTTAATATTACACCATAATTTTTCAAAGCATATAAATAATGCTGCTTTTGTCATACACTGGTTTTATGTAATATCTGTCCTACTGCATGGTGGGAGGCAAAGAAGTCCCCTCATGTGGCATCCTGGGAGGTTGGGAATGCCTCCCTGAAGTCCACACACCAAGACATACCACCGATTTGCAGTACCTAAAGCAAATGCTTTATTGGAACACAGAAGTGAGAAGCCAGAGAAAAGTTTTACCCAGCAGAAGTCAGTTGGCTCTTCTGATGGAGTTACTGGTTAATAAAAAGCTTGCAAACAAATTCCCAGTTGTCTGCCTTCTGGGTGGAGTCGTCCTTCACATTCCTGCCATGCTCCGTGGTTTCTTGGGTTGCTCAGCTCCCCTGGATCCCAAGGAATGTCTTCTCCTTTCCGTGACCTCAGAGGTTTGGCTTCCATCTGTGCCTCACTGCAAACATTTCTCCTCTCAGCGCTCCTGGTCTACACTCCATGCGGGAAACTCTCTGCTTGCTGGGCTTCTCCCTGCCAGCCCAGCCTGCTGTGGATTCCAGCAGCATCTTATACCTGAGTGTGCTCAGTTGCTCTCTCCACCTTTCCTTGTTTTGTGGGTGTATTCTGTTCCAAGAGTACATCATTAGGAAGCTCAGCAGGCATACTTCATCTAAGCAGCTCCTTCTTTTTTAGACAGTATGTGATATAACCACATGAACTGAAAAGCAACCAGTCCTGAAGTTTTACCAGCAGTCACACCCTATATACTATACTCCCTTAGAGCAGTAACAGAGAGAAGGGAGCTTGACCAGAGTGTGATTCCAACACTTTCAATATTTTGTAAGGCTAAGCTGAGCTCCATATCCAAAGTGAAAACCGGCATACAAGCACAGCTTTGGAAAAGCTGGCCAACAGTCATGTCAGGAGCATACAGTTGCCTAAAAGATAGGCTGGCTGTGGGATTGCTCAGGTTTTGGTGTGCATGCAACATCATGTGCTAGGTCATGCTGAGTTGTCTGATACCACTAAATAACATAACCATTTTCTCCCCTAAGAGCTCATCTGCACAGTACACATTCTTGCCTTCAGTAGCATCATTGCACACTTCATGGATTTACATTTGATGGCAGTTTACAAGTTGTTTGCATTGATTTTTGGATAAGCAGTATGAAAGTCTCAAGATCAGTTATGCTAATATGAAACTAATTATTTTTGCTTTTTTGTTTTCTCTTTTTGTAAACTGATGCAGCATTATGTTGACTTGTGTTCTGTCTCTGCTTTGGCTCGGTTCCCGTATCTTTCCATTTAAAGTTGTCTGTATTTTCTTTGCTTACCCTACCCCTGTTTTCCTTTCCTAATAAGGCGAATATGAGACAAACTATCTAAAACCTGCATATTCTTTTTTGTTGTTGTATTGACTTACAGGGAGCCTTGTTACATCCATGCTTGGTTTGAGCAGAACCTCTTGTGTTAAATCATTATACGTGCCATTTCTTTGTCCGGTTTGTTGGAAGCATTTGCAGGACAGCTTACCCTGTGCTACATGATGTTCACTGTGCTGTTTGTAATATGAAGTCAGGTTCATATTACACCCTGTTTCCACTTTCCAGTTATTCAGTAATAAATGTAATATGCAAACTCTGTTTGCAAATTACTGAGGCTGAATTTAATGGCCCTTTCCCAGAATCCTTTACTGTGAACACCTTTTACCTTCAGTTGTATCTATAAGCTGGCATTTTATAGCTTGTGAGGCCAGAGGTCATCTGTGCTCTACACATACCATTGGGGAAAATGGATGGCACAAGGAATGGTGAGCTCAATTTCCCCTCTGGGCAATATACCCAAGCTCCTTTAGAAAAGTAAATGCCCCTGAGTTACTGGTGTATTTTTTCTTAGCTTAATGATGCTTTCTCCTTTATTTTGAGTCGTCTTGGTTCCTGTTACTGTTCTGCAGTTTTTGTTTTGTTTAACAAGCAATAAAATGTTAACAAACTGTTGTCTGTTGGGTTGGCTCAGGCAATTTTTGTAGCTATTTATCAGGCATTATCATAATGAGCAAGATGAAGGATATTTCCTTGACTTCTGTTGCATGTAGGAACAGGAATTTTTATCCCAGCATTTAACTTTCGGGGGGTTACTTAAAATTTCCAGTGCCAGTTGCCCAAGTTGAAATGAATGATCCTGGTATTACATTACACTGACAGTTACTGTCAGGTACTTTGTCTGACAGACAAGTGAAGGAAATCTCTTAATACTTGAGCAAGTACCAGGCTAACTCAGGGATTCTTCTTCCTTTGTGTCATTGCACAGACATCTTCTCGATTATTGGTGCGGCCAACCAGCTCCGAGACACCCAGTGCAGCAGAACTAGTCAGTGCAATTGAAGAGCTCGTCAAAAGTAAAATGGTGAGGCTGACTGGCAGATGCATGTCTTCAAAGAAGTTGTGTCTTCAAGTCCCTACTTGCTATTCAAAGAAAAGCTACATACATTTGACTTGTAAAACTCAATACCTGTTTCAAAAGTCACTTTCTGGAATTATGTTTTGTGCGCCCTCTTTTGTAAAAGTACTCATTGAATAGGTAAATGGTTTTGTAGAGATGCAAATAGTAATAAATGAGAGAGAGAAGAGTAGCAGAAAATATATGCTGTATTAGTAGAAATTCAACACAGTCGTTTGTAAAAGGGAACATTGGTAGTCCATATGTCTTTCAGGCAGCCTAGTAGTGGATATAACTTAATGATCCATTCATACCATCCCTGACGGAGATGTTCTCATTTCACAGTTATAGCCAAGGGTCAGCTTTCCCTGGTTTTTGGGCCAGTCATATCATGATTGGGATTTTACTTTTTGTACAGGCAGAAAAAAGATTACAGCTGAACCCCACCCTGGTGAAGTAACTGGATCTTGCATTAAAGGCTGTATCACATGCAAGGAAAATGTGATACATAATAATAGCTTAACCCAAGATAATGGGCTTGAATTAAACAAGTTGAATAAACGCTTCATAGAAGCTTGCTCATATTATTTCTCCTGTGGCTTCTTCATCTGTTATACAAACAGAAATCCATGGAGGGTGCAAGGGAAAAAGTGTATCTGGCAGAAGAGACAAGGACTTTCCTAGGATCTGGACTGCCATGAAGCTCAAATGCAGCATTGAAAGTATAGAAACTATTTTCTTCACTAAGTCAGTATTTTGGTTAGTTAATGTGATAAACAAAATGTCTGACAAAGAATGCCACTTCCGTTGTGTTAAAAAATGCAAGATCCAAATAGTCTCCCTTAAAAATGTCCTATTGAAACTAGCTTCCATATGACAGAACTGAAGTATGACAAATATAATTTAATCCCTAGCAATAAGCACACATCTGTGTAGCTTCCACTACAGAAGGACGTAGATCTTGAACAGGATAGTCTGACTTTTACCCCTTGCTGCGCAGACCAGCTGAACTTCCTTGTTTTCTTGTGAAGGAAAGACTGACATAGCTCAAATGTGCTTCTACAAGATCAGGTTGTCTGTCATGGAAAGCCAAGCTGTTGGCTGGTTTCCTAGAAGCTTGAGACCTCCTTTGCCGAGATACATTACAATAATTGATCTCAAGTAGGTTCCCATACACTGCTGCATGTAAATGTGTCTCGTGAACAAAGGGGAAATAAATCAGTCTGATGTCTGTCTTGAACACCTTCTCAGGCCCTGGAGGACCGTCCGAGCTCCTTGTTGGTAGATCAAGGTGACAGCAGCAGTCCATCCTTCAACCCTTCAGATAACTCCCTTCTCTCCTCTTCATCACCCATAGATGAGATGGAAGAAAGGAAATCCAGCTCCTTAAAAAGACGACAGTAAGACCACATTTTCGCTTCATTTTTCACAACAATGCTTTGAAGAGAGAAAAGAACTATTTAAAAAATGTCCATTTTGAGCTAGCAGCAGAAGCTGTTAGTCTTGAAAGCAGTTAAGACTTGTGTTAGGTGTCAAGCATGTAGTTACATTATGCAAACAAACACTTTTTTCTCAAACATTAGTTGCAGTTTCAGTTTCCTGTGATTTTTAATCATACCTGTGACTTCTGTCACATGTCAGTCTCAGTCTTCTTCAGGAAGGATCCTTAAATGTTCAGAGAGCAATTTGGCTTCAAAAAGCTGGTCATTCCCCTTGTTCTGTTCCACCACACCCTTAATTTTTTTATGTGGTAGTAAACTGTTACCATAGTAGAACAAAAACATGCCTGGTTTCAAAATCGTTTAAATCTGTGGGTAGAAATAACACTTCATGCACTTAAGATTCTCCAGGCCAGAGATATAATAGCATTTTATTTTAAACAGTACTTAAATGTTTAATTTTAATGACACATGTAAGAAAACATCTGACTTTAGATAAACAGAACCAAGTCTGCTCCAGTTCCAAAGTCAAAGCAGCATCTTGCCTGGAAAGAATGTGCATTAACTCTTCTGCTTATCAAACGTATGTGACTGCAGATGTGAAAAAGTTGCCATTAATCCTCTTTAAGAATGTTTCATTTTTTTAACGAAATGCATTCACCATTTTCTTTCCATTGTAGCTATGTCTTACAGGAATTAGTGGAGACAGAGCGAGATTATGTACGAGATCTGGGTTATGTAGTTGAGGTATGATGTTTTTCATTCTGTTGATTTTATTTTTTCTAAATGTGGTACTGACCAGTTGGGTAGCTTGAACCTCACTTTTTCTTTTTTTCCCCTCAAAACAGGAAGAAACTGAAAATGTGAATATTTGCATTCAGAGTTTTTCCTCCTTGAGGCTTTTAATGTATTAGGAACACTGCATCAAATCTTATTCCCTTCTTTCTTCTGTTACTGTGTGCACCTTACTGTTCTTCTAAGGAGTAGAGTTCCTTGTCACTTAAGATCACTACCTCTGGCCTAACGGTATATTAGGCTGCATGGTTTTGTTTAGCACAGGTAAAATTAAAAAAAAAGCATTGAGGCTCAAAACAGAACCAACTATCCTGGATTTGGAAAACTTGCTTCCTCTCCTGCTGCTAGGCTTCTTTTAGATTTCCTAGTTTCTTCTTCTGTAAAATGAAATAACATCACACATCTCCCTTCAGTCTTCAGCTACCAACAAAATGCACGTGGAAGAGTAGAGAGAATGAGCATGACAGTAAATTTTCTGCCTAACAAGGTTCAACTCATAAACTCTGTTTTAGGAAAAGGAAGATTGGCATTGTGATAGTCTTATAGTATTTAAAGGGTGCATTAGAAGGCTATGAACAGATGTATTTTTGTAACTAACAAAATAATTCCTGGCAAAAATGCTAGACATCAAAACATAAACTCTGCAAACTAGTGAGGCAACTGTATATGCACAAGAAAAGAGAAGATGGGAATACAACAGAATGTAAAGGAAATTCATTGCAGCCAGAATGCTTGCAAATAGAATTGATGTTAAATTTTTTTGGTATTCAGTTTGCTCATACCGCAAGTAGTAGTCCATGAGGTGCAGTCCTGTATGCAGTGCAGCTGCTTGCTTTCTCAGCACACTTTGATGTAGGGTTATTGTGAATGACTGAAATAGGAAACACTGAGCAAAGGAGCGCAGAAGCCAGTTTGGTGGCTCTGACACTGACATGGTAACAACCTTCCCTGGCAAAACACTGCAGCTGCTTCAGACAAGAAGGGCTGGTGAAGCTTCCTCTATGCTTTGAGCCTGTTCAGGCAGGCTAAATTAGCTAGGGTGAATTGATCTTTCTAGCACTGGGCAGTGATGGGTAGGCAACCCCAAGCCAGTTTGTGATATTTTGTGTCTCTGCTCTATGTTATGCTATGTTACAAAACAGGTCTTTTGGTTTGTTTTTGTATCCCAAGCAAGCTGGTGTCATGAGCAGTTTGGACAGCTTCTGGGAAAAGGGGGATTAAAAGGTAACACGCTTTTTAAAAAGTTAAATGTTCACAGTGAATTTCTTTGGACTGTTGCAGGGTTATATGGCACTTATGAAGGAAGATGGCGTACCTGATGACATGAAAGGCAAAGACAAGATTGTATTTGGAAACATTCACCAGATTTATGACTGGCACAGAGAGTACGTATAAACTTGGAAGCCATCTGTTGAACAGTTCTACCTAAAAAATACTAGACTGACTTTAAGAAATCAGGGTTTTTTCCCTGAAATATTCAGATAGAAGGTAAATACAGTTGGTCTTCTGCTTTGAGTTATAGATACAAATGTTGGTATGAAGATTTGCTTTAAACAAGGATGCTTATATAAAGCAAGTGAGAATTAGATTCTCAATTGAGAATCTGTGGTATAGATTATATTATGTAGAAGTTTGTACATTATTTGAGGCTTTGTTTTCAAAAATGTTTTCATGAAGAATACAGGCTAAAGAATATGTTAGGGGTTAGGACAGCAATATGAGCACCTCAGGCATTCTGACTAGGAAGGAGAAAAGTTTCAATCAATAGATGAAATTAAAGAATTCTATTAATGAACACCATTTTTTCATCTTGGTATGGATTTAGTGTGTTCCTTTGGTAATCTATATTGAAATATTACACCATTAATATTGTCATTTTGGCCATACATTAATATCCAAAGCTGCTGCTAGGGGACGCAAAGTGGATCTTGCAGTAAGAGAACTTCGCCTTGCAATTAGTTACCTGTTGCTATAGTGTGTGCTATCAGAAACAAGTACTTATTCTATTTATGTTCAGCTTCTTTTTAGGAGAGTTGGAGAAGTGCCTTGAAGATCCAGAAAAACTGGGATCGCTGTTTGTTAAGCATGTAAGTGCAAACGCCACAGTAGTGGGTGAGATTCCTCCCTCTTCACCTGGGGAAGGAACTGGGAGTGTCAGAAATTCATGATGTTTAATTTTAGTGAAACAGAGGACCCTTTATAGCGTTATATGAGTCCCTGTTTTTCCACTTTTCATTTATTAAAAGGAATGACCACATGATACATGCAGATACTATAACACTTTGGAAGGGAATCGGGTGAACTAGTTGTCTAAAACCTAGATATCAAAATTGAGAATACATCAGACATGCCACTAATCAATCATTTTCGTGTCTCTGTGTATAAAAACAATTTAATATCTGTTTGAGATGAGGTCTCAAGGTACTCCAGATCAGGCAAGAGATCAGAAGGGAAACTTGCCTGCTATATATGATCATTTGCACAAGTGTACAAAGACTGAAGACAGACTGCATTAAAGCAAATTTAACAGGTTTCAGATTTTCCCTGTGGTCTGTGTTTGAAGTCGATACCAAAGTACCAAAAGAGCATAGAACCAAATATTAATGGAACAGTAACATTGGAAGCCTAATTCCTGGACTAATGATGAGGAATGAGCTGTTTCATTTCTGAGGGTTTATTAAAAAACAGGCACAAGGAGAAGGGAGAACTCTGGCACTGGTAAAATGGTAAACCTGGAGGAAGTAGCTCTCTCTGGTTTCGATTGCTGTTTTACTTTCTCCTGGTATATTTGCAACTGAGTTATCTTTGAAAGGCACCCTTACCACTCCAGATGGAAAGGCAAGCTGTGATGCTATTACAACATCCTCTAGCAAAACCCTGACTATCAGCTAGAACATGACAATTTAGTTCCTGCTCTTAATCCATGTTCTGTGTCCTTTTCAGTCTCCATCTACTTCTTCCTTTTTTGCTTTCCATTTGTCTTTCACTGGTCAGTACTCCATAGGTCTCTGAGCACCAAAGCCTCTAACAGCAAACATGGTTTTTGCGTGACATGGTTTCGTGTGAGGTGTCCCTGCCCATGGCAGGGGAGTTGGAACTGGATGATCTTAAGGTCCTCTCCAACCCTAACTATTCTATGATTCTATAAACCAATCCTAGCAAAACAGCAAGAAAGATTTTTAGAGTAGGTAATAGGCACATCTGGCATGTCTGTGTTTCTTAACCAGTGAGGTCAGTAATCAAGAATGAATCTTAAAAGCTGAGGTTATGCTCTCTCCTTTTTCTTTGTTGCTTTGGCATTAAAATCACGTGCACAAAATATAGAATCAAAGTTTAAAAATGCTAGTGCCACCATTTCCAGGCTACGTTACCTACATCCCCACTCAAACTCCAGTAGGACAGCTAATACTAACTACAAAACTTGAGAGGTTTCTCCTAACTACTCTGTACAGCTAAACAGGAAGGGGTCATTATTCTAATATATCAGAATAATAATCATATTATTTAAATTAAATAAAAATATTCTATTTCAAATGCTCCATCCATTGCTTTTGCTAGAAGAAAACAATTTTCATATTTAATTTTATTGTGGGACCTGCTGAGCTGTCATCTCTCAACACCTGTTGTTCAGGAGTATTTATAGCTGTGGCAATTTTTCACTTGTGTTGCCTTTCTAAAATCGTAATGATATTCCCAAATAAATGAGTTTTAAATCTGTAGTTTCTGCATATGTAGCTGCTTCTTGTCCTCAAAAGGACCTTTTTAAGTTCATGCTTCTGAACAGCTGTACTTCTTAAAATAATACTCCATTTCAATCTGGCATGATTTTTGTTCTTGATGATAATGTATCACTCTGTATCTTTGTTCCTTTAGGAGAGAAGGTTGCACATGTACATAGTTTACTGCCAAAACAAACCAAAGTCTGAGCACATTGTCTCAGAATACATTGATACGTTTTTTGAGGTAAGTTCCTGAGAGAGAACATATGTAAGGTGGAGGGTGTGTACAAATCATAAGTGTTACCAGATCTGTTGACCAAAACAGAAACAACCAAAGAAAAAAGGCAGTGCAAATCATTGTTCCTGTTTTAAATTATAAATCCCTGCCATTTCTGTTCTGATTTCTCGAGTCTGATACAGATGGGTTAATCTCTACCTGCTAGAGATGGGTTCATCTCTACAGGAAGAAACTAAAGTTAGGTAGAAGATACTTATCAGTAGTCTCACCTTTACAAGCCCTAGCCCAGGCAGTTCACGGTGGTAATTCTGGACAAGCAAAGATTACTGTCAAAAATAGACTATATTAAAACCTGTGACTGAAAAATCACGTTTCACCATAGTTTTTCACAAAAGACATGGAAGGTGCTTGGAAAGGGGAATACTTTGGAAACAAAGCTGATACAGATAAGGAGAAGGACTGCAGCTTTTGCTAGCTGAAGATTAAATTCTGCTCTGAGTTTTGCCAGTTTCTTCTGTCAGCCATTAATAGTGATATATCCTGCTGTGTTTCTGTCTCAACAAAACAAAGTTGTTTCTAACTGAACAAACAAAACATGTTTGTTTTGCAACCCTCAGGATCTAAAGCAGCGCCTGGGCCACAGACTTCAGCTCACGGACTTGCTAATAAAACCTGTGCAGAGAATTATGAAATACCAGCTGTTACTAAAGGTAAAGTGATGTTGAGGTGAATGATTTAATATATGTGTTAACAGATATGCTTTCTTTTTTAAATATTGCTGATGTTTTTCCACCTTCCTGCAGACCCCAGATTTGTAAGCAATGTCATGTGATTATTTTATATTTAAATGTAAAAAATGCAGTCAACAGCTTGGGCAGACTTTTGCTTTTTTTTTTTTTTAACTGTTAAAAGACCAATGACCTCAAGCCAGTGACATGGAAGTGTTTAGAATTTGTACCAATGTCATATGAAGGGGAGAGGGACCTCCCAGCTGTTTTCAGATGTAAATATGATATGAGTTGTTGGGGTTCATCCCAACTTTTCCATCTACTTCTGCAACCATTTTAATGTCATGTAGATGCTTACTGGAGAGCAATCCTGTATATCAGAGGTCATTGCTTTAGCACATTGTTGTATGAGATAAATCAAAACAGTGAATAAATCTCAAAAAATAGCAAAAAACAGCAAGAAACTTTAAAAAGAAAATATTTCTTTTTGTCTTCTGCAGACTGTCATTCTCTGACAGAAGATAGCAAATTCAGATTTTCTAAGCTTTCTCTCTTCTGATTAATGAGAAAAGTGCTCATATTATTGTTTGTTCATTTGTTTTTCCTTTTTCAGGACTTCCTCAAGTATTCTAAAAAAGCTAATCTTGACACAACAGAACTAGAGGTACTTTTGACATATTTTCTGTTAGTGATTTGAATACTCTACTTTGAACTTCTCTTGTTTTGACAGTCACTTTCCTTTCCGATCTTCTTGAGAATGTGATTCTAAGTGTTTACTTTTCACATTTCTCTTCTAAAGCAACCATAGCAAATGAAACTATTTTATGCTGCTAACTCATTTGGAAAATAAAGTTTTGACTTTTTATTTGTCTTGAACAGAGAGCTGTAGAGGTCATGTGTATAGTACCAAAACGGTGTAATGACATGATGAATGTTGGCCGCCTGCAAGGATTTGATGTAAGTTGGCTAGGATTTTGCTTTGAGTTCTTGTCAGGTTCTTCAGAAATTATTGATTACTGTTGTTGGGAGAAGTGAAATAGGATGCTCCATCACTATCTGGTTACCTGGGGCAAAAAGCAGTAAGCAAACAATCAAGTCTTAGCCCTGCCAGGAACTTTTCCTGGGAAACTTTACCTGTTGTGTCAGTTACACTAGGTAAGTCCCTCTACAAAATCTAGCATTACCGTTCCCTTATTGACTAATGACTTGCAAAATAGTGAAGTAATCAGTTACCAGTAAGTGAGCAGACCAGACTTCAGTGATGTAGACAAAGGAGGAGTTACTAAGGTCAGTAAAGCACCTGAGGCAACTGTAGCCTTTCTCCTTGTTTTGCCAAGTCTAGAAGAGATGGAAATTAGCTGTCAAAGCAGTATGCATCAGCCAGACTATAGTCACATGTTCTAGTTTCAAAGCCCTTTCTGCTCTGTGATGCAAGTATGAACTTGAATTCTTCCTTTTTTCGGCACCCTGGAAGACACTGGAAGAACATAGGAGTTACTGTGGGAGTTGTTGAGAAAAGAGAGATGAAAGCCTTAGTGTTACAAGCCTCCAACTGCAGTTTGAATTGGAAAGGGTAGAGTGGTGAAGTGGATTTTTTTTTTCCTTGATGATGGATTTTTTTTTTTTTCTGAGGAAGGGCACAAGAATATCTTGTGGTAGGAGGAGCAATTGAATATGTAATGGTCAGTAACACTCAAGAAATTGGGAAATGTACAAAGCCATTTCAGCATGAGCATCTACTCAAAAAGGTTGGTTGGGGAAAGAAATTAAGAACTGCACTAAATGTGTTTCTGGTTGCCTCTGTGTTTAGGGTAAAATTGTAGCCCAGGGTAAGCTCCTGCTCCAGGACACATTCTTGGTTACAGACCAGGACACAGGACTTCTGCCACGCTGCAAGGAGAGACGGGTCTTCCTGTTTGAGCAGATTGTCATTTTCAGTGAGCTGCTGGATAAAAAGAAAGGTTTCTCCATGCCCGGATTCTTGTTTAAAAACAGTATCAAGGTAACTGTTGTGTGTGAGTCTTTTTGTCCTCTGCACAAACTCCACTAAGGGAACACTGGTTCAGTGAGATGTCACTAGTGACATCTAGATGTGCAATCATAAAGCACAGAGAGGTGTCCATCATTTCTTGAAATTATATCCTACCGAATTTGTGCTCACTCTGATGATAAATGGAAGTCTTTGGATCCCAGTATTCTGATGCTTCCCAGGTGAAGCATACCAAAACAGATATTCCTGTACAAAGCTGGACAAGCTTTCACAGAGAGTTTAGTCTCCAGCTCTGTGCTGTATATACACCACATTGCAAAGTCATCGCAAATAAAGATAACTCTTTACATATTCCTTCTTTTGAGTTTTGGCTGAAATTGGTCCAAATGTGTACGTAACATAAGTAGTGTTACCTTCTTAGACATGTCAGTTCTTCCTCAAACAAAAAGCATTTACCTCCACCTCAAGCTTTCCCTGAAACAAAGACTAGTAGTACTAGGGCCAATCAGCCCTCCTCATGAAGTGTTTTGGGTGGACTGTGCTTCTCTTAATTCACCTCAGTGCTACTGCTGCCAGCTGAGCACCCTGTTTAGTGCTGGCTGAACAGCCTGTTCAAGGCATTGCTGTATCTGCAGTAGAAACCTTTGGCATGGGCCAGTGGTAAAGCTCCATAGCAAATTCAGCATTTTAAATAACACATAGAGAGAGCGAAAGACAGTGAAGAACATTGGGCCATAGTGACCTGATGAAGATTGTTCAGGAATAGTGTTTCAGTAAGATGTACACTAACCCTTAGTTTAATGTAATCCTTCATTTCATGGTATTATTTTACTGAAAGAAAAGAGTAGTTGCCATTTGAAGATCTGACTCTGAGCTCATAAGTATGATATTGTAGAGGTATGTTTCTCATGAAATACATGAAGTAAATTCTTTTTTTTCCATGAAGGTGAGTTGCCTTTCCCTGGAGGAAAATGTGGACAGCGATCCATGTAAATTTGCACTAACATCAAGAATGGGCGATGTCACGGAGACCTTTATTTTGCATTCTGCTAGTCCAGGAGTCCGCCAGTTATGGATCCATGAAATTAACCAAATTTTGGAAAACCAGCGCAACTTTTTAAATGGTAAATGCTTTCTTTTCACCAAAAGTTCATAATTGAACGACTTTTCTCTCATCTGTTATTTCTTGGCTTTGGAATGTTTCACAAGTTTCCTTTTTCCTGAGCTAATACAGAACAGTTGGGGGATATGGGCTGCATTTCTGCTTTGGAACAGATGATAGCATTTATTATAAGAATGGTAGTCTGCATTTACATGGTGTTCTCTTGGAGAAATTTTCCGAATGTTTTGTAGGAGTGAGTCAAGATTGGCATCATCCATTGAGGTGGAGAGCTTGTGTGCTTCTTTTAAGCAAATACAAGCCTTTAAAGGCTAAACCCAAGTGGAATTTTAAGCATCTAGTCTGAATGTTTTGTTTGTGTTATTTTGGTATCCATTGTTGTGTCATACTGTGGCAACAACATTCAGATTCTGTGGGAGAAAAGTAGAAGATGATCATGTCTGCTGTGATACCAGAAGTTTCTTGCTGTATTTTTGTATCCATCAGTTGTTGCCCCAATGTAGATTTTTTTAAAGAGTTGTAATGGGTGGAACAACAAGCTGAGAATTTGGAGTCACACCTTTTTTTTCCCAACTTAGCTGCTGACTGACAATGTGATCCTAGAGGAAGACATTTCTCCCTGGTTTCAGATTTTTTACCTTTAAAAGAACAGGTCATGAAGGTTGTGATGTAGAAAAGTGACTTGAGGTCTGTGGCATGACCAGCATTGCTAAGGAAATTTGTCTTGGTTTAACAGCACTCCCCTTCTGCCAGTAAACATGTCTGTTTTAAACTGTTCCTGTTCCCTTTCCTGCCCTTCTTTCCCTGATCACGTTCCCTCCCACCCCCACTGCAGCCTTGACATCCCCAATCGAGTACCAGAGGAACCACAGCAGTGGTGGAGGTGGCAGCGGCGGCAGCAGTGCTAACAGCAGCGGCCCCAGCAGCTGTAGTGGCATCCCCAGCTCCAGCCGTAGCCGGCCATCCCGGATCCCCCAGCCTGTCAGACACCATTCCCCAGTCCTGGTCTCCTCTGCAGCCTCGGCCCAAGCAGAGGCAGACAAGATGTCAGGTATGTCCATTCACAATCTCTCCCTGCCACACTACAACACCTCCTTAGAAACTGGTCTGAGCCAGCCAGACAGGCACCCTCCCCATGCAGAACTGGATGGTCCTCAGAAAGACGCTGAGCAGATTCCCAAGATGAAAGTTATTGAAAGTTCCAGGAAGACAGCGGGAAACATTTCTGGCTCATCTGACGGAGCCCAGAAAGACTTACGTGGAAGCTCAGAGGACAGTCGATCAAGAAACAGCATAGGATCACTGACGCTTGGGAAGCCAAGGCCAGGAGCCATCTCACCAATGAACTCTCCTCTCTCCACGACTTTCCCTTCTCCTTTTGGCAAAGAAACCTTTCCACCCAGCAGCCCCCTGCAGAAGGGCTCCTTTTGGAGCTCCATCCCAGCATCCCCTGCCAGCCGCCCTGGCTCCTTCACTTTCCCTGGGGACAATGACTCCCTCCAGCGGCAGGTTCACCGCCACTCTTCACACAGCAAGGACACAGACCGCATGAGCACATGCTCCTCGACCAGCGAGCAGTCAGTTCACTCCACCCAGAGTAATGGGGTAAGAGCGGAGCACCTCTGTCCTGCAAGCTCTTCTAAAACCTTCCCGTGCTTTCTGTGCGTTACCATCACTCTCCGTACTAACTTCTGGCTCTCCGGTGCTGTACTACTCTGAAATAATCAACTGCTTGAATATCTTCTGCACATTAAAAGAACAAAATTGTCTACCTCTCTGTGTATGTATACATACAAACGTGGGTATGTACACAGACACAAAAGCGACTGCTAACAATAGATGCAATTTCTGCCTCTGCTGAAAACATAGATCACTAGGCTGATACTTTACTAACTTGCTCTCCTTGCTTTTTTTGTCTCTAATTTGAAGGCACATAATTAACATGCTGAAGCGTGGCAGCCAGAGCACTTTGGGGTATGCATTGCGGCCAGCGCTTAAATCTGACTTCAGGATTTTGGCAGATTGCCTTGGGGCTTTTTTCCCTTTCACGCACAAATCCGCCACCATTGTCCTGTTGACTTTTAACTTCGTGGAGACATCTACAGTACGTTCCCTGGGCTGCTTGGTTTTATTTTTCATATTTTTATTTCCCCCACCCCTCCTCAGCCTTAGCTGATGTGCAACATTCTCTTTTTAAGTCCTGTGTTGGATCAAGGAAGCTTCCCGCAAACCACTCAAAATAGGCCAACAAAACTTAGCTAAAATAATCCTCCTTCTACTACAACCAAAACAAATAGTGGCTCCACTGTTCTGCATTGTAAGAAGAACTGGTTTAGGGCATCTGGAGTTTCAATCTTTAGTATGCACTTGGTGCGTTTGTGTGGACAGCTGGCGTGTCAACAGAATCCACATTCTCTGTAATAACGTCCACCAGGAAGAGCAACACAGCAATCACAAGGGCAAGTGCAACTATAAAGCAAAATTTTCAGGGCACTTGCCGTGGATGGGGTAGGCAGGCTATGGTGCCATTCCCTTTAAACTCACATTTGATTGTTCTCTCACTAAGTGTTGTGTTCAGGAATGTTTGTTCTTCCACTCTCTCACCAATAGTATGCAGTACCAATTTTGCAAATCACCTAACTTGCCAGACCTTTTGTAAATGCATGCATTTCTCTGTAGAACTGTCTAACACAGAGAGCTTTCTTGACTTCTTAGTTCTTACACTTTTATAACAGCTACAGAAAAAAAAAATTATGCTTTGCATATAACGTATTTTTTATCCTGATCTTTCTTCAGCTTTTGATTTGATTTAGCTCTGTCCGGTGTTTATCCTCAGTCTAGTAAAATGTGATGATATAATATCTGGGGTAACCTGAATATTTTGCAGTTACTGCACAGTACGTAGTATCAAGATGGTGATGCTTTTTATATTCAGAGAAGTCTTGCATAGTATTAACTGATGTCATCCCATTAAAAAAAAGAGAGAGGGAGAGACAGGATGGCACTGCATGCCTTCTGCTTCATAGCTATGTTTCTTTTAGTTTGATGATTGAGGTGGGTCATAATTCTTCACGTATAACCTCATTTCTATGCCATGCTTTAGCAGGATTTCATACCACATTCAACAAGACAGGCAAAATGGGTTCTGAGGTTTTATTTTGACTTAACCATTTGTATATGTGTATTTACATGCACATATGGTTGAGGTTGGTTGCTTAGGATAAGTAACTTCTAAGAAGAAGAAAAAGGAACTGATTTTGCTAGTGTTTCAGGAATATGGGAGGGATATTTTTAGATTTTGGTTCCAAATACTCTAATCCCATAATTGAGGTCAGTGATGACCAGCAGAACTTGCAGCAGAAAAACATAAACTAATTACTTCCTTGCAAGGCAAACAGAAAGGCTATCTTTCTGTGGTGAGAATAAATTCACATATAAGCACATTCACAAGAACATTTGACATTTAGTAGTTACCAAACACTTGTTTATTTAACAGATTTTGCTCTCCTTGTTGAAAATAAGAAATATCCAGAGTTTAATATGACCCTTCAAGACTTAACTATTAAAAAGAAGTGTTATGTGACAGGAAGGTCAGTCCTGCAGTTATACAAATTCTGCTGCATGCTAAATCTAAAAGAATGAGTTTCAAGAAAAGCAGCTTTCTCTGAATAGAGTTGTAGCTAAAAGAATCTAGCAAGTTATAACCTTAATTTAAACAATGACTGAAAATGAGACTGGCTTTTTGGTTCTACAGTTCCTGGTTTGCCTTGAGTCATGGAAGGGGCTTGCTGACACAAAAGACCATGCAGAAAGTCTTGTAAGCCAGACAGAGTGAGTTTTCTCACTGGAAATACAGCATCTGGAATTGACATAAATACCCTTTAGTAAAAATACAATTCAGGATGAGATCTTTCACTCTGTGGTAGCATTTGCTTCATCATCCCAACAGCGGAAAAAAGACAGGATAGACTTGAATCACCCACTTGAATAAAATAGTCTAGCTAAAATAAAATGTACAGACTCGCTGGAAACCCAAGCATCAATGTACTGAGTATGCTATGAATGAATATTCTGAGACTGTTGCTTTCCAAATGTCTTGGTTTCTCAGCCAAAGCACATGAGCCAAAGCTCATGGGGAAGCACAGGCACTGAGAGATGGAGTGGCCTGTTCAAGGCCATTAGCAGATTGGAAGAGAACTTGGTTTTCAGGGTTCCCAGTCTACCATGCTGTCCACTGACTCCTGCTGCATCTCCTCAATCTTGAGGGGAGAAATATTTGATAGTTTTGAGAATTCTGTATTTAATCCTCTGTGCCAGGCTTTCCACTCACTACTAGCACGTGTGTGGTGCTAACATGTGGTTATGTTATGTAAGTGATAGTAGTTTCCAGCTACAGCTGGGTACTGATACCCATCTTCAATTCAGCTACTACTAGGCAGTAGTGAGCCCTCATTAGCAGTGATCTGACACAGTTTTAAATAAGAACAAAGACAAAAGACAGGTGCATGCACACATACATATCTCATGCCACATCATTAATAGGCCATCCATTTTGGTTTTAAATCCTTTCAGGAAGGAAATAACTTTAGGAATAGGTGCTAGGAAAGGCTAGGTGTATTTTTTGTCATTGGAATTTACAGTGTTTATGAGGTAATGACTATGATTTTGAAGCTGCACCTCTAAGACCATGAAAAACTGTCCTACATTCTGTGCTATAGTTTTGTTGCCTGATAAAGATGTGAGGTTTGGTGCCTGATCTTGAAAGGAAGAGATCTATGCATCGCAGTTGAGATCTATGTATAAACTGACTCACGGTTAAAGGAAGTAATCCTGAGTAAAAGCAAATGCAGCAGCTGTACATGAAGGTATTCAAAGTTCAAACTAATTTGCACAAGATAAATAGATGGAGGAGGCTTTAAAAGAGAAATCACAAATCTTTTCTTTGACTACAGCTTGTTATGTGGACTATGCAGGTAATGTAGCAGGCCAAGAACAGCATGTCTTCTCCATGAACTTTAAATTTGATTCTTTTCTTTTCCCCCTCTCTTTCTTTATGGTTCCAATTGACACTTGAAGAGTGAAAGTAGCAGCAGTAGCAATATCTCCACCATGCTGGTGACACACGATTACACGGCAGTGAAGGAGGATGAGATAAATGTCTACCAAGGAGAGGTCGTGCAGATTCTAGCCAGCAACCAACAGAACATGTTTTTGGTGTTCAGAGCCGCCACTGATCAGTGCCCTGCAGCCGAGGGCTGGATTCCCGGCTATGTCTTGGGGCATACCAGTGCAGTCATCATTGACAACCCTGATGGAACCATCAAGTGAGTGCCTGGGTGTGTGGAGAAAGGGCGGGAGAAGAAAAACTTCCCATTCAGACAAGGCTTTGAACCTTTTAAGTCAAAAGTTGATGTGATCTTTGAGAAATAAATGAACATCAAGCAGAATGAGTACTTGAGAGGTCCCTTAGCGAACTTCAAATACAGGCAAGTAAGAAAGGGCCCAGAAGCACATGATCTTTATGAAAAAGCTGTAGTAGTGCAGTCTTCTAGGAAAAGATGGTGAAAGAATACATGATCTAAGAGCAGCAAATTTTTCTGGTTTGTTTAATAGAATGAGTTATTAGGCTAGACACCTTTGTTTAGGAAGACAGTCAGGGCATGTTTGTTCCAAGTGAAATGAATTTTAGAGTTCCTAGATCTCTGCTTTGAGCTACAAATCTATTGAAAATGACAGGTGGTGCTAGAAAGATCTCTCAGATCTGCAATGGGAGAAACTATGTCAGAGTTCTTAGCACTTAAGTTTTATATAAAGGGATTTCATACTGATCATTGCTTAGTTTGATTGAGTTTGTATTTTCACACAGAAAGTTTACCATTTGAGCAAGAAATGGTATTTCTTGGCAAGAGTTCAGTATTTCAAGAAATACTGAACTACAGGCTAATCTTCCTAGCTTGCTTACAATTTTAACTATGGGTTGCATGTCTTACAGAATAATTCATGTATTCCATTTCAATATACTTAAAGACAGCGAGGTAACATTTTGACATACTTTTCCAATTCCATTTGAAACTAGAGAGTATAGCACATAAACTAGAGTTGAAAAAAATCATAAAAGTTTAATATTTTGTATTCAGGAAGTCAACGTCTTGGCACACAGCACTCCGTTTAAGGAAGAAATCTGAGAAAAAAGATAAAGACGGCAAAAGGGAAGGCAAGCTAGAAAACGGTTACCGCAAATCCCGAGAAGGACTTGCCAACAAGGTTTCTGTAAAGGTAAGTCTTATAAAAATGTAGTCATTTCCAAAAGAAGTTGTGTTGGGATATCTTTAGAAGTAGCTTCTGTCAGAATTTCCCATGAAGGAGCTGTAGGCAACAGTGGTTTGGAAACAGGAAGATAGAATCTTTGAGCCTGCAAGCATGATATAGCATAAGGATACTGCAGCAAGAATAGAGCGTGCAGAAATTCTGGTATTCAGATGTTTCTTGGATCTTTGTGGGCACAGTAACTTCAACCCGTCACTGTGCATTGTTTTCTACTATTCTTTAAGTTGTTATAAGGTTATCAGGACATTAATTCTTTTAATTTCTCCTTTCTAGCTTCTCAACCCCAATTACATTTATGATGGTAAGTTGCTTTAACTTTTAGAAGTTGTAATAAATATAATTTGATTAAAACATTATTCTCTATGTTTAAATTTGCTTGATATGAATTTTGTTGGGAACTGAGTGGTTTTTATCAAAATATATATAGGCCCTTTCTGGATGAGTGAGACAGTTAATGCAATTAACTCATGCTTATTTTTTAAGATGGAAGGAACACATTTTTGGTCACAAGTCCAAAACAACATAAAACACAAGGACCATATGCTGTGTTATATATGGAGATTGTATGGAAGTTGGGACTTGCTGAGTTTGCAAAATAACAAGGCCAGGAGTTGGAGCTGCTTCAGTTTTAACCTTACCCCGTAGGGAATATTCAGGACCTCTCCAGTGCAGAGGCTAATCAGGACAAAGATAGTGGCCTTCTGGAGTCAGAGCCAAACTGAGTTTTTGTCTTAATGCACAGAGCCAAATTTCTTGAGTTCCTCCTGTAAAAAAGGGAAACCGCTACCATGTGTCATTGGATGAGTGAGGTGTTTTGTGTTCCCTTTTGCAAGCTTAGCTGGATATAATGATAGCCTAAAGATATAAATATAGTTGAGCATATCCTTAAATATTTTTCACTCAAAGGTTTCCTCAGCTTGCCACACAAAGGGTGTTTGGTTCATCACAGTAAGCTTCAGGTTTATCCATGGCATAGCAGTAATGTTGTGTCCAAGTTCACGTGGAGAACACTTTGCCAGCCCTGCAGAACCCCAGCAAACCATATGTGTGTTCCAAGGGTAGAGGGATAGATACACCTTGGAAATCTAAAGTGCTGTACTGCTTTGTGTAATAGAAACAAGAGAGTGAAAGGAATAGAAAAGCAAATTTATTAACTTCAGTTGACCTAATACCATTCATTTTATTTTTCTAGTTCCCCCAGAGTTTATAATACCATTGAGTGAGGTAACATGTGAGACAGGAGAGACCATCGTGCTTAGGTGTAAAGTCTGTGGTCGCCCCAAGGCTTCAGTTACTTGGAAAGGTCCTGATCATAACACACTGAGCAATGACGGTCATCACAGCATTTCGTACAGGTACAGTAATCTGTGTAACGTTCAACGGGAACTGTTGAAGCTGTTTTATACTCCTTTTGCATTCTTGGTTCAGGATAGCTTTTGGCTTTGAGGCATAAAGATACGGTTGCCCTCAGAAATATTTTGCAGCTGAGATTTTCTGGAAATGTTGTGTAACTTCTGTGCATGGCTGGCATACCCAAATGTCATATTCTGTTGATCTTTAAAAACAAAATCCAGCTGATATGTCTGATTAGCTATCGCAGAAGCCATTGTGGTTCTGTCACACTGACCTACTAGTTGAACCAGAACAGTATGCTGTCACATGCCAGTGCTGTGAAATGTCATCCTGTCAGTTCCTTATTTCTATTAGTAGCTTACCATCATTTTTGAGGAAGATCACTCTACATTATTTTGTAGAGGAAAGCCTGTGGTTCCTGCTGATGTGGCAGTGTCAGTGTCTTCATTGTTGAAACACAGAAATCAACATATTTTGTTTGTCCAAAGAGAGATAGGGGCTGGAAAATAAATATTAACAGTGTCAATCTAAATTTGTCTATACCTTAAGGTCTGTAAAATGAATATAAAGTTAATGGATGCCATTGTGTTTCCCAGTGACTTAGGAGAGGCTTCACTGAAAATCATTGGCGTCACTGCAGAAGACGATGGTATCTATACATGTATAGCTGCAAACGATATGGGTTCAGTTTCGTCTTCTGCCAGTCTACGAGTTTTAGGTAGGCATGTTTCTTGCTTCTTCTTAATCTTTGGGTTTTTTTTCTTATGGGGTATCCATAGTACAGGAAAAAGAAAACCCCAGCTCTTAAGCATCACTGTTAAAGGAATATTACAACAAACCTTCTTACCTGTGACATGTTGCTTGTTTCAGAAGGAACAGGAGCACTTTAGGATGTAACTAATTAGAGGTTCATACAGACAAGATGCCTACAATATTTCCTGGAAAGTAGAGCTTTTGGTGGGGGGAGTTCAGGTAGCTGATACACTAATCACTCTTTTTGTTTCCCCAGTGGTAGGTATATTATTGATAATGAGACATAATGTAAGATACCTATTCTTTTTGCTGTTTCTTCCAGCTTGCCAAGGTTACTCATGCTTGTACAGACAGTTCCTACTTCACCTGAATTAGTTCCACTATAGAATTTGCATTGGCCATGCTGCTTTGGTGTGTAATCCAGTTTGCCTTGCTGCCACCCTGTGTCTTAATGCAGATTAACAGGATGGGGTGATTCCACTGAAGGTATCTCAGCCAAGGAAACTTTCTAGTCAGGGGAGTAAAAAGCTCTTGATGAACAAGAATCAGTGTGAAACCGTGTACTTTAGGGAGCTAGTGTAATGGCTGTCCTTCCTACACCAATACAGAAGCCCAAGTTCTTCTGAGGACATCCCACCCTTCATTTGCCCAGTCCATAAGAGCATAATGGAAGCTCCAAGGCTGTAGCACGAAGTGGGTTTTCAAGATCAAACTACGAAGTCTTTTTCAGTCCTTCAGACTTGAAGGACTTGCCATTTGATTGTAGTCAATTCTTGTGCATTGTCTTGTGCAAAAAGTAGTACTCTTTACCTTCTGTTGCTGTAGTAGTCTTTATAAACAATGAATGAATTAGTTGATTACAGAAGTAATTTTCTTTCTGAGCTGCAAGAGGATGGACAGTCTGAGGCCATGAGTTGCTTTTCAGTGTGGACATACTCTGCTTCAAAAGGAAGATGATAGGGGCCAGTAGTTTGAATGAGGTAAATTCTTCCTGAAACATATTAGCAAACTGAATATGAAGTCCAAATATTTCTCCTTCTGCAAACATCTGAAACAATACATTGCCTATATTGACAAAAAGTTAGTTCTGAGGATGATCTGAGTTTATTCAATCTTGGCTACACTATCGTTCTCTTTTTTTGTAGGTCCTGGAAGTGATGGGATCATGGTAATCTGGAAAGACAACTTTGATTCCCTCTACAGTGAAGTGGCTGAGCTTGGCAGGTGTGTTCTGTATGCTGATCTCCAAGGCCGTCTACGTCAAAATAGTAACTTCTCTGTCAAAAAAATTAAATTCTCTTTGAAAAATACTTCTCATATGAGCCTAAAAACCCAGAAATACATTCGATTAAATAGAAATGAGGAAGCAAAAATTCTACTAGCACTAGATGGCACTGCGTAAACAGAAAGTGTTTAGGCTGAAGTGGTGTCCTAGATTAAGGGCTTGGTTTTTTGTTTGTTATTTTTTTAAGCATACCTTAAATTGACTGATGCTGCTTCTGTAGTGAAGCTCTCCTAAGCCTTTTTATTTAGGGTATGAAAATTACAGGGAGCAAAAGTCTGAAAATGAGCCAGAGAAGTCCTGTAAAATATACATTTGTCCAATTTAATAATGACTTTTGAAAAGCTGCTTACTACTCAGACTTGATGTCACTGCAAATGTGATGAAACAAATATCAGGAGATAATTGTTTATGCAGACACATTTTGTAGAAGATGCGTGCACTGAAAACTGGTTTGTGTCCAGAAACTGCTCTGTGAGGATAGCTTATTACAGATCTAAAATCAGATTTCTCTGAGAATATCTTTCAAGGTAAAAATACATCCTTAATGCATCTCTCGGTTAATTCTTTCCTTTCAATATTGTATTCCAGGGGCAGATTTTCTGTTGTTAAGAAGTGTGACCAGAAGGGAACCAAGCGAGCAGTAGCCACTAAGTTTGTGAATAAGAAGTTGATGAAGCGAGACCAGGTTACCCATGAACTTGGAGTCATGCAGAATCTCCAGCATCCCCAGCTCATTGGCCTTCTTGATACCTTTGAGACCTCCACCAGCTACATACTAGTGTTAGAAATGTGTGTGGACTCTAACATTATCCATAAAATGCAATCTCTAAGCTGACTTTCTGGGGCATTTGTAGTGGTTTTTATATGAGGAACTTTAAGATTTTCTAGAAGTTTGAAAATACTTAAGTAAAATGTTACAGTTGTCTAATGCTGCTGTTAAAGTTTAATACTCAGAAAGAAACAAGGTGAGATATTAAACTGATATGTAGATGATTTTCTTAGTCTGACTCTCCAGGAAGTTTTTAATATCAGTTGGTTGTACAAATGAATTAGGAATGCTGTGATCTGCTAGCTTTATATCAAATCTCCTCTTCATACCCTAGACCTCTGTCTTCTAGGTGCTGCAGGCTACAGTTATTCCTGTAGTCTGTGGTCTGTTAGTTTTTTCTTTCCGTTCTCATAGATGGATTAATCCAAAATACAAACCTTGTCATTCCAATAGGGCTGACCAGGGTCGCCTTCTAGACTACATCGTGCGATGGGGAAACCTCACAGAAGGGAAGATCAGACTCTACCTGGGAGAGATTCTGGAAGCTGTGCAGTATCTTCACAACTGCAGAATAGTACATTTGGACCTAAAGGTGAGCACTGAATGGAATTCCTGGCAGTGCGTGTTATTCCAGGCATAGAACCCTCCTTCTTCTAGGAAACTTGCAGCTGAGAACACAGAACTGTGAATTGCTTTGATACTGTGTGGAATGGTATGGGTCAGGCCTCCAGCCCCAAATGCATTAGATCTCTCATAGTCCACAAAGCAAAATTTTCGAGTTCCCTGTGCTTTCTCCATAAAGCTTGCTGGCCCTGGGTAGTCCTTTGTGCTAGAAATAATTGCTGACAGGAACTGTTTTGTTTGATTTTTATTTATTTATTTGTTTGCTTGCTTGCTTTCGGAGAAGTTTGCAGCAGAAATCCATTTCTTTCTCAAGAAGCACAGAGTTTGTTGTGAGAGAGTGCTCTTTCCTCTGTTCCTGCAAATCTGTTTCACATCTTTGCATTTTAAGGGTTGTAATAACTATGTGAATGGTACCTTTTTGGGCCTCTGTTCTACCCTTTTGAGTTTTACTGGATCCACAAGGATTTTATACATTCTAGTAGGAAAATCTATATAAGATGATCTTAGTGTGAATATTAATTAAAAACTTATTTACACTTTTTCTTTTCTTCCAGTCTTAAAATGCAAGGGGTTTGTTGTCTCTCTGTCATAAAGCAAATAGAGCAGTTGATTTGTTCACCCTATATGTGTAATTGCTCTTCTTCAAGCTTAAGTTCCCAAGCACAGGTTCCTGTGGAACTTTGCCTAGCTGCTGTTGTAAACATCTGCAGTATTATCTGGCAGGACTGTATATCCTGCAGACATAATAGTGCTAGCAGCTAAAACACATTAATTGCACACTGTAGTTGGTAAAAAACTGCCTGCCCATTGATCTGGGGGAAACCTTGTTAGGACTGCCTAGGAGCTGGCCTTCAGCGGTAGTAGCTTGCAGCGGTTTGTTATGTTCTTGAGCTGACAGCACTGGCTGGGAAACAGTAATTTTGGAGCATTAAATGTGTGTTAGACTGACTTGAAAAAAAGACATTTTAACTTTTGTTTTTATGTTTTCTAGCCTGAAAATATTTTGGTGGACCAGAGTTCCACTAAGCCAACAATAAAACTGGCTGACTTTGGAGACGCGGTCCAACTCAATACCACGTATTATATCCACCAGTTACTTGGAAACCCAGAGTTTGCAGCTCCTGAAATTATTCTTGGAAATCCTGTTTCCCTCACTTCAGATGTTTGGAGCATTGGAGTGCTCACATATGTCCTTCTTAGTGGCGTCTCTCCTTTCCTGGATGAAAGTGTAGAGGAAACTTGCCTGAATATTTGCCGCTTAGACTTTAGTTTCCCAGATGACTACTTCAAAGGAGTTAGCCAGAAGGCCAAAGATTTTGTATGCTTCCTACTTCAGGATGACCCAGCTAAGCGTCCCTCGGCTGCACTGGCCCTCCAGGAGCAATGGCTGCAGCTGGGGAACAGCAAAAGTGCTGACAGCATTGACATATCCAGACTGACTTCATTCATTGAGCGGCGAAAACACCAGAATGATGTTCGACCCATCCGTAGCATTAAAAACTTTTTACAGAGCAGGCTCTTGCCAAGAGTTTGACCTTGCCTGAAGTTCTCTCTCATTCTCTTTCACCTGCCAATCAGACTGGAGACGGACTCCTCCTGCCAATCAGTCAAACTGGAGATAGACTCCTCCTGCCAATCAATCAGACTGGAGATAGGACTCCTTTTGCCAATCAGCTGTTGACTTGAATTTTGAGGAAAGCAAACCCCGAGCCAACCAACTGCTAGCGAATGTTCATGTGCAAACGCATTCCAGGGGGACCCATGCAGGGCGGCGTAGGGGACTGGCGATGCAGACTTCACTGGGGTGGAGGACGATAGCACTGTACTCTGCAAAAAGCAGTCACGAGCGATACAGTAACAGTATTTTATTCAGGTTTCTGCAAAAAAATTAAAAAAAAATAAAAATAGTTTTTTTAATAAACCAGAGTTGAATTTTGCAAGTGAACTTAACTACCGTTTTCAAGATTTATTCAAGGAAGAAATGCCTATGTTCAAAGCACTGGTGTTAAAAATGAAACCATGCCTGGAGAAGACTCACCAAAATGGCTGCTCGTTGAGACAGCCTCCATTTATAACATCTGGTTTTCACTTGGTCCTAGAGCTTTCCAGTTGCCTCGCCTGTATGTATCTCACGTAGCAGTGCACTGAGATCAGACTCTGCTTTTAAGTGCATCCAACCTCAAAGTTTTTGCATACAAATAGAATGAATTGTTTTGCTCTGATAAAATGTAGGCCTTACTTGTATATAGACTGTTACCTGCCTTCGGTCTGTAATTTTTTTTCCCCTCTCCCCTTATCCTTTTTTTTCCCCTCTCCTTCCTAAATGGTGGTATACCACTGTGCGGGTCTTCAGTTTGGGTCAGTACTCACTGTCCCCTTAGAAAAGGACTTCAGGTTGGTGCCCAGCTTTGCCAACCTGATTGTCAAGCAGTATACAGCAGGATGAAATACTGTAAATGCACTCATTTGGGATTTTGTTTTCTTTCATATCATGTGCAATGTTGTGGCTTTAACATTTTATGCAACTATTTATGAGGACCTCTGTTGTAACTGTAATAAATATATAGAAAAAGCACATACTTAGTACGGCGAGCTTTATGGTTTTGTTTGTGTGTTTGGGGTTTCTGGGTGGGCAGGGGTGGGTGTGTTGTACCACACTGTCATTATTAGTTTAAGATGAGGGTTAGCATAGAATTTAGTCAAGACTAGTCAGTTTTAAGGTTTGCTCAAAAAAGAGAGGGAGAGATTCGTATCCCAGATCTCAAACTGGTTAAGAAGTCGGGTGACACTTTTTAAAATTTATTATTATTATTATTATTATTATATTCAAAATGCCAAAGTCTGACTTCCCCAAAATCACTCTCAACACTTACTGCTTTTTAGACTTTTCAAATATGTGTTTACTTCTTTCTGTGAAATGAACAAATGAATTTTGTGCTCTTTGGTGAAGAATACATTCAGAAAGTAGTGGTCAGATGAAAATCTGACACGTAATGTAATTGTTTTAGTAACTGTTTTTAAGATTGAAGTAATATTAACGTGAGCTATTTAAAAAGGCAGAGATGGTTTTTTGTGCATCACTGGCTTCATATGGGTGTGTTGTCATCTATGTTTGTGTGAAATGCAGTGTTTAAAGAGACCAAGCCGACATCCCACAATAGTTAGATGTATGGGTCCTAAGCCATAACCTAGCTTGGGTTAGTTTTGAGCTTTGTGGCTTCCACTGTATTCTATTTATTCCTTTTTTGTTTGTTTGTTTGATTGATTTTTGGGTTTGTTTTGGTTTTTGGGTTGTTTTTTTTTTCTTTTTTGTAAAGTTGTACAGAAACTTTCTAAGAGAAAACAACTGACTTCAGAACTGGATGTGTATTCCTGCCAGCCTCATATCACTATGTTTGTGTATTATTTTCCTTTATTGTTTTAGTCAAATTTTTGCTTTATTTTGCATGTATATTTCTTTGTACAGTGACGTTACATGTTTACACAGTATGACGTGATGTAAATATTTTATTTTGCCATCAGTTATTTTGAAAAGAATTAAACATATTTGACATATTTGTCTGATCTCTTGCTTTAAGGAGTTTGAAAGTTTAGGTTTGGTTATGTTTTAATTGGGCTCTGTATTTAAAAAGAAAAAAGTACATTATTTTATTGCCATAAAATTCATTTTAAATTGCAATGATGTATCTTGCTTTCATGCCTTACAAAATAATATTTGCCTTTTCTCTTAAGTGTTGATTGCTTTGTAGTGTCATGATTGCTTTTATATAAAACATGCCTAACTCTCTAACTGTGGAAATTCATTATAGTCTTGATTAGCTAGTAAATTTTGACCAGCAGAGTTTTCTACCAGATGTTCCCAGTTAAAGACCAAAGGATCGTATTTCGGTTTAATATTAAACGGGGGAACAGATTTCCCACATCTTTTAGGCATTCCAGATTCATTATGAAGAAAAGTTACTTTCCACTGTAAAGACTTGGGGTTTGCAGCTAAACACTTTTTGCCTCCTGTAAGGGATGAAGTCAGTGCATGTGTCTGTACTTTGCAAGTGGGGTTTGGGAGCACAGAAGTTCTCCACTGCACACAGCTGAATTTGAAAATCATTGGGCAGCAGTTAAGTGGAAAGCCTGGCTAGATAATATTTCCATGGTCAGGAAAGCAATCTGCATTGTCTTCCTAATGGACAGAGGCCTAACACATACCTGGTAGTGCTCTTGAGGAGTAAGGTGAAAGAGCCTGGTTTTCTTCTGTGTGTATATAGAGGTCACTTAACTGTAAGTCATATTAATTCTCAGATGGGGCTATTAATGTGTTTATGAACAGGAGAAAAAATAATTGGGCTTTTTCTGTCTTCATATTCCAAAGGATGTTTAGGCCAGATGTCCTCAGAATGTCCTCCAGCAAAAGCACCTGGCTTTCTGAAAATATTTCAGTAAGTGTGGAAACCTGAGTAGTAGTAGAAGATGCCTGAAAATGTAATGGAATGTTCTTTGCATGTAACATACTACATGATATTGTCAAGTAACGTTAAAACCCCACTGCTGAGGGAGTCAGTGTAGGACTCGATCAAAAGGGGGGGGGGGGGGAACAGTGGCTGACTGTTGAGGTTAAGTCCCATGGTCCCCAAAATATTAAGATATAAATGAAGACAGGAATATACTTAACCTTGTTAACCAGCGACCTTGTTGTTAGAGGGAATGTGTAGCTAAGGTACTTGAGACAGCAAGTTGAGCAGAATCGGTGAGTTCAGAGCCCATGACCATGCATGTAAAACTTGGATCCCCTTTTCAGTACATCTGCCATAAACATTAATTTTCTCTCATTGAATTTTCTCAGCTGCTTTATTTCCCAGACAAAGCTGAGGTATTAGAATTGCCTCAGGGAGAGATTGTTTTGATGGAACTGAGCATGGTGGAGATCTCCTGTATTAAACAAATAGAAGCTGACTACCGCCAGCCTACATTTTACTACCCAGATAGCTAGCCTAGCTCTCCTGAGCTTTTCAAAATCTCCTTTTGCAGGAGTTTTCTTGTCAGCTCCTGGATGGAGCCATCAAGCTCATTTCCTCTCATCCTGAGGGAGGAAATTGTAACCTGGCTTGGACTTGATTAAGCTGAAGCTCTTCATTTTCACATTAAATTTCAAACACCGATTTCAGTGGGGCTGGCACCCTCAATTCAACAGGAGGCTCACTCCCAGACTGAAATCATGCATTAGGAGTACCTCTGAAGATTACTTGCAGGAATTTCACATTAAGCTTCCTGAAGACTCACCTTGCAGTATCAGGAATTCACTTAGCAGACCCTGAGCTCAGTCTCTGTGAAGGCTTGCTATCTTAAGGGTTATTCCCAAATACTGAGAGAGGACTGGCAGCAGCTGGTAGTTTGCTCTGTTCCGCTGGGAATCTGCCTAACCCCTTCTGGTTGAATAGCAGTTTACATCACGCATCTTGCCTGATTTTATGCATCTTGCCTGTGTGTTGCTGAAGACCATGTGATCCTTTGAAATGCATGGTTCTTCAAGCTCTCAGGCTTTTCCTTCAGTGATGCCAAGATCCACTGAGTATTTCCACAATGATGTCATTTAATTTGCCATCTCTTAAGACTGACAGTGAGAGAGTACGTCCTTCTTTGGTGATGGAGCACTCTCCTGGGACTTGGAAGGTTCTGGACTCTGCTTGCCAGGAAAACTCAAAGCTGAGAAGCTCTACTAGTCCCAGTTACAGCAGCTAATGCATCCATTGGGTTATTCTAGTTTTGTTGCTACTGTTGGGAGCTTTGCTAGTAGACAATCCTGGATGGCTCATATTGATGGAAAAAGAATGTCATAAAGTATTAAAGGGAGGCTTTTAGGATGGGGTGTCCTGAGGGTAACTTGATCGCCACCAAAAAAGTGCCTGAACATCAGAATTACTCACTGTTCTTGGAGTTTAATGGAGGTCTAAACTCATTTCTTCCACGGATCTTTCACAAAGTAAGGGAGGGTGTAAATCTGGTGATGATTGCTGCCTTTACCTTGATACTGGATGTAGATGACAACTTGGGGATCTTACTTTGCTTTTCAGACCTTTTTGTGAAGAACATAAAGCATGCTGTTGTACTCCATCCCACAGCGTGGGTGTTGAATGGTTCCCAAATCTAAACTCTGTTCTTTATTTGTCTTTTGTCTTTTTGGATTAATTACTAGTTATTCTAAATGGATCTATTTTTCACTTGTAACCATTCATTTCCTTTTCAAGACTGCTACCTGCTGTTACTTTTTAAAATGGAAATAATATATTCTATATTTGATTAACTATGGATATAGTATGAATATTTAATACATGTTAAAGTATAAGACTGCAGTAGGGGTCAGCACCTCTACTGAGAAAGCCATCTGCTTGCTCTAAGAGGCTCTGTGTTTTCTCTTATCCCACTATCTAGAGAAATTTTAGGTGTGAAAATCCCAGCTGAATTCCTGTTACGTTGGTGGTCATGATATGGATGAGGCAAACATCTGACCTTGTGATAGCTTCACCTCTTGGCAAACTTCTTTTCTTCCAGGAGCGTGAGAGAGGTTCAGGTCTGATAACTGTTACTTCTAATGTTGTTTTCTTCCAGGTAGTTTTTTAATGCTGTGTGTTGTTTCTGCCAGCACTCAAGAAATTAATGGCATTGTTTTCTTTTCCATCTAGCACATTTCGATGGTCGAGGGGTTGCTTCATAACTCACACAAAACCTCAGCTTTGTTCTTTGTTCTGCAGAAAATCAAACTTTTCAGGGCAATCTTCATACGTGGTGGTTCTCAAAGCTAAATGATCTAATGGTGTGACCCTGGGGAATTAATCTCACTGGTTAGCTGGCAGTTTCACAGCCTGCTGCAAGACTGTGACGGTAGATCCATTACCTCTGCTGAGAACGTTTTTCACTGCAACTCAGGCAGCAGCAGTGAAAAATGTCCTTGTGATTTGCAAAGTCATTGCTGGGAGTTGCATTTGCACAAAGGCACTTCACTGCACTTCAGTTTCCAGGTACAATGCTTCTGCTGCTGCTCAGTAAAAGTCTGAGGTACACATTCAGTTGCTGTGTGAATGTGTGTGGTGTTGCCTGGATTTATCACACAGTATGGGGCATGTATGCAAGCACTTACAGGAGAAAACTGGTCATTCACTTGCAAGCTTTAAAACACATTCTCCCTATGTTGCTGTTTGCATGCTGCAAATACTGCAAAAATGTATGTATGTGGAAAAGCAAATAGATTTCTTCAAGGTATGTTGACTGCACATACAGTTCTTGGTGGTCTTTTTTTCTGAATTCAGGGGTTGCAAATTAATGTTGTGCATAAAATGATTACTTCCCCTTTCTTTTCTTTCTCTGTAAGTAGAAATATAGTAGTGATGCAGAAAGACATAGGTGATTATTTATATGCACGAAGAAAGGAAGCCTAGTTTCCTAGAGTTCTGCCCCAGAGTTAGATGTGGTAGTTTATGGGAAAGAAATTAAGGCTTTTCCCAAATCTGAGTTACTTGTGGTACTCATGACTTGATAACAGCTGAGCTTATTCTGCTTGATGTCTTGGAAAAGCCAAGGGTGCAATGTCCAATTCAAGATAGTCAGCAATTCAAAAACTACTCTGGGAGCCTGGGGAGAAATAAGAGAGAAACAAGTGAAAGAGACAGCAGGTAAACACAGAAAGGACACAACTGCAAGTCTAGCTAGGATGCTAATGGCAAGTTCACCTCCTTAGGAGTAGCATGGACAGTACTAGACTTCAACTGTGTATCTGATCCTTGCCACCGCCTCACAGTCTGACTAAGGGAAGTACGGTGCACCTGCATGGCATGGCTGCATGTGCATGTTCTGCTTTTTGATGCAGAACTGTACAGTAAATATATATAGAATCATAGAATAGTTAGGGTTGGAAAGGACCTTAAGATCATCTAGTTCCAACCCCCCTGCCATGGGCAGGGACACCTCACACTAAACCATGCCACCCAAGGCTCCGTCCAACCTGGTCTTGAACACCACCAGGGATGGAGCATTCACAACCTCCCTGAGCAACCCATTCCAGTGCCTCACCACACTTACAGGGAAGAACTTCCTCCTTATATCCAATCTAAACTTCCCCTGTTTAAAGTTTTAACCCATTACCCCTTGTCCTATCACTACAGTCCCTAATGAAGAGTCCCTCTCCAGCATTCCTATAGGCCCCCTTCAGATACTGGAAGGCTGCTATAAGGTCTCCACTCAGCCTTCTCTTCTCCAGGCTGAACAGCCCCAACTTCCTCAGCCTGTCTTCATACGGGAGGTGCTCCAGTCCCCTGATCATCCTCCTGGCCCTCCTCTGGACTTGTTCCAACAGTTCCATGTCCTTTTTATGTTGAGGACATGAGATCTAATTGACTTCATGTCTTTTTCTCCACACTGATACTATTTGCTGCTTCTCTGCTGGCTGTAAGTTGCCTGTTAGTAGGTCATGACTGCCTTTAGAGAGTGCACTGCCATCCAGCAGTTCAGCCATGAGAAATACTTTGCAACCAACTTTCAAGATTTGTGGAGGAGAATGGGAGAAATACTGAAGAGGATGGTAGCCTCTGGAGATGGGAAAGAGGAGGATTGGCTTGGAAATGTTGAAATATGCATAACAGTAATCAAGATTTTTACACTAAGAAGTATTTACAGTAATTTCTGATAAACTAATGGGTCTTGTGGAGGCAAGATAAGATTATACTGAGATCACATCCCTTCAAAATAATTCATGGTGCAAGCTTAAAGCATTCCCCTAGAAGTATCTGTTTGTCTTGGAAGCTAATATTCCAAAGGGACTTCAGTGATAAAGTTCAGAGACAGGAAAATACCTATATTTGGTATTTAATAAAGATATTCTAAGTATCTCTGAGCAAGAATGTTCTGGGATAGTCAGTACATGGGTCGGTAAGTCTAGGATTCCTTTTCATCCTCCGAAGGATTTATGGATGCGTAGGGATGGCATTTGTTTGTGAAAGCAAACATCTGCTTCTCTTGGCACAGTGTGACTTTTCCAGTTGTGTGTGATTAGGGGAGTAGTGCAAGTACTTGATTGAAGTTGAATCTTCCTCTTGAGTCTAATATTTGGTTTGACAAATAATCAAGAAATATATTTTTCTCCGTTACTCAACTACAGCACTTGACAGGGGTAACCTTTTACAAGGCCTAAACACCATCTGTTGGTTTTAAACAGATAAGAAGTAAATGTTAATGCTCCTTTCCATTAGTTCAGATGTGAACTCTTTATGTACTTAAGTGCTCTACAGAAACTCTGTCTGCTTTACAAATCTATTCCTAGATAGCCTGAGTATTTTTACTAGCAATCTTGCTTTTCTAATTCCTAACTTCTATCACACATCAGACCCTATATCAGGAAGCAACCATTGTGGTAAGCCATTTCTAATTGAATTGGTGGGATTTTTTTTTTCTAAATGATCCCTGAGCATTGAAACCACACATGCATGCTGTGGAATCTAATACTGTGAAAGCTGTAGCCAAAGTTGTAAAGGGTTTATTCCAGAGCCTTGGTATTACTGTCCTATGTAATGCAGGGTTTTATTTTCAATAGTAAAGTTTGTCAATGGCAAACACTGGCTTATTGCCCAAGTCAGGCAGAGAAGTATCAACTTGTACCATGTTACTTGAGCTTCCTCCTCTGTTGTATTTTAGAAGTGCAAGGGAAAGCTTTCCAATTGGATAAAAGGGTATTAGACGAAGAAAACATCTCTGTGTAAATGTTGGAGGTCTCCTATAACAAAGTAGTATAAGGGTGGGTTGTCTTGAGTAACAACTGTAGCAATTCTCTTTTATGCTGTGGTGCCGTCATGGGGCATCTGCTTCCCCAGCCCTACTGCAGGTATTTCTTGTTATCAAGGCTGGGGGCAGGGGTTCAACATTTCAGAGTTTCTCCAGCCAGTGGCAATGTAAATGCTGTTATTTCATTGTAGAGAGGTGTTACAATGAAAGGTGTTGGGTTTAGCAGGGATTGCTGTTCTAATCTTTCTGCTGAGGACATGGTTTCCAGACCTCTGTTTGTAGAAGCCTGGGGAGCTCTGCTGGTACTGGTGTTCCAAGTTGTCTCCTCATATTTTTTCAGGTTCTTCCCTTCTGTGCGTACTTGCAGCTTTCCTACACCCCTCTGTGAGAAGGAAGGCAAAAGGGCTCTTTGCTAATTATGGAATGGTTAAAAAGGTCTCTCCAAGCTGCTCTTGGCAGGGGGGTGTTGAAATGGTTGTTTGAGGGGAAAAAAGAGAGGCACAAATAACAACTCATGAGAGCTGTGAGGGAATTCTTGCTTTTCTGCTGACTGCCTATCCTCAGTTATGGTCATGGCTATTAGATGGGCTACAGGGACAGAGCTTCATGTCTAAAGAAACCTGTCCTAGAAACAAAGTGCTCAGGTGTTGAGAGCGGTTCTGTAGGGAAGAATCTAAACACATGCCGATCCAGCACTTAAACAACCTATGTATAAAGACATGTATGTACCAACATTGTTGCTCTACAGTGTTTTAAAGCACGCTGCACGTCCTGGCCTCCTTTTGAGGCAACCAAGCAGGCATTACATCCTAAATCAGACATTGAGAGAGGCATATCTCAGCTTCCTGTTTCTAGCAAGACAGCTGACTCCACACTGTGGAACTCCTACATAAAAAGCCAAAACTGCTTTAGCTGTTCATGACAGTGGTGTTTGGCTTAGCAAGTCCATCACAGCAGTTAGGCAATGGAGGGGGACAGTAGCAGAGGTCTGTGCTTATATTGCACTGCAAAATCCTGTCCTTGGTTCTGATAAGATAAATATGAGGTATGGCAGCTGGCTAGCATGTATTTGCCATTCCCTCAGACACACTTAGGCTGCTTATTTGAAATGTTTTGATTAATTCCATAAACAAAACAAATCTAATGTTACATTTAGAGTGGAAAAAGCTTTCAAAAACTATAGGCCCTTGAACTGAGATCCTCGGTGTTCAGTTTGCAAAACCTGCTGCCATCTGCAGCCTTAACTTTGGCCCCCTTCTAGTTTGACTATACAAATGTCTCAGCTTCTCTCGAGTTGCTCATTGGCACCTGACATATTGCCGCTTAAAAGTAGTGGCTTATTTCTGGCTGAGCTCCATGTTGGACTTTATAACAGCTCTCTGTATTTGCTTATCGAGCACAAATTATTTTACTACTGGGTGTAACTCTTTATGAAGTCTGTCTCCTGGAAATATTGCCAGTGGAAGGATGTATAACTATATAATATTTACCTTACTATAAAGCAACAGCAGTCATACTGTTTGACTCATACTAGTACATTTTGTGTTAGAGTAATGCTTGAAGGTCAGTGGAGAAAGGGCTGTTCCTACTTTCACATGGGAAAAAACAAATGTAACAAAGCATAAAGAATCATTTGCTTGCTGTTTTTCACTTGTGATACATAACTGATAGCAGAAAAGAGCTGAGCATTTGATAATTATATTAGACCTAATAAAAAACTTTAAAAAAAGAAAATCCAGCAACATTGTTCTTGTATGACCTGTAGAAAAGGGCTTCTTTTATACACCTTCTGGAATAACTTAGTTGGATGGAGAAAGTGGCAGAATACCCTCATCTAATTCAACTTTCTGAAATGTCCTGAAGGTGAAGTGTGTTTAGGATGAGACGCTTCTTAGCAAGAGACCCCAAGAGCTCCTCAGTGCCTCAGAGCTGAGGTTTTATATATAGCAGCAGCAATTGTTACACATTCTGTTCCTCATTGGTTTCCTGCTGTGCCTCCAGTGTGTCAGATTCCTTCCCTCACAAAGATGGAAGTTCAGACGCTCTCCCTTTCATTTCTCCTTCCAGACAATTTGCCATGAATTTATGCTCTTAGTGCTAAAACAAGTGTATTAACATGTGTAGAAACCATTCAAGCTTTTCAAACAAAACCTGTGACGTAAGGATCCAATTATGTGACTGTGTAGTTAATTATTCTTTTAAATGTAAAACTCCACGTAAAAATTTGGTGGCGGCTTTAAGTATCTTCAAGCTGTCATCCTGAAGTGCCACAGAAAGCAGCATTATTCTGATGTAATATAAATCCAGATTGTTCAGAGGAAATAAAGACATGATCCTCCTTCTCCCGAACTTAGGAGAAAGATTTCTGCTTTGTTGTTCTAGTGCTACTCAAAATTCACAGCTTCCTTGTCTAAAACGGATGCAAGAAGCTGAAATGAAGCACTGATTCCTGTAACATGTAGTGATCGTGCTTGGAGTCCAACCTGCCAGGGGTGGATCACACCTCTTGAACTATGCTGCATGGGCTGCTTTGTGTGTACCATATGGGACCTCTGTATACCTGGCACACCACGGGAGCAACAGTTCTTGCAGGGCCATAGGGTCTCCAGAAACCCTATAAACAGACAAAGCCAAATTTCACTGAGGCAGAATTTCTGTGGTGGAAGGTGTGTCCAGGGAAATGTGTGTGTATGTGTATATCTGAGAAGAAGCCGAACAGGAACAGCCAGGAAATGTCATTTTACATTTTCAACACAGGCTATTTTTTAAAGAAAATGGATGTCATTTATTTGCCAGGGAAGCAGAAATGCCAATACTTGCAGTCTAAACACTGGAATGTCTAAAGGGGTAAGACCCATTAAAATATACAGAATGAGAAATGGTTTAATCCTTTGTAAGGAAGGTGTTGACATCCCTTGCAAGTAGGAGGATTCTGTCTTTATTGTCACTGACTTCAAAGGGAGATGAGAGTGCTGCTTGTTGTCACAGTGGGGGCTGTATATTCAGTTAAAGAGTCTCCATCACCATGGTATTTTCAGCATCTCTCAATTTTAATCATTAAGGTTCACTTTATGATGGGAGAAAGCTGCTTATTTCCTTTCCCCTTTTTTAACAAGTGGTAAAAGGATTTGCTGAAGATGTGTGAGGTTTTGGCAACTGCAAAAATGAAATTTCATCCTCTCAATTCCTGTCCTGTGTCCTGACTAAAAGAAATTAATGTCATCCTTCCGTCTGTGTTGTGGAATATATGATTGATTGATGGCTTGGCTTCACGAGCAAAGATTTGGGAAGGGCTTCAAACATGCTTACTATAAGCACAATGACCAAGGGCAAGTGGGATATGCAAATTGGTTGGAAAAAAGGCTGCTTAGGCAATCAGGAAGTGTTCGACCACGTCTGTCAACTCCTGAGCTAAGTCAAGCTACCCATGCGCTGGTCCGCTCACATGCAACATTGAATCTGCAGCTTCCCATGCACCTTGTCACCTGCCGTTTCGACCCTCGCCTGTCCATACAGACAAGTGAGAGTGAGAGTGAGCCCTTCCAGCCTGCACAGTGGATTTTTTAGGGGAGGCGCAGCTTGCGCAGAACTGGTCCTACCCTTTACACCTGAGGTTTGACTGCCACGGCCTAGTTAGCTAGGATGGTGACAGCAAAGTCCACGGGCTGTAGGTTTATAGACAACTATAGTGTATATTAGCTTAGCAGTAGGTTGATTTGATCAGCTAAATGAAGCAATGCATGTATTATTTTCATCTGTCAGCATGGATGGTGATTCTGTTAGGAGATGGGGGAGAGAAAATAGCAAATAGAACCAAGATGTTTATCTTTGAAATTCAGAGTGAGTGAACTATCAGCTGCACAAAGCGTCTTTCAGAAAGGAGCATCTCCTATTACTGTTTCTATTAATGTTAAAGTCATTTAGATCAATAAGCTGCATTATGAAAGGGGGTATGTACATGCCCAAGCCATTGTCTTCTTATGACTTTTCTGTCAGCACTGTTGCTCCTCTGTGCACAGACTACTGCTTTCCCTTAGTGGCCTTGGTTTTCACATCTGTTTCACTTTCTTGCTCGTTGCTAAGAATCCCTCTGAAGAAATTTTGTTCTTTTCACTGATGACATTTGATGTTTTGGGTTGGGGTGACTCCTTCCTCTGAAAAGAATGAGCTCCTTTTTCCCCTTAGTGATTCTGCTTTGCTGTTGCAGCAGAAAACAAGCCATCACTGATGACTGATGCGGTTCTTAGCGGAGGTGGCAGAAAGTGGCTCGTTCCTCCTACTTCAGAAGAGAAGCCGAGGGAAAGGGGTGCCCTGATCTTCCGAGCTGTAGTCTCAGTGAGTCACTCACAGCACCCAGCTCTTAAAATGCTTACTTTGGTTTGCAGCTGTGCACTTTTGATCCAAACCATAAATATTTAGTCACTGTTGCAAAGCCAGGCACTGATGCTAGACAATGAGAGAAAAAAAAAAAAAGGCAAATGCCTCCAAATAGGCAGTGTCTTGTTCCTTCTGACAGCAACATCTTAAAGCCTGAAGGAGAACCAGCTGAATTCTCAGTCTTTGCATACTGACTTCTAAAGAAAAAGAAGCCATAATATATATATGCGCTCTTATTCCAAGTATGAAGTATCAGATTGTCCAAAAGCAAAACACGTCACAGATTTTGTAACAGAGATTCCTTTTCCCTTGCCTAAGCCAAGGCATGAGGAGGCAACTCTGCACTAAAAGCATGCCTGATGCTTCCCAAATCCTTATCTGTCCAGAAAGTAGATTTTAGTGATGCTAATCCCCTTATTAGTCTTCAGAAGGAAAAGGATAACCTGTTGACCCATGAAGTAACCTGCTAGGCACCTACATAGGACAGCACCTCTCCTGCCCCCAACCTATCCAGCTGCAGCAGCAAGTTGCCAGTGACAAAGATAATTGTTCCTAAAAGGGTGATTTTCTCCTAGGTAACAGATTAGAGGGTAGGGCAACTACATACAGGAGAAGGGAGGTTCATGCAATCGGAGGTTGGGGGTATTTGGGGATATTTAGTCTGCTTCAGATAGAAAGGGAAAAAGTGGAAAGAAAGGCAGAAGTTGGCTGTAGAGCTCAGTAATAGAGAGGGAACTGCCTGCAGCTCTGGGACAAGCTCATGCAGTCATGGCATCTCTGAAGCATTTGTGTTTAAAGCTTTCAGATCACTGGGTCATGTTGTGTCATGTCATGTCATGTCTGGGTTTCCAAGCCGCTGTTGAAGACAGAAGTCCCCTATCACTGGCGAGCAGGGAAACAAGCGCGTTGAGCTGCGGTGAAGTCAAATGCAGACCTCATTTTCTGCATCTCTCAGAACCATAAGGGAATGTCATGGGGAGGAGAGACCATCTGATAATACCCACCACAGAGTGTGGGGGTGGACAAAGGAAATTTCCTCATCAGCTTGTGAATGTGATAAAGAGCACAAACAGGCAGGCATGCAAACACCAGCTACTTAGTGTAACAGCTATTCTTAGTCTGTGGACTGCACCAGCCCAGGTGCTCCCTGCCTCTAGTGCATCAAACTCCTCAGCTTTCATTTTAGGTTTGTCTTTCCTTTCCCCATGACCTTGCACAGGCCTCTTACTTGTTTCTAATGAGAATAATAATAAAAAAAAAAGGCACAGGGTGTGTGTGTGGAATTTATCCTGTATTTTTTGTATCTTAGTTCAGTTCCAAAGCTCAGGTGAGGCTTTCCTGCAAGGAAGGGGTGCAGAAGGTCTGTTTTCTTCTCCCTTTGGAACCTTTTTTTGTCTGTTACCTGATCCTTTTGGAGCAAAGATAACATCACTTTCAAAAACTCTTCCAAGTTCCTAGATCCCTGCCACACAGTATTCAGATGTCCCAGCATTTTCACCATGCCCTGAAGATGTAGCAGAAGATGTTGGAGACATTCAAAACCCTCCTGGACACATTCCTGTGTAACCTTATCTAGGTGTTCCTGCTCCGGCAGGGGGATTGGACTAGATGATCTTTCGAGGTCCCTTCCAATCTCTAGCATACTGTGATACTGTGATGTGGAAAGGGAAATCTGCATTCCAGCAAAAGAGGAAATGTGAGTCAGTAACCGAATAAACTTCAGCAATTCTTTTCTGTTTCTTTCTTTTTTATTTTTTTTTTTTTGTTTAAATCCATCTGTAAAGTGGAGCAGCAGTCAACAGAAGAGGAATCTGGCAGGGCAAATGGTTGTTTCTGTCTCTGAAACAAGAACCTGTAGATATTTTCAGAGTGGGAGACTGCATTTAGTAAGCTTTAACTTGTAGCTCAGTAAGATTTAACTGCAAAGTTATGGTATTGGGCTATATCTTCCAATGGTGTAATTAAGAAGCAATTAGTAGCTTTAGACTGGTCTCATCTAACTTAAAACAATGAGTGAGGAGGGAAAGAAAAGTATCCCCTGAAGCACCCTCTGCGTGGTTTTATTAAAAATGCCATATCTATCAAGTGATTTAATCATGTCAGCGTTAACTTCACTTTTACATAGCATGACCCATGTCTTAATAGAGAAGGGATGATTATGTGGACCATCCGTTTCCACTTCACAGCCAGAGTGCTTCTACAGCAAGCACACTGATTGCATGAGAAGTCATGTTAACTACTCAGCGATCAAGCATGGCATTGGAGTTGAAAAGAAGAGGTTGTGACTCTCTGAGCACTACTGCTAAGACAGAGACCACCACATAGGTACGTCACAGTTCGAAAATCACCTTGCAATCTCTGGTCCTCAGCCAACTTAGACGATGTGGAATGAGGAGGCAGCAGTGCGGCCTTTACAAATAGCTGAGTTGTGCTCGATTCTCTGGGTTTTTTCCTCTTGCGGCTTGGATATGGAGAAGCACACACAGCCTGTGTGACTTCGAAAACTTCAACGGAAATGAAACAGGAAGCCAGATCCTTTCACAGCTTGTTGATCTGTGAAGACGCACAAAGTCCGTAGAGACTCTTTCTACCCCCAGCAAAAGAACTCAGGGGAGCAAAATCCAGCTGTGGGGGGATCTTCCAGAGAGGAGATGCAGAGGCGACATGACAGAAAAGCGAGCAAGAACAGAGACCTGTGCACTGAGCAAGAAAAACGAAGCAGAATTAACCGCTCCAAGAGGAGTGTTGGTAAGTTCGTACAGCTGTGCTCTAAATTTTGGCATTTCACCAGGCTGGTGATCAGGTATAGAAAGCTCCTGTATTGCAGATCACAGCTGCACGGGCACTATTCTTACCTGTGTGTTGGACTACACCTGCCCTTGGAAGTAGTAATAAATGATGATAAACAGGGAAATGTTTCCTGACTGTTAATAACAGACTTGAAAAAAAGGAAAGGTGAAGCTCTCACTAGTTCTAGGAGAGTTAGGTTTCCTGCTTTTACTGGCTTGGATTGCTGTTGCCTTTGTTTCAGCAGACCCTTTTCATGCTCTTTTTGAATTGTTTGTGTTCTTTGGGATGTGGCTATGATCCTGACACTGACCTGCAGACGGGAGCAAGAATGTAGCAGTTGCTTCTGCTGATGGTTTGATTTGTGGATTAAACAGAGATGGTTAAAATGTCTTCACACTTGCTTAGCACAGCTTTCAGAATAAGCTTTTGCTGTAATAGCTATGCAGTCTCTTGTGGGTGCAAGTGGAGATAGTCACAGTCATGCCTGCTGCTTGGAGATGCCATAACCTGCAGAAAAAACCTGGAGGTTCATGTCATGGGCAAGTTCATAATGTTCCCCTAAACAGAAGGAAATATCATAAATATCCCTAAGCAGTAGAAGTTTGCCACCAGCCTTGTCTGAGCATCACAAATATTTGCAAAATGCCATGACCAGAAAGTCTAGAGGAAGAGAATCAAACTTGGGCTGCTTCCAGTCAGAGCTCCCTGGAGCTCTCCCCTTGTCCCCATGGAGCTGCTGCCTACTTGGAGGCGACACAGGGGAGGCATTACTTCTGCAGAAACATACTGAATGCATGCTCCAAGTAAGGCTTTTTCTGGATCCCTATACTGTTTCCCAAGATATTTAGGGGAAGTTCACACTTTCTGAACCCTCATAGCAGCATGTTTCCACTTCTGCACAGTCTGTAACAGAAACTGCCTTCCAGTGAACTGCTATTCCCCTTTTTGAAGTTGATCCCAACACAGACCTAGACCCAGACCCAGACCTAGACCTTGCTTGCTCTCCTTAGAATTATCCTAACTCATATTCAGCCAACAGGAATGGCACACCATACCAATCCAACACAGGATGTGGGAGGCTTGCATGTTACCTGGCTCAAACTCACCAGAGCTGCCTGCATCCCAGGTCAAGGAGAGGCTTGCAGAGGAGGGAGGCAGGTAAAAGCTGTACTGTCTTAGCAACTTGAAGGAGGTGAGACAACATTCTCCTGCCAAAGCCCACAAATGGGAAAAGGTAGTAGAGAGCTCTCCATAACTGGCTCAGGGAAGAGGTCCAGAAAGAACTTATGGAGGAAGAAAAAGCATATGGACCTCAAGCAGTTTCAAGTAAGTGATACCTGTTTGATTGATTGCTAGGGCTTATTCCCAGCAATAGCACGTGCAGATGGGCATAAGCTATTCTCTGTATCGCGCTGAAGTGCTGAATAAATTTCCTGCGAAGAATGCACAGAATTGGGAAGTGGGAAGGACTCATGGATACGGGGGTTGATCTGCAGTGTTTGAGCTAAGCATGTTTCATCTCTCTTCTCTAGTGAGTCAGCAACCAGATAAACATTAACTTTCAGGCCTGTCTGCACAAAGAAATCACCTATTAAATCCTCAGATCTGAACATGGGTTAGAGAAGGCAGACTGAGGCAAATCTGGTGTTGGCTGGAAATCTAAACTATCAAGTGGCACCAACGCTGGCCTGGCCAAGGCGAGAAGGAAGCTAGGAAGGGAAGCTGAAGTATGTGACAGCTGCAGGAAAGATGTGGCTCAGAAACAAATCCCAGCTATCTTGGAGCCTTTGCAGGTGGATGCTGTGTGATCTGTATCCTAACAGCATCTCCCAACTGCCCTCCTGAGACACATCTGCGTTAAGCTGCAAACTGCATGTCCAAAAAGCAAGCACCAGCCAGCTGATGCTGCAGGTGTAGAAATGGCACAAAATTCCAAAATGGATTTTTCAGTGGAGCAGCACACAGCACTACATAACTGACAGCTTCAGACTTCTTAAGCCAACTATTTACTTTCGCTATTTTTAGCCATATTTTAAGCCTAGATTTTCCTTTGCTTGAATAAGTGTGTTTGTGCCTTTCTGCGAGTGCACCTAAGTGAGTATTCGGGACACCGATGTTTCATGGGTTTTGCCTATTTTGCTTCTTGCCCTGATTAACTGAGATAGATGGAGAAACAATCTGTATTTGTCACAGATAGAAGGAATCTCTTCACTGTTCACAAAAAGTGTTGATTTTCTATCTCAAACCATTTTAGTATTTTACATTTTAGAAAGAAAAAAGCAAACAAAACGTAACAAAACAACCCTGTAGATTTGTCCTGGCTCTGAACTGGAGCAAACCGCTTGTAACTCTGTAGAAGACTTATGTTTGCGTCACTTGTTCAGACCATTACAATTCCCTTCTGTTTTTCCCGCAAAGTCCCTAGGGAGATGGAAAAAATTTGTTCCTTAATATGTAACCAGAAAATAAATTACCGCAGTCTATGCAAATTCTCTACATACAGCCAGGGCAAATTACACCTGGAAGACTGCTATATGGGGGGGTACCTGGCAAGGGTGAATTTCTTTTTGTACAAGTGGACTTCATTATGTTAATAATGAGTGAATCAGTGAGGAAATCATCATTCGATGATAGGAGAAAAAACACAGCAACTTTGCAGTCATAAGTTGTATTGAGATTCCATGGATAGATTTCAAACAGATGATGGTGATGTTGGTCTCCATTAAGGGAACTGCTGCTGTAAAATGTAAAATAACTGTGACACCGAAGTACGAATTGTATCTGACTGACAGAGGAGCCGCAGGGACTGCTGCGGAAATGGAGAACTCCACTTGTTTCTTGAGCTGAATGCAACCGGACTGACTGAAGGTAGTCACCGTCAGCAGAGATGGGTGCCGAGGGTCGGCCTTCCTCCCCGAAACGGGGTCCGCGACCACCACGCTGTCTGAGGTACCCTCCCACCCCGGCTTTACTCGGTCCTGTCAGCACCCGGTGCCGGGGCAGTGCCGGGGCCGCAGTGGAGCTCGGCTGGTGCCGCCGGCAGTGGCAGCGCCCCGGGGTGCCGGGACTGGCCCCGGACGGGAGGATCGGGGGCGGGGGGGGGGGGGGGGGGGGGGGGGGGGCGGCCCCGGCCCCGCGGGATCCCCGCCCCGGGCGGTGCCGGCGTTGCGTCTGTAGCCGGGGTTTATCCCCGGGGAGGCAGAAGCGGGGAGCGGCGGAGCGGGTGAGGCGCGGAGCGGGGGTTGCTCGGGTGCCGCAGGGTTCCCGCGGCCGAGGGGAGGGTTTGGGTTCATTTGTTGCTGCTTTACTTTTTGTTTTCCACTTGCCTGTTTTGGGGCCGTTTACCCGCAAAGCTGCTGCTCCGCAGGTCCCCGCGGCGGGGAGGACCGGGCTCAGCCTCCCACAACTCCCCGTTCCCCTGCACCGTTCCCCACCGTCCCCTGGGGTGCGGCGGCGGCTCGGCCGGTCCGGAGCGCACCTGACCTGCGGGGCCGAGGCTGCTGCGGGAGGCGGGAGCGGCCCCGGGATGTGTCCGGGGAGAGACCGGAGGGGTGGGCAGGTCCTCCGGGAGGAGCTGGACGTGTTTGGGGTGGGGTTTGCTTTATGAGCTGGTGTATTCTGAGCGCTCTGCGCTGGTAGCTCTAAGGGACGTGGGGACCGTTGTGAACTTAAAACAACAGCTCTCGCCGTTTTCACATCAGGTGTGCCTTTGGGGGGTTGCTATGCTTTCGGTTGTTTGTTTTTGTTTTGTTTTGTTGGGTGATTTGTTGGTTTTGTTTGTTGTTTTGTTTTAGTTTTTTCCCCGAATTTAAATGTTGCCGACTGGTTTCCCTCCCCATCTGATAGGCAAAGGTTTAGGAAAAATGGACTAGAAATGAGCACATAATTATAGAAACTTAGGAAGATGGATGTGCACCTCTTCTGATCTGCTGGCCGGCACAGTTACATGTAGTTCTGTGTCATGCATGGCTGAACATGAGCCAGCTTGTGCCCAGGCAGCCAAGAAGGCCAACAGCATCCTGGCCTGTATCAGAAACAGTGTGGCCAGCAGGGCCCGGGCAGTGATCATCCATCCCCCTGTACTCGGCGCTGGTGAGGCTGCACCTTGAATCCTGTGCTCAGTTCTGGGGCCCCTCACTGCAAGAGAGGCACTGAGGTGCTGGAGTGGGTCCAGAGAAGGGCAACAGAGATGGTGAAGGTTCTGGAGAAAAAGTCTTATGATAAACAACTGGGGGAACTGGGACTGTTTAGTCTGGAGAGGAGAGTGCTTTCAGGGGACCTACCTGAAAGGAGGTTGTAGTGAGGTGCGGGTCAGTCTCTTCTTCCAAGTAACAAGTGACAGGACAAGAGGTAACAGCCTGAAGCTGCACCAAGGGAGTTTTAGACTAGACATTAGGAACAATTTCTCTGCCAAAAGGTTTGTCAAGCACTAGAACAGGCTGCCCAGGGAAGGGGTTGAGTCACTGTCCATGGAGGTATTTAAAAGATGTGTAGATGTGGTGCTTAGGGACATGGTTGAGTGGTGGACTTGGCAGTGCTAGGTTAATGGCTGGACCTGGTGATCTTAAAGGTCTCTTCCAGCCTGAACAGTACTATGATGTGTCACTGTGGTCTTTTAGATTGAAGGTACCATACCCTGCCAACTTGCTTTTCTGTTTTACATTTTAGGATACATTGCTGTTTTGATAGTTATTAGCCCAGCTCTCGTTTAGCACTGACTTTCATACTGAATGGTTTGCCTTTTGGAGGAGCTGTACAAATTGTGCTCAGTTTGTACCTTCATTTTCTTCAGTGGAGAAAGAATGAGATTTCTGTGGTATTTAGTGAGTGAGTTTTAAGCTAGTGTGGTCCTAACTGCTCTATTACTGGTATATGCAGGTACAGTTATTCCCACTTTCGTCCTTTGGCACACTCCAGTTTCTGCAAGTGATGAAACAAAGAGGTAAAGTGTGTGAAACAGGAAGAAATGACCCATTTTGGTTTTAAGGCTCAGAAGGCTTCTCTGTAGTCACTGAAGTTTGCTCCTTTAAGAATTTAATTTCTTTACTGCTGGACAAATATTTTAATTCTACATCGAAAGGGGCACCATACAGTAAGAGCAAAAGCTGCAATTTTGCATATCTCTACACAATACTACCAGGTGAAGGGTGTTAAAATTGATATTGAAGAGAAAAAACAGCCCATTAAATATAAGTGCTTTTATGGATGAGTATCTGCATTTGGGTGTGGAGTCCTGAAAAAAAAGAAAAAGAAAAAAAAAATATGTGGCTCTGATAGTTTTTTTGCCATTGGGATGTAAGGTTTTTCATTTTGTTTAGCTTTTTGGACCAGGTTGCCTGACTAGATGGTGTGTATTTCCAGTTCAGCATCAGGATTTTCTGTTCACCTTGTTTCTTAGATACAGCTTCCAGGTTAAATCCTTGCATCCTATCTACTAAGGACATGAAAACAAATGTTAAAGGGTTTTTCAGTAATGTTAAAGGGTTTTTTCTTCAGTTCAATGTCTGAAAATGATCAGCCTTGGATGATTACCCAGGCAAATGAGTCTGAGATTTTAGAAATGAACTCTGTGCTGTACCTTCTGACCTTGTGCAGCTGAACTGTGAGAGTCATGGTGACAAACTACACTAGGGTGATGCGTATGGTTATTTAGAAAACACAAGGGAATAACCAGTGCTCAGGAGTCAAAAGGTTGTATGATTATGATGACTAATTTGTGGGTGTGATTAGAATTGCATAACATTTACCTTATGGAGCTTTGTAATTTTCTCTTGGTTTAGGCTGTGAATTTTATTTTTTAATTACCCTTGCATCACATTAGTCCTATTCTAATGATGTTTTTATTCAGGCATTCTGAGCTCTAAAGGAGTTAGAGTGCTCTTTAAAGTCAAGTGTTAATCTGAGTTGCTATCTGACATCTGACTCTGAATCACTTCAGGATCTGTTTTCTGATTTGGAGGAATTTGGGAAAGAACAGTGGACTCAGGGCATCCTTTTTGCACTCCTGGGTTGATTGAGCTGGTGTGGTGCCACACATAGCAGTAATGGGGGACTTTTCCGATGTGCTCTGTTGCTGGGATTCCCAGCATGGCAGACACCAGCTCTTCTGTACATGGTTGCAACACTGGGGATCAGACATGACAATGCTGTACCTTCCAGAAAGATGGAGAGATAGTTATTTACTAACTAAAATGTCAGTGGTTTATGATGAAAGAATGTGAGGACTTGCGTGATACAGCCACAGCAATGTAAAATCAGCCAAGGACAGTTTTAAGCGCACAGTTTGTAGCTAGGGATCTTGCACAGGTTCTTGGGTGCTAGAGAGAGTATAGCTTGCATAATACAAAATTTGGTTTGTTGTAAGTTTTGTTTTTTTCCCTTGAATGGTATAACTCATGGTGGCCTATCAGTTGCCTGATCATATAAAACCATCTCAAAGTTTTGACCCAGAATATGTGAGGGGAAAAAAGGAGCTAAGGGTGTTACTTTCCACTCTTGAGAAGGCTCCAGTGAAGGCAAACGTGTCGTAAAATACTACAAAAATGCTGCATGCATTTCTGAAAAATTCTTAACTCATCAGCTTTCAGTTTCGTTTCAGCCTTATACTGTCTTTGCAGCTTCTTCCCATTTTTTCACTGCTGAAGAGTGATACCGTACGTTTTTGGCATCCTCAAGATCCACAACCTTGGGGTTTTCCTATAGCCTGTGTGGAGGCATTGGGTGCTTCTGACAGAGGGAGTGTGTCTCTAGCCCCTGTCCTTATGTCATCACTTACACCACACATCCATGAAGAGGGATGTGGCTAGCAAGTCAGCTTGTGCTGCCCACACTTTTCTTTCGACAAACACTTCCCTGAGGAGGCGGCTGTGGACTGAAGAGAAGAGTTGTGTTGTCTTCTTTGAACCACATCATGCTAAGGTAGAGGGCTGAAAATACAGGATGATGTGACTGTACATGCTCAGTCTCTAGTCCTGTCACTAGCTCTGCACGTAGTCTCAGGCAAGATCCCATCTCAGGTTCCTTGTCCATAATATGTTACCAAGGTTTTCCATATTTTTTTGAATGTTTATAATTTGTTTCCAGCATGGGTGAACGGTGCTATGAAAGTGGGAAATAAGTACCTTAGCGTCAGATTAGTGCCTTGATATGATGTGTGAGTAGGGCTTCAACTGTCATCAGGTCTGCCCTAGGGTCTGTGCAGCAAAGTAGCATCATGGCAAGGTGCTTGCCACTGCTCACAAATCAGCTGCCACTGGGAAGATGCTGGCAAAGTTTTTAAATGGTGAGTTTGTGCAAAATCAGTCTTTGTGAAAACTTAAATACTGGTTTCAGGTCTGTCTGTGTGACAAACAGATGTCCTTCCAGTGTCCCCCAGTTCTGCTCTGAGCACAGCTCCATGCTGTGCGTGTGCCTATTGCTTTTGTCTGGGAGCAACCTGCGGATGTCTTCACTGGTCTCCAGTTCTGGTTTCATTTCGTGTCACTTCCTGCACATGAATTTCATCTGTGATATACTTGCCAAAGGCTGAGGCCTTATACACAGGGGATTTCATGTCACTGTAGAGCTTTAAAAATGACACTGCTGACTTTCAAGGCTAGAGGCTGTACAGTAGTCTGTATTTAATTTTCTTAGTTTACAAGCAATACTAAGCTGTGCCCCTGCCACATGCCAGCCCCTCAAGAAGAGCTCAATAAGCAGTGTTACACTTATTTTACCATATTATTGTATTTTACAGGGCTGCATGATTTGTGTCTTATGTAGACCTTGCCACATAACTGTCCAGTTTTGAGGCAGTTTGTGCAAGTAGAGTTGTCAAGGAACTACAGTCTCTTGGTCCCTGAGACCGATGTCCAGAGTGCTTCACTTGAAGCTTCTCTTGGCATCAAAAGGTCTGTAACAATACCAGACGTGCATTAGTGTTAATAATACTGTGTTTTTACAAGCAGAGAGCTTCCACATGGGTTCTTGAATCACATTTTTCATGAAATGTTTGTACAAGCTATGACTGAGTGATGGTAACTAACATTTAAGTTACCTTGATGCAGTCAGTTTTACCCTTCAGCATGCCTTTTGTGCTTAAGGTTTTGTGCAAGAAGCATGTGGTATTCTTAAAAAAGGCAGAGGACTCCTATGTGTGTGAGCTAATTAAATAAATGCCATTTTGAAACTGTTGCCCTTTAAAAGATTAAGAGAGAGCAGGGTTTAAACAGCCCAGATGCTTCCGTTAGCTCTGCAGAATAAAGCTGACATTCTGCCTTTCATTGGGCTGGACACTGAGTGGCAGGGGGAAAGAGATGCAAGACCCATTTCTGTCATTTGCATTCAGAGTGATGGCTTTGACATTTTGTTTTCTGTTGCCTTTCCCTTCTGCTTCTAATGTGTCTTGGAAAGATGGAGAGAGACAAGTAAAACTCCCAAGCAAGCAAGTAAAGCAACTGGAATAACTTCTGCTCATGCCTAGTAGAAAGGTACAGGCTTTGTGATATGACACAGCACCAGGAGATGTGAATTATTTGCATTATTAATCTTAAATTATATGTTATAGAATCATAGAATATTTAGGGTTGGAAAGGACCTTAAGATCATCTAGTTCTAACCCCACTGCCGTGGGCAGGGACACCTTACGCTAAATCATATCACCCAAGGCCTCGTCCAACCTGGTCTTGAACAATGCCAGGGATGGAGCATTCACAGCTTCCCTGGGCAACCCATTCCAGTGCCTCACCTCCCTAACAGGAAAGAATTTCCTTCTTATATCCAATCTAAACTTCCCCTGTTTAAGTTTTAACCCATTACCCCTTGTCCTATCACTAAAGTCCCTAATGAAGAGTCCATCCCCAGCATCCCTATAGGCCCCCCCTTCAGATACTGGAAGGCTGCTATGAGGTCTCCACGCAGCCTTCTCTTCTCCAGGCTGAACAGCCCCAACTTCCTCAGCCTGTCTTCATACAGGAGGTGCTCCAGTCCCCTGATCACCCTTGTGGCCCTTCTCTGGACTTGTTCCAACAGTTCCATGCCCTTTTTCTGTTGAGGACATCAGAACTGCACACAATACTCCAGGTGAGGTCTCACAAGAGCAGAGTAGAGGGGTAGGATCACCTCCTTTGACCTGCTGGTCACGCTCCTTTTGATGCAGCCCAGGGTACGGTTGGCTTTCTGGGCTGCAAGCACACACTGAAGCCGGCTCATGTTCACTTTCTCATTGACCAACACCCCCAAGTCCTTCTCTGCAGGGCTGCTCTGAATCTCTTCTCTGCCCAACCTGTAGCTTTGCCTGGGATTGCTCTGTCCCAGGTGTAGGACCTTGTAATTGACATGGTTAAACTTCATGAGGTTGGCACCAGCTCACCTTGCAAGCATGTCAAGGTCCCTCTGGATGGCATTCCTTCCCTCCAGTGTATCAACTGAACCACACAGCTCGGTGTCATCGGCAAACTTATTATTATTCTGTATGAAAAACACACAACTGTGCACAGCCTGCACTCAGAGTCTGGTGCACTTTTGGAGAGGACTGTGCTCTGAAGATAAATATAAAATCTGTGTTATGAAGGTACAGCAGTCAGACCTTGTATGGAGATGGGAATGATGTGATACACAGATGGAACCTAGTCAAAGCTGTCTGGCTTTCAGAGCAGGGTCTTTACCTGATGGCAGATGTCTGCAGTGCCTGTAAGAATCAACATCTGTGACTGATACTACTTAGACAGTAGACAAGCTCAGATAAGTTGATATTTTGTTTGTCATGGGTTACTTGATGATGCTGGTTTTCCGGCCGTCACTTGGGATAACTGTTTATCAACAGGTAAGAAACTTAAAATTCCTTGGACTGTCCTCCTGTGTGTGCCTACCAAAGTGACTGGCGCTTCTTGCTGCTTTCCCCTCTGGTGTCCTTCAGGCAAAGGACACTTCAAGGTGTCAAACCACTCTTTAGGGATGAGCTGAATGGGAGTCACCCAGGCTATCCACTGGCTGTTTTGTCCAGGAGCACTGCTAGGGGTCTCCAATAAGCAGCTTGTTTTCTTCTATGCTACTCACATTGAGATTTTTCCCATATGGGTTTTTATTGACATTCCCTCTTCCTTGATCTCTCCTCATGTACAGTTGTGGGGCTTCTTATTGCTAAGTCTTCAACCTTTTTTCTGCAGTTATCTAGACAAATCTGGCTTCAGCTATCTAGATAAATCAACAGAAGAACCCAAGGTATTTATAAGACTTAGCCTATCAGCTAAACTTTAGTGTAAGAAGATGTTTAGGAGGAAAATGTTTCCTTTACTCTGTCAGTTTGGATTCAGTATTGGAAAAAAGAAAAACAAAAACCAGGGGTGGGTGGGGAGGGAGGGAGGCATTTTGTGAGTTGTGTTTGTAAATGGATAAACCAGAAACAACCATGAGTGACTTTAGGGGTAACTCAGTGTGCAATTCAGCAGCAGGCATAATATGAGTCCTTAGAGTGGGCTTCCTTCAAGTGATAGGTTTACTGCCTTTATTGTAAGTTTTGTTTGAAGTGTGCAGGCATTAAATAGTAATTCTGCATGAGGATGGGTTTTCTTTCCACATTTAAAAAAATCATCACATTAGCAGAAATTTCAGATGCTCCTTCTTTAAAAGGAGATTATTACTTTTTTACTCATACTTAGAAATAAGCTCTGAAAAGATACTTGAGTTTTATGGCAGGAAATTATTTTCATATATTTCTCTGGACTGTAAATTCTTTGAAGGCTTCTCTCATGTTTTTTCTTACATAAATGGAATGTAGCTGAGCTTTATTCATCTGAAGGTCCTGGATGGAGCACTCAGTGCCTTAAAAAGGAAGCTGAATTACACAGGAAATCAAGAACTGAGCTTTCCTTTTGTTCTTGTAGACGTTCAGAGAGAAGGAAAATGGTATGTGCAGGCTAGAGCATGCATTAATATCTTGATTATATAGATGAAATGAGTTTTGTAAAGGTAACTGTAATTAATATGTTATATTTTAGCTAAGCACACAGTAGGTAAGAATGCATTATGCTTGTTGCTACAGGGTAGGAATAAGTAAGTGTCATAACTGGATAGATACATTAACACCAGCAACTTAGGACCTGTTGATGATCAGGGAGTCCAAAGAAGGCTGTCAACCTTTCTACTCTGTTTTTCCTGAAACATCTTTGCAGAAAGAGAACAAGGGCTGAGAGAGCACTTGGGACTCCTACGCAGGATAGTTGTGTAAATAAAGCCTTTCTTGGAATTTATGTGCCTCAGTGTTACTTAAACTACTCCATTTTCTACGTAATTGCATGATTCTAGTTACAGCTTGGGGCTGGGATCCTGTTTTGTTTTTTTTTGGAGTTGAGATCTGATCAGCAGGCATGGTTGAACTTTTGCTAAGTCACTGATGATTACCATCTTTGCCTGCAAATGATTCTCTTTTTCCTCTTATACCAAGTAGAGATCCTCATCTGTAGTTGTTCTGTTAGAATAGGTGAAGAATGTTTGCTTAACAAGTTGTCACTGCTTTGCTCGGAAAAGGAAAGGTTTTGTAATGAAACAGTTACTGAATTAAGCAGTCCTTCCCACATATCTTAGTATGGGTTTGATCTCTTTCCAGTAGTTTTGACTTTTTAAAAGTCAGGTGAGGTGCTGATAATAAACTGGGAAATCGACCACTCTGTAATTGTTTGGCACTACTTAAGAAGTTTCTCTTCTAAACTGTTACGGGATGTAATCTACTGCAGGTATTGAATTCATATCATTAATAGCTTTTTGTCTATCTCCCTCTTGGCTCAGTCAGTTGAGATGCATGTGCACATGCGTGCATCTGTTCTGATGCCTGCGCTTTAAGGATGTTTGCTTTTTTCCCTTAAAAAAGGGACTTAGCCTATTCCATAATATACCTTGGTACTGATACTACATAGTCTGTAAAAAAAGTGATGTGCAACTGTGAAGATGGCTCTGCAAGAACATGCTGAATGCAGGCGGACTTGGACCTCCATGCCAAGCTTTGCATCCCTCACTTGAGGGGTTTCTCTTCCTAGATCTGGATCCAAGAGAGGAGGGAAAAGGAGGGCTACAAGTAGGCAGCAGAAGGGTTGGAACAGAGGGATCCCAAATTCTGTCTCTCTTTTTGAAGGAAGCTATACCTCCTTTTTGGGAACTAGGAATCCAATGTTGTATGACAGAAGTATGAAATTTGGCCACTTTATGGTAACAAGTACTATGTCCTGCTTTCAGTACCAAGAAGACTGCAAAGCGGAATGTCCTGGAAAGAAGTTATGCAGTCAGCTTTTAAGGCACTCTGCTATCTTCCCGATAGCCTTCTTAAGGGAGGGAGGAAATAAGTAAAAGGGTGAATGTGCCAGACATGCTGGAATATTGGATCGTGCTCCAGTGCTGCCTACAGTGCTGCCTGCTAGTTCCCAGGCTGGTCTCTTACATTTTTACATTTCATCAGTTAAGCGTTTTTAAGCTGGCAGCCTCCAAAGAAGTTGTGAGGAAGGCAACTGTGGAGCTAATCCTTTAGAGACTCTTCTTGAGTCACTTGTGAAAGAAGCAGATGTTGCAGATGTCTCTTATCCATGTTTTTCTGGTTCTTTTTTTATTTGGTTGTTTGTTTTATGTTTGTTTGGGTTTTTTTTCTTTGTTTTTCTTCTGCACGTCTCTTCAGGGGGCCGGTAAAAGCTTAAGGTTTGGCAGTAGCAGGAAGTTGATGTGGCATGAAAAGAAAACATGGTGTACTACTTGTATTGAAAGATAAACACTGTTCCTACTTTTTTGTATCAGCTCCTACTGCAGCTCCGTTAAACCTCAGTTCATTCAAATACCTGCTAAGAGCTATGTTGGAAGTTCCAGGGCTCTGTTCCCCTGCATGGAGAAGAGCAGTGCCTCCCTATCCTTACAGTGATGCTTGTGGTCAGTCTTCAGAAAGCTGTGAGCCCAGCAGCTGGCTGCAGCACAGGCCGGTTGCCACTGTCTCCTGAGGAGCAGGATAAACCCTGTCTGTGTCCCAGGGAACGGATTTGGTTTAAAAATCTGTGGGTTTAATTTAGTCCCCCCACTGTGTGTTATTAATTTAATTGCTCTTCGGTTTCTGAAGGATTTTGGAGGGGGCAGGGAGGGGGTGGAAAGATCTATTTTAAACTGCCCTCTTCTTTAATTCATGTCTTGTTTGTGATGTATTTTTACCAGCAGCACTTTGCCATTCAACTGTTATTTCTGAATGTCATTTACTTGAATAAAAAAATGTAATTCCATTTCTAAGTGTGACGTCAGCACTGAAAGTAGTAAGTGAATCACAAAGTGCTGTTTAAGCATCAGCTTTCCCATGACAGGAGGGAAAGATTATGAAGTCCAGGTCATGCAGTAATGTAATACAAGTGTAGCAAAAACATTCAAAATTGCTTGTTTGCAGGATTTCCCATCTTTACTGGGGAAATACCTATTTATAAATCCCCTATATTAAATAAAAATGGATGAACAGTATTTGGTTATCTCATGTTCTCTGACATTGATTTGTGGTTTTGATTGAAATCAGTAAGCCAGTGCTTCCCAGTGCTCCTTGAAGACCAGTTGCTTGTGACCTGTTAACTATTTACCTTGAAAGGGGGTTTGTTTGTTGGACTCCAGTAGGTTTTTTTCAGTATTAATACCAGCAAAAGCTTTTTTTCCAAAGACTGTTTGATTCAGCTTAAAAGCTGGTGCAGATCTCTCATCTTTTGCCTGTAAAATTGGTAAAGGAAGAAATTTTGCATTCACACGTATTTCTGGTACTTTGTAAAGTGAAGTATGTCATTTTAACAGATGGACCAGCTCACTTTTTTATAGTCCCAGTTTGTGCAAAATCAAAAGAGGGACCATAAAATCATTTTGAGTAATGTGTATGCATTTTCAGTAACTACTCAGTACATGCAGGTGTAACCCCCAGTCATGCCAGGTACGCACATGTTATTTCAGCCTGTGAATAGAAGCTAACAGAAGACCTGTTCATCATCTTGGCTGTTCACAGCATATGGGTGCTGTGTAAACGGGAACCAGCACCCCAAAAGCTTCTATGATTCCTTCTTTAAAGTTTCTTAACACCTTTTCATTTACAGCTCTTAACCTGCCTTTTGTTCGTGGGAGAGATGTGGATCTTGCCTCCGGAGAACTTGTACATGACATCCTGCAATAAACCTTCTTCAAACAACAGAATACTGGAAAAGGCCAAATATCAGCAGTGCTCTGTATATATGCAATAGTGCTTGTAAAAAGCATGTGCGTAGCTGTTTATCTCGTTGCCAGGGCTGGGATTCATATGTAACTCTTTGACTGGATAGTTGTCCAGTGCATGGGCTTAACTTCCTTGGAAAACTTCAGCCACTCTTAAATTTCCTGTTAAAGCCAGTGGGGGCAGAAGTTCAACTGACATAAAACTATGCTGAATGAATAAGTCCCTTTGTGGACCTCTCTAGAGAAGGATCTTTTTGGCCTTCTCTGGGGATGCCTTCATAAAAAGTTAAGTTCTCTTAAAGTTTTGTACTAAATCAATAAATAAGTTAATAATAGAGCAGCTGCGGATCATGGACTCTGGGAATTTCCTATACTCAAATTGCAGCCAGAGGGTAGATTTCTCATTTAAGAAGCAGATACTGCCATTGTCAACTATTCAGTCTCCAGGCCCTTTCTCAACTGTAGGTTTTCTTATCAACAAAAGACAACCAAAGCCTCCCTAACCCTGCCTGTCATGCCAAGAGAGCGACAGAAACGCATCCTGTTTATGTCTGTGAGGAACAGTGAGAGCGCACCCTCTTTTTGATGGTTTCCTGAGCTTTCTACCAAATCCCCAGGGAGAAGCTTTCTCCAGAGGTTTTAAACTGATCTTAAACTTAACGTAAATTGAGGCAGGAACATTCCTTTAATTCCCTGCATAGTTGTATGATGTTAACTCAGCTAGTATTGCTTTATATGGCCCGTTTATAAACTACAATTCCCAGGAATCCGTGGTCCTTGAAACCTTGTCTTAGTGACAAAGTAATGACAGTACAGGTCTCTGGATCAGCACACCCTGTTACAGAACAGTTGCTTTGGTATCAGTCTTCCTGTGACTCCATTGTAACTATATATCTAGCCTTCGCTAAGTGGAGGAAAGCCTGGAAAGGTGAACCATGTGCACCCAAAACCCTACAGACTTGAAAAATTAAACATATAATGTATGTAAAAATAATACTTGCTTTTTTCATTTCATGTTTTCTGTTTCATTTGGAGCAGTATTGTATTTGGATAATTATTCTTTTTTGTAAGAAAACAAATAGAAAAAAATATTGCAAAACAGTGACAAGCTTTTTTTCTCTCCTTTAATCCCTGTTTTAGGAAGGCATGAGGTGCAGTCCTGGACAACAGCCACCAAGCAATCCTTGTGCCTCCTGTGGCAAAAAGTGAAAGTGCAGCTAATGCTAAGCATGTCTTTCCTCGTTACTGTCATTTGGTACTGCAGAAGGCTATACGGCTTTTTAGCACAGCTACTGAAACGGTAGGTTTTTGTTACACAGACTTTAATCTTCCATGCTGTTGCTTATTTCAGTAAATACTGACTTTTGACAACTCCTCTTTGACACCTGTTTTATCATTCGGATTTCAGGTGGAGCAACTACCTTCGGAGAAAACTCATAAGTAATCTTTTTCTTGTCACTCCATATTCATTAATCTCCCCCAACTACCCTTTAGATGCAGAGCAGAAGGTAACTAATCTATGAATTAATCTTGATTTAGGGAATCTCAGTGTGCTGACAGAAGTTGATCTACTTGGGTATAGTGTGAGAGAATGGAAAGGAGAAACACAGCAGGCCAAACATATGAGGGAGGTAAGAGTTGAATTTTAATCTCTGCATGAAGATGGGGAGAAGTAGTACCTGGGAAAGGAATAGCACTCCCAGCACAAGCAGCTACCAGAGTCCATTACACTGGCTGGTCAAAAGGAAAGCGAAAGAAACAGCATGAACACAGATCTAAATTGGTGGCTATTGGTGGCCATTACTGGAGGCAGAGTGGCAGGGATCATGGGGGGAGCAGCAGTGCCCTCCAAAGGTCCTTGATCAGTGCTTTAAGTTAGAGCAGCACTATGGTATCCTAACTTGTAATGGGGACAGGCCTCCAGGAGCAACACGTTTTATGGCTCTCTGTTTCAGCTGTGTTAAGCCTTAGTCGACAAAGTAGGTTCAAAGAACATGGGCTGGATTTTTACTTTTCCCGAAAAACTTCTAGCTACAGTAGCTATACTGATGGTAGTGTATCTGTTAAAGCAAGCTTAAACCTTGTCAATCAGCTAATTAACTGTGACATTATATCCTACTATCCTCATGGTGTGGCATTTCAGATGAGCACAGGATAAATGTAGCACCAGGTCCGTATTGCTGATTATCTCATGATGGTGGGAACACTCTCTGTTATATGCTGAGGGTGATCAAAAATGAAGAAGGGGCAGGAGATGCAACAGTAATGGGAGACACCAACTGGCCATGTAGCACTGGCAATGGCTGTGAGGTTGAACTTCAAGGTGATGCCCACCACTGTTTCATGGATCAGCCTTTCAAGGAGCCTTTAGGAAAGGAAGCCACCCTTGCCTTTGTTTGTTCTGAGTAGTGCACAGGATCTGCCATTTAAATGTTGCTTTCCAATTTCTGTTGTTCTCTGGAACAGGAGGCAGCACGTACTTGTATTCAACATCCTTGCACAAACAGCAAAGCAAAAGAAAGTTATTATACTTGCATCCACCTTCAAAAAGGGAAACTACATAAAACCAAGGAAGCATGTTAAAAAGAAGCTAAGAGACTTGAGTATTTATTGTCAGTGCATTTGACAGATATATATAGATTTAGGTCATGGTATTGGAATCACAGAGCAAATGTACACCAAGGACTTAAGAAAGGGTAAAAGGAAGCTGATACAGCTAAACAAACAGCAGCACAAGGGAGTTATAAGAGAAAAAAGATGTTTTTCAGAAAGTGGAAGTTGCATCTGAATGATGAATGGAGGAAGCATCCAACTTTTCCACAATAAATGAGGAATACAGCAATGCCAAAAGTACCCAGAACAGCACACAAGGCCCGAAGTGATTTGGAGGAGCAAATAACAAAAGATAGCCAAACTTTTAATAAATAAGCAAACACAAAAAAATGAACCAGGTTAAAGCTATTATGGCAAAGAAGTCTTTCCAGACCAGCTCTGATTTGTTTGACCATGTGAAGGTTTACACTAGCAACGGTGCAGAGACTGGAGCAAGTCACTGGGTTTGGAGAGAGTTCAGAATGACCCTTAGGGGACAGTGCCAGTTTAAGGTATTTACAAAAACCATGGTGTTGGAACATCTGTGTGTATATAAAGCTTACAAATACACCCTCTCATCCCCCTAGCTCCCTCTTATGAGTAGTTGGAATTGGACTCAAATCAACATGGGTTTTGTCCACGATTTAAAATTTTTATTACTTTTTTTTTTTTTGGGGGGGGGGTCTTCTTCTAGGCATATGAAGAATTGTTTTGGAGCTGTCATATCAAATACCTGCGACAAGTCAAGAGGGATAACTATTGTGTACTAAGAGCGGTGCTTTTTCAGATATTCAGCCAAGGCATACCTTTTCCATCATGGATGAGGGAGAGAGATATATTAAAGGTAAAAATCGTTTCGTAAGTGAACATGATTCAAGTAACCTTGTACTGAAGAAGGAAGCTTTGTTCAGTGTGAAAACTGACATGTCAGCTATGGATGTAGAGGAGAATCATCAGAATTTAAAGAGAAAATTTTCAAACTTTTTGAACTCCACTTAAAGGAAAAAGTGTCCCTGATCTGAACATAACCATGTGAACAGGGGTGTAAATGTAAGAAGGAAAATAAATAAACATTGGATGGATAAATGTTACTGCCATTCTGCTAGATGTCACTCCATTATCACAAAAGGATATTTGAATCCTCCACATTTGCCTCCGTGCGAAGTCCTGTGACTCCCAAAAACATGTGAGCTGCTGAGCATGTTGCTGAAGCAGCAGGATTCCTGCTCTGGGCTCCAGGAGCCCAGGAGGTGGGGAGCTATAGCTACTGCCTGTTGGGGTAACTGTGCAAAGTGGAAGATGTCTGTAATCCTAAATACCTAAATACCAAATCTGGATGCATCCAGCTTTTCCAGAGCATGGGTTATATATTTTGCTGAGAGCATATTTTCTTCTTTTTTGGTTAGCCCTGTTTTAAAAGTTTCTGAAGGACTTGGCACTCAAACGGAGCCTCCTTCTTGACACTTTGTTGATTGAACTGTGCAATCAGAGGATAGAACCACATTGTAAATTAAAATGTGTGTAGACAAGTTGATATAACTTTATATTCTGCTTCTTGTTATGGTTATAAGTTGCTTGCCTTTATATTTTTTTTTTCCCAGCTCCCTGAAAAGCTGTTGTATTCTCAAGGTTGCAATTGGATTCAGCAATACAGTTTTGGGCCAGAAAGATACACAGGTCCTAATGCCTTTGGTAAATTGCGCAAATGCATGGAGACATTAAAGACAAATGTGAGTATTTAGGAAATGGTTGGGAGGAAAAAAACAATGAGAGATGGGTTAAGAGAGAGTTAGGGAACTGCTCCTGGTTACATATTCCTATGACAGTCATCCCTCTCCTCAGGTTTAGAGACCTGAGATACTTGGAAGGCCATCACCTCTCCTACACGGGAATCCAGCTTTCAGGATTCCACTAGGCTAAGTACTCAGGGTCCCCCTGCAAGTTAGGGAGGCCAGCCTCCCTAACTTGTTCTTATGTTTAAGCTGTAAGGAAAGTCTTCAGGAATGCCTGAGGAGATGGGGGGATCGGTTTCTCAATTTAGTATTCATGGGTAAGTTTTATTTTTTTAGTTGCAATTCACAGTTTGTTGCCACTTCAACATAAAAATGATACATGCATAGAATTAAATGAAATTCATCTCAATCCCAGTCACTGAGCATCATCTATTATTGTGGCCCCAAAAAACCTCTCGGTAGTTCCAGATGATTCTTTTCAGGCACTGTGTTCAGGACTGGATGCTTTAAGCTTTCTGATTTGGTACCCAGCCCAAAATTGTCTCCTGGAAGGTCCATTTTCTGGGTGAAAGCACTGGCTTTTGACCCCTCTAGAGCCACAGAGAGCTCAGGAGCTCTCTGAGGAGAAAGAGAAATTCTCATCGCATTCATGTTCCTTACATGTCTTTGTCATGTCCCTTCTTGTGCAGCCAACTTACCTTGACCTCATGAAGCAGAACACACTAATAACATACAAATATGTACAGTTCATAATACCATTCTGGATGGCTTATCCAGTTTGTATAGGTTCCTTCTAACTGACACACTTCTGAAATTTGGCTCAGCACTTAAGAATTCAAGCTAGGACAGCTTTATGATCTTAAAGATCTTTTCCAACACAGTTGATTTCATGATTCTAATATAAATAGTACTATAGAGGAAAATCACTGAATTTTGGAAACTGTAAGTTAAAAAACAGAGCAGGAGTCATCACTTCACCTACCCTTTGCTTTATGGCTTGGTGTGTGTGTTGGATGCACCCACACAGATTCTCTGTAACTTCCTGAGGTTCTTTTGGTGGTTATGCTCTTTTCAGACTCTTTACTGACGGTAATACCTGGATTTTCTACAGTGGTGGTGGGGCACTTTTGTATAGGGGGATTACATTTGCTTTCTCATAGAATATCAGTATCTATATGCTTGGAACTGTCTGTAACGAATAGGTTCAGCTGGATAAATGGAAACTGAAATGTGTAAGGTTTCAGATTGGTCCATGGATCTGAAAGACCCACCTGCATATTTGCACCATCATTTGGCCACAACAATGGTATAATACAGACTGGCATTTTTTCCTGTTTTGGAATTCTTCATATTAAAATAAACCTTACTAATTAGACTAATATTCTTTTGTTTGCTTTCCAGTGGATTGAAATAATTGCTACTAAAGATCACGAAGAAAGAGGAAACATCTGTAACACACTCTTTTCTGATGAGAGCAAGGAGCACAAAATGTATGAGGCCATAAAATTCATCATGCTTTATGAAGTTGTGGAAGCCTGTGAGAAGATAAAGAACAGGGAAGAACCCATACACAGCCTCTTTAGCCTTCTCTTTGCTCGTGATTCTTCATCTGACCCTTTGAGTTTCATGATGAATCATCTGAACTCCATAGGTGACTCTCTTTGCCTAGACCAGGTAATGATGTAAACGAAAAATAAATCACAAAACTTACCCTATCTCTGTGGTTAGGTGAATATATCATACATCATCCAGGATTGTTGGCCACTGTTTTCTGGGAGGGTGGGGTGGAGGGAATGGGAATGTAGGGAAATTGATTGAGGATGCTCATTTACCTTTCAGAAAAAAGACTGTAGTAGAGTAAAATGGGGTGGATGACTTTTGAAATGCTTTAGGCTATCACTGAGACATCATTCACAGCAATGATATTTTTGATGTGTAAAATAATTTCAGATTATTCAGGTTTGTCCTGTTGTTTCACTTTTTCTATCTGCTCCACCATGCCAAATGCTCTATTATTGCTTTATTTTTTGTCCCTATCTTTGGTTCTTGTTAAATCTAATATCTGTTAAGAGTAGGTAATGAGAGCTCTATTAATTGTTCACCTAATTTTATATGTAGCGAGGAGTTAAGTACTGCCACCTAAGCTCCACACTGCCACTATGCAAATAGTTTCACGTTCCAGTGGGTGAAATTAGTTTTTACAGTCAATTACAGTTATCAAGTTAATGGTTACATGTTGCAGTCACCTTCAGGAGCAGTTTGATTATAACAAGTTCCTCTGTCTGGCTATGCCCAAGGATATGAGGTTTTTCCAAAGCATTTTTCCAGATTAAGCAATTCTTTGCAAGAAGTGTCAATGGAGATGCCAGTTCTCAAGTTTCATATACATGAAGTACAAGGACATTTTTAACTTTTACTGTTAAATTTCTCTCATGTAGAAAGTGATCACAAGGTGGCAGACTTCCCATTTTTCAAGGTGTATCTATCTTTTAATAATCGCTAGTCCCTTCTTGCTCCGTACTAAGCTGCAGGAGCTGGCTGTGGAAGCAGGTTATGTATTTTGCCAGGTGAAGGAGGGCTGTTGCCCAAGTGTGAAGCATTAATCCGAATACCCTCTGCATGGAAAACAGCAGTGGAAGGACTGTTGGAACATTGAGAATACCCTCAAACTTTTGTATTTTCTTACTCCACTTACAAAATGACCCCTTTTATTCCTTGTCTACTGTTTTGAAACTTTAGCTTGGATTATCTTTGGTTTAGTTTTCTATGTGTAGAAATAGATGTCTTACGGACTTCTTTCATCTTTAGGTTGAACTGTGTCTTCTTGGATACTTACTTGAAGTAAAGATAAGAGTTTACAGACTGCATAGGTTTAATACTGAGGAATTTCAAGTAAACTATCCAGATGAATACCGAAGGGAGTGGAATGAGATTTCTCTCCTGACTGAGGATGACCGCTACTATCACATCCCCGTTTTCCGAACATGAAGGACCAGTGACTTATTCCCTTTGTATAATATAGTGAGTGACCAGTTCCAGTGAATTATGTTCCTAATCAGTAGCAGTAAGATTTTGAGAATGCTTGTTAATTATTACAAAATGATTGATGGGTTTATTGTGTAAACATTTTTCTTTAGTGTTGCAGCTCAATTCATCATCAGCCAGCTATAAAACGTATAAAATATGTTGCTATACTGTCTGGGGGAAAAAGTCTTGTATTTGAGGGTTGTCAGACAAAAAAGATTGGACTGCATGACAAAGACGGCAAAGGTAATGCTGGGGCTTCTATTGCTAGCCTGAAGGTTTACTCTGACATCTCTGGATGGGTTAAACTCTAATTCCTAAAGCAATTACTGCCTTTCCCTTGTCTGTCTCTAGCTAGGGAGCATGAATCACAGAGGAAGCAACTCCTGGGATCTGCAGTATATACTCCAGGCTATTAATCCTGCATTGACTTGGGGCTAACTAGGATAGGAGGATGTAAAGTGGGGCCTTTGAGTAACTCCTTCTCATCCCATTTGGATTTCCTGTTGTTGGAATGCTCCCTCCAGGGATGGGCAGAGCAAGCAGCTGCAGGCTGTATTGATTTCAGAAACGTGAAATTCAGCTGTCTGCACTTAGCGCTGATACCTGAAAGTGAAGAAGTCTTACACAGGGGGAAACTCTCAACGCACTCAAGAATGCTGTGCCAGATGAACAGAAGATCTACTTTGTAACTGAGGAAAGTACATAAGCTTTTACTGAAAAGGGCAGTGTTAATTAAAACATAGCATGTAATAGAGTTAGACCTGATAACTGCCTATGGCTTTTGTCAACTTGTAAATCCTTTCAGGGCTGATTTCAACATTACCTGCCAAGATTTCCTTTGCAGTTCATGTGAGAAAGCATTCACAAACACTGCGTTTTCAGAAAATACTCATTTTTATGCATTATTTGAATTCAGCAGTGTGCGTATGCATGTTTTATTCTCTATCTCAATCTCCTTGCCTAAAATGGCTATCTTCAACTTCGACCTCAGCGTTTGAAGGAAGTGTGTCTGAGAGAGGTAAATGAGATTTACCTTAATACAGGTACATTTTGTTCACTTCTCTTTTCTAAAAGAATCAATTGTGTTTTGATTATTTAAAAAATAAGGGACCTTAATTTGAAGAAATATGAAAATAATACAGCATATCTAATAAAATATTTGTGAAAAGCTTTCAATCCTATAGGCACATGGGTGTATTAAAGAAAGGGGGGTTTATTAAGAAATGGAAATTACCTTTTTCCTTATCCTAGAGATAAGAATAGGAAGGTTTACTTTACAATTCACGCAGAAGAAAATACAAGCCAGTAACAAAAACGTAAACAGATTCTGCAGGAGCTAAAGCAGTTGTATGAGGTAACTAAATGGTAATGCTTGGTGTGCATGGAGAGTGCTTGGTTCCTTTGGGTAAAGGAAAGCAATTTTATCCCTTACAGTCCTCTTACCGTATGCATGTGTATATATATATATTTATAAACACAAACACCTGAGTTCTGTATTGTGATGGGTTTGTTTCCTGAAAGTTTTTATGTTCAGTTTTGTTCAGTAATTTGTAGCTTTTAATTAAGAAGGCTTGATATCGTTAATAACTTCATCTCATCAAAACCTGCATATGAAATACTTTATTTATTAAAAAAAGCCTTTTTTTTTTTCATTGAATGAAATAATTTGTCTTTAGATTTGGTTCTGCTCTGCATGGGGAAATGTTTTAATACCTGAGAGTAGGGTATTGCTATTTATTTTGCATCAACAGTAACATTTACAGCTATGGATAAACTTGGCTATATTTTATTCTTGTTTTGGTACAAGCAGATACGCAAAAAAAAACGATGTATTTTTTATAGTGGGCTTTTTAATGGTTTGCATATTATTTATTAATAAGAATACAAAAGCATTACAGCTGAAAGTGTTAAATTGTCAAAATGTATGTTTTTGTAATCTTGAGCATACTAATAGTGGGGGTTAATAAAGATCTAACACAGACAGTGGAATTTATCTCGCCAATTTGGATATTTGCATCTGAACTAGGTCATTTTGGGCTCTCTGCCTTGTCAGTGGAAGGCAATGGCAGTCAGCCAGGGTGGGTCTTTACAGCGGTCTGGTTTTCCTCACTGACTGTAGTGTTAGCTGGCAGTGATCAACATAAATCTTTCTGCTCTAGATGTTTGATGTTAGGTGACATTAATTTTGCTCTCAGAATCCAGAAATGACATGTTGAAACAGATCTGCTGGCTTATCAGGTGTCAGAGGTGCTGGCTGAATCATAACAGGAATGGTAGTGGGATGCGAAGAAAGAGAAACTTCAGGTGAGGAGAATCACAAGTCTTACACATAAATGCAGAGAGCTCTAGATAGGATCTTAAGGAACACTGAGACTATTTTGGGGCTGTACTGAGTTTTAATCAGGTTCTCTGCTAATAGATTTTATGTATCTATAAAGCTAAAATATATATAAATTTTTATATAAAAGAAATGTATATATAACATGTATGTATGTATACATGCATACAAAAGAAAAACACATATATAAAAAGAAATCCTGAATAAGGTGCATCTGAAACTAACTGGTACTACGGTAACGACAGGTACTGCCACATCTTTTCCAGTCAGTGTCACAGATGAGCTTGCTGCACATACCCAGAAGCACACAGTCATTACCAGTTCTTTTTAAATGCAGTGTTTTAGGCAGCTAATGTTTCAAGTCAGGATGTGTTTATTATTTATTGCTGCTAGTTCAGCAAGAAAAAGAAAACATACTGAAACCTCGGCAGTGGGTTCGTGTTTTCCCCAAACTTGAAAATGTGTGTTAGAATGTAACACAGAGAAGGAATTTGTATCTTTTATTATCATTGAGAAAAAAAAAATTGGTTTTGAATGTCATCTTTTGTAAAATTTGCATTACAGTGTATGAAACACGATACATATTTCTTTTTAACTCCAAAGAAAAATACCAGCAATGTCAATTTTTTGACTTTAATGCTGAAACTGCTTCTTGTCCAGATTGTGGCTACTAAATTGAACTGGATTAAAAATTACAGTGTAGGTGTTTGTTACCAATAAGTCTACCTGCTTAGTTTCAGGGTATAGAGTTCAATGTCTATGAAATAGTTTTCAAATGCAGTTTGTAATTTGCTTTAACGGATAGATTTAAGGAATATGTATGATTTCAAATTAGTTTAGTTGTCCATAAAAATGAAGATACATCCACCCTCTTCAAAGATATGTCCGTTCTCCTCAAAGCACAGGAAAGACATAGGGTTTTTTTGCTAGTAGTTTGATTTCCCTGTCCCTCTGTACTTTAGCAATATTACAGGAGTCCCACCTGTGACCCTGTTACTTTAATGCCATTAAAGCACTAATGTTTTTTTTGAGTCTTCATCTACCTGAAAAGCTCCACATATTGAAGAAAAGGTAAAGTTGGGATTTTGATGCCACAGAAGCTCTGGTCCTCCCTTCTTGGCTTGTGAGGGTTTCAGGGTGTTTGAAGGCCTCCCTGGCAGGAAAGAAACTTTCTTTTGGGCCTGCTTTTGTGAGAGGGCAGGATTTGGGTCTTTGAGGATTCCCTTGAAATCATTTGGGAGAGGAGCCTGGCATGGAGGCTGGGCTGGAGGGGTGCTGCTCCCTCACTAAATGGCATTCATTCCTGCTCACAGCATCTTTTATGGTTGTTAGTCCAACCCTGATTTTGGTCAGGGATGGAGCAGACAGCTTTGCAGAAAACTTTCTGGAGATTTATCAGAAAAATTCCATGGAAACCCACGCTCCCCAGAGCCCGGAGGTGAAGTTTCTGTCAGGCACAGGAGATAAAAGCAGAAACAGTATCTCCCTGGGGCTTGGCTGATTTGCATCTCTCTTCAGGAACCACGGAGCTCTGTGAGTCAGGGCCAGTGGGTGAGGAGGATGCCTGGGGCACTGCTGGGATGTGTGGCACAGTATTTTATGCATGTTGGTCAATGCTGGTGGGAAGGAAAAATGGAAACCATCCGTTTGATGACACAGATAGAGTGGGTCCTGGATGCTTTCATTTTCCAGCATATCTCAGCTTTGCATAATTAACCAAAACATCTTCCTCTTCAGTGAAGTGCTTGGCCATAGATCAACTCTTAACTGAAATGTGGAGGCAACTAAGTTGAATGCACTTGTGCATGCTTGTGTGCAGCAGCTGCTGAAGTCATATATTAGCACATACAGCAGCTAATAACTCCACGTCTTTTAAGCTAAGTTCTCATGTTCAGATGAATTTTCCCCAGGGCAGTAATTTTCAGGATTGTGATACACTGCATCTTATAAATGTTGGAAATGACAAGCCTTTGAGTTTCCAATGACAAATACAGCATTTAGCTACAAAGGATTTTGTGTTATTTTTATCTATCCAGTAGATGGCTTCCAAGCATCAGAAAATGTAGTTCAGTAAGCTCAGTTCTCCTGGCAATTCTTTTCTTGGAGCTGCCCAGATGATGGTGGTGGGTTGGCCCCAGCCAACAGTCAAGCACCCACACAGCTGCTGGATCACTACCTCCCACCCCAGTGGGAGGCAGGGGAAGAAAATGGGATGAACAGGAGCAAGAAAGCTATTAGGCCAAGATAAAGACAGGAAAATCACTTACCGTGCACTGTCATGGGCAAACCAGGCTGAGATTGGGGAATTTAACTTTATTTATTGGCAATTAGCATAAGTATTTAATTATGGATTTGGGTATTGGGAAACAAAAGATGACAAACGTTAAAACACTTAGGGGAAAAAAGCAACCTTCCTTTCCTAGGCTCAGCTTCACTCCAGACTACTCTGCCTTGTTATGACCACAGGTCACATTCAGTCCCTTCAGTGAGGCAATGAGCTGGCGGGGTGGGGGTGACAGTTGGAATGCAGTGATTTCTCTCTGCCTCTCCTCGTTTCTCACTCTTTTCCTATGTTTCAGTGTGAGTCCTTCACTGGATGCAGCCTTCCCTTCAAGGTGTACCTTCTCCCATGTTGGCTTATGGTATGTTCTAAAACACTTTTTAAATTACATGTAAATTACCAATTTTATAAAAGTCTATTCGGCTTAATATAGCGTCTATCCATGCTTCCTGAAGGAAAAAAAAAAAATAGTCTGTTTTTGTTGTCTTCCCTCTTTGCTCCTTCAATGTCCTATCACATGCACCTATGTTTCTACAGGACATGCATTAGAATAGAGCAAAAAGGGCCTGGAGGAAGAGGCTGAGAAGACGGGTTTAAAATCAATCCTGGAGCTATTCTGGACCTAGCACAGGAGATAACATGGTACATGGGAGCTCAAGTAATGACTTAATGGTTAATTAAAACCAGGTTGGCAGCAGTGTGTGGAAGAAAGTATGGAAAAGACATGGCTAGGAGAAGCAAGCAAGTTCATGTAGAAAGCTCAACAAGTCTATGGATACTTTCTAACTGTGTGTGAACTGCTAGTCTGTGACCGGAGATAGGAAAAATTTCCATTGTAATATCCACAGAAAGTGTATTTGCTGCTGCTCTTGCCCTATTGCCTGAAACATGACACATGAATAGATCATGACTACTGTAATTTAAGCTTCTTCACCCTTTTGAAGTAGGGGACTTCACTGCTGTGAGTGTTCTCAAGAAGTGTAAAAGTATTTCTTGCCTTTCCTGTACTGATGACTTCACATAAGGCTTCCTCTTGTTTGTGGGTTGTGACCCCACATTTGGCTGACATTTACAGTGCTTCTGTTGCTGCAGCAGCACAGATGTGATACAGCCAAGAAACACTTTAGCCAACTTCTGTTGAAGTTTTGAATGAGACATGAGTGATACCACATGCTCTTCTCTAACAGGCTGTGAAAAGCCCACCTCATCAGGGAGTATGGCTGATCAAATTGCACCACACAGCTGACTTCAAGGTCAACAAAGGTATATTAAGGGAAAGGTTGCTGAACACCCTTATTAGCCTTGTCAGGTTAGCTCTGAGCATGGGAGCTTATGAGTCCTCAGTGATGGATATCTACACCATATTATATCATCTAAGTAAGGTGAAAAGCGGGATTCAAACTTACCCTAAGCATACCCAATAAGGTGCATTTCTTTACATCTTACTGGTGCCATAGCATTTAGTATGAGCATAACTCTAGAAACCTTACAGAGATACCTGTAGTTAAGACATTCCTTTGAGCTTCTGACAAAGTCACGTGGACACAAGTAAAACTGTGCAGTAACTGCCATGGGATATTTTACCTTGCTTACTAGAACAAAGCATCCACAGATGTTGGACAAAAGACGTGAGCAGATTGTGTTGGCTGGTTTTCGTTGGCTTTGGTTTGGGTATTTTTTAAGAATCCTAGTGCAAACAGCACTAGGTATTGGTTCTGTTCTGGGCAACTCCACAAGTGTTTCTGTATAGAAGTGCTCTTTGAATTACTCCAACGCAGGGAAAAAAAGGTGTGGTGGTCCTAACAGTAGAAGGTTATTATGGAGGTATTTGAAAAGGGGATCAAAGACATTTTTTCAGACTGTAGGAGTGGCTTAATTGAAGGACTTCACAGCAGCATCAGTCAGAAAAACTGGTTGCAATGTTTGGTCTCCCAAGGGTAATTCATCTAGGGATACAGGATACTGCACAGAATATGATACAGTGCTTGATATGCTTAAAACTAACCAACTGATACTTTCACAGCAGTAGGATTGTTTAGATTATCAGGTTAAATTAGTAAATTAATATTTCACCTTTTTTTGGCAGTTTAAAACATTTATGCAAAGTAATTTGGAGACTTTTTATTAGAAAACAGGAGTTCTTGAATGGGGAAGAAGAGTTTGGTCCTGTACCTCAATTAGAGCACACATTCCATATGTATACCAGCACCTCCTAGGTGGGGTGTCTCCAAATTTAGCAGTGCCCAGTCTCTTGATGTACCCCAGTGAACATGCCACCAGCTTGCCTGGGTGAGCTCTTCTGGGTGGGATTGGATGGGATCCACAATCCCAGAACCTGGGACCAGACGGGAATACGTGACATTCACTTTAAGCCTATTGCCTGAAGAGGGCATACATCAAGACAGCGTATGCTGCTTCAGCCCCTTCTACACACCTGAGCTAAGAAAAGGTAGGATGCTACAGGATTATGTCAGTATTATATAAGTGAAAAATGAGGTTTCTGTGTGAAAATGCCTCTTCTGCCAGACAGGAAAGCGTCCAGCTCATAGTTTACCAGCTGTTCAACCTGTTCTTTTCCTGGCATTTCTTCCTCAGTGTGCTTAAATTCACTGGTCTTTGAATCATGAGGTTTAAATGCTAAGTATGGACATTGAGGCACTGGAATAGGTTGCCCAGGGGGGTGAATGCTCCATCCCTGGCAGTGTTCAAGACCAGGCTGGACGAGGCCTTGGGTGATATGATTTAGCGTAAGGTGGTTGGGGGCAGGGGTTGGCAGGATGGCAGGGGGGTTGGAATTAGATGACCTTAAGGTCCTTTCTAACCCTAACTATTCTATGATTCTATCATTGGGCTAGACTTGTGTAATTTCATTCTAGTTCAAAGGAGAGTGTGTTTTTCAGTGAAGGCATTAGATTTAATCTTAAAATCATTCAGTGAGCTAATCCACTGCTGAATTATATTTACTTTTAAAAGCATATGCCTTTTTTTCAGCTGTCTTGCTACATCTACCAGTCACTGAATACTGATACGCCTTTTTCTGTTAGGCTGAAACGCCAAATAACAAGTATTGATTTTCCTAACAGAATGTGATCAAATGACCCTTAAATTTTGTCCCAGTTCAACTGAACAGACACCACTCATTTTAAGGTTCATCTTCCATCTTTTAATTTCTCCCATGATGGGATTATGAACTCCACCTTCTTGTATTCCAAATACTAGCACAGGGCTTAGCATTTGAACCAGTCTCACATGAGCATTGTATAAAGAGAAAATAATAGAAAAACTCACCTTCTGCCTGGGATTCCTGTCTCTAAACCCAGCAACAGCAACAAGATCTACCTGTTTGCTCCCCAAAGTCTTGGTTTTCAGCTGAAATGTAAATGAGCATTTTCCACACTCCAAGGCAGAACCTAACCCTAACTGTAAGGTTGGCCTGAGATGCAGAAGACAGACCTGCCAGCCAGTGCTGTCAGACAGTCTGGTAAAATGAATAGGGGAGCACCGAACAGCAACAGTATTTTAGGTCTGGGAGCCTACAAAGCCTATGGCCACCGCTCTGCACTTTAGCCAGTTGCAAACCACTGCTGACTGAGGCAAATTTCTGGGTCCTAAGGCTGGGACTATGGCTGGTTTTAAGCATGACAGCAGTACATACACAGCTAGTTTATGTGCTTGGTATGCTTTATGTCTCCAGATGATGTGTGTTACCATAGGACCTTTCATATGAATAACTGCAGAACTTTGGACCATATAAATTAAGGTCAGCTAAACAGAAGCAGTATTTCCATGTCCTTGGTGATACAGGGCAAATCAGGATCATAAATGTTTTTCAGCTTTTATTGTGATTTGAGCAAGGGTATCACACTGTAGGCTTCTGTTTGGGTTTTTATGATTGACTGATTCAAACAAAGATACAAATAAGCCTGAGACAGAAAAATGATCTGGCTCTGGTGGTCAAAACCCAAGTACCCTGAAAGTCAGAGAGACAAATGAAAAATCTGGAGTAAAAAGCAGAAAGACGTAAACCCAACAAAACAACAACAAAAGATTAGTTACCTATTGCCAGAACAGAGTATCACTACAGCTGACTAGTTTTCCCAAAGGCAAAGAGAAACAGAAACCTGTTGTCACTGTAACACTCACCCTATGCACAAAAGTAGTGCCCTGAAGAAGGAGGGAAAGGATTTTCTTCAACTCTACAGAATTACCAGCATCTTTGATGTCTTTGCACTCCCTACATTTCAAATACTGGCAGGCTACTAGACTGCTACACTCTTAAGTCTGGTGAATCAATCTTGAATTATAGGTAGAGTCCTTACACTAACCCAGAAGATTTAAGAAAGCAATAAAAATCTTTTAATTGGAAAAACTTCTCAGCAAGAGTACAGATAAGAAAGTTTCCCAAGTCTTTCTCCAGGACCTTGTAATTCTTGCTCCACAGCGGTATCTCAGTAATGAAAACTGTAGGCAAAACATGAGGATATCTGTGCGAACAGAATGAACTCCTTGCTGTGAGCTGGTGTTCACCAATAGGCAGGTGGCTAAGACTAAAGAGTGGATGAACAGATGATAAGAGCATCTGAGTCTGGCAGCTCCAAATATTTGCAGATGGTATCAGAAAACAACTGGCAGAAATATCCTGAAACAACTTCCTTTCGTGAGTTAACATAAAGTTATTCTACCTGTATAGGCTCTGGACATTTGTTTCAAGTGTACTATGAAAATCAGGTGCACGTAGGAATGGAGGATTTGCCATTAGAGTTTGTTCACACATGTATTCACACAATGTACATACAGCTGAAATGAATACCACATGGAGGTGTACCTGTGGAACTGTAATACAGGCACACAGTGTACCTGTCCTGCCTTTGTTACTTCTAAACCAGCTGGCTGGACTTTATACTTCCTGTAAGCAAAGACTCACAGCTTCTTTGAGGCTTGTTCTCTGCTTGTGTGAAATCTTTTCCTTCTAATTTCTTTTGTTTGATGTATCTTATCTCAATAACCCAATGGCTTTTAAATTAAACCTGTCTTGTAGGGAACACTTCCTTATTATTCATGCATGGTAGGTACATCTCTTCTCCCCATAAAAGATTTAATTCATAGCAACTGCTAAACCTAAAGCAAGAGATGGGAGAAGGTATGACAACTCTTTGCTAGGTTGATACACATGCTCAAACGTTCATTATCTTCTAGGTAAGAATGAAGAGCCCAGAATCTTCCTGTTGCAAAATCCCACAAAAAGCACTAATGTTTGAGATAAAAATATGGAAGGTTTTGGGTTTATGTGGAGACTACTAAGGCCTGCAGAAAATGTCAAATTAGAAACAAGTGACTAACACTGCCCACAGTAAATTGTGACTACAAACACAATCTCTGTTCAGATACTACACAGATCCATTGGAGCAGAACAGGATGCAGCAACTGCAATGAACTTCATGTAAGGGACCTGAAGGTACTTCTCAGGGTATCATCCTTTATGCTTGATCACTTCTGCTCCCTTGACATTTTGATGACAGAATAACCGGAAAATTCCCCCTTTACAGATCTCTCTCTTAGCTCAGTGTATCTCGTGGATCAGCCCTCCTATAAAAAGATACTTTTTTTTTTTTTTTTTTTAAGCTAAAAAATCTTCTGTATATATTAAGAAGGTTTAAGAACAGTACCACAGTAAAGGGTTTATGTTGTGGCTGAGACTTACGGTCTACTTCTTGGTGAAAGCCAAGCGTATGTTTCCAGCTGCACTTTGAGAAGAAGAAATAGGCTTATACAGTCCACAGTGCCAATTCTAGTACCACAGTTGGCTGAGGGTTAATGGACGAGGGCTTCAGTAGCCCTTGTCTTCCTCATTGAAGAAGACTGATGCAAGGTCAAGCCAGAAATGGAGAGTTGTACGTTTTCAGGGGGTCAAGAACCTAATAAAAAGACAGGAGCTAGTATTAACAAGTGGGAGTTCGAGGAGGAGCTGGTCTGCTGGAAAGTAGCTGCACAGCAGGTATAAATATATTCCTTGTTTCAAACAAGTATTTGCAAGGGCAGCTGGACCGAAGCAGCTCCAAAGTCTTGTTCATTAGGTAGACTCATGAACATCAGCTGACAGGGATTTGTTCCAAATGAATGGATCTAGTTCATTCTATTAATGAACTGAAAAAGATCTTGAGGCTGATTTTGTTGACTCATTAGAGTAAAATGCTACTTTGTTTCTTTTAGAAAATGGTAAAGGGGACTCATTAAATTGAGCAGTGTAATAAAAGCCACATAGTTTCTTGAGTTTTGATACTAAACCACAATTTTTATGGTGGAGCTTGCATATTCTTAGAGCTCTTTGTAATGTTTTATTATTTCAGTAACCCAGCTGAAGGCTGCTTCTCTCAATGTCTTGACCCTAATGGCACACTACATCACAAAGTACACTTGACTACAAAAGGTACCTCTCATCAGATTTGAAGTCAGGCTTCCAGGTTTGCCATCTGTACAGCTGATGAGGGTGGTCTCTCTGTGCTCCTCGGTGGGTGCACAGATGTGCTTTTACCAGATAACCTAGCAAATGTCATGGATACAGACATGCTGGACTCCCTACATGGAACGTTACAACTCATCACTTGACTTCATTTACACTTCTCCTGGCATCTTCACATGGTGATTCTGCTTCTCACTGTTGGTCTTTCATCTGCCTTATCACTCTCAAGTGGTCAGGCAGATTCATGATCGTATCACGGAAGAGGAAGTCGCAGCATTTCAGAGGAGAAGGTGGTGGCTCTACTACCAATTGCCTGCTTCTCAACTGAGACTTTAACAAGCCCTACTAGTAGAAAATTTTCCCTGAAGAAGATAATGTGATGTTGCAGGCCAGAAGTTGTTGTGTAGCTCATAACCCAAGTACTTCACCATGTAATCCATCTCATGGGCTGTTTCACAGCTGGGTGTGAGTAACTTCTGACAGCAATAAATTCATTTGCACTAACAGTTCTAGCAGTAGCACCAGCGACCACAGTGTTTTACGCAAGCACAATGTCATCTTCTTTTCTGCTGTCTTATGAAAACGAGACCCAGTTGTTTTCTTCTTTCCAAAATAATAAAAATGTGTATGTATTTTGCAGATTTAATGCAAAACCTGGTGCAGTAACTCTAATTCTAAACTTTTTCTGTAAGCTGAAAGAAAACTGAGTATTCAAGTGATCAATAAAGGAAATACATATTTGATACTGTGGGTGGAACAGATGGGGCAACCCACATTTCTGCCTTAAAAATCTGCTGGAGTTTTGCATTTAGTATCATTACTTGGTTTCTGCAGACCTCTATTTCCTCTTCCTTTTTTTTTTTAATATGAAAAGGGAAAAAAGACGTGAAATATACAAATTATTCTGTATTATTAATTTATTATTTCAGCCATTCTTGGTTTAGCCACCAGGCGGTAGGAGGTATTGCCTTATCTGACATATTAAGTGATGAGTGTTGATTTACTGAGGGCACTCTAAAAAAAAATATTTCTATCTATATTTTCCAATTAGAAGACATGAACTACTCTTTGTTTAATACTGAAAAATAATTGCTACACCATGCGGTAACTTCTTTTAACAAACATTTTTATCCAATGCATAGACAAGATCTGTATTCATTTTAATTTGCATGCATTTTCAAATGTGCAAACCACATCTGTTCAGAAAAATCTGTATAGCAGGTTTTTAAAAGATGCCTTTGTTTTTCCTTTTTGTAAAGATTTGTTTTAATTGTATAGGCTGGTGCACCATGACAAAGTGACAGTTTTTTAATTCGCAAACAACTGTGATTTTTACTAATGATGCGTAGGTCATATTGACCTTTTTCACACGTTCCATTTTCTGCTCAGGAGACTGAAGAAACCCACCCACTGCACCAAAGCCACAGCCTACATATTTTTTCACAGTCATTTAAAAAAGGAACATAGTATACTGGAACTGTGTTTTTGCTTAACAGGCAGCAGCATGCCAATTTAGAGCTCACTTAGTAAAATATAATAGAAGACATATCTTTCTAAGAATACACCTCCAAAAACTATCATCAAATTCAGGGATGCTAGAGAACAAAAACCCACCCAAGAAATACGCAATTACAGAAGTATATAACGGATATTGTACTGCCCATTGACTTTTACTGGTGGGTTTTCCCCATCTATTTTCTTCTAAATGGTATTCCCCATCTATTTTCTTCTGAATGGTATTCCCCTATAGTCACAAGCAGAATTGATGACCCAAAGCTTTCTAATTGTACTCCTGAGAACTTTGGAGCAATTTTCAAGTAGTGGACTGTAATTAGTTTGGCAAAGAAGACAACTGCGGGCAAGCACCAAGATGCATTAAGTAAGGTAAGAGCATCCAAAATTCTTTTCCACAGTGTTTGATTGGGTTTTTTTTTGTATCAAAGTCTGAGTTGCTACCATCTTTTACCAGAAAGTACCAAGTACAAAAAATGTTTCAGATCTACAAAATACGAGCTTTTGTACTACACTGAATGTCTCTGTTGCGTATATTCATGAACTTTTTAAAGGATGCTAATGTTACTCCATGTAAAAATGAGTACAAAACCTAATCCAAATTAAACTGTAAGTAAGAAAAACTTCTTCTGTGTAAACTTAAAGATTGAACATTCCACCTCGTCCTCATGAACAGCAATAATAAAATAAAATAAAACAAAGTCTTGAAGCGAATAATTTGCATGTCCATCAGGAACCTAGGTCTAGTTTCCTATATAACACTTTATGAAATGAACACTGATGCATTTTATCACTGTATGCATGTAACTATTTCAGAGTCTTCCAGGTTAAAAGGTTTTGCTTTGCAAAGATACTTAACTCAGTTCTGAGTTGAAGAAGTCAGAATCCTAAAGTACCATGTGCTGCTGCTCTTTCACTCTGTGCTTTGTCACCTCTTCACAGTGTCAGCCCAGAGAAAACAGTCCCAGAATTCTAAATGCTTGGGTCAAAATTAAATTAAACTGCAATATTTTCTTCAGTTTGGGTATCTACTAATGCACTTTTTGCTGTTTGATTTTTTTAAAATATAGATTGGGATACATGCTCTTATTGTAATGATAAAGTTGACCAGTTGCACCTTACACTTACAGAAGGATATGGGGAGTTTACAGTAATAAGCAAACCCCACTGAATTAATTCCAGGTTGAATCAGCATCCCAGATAAATGTTCTTGCAAATCTGTGAATTATAACACAGAACTGCATTACAATAAATTGCTCACTGATCTTCATTCACATATGATTTTGCAGGCTTAAGCTTGGTACGTTGGTGTTGAGAACTGAAAATCTCAATTTTGTTTTCATATAGGAGGCTAAATCTTTTCTCTCCCACAGCAACTGGAACTATACAGCCTTCCCATGGGACATTATGGCAACAGGAGAGCTAGATTTCTAAGTGAAATAATCTGAACTATTAATAGATCAATTGCAGGACAAAAGGCCTGACTTTGGTCTTTGGCTGTAGGCTTCAGTGATACTTAGCTTTCTACTGACTTTGCAGATAGAAGTTTGAAAATACAAGTTTTAGGTGCTTTGGGAAAAATACAAATATCTTGGGTTTGCATGTCTGAATTCTGCTTAAGCCCCATTCTCAAAAAACCCACAAAGAGTAAAGTGATTATTTTGATATCTTCAACGAAAGTAAAAACCTGCTCCATTTTTTCTTCTGCATAAATACATCTATCTTGCTTGATCTTAATACACTTTTTTCCAAATGTCAACATTGTTCTTTCAAACTAACTTCAGAAATTCAACAGAATCCTCTTCTTAGCATCTGTAATTTCAGTATTTTTGTAATTTGTGCACATATATTTATTATTTGCCAATACTGAAAAGCAAGACAGTACTTCTGCCCTGAAGACTTTGCAAAGGGAAACTGTCCTCTGTTGGTAAATACAGCATTGTCTGTCAGTGGATACGGGTGATCACGTATAGCCCAAGCTCTAAATGAAAGTAATTATGATTAACATATTATTCTCAAACATCAGTGCAAAATACTGGAAGCAGGTGTGTGCAAAAAAAAGTAAACACTGCATTGTTGTAGCATCTAATGCACTTAGTTCATGTAATTCTGTTGCTCAGAAATGTTACATACTTTGAGCAAAGAAGACTAATTTGTTTTGTTACACATAGAACATGGAACTGAATATACAAATCACAAAGCAGTCTCTCTGGTTTGAGAAATCTGTTTAAAAATGGATCATCATAGAAAAAAACACCCAGTTCATCATTGCCACAGTCTTTAGACAGCAAACTTCAGGACTTCATGCTCAAGACCTTTTGTTTTTTTAACTTGGTAGTACTTGTAAAAAAAAGCTACAGCATTCAGTTCCTAAGACACTGTTTTGTATTTGCAAGCTAAAACTATTCTTTGAATTTCTGTAACCTGGGAGGCAATGACTAATACGTTACTCTTTTGCCACACTTGATCTTGTGAAATGTGCCATGGAACTTTCAATTATTTCCAGTTAATATACATCTGGTATCATATCAACACTAAACACCAAAATACCCCTTGCTAAGAAAATAAATTTCAAAAACGCTTACAATATGTTGTTTACAAGAGGCAGAGAGAAACACAATTTTTAAAAGTAATCTACATAAAGGCTGGACTGACACATGTTCCCTTGAATCACCTTGAATCATTTCAACTATGGAATATATCCAGTTTGAAGATTATGAACTTTTCTCCTTGTTCTTGTGTGGGGAGCATTGGGCAGAGACTTTTCTGTCAGATTTATTTATTCAGCTAATGACATCTGGGTATTCTTCAGTTAATGCAAACACAAACTTTTATCAGGAAAATCACTCACTTGGGTACTTAGTTTTGGTCTTTTTGTGATGAAGAAAAAGGTTTTAGTCATGTGACTGACATAAGCCGTGAGGGTTATGTCAATCTATAAGCAGATACATACCAATGAAAAAGACTGAACCCATTTTTTTTATTTTTTTTAAAGTTCATATGGCAAGCATTACTGTAATGCAGTCTGAAATCATAGAACCATAGACTGATTTGGGTTGGGAGGGACCTTAAAGATCATTTGGCTCCAACCCCCTGTCATGGACAGGGACACCTTCCACTAGACCAGGTTGCTCAAAGACTCATCCAACCTGGCCTTGAACACTGCCAGGGATGGGGCAGCCACAGCTTCTCTGGGCAACCTGTGTCAATGCCTCACCACCCTCACAGTGAAGAACTTCTTCCTAATATCTAATCTAATCTACTTTAAGTTATTGAACTTAGAAGATTCACTTAACTAAGGTGCTCAAGCCTAGCAAAGCACATACCCCTCATGTAATTTAAGCTGACGTCCCCTTGCTTTACAGCGTGATGAAGCCTCAGCCTTCCTTCACTTGCTTCAGTGCCTATCTGACATCATCATAGCATGGTTTTCAGCTAGTAATTCTTGACAAAGTAAATACAATTTGCTTTTTAGGAGCTTTCTGTTACAAGGAATCAGTTCTAAAGAGAGCAAGCATAGCATCTGCAAATTGAATTTCCTAATTCAGGTACAGTTCATGTATTTTGCAGTGTCATTTTGTTGCACACTACTTTGCTCCTCAGGACGAATTAGGTCTAGGTTGCAAGTTTTAAGCTTTAAAACTTTAAATATAATCATTCTGCTCTGTAGTTCTCTGAAGGGTTGTGAAATGGCCACCCATTACATCTCTCCCATAAAGTTGCTGAGAAAGGCAAATGTGGGTAACAAAGAAAGAACCTAATCTTAAAAAGCCTGCAAGTCTAATGATTATTAAATGCTACTCATACTGAGTTATTTTAATTAGAGGAACATGGGAAATAGTTTGGCTTATTTCAAGTGGACTAGCTGCTCAACCACCAATAATTCTTTAACGTCCAATGTGAAACAAGAATGCATTCTGAGACAAACCCATCCATCAGAGAGTTGTTCAAACAATGAAAACTGTCCATCAGTTTCATGTGACTTCAAAATTTCAGGATGTTGGAAATTACTTATCATTGTTAATTCAAATTCCTTTGGGACGAGAGTATTTGTAGTTATTTCCCCCCAGTCTTAGCATCACTGGTGTTGCTCAGAGAAAGCATATTCTTACGAGTGAAATGCCAGAAAGACAAACACTTTTCCATTTTCTGGCTCATTTTCAAGGTGAACACCCTCCAAAATGCTCAGACTTCAGTGGTCTTTTTTCTACCCCAGCACATCTTTCCCACTTTTTGCTGTTCTCAGTATTTCATTTTTTTATAGCATTGGGTATGCTTTATTCTGCATAGTACTGAATTTCAAAAGGTTTAGCATTTATTCTCTCGGTAGGTTTCTAGCCTGTCCGGAGCCCCTCACTAAGCCGTACATCGGCTGCGGCTCTCACGGGGAGGCGGGGTCGGTCCCGCTCCCACAGACACCGCCGCTCCGGGCGGCCGTTGCGGCAGGTCCGAGGGTAGCGGCCTCAGCGCTAACCAAAGTCACCGGCCTCTTCACCCCCCCCGCCCGGCATTGGTCTGACCCGCCCTCCCCACGCCAGGCCAGCACGCCCACAGCCGTAGACACGGGAGCAACACTCGCTCCTCCCGCCACCGACGCGCATGAACTGGCGGCTGAGCCCCCCAACGCTGCGCCTCGGCATAACGACTGCTGCGCAGAGGGCAGGAAGGAACCACGGGTACGTAGAAACGTCATTTCCGGCGTGATGACGCACATGCCGAGGGAGCTCGGCGGCAGGCGACGCGGAAGCAAGAGCGAAGCTGCCGCGGCTCTGGGAAGTCTCGGCTCTCCGTCGTCCCTCGCTGTGTCGGCCATGAGCGTGCCGTGCGTGCCCGCCCGCAGCCGTCGCAACCGGGAAGGCGCGCCCTGAGCGGGGGTCTCTTCCTCAGCGAGCCCCGGCATGAACGGCGAGCGGCGGGCTGGTGGCGGCGCGCTGCCTGCCCCACACGGCCCCGGCGGGCGGTGTTGGGGCGGACGGAGGGTAGCGGAAAGGTGAGGGAGGCTTCAGCTGCCCCGCGCGGTGTGGCGGTGCGGCTAGTGATTTGCTGTGCAAGGTCCGGCTTGTTCTCGAGGGAGCGAGGCGGGGAGTGAAGAGAGGAAGAAGGGCTACAACTCTTTCGAGCTTTTCTCTGTGAGACAGCTTGGTACCTAGCAGGGCTCTAGCGCGAAAAGACAGTGATGAATGGGAAGGAGAAGTTTGTGACAGGTCGGAGGCTTTTAATAGTACCATGTTGTAGGGTTTTAAGGTGTATATAGCGGGTATTAAGAGTATCACGGCTGAGGAGACCATATCTATATAGTGGCTTGCCAGAGAGATGGGTTTGGAAATAGCCTGGGTGCTGTGTTATTTTATACATCTAGTCTGGATTTTTGTTCCCGGTTTTTGAATAATTTAAGTACTCTCTGAGTTCTCAGGATATAATATTCTGAAAGCATGTACTCTTGCTGTTTATCAGAGGTACTCTTCATATATTTCTTCATTCTTCAAAGCCAGGATAATTTTCAAGGGTGGATGACAGAACCAACCGGCCTTCCTGTGGGTGCAGAACAAACACTGAAAAGAGTGAGTGTTGCCACACAGCTGATGAAGCGTGAAAAGGAAGTGAGTGTTCCTGTTCCTTCTAATGAGCTTGATTCAACAAAAGCAGCTGCTTACCATGAAGAGCAGTCTCCATCGGAGTTGAGAAAGGGCTATGTATACAGAAATACTGAGAGACCTGAGAAGACAGAAATTATTAAATCCCTTGTGACAGATCATGATGCATTTAGAAACTGTGAACTATATCTACCTATGTCTAGTAATTGCTCAGCAGTGGAGTCATCTGAGGGAAGGTGAGGGTTTTTTTTAATGTATGTATATCAGCAGCTTTTCTGTAGAAAGGGAGGGGTACTTTCGGTTCATGAAAGTGAATTTCTTGGCAAAATTTCATGTATGTTAGAGGGTTAGTGAAATAGGTCTGAATGTAAGATCTTGAACTATGAAGGCCACCTTATTTTTATAGTATGTTAATCTTCTTTCACCAGCTAAGGGTATTTAGGACAAATATGTAAAACTATATTTTGCCCATAGTCCTTTCCCTTCTGTCCAGCTTAGTTGTGCTTGCTGGCATCTCAAACTATTAGGTTTAGGTGTTTGGATTTTTTTTTGGTGGTGTAACGGGTTTTTTTTGTTGGTTGTTTTCCAAAAGCAAATACTAAAATACTCTTAAGTAAAACATCATGTGTAGTCTTTTTTTCCTTGGTATCTTTGTTTCAGGAGAATCTGATTTACTAGTTCAGCAGTTCAAGTGTTTGCACACAACACTATGCACTATTTATTTTTTTCTTTTGTGCATGCATGCTTTCCTTTAATTATTCTTTTCCGTCTGCTATTTTATTTTCACTCTATTGTTAAATATTAATGTAAAGATTAAAGGAAAAGGCTTAGATTTCCACGTTCTTGTTTCCACAGTTTTACCTAACTGTATGCTTTACTAGAACAATGTTAAGATGCACTTTCAACTCTGAAATGAGTGTCTGGGCAGATGGATTGTACCTTGATTTCAAAACAACTTAGTTAAATTGCAGTATTTTGTCACACTGCATGTTGATCTGTCAGTTTCTGGATCTACAGGTTCTCTTTTGTAAGCTCCCAGAAAGAAGATGAGGTAATACTGCAGAGGAACATGACACTGCTTGCTCTACACCAAGCTTCTTTCTGAAGTAAACTCACTAGTTTACTGAGTTGAGCACTTTTCTCTTTGTGCCTTATAACCTAATGTATTTGAGGCTGTATCCTTAATTAAGGCTTTCCTCTGCCCTGCCGCCTCCTTTGAGATCTCTTGTAGAAGCAGGTTTGTTCATGCTCAGAGAGGGACCTTGTTGCTTTATATTTTAAGTACTTAGCTTATAGATAAGCTAGGATAGCGATTGCTGCTGTCGAATACTGAGGAGTTTGGGTTTATTTCGTAGTGTTTTTAAGGTCATTAATCATTCCTGAAATTCTTCACAAACTTTAATCAGCCTTAATCTCTGCTGAGAAATGAGATTACACATGCAGATTATGGTTTGTCCAGTGGCACACTGTAACGAGGATAAGGACTTGGGATAAGTATTTCTTTGATTTTACTTCTCGGCATGTAGTACTCTTTTTATGAAATCCTGTGCTTAATATCTGCTGCATCTGTTGTTTCTCTTTTGATTAAATATTATATAGTGTTGTTATGAGTCAGATTTCAAGCAGCTACTTGGGCACCCAGGAAGCCTAGTTTGACAGGTAAAGGTTTGAAACTTGAGTAAAAACTAAACTGTAGTCTCGTATGACTGCACAGTAGATTACAGTTTCCTGATATTAACCTATATTTGTCTTCATACTTCTCAAGGGAAATGTATGCAAATGGGTTAGGAATGTTGTCTTTTTTTTAAGTAAGCTGGTTTGGATGAGAAGAAATATAGAGCCATGATTTACTGGTGTAGTCTTTGAAGTTTAATGGGAGTAATTAATTAACAGCTGGCTGCATTAAAGCCTTTCTTGCACTCTTTCTAACTGCTTATCCTGTCTTAGTTATTTGGTAGAGGTGATTATATGACTTGCCACTCAGAATCATGTTTAATGGAATGTGCAGTTTATTATTTGTTTTTTAACATTCCATGAACCTTCATTTTCAACAGTAATGTTCATACCCTATCTTTGAGATCATTTTCTTGATAATGATAGGCTTTGCATAGAAACAGTGTCCTTTTAGGCCATCATTTCCTCTCTCATGGTCATAACTTGACTTAAGAATCTCTGTGTATAGGCTCAGATGGAGACATTTGACTCTTCAGACAGTAAAAAAGCCCATATTATTAAAGGAGGAAGTTGTCTGGATTTCAGTAAGGCTGTAGGCTGCAGTTTGGATTGTGAGAATTTTTGATGTCTTTGAGTTTGTAATGTTCAAACCATCTGCAGATAGCTGGCTACTTTTCATTGTGATATTCTGTCATGTATTGTGCTTGTTACTAGGCAGGTTGCTCAGCCTCGGTGGAGCATAGCTACAAAGCTCTGGTGATTAATGCGTTCTTAGTTGCACATGTAGGTTGTAGTATTTGTATACTCAGCTAATAGGATCTTGGCTTGTGTCTTTCGCAAATTTATCTGTAAGATTTACAGATATAAAGGGACTTTAGTATTCTGTTGCCTCATTACACCCAGAAGAAATTCAGGCAGTGATTTGTTACCAGTGTAGTTGTCATATATGAGGGAGGTGAATAGATGGAAAGTAAACTGAGTTGAAAAAAATTGGAGAAAGAAGTATTTTGATGGGGGTTGAAAATGGGGGGAAAGGCAAGTGGCTAAGATTTGTGCTGTTACATGAAGCATGTGTTGATGCTTATTGCAGTGAAGAGGACATGTATCGTGATGCAAAAGAAATAGAGAGAGAGAGAGTATTACTTTGTGCGACAAGCTCTTCAGGTATGTTCAAACTTCTTGTGTTGTTTCAAATACAGTATTATAATTCTGTATGCTAATTAGTAGCACTAATTTGTGATGATTTGACACCCCTGTTCCCAAGGATTTTTGTGCACAAATGTCTCTGTATGCACTAGAAGTTACTTATCAGGACTGAATAGATTGTGGAGTTTATTTCATGAAAGATAGGTTTTATGTAAAACTAGTTGCTCTTAGTATATTTTCCCCATGTTTCAATAATTATTTTACAAGAGGATGTAAATCTTTTGGAAAGCAGTCATATAGCCTACATTAAGAGTGTTGTGTTTGAAAATTACTGATTTATAGTCATTATAGCAGCATCTGTTGCTGGGATCCCTTGATAAACCTTAGTGCTATATGTTTTGAAATGAAAGCTGAAGGGATTCCAAGAGAAAACTGTTACTTCCTCTTTCTACCGTTGTTTCTGGCTTCTTCAGAAAGATCTATTATCTTTCTCCCTTGACAGATATTTTTCTGATTGCTAAGAAAATGAGGAGTACTTAACTAATTTCTACTCTTTGCCAATTAATATTTTGTTAAGAGAGGAACATAGGAACAAAATTATTTTTCTTGTCATTTTCAGAGCAAGCTTTTTTTTTTCTTTCCTCTGGGCTACTATTAATTACTGAGTGCTACCAGTCTCCTGTGGCACCAATGTTATTTTAAAGTGAGAGTGCATTTAGAAATTCAGTTGTTCTGTTTCGTAGTTCTCTTCCTAATGTTACTTACTCTGTTTTGACAGAATATAAACTAAGTGTTGCACCTGAAATGGACATCATGGAGTATTGCAGAAAAGAATGGAGAGGAAATACACCAGTAGCAAAAAGGATGAGAAAGGTATCAGTTTGCTTTTTGTTGAATTTTGTTGGGGCCTTTTGCTTTCATTTGTATGTTTAGTAGGTGATTTCCTATAGGAGCAACCTTTAAAACAGGCAGTGCAATTGCAATGTTTTCCAGTGTCTGGTCTTAGAAATGGCTGACAACTGGAAGATAGTTTTGTTCATATGTTCAAAATGTGTTTTTTAATAAGGCTACTTGTTGATAGCGTAGTGTTTTGACTAATACTGTTCTTCATTACTGGTTTCAATTGAAGATTAGATTTGGTTTATTACCATAAAATGGTCAATTTCGTGGGCTGTTGAAATGGCAGAGCAGATCACCAAATTATTTGGCGGAAGGCAAATAACTGCAGTTGATGAATTGCATGATTTTTAAGATGGGGAACTTTAATGAATAAGCTCAGTTTTTCTTAATTTTTTCCTGGATTTTTTTGTAGGCTTTGTGCTAGTTTTCTTAAAATAGTCTTGACCTAGAATGGTAAAAAATAAAGCATAGGGTTGGTTGGCTTTTTTGTTTTGGTTTGTTTTTTTTAACACAATTTTCATGTCTAATGGTATGCAAGTAAACCTAAAAGTACTTTCCATAAATTGAAATATCAGTGTGTCACCTTCAAGAGATTAGTAAGAGAAATACAAATACATTGCTGAAGAGACATGCTGAACTTCACAAGTTACATTTCAGTGCTAATGCTTCTGCTGAAAGTGTATGTGATGGGAAAAGCAGGGAGGGGACAAATGTGCTGATTCATGTGTCAAGATATTTCAGTGTAAACAAAAGTTTTCCCTGAGGCAGAAACAAAATACATGTGACATATATTGAGTAAGTAGAGACCCCACTTGGAGTATTGTGTGCAGTTCTTGTGTCCTCAACATAAAAAGAACATGGAACTGTTGGAACAAGTCCAGAGGATGGGCACGAGGATGATCAGGGGACTGGAGCACCTCCTGTATGAAGACAGGCTGAGGAAGTTGGGGCTGTTCAGCCTGGAGAAGAGAAGGCTGTGTGGAGACCTCATAGCAGCCTTCCAGTGTCTGAAGGGGGCCTATAGGGATGCTGGGGAGGGACTCTTCTTTATGGACTGTAGTGACAGGACAAGGGGTAACAGGTTAAAACTTAAACAGGGGAAGTTTAGATTGGATATAAGGAGGAAATTGTTTCCTGTAAGGGTGGTGAGGCCCTGGAATGGGTTGTCCAGGGAAGCTCTGAATGCTTCGTCCCTGATGGTGTTCAAGGCCAGGCTGGACAGAGCCTTGGGTGATATGGTTTAGTGTGAGGTGTCCCTGCCCATGGCAGGGGGGTTGGTACTTGATGATCTTAAGGTCCTTTCCAACCCTAACTATTCTGTGATTCTACGGTGATACTTCCCTGGGCAGCCTGTTCCAACGCCTGATCAACTATGCAGTAATTTTTCCGAATATCCAATCTAAACTTCCCATGGCACAGCTTGAGGCCATTACCTCTTGGTCTAGTGCTTGTTATTGGGAGGAGATGGACCCCCACCTCACTACAACCTCCTTTCAGGTAGTTGTAGAGAGTGATAAGGTCTTTCCTGAGCCTTGTCCTCTCCAGACTAAACAAGCCCCAGTTCCCACAGCTGTTCCTCACAGGACTTGTGCTCCAGATCCTTCACCAGCTTTGTTGTCTTTTTCTGGACCCTCTCCAGCACCTCAATGTCTCTCTTGTAGTGAGATGCCCAGAACTGGACACAGTATTTGAGGTGCAGCCTCGCTGGTGCTGAGTACAGAGGGGTGATCGCTTCACTTTCGAATTTTCAAAATGGGTAGTGGGTCAGACTATTTTTTTTTTCCCTAATAGCATTAGCATTTGGATACTAATATATCTTTTGTGATACCAGTGCAAGATGCTAAATGTTTCATTAATGCTTTTATGTTATTTGGATTTTGTGTTTTTTTTTTTCCTAGGGATATGAAGCAGTTGCTCAGAAGTTTGCATCTATAAGGAGAGTACGAGGTGATAACTACTGTGCTTTCAGAGCAACTCTTTTCCAGGCACTAAGTCAAGCAACCCAGTTACCAAGCTGGCTGCAGAGTGAGGATTTTACTATGGTACGTGTCAAGCTCTGATCTCTGACAGTAAAGGAATGTTGGTTCTAACCTGTTTGATAATTTTGTGATCTCATTTTTCTGTTATGCTGTATATGCTCACTTCATAATATCCCCTAAATTGCAAAGTGGTAATGTTGAATTTTACTTGTTTACAGTGATTTTTTCCAACTTGAAATTGAGTCCAGGTCCTGTTTATAATGTATAAATGTAACTAGTGCTGACTGTAATGTAACTTGTTTGTCTTCATCTTGCCTTCTTGTTCTTCTTACTGCATATAATATGGCAGTAAGATATTTTCCACAATGCAGCTGGCAATAACAAAAGTACAGACAACTTATTCTGAGCACATTTGAAAAAACAACAAGTTTTCAAATTTACTGCATGTGTTCTTGGGTGCCATGTATGGTTTCTCTAGGAAGTAGATTAACAAATTGGATGTTGTAGGCTTTCCAGAATCTGTGTATTACCTGTTTCTTAAATGTTACTTAAAATAAGTGGAGGAACAGCTCCAACCTGATATGAGGAACAGATCCTATGGAGCATTGATGGATAAGCAAAGTGAGGTGCCTTCCTAAAAGCAGAAGAATGTTCCAGAAATTGTCTTGTGGCAACAAAGTCTATTTGATGATATTGGTGAACATGGAAACATATAAGAAGCTTCCTATACAAAAGTGGCCCCTTTCAGGGGAGTAAGGTTCCAGTTATCCAGGCTGCTGCTGGAAGTGTAAATGATGAATGTGTGATGCAGACTCTGTGTAGGCTCGCAGTCCAGGGTTAATAAATAAGGATAAACTGGGCATGCAGCTGCCAGGATGTCCTTCAAGAGAAGTGTAAAAACTTTTAATTGAGCAGGTGTAGCATGTGAGCATAAAAGAGGCAGTTCAAAGGCTAAAGTATGATCTGTCAATCAACTAATGCCCAGGTTGTTTTCTTCTTTATAATAAAACCTGTCCCATAGTGTTTTGATTATGTTCCCTGAAAAGAAAACACAGTTTGTGTGTTCTGGGCAAAGCAGTTTACACTCCATTGAGAGTCCTGGATTATCTGGTGGATATCATCACATCTTTAACCTTCTCTTCTCTTGGTTTAGGGACACTTTCAAACATGGTCAGTGTCATCTGCTGCTGGAGTTTTGTTTTAATTAAAAATAAAGTAATAGACCACTATTTGGCTGTTATCCAGAAAGTGTTAAGTAGAGCCAGCTGTGTTTGAATTATGGCCATCTTACTGTGACATCTGTTTAGAAGAACAGATGGTTTAGGGATCTTTTTAAGGTGCAAAATGTTTAAAAAAAAATAAAATCAATAAAAAGGTGCAAATTGGTGGCTTTTCCTTTCAAGACTTATGCTGCCTTCTCTTCTCTTGACTTCCAGCTTCCTGAAAATCTGCTGAGCAGGTATGACTGGATCAAGCAATGGCAGCTAAAACAGAAACTGAGCAGGAGGATGGGAGAAATAAGTGATGAAATTAAAGACTATTTAATACTCCTAAGGAAAAAGGTTGGGATTTTTTTGTTTATTCTTGGTCACTTGTAAATAAGAAAAATTACCAAGTTTTTTGAATGTGGTGAATTTAGCGTAATAGAGCTTTCACTAGTGAAAGTCACTTCATGTATACTGCAAAAAAAAAGGTATTTTATCATTTCCTCAAGGAAAAAATATGTAGATCTGTATGAGTTTTCTGGTCTTTCACTGCTTGCATTAGGCTGCTGCTGGAATTAATCTGTAAGCAGCTGTGCATAAAGCTTTTAGTTAGACAGGTTTCAGTGAAGACATAAATATAATAGAGTTAACATTTTGCCGTAGTTTCTTGTATTTATTTGAAGGAACAACGTATACTATGGGTAATGCTGTTCCTGCCTTGAACAGACAATGTGAAGAAAAACAACAGAATAATGTTGAAGTAGTTTCAAAGGAGTAGGTTTTGTTCCATGTTCATGTGTTTTTGTTCAAGGGTAATGGAAAATGATTGTGCCCTTTCAGTGTTCATACTATATTACCTAGCCCTATCTTTCAACCCCTTTAAACTCTGGAACCTATGTAAAAACTCTTCAGTTGTTCCTATCTTAATATGTATGCATATTCTCTTTTGTGAAAGGCTTTTAAGAATATTGTAAAGGCAGTTTGAGGGCTGCTATGAAATACTGCGTTCTGAGTAAATGGAATGTAAAGAACATGATGGATGTAGGATTTATGATACAGGAAGTAAAAAAGGTTATTACCTTATTGATTATTGTCCCATGACAATATTGGATTTTCTGCCTTGCACCAATTTCCAGCATCCTGTTCTTTTGCTTTGCTTAGGCTGATTTTGCTTGAATTAATCTTTATCTCAACTTGACCATGAAAGGACTACAACTGTGGCGGTATTCTTTGTGGTATTTAAAATCGCACAAAGCCTTTCATAAGTTAAATTCAGAGTGCCTGCGCTGAGCATCTGACAATTCACAAGCAGCTTTTTGCAGCTCTTGCACAGTGATTGCTGTTGGTAGATGTTGTGTGTTATTTCTTTTTTTTTTATAGTGGAAGAATATAAGTGAAATCAAGGGTCCTATTGAGAAACAAGAAGCTTGTGATAAATTGTTTAAAAATGAAGAGGAGGAATACAGTCTTTATGAAGCACTGAAATTTTTGATGCTCAACACTGCCATTGAATTATACAATGATGATAAAAATGGAAGGAGAGTTCCTGTCTTCTCATGGTTACTGTTTGCACGGGATACATCTAGCAACCCTTGTCAGTTAATGCATAATCACTTGAATCATATCGGTCACAGTGGAGGCCTCGAACAAGTAAGGAAAAATTGCTCTTACACTATTATTTTCCTGCTTTGGAGATTTTAGTTCCAAGTAGTTTAATGAATCACAAAACTTTTGTTGGTCTGGCAAAACCTTATAGTGTACTGTCTGGTCTTTTGTTGGAAAAACATAGTAGAACCACTAGTTTGTAGTAACAGTATGTAAAGGCCTTCCTCTTAAACACTGATTTTTGTCTCACAGCTGACAGGTAGCATCCTTTGGACGTACGATATTCTATTAATAGTAACGTAGTCTCAATCATTAGCTTTTTAAAAAATATTATGATAAAAGCTAATACTCAAATTACGAAGAGAAGGTGGTGTGTAGTACATGAACTTGGTGAATTCTGATAAATTAATCACAGTTACTGCCTTATACATTGCAGAAATGATATGCATGTTACAAAAAAAGCCCAAAACCAAAATGTTGTGGTTAATGAGCTGAATTGCCAGAAAGATTTTAGAAACGTCTGTTTTAAAAAATCCCATTGAGGATGTTACAAGTGTGGTACTGAAGTTAAATTCACTACTTAATTGCAGACACTGAAAACGTGGAAGTACTATGTTTTGTTTCTGTTTATTGGCTTAAAAATCTGATGACTGTAGTATAGATGACACAGGTTGCTGTTACTGTTAAATAACAGTATGCATGGACCACTCTGTGGATAAAGAACTGGCTGGATGGCTGCACACAAAGAGTTGTAGTCAATGGCTCAGTGTCCGGCTGGAGACCAGTAATGAGTGGTGTCCCTCAGGGATCGGTGTTGGGACCGATTTTGTTTAACATCTTTGTCGCTGACAGGGACAGTGGGATTGAGTGCGCCCTCAGCAAGTTTGCCGATGGCACCAAGCTGTGTGGTTCGGTTGATACCCTGGAGGGAAGGAATGCCATCCAGAGGGACCTTGACACACTTGAGAGGTGGGCTGATGCCAACCTCATGAAGTTTAACCATGCCAAGTGCAAGGTCCTACACCTGGGTCGGAGCAATCCCAGGCACAGCTACAGGTTGAGCTGAGAAGAGATTCACAGTAGCCCTGCAGAGAAGGACTTGGGGGTGTTGGTCGAGGAGAAAATGAGCATGAGCAGGCAGTGTGCGCTTGCAGCCCAGAAGGCCAACCGTATCCTGGCCCACATCAAAAGGAGCGTGACCAGCAGGTTGAAGGAGGTGATCCTGCCCCTTTACTCTGCTCTTTGGAGACCTCACTTGGAGTATTGTGTGCAGTTCTGGTGTCCTCAACATAAAAAGGACATGGAGCTGTTGGAACAAGTCCAGAGGAGGGCCACGAGGATGATCAGGGGACTGGAGCACCTCCCGTATGAAGACAGGCTGAGAAAGTTGGGGCTGTTCAGCCTGGAGAAGAGAAGGCTGCGTGGAGACCTCATAGCAGCCTTCCAGTATCTGAAGAGGGGGGCTGTAGGGATGCTGGGGAGGGACTCTTCATTAGGGACTGTAGTGATGTTACATGGGGTAATGGGTTAAAACTTACACAGGGGAAGTTTAGATTGGATATAAGGAGGAAATTCTTTCCTGTGAGGGAGGTGAGGCACTGGAATGGGTTGCCCAGGGAGGTTGTGAATGCTCCATCCCTGGCAATATTCAAGACCAGGTTTGACGAGGCCTTGGGTGATATGGTTTAGTGTGAGGTGTCCCTGCCCATGGCAGTGGGGTTGGGACTAGATGATCCTAAGGTCCTTTCAAACCCTAACTATTCTATGATTATATGATAAGTAACCAATTCTTGATTGACTTTTTTTGCTGCCACGTTTAGTCAATAAGTAATGTTGTCTGTGTGTTTGTGCTGACTAGATTTATTTATTTCAGTGCTACTCTTTTTAAGTTGTTATTTGTAATGGGATACACTTGCCATTGTAGCAGACAAGATAGACTGTTTTCCAGCTGCTCGTTCTGAATTCCTTCTAATATCAACCGGCTTTATAAGGACTTTCCATCTGCTTTTTATTTGGCTAGAGGATTCAAAGTAGCCTATAAGAGGCAAAGGATCATTGCCTGAAACTTGTTCTTGTCTGGTTTAGTGAATTAACAGGATGAATAGTGATATGAGAGAATGTCTTTCCGCCTGTTTGTGGCAGGGCAGTAGGGAGCGGGATTCTCTGTAAAGTAGCTTTTCTTTAGGACTAATATCCTACTATGCCATTGGGTCTGAAGAGCTTCACATTAAAGCTATGGTGTCTTACAGATATATGATCAAGATACTGAACTAGAGCTACACTCTTCATTTTTTTTTTTTCCTTTGAAAAAGTAGATCTGATAGGTATTAGTTTACTATTTCTATGAGAAAAATCTTGTAAAGGATATGTGCAATTTTACTCATTGTATTTCTGCTTTTTTCCAATGTAGGTGGAAATGTTTCTCCTTGCTTATGCTCTGCAGTATACCATCCAAGTGTATCGGCTGTATAAATATAGTACTGATGAATTCATCACACTTTATCCCAATGACCCAGAGGAGGACTGGCCTGTGGTAACTCTCATAACTGAAGATGATAGACATTATAATATTCCGGTCAGAATGTGCCAAGAGACTATGCTATAAACACATGATTTTTGGCAGATGCTGCTTGCTGAGTTTTCCAGTCCCATTTTGAAATGGGATGACAATGAAATCTATGTTATTAAATCCACAGCAACTTTAAATCCATGTTTTGAAAGTTGACATCTGAAAGAAAATATCTAATAGATACTAGCTTAGAGTAAAAATTTTGCAGGTATGGCTTTTGTTGCCCATAAAAATAGGAAATTCTGAAATCCTTTTTTTGAAGGGCTTACTCTGAATAGGAATGCAATCACTATAGATTACCTTGATTTAAAAAGCTAGGTGAGGCTCTTATCGTCAGGCATAAGCTGACTGCCTGTTCCCTACCTAATGAGATAATGATGAATTGAAATTTCTGGAAAAGAAAGCTGTCAGTGTCCCGATTGTTATCTGTAATGCTGCTTAGAAGCAATCTGTACAAATCTTGGGTCATGGGAAGCAATGTAATTCTTTTGCAGTTGGAATTTAATGCCTGCCATAGTTTATGCTATAAGAGAGATGTTACTGAAAGTTTCCTTATGCTTTGGGGTTTTTCATGCCATGGGTATCTCTTACTTAGAAGCCTGTTGTCTGGTACACTGAAAATTCAGAGCTCTTCCCTTTCAACCCATTGAGAGGATCATGGCAAAGAGAGGTGATGATAAAGGAGTATGAAGGTTGTTTGTTAGCAAGTCACAAATTCAAACCCTACACAGAATTCCCTCTTCAGGTACGATAACTCATAGGAGATAAGCAAGTGCCTGCTAACTTCCATGTCTCTTCATATTACTGTTCTTGTAATGTTAGTCCTCACTGGTAGCTGCTGTGGAGGACATTAGAATCCTTGTTTGTCTGGAGAGTGCAGTAGAAGGAACTCGACATCTGGTGCAGCTTCTCCACTCCCACACCACTGTGGGAGGTTCTGTTTCTGCTTAGAATTGTTATGTTCTGAATTGAATAGTGAATATATCAGATGCTGGGAGTGCCAACATACCTAAAAACCACAACAAAAACTGTCACCTTTTAGCTTAAAGTGTAAATACACTCTTCAGGTGATTCCTGCAACAAGAGAGTGGAAGTTGATTTGTATGAAAGGCTGCTCTTAAAAGGCTTTATTTAAAAGGGATAAGATTATAAAAACTACTTATCATTTATGTATTTTGAAGGAAATGACATGCAAACCTTCAAATTCTCCCATTTTGTTTTACTTAAAATTAATTTGTTAACTTTTATTGTGAAAGGTAGTTACACAATGGAAATGTGTATTTATTATGTTCTAAAATGTGTTTTAGACTTGCCTTACTGTGAGGTCTGTCATGTGTTTGGTGTTATATTTACCATATTGTCTTTGCCTTTCAAAACAATTAGTTTGATCTGTAACTGAAAATTCCTGGGAGCTACAAGGGAATAAAAATAAACCAGCTTATGTGGCAGTGTTTTGTTTCTTGGTTTATGGCTGGTTTTCTCTCTAGCTTTGTATTTTTTAGTTTTTAACTTTGAAATTGTTGTGCAAGTCAGTTATTTCTTAAAAGCTGCAAAACATAGTAACCTATGTAAAACAATAAGTTACTGTTCAGGGGTCCTTCCAAGGCTGGAAGGAGGGCAACAAAGTTGTGTGGTAATGTGTAGAAATGGTTGGCTGAGGGGTAGAGTGGTATGCTGAGCTGGTGACGCAGTAGGCATAGTAGCAGAGCTTAGACAGGAGTGTTGGTTCAGAACTGTAACTTCCTTCAGACAGCTGAGTCGAAGCTTGACCAAACCTTGGCCAAATTTACTTCTGTGTGGCTGTGGCAACTCCATTGTCACAAACTCGTCAAGGAGGATGAAGAGCAAGGTGGAAACTTGTATCTTGCCAGAACAGCAGATATGGTCATATATCCTGTTTTAGGTTTGAGAGGGAGCTCTTGCACTGTACGTCGAGTATAGGGCTCAATTCTTGTTTTCCTAGTAGCTAATAGCAGTTGTTGCACAGCCCCTGCATCTTCTCTTCTGGATGTACTTGCCATTTGTACAATCAAGTCAGGATGTACCTAGCAGACAGGATAGCCTCTATTCCTGACTTCTATTTAAGTTGATGGAAAGGCAAAAAAGCACCCTGAGATGTACTCACCAGCTGCTGCCTCCAGGGGATTGTTTGCACAATTTGCCCCTTTTTGGAACTGTGTCGTTTGGAGTTCTTCACCAGGTCTGTGATGGGATCGATTTCATTTGGGCTCTCGTTGCAGCCAGCAGCTGCAAGGGGCTGTGGTAGGTAGGCAGCCTCTGCGCGCACTCATCAGGGTCAAGCTTTCAGTCTGATGAAAACCCAGCAATTTTTTTTGATCGCCGAAACCTCAACCCCCTCATTTGAGGGAAATTACATTATTATGCAGGCTGAATGTGGTAGGTCTGTCCGTGTGTCTCCCTGCGCTTGCCTTACTAAAATGAGGTAGTTCTGCAAGTGTTGGTAGCTCGCATGGGCACTGCCCGTGTTAGACCTGTGTGCACCTGGCCATCTTTAATTGGGGGGCGAGAAAAGGTAGAAAAAATGGAGAGAGAGAAAAGGGAGAAGGGGGTGGAGGAAAACAAAGGCACTCTTCTCGGGGAGCGGTGCCGCGTTTCCCCGCGCGCCCCGCACAGCTCCGTTCCACCGGCAGCCCGCCCCGGGCGCGGGCCGGCAGGTGTCGCTGCAGGCGAAGGGAGGGCGCAGCCGCTGCCTGGCTGCGCAGTCGGGCAGGGCAGGGCACGGCACGGCGCGCCGGGGCAGCGGAGCCCCGCACCTCACCGCCGTGTGGTGGCGATGGTGAGGCAGGCTGCAAATGGAGGTGTAGCTGAGGCGTGTGGGTTAAGCCAGCAGTGCTTCTGGGACCGCCTACTGCCTGACAAACGCGAGGCCGTGGTGTGCCAAGGGTAGCGTGTGCGCTGAGAGACAGCGGGGTTGGGCCCTCAGGTTGTCCAAGAGCAAACAGAGTAACTTAAAATCATGGAATTATAGACTGGTTTGGGTTGGGAGGGACCTTAAAGCTCACCCAGTTCCAGCACCCTCCACTAGACCAGGTTGCTCAAAGCCTCATCTGACCTGGCTTTGAACACTGCCGGGGATGTGACAGCCACACCTTCTCTGGGCAACCTGTGCCAGTGCCTCACCACCCTCACAGTAAAGAACTTCTTCCTAATATCTAATATAAATCTCCCATCTGTCAGTTTAAAGCCAATCCCCCTTTTCCTGCTACTAACTGTCCTTGTAAAAGGTCCCTCTCCAGATTTCTTGTAGGCCCCCTTTAGGTACTGGAAGCTGCCTTAAGATCTCCCCTGAGCCCTCTCCAGGCTGAACAAGCCCAGCTTTCTCAGCCTGTCTCTATAGCAGTGGTGCTCCAGCCCTCTGATCATCTTCATGGCCCCCCTCTGGACTTGCAGCATGAATGCACTTGCATTTTGGAGGATTGCGTTCCTTTTTGCAGCATGCCGGCAAGCAGGAGTTAACAGCAGTTTCTGTTCTCTCACCTGAATGCGTCTTTTGAGTTTACATTGTTGAGAAAGGGAGAAGAATCAGTAATAAAATTTCTCCTCTGGGGTCATTATTTATCCACTTGGTTAATAGGGTTGAAACGGAAGAGGGAAGGAGACTTTTACAAGTAAAACAGTAAGAAGACCCCCAAACTTGTGGGAGTTGGCAGTTTATTTCCCTTGTATTAAATAGCACAGTGGCAGCCTGTGATGTCTCCTGCTGTCTGCCTCAGACTCATCTGCTATTCAGGCCCCCTAAGGTCATGCCCAGAAAACACCCAGCTGTGGTGTCACCAGCCTCCTGCCCCTCCTGCAGGTATTACCGCAGGGGGCTGACATACAGTGCTTATGTACTAGCTTTTAGTATCTAATATTAATGTTACTTTTAGACTATGGAGTGGTTCCATAGTGTTCATTTACTGATGAGCCCTCTGTAGAGCTCTCTTCTTTCAGATGTGCTGGGTTCTGTCCTGCCAAACCATGCTACAAACAAAAACCCTCTTTTAAATAAACAAAATGATTGTTTTAAAGGTTCTAGGTGATTGGGAAAAAAATATTTAAGAAGTTAATTTGGAGGAATGCTAAGGGCTGTTTAAAGTAAATCTGTGATGGCTTCCACAATCACCTAGTTTGTAAGACATCCAGATGAAAGGTCCAGGTGTTACTACATCACTTCATCCCCCCATCCCATGAATGCTTCATTCCGGTGTGTCGGCCTTCCCGGTTAGAAGATGGAAAACAGCAACATGGAAAAATCAAACAAAGTGATGGTGTGAAATTTCCTTTGAAGTACTAGTATAAAATGTGTGAGAGCTGTGGCTGTGACAGTGGTCCTGTTGCACTACAGAGGCTACCTTGTCATTGTGGGGCTTGCCACTGACACACCTGGCTCTTCAAAGAAATGTTGCACTGAATGATGTGTGAATTAACTACCAGCTTGTGGTAGGTAGGCTTGTCATGAGCAATCTATTTTGGCTGTAGATTTTGGAAGTGCTGGCTCCAGATGCTCCTCTGCTCATGAGACACAGGAAGATGTGCACCTTTCAAGTCACCTAGACAAAGGAGACTTGCTTTTCAGAGCTACAGAACAGCCTGTGTAGAGCATTAATTACTGCTTGACTTACCTCTGGGTAGTATCTTCCTCCACAACCACTCACAGACATTGGTTTTCCTCCCAGTGGGTCTCTGTGCCATGTCTCAGGGACTGGGAGAGTGTTCACGGTTGTCTGACACCTCGCTTAGAAGTGCCATTACAGACAAGCCCTGCCAAAGGATGACGGCAGTGCTTCTGCTCTCTTTGAGCCATGCCTTTGTTAGTTGCAGGATTTTTTTCACCTGTCTGTGGTAAAGGAGCAGTTTTCTCTTCCTTGGAACAGAGTAGATAGGTCTCTAGCGGCGGTCATATTGTCCCACACCTTTTTCCCCCCTTCTATCATTGATTATTAGGTGCAAAAGCAAATGCTGTGCAGTACTGCCTGTGAGTGGGATGTCTCTGTCTGTGGTTGAGCACTCTTTTGTCTGAGGTCTGTGTGTGCCCTTTGGGGAAATAAACTGGTTTGTATTTCAGTATACCTAATTGAAGGAAGAGCTAATTGTCCTCTTTACTGATGGAGGAATAGTCAGAGGAGGGTTTGCTGATGGGAGGGAGGGAAAAAGGGAGGAAGGAAAAGAGACTTTCAAGACTACAAGTAAAGAATGTGAACTAATAATGTGATTTGCCATCATAGTGCATGTCTTGCATTTAACTGCTTGCAGTCTGACCCTTTCTGTTTAGGGAGAGAGAAACAAAGCCTTTGTGGTCCCTGAAAGAGAAGGCTTAGTTTGAGAAAGTCAGACTCTCCTCATGTGACTCTGTTTACACTTTGTGGCCGTTCTCAGTCTCCTCAAAATGAAGCACCATGGCAGTAATCCTCATGCCTGTTTTCAGACAGGCCCTGGCCTTCCAACCTGTTGGCCCATTTGCCCTCATGGCAGGCACCCAAGACCAGCAGTCACAGAGGCAGATCTTTTCCTGAGCCCTCTCTGACACCCCCCTGTTCTTTTTCCCTGTTTTCCACAGCGTGGCCTCCGGCCAGGCCAGCACCCTGGGCAGAGAGAGCCAGACAAGGTCAGGCCATGCTCTGCGCAAGCGGCCATGGGGAGGCAGCGGTGGGTGCCACCAGCCAACGAGCGTGCGCCTGCGAGCAGCTAAAGGAGTCGCTGTTTGCTGACACCCTAATTATATTCTCGGCCTTCTCGGCATTCCTTGTCTCTGGCAGGAATGTGATGAGACATGAACAGATATTTTCTCCAGCTGTGGCTGGAGAACGCTTACGGGGAGCTGGACATGGCAAGAGCCACAGCTGGTTCAGGGGTCTCTGAAGGCCCTGTCCAAGTGGAGAGCCCCACAGAGGGCCAGGAGAAACAGATCTGCTGTTCTCAGCCCCATCACAGGGTACACCCTGTGGAGGCCAGGGGACTACCAGCCCTGCGCTGCATGGGGCATGTGGCCACAGACGGCAGGGGAATGAGAGGGTACACAGGGAGCCCCAAGGAGAGGAAACAAGGTGAGGTGGGCAGGATTTAAAGGGCTCACAAGGTACATGGGACCTTAGGGCAGGCCAAGCTTTAGGGGTACATGATGCTGGAGATTGCAGGCTACTTAAAAATACAAATTAGTCTGTGAGACAGTCATTCTATGGGCTGGAGAAGCTGTACTTCTCTCTGAGACCATCATCTGGATATCTGCTGTGGTCCAGAGTGAGCAAAGGTGAGGCAGCAGAGTCTGGGGGATGTCAGTCACAGGTATGAGCAAAGCACTACCATCACACCTCTCCAGGTCCTTTTTAAAAGCAGTGGCTGCTCAAGTGTTTCAGGAGAGATGTTTAAGGCTGTGTTCCCATATTCAGCCTTCTTGCTGAGTCTGGGTGGCTCATATTCAGTCATGCGTGAGTACCCAGGGGATGTTCAAAATCAAACACTGAACATTTTTTGGTTAAGGAATGTTTTCACAGCTTCGTAAGAACAGCTTTGGTGGCTTGCCAGATGGATGGATGAAGCATCTTCTCATGACATTTGAGTTTGCCCTTGCCTGATGAAAATAACAATATCCTTTTAAATACTAAGTGTCTATTTCACAGGAATGCTAAAACTTTTAGAGTTGGTGTGGAAAAAGTATTCTGACCATGGTATTCTCATATCAGCAACACTTGGAGGCATTGTAGAAATAGTGCGCTTGTCTTGCATCATTTTATGGATACCCTTGGATTTCATTAACGTCAAGTTATGACAGTTGGCAGCATCATGCTCATAATTCAAAACCAATTTGCCTGTTGGATTGATTTCTCACCAGGAGGTATACTTTGCTTTTCCCAAATGAGGACTTTAGATCACATCAGATTATCAGAATTAATAACAGAAACAATCAGAATCGTTAATCATATGCAAATTGTTAGAACTTTACTTAAAGTAATTAGAGTATGAAAGCTATTGGACAATATTGGAGCACAGATCCCCACCAAAGAAAGCATAGATCGTTCTTTTTAACAATGCAAAAACATACATCCCTGTAAATACATAAACAGCACTCAATTTTAATGCAACATGTACTTTTATACTTTTGACCTTAGCAGTAATTTTAAAAATGTACAAAGTTTTAACCTTCATTGTTTTTTTTTAGTTTAAAGAAAAACCCATGTTTAAAGCAAAGCAAAATGGCCATTAAAAAACAAACCAGTAGCTTTAGCATGTGTACAAATTACAGAAAGCAACATTTATTTTGACAGAAATCAACTGGAATTCTACAAGTACGACAGAAAATGATGCATGAGGTAACATTTCATTTAAAATCTAGGATCCCTGTACTGTAGTCCCGAATACTGCTCTGGCCTGACACCTACAGTCCTTGCAAAATTGACTTGTTTAAGTAGTTGAGGATAGCTATTAGGCACACTGCTTTGCATAAGGATAGCTTTATCCTGAAAGAAAAAATCTGAATCTGACACTGAAAGATATTCTGAAAGAAATGAAAACCAAATGATACCTCTCAGGTGAAATATGCATTTGCCTAGTTTTCAGATTTGCCTTCACATTACAGAAATTAATTGGAAAAAAGTGGGCCTTTTTTCTCTCCAGAAAGGTACTTAGAGAATTTAATCCCAATGCAACTGCAGCATGCCTTAAAGTGTAGCCAGCTACTGCTCTTGCTTCTTTCAGTGTTGTAAGCCTGCTGAGAACAGGACAAGATATTGTCCTGCAGAATATGCCATGGTCGGAGGACCAGATCAGGAAAAGACAAGCCCCCCCCTCAGTGTCTCTTCCACTCATTTCCCAAGCAAGAGTCATCAGACTTTGGGCTGCCCTTTGTTAGGATGCTGCATCCAGACACTAGTCCCTGCTCTCAATTTTAAAAGTATTTTCATGAAACTAAAACCAAGTCAATTTTAGAGAACCCAAAGGCACAATTAGAACATGCAAATATGAATTCAGTATTTTTAGGCATTACTGTGGTGCTGTTCCCTGTAGTATCCAAACATCTCACTAGCATTAGAAAATTCTATTCTTTTAGCACCTCTTGCTAAAAGAACAGAATTCACTAATATACCTTGTAGTATAACTCTACAAATGGTGCTATCTGACCTCACATGATGTGGTCAAAGCTACCTTGAACCTTGGTTCAGAAACTGCATCTCCTTTGAGATGACTGAGACTTTCTGGAAGTTGCCTCTATACAGTTTAGTTCTCCTCCATGATGATTTCCTCCTGTGAAGACAAACAATCCAAATAGTCCTCATTTTCTACTCTGCCCTTCAGCTTTTGCTCAACCTTTGTAGTTTCTAGAGTGACCTTGTGGCTGGGCCTGCTTAAGTATGCAAAGGTGGAAAGAGCAGGGTATATGAAGCTTGCTTCTCCATTGCAAAAGGCATGACTAAGTTTGCTGTCTTTTGTGCTCCTAGCACTATAAAGTTCATCTTTGCCTAGTAACCACTATCTAGTAACACTGCCCAATAACCTTTAAAGACCAGTGAACCTTTCAGTAAAGATGATCGATATAGGGCTTACAGTTCTCTCTAACCACCGGTATGGTCCTAGCAGGGTAATGCAGTGTGGGAGAATTGCAAAAGACACTTCAACTCCTTCATTTGTTCCTCTCTTTCTCTCTCTACATATACATACTCACTGCTCCACACTCACTTTCTCACATGTGGTCCTCCTCAGGAACTCCCAAAAACTTTCTGTCCAATACAGATGAAGCAAGGCTTTCCCAAAGCTTGGGAACACTGTGAGGCTGTGCTGCCCAAGCATCATTAAACACATTTCAGCCATTCCACTATGCAGAGTTGAGTCCTTGGTCTCCAATTGGATTTCTGTGGCCTGTAGTAGCAACATGCTCTTCCAGCATTGCAGAACAAATAACACAAGCAGCACAGAGGGCTCCAAACACTGCCTGTAATCCCAACTTCAAATCCACCAGCAATGAGCAACATCTATTTCTCCTCCTCCCAACAGCCAGCTCTGAGAAGGATCACTGCCACCAGCTCATGCCCAGGGGAGGAATGACAAGCCATCACACCACATATTTCTAAAGGAGCTCTGTGCTTTCTGCCTCAAGCCACTCTCCCTTTCAGCAGATGAGCTCTGGGGTTGTCCAGCCATGCCTGTCTCTTAACCACAAACCCTTCACAGGTTCCTGGCTTTGAGAAACAAAGGTGGAGGCAGCAACACTGAAAGCTTATAACAAATAACAAAGCAGTGACAGCAGTGTTCTGAAACATCAAAACCTCAGGTGATCTAAGCTTAACTGCCTTTGTGATGGTGGTAGGGTTTCTGCCCAGTTTAACAACACAGGTTAAATTTTGCATCTTGTGCGTTTCCTTTTGAAAAATAGACAAGATATTTCAGGTAGATTTTTATTAAACCTAAAGTAAGTGAAGTGCACTTTGAACTATGTTAGAGAGTGATTAGATTTATTTTAAAAAGCTTACTGATGGTCATAAGTAAGGGTATGTCATCCACAAAAATGCATATGTACCTTCAGCTTCTTTGGAGGTTTTGCTTTTGCAATTTTGTGGTGCTTGCGAATTCTGCATGATGATAGAATAATTTGATCTAAGTAACCAGTAAACTTACAGCCTGTAGCTTTGCAACTGTTTCATTATAGCTCAGTAAGGATTTTTTGTTTATAGTAATAGGTCGGACAGATAAAAGCAGAGTTACATTAGTGCTGCTTCAGAGAGCAAACTACAAAGTTGAGCAATGCATGTTAGTTCCAGGCTCTGCTGTTTTCTGCATGTGTATATATACTTTACTTTCCAGAAGGCATTATTCTCATTAAAAGTTAATGCAATTAAAATGATTTTTTTTTTTTACAATTTTTTTTTTCCTTTGCTGTTCTGTTGCATTTTTGATGAATTATGGATAAAGCTGTTCCAATTTTAAAATACATCCTTTCCTAAGAGGGGAATTATATGCTCTCGTTTGTAGATAGGCCAAGCTGTTTTATTACATAAATGCAAGTCTTTACTTTGCATTACATTGATTACAAAGGGAGCTATGAGAAAGGGTAGATTTTTTTTTTCTAATGCTGAAGAGAGATTTTAATGAAGAGAGATGGGAGGAAGCAGGTAACAGATGCAATTGCTTGCTATTTCCGGGTGGTTTTGCTTAGAGTTAATTGGAAAAGTGCAGTACAGTGTTCAAATATTTCATCTGCAGATACAATAGCTTATTTTTGCTTTACCCTCTTTGTGGGTTTCCAGAGGGTGGGAGGGTACTCTACAGCTGGCTCTGCAATAAGAAAGGTTTGTCATCAGCAAAAGAATCTGCGCAGCTCAGATTTTTGCTCAGATATCTGCATTGTTGAGCCCTAGTAGGCACTGTCTCTCAACCCTAACTGCAAGCCTAAAAAAGGCAAGCATTCTTTAAGTCCCTTAAGACGAAGGGACCTCTCTAGGTTCTTGATTGAATCAGAGAACAATTTAGGTCAGAAGGGGACTGCGGGCAGTCATCTATCCCCAAAGCAGGGCCACCTTAGACATTGGATCAGGCTGCTCATGTCCAGCTGAATCTGAAACTTAATGGATTGTCCCTGTTAATCAGGCTCTCCAGCTCATTAAGATACACATTTAGTTATGAAATACATGAAGTCTTGTGTTGCTCAGTGCTTCAAACTGTTCTGTGCTGCTCCGGGTACGCAGTACTAACTTTGCTGGAAAAGTCTGGGTTGTGGTCTTATGGATCCTTAGAAAGTCACAAAGTGGCTGGAGTTAAGTAATGAACTTTAACTATTTTCATTCTTGTTTTTAAATAGACTTTCAGCAATTCCTGCTACTTTGCGACTCTCCTTTTCACCTTAGCAAAAAGATGAGTAAAAACCAGTCCATCAAAGAAGAGTTTTGTTGTAAGCTACTTTTTAATCACAGCACTACTTGACATTCAGTCAGCATGACAATTACAATTTCAAAATGCCAATAGACAAAGTAAGCCTAGCAGGAGCCTTCAGAAGAAAATAAGGAAACATCTGAAGATGCTGAACTAGGAATGACAGAAGATAAGGATGAGGTAAGACTAATAAATTGATCTGAGCACTGACAGGCTTGGTAATACTAAGGAAAACTATCTCCTCAGGGCTACAAAGACAAAAGAACACTTAAAATTATAAACCAGTTCTCCTGTTTTACTGAGATAGAGTGGATATCTTGATGATGAAACGCTGAGACTGAAGCTCACTCTCTAAAAGTACAATTAACTTGCATAAGCTGCAGCCAAAATGCCGTTCTGTGCAAGTATGCACTCCAAGCCAAGCTTAAAGCTTGATTTCTCTGCCCCCAAATTTTGTCTTTGGCCTTTTTGTTCAGAAGGTGCCAATTACTGAGGAGTCTGGCAATGGTTTCTCTGAGGAGTGCATCTATGCACTGACAACTGAACTTGGCTCTCCAAAGCGTATCCATGCAAGCTGTCCAAACTGAAGCAGGGAGCCAGGGCTCCCTGCGCCCCCCTGCTGCTCTGCACTGCTGCTACAGGCCAGGGCCATGCTTGGACCGAGTTTCCTGCTAAGCTGACAGTTCTGCCTCCTTTCAGGACACTGTCAGGCTGCAACTAAACACAGTGTGTTGCAGGGTGCAGAATAAATGTGGAGCTCCTTTTCCCACTGGGGCTCTTCCACAAGACACCCCCCCCCCCCCCCCCAAGGCTGCTCTGCACTGCACCCCCTCTCCACAGGAGCTTACTCCCTTAAAAAAATACAGTATTCTGCACTTGAATTCTAGTAAAAAAAGCAAACATGAACAAGGGAAGGGAATCTTAACATTTTATGGTTAAGCTGGTATTTGGGAAATGACAGTTTGATACCAAAACTGAGATAATTTTGTCTTGTGTTTAAGTGATATTTATGTGACATCTATAGAATGCAACCCTGCCAGTTACTCAGAAACACAAGCTATGTAGTGCCTCTTTTCTGCATGTTATAAAACCTGCATGCCAATTTACTTCTGCTTGAATAATCTTCTAAGATGTTTCATACTCTTCTCTCTGATGGCTCCTCCACTCAGAAACCATCTATGAGGTGGTACCTCATAGATGCACTGCTCCTTGCCCTTCAATCCCTCTCCAGGGCAGCTGAAAGGTGAAGAGCACCTCTGCCCTCTGGTTCACACCTCTCCATGCCATGCTGTTGTCCTTAGGATGGATATATAACACCCATAAGCTCTGCAACATGTCCTTTTTCTCTTCCACTCCAGCTTACTGATATAAATCATGCTTTAGCTACTGGTATATAAGGTCTTCTGAAAGGGTGATTTAGGCCTTTATGTAGTTTTGAATTGCAAGTTTTCTTAAAAATGGCTTAGTATTAGTCCCATATTAAGAGCATGTTTAGGTCTGAATCTTTGAGCCAATGAACCATATAAATGCTGTAATTAAAATGCCCATGTACGCTCATATACACCCCCATATACATATGAATGGCTTTCCAATACAATAATGGCTATTGAAACTATACCCAGGTAGCACCCAGCTGCACTCAAACCTGTCCTGATCACACCACAATCACAAAACCTCAGTGAGAGACGGAGCTGGTACTGCCACCTTGCCATCCCCTGAACTGTCTTCAATTTCACCAGCGATGCTGGCAGTGGGGCTGGGATGCTGGAGCCACAGGATGCCCTGTTCCTGTTGCCACGTTGCAGCCCAACACCAAACTATGCCCAGCAACTCTGGCGCCTGGACCCGAAAGCATTTTTTCTCCCTTCTGTTTAAGCACAAGGCACCATCCCACAAAGGAAGGCACTCTGGCCTTCAAAAGGTTTCTGTTCATGGCCTGCCCTGAATCAGCTGCATTCATCAGCTTGCCCTCTGTCTTGAGCTGCTCTCTCTCTGGCTGCAGATTCGGCAGTACACCGAGCAAGAGCCAGATATAAATCTCTCCTGCTCAAAGGAAATATTTAGTAGCAAAATGAGTAGAAGACAAAAGACATCTCTATTACTCACCCGATCCTCTCACTCAGGGTGGCTCTATCTAACAAGCGGGCAACTGAGTGCTCCTGCCTGGAATGGCTGTGCCAGGGGATGCCTGGGAACCTGCTGGTGTGCCCAAATGGCCTCAAACACTGGCTGGGAAATGCAGAGCTTTTTCCATCAAGTCCACTGCTTGGTAAGCATGAAAGGCCTGCTTAGGGAAGTGACGGGGGAATAAACCCCAGTGTTTCCTCTTAATTCTGCAAAAGGAAAACTCAAGACAAGTTAACACAATTTTATGTATATATTAAAAGCCAAGGAACATTAATCCACAGTTTATGAGTGTTCTTATGAGAGTTCTGCTCTTATTTACAGCTGTGTGAGCTGTTCTGAAATTTAACATGTAGGATGCAGATCAGCTTTGTTCCTCTTTTTATTGTACGTTCAATTGTATAATTCCGTAATTCTCAAGAAAGTCTGGAAAGGCCAAGTCTTCATGTGAGTTCATTGAGATGACTGAGCTCTGACTCTTCAACACAGAAACTTAATAGGTTTCTATTGTAAAATATTTATCGTAGAGATAGCCAATTCATAAGCAGTAACACAAGAGAGCCATTTTATTAGAACTCAGAAGAGTCCTTTTGGGAAGGAAGAGGTACAGGACAGGGCACACACCAGCAACTGCCTGACGGAGACCCTGGAACCAGTGACAGCCTGACTGGAGCTTCTAGCTGAGTTGATCCGCTGCCCTTTCCCAGCCAGTAACCCATCAGAGTAGCTGTTTAACTAGCCAAGCTGAATTTGACACAGACTGAGAGCTGGAGCACTGAGGTTTCAGGTGGTCACTGCAGCTCCTGGCAACAGTACCCCAAAGCAGAGCCAGGGGCAGCAGGGGACACGTTGATCACCCTGCCTCCCCATGCAGTGAGCACCTAGCCCAGCCTAGCACAAGCGGCTGCTTTGGACTTGCTCATCATGGACATGTCAGCATGTTCTGTTAATCCAGCAGAGCAATGTAAAGAAATAAATGACCTGCAGGAAGCAGAAAGAGATGCACTGCATGCGTGCTTATGTCACTGCTGGAGTTATTGCCCAAATCCTACCACTCCTGTGCTCATTCAGTATCTTGCAAAGTAAATGACTATTAAGGGTTAACCACACAACTGAAAATGTATCTTTCGCAATACCATTAGTTTAGCCCTGTATGACCAATACTTCAGTTTCTTGTATTTGTTCATCTTCTATCTAAAGCAAAAATTTCATGTAATTTGTTTTTTGAAGTTTTACTTTTTGGTGTAATTATTACCTTGAAACTACATAGGTAATGCTCAAAATTCTTCAAAAATACTGCCATTTGAATTTTAGTCAAGAAATATTACACAAAAATAGTTTCTTGCTTTATCTCTACAGCTCCTGAAAAAACTGCATCTTGTGGACTTGAGTAGAAAACATACTGGAGAAATCAAAACCACTTGAATAGAGAAGACTCAAATGGCCACTGTGTCTGTAACAGTCTATATACACATTATATACATAGGACTGTTTGAGAGAGCCTGTATTCATGAATGTGTACAGTATACATACTGCACAAAGTTAATTTGTCTGAGTCATATTTTTTTTTTCAATCATTGTCAGAAACAAGAACAAACTTGTGGTGACACAGAAAACATGTGGATACTGGATTTACTCTTGCCCTCCTAGTGTCACTGCTCATTAACTGTGAACTGATTTTGCAAATCTGTCATTCAACACACTAATTTCTACTTTTTTCCTTATTGCATTTGTACATGTAACAAATTGGTACAAATGTTTACAATAAAATGTAAAGTTCATTGATACAATGCCTTTCATGACGGCTGTAACTGGATGGCCGTAACTAGCCAACTCTGTAGCTTTTTTAGAGATGTTGTTAGCTGAACTTCAAAAAATAGGAAATGTAACTTAAAATAAATGTACATAATATACAATATATATATTTATACACATGTGTATGTCCACATACACATATATTGATATAACATTTAAAGTAATGTTTAGTTTTAATCAGTTCTCTGAGTGCTGGGACTACCTGGCAAATAAATCTAGAAATGGAATTTGTCCACAATTAAATAAAAATTTTCACAACTTAGAAAAATATACTTTGACTAAATAAGGTTTATGGATGTAGCCTGGAGGATAACAATTTCCAGACTGTGGCATGATTAAATCTGACAGAACGCGAGCTACTACAAACCAGAAACGAGTGCTGCCCCGCAGCCAAACGCAGAAGTGCACAGAAATATGAGCTGCTGCCAGCCATTATCAGTGGCACCCAAACCCTCTCTGGTCTGGTCACATTTTATATACGTTTCACTTCCACCTGATACAAGTCACCCACCCAACTTCATGCTCTGTGATTTAAGGCCCACTTCAATCACAACCACACAGCGCCTGTCGTCTTCCCCAAGTACAGCACTTGCTGACTGATGTGAGCAGCTTCTCACTTCCACAACTCTTGCCTTGAGAACTAACATATGATCACAGTCCCTAATTAATGACCTGGAGGACCATCAGTACTTGAGCTTCACCATACAGATTTTGATCTACTGCATAGTTAAATACATAATAGCAAAGCATACATAGAAGTGTGTGTGTAAAGTAGATGTACATAAACACAGTGCGAGTGCGTACGTGTACATCTCTATATAAAAACTTTCATGGAGCTATGTGTAGTAACGTGATATACCATGGTATCCTGCAAACGCTATCTGATCCTTCTTTTTAAATATATAGGCACCAGAAGTAAGTAGAGCAAATCAACCTTTCAACATTAAAGTTAAATCAGTGGACAAGAACTTTGGTAAAGCTTGTCAACATTTATTTCTTTTAAATTCAAATACAGTCAAAGTCTATCAGTTGCCATCACCCTCTTCACAAGAGGAAAGTGCAGTCTTTTTTCCTAAAGAAAATTATAGGTAAAGTGGGGCTTAACGATTCAAGAAAATTCTGCATTAAATGTCTACCTTTGTCAAAAGACTACTATCTTTCTGATGGAATGAAAGCTAAATAGAGTTCTTGTCCTGTGTGCATTTATTGTATGCATATACATATATAAATATATAAATAATATATATTATTTATATATTTATATATATTATTTATATATATTTATATATATAAATATATATGTATGTCTCTGTTTATGTACCTGTGTGTGTATATACACATCCACACACTTTTAACACAAGAAAAGAACCTGTTTTTCTCCACTTTGTATGTGGAGGCTTACATGTTCCTCCCTGTCTTGTACCCTGTGCAGTATAAGCTCTAGTGATGAAGCCAAACAAAAAGATATAGTTTACCATAGTATATTAGTTTATGTAGCAAAGTCATTTTCAAGCAAGTAAAATAAAGCTCTGTATTCCAAACTTCTTTTCCTTTGCATTTCTCATAAAGAAAAGGAAGGAAAAGCAAAGAGGGGAGGGAGCAGAATCCTGGCAGTAGCACTGAGCCAGTGGCATGTGTGTGTGTGCAAGCGTGCAAGCACGCAAGCGCATGCACGCACACACACACACACATGCACAGAAAACAGGGCTTTGGTTGACAAATGCAGATTGTCCAGAGAAGGTGGATGCATAAGGAAGACTCTACAGTGATGCAATTGTATCTTTTATGGTTGCATGGATTGAGAAAACAGATTCAATTGGAAAAAAAGAGAAAAAGCAAAGACCTCTTTTTAGGTCCCACATCAGTGAGGGCATACTCAGTATGCTAGAGAATTTATCTGAAACCTTTTAAATCAAGGCCTCTTTATTACAAAAATAAAAACAAACAAACAAAAAGTATGAGAGACGACAAGATGCTGAAGTGTCACTCCAATCGTCCCTGCAGAGAACAATTGCATCCCATTTATTATTCATTCTCTTCTCTCATTTCTACGATGTCTGTCATTTCCTCTGTGTGAGGCATGTCGGTCATTGCAGAGTCTTCACCTTCTGTAGCTGTTTCATTCTCATTCCGCTTCTTTTTCTAGATTGAAACAAGCATTCAGAAACCTATCAGTAAGTTGTGCATGAACACAGTCCTATGGACTTTAGGCACTGGGAGAAGTGAGGTGGTAATAATGATTTTTTTTTCTTTTATAGTATGTTATTAAAAGCTAGAATATTTGTGTCATAGTTGTGGCTTGTCACTAATAACTTGACTAACTTAGAAGGTTTCCATAACCTTCTGGGGCTCAGCTTTCTCCTTTCTAACATAAATGCAATAACAGAGGCATTTCTTATGCTAAATGACAGCCAAAACAGGCTTCAGCATGACTAGAGGGAAGAGAGCATCTGGAATCTTTTACATCACAGACTTTTTATTAAAATAAAAATAAAACAAAACAAAATAAAAACATGAGAGAAGATAAGCTGTGCTAGGGGGGAGATAGAGGTGCCAACCTAGTTTCTCAAATGTCAAAACTTCAGGAATTTTACAAGATGTGAGCACTCTGGCTTTTCTTGGTATTGCTGATCCACTGTGCTCCTCACCCTACCAAGGCCAAGGAATATTAGAGTATTTTTGGCTAGCAGGAGCAGGAGGGCATTCAAAAGTCCTATGATTCATCCAGGATGTCCTGGATTAGTAAAGCTAAGAAGCATTCAGCTCCACTACAAAACAAGTTGAAGCATCTGTTCCTTATTACCCGTTTCTCAGCAGGCTGACTGGTTTTACAGAAAACACTTGTATAGCTGACAAAAATTCCCCTCCAGGTATAACTGATTCAGCTGAGTTGGGCATATCAGAGATTCAAAATTTCAGAGGTGTCTACACAGCACTTGATTTGCAGCTCTGAAACACTGCCCACTTATTACCACTGTAGGTGAAAACAAGTTGTATACAGATACCAGTTTGCTCTGCCACTGTCATGCTGGCTGTTGAGACAATGCTGTCAGCTACATACTAATTCTGCTAAGGGAATAAATTAGGTTGGTACAGTTATTATTACTACTACCTGCACTCATCACTGCAAAAAATTAAGCATCATGTCCCTGGCCAGAAATACTCTACGAGTTACTACTGAAACAAGAGACGAGGAGGTTGTTGTGCAACCATAGGCCAAGAACAGCCATTTCAGTGTCTACAGGTTTTACTCTTTGGTTCCCAGGAAGAGCACGACAGACTAATTATGACAGAGATCAACTACTTCTATTTTCTTATGAACTTTGTACACTTTGTACACATTAACAGTGTGCAGGCCCACTGTTAACGGCCTGCACACTGTTAATGCATATCAAAACTGGGTTTAGTTTGTTCCAACACAAAGCTTTTAGATATTCCATCTTCTGCATATTTTTGCTAAGAACAGAACCAATGGGCCCTTAGTATGAAGTTTAATTAAAAAAGAAAAAAAGTAAATGCATAGGTTATATTTTCTGCTGCCATCCACAGGGTCCTTCTGCACTATGTAATGCTGTATACACCATGCCATTTCTGCTTGGAGCTGGACCTGGTACCCTACTGGGCTTAAACCACAACAGTTCTTTTTGATGCCCAATGTGGGGCACGAAGGGTTGAGATAACAACAGATCTGACCAGAGTGTGTCTAATTGTATTTGTGATAAGCACTTACTGGTTTGGATTTATAGTCACTCATCACAATGCTGATTTATTGGCTCTCAAAGTTGTTGCTCTTGATCTTGGAATTTCAGCATGTCGTACCTTACTTACAGCCGGTATTTGCTGTTTTAGTGTTTATCAACCCCCCCTCAAAGCTGGGGGGCTTGGGCTAAGGTTGTTGTTTCACTGTACTTTATGGTAATGACTTGTGATACAGTAGAATCATTGATCATGAAACTGATCTGGCTTGCGTTCCCAGTGTGGTCGCCACCTCTATACTTTGGGAGGTATATAATAGAAGTGTTTAGCAATTACACATCTTTTTTCCCCTCCTCGGGTGGTCAGCCTATGAGGGAGACATTCGCACACACCCTAGTGACAAGTACAGCAGCTACTCAAACTCTGACTACAACAGATAACACAGCTACTCCAACTCCAAGCACAGCAGCTACAATAACCCCAGCGACAAGTACAGCAGCTACCCAAACTCTGACCGCAGCAGACAGTGCAGCTACTCCAGCTCCAAGCACAGCAGCTACACCAGCCCCAGTGACAGGTACAGCAGCGTCATTTGAGAGTTCTGAAGGTTTTGAATGGCCTTTGGGTACCTTTGAGACCTGCCTGCTGATTGTGATGGGGATCACCATGTTGGCACACATACAGAGTGTGTTTTATGCACAACTGTTTTGTCTGATGTCAAAAGTTAAGCAGAGTCATGTTTTGGTCTCGTCTAGGGTTAGATGACGACATAGGAGGACCAAGAGATTTTCCCCAAGGCTGGACAGTCACGAGTGACAGGGTGTGTGGGACAGTATGGGCAAGTATCTAGTCCACTGGGCCCCTCCAGTGCTTTGGAAGCGTCGGAGATGGAAGGCAGCTGTGTGGAGTCCCCAGCAACAAGCTGCAGAAACTGCTGAAGGGAAGGGTGAATTTTTTTGAGCCTGGTGGGCCCATGACTCTTCAGGCCATCAGGGCAGAGATGCAACATACAGATGGACTCATGATGAAGGGGTGGACTTAGCAATGGACACTATTGCCCAGGTTAATCACGAGTGTGAAACATGTGCTGCAATTAAGCAAGGCAAGCAGTTAAAGCCTCTTTAGTATGGAGGACAATGGCTGAAGTACAAATATGGGGAGGCTTGGCAGACTGACTACATCACACTCTCTCTTCTGCTCTGAAAGACTCTTACAAGAGATGGAGCCCAACATCATGGATGGGACTCAGCAGCTTTATAGGGATTGGTCCATGCACTACGGAATGATCTCTCTCTCTCTCTCTGTGGATGTATATATATGTATATGTATGAGATAAGATTGATGGTATATTGAAAATGTGGGATCTGAGCATGACATGAATGGCATGGAATAAGGTGTGGATACTGTCCTGGGTTCATCAGTAGCAGTCATTTTTTCTCCTTCTTAGTAGCTGGTGCAGTGCTGTGGTTTTGACTTTCAGCCTGGGAACAGCACTGATAACACCAATGTTTTAGTTGCTTCTCAGTAATGTTTACTCTGATCAAGGACTTTGTGAGTCTCATGCTCTGCCAGGGAGGAGGGGAAGCCAGGAGGAAGCAGAGACAGGACACCTGACCCAAACTAACCAAAGAGGTATTCCATACCACAGCATGTCATGCTCACTATATAAACTGGGGGCAGTTACCTGGAAGGGTTAGATCACTGCTCGGTTGGGCTGGGTATTGGTTGGCAGGTGGTGAGTGGTTGTATTCTCTTCCCTCGTTACTTCCCTTATCATCATTATTATTGGTGGTAGCAGCAGTGGTTTGTGTTATACCTTAGTTACTGGACTGTTCTTATTTCAACCTGTGGGAGTTACATTCTTTCGATTCTTCTCCCCATCCCTCTGGGAGTGGGGGGGAAGAAGGGGAGGAGAGTAAGAGAGCGGCTGCGTGGTTCTGAGTTATGGCTGGGCTTAAACCACGACACCTACACAGTGCCTCGAACTCATAACTGGAAAGACACAACATGCAGGTAGTGCGTTATCCCCAGTCACCCAGCTGACATTTATCCGGTGTTTGCCTTCATTTAATGAAATATTCCTTGAAACCCATGTATCACTACTGCTTTGTACATACAGAATCATAGTGTGTGAAATAAGTATGCCTATGAGAAAATCTCACTTATTTCAGTGTTTGTAAGATCCTATCCTCTACTGCAGCAGGTTTTAAGCCATTTGTTTAGATGGCAAAAAAACCCTAACTACTTTTTGTCCATTTCCAGCAGTGCTGGTTTTATAAGGAAATAGAAGTATACATATAGATACATATAAACACACATAGAATTATGGAATCAACTAGGTTGAAGAAGACCTTTAAGATCATTAAGCCCAACCCTTACCCCAGGACTGCCAAGTCCACCACTAAACCATATATACATATAGAGATAGGTATGATAAGCTTGGATGAGTAGTTCCTACGTCTACATAAAAAAGCTATATTGTATTGCAGTAGCTGATCTACAGCACAAAATAAGTGGTGGTAAGGACATGTTATCCATGATATCCACGAGGAGCAGGAGGTTAACTTCAGGCCAGCACGTGTCATGGCCTCATCCCATGGCCTAAATGCCCACTAGCAGCTGGAGGAAACCTTTATTTCAACCCAAAGAGTTCCTAAGTTGCACATTCTTGAGAAAGCAAACCAAATTCAGTAAGCAGGGATGGTGGGGAGCTACATTTCAAAAGTGAACTCTTAATCTGAACTAAAATCCACTATATTCATCAACTGCTTTCACTGTATCCTGCAGAGTCTTATTCTTACCTGTTTCCGATAGACATAACAGGCTGCTATTGCAACCATGGTCGATTCTCCTACAAAACCAGCTAGAAGGGATCCTACTCCAAGAGTGGCTCCATGAACTCTGTGGGTGCCATAAAAAGAAAGTAGTCATGGTTATGTGAGAATGCATGATTTGTCATTATATTTTCCCATATAGAACCAATTTGTTGTTAGAAATATTTCTTTCATAGACATAATAAACAGGCAAAGAGAATAAATGGTATTTTAAAGTTCTTTTTTGTTTCTTAATGGCTTCACTGTTTAGTAAAAGAGCCACACTCTGAATCAAATTATGGACTAAGAATTTGACGTCTTGTTCAGAGTGCTGTAGAACAGATTATTTAACTTATAAACAGGATATTCTTCCATTAGCTTTATTAACAGTGCACTTAATAGCAAGGAAATAAATTCCCCTTAGGACATGATTCTGCCTCTTTGACATCTGTGTATTTTTTCAAAAGGGACATCACTATCTTGCCTGCCTACAGCAGTCACACTTGTGAATTTGTAAATGTTTCTTTTCCAGATATTGACACTGTTTAGGATTTATATTATAGTTAGTATTGGGGGAAAATGTTCTGAGCTATGCAAATTCAGTTATCAAGTGACAGGGAACAGGAATGAAGAGGAAAGCAAACCTATCAGCTCTGTGCAAAATAATGATTTACCCCAAGTAAGGCAGCACAATGAGACTAGCGATGAGGACGATAATCCGCAGCACTGAGCTGGGTGCCAGCACAAATGTCTTCTTCAGAGTCATCAGCCAACCCGTCAAGTGTGCTCTGACAGTCACTGTAAACAGGGGAAGGAGAAGGAATGGGGATAAAGGAAGCAGGAGTAATAAAAAATCAGTCATCTCACATGAAGCTTTTTCATGCAAAGAGCACTGTTCAGAAATAACCACGTGTCTGGTAACTTTGCATGCTGGGAAACCCTACTAGAAATGAAGATCTTGTACCCAAATTGCTTCAGTATCTTGATTTTTGAAAAAAAAAAAAAGGGGGGGGAGTTACAGACAGCAATCCTTCCTAAGAGCTGCTCTCTTCAACCAACGTATTAGGTATTAGATGGTCTATTCTGTTTTCTTCACTAATAAAACCTATCCCCTTTCCTAAAGAGGAATCATACCAAGGAAAATTTCCACCTAATTCCTATGTGGTATAGGGTATAACAGCTAGGCACAAAAAAAAAGTATCTACATGTACTTGTTCTTATGTTTGTAGTTTACCTTATTACAAAAAACTGTCTTGTCAAATAAGCAGAAAATACTACATGATGTAGCATTTAATTATGGAAGTTAGAATTTTTTTGAGGGGAAAAATTTTGATTACTGCTGTCAAGCTTGCCTCTCTCTTGACTTGGGGCATTAACTTTTATTCTATGTTGTTTATGCTCTGATGATATCTGAAAAAGTCACTGAGTCTGGCAGCTGACAGGAGACTAATGGAGGTGATGATACTGTGGAGGTGGCCCTAGATGCTATTCCAAATAGTTAATTTCAGTCTCGGCATACGTGTCGCTATTGCCATTCATGTGTGTGTTCCTGGTCAGCTACAATAGACAGAATTTAGGCTCCACTTTGACAGTCAGAAATCTGCCTAATGACAGACTGTTCTTACTGCAATATTTATCTGGACTATGAATGTAAATGGTCTTGGTCTCTTGGTTTCAATAAAAATGGTGTTACTTATGCTAGGTATGCATTTAGCCACTCTTGTAAGCACAGCCATGCCAGAATCTATGACCATGCCTCACAGCTGGTTTGATTTTGAGGTTACAGAGTTCTTATTTTCTTGGTTTTTACCTGGAATTGGAAAGAAGGAGAAGATGCGCAAAGGAACAACACACAGCTCTGCAAAAGCGAAGTCGACTCCGATTATGTCAACTAAAATCTTCTCTGACACGTTTGGTGTCCAAAACATCACAAAACAGAGCTAGGAAGAACAAAATGAAGCAATGTTTATATTTCAGAAAGGAAGCACAAAAAAGGATAGGCCTTCCTGGTTTAAAACATTTGTTTACTAGTGGGTAGATAGCTACTGATGCTAAATACACATATATTTATAATTAGCTTGTATTCAAATATACAGAGTATACAAGTGTACATAAGATGGCATGTCATATTTCAGAAGCAATTCCTACTCTTCATGTTCTTACATACCAAGACTGATGCACATAGAAAGAATTTTTATGGTGCATGCAAACGGTTGTACTTGAATGGTCTAATTGTTACAAAAACAGTAAGAAACTTGATTTTTATAGTACTTGCCCTGGTTAAGACATCCATATTCCAAAACAGACTAGCAAATGTAACTAAAGATTTTAAGTACTCCAAGACTGAGAGATCCAACCTAAATCTAAGACTAGAGGTTTAAATGCACTGCTGATACTAGTACTGTTGGTAGGTATGTAACATACCTGATTGGCAAGGCAAAGGTGTCCTGCAGACACAGAGCGCTCAGGCCACAAATCCACTAAATCTTGTTATTTTTATTAAAGAGTGTGCTGATTAGTCCATATATGAAAGGAAAACATCCATAACAACCCCACAATAAGTGGTACCGCAGTAGAATACGTTAATATTTTGGTCAGTTCTGACACAGGGCTCCAGTCAGAGCTGAGGGGGCTCCTGGCAGCTGGCAGGTCCAGCTTCACTTCAAGGCGCTCACTGAAGAACAGGGCTGACAGCCCCTGCAAGGTTTTTCCTGTCAGCAGGGGTACCTGACATCCTTTCAAGTATAACTATTTTGCTATTTAACTTGGTTTGAAGTTAAAAAGGTATTTTTTCCCTGTTATTCTCCCAGTAGAGCAGATGTTAGGGAAGTAAGCTGACTGAATAGGGCAAAACTTGGAACCTTAAATGTTTTGGCACTCCTCTTGCCAGGTTACAAACTGATGTAATAGGTGAACTATGTGCAATGGCTGTAAAATATTAAGACTCTATAACCACTCTCTTATAATTTAGCTTGCAAGCTAGTATTGTAGTATCTAGCTTTTTTCTTTTTATCCATTTGTCACATCCCTGCATGTTCAGACAGCTTTCAAAGCTAGCTTTTGAAGTCCTACCACCTCCAAGACAGCTGGGATTGCACTCTCATTCTTTGCGTGCCACAGATAGTCCTTTCTGTTTAGCCTACAAGCACCCAGATGCACAAGTTTCCCAAGGCTTGTGACCGAGTGGCCCATGGAAGGTCTCATGTTCTGACCACCTGCGCAGTCAGAACAAGACATGTCACCTTCCCACAAAAAGGTTCATCTTCAGTTTTCTTCTCTGCTTCTTGCAGTAGAAGACACTATTTTTTTTTCACAACTGAATGTTTCACTTGACTAATTTGATGCTGTCTTGCAGTATATCTCCGTCACATATACAGGGAATAGTAAGTGGAAGAAGGTAAGAGCAGAAGACAAATGAACTGTTCATGGATTCTTTTCTGCTTTAGCCAACACTTCTCTCTCCCTGCCAAATTACTTGTACAGGGTACAATGGAAGCAGAGGGGACAATCTAGAACAGGGGTTGTCCAGTTGAGAATCCAGTTACTAAAAAGTAACCGTACAGCAACAAAGCAGGGCATATTTTGTCAAATCGCTCTTTAAAGTCCAATAGAGAAGACACAAAGACGCCCACTCTTCAATTATAATTTGCTGCTTTCATAAAAGCAAAGACCTTTACGCTGCTTGTCCTGCACAGTGCCATTAGCATCCTACTGAGCAGTATAGTTAGGGCTGCTTTGAGAGTCCATGCATCTATGCCAACAGTGGAGTCTGCCCACTGCTAGCAAAGGCAAATAGAGCAGTCTTTTCCTTCTGGCAGAATATTCTAATATGGTTAGACAGACAAGCAAGCAAATAAACGACCAAAAGCATTGTTCTCAGCCTTGTTCTCTCTGAAGTTAGTTTGTGGCCTTAATAAGAACAGAGTCAACCTCCATCCAGCTGCTACGAGAGGAAGGTCTATTTGCAGATCGGGGTAACGACTTATACCCAGGTGGTATGCAGTCATTCCTCCTCAACTGCTGCAAATTGCAGTCTTCCCCGCTCCCCACTCCCCTGATCAGTAGAGTCAGTGCTGATAAATGGCTTCAAGAAGCACTTCTTATACAGCAGCTGGTGGGGAAAGATAACAGTGACGCCTAAGCTGAAGAATCAGCAGTTTGAGGAGGTGAGGCATGGCAGCAGAAGGACCTTCTATTTCTGTCTCAGCATGTTTCCATCTTTTTTGGTTGCAATGTTGATAATTAGTTTCATTTTGCTAAGAGATTCCTCTCTGTCATGTTATGAGCAGATGATATTCTCATTGCCCACAGGGAGCAAAGTCTCCAGAAAAGAAATGAATGCTTTGCATCATGCAAGCCCTATTCAGTTTAACTTCTAGAGCACTTACAACTTGGGAAATTTCTCTATTATTTCAAAGGCAAATTCAAAATGTAGTGTGTGTATGAAAAATAAGTTCTCCTTCAGGAAAGCAGTGCCACTAATGATGCAGAGGACGGAAAGATATTTTGGCTGCTGATTTTATTACAGATAAAGCATACTGGAAATAGGATGAAGTCTTAGCTTTTTTTTTTTATGCTGACTGGTCTCTATAGTGTTTGTGAAGGTGGAAACTGGTAAAAAAGGAGACCAGAGCAGATGATAACAGATGAAATGATACAAGTAGTATGGTGAAACAGAGAGCGTGGCATGCAGAATTAGAGATGCAATCTACTGGATCTTACTTGGAGTAAGTGGTGCTAATTTCAAGATTTTTAGGAAATGTTTACCCACAGTATGTCTCCTCTCTCTAGTTAAATGCTGTTTCCCCCTCCCCCTTACATCTTTCTGCATGTCTGCACGGTTAAAAATAGAATAAATAGGCTTGGGTAAGGTTACAGTTCTACCCTCATTTAATCTAATCAAGAGGTGAAGATTAAACAGTAAAAGCTTCCATACAGGCTAGCAACACGCATGCATAATGGTACTGCAGCTTCAGGTTGCTATTGCAGATGGCTGCAATGGCTTTGCACAGTAATGAAGATTGTACTTGGCAGCTCTGCTGAGGCGTTTTAATGCTCTGGGGGTAAGCATCTTGCTTGTGAAACTGTAGCAAGAGTTGATTTGATTTTCTGCTGTCTTAGGGTAGAAGTGCAGCACGATATTGAAGGATAAATTTGCTAAAGCCTTTGATCATTTAACCATAATTTTAAGTGAACAATGTTGAGTGCTTTAAAAATACAGGAAAAAGTTAAGATCTAAACATGACAGTGGAATGATACAGAGAATATGCAGGCCTGAGTAAAGACAGTAATATTATGGTGGTGTTGCCTCTGTGTAAACAACAGTATACTAAAGCATTTCTGGAAGTGTTTTAATTATTTGAACTGATCTGAAGGGCTGTGCTATTTGGTAGTATGTCTTTACCTGATCTACGTAGTACAATTTGAAAGACTTCAAAGAATCATGGAAAGATTTGGGTAAGAAAGGACCTTGAAGACCATCCAGTTCCAACCCGTCTGTCACAGGCAGGGATACCTTTGACAAGACCAGGCTGCTTCAACCTGGCCTTGAACACTGCCAGGGATGGGGCCGCCACAGCTTCTCTGGGTGACCTGTGCCAGCATCTCACCACCTTCACAGTGAAGAACCTCCTCCTAATGTCTAATATAAATGTCCCCTCTGTCAGCTTACAGCCATTCCCCCTTGTCCTGTCACTACTTGACTAAATATGTCAGTAATTTATGGCACCATAAGATAATCAGCACAGCTGTGCCCGAGCAGATCAAAGCCCCTGTCTCTCTGCTAAAGCTTGCTGTACGTTGCCTCAGGGGAAGGATACAAGGAGCAGGGCAAGCGCAGAGTAAGAGATGCCCTTCCTGGGCTGTATGGTCTGAGCTGCTGGCAGTTACAACTTCAGGAGTTCAGTAACTGTGGTGCACCTTCATCCGATGCAGCATTACGCTGTGCACGCTACATGTATCACAGGACTTTTTTTATGCAGTTCTGCATTAAAAAGAAGTCAAAGAGCAAAAAAGAGCATAGATGCTCTCCATAAGTAGTTGTGCTTACTTTCATGTGGGACCTTGCTATTCTTAGCTAGCAAATCCAGTGTCTAGGCATATTAAAAGGTTACACATCAAGAACTACTATCGACAAGCCTGAGAGAATGCACAAATCTTTGTTTCAGTAGGGAAAGTACACTTCAGGCATTTGACTTTCAAAAATGACTGCAATTAAAGACTGTTCATGAGATTTTGTTTCGGTTGCTGCATGTGTGAGTTTGAATGCTAGTAGTTCTTGAAAACTAACAGTCTTTTCATAGTCTCCTAGAAACTATTTCCATTTATTCTGGTTGCTGACAGGGATTACTAAACCTCAGAGACCCACTACATAATGCATTATAATACATTATGCTAACAAAGGCTATTGTCATGTGTATAGTAATCTGCAGGGTGCTAGACTGATTTTTCAGCATTTGTGGAAAGCTGCCTGTCTTTTGGGACATTCATTGATAAATATAAGGCGCAAAAGAGTATTCCAGTGAGCTATGAATAGCAGTACAGTATTTCTAGACTTCAGTGCAGTCTTCGGTTAGAAGCAGCAATGCCTGATGATAAATGACAAAGATGTGATATGGCTCTATGTTCCTCAGGAAGAAGCTACAGAATCCAAAATAGATTACACATATACCAGCCTGGAATGAGACTGAAATAACAATATTTTACCATGGGGAAGCATAGCGTTAACCTGTTAAACCTGTTCCTGTGATGAAATGCAGTTTATATTTTTTTTTCCTGCAAAACAACTCTCAGCGGATGTTTTCCACTATTTGTTGAGCTTGCCATGTTTGCAGAAATATGGCTGTCCAAGAGAGATATTCTACTTGCAGAATATTCTTCTGTGTATCTATTGAGGATTTCATCTTTACTAATTTAACATATGCTGTATTCGTGATCTCTCTATTCCTACTTATGCTACATAATGCCCACTGAGGGCAGAGAAAATCTACACCTTCTTACCCATCTTAGCTTTGAACTACACCACAGATCTTTGTGGTAGCATTAGCTAAGCATATCACTTCTGTTAATACGGAAGAATACCAGTCATATGATTTTGCCCTTTGAAGTGTGCAATAAACAATTCCAGTTTTGAGGAGTTCTTGATATGCAGCTTTTAAGACAAAAAAAAAACAAAACATCCGCCCAAATGGAGGCATTGAAGATTCCCACAGCCTGATGCTCTGTTGGGATATATCACAATGGCTGTGCTCACATGTCCTGTAATTCTTAAGTGGGCAGAAGGTGGGCCCTTTTCTTGTATGGGAAATACAAGGTTTTCGAGACTAGACTGGCCGAAGCCCCAGGGAACCTGCCCTGACCTCACAGCTGACTCTGCTCATAGTCAGAGGCTGGACCTCATGAACTCCCAAGGCCCTTCTAGCCTGACAATCCTGTGATTTTATGAAGCAGAACGCCCTGAATCCGTGTGCAGAAAAAATGTCAGATGGCAGTTGTATGTGAAAGTGGTTTATCATAATGCTGATGACTTGAATCACCAGGATGTTCTCTTATAGCAGTTATCCCTCAGGCACACAAAAGTCAGTAAAGATTTCTGTGAACTTTGTGTACTGCAAAGGTGGTGTAAAGCTAGAAACAGCAGTCATAAAATCTGTCAAGCAGCAGGGGGAGCAAAAGAAACCAGAGCCTGCCTGTGGGGAAAACTCCACATCTCCCGAAATAACTGGTTTCTACAGACCCAAGTCCCCTACCACCTCCCCCAGCTTTCCTTATAGTTCAGTGATGGAACTTAAGATTCCTCAGAAATAAAGCTAGGTCCAACACCTGCACAATAATATGCTCACTCTTTGCTAGCATTAATATGATGCCACATCTGCTTTCCTCTGAGCTGACAATACTTACGAGGTATTTTTCAGGCTGGGGTCACTAAATTAAGGTAGTCATTATATCTCCTCATTGAATTACGCTGCTTTATTTTTTACAGAAAGCAAGATATTTTACTGGGTGCAGCTTCACATTTAAAAAGCTCAAATAAACCGAAGCTGGCAGATTCCTAGGCTCTCTTTGAAAACTGTAGACTTCACAACTTTGTCATTTTCTTCTGTCCTGAGTTTTCTCCGTCTCTTGCTGCTTCCTACTGTGATTAGGGTTTGAGCAGAAACATGCTGCAGTGAGTTTTTGACCCTTCCTTTTCTGCTTCCTCCAGCCACTAAGGCAGAATAGACTCTTTGTGTAAAACCTGAACAATCACGAAGGAGACATTAGTCTCCACCTCACTGGAGCAAACAGAAAAGCTTTGTTCTGGGACAAAGGCTCAGTGCAGTACCATGGATGGGACAAGGCCCTCGTGAGGATTTTATAAAGTTCTAAGGCCCAGAATCTTCCTGTGCAGGCAGCAATGCTTCCACTCGCATCTTAAGTAATTCTTACTGAAGCAAGAGCTAAACTTGATAGTGAAAAGGTAAAAAGCTTTCTGAGTGACTGTCTGCCACTATGTCATTTTCCAATTGTTATTTGTGTGCTGGCAGCTTGAAGATAAAAAAAAACAATCTGGGAGTTCAGAGACGGGCAAAATCAAAGCAGTGAAAACCAATTCATTCACTGGATGAGTGGTATTACTCTAAAAGCATCTTGGCATCTATATAAGGTATGACAGTGAAGTCAAAAGAAAGTTTATGCTGTATTTAAAATGTGAATATCCTAGATAGGACTTACGCAATCTCCTAAATACAGTGACGCTGTAAAGAAGTAACTGATGAAATAAGAGTGGGGGGTATGGGGGAAGTCTGTTCCTCTTTATTTATTGCCTTTTTTTTGTATGCTCATGAGAGATAATGACACTGAACTCAAGTCATCCAGGGAATTCTGGATACTGGCACTGCTGGCAGCTGGGGCTGTATCCTCTGAAAGGGATCAGCTTCTTGTGGCATTCCTCCTGTGGATTTTGCTGCCTCTCAGTCCTATTGTCCTATGAGTCTAATAAAGCCCAGCTGTAACCTTTGATAATAAAGCAATGCAGAAATGTAAAATAAAGACAGCCAACAGAAGACAAAAAAAAAAAAAAAAAGAATGAACCTTGAACACAGATCCAGTGGCCTTTGCAATGGTTTAAACTTTTGGTTGCTTTTTGATCTGTGACAGGTCACAGGTATATATAGTGGCAACAAAATATGGTTCCTTCACCCGTTTCCCTTCATTTACCTTTTAACTTGTGAGGAAAAACTACATGAAAGGCTAAACAATGTTATATAGTACTTCAGTTCTGAAGAAAATGCAGTTTGTATTGTTTCTTAAACCCAACTGCTAGCCATGCCTATGCTCTTTGTTATAAAAAGATATTCCTGAAAGCAAGCAACAAATACCCAGAATGGAGATACTACATGCTGCAGTAGCTACTCCAAGTCTGAGGCTCTTCAGCACTACACAGGGGCAATTTGTTATTCTCACAAGCAGAAAAGGAGATATTCAGGGAAAATCACCTGTTGAGGAGAGCTGTAAACATGACCTTGGACAGGGAAGGATGAACTGTACAAGGTACTATAAAGTGCAACTGCTTTAAATTTGGTGGAAGTGGGACCAGGGTAGACAGTATTAATTTACAGTCTGATATGGTGTGATGCATTGAAAAATATCAGTTATTATTCAAAATCTAAAGTCACAGTCCATAGTCAGAGTTCCTACAAAAACCCAAACAAAACACAAAAATCATATAACCTTGGTCAGCTTTAGAAAATAACAGAGGCTTGCCCTGGTTAATGTAACACAAACCACTTTAAGAAAGTTGGCTCTTAAGTAATCTTCCATTTCTAAATTCTAGTGCAGTGGCTGGTTAACTCATGTGCTAGAACTGCAAAGCTGCAAAACTCTAGTTTATGTCCCTGGCCATGTTTGTTAAAACACAAGCATCTCAAAACCCAAAAAGCATTACTGCTATCAGAAGTCACGTTACCTTTCTGATCCAGAATTGAAATTCTTGATTTCTATAGAGTCACTTAGCCTGTGCAATGTTATACTGTGAGCACACAAATACTGATAGACTCACACATTTCATTGTTTACATGAAAGAAGTCATCATGATGAATCCTGTTTTCCTTGGTATGGCTAAGCTATTTCTTCTAGTAAGGTAGAAAAGTAGCCAAATCCTCCAGATAGAAGAGATTAATGAGGTTTATAATTGGGTGTCATACAGCATTCTCCTTTTGCAGGAAATATGTAGAGTATCTGAAAGGCCAAGGCAGTTGAAGTACGGCTCATCCTTTTCAGACCCTGATGCTCTGCCCTTGACCATGAATCACAAATTCAAGGAAAAAATGAGGCTTTGTTAACTTCAGTCCATTTGGAGCTACTTGTTCAGCTGCTGGGCTCTCCTGCACCGTCACTGCACAAAGACTACATCTTTGGCTCTCTCTTCAGTATTAAATACTCTTATATTTCACCCCACCATCTCCAATACCTAACTTGAACTCGATGGACCATCTTCTGAATGTCTGCTGTCAGTCATCTATATAAAAGTTGAGATGGGCAAGTGGGAAACTTTCAGTATTGCATACAGTTAGGTGTAAAGCAGAGCTATAAATGCCTAAATTAAGGACCTCAAAAATCACCACTTTGTTCTGAAAATGCTTTCTTTAGCTTGTGAACTAAGAATTAGCTCATAATTAGCATTAGCAGCCTGGAATGTATATAGCTATCAAAGATATATACCTGGTAATAACTGGGTAGCAACTGTCTCTCAATGCAGAATAAAACTGTGGCGTCAGTCACAAGGAAATAGAAACAGTATTTTTTCTTGCTCCGCTTTCCAGCATCTGAATCACTTGAAATCATGGGGATGAGGTGACAGATACTTGGCTAAAGGCCTTTTAAGTGAGAGTGAAAGAGGAAGAGCAGATTAAAAGCCTTGATAGTCTCTTGCATCGGTCAGAACTTGCAAATCACTTTGCTGTACTCCAGGTTGATCTTTACCAAACTTATGTTTGGACACAGAAATATTCTCATTCTGTTTGCTCAAGCTGATGAAGGTGAGGGCAGGAATACCTGTATTCCTGTGTTTTCTTGGTACCTGACATCCGATATTGATTCACAATTGTATGGTAACTGACCTTATTTTCTTTAGGAAAGGGTTAAAAAAAGAACGACAGTTTTTCTGAAAGTATGTTCACGTATACTGCTTGTGGCAAATTCTATTTTAAAACACTTCTTTGCACACCCTCTGGCTACAGTGAAGCTGCCTAAATTATCTGGAAATTAAAGCTCATGTCCTGTCAGGCCCTGAATGCAATTTACTGTCTCTCAGGCTTGAAATAAGACCCTTCAGGTGTTTTGTCTCCAAAGATGGAAACAAAAAGCGAAGCGCACGATGCTTCTGTAGGTATCACAACTCATTAAGTGCATTCACAGCAGCTGAATGTCAACCTGCATGGGACTCCAGACACCAACCAAGCTGACACCACCCAGTGAGAGCTGCATACTGCAGGGAACTGCTGTGCAGTTATTTTGTGGACACTAGTAGCTATGGGCACTACTCTTCTGCCTTCAAAAGGTTTCACCAGTGAAACAGGAATATGTTCCATGGCATTTCTCAATAGGCAAGCCTAACTGATACTACCCTGATGCAAGTGCAGGATACTGAGAAGTCAGTCTTGCTGCAGAGGTGCAAAGAATCCTTTAACTTCTCTCCTTTACCAGCGGTTAATGTCTTATTGTTTAGCAGGACAGCACAGCTGAAAATTCAAATACATCATTGGCTTATGTATGCAAGATCTTTACTCAGGTTACTTTATCATCTGGAAAATGAACTTACTGGTAAATGCAGAAAGTGATATGACATGTCATATTTATTAAACTAGAGATTGAAAATTTGAGAGTAAATGGTCTATTGAAAACTGGATAGTCTTTGGTGCCCCTCATGGGAAAAATCAGCTGCCAGCCTCATGGCTGGAAAATAAGATTTGCTGAGAGTTCAGCCGGAAATTAAACAACTATTGAGAATAAAATATTTGCATAGCATCAGGGAATATGTCAATACAGCAATGTTATTGCAATAATACACTGAGCTGGTATGAATATTCTGTCTTCATTCATGCAGGCTTCAATTTTATCTGCCAATGCCTATGTTTCACTGGCTGGTGAAGCCTTGCTGATCAAGAGGGCAGAAGTCACCTCGTGGTATCCACTTGGCAGTTCCTAGCTTGGCATAACCAAATCCAAAGCAGAGTACAAAACCTCAGGCATCTGGAATTGCCTTCTAAATAGACATGGCTTCTCAGCCTGAATAACACACAGCTGCTTCTCTTCCACAGCAACTGGCTCTAGCTCTCACAGAATTAAGGAATAAGTAGAAAGCAGCAACTACTGAGTCCTGAATTCTGCACTTTAATTCTTTCATACAGGGAATTTTCCCTGTTACACTGGCTCCCTTGTTCTCGATCAGTGCTTTCTTCTTATCTCCTATGTGCTTGATGATTAATTATAGAATATAACCAAGCAGACGACTGGAGATCAGGTAAGTGATGGGATGGCTTGCAGCAAACTGTCATCGGATGGAACCAAGAGTTTTCTCCTCTCTTCTCCAGGCTGAAACTGAATTATTGCATTACACGGACCCAGCAAAAGAAACTCTGCAACTGCTGTTTTAAGACTGTGATGGGGTCCCTCTACTGAATCTTGCAAATTCAGTAAAACAGCTTGTGGTCCCCAGCAGTGTGTCCCATTTTTTTGCCCATGGTTGAGGGAAAATAAGATGCACAGGCAGATGTTAAATGCTACAGCTTAAAACTTTTGACTGTTACAAAAAAAAAAACCCACTTGTCTATAACTACACTCTGCATATCACTATATATTTATCAGATACATATCCATAGATACACAGACTACACATTAATATGTAAGATGGATATAACTACCAACTGATGGTAGCTTACGCTGCTGTGCTACAAGAGATGAGCACCAGAGCTGATGCAATGCATACATGCTGCTCTTCCGAAGGGGCTGATAACTTCCATCAAATGAAAGAAACAAGACAGTTTGCCAATAGTTATTCCTTAAACTACAGATGTTCACCAGCAGGAGCCCTTAGAAATCAGTACATGTTTTTTCCCCTGGCAAAAGAATAAGTCGAGATACGAATCTAAGTACTGCATTCTGTTTACAAAAAAATGTAATGTTTTCTTACAGAATATAAAAAATGGCCTAACATATAACACAGAAAGTAATGTTTTAAGTATTAGAAACATTTTAAAGCTATCATTAGACTCCTCAATTATTGACAAACCTGACCATAAAGCAGGTGACATTTTGACATGTATTGACACTCACATATTCAACAATGGAGCCCAAACACATAAACCAGTAAACTGACCAGCTGTTTGCTTCTGAGTACACTAAATTTAAGCTTTCACTGAGATTTAAGTCTCATGTAGGTTACCTGGCATTTGAATTTGGTTACCACAACACAACTGATGCATATGGATTTGTTCAGCTTAAGTTCCTAAGCCTTCACTTCAGTTGAAACTTCATAGCAATTTTTTTTCTTAAAAAACCCCAAAACAATGAATATACTGGTTTGTCTGTGGTTTGTAACACGTAACTCTGAAACCTGTAAGCTTTGCATAAACCACACACACATAGTGGTGTAAACGTGAAAAGCTTTCTCTCCACTCTCTCAGTCTCCTTTTGGAATAGAATGGAATGAAAAATTACAGGGCAAACTCAAACATCTGGATTTAGTTTCTCAAGAGGAGTCCGCTAATTATATGTAAGATAGTATTCTACACAATTAGCTTCTCCCCTTAATCAGTTTGCTTATTCATGAAAGCTGCTACTTTCCCTGTTTGTCTGTAACTACCTGTCTGTTTAAAAAAAACCCGAAAAGCAGCACTGAAATTCCTTTTATGATAGCACTGGTGCTACAATACTTAATGCTGGGAAGAGCTTTGATGTATTTCTAATAAACAGATGTTAAAATGGAGGAGTACTGTGCAGCTCTCCTGCTGCACATTAACTTGGTGACAGACGGATGAACATGGCGTGGGGCGCACAGCGTGTCACCCTTGGCACCCTGAGCCTGTATAATTGGTAAGGGAAAGCCTGTTGCGATGCATGAGCACTCAAGAATATGAAGATATAAGAGACCATGTGTCTTGACGTGTAACCTGTTAACTTTAGTTAACAGGAATGATGCAGCTAATGAGAGCTGGTGTTTGGAAATGTATTGCTAAAGGCACCTTGGTTTGTCCCAGCTGAGGCAGCTTGAAGAGGAAGCTGAACCAAATAGTGTAACTACTGCTGCAAGCACTGATTGCTCCTTTCCTGACACAAACCAACAAGTAAGTACAAGACTGTTCAGGGTAATTTTTCAAGACGGTGAGCTAGGGAGCTTCCACAGTGCTGTCTGAGAAATTGCTTTGTCTGATCAGTACCTTGTACACTCATGCAACAACCCTGCTTCAGCCACGCAGAGCTGGCCATGATTTTACCCCGAATAACAGCAACTTAAACGAGGGTGCTTGCAACTCTTGTTAAGTAAGACATCACTTGACTTCCAAGCTCACTCCAAGACATGAACAGATGCCGCCACTGCCAGTCTCCTCAGAGAATGTACCAAAACATCCCCTAATGCTGCTTTCAACTCAGGGCACACAACCTCACCAACTTGTGCAGGGTTTGCACACAGACGTGTTCATGAGGGCAGTGCTGTGACCCGCACATGGAGTGGGCAGCAGCTGCTGTAAGTGAAGGAGCTTGTGCCCTCCCAAGGGAGCCCCCTCTGTCCAGCACTTTCATAGAGCAGGCATCAGGATGAAATCAGTCTGGAAAACCTTGCAGCTAAGAGGCAGATGACCAAACACAAATCACGTGTCTACCAGCAGCTGGCATTAGCCAGAGAAAAGCATTTTAACTGACTGCAACTTCTGTGTCATCACAGAAGACCTAAGGAAGAGCTCAACTGGGAAGTGGAGACAATTAGAAAAAAAAAAAGAAAGCAAGCAAGAGAAAGGTAATTTGGCAACTGCTGTGCTCTACAGGCTGCCTTGGAAAACCCCAGAAGTCTGCACTGTGGTGTGTCTGAGCTCAGAGACACTACCCACTATTCTAAGAAAAACCCTCACTGAAGCACAGCCTATTTGCTGTTACTCCTGCTAAGCAAGGCAAGGTTCCCTTGAGCAGCTCACTCCTCACACAACCTGCCCCTCTACACACTGCTCACAAATGAGGGAATGCTCGCCCCTGACAGAGCAAACTTTTGCTGCAATGGATAAATGCAGTAATTTAGCACCCAGATAAATTATTTTGGGATTTCTGCACTGTATGGAGGCTGACACATCCCACAGACAAAGGGATGTGTGCTATAAATGCACCAGTTTTCTGTGTCGGGAGTCTGTGTCTTCACTTAGTGCAGTGATCTCAGGGTTGAACTGTAGGGTCATCTAAACAGATCTACCACTGAACCAAAATGTTTAGTTCTTGACAGCCTTAGCTGGCAATGGCAGCAAGACTGGCGTTTGGAGCAGTATCTCTACTTATATATAGGAAGGAGCATTTTTTCCTCAAGTGCCTAATAGCAATGAAGTAACAATGGCAAGCAGCATTAGGCACACTTCTTCAGCTGACAGTAATTAACCAAGCATGCCCAATTTTCTAAACTCAGAACCAGTTCCTTAATTGCTTGGGCAAAATTCTTCAGCTGAGTCCCTCCTCTCTGCTATACAAATTTTACATTCAGTTACATAGCCACAAAACAGGACTGTTGGAAGGAGTTACCACTTATAATCAAAACCACATCAATATGACTAATCACATCAGCTCTCTTACATATTGGGAGTCTAATGGCTTCTATTTACAGCCTTTAAATAAAACAGCTTCTCTACACATCTTTCACTAAGCAATACAACTTATTTCCATTTTTTGAAGAAGAAGCTTTAATACCCACCTGATGCTTCAAAGCCATGAGGCAGAACTTACGATCACACTTAGCAGAACACATTTGCATGCTGCCCAGTTAGTCTGGGAAAGCTCAAGTGCAGTCTTTCAGATCCCATAAAGACTAAAAAAAACCCTCCAAAGTTATATTTCCTAATAGAACTATGCCTTTTTTTGTGCTCTGACCCGCTATCAACAAGGGTGAAAAAGTGCTTCTGCTGTAATAGTAGGTTTATCGTACTTGTACAGGCATGACTGGTCTGTGGAAGGAGGTAGGACATTTTTCTCCCAACTCTATGAAACAGCATGTCTTCAATGACTGGGAGGTTTTTCCCAGGGGTTTACACTGTGAGGGTACTTTCGTGCATGGCTGCTGCTCATACTACATGTTCCACTCTTATTCCAGTTGTTAATGGACTTTCTTTATCTTTCCATCTTCTGGAATCCTTCTATAGATCATCTACTGGAGGATGGATTCACATGACTAAGTATTTGACATGTTTTGATCTCTTGGTCAGCCTGGGAACCTGTTTCCCACTTTCCCACTGATCCCAAAGAGCAAGATGTTTCTACGTGTGACGCCACTAGTCCAACTGCCATTCACTGCAGTAGAGCTCCTCCAGAAAACCTCAGCCATCACCAATGGCCATGGGAGCTCAGCTACAGTAGCTATCTGACCTGGCTGTGACACACAAATTGGAAGTCCAGTTCCTTAGAGCTGGTGGCACATGGTAATTTCAGTCATACCGATGTCTACTGAGCTTGTGCACTGAAGCAGTTCCAGGCTCAGGCCCTTGAACCAACCTGAATCTTTAGAGCTCGTGTATTTTTCTGCTCTGTCTGTTGACAAGCAATCCTAAGAATCTGTCACTAGTAGGCAAAAATAGAAACAGGACAGGAAAAGCTATGGACCTCAAAAGTGTTTCTGAAATTTCAGTGCGGACAAATCTCTCATGATGAGCTTATGAAAGAGCTGCCCTTGAAAGTACTATGGAGAACTTCTGGGAAAAAAAATCCTGCATTCACAAAGCCTACTGCAGTAATTAAAAATTACTCTGCAGAGCACAGTGATGGTAATGTGAGAAGCTCACGATCTATCAGAACTGGAGTAAGCTGGTAAATGCCCAAAACACTGAAGAAAATAGTTCAGAAAAGGCTTTGAGATTGGAGTACTATTCTCAGCACAATTTATAAAGCAGAAAGCTTTCCCCTTCATGGGTCTCTAACAACACTGACAGATTTCAAGAGAGGCTGCAGCTGTAGAGAACATAACCTTGGCCTGGCACAGCACACAAGAGAAAACCTCAGGGTGTGTGTTGGTAGATTACATGAGAGCTGTGTCTCCCCAGACAATGGCCAATCCAGTGGAGAAATATGTCTCCCTCCGTTACATGCTGTAGGAAACACAAATTAGCGCCAGAGCTGCTGGTCTCTAAGCCACATGAAAGGAGCTCAAGCTTAAGTCTAGGAAATTAATAGACAGAAGAGATGCCACACAAGCTCATGCAGTTCTGCCTTTGATGCTGGCCAGTTGTAGCTGTTTAAGGAAAAAGAATAGGAAATAAAGACCGGAAGAAATCTCCTACTTCAGCTATGAATGGATTGAGTTGCTTCATTTTCACTGTGAAATAAGACAGAGTACATTATCTCACTTTCCCAGGTTGTGACAAGGGGGTGGGGATGGTTAAAAATACTTCAGGCTGGTGAACTGTAAGGTTTCCTTTGATGTAAATTAGTTTCCCTTTACGCACAGGCCATGTGCAACTCAGTCCAAAAGACTCTATGCAAAAATGGAGGGTAGAGAGAAATTCTGTCAGCCCTTCATTACTCCACCGTAAATTTGTGAATGTGGTGAGAAGAGAGTTACAAAGCATCAAGCATCCATATACTCTGTGGATGTACACAGCACTGGGGATAAAGAGAAAACCTGTGTGGGGTACGAATTTTTTCATTTTTATTATATATTTATTATTTTTATTTATATTAGGTTCAATTTTAGGACTCTCAGCAGTTGTATCCTAAAACAATTGCAGCATTTCCCATTTACTTTTCTACTGTGAGGAAGGACTTTTTCTCCAAGAAACTTATTTTCTAGGTTCTCCTTGGCTTTTGTCCTGCTCATGCAGGTACTGAGGGGATAAGCTGTGATAGCCCTGAGGGCACTGCCAGCCCTGACCATCCTGCCCACCCTCTGGAGCTCCACCCACCTTGCCCATGGTCCCAGACCCCAAGTCAGCCCTCTGGGGCAGTAAGTCCTGCCCAGCAGTGATATCAAAGCATGCCAAGCGAGGCAGCAGGGAACCACTATTCTCAGTGGATGAAGGATGCCCAGGGACAGGCTGCCATCCCACCGCACATGTGACAAATGCAGTTTTTCATTTTCCTGATGCACTGGTTACCAGATATTTTTATCATTTTAAAAAAAGAGAAGAAAAGCAGGTCTCCAATATCGCCTTGTGTGGAAGCTGACTTGAAATGAAAAGTAGTGAGAATCAAATAAAGTAACTCTAGCCCTTACGATATCCAGCCTGAGCTAATGATAGCCTATTTTCTTGATACTCCAGTACTGTGACCACACTCCCTCTTCCAGATAAGATCAACAGAGTTTCATAAGAAATGACAACTCACCTTTCTTGAACTGCTATTGCTGTTAGCATTAGGGAGAGGAGATAATTTTCTGTTTGAGATGAAAGGCAGAGAGTTGAACAAAGGTTTCTTACCGTTAAGGACAATGCCATGCAAACAAAAGTGAACTTCTTGATATGTGTTGCTGTGACAGTACTGTTGGTGTTCACCAATTTATTGCTGGGGTTATTCTAGGGTAAGAGAAAGAGATAATGAGCATTAGGTTGGCTCCAGACTGCTGTGAGGCTGATGGCACCAGGGTCATGTGCTGGACCTGACTGTCTGTGCCTGTGCATGCCTGCCTTTGTTTGCTTTTTAACCTAGAGCTTTCTGAGTACTTTGCACCGCTAAAGCATATTTTCTGCTTAAGCTGACAGCAACTGCTCCTATAGTCAGAGAGGGCTGAGTAATGTCCCTACTTTTCCAAGAAATAAGTCCTATTTAACAAATTCAGCTTTGAAAAAGGGTAGTAGCTCTTTCTGAGGAAACTCCACATGATTTTCTTTTTTACCTTAAAGTTTGTAGCATGTTTTCACAGGAAAAATAGGACTTCATTCCCTTTTACCACAGAGTGGTATCAAACCCATACACCAATGAAAGCACCCTTACTGATTCAATTAGACAAGTAGGTAATTCAAACAAAGCTCCTGGAACAGCTGGCTCCATTAATGCCATTTAATGAACAGAACATAGTTAGGACTATTAGGTGTTCCACCTTGAACATGGGCTCTGTACTCACATGGCAGTGAAGTTTTATTTAAAACAACAAAAGCCCTCTTCCAAATGTCTAATATTGCAAATGAAGCTGAAGATTTAAAACTGCCCTCAGGGAACACACATAAAAACAAACTAAATGGTCTGTGAAAGGAGAGGATGGGGTATCAAAAGCAGGGCACCATTAGGATCCCTGTAGTAATAATCTGCACCCACCCTGGAGCTGTTTGAGATACACAAGTATGCGCCCACGCTGATAAAACCTGTACCATGAGATGCAGTACAACATTTATTCATCCTTGATGCAACTCAGGTAGAACAGCATTATCTGTCACATGATCAGCCTCCTTTACTGAAATTACTTGTAAGAGAAAGAGGAGCTCATGCCAACACATCTCGGGAGTGGACAAACCAAACGTGAGCTCTGTGAAGGGTATGCCATTTCACACACATTCAAGAAGCTGATGGAATTGTGCAATTTAAAGCTTTTGTGGTGACCACAATCCCACCATCCAAAGGGGTTGTGAAGAAAAGGGGGTCTTGTTCATTCCTACCCTGCTGCTGCTAACTCTGCTCTTGCTCTACTCCACCCGTTGCTCCAACTCTTGACCACATACTCTTTGTTCCTCTCTCTTGCACACTGTTTAACACTTGGATCAAAACACTATGCAGATTATGGAGCAAAAAGAGTATCCATTCCCGCCTATTAAGTGTTTATAAGTCCTCTCTCAGCCAGTGATGTTGCTCTGAATCAGACAGCACAGTCTGAGTAATGACATTATCACCATGTAAAACAGCAGTCAGAGCACAGAACTAGGATATTCCTGTTTTCTTTCAGAAAATCAATAGTAAGCCTTAACGTGAGTGTACCTGCTAAGCCATGAGGTTGCTCTGGATACAGAGTCTCATAAAAGGCTGAAACAGGACCATGCATCTCTCTTATGAATGTGAACAGACGGTAATGATTTCCCTGTGAAGATAAGAATCTGACTTCTCCAGCAGAGCCACTGAAGAGGGGCATGCTATCAGTCTGTTGAGGCAATGCAGTGTGCTACCAATGGCCATCAGCCTTGCCAGCTTTCTGAGTAACTGACAAAAGAAAATGAGTGTTTGCATGCATGCAAACTGTTTCAACATCTGAAAATCACAGTAAAGAAGGCTTTACAGAGCCTGGAAATTAAAAGTGTTTCTACCTGGACTCTTCTGAGAAAGCCTCAGCTTAAGGAAATAAAGGTTTTGAAAGGCATGGTGACATGAGAATGGCGTGTGACCGAGGGTAAAGCAATTCTCACAGCTATCTAAAAAACCCACCGTGGTTTCTGGTTTGGTATTTATTGTCTGAAAGGTACGGTGGAGGCATTTGCACACATGGTTGCCAGAATGAGATACCCTTTATACTGCTGCTACCTCACTTGGCACATTTTTATGCCAATTTGCTCTTAAAACATATAATCCCCACTGTGGATTTTTTCGGCAGTTAGATAAATGGTATCTACTTGTGCCTTACTCCACCTTTTTCTTCCTCACATTTGTTCCACAAGAGCACGATGAGAAGCCTTTTAACTGAAATAGACAAATCATGGTCTAATCCTGACACCACTAAAGCTGTCAGCACATCTTCCACCAGCTAAGCAAGACCTGAATTTAGGAGTCTTAATTGCTGTTAATTTTACTTGGCAATAGTGCATTTGATTGTGGCTCGTAACAGATGAGGTTAGCAGCCCCTGTGTTTCCTGTCAAAAAACACTTTTATCTTTCAATTCATTGGTTTTGCATCTACAGTTCCTTTTCAGCAACATGATCTGGCTGCATGTTGTATTTTATCTCATAGGTCAATTTAGCTGTACACAGGCAGACTAAGAAGCAATGACTGATTTGATTTTCCTTTGGTTTAGTTTTAAATTCTTGGAAATATGGTGGATGATTTCAAACAGGGCTTGTTTCAGCTAAGTACATCCTGGAGCAAGCAAACATTTTCTTCATCAGTACTTGGAGCTAGAAAGTTCAGTTACTAATTGGTAAATAAAGGGAAGGAGAGGATTTGGCATTTGAATTAAGTGTCACAGGACATGACTGTTCTTTGCACAACATATGGGCTTGTGAATACCAGTTCTAAAACAGAGCAAAAAAAGACCCTAAACAAAATTCATTTTGATTATGTATTTACTCTGTGCTCAGTTCCAGGAGCAAGCCTTGTGTTCTCACATAATTACATGATCAGTGCTACTAAAATAATGCATGTTATCTGTGTTACTGTCAGTCTATGAAACAACCTTTGCTAAATGTTAACATAAGCAAATGAACCTAAACCCGCGAGAGATACCACAGAATCAGGAGCAGAGATGAGAGCTTGCTTACTTACTAATGGACACTTCGTGAGAAGTCACTTCATTAGCTAAGCAGCTACATCATGGTAATTAAGTGAGGACTTTTTTTAATCCTTAAAAACACAGCACATATGTAGTCAGAAGATAGCTCAATACCTTCTAACACAGAGCTAAGGTTAAAATCATAAATTTTTTCAAGACAAGAGCTTGAAGCCACCTAACCCAATATTTTAACTAGGCTTTTTAAACCTTATCAGTGGGACAAGGAACAATAGGTATCAAAAGCAAAAGTAAAGAGAAACCAGAGAAGACAATAGATGTCCATTAACACAGCCCTAGTTAATCTTTGGTTGGTTTATTTTTTAAAGAATCTGTTACGCTTTGCTATGGAGCCATGAACTAACTTTCTTAATATTTGTTTGGCAGAAATCCCTCTGACATCACTGAAGACACCTTAGATAAGAATGTTGTAACCTGGGAAGATGAGGACCACACATGCAAAACCACACAAGAGGTATTTATTACACCCCTAACCTAGGCACTCACCTTGTCAAAAGCAGGGTATACTGCTCTGATCTCTGTCAGCCAGCCATAAGGCATGTGTCCCACAGGATACGTAGCTGTTAGGATTGCCACTGCCTATGAAAAGAGACAGGGAAACATGAACACCCAGTCTTTGACAGAACAATTAAACTAACACAGGTTGCCACTTCCTACCAAGATCATCACCAAATTGACCTTGATACAGTGAGAAACCATGCAGGTGACTGGAAGCTCTTTGTTTCAGGAAGACTGTCCCAGTGGCCACATTTGGCCTGGTATTTTAAGCTTATGAACACTTTTGTGCCATGAAGCTATGGTACTCAGTTTTGTCGTTTCATCATCCCTCTGATACTCTGGGATTATAGTTAACTTGAATTGCTATGTGCCTCTCAGCCAGCTAAATACCTCCCTCATTGCACCTGAGTTATTTTACCTACAGATGTCAAGAGTAGCAGAATGCCTTACGTTGCTTCAGATGCTTCAGATCAAATGTCATAATTTTAATTTATATATATTTAACTTGTCTATTTATAAGTAAAACCAGGTTTAAGACAGACAGACTACAGAAGAGTAGGCCTCAGTGACTGACTGTCTTTGGACATCAAACTGCTCTGGGGCAAGACACAAAAAAATTACCCTCTCCTCATTTTGGTGCTCATCAACAAAACAAAACAAAAATCATTCCAGATGTCCATTTTTCCCATGAGAAACAACACACTGCCTGCAATTTCAAACAAGTCCCTTTTTTGCTTTCACAGCTACAGACCCAAGAGATACATCAAAGACACAACCCCACACATACATATCAGGTGTTTAGGGAGCTCTTCCTGCAGATGTTTTTACACATGTAAAAAGCATTACACTTCATAGAATCACAGAATCATAGAACAGTTAGGGCTGGAAAGGACCTTAAGATCATCAAGTTCCACCCCCTCTGCCACGGGCAGGGACACTTCACACTAAACCATGTCACCCAAGGCTCTGTCCAACCTGGCCTTGAACACCGCCGGGGATGGAACATTCACAACCTCCCTGGGCAACCCATTCTGGTGCTTCATCACCCTCACAGTAAAGAACTTCTTCCTTATATCCAATCTGAACTTCCTCTGTTTAAGTTTTAACCCATTACCCCTTCTCCTATCACTACTAGTAAAGAGTCCCTCTCCAGTATCCTTGTAGGCCCCCTTCAGATACTGGAAGGCTGCTTCCTAAATTCTATCTCCACAGCTGTTTATTTGCAGCCACTGGCAACTTCCGAGCAAGTGAAACACACAGTATCAGGTATGACAAGTTAGCAGTGCTGACAGAATGTTTGTTAGGCATCAGCTGTTTGAATTTTCCTTTCCATTTAGTATCTTACAGCTTTGTCTTTCCTACAGAAAAACTGACATCAAAGGTCTTTCCACTTCTTAAGAGAATAGGTTAGTTCATGGTGATCATTGGTGAAGGCTCTGCACCACAATCACAAGCCTGGCTCCCAACAGCTGCAGGAGACTATGGGAGTGATCTGAAATTCCTCAAGAGAAACAGGGTGCATTTCATATCCCAGCCAGGAGAGGTATTTTTTTCAATGTGCTTCAAGACTGTTTCAAGCTTCAAGGATAGAGAGAGCACTAAACAGAAATGTACTTAAGACAACTTTTTGCTTGTCAGTATGGCTACGAAGAGAAATGCCAAGGTAACTCCATGTGAGTGACCATTTGCAGTAATGGAGAGCACTTTTCTTACCTCTGTGGCTGCAGAACTGCCGCCTAGGTCCCGGGAAACAAAAAGGTTGACAATGGGCCTACTTATTCGCTGAGTTGCCAAAATTAATGCCAAAGGCCACCAGAAACTCAGCATCTTCCTTATTGTAGCTTCTCCCTGCAACACATATGAAGAAATAAATAAGCAGAAGTGGGTTTGGAAAAATTCATGCAGAACTGAAACAAAAGCACAGAGAAAGGATTTTTGCTTTCACCACCCATTGTCAGTTTGGTACATTCATTTCAACAGTTTTCATGACGAGCCTAAAATATTTTCACTCATGTTAGTAATACTGATTCAAAAGAAGCTGTGTCATGGATCTCAATAAATAATGCATAAGGTCCCTATCTGCATAATTTGTTCTGGCTACCAGACAAAGATGTGAAAACCAATATGACATTTGAGGAAAAAGAGGAATTTTGAGACTTTCTTCCCTCTGATATAAGGGAAGTTCATGCTGTACTGTTCATGCTGTACTGGCTTACAGCTCAGTATAGAGATGTTCAGTAGGCAGCACATCCATACTATGGGAAGCATTGCCTCATGTGCACTGTCAGGGATAGTTTTCACCATGTCTCTTTAAGTGAAAACGTTTTTTCCTGCAGGATGGAGAGAGGAGGCCCTTCAAGGTACACTGGTTTTAATACAGTATTATAACACAAAGCGCAAGTTTTAGATTATTCAAAAAAGTGCAAAGTACTGAGACATACCCCCATTTCAGGCCCACTTCTGTCAGGAATGACATTATGTATGTTCCTGTAGTATCCGAGGCATAACGTGGTACATCGGACAAGTGCTCCCATGTATAAGGACAAGATGGGGATCAAGAGAGGCTCCCTGCACTCCAAGTGACTGTGAAGCAAGATGGCTACAAAAACAACCTGCAGGGCAAACAAATAAATTATTAGTAAGTAATCTCTCCGTGTGTTTCTTTAGGGCCAGCATTACCTCTTGTCTGACTCCCAGATACTACAGTATCTATCTGGCTTTGACCTTATGGCATTTGAAACTTCAGTCAGGACCCCCCTGCATTCCGTCATACAAATAAAGAACAATAGTTAACATCATACAGAAGCTCTATTAAACCGTACTTGAAGGTATGGGTAGGTGTCAGACTAGGAGCCATAAATAGGTTAGCATGAAAGTCTGGCAGGGTCCATCAGGAACCATGTGGCTGTCACACTTCCCAGGAGAATGTGCTATTCTGATATACACTGAGGCTGGAAACATGCTTCTAGTGTCAGCTTGTAAGCACTACTTTTTTTTTATTTACAGGTCGTGGGGCAGTGGCAATTAAAAAGTCAGCTATTTTAAAGTATCCATTCCAGCATTAAGAAGCAAGACGCCTTACGTCATCCTACTTTTCTACTTTTTTGGAGTGAGATTTCAGTATTTCATCATTCTCTTCTCAGCTACCTGAGCACACTGATGTAAATGAAATGGAAAATTTTGAGCTAATGAACAGCTCATAATTCAGTCTCCTAAGATTAAATTCCCAGTCCAAAAAATGCAAAGGAATTAATATGACATTATTCTCTTCATTAAATACGGAGCTGATGGTGTGCCTGTTGAATTCCAGATGTCTTTGGATTGGGGGCACAACTGGAAAGCCAACTGTGTTTGGTGCTGTGAACAGCAGAATCAAGGACAACCCTGCTGTGACATGCTGGCATGCCAAGAAGTACAAAACACATTCTTCAGAAGCAGGTTCTCTCTCCTTCATTGCTAAAGCTCAAGAAATATACTTAAGAAAAATCACACTGTGCAAATGTTTATTAGGCAGGCCATGCTGCTCATGAGGGTTTGCAAAACTGCTGTTCTGAACCCTACAAAAGAATTGTTTTTTCAGTAAACAGGAGCAAAGGCAGTCACAAAAAGTGTGCATATAAAGCGAGCCAAAGAGAATCAGCTACTGCCTGCGCATCTATTGCTTGTGTAGGGAGAGCATGTAGGCGTAGGGAGTTCTGGGGTATGGAGAGTCACAGCTTCTTGTCTTCTGGATTTGCTCTTGCTCTGTGCAGTATTTTGTTAAGTGAAGATGACAGGTGTCTTATTCTGCACAGTCCTGGCACCCCACTCACCAACCACTGTTGAAAGGGCATGTGTGCCATGGCCAAAGTAAGAACTGGTTTTCTGTTTTTAGCTGTATATGACCTGACATGCATCTAGGGTCAGCAAACTTTGCATGGTTGCATCAGAACAAGAGCATATCCTGAGAGCTAAGGTCATGTGCAGTAATAAGTATTGTCTTCTGGGATTAGTCCAGTATTGTAGAGGGGCAGACATGCAAAACACGAAACAGCAGCTGACTGAATGGTTCAACCTGGTTTATGGTTTGCTCATATTTAGTGGGAGGAAAATGCTATGGAAAATGGAACTACGTGCTGTTGACTTCATATTTCCTTTGATGCTGTACTGTTATTAGCCTCTTTCTTACTCAGTCATTACACCATTAAGCTGGTAATGGGACAGTACAGAAACTGTTTTACAAGTGCTGGGACTCTCCATTTAGCAATATTTTTATATATGCTTTAAAAAGAGGGTGGTGTATTGGTTCTCAACTGCTGCAACACTGGCCAGCAGCAATGTGTATGAATGCTGCTTTTAAGTGTATCTAGTACAAAGCAACAAGATAATTAATACCTCCCCCACAAATAAAAGTTGAAGCAACATTTGGTCTTCTCTGCATCACCCAGGATCTATCAGCACAGATCTCTTCTGCTGCAGTTCTGAGCCTTCACTTTTTGGACCATTAGCAAGAACAGTGCCATAGTGGCACTTGGAAGGTGGCTTACACTACTGTATTTCACTGGATCAGACAGCATGGGCAAAACTGACAAGTGAATTGGAGAATCAAGCCTTCATTCACCTCCCTATCTACAAGCCCCACTTAGGATTTCAGTGCAACTGTGTGATGCATGTCACACATGAGAATGCACATGTTTCTGCCATTCTGAAACATGGTTGTGGAGGCGCTGTAAGACATAGCCCTAGCCCAAAGGATCCTGGTTCCCATCTCCTGACATTGGTTTGGAACTGAGCTGATCCAGCCAAGTGAGACCAGCCTAAACCACAGCTGTCAGTAAACAGCCTCCACATGATGGAGCAAGCAGTCAGAGAACAAACCACAAGATTACTTCCTCTGGCTTGTTGTTCACGATAGAGAAAGAAGGCAGTCTCTGTGCAAGGGAGTCTGTAGTCTGTAACACAACAGAAACAGTGACTGCTAAGTGGAGTCATTACCTGAGCTATGACATCTGAGATGGAGGCACATCCCACTAGGAAACTGTACTTGTGTTTCAGCAGAATCCCAGCATGGGTCCATGCCTAAAAATACACAGAGGAGAGTTTGGGAAATGATTATGATATTTGTGAATGATTTCAGGTCCCAGAATACTGTTTTCTGGTTGTTACATTGTACACAAAGAACTTTTAAAGCTATTTTCTACCAGCAGCATTTGGTGTGAACCTGGGCAAATGTTAAGCTAGTAATACAGAGAAAGCACTGCTGCATTCACTTCCTTACAGCCAGGGCTGACAGGGAGAACGGGAGTAACTTTATAGACTTCACAGAGATTTCTGAGCAGATCTAATAAGAAACTGCTCCTTATTCATGAAACAGGTGCTGCACAGGATGGCTTATCATAATAAATAATTCAAGGGAAAAAAATATTATCATTCACCGGCTGGATGCACCTTTGAAGTGTAATCCTCATTGGCCCACTGAGATATACTGAGTCCTGTGTGTGTATACATATATATATATATATATATCTATATATGAAGAAAAAACTTAATGATCCAACTTCTTATGGTCAGAGACTGTTTCAAGCAGACAACGTGGTGGAGGTGTGCTGTGAGAAGGCTGTTCTTTACCAGTTTTACACAGAAGTAGAGGCATTAAAGACAGCTGCTGTATTTCTATGTTGTGCAGGCCACAAGCAGTAAGCCTGGTGATCTGGAAATCAGCAGCCCACCCCACGTGTAGGTGCTCTTTCTCACGCATTCGAGATATACCAGACTTAGCTGTGCTTGTAAATATGATCATAAAAAATATATTTTCAACAAATGCGCTTTGAGAAAATACTGAGCTTATTCCCTGAGCTCTGCAAGTGCTTTCCAGCATGCACATAACAGTAACTGTAACAGGACAACTGAGGTTTTTACTTTTGTTATGAGCTCTGTATGCCCAACCAGATGCTTCTTCCAGGCAGCAGGGGACAATGTGTCCAGGTACATCCAAGAGCTACTGCTTGCAAAGGACACACCTCCCTTCTGCCCACCTGCAGCTTCCCACCAGGTAACAGACTTCGTGAACCAAAGTCACCAAAGAAAAAATAACCTGAATGTTAAAATTCAGCTCTGTATCAGGCACTCACCATGGCATCCATAAAAGGGAAGGCAGCAAGATAAAGGAAGGCCCTCCGAGTTTTACTTCCCACTGATTCATCCACATGGTGCAGCTTATTAATAATGTAATACCCCAAATCACTATATGCTGTAGAGACACAATAAGAGAAATGAATAATAAAGGTTACATATGGGCTCTGGGTGAGCTACTCACAAGTACCTGAAAGGCTGTGAAGCCTAGGACATGCATCTACTTAGTAAACAGCTGCAGGGGCTTCAGGGTATTACAGTCTCACCAGCTGCTGTTTATGACTAAGGAATACTCTCACGGTTCTTTTTCAAGTAACCTTTGGCAGAAGAGTGATAACAAATGTCTGTGTTGGGACATAGGTATATTAAGTGCCACATCTGTTTGCTAAATGAACACACTGGTACTCCAGAAAATCTACTGCTCCTTCATTAACTCAAGGCTCTTCGTTAGAAAAGCTGTTTTCACTAGACATTGTGTATGTAGTAACTTATAAATACCAACACTATCTATTGGCACTGCATTCATATGACGTTATCTGTAAACCTGCCCAAAGCTGTAAAAGAATACTCTGAATTGTGAAAGGATGCAAAAATCACACTCATTAAGCCTCTGCCTTACTCTGCCTAATGATCACCTCTACTGGGACCTGTCAGGGCACTGCACCCTGTACAGTCTCTGGGCAGCCCTGACCAGCCTTATTTTCCTTCCTTATCTACAGCCCACATCTCAGAAGCCACAGTCAGAAGAGGAAACCACTGGATGTCAGGGGTTTGCCACTTCCGACTGCCAGTATGTTATTTCACTGTCCTGTTTCAACCCAAGACAAGAATTTTTACTGTTGGGCAACACATCTCTTGCCAGGTCTCTCTTCCCAAGGCGTTGGGTTAAAGACAGCACAGATGCAAGGATTCACCACGCAGCTCTCCGAAGAACTCCTCATACCTCTACTGGTACCCATGTTATCCAGCTGTTTTAGTGACCCCAGAGTCCTCCCAGTGACCAGGAATAATGAAGAGCTAGCTATGACTGCAGTCTCTGAACTATGGGAACTTATATGCACGGTTAAAAATAATACAAATAGTTTTTAATCTTTTATAAACTATGTTCTAGATCTGCATATCGTTACTTAGTTTCCTCTATACACTTGCAATAGCTATTGAAAGAGTGACTAGTTCATAAAGTCAACATTCCAACACAAATAATGGCAGCATTACTTGTGAATAGGGAACCTTACCTCAATTCTCTTCCACTAGTGTCTTTTCTAATTATTTCAAATATTGACATCTATCTGATTTTACATATATAACAATTCTATTATCATTGTACAGACCTTCATACATGGCATTTCAGGAAAGTTCTCATTTTCATGCATGCAGGTCACATAATCAGATTGACAAATACTAAGGTTAGTTGCCCAATTCAACCTTTTTAGCCTAAAACTCTCTCTTGTAACTCACAAACAAGTGTTTGGAAGCAATTAAAGAGGAGTTTAAGTCCTCATTGTTTTGTGATGGCTTAGCAATCGATATAGCAGGTAAATGTTTAACAGGACTGAAAAGACTTTTTCAGTCCAAACAAGACAGTGTAAACAAGGTAGTAAAATAGAAGGAGGTGGTTTGACAGCATTTGGAACAGGTGTGAGCCTCATTCCAGATATCCAGGATGCCCAAAAGATGCTAAAATGTTAAAAACTCTACCTTTCCCTATGCTGGTCCCTATCTACATGTCTTTTATCTGAACTATGACTGTTAGACTCGCAGTCTCCCAGTTCACCCAGAAATCCCCAAGTTGCTTAGCCATACTCCTGAGGCACTCCAAGCCTTGTTTCCTTTTGAATGGGGTTGGGGAAGAACTTTAAACCAGGACTCCAACCTTTCCTCAGTTCAAGGAGGCCAGTTTAGTTCTCAAAGTGTTGATGTGCTTGTTGCAGTCCAGCCACACATAAGAACAGCCCCTTTTTATTTTTTGCACGAATAACCATACACTGATTTTTGCTCAGTATCTTGAAAATTCTCATTATCCATGGAATTTTGTGTGGTAATGCCCTGCGGAAAGCTGCTTTTCTGGCACGGCAGTACATGGACATTTCAGAATTGACTTATTTGAATGAAGAAGTTTGGAAGGCTGCTGTGAGGGTCAGACTCATCCATCTGACTCTCAGGTTCTGTTGAAGTTGCTTTATACTTCTCCTTCACAAAAGCTTTAAAACTGCTGTGGGAAACCAGGAAACAAACAGAATCAGAAGGGTCAGAGGCTGAACTGCTCTCACTTCTAGGAACAGACAGGTCACCAGAGGGTTGTAGTTTATTGGCAGAGCGCTCTCAAGGGACTTGTACCACCACAGCCCACAGCACCACATTTTTAAGATTTCCAGAGGTATCAGCACCGTGCTCTGTAAGAATCATAGAATCATAAATGGTTTTGGTTGGAAGGGACCTTAAAGATCATCCAGTTCCAACCCCCTACTACAGGCAGGGACACCTTCCACTAGACCAGGTTCCTCAAGGCCCCATCTAACCTGGCCGTGAACACTGCCAGGGATGGAGAGTTCACAACTTCCTTGGACAGCCTGTTCCAGTACCTCACCTGCTTTAAGATTCTTTTTTCTCTCTCCCATCCAGAGAAGAAAAAAAAACAACCAACCCCCCAAAAACTCTAACTGTACTTTTCAATGTGATTTTGATTTTAAAATTGTAATGGGAAAGCTTAATAGCTAGTTTTAAAATGGCCAGCTGTTCCACATGGCAGTGAAAGCACACAATCACTTTTGCTGATGTCCAGAAACATTTCTATCCTCAGAAAGAAGGACTCAGCGAATGAGATTTACTGACAAATATACAGGCATGTGTCTCAGAGCTGTGAATAAAGCAATTGTTGATGCAATTAGAATTTAACCTTGGCCAACCTTACAAACTTATTATGAAGCATAGTACAAAATTAATAACACAGACAACAGAGCTGAAGAGTATTACATGAATCTAAAGCAGATGGCTCTTCCCATTCCTTGCATAATTTCAACCAAAACAGAGTAGTCCAACCCCAGGACAAGCTGCCTGTTTGCACTCCTCTAATACCTTATATATTTTGATATGTCTATGGCGTAGTTTTGCTACAGAATCTAAGCAGGAATTCCTGTTTTTGACTTTTCCAGTTAAGTTTTAAGACACAGAAGCTTAAGAAATGACACTGAAAACTGCATAGCTAATTGGATCACCTCTTCTCTACACTGATTCCTCTAACAAGGCAATTACTACCATAAATGTCAGACATTCTCAAAACAACTGAACATACTCTTAATGATGCCAGCAGTCTCAACAAATAGCTGTACCATGGTCATTTTGGAGTTGTCTACTACCCAGCATGTTACACTTACATCATAAAGAAAACAAAAAGAAACCCTCATAGGAAGTGATACCATTTACTTCCAGACAGTTACATATGTCAATATTAGCTTAGCTAGAGGGAAAAACAAATCCAAGAATGTTTTTGGGTTAAAGTGTGTTCTCTTTAGATACATTCCATTTCATACTGCACTGCCAGTTAAAAAATGAACTGGGAGACTTGATATGTGAAATCTATTCTGCTGTTGGTAAGAAGGACGGCTCACGTGGCCAAAACTGGTACTGGTCAGGGGTGTTTGTTCAGCTAAGTGATTTGGGCAGACAGATATATGCTATTTATAAAAATATAAAAAATGAATGGCAAATCTTCATTTGGAGATAGCAGAGGGTACAAAAGATTCCTTTGTCTTTGATTAGCATTGTGATTTTTTTTGCTTATAGTAATAAATAAACTAAAAAAAAACCCCAAGAAACCAAACCAGATTAGGAGCATCTCAGGGCAGTCTGATTACTGCAATCATCTTTTCCTGTGCTAAGCTCTAGTTCCAAAATGGCACTGTTGATTTTCACAAATCTATCTATAACTGTTGGTCTCTGAAATAGCTTTAGGAAGGCCAACATCTCATAAGTCTCAAAATTAGCCTGTTATAACTCCAACTCAATTATTGCTATCCTAAAATCCACAAATGCTTTGATCATAGTCTTTCTTCCTTCTTCCTTTGCCCTGAATACCTTGCTGATATGAAACTGCCTCTGCTGTGGAAGAAGGAGCAGGGACAGCTGAGGAAGCACATTGCTGCTTTAGCAATGGCCATCTGAAGATGCTGAAATAGGAGACATTTTCAATGAATGACATTTTATCATCTTTTAGAACAAAGAAAAAATGCAAGCCTGGATTATATTCTGCTCTGTGTTCCTGTGCTATCATCCTTTTCAGAGCAAAATGTTTAGTACAGGCCATTGCAGTGGGCATACCAGAACAAGACTGACTGGAAAAAAAACCCTCAGGTTATCATAAACCACTGTTATTACAGTAGTGTCACTCTGAAAGGTGGGATTACACCTGTATCTCACTTGTTATGCAGATCTTTCATGTAATGCAGTGACCATGCACATAGGAAGTTCAATGTAATCACCTGATTTGCTAGCAGCTGCTCAAGATTTCTCCTGCGCAGCCTGTGCAGGCAGTGGCCCATGTCCAATAGCCTGTCAGTAATAAACTGGCACAAAACAAATCACTCACATGTCTCAACCATTCAGCCTGCTATAGGTTCGCCTGGTTAGTAAAGTTTTTAATCAGAAGTAGTAGGCTCCAGTTAAGGATGTTTATTTAAGCAAAGAGGATTTCTCCTCAAAGTCACTTCTGCCTTGTCATTTCCAGAACCTCAGAGAGCTGTGGAAAGTAATATTAATATGCAAAAGGAAAGAATCTTTTTCAGTATACTATTTCTCAGTAAACTAGTGAAAGGCTGAACAATGCTGTTTTATTGCCAAAAAAATGTGCATGTCTTTCATGACACTAGTGTTAGAAGGACACAGTACGGGGGGGCTTACCAGCAACACCATGAATTGCATCATGTTAGCATAATGGTATATAAATGATTTCTTTCCTCTGTCAAGCTGGCAATTTAGTAAGATGTCACAAATATTCACAGACAGGCTTAGAGTCTTGAATCCCTTCTCTTACAGCCAAATATTCCCACCAAAACCCAATCTCTGAAATAACAAGATGCTTTAGACCCTGGGTACACAGCGAAGCTCCCACCAGGAAACGCGAACTGGTGGTAGTAGCTGCCCTCAAAGTAGCAGAAGGGAAGGTAGGCAGCATACTATCTTCTACTTCCAGATCACAACTGAAACAGTAGATTCAGAAGTACTGTCCTGACCAAGGTCTGAAGCAGCATTTTAAGTGGGATGAGAATATGGTTTCAAAACCCTTTGGTCAAGGTCAACTTGCTTCTTAGTTCTTACTGCCACCTGTACAGGGGAGTGATAGGAACTGTTGGTGAGGACTTTGTGGATATTCACGGGAATGTGGTGTGGTGATGACTGAGGGACCCAGAGCTGTGAGTTGGAGTGGTTTGGCTCAGGCAGTCACTCCCACAGGGGACTGCGTTAGCTGCGGTAGGGAAGCAGTAGTGGGGAGCTGGCGCTGAAGCAATTAAGCATGAGTCAGGTGGGAGAAATGGTCTGTTTTGATATTGTAACTATGCAGAGGCTGCTGTTTGTGAGGAGTTGTGTGTGCAGACTGCAAATAGTCTCTATCACAGTTGGAAATGTGGTGATTCATTGTGGTCACTGTGTTTCTACCACGACTTGTTTTCTTCCTTCCAAATTTCAGTACTCCTCCTTATTTCATTGGGCTTTTTGTTCTGTGTTTCTTCCTGGGCTTCAGCAGTCCATAGCAGACAGTCATGTCATCTTCCTTAGCCCCATAGACATGGCATGTGGAAGAAACTCAGTCCCCCCAGCATTGTTTGTTTCTCTTTTTCATCTGCTGAGCATCAGTAACCTGTATTTGGGTCCTCTATAGATAGCCTGTGATAGGCTTGCATGTCCTAGGAGGCTGCTTGTCTGTCACTGGACTCCTCTTCCTCCTGCTAGGCAGATTGTGCATCTGTGGGTCAGAGAAGAATAATCAGGATTTGAAACAGGCTCAGAGAAAACTTGGAACATAAAACTTGGCAACATCACCCAGGCAATTGGTGCTGGAATCTGACTAACTCCATTCTCTCGGGCGCTCTGCCAGTCTCTGCTGTGGCCTTTGCATATTTTCAGGCATAGACAAGTTAAAATACTAAAAAATATTTTGCAGTCTGCCACCATAAGCAGCTGAAAGACTGCGAAGCCCTTTATTCAGGACCTTGAAGCATGGTAAGTACAGCTTCTTTTTTCTTTCTTTCCCCAATATCTGCAGAGAAGGCATTTCAGAGATTCTGAACTCAGCAGAGCTCTACTTCCCAGAAAAGGCAAGAAACTTATCTGGCATGCTTTCCAATAGTTGCCCCAAACACCTCCCTTCAATAAGAAGTCTCACACAGAAAATCCAGCTATGTCTTTCCCCTGGAAACTGAATAGCTGTTCTTCAAATTTTCTTAAAATCCATCATAGCTTAAAATAAAATACTGGATGACTACAAACTACTTCTTTATCCAGCTGGCAAAGCCAAAATCTTTGACCAGCACTGACAGGAAAACAAGTGAGCAACTAGAAGAGCAGCTCTGGGGGCTGAAGAAACATTCCAAGCAAAGAAATATGAAAGCCAAATGTACAAATGGCCCAAAGTTTATATTACTGACTCAGTAATGCAGCCTCAACTGTAAACATACTGAGGAACTGACTGACTGATACCAGTGAATTAAATTAATTCAAATGCATGAATTCAGCTTATAAAATCAGCAGCACCTTATCCCTGGCCATGGCTAGTGAGCTGTTACTGTAAGCATTTATTATGACTGTAACATAAAGGTTAACAGCACAGGGCTGCTATATCACTGGTGGAATAGAAGACATGATGGTCAAACAAACTGGAGTGCTTGGGAGGCATATAAAGCTGGTGAATATAACTGGCAGCCTTTTAAAGGGTTAAGAGCAGGGGGCATTTGTATTTACTGGATGGGTCTTGTACCTACTTGGGCAGCCACTAAAATAGTCTGTCCTGCTCTTGAGATATTAACAGCCTGAATAATAAATGTGTCTCACTTACAAACCACTCTGTAATTTCACAGCAACTCCAGCTATCACCATCACGCTCACATTTCCCATCTTTCTGCAATGGAATGACCTCCTACTGCTAGTCAACCAACTCTACTGCCTGTCAACCAACACATGCTTTCATAGGCTGTTGCATTACCTCCTTCATCCCTTCCCTTAGAGTTCCCAGCTTTTAGTATTTTACCTGTTGAATGCAATATACCTATTGCTTCTTCCTCCAGTCTCTTGTTCCTCCTTGTTGAGGTCCAGAGGTTTTGGCTCTGTAGAATGAGCCAGAAGGTGCAGAGAATCTGGTGCAGCTCTTGGAGAGGATGAAGCTGAAGTCTTCCAAGTCACATAGCTTTGTACTGCTGTGATTGATGCTTGGGTTGATATCTCATTTCTCCAGGCTCTCAGAAACTGGCAAATCCTGTGGCTGTCTTACTTTTTATGTTCAGTTTGTATCTGCTTGTGTATTTTGTTTGTTCCAGAGTACACTCAGGGAGCTGGGCTCAGTTTGGTGTAAAGTGCTTTTAGTAATGATTTCTCTTACAGAAAAACAGAATATTCAACAGATCAACTATTCAACAGAAGTGGGTGACAACTAGCACTAGTACTGGGTTATACTGATATTTTAATGAGGATGCTGGCACCTACTTGCTTAGAGTTTTGTACTGTGAGATAAATAGTAAACGGATAGGTACAGAGGCAGTACACAAACAAACACAAAAAAAAAACAATGAGTTCTGACGAACAGACCTACCATGAAAACCTAAACCCATTTGTGACAATACTGCTAGAGTAAGACTGAGCTATCAGCTTCATGCAACCTGTCAACCTTGCCAAAGTTTTACTCACACACCTGACCGAAAGAGAGCAGCAGCATGTTTTGCTGCCAGGCAGGAGAGCCCTGGAGGTGGAATCTGCCACTTAACCTGTTTAAAAAGTAATAAAAATTGTATAGATGGGTGTGATACCTGCCCAAGATTTAATCTCTTTTGCATCTCCTGTTGCCCTTACAAATGAAATCTTAAACCTACACATTAATCAGTTTGAAAAACAGGTGAAAGAAGCAAATTAAGACATTAATTAGATGTGAAGTGACCTTACCTATTAAGGTATGAAATACAGCAGCTACAGCACCAGCCACAACCATGCACAAAACTGCTTTGATCCTGTCTCGCTTGCTGTTCACAAACACCAGACCTACATTTTTGAAGTCACTCATCGGACCCGTGAAGAACTTCATCAGGGAGTATGCCAGCCCATAGCTGGCCAGCATCTCCACAGCATCTTCCTTGACAGCAGCGATGCCCCGATTCAAGGCCTGTTGAAACACAGAAAGAGCAAATAATGTAGCACATGTGGAAGTGAACCCAAACCAATCTTCAGCAGCTGGTTTCTGAAGGACCAAGCAAGTTTAGCTCTCATCGTTTTCATCCTGAGTTGGACCTTATTTCTCTGGGTTCAACAGCAGTAGCTTGTGACTTGTGACACAGGCAACTTCATAATTTGATATGAACAGTAAATTTAAGTCAAGTAGACTTGAAGATAAGGTAAATATCTATTTGTGAAGTGTATAATGGAACTCCTGCTATACCACAAGTCAGTGTCTCTCCTTTTTACAGTAATTTTATGACCTGCTAATAATCATGGATAGTACAAGACCATTTAAATTCCATTTTGAGGCCTCAGCCCTAAAGCAAACAAAGCACAGTCCTTGCAGGCCATCCTTACAGGTAAAAACTCTGACAGTATTATATGCTAAAATTTTAGCTCAATTCATTTTTTTCAGTGTAATGACCTTTTCATTATATCCCGTGTAATTGTGGATAGCTGATATTATCCTGTGACATTTATTATGAAACTAGGCCAAATATGCATGTGCCTAATTGTTCTCCTTTCATGAATTTCGCAATGTTCCAATCCTATATTCATTTGTATCTCCTTGTACCATATTTGAAAAGAAATACAGCCAGCACATATATTTCAAGACATTCAGATTCAACTAACCTACTAATTCATTCTAGGTCTGTATGTAGGAAATGTCTGCCAATGAATCACTGAGAATTAGAAGGATTATTTTTATAACTAAAGCGAACCATAGAAAAAAACGTGTAACATTGCTTTAAATTCCAGCTTGCACCAAAATGGTTCTAAAATACGGAGTAAAAATGACAGAATGATAAGTTTTATCTTCATTGTGACAGCATCAATCATCTGGTACACCCAGCAAACTGTTAAAACAAGACTAGGTTCAAAAAGCATGAAGGATGGAATACGACTTGTTGGATTTAGTTCCTATGAGTTATAGCTGATGCATGCTGACAGGGCCATGGCACTGAGGCCAACCTGGAACATCTCACCAACCCACCCTCCAAACTTCAGTCAATCCACTTACACAGCAGTTCTAATACTGCTTTTTTTGAATGAACAAACCAGGCAGAGTATCATCAGGTAATCATAATGAAGTTTTTCTCTTTCAAATATAAGCATAGTCTTTTTGTTGCAGTCTTCTGACTTTTTTTTCCCCTTTCAAAGACCATGTAGGCAAGAAACTACCACTGACTTCAAAAGAAACCTCATCCCCGTAGCAAAAATGAGCATTTTTCCTACTGTTCTTTTCCACTATTTCTGTGAGGAGTGCTTAATTTTTCCAACTAAAATTGCACTGTCAGAACAAGTAAGAGCTGTAGAAAATATCAATTTCTCCATCCTTGGTATCTGCAAAATCTCTCTCTTGCAATGTGCTTTGACTTGAACACCTGAAGCTCCAAATGTTTTCATTTGTGTCCCTCCAGGTCCCGTCCTGAAAATACTATATAGAATCATAGAATCATAGAATAATTAGGGTTGGAAAGGACCTTAAGATCATCTAGTTCCAACCCCCTGCCATGGGCAGGAACACCTCAGACTAAACCATGTCACTCAAAGCCTCGTCCAACCTGGTCTTCAACACTGCCAGGGATGGAGCATTTACAACTTCCCTGGGCAACCCATTCCAGTGCCTCACCACCCTAACAGGAAAGAATTTCCCCCTTATATCCAATCTAAACTTCCCCTGTTTAAGTTTTAACCGGTTACCCCTTGTCCTATCACTACAGTCCCTAATGAAGACTCTCTCCCCAGCATCCCTATAGGCCCCCCTTCAGATACTGGAAGGCTGCTATGAGGTCTCCACGCAGCCTTCTGTTCTCCAGGCTGAACAGCCCCAACTTTCTCAGCCTGTCTTCATACAGGAGGTGCTCCAGTCCCCTGATCACCCTCGTGGCCCTCCTCTGGACTTGTTCCAAGAGTTCCATGTCCTTTTTATGTTGAGGACACCAGAACTGCACACAATACTCCAGGTGAGGTCTCAGAAGAGCAGAGTAAAGGGGCAGGATCACCTCCTTTGACCTGCTGGTCATGCTCCTTTTGATGCAGCCCAGGATACGGTTGGCTTTCTGGGCTGCAAGCGCACACTGAAGCCGGCTCATGTTCATTTTCTCATCGACCAACACCCCCAAGTCCTTCTCTGCAGGGCTACTGTGAATCTCTTCTCAGCTCAACCTGTAGCTGTGCCTGGGATTGCTCTGACCCAGGTGTAGGACCTTGCACTTGTCATGGTTAAACTTCATGAGGTTGGCACCAGCCCACCTTACAAGCGTGTCGAGGTCCCTCTGGATGGCATTCCTTCCCTCTAGCGTATCAACCGAACCACACAGCTTGGTGTCATCGGCAAACTTGCTGAGGGCGCACTCAATCCCACTGTCCATGTCAGTGACGAAGATGTTAAACAAGATCGGCCCCAACACCGATCCCTGAGGGACACCACTCGTTACGGAATATCTGCAGTCGGTACATGAACCTTTTCTGGGCTATAGATAATTCCATCTATTGCACTGATAAGAGTTAAAATTATATTTAATCTGCAGATGCCAAAAACACTGGAGTGTGCATAAAACTGTATGCAGTTTGTGAAAAAGACTGTGGCCTTTGAAATTAATAGTCAAGTTTAGCTGTCTTTTGTGATGATGCTTTTGATGATGTTGTAATCCATATCAAGGTGTGTACAGAGTTATAACCTTTTCATTTATATTTCCTATAGATGCTGAATCTCCCTTCTGCTGTCGCCAGTGATAGACAAATAGCCTTAGATTACACCATATAGAGGGCTTCTTGATCATGGCTTTCACCTCCTTTTTTGCCAACAGTGAAGTATTTCTGGCAGCTCCACTTTAGAGAGGAACAGCTAACCAATTTCAGGTAGTCTGGTTTAAAAGCGTTCTGTCACATGTAAACAGCTGAATTATTTCCAGCACAGTTTCACAAGCACAAACGCTTCCTTCCTGCTTCAGACAGCTACAGAATACCAAAGTATGTGGAGGATGGTAACCCAACTTCTGACAAGGTCCCTGGGATAAACATGGCTTTAAGAAATCACATTCTGTCAAGGAGCACTGTGATACCTCTGCAGAGAGACAAATCTTTACCAAGCACAGTACCCAAACCAGTGAAAACAGCTCTGTGACTTGGGCTAAGTTTTACCACCTAAGGAGGACAGGCAGAAAGACTTGAGCAGCTCTCCTTCTCTCCCTCTCTGGTTTTACAGGCTGAACTCTGATCTCTTTTGTATGAAGAAATGACAGCCAAGTAGATACTTCTGAGTAATCTTCCCCAGAGACACACTGTGTACCAGGTAAGGCAGACTGGCAAATTCCAAAAGGGACTTTCGTAAGAGGTATGTTACCATTAATTTATACTCCTGTGGAATGGCTGACATGATGAAATACTCTAGAGGCTACCCCTGAAAAAGCAATCCTACCAAATGCTTCTTTGGAAAGATTCTTAGGAAATGAACTGTTAGTAAGGCTGCATACAGATGATTTAGCTTCTGTAGCTTTCTTTTTGCTTTTTCAGTTTAAGATGACAACGCAGAAGGTTCTTCATCCTCATCTTCCAAACACTATATAAGAATTTTAGTAGCTTCTCTATCCATGTACCTTAGAATATTTTCACTACTGAAGCTTCTGATGTCATATCTGATATCCTTAAATCCACAAGAAATCCCAAATACTTCATAAAGCATCTTTGAAGTGCAGTATGAAAGACAGAGGCACTTCATCTTTCATGGCATGTCAGCCATGAAGTTGGTAATCTAATCTCCTGTTAAGTTTAATTTCCTTTTAGATTTTCAATTAAATCTCTCACAAAGTAAGAAGAATATAAACCAGGGCAAGGTCTCAATTTTTTTATGGGACACTATTTTGTACACTTTTTGTGTGAACAAAAATCAATAAAATTTCATCAGTAGCATCCGTATTCCGCGTTCGTTTCATATACAACAGAACATATCTCTAGAAAGGTTTGTATAGCTTGTCAATAAAATCACACAGAACTAGGTAGTAATAAAAACAACTATTTAATAGAAGAAGTTAGCTTGATCATACATATTTCAGATGTCATCCTACTTTCAGATGGCTTATTCACATCAAACTTGAAGGGAAAACTAAGAAATCCAGATGCTGCAAGAAAAGACTGTTGGTGATGGTACCTTCTCCTGCGTTTTTAATGAACATCTAACCTAATAGGTGAAAATGACACAGTAAATTGCTATTCATCAAACATGATTAAAACAAAGCCACTGACATCGGTGACTCTTCTTTTAGAAATAACAGAAAAAAAACCACAGAGTAATTCCAAGCTCAGCACAATCCGGTAAGTACATGAACAGGTTAGTAGAAGTAAGTCTTATTCCTAAAACACTTCTCAAGAAGGCAGACACCAAGATCTACAGCTGGTATTATTATGCAATGTCTTTTTGTAACACATTATGTTATCGCTAGGAAAGATAAAATCTTTACTAGGGGACCAGGTACTAACCTCTTGAGCCATTTTTTTAAAATGAGTAATTGTGTGCTGTCCCTAATGTTCACTAAAATCAGAGAGAACTAGCATTTATATAAACTCCCATCAAAAAGATTCAAGTCAGAATAATACCAAATAATACACCTAATGATATTTCAAGCCAGTAACCATGTCTTTACAATTGGGTACTACAGCTGGCTTTATCCTCTTAGAAGGAACATATGAGACCTCTATCAAATTCCTAGGACATGCATAATGGATGAATCCAACAAACTTCTGTATGCAAAGGCAGTGATTCAAAAAGCAACAATTCTGAGAGAAATGTCAAGTCTAGCTTTGTCCTATTTTGCCTGAGCTCTCAGCACTATTCACTAATGTTGGCAGAAAAGGTTTGGTTCAAGTCTACAGCTACATACCTCTGCTGCCAAAAATTCAAAGTCTGTCCATTAATTCAAAGTCTGTTGGTTCTACAAATCTGGCCATTTCTCACGTGATCCTCTCAGAGACTACTGGATGACTGATATCATATTTTTTATCGGATTAGACATATAAAGGCATTAAAAAGAAAATCCACTGAGAAAGCCATGTGTATTATATGTTTTTTTTTCTGCTTTTTCAAATGTTTTAGTACCTACATACCACATAAAATTTAAACAGTCTATATCTAGAAGGGAACACTTTCTACTTCATTTGATGTTAACTATTGACCATGCAGTCAATACTTGACCAGTGCATGTGCTACAAATAAGAGCAAGTAAAATCCAAGAAGTGTAATTCTTGTCAGTCCTCAGTTTTGCTTATCATGGAAAAGCAGACTGTGACCTAGTGAAAGCTGGCCTGTTCCTATGGTTTCTTTAAAGCTGGGATTCTGCCTAAGATGTTTTCAAGTCAGTTTTAGCTAGTTACCTACTTAAGCATGACAGCAAAAACTCACTCAATTTGGAACTATGTTCAGTTCAGTGAACATCTGTAACGTTTTCCCTCCTCCTACCTGCCCTCTCCTAAGAAAACGGAAGAGAGACAGAGTGTTCAATCAAAAAGCAACCTGATGTAGGGAACAGTCTTTCTCCTGTGTCAAATAATCTCTCTCCCAACAACTGTTGGCTGCGTTGTCATTTACTAAATCCTGTCACAGTGAAATCTTTGGTATTGGAGGTACAAGCCAGCTTCTGCCTCCCCTGTTACTGCTGCAGGAACTGTGCTGCCAGAAGGACACCTGACAGACCTGGTGCTCTGTACATATGGCATAATCAGACCGCTGTGTCCATGCAACCTGGGCGATACCACATCTGCATCTCTGCTTCTGGATCCATTTCTTGTAAAGGCAAGGGCCCGTGGTAGGCAATTAGAGGGAAACAGCTGGTACTCTGACATAGGTGTGTGTAAGACTTCCATGGCCATAGGCACAGGAGTGGGAGGAAATGGGATAAAAATAGCACAGCATATTTATTCTGGCTGAAGAAGACTGCACATACATAGAGTATGAGGAGATAGCCCTGAAGGGGTGGAAGGAGTCTGACCTTGTAGCTTGAAAACTATTACTTTTTTTCCTTTTGTTTTGGGGTTTTGTTTTGCAACACTTTTACCCTAATTCAGTATCTCTAATTTTGGTTCAGCATCTGATGTAGATCATGTGTCAGATGACTGAAATGCCATCTGAGGTCAATTCCTGTTAGCCCACTATTAAAATACTTTACTTCCTCCCTGCTCCCCTACTAAAGCTGGCAGTCAGCCTTGTCCACAGGGCTGCAAATGCTGACACTGCTTCAACCCACTGAAATAATCTCAGTCCCCAGCAAGAGACCATGTCCCAAAACCATGATCTGAAGGAAGAAGAGATGCCCATCCTGAGAGAGGGACACCTGGACAACCCAGTGGTACATGGCCTGTCTTTGGAGAGGCCATTCTTGGAAGAGCATTAGGACTGCCCTGAAAATAAGAGCTAAAATTCTTGTGTCTCTTGCTTCTTTGCCATTCAAAAGAAACTGCAAATGCAGGCATCATGGTTTTGTCTTAAAAAAGAGTCAGTGTACCAAAATTTCAATCAAATTTACCCTGAATTAGAATTACTATAATCTGAAACAAAAAACAAGCCGTACTGAGTGCAACCAGTATTTTTTTTTTTTTTTTTTGCCCACTGTGAGCAATGGAAAGCAAGAATAAACATTTTTGCAAGATTCCTACTGTTACTTGAAATACCTATTACTGTGACCACGACCAAGATTTCAGTTTTACGTGTTGACACTATCCACTCACCATCCAATATCAAAGCTGTATGAAAGTGTGCCATGGGAGAAGTTTAAATAAAGACTCTAAACCCAAAATAACATCATTTCAGAGCACTCACAGCTTTCACTTGACCTGGGTTATATCAGGGAACAGCACTTTTTAATAGGCGCAGCCAGGAGGCACAGGAATAACTAGGGCAGCAGTTACAACAGTGAAAATCAGTGAAAATGGAAATCTTTCCTGCTGCAAGAACTAACGCAGAGGAGAATGTGCTGGGGTGCTGGAAGAATATCTATTGCATGCTGCCCTAGGGCACCTACCGCCTTTGTGTAGAGTCATGAACAACCGGCACAACAAGGCAGAGAATAATATAAAAAACACACGAGACTGCAGAAGATAATGGTGCAGGACCATGGGAAAGAAAACAGCTGCAGTGAAGCCAAAATGTGCCTCATTTAAAGCTACACTTAACAAAGTGCCAGAATATTTATGACAGGGAGAGATCATGGAGGGGTGAATCAGTTGCTGCAGATGGTTGCCTCCCCAAAGAACATGGAAAACACTGATCCTGAAGCCAAGAGAGCTATGAGCCGTGACAGTGGGAAGCCCTTCAGAACAAATTCCCTGGGTAGTCCTTATTGAACAGGATGTCTGATACCTGTATGAAAGAGGCCAAAACCACTGCCATTTCCACTGATGGCTGTGGAGAAATCCATCCCCTAAGGTGAGACCATAACCACTAATTTTTCTGGGCCTTTTTTTAGGCAAGCAGTGCTTGTAGGGGCACAGAACAGAAGCAAAATGAGCACGTCAGAGATATTGCCCTGCAGTATGACTTTCTCGCTATCTTCTAGCTGATGCTGATCAATCATCCAAAATGTATGTAAGTGAAACTCACAGGGGCATACTTTGGTCTCAAAGCAGCATGCAAGTGTTTCATTCAGGTTTTCCCAAAGCTCATCCACAAAGGTGAAAAGCATTTGTGATTACATTACAGAAGTATGATAAACTCCAGGCTGAGGTTATTTGTCTTCAGATCTTCCTCACGTGGAGGCCAGTGATTCATTTCCTCTCAAAAGCTATTTCTATTTCTATGAGTATAGACAAATAAAATTGAGACATAAATTGAGACACATAAAACTAGAAGAAGGTCAACTCACTGTCTCTTCAAAATGCCCTGTGGAATAGCTATCATTTCTTCACCAAATTCCATTTTGATTACTTTTGAGTGCTAGAAAACACTGGGGAGGATACAAATGCATATCATATGTATCCACACACAAAGAATATTTGCCTTAATCACAAGTGATAGAGTATCTGCATCAATGCTCCTTATTTTCTCACAGAGACAGGCTCTGTTCTCTTCCTCAGATTATCTCCCCAAAGTAAAAAGTAAACTGATTTACTACCAGTTGCATATTTCATAAAAATCCCATTTTCTCATGTTTATAAATTAAATCTCTGCAAGGACTGTTCTAAGACTTGTTCGCATGCACACAGCAAATTTAATCTACACAGGTCCCATACCTGTCAAGTCTCTCACAATTCTGGCATATTGCCTTTTTATTAGCATTATCTCAGTTTTTGGTGAAATACTCCTCATGGCTCTCTCCTCCTGAAATGGAGATTGCCACTTTCTCCATGATCACACCTTCTCACTAGGCTCCAAACAGAGATAGGTTTGGGTTGGAAGGGGCCCTTGGAGGCCAGTTTAGAGCTGCTGCCCCAGGTTGAACATCTGGGAGACATTGTGCAGGAGACCCCATACCTTCCCAGGGCAACCACCCTGAAGGCCACCCTCACCCTGAACCTTAACATGTAACCAGAAATGGCATCTGAAGATCCACGGCTGTCTCCTTTGCACATTAAAACACACTCCCAGGCCTGCAAAGTTCATTTGCTGAATCTCCATGTCCCATGTTTGCTCCTCCTTTCCTGAAGGATCTTTTGCCTCATTGCTTTGTACCGCTTCTCCCTGCTGCTCCAAAGACTTGCTCTGTATCCCTTCTTCCCACTTTCACCAAGGATCTTGACAATAACTCAAATATACTTTCACCTCATGGCAAGAAATGATATAGCTCCGCTTGCCTTCCAATTTTTACCCATCCTGTTCTGCTGGTTTTGGCTTTTTCATATATAACTCACAGCACTTTTCAGTGATGTAGATGTTGTATTTGTTTCCTGCATTGCACATGAAGCTAGGCTTTTGCTTTCTCATTTTTTCACATATTATTAAGCAGTATTTTTTCACATAAGGTCACCTGACACTCCCAATTACAATACCCTGTATTTAGTGTAAGTCCAATTTTAAACCCTTTAAAAAAATCAGCCTAGGCAAAGACCTAAATTAGCAAGAAAACAAAACCAAACACAAAACCCCAAGCAAATACTGCAAAAATACTTTTGCAAAATGCAAAGACAGGAGAAATCAATGAGGTTTGTCCATGGCTTTGTAGATTTTATACCCACTTTCCTTAAACTTTTGATGTTAAACAAATCCTAACGCATTCAGCATTTGGTGAAAACTCCTGAAATTTGGCAGAGGCTGCCGAACGTGACTTTAAAATGGACCAACATTTGGCCAGCCATCTGCAAAATATGAGCTGCAGGGATTCAGCAGAACTAGTTAAAACTACTTTGCCTGCACAGAAATGTTGTCTATATTTCAGCTGTAACAAGTCTACTCCTGAGCATTAAAATTAGATAGTGAAGGTCAAGCACCACACAACAGAGACTGTATAGGTTCAAGTCCTTATGGTACCAGGAGACAAGGAAACACTACTTTTTTTTTGCTCAAAGCAAAAGGGAAAGTACTTCCCTTTCCATGGACTGAAGTTGCTGTATCCTACAAAGACTTCCTTCTCTCAGGAATTATGAAGTGGGTTATTCTCCTGTCTTGGCTTTCATAGAAAGGACCCTGGAGGCCAGATCTGTAAAATTTACTTTCATCGCAGCTCTCTTACTTCTATACACTTTCGACTCTTACTTAGTGATTAAGATCCCATGTCCTCCTACTCGGAAGACAAATAATTGGCATTTCCTCTCTATTTCCTTTCCATGTGCTATTTAAGTGATGCAGTAATCATATCCTGCAAACTCTGTGAGAGCCAGCAATCAAATTTAAGGCTGTCAATACTGCAGCAAAGTATTTTAGAATCATCACAGGTAGTATTTTATGTACCCCCTCATGGCTGCTCTAGAGAATACTCTCCTGCTGCTATCATTTAGGGTTACTAATTCTGCCGCAGACAGAGCTGGTAGTCAGATAGGAGAGTTGTGTTACTTCACTGGAGTATGGCCATGCAAACAGGTATTGGGGTTTGGAAGCCTCCCAGTATGGATGTCCTGTGAGGGGAACCTTCTGTTAGATCAGCAGCTGACCCCTTTGGGAAATAAATCCTTGAGACACCTAGTTCAGTGGTAGATGTCCATGCTGTTTGATTGCAGAAGATCATGAAGTTCAGCCTCAGTGACAATGTGCAGGATGGGACAAAAATGGTTTCATACAATGGGGGTGTAAGGGAAGTGGTGAAAATGTCAGAATTGGGGAGTGGGGGGTGTGTGTGTGTGTGTTATATTTTGTTGTCTACCTCTTGCTCCCTCCCTCTGTCCCCCAGTGTAGCTCAAATTCATAGGTAGCCAGCAGCAGACCAAAGTAAGCGCAGCTGGCAAACTGCAACACCTCTGTTGTAAGTGGGGCTCCTCTAAATCATTCAGAGCAATCTGGAAGTGTCACCACATGTCTGCTAGGCAAAACATGTAAAGTGACTGAGAATCTGCCACTTAATGAACATCACTTGTACATGATGAAGAGTTAAAGCAAACTGAAGCTAGGGTCTGTGGGTTTTGTTCATTAAGCTTGGGTAAATGTTCTCTCTCACTGCAGACAAGAGAGATAAAAAGCCTGCTGAGCAAATGCACAAAATTCTTGACTCGTCATATGGCTGGGCTTAGGAAGAAGAAAGGCAAATAACTGCAGGTTGGTCTTTCATCTTCCTCACTACTGCACTATGTCAAAAAATAAAAGAACAACTTATAAAGTGTGTGCCAAAGCTACCACTACAAAAATACACAGAACCATTAAATAAGGTTTCTGTACCTGACTTAAGAAGTGGGAACTTGCCCAGCTGTCCCTGAACATGTAGTACAGCCCTACCTTTATGTGTACTTAGTGCACTATGCAATTATCTACTGTCCATTACCTTACTCGTAAAGCATTTACCTCCTCATGTGGCCCAGCACTGACTTCTTATTTATGTTGTAGGGCTTTGCCCAACATCAGCAGAGCACAACATATTTGAGGTCTGTGATTTTCATCAGCTGTTGTGTCAGGAGCAGGGAGCATGGATGGTTATGGTCTGTCATTAAGCAGCTGTTCCCTCCAGCATGCTGCCGGCTAGGCAAAGCACAGTTTGGGCTACACAAAGCAGAGTTTGTTAGGTATGAGTGCCTGAGACTGCAAGTGTAGAGCTGCCAGATTAGCTCATGTCCTAATTGCTTAGAAGCGATAAATAGAGGGCACCCAGATCACCAGCCTAAATACAAACTTAGTGTTTCTGCTGCTGGAAACACCCATCATAAACAAGCCCATAACATCAGTAAGAAAGTCATTCATTTGTATCTATCTGTTTTCTTTCCCTTCTATTCTTATTCTTTGAGGCAATTTTATTAGGACGAGGTTATTCAGTTGAATTGGAAACAAACTGGATAGTGATAGTGATTTCCCTTCTCTAGGGCTGGTGAATTTATTGCAAAACACACTTTGAAGCACTTCCAGTTACTACAGCACTTTCCAATACTCCCATACCTGCAGAAAGCAATGGTCTCACTAAACCAGTAATTTTGTCTCTAGAATTTAGCTGTTTAAAATAAATGGGAAATGGGTGATAAAGACGAGGGAGTAGAGGAAGACAGAAAAAAAAAAGTAGACTTGCTCCAAAGTGAATTCTTTCTCTTGAAGATCTAACCTTCTATGCCCCCAGCTTGAGTTTTGAGAAACCTGAACTTCTCTCCTGGTTCTTGCAGGTGGTGTGATAAGATTGGCTAATGTTTCTTGTTAAAAATAGCTCAACCAGCTCTCTCAGTATCCAATGACATGAAGTCAACAAGTGAACTCACAATGAAATTATAGCCCATGGTTTTTTTTTCCAGCGGGTGGGTGTATGGAGCACAGTAACTGTAAAGTTTTTCTTGAAATCATGCACTCTTTTTGGAACAAGGGGAAGCACAGTTATATTTCTACACAAGCAAGGCTGAAAATACCCCCTCTGACCTAGAAGAGCAGGAGGCCATGGGAGAACCTGATTACTGTTGCTTATGTGATCTCATGGCAGCTGGCAGCTGTTGCTGTTATAATAAATGGCTTTCCTTGATACCGGAAATATGGATAAAATACCAGTTAATCTGAAATGCAATCAGGATAGATATGCTCTATTCTTACTGGGTTCAACAAAAAGGGGAGAACTGGAATAGAACTGGAAAATGTATCAAAGCTTCAAGCTTTTCTTCTGTACCTGTTGGCAACACATAAGTTATGGAGGGAGACAAAAAGGCATTATTTCTGAATATACTGGGACATACAAACACTTGAGCCAGGGGTTCACTGGAACAGTTCTCTGGAACTTCTAAATACCTGGCAACAGTCAAGCCTGGTGTATCTTCAGCAAATACTTGGCTAATGCTTCTACTCAGAATTCCTTAAGCAGTACCCAGGCAGCCGTCTTCTCAGAGAAGAAGAGACTTAGAATCACCAGTGGAGTTGTAGCAAGCCTTGTAACTTATTTCTGTGCGTCTGGCAGGAATGAGTCCTAACCAGAAGTGCAGTCACAAGTGATTTTGTGAGCCAAATATGTGGAATAATTTGATACCTAATCTAGTTTCAGAGGTGTCTACCCTTAGGTTCACAAAACCCAAATTCAAAAGATATATATATATATATTTAAATCTTTTCTAGCTGAAGAGGTGATCAGACACACAGTGGATGGGCTCCTCCACTGAGGAACTGTAAAAGGTGTCACAGTAATCCTTAAATGTCTTCAGCCGGTTAACAGCATCTCCAAAGACACCTTCGGCAACAGAGCACTCATCATCATAAGACGCTTAATTTGTAAGCTCAATGCTCTCATCCTTGTGCCTATACCAAACTTAACTCCAAGCTTAAAATTATCTTTACTGACATCCTTTCACATTCATGCACTCCTTATGACCTGATGCAATGATCCCTTCTTATCAAAAGTGATTCTTTCAATAACAATGGACATTTTTCTACTAACCCACTCCCTCTAACTCCTCAACTTGAATTGCATGGTTGAAACATATCAAGTGTCTCATGATGGTCTTTTTTTCTTCTGTCTTTTTCAGCCTTGTACCTTGTATTGTATTTTGTTCTCTGGCATTGAAAATTTCAGCAAAGGATAAACTGTAATCTGTTGTTCTAGAGGGATAAGTGTGGTGAAGAATTCACTGAGTAAGACAAGCTTATAGGTCATACGATGCTATCAAAGCAAGCTAGCTCAATTTTTCAGTCCCCTTAGCTGAAACCTATTAGATTATTTTCATTTATTTTATAAAAGCAGAAGACCCTGACTTGTTAAGTTCAGTAAAAACACCAAAGGGTTCTCAGAAGCTTAAGTGAAACTGATGCTGAAACATCACAGTGCAGCAACAGGTAATTTTGCCTAGTAGGGCTTCTGTCTGAGTCACTGATTTTAAATAATGGATTTCCTTACTCCTGGATTTCAAAAGTAGCAAGAAATGTGTTGTGATAGACTTATCTACCATTCTTTCATGGTAGTACTCTACATTTTGCAGAGGTTTCACTGCGAGAACAGCCTCCTGTCACAGTCCCTCTACCTCCAGACCAGTCTTGTTCTGTTTTCTGAATCATTAACACCCCGTTTCCACTGAGGAGATGCAATCTCTTTTCTGTCTTCCCCCTAGCTGGGTTTTTTTTTTGTTCCCTGCCTGACAGGCAGGGGAATACACAGGATTTAAAACAGCTAATTTAATTCAGCACAGCTAAAATTTATCTCTGAGCTGCTTTAATGTGAAATACAAAATTGGCTCCAGATGGGCATCCTGCCAAGATTCTTACCAAGGAGGAGAGAGTCAAGTTGAGTGTCACACTACTGCCAGTGTGGGGATTGAAAAATTGAGCTGACTTGCTTTGATAGCATATTATGGCCTATAAGCTTGTCTTACCCAGTGAATTCTTTATTACACTTCTCTATCTAAAAGAACAACAGATTACAGTTTATCCTTTGCTGAAATCTTCAATGCCAGAGACAAAATACCACACAAGGTATGAGACTGAGAAAGGCAGGAGAAAAAAAGACTCTCATTTGCAAAGCCCTGGATGCACCTGTAGTAAAAGGACCTGTGGACAAGTGCTGCTATGAGGACAAGTAACCATAGCAGCCTTCCAGTATCTGAAGAGGGCCTATAAGGACACTGGAGAGGGACTCTTCATTAGGGACTGTAGTGACAGGACGAGGAGTAACAGGTTCAAACTTAAACAGGGGAAGTTTAGATTGGATATAAGGAAGTTCTTTACAGTAAGGGTGGTGAAGCACAGGAATAGGTTGCTCAAAGAAGCTGTAAGTGCTCCATCCCTGGAAATGTTCAAGGCCAGGCTGGACAGAGCCTTGACTGACATGGTTTAGTGTGAGGTGTCCCTGCCCATGGCAGGGGGGTTGGAACTAGACCTTAAGGTCCTTTCCAACGCTAACTATTCTATGATTCTATGATTCTAAGTTGATGGACTCTGTAACTAGCTGTATTTTCCCTTAACAAAACTTGAAAACTTGCAGGGGGTGCAAAACCACAAACATGGTATTTTTCTAGCATAATCTACCCAAACTACTTGCCTTCTGTCTGACCACACTGACGACTCTGGTGTGGTGCAGCAATAAAGTGGGAAACAAAGGACACAATTCAGCTCAGCTTTGGATTCTGAAACTGGGGGTGTAAATAGCTTATGCTGTATTTGGAGTCCTCAAAAAGTGTAGCATAAGCAACTCTAATGGCTTCATCCTTAGGGTTTAGCAACAGGGTTTAAAACCTTTTTTGCAAACATATCCTATCCTCATTCATCTGTTTATTTAGAAACACTAGTTTTCTACTGAAAATAATATCCTCTGCTCATCATCACATTTCCATGGACTCCAGTATTGGCAGAACTCCAGCCCTTGGAGGCTGGTGGGCTTTCTTTGTTCAGGCTTCCAGGACAGTCAGAGAAAAACATTAAGTACTCCCAAACCAGACCACCAGCTTGAACTGCAATGGGCACACCATCTTGAGGTAAATATAATGATGAAGCTCTTGTAGCAGTGGCGCGCAATATTAGAATACAAAATCTCAGATGCATGCATGAAGCCAACAGCACACAGTGATCCTGACAGAACTCTCCTTCTATACTTGCATGGTAGAAAAACAGAAGTAAGGATATCCACAGCAACTGTGGAATACTTCTGGGAAGTAAGTGCCAGGAAGGCACAAAGACTACAGAGTCTCCAGGTGCAGGTCAGGAAAAAATTAAGTCTGTGCTGGTCTTGATGAATAAATTCTTTCTGACATCAGGGAAATGAGGTCCTGGAACATGCCTTGTAGAGCAGAGCAAAGGTCTGAAGTATCCTGAAGCAGTCAAGACTGGTTGATGTCTTAAAACAAAAGCTGGAAGATACACTTGCAAAGAAAATGAACATTTCTTTGAGATAATGCCGTGTGATAGTTTTAATTGCTACTCCCTCTGGCCGTGTTCCCGCTGATAATCTAATATGTTTGTTCTGAGGAAGGTACATTAAGAACATTGCTCATACTAGTCACAGGTCTCAAAGGAAAATGTATAACTGGAGCTAAAACTAGGCTATATTCTCCTGGAATGCAAGAAGTGCTCTAGCTTAGGAACTGTGGTCTAACAGCTGTAGGAGTATTGTGTGATGGTCCTCCAAAGCACTGTCATATGGGAATGGTGATGCTAAAGAGAGAGATGGTCAAACCCAGCTTACTAGAACTGTAAAAGCATAGGTCTCTATTCCAGGTATTTAAGACATTAATGATGCTGCACAGCATGTACCTTTTTTAAACTATCTATTTGAAACTCTTTGTCTCAAAGAGTCAAAAGTATGGCTGTCATAAGAGTAAAGTCAAAGCAGGTGTCATGACAACTCTCTTGAATAGTATAACCTGAAGGTTAAATGATCTGAAAAGGTCCCTTGGGTCACCCCAAATTTACTGCAGGCAGAAAATTCCCCAAAATTGGTTACAGCGTACAGCAGGACTCTTAACCCGCAGAGCTCTGGAGACAATCCTCAGGAAAATACACCTCTACACCTGTTGCTAGTGGGTAACATACAAGACCAAATGAGTTTGTCCCTTGCAGGTTGATGTAACAGCAACAGATTCAGCTTTCTTTAGGTCATCATGCACTTGACCACAGAGCGGTAGATGGTGTCACAGAAAACAGCTTCTCACTGCTGCCCACTCTCAGATGCTTTAGACCTCTTCCATGCTTTCCTCCTCTCACCCTCTCCATCCTTGGCTGCATCTCTGGCAGCTCAGGCATGGGGCAGGGATGTACCCTCTCTCCTGCTTGCTGGCTGAACCAGACCATGGTGGGCGCCCACTGTTCTTAGGTCTCATCACAGATAGCTGAACTAGCTTTAAAAGCACTGCAAATTGCCTCTTGCCCTGCCATACAGTATGATCAGACTGCCTTAAACATAGGAAAAGTACTGTATTTTCATAAACTTCAAAGCAGAGGAAATATATCTCTTTATGCATATTCCATCATCTGTAAGGCAACTTGCTACTTCTTGTTGTCTTTTTGGAAGACCTGACTTTATGGTTCAACTTCATTTTAGTGTTTGATATTGGAGAAAATCCTTTGTTGAGGCTACAGAGGAGGAGGACTATTGCTGTCATTGCTGTCTGCAGATTTAAGCTACCAGGGGTGACTGATTTGTCAAGTCCAGGCAAGAGTGCCAAAATTTTATAGTAAGAACTGAGCTGCGATAATTCTGTAACTCAATTGACAATCTCTTAAACAAATACAGCTAAAATCTGGGTGAAGGATTTAATTTCTTTTCTTAGCTATATGACTTATTTCACTCTGAACAAAAGAGAACTCCTCAATTACACATTCAAATGCTGTAAATTTCTTTTTGCAGCCAGTAACAAAGCTGCTGCTGTTGATCAGAAAGGCTTAAGGAAAAGAAGGTATTTATTTTTATTACAGAGCTTTTGTTATGTCTTCTCCCCAGGAGACTATCTTGATTCTTTTTAATAAAGATGCCTTCAAGGAAGCAGATGCTTGTCACAGTGGTATCTAGCGGACTAAATCTTTTCTCCCTGAAACTGGGCGGGGATTTATCACCAAAGAGCCTTGAATTAAAGGCATTGCAAAATTAAAAGGCAATTCTACTCTGAAGCTCTGTTGCATGCTTATCTTGAAACCCACATAGCATATGACAAAGAGTGATAGCTGAACCTCCTTCAGTCATGGTATTTATCTGAGCTCCAGTTTGGGGATCAACTCCTGAGTCCCCTTTGGGCTAGCACAACTGTGTTCCCCACCACTCTCAGGCTTCTTGAGAAAGATCTACAGCACCAGTGGATGTACTATCAGTAGAGGTAAAACCCAAATTTTTCTGCTAACTACCAAATGGTACACTCTTCATGTTTGTGCAATGAGATCTGCAATGCAAACACTCAGACTAGACCATGTGGAATGAGATGGGGCTCCAACCAGTAGTACGATAATAACCTGAAGCACAAGCTTCTTTTTTCAAACTCACGTTTCATGAATGGCAAGTAAATGTACTTAAAATGCTAATTTATGCAAGGGGTAGGACCTAATCTGGTAGTCTCTGAACTCGGAGCTACTCAAAAAGTGTATTTTTGCCTTGAGGAGTAACCTTCCTTGAGTATTTTTGCTTTCCCAGATGTCTTACCAGAAGATATGGAAGGATGTAATGACTGTTGAGACCTCTCCCTCTCATCTTGTCCAGCCTCACAAACTTAAGCAGATGAAAGTATATCAGCAATGGAAAGAAGGAACACTACAGTTCTACATGAAGTGGTGATGCTACGCTTGGCTTTGTTAAATTTAATATTGCTTTTAATGTTCCAAAGGTAACAGATTTTAAAGATTGCTATTGACCATGCTACCTGTGATCATGACAAAAGTCACATCTTCTTTTGCATGATTCGGACATGTTTCTTTTATAGTTGTTATATGAACCTGTCTTGAAGTTTCAGATACGCAGTAGCCTTTGCTTTCTGTCCTAAATTCCTATGTTGGACATTTAAGGGCTGTTCACGAAGTCTTCCAGACATGTTTACATTTCAGAGCAATGTATACCTGGAGTACTTCAAAGTTTACCTTGTACTATGATAAAATAATTGTATAAATGCCATTTATTTATTTTAGTTTTAAAATACTGGTTCAGATTGGAGTTACCATTCTTCTGCAGAGATCAGAAGAATTAAAGTGGCTTAAAGCACCAACAAACTCAAGAAGGCTTTGTACCACGTCTGTACACTGTGAAGCAAGCCATGGTGCCACAGCTACAGCACGGGGCTGTGCAGTGGCTGGTGACCGAGACAGTGTCCGTATGGATCTGGAAGCCTTCCACAAGGGTCTTTCCAAGTTTCTGATTCCAGGCTGGTTTGTCTGCCTATAGCAGATTAATAAGCTGCAAAGCAAGCCTACACCAGACCTAGACAAAAACACCTTCATCATACTGGCACTAAAGGGCATTTCAATAATTTGTCTTTAACTAGAAGTCATTTTTCTCTTTCCTGCTCCTAAAGAGCTTGATGTTAACATCATACATTTGTTTGTTAATTATTTCAGTGACAGCATTATGTCATGCCACAGAAGAGTATGATTTCCCATCAGGACAAATTAGTTTGGAATAAATAGATTTTAAAAGAGGAAAGTGAAATCTAGGTCAATGCAAGAATGGATATTCTGTTTTGAAGCCATACATACAGTCTACATCCTTATGCTTCATGACTTAACATTTTTGCACTTTTGGATTGAGATTTATTGATTCGGTAACAAGTCAGCAAGTTCTTTGGGATGCTCAGCTATGTGAATTCAGCATGCTTACCAAGCTCACCTGCTCACCACGAAACCTGTGATAGGAAAACAATTTGTTAGCTGGGAGCCAGCAAACCCTATGGAAACATGCAGGCAGTTATGCTTGTGCTGGTAGGTGTGAAATGGAGGGAGAGGACAGGCTTGGAAGATGCAGTGAGAAAAGGTTTATTAGGTTTAGAGGAAGAGACTTGAAGACTTCAGGCCATAAAATACTTGCAAGTATGGCTCTGGCAGACACTCAGTATCTTTCTATGTTCCACTGCAGCAGACATATCTACCTCTGCATCTCCATCAACAGCAGTAAGGACAAAGGAGACCTTGAAGTCAACTGAGGGAAGCAATGCTGCATGCCTATCGCAAATGCTCTTTTGACAAGCCTGTTTGGCTGTACACACACATTTATTTGGGAGGCGACAGTGGATCTCATGGTGGAACACTACCAAGTCAGTGGGAAGCAGGACTGCTGGTTTCAGCTCACAAAAAATCCCACTCTGCTGTGGATGCCTTTGCACAGGTCTGTGGGAGTACTGCTGGCACTGGTACTCCAGTGCATTCTGAGCACGTTGCATACTTTGCCCACATCAAGTAAACAACCAAGCTTGCATATTGCAGCAGTGAAAACAAAAAAAAAAAAAAAAAAAAGGGAGGAAATCTTCCAGCAGTGCTTACATGGGAGAAAAAGTAGTGATGAATACTTCAGAAAATGGCCAACAAAGTAAAACATTCTGCTCCTCTTATTATCACTTGAAATGGTTCATGTTATAATAAATTCAAAAATCAAAAGAATATCTCACCACTGTATTTTTTGGCAAATACAGTGATGTTGAACACAGGCAAAGCTGAGGACTGAAGCTGTACTCCATGAGATTCCTGCAGGGTCCAGACAACAACAGCTAGACAGGCTACGCTTCAAACCTTCGAAAGAGCCAGTGCATGAAATTGCAGGGGATTTAATTAATTTGTCATGCTGGCGTTTGTACAGTCTGATTAGGTAACAGCATCAGATATGGTATCACATAGGAGAGGATTCATCAGACTGAATAATTACATGGATTAGAAGAGGACCTCTGAAATGCTTACAGGGCTGGCTCAAAGAGAAATGCAATCAGCAGTGCTGAAAGGGGATGCAACTGCCTCAAAGGAATTCACTGGTGGGGCTCCTAAAGATGAAGCTGATATTCTTTTGCACTTTCATTAATTTTTATTCATCACATGACAAAGATTATGAATATGCAGATTACATATGCTAAGGATGCAAATCTAGTAAGCACCACCAGCACAGATGACTTTGAAACTTGTGTAATAAAAACGGGATTAAAAAAGTATAAAAGGCTAAGCCAAATACTGGGGACTAGTAACAAGAATTTCTGCCGTGAGCCAGGAACTCAACAGCTAGACTGGGTGTACACACATGCTGCCAAATGGCTGACCAGGAGGGTGATGCAGCCATGGAAAAAGGCAAATGCAACTGGAGAATGGGTCTGGTGAGGCATTTCTGGTAGAGACTGAGAATTACTTTTGCTGGTTTAAGGCCCTGTTAAGATACCAGCAGGAATAGCTCTGCTTCGGATCAAGGAGGCTTTCAGAGCATTCCCAGTTCAGTGCGAGGTTACTAAGCTGATCCGAGGGTACAGGGAAACCTGATCAAGTGAGAGGAAACCAGAAGAGCTTGTTTTCCATAGCAAAGGGAAGGCTGAGAGGCTGCTCTGTTTCAACATAACCATGACGGAAAAAAACAGGGAAGAAGAGCCACTTGATTCAGAAGACGATGCTGGCATTAGAACAAATGGGTATAAACAGGACTCAAATACATTTTAGCTGTAGTTTAGAAGGTGTCTCTCTAACCACTGAAAACAGAAAACTCTCTTTCCTTTAGGGGTAACTAGGGCAAAAAGATATGTGGCACAATCCCTTTCGGCAATATGTAACTTGTGCACTTGAGGGTAGGGAAACGTGACCTGGAAAACCAAAGGAGTGGGTGCCTGTGTCTTTTATTTCAATTATTTCCACAGGTACTAATGTTGCTTCAATCTCTCATCCCATTTCACCTCTTCTTTCAGTAGAACATGCAGCATGAGGATGAGAAAACACCCCCAAAAGCCCGCTTTCAAGCAAGGGGGCTTTGAGCCTTTTTACAGAGGATTGCTCCCAAGGACAACTTCAGCGGAAGGCTCAGGCTTAGATGTTCCAGGTCCCATCCCAGTGGTGTTTTCCCCTCCTTCCCCAGCTGTTTTCTAACACAAAACAGCTGGGCCAGTCTCTGAGGCAGCATGTTTCAGTGCTACTAAGAGCCCAGTATGTGTGTGCAACAGCTCTACTACATAGAGGGAGGTTGTTGGGTTCTGGTTTCTTTCATAGTCCTGCCTTGTGCTGCAGGTTACCCTCCACTATGCTGACAGCTTCCTCTTTGTCTCCCTGTTTCCTCTTTCTTTCCAGCCAGTAACGGGGCAAATTTATAGTCTTTCAAAAAAAAGCCTGTAAGAGAGGGATGGGTCACAACCACATTGCCCCTACTTTCCTGTGCTCCTGACCACCACAGCCCCAGCTCCTCTTTCCCTGCACACTGCATTCATGTTGCACCAACCTGCCAGCACTGTTCAACACCGTTATACTTGCAGGTACCACCTCTTTTTTTTTTCTTTAATCATTCTGGCTTCAGCATTTATTAGCCTTGCCTCAACTTATCTCCTTTAGCATCAGGTAAACCAATATTTTATCAGCATTATTGTTTTTACTTGACTACATGTACAAACAGAATAGATGAATATATATTAAAAGATATAAAGGAGATAACTGCATGTGAGCTGCAAGCCAAGATAATGAGAAATCTGATTAAGGATTTTTGTTGTACTTTTTAGAAGTAAACATCGTGAGGACTCTGTATTCAGTAAGGTGTTCAGGCTTGGAAGGGTGTAGGCTGTGAAGCTTATTTTAGTAAAAGCGGGACAGGTTCTGTGTCCTTATTCCCCTTCCAATACATTCACCTGCTCTAAAGTATTACTTTTAGAAAATGTCTATACTGGCACAAACTTAGTCAAAATGCCTAGCAGTAAAAGTGCCTGCATTTGTTTTCTGGAGCAGCTGCAGAAGCTTCAGAGGTGAATCTCAAGAATCCTCTCTGACTTCAGAAATCCTTTCCAACAAGCTTCTATATGAAGAACACAACAGGGGAAAGCTTCAGGGAGGATTTTTCACTGCCTTCTACTTTCTATAGGTGTTTGCATTTGGATAAACTGAAAAGAAGAAAGCTCTCCTCCTGAAGTTGTAAGATGGAGAAGAACTGAAATGGAAAATGAAATAAATCTTTCTGTTTTGACTTGTGAGTAATAACTGCTGAAGCCAACCTTTCCGCACAAAATGCTCCATCGGTTTATGTGGCCAGGATGTTTTGCCACCAAAATCTAGGTGGAGTCAACTGAAATCTGCCCTGTGGGTTTTGCGGTACGTTAATATGTTTTCTAAATTTAATATACTCCAAGGCAGAAGGCCTTCAGAATTCCTGAAGATAGCAGCTCTTGTATTTTTCTCCTTTTTCTTTCTTGCCAAATAGACCCAGATGGAAAGGTTTCTTACAGTTTTCTCTTTCTTTCTACCACAGGCCAGTCAATGAACCAAAGTTTATTCACTTTGTCCCTCTGGGAGTGGCATTCATCTGCATGTCCAAGAGAGCAAATGACTGCTAAAGTAAGGATAAACATCCTGTAAATGTCTGGAGGAAGAAGCAGCAAACTTAGACATCTTTTGAGTAATTAAAAACTGAATCTATCTCCTCCATTTTTTCAGTGCTTTGAAGAAATATGATGAGCAGTGAGCAGTTTACTGGGGAATCATGAACTTTATTCCTCTGCATTCATTGCTGAAAAACTAATCAGCAGATGAATAGTTCAAAGAATGGCACTAAAAAGTGACAACAGGAAAGGCAGAGCTATGATTTGTCTGGCAGTGTACTTCCTGATGACTAAGTATTCACAGCATACGAGTGGAAAAATCTGATGCTACACATGAAGGCCAGAGGCCATAGTCCAAAAAAACAATCTTCTATAAAAAGTAAAAGGTCATCAAGACTAAGATTTCATTTAGCCTATGAAGAGTGTCTTCAGTTTTTCAAGGGCACGAGGGTAGGCATGACTTCAAATGCCAGACCTGAAATTCTGATACAGCCAATCTGGCAGAGGATGAATGAAAACCTACCATTCTACTCCCTAAAGCCTAAATAGCTTTAAAAGGTATCTGAGAGAAGAGAGCATTCACTTCTAAGTGAAGACAATACACTGATCTAAGCAGTCACACGGGTTCTGCAGAAAGAAAATGCTTTCCCCTCTGGCTAGAGAAGTTGAGTGCTGCTTGTCTTCTGTTCAGAGGTGGCACTGTAACGCCAAGAGACAAAGGGCGATGTTAATGAAAAAAAAAACTAAATCAAACAATCCATCTGCATTTAAGTAAAAGCTCACAACAGAATTACATTATGGATTCTAACAACACTTCCAAAGGCCTAATCTGGGAGCCAAACCAAACAGTGGGGCTTAAACCACTGCTATGAAGCTTTGTTTAGCTAAGGCTGAAACTCAACTGAACAATTTGAGCAGATATGAAATGGAAAGGCGGTTTGCTCCCTTCCCTAGTGACTAGTCATACCTTTACAGGCCCTTCTGTTAGAGGTTAACCTCTCAAACCTCTTTCCCTTATTTGCCAAAGAAGAGTCAGGATACAAGCTATTCCCTAGAAAGCCAGTAACTTTTTTTCAGGATGGTCAACAGAAAATAATGCACATACATGATGTAACTCTAAGGAACTGGAAGCCAGACCACAGCCTTACTTACAGATGCCACAGTGTTTTCTTCTAATCTCCTTGCTCCTCAAGGACCAGACCTATGAGGATAGGGAGTGCCTCCTCTGTATTTGAACAGTGCTTAGCATCACTGCACATATTTGTTTTTAAATGAGGACAACATGATAATTGAAAATACTGTTCCTAGTCTTTTCTGATGATGGAAAGAAGACAAAATAAACAAAGGTCTGAAATGTACCGACTGAAATTTGGACCTGCGGCGGTGATAATCCTATAACCAGAGATGTATCTGAATAGTTTCGTGTGTATGAGAAGTCCTTTTCAAATTGGTAGGTCCAGTCCCAGTCATGACTTTTTCAGCATTTAGTATTTCTCTCACCTTGAAAAAGGAACAGAAAGCCCTCAGATTAAAAAAATCAATCAAACAAACAAACTGGGGCACTACAGCTTTGAAAGGTATCTCCACCTGCTGTTTCAAAAAAGCCTATCATCTGTCACTTGTCTACTGTCCTATTCTATGGTGAAGTATAACAGATAACCTGATGCTCCCTGAAGGCAGCAATGAACAATTGAGCTCCTTTCATTTCTCCAACACTGCATAGCCAAAACAAAGCACAAATAGTTGCTATGTTTGAAGTTTCAAACTATCCTTTTATTCACTCATCATCGTTCTTCTGCACAGCTCTGGTAAGAAAGCTGGAGGCAGAGAAAGGGGAAATACAGTGTTTGGGTTTTTTACTGACAAGCTCAGCCATGCGTGGAAGAAATGGTTTTGCCAAGTTTTCTTAAACTCACTCTTTCAAATCCAGTAAATTCTTTCAACCAGCATTACCTATACACTTGCCATACCCGAGTTAAAAGTAAAAAACCAAAACATACCAGTTCTAGTGCTTTAGAGGCACTAAAGCAAGAAGAAAAAAAAAAAATCAGTATCTGATACAAAAATATCTGTTGATTAGCTTAAAAAAATTGAAGTTTGTATTTTTTTTAATCCTTTGAAATGCATGCTTTCAATTTTTGATTCTGGAGTGCTGTCAACTTTGGAAAGATGAACCGTTGGTAAAATCTCAAAATTTAAGAATTAGCATTTTAGGAAATGTCAGATATAATAAATTTTGATTACAGTGAATGCCCAAGCAATTTTTTACTTTGTTGTCAACAAGCCTAAGTATGACTTATCCCTGTAGTTATTAACCAAATTACTTCACCATATTACTCCCCTGAAGGGCTGAATTCCAGTGCTAGAATACTTTCTTATTGTCCAAAGGCATTTCACTTCTGTATTTGCATTTAACTGAACTGGCTTACTTGTCCTAAGACAAGTCCTCTCCTTCAATCTACACATCAAATGAAAAAGAGTCATGCGCTCCAGTGCTGTTATTAGCTCCATTAACTGGATGGTGTCTGGATGGAAATCTGGCTTACTGTGTCCTAAGCTGACTCTTTCGATGTGTTTCTTAGCAATGTGCTCAGCTGGGATTTCCTAGTAAGAAAAGACTTACTTATTTGTTTCCTGCTTATAGCTTAGATGCTTGTTAGAGGCCAATCATTAATAACTAATTTGGCAGTATCATTACTTTCTGCTGCTGTCTCACTATGTGATTCAGCTATCTTACCAGCAGAAGCCAAACCAAAGCGTATAATGATGTGATGTTAATTCTCTTCAGTGAGACAGGTAAAATGCAGAGGTTGAAGGGAAGCAGCTTTGGGAAGTGGCAGCTATCCAAACAGCTACCACTGCTGCCTAGTTCAGACTTCTTTAAAACTACTGCCTTGGCAGAAGGCAATGCCCTGAGCAATCCCTCCAAAGCTATTGTACTGTGCTCCACGAGGTATTGTGCAGCCCACATCTGTATGGCAGATATAAATTTCCCTCCTGAAAGGAATAAATCTTTCACAAGTAAGGGAATGAGGAGATATGGTTTCTAAATGAATGATTCACTGTTGGAGGGTGCCGTCTTGATTTGCTGGAGTTGCTACGATACCACAGCAGCGATGCCAACTTGTCATAGACCTTAACGTTCCCTGGAGCAAGCCGAAAAGGCATTGGTGGAAGAAATTATGTATTTTTAAACAGGACATGTGTATTTATCACAAAACTACTTTCAATCTCTCACCTTTCCCCATAGGCTTGAAATTAGCCTTTTTTTTTCCCCCACTGCAGGTTCTGGGGGAGTGAAGGGCATAAACAGGAAGGCAGCTTACACTGAGAAAGATGGCAGGATGCCCCAAAATGGTAATTTAAAAAACTCTCTTGCTGCGCCTGCCAAAGCTTGGGTTCGGGCCCTTTTTTTTTTTTTTTGGACAAAAAAAGAAAAATATTGTCAACAACCTTCTGCTGCATTGAAAGCATATGCGGCTTTGCTGATTCACGTTTAGCTAGGAAAAGTAGGAAAGCGTACCACGTATATCCTTTGTGGGAAAGCACAGCAAAGCTATATAAGAATAAAGTCAGAATTTCTTTTGGGAATTCTTGCGCTTAAAAGTTTAACTGCAGTAATATCAAATCTGTCTTTCAGAAGCATAAAAACGGAGTATTATGCAAGCCGACACTTTGAAGTCCTGCAGAAAGGGCTTCTGCAGAAGCTAACAGTACAAAACAGGGATGGGCACTAACTGAATACCAGACCACTGAACTAACAAAAATGGCTAGCGAGGCTGTGAGGTTATAGGCAGGGAGAATGAGTTAAGTACCAGCATGTAAATGTGGATGCAGCAAACTGGAAAAAATACGGAAATGAACTGCTATTGCTGCTGAAGGAAATTTGGCTCCTACTGCAGAAGAGCCTGTGACGTTCCTGGGAAGATGAAAGCTCTGGAAGAGGAAAGCCTTATGTCACATCCTTCCCATGGGATGTAGTCTTTCAGAGAAAGTGAAACAACAAAGTTAATTTAATGAATAAACAATGCCAGCAAGTTATTTCATAAGGATCATAGTGATAGAAAGATGACAGCCTCTAGGTAAAGCACACTTCTCTGTCGCAAAACTAACTCAGGTTTCGGCAAAGAGCTATACCGCAAGCTGCTCCTCCTTTCTTTTGAAGTTCTCCTTAGTCTTCTTGCATTCAGAAAATAGAGAGTACTACAAAAGTGGGAGGTCAGAGAGGACTGCTATTAAAAAGTCTTCTGCTTCTACACCACGTCCCTACCAAGTCACAAAGTCAAGTGGGATGGAAACCAAATAGGAAAAATGCTTGTATAGAAGAGACCTGATCAGGGAATGGACACCCAGCCTCTACTGCCAAAAGGAACTGACATTATTTTGAGCTTAGCTTTTGTTTTTACTTTACTTTTAAAGAAAAGAAAGTTTTCTTTCTGAATTCATGACTGAACTGGCATAAGAACCGTCTCTGGGTGGTTCTTCACCAAACTGAGTACCGTCTTGCTTAGGTGCTCCCTTTTCCCTGCTAAAGACTGGTAAGTGGTGTCTGCTTTTAAAGAGGTTGTACTCCTTGACTCACAGGTCCATCATATTTTACTTTCAGAACATACTGAGAACTGGCTCAGGTTGGTTTTGTGGGAGGATAATGCTTCACTGTATGCTTTTTTTCTTAAATAAAATATATTTTAAAATTGCCATTAAATCTCTCTTTTTCACATCACAATTAAAAAGTCTCATTAAGTTATGGTAGTGGTCTCAGAAGGACATACATGAGCTTATTTATATAGATGACTTCTCAAAAAGTAATTAATGGTACCTGCTCCTTTCTGGTTGTTCTGTAAGATCATCTATGCTGATTTCCATTAAGAGATATTCACTATGCTGACCAATACTGGCTAATTACATACAAATACCTATGAAGTTAATACTATTGCTATTAACGTCCACATAGGATTAGTGTCTTTGATTCTATGTGCCCTCCCTGAGCCCACTCTTACTGTATTTTCTTCAAAATAAAAGACTTTTACATTTTATTGCTGTTTCCTACAGGTGACTGACTGGTCAAAAATACCCAGTTAAAGTCTACAAAATGACCCAACTATAACATACCACTGGCATTACACTGAACACTTATACTTCAAAAGATACAGGTTTAATCTAAATAAATGGAATCTGCCGGTGACTTGTCATTTTGGAGTTTGCTCTTAAAGCTGAATAGGCAGATGTTTCATCCTTGGGCTGAACGAGGATATTCTCTGTAAGTCCTGTTACTTCTCAGTCTTTCCCCCTTGGTATTGTAACTTCTGAAGAAACTGCCGAGACTTCCTATTCTTTTGGTGCTTGACAGTAGCAGGAAAATAGGGAGGTTAAAAGAGCCATAATGCTTGAAAGGGGATTCAAAGGATACTTAAAAGGACTTGAAAGGAAGTACCAGCAGTGTCAGGAGGAAAGCACACTCTCTGAACGAACACACTGCTTCCCTATGGCATCTCCAGCCTTTGATTAGGCTTAACCCCATGGAGCCTCCTGGAAGGAGCCTAAGGGATAATTAGAAAAATGACATGAAAGACTGAGAGTCTTCCCAGGTGGTCTTTATCCTTTGCTTTCCTTCTGAGGGGAACAGAAAAATAGCAAAAGGAAGGAACACCAGTCAGGTAGTAATGGAGCTACATTTGTTATGGTGGTTATTCTGTTGGATTTGTGTCGCAGTCCCAAGTACTGAGCTGCATGAAAGGAGGCCACAGTATTAAATAAGGGTCATTCCCTAAGAAGCTGTCCATTGGAGTGTGTGTGAAAGGCTGCAGGAAGAAAGCAACTCTCAGGCAAGGCTGTGCTGTTGCTACACGTTTTCAAACACAGTTCAGCGGGAAACAGCATGAATAATTCACTCAGGAGATCTGCTGGACTGAAGTGGGAGAAAAGATGAATTTCCTTCCCTTGCTGCAAGTGTTTACGAACTGTACCTTGCTTTAGTCTCCCTTGTTGATAATTCTCACTGCTCTCCTCTGACACTGGATTAATTATGAGTTGGACACGATGTCTGAGAAGCAGACAGTGCAGTGACGCAGCAAAAATAAATAAATAAAATAAAATAATCAGGAACCAAAATTGATCTGCTTGCACCAGCAGCCGAAATAGTAATGACAACAGAAGAAAACAGCACCTACCATATAAGCTGCACAGACTGTGGAGTATATACTTAAAGGTAGCTCCACCTACAAATAGTTACTGCTGTAATTTATTACATTACACCTTGCTTAACAGGAACATCCTTGGATAATAGCAGCGGTAAGAATCAATCTTCCTTGGTCTGGCATTTCAGCTGCGTAACTAAGCCTTGTTACTGGGTACATGACAAAGGAGGAGAGAAAATAAGTGACAACAGCTGTCCTAGAGGAAAGAGCTGTACCTTTCAGCCAAGCATCTTAAACCACTTCTGTATTCAATGCTATATGAAAGGCACAGAGTAAGATGCTAGTGGTGGTTGTCACAACTAAAAGCTTTAGCATGATGTGGCCCCATGTCACTCATCTGAATCCTGAATATCACAAGGGTAAGGATGATATAACCAAATTGGGCCCCATGTGCAAAAGAAGAGCTCTGTGTATAAGGTACGTTCTCCAACAGAAAGTGAAATCTGCTTTTCTTAAATTTAATTTAAATGCTATTTTAATAGGAAGACATTGTAGCTTTCTCACTGATGAGAAGAACACAAGTCTCAAATACAGGACCTCAGATAATACAGATGTAATAGACAGAGATGTGCCTATTTGCAGGGATGTGCACATTCAGTTGGAAGTGGGAAGAAGCAGGCTATTAAAACCAAAAATAAGAAAGTGACAGTATCTTGCTGAAGGATGAGATGTTCAAGAGAGAGAAAACATGTCCCAGAGTTTTTAAGGATGTTGGCTGAAATGCTGAAAGTGGGTTCTGTTTCTTGTACAGCCCTGGACTTGTATGACCTTGTCATATGACCTTGTATGGCAGTGTCTTTGCAATGTGCATTGAGAATTAGAGTATGCAGAAACCACATAGTGGAAAATGCAGCAGTAGTATAGAAACAAAGAACACCCCATGACGATCTTCACTGTGTGGATCTGGATATCTGATTTCTATATGCAAAAGCTGTGATTTTCTGAGAACGATGGCAGGCTTTGCACTGTGGCAGGAAGAATAAGGCACCTTCATGAGGAAAGACAACTGAACGGTTTACAAAAAAAAAAGGTATGTGCAAGCCTCTGCATAATACAAGTGTAATGAAATTGGAGTTCATAAAATCTGAATTATAAATTATTTATATATATATATTACCGACTAAAAGCAAACGAATGCTAAGTAGTATGGGAGATTTTACACGATGATCCTCCTTATGTCAATATGTGAGCCCGAATGTCCACTGCAGTATCACTGCCAAAGACAGACACAACCTCCCCACTGGACAATATTCCACAATCATCCCTCAGCATCAGCTTCTAATAAATGTTAGCAACTGTGAGAAGCAGTTGCTAGACTAGCGGACAACTGAGTGGACACTGATACACAACCAGAGGGACACTGGTTGCTCTGGTGTTAATAACACACGTTTACTCCTCACTCATACCATTTGAAATACTACTAACATAACTCAGAGGATATTTATCAATATCTGAGGTGTGCTTGGAGATAAGAGCCCTATGCACAAAATATGTACCTAAGTTTAAGGAAAGTAATCTGTCTTCTGTGAAGGTATTTAAAAGAAGAAAATCTATATATGGAATGCCGGTCAAAACAATTGTGACAAGAAAAATCACAAGCCCAGATCATTCAGCATTTACAGGGTTAAGTTTTTTGGTAAAAATTACATTAAGTCACACTCCTGCATCTGAAACCTTCAGATATTTTCTGAGGTGCTAAATCAAGTCATTTCTATGATATACATATAGGAATGAATAAATTGACATCAAACAATTTGCACTAATTGATCTGTTGGTCTTTAATGTATACTCGATGCTCCAGTTGGTGGTTTTCCTCAGTGCAATTAGGAGAGAGAGGCTTTTTGCCAAAAACCTTCAAGAGAACGCAGCACCCAGCTGCTATGGGCTCACAGCAGCAGGCACCCTAAATCCCTCAGCTGATTCTAGGCTGGAGCATTTATTACCTTCCCAACCTTTACTGCTGCGCTGTTGAACCCAGGTATGATGGGTTGTTCTCCTTCAGCAGGCAGGAGCACCAGGCTCATTTTGGTCTCTCCTGAGAAGCTGGCTTCTCACTTCAGGGGTGTTTCATCACTGAACAGCAGTAACCATCTCACCAAGTTGTCCACTATTACTTTTGCTCATCTCCCCCTTTAGCTTCCAGTGTAAATCTTAAGTCATTTCCCATGGGAAGAGCAGAAGACACACATGCTAAAAAACACTGCATGGATAAGTAGTCCAGAAAGTTCAAGACAAGGAACTACCTGATCAGAAAACACCTAAAAATAAGCCAGGTACCAAAGGAAGAAGAGACATAGAATCACAGAATCAATTACATTGGAAAAGACCTTTAAGATTATCAAGCCCATCTCACAATCTCTGTCCCCCAAAAGCAAGCTTTTTACCAATGAATTATGTTTTGCTGTGTATCCTACAGAGACAGCATGTGACAAGAAATCTCACAATGAAGTAAGTGTCATGTCTTGCTCAGTAGCTTTTCTGGCAAACCGCAATACTGTATATGAACAACCACTGCTCTTTTACCGAAAATATAGGTTAAAACCCCAGCACCAGTTATGGAGATGCTGGGCGCTGCCAGGCCACATGGCCACAGACACAGGCTCCACCATGTCAGCCTCCCTGTCACTCTTCCTCCTCTAACCCAGCCTTAAGTCAACACTTAAAACACTTCTCTGGCTTCAATCAGTATTGGACCATGTCCCCTATCACCTAGTGAACTTGTTTGTTTTCTCCTGGAGCGACTTCTGTATTTGCAGGAAAACTGATTGCAATAAGCCTAAATTTAGGTGGAAAAAATAACCATCTCATGGTCCATCAGGCTGCGGGCTACAGGGAGATGCCTCCCCCGCCACAGAAGAGGGAGGAGAGGTTGGCCCTCTGCACCTTTCAGCCCATGTGAGAGGTGGCCAAGCATAGCAACTCAGGCTGTGCGGAGGAGGAAAAGAAGGGCCAGAGATGAAACACCATAATGGGGATGCCGTAATCAGTTTTGGTCCAAATTGAGTCATGGAGGGGGCTGGTGGTGCTGTTAAAGAGCAAGACTGGAAAAACACATTGGAGAGCTATGCTGTGAAGAATTTGAACTAATTTTCTCCTAAACCGAGCGGACATGTAGTTAACCTATTCACATTGTCTCATGCTCCTATGATGATACTTCATTAAAATGTTTTTTAAAATCTTTTTGAAGTATTTTCATTAATAGAAATGTCAGAATGCTTCAGGTTCTCCAGGGGAAGTTTATGACTTGCTATTATGCAACTTCAATAATTTAAATGCCAGTGTAACAATCCAGGAATAGAAGAAGTACGTTCCAGGAATGCTGCAGTGAGTTAGTAATCATGTTCTGCTTGTAATTGCTGATAATCACCATGAATTCTACCCAGACTAGGAGAGCGAATGTTTTTTAACTGAGGAAAAGAAACTTGGGAATAGTATTAACTTAACAAAAGTCAAATCAACAGTGGCCTTATCCTGCTTCCAACAAGGTTTTGACTCTCTTTATCAATTATATAAATAATTGCAGAGGTTCAGCATGTGGAGCAGGAGAGCCAGGCCAGGGCAAGAGCCACTTACCACTGTACATGTAAATAGGGGATCCCATTACCAGGCACTTCCATTGCAATGTCAACACAAATACTGTCGTTAGGGGAAGGAGAACAGCCAGCAAGGTTGGAGAGGCAAGGCAGCTGCAGCTGGACAGAAGACAAGGTAGCAGAGCCATGTGTGACCTGGGCAGTTTGTGCGTATGCCAGATAATATTTGAATGATGCATTGGACATGCTGCAAAATAGCATATGTTCATTTGGATGTGGTTTTCCTACTGACTGCCCCATTCACTCTCATTTCTCCTTTGACAGCATTTGTTTTGAGAAAAGCATTTGTGGTTTGGAGGGGTAATAAATACAGCATTGGCATAGACTTGAATGAGCAGATGCTGGGTTTTTTGCATAGCAGGTTCAGAGGTCAGATGCACAGTCATCAGGCAGTACCAATAAGAAAGCCTGAGAAAACAGGTACAAATAGAAAAAATGTTAAAAGAGGAGTCCAAGATAACAGATGGTTACAATAAACAGAATAAACAAAAGTTAAGGAGACTAACAAGAGAAAGGGTATGCAGTAAAGAGTGTTCAACTGCAATATAGACAAAAGGAAAGAAAACAGGAAGAAGAAACCAAAGGTTTAAAGTTTTGTCAGGGAGTAGTCACTGTAGATGATGAAATTAATTTTGCTGAAATGGAACAGATGTCAGTAGTGAATTCAAGAAATTACTAATGATCTGAAGACATTAAACAAGTCAACTTTTGCAGATGAGCAGTTCACAGCACTGGCGTGCCAGCAGCTTGTTGATGCCCAAGGGCCATCAGGAAAATGAAAGAGAGGTAGGTGAAGGGGCAGAGGGAAGGTGACCAGAAGCATGGATGAGTAGAAAGTACAGTAGGAAAAGCTGCATGGAAACAGGAAAGATGACTTTAGTAAAACTCACTCCGGATCATGTTGGACAAAATATGCAATTTGGCATCCCGGGTTGTGACATAAGAACGCGCTCACCCGATACTGGATCCATAAACTACAGTTGGTGCCTTTTGCTATTCTACCTCTGAGCCTCATTCAACCACACTTGATTGGTACCAAGTGCTTTCAAGCCTGACCATGAAATAATCTGTTGAGGCATGCACAAAGCTGCTTTGAAGTCAGTGGAGCACTGCAAGCATATGCTCATATGCATCGTGCCAGCACCAGACTGACACTGACCAGTACAGTTTTACTTGCAGACTGCTTGTGAGACACTGCTCAAGTACATGGTGCATTTTGACTTTCAATTTTTAAATTCCTATATGGCAAATCTAAATAATTTGTGAAGATTATGGTTATTACATTCTGTGAAGAAAGTTGTGGACTTGATTCTCCTTTTAGAAGTATTTCTGATGCTTGAGAGTTAAAGTGAGAAATGTCATGTAATTTATCATAATTATGGCAATATTAGGAGGTTCTAGCTGAATATTGTTCTATGATAGCGAGTGATTTTCCTCACTTGAATGGAGATGCCCAGTGGTATTAAATCTGTGGTGGCTTTGAGGCAGGAATAAAAACACCTCATAAATGAGAAAGCTTCCAGGTTCTTGGAGCTCAAACGCTTATGTTTGTGCTGAATGACCAAGTTTTCAGAGCCCTAAGACAATACGTAAAATTGCATAACCTTGCCTGACCAACACTAATTCAACTGTAGGTTGTCCAAAGAGACAAAAGACAAACCACGATTTTACAAAAATCATCTTAAAGCAAGATGGAATAGGAATTAAGGTAAAATAGAAGAAATTGTATAGATAACATCTTTATCTCCTGAAACAAAATTTCACACAAGAGAGATCACGTAAGTGATGTTAACACTGCCTAAGTCATGCCATGCTAATAATTAGTTTGTTAATTGTTGAGAATGTCTTGTTATTTGAACATGTAGGTTTACCTATTAACAAATGCTAACTTAAAATCTGACTCTGAAGTATCAGCCATCACTGATATCAGCACATGAAAGAGAGAACAAATAAACAAGCTTTCAAGTTTGGATCTGCTTGCTGCTACCTCAGAGCTCCTCTGTGTCCAGTCAACTTTAGTGTCTCAACATTTTTTACTAGATGGTGATCAGACTCATGAAGTGTCCAGAGTTTTATGCTCACCAGATAACTGAGTTTGGATGTGGACCAGTATATCTTTCCTTTGGTCTGGGGTAACTTTAAGGGAGAACCTTCTTCTGTCTCCCCAGCAGCCCTGAGACGTACTTCTTTCACACAAATCCTGACTGTTAACATAGAACAAAGTAGAACTTTATGGTCCAAATGTCCAGTCAGAGCTATCCCTATTCCATATGTCTGCCTTTACATGCACACACATGCACAACCATTCTTATTATCTGAAGCACTAGACTTTCCATTTTCTACATATTTGCCAGTTGGTGGTTTGTAAGTGCAGGAGCAGATATGGCTGAGATACAGCACAGAGATTGTGCAATTTATGGTTGCATAAGAAATAAACAGAATTAGACAAAAGAAAAACTGCTGTTTGCACTTCCCAGCTTTGGAAATTTTTCCTTTTGATCATTGTTTGCCAGGGAATTTGGGGGCATTTGAAGTATTTGGGAACCTTCACTGACATAGCTTTGCCTTCTGCATCATTTCTTCTCTTGAAAATAACTGGCAAGATAAGCTCTTCCTGATAACCAAGGGTCAGGTTTAGTGACCTTCTGTGGACACCCTTGTGACATCACTGCTTGCAACTGCAGCCAGATGTGGACTGAAGAGATCATTAAGATAGCGGAAGGAGAGATTGGGCTTACAAACAAATGGAGCCTGCTGTATGAAAAAGGTGCTTACACAGAGCTCAAAATCTCTGAAATGCAGCTCACAAGTTGCACTGTCCCCAGACAGCCTCAAGTGAGAAATCCTTTCTCCAGTACACAGAGGCCAGCACTCCTGCTTGCCCTCAGGAAAGCACAGCAACAGCAATGCTGCAATGCCACGTTTATCTGCCACAGTTGGCCTCATCAACACAAACGCCAACCTTTCTTTTTGGTGTGGTGGGTAAAGGGGGAAGGGAGGTATTCTGACTTCACATATTACTTTATGATGTATCTCTTTAGTCTGAATGAACCCCTCAGCAGTACCACCATGTGCTGGGTGATGGCTTCAGAGCTACCTCAATGTACCCAATTTGGTATGCCAGGTCTGTAGTGACCTCCACATTGGGATGCACAGCTCCCAGGCTCCACGGGTGGCTCCGTGACCCCTGCCGCCAGAGGACAGTCAGGACCAAGTGCCTGCTACTGAGCTGCTGCATCCACAGCAGGAGATCTGTTTTCAAGGTGGTACATCTTCTCAGTTCACTTTGTTTCGTCAGCTCAAAAAATTTTGGCAAAGGGCAATTCTTACTGTTTCAGTGAAGAGCAGGAGGCTGGTGGTCACAAGCTGTTAAGTGAAACTTGAAGGCAAAAAGGAGGAAGCAAGATTCAACTCCTTGGGCACATTCCAAATATGTTATTTATATTTTGCCTTTTAAAGTCCACTTCTGCTGTTAGATACAGCTCATTCTACATGCAGCAGCCACAAATACAAAATGGCCTGGAGTTCAAACCATGAAAAAATCAATGCACAGTTTTCATTGCATCACACATACATGATTGGCTGGATTTGCTTCCTCTTAACAGCCTGCAGCCCAAGGATCGTATTTACAAACTAATCCACATTTATTTTTAGGTTAGCTAAGTATTCATTGAACAGGAAGGAGGAAATTGAGCAAAGTAGCAAGTGATTTGCATCACACAACTCCAGGTATTAGACAGGACAGGTGAAATGGTGACGGTCCCTAACAGAGAAGGAAAATCTGAAAGCAGACTTCTTAATTGTGACAGATGTTCAGCAGCGAACTCTACTTGTCATCGTATTTGTTTACAGCACTCCTGTCCCGAATTCTTACTTTCACAGATGATGACCTAACAAATAGTTCAATTGCTTAAGCAAAAAATAGTTTTAACCCGAGTTCTGGCTTGGTTAGCTGCACACTTACACTGAAGTTGCCAGAGATAGCTTTGGGACCCAGGTGAGAGCAAGAGGGTCAGTAATGTAAACACCCCTCGGTGGTTCCTCGTGATGATTGGGAAAGTGAAGGGAAGAAGCTCAGGTGCCATTTGAGTAAGAAGTCCTGAGATATGGTGAGGGGGGGAGGTGGTTTTTGTGGAAGGGAGGGAATTTCCTTTAGGATTGTGAGGTTCTCTGAGGCATGTATTTTATGCATTTTTCATCTTCAAAGACACTGGCTGCAGAGCTATGAATTACCCCAGCGCTGACATCTAAACTGAGACTCCAGCAGCATCGCTGAGACCAGCAGTACCCCAGAGTAAAGGAAGAAGTGAACAGGTAGCTATAAGGTAGCAGTGTAACATTAGGTCAGCTCCATATTTAGGGAATTCATTACATCTTTCCAGAGAAGCATGACTCAGACACATGTGATCAAGAGCATCTGCATAGAAATTGGAGGCAGATGTTTGCTAGCAGGCAAAGCGCAAACTTCAGAAGCAATGAGCTACATTCAAAAGGTGGGTCTTTAGGTTTCTGGAGGAAATAATATTTTTTTGACTACTGCTGCAAGAGCAAATAAGGGATTACAGTTACAGTGCCATATGAACTAGAAGGGGAATTTTTTCCTTTTTTTGCTGACTATGCCTGTACATGTGTGCAGGTTATATCATCTCATCACCTGCAACGTTATTTGTCTGATCTTCTTTTCTGAAACATAATACAGCAAATGATGCTGCTTACTCCCCGTGGCTGTTGTAAAGCTTTCCCAATTTTAAGCTGTTTGTTTGCTACCTGTTACTGAACTGGGCTAGCCTAATGCTGTTTTCTGCTCCTGGTATTAGTTTTATAAATATAACTGAGACAATACAATACTGAAAAATTGGTTCTTTACCCATCTTCCAAAAAGGAATGAAATGTCGCTTCAGAGCAGCCTGTTTCATGGACAAACTAGCTTTCCTCCTTTGTTTAACTATGTTAAGAACGGGTATAGTCAGCTGTATGGTTTTTTGATCTTCTCTAAGTAACATAAACACATATCTGTATAGAAAATTGTGGAAAATAGAACTATTCACATAGCGTAGTTCTCAATTTGGAGTTTCAAACAGAAACAACGCACTTGCGTGAATCGCTGCCTTGAATTTAATCTTCATGGAATTAACGTTAGGGGGGATCAGCTTTATTCCCAGAAAACATCTTACACTTATGTATAGTGAGAATCAGTTTTTGGCTTGTTCAGGTCTGAGCTTGTTCTTCCCAGCTATCCAGATCCTCCAGTAGGCAAAAATGACTTCCAATGGAGGCACTGCAGACCACACTCCTTCAGTACCCAGTGAAGGCAGAGGCAGTGGTTTCTTCATCTCTTCTGGGATCTCTTCTGCATCTTACTATAATGATACTAATGATTTCTTCACAGAAGTACCTTTCAGTTAAAAATAAAGACCAGGCTATTGGAGCAGTAAAAGAAAAGAACATCCTTTGCCTCATTTTGTTAGTTCCATTAAAATCTGTGAAATTCAGTTACTGCCTTCTACAATGGACATCCTTCAGCATCCTTAGGATTATCTGGTAATAATTCTTAAGCAAAGATGCTTTTTCACTCACTGCTGCTGTGTCTTTTTCTGTCAGTGATGACTGCCAGCTACCTTCATTGCTGGCTTCCTGGTCTATGGCAAACAAGCCCTAGTGATAGTTGGTACAAAGGCAATAATACAGTAACAGGTGTTTCAAACACTAAGTTCTCTATTCTTTTCTCCTTCCCTTCTGAAATACCTAATATGCAATAAGCACTCAGTAGTGATTTCAGCTCTACATTACTGGAAGCAGAAGATGAATTCGGTTATATGAATCCGCAGATACCGCTCACTTTTATAACTGCACTAACTTCTGACAGAAGCTGTGGAACTGTTAGAGGCTTTGATGTTACAAGAGAAATTGCAAAGGCACAGGTGGCGTTTTTCCGTGTAGGTGAAAAACTAGTGAACCTTCGTCTTAAATGCACATTGGTCTGAAGGGTTAACAGACTGCTATTTGGAGCCTTGCATTTGTTCCTCTCTCCTGATCTTTTCTCTTATTGTCTGAAAAGGGGAGATTTGCTTATTGGCATATCCCAGGCTCTTGAGTTTTATTCTTTTTACATAATAAGTTCTTTGTCTGAAAAGCACAGCAGTGTGATGACTATAGCTTTTGTTCCAAGGTCTGGACTGACTTTTGGGCTGTTAAGACTCCTTCCAATTGTAAGATCTTGTTCCCTCAGGCTTTTTGTGTACTGGGTGATAAAAGAGTTGGAAAGCAAATTTATTGCCTGTTTTTCTTAAAGGCTTTCCTTTTATTCCTTGACAGTGGTAATGGGACCTTTACTGCTGATGCTATTGGGTTTCTCCTCAGTGTTGTGTTCTTCGGTGTCATTAACAAGATAAGTTATCCTTTCCTAAATCTCCTCCTCCTGCTCACTTTCAAGGGTCATATTTTTGCATGGCTTCAATGTCAATGTGAAGAAAGTTCCCACTGATCACATGGAAACTCTACAGGCTGTCTTGGGTTAGAAGTGCACTTACTGGTCATGGATCTTCAGTTATCTTTTCTGTGGGTATCAGATATTACAGACAGCCAAAAACTTCCAGTGAGCCAAAAAGAACTGGAGACGCTTTTACGTCATGTGATAGTCCTTTCTTTTTCCTAGACTTCTGTCTCTCCATTTTCAGTTTGGAAACCCACCACAGTGCCTGATACATCCCAGTGAGGAAAATTTCTGATGACTTCACAGTTTCATAATGACACTGAGCAACGGCTGACATCTCCGAGCACAGGCTGCAGCAATTTCTATTTCAAGACTGTCTTTATTCTGCTTGGTTAACAATGATACAGCAAATTTCAAATTCACTACCAACAGTGAATAAAACAGATCAGTATTTTAAAGAGACGTGGAAAGAAAAAAAACACACCAGTTCTCCACTTTCTAAGGACATTACTACCTTGCTACGGCTACGGGAAGCACAATGACTATTCAAGGAGTGAACGTATTCAGGGAAATGTGAAATTTCCCTACACAATGAATAGAAATGAAGAGTGATCATTAGAGATGAAAAGGGAATAGTTATGTTGCAGAAAGATTTCAACCTTTCCGAGTCTAGGATACAAGTATAAAGCAAACAGATCTGCCACTTTATTTGTGCAAGAACGAACTCTGCTCTGATTGAAAAAAATATAAAGGTCAACAGCCTTTAAAGAAGCCAGAGAATTCACCTCTCTTCATGTACAGCAGTGGCAGAGTGAGACAAACTTTTTGCCTCCCCCTGTCACTGGCTGCCCCTCCTCAGCATGGATGAACAAAGAGTAAAGCCAAGTAATGGCTGTAGGTCAAAGCAGGTACACACACCTCATGGTCTGGCCATTTGCTTCTGTCTGCTCTCAGCAGAGTAATTAGACCATGCTCTCCATCAGGGCTTGGACACCCACATGTACATGGTGTAACTAGAATGAATGCAGAAGCCCCCAAGTCAAATAAAGCTCCCTTTTCCCTCAACCCCAACTCAGTCAGATGAAAATGCTTTATCTTTCAGACATAGAAGCAAGCCTCTCACATTTCAGTATTTGCTCTCCTTACAGGATGCATTGCTCTAGTTGCATCATGAAAACATTTCAAAATCACATTTTTAATTAACTAGAGCAACACTAGTAGGGCTTCTTATTTGCCACATTTATGCAGAGGCTAACAAATGTAATGCCTGCACTTCTAAAATGACACATTTCTGCAGGTACTGCATGCATTTTACAAAACTTGTGATATATTTCTTTCAGTATTTCATTGCTGTATAATTGTTGCTTTGTTTTCAGAAGAATCAAAGCAACGCAATTCAAATGGACTGAAATGCACAGACTGAGACTTTTGAAGTGGCCAGTGGGAGTTAAGCATTTCTCTCCTGTACACTCTTCTGGTATGCTCAGCATAGTCTGGATGCTTCCCTTTCCGGCACACTTTTGGCACGTATTTTCTACTAAGAATACACTACAGCAGCAATGTTTAAAAGGATCTTCAAATCACAATGCCAGCCTTTTATCTGAAATGCTGGGAGAAGCCATAACCAATGAGAAATCAAACAGGTATTTCATATTTTGAGATCGTCCTAAATCAGGGTCAATGACAACCACAAAACAAACACTGACACTCAGCTTTGATTTATCATTAGCATGTGAAACAGCAAAAATGAACAGATAAGCTATCCTGTGATCAGCGATAAAAGGCACTGCCAAACCCTTCCAAATTTTAATGTGTTATCATTGAAAGCACTTCTTTATGAACCTGAATATACACTGTCTTCTCTCATTATATTTTTCCTCCTTGGATTAAGCAATCTCCACCTCCAAGCTCATCCTTCTCCTATCTCATCCCCCACCCCCTACTCATTCTGCTGGAGCTGAAAATGAACAGAGCTTTATTTGTCTGCTGGTGCCAGCAGCAGCAGCAGCAATGTCAGCCCCACAGAAGCAGCCACCCTGCCTCTGTGGCCCCGGGTGAGGGCACACATCGTTGTTTTAGGAATCGTGCATCCCAATGAACTGCCATTCTTCTGAGAGAACAGGGCTTGTGGGGGCCTCAAGTAAGCAATGATTTATTTATTCATTTATTCATTTAATCTAAGAAAGAGATTCAAAAACAAGTATTAAGTGTCCAAGGCCAGGTTGGATGGGGCATGGACTCGTGGAAGGTGTCCCTGCCCATGGCAGGTAGGATGGAACTGGATGATCTTCAAGGTCCCTTCCAACCCAAACCATACTATGATTCTATGATTCCATTCTAGAACAACAGCATATTCAGAGAGATTTTAAAAATTGTGATGAGAAGAGAAAGCATTCAAAGTTAGAGCTTAAGCAGCAATAGCAGGTTCTCTTAGTAATAACAGGACAGTAGCACCTTCACTCAGGGTCTCCTGTTCCTTTTTGTGTATCTAGGGATCATATATTGGAGATACATACACATATATGTCCAATGTATACACATATATACAAAATAATATTTGTTTGTACCAAGTTCTGCATTCTCTGTTTCTTCCCATCATACAGGGAATGGAAACAACTTCCAAGGTTGCAGGCTTCAGTCCTTTGCTGCGCTCCAGGCACGCACGCAATAGCATGTCATTCATTAACACAATCTTTACAACAAGTAGCTCAGCTTCTCTGCTCTTGCTCTTTCCAGAGCCTCATTCTTCTGGTAGTCTGGAGACTTTCTCATTTCTAGATTAAAAGTACTCACTGCCTGTTTACAGTCAGGTGTTACTACCCAATGTGCTCGTTTACAGTACATGAACATCTTCCCTTACCTACTCACAGGGGATAACTTTATTCATGCTCTCCCCATCTTTGCTTGGATACAGGAATTAAATTTTTTCAGTTTCTCGTTCTCAGACAGGATGATTTAAAAAAAAAAAAAAAAAAAAGAAGAAGAAGAAAAGCTAATACCCGGGGTTTCTTTTGCCTAATCCTTAGAACAAGCTTGAATTGACCTTATACATGTAGGGCCAGAACTGTGCAAAGTATTCCAGGTGAAAATCTCACTTGAGGCATATATTATCTCTACTGGGAGAGAAGTCATCAGATAATCCTGCAAGATCTCCTATCATCTCATCTTTATGTCATTCTCATGTATTTCATACTCTTCTTTCCCCTCTCCCAAAGAAAACACGAGCCCTTTGTGGTTATATTTCAGGCAGTCTGCAGTGCCTAGGTAGGGAAATACTCATTAATATTCGTTAGGAGATCCTGCTTTAGTAAATTTACAAGATTTGCAGTCTGAACCCTTGAGAGTGTTAGGCAAGCTAAAAGGTAACTACTACTGAAGCTGTTATTTCACTACTTTTTTATTCAGAATACTTTATCCAAGTTGCGTGTTTTGACTCTTGTCATTGTTGGCTTCCTTAGTCTCCTCCGTGCTTCTGCTTTATTTTTTAATTTGTTACCAATCTCTGTAGAAATGCTATCAGAAATTTCTGTAAGATGGGGAGATTTTTACAAAGAGTCTGAAGATCAATATTGGCTCAGCAGAAGTTTAATTCAAAACATGTGATGGGTCTGACTCACACAGTGCTATTCATCCCTGATTTGAAACAAGCCTAGTAGTTTAATTACGACCTGGAAATGTCTAAAGCCAAATCATTTATAGCTTTTTTAAAAAGTGTTTATAATGTGAAGTATGGTTCTAAACACCTCCGCAGTCCCTTGAGTGATGCACAGGTTCAAAATGGACATGTTACTGTTTGAAAACTACACTGAACACCTACTTCAGAACACCTGGACCTCTCTACTCAGTTCATTCACGCCTGTGTATGAATTGACTGAGCTCGGCATGCTTCTCCCAGGTCTCCTCAAAGGACTGAAAGAATACACCAAAGAGCAGAACTGCCCTCTGATCCAAAAGAAGTTTTGCTGAGATTAGATTCCCTCAGCACTCCAACATCTTTATCTCTGGCCCTGCAGGTAAGAAAACATCACTGGTCATTGCTACAGCAATGAGACCTATATGGCAGGATGAGCAGGCATGCAAGGAATGCAGGCAATGTTTTTCTCTTCTGTGATCCAGAAACTGGCTTTAAGACTCAGCGAGAGAATAATCACCCTGACCTTCGTATGCAACATCTTATAAAACCCCACCAGTGAGGACAGCAGGCATTTACCATGTGACAGCATGCATGCAGGGAGAAAAACTTTACTGCTTCTCTGACACAGCACCGTGCTGAGCAGGAATTCAAAACAAGCCACTGGAGTGAGGATGAACAGGAGCCTCGGGTCACCATCAGTGGCAAAGCAGCCAGCCCTGAGAGAAAGGACCTGAACCAGACTGACCCGGACCTGTTCCTGACATGGTGGGACATGAAAGGAGAATTATGGATAGCTGGGTAGCATATTTCCTGATACTGCAACTGCATGCCTGGAGGAAGAAGAGGAGAGCATGGACCCTTTCCTAGATAAAGCCTTGCAGCTTTACACAGCTCACATTCTTCACTCGAAGCCTGGTTTCCTCACATGAGATAAACACCTGTGCATAAGCTTAACTCAGGTCTAAATTCAAAGCCCACAAACATCAAAAAGATTTCAAGTTAAGCATTTCTCTTGCTGAACTCAGCCTCCTGTTTGCAAGGAAAGCCTGTCAGAGGCAGGCAGTGGGTGCCTTGCTGTCATGATTACAAGGGGCTGCTTGCCTCCAAACAGCAATGGGACATGTTCTGGAGGCAGCCCCTGGAAAGAGAGAGAAAAGAAAAAGTAGGACAGAAGGGAAGCAGATATTTGAAGATTACAGACTTCTCTGGACAGAAAAAGGGTAGCAAATGGGTGGCAGGGTGAGAAGGAGGAGGCAAGGAAGAGATTCAGGAGCTGTCCAGGGCCACGAACCACAGCAGGGCACAGGTGGCCCCAACTCAGGGCTGAACCCAGAAGATCCCGTTTTGAATAAATATGTATAAAGATACGAAAAAAAAGAAAAAACAGGTTAAAAGCTGAGATTGATGATGCTTGATCCTGTTGGGTTCAGCTTGGGAGGCTGCAGACACCAGACCATTGGTTATCGTGCTGCACCAGTGCACTGCCATGCACAGATTCAGTACAAGGGGAAAAAAAAAGACTGAATTTTTATATCCTAATAGGATGTTTTCTTTCTTTCACAAAGGAATCACAAAACAAAGGGGTATACACAAAAGATTTGAGGTTATAGAATCTTATCTGGCCAAAACAGAAAGAAGAGAAACGTAGAGGTATTTGATGCTAAATGTCATGAGACTGTAGAGGCACTACTCTTTATGGAGAGCAAATGAGGGATACTCATGCTTGTAGTAGTGGCCTTTGAAACTAACTCCTAGAAACTGCAATAATAACCTCTTGCAAAACGGTTACTAATCTTTTTCTTTTGTAACCATGCCAAGCTGTCTGTGCATCCCTCACCCCTACACTGTGTCAACAGCAAAGTGAAACAGTGCTAAGGGTCCCCAATGCTGTGTGTGTGTCAAGAGTAAAAAAAATACTCAAATATCCTTTGTTATTCCGGCTGCAGACATAACCGCTTCCCTGTCCAGCTCATTTGCTTATTTCTTGCCATAGCACTCCATACTCAGAGTTCTCAAGAGACAAGGCAAACTCATCCAGAAATCACCGTATTCGTATCTAATGGTTTCAGGTGCTGCTACTATTCTTATCTGCTCTTGAAGAAAGGTCAAGGATATTAGTGACTCATATTTTTTCCTCCATTTATTTCTATAGCTCAGAGCAGGTTATCCTTTATCGCCATCTGCACGAGTACTGCTTTAACATTCTTCTTGATGCTGGTCACAGAGAACCTGATGGCCTTCTCATTAAGTTAAATTTACACTGGCACGACTCCTTTGTCTACTTTAGACTTCCAGCGGGAGGAGGAAGGAAAAAAATATCTAGCTCCTTATTCAGCGAGATAAGAGTAATGAAACTGTGGCCCTGCAACCACTTTGTTTGTAAGCATCTCAGCCTTTCTAGTGTGGTGAAAAGCTTTCATGACCCGAGACAGGCATTTGATGGACACTGGGACTTCTGGGATGTGCTTGTACTTCTGAAGCCAAAGTTGTCAGGCTTTTCCCTTTCAGGCAGCTTCCCTCTTGATCTAAACCCCTCTCTCTTACTACTCATTTCCCCTTTCCAATCAGTGGATGCACCCTGAATACAAGAGACTCCACATCTGCAGATTGCTGCAAACATGACCCAACCCTTGGAGCTCAAGTCACAAATATGTAACTTAACATGAGGTTTTCTTGACAAAGTCCCGAGGCAATGATTGTGCCTTTGCTAGATATTTTCTCCTTAGTGATGCAACCACCCACAATGCGGTAGGAGCTTGCAGCTGATAAGAAAGGCATGCCGTGTTTTGGAAAAGCTAGCCCACAACTATACTGGCCTTTTCCTGACAGCGAGTCAAAGCTCACCAACAGGTCAAGTCTACAACATGAAAATGTCAAGCAAGCTACCTGCTGTGATTTCTCATAAATTCATTAAAGACAGAAACATTGGCCTCCACACAGTATCAGCAGAAAAAAGCACACTACTTATACATTAGATCCAGAAGGCATTGCTGATGAAAGCTCTTCCCAAGACTACGACAATGCTGGAGCGTATCCTAACCAGTAGACCGTTGACAGCATCTCAGAAAGCTCATATGAGAACAAGACTGTGAATGCTGAAAGGTCGTCATGCTTTCATGCTTTGAAATAAAACACTCTGAAGTAAAATGACTGCCCACAAGTATATAAAGAACAGTGGTGCAGGGATCAAGAGTACTCTCAAGGTCACATTTTGAAAAGAAAAAATCCATCTACAAAACCATTGATTCAAAAAAACAGCATTTGCACATCCAATCACTACAGTGCAATGTAACCAGAGGTGGCTCAAAATATAAGCAGTATCAGGTGCATGTGCAATTACCTAAGTAGCTCCATGCACAACTCTTGTCCTCATTTCCTTAACCATTTGGCCTTGCATATAAGCCAGTAAGTAATCAAGACAGTACTTTAGCACCACATGATGTATAATACTCCTATCAAGGTAGTCTCCTGCTCACAACACAGCACATACATGTGCAGTGTATGTGTGTATTTGAGAAGTACCTGGAAGAAGCATTTACCTGTAGCAAACAGAAAGCTTTTTGCGGGTGACTGCCTTCGGTGTCTTAAGCAGGTGAAAAATATTTTGTGGTTTGTTCTTTCTCTTTTAAAGCAAATGCTTAAGATTGCAAAATCGTTACACCCCAACATAACCACAGGGGAAGCTGTCAGAGCTGTCAAACTAAATTTGGAGCCCCACATTACCAGTTGCTTTGTACTACCAAAGTGCAGAGAAAAATGACCAGAGATGACCCCATGACTGTACAAAACCAAGGACAACTGGGGTTATTTTGACAGGCTTCAAAAAAATATGAGCAAGAGAGGGCAAAAATTAGGATTTAATGAGCAGGATGATCCTAATACTCAGATCAGGAGATTTATTCCCCACCACCACAGGCCATACAAATGGGGAAAACCTGCTATCCTTCCAAGTACATCACCCAGTATGTTCCCAACCGCTGGGTGGAGTTGGTAGCTGATTTGAACTCATCTCCTTAGCTGGCCTCTTGGCCTCAGTGGGTTGCAAATAATTCTAACGTTCAAAGTCATCTGGAAACCTTTTCAAGTCTAAATTGTGTTTAACCAATCCCAATCTCACTCATTGCTCCTGGACACATTCTCCTCCACAGCACTGACCTAGCTAGCCATGTTTCCTTTCTTTCTTGACCACAATGCAGTTCATACAACTGCAGACAGTTATCAGATTCTGTTTTTTGTCCAAAAAATAAATGCTTCACTTCTATAATCTTTCCTCTTACATAAACGACATTTTTTCCCCTCTCACCAGAACTGAAAATGTGAAGTGTCTTCTTGCCCTGTAATGCCACTATTAGTCTTCTTTTCAAATAGCCTAAATGCTCTTTAATTGGGAGGATGCTGACAGAGGAAATGGTAACGATGGACTTGTGCAAGAGTCTGTCTTTCATCTGCAGGATGGTGGATCTGAGATCTAAGGCTGAAAAGTTCTTGAAGCATGTTGGTATGTTACAGCAGGGAAAGCCTTTGCAATGAGGAAGGAGCTGCTGTAGGTGGATCGGAGCTACCTCGCCTTAGCTAGCTATGGCTGCAGGAACAAGAGCTGTTGCTTGCTGACAGAGAGGTTAGGAAAATAAGATACTGGTCACCAGTCTGCAGCAGAATGAAGGAGGGGGTAACATGGCACAAGGAGTAAGTGAACAAGAAAAGCAGACCACCAAAATCTAAACATAAATCCTGTATTTTCAGGGAAGTAGGTGTCAAACACCACCAATAAAAAAACCTGGAAGAACAGTGGGCGCCATGTGGTTGCACCCCTTACACATGCTGTCCACCTGATTCCATGAAGGAAAAATACCAGTCTTGGCTGGCATGTGCCAATGTTTTCTTTGGCCAGAGCAGGTGAAAGCCATGCAGCCACACAGCCCAAAGGCCAGCACCTGAAAGCTCAAGCATTGCCTGCATCTGACACTAACTGAAGTACAAATCACAGCTAAGAAGGCCAGAAGACAGACCATCTCCCTGCCAAAAGCCTTTCAAATGTTATTTGTCAGCAAGAATAGTAGTGTGTGCTTTGGCGCCATCAGCTTTCAGCCCCACAAAACCCTATACCTTAGGGAATATTTTCAGGGGTTGCAAACAGGTGACTGAAAAAAATGTAAAAACAAATATGCTCTCCAGCATGTATGGATGTGATGTTCTCTACACCTCCAGTGGAATATTTTCTGGGCTCTGAAAATTGAAGGAGATTGGGAACAATTGCCTCGCTCACCCAGCAGCAATGCAGAAAAACTTTGTGAAGCAAATCACTTGAAAATAACTTGCATCTTGTAGTTCATTCACGTCCCATGCTAAAAGCTGAACTCTTGCTGAACCACCGCATCAGTAAAGCAAACTAGGCATGCTGGGCAACAGTGGCCACCCTTTCTCCAGCAGCAGCGCTCCTGCCAAATCAGAAACAGTGAATTTTTTGCATCATTTTGGGGAAAAAAATTGGCACTTGAGATTTCATGCCACTGTAGCACTTAGTTTTCAACAATCTGCTCTTAACTCTCCAGTATTTTTCCTTTGTCCTTTTCCAGAATGCTCTTGCAAAAGCTACGGAAATCAACTGTGGTTTTGCAAATAACAATGCTGCGCTTCAGTCCTCTCTGGAGCCGAAAGCATGTTTATACCTGAAATTATTCTTAGCTAATGCTTCATGCAGGCAATTTTATCCTGCACTACATCAGAAGGGGAACTAATCAAGAAAAACTGTATATGCAGACAAAATCTAAAGCAAAGCAGCAAAGTCCCGTGGAAAATCTGAAAGAGAAGTGATACCACAGAGGAGACAGAAGATGGAAGAACTACAGAGCTTTGCTGTTTCCGACACTGAAGTTCATGGGTCATTTAAGTCTCTTGCTCTTATGGCAGTTCTTTTTTAATTCTCCAGCTAATGGTTATCTGAAAAGGCAGCAACAGTGTCTAAAACTGTAGCTATAGCAATATAATGTCAATAAGAAATGAAGAAAGCGGAAGGAAGCATAACCTGATGATCTAATTGCATATTAACATTCCTATTTCCCTCTCCCCCAAATATACAGGTTTCCAAGTATAAATAGGATGAGGTACCAATAGCTAGTTAGATTAGCATCATTATAAATTTTCCATTTCTTCTTTTAAGAAACACATGTTCTGATATAACATTTAAACTGGAGTTGAGCTCTGCAGTAATACATGTTATTTAAAAACATCACAGATTTCTGAAAGTAGCTACAAAGCAAAATCTGTTTGCAATTGCTCAGTTTTATGCACGGAGGTTTCTGCATGAGCTGGCAGATATATTTAAATTTGCTATTTATACAGCAACTTACATCCATGTTTTACAAACATGAAGGAATAAACTCTGTAACTGCCTTGTGAAACAAACCACTGTTTTAGAACTGACAACATTCACACAAAGAGAGAGATAAATGTCTAAGTTCAAGATAGGAATACAGAGAATGAGCACTTTCAGAGCTGGAGCCTTGCGTTTATGCCTTCTTTGCATATAAAAAGTCACTTATCTTCAAACAGTCATAAGGTTGGTCATGTCATATAAGCCACTGTATACAACTGAGATCTCCATGCAGCAGCAAAATGAGCAAAGATTAAAAGGAAACCAGTTTAGACCAAATCAATTGCAAAGAGAAATAAGCTTTCTTGGTTTTGTGAACATGCAACCAAAAGAAACCACAGAACCAATAAGGTTGGAAAAGGCCTTCAAGATCACCAAGTCCAACTGTTACCCAAGGACTGCCAATTAACAAGAAAACCCCTGAAACAAATCAATCAGTCAGTTCAACCCAAAAGTTTTATGTAGAGGATTTCTCTTTGTGACACAGAATATGGTGGTTCAAACCCCTTTCATAATTTCAGTTCTGAACCCATTTTTTCAAATTAGGCTTGGGTATTTTCATCTATCCTTCCCAATGCTGTCTTAAGTCTACTAGATTTTCACTCACACAGGGAGAAAGACCCAATTCCCTTACATCTGCAATATGCACCAGAAGTATTTGGCTGTCCCCAACACTTTTCTAGTGAATATCTACTGACAATGTGACTGCAGTATCTCCAGAGAATGCCCTCCACACTGGAGACTGGGATTCGGGACTGCTCAGCAAAGTGGTAACTGCAATACATACCTTACTCTTCTGACACAGAGAATTGCTCCCACTCCACAGACTTCAACATTTTATTTTCCAGCAACCGGATCTGGGCAAATATCATCTGAACTCACAGTTTTGAGATGAATTAAGCTACTTCAGAAATAAGTAAGCATCTGGTTGGTGCTGCACAGGGTTGCTTATCCCTCCCTCCTTCCATTCTTTCCTGGAATAGGCTATCTCTGCAGCTATACAGATAGCCAACTACTTCAGACATGCTTAATGGGTATCACCAAATACAAAACCTGCCAGTTTTTAACCGTAAAAGTCTGGAGAAGTCCCTAGAGACAGACACAGCCATGGGAGGTTGGAGGCAATGAGAGTGGGAAGCAGGGAACTGGGGGGGGGGGGGGGGGGTGGGGGTGGGTGTGAAGGAAGAAGAGGGTAGGATGAAAAAAGAGAAGATACTAACAAATAAGGCATAACACAGATTCTATCTCTAAATTATATACTTTATACTGCAGCAACATGGAGCACTGCAGGGGGCAGACACTTCATTTGTAGGTTCATTCTCATCATCTCTAGTATCATCTGGAATCTTCAGCAGTGATAGCCCTGTTGCTCTTCATAACCTGCTTACTTTGTACCTGGCATGCTATAAAATGCAAATACATATTGGTTTAGTCACCGGGAGTACGTGTCTCTGTTACCTTTGAGAACATCAGAGCTTTGTTGAGATCTGGCTTTTATCTGCAAATGTTTTATGAGATCTTTGACTTCTTCCCAGATCTCAGCGTGCATCACTTGCTGTGAATCTCCAACAAATGCTCTGCTTGACTGGGGAATGCAATGCCTGGTATCTAACACCCACTACAACTAACATTGACATACAAGCCTAATTAATCACTTGAGTAGTCTCAAGAACTGCCCGTGTGGCCTACAGGCCACTTAGCACTGGCTTCAAACCCCCCAGTGCCTGGCAGGTGACTTTTAAGGAGTTAAGTCCATAGGGCTCAGGCTGGCATGCAAAAGGAAGTAAAGCTGCACTGCTTAGAAGAAAGTCTCTGGAGTCAATACGGAGGGACAAATTCTGAGAATTGCTACTTCTTCAATACAATTTCATCTTAAATTGATTTAAAAATCCTGTGTAGCTCCCATTTATGTAAAACAAATAGGGCATTTCCAACAGCACACCCTACTAATAACGTGGTTGTGGTAATAACACACTGTCAAAGCTTACACCAGTTGCAAGACCTTGTTAGGTTTCTTGTTTATACAGCGCTAAAGTCCTGCATGATTTAAGCAAGTCCCTGACTTCTCACAACATCAATAACAGGTGCACTTTGCACTCATACATCACCTTTCATCTTGGAGCGCTTCTGACACGTGAATTTTCATTTCATCCCTGTGACACACAGGTAGGTGGGTAGGCACACTTCAAAGGCAGGCAAACTGTGCCACAGAAAGGTTACACAACTTGGCCCAAATCCCTGGTGAACAGCTGGGAATGTGAACTCTACCATTGCTTGTTCTGAATGTCCAGACAATAACACTTACCCCAAAAATGAGCTTCATGAAGCATTAATCAAAATGTTCAACCCCCTGCTAGGTTTGCAAATAGCATGAGCAGACGATAAGCTCACTAATACTTTTTGATACATTATTCATGACTTGTTCTCCTTTTCTGGCAACACTTAAAAACAAAACACAAACAGAACCTATTCAACTACATGAAAAAAAATCAAAACAGTTTGTTTTTCAAGCAGTTATTGCAAAATAATTTGGCAACCAAAACATTTAGCCTTTACAGCTTGCCTGTTTGATTCCAACCACCACCCTTTGCACAACATATGGCAACTTCTGTGCAGGACCAGAGCACCTGAGTGACCTCAGGAGAAAGCAGCAGCAGGACTTTGCTTGCTCGGTTTTAGTTTCCAAGGACCTGCAAGCTGATGAACATGATGCCTGCACACGTAACAGTTATGCTGGCAAAAAAACCTGCTCAACCAACAGCTACTGACAGCAATTGAAACTAATGATCTAGAGCTGGCTATGATAGCCAGAAAGGGAAAAAACCCTCCTACTGTTCCCGTTGATAATTAAGGGACTACTGCAGACAGGGCCCAAGTTCAAAATACTGCTCTTGGCCTGGCCTTTGCCACCCTGTGAGCAGCAGAGAGTTATCAGCCGCATTTGCAAATTGTACTTAACACTGCCTAGGGCAGATTCTGTGCTTCTGAGAAAGTTAGTGTACTAAATGCACACCTCAGCTTGCCCCTCTTAGAGCAATGTCAATGGAAATGTACACATACATTGTGAATCAGCCCACCACAATATGTGAGTGGCTCTGAAACTGTGTTAAAAGGAAAACTGATGTGGGTGGTGATAGATTTTTGAACGCACGGGGTAACAGTGGTATTATTTGGTAGCAAGTTGTGTCGCATGCTCCCATCAATTTCATGGGAGCAGTTTATTTATTGATTTCCAACCAAATATATCCAACAACATTTTCCACGGGAGCTGGGATTTTTAATGCCAACTCTGCTCTCCAGCAGCTGAGCTCTAAATAAAACACTTATTACTGTGAATCTCAGGTAACATGTTGAGAGTCAAATGCTCCCATCCAGCATAATGAAAGGGAGATTTTCTCTTCTGGCGGTAAGTGTTAAGCTCTTGGGATGAAAATGACTCTGTTGGGTATATTTGTGTGCACATGCATATACCAGGAGATGAATAAATAAATAATGTGCAAACACACACATACAGACATATATCGATGTGGAGAAGGAACATTCAGCCAAAATATTTGGGACTGTTTTCCTGAAGGCCTTACTTTAACAAGAAAGCTTCGTAGTATTTTGTTTCATAAAAGCTATGCAGTACTGTAAATAAATTGTAAGGGAAATGGATTGCAGAAGGAAATCATGGAAATAGATTAGAAATTGTTTATACCCCTAATCTTCTGGTAATTTACCTGGTCATGCATCAGGACTACCTTTTGCAGAGGAAGAATCAGATATTTGTCTAAGAAGATTTTATGAGGTGAACAGATGAGGTTAGCTCACTTGATTGGAGTAACTCTGTAATATAGCTTTGTCCTAAAGCATTACTGGATTAGGGTCCAAGGGTCAACAGGAGGCTCTTCACTGGCTATAGGGGTTCTGGAAGTGACTGCAGGAGCTGAGCTTGTTAGTTAACAAGGAACACTGCTCGAGCATTTTTCACTTCCTACAAACGAAACAGAATTTCTATAGCAAGCATCTCATCTGGGGCAATGGTGTCAGTCACAAACCATGTTCTACAAATATTCTGTAGCCTTACTGTAAATTTTCCTTGAAGTATCAATAAATCTAGAGACAGTCCCATACCAAGGATCTGGCAATTTCCTAGTGATGTTTGCTGCTGAATAAAACTGTTCAACACCTAAAGGAGCCTCTCAAGGCAAAAAAAAAAAAAAAAAAAAAGTAAAACAAAAACGTGAGATTCTCTTTGTTTCTCGCTTATCAGTCTCAGGTACCTCACAGCATTAGGTTTTGTTGAAAAGGTTCTGCTTTGACCACTCTGCTTCCAAATACACTCTCCACTTGCGATATGACAAATCAGAAGGGTTTATGACTTACAGCATTTCTTAAACACTTCTTCCCTGGTCAAGCAAGCTCCATTCTCTCCCTGATTTTTTTACAGCCATCTCCTAGTTCTGACCTATAGTCCCTCTTGTCTCTTTTACAGTATAGTCCAAAGTGGGTAATATTGCTTCATGCAAAGTTTACTTATCATTCTTAGAAATCTTTTTTATCTGCAGCATATGTTCACAGGAGGAGGTATGGCAGCGTTTTCAAAGATATCTGTTGGCGCACCCCTTCTCCTATGTCGTTTCCATTCAGCCCTGCCATTAAAATTATTACCATCTTGTAGAGCAGAAAGGTGACTGGTTCAGCAAGTCAGTATATTTTCAGCCACACAAGTCCAACTGTAATGCCCTACAAGTGTAAACAATGATTCCATTCCATTATACACAGAAAAATATAATCCATGTCCTTTTGCCTGTAAGAGGATCTCTACAGACCTGGAGTAATTTTGTCCATGCCTTGGTTTCCTGATTTCCATGTATTTAAGTCTCCCACTAGGCTGGTACAAAAAGCATCTTTCCAGGTCCCACTCCTGAGCTGGGGCTCTCCGCAGGAGTCACCCTGCTTGGCAGATTTTTCCCTTTTCAATTAAGCACCTCCTTAGGCTGCCATCTGAGACAGGGAATAACCCCAGCTCTCCCAGAGGATGAATCCTGACTCGACTATCAGATAAAACACATTTTCTGAGATATTTTGTCCCTAATGCCATCAAAGTTGCTTAGGTAAGTGCTTTCATTTATCATCCACATGTTAACGTCCCTCCCGGGTCACTGGTACCCAGACAGCTAGAAGGCCCCTCACTTACAAGACTGCAACCTCTTGCTTGCTCTTTTCTTAAATCCTGGCCCAGAGCACACTGAATCCTGGAGGACGTTTTTCATGGGCTGACATGGATTTTTGCCTGAAGCTGACCTTGTATGAAGCAAATGGGCATACATACACCTGTCATATTCAGTTTGCTGAGTGAAGTGCTTTCAATTTAACTTCTGCTACATGTTATTAAGATGGCACAGTTATTAGCATTTAAATCACCTTCTCCCTTGCCATTTCTACCTTTAGTTTTACCTCCCCCTCACTTCTGAATATGATTTATAGAAGACTGACTTAGTAGGAAAGTACACTGTTGTTAGACAAGGATGGAATTGCATTTTTTAGTATCATGGCTTATTTAAATTTAAAGGACTAAGAAGCAAAATGAGATTAACACAGCCCTGACAAACATGTGATTAACGTCAGCTATTTTTTCCCACTGTAATATTTTTCCTTTCACTTTCTCCTTTAAAAATGGGAGAGAGTACTGCCAGTTTTCTAGCATGTTTGCTCAAGGAGCATAGGAGCAAGTGCCTAGTCTACTTAGAAAACAATCTCAGCAAAACCAAGTGACTTAAGACAAGGATAAAAGCTATTTGGGATACGATACTTACTGTGGCTGCCCAGCTTAACACTCGTAAGTATTAGAGTATACTGTCCTACTAAAACTGTAATGACAGGCTCTCTCCAGTGCAGCCGGGACCTTACCTGTCATAAATACTGAAACAAGAGAGCAGAGATTTCCCCATACCACAGTGCTGTGGCAAACACGCACCCTGCCTGTAAGGCTTGGGCAAAGGAGGAACGGGCATGTCAAGAACAAAGCATGTTTTCTGTGCAAACGCACCAAGAGGGGATGAAGAGGCTGAAGCAGGAGGGCTGCATGTAAGGGGGTCTGATGTTAAGTCAGGGTACAATGGTATATTTCCTTGCTCCCTTGCCAGGGGACAGCCTCAGGTCACCAACGCCGCTAGAGAATTTCAGCAGGGCTGAAGTACGGTGACAGCAGCTCCCTTTGCTGTGCCCTGACCTTTCCAAGCTTCTGCCCTGCGCCCATCACCGCGGACTCCCGACTCACAGCACACCGCCGGAGGAAGGAGCTCAGCCACAGCCTCACCTGTCCTGAGCCCCGCCGGAAAGCCGCTCCCTGACCGAAGGGGATGCGGAGCGGCTCCCGCCCTCCTCCCGGGATGCCGCGGCGGGGGCTGCCGGCGCCGGGGTGGAGAGGAACGAGCCGCTGCGGCACCGGCACCGGCAGCGCGGGGCTGGGCGGGGGGAACGCGGAGCCCCTCGGTTTCCCCCCATTCTCCTCTAGCGACACCGGTCCCCGGGCTGCGCGGCGCTGCGCTAGGGGCTGCTGCACCTGAGCTGCAGTGTGAGCGCGGGGCACAGACCAGAACCAGACCCGGCGAACGCATGATGTAATTTCAGATTATATAATCCTGAAATACAAGGGGGGGGGAAAAAGAAACTAAAAGAGCAGCCAACCACCCAGACCCGCCGTCCCTCCCGTGCACCGGGTGGGGATGCGGGCAGCCCGTGAGATCAGCCGCGATGCGCCGGGGTGGGACGGCGGGGCCGGGCCCGGCACGGCACGGCACAGCCCTGCTCTCCTTCCCTTCCTTCCCCGGCGGTGGCGCCGAGCCCGGCCGGCCCGGCCCTTGCGGAAGGGCAGGCGGGTGAGTGAGGGTGTCCCCGGAAAGGCGCTGCCTTACCTGCTCCCCGAAGTCGATGGCGATGTTGGTGATGCCGAGAGGGACGAGGAACCGGATCAGGGGCCAGTAGTTAGTGAGCGCTGGAAATTTCACCATAGTCCCAGCTGCGCGGTGACCCCCAGCGCATCTGCCGCGGCAGGAGACGGCGCGGGAGGACGGCGGGGGGGGGGGGGGGGGGGGGAAAGGATGAAAGGTCAAAGGAGGAGGGTGCGTGCGTGTCCCTGTGCGTGTGTGCGAGCGGGGGGGCGCTGGGGAAAATAAGGGCGAGGGAGAGGAGCAGCAGAGCCCTCAAAAATAAAGCCGGCGGGGTAGCGGGCGGGGGCCAGTCCCTCCCTGCCCGGCGCGGCTCGGCTCGGCCCGGCCCTGCCCTGGCGGATGCTGTCTGGGCGGCGGGGCGCGTTGTGCGGCCGCCTTAGCAAGAGACCCGAGAGATCAAGTCCATCCCCGCCGCCCTCCTCCCACACAATGATCCGCCGCCGCTGCCGCCGCCGCCGCTGCCGGAAAAAAAAAGAGGAGGGACCCCGCCGCCAGCCACTAGTGCGGGCAGCGCTGCCATCCTCGGGGCGCAGGGGCCAGGGGAAGGGAAGGGCCGGGCCGGGCCGGAGCCTCCCGCCGCCTGACGCTCGCCGGCGGCGGGGCGACGGCCGCGGCGCCGCGCAGGAAAACGCCGCCCTCCTCCCAGCTGCCGGCGCGGTGCCGCTGCAGGCCGCGGTGCCGCGGTGCGGGTCGGCCCGCAGCCGGTGTATGTCCCTGTGCCGGTCGGCGATGCGCTGTGCGGGGCCCAGGCGCCGGTCGCCGCTCCCCGGCGCGGGCTGCCGGAGCACGTGGGTTTGACACACGCTCGGCACACGGGCCGGCTGCCGCCGGCTTCCGCGGAGGGGGAAAGAGCGGCACCGAGCGGCTCCTCCTGGCTCCCGAGCGGCCGCCCTACGCCCCCCGCTCGCAGCGCCGGCGGCAGGGCACCTGCCGACACGCACAGCCCGCAGCGGTGGGTCCTGGAGGGCGCAGGAGGTTTCCCCGTCTGAGTGACCCTCGCCGCCGGCGGCAGGGCACGGCCTTTTCTCAGGTGGGCATCGGACCTCTTGGGCAGTAGGGAACGTGAGGAGCTATAGGAGAGGTGGGGATCCTTAACAAGGCATTAAGCAGGATGTCCGACCCACGGCTCTTCTTCTAGAATCACAGAACCATAGATTGGTTTGGGTTGAAAGGAACCTTAAAGCTTACATAGTTCCAACGCCCTGTCATGGGCAGGGACACCTTCCACTAGACCAGGTTGCTCAAAGCCCCATCCAGCCTGGCCTTGAACACTGCCAGGGATGGTGCAGCCACAACTTTTCTGGGCAACCTATGCTGGTGTCCCACCACCCTCACAGTAAAGAATTTCTTCCTAATATCTAATATAAATCTACCCTGGTTTGTTTGTGTTTTTTTTTCTTTCTTCTTAATATTTGTCCTAATAATTTTTCCTAATAATTTGTTCTGGTCAGACACCTGAAATAAACACGTGATGAATGCAGCATCCTTGTTTTTCAAAGTCTCTGCCTGAGTCGGGGACAGAGGACTGCATATGTGGCTGCAAGGCAGCTTCCAGGAGGGTTCTGCCTGACTGGCCACTCAGGTTATGTTCTGGCCCACAATCCTGACAAACCGTGAGGCCCTTGTCAGCTTAAGGGGTGGGGAAAAGAAGAGAAACCAACTATCCCCCTTCTGAACACACTGTGTAAGTTTCTCAGCTTTTTCAAACTCACTGGGGGGATCTCAAGGGCTTCATTGTAATTGAGTTTCTCTGGGGCATTTAGGTTTGTGGTGTCCCCATGACACCTTCAGGGAAGGTTTCCAAATATTTTGGGAAGGTGGAAGACCCATGGGGAGTTAGATACCTGTATCTGATCCTCAGAAAGGCAGTGGCCAGCAGAGGAGTGGTGAAAAGCCTTCACTGCCCAAAGACTCCTGTACTGAAATATTCCTGTGACCAAGAGCCATTCCACATGGTTTGGAGAGTTAACAGGAGATGAGCTCTGAAAATCCCTGATGGGCAGATGACAGGCTGTGGGGTGGGAGCGTGAGAGCCCCTGGCTCCCAAAGTGACTCAACAAAGTCAGCCCCAGCTTGTTGCTGGAGGTTTTCTTCCCCTCTGCAGCTGGAGTTTGTCTCAGCAGCCCTTAAGCTGACACAACCTCCTTTGTGGATGCACAAAACCAAACTCAAACAGTTATGACAGTGCAGACTTGCCTTCATCCTGTTGATTACTTAAAATGCCATGGCCATGGTGTCCTGGAAACAGTGGAACAGGGCAGTGCAAGCAGGAGAGGACAATAAACTGGGAGGAGGGACGCAGGATTTGTTTGTGATTGCCCAAGTACATCTTTGATTTAACAGCATCAAATCTTCATCACCCTAAATAAGATTTAATCATCTCCAGATGGACCAGTGGTTGGTCCATCAGACAACTTCAAACCACATCTGTGGTGGGGAACATTCGGTCTCCAACTAACCACACTAAAGTTGGACTGAAGCAGAAACTCTCCTGTAGGTTCAGGGGCCTTATGTCAGCACCTTCCTTTACTTGTTTGCTTTCATTGAGTTGAATTACCAGCTTATTTAAACATCGCTTACGTGCAAATTATAAGAAATACGTAGAAGAGCTGTGTAGTACATCCCTTTCTTTGGAGCAAGTCTCATGGCTTTTGAAGACAAGGCTGGCTGTATTTCAAAGCCATTTAATTCAATATTAAATTCTGTGTTCTGGAGACTGTATTTGGTTTTAGATAACTTTACTGACAGTAACTTTTCTTTCCAATAGGACTAGATTTCACTTAGAGTGAGGTCATTCCACATTTCCATGGGTCTAAGAACCACTTGTAGCTGAAATTATGGAAGAATATTGTTTACAACTCCATGTTTTTGCATATTTTCCTGGTAAGGTGTCCCTATTTTGTTTCAGTTTAGAGGGATCTATTGTTTATTTTTTTTTTTTTAGGGAAAGAACCTTTAGTGCTGTTTGTGAGTCAGAGAAAAGTAAAAGGGAAGCCCCAGAGCCACTTGCAAATACATGATTTTCATTTGCCATTTGAAATTCTTAGGTGAGTTGATGTTTGAGGCCTACCCTTCCTGGCAAAAACAAACCACCACAAAATTAAACTTCCTGAATCAAAACATTTGGGCACTGAGTATGTGGCTCACAGTGCTAACTATAAAGCATACATAGTGATTAATTACTTTGTCACAAAATTATGTTCAGTCCTGGAAATACTGATACACCCAAGTAGTTTAATGGAGCGCGAGGCGTATCCAGTGTAGGGTTTGTTATGTGTTCATAAGGTAGTTGATACTTTTCAACTCCAGTAGATAATGAATCAAGCCCCTGACATCTGTAATTAATTTCCATGGGATGGGTCACTTGAGAGCTCTGGTGAACTTTTTCTCTTCCTGCTGCCCGAAGCACTAGCACAGTCTTATTTTAAGATTAGTTTACATTTTACCTCCTAACATTTACTGGAATGTTCTGGGCACATGTTAACCTAACTGATGTATAATAAAATCATTAAACTTATTTAATAAACTCTTAGGCTATGGTTTAGGTTTGTCTGTTTGCTTCCCATTCATGTCTTCTGTTTATGGGGTGAATGTGGTTCTTGTGTGCTTCTCTTTCAGCCAGGTCATGTTTACTCCTCGAGTTCATTACAGAAACAAAATTGTGTTTGGAACCAAAGAACAAGGATGGTTTCTCACATCTTGAAGTCAGTAGTTTGCTCAGCTGATGAGCTGAGGAAACAGGTCATTTTAGCTGTCTTAGGCAAAAAGCAGCGATTAGTAATCATTTCCTTTCTAGCATATTTTCTGTTACACTACATTTGTTACTCATATACCAAACACTGTCTGTTTGTTGAGAGGAATAAAAAAGACACAGAATGGGCAGCAGGAAATAATTAGGCATAATCTCTCTGCTTTTGAAAAAAATTATCTGGTCCAGGAATATCTCGAATAGAGGCTTCTCACTAGAGAGGTCCATATGAATCAAGTGCAGTGCAGTATTGTGTTACAGTATAAATGATGAAACAGATCTGAAAATTCCCTTGTGCCTGGTAACAAAATGTGTCTGTGACTGCTGCTTAAGCAACAGAGTCAAAAGTCCAAAGGTGTTCCCAGTAGCAGATCATTATCAGGGCAGTGCATCTTAGCTTTACTCGTGCAGTCAGAAATCCAACACGTGGATCAGCACATGAGCTTTAAGACTTTAACACATGTTAGGATCACAGTCCTTTCCTGAACTTAAAGGAGGTCCCTCACCACAACTACATGATGAGACTCTTGAGAGGACCCTGCTGTGCTATTGCCTTGCTTCAGAAAGATGCCTCTGTTTTCCTGTTGAGGCTACTGCTAATTAGCTACTAGAGAAAACAGGTCTTGGTTGGTTGTGGTTGGGCTTTTTTTTGCTTGGGTTTTGTTGCTGTTTTTTTCCCTTAAATCACTTTCCATCCCCAGTTGGCAATTCAGCTGTCACCCCTGCTTTCTGGAGCTACTGGCTCTCTTTCAAACCTTATTTTCTACCTAGGATTTCTGTTTGTTTTTTTTTTCCTTGTAGTCTAGTGAATGGGAAGCACTCTTTGTTAAGAAATTCAGTTTGATGGGTAACATGGATAACAAAATCTGTGAACAAGTAGTTCCAAAAGGACAGATTAACTGGATCTCCCAGCCTACAGAATGACCAGGGATTCTGGTCTCTGAATGGTACTGGGCTGGGAGGGAGCAGATGATGACTGTCTTTCCCTGTCTGTTGCCTGACAAAATGGAAAGTCATCTCCACAGGCATATTCAGCTTCTGTAGCAGCTTCCAGTTACCTAAATGGGGGTTATAGAACAGCTGGAGAGGGACTTTTTACAAAGGGCATATAGCGATAGGACAAGGGGGAATGGCTTTAAAACTGACAGAGGGTAGGTTTAGATTTGATATTAGGAAGAAATTCTTTACTGTGAGGGTGATGAGGCACTGGCACAGTTGCCCAGAGAAGTTGTGGCTGCCCCATCCCTATCAGTGTTCAAGGCCAGGTTGGACAGGGCTTTGAGCAGCCTGGTTTAGTGGAAGGTGTCCCTGCCCATGGCAGGGGGGCTGGAACTGGATGAGCCTTAAGGTCCCTTCCAATCCTAACCATTCTTTGATTGTATAACTCTGTCTTGAGTTATTCCTTGCCCTGCAACAGCTGCCTCTTGCAGGCATAACTTTTAATTTGGAACTGAATCTGATGCACCTCTTTATACAATGACAATTAAAAAAGTAAGATTGTAATTTTAAAATGCTGTCAAACTATGACTGTTGCTGCAGAAATGCTCAGAATGTGGGTTTTGTGCACTTAGAGGAAAAATAACTGATTCTGATTTAGTACTGAGCAAGTACAAAGCAAAAATCACATACCCACTATTTGATTTTAGAGGACTGGCCAGGCACAAAGCTCAGTTTTAAGGAATCATTGTGACCCAGCTGAAGGTCCCCTTCTTGAACTGGCTCCCCAGTTCTGCAGAAAGCCTGTTCCTAGGAAAAATGTACACCTGGCCTCTTCTTTTCCTGAAGGGCAAAGGTGAGCTGTATGCACAACGTTTTGTCTTCCTAGGTGAAAACTCAGCCTATGCCTCTGTAATCACCGTGAGCTGTGCAGAAACCCTTCATCTCAAAGGGTTTGTGAAACTCCTCTTGTCTTATTCCTCATGCATCATCCTTAGGATCAAGAGGCACTGTTCTTGGGCTTTGTGCCTGGCCATGACTTCTAGTCTGCGGCCATTCATAACTGGAAAGACTACAGAAATGCTGCAGGAAAAGTCTATATAAGATTTTATTCTGTGCATGGCTAGAGTTGAACTGAAAGATCAGACAACAGCCAAAGGATTGTCAGTCAGACAAGTATCCAGCTAATCCGATTCCAGTTTAGCTGCAGCTCCGTGAGAAGAATAAAAATGGTCTTTACATTCAACCTGTGCCCCTCCCTAAGGCCAGTCTGCTTCAGCTGCAGCTAGCTTGTCAAGTTAGATGATAAAAATGATGCCCCTGCAGGAAGCCCATGTCTTTCTTTTTTGGCTGGCACAAGTGCACTGGCAGCTTAAGGCGAAACTGTTTCCTGGCTGATGAAGAAAGAGAAGCTTGCTATTAATGCTTAATAGACCAAGAGCAAATGAAGGTCATGTTTCAGTGGCACAAGGAGACCTGGGTCACCAGAAGTGCCTGACTCATTTTTCAGGTGCAAATCAAAGCACTGTCTCTGGTGACCTGCATCAGGGGACCAGTCTGGAAGATGCCTCCTTTCACAGGGCATCTGGAGCATTGGCTCACCCCCCTGTGTTTGTACCACAGTGTCTGCTCCACTGCTCACTCAAGTTCACAAACTGGAGTAATCCCAGCTGTATGCATGGCTCACGGTCCTGAACATACTTGTCTTCAGGGCTTGTGTTCCGAGTCTGTATCTTCTTCTTCCAAGGCAACCTGAGGCATGTGACTCCAAGACAAGGAAGCTGATGGGAGCAGCTGGTCTCAAGCTGCAGGCTGCTGGCAGGGAGACATGGTGATGCTCAACTGCAGCTCTACTCAGTAAGGCAACACTGAAGATTAATACCAACAGATCCTGCCTCGGTGTTGGAGTTGCATGAATGTGGATACTGCATTGCAGGAGGCTGACTGGATTAGGCTCTGCCCAAGTAGAAGAGATTTCTCTTCCAAGTGCTCATAGTGTGGCATCTGGGATCCTAAGGGACTTCAGTGCTTATGAACCTTCTATGCTACAGAGGGACTCTCATTGTCCTCACATAAGGCCTGAGGCTCTGGCATTGTTTCGTGATCAGAGGGATGGAAATTTTCTCATCATCAAATCATCATTACACAAATTTTATGTCACCTTAGCATGAGAGAAATTAAGTCTTTAAATATTGGGGTTTTTTGTCTTGTCTGTAGGGTTTACCCCTGTAATTTCTAAATTATAGATTATTTAATGATTATAACATATGTGTTCAAACATTTTGATGGAAATGTAATAATTTAAAATGTTTTCCAGAACTTATTTGTAGTTAATGAACTAAAATTTATTTATATCCTCAATAAGCTTTGGTTTGCCTGGAATTTAGAACCCATTTTTTTATGTACTTTGGCATCTTTACTACTTTACTATAACCAAGCATTAGGACATACTAGGACTTTCTGCAGCCTGGTTGCTTCTCACTAAAACATCTGTGTGTAATATAACTTGCTGTGCTACATACGAAAAGTAACAAGCACACAACCTTACCAGTAATGCAAACTTGAAAAGGTCAATTTTCATGGCTTTGGGTATCATTGAAACAGTAATTAATATGGGACTTTAGCTGTCTGTGGAGATTATTGGTGTAGTTGAACACCATTTAACTAAAACTTGCGGGAGGTGTTGGTGAATTTGTGTTCCAAAATCTCATATGCTATGACCTTTTATGATGTTGAGTTCTGTAACTGGATTAATTGTTAAGTATATGTTTAACTGTTTCAGAAATATGCATTTATGAGCTTGTGATACGTCACCCTCTCCAGTTTTCTTTAGAATGGCATCAGTCTATCTATATGTGTCTTGGCAAGTATGGCTTCTGTGTTACTGTAGCCATCACAAGAACAGCCTCTGTACAGAACCCATTGTAATGAGTAATCTAATGTATTTGTGAAAATATAGTTAGTACAAATGCATAAGCATTATTTATTAGTGCTTGTATGACTGAAAATGCTATAACATATGCATACTAAAGCCAGTATATCCAGTACTGGTATAAAGTTTTATCTTTAAAATGTACAGTGCTGCTCTGTGACATCTTAAGATAGTCCTATTGTCTGACCATCTAACTATAATATTTGATAAAATTCACTTATTTTAGAGAAATGAGATTTTGTTCCTAACTTCTTTTGACCCACTGTGAGCTTTTATGAAATATTTGCTTTTTGGAAGAAGCATTCTGTACTTTTATGATACGGATGTTATTCAGGAGGGTACAAGGCAACCAATTTGTGACACCATACAAAATCACTTTTCAACAATTTCATTGCCCTTAATGCCTGTCAGACCCTAAAGTGCTTTAGAAATCTGAAGTATTCTTGTGATAGATGCTGCAATATCAGAAGTACCAAGGGCAAGAAATGTCCCTATTTTACAGATGTGCAAAACAGAGGGAAGCGAATGACTTGTGAAGGTTAGGCAGAGGGACATGTATCCCAGACCTATAACTGACCCCTTTGCATCTTCTGATTCATTCAAGTTTTTCTGCTGAACCTAAATGAAAAAAAAAAACAAACCCAAAAGAATTGGTTCACAGTCAGGGAGCATAATCTGTTGAGTTAGTTGATAAATATTTAGAGAACAAGCAGAAATTTATAGCCAAGTATAGTCTGTTATTTGTGTGTGGATAATGTCCTTATCCAAGGTCTCAGACATCTCTTGTTCTTCAGTAGATGAAATTGTATCATTGTCTTCTCTTATAAAGAATTAAAAGAAGAAAAAAAGAACCATCTTCATCTGAAAGTTGGAAATAGCTCTTCCAAGGCCTGGGTGTTTTTGATTTTTAAAAAAAAAAACAACACACAGCAAAACAAAAAAACAAACCACCACCACCAAAAAAACCCTGAAAACAAAAAAACAGAAAAAGAAAAAGCAGCCTGTATAATTGACAGAAGAATGTAAGCTGCACTCACTAGCTAATTAGTATCTTACACAGCTTTTCAAAATGCTTACTCCTGAGGAATGGATTGGCTCTTAATCATATCTCCTTGTCCCTGCAAGATGTTCATCTCTTCTAATAATGGAAGGATAGGCACTGGATAACTACAGGAAGTCTCTTCAATTTTCATTCCATGATTAGAGAGACAAAGTCAATATTGGCCTATCCGAATGAAGGCAGTTAGTGGGTTGATGAAAAATAAATGGTAAAAATCTAAAAGCAATTCAACTCCATCAATACAAAATTTTCTCTATTTATACTATTTATAACTACTCAAAGAGGCAGGATGGTCAGGTCCTCTGATAAAAGGAATGAGAAAGGTGATGAAAGAAAATTCGATTGCACGAACCTTTAATGTTGGAATTGCGTAGTAGCTGATGAATTTCAGCAGAATATCTCTTGGTGATAAATTTTATTATTTTGGTCAAATGCATTTCCACATATAGAGATGAGTTTGATATTTAAAAATGCCTCAAGTACTTCCTTGCACTTACATTATTAAACCTGTTAAAGGAGTGTAGAAGTCTTTTATTTCAGAGGATGCTGAATGACACAACTATTGGCATTTTTCCCCAAAATTTTTCCTGTATTTTTTTTCTCTACTTTAAAAACAGCATTATGAAGGGACAGAAGAAACTAGCACAGTACTGTCTGTCATTTGCATGGGGCAATGGAGCATCTTAGATGAGTGTCATATTGTAACTGCAGCTGGCACTAGGTACCATGCAGCTGCTCAGTCACTTGTTCCCCTGGCCCAGTGGGATGGGGAGAAGATTTGGAAAAAAAAAAGGTAAAAATCCATGGGTCGAGATACTAACAGTTTAGTAATTGAAAGAAAGTAAAATAGACTAACAACAATAACAGGAAACAGAGAGAGGAATAAAACACAAACGCTGCCTCCACCCCCAACTGAGGCACAATACAGTTGCTTACCACCCACTGACTGATACCTAGCCTGACCTGGGCAGTGATAGGTCCCTTCCAGGTAACTCTCCCCAGCTTACATAGTGGGAGTGATGTGCTGTGGTATTGAACACCCCTTTGGCTAGTTTGGGACAGGTGTCCTGTCTCTGCTTCCTCCCGGCTTCTTGTGCCCCTCCTCACTGAAAAGCATGAGACTGAAAAGTCTTTGATCAGGGTAAGTGCTACTGAGCAACAACTAAAACGTCGGTGTTACCAGCATTGTTCTCAGACTAAAGCCAAAACACAGCACTGCACCAGCTGCTGGGAAGAAAAATAACTATCCCAGCTGAAAGCAGGACCTCTCTCAAAATCTCTCTCTTCTGGAGATTTCATTAACAGGATTCACATTCTTCCTAGGACATGGAAAACTAGATGTTTTCACTTAGGTTTTCAAACTTCTCAAATGTTTGCTTATTCTTTGGGTGCAGTGCAGTCAGTTTACTAATCCACTCAGACTCCAACTTCTTGCCTAAAACAGGTTGTATTTATATTTGGATATAGTCAGACAATTTTTTCTTGCATGCTGGTGGAATGAGACTCTTATTAGCTGAACCACATTGTGCTAAGATAAGCCTAAAAAAAGAACATTATGGCATAGTCTTTTCTGCCTATGGGAATCTGGATTAACCTGTTGCTATCTTAAACTGCAAGAGAGATCTGTCATAACCAATGGAATAAAATGGAATTGATCTACTCATTTACTAATGAAAGTAAAAATTGTGTGCTGAATGGATTTCTTACCCAAACTGTCTAACAAGTGTGTGGTCTCAGTTGGTGATGAATCACAACAAATTTGGTTTAGACAAGCTCCAGACCCACCAATATATTTAAGTAATCGATCACCACATTTCCGTTTCCTTTCTAGAAAAGAGCCTTCCAGCAGTAAATGAATACTTTGAGAAGAACTACATTAGACCTGGGGCTGACTCTGAACAAAGACTGATTTGATGAATAAAATCCCGTAGCAGTAATCAATCTCTCTCATATCCAAAACACATCACAGTCGCTGTTTGAAGTACAACAATATGACATAAACTCTGTGAAGCAGAGCTCCTCCAAACAGAATTAACAAGTTTGAGCTGCCAAGGCCCGCTCTAGAAGAGGGTAGTTCAAGTTGCCCTAGTCCTGCAGGTAAAAGGGAGGAAGAAAGAGGTGGAGACCTGTCGTCCCGTTTCGGTTATGTGCTGCTCTTTCTGACATCTCAGCATCTTTTAGTAGACTGGACAGGGCTTTCACCTGTGAAAGTGAAACACAGATTTTTTTTCCATCCTCCATCCAGCAGCCACGCCATGGATTGGTGGGAAAAGTGGGTGAAAGGAAGAGAGAAACCACATATTTACGGGTGGGCTTGGTGTGTTTGGGAAACCTGTGTTATTATGGAAGGGGTCTGGTGGTATCTGGATCAAGCTGGTCAGATGAATCCCACCCTCTGAGTGCAGGGGAATGGGGATCTGATAGAAGCATCAGGGGGGAGCACAAGGGAGTCAAACAAAGCAAGCCTTGCACATGGAGCAGAGCTTCTTGGGTCAGTGGCAATGACAGCAGAGGGCTCACCTCATGTTTTGCCTGTGCATGGGGAGCTCAGTGGTGAAAGCAGCCTATGCTGCGCTTCCTTGCTTCTGCTTCAAGGGGTATTTATTGGTCTAGTGGACTGTGAATTTACAGCATGACACCACAGTAAATCTTTGATTTTCCCTAAGGCTCTGTCCTTTACTGGATGTAATGGCATTGCCTCTCAGGGTCTGGGAGCTGAACCTGAGTAAGTGATGAAGCTTAAGGTCTGCAACCTGGCAGGGCAGGGAAGCAGAAGCATCTCACAGGGATGCAGGGAAAGACAGTAATTTGTGGGCATCTGTCCAAGAACATGTGAAAGCATCTGCAGTGGGTCAGACTTGCCTAGGTGGTAGGTAATGATGCTGTTTAAGATCAGCCCTGTTAAGAAAAATAGATGTAAAATTGCTGAAGGAAGTTGTGCTTGCTGTAGTCTGCAGTTCAAAATGGTGGAGTTTTGTTGGTTGTGGGAAAGGGGTATTTTTCCTTGTTAAAGTACAGGAAAAGACTCCATGTAAAAGGTTACCTGTCTTGAAATACAGATTTTGTGAGGATATCAGCCCTCAGGCTCTTGCTGAAGGAGCTGTACTGCACTGCAGTGGTTGCTGTAACAAACAGCCAGCAGTGAATGCAGTTAGCAAGGGCAGCTGTTGATCTGTACAGGTACCAGATATTCCAGGTGCCATGGTTTAGTGCCTGAATGGTAGGGAGGCTTCTCTTCCCAGGTGGATTAGATGGTGCCGTCCTCAAAACCAAATATCCATGAAAGGTAACAGAATCACCTCCCGTTCACTGGAGATCAGCATGGTCCCATTGGACAGGGGAGTAGCTTTCTAGCTACTCACCATGGACGGTGCCAGAGTAGGTCAGGACTCTTGCCAATGTACTCTGCAGGATGTCGGTCTCATCTGCTGTTATTTTTTCATTTTTTCTCAAGTTTGTGTTTTCCCAAGAAAGTTTTTCTAGGTTTCCCAATAAAGTCTGGCTTTCTAGCAAGTAGGAAGCTCTTTCCTATTTTTTAATAAAATGTGCTTTATCAAATGCTCTTATGATCCCCAGATGCCTAACTGCTGATCCCTGGAGAACTTGGAAGATTTTCCAAGACTTTTTCTCCTCTGGCAAAATTTAATTAAAGGCAGTCAGATGCTTAAAGAGTGTCAGGCAAGGACAAATGGATGCACTGGCAAACAGTAGAGTAGCAGACTGCCTTATGCTTAGGAAACACTTGTTCATGATAAATATGACCAGTGACAACTATGCCTTGAGCCTGACAGTTTTTTGGTCAATAAAATGGAAATACATAAATAAGTGTCTGTTGTTTTTAATTTTTCTCAGACATTGTATGTGTACCTATTAACTTCTGCAAATGCCACTGGAAAATTTAAGTTAGGCTTTTGCAAAGGGGTAATGGATCTCAGTGACCTATTAGTGCTTATAAGAAGCACATAGGAAAAAACCCCATGAACATTGGTTGACATGAAGCCCTGGGAATATAAAGTTAGAATCAGTGCTACTTGATAAAGATTAATCTCCCTGTTAAGTTTAATCATTCTTTGATTCACAGCATGCCAACTGCACAAACAATTTCTTTTAATTCAGGCCTTTGCTAGTGGAAGATGTTACAAATACCAAGATGTAATTTGTCAGCCCCAGGTTCCTGCCATGTGATCTTTCAGCTCTGGGTTGAGCTCCTGGAGTTTCAAATAACCTCTGGGCAAAGTGACGAGGTTCATTATGTGCATTGAACTGAAACTGCATGAATAAAACACAGTCTTTAATGTTGTAGAATGTTGTGCTTATCTATTTTGACAAATTTAGTTGAATCTTAATTATTTATATAGCTCCAGAATGTAGAGATTTGGGTTTGCAAAAATAATTGCTTTTGTAGTGTGAGAGTGTACACATCATTGTGCTGCTGGGGAGTCATTGTGCTATCAAAGGACAAATTAGGACCTGTCACCACTAAGCCAGCAATTGCTCCTTTTTTTCCGCTGGGTGGTATTTTAGTTTTAAAACTCAAATTTCAGCATAAAAAAAAATCACCCTTTTAATCTTATTTCATCATGCATTTTTGCAATGCATGAGACATTTTAATTATTCACTTAATAGTTACCATGCTACAGTCATTTCTGTGTGTGTGAATGAGCACAAGTGGAGGAAAGCAATGCAGTGCTGTGGGATTCCTCTATCATTGTGTTAGTGTCCCGCTGCGGGTGGCATTAGTGGGAGTCAGGATGAGCTGAGTGAGCATTTCTTCTGGTGCTTTTTTGCAGAGGTTTGTTAGGCTTTGAGTGTTTCTCCTGGGAATGAAAATAAGGACTAAGCTGGGCAAGGAGTGTTCTGCACTATGAAACAGCAGTTCCTTACTATGTTTGAAAACTTTAATGTGACAGAAAATCTCTCTGGTAGCTTCGTTCCAAGCTTTTATGTTGATGAGAAGCAGTTATGTGCAATGTTAAATTTGGGGCTGATCACTGGCTCATAGTGGTCAGATGCCCAGAATCTGCTTTTGGATTCTGTCTGATGATATGGTTCAGTGTAGGTTAGTTTAGCTACAGTGAGGAAATTCCATACTTAGGAAGCTTTGGTATGTGTGTGCGTATAGGCAATTCCCAGACAGACTTGCTGCTTGGTTACAGAACTTGCCTTTAACTTCCATTATTTTATTTAATCTTCTGAGTTATTTATCTTGAAGTCTGTATGTACAGAACGCAGTATCACTGAGGTCATTGGAGATACAGGTGTGCAACTGCCCCGAGCAGACGGAGCTGAGATATATTTTCTGAGGTTTTGCTTGTTTCTGAGCCCCGCTTCCTATCCTAACTAAATCATTCCTCAGAAATTGAACTTTATTTTGTTATTCTGTCAAGCAACACTTTTGTAAAATAAAAAATAGCATGTATTTAAGATTTCCTTTTCAAGAGCAAATCAATTGAAGCTGATAAGCAGTTCTCTATTATCTGACCTCAAATTCTTGATCTTAGTTTGAGTACGGAAATGTTTATTAACATATACCAAACCACTCCACCTGATGGGATTCTCACTTCTTCCAGCTAGTTAGGTCATTCAGGGATGCCAGGTTTCATGAAGGAGTCTTTATTAATGTGTTAATGTTATTAAACTTGACTAAAATTCTTGGGTTATTCTTCAATAGGTCTGGCTTTTCAAGTCCTACCACAATTCATCGAACAAATCTTGATGCTCCTTCCTAACATTTCATTATCCTTCATCCACATCTGGACATTTCTGAAATGCTGGAGTAAAAAAAAAACAGCCCAGGTTATTTTATTTTTATTATTACATATGCATTGAATTGAATTCCTTCTGATACTTCTGGTATTTAAGCAATAGCACAGATTAACTGTAGTTTCTGTTCAACTGTTCAACAACAAAATACAGATGAAGATGTTTACAAGTTTTTCCCTGAGGGATGCTTTTGCTTTGTTAACATTAAGTTAAGGTTTGATTCTGCTGTGATCAGCAGTTACCTTGATTGATATGTACAAGCATAACATAGTACAAACTATTTTAAAACTACCTTCTCTTTTTCATTATTAAATTTCTCTAGGACAAACTTAGTTTGTTGAAGGATAAATACATTTCTAGTTCAGTTTGCTAATGTAGTATAGGGGAAATTCTGTGATAGCTGTTCTTGGTAGTAATCTTCCAATTTTGGTTGCAGCCCTGGCTATGACTGGAGGCTTGACCTCTTGTGGCTGTCTGGACCAAAGATGGTAATCTTCCCAGAATATGGGTGAACAAAAGAGATCACATCTTTTCAGTACGTGAAATTGTTCATTCATCCAGGAAACTCCATGGGCTGTTAAAACTGCCATGAGGACATTTGACCTGGAGTTGTCCTTCAAGTACTGAAGCTCTTCCAAAGTTTTCTTCCATGCATTTTTTGCTGGCAAAGTCTCAGAAAGCACTGAGCATTTTTCAGCCACTTTTGCAGTAAAGCAGGCAATACCTTTTGTTTAGAGGTAATGGAGTGTGGCGGATAGGACACAGAGGAGCAGATGAGCTGCCCCAAGGCAGGGTCCTCTCTAGTTTCTGAAAATGGAGCTCCTTCTCTGTGGTCACAAATGTGGCCCCCAAAACTGATAAGTTAGTGGAAACTTGGCCCAAGTGAGGTCTGTAAATGCTTTGTACTGTAGAAAGAGGGTCCGCTGGTTCAGTTACCTGTGGTTTCTCAGCGCAAGTCTGTCATGCTTCCAGAACAAACAGGCACAGGACTTGAGGAAGGATATGCTATACCCATCTGTGGTTTAATGCAGATATGCACAGTACAACCTCAGATACACAGCAAAGGGACTGAAACAGCTAAATTCAGGGTGGGTGGATGAGTCCAACTGCGTACGTCATTGTCGGGTTTATTTCAGCCTAAGGCCATCCTGCAGAGAGCTTCAGCTGGTCAGACATACTGTTTCTCCACTGACTGCAGTTTGTTCAGCAGCGTTTTAGGCTTCTTGTTTGACTCATGAAGGTATTGGTATGCCTGCATCATTTTTCAGCACTTGGTTCTAGTTCAGCAAATCTCTTGTTGCAAGGTGGCTTCCAGTGAGAGTAATTTATTTATTTGACATCTCAGAATAAGTGAAAATACTATTTTTTTTGGGTGCAGTGCGAAATGTAATGCATTCATTAGTGATGGACAGCCAGTGGCTGCTTTGACCCTTAGCCTGGGGAGCCAATCTCCAGGAGGGGCCTTAGCACAAAGACTGTCCCCTTGATGTTGTTGTATCAAAGGTAAATAGTCTGAGATTTGCAAATGCAAATCTGAAAATGCTTTGTGAATATCAGTTAATTGAATGGAGATTTAAATGTGCTGCTAAGTTTTAATCTTTTGGCAATTAATTGTAATCCGTCCTGTTTACACTTCCACAGCCTAAGCAGGAACAGTTCTTATTAATCAATACACTGATTTGCTGTTTTATCAAGGAGGCAAGCAAGGATTTGCTGCCTGCATGCTTTATGCTGGGACTCTATGAGCCTGTATCAAAAGGAGTCTTGAAACTAGAGTAGCTTTGCAGTTAAGCAGATTAACAGTGATTTCTTTTCTTCAGTCTGGCAGCAGGTGTCTGTAACTGACTCTGCACTATGCAATATGATACTTCATCGAACAAATGCACTGTCAAAGTTAATTACTTACATTTTATTTTGCAATTCACCTCCATGATGACATCCTGCCAGTAGTTAAAAGTGCTCAAAAAAAGATTTTTTTGTGCTCTAGCTGGTGGATTTTATGAATACGTGAATATGAACTTTTGGGAAAGAAATGTGAAGGGTTTATATTTGATTTTGCTTTATTAGTTGGTGCTGACAATGGAAAGCTATTTAAAGCTTTTGGAGATTTTGACCAAGCTGGCAATTTTCAGTAGTCTGTCAGCTGTCTTCATCTAATAATGTCTCCTGCTTTTATGGTGAAGCCATGAATGTGCGGAAACCTCTGTCTGAGCAGTGACAGAACTGTCATCATCACAAGAGTGACCATTGTTTCATGTATCACTTGTGGTGGTACAGAGGAAAATTGTTCTTCAGAACAGTCAGTGGAGTCTGCCAGAGTGCTTATCTCTTATTCTGTGAAATTATGTAAAAGAATTTGAGCTGAAGCAATGGCAGTGAATGAAGTTAAGGTGCTCATCTGTCTGCCAGATAACATTTCGTACAAAAACAACACACTGACCATTTATTTCATAGCTGCCAAACTGCTTGGCAAGGGGTTCAAGAGCAAAACCTGCATATTCACAATGCTTCGGGCCATCTTTCTAGAGGTGGGGACCTCATCAGCTCAAGGAGTGAGATAGATAATGTCTGTAGAAAAACTCCCACCAATGAAGCAAGGTGATTTTTCGCTTTCTCCCCCAGATACCAACTGAAGACAGCAGTCATTCAAATACCCAACAACAATGCAAGAGATGGTAAATACATGGTAGCAATTACAAGCATAATTGTAGCATTATAAGGATTACACTCTATGTTGCTTATCTCTCAGCAAAACTTAAAAAAACAATATGTAGAAATGCCTTCTTTTCAGATGGAGGATGTAGTACACGTCTACTGGGACAGGATAATTGGTTCATTTTCTTTAGAAGTCTGAAAAGGAGCTTATACTAATAACCATCATCATCTGAATTGCCAATAATTGTGCTGTGCTTTTTATCTGCAGCTAAAATCAGATATGCTGTTTTACAGTTGTGAAATCTGGATTTTATGTGTCCTAACAACAAAGGCTCTTCGGTACTGCAAGCCCCAGAGGTTATTCCTTGACAAAATCGCATTGCATTGATGCAGGTAATGTCAAATGATAATAAGATTTTAGGGTGTCTGGTATGTTTTGCCTTCTTTCCATTTATTCCAGTGGCAGGGAACACCTAGGCTAGTAAATGCCTTACTAGCAGAACAAGAGGATTCATTGAATGTTGGGTCCTTATCTCTCTTAGGATCTCCAGGTGGTGAAAGCAGATAGGCCATTCCAAGATATGGCTGAGAGGAGCTGAATCACCTTTTCGAGGTTCATGCTTCACCCTGATGATTATCTAGAGACAAGGGAGTCTAGCCATGTTAATCATCAAGGGCAGTCACACCTTTCTCTTTGTAGTGGGGCATTACACCTGCATCCAAAATCTGAATTTTCTTTTTATTTGTATTCTTAATCAGGAAGTTCATACTCTACCATAGGAGGAAAACTGTTTGGGGAGAGGGTGGTGACAGTACCTCCAAATCTGTGAGGGAAATAAACTGGGCTCTATGGTGAATCTCAGCAGCTTGTTGCTGCTTCTGGAAAGTATCCTCAGTCAAGTGGACAGATTCTCACCACTTTGTTTTTTAATGGGGTGGCCACATCCTCCCCATGTACCCCTCACCACCCTCATCCCTTGCAAAACTGCTGTAGACTGTGTAACCCACAATTACCAGAAGCGAACACCCATCATTACATTTCCGTCACACTGTGCAAATACTAATTTTAAAATGCAGGATGTCCTTGTGTTGTTGCCTAACTACATTCTTTTGGAAGGAAGCGGGCAGGCAGGGGTTAAAATCCAGGTGACTGATGCTGCCACATTGACAAGCTTGGTTTCTCTACTAGTAAATTTCAAAGTGCAGTCCAACTGTATCCTCCTGCCTCTCCCAAGACAGTGAACTAACATTCATGAAGATCAACATTTAGTAAGAAATAATGGCTCTTTTCCAAAACAAGAGGCTAATTTTGTTCTGTAGTTTCAGTATTTAAGAAGAAAAAAAAAGAAAAAAAAAAACACAAAAAAAACCAAAAATGCACCATTTATAGATCCGAGCAGGTCAATTGCCTTGCCATTAAAATACTGAGTCAACACCTTGCAGTTAAAGTGAATGCTTTCTGAGTGAAGTTGAGTATTGATTTCCCCACGAACTTAATTTTATTTTTTTACAAAAATCATCCTTTACAGATCTGTCCCTTGTCAACATATTGCTACAATTAGCTGTTTAGTCAGAATTGATGGATAGCTTCAACCAAGCTTCAAGAAGCTTCAACCTTGTAACTAGGGTCAGAATCTGGATTGATATGTGGTTATTACAAGATGCATATAATTGTAGAAATCTTATAGCAGACTAAACATGAGAGCACTAAACATGCGTGCTTCACTGTCTGTCCCATTGTGGCATGAAAGAGAAATTCCCAAAAATATGGACCTTCAAGTACTGCAGTATTTAAACTGAAAAAGCAAAGCATGCATTTTAGATTGATTATTTTCCAAGAGAGGAAGTGATATTTTGCCTTGTTGGTATATTCAGTAGGTTTTTTTTTTTTGGTTTGTTTTTTTTTCATTAAAAATAGTCAGGAATGCTATCAATCCTATACTACTTTTGCCTATGGATGCATGCTTCATACCTAAGAGCTCCATAACTGCCAATAGTAATAGAAGGATAATTGCATAAGGTGACTAAGCAGGGGACCAGGTGGGACAGACTAGTCTTTCCTGAGCTTGGCATAGAGAATTTTTTGCTGTTTGTTTGGTTTTAATTATAATTGTGGGTCTAAACTTACTATTGACCTAAGCATATATGCTCTCTGAAGATCAGTGAAAGGGAGTTTCTTTTGAGTTTTTTTTCAGTGATGAATTCTCTCCAAGACTAAAAACCAGCAAAGAAAGCAACCCAGACCAGAACAATAGTGTGGCTGGAGCAGTTGGTAGAATTCTGTCATCAGCAGGTAGAATATTATTTTCCTTTGGGGTGTAGGCATGGAATAAGGGTAAACTACTTTATTTTTCCGTTGTGATAAATTTTCGGGAAGACCTGGGCTCCTGGAACTTCTTTTTTCACAGTCAGCTTTTGGGATTTATGGTAAATTTAGCAATCAGGAAGTGGAGTCATCCTTCCTGACTTATGATGAAGTGCAAATATCAGCTCTTTATTCTCCTGAAGGTCATAGAATGTGAGAAGTGCTATGAATGTTGTCTTCTCACACCAAGAAGAATAAACGGAGTGTTTTCAACTGAAAGGCCACTAGGTTCATAAGACATGTTATCTCAATACAGCGTAAATGCTGCAGTTGTGTGTCTTTGGACAACTGTATGCCTCACATGGTCTCTTAAAAATTTGAACACAAATAGATTTTATCATATGTGAGTAGCATGATGTTATTTATTTCTCTCTTATTAGCATAGACTGTATAATTATTTAGTGCTTTAGTTATGTCCTGGTCAATATTTTAGGTTCAAAGTTGCTAACCTGAAGAAAATGGAAGAATCCTGGTATGAATATTTTCTATCCATGCAGGATATGAAAGAGTCATAGTCAACACTGGTATATCAGTGTGAAACTGGTAGCAGAAGTCTTTATATATGACAGTACTTCAGAAGATCCCAATGTTTCGAATAAGAAATAAGGGCAGTATATCTAGGAAGATCTGCTAGACAAATGTTGAGTTCTTAAAGGTTACTAGTGAACAATCTACTTAAGCTTAATACCTGTGACCTCCTTGACGACAAAATCTCTTCTAGGAGGATCAGATATACAGCTCTCTTTGGTAGAGGCAGCAAAGTTCAGTGGTAACTTGGTCACTGTGTAAATGTCTGGCATTTCCTTCTATTCAAGGAAAATTGTATGGTACACATTTACTCTCAGGACAATCCATCAAGAGGCCTGTGTAAGCCAAGGAGTGTATGTTCATGTCAAATATTTCACCCATAATACTTACTCTTTCATCCTGAAGCTTAAGTGTAGCACAAAGTGGATATGTGTGGGTGTGTAGGGGAAGAGAAAGCTTTCCTAGCTGAGACCCACATGTCTGGAATTCTCTCTCCATAATCGTCAGCTGGCTGAGTATATATCCTGTGTGGGATCCTTCACAGGAAAGCTCAAGATCTCTTCCTTTTCTTTTTATCATAGTTTCCCTATAGTTGATATTTTGTGATGTTTTGACATAAGGGAAAAAGGGGACAGTTTTTTCTGTTCAAAGTGTCTTTCAAGAGCCACTAAGGTCCCCTAACATACTTATTTTTGTTACGCAGTTCAATTAGTTGTTGATGAGATTCCAGGCAGTAGCTACTGAGGAAAGAGGAGCTTTCCAGGAAAGGTTGCTGTTAACTATTCAAAGGAAACTACAGCAGTCTGAAGCTTCACTAAGGTTTGAACAGCCATCTTAGTCATGTTTCTTGCATTCTGGTTCCCTGAGGACATTAGGAGTGTGTCAGCTGGTCAGCTGATGATGTCCTCCACTTCTGCTGACGTTAAACCTGGAGTATGGCTGCTGAAGTTGCTGCATTTTTGTGCAGTCTGTGCTGTTTAGATTCCTCTTCTAATCCCTCTTCCATGCATATTTGCTTTGAGGAGGAACACAAAGAGAAGAAAACCTTATTCTTCTAATGTTTTCCAGTCTGTAGGATGAATGACATTAAGACTTGGGGTTCATCTACTGACATGGGGTTGGCTAGGTTGTTTTTCCTCTTGTGATTAAGTGGCAAGGTGAGTGTATTGCCAGAAGCATAGCTGCAACACTGGGAATGGACTGAGACAGGCTAAGAGTTCTGTTTTGCAGTCAGGCCAGACTTATTTTTGGTGGCTTTGGCTTGGTCATGTTTCAGAAACCTCATTCCATAAGGGTTTTTCCTGCCTTCAAAACCTCAGTTGTTTTAGCAGCAACAATAACAAATTATAAATGTCTCCATCTGTAAGAGAACTAACGATCAAATTTAAAGGCTCATGTTGCCCAAGTCATAGAGAAGAGTGTGCTCTAGTGCTCTGCAAACATTGTCCAGAAACACTTTGGGCCGTGTGGAGATTTCTAGAGAGTACCTGTGTGTACAGAATTTCACAAACCAGCCATCCTTAACAAGTAATGTAGAAGCAGAATTGATTCTAGGCTTGTTTCTAGGCTGCTTTTCTTGGTTTCCTTACAGATGGACAGGTAGCTTAAATATAAACTTCACATTTTACCTGGCATGGCAGAAATGAAGAGTAGACTGTACCACCATTTATAGTTTGCTTCCAAAACTACTCCACAATTAATTCTGTAGTTCTATAGCTAGTCCTTATCATAACCTCAGTTACATGTCATAAGGTGACTTAAGCTCTCAGAAGCTTATTTTCTGTTCTTCACATTAGCCTGCAGTGAAACCGTATTTGTTTATGAGGCAGGAAGAGGAGAAGTTACAGACCCCACCCCAGCTTCTAACTTGGAGCACAGAACCCTTCCAGGGGCTTAAAACCAAAGGCCTTTGAACTTAAAACCTGTCAATCTGATATTCTTTTATAATGAAAAAAAGAAAAAAATGGGGGAAAGAAATTCTTTGTTTTTGCCTGTGTTCCCTGTAGAAATGACAGCTACAACAAAGTAGTTGGTAGGGAAGAAACAGGGATGAGGTATACTTCGTATTAGAATAATTATTTAAAAAATACAGCAAAAGCTACTTAATTCTGGAGTTCTGTTTTCATTGTTTTTTACTGCCTAATGAATCAGAAAGTAAATGTGTAATTTGATTGAAAATGTAAAGTAAATCCAGATGTTCATATACAGTAATGTCACCAGAACCTACCAGGAGTGTGTTATCCTGTTAGATTTATTCCTCTGAACACAACCAAACAACTCATGCTGAGTAAGACTGGGGCTTCCGTTCAAACAGCAGTGGTAAGACTGTGAGTCTGGAATCTGCTGTATGAAGGGAGAATTTTAAGACTAACACACATAGAGTCTGTGGAAACATAATACACTTGTCTCTCTGTGCTTTAGAAACATGCAACCATTTACTTTGAGGATTTTATTGTGCTGCATTTCTAACTGTACGAAGGAATTAATATTAACTTTATCTCATAGTGAACCAAAATAGTGGCTAGGGAAAGCTGTGACTGGGAATTTTTTTTAATTGAGATTCCAGTTGGATGGGGTGTAAGTTTGGCTTTTAACCCAATGGTCAGGTTGTAGTAGCAACCTGAGAGTCCTCAAAACTGGAGACTTCTGTCAAAAGGAAGCTGATTCTGTGCTTGAAGGGGAGACTGAGATGATTGAACCTGTAGCTTCACTAAATAAAGTTTGCCCCCTGCTATGTTTTCTGGGCCAGATTTTCATCCCCATCTCTGTTCACCCAGCGCATGTTTGCAGTGACTGGGCTGTCTGTGACATACTCCCGCCAAAGGCCTGATGCTGAGCAGTGAGTGGCTCTCTGGTTAGTCTTAGGCCATGCCAGTCCTGCTCCTTCAAGAGTCCCCATCTGCAGCAAGCACTGACAGGGAAAGTTACGTCTTTAACCCTAGCGTGGTTTAAAGCGTTTGAAGTACTTGAATCAGTTAAAGCCCCATGGATTAAAGAAGGAGTAAGAGAAGCCTTATCATCTTGAGGATATGTGATTATGAAGTGAAATATCTGGCATAATCTGTTATTTGTAACTTTTGGTTCCTCTGACCCCTGTGATTTTTTGTGTGAAAGTGTATAGTTGTTAAATTGTTAGAAACATTACAGTAAGTGAAGTCATTGGGGTAGAAATAGAGGTGTGGGGACTGCTCAGACAGTCTTTTTCCGTTCCTGTCTACAGTTCCAGCTTAGTTCCTTGATTGTGTGCATCAATGCAGTCTTTAATTAGATTGCCACATCCTTTTATTTATTCTGAGGTGGGATTGAGGATCAGCTGTCCCATGACTGCTATGATCCCAAAGCGGTTGTTGAGTCTGAGACAGTAATGAAAACTGCATTTATTTATTCTGTATTATTGTCTGAATCACATATTTTGTCCATATACATGTATACATAATGCCCAGACTAAACCACTTTCCACACAGAAAAATTCCAATAAGTCACACAAAAAAAACCCAAACAAACCAAAAACCCCTTATTGAGATAAGGAGTTTTCAATAGCCAGACAAATTATAGGACATGATCCTGAAATGTATCAGAGTATATTGACAGACTTTGCAATCTCCTTTCCTCTTGTGGGACCTGAGTGAGGAGCTGGCACAGCGGGGAGAGGGGATACAGCTATGTCTCCCTGTGGTGATTAGCAGATAGGTGGGGCTTGGGCAAACAGGGAGATGCTGAGGTGTGTCTGGGCAATTCAAGGCTCATGGGAAGCTGTCACATAGCTGCCTGACTTTCTCTTATTCCCATTCCCTTCATAATGCTAGACCCCATTTAGAGCATACTGTGCCACACCTGCTGGCAAGATCTTTGTGAGTATTTCTCTTGTGTACTTCGAGCAGTGTTTGTGCCATGAATGTTAATTCTCATAGAGACTTGTATGAGCAGTACAAAGGGCATTGCCCTAACGATAAAGCTGATATTCAAACCACAGAGAAATTAAAGTTCTCTGGCAACTGGAGTACCAGGTGTTAGATGCCTAATACTATGTGATATGTTCAAAGCATGGCTCCCCCCTCTATGACTGCATTGGTAGTTCTGTATGCTGAGCATTTTTAAGCCAGACTGAAGGGTCTCCTGTGGGTGCCTGGAATTAGAACTTTTGAAATTTCTGTCTTGGATGAATGACCTGTATCCCATGGGGGCTGTGTCAGAGATGGGCACACAATTTCCTTGGCTAGCAGTTGCCTGAAGCAAGAACACTCAACCTCAGTGTGATTTTCCCTGCAACTGCATCTTCTGACTGCTCATCATTCTTATTTCCAGGGAACAAATAGAATCACTAGATATGTCTGTAAAAGGTTCATTATACATAGTACAGATAAAATCTGTACTACAAGTACGGTTAAGTTCTGTTCTACAGTTAGGTGGTCTGCTCTGAGTGCATAGATTCTGAGTAGTACAAAGTCTTATATATTGTCTGGATTTCACAATGAGTGTAAAAGCTGACTGTAGTCCCATCCCAGAAGACCTCAAATCTTGCTGGAAAGCACTCAGTATGATTTTCAAAAAGGAAGATTCCTTTTTCTTGTTAAATCAGACAGAAAGACTTTTAATGCTTCTTAGAAATGATAGAATTGATTCTGATTCAACCTGAACTGCAAAAGTATGTAGGTTGAGGAGGAACCCAATATGGAAAATGTAGCTTAAGTCTTTGGCAACTGAGGGAAGAGTGTTAAAAGGGAGATATGTTGGCTTACTTTCTAGCTACATAGCATGGCTGTTTGCCTTACGGTACCAGACAAAACTTGTCTCTATTTAGAATCTAGAAAATGGTGGAGTCAAGCCAAGAACATCAAAGGACATTTCTCATAGTGCACCAGCAGCAGTGTGAAAAACCAGAATTAAGTGATAGCAGAACAGAAGGAGGCAGAAAACTTAGAGAGATCAAAATAGAGTCTGAACAAAAGCTCCAGGATTATAGTAGGAATAAGTTGAATTAATTGATGAGCTTCTTGCAATTTAATTATTTTAAAGTTCCTTAGGCAGTATGATGAACAAAAGATCAGTGTTTTGATGTTAGAGATATATAGACCTTTGTTTTCAGATATTTTTGTACAAGAAGTCTCATTCTAAGTTTACTCTAGGTCTAAAAGGTGATATGACACTGATCAATAGTGTTATTTTTTTCTTCTGCTTCTGGTTCTTGCCCAAATCAAACATTTTTTACTTGACAGATTACACAAGAAACAGAAGATGACTCTCTCCTTCACTGGTAAACAGAAGCCTTGTTTCTTTCACTCAACATGCCCTTCACTACCCCTGTTTTTCTTGCAGCATTTAAGTAATTGGTAATTATGTTGCCCCTGTTCCCCTTATGTCCTAAGATTTTTTCTGCTGTGGTCAGGTCTTTCCTGCCTCATTTTGGAAAACAGGAGCATGACTTCATCATATTGTGTAATAAAGTTTAAATTAGTGCAGGAAAAGACTGTACAAAATAACATTTTTTAGTTCTGTAGTAAGCTTCATAAACTGAAAAAGAAATGGAGGTCATTGATCTAAAAAGTAGTATATTTGCAAAACAGTCTACATAACTGCTTTAAAAAATAAGTTATCTATCTTTAAATTAATTGCTTGGTATGTAGATTGGGTGCATACATCTTTTTCTTTTCTGGCAAATTAATGTTCATTATCTCACAGTGTAATTCAAAGTATGCTGTGAACAAATCTATGTTTGCATGCTTCATCTGGGTAGAATATTTTGTTTGATTGGGTTTCCAGCACCACTACCACCAAAAGGAAGACCTTTGCTTTACAGTTGTAGTGAACAATAAAGCATTTATCCAATTCTCATGCAAGTATGGAAAAGTACTTTCTTAAGTTGCCTAACAAGGGCCACTATAAAACCCCTAAAAAAAGTGGGCATTACAATCTGCTCTTAGGAAAGGGTAAACCAATTCAAAAGTTTGAGTTACTTTCACGTGATTGCACCACAAGTTAAGTCTGCTTCTTGAATGCAACCTGAAATGTACTTCCAAAAATCGTAATTCCTTTTTCAGGAATCCATTCTAGCTCTAAATTTACAAAGAAAATTCACTTATTTTGGGGTCAAACTCATTTTCAGATTTACGGTCTTTACATAAAAATCCCATAGGGACATTTTATACAAGTGATAGTCTATTGACAGTTGTACTAGTAAGACAGAAACTGATGATCTGACAAATTATGAAAATCTTATTTCTGGTTATAACAAATGATCCTTGAAGTGGTGTAGAAGTCACCCTTCCTTCAGTGTTTTGGAATAAATTGTTCACTAATTCTCCTTTAGAATGAGAAAAAATGTTATTTGCATATGAGTTCTATTTCTTTCCATTCTCATTATGCTATCATCTTCACTCTTGAAGGCCCAAGGGTGTGGCAGCAGCCTCACGTGAGTCTAGTCACAGCTATTTAAGGCATATTAGTATGCCCAGGGCCCTGACAGACTGGGGCTATTCTGTAATGCACCCCAGAATATTTAAAGGAAATTTCTTTGCATTATTCCTTTGCTATCTTGAGTGCACCTTCCTCCATAATGGAGCCACCGGTATATGGAAATAGCACAGATAAGACATCCTTCTTCTTTTAATATACTTAATAAAGCCCCTCCTCCCCAAAGCCAAGTAACCGTCTCATTTTACAGACCTTTGTGGTGCATTTTCTTTAGTCTGTTTTTGCCATGCTGCTAACATATTCCTTAAACAACACAAATATAAAAACCAGATATAGATAAGGTGTTTCATTGTGAGTTGAAGATAACTTATGAAAGCGAAATTCCGTAGTCTGCAGAGCACTGGCAGGGCAAGCACTAAAATTTTTATTTAGTCTGGATGCTTCTTGTTTCTTAAAGACCCCTTGAAATCTGTGAGGGAGGTACCCATGCAGAGGAAAATGTAGAACTGCTGTCATCTTACAGTGGTCTGGTGTGAGGAAGGAGAGAGAGACAGAGTCCTGACTCCTGTATCTGAAGATAGCCTCACAAAGCTGAAGGGGAGAGTGTTCTGTGCAATGAAGCTAAGACACTAACTGTGGCCTTGAGAAATGTGTCACACAGGGAATAAGAGAAACTCCTGTTTCTCTTGATAAGAAGTTTCTAGTTGAGTTGTGAGCAGGTGAAATGGAAATTTGAGCTTATTAGTGGATAAATGCTCTCCATGAGTAGGTCAAAGCCTTCTGTAAACACATTCACATTTCTGTAGATGTGACCCAAGCAGTTTCATGGACTTTTTTGTGCTTGAAATTGAAGCTTTATTTGAAACCCCATGTGTCATTTGGTGGTGGCCTACTTATCCTTGTATGGTAATGGCTGTGCAGTAAGTTTAAAATAATGTTGGTATTTGACTGGTGCAAACATACTTCTATTTACACCCCACCTTCATGATGCTTTACAGTCATCAACCTGATTGATAGAAACTTGTGAATAAACATTCAGTGGAGAACTAGCATAAAAAAGCGGTGTGGAATTGGAAAAAGGGGGTTACAGGAAGCCCCGAGCAGCTTATGGGGTAAAGAAAAATATCCTAACAACTTGCCAGGGGCTAGGTTTCTGATTCAGTGAGATAATTTAGTACATATCTTGTATGGCAGTTTATGTTCTTCAGGTTACTGGAGAACCTACACAGATGTCTGAATTCTTTACTTTTGTTTTAACTGAATAAAAGTCAGAATTATGTCTTTTCCATGCTGCTAAGTGTTAAAATACAATAATTCATCTTTTTTTATCTGTGAAGTTTTGCTGGTTTATTACTTTTAATGAGTTCACTCTACATTTGGATGAGTACCTGACTTGGCAATGAGTTGAGAAGCATATAATGTTCATTTTTTTCCAACTTCTCTGTTTTTTCTCTTTTATATTGTGAAATTCTCAAAAGCATAATTATCAAAAGCAGGGATTCATGCGGGGAACATGGATTGCCAGTCATGAAACTCTCCTTAAAATGTTACAAGATTGTTGTTTATCATCAAAACAGGAATTTGCTCTGTTCTTTTCTTAACTGGGGTTTCCAAGGCCCCCGGTGATATTTGTTGTGCTTGTAGGGACAGCTCACAACAGCTACGTTCTGTCCCCTTAGGTACCTTAAAAAAGATGCCAGCTCTCTCGTTGCAGCGTTCTACAGTGAGCTGGAAAGCTGCTGTGCAGAAATAGTGCTGTAATTAGCCTGTTATCTTGCACTACCACCAATGACTAACTGTCTGAAACTCCTTCCCTGGAAAATACTGTTCCATTGACATCAAAAGACCCATGCTGTAAGGGTAATACTCATGGTGATTTCTGTCCTCCTGACTTGATTCTAGATTTCCAGAACTTTCTTAACTTTATGGAAAAGAATGGAAAAAACCTGCCAAGTGCAAAACACTTCATGTGCAGGGTGGTCTCCCTGATCCTGTGAATCCCATGCAATGTGAAGAAGCGTGCGGTGGCATTGGCAAGCACATAGTTTAAAGGAAGTTTGTGTCTTAATGTCTGACTGGCTTTTCTCTTGGGGTGATCTGACTGGGTGCTCCTTCTCCAGAACTGAGCCCAATTCCTGGTGCTGTCCTGTTTTTCATGCTGCTCTCTTTATCTATTTTGTGTTTTAGTATGTGTCACATTCCTTGGTTCCTGTTGGCTCTGGGCACCTGGCCCTGCACATCAGATGTGGTTAGTAGAGAGAGAAAGTAACTTCTTGGGAGCAAACAGTTTAGGAGAGTGAGGTTTCAGTATGGTGAATTGTTTCTGTAAAGAAAAGAAGTCAAGTACTTCATGTTCTCAGATCTGTTCTGCTGAAAAGCAATGATAGCTTTTGTTTGAACTATCATGATTAAACTGTTGAAACTAGAGAATTTTTTTCATTCTGAAAAGCTAATACATAGGATCAGAAGTAAAAAAATAATGCATTCTTTATATTGGGCTACTTTTAATCTCTATTTCTTGTTTTTAAAATGCTGCCTAAAATCATTCTGATTGGGATTCTGAAAGCATGGTCACATTTTCTAAGTCTCAAATAGTGTAACTGTAGTAAAAAAAGGTAGAGGTGCTTTCTTCCAATGGCCTTTGCTTTTTCTTCCTCATTCAACATTCAGAGTTGAGTGAATCTCTGCTATTTTTTAAGGTTCTTGAAGAGCTTTGAATGTTTATAAAGTTATTTGTAGGTAACAGCTATTTTCTGCTCAATAAACTATTTTCTCTTCCTAATCACTGTTTTAAATTTAATTTAAAATAAGTAAAGCTGTGTTCCAGTCACACTGGACTGAGAAGGAGGTACATATAGAAGTATGTTAGGCAAAAGCTACAGAACACACAAATATGTTTTGGTTTACAGATGTTCAATGCATGTTGCTTGCATTTGAATGGAGGACTAGAATCTTACAAATTCTTAGTTAAAGCCTTAATTGTGGCTCCGTATTGATAGTTAGGAAATACTGGTCAACAGCTGCTTACTATTGCAGAGTAAAATAACTCACTTTGGGATTTTCTGTTTGTAAAAACTCTTTCTGTGTTAGGAAGCTATTGATTTTGTAGCTCTCTAGCTGTCTCCTCATAGTGTTTTACCGCGCGACTGCAACCTTTTAAACTGTCATTCACTAAAGTTGAATGGGAGTCATGAGATATAGTAAATCCCAGATGTACACATTGCTGACTGCTTTGTGTTGAAGCATTACCCTCCAAATTTGACCTTGCAGTTTTACATGTAAGAATGTAATCTCTGAAAACCCTTTCCTTGATGCATGTAATCAATTCGCACAATATGGTTAGATAGTGCATAACCCCAATGCATATGCCAACACATGGTCTTAGATGAACTTGTCAGGAACTAAAGAATTTCAGTTTTGGATTTTTTTTTTTTCTTACTGTGGTGTTAAGAGAAGAATTGACATTTAGAACTGACACCATTTTCTGTTGTTTGGCTTCTGTGTGAATATACATAACATCTTTAAGAAGGTATGTCTCTGTGCATTATGAAAGGAAGTAACCTTTAAATCGTGTGCTTTTTAAAGAATACTTTTCCTTGAAAAACTATAGGATTACTTACTTCTTGGTGTGGCACTTATTCTAGGTGAGTAAGTGATGATGCCTTCAAATGCTGTCACTGTGAATCAATCGGAATCTGCAGAAACAGTGCTTAGCACATTCACAAATTATATTTATCAACAGCCTAAAGAAAAGCCAATTTAATTGCAGTAGATGTCTAATTCAGGATGACAGACTGCAGAAGTCTGGCTCAAAATGATAGATAGCTTCTTGCAGAATAAACCTCTCTCTGATTCATTTTAGATATTTCAGGTTTTTATCTTTGGGCACAGAAAAACAGGTTTTTGCTGTGCCAAAATTTATCAGACTGAACAAGACATGGGTTTCTATGGTATCTGACTCACAGATTATGATGTATTGGTCTGGGATTTCAGGTGTGGTAACCTGATTTTTAATTCACTTGGCACTTGAATCCAGCTGATCATCCTTTAAATGAAAATACAGAATTATCTACTTAATACTATCTGCTTGATAATGTCAATAGTTTATTTTGCCTTCTTAACAACCTCTTTACATTAAAAAAAGGTACCTTCAGTTTTGAGGTTGCTTTAACCATGAAGGCTGATACTACTCATGAAGCTGAAAATGAGCAGCAGCCATTTTGAAAAGAAAAGCAAACCTTTGATAAATTATTTCAATAGCAGTGTAGGAACCATGAAGTTATGTTCTGCAATCTCAGCAAAAGGTGAGGAGAACTTAATTGCTTGAATAGGTGCTTTGTAATCTGCAGCTGTTCAAAGCTGTGTAACCTTTAGCTGAGCTATACATCAATACCTCTCCTGCATACTTGTGTTCTGCATATTGCTTGCAAGTACTTAACTGTGAGTCTGCTCAGCACAGGCACAGGTGACCAGGGCAGGAGCCTGTAAATCAGATTTGAGATTTCTCAAACTGAGCATTCATGGGGCAAATTGGTTCTACACAGTTTCCCCTCCTTCTGTTAACTTGCTGGCTCTGTCCTGACAGTGCTGATTGATTGCAGGATTGTGCTCTGGTTAGGTGAGTGGCAATTGAGCTGACAAAGCAGTGATTTACCCCTGCTGACAGGGAAGCTTGTTAGTCAAAATCATAATGAGCTCCACTTAAGGAAAGGGATGGCAGTAAACCACAATTTCTTGTGCTGTACTTTTCTGTTTGGAAGTCATTGGAATACCCAGTCCATGTGTAAAGGAAAATAAGTTCTTTCTTTGTCTTAAAGTCAGATTACAGATCACCTTTACTGTTAGGGTGCTTTTCAGCATTACTAGAGTGATAATGATGTTTATCACCTTTGTTTTTTTTTTTTCCAGAGGATTGCAAACTACTTGCATAAAAACGTTTCTATTTCTGTGGAAGCAGTACATGCCAGAGCCCTATATTTTTAATTTGATGGCCCTATTTTTTATTTATGACAGTGATGGTTATTCTATCAATTTTAAATCATGTTGGAGGCTGGCACAGCAATTAACACTTGAATGATGAAAAAGGGAAATATCAGTATTTTTGACTAAACCCAGAAGTATAAGAGTTTACCTACTTCAGCATGCATGCCACTTCTCTGTACTTACATCCAGCCTAAAAATGAATATCAGGGGTTAATGAAATCCTTGCAAGTAGGCTTTATTGAGATCTGAACCTGTACAGATGCTCCATTTGCCAGGCAGACTGGCCAAGGCCTTAGCTGTAACTTTAAGTGCGTTTAGAAATGCAAAACATGAGTTTTGTACTGCAAAGTGTTCATTCTCTGCTATGCTAGCTGCAACAGGTGAGCTGTGGAGAATCCCTAGGCAAACTAAGTGTTGGACATATTCATATTGCTCCCTCTATGCAAAATAAAATCAGGAAGGATCAAAAGATTCAAAACAACTGGCTGAACCTGCATTTTTCTTCAGAGCTGTTCTGGTAGCTGGAATGAAACAGTACTATTCAATAGACTTTCTGAAGGGTATATTCCAATTTGGGAGGTTGTAGGAAAAATAAGGAATCAAATGTCAATCCAATTACAGCTCCTGAACTTAAGTATGCAGGAGATTAGTTTCCTTCCAGACAGGTAGAAACTGACCCACTGTCCCTGAAATTTCTAATTAGAGCTGCCAGTTACATGATCAGTGCTGGTTCTTCACTGTGACCCACAAGTTGTGCTGTTGGTCAAGGCAGCAGAGTAACTTTGTTAGCTCATGGAGTGTGAGCAGGTACCATTCAGAGAGGATTTTTTCACCTGCCTAGCAGGTTTTAGGATGTATGCTGAGAAATGAGATTGCTGGTGTTCTAAGTTCAGCAACTTACGTGTTGGTAAGGAGTTGTGCTTGAAATATGACCCAGCACCTCCTTGCTTTTCACTTCTTCAAGAGCCAGTCATGAATCTCTTTTTTTGTTGGAGTACGGGAGAAAAAACAACACCTTGGAAAAAAAAACCCAGAATAGCTCTGTGAGTGCCATTTCTGAAGAGAGAAAACAGACAGATGCACTTTGCTGACCCTTCATTCTCTTTCCCCACGCTCTCCTCCCACAACAGCTTAGATCACATTAAGCTCTTGTATAATTAAAACTTGGTCCAAGTCACACTAATTCTGTTTACTGGCCACAGTGAAGGATATAAATATCTAATCACTTCCTTACACAGAGGCTGCTTCCTGCTGGTGGGTTGCAGTTGCAAGGGACTCAGTCCCTCAGCAAGCTCCCTGTATAGCTGCTCGCCCCGTGTGAAGGAGCCTTACTCCAAAGTGGTCCCTTGCCATGATGGATTCATTTGCAAAAATTTCCTTCTGTTTTTTTCAAAGGCAATGATGTCATTTTCCCTTAACAAACTGCATAGAAAGGCTATTGTCAATGAAGACAAAAACTAGAATTAAATTTGCAGAATGAAATTAAAAGGGTAAGAAGAGACAGTCTTTCGACCTTTTCCCAAGGGACTGCTTGTCCCAAGGGACTGTTCTAATGGGCAATTGAAGACACAGCATCAAAAAGCCTGAGAGACAAAGAGGTCCTGAGCATAAATCAACTGAAGTAATAAAAATGGTTAATTGACAGCAACATAATTTATACAAAGTGTTCTCAACATGTATTTCAAAATGTCTATTGGTAATCCTCAGAGCATATGGAAGTTAAATGAAGTTAACTGCCTGCAGTAAGATTTCATAGGCATCCGCCACCCTTCTCTCTCTGTAGGAAGGAATAATAACTGGGAGACGGAAAATAGAGGAGAGGAAGAACCTTCCTAGTTACCATCATCATGGTCTTGTGAAGTTGTCATAAGCAGCAAACTTAAAATACATAGCTACTCTTGAGCTCTAGTAGGGTTGACATGGTTCTGACTGTCTAGGGAGGGAGAGATGTACTAGCAGTTGCACAATATGCTTCCAGACTACCTGTCGAGGAAGTCTCAGAATTAAATGGCTAGTTTTCCCAAGACACTGAGAACCCAGAGCTGTTATTCTTGCCTGCCTTGGGCTCAGCGGCTCCAAGAAGTTAGTCCACGAGATTCTGCTTCCTCTGTGAAAAAGAAAGGGCAGAATTGCAAACCAAGCGAAACTAAATAGATGCACTGCCGTCACAGCCCTACGCCTTCACTGGCAGCTTCAGGGATACCCACTGTTTTACGGAGTGTTTAGAGTAAATTATTTCTGTCTTTTCTCTTTCCTAGTTATGAAAGATGAGTACTGCTGTAATAAAATAAGATCTGACTGTATTTTGCTGATGTCTTACCTACACAGCCGGGTAAAGTGCCTGGGGGTGGAAGATGGTAGTTACATGAACAAGACCTTTAAAGCTCTCTAATAAAAAATAATTGTCAAGCGATAGTGACTAATGTAATGTCTGTTTGTACTGAAAGAGTGACACGAAATAGATTGGTCCTGTCAAGATGTACAGAGGCTTGCTGTGCTTTGATGTTTGAAGTGAGTCTGCTTTCAGTTGATGTGTTTTAAAAACACTTCCCTAAGCTATACAGGAATGAAGGCTAATAGTTATACACTTAGTCTGTGGCATTTGATATGTACTGATGCGCCAGTTCTGTAGAAGCATTGGCTTTTTCTAGTTTTAGTTACCTGGGACATTAATGACAAAAGTAGCTTTAAAGCAGTAGCCATATTAATAATACCTTGAAATTTATAAAAACCTCTCTGGGATACAAGCTAGAGACATGTCTATTTGAACCAAACCTGTGCGAAGTAAAAAAAAATTAACAGAAATGAATTTAAAACTCATGTCTGTTTTGGTTTTACTCATTCTCTGTAACAGATTGATACTGACCTAAAGGTGTCTCTGCATTTAATTTCTGGCTAATGTTGGGTTTTTGTAGAATCAATGATTGAAATAATTTTGTTTGAATCTGGACCACTTATGGAGCATTAGAATTGATTTGTCTTGTTTTCCTGTTATCTGGTCAATTTATCTAACTGTTAAGCACTGGAAAATTCATGTTCTCAGCGTGCAGTAGCTCTAAGGTAGAGATACAGTTCATCATTATAAGAAAGCGTTTAAGCTCTTCTAGTACATTACCATAGGACCCTGTTGCCTAAAACAGGGAAAACAGCTTCTGCTTAGTAGAGTAAGATAATACAGAATGGACCATAAGACAGAAAAATGTGCTTTGTTCTCTACCCACCAAGGAGAGAAATTACCACTAAAAAAACCTCTGAGAAAGTTGGTGAGGTTTCCACACAGACTCCATTTTATGTTTGCTTGCTTGTATATTAAATAAATATTAAAGTTTCAAAAACTTTACTTCAAAAATCCACGTTTTGAAGCCAAATACTTGGTTCAGCCTTAGGTATGGTGCCACAACTTTTATCTCCATAATTAACCATTGCACAGCAACTGTGTAAGGACAGTAATTAGCCTTTTAGATGTTTTTCCCTCATTTCAAAACTTTCAGGTTCTACATTTAGTTGTCTCAATGTGCTGTTTAATGGAAATAGAAGACAAAATGGTTCTGTATGAACAGCAAGAATTTTCAAGTTGCAAAGAATGGGAAGAGTAAGAAGTTATTTTCTGAGCCTTTTTAAAAAGATTGTGCTTTCATCATATTAAAGACATCATGCACAACCTTAAAGAAGCAAATGCTATTTCTGAGTCCTCATCACTTTAACCGATTCAGTATAAAATCCAGACTCAGAGAGAGTGATTTCCAGAGATGATGAACGTAAAATCCTTCTCCCTTCTTTTCTTTAGCTTCTGTGGCAATTTAGACTACCCTGCATATGTAATACTGGTTAGAAATGGATACATGTTTGTAAAGTTAATTTTGAAGAAGCTGATTTTGGTTTAATTATATTTCTTAGCAAAATGAGAAATTTCTTCTGAAGATGAAAGAGTGAACCTAAGCCAAATGTGTTGACCGGAGTCTTGGCACAGGAAGCTAGCTGGCACACTTACTTGGGTGGTTTACTTGTTTGTATGGTTAGCTGGGATTTATATGTTGAACGGGTGTATAGAGGTCACTGTCAGTTAGTGACAGGTACTTCGGCTGTGCTACTTAGCCAGTTACTGTGAGTGCCACTATTCACATGGATTAGAATAGTATGATTATGATACGATGCAAAGACCATGACAGCCATTGCAATATTTACTCCATCCTCCATACCAAATCTTGATATTTATTTAGCAGAGACTTGTAGGTCTTTGCTACCTTCCAAACTCAGTATTATCTAATGTACAAATTGCTACTGTTCCAATTGTTCAAGTCAAGCAAACAAACAAAAAAAAAAGGACTTAAATGAGCAAGGGGAAAAAATTGCCCAATTGAATGAATAATTGAAGATTTTATTTCAGTTTGGTCCAGAGAGAGAAGTATTTGAATCTGGGGAATAAAGGACAGCAGAAGAAATGGCAGTTGAATAAATAATTGATAAAGTCTCAGCAGCAGTCCTTTTGTTGCTGGGACTGAAGGAAATAAGGAAGCAGTGCTTTTCCACTCACTCCTCATACAGACTGCAGCGATTTATCCTTTAGGCAGCTGCATAACTGTGACATGAAGGAGGAATCTCCGAAGGTGAACACAAGGGGAAAGTCAGTTGCTTGCTTATCCATCTTGATTGGAAGACACGTGGTGTGCACTAGTTCTGTTGCAGATAGGGGAGTGCATATTTTCATCGTGTTTCTCCAGGCAAGTTGATCTTTGCCCTACAAATCAGAAATTACATGTACTGTGGAATCAAATTCTAAGTGTTGTCTCTGCTGCTCTCACTTGGGAAGATAGAGATGAGGTCAGCAGTCATCGCTTATGCAGCAGTTACTACTTTCCCTATTTCTGTTGCAGGATCTTGCCTAGGTTGACCAAAATAGTGATCCTGAGAAATTGATTCAGTTCAATATGCCTGAGATTGGCAGTGCAGTTAGGATCTAAGAAATGGGTTTCCCTGCTGCCACTTAAATCACACAGTTATATGGTCAAAAGCTGTTGCCTTCAATTCTGATTGTGGGTTATTCCCTTATGTCTGACAAAGGGAGTGACATTAACTCCCTTATGTCTGAACTCTTAAAGAATAGCTATGAAAAGTTAAAGTTCTTTCCACACGCCTTGGTGTTTCCTAATGGTGTCCACATGCATTAAGATAATTGTTTTGTTTCCTTATGCTGGAAAATTTGCTGTTCAAACTCCCCAGGACTCAATGTTAATTTATTAAATGCTCGTTTCTATAGCTACATCTGGAGTGTTGCCAAATGGCAATAAAATCACCTAAATCACTTATGCTACAGTTGTCTTGATTCAGGTAGGTAGTACTATTTTCTCCTGTTTCCTGCATGTAAAGAATGTTTTATTTGTTTCTGCATGAAATTCTGCCAGGCTTCTATTTTTGCAACGGTGCAGAGATATGAGATCAAACCTAACAGTAGACTGGAAAAAATAGGATAGTAAAAAACTGCAGTATACTGGCTAATAAGTGATGCAATGACAGTGTGATTGTTGACTTTCCCAACTGATTATACCCAATTACAGACAGCTTTTACGATGGACCATGCTAGAGCATTAATATTGCGCTCAACTTCAATTGCACTTTTCCTGGAGTCAAAACTAGAATCAGAGTATTCATGAAGATGCATTCTATGTATGTGGTACTGTGCTTTTCAGAAAATAAATGGGAAGACATCATTGTCATAACATTTGTCATTATTTAATTGCAGTGGATTAGGTAGAGAGGTTGTTCCCTCTGGTGTGTATCTACAGATGTTAATATACATCTACCTTACATGTGGACACACAAGTGTCCGTGAAACTATTGCCATCAAACTGCTTAAAAAAAACCTTTTGAAAGCAATCAGTGTCTGGAAATTGAAACTTCTATCACTATAGTAGTCAAAAAACTGCCTGCAGATTTCAGGGTTACTATATAACAATGAAGGCTAACTATGTTTGACTGAGATACAAGAGCTGAACGTTTCCTCTGTGAGGATTAGATAGCTTAAACCAGTTCATTAACTCATAGTGAACATCTACTATATGTAATTTCTCCCTCTGACGAGAAAACAAAACTCTTTGAGTTTTCACAGCGTGTGTTTCAAGAGCTTTCCAGGGCTGATCTTCTCCCAGCAGGACTCCACTGTGTAGGATGTTAGCTTTGCGTTTGCAGGGGGCACATATATTCATTAGGATCTTAAACTAAGAATCTTTAATTACTGGTTGAAAATGCGTCTTTAAAAATCCAGTTTTCTTGGCTCTATGGTTTTCTAAGACAGACAGGACCAGGACATATGAACTAGTCAGTGCTCTGATAAGCATAAACCAGCAAGTTTATAAGCTCAGCTTGGAGAAGTTAATGTATTAACAGTCACTGTTTGTATGGCTCTATTCACACCTTTGTGATATATACAAGGGGTATTTTAATTGGAAAAAAATTAGCATCTAAAGTGTTGCTACTTTTTTATTGAAAGAAAGGGCATTGAAGCCCTTGAGTCAAAACCTCTTTGTTGCTGTATTTATGTAGGAACACTCAACTTCAAGCATGGACAGGAGTGGGCACAGCATTTCTTATCCTTCGATGAACTTGAAAACTTGGGAGTGGTCAGGAGACTAGAACTGTTTAATTGGGTTTCTTGTATATGTCTAGGGTTGAGCATACTTGACAGCAAGTATTTTGACACCCAGACTATTGACCAGTACCAGTATTACAGAAAAGGTACCCTTTTAATCATTTTGCTGCATTCAGGGTGAAACAACTGAAGCAGGCTGTAAAGAGTTGCAGAAAAACCTCACGGTACTGAACAGCTGTTGCAATTCCATGTAAACAGGTATGAAGTGATGCTCAAGGGGCAGGAGAAGGAAACAGCTCCTATCCTGGACACAGAACTGTTTGTCTTCCCACAGTTATGATGGACAGCATATAGACGTTGTTATAGTAACCTGTGTTATTGTCAGCTTAATGCAAAGTTATTGTCAGAGTCCAGAACGGACAGCACTGGACCACTGCAGAAATCCATAGTACGCCTATATCTGGCGCCTTGTGTACAGTTATGGTATTGCTTCTTCCCCTGTACTTCTCTTTTCTACTTAATCTGACCACAAGCCTACCTCCAAAAGAGGTAATAAAGCTGAAGGAAAAAGCGTCAGAGGTATGTAATGACTTCTATATGGGAAATCATCTAGTAGACTTTAACACTTCAGGCTGGAAAGGAAAGAGCTTATGAGAAGTAGACCTCACATGTAATATTTCAAGTGTCACAGAAAATGTGAGTGAGGTTTGATTGCTTCCTGACCCCTCTGATGCAGAAATAAGGGACATGGGATGAAACTGGCAGCACTCAGGTTCAAAACTGCTTATTAAGCAGTAGAAATCCTTGTCACAGAATGTTATTGATCCTAAATGTTTTACATAGGTTCAAAGGGAGACTGGATAAATTTGTGGAAAAGAATACTATCCTCTGTCATTAAATATTAGTTGTATGTTGCTCAAGAAGTGTGTCTGAGCTGGGCGTCATTGGGGACTGCATGTGTGGTACAGGTAAGCGTGACAACAGATGACACGGACTCCTCTTGTGGGGTAGAGAGAAGACCTTTATTGTACTAAAGCATGCCTTTATATACCTTCACACAGGGCATTGTTTTGCATTACAAGCATTTAGTAACTTTTCACAAAATACACTGTTCCCACAAAGGATCATATTCCCACCACCTCACAATCTTATGTTTCGCTTTAGATAAATGCCAGTGCATTCCACTACCTTCTCCTGCATCCTCCTGACTGTCTTCTGTTCACTGTTCCCACGGCTTGTGCCCCATCAGCTGCAGCATGTCGTGCAGTTCTCTGTCAGCCACAGGCCCTTCACTGAGCCTGTCTGCTACAGGTAAGGAACACTCCCCACTCACTCCGATTGAACAGTTCTCCCAAGGTGTGTGCTTTTGACCACTGTCAGTGGTAGGCACTGGGACAGGTCCTGGTTTAGCCAATGTCACTGTCCCTGTCTTCTGAGAGTCCTTTGCACCTCAACCTTGTGTTGTCAGGTGGTCTTTCCTAAAGCAGGTGACGTGTTTTAGAGACCCCAGGTAAAAGCAATAACCAGTAAGCCTAACCGATGACTTGGCACATCTGCTATTGAGTTAGCAGGTGAACAGATGTTAGCAGATGTATTTTGAGTTGGCTTCCTGCTGGAAAAGTAACAAGTGCATATAATTCACTGTTCTTTGTCCCTGACAGCTCCCTTTTTGTTTAGAATTCAGCCTTCAAAGGAAATCATTACAGCAGATGTACAGATCATTATTTTGTTCTTTCAGTAATCCAAGCAATACTCACTGCTTTGCACTAGGCAAGGCATGCAGGTGTGCCTCTAGGATTACCCTCAATTAGATAGCCTGTTTTTGCTCTTTCTGTCCATCCTCTTCTGTGTATGAGCGTGCGTTTATACATACATATACATACATACAATTTCTCCGCCAGAGCCCCACAGAACCACACAGTCACAGACTGTCGATTAAGAAGTCCTTCCAAAACTTCACATTTTCTCATATGCCAAGAAAACACCTTCATTATTTGAATACAGCCTGTTTGTCTTGCAGGCATAGCCAGGCTCACTAAGAGCTAAAAGCTTTTGGTGAGGTTCTAAGTTAAATTCATGCAACCTGCTGTACAGGGACTTCCATATGTGAAGACTGGATTTTTACCCAGCAATTTAGGAATATTCAGTAATAACTGTAACTTTAAAGACTATCTGTTGCTTCAATAGCGGGTATTTAGCTTCAAAGCTTAGCATACTGCTGTAAACTCACTTCCTGGGAGACTGCAGTCGTAGATGTAGTCTATAGCCCTCTGGCTCAGCAGCACTGTAGCAAACTAATCTTTTTATGTTTCTATTAAGATAAAACCAATGCACATAAAATACGCCTCAGTTTTCATCAGATGGTCAAGGAATTCATCAGATTACTTTCGTTTCCAGAGAAACCTGTTGTATCTGTAAAGGAGATACTTCACAAATGTATTCTGTGAAGATTTTCACATCCTCAGCAGGGAATAAGATGTTAGACACTCCACTCCTGTTACACAGGGGAGACAGAATACTTATGTAGCATGTGGGAGGTGTGACTTCAACTTAAATAAATTAGGTTACTGTTCAAATGAATCTGGGTCTCACAGCTAAGTACCATAAATATGTAGTTACCAATTTCTTGGTTTTCCTTTTTAAAAATGCTTAACTCATTTTTCACTGCAATTTTCAGCAAATGGAAAAACCCTGTCTTATAAAAACAAATTTTATTTTTCATGATCTCTGAGTATGAAAACGTTTTTATAAATAACTAAACCAACTTTTGCATAATAATGCAAAGTTACCTAAATTCCATCGCAGCTGAAAGAAGTAATGGACCACTTTAAGTGTAGATTTCTTGTTGGAGTGTCATTTTCAAATCTGGTAGGTAACATTGTTGTGCTCTCATGTGATCAAGTGAATGAAATAATCAGCGTAGAGGTTACACTTTTGTGCTAATGAGCTGTCACAAACAGTGCCGAAACTTCAAAGAGCAAGTTTTGTATCGGTCTCAGTAAAAGGTACCGTAGAGCGAAGAGATGGTTAAAGAATCATGGAGCTAATCCCACTAGACTGGTCGCACCACCCTTCAAGGAGAGAGATGAATGGTAGGAATAACCTTCTAGTCAAGCTGTCAGAGGTTTCTCTCCCCTCCTCTCTTCGCCACTTTTAAAGCACTGTAAGTACACGCACATTGCTACACTTTTTCTGCTTTTATTTCCTTCATTTTCCTACTCTACATAGAGCATTGGAACCGCTATAACCCACCAAATCCCTGATTTTTAATAAGTTGTTTTCAAGTTCTTTCACAGTATGTCCGTATTTTTATTTTCTGTATAACTGATACAGTAGTTTTTCATAACCCAGTAGAGACTTCTTTACTGGCTTCCCCATCCTCCCTAGCAATTGGGAAAGGAAAAATTAAGCTCTTAAATGTTTTTCCTTAACCCTTCTACCTTGTGGCTGCAGCTTTTTATAGCCCCAGCCATCACATCACCAGGGTCTTTTAGTGAATTGTCTTTAGCCTGAATCAGTGCTCTGTAACCCGTTCTTATAGAAACGCCCCACCACTTTCTGTTTAAAATGCCAAACTGTATAAAAGTACTATGCAGTTTCTGGTGTAGTATAAACCCAGAGTCCTTTGAAGTTTAGAGAAAACAGTATCTTCCTGAAGAACATCACAGCCAAGTTTCTGGTTGCTCCTAAGTCTCTGTGTTACAGGGTTTCTCACTGGGTAGAGAAAGAAAATGCTTTCCTTGAGGATCCTTTTTTTTGCAGCTGGTATTTGAGGCTGGTAGAACCAAGCATCTGCAGTCCTGAAATAGCCATGTGGTAGCAAGTGCTGTGCCTGGTGCCTTTCCAGCTGGTCTGTACAAAATAGCCATAATGATTCTCTTTTCCTTTTAGCTAATGTGGCATGATACTTAGAAGCTATGATTTTTGTCTTCCTCTGGCATATCCTAAACTTCCAGAGTTTAAGCTGCCTGAAGGAAGGTTTTCTTTGGAAAGATAAATGTAGACTAGTCAACTTCTTATAGCTGAAAAAAACCCCTAGTGTTAAATATGTATTTGATAAACAAAAAGGAGAACCAGTAATTTGGTTTAATGTCTTGATGAAATTGGGGTGAGGCCTCTGTAACTTCCCTGTTAAAGCACCAAAATTCAGCATAAACTTGTTAACACCCAGGAGCAGGTGGCTTAATGAGCAGCGCAAGCAGAGTAGATGCTTGTCCAGTCTTTATGCCATCCAGTGAAGAACAGAGAGTTTGAAATATAGCCATCCAGGGTTATATTTACAAGTATATCATTCTCCTACAGATATTTCCACGTAAGTTTAATCTTCTCTGCATGGTCTTTACCTTAAAATAAGAACACATGAAGAGGGAGAAGAAAAAGCTCTTACTAATTTTTCTCCAGGAACATAGAAGGAGCTTCAAAAACAGCATTTATATCAGGTCCATTTATTTGCCTTTAGCATTTAAAAGAAGCCCCAGGCTGCAGGATTATGGTTCCCTTATTCATAAGACTTGTTTTGCCTCATGCAAACAGCTCTTACAGGGGCCCTGGGGGCACTAGTAGGCCTTAATGGCCTTGACCACCTTCACCTTGGGCCACCCTCTGCCCATGGCCCAGGAGCTCCAGTTCAGCTCATCCCAGCCCTGGACCCTCAGTCCTGCCTGAGCTGCTCTACAGGCATTTGTTATGCACCTTGCTGGCAATGGACACTGTTGTTCCTGACCTGTGGGCTAGTGTTCTAGTCTAGTCTAGCCTTGACCTATACCCAGGTAAGTGACTGAAGTCCAGAGCTTGGGCTGCCCACTCCATTTATCCTGCTCTCTGGCTGGGGCTGTGGGATGTCATTCTGAGGCTCCAAAATCTTACTTTGTGGGTAAGCAACAAAATTTTTGGGCTTATTAGCACTCTGATAGCAGGGGTGTTTGGCAGTAGCATATCACAACCCACTTCCTCTTGTGCAGGTGAAGATACTGCTTCATTTGTATTGATGTGTGCATAGTAAAAAATAAGCTGCAAAATAGCAATAATAAAAATGTTGCCAAGTGTACGAGTTAATTACATAGTTCAGATTCACTGTGTTTGCTTATGTATGTGTATATGAAGATACAACAGCTTGAGAGGAGGTTATCAAGCTCCAACAGGTGATTATAGCTATTTGGGGTTTAGGCTTCTTTAGATTGTCGGTTAGATAGCTGATCTGTAATGATCACACGTTATCCAGGATGCAGGTGGCAGGAAACAATGAACTGAGGGTTATGTCTGCCTTTATCTGGAGTTTCAGCATGTATTCCCATGTATTCTGGAGTCTAGGGTCTTCTTTGGAAGACAGGCCTGAAAATCAAAGGGATTTGAAATGCCTGAGGTTACTTTTCTCATAGTCCAGAAATTGTCCCTGCAGACTAGAATCCAGTATTGTGTTGTCATTATTTGTTAAGTGCACATTGGTGCATGGGATCTTTCATTTGGAACGAGGGCACTGCTGTGCTGCATTTTAGTTTTCATCTGGAAGACAGTCTTCAACTTTACAGCCCCTGCTCCCAAGACTTTATCATAAAATGAATAATAATAATAACAGCAATAATAATCTGAAAGACCACATGTCACTTCATGGCTAAGGATTGAGTTTGGGGCTGGATTTTAGCAGGATCATCACTTCAAGATGTGAGCTGCTTCCCTGAGGCAGCAGCTCTGTGTTCACAGGTCTATGGCTTCAGTCTCTACGTGTGTGTAAATCTAGAGCTCCCACACTGAGAACTGTTCTCTTGCAGCCTTGGAGGTTAATATCTGTGCTAGTCTGTGAGCTAGCTTATTCTTGGTTGGTCTTTCTGATTAACTTTTCTCTTAGTAGCACTTTGCCTTGTCGTGAGTCTGCTGTAGATAAAATAAGGGTTAATTCTCTTATTGTATACTTGAAATATTTCAGCTCTCTTGTTCAGCTGAAGTGGCTTAGCACACCCTTCCCAAATAAAAATGAACCACTTCAGTGCTGTTGCGTTTCCTGTAAGGAGTTGATTGGGGCCTATCTGGTTGCTGGAGGTGCTTGTGGCATGTGGTGGGGAGCCAGACAGGGGCACTGCTTCCTGGCAGGGGCAGAAACCCAGCTTGGCCTTGTTTACCCTCTGCTGTGTGACCTCAGCCATTGCTAACTCTGACTTTAACCAGCACATGAGTGTCACTGAGGTCCAGGGCTTGTAAGGGCCGGGCACCTCAGCAGTTAGTCCTGTAACTGAGCTCTTGCCTGTAGGTAATAGTCGCAGGGAAGTGGGAGTAGGTTCCAACTACAGCCAGGCTTGTGTAACGTTGGCCTTGGGGAGCTCACAGCTTCACCTTGTTGCATGGTTTCAGAGGAGATGGTCCCCCAGAAGTGTCCTGTGTAAGACTCTTAACTCTCGAGATTAGCCAAAGTGGTGGGAAGATGAGAATTAATGTTTGTAATGATCCCTGTTTGGGGTCATTCTCTTAATCTTACATTTGTGTGTTTGGGTTTTTTTGTTGTTTGGTTTTGTTTGTTTGTATGTTTTTTAATTATTATTTTAATTTGTAGTGTTCCACTAATCCTCCTATGAAACTTAACTGGCTTATCTTTACTCCCAGCCTTTTTCTCACCTTCTTTCAACCTTTTGCATTTGTGCCCTTGACCAGTTTGATGAAAACCAATTGTTTCACTTTGGCTTTACTTCAGGAGTTGCTATTTTACTCTGTATGCCCAATACTGATATTTCTGTCGGCTGTTATCTCTGTCAGTCACCAGAGTAGCTTAAAGCTAAAAGATCCGATAAGCTGGTACATAATTTTAGTCTTCAGGTAGTTTCTCTCTTCCTTCGATCTTGTTATACGTATTGGAAGATAATCAAGAGAAGCTTGTTTGGTTCGGTTTCTAAATTTTCAGTCATTTATCACTGATATGACTTAGGAAACAATGTACTCATCTCTACAGCTTTCCGGCAGTACTGATGTGGCCTAAAATAAGCAGTTGCAGTAAAACATAATCGCTGAATGGGCCACTTCCCTGGATGTGTTTTCCTATTCTTAAATACTGTTGTTTTGGTTTTCTTTTTTATTCTCTGAGTAAGTGACTTCCACAAAACAAAAATGTTGACTTTAACCTTTGTCTTCCTGTTGCCATCTTTTTGGGCTTTTCTTTTAATGAACCTGCATAAAGGATTAATTGAGTAAAACCCATTTTGGTTCACAAACAGCCAGAGTGACCAGTGCTGCTCATCTCTTGTTTTTTTCCAGAATTGAATTTGGCAAGCAGGATGGATGTCTGTGGGAGGAAAGAAACTGAATTAAATTTGGAGAAATACAGGATGGAGCTTGAGAGGGTGTGTCCTCAAAGATGTCTGCACATGTGTCACACTTGCGAATTGGGTAATTGCATATTTAGTTTCCTGTCTGTATACATGTGTGGGAGCAAATGTACGGTTTGTCTGCCATAAAGGAGATAGATGCACTGAAAGCATCATCATTTTCACTCCATTTTGAACCTAGTATACTGGAAGGACTTACGCTATGGTGAGAACCACCATGGTGACTGAGAAATTCCAGTCTTGTGTCTATCTACCGAAGCTTGGTAATAATTGTGAATTTAAATACATTTTGGAACATAGTAGTGTCCATGAAGCTAGAATACACTGGGGTCTCTTGAGGGCTGCTGTCCTCAGGCCCCAGTTGAGCTTGGCTGACAGCAACCTTACTCCACTGTGAGTTATAAGCATCATCCTTGTGGAAAAATACCTCTCCTAAACACTCTGTTTTTCTTGTTGATACTGCCACTTGGATAGCTTGGATAAATCTAGAAGCGTAGGAGCTGAATGGAGGATGAAAAAGAGGGCACATACAGGTCAACATTTGGTGACAGTGAGGAAAGACTTAGAAAGATGATGAGGTTTTCTTGTAAACAGCTTGTCTTGGTAGTTAACGAAGAGAATAAATTTAATGCTGGTTTTCATGTTTCTATTCTGTATCTCCAGCCTCCCACCTGGTGATGCTCATCTTCCATTTGGAGCCCTTATGGTTTTAACTATGAAAAATAAGCTATTTCTGATACACCAATAAATATGCTTGCTTGCTAGTTCTAAAAAACAACTCCCTCCAATTATGATTGTGGTGGCTGCACATAATGAATGAGAGTTAGTGGTAAAAAGTTCTGTTGTCATAACCGACCTTTCAGACTGTAAAATTTCAAAATAAGCACCACACTTTGTTTCCAGTTTGCATTTCAGATACTTCAAAACATGTAATTCAAGTTAAAACTTACTTCTGCCATGGAAATGGATGATATGGGTATTCAGTGGAATAACACTGGGGTTTCTTTTGTTTGCTGTGTCTACTTGTTGTGCTTAGAAGGCACAGAGAACTGAAGTTAGCCTCTTATTTCCCTGTCTGCCAGGCTTTGAAATTAACTTAGGAGTCAGTATCTTTGAGCTCTAATGAAGGGTTATTGTCATCAGAAATGCAGATACAGCTAAATGTGTGTTAACCTTCTCTTGCTTTTTATTGCAGAGTTGAATTAGGATGTGCTACCCACAGAACTTAGCCACCTAGGCATGCATTGCCCTTTGCCTTTCCTATCTGAAATGGAAGTTTAGAAATGAACATTTTTATTATAAGATATTAGCATCCTTCCTTGCTAGTTATGGAATTAACTTAATTAAACTATAAGCTAACACCCTGATACTCCTCTGACGGCTGTGAAATCTTTGAAGAAGTAAACAACATACAGAGCTGCCGTTGTGCAATAACTGACTTTCTCGAGGGGTTTCCAAGATTCTGCAGAGGTTTTGGCAAGCTGGTATACATTTAAATTTTACTACTGTTTTTAATAGAAATTCTCTAAGGATTGGTATGGGGTATTAGAATGATGTACAGAAAATATAATTGCTGCTAGCACAGGTTTGTATGTCTGTTGTTGCCTGCAATATGCTTGCTAGGCTTGGTATGGGCCCTGGAGGGGTTTGGCTCTGGGCTGGATCTCTGTTCAGACTTGGCATACCTGTCTAGGACTCTGCAGTTCAAGGGCTTAGGCCCTGCTCCTCAAGATTTAAATATGCACCAGGAAAACTCCCATCTTACAAAGCGGTTTATTTCCCACAGGAAGTAATAGGCTGCAAGAAGGAGTTTAGGGGTTGGTTTTGTGTTTTGTTTATTTGTTTGTTTTTTTTCTAAATAACTTGAATTTAAGTTGTTCAAGAAAGACATAAAAAGTTAGTGTGCCCAGGTCTTCAACTGTTATTCTAGGACATGTTCAATTCAGAGCTGTGCCTCTTCAGTCAACCAGAACAAGGATACTTCTTTAGAAGCAAGCAAGTTGCCTGTGCTTCCTGGTAAGGAAGAAGACCGGTAGATCTTAGATCCTGCCAAAACTGAAGGAAGAGAACTTCAAGAAGTGTCTCTTGGTTCCTCCTTGTTCCTCTTCGCTAGTACCTTGCATTTTTCCACTACTGTGAAAATGCCGACACTTTGGTAGCAGCCTGGTGGTTCAGTTTGACTGGTCTGGTTCTTTTAAGCCTTACAGTCATCCTATCAGCATGAATTGATCTGCTTTCATATAATCGTAGAAGAGTTTGGGTTGGAAGAGACATTCAAACGTCTTCTAGTCCAGCCCCCTTGCAATGAACAGGGGCACCTTCAACTAGAATAAGTTGCTGCAAACCACATTGTGCCTGGCCTTGAATGTCTCTAGGGATGGTGCATCCACCACCTCTCTGGGAAACCTGTGCCAATATTTTATCACCCTCATTTAAAAGATTTTTTTCCTCATATCCAGCCCAACTGTTCCTTCTTTTGGTTGAAAACCATTACCCCTCTTCCTGTCACAACAGGCTCTGCTAAAAAGTCTGTCCCCTGTCTTTCTTATAGGCCCCTTTGAAGAACTGAAAGGTCTCAATAAGGTCTTCCTGGAGCCTTCTCTTCTCCAGGCTGAACAAGCCCAACTCTCTGCCATTACTCATAGGGGAGGTGCTCCATCTCTGATCATTTCTGTGGCCCTACTCTGGACCCTCCCCAACAGGTCATTGTCTTTTCTGTACTGAGAACTCCAGAGCTAAACACAGTACTCCAGGTGGGGTCTCATGACAGTGGAGCAGAGGAGCAGGGTCACCTCCCTCAACCTTCTGGTCGCGCTTCTTTGGTGCAGCCCAAGATACAATCGGCCTTCTGGGCTGTAAGCACACACTGCCAGCTTGTATCCAATCTTTCATCCCCAAGTCCTTCTCCTCAGGGGTATTCTGAATTGTGACAGAGTACCAAAAGCTGCCTGTGTTACTGTTATTGTCCTTGATCTTGCTGATGCACAATAACACCCTTGTGACAAATCATGACAAGGGATGGAGCGGAGGGGTGTTACCAAAATAATCAGTCTACATCAACTGTATTCTGTACTCAAACTATTCCTGCACAGGTGTGGGTAAGTTGCTCTATGGTTATGCACTGTTTGATATTCTGGATGGGTTTAGAGTAAATGGATCTATCTGGCCTCAAAAAAATGTTCTTTCTAGGTAACTCTACTTTTCAGTGGAGCAAGAGAAAGGAGTTAAGATGAAGCAGCAGGCTCTGCAGTGAAACAGTCATGCTGGGAATGAAATCCAAGGGACAGATCTGGGGCAATGCAGACAGTCCTAGGCACACCTGGAGTCAAAGTCCTTTCTATGACAACTTAAAATCCTTTAGGATTTGTCTATTTCAAATGTGGGAGTTCTAAACCTCATCTAGTAAGGTCCTGTGGATTTTGAGGATAGAACCTGTGATTTCTGGAAAATGCAGCTCTTCAGTTAAGTGTGATGCTGCTTGAAATTTATGATACCATATCGTTTCCTGGCTTGTTCCCAGGAGCTAAAACCTGCTCTTCCAGTGGCTGAAAACTTTAATATAGCCAGTGCTGTAGACTGGGTGTTAGTGGTCTGTACTGCTAGTCCTTAGGCTTAAATTAAGTACTTCTGAAGCAATCTCCTTTTTAAGGTTGAGGCTGCTTTCTTGTCTGCCATCTCCTTAAATTCTTTATAATATGAGGGTAACAAAATAATAACTGAGTTTGCTTGTAGTTCTAGTCACACACATACACGCACACACACATACGACTTGAGTATGTGCATGTGTATGTATATGCACACACATAAGTATTTTGAAGGGTAGGTGTGTAGGTTTTGTCCTGCACTGAAGACATGAGTTCTGTATCAGATTTAGCCCCTTTCTGCTGTCCTAATGGTATTTATTCTGGATAGTACTGCTAGTGTGAGACAGCAAAGTGAGGAGAGGGGCCAGTCACTTGTCTGTGTGGGCTTAGCTCTGAGAAGCTTGAATCAGAACTGAGAGATGATATTTAATCAGCCAAGTGAGGTTTTTAGCTCTTATCTTCCCCCCCTTTTTCCTCCTTGACTTTGTTGGGCTGAGATCCAGTGGTTTGCTGATCTGTGCACACTGGTCTTCTCCTTTTCCTTTTTTCCTTCCTAAGTCAAAACACTGTCTTGCCTTGGCATATGACTCTTACTCAGGCAGGTCTACACCATGGCTTTAACTTCTTTAGAGAAATAGATTCCTCCAAGTAAGCAACCTGTTTGTTTTACACTCTGGCTGGATGCTTCCCACAGGTTTAGATTGTGGATTTCTACTTTGTCATCCCTTATATCATGTCTTCCTGAAAGCATAGACCTGCAACTTCCTTGATTCGGTCCATGTGGGCTTTATGTTTGCTTGGGGAACTGGTGAGAGGAAAGCAGAGATGAAAAGGAACTCATTAAAACTCTAATATTTAACATGTAAATTACACAGGCTGAAACCAGCCACTTGGCACTGCTTTCCTGCAGCTCTGGAGAATCAGTTGTGCTGGGGCAGTTTCACAGTATCCTTGAGTTTTTATGAGTCTTGGAGCTGTGTCTAGGAGCTCTAGCTCTAGCTGACATTCTTAGTGTCTCCAGTGGAACCAAGCTATGACACCTTCGTCTGTTTAAAGGTGGTGTTTGTTTTTCCTTTTATTTTTTCTTTTTTTTCCCCTGTAATGGAATTTTCCATTCTGTTGCTCCTCACAGAAAGTTCACCCTAATCTCTGCTTCTTGAACCAGATGAAAAATAGGACGAAATCTGACCAGTGGATGAAAAAGCCAGGAGAATGAATATTTCTTAACAGAGAATGCAGCTGGTGAGGTTTAGTAACTGTAGTTTGTAAGAGCAGAGTTTGTCTTGGGCAGCAAGGGACTCTGCATTCAGGTCGAAAGGTTCCTTGAAAAAGAAACCATTAAATGCAAATGACTGGTCTGCATTAGGTGGCTATACTGCATGCATCCTCAATATACGGCCCTGAGTGGGAAAGTAAAAAATGGGAATCAGATGTATTAATTTTGCTATTGGATTTCTGAGAAGGTAGGAGGTATTTTAATTTGTCAGGACCTTCATACAAGTACAGTAGTATCTGACTTGGAAAACCAGTTGCATCTTTGGAGAGGAGGTAGCAACAGCAATGCATGAGCAGAGCTGCCAATGTTTAGTTTCTTCCACATTTTTGGGTTTGAGGTCCCTTAATATGTTGCTGGTGAATTTTGGTACCTGTCACTATCACTATGTGCTACCTACAGACTTAGAATTCATCAGCAGGGAATATTTTCTTCTCTCTCTTAAATATTAAAATGCTTCTTGGTCAGGATTTTTCTGTGCTTAAGATAGCTAGAGTGTTGTTTTGCACTACTGTGATTATTGGTAAGGAACTGAGGAGTTTTATTAGTTTCCTGGCATGCAGGTTGGAAATTCTTTTTCTGCTCTGATGTCGAATTGAAACAAACATGGTGTGTAAAAGCCTGTCTGAAAACTTAATGAGACTTTGTTCTGCTTTTGGTCAAACAGCTTTGAGGGCTGTCTTCACTCTCTTGGCAAGGGCAGAGGAAGAAATATGGGCCTGTACAGAATCTTAACCCCTTCTGGAAAGCCCAGGCACAGTGCTCATGTGAGGGGCAGAAACTGCTGTTGGTTAATCAATCAGTAGTTGGTCACTTGGCTGAAAGTAAAGTCAGTGCTTTCAGTCAGCCTTCTTGATGAGGCTGTTGATAGTGGCCTACCAGGTGGGTTATGCATTTTGGGAAGTGTGTGTATGTTTCTCTAACAACTTACCTTAGCTGATTGGTTTGCCTAATATGCAGTTAATCAAAACATTTTTAGGACTGTATTGTTTCCGCTTCTTCCTCTCTCATGCAACAAAATGCATGGCTGTATTTATTTTCAATGCTTTGTGGTTGAGAACAAAGCCTTTGAAGTAAACTATATGATTAATTGCTAATTCGAAGTCTATCACTTCAAAAGTTTCAGATATCAATGAATTTTTTTAGCAGATACCACTAAATTATGTTGTAGGTTTTGTCTTCCAGCAACGATGTGTGCTACAGTGGGTGCTGGTACAGAGGACAAAAAAGGGCATAGCCATTGAAAAAGATAGGATTTCTCTAATGGACAGTGTCTTCAGGAAAAACAGCACTTCTCAAAGGTGATGTTATGACTAGTTATTTTTACAGAGTGAATGGTTATAAGAACATCTAGAGTATATAGAGAATTCTAGATGTATTCTTTATTCTGGGGGGGGACTGGGTCCAGTAGCCCAACAGAGGGGAGGCTGCTGCAGCTCCATGACCCTGGTTCCAACCGGTGGTGCGGATAAGGGTGTGTTTGCGGTAGGCACATGTGCATGTACACACACACCCTGCACGCAAACCTCTAAATATGTACACCACACATGTGCCTGGCTGACCACGCAGATCGACACAGGCAGGTACACACATGGCACCAGTGGCCTCATCCTGGGCTCCTCTCTGGCTGAATAAGATGACGGTCTCTTAGTGTGAAACATTAATACATAATTATATGTATCCGTTCCTCTTGGATAGATATATATTCACACACACACTATTAATTATATATTGTCAATTTATTATACATCATTAGTATATATTAATCACTAGAAATTATAGAGTTGCTGCCAATAATTACAATTAATTAATAGTAATTATAATTACATATATAATTAAGTATGCGCACACATGTATAATGTGGATCTCTCCAGCAGCTGGACTTAGGCATGTGGACTAGCAGGTAGCTGCCCCTGGACCCCCATCTCCCCAGTTTCTGGCACGTGGACATTTTGAGCCCACAGAGCCATACAGCTGGCCTAAACCTATGCACATGCACAGCTTGCCAGGACCCTCTGGGTCCTGATAACCAAACCCCCATGATCTTAGAAAGTGACAGGTGCATGAGGGGGAAGTCACTGACCCCCCCAGGCCCTATGGCCTCACAAGCAGCTGGTTTGGAGCCCACTGATCCATCCATAGCCACCTCCTCCAGTGGCATCACTCTTCAAGACAGATATTGGCTCCAAGGGTGCTTCACCTACTTACCAGCAAGCCTTGGTTAATATTTGCTAGTGATCACATGCTCACTTGCAGGCCCATATTAGTGCCATTTGCTGGTAGTTGAAGCCCTGAACACACACATGAGCATATACGCACAGAGAACAGGGAGTTCCCCACTCAGGAAAACAGAGTTTAATGAGAAGACAGGACAGACTGTGCTGGTCAGGTGCAGGACAGGGCCAGAGAAGTGTTCTGACATGTGATTGGCTTTTTTGATTCCTTTATCCCTTCATTTTTCCATGCTTGTTTTCCCCCGCCCTCCCAAAATGCTATAGTAAGACTGGTGTAATCCCCAAATGCTGTTCCTTTACATCCCATAATGTACCCAATACCAGCAGGCAGAGCCCAAAAGATGCTCTGCGAAGGTGCTCCTGTTGTTCCTTCTTGATGGGACTGAATCCCAGCAAGAACAAAGCTGTCATTGCTGTTTCTTAAATATTTTTTTTTTGCAGTACTTCAGAGTTAGATAATGTGGGTGGGAAATGGAGGTGGACGCTGAGGCTAATACTGGCAAAACAGGGCTCATAGCTGAGTTTTTTTTCTGGTAGGAAAAACCAGGTAGAACCTGTTTGCAGTTGGCTTGTTGGGCTTTTTTTGGTGGTTTGTGTTTTGGGGGTTTAGTTTTTTTTTGGGGGGGGGTGAGGGGATAGGGTTTGAGGCTTTTTTTGTTTGTTTGGCGGATGTTTTGTTGGTTTGGTTCATGTTTTCTTTCTTTTAAGAGCACACCAAGTGCTATAAATATCTGGGTTTAAAGGGGATCTGCCATCTCTCATCACAATTGTAGGCATTCAGCTTTTTAATGACTCCAACCCCAGTAACACGAGGCACTTGAGAGAATCTGATGTGTTCAATTAGCCCTTGCCTTAGAAAAGCTTGACTTGTTACTAGCCACATTTAACAAAGAAACAAGTAGGAGAAGTAGCGGTTTGCTTTTGCCTCACAGCTGAACTACTCTTACCAGCAAACTGCCTTTTCATCACCTTCCTCATTTTATTTCACCAGAGAAAGAAGGGGACCTGTAGAAAATGGCTTCTTTCAATTACATAGCTCTGATTCATTTCAAGGGCAAGTCTTTCTGTGCTTTGACTAAAACGGAAGAATTCTGGATCAGAAGGGGGAAGATGAAAGAAGGATGCTATACAGTAATTCAAGGTGATGGTTTTCCTTCCCATTTTCCTTGCGTATTACATTATCTGGCTTATGAAAGCAGGTCTTCAGAATCTGTCTTTCAAAATTTTTTTTTGTAGAATTATAGACAAATTTTCCAAAGTCTTAAAGGAAAAAATAAATGTCATATAGTAGTGCTGTGATATCCAACTGGGGCCACTTCCCAAATTGCAATATCTACCAAAAGAATGACCACTGTTTGAATTAAGTGATTGACATAGTAACAGAGGTCTTCTGTGATCAGGGCAAGACATGATGGGTTACTTTAGCAGCAGATGTGGTAAGTGTGTAAGTAAATGTGGCAAGATGTGGGCATGGTGACTTGCCATTGCAAGGTGTTAGACGACTAAAACTCAGAAAAGCATTGGTCCAGTTTGATGCAAGCAGCTGTGTTCTGTTTTAAAGTTGGTGGTAGCTCCTGTGGCTTTCTATTCCTAAAGTCATTTCACCAATACTTTTCTCAAGAAGCAGTGACTCCACTTTTGCCCAGGCTCAAAGCTTTCCACTTTGGGCTTGTGTTTGACCATTTGTACTTTGTTAAAATCTGGCATTTGCTTAAAGGGGGCTGTTTGTACTAAGCATTGACTTAGTTCATTCTAATTCAGACCTTCTTCCTTCATCTATAACTGTAGTTCTCAGTTCAGGAATTTCTTAAATTATACACTTACCTATGATTATGAGCACCGAACATTCTTCTAAAAGGTTCTTCTACAACTCTTTCTAACCCATTGGGGGACAGTTACACTTCTTAAGAACTGCAAGAACCTGTTAAACTGAAGTTCTCAAACACCCAAGCAATGGTCTTCCCAGCAGAATGTGATTTAACCTATTCAACTGGTATGAAAATTTTCAAGTGTCAAGATTATTCCCCCCTAATAACCTGGGAAAAAGTGAGCAAACAGGAAAGGCTTACATGTGAATTGTCTAATTATTTTTCTTTATCCAGTCTTATATGCAAATTGACAACTCAAGTGTGCTTCCCTTCTCTTCCCCTCCCCCCCCCCCCCCCTTTTTTTTTCTTATTTCTGGAAATCAGTATCTTCAAGTATAAGTAGACAACTACTACATTTGTTCTGTTGGGTTTATTATTGAGAAGGAGTGAAAATGGTTCATGGGAAGACCATGTAAGGGCAGAGGGTGAATTTTTATACAACAAAAAAAGTCATACATCCATAAGGTTATTCACTAGTGGTAGCAAAATCTGACCAAGGAAGTCAGCCCAAATCTCCTTCTCCTTCCATTCCCCTGCCATTGTTAAAATAGTAGAATGGACCTCATCAAAACTTAATCCGCTTTTCCATTAAAACAATTATTTCTAGTTATGGATGGCAAAGGAGATAAACAAGAACACCACATAGAAAAGATTAAATTTATGTAATTGAAAAACTTGGATAACCCTGTAATGGGAAGAAGGGACTATGGTGGGAGAAGCGTTAATGGGAAGGAAAGCAGCTGGCATTTGATGAGTATACACATACTCATGTAGCCTGGATTACGTGGTAAAATATGCATCTCCTTTGCACAAGATTTGAACTAGGGCTTGAAGTCAAGTAAGGATAATACTGTTGGCAAAAGTAAGAGAGGACTAAAGGCTAAACACATCTTAGGGCTTCCTTACGCTTATTGAAGGGCATCTGTTGCCCTCTAGTGCTTCATCCTGCACATATACTTCCAGAAGTACAAGGAGGAACCTATCCTGATATGACTGCAGCTGGAGCATTCTGTGGCATCGAGTGACCAAGGGACGGAGAAAATTACTTGTTTGTATTACTCTTCTTCATATGCTATCGTGGATGTGATTGTGTAAACAGAAAAACAGAAAGTGAGCATAAAGACTAAAACGAGGTGTGCCTGCTTGCTGTAAAATATTGCCTGAATGCTGTAATGTGCTTATGTAAATTTGTTGCAGCTAAATGAATGCAAGCTCTTGAACATAATCCTGCTTACAGCAACAGCTGAGTATGTGCTGAAACGCATAGCAAAACCATGTGGGAAAGTTTGCTAAATATATACCTGATTTAATTTGGTTTCTAGCTGACATCAAAAGTCAAGGTAAACTGGACAGCTGTTAATGTTTACTGTGACTAGAAAGCGGGTAATGTTCTGCAGGACAGGTTCAGTTCAAGACGCTTGAACTGAAGTTTTTCAGTGTGCAATTGAGTGATTTCATCCGCATTTTCCTAGGCTTCTGTGGCCTCCCTTCAAAGGGAGGGTGCTTTGTGCAAACAGATTTACTAAAGCTTCTTGCATGGCTGAAATACTGATATAGGAACTCTGAAATGTCCTCTATGTACAAAAATCAAAGAGATCTGAGCTCCTAATGTGGATAATGAGGCTAGGCCCAGGTCACAGCTGAGAACTGAAAATGTCCAAAGTTTTTTAGGATGCTAGTAGAACTCCCAATGTGCTGTATATTGTGTGCTTTTCTTCCACTCCCAGACAAGCATTCCTGCCAGAAATCTTGCTTATAATATTGAAAAATTCCATGAGTGCATGTGCACTCACAGGGTGTCTTGTTTAGGCTAGAAGCTTTACATCCTGTTTCTTCTCTATTCCATCCATGTGGTGGTAGCCAGGCTAGTTAGGAGAGGACCTGTGGTGCACACTGCCAGGTGAGCAGTATTTATTTGTTGATATGTATATTTTGATTCTAAACATTTGGTTACCTGGAAGCAGATCAAATTCTGTGTGTTACATGATCAGAAAAAGACTACCTTTTTGTCTTGTGTTGAGGCCAGTGGGTGGGGATCACTAAGATACGTCCAAAGCGACAGTTTAACACAAGCAGGAGATTCAAAACCCAACAAGTGCATTGAATTCAGATTCTTATTGGGTTATGATCAAACTTCACTTAGAAAAAGAAAACAAAAAAAATCAGTCCGTTGCTTGCCACTTCTCTCATATGCTTTAAATTATGGTATTGATATATAATGTTCTCCTGAGATATTCTTTCCATTGAAGAGGAGATTTGAACTGTAGTGCCAAGCCTTACCTGTGGGCTAGAGTAACTATTCAGAGCATTCAGAATAAGTCTTTTGGCTTCTTTAAGATGACAAAGATTCTCGTGCCTTAGAAAATGTGCTCTTCAAAGAGATGTGATGGGAATCTGTGACAGTCGGTCTAGACAGTCCCTGACCTATTGCTTTTCAGTGACTGTGCTGATGAGGAAGCAGCAACACTCATAGCAGTGGTATTCAGTAGTGACCTCAAGGACATTTAGCAGTAGCTTCTGAGTGGAGTCTTGGGCAGCTGGGCGGATTTTTACTAAGTGTGAAACGACCTTTTGTAAGTAGTGGAGAGAACGGTATGTGTGAAGATGGGCTGCCTTTCCTAACCCTGAGGATTATTCTGTGTCTGAGAGACTGCTCAGCAGAGCTTTACCAGTGCTATTACAGCTCATACGTTTGGGGGCTTATTATTGAATAAAACGGGACCAAAGTGGTGACACAAGGTATGTTCAGGTCCAAAGTTCAGTGTGAAAGGTTAATTTCTAACTTTAGTGCCATGTCACATAACCCTTTTGCTAAACTGGAAGCTAGATTAGGAAAACTGGGAGACTTGCAGGTCCCAACGTGAGCAGAGCATCACATTCAGAAGCTGAAATGGACCTTTCCTCAAACATAATGGTTATTCTTTCTTGAACACTTCATGCTGTGTTAGGAGACCTTCACCTTTTAGCTCCTTCAACAATTTATCTTCATGGATCAGATGAGTAACTGAATCTGGCCTGCATCCAGTGCTACATATTTGCTAAGGCCAGCAGATGAATTTGCTTCTGTAGTGGGCAATCAGGCTGTTAATATAGAAAAGTTTGGATAACAGGCTGGAGAAGATATTAGTGGGTGAAAAAACCACAATTATTCTTTATTTTTTTGAAGGGGTGTGGTGGGTAAAAAAACATCTTGTGAATTTTTATTCTAGAGGCAGTCTTTTGTGCCCCTCAAAGTGTAGACACTGCATCCTTAACTCTAATTGTAAAATAGTCCTGAAATTACTTCTGTTATTCATTGACTACAGGAGATTAGTGTTCATTATGTGTACAAAACAGATACCTAATAAAATACCAAGAAGTAAGTTCTCACATTCTGATGATTCATTTTTCTTGGGGTGGGGACTTTTTTTATGATATATACTTGATCTACAAGTATCAGATTCATCGTATCTGATGAGAAAAGTATCTTTTCTTTGATCAAGTATATTATAGATACTATTTTGGTGTGAATAATTAAAAAAGACAATAGGAAACTCAAAGACTAGGATCAAAAGACTCCAAGGCAAAAGAATGCTTACACAGTGCAGCATTGCCACAATATTCATTCTGAAAGACAATTGCTAGCTGCCTACCTTTATTGGCAACCATGAAACTTCCAACTGATCCTCTTAAAACAGTGAAAGAGGGCAATGATGGCTGCGGGTGATAAACATGCAGAGAATCAAGGGAATGGCAGATCCTGACTCCAGGTATTCCTAGGTAGCAATCTGCAAAAGGAGGGTAACTTCAAGATGAGAAATTCTGTCACATCGACTTCAATACTGTTTTTAACTTCAAATTATTTTTATGAAAGCTTTTCTGTTGAAAAAGCTTATCTTCAAAAAAATCTCATTCTTGAGTTATAGCTGTTTTTGTTACAGATGGTCTCTTTCTGCATAAACAATGGGTGCTTCACATGTGATTCTTTAGAAATATCTGTTCATACCTAATCCAGTTCTGTTACAGTCTCGCATACACTGTTATGTTAAATTAAATGTTACATTTGACTTGCTGCCCAAGTTTCAAGTCAGACTGGCTCTTGTCTGATGTAGAATGGCAGTGTATTTAAATAAATCTTTAGTGTTATCCCAAGACTACTGAGGGCACCGCCTAATATGTTAAACAAAAGAAAGAAAAAAAGGCATAAATTCTACTTTGACCCTGCTGGGATGAAGTTTTCTTCTAGGTAAAAAAAAAAGACTAGAAGTAAAAGTCAACCCAGGCTTTTTCCAAGGCTTGACTTTCTTGACTGGCTTTATTTGTTTGTCCTGCCCTGCCATCTGTACAACTAGTGAGCCAAACAAGAAGAAAACTCTTCCAAGTACAAGAGAAAACCTTTGACCAGAAAAATTTAAGTAGATTCTTGATTAACAAGAAGAGATACTGAATACTTGGGCCATGCAATGCATATTTGTGATACCTGGTTCATCACAGTTCAGTAGGGCTGCTCTTATTGATAAAGGTTATTCATGAGCTAACACTGAGAGACTACTTTTGCTTTTAGTTGTCCAAGCATAACATGTGGTTTTCTAAATAGCAGCATTTCTGAAATCCTCTTCTTGAAGACAGGCATGAACATCAAAATGACTTTAGCTTATAGTCAATCACAAAAGGTAGCTCACTCTATTGCAAGAATAAAGAAGACAAACTGCATATGTGGACACTGGCATATGTTCCTGCTAGTGAAAAATGTCTGACAATTGCCTGTTAGCTCGAGATGCCTTTTTAGGGGGAGGAAGGGATATTTTCCAGGCAGTTCAAGAGAAATAATGTGATACAGGGTCTGCCGACTGCATGCTACCCTTCCCCTTTTAGATGACATGTTATTCTTGGCCTGGACACAGTGACTGAGCAAAATATTGCAAGAAGAGCAATGAACCATGTAGTAATGATTACAAAACATGTCTATTTGCTGTGCTTCTCTACCTTGCATGCTGCTTGCATCTGGCAGTGTGGAGGCTTACATAGCTATGAACTTTTGCATGGACTGCATTTGAATTATTGTTCCTTTTCTCAAAGGCACTATCTTTTCTAATAGATGTTTGCAAGGATTTATTTTTTTAGACTTTTTGGAGACAAACTGGCTCCTTGCCAGTTCTCAGAAGAGCTATAGCTATCCATTAAGTCTGTTATTCCCTAAGTGCACATAGAACAAGCTTTGCTTGGGTGGGAAGACAATGCTGATAACAGTAACAGTTTATATGCAGTCATTCTTATGTCAAAATATAAGAACTGTTTTTAGAATGTATTTCACAGAAAAAGACTGTCTACATCGAAGCCACTTGCAAGATCTATAGAATTTATTTAGTGACAGAGTATCAGTAATTGCTATGCTCCTTAATGTAGTTTCTTGGTAATGTATTGTATTGAAATAATGAGGCTTTTATTTTAGATAGTACTTTTATGCCAGCCTTAGTATAATGTGAACTGAAAACTTAGAGTTATGTGAATAAATCAGAGATGCTGCCAAGTAAATACAAGTGAAGTAAATCCTTTGTTCTGATCTCATTATTTCAGTTTTTGCTTTGAAATGCATGGATATAATTGCTTTAGATTAGGGTATTTTTGTTAAAACATGAATTGATAGTTTTGTTTTGGGCATTTGAACAAATTTAAAGTAAATAAAAGCAGTGTGTGGTTTTGAGAGGCAATAACAAGTTGTTCAAGACAATATAGTGTCCTTTTTTAAATGAAAAAAGTCAGAAATGCACTTCATTAGGTACATTCAGAGTACTGAGCTGTTACAAGTATAAGCAATGTTTATAGAAATGTGTAGCTTTCCATTGAGAAAATTTCTGTATAATGTCCAATGTACAAGTAGCTGTTTAGTGAACTGAGTAGGAGTAAAGCAAGGGCCAGAGGAGTTATAGGTAGGAGGTAAAACCAGTGCTTCCACATAAATGAGGCACAATGCCTGGCTTTTGTCACGGTTCATCTTGTGGTTCTCACAAATAAAACCTTTTATCAGTGTTAACAAGCTAAAATTCCGTATGTCTTTTCCAGTCTTTAACAGCCTGACACATGGTTTCAGTGGAATAATTTTACACCTTTTCTGGAACACATTATAGTCTGGATATAAATTCAGTAATGGACAAGTTACCTTATAGGGGAAAACGGTGTCTAGTAGGGCAGGTTTGGAATTGATGAATGACATCACTCTGAGCAATTAGACTAGCTGCACAGCTGTGCTGGTATCATGCAGCTGACTGCTTTAAATTAATGGCCGTGCCATTAAAATGTAATGATAACAACAGAGACCACAGGAGATGGCTAAAGGTTTTTCAGATGATATGCTGAGAGAAGACATAAATGTTTAGTGCAGTGCTAGTGCCTTGTGATTTCCAAGGAGCACAACAATAATTTCTCTTCTTTCCATCTTATGTTGTTTTCAGTGGTATGTTAAAAAGCATAAATGACTCGTCACTATTTTGTTAGTAAGAATTATGAACATTTGCCCTGTTTCACCATTTTAAAAGCACTGAAGTACTCAAAGTCTAAGTCCAGGCAACTGGCTGAATTGCTTTGCTATGCAGAGGGTGACACAGGCAAGTAATGTAATGACCAAGTAAGTAGAGCTACAGTGCTCACTATATTGCCTGATTTATGAAACTGGGGATCTGACATTAGAGAGAAAGAAGACTGGACTGCCATGCACAGAGCTGTGGGCTGGAGCAGTTATCAAACTGTGGCTGAAGTGACATAAATAAGACCCAAAAGGACTGTGGTTCATATGAACACATACTTCACCAGAGCAAGTCCTGCTTTCAGCCGTTTACAAATTAAGGAAAAGACATGCTGTGAGATATTACTTGGATTATAATATATTCCAGAAGTGGAGGGGATCTAGAGAAATGACTGAATGCAGAAATATCAATGTTGTTGGTAACTTTCTCCTCAGAGTCCTCTTGACATACTAAACAAGCTCCTTATCCTGCCTTAGTCAATAACTATGACCATGTCTGAAACATGTTTTGAGGGGGCAGAGAAAACCTCTCTTTGCTACAAGAGATAGAACATGGCTTGTGCTCAGCATAGAGTGGGACTGTCCTGTGAGTTGTTTGGGTTTTATGAGTAAAGATTACCCATGTTTGACTCATGTACAACCATTTCTTCTATAATTTCTTCAAGGAATTGAATGTTCTCTGGCAAAGACGGCTGCCTTCAGTCCTGCTGACAGAGGAAATACTGACAATTTTGGCAGAAAGAAGGGTGAAACTGATTTCCATGGGAAAACCTAAAGAAACAAAAAAGAACTCTAACTTTTCCTCCCCAAATATCAGCCAGAGTATAATGTAGAAGTTAAAACTGTCATAAATCCAATGCTATTATGGGACTGTATAACATTTTGGTGTACCTTACAATTCTTTCAAGACCTTCAGGACCATGCTATAGTAATCGTATTTAGTTTTGACTTGATGTTCATACCTTTTTATCTTCTGAGGGTTGGAAGCCCTGTGAGTGGGTGATGTCCTCAGATGGTTAGAGCCATCCCATAAGACTCCTCCTGAGCAGAGCTACCCCATGGAGAGGAAAAAAGGCTTCCCTCAGCACCTGAAAGAAAGGAAGATCTGACCTCCTTGAGGCATTTTCTTTAATTTGTTTGAGAACCATGTAAACTGTGGCAAATATCAGTGAAGTTTGGAAGGGGAGGTGCAGGCTGCCTCTTCTGGTCATGACTAGTATAAGGTAATGCTACAGGTTGTAGTGGAGGAAATCCTGGACAGAAGTGAACAGCCAGGCAGACTCTCTTTTCTGTGCTGGTGGTTTGCTTTGTTTTGTTTTTTACCCAGACTTGTGTGCCCTGATGCCATTTTACAGATCTTAGAAGATGCTGCAAGATGCCGTTGTGTAAAGTAGCAGCCCAGGAGGGAAGCAGTTGACTGGCTGACTAACAGACCTGTGAGCTCATGTACCTAATAGCAGAAGCTTTTAGAAATGTTAGAAGAATTAACCAAAATAGAAACATAAACGCAGGTTTGGGTGCTGTGGAACCTATCTCATTTGAGAGAGCAGCCTGCTGCTCATGTGGGCTCCTCTATGTATTTCATAACTGTTTCAAGATGTGAGACGTCGGTTCACAGTTAAGGTACAGAGGTAGGATGGAAGGAGGCTGAACCAAGATGCAACTTGCTAGCTTTAAACATGATCACAGTGCCAGGGTCTAACCCACTTGCAGTGGTAGTAGTCACCTTGCAGAGACAGATGTGAGCAATTACTTGGCAGCACTGAAGTATCTTCTGTGATACCTTTTTGGCTCTGTGGAGAGAGCTACTGCTTGGAAGGAGTTGTCTCTGGTCTATGTGTAAGATGTATACAAACTTCTGTCAGACTGTGGATAATTTCTGTGCTTGGTCTTGCACTGTACTTTTAGTTGGCTGTAATTTCAAACTCTCTGTTGGCTAAATTTCATAGTGCACTCATACAGCTTTATGGGTTTTGCTTGGGTTGTGTTTCCTTGGGGTGCTGGCTTGTTTGGTTCCCCACCCCCACCTCAAATCTGCTTCAGTTAGAAACTGGGGTATACCAGTGTATTCATCACAAACTGTAATGGCAGCTCTGACCTTTGGTAGCAAATAGATTCTAAATTTACTCATGATGTGACAGCATAGAGTTAAAAAGCTTGGGGTTTTTTTTGTTGTTGTTGTTGGGTTCCCCTCCCCTTGCCATTCTGTAGTGCATTCGAATTTGTTAACCTGAAAAATTCAATACTTTGGATGAGTGACATAAGTGACAGTTCTTGCTATGTTATAGGTATTCATGCCTATGAACAGAGACAGAGTTTGACTTCACTGTGCAGTTAGGAGAAGACTGATTTCATGTTTTTTTTGCATGAGAAGATATACTTCAAAGGAAAAAGGGTATTAGCGCAACACTGACTGTGATACCAATCGCAGAAAGTGATGTATTATGCTAAAAAGGAATTCCCTACATTCACTTACAAGAGGTAACTGAGATTCATGTTGTTACCTGAGGTCTAGATGATTCCAATTAATTTCTTTTCTGTGGGAACCTTCAACTGTTTCTATCACATACCTGGGTTGTCAAGTATTTTTATCTCCTTCGCTGTTCATCATGGTTGCATGTGGTGAATCGTCACCTTTATGTGCTTAGAATACTTTCTACTGCCATGGTTACTGGTCTGTTCTGGTTTGCTCCTCAGTCACTGCCATAGCACTCAGCCCATGGCTTTGTCTATATGATGGTTAGGAAATACTTGAAGCACGATCTGATATATTTTGTTATTGCACATACTTGGCAGAGGCTTGTTAATCACGATCCAAAACATTTATTGAAATTATGCAAAGGTTAAACAAAACAAACAAAAAAAATTGTTGCTGAATATTGTTCTCTGAACTATTTTTTGTGACCTTGGTTGCCTTTCTCCTGTACTTTTGAACAAGGGAAGGAAAAAGAGGAATTCAGTGGTATGTTGAATGAATCAGTAAAGGTCATTGTCTTGTTTTGCTTAGGTTGATAGCCATAAGAGACTTTAGAGAACATGACCCTGTCTCAGATCTTCTTGTTGCCCTATATATTTTTACTGGTCATTTGGCTCTCTTTTGGCAAAATTAATGGATATGTCCATGGTCCTTTGTACAGCCTTTTGTATTTACAAACTCTGTGTTACTGAGTTAAATATTTTTGCTATTTTGGTATGGTCTTGAGGTGGTAAAAGATTATTTTCATTTTCAGTGAAATCAAAAGAGATCACAAGGGAAACCCTTCCAGGGTCAGAGCCCAGCCTTTGCAAACCTCCCAAACACTGCAGGTGGTACTAAACCAAAACCTAAGCTAGGTAAACTGCATACAATAAAATCCAGATGTCAGGCTAAACTGTATTTGAGGATATGGCAGTGGAATAAGTGATGGGAGTGATTAGGTGAACAACAGGGTGTTTTTTTTTCTGTTATTAATGTGCATGTAGTCTATTAGAACTAGCAACATGAGGTTATGAAGTGCATCGCTCAGGAGCGTCTTTTGGCTGAAGTTTAACAGAATAGGACAAGTAGAACTATACAATAATTTACTTGAAGGACAAAATCTCATGTTCTTGGCCTATATGGTGACCCCAGCTTTCCATATGTGTAGATATTTCATCTGCTAGGCACAAAGCAGATGTTTGGAAAAGAGAAGTGCACAAGGTGTTCTTGTGTGTGGTTAATTGTTTAAGTTGATTGGGACTAGCTGACTATCTTCATGGTTAATCTTAGGGTGGTAGAGTTAAAAAGCTAATTGCAGCTCAGTTATTGTCCTGGTTTATATGATGAAATGATGATTTTTTTTGGACATGATTATTCCCTGTAAGCTTGAGAATTTAAAGATGAGGTGAAAATTTATTACATATATTCATAAATATGTACATTTGCAATATTGAGAGGGATTCTTGCCTGCAAACTTCTGTGCCTGAAGAGAACAAAATTATCTTCAGGATATTTTGGAATAAGAGAAGCCTCTGGCATTGAGATATGTAGATAGAAAACTTTTGAGAAAGAATGCTTATACTATGGGCAGTATAGTGCAAAACAGGAGGTAGAGGCTTGAATCCCAGTTTTAGTTATGAGCTGTTTAATAAAGAGAAAGGTTCCAGGAGAAGGCCTGTACTTGCAGTCTTACTATATTTATAGACTTATTTTGTCTGCCTAGGCAGTGTGAAAATGTTTTAAAAAATAAAGCTGCTGTAAGTTTACTACTAACTTAGATATTAATGTTCCTCATAACTTCACTGAATCAAGGAATAGCTGAGGTTGGAAGGGACCTCTTGGGAGATCATCTAGTCCAACACCTCTGCTCAAAGCCAGTCAGTAAGATCAGGCTGGTCAGGACATTATCCAATGAGATTTTAAATATCTCCAAGAATGGAGGTTATACAGCCTCTCTGAGAAACCTACTCCAGGTCATGACCTTCCCCACTGTTTGTTTTATGTTTAATTGGATTTTACAGTATTTCATTTTGCGCCTGTTGTGCGGATATCTGGACCTCCATGGGCTGCAAGGGAATCTCTGCTCTGGTACCTCTCCTCCCCTCCTGCTGCACTGACCTTGGTGTCTGCAGAGCTGCTGTTCTTACAATAAACATGTTATTCCAGAGGTGCGACCACCACCACTGATGAACTCAACCTTTGCCAGCGGCAGGTCTGTCTTAGAGGTGGCTGACATGGGCTTTATCAGACATAGGGGGAGTTTCTGGCAGTTTCTCATGGAAGCCACCTCTGTAGCCCTGCTGCTACCAGCACCTTACCATACAAACCCAATACAATTGACAAGATCCTTCTGAGTCTTTTTCAAGCTAATCTGGAGATAACTATTCTCAGCTCTCTCATCTTTTGTTTGTATGTCAGATGCTCAAATCTCCTGATCAACTTTGTGGTTCTTCAATGCATTTTTTACAGTATGTCCATGCCTCTTGCAGTGGGGAGCCCAGACCTGCATCCAGCACTCAAGATTCAGCCTTAAACCAGTGCTGGGCAGAAGGTAAGGACCATCCACTTCTAAACCTGCCAGTGACACTTTTGCTAATGCGGTCCAAGATGCTATTAGCTGCCTTTGTCATGAGTGTGTATGGTTGGCACTCATGGTCAGTTTGGTGACCACCAGGACCTTCAGGGCCTTTTCTGAAAAGCTGCTTTCCATCTGGTTGCTCCCCAGCCCGTACTGCTACATGCAATTATTTTCTACCTAGGTGCGGGACTTTGCACTTCCCCTTGTTGAATGTCGTGAAGTTCTTATCAACCTACTTCATCACCTTACCCTTCATACTTTTGGACTGATGTGTTGTCTCTGTAGCCTCTATCGGGGTGGTTAAAACTCCCATGAGGACCAATGTGTGTTTAAGAAAAACAACCTTTCTTCCCTGTCTCAAATGACACTGGATCATAATGATGGATTGTACTGAACGTGACCATTCATTCAAAATCTTGAAATCAAGTATCTAGGCAATGCAGTAAGTGTACATTTACTTTCTATGTATGGCTACGGCTAGTCAGAAAACGAAGGTCATCCAGCAGGAACTTGCTTCAGTATTTAGCTACTTCAATCTGGAATTCCATCAGTCTACTGTGGTAATCTGGTATTGTGGAACATATATTGAGTGTTGCTCAGGCCGCAGAAGTTTAAATGTACTTTTATGTCTAGAACAGGAAGCTACATTTTTTTGTTTGTTTATTTCCATCGGTATTGTGGGTGGAAGATGCATGTGATCATCACAGTGAGCTTAGCACAATGTGGGGTCTTTGAGAGGAATTTAAGCGCAATGTCCTAGACCTGAGAGGTGGTTACAGTATTCCTTTGTTAGCATAATGCTCGTGTGTTAGGATACTTGTAATATATTCCTGTATTAGGATAATTAAATGTAGAAAGGACATCAGGAGCTCATCCAGTCTAACCTTCTGCTCTGTGGGGAGTGAAGCAAGAAATTGAAGGTGTAAATAGAGTGGAATGAGAGAATTCAAAAGTAGTTACAAGCAATTTGGTCAAAATACAGGCGTATTCAGATAAAATTTTAATTCTTTGCTTTATATGTGAAAGCAGGTGTTTCATCTGTGTATCCAATACAGATAAACATACTATCCAACACAGCTTGATTACAGGGGAGGTGTTAGTGATGGAAGAAGAGTTCTCTAACTCCACAGAAGCTTCCATGAGAGCTTGGAGCTTAAGTCTAAGGTTGGTTTCCTCCTTTGCCACTGGCAACTGGAGTATCTTTTTTGTTTTTTGTTGAAGACAATTTATTCCACTCTTTCCACAAAAATATTTTGAACAAGGGAAGACTTAAGGACTGAGAAACGCTTTTTCTTAGGCAAATTAATTTGCTAAAAAAAAAAAAAGAAATAAAATAAAAAGATAGAGAAATCCTATTTTCTGACCTCGGGAGGGGGGGAGCGGGGGAAGGGGAGTGAGTGAGTGCGCAGCTGCATGGTTCTGGGTTGCCAGCTGGGCTTAAACCACGACAGACCTACCTTTAAGTAGGTATGTATAAAGAAGGTAACTTACAAATCATTCTTATTAGTACATGCTGCTGCCTCACACCTGCAACTTCTCTGTGTTCAATTTCCTTATGAGTTTGAAGCTTGTTTAGTTTCCTGAACATACTATTTCTTATCATCTTTTTTTAAGCTACAATGCCCTATATGTAAACCATCTAGATAAAAATCAGCACCCTGAATGCAGTTACTGGGGGGAGTTGTGCATTTTGCTGTGGTACCTGTGGCAAAATGACAGAGTGTGCAACCAGGCTAGTAGGTGAAACATAACCATGCCAAATATTTCGTTTAGGAAAGTTTATTTTAACGCTCTTTTAACACATAATTAGGCCATCTCAGCTAGCCATGCACTTTCCTAATGCAATTATGAGAAGGCTATTTGGTTAAATTGCTAGTGGCTGTCTAGACATCCTACTGGAATCTCCTGAGTTGGCATTTAATTAAATGGAGGGAATTTCTATGGTTCTAGACAGAAATATTTGCCTCAAGCGTTGTCTTGTTGAAGACGTGTTTTTTTGGGAAGAACTTACAGTTCTTATCAGGTTAGCAGAAGATACCTCCTTTTGGGAATTAGGTACTGAATAGAAGAGAGGAACTGGAGTTGTAAAGAGTACCACTTTTGTTTACCACTTTCAGGGATGATCTTGTTCCTGAAAAGAAGTTAGGGCTGTACTAACATGGCTTACCAATAAATGAGAACTTCAGAGAATTGTTCACAGTTCTCTGTTGCTGTCCATGATTATCCCTCTGCTTTTTCCTCAGCAGTGTCCACAATTGTTTAGTTCTTAACCCTTCAGTTTTTTAAATTTTTTTATTTTTTTGTTTTTTAGGGCATAAACCATGATGTTTAATAAAAGCAACCTTTTCAAATCTTACAGTGCAGTTCAGAATGAGTTATCCCCTGTGAGGTGTTATACTCCATCTGCTTGTATCTCTGGGACCTCTTAGCAATTAAATTAGTATTCATGTCATCTGCTCTGTTTATTTCCTCGTTATTGGCTTGCCATATTTAAAAGTTAGGTGCTTTGAAGCAGGAGTACTGTAGGAATCCTCACCCTGCTGTTGTAGCATCAAGCTCAGAGGAACCTGATTCAACTTGGGCACTCAAAATTCCACCAGTCAAGTGTAATTACTGAAATTATTTCTGTAAGGGGGGGGTGGGGGGGTGTCCTTGACTAAATGGGAAGTTAACAATGTTGAATATTTTCTTAATTTGTGTCTTAAAAATGGAAATGTTGGCTGCTACTTTTTTGAGACTAGAAGTGAAATTGAATACTATGCTAAGTATTAGCAGATGCTATAGGGGTGAACAAAATAGTAAAGTAACCTCTTAGGGACAAATGGTGGGATTTAAAACTAAATAAAACTTTGTGTACATAACATCATCTTAGCAAAATCGCTGGGTTTGCTGATGAAGTTCTTAATGGAACACTAAGTCAGGAATGGTCTATCTCATAAGTAAAAGAAAAAATTATTATTGATGTCTGTCATCCTTTTGAGAAAAAAAGATAAAAGCAACTCTGGATAATATGAATGATATCTTCATGTTTGTTTATTGTAAGAAGAAATAGCAAGTTTGTGGTTTCCTGTTGTGATTTTTTTTGTTTTGTGTTTTGGGTTTTTGTTTTTTTTCTTTAAACAACTACATATATGTGTTATGGAAGCATGCAAACAGTTCCTTTCATGTCAGTGGGGTTTCTTTCATTAATGTGAGACTGAGCAAGGACTATGTCTTTTTATGCTGATCAAATTATTTAGTGGTTTGAGTCAGATTAATCTTAATCCAGTTCTGCAAAATTCTCTAATCTTTGTAAGGATTACACATCTCTTATCAGTGATCTCTTTCTTAAAGGAAAAGATGTATCCGTTTGCCAGAACAGACTGAATCACAAAGATGACTTCACTTCTGAAGTGCTAATGAGTTTTTAATGACCTTAAACTGCTTCTGACATGATCTGTAGCTTCCGAATCATAAAATAGAGTCAAGGCTAGGGCTATGATCAGGATAGAGTTGGAGCATCCAGTTTTAGGTTTCAGTACAGTATAGATGAGATCTTAAATCCAACTTTTATTGCTATATATTTTCTGAATTCTTTGTGTTAATTTTCTTGTCTTATCAGGGTGTTTGTGGAGGCAAGAGCCCAAAGTACACAATACAAGGAAGACAGCACAAGTAGACCCCATGCTTGGAGGAGTGGTGGGTAGATGCTCCCAAGAATGGAGAAGCTGGAAACTTCTGACTTCAGCAGCAGAAGAAAGGTTTGTTCTCTTCCATCTGAATTTACAAAATTGGTACTGTGTCCTAATAGCCAACACAGGAGAACTAAATCTGTTAAGGGAGGCATCAGAGCCAGTTGGGCCTGAACAAGCATTGGTACCCAGAGGAAGTGGTGGGCATTAGTGGTTGGAGATTTGTTTTTTTTACATGAGATGGAGACACCCAGTTGCCAGTTAGACAAGTCACGGGAAGTCTGTATTTTCCTGGGGCCCAGCAATCTACAGATCCAGGGTGTTTTAGAGGAGTGCTAAAATTCATCTAGCCTTCAGATTATTACCCTTCATTAATTGCCTGGAGGGCACTAATGACACCACCAAGTGAGACCTAGACCAAATCAAGAGGGACTGTGGAGCTCTGGAGGCAAAGGTGAAGGATGCAATAGCTCAGGCTGTATTGTGCTCATTCCCACTCATGAAGGGAAAAGGTTCAGTAGGAATGGATGCCTCTTGTGAATTAACAAGTGACTGTGTGACTAGTGTTGCAGAAGGCACTTTGGCTTTTGTGACTATATGTCCTTTTCCAAGGAATGACAGACAGGATCCATCTGACAAATTGAGTTAAAACTGTCTTTGTCTACAGACTTAACAACCTGCTGAAAAGGGGTTTAAACTAGATATGAGTGATAGCAGCTTACACTTAAGAGAAGGAACAGAGGTTAGGGGTGACAAATACATGGAGCAAGGTGATGGGAGACAGCTGTCAGGAAGGGTGAAAGTGGTCATAAGGGGACAACCTGAAGCACTTGCTTGAGTGCAAGCAAAGTGGGAAAAACATGAGGCACAGGAGGCTCTGTATGTGGATGTAGGTCTGTGACAAAATTGAAATAACTGAAACACTGTGGAACAGATTGCAGGGCTGCATACACCTTTTTGGTAAGGATGGTTGGGAAGGGAAGGAGTGGCAATCATCGCTTCAAATGAAGGAGTGCCCAAAAAACCTTATGTAAGATTGTGATGCAAAAGATATGTTTAAGCAGTTTGGAACACAGACTTGTGTCTAACTGATGCTGGGTACTGGCCCTTCAGAATGAAAACCAGATGAGTTTTTGTCCTTTGCTAATAACTAGGTGCTTTAACTGCCAAATGTAATAATGGCAATAGGACTCTTAGACCATAGCAATAACAGTTGCTTGTGAAAACACAGAATCTGATGTGCCTCCAGTGCCACATTCAGATTCTTAACTCTGTTGTACTTTCCATCTATATCTTGTTCATGTTGCTCTTTAGAGCTGTCTGCAATGTTGTGAGGAGACCCCATCTATAGGGTTGTAATCAAAGTGTAACTGACAGCAACACCTTTTGTGGTTTATCTAAAATAGAGATGTTCTGATTTCACACTTTCTTGGTTATGCCTCTTGGTGAAGCAGAAAAAGGGTTAGCCCAGCAGAGTCCTTTTGCCAAGGCAATGTAGGAGTTGAAATAGGATCAGAAGTCTCTTGGTTACTTCCTCTCTTTTCATTCCTACTGAGTTAGTGTAGGTGAATCTGCTTCATGAGTTGGTGCTGGTTAAGTACAGCTGGCTCTCAATGAATAGAGGTCGTAGTGCCAAAAAAGCTATCCTGCTTCACATTAGTATTTTTTCCCCACACTTTCTGGAAAAAGGAGGAAATTTCCAAGCAAAGGGGATATTCGCAGAATGTTTTGTAGTTTATGCTATACCTTCCTTTCTGGAATATTGTAACAAATGTGTCTAGCAGGTGCAGACATTAAAAGGTAAAAATGAAAAGAAAAGCTCTAGTAACTAGTAAATATGTATTTCAGTTTACTTAACACTTGCTCAAATCTCTGACAGCTGGAATGAGAATGCCTTATTAGGACAAGGTGTAATTTTCATGTCTGTCTCAGAGCTCAGGTTCGTTGTAGAAATGGGACCTATTATTCAGTCTTACTTCAATCTCACTTGCTTTTAAAGGACCGCAGCTTGCTACTATAGGAAAAGTAAGGCGCTAGAATATATTCTTCTGGGAAAAACTGGTAACAGGATTCTGATACAGGAGGCTGAAGACTTTTCCAAGGATTTTTTTTTTAAAACCCAATTTGTTATAGTCCTGCCACCAAAGTTGCGGTGGAAAGATCTTTGAATAAGTTCATTTATTTGCATGATCAACTAGACTGGAAAATTAGTACATTTTAGAAACAGTAATAACATGAGAAAAACATCAACTTTTACTGTGCTATATAGTTGCAAGGTTTTCTGCTTTTATAGATTGCTTTGTATCTTGGTATTCAGAGAGAATGAATCTTCAATAACAAAAAAGCTTACCAGTAATTTTTCTTCTGTGTCTCTAATGTGTCTATAATATCGCTTCTTAAGGAATAAGAACTGCAGTCTCCTCCTGAAATCTGAAAAGTGGAATGATGGCTTTCTTTGTGCACTTGCACTGGAATCAAAACTGTTGTCTTCATATTTGTGTAACTATTTTGAAAAAGCAGTCAGTTAAGGGACTTCTGTGTTCAACAAAGCAAATGGTCAAGGGTATTTAGGGAAGGCTTACAGCTGATTTTAGGAAACAGGTGTACTCCTTTTTGTCTTGTGTCTTTTTTTTTTTCTAATTCATGGTTTTCATAGAAATAGTTTTAACAGTGGAAGGCTTGCAAGAAAACTTATTTTAAAAGTTTTCTGAAACATCTTACTATGAAAGCAAAACCAAGTTTAGTTTCTCTGTAAGTCACAGGCCTTGTAAGTCTATTTTTTAAGAGATGCAAATATGATTCCAAGTCTGTCCTAAGAAAGCTCTTCCACAAAAGATGTGAGAAAAGACTGTTAAGAAATAACTCTGAACTTTTAATAGTATGTTGGTGGAAAAAGTAAAAGCACTGTAAAAATTAAGATTGTTTCCTTACAATAATGATAAAGTAATTTAAAAATCAAAGACCAAAATTATTGCCATATGACTGCCATCCATAATTTGTCTTAAATGGAACTGTAGGCAACTATGTATGGGTCTTCACCATTTATTGTACACATATTTGGCAATGCCGTAATTTACATTATATATTGCATATTTACATAACTTCCATTATCGCCACAAATGGAGTCCACCTTTTATTTTAGAGTGAATGAATAGTGGTGGTAAATGTGTAGCTTATTTTGTATGTGTAATTGTAAGCATATGTATTTTTATATGTTAGTTGATAACCCAGACCACTCAATAATGTGATCTACTCTTCAGTCTGTTTTCATGATTGCTTGTTTACAGGTGAACTTGTAGGAAACCTACTCACCCAGACACTCAGGGACTTAGGAATCCAAATAACCACCATTTGATTTTGTCTGTTTGTAATTATGAAAGTCTGTAAGACCAACACATTCTTCCTGGGGGTGGTGAAGATTCAAGGCAAAAAAAACGATGCATTTTGCCCTGTGGGTTGTGAAATGACGCTGCTGAAGCACCTCCTCTAAGAAGGGTGACCAGTGCATTTAATTCTTGTTCCCAGAAGGAACACAGAGGAAATTCAGGATGCTACTTTTAAGGAGGCAGACTTTAACAGTAAACAATTAAGGTGGTAAAAAACAATGATTACAGTTGAGTCAGATTTAATGGCCTTCCTGGTCTTCTGTCCGAGGTGATGAGACAGAGAGAAACCTCATGAAGGCAGAATTAAGATGCCTTTCAAGTATCTTCTATTGTGTTCGTAAACCTGAAATTTCTGATATCCAGGAATACCTAAAGTGTATCAGCTGAAGTCTGCCTGTCCCTCCAAATTTTGTACTGTCCGCAGACTACCACAAGATGGCAATATTATTTCTGTGCTTAGTGAGACAGGAGTTCTGGGTTGTTTTTTTTTTTGCTTACTATCAGCGTTGTATTAATGGAAAAGGCTAATGGAGATTACTTCCTTTTTGGTAAAGGCTGGCATGTGTAATGCTCATATATCTTATTAGATCAATTACATTCTAAATAACCCAGAAATAACGTTTGACTGATTTTGATGTTGTAGTCAAATACATGTCTGGTGATACTATACCGACTTTGGGTTCATTTGGTATCTGTTCTCTAGAAATAACATTGTACCTTTATAATAACATAATACGAGGCATGTCCCCAGTGAATGAAAACCCAAACCACTCTGCCCAGTTCAGTGCATCCTTCACAAATGTAACTAGATTTCAGTTTTGAATTAAATATCCCTTTCTTTTATCTTCAGACTTAAACATTTGTCTGGTTATCTGAGTTGGTACTTGATACTGAGGTGTGACTTCTAAGAATTTCAATGACTGCAGGGTGCAAGAGTCATAACCTGTGCACTGTTCATAATTTTTTTAATAGTGCAGTTTTTGACTGCATGTTGCAAAATTAACTCTGGTGTCACCTTGCCAAAGTCTAATGCAGAGGTTCCAAGAGTGAATAAAAGAAATAAAATATTACTGGCTATGCAGTTATCTTTGGACACTCTCCAGGCTGAAGACATTTTTTCATTGTATATTAGAGGTCTCGGTGTGAGACCATTTCTCTGGACCCACCACAGGGACCGCATGAGTGCCAAACCCAGAGGGGAAGGAGAATTATTGTCAAATACTCAAGGAAACCCAGCAAGTGTGGTCTCATCACCACATAAATCCCCACTTAAGCCAGTTTTGCTGCATGATTTTCTTGTCAGGGCCTCCCCTTAAAGCTCCAGTGTCAAAAAATTGAAGTCGGAACAAGAATGTGTGAAAAATCGCCTTGGGCAAGTGGATTTTCAACTGTTAGTGCAAGGACAGTACATTCTTACCTAAATGGATGAACGCTTGGTAATTAATTTCATTACTGCCTCATTTAAGACTAGCTGGTTTATTCTGGGCTATTCAAAGTGTCATGTCTCATCATGTATGTTGTTTGTAGTAGCTACTGGCACTAGCAGGTCTTACATGAAAGATGTCAGTGTTGCATTTGAAAGTAGAAAGAGGACCAAATTATTGATGAGCTGTTTTGTTTTGTATGAGTTACAAGGATCAGAAGAACTTCCAAACCTCTGCTTGTATCTGCAACAGAAAAACAGCATTCCTCCCCAGGAATCATCTCTTAAACAAGATTACTGGATGTCTTGCAGTAACCAGAAGGTGTTTAGCTACTTGGAAGGCAGACACAGGGACTGTGAGAATGAAGACCTTGGGCCCACTGTAGGAGAGGATCTGGTTCGAGACCATCTTAAGTACCTGAATGTGCACAAGTCCATGGGACCTGCTGAAATCCATCCAGGGGTCCTGAAGGAGCTGGTGAATGAAGTTGCTAAGCCACTGTCCATCATATTTGAAAAATCATGGCAGTCAGGTGAAACAAGGGGGCACAAAATCACAAAATGGAATATAGAAACCTTTAGAATTAGATTTAAGTAATGTTAAGTTTGATGGCTTTGTAACAGTAGTAATGGAAAATTACTGAGGTGCATGATACATAGAGAAAAAAAAATAGAGTACAGCTAGAGAGCATACTGAGAATTCTCACAAGATAAATCGTTATAGTTGTGACATTGTTTAAGAAAAACAGTCCAGAAGAGCAGGACACAGGGATAAGGAGTATCTGGGAACCGCAGGTGTCCAGGATGGGCTACAGTTAAACTAACTGATAAGTAGGAGGATAGGAGGATTATTATGTCTCTGGTGCTAACGAACCAATTAAACTGGTATGAGCATCTACTGCGCATGCTTCAAAGGCTGCCAGAAGTGATGAAGATTGTTGGAAGAAGTAAACGACCCTCAGAGACCACCACCACAATTCTGTACGCATGCGGGGAACTTTCTGGAAAATTATGTAATCCATACGTAGCCTCATGAATATGTATGTATGCGCAGTGGCTATAAAAGGATGGCTTCTGTGGCAATGGGGAGACACACGTTAGGATGAGCTGTCCCCCGTGTCTCCTGGTGCCGCAATAAAGAATACCTGCTTGTCAGCTTGAAAACTTTGTTGGCAAGTTTGTTCCTGGAGTTTTATCCGTATCAGTTTGGCGACCCAGATGGGACCCTCTCTGCTCGGCTGCAGGACCCGCTGAGGACAGGGCTCCCTCTTGGCCCTCAGGAATTTTTCCCGGAGGGACCCCTCGACTCATTCGGATCACTGCAGGCGCAGACAAGGACCATCCCATAAAAGGTATTCTTTTCTTTTATATGGTTTGTAAGGTGCAGGGGGCATCTCGGTTTGGTAAATTGGTTTGGTAAATTGGTAAGCATACGCATGGTTTGGAAGCCTTCCGTAAATCGAGATAGGAAATCTCGTAGGTAAAGGCGTATACCCGGCTGCTAGGATCCGTTTGGTATACACTCACAAGAAGCAGGGGGCTTCTTGTGGTTTGGGTCCTGCAAGATGGCAAGTTTGTTGGCAGGTTTGTTCCTGGAGTTTTCTCCAAATCACAGGTGAAGTTTCCAATGACTGGGAATAGGGAAATATAACCCCCATTTACAAGAAGGGGAAAATGGATGACCCAGGGAACTACAGACCAGTCAGTCTCACCTCTGTGCCTGGCAAAATCTTGGAGCAGATTCTCATGGAAGGCATGTTAAGGCACATGAAAAACAGCAAGGTGCTTGGTGACAGCCAGCATGGCTTCAGTAAGGGGAAATCCTGCCTGACCAATTTGGTGGCCTTCTATGATGGGGCTACAGAACTGATAGACAGGGGTAGAGCAGTTGATGTCATCGACCTGGACTTGTGCAAAGCATTCGACACTGTCCCACATGACATCCTTGTCTCTAAATTGGAGAGACATCAATTTGATGGATGGACCACTCAGTGGATAAAGAACTGGCTGGATGGCTGCACACAAAGTGTTGTGGTCAATGGCTCAATGTCCAGCTGGAGACCAGTAACAAGTGGTGTCCCTCAGGAATCGGTGTTGGGACCGGTCTTGTTCAACATCTTTGTCACTGACATGGACAGTGGGATTGAGTGCACCCTCAGCAAGTTTGCCGATGACACCAAGCTGTGTGGTTTGGCTGATACACTGGAGGGAAGGAATGCCATCCAGAGGGACCTTGACACGCTTGTGAGGTGGGCTGATGCCAACCTCATGAAGTTTAACCATGCCAAGTGCAAGGTCCTACACCTGGGTCGGAGCAATCCCAGGCACAGTTACAGGCTGGGCAGAGAAGAGATTCAGAGCAGCCCTGTGGAGAAGGACTTGGGGGTGTTGGTTAATGAGAAAATGAACATGAGCCGGTTTCAGTGTGTGCTCACAGCCCAGAAAGCCAACTGTATCCTGGGCTGCATCAAAAGGAGCATGACCAGCAGGTCAAAGGAGGTGATCCTGCCCCTCTACTCGGCTCTTCTGAGACCTCACCTGGAGTATTGTGTGCAGTTCTGGTGTCCTCAACATAAAAAGAACATGGAACTGTTGGAACAAGTCCAGAGGAGGGCCACGAGGATGATCAGGGGACTGGAGCACCTCCCGTATGAAGACAGGCTGAGAAAGTTGGGGCTGTTCAGCCTGGAGAAGAGAAGGCTGCATGGAGACCTCATAGCAGCCTTCTAGTATCTGAATGGGGCCTATAGGGATGCTGGGGATGGACTCTTCACTAGGGACTGTAGTGATATGACAAGAGATAACGGGTTAAAACTTAAACAGGGGAAGTTTAGATTGGATATAAGGAAGAAATTCTTTACTGTGTGGGAGGTGAGGCACTGGAATAGGCTGCCCAGGGAGGTTGTGAATGTTCCATCCCTGGCAGTGTTCAAGAGCCAGGCTGGACAGAGCCTTGGGTGAGATGGTTTAGTGTGAGGTGTCCCTGCCCACGGCAGGGGGGTTGGAACTAGATGATCTTAAGGTCCTTTCCAGCCCTAACTATTCCATGATTCTATGATTCTATGACTTGATCCTGAGTCCCAAGAGGTGCACCATATGCCTGTGGGTCTAGGAGATCCATTTTTAAGCTTAGGCTCAGGCCCTCCTTTTCTGAATTATTGTTGTAAGTGTACCTACAGCAAACCTGTCCTTAAACCTGTCTTCAGCCTTGTCTTCTGAAGCAATCTCAGACCTATGTCATAGCTTTGTCTCAGGCCATGTCTCTTGCTACTCCTGACTAGGCTGCCTGGGTAGACCCTGGACCTTGTTTGATATACCAAAGAACGTAGAGTTTTAAAACTGGCAAATGGACATGAAATGAGAGTTCTCATCTGTGAATCCATCTTGCCTTCTAATGCAGTGCAGGATGAAGTTTTTGATAAGGCAGGACACTTAGGCTTGGCAATGTTATGTGCTTCAAAAAAAGCTTCTTCCAGGGAACTTTCTTTCACCTTCTACATCGATAAGGGTTTGCAGTTTTATTCTGTTGTCTGTATGCATGAATCTCAGTTGCTTCAGTTTCCTGCAGTGTAGCTGATTAGTGACTCCAGTACTACACGGCATCTCATTAATACAGATTCTACTCCTGGTATTATTTCTTATGTCTATGAAATGCTATTGCCTTGATGCAAGTACATTAGTTGCTTTGTTACATATCCAATGCCTTAGATGGTAAAGAAATGGATGCAACCAGGATGTCATCAGGTCAATGACATGGTTTAATCTGTAAAACACATGATTAGAGATTCTATCAAATATGTGATTTGTTTCTGTTTTATTTTGCTGTTGGCAACAAGGGGAATCCTTTTGTGTTCCTTCCCAACCTGTCAAATTGAAAAGAAGCAGCTTCCCCACCTCAATTTCATGCTGGCTTTGGGTAGCTTTGTCTCTTCTCTTAATGGGCCACTTGTGACCATTCCAAAGTACCAGTTTCATCCACCAGATTGGAGAAATTCAAACATTTTGTACTCCTTGCACCTTCCCAGATATTCCCTGCAGTCACTCTCTAGAAGGTACAGGATAAATGTTTGTATGCATTCTTTCAGATAAAATAGCTTTTTAAGTGATTTGTCTTGTTTTGTTTTTTTTCCCCCCCTATTCATAGTATGTACCTATGTTATGTACTCTGCCCTTAGCAAGTGTGGTTTTCTCAGCATACTCACTCTGAGGTGTTCCATGTGTATTGTGTGTAGATGTAAATATAGCAATCTTTCAGTGAGAGCACTACTGTTGAATCTTGAACGAAAGTATAGATATAGGAAACTGTGTACTTGGTTTGCAGAACTGAGACTATTACAATTCTCTCATCTCTTCTGGCTCTTTTTAAGCCTTTCCAATTTATCCTGGAAAATAAGGGAAAAACTCTTATGATAGCAGTGGCTAGTTTAAAAATTGTGCTTGCAGTCAGGGTTGAGTGGTTTTTTCAGCCATGGTTTCTTTAGTGCAATGTGAAAGTGACTTTACATAAGCAGGAGAGAGGAATAATAGGTGCTGTGCTGAGATTCTTAACAAGTATCCGATAGCTCTTTGTGGAGGTAATTTTGCTTGCCTGAAAATCAAGGCCAGTATGTTGCAGCAAAGGGAACCTGGTATAGAATCATAGAATCATGGAATAGTTAGGGTTGGAAAGGACCTTAAGATCATCTAGTTCCAACCCCCTGCTGTGGGCAGGGACACCTCACACTAAACCATCTCACCCAAGGCCTTGTCCAACCTGATCTTGAACACTGCCAGGGATGGAGCATTCACAACCTCCCTGGGCAACCTATTCCAGTGCCTGACCACCCTAACAGGAAAGAATTTCCTCCTTATATCCAATCTAAACTTCCCTGTTTAAGTTTTAACCTGTTAGCCCTTGTCCTATCACTACAGTCTCTAATGAAGAGTCCCTCCCCAGCATCCCTATAGGCCCCCTTCAGATACTGGAAGGCTGCTATGAGGTCTCCATGCAGCCTTCTCTTCTCCAGGCTGAAAAGCCCCAACTTTCTCAGCCTGTCTTCATGTGGGAGGTGCTCCAGTCCCCTGATCATCCTCGTGGCCCTCCTCTGGACTTGTTCCAACAGTTCCATGTTCTTTTTATGTTGAGGACACCAGAACTGCACACAGTACTCCCGGTGAGGTCTCAGAAGAGCAGAGTAGAAGGGCAGGATCACCTCCTTTGACCTGCTGGTCATGCTCCTTTTGATGGTATCGCCTGAGATATCTGCCAAGTCCCATTGTGGAAAAGCTGAGGAAAGAAAGCACACAGGGAGAAAACCATTGTTACAGGCTCTGTGCAAAAACTTTTCCAACTGATCTAAACGTGAAGAAACCAGCAGCAGGAAAAGTGGTAGGATTGCTAATACAGTAGAAACAGCAGAAGCACTCAATGGCAACTTTAGGATTTTTGTATTCAGGAAGGGGAGAGCAGAGGGATATTCTGTGGTAACTGGCAATCTCCTGGTTTTTCTCTTGAAATGGAAAAAAATTTGACAGTAAATGCATGGGTGCAGACAGCTTGCTGGTGCAACTCGGAAATGGTATATTTTGCCCTAATGTTTAAAAACAAACAAAAACCCCAACACGTTAGTGTGAGGGGATACTGCTGTGAGCATAACTGCATAGCTCCTTGCTTAGACACCCGCTTGTTGGTTTTGGGACAGGAATAGGGTTGCCTTCTGGGCTGCAGCAAACTTTACATAATCCTGTCTGGGTCCATGGAAGTCTCTTGGCATCTTTTATATGCCGTTTGTTTTCACCTTGAGTTTTAGCTGTAACAGAGGTTCCTTTATTGGTGAAGTTCCACTTTCAGCTTTTCTTCTCCCAAACACCCTCTCCCCCATCAATCTGAAGACTTCACTCCTCCAAGGGAATTGAACCATGAAATTCTCATATACAACTCCTGGATTTAGAAAACAGCTTTTGAACTTCCTGTGTCTTCCTAAAGAGAGCACGTCAGGTAATTACCAGCCTGTAACCTGTTGTGTTTGAAGCAAAGTGACTGGTAATGACCTTTAACAAGAGTTTGCTTAGAACAGTAGTATCTAATGTGAGTTAAAAGAGCTCAATAGAAAGGAGACTGACAGGAATATGAAGTTAAATCTTAGTAAGCTGATGAAGCATGTTCACTGTAAAGTTCCTCTAACTTCTTGGTTTGGTGCAATACTTGCTTTCTCCTAAAGGAATTTAAATGACAGAAAATTAGCTGCGTTTAAATCCACTTAGAGGTTTAATTCTTACTCATTGAAACTGCAACTTTTGATTAACCCTCTAATAGCATTGAGGTTATATGTTTTTGTTTTATACTGCAGTTCGTCATCATCATATACCTCTTAGAGAAGAATATCGGCAATTGCAGTCACTGGCAAACCTTTGTGCAGGACTACGGGTTTTTATTAATTTTTTTTTTTTAAATAGAGGAGGGAAAGAGTCTGATTCTGATAATCATCCATCAGCTGGTGAATACTGAGGATGTGCTGAAAGCCCCTGGATGTGTAAGAAGGGAACTGAAAGCAGGGGCTTGCACAACATTCTTTCTGTCTTGCACAGCACCTGGTGGGATGCTGCATCCTACTGTGCTGTGGAGTCAGTCTAAACAGACATCACGAATCAGTGGAAGTCCTGAAGAGCTTCAGTTGCTTTTAGACTCCCAAAAGGGATTAAGGGTGACTCAATAGCTGAAACATAAATACATGTACTTGATAAATCGCTTTTCATGGTATAAAAAGGTATGGTAGGATGCAGAAACTGGAAACTAAAGCCGTACTACTGCAGACTGAAAAGAGTCTCCTTAATAGTGGAAGAAATTAACTTTTGGAAAAAGTGATGAAAGTGTAGTGGTGGCTTCTGTACCAACAGACTTGTCCATTCAAGACTGGATGCTTGTCTGAAAGGCGGGATTTTTCTGATTTTTCTAGATTTAGCCTTATATCCCATACCTAGACATTTTATTGGACCAGTCTTTTCTGGCCTTAATGTATGAACACTAAGGTATTGAGAAAAGTGTCTGCTCACTACATCAGCTTCAGTTCTGCTTTTGATTCAGTTAATATTGCTTGCAGTCCCTAAGCACAGGGCTGATGGAGAAAATTGGCCTGCTCTTTCCAAAATTTACAGTACTGGTTGAATTTTGAACTGACATTTGACATTCCTAAAGTGAAATTTGGAAAGGTGTGTTTCTTTTCTGTAACACAGATTCTATATTTGTTGGCTTCAAGCATAACTGGAGGCAAAGTACTGAAGCCTGTGCTTCTTTGTTGTGCTTTTGATGAGGAAAAAGATGACAGTTTTCAGGGTTGGCGTCAGGATATCCTGTATTTTTTGAAGGACTTCTAATAAATGAAATTGTAAAAATGGCCTAAAAAGTAAAAGGTTGGGTGGTGAAAGAAATTTTCTAGCAATGCCAATGACTTAAAACAAACTCCTTCTGGAAAAAATCTTCTATGAGGGGGCTAGCATTGGGTTTTTGCAGCTGACAGGATGGTTTCTTTGTCTCCATTGGAGATCTCACCTTCTTTTCCATTTCCCTCCCACTCTTCCAACTCACACACACCTTTTCTTAGTTTTACTGGCATTTATCCAGTACTCAGTTTGTTTAATACTGCACACAAGCAGTTCTTGCAGAAGGTAGCTGAAGGTATGGGTAGTGTCGTGCATTATTGAAGTATCTGTTTTCAACCTTTCTCTATTCCAACGGACAGCCCTGCTATGCTAATAATAGTTGACAATAGTTGAGAAGTTACATTAAATAAGTGGGTATTTATTATGTATAAGTGATGATAATTGTCTTTTGCCTTCCGTATTTCTCAGCAAGTAGAAATACATTAGAAAAGTAGAAGCAGTCATCTTGAAACCACTGCATTTTGATACTTTTGGCTGAAAATCTAGAAGTGGTTTAACCTTGAAAAATATTAAAAGTTGAAAGGAGACCTGCTGGAAACCAATACGAACCTTCCAGTCTGAATAGCCCAGATTTGTAATACTAGTGAATTTTTCAGTGATCAATCTTAAGTAAATGGAGTCCCTGCATTATCTGTGGGGAAGTGCTTTTCTTCTGAACCATAATTTTAGACTGGACTGAGTTGAAGTTGGCGTCATTCCCTGTGCTCCCCATGATATCAAAGCGCACCATGTATTTTAACTTTTCAGTACCTTTTGCCAATGAAAACAAAAGTTATAATTAATAGTCTCAGCAGTTTTGCTGCCAAGGGTTCCTGGCCACAATTCCTAGTTTGTTTTATGCTGCAGATGCATACCTCTGAATCTTGTTAACAATTTTTTTTCCTTTCCAATGGTTAAAGACTACTGCTGTCCAAGGAACTAGCCCTTCTTTAGAAATAAAAGAAAATAAAGCATGGCTGTTAAAGAGTTAATTTGCTCATGAGAAGATATTTTTGCGACAAACTCTTTGAAGGAGCTAAGATTCTTGTTAAGGCTAAAGCATCGTATCATGTATCAGTAAATGAACTGCTCTAAATTAATTTTGACGGCAGAGTTATATTGTATATGGAGTGTGTTACAATACTGAAGAATAACTCTACGCAATAAATGCATGGGTTAGCAGGTTGAGGTCTTATCTCTTTGCTCTCAGGAGCATCATTTAATTAATTGACTTAATAATTTCAACCCTGTAAGACTGGTAAAATCTCTTCCATGATGATGTGATACTTTTTAGTTATTCAAGTATGTTTGTGTTTCTAAATATATGATCTGATTTCTGACTGTAGAGGTAGCTTGTGAAGCACAACTCTAATACAGAATCTTTAGAAAAAAGGGATTTTTCTTGCCAAAAAAACAGGTCCAGTCTTCTAAAAAGGGATTTTCTTTTTTCTTTTTGTTTTGTATTTGTAGAGTTAGACCACACAGTCTGGTTTTATATTATTGACAACTGAAACTGGCTGATGGACTTGCTTCTGCTGAATTTGATGGTAGACAAGTGTTTTCCTACCACACAGAAATGTTTAATTTCTTCCCCTACTTTGCCTTCATGGCCATCTTGCTACAGTAACATAAGCTGGATGTTGGTGTGGCAGGACTCTAATGTCTTGTTCAGCTCTTTGCTTGTCTTCCATAGAAGCTTTTGTTCTGCTTATATAATTTTATTTTTTTTTTGTAATTGAGTCTCCCGTGGAAGGCTATGTGTGGGTGGTTCAAACACTGTATCTGATCAGATGCTGTTTACCTAAAGCATCTGATTAATGAGCATATGTCTGAGTGGGATGAATACCATAATGAGTGTCTTGGATAGACACAAATCTAAGGAAAGGATTCAGGCTGTCATTGTGTAGTGCTTGGTGACTGAGCTAAGTGCCATTTCAAATGGAAACCTCAGAGTTAAAAGATCTCTCTGTAACTTGTTATGTCTCCTCCAGTATTGCCATTTCTGTATTTTCCCTACTTTTTCAGAACTGTAATGATATGAAGAGAGCTAATTAAATGTCCTAGTACTATTGCAGCATTCTGTGAGTACTTGAGGTGTCCCAGCAAACAGCGGCTAAATGTGAAATTCAGCTTTGTTGTCTTGTTTCAACATGACTGTTCTCCATTCTGTGTTGCTTTGTTCATATGGTAATATGCTATTTCTATGCAATGTAAATGTTCCTCTTACTCAATTTGTATTTAGTTAGTATACTCCTCTATACTGTGTCAATTTTCCCATTAGGGAAATCTGAAATGTTCATGCAATTCTATTTCTGAAACCCTTGTATTTGAAGGGAAGAAATCTTTATAGAAATAAATTTCCCAGGTTAGATTTTGTTAGATGTTCTAAACTGAACTTCTGCTGTCAGGACAAGTATTTAGGTTTTTGCATCTTATTTGAATTTCATAAGTAACTTTTACCATATCAGGGGTGCTGTTTTGAATGCTTGGCAAGGTGGCCTGAGAGTCAATGGCTTGTTCTTTTCATTGCCATACAGCTGAATAAGAAGGGCAAAGTTTGTGCCTTGTTTAGCCACCAAACAGGGAGTGCATTAATAAAAAATTCCCAATTTTCTGATTTGCAATGTCAAGTGGACCAGCCATCCAGCTGTGACAGTTACAGCAAAAAGTAATTCCACCTGTTCTGAGAAGTAAAAAATTACCTGTGGAACAGCTGGGCAGCTGCAAGGACAAAATATAGAAAAGATTGATGATCTTAGTCTATTATGATTTGTAAACCTTGAGGATATTGGTTGCTTGCAGCTTTGGCCATATTTTCTCCAAGCTTGCTCACCCCACTGGACTTACATCAGTAGAGTTCCAAGAAGTAATGTGATAGATGGACTGAAGCTCTGTCAGTGAGATGGTTGACATCATGTCTTAGCATAATTGTGCTGGCTGAGGTGCAATAGCAATAAAACTGGTAGTGTAAGGCAATGTAGGTAGCCAGCATTGAAACCCTGTCTTCAAAATTGGCATCTGATCTGAAGGCAAATCTCTACATGCTGCAGTGTATTTCCAAATGTGGGAACTGGGGTGGTGAATAGAGGTTTGTGAAGGTCCATTTTGCTATCTTTAAGATTTTATTTAATTTTTATTTTATTTTATTTTATTTTATTTTTTAAGTAGGAATTAAAGTCAACATTGCTGTGAATGGAGTTGTGCTGGTGCTGCAACATGAGTGTAAGCTGTGGGAGGACAGTAGGACATGGGTTACCATCTAGGGTTAAAGTAGCCTTAAAAACATCAACTATAGAAGAAATCTAGATAGAATAATGGAGAGGTTCCTGCTCTCAGTTAGCCTCTAATGGATCCTATTTCTAGGGGTCTTGCATTGCTGCAGGAAGAGCTTCTGCTAGTAGAATGTCTAGGAGAACAGCCTCCTCTGATCAAGGCTTTCATGAAGCATTTCTCAGCCTCTCAGGTGGCTATGCAAGATATTTCAGGACTGCTGAACTGCGCAACAGACTTCCTGTAGTCTGTGTCAAGAACCAATGAACAGGAAACTACTTATTTTCCATATTATGGTTTGCGTAATAAAAAGCAGGCTATTGACATCTTGGCAGCTTTTCGTTGCTAAAACATTATTTTGAGCAAATAACCACTAAGAAAAATCTGAACCTTTTTTTTTTTTTTTTCTTTTTGCCTTCCCCTGTTTGGATAATAGGAAAAAAAGTAGCAAGAGAGAGCAAACATATTAACTTGCATCGTAAAACACTGAAACCACTTGAAACTATAAGCTTTATGTATTCCCACAGCTTCTTGCTATAATTCTTTCTCAGTTTAGTGGTTTACCTACAAACAGTCCAGCAGGAGAGTCCAGGCAGGAGAGCTGGCAACTAGAATATTCTATGTAGAGAAATCCCTCTTTGTGTTTGTGTGGAAGAACTGATGGGACATGCTATGCTATGGAAAGTAAAACTGGAAAATTAAAACCTGTCTTTAAACAGAAATATAATCTACTTGATCTGTACTAAAGCTCACTAGAATTCATAAGCACACAGTGAGATCTCTTTGCTCCCTTTTATTGTTGTAGTTTGTCATCCAACAAAAGCTGATGTAGTCCATGCTGAACTCACCATAACTTCAGTTATCTTTTAAACTCTAGTGGGACTAAGCATATTAAAAGTCTCTCAAGTATATCTCACAAGATGCGCTTGCTGCAGTGCACATAGACCTAAACTGTGTTCCTGAACACTTCAGTCTACAGCAGAAACAATGCCAGAAAAGTTTAGAAGCAGGCAGTCACGTAATAACCCATGTGGCAAATATATTATCTTGTGCTACAAAACTTGTAATAAAATTACAGGTTTGGCTGCTTTCTCCCACATAGAATCCCAGAATTTTTTTGCCTTGAATGCAATCCCTGGAGGTCACCTGGTCCAACCTCCTGCCTAGAGCAGGGTGAATTCAGATCAGGCTACCAGCATACAATGTAAAATGAAAAGATATTAAACTTTTCCATGAAAAGAAAAGTGTAATCTTGCCTATTGCAACCATAAGTAATTGTTGAGGTTGCTCTGAGTTACCAGCTCTGAGCTGCTTAAACAACAGCGTGCTCAATTAGTCACTACCTCGCAAACAGCTGCCACTGCAGTTTTACAAAGATGCAACTGTTGTTGAAAAACAAACAAGCAAAGAAAAGCCCTGAAAAACGGCTTGGCTTTGGTTCGTTGAGTCCGGGCTTTCTCGGAGGTGGCATGACATACCGGTACAAGTAGTGCTATGTAAGTACAGCAGTGTGTGGTAGCACCTAACTGACACAGTCTTTCTTGGATAAAAACCTATGCCCTTATTGAATCTGAGGAACTCTTTGCAAGCTCTTTCTGAAGCCAGCATATGGAAAAATTTACAAGCCTTATGTTGGAAAATGTTTTTTCCCTTCTTGGGCATGAGATCTTCTTGTGAGTTCTGAAAAGCATGCATCTGCCACCAACTCTGCTGGTCTGAAAGAGGGGAGACCCTGCCAGTCTATGTAATGCTGCTTTTTGCAACAGTTAAGTATCTATGAGGGTGTGGTAAATACTAATAAAAGAAGCTTAAGAAAGACTTCAATCAAAACACTCCACTAAGTATTTTGGAGGCTACACAGAGGGAGCCCAATGCTAGGTAAATTTTTCTAACTGTTGGAAGAGAAAAAATCAATTACAGTCCCAGTCACAAGCTGAGATCATTTATTTAAAGGGAAACACTTGGTGCTATGGTGCTTCATAATTTATATGACTGGGTATGCTTTACATAGCTGGACTTGTAATCTGGTCTTTACTCTTATGCATAACATTATAATGTTCTTAGAAGGAAACTGTTTTCCAAAGAGGTAAGATTAAAACTCTGTTGTGGGAGGTGGTGGCGCTCTTCACTGAAAACAAGCAGCCTGATTTCTTCTGCTGCTGGGCATCCTGGTGGCATTTTGAAAGCTGTTCAGCTCAATGATGTGGGTATTGCATATTAGTTCCTGTTTTGGTCTAATAATGTGAAAGGCAGAGCAAAATGTGGTCTGCTGGAAGTGCCATGACTTGTGGAACGGTACAGACGAAACTGAGTTGCTCTTGTTTCTGTGCAATGCTTGCAAATTCTTCCTGTAATAATTGCACTTAAAGAGTGAACCTGCCCTTACCAGTGGGTTAATGATCTCTGCTGGTTTTCTGCCTTCTGAGCACATTGTATCACAGAAAAAACTTTTGAGATCAGTTTTTCATGTGGACTCTGATCAACTTATATAGAGATATGTATTGACTGAAAAAAATGAATAAGCATAGCATAGCAGGAAGCTGGGAAGTCTACAGAGGAAATACACAACTGAAGTGCTGCAGGAAAATGCCAACTGTCTTGTTGGTGATAGCAGTGTCTATAGGAAATCCATTCTTACATTCTCTATCTAGCTCTTTGATACTAGGGCAGATAAAAAGAACTACATAATCTGTTCTAGCAGAACTAGCTTGATCCAGCACAGACTGAGACTCCCAAGAGCGATTGCATCCCTATTACTGTGAATTCTACTGTTACGGGTATTAACGGTGTGAGAAATGTAGCTGAAAAAGTTAGTAGTATGAGTCCAGAAGCACCTAGATGACTAAATATCTTGTGCAAACCAATATAGCAAAATGATTTTTTATTAGTATTTTATTATTTTAAGAAAATAATGGTGGCTTATGATCAGCAGTGTACGACATGTGACTCATTCATTACTGTGACCTCAACTGTTGGAGCCACAGAGCTGGCAGGGCTCTTTGTGGAAATACCTGGAAGGATACCAAGAACCAGGGCAGGAGTATCCTGTCTGCTGTCACAGCTTCCTGTCAACAGTCAGTGAGCTCACAGTTGAGAACAGATGTTTGTGGCTTTGTATAGGGCTACTGTGTATGACTATCATAACATCCTTACTGAAGATGAGAAAGGAAAGAAGGATCCTGCAAAGCTGAATATCACTTAAATGGCAGACCTTATATAAGCATTTAGGGATGTAATGTGAAGTTCCCATGTATTTCAGGCTTGTTTTTAAGTCTCTCATCCCTCATTCTGCAAGGTGAATTTTGAAATAGGAAAGTTGCTCACCATAATAAAATTAAATTTGTATCTGTTGTGTCATTTTGGAGAATATATGAAGAGATTCTAACTTCTCAGCAGCTCTAAGGTACGTTTGTTTTGCTAACAATTTGCTTATGGTGTTTTATGATGGTGAAATGACAGAAATTGGTTGGTCTTATCAGTACAAACCTTTTAGGAATGAGATCACATTTCATCAGCTGATTTGCATAAAATTGAAATGTTAATTTACTTTTTTTTGGAGAGCACAAGAAAGTAAAATTGCTACTTGAAACATCTGGAGAGAATATTTACTGTACTTGATAAATCCATTCATCTGTTGGAATAGAGCTCATTAAGGAGAAAGGAAGAGAAAGCAAAGGCCAACACAAGACCATTTGTTTTCCTCTCTGCACTTCCTCCCTCTTCTCTGTTAAAGAAGTTTGACATTTCAGTGTAGAACTGATTAAATTATTCCTGGAGTTTTAACATCTGCATTGCTAACAAGTGCTTGTGATTGGAGCAAGGAGACTGAACAAAATAGCCAACCTAATGCAACTCCATAGTGTTTGCTTCACACAATCTGTTACTGGGAAACAGGAATAAAAGCTATAGGAAGCTCCATATTTACTGTCTATATTGTAAAAATTGGATGATGTTCTTGCATAACATAATAGACATTAATATGAGAAATTAATAAAGAAGCTGTTTACTGGTTGTTCTGTAGTTTTAAAGCAGTTGCTTTAAAATGGTTATGGGAACTGGGGGAAAATTGAAATTCTATTCTTTTGTTAAAGATGGGTTCATATTTTTTATTTTTAAAGTACTTATTGCTATTCACTTTCATCATAAATAGTTCAACAAATGGCTTTCTTCTGCAAAATGGAACTGAGATGGGCTGTTACTGGTTGTTGAAAAACACATTTTAATAAAAGAAAAACATTAGGCTAAATAAAAGCCGTAAATTGGAACAAAACAACCCTGAAGCCTTGAAGCTACCAACCTTTATATGAAGTGAAGTTTTTCAGCCACCACTCTGTTGCTAGTTGATGGAGTCTGTATCTCCCCAAACTACCTCCCAAGTTACTGGGAGATCATGGTAAAGACCATGCTGAAGTCGAGGTATACAACATTCACTACTCTCCACTTGTCCACAGAGTTGTTTGCTGCCTCCTGGAAGGCAGAAAAATTGGTCAGGCATGATTTACTCTTGTTAGATCTATGCCACAACTTTTCTCTGAATCACTGTAAAGTATGATTGCACCAATTCAAAAGGTTTAGGATCCTCCTGTCAGCACATATTTATGCCAGCTTCTGCTAGAATTCTGGCAGAGTTGGCCAGACTCCTATTGGTGGTGCCAGGCAATAGGATGAGAGGCACAAATTAAACCACAGGAAATTCCAACTGAACATGAGGAAGAATTTCCTGTGAAGGTGGCTAAGCATTGGAATAAATTGCTTTGAGAAGTTGTGGTGTTTCCTTCCCCAGATTCCACAACTCAAGAGCTGTCTGGACACAATCCTGAGTAATGTGCTCTTGGTCACCCTGCTTCAGCAGGGAGGTTGGAATAGATGACCACTTGTGGTCCCTTGCAGCTTCAACCATTCTGTGATACCCTGCTGAAGAACAGCAACAGATGTAGCACTAATTACTGGGCTGTCATTTCTACTAGGAAGAGGTGTCTGGCAGAAGGGGAAAACTCTGAAGCTTTTTGGGTGAAAATATTAAACTGGAAAAGCGTAGCTTTGGCATCATGAGCAGTTATAGACACTTTGTGTATAAGCTGTGTATAAGCTTTGTGTATAAGAAGAACATTGCACACTGATGACGTTTTTCATGGGTTTTTTGTGTGTGTTTTTTTTGTCTGTTTTTAAACTGCTCGGCAGTTACACGGAGTATTTAAGTAACTGACCAAACAGTTAAAAGCTGCTTTGGTCCTTTGCAATTGCAAGTGTGAAGCAGAAAAAGAATATGTAAGACACTTCCGTGTGTTTCTCTGCATAGTATGGCATGAGTGTCAAAGAGGGGATGTTCTGTGTGGTTTTTGGAAAATGTGCCTTGGGGAAATGTCACACACTGTCCTGTCTGGAAAAAGACTATGTGGGGAGCCTCTCAATTGCAGTAGGAGCAGCACAGTCCCGAAGTGTTAGAGTGTAGTTTAGTTTGGTTTGGCTTAGAAGGGTGTCTGATGCAACTTGATATTCCATAAAATTTCAGTAGCGTATACTAGGTGTATTTATCCCTGCTTTTGGATTCAAAACAGGGTCAGAGAGACTTAACAGTTGTAATGTTAAGTTTTAAAGCTGTTATTCTGGATATGGCTCTTGAAGTGTACTATAGAAAGGTTTTGAGGACTGAGCATGTCATTGTTGATGGGTAATTACAATTTACTTCAGTTGACTTTAATAGCTGCTGCATGCCATGTTTGCATCAAAGTTTGAGAAGGCTTCCAGACTGACTTGCTTCTGTAACATACTAGGAAAATGTGGGGGATCCAACACTTCAAGGAAGAAAACCAAGCAACTTTTTATTATAGGCTATGTCACTGTGGCTTACTAAAGTTGTTCCTCAGAAAGGAAATCACTGAACTACACTAGCTGGCCTTATGCTGGCATTTGTCAGCCTTATGAATACTTCCAAGAAGATGCATTGATTTAGGACAAATAGCAAGTTTATAAGCACTTTACTGATCAGCTTAAAATGTTCTTGGTGGTTTGGTTTTCTATTTTTTTTGTTGTTGTTGTTTGGGGTTTTGTTTGTTTGTTATTTCTTTAAAGAACAACCAAAAGAACCTGTTCTTGAATATGAGTATGGCGAATAATTCTGTCCTGAACTGCAACAAGTGAACCAGTCTATCTCTTCAATTTCTAACTTCTGTGAACAAAGGTAAACTAAGAGCGTGTCATGGAGCAGATGGAATCAACCTACCATGAAGTTACAATAAGTTGAAAATGTGATGTCGGTCTGCTTGTAAATTCATGCCAGCAGGAGCTCTGCAGGGTTTGTTGACAAATAATAAGATAATTTAGCCAAAGTGTATATCATGTCACAGTGTGGGATTTAGGTATTATACACCAAAAATGGAATTTACAGGGAAGCAAAGCTACAAAGCTACTGCTACCAGAGTATATGCTGGGAAGAAGATCTCTGTAAGCATTAAGTATGAAATAATGTGCTTGTACTCTTCAAGGCTAGGGCAAAAAAGCTGGAGATGTACTTCTTTTGAATGAGGCCAACTGGATCTGTCATGGTATCTGTCACTGCCATTAGAAGAACTACCGGAACCTGTGCTTCTTTTCCACTTTAACACAGGTGACAGCAGCACATACAATCTTCAGCCTCAGGGTGTTGTTCTGATGTTTCCTTAGCTTAATTAGCAGCAGAAGTTGTGGGTCAATACAAGTGACACAGAGCTATATTAAATAGTTACTACAAGACAAGAAGAGCTAGCATAGGATTCTAAGAGTCAGAAGCTATTTGTTTAACCATTAGGAACAGCATATAATTCTGATGTTTTTATTTGCCTTCCTAGGGGAGGTTTCAGGTGATTTATTTTGCTTTCACATATGTCAAGAATACTTTAGTTACCCTGCTGTTTGCTCCTGCGACATCGGCATTCTGTGCTCTTTGAGAAACTGCTCAGCCTTGTTGGCTGAGCTGCCACACTTTAGTTTGGGAAAGCATGACTTCTGTTGTGAGTTCTCTTGACTTGCATTGATATCAAATGAGATGGATGACATTCTTAGTCATATGGTTTAGTTTTAGGTAGTCCTGTGAGAAGCAGGGAGTTGAACTTGATGATCCCTTCCAACTTGAGATACTCAATGATTCTATGATTCTATTGAATTCACCAAAGATACTTAGTTTTGCTGTCACCATTATTTTTTTGTGCTTGCATCTTATGTAGAGATATACAGAACTCTTGTTTCTGGGTCAGAGAAGTAGATAAGTCCTTAAACGCACTATGCTCTATATAGCAATTGTATGTGAAAAAACATTGCCAACCTTCTTGTAACAATTTTTTCCTTGACATATTTTGAAACTCCTTCTGTTTTGGGTGTTTGTCTTCAATTTTTGGTGGGGCGTGGGGGAGAAGTGTGAAACTGAAATTCTGCAAGTGTTAAAAAACAGAAAAATGAATATTTGCTTGTATGTTCAGCCTTGCAAGCTTCTGTTTCAGAAAGCTTCTACAGATCTGACAGATGGGAGCTGCCAAGGAGGCAGTCCCTGTGATGGAGATGGGGTTTGCCACCCCTATCTATCTTCTGCGGGCGTTCCTGTCACCTTCATTAAATCCGGAAGTTTGTGTTCCCTGGGTATTTCCTAGCCTGGAGTTTGGCAAGAGTTTTTATATGTGTTTGTCTCCTGATATAGTCCTATAACACTTGTCTGTGTTTAATTCTTAACTTGGTACCACTTTCATATAGTCAAGCTTCTTTCTTTAATTATAATCGACTCTTATTTGCTGAAGATTGTGTGATGCTGAAAAATCCCCCAGTGTGGGAAAGCCCAAGTAACATGGGTGCTGCAGTACAAAAGTGGGGCCTGGCTGTGTCCATTCTGAGATCTGCAGAACAAACTGAGCTTGGTGGCTTCACAGTCCCTGGGGATGTGGGGCTGACTCGCAGGTTGAATCCAGTGTTAGCTAAAGGGTGAGTGTGGGTATCGATACTGAACTGCATCTGGTATGATGAGTGCTCCCAGAGCACCAGAATGGGATAAAGTCACCTACCAGGTTTTGAAAGGGCTAATCCATCTGGGATCATCAGTGCTAGGTAAGGCTCAATTCCAATTGGATTATCCATGCTCCTATGGCAGGGAAGTTGTCATCCTAGAAAGCCACCTCAGGTTTAATGAGACCTCAGATACTAAAATTAGCTGTACCTTTACACTGTAGGAATTAGTATGAGCTGACCTTTGGATATGGGTAGTTGCTCACATATAGTGCTATTATTCAGCTGATGAGTCTGTAGGAACTCGGCTTTGCAGAGTACCAGCAGCTTACAGAGAGTTGACAGGGAATGTCTGTTCTGGTCTCTGAACTTCTCTATTTCAATGGTCTTCCCTCAGGATATAGTTGATGCTTGGCTAACTTGTGGTTTCTAATTTTTTAGTACTTAAATCATGCAGCTAGAGCATTCTGTTGCTTCTTTTAGTCTAGTGATTGCCAATAAAAATTTAAGTGATGTAGGTGCCACACTGTACAATACTGTTTTGATACATGTTAATTTTATTTCAGTTCGAGGGTGCAAAAAGCTTAGAAAGTGTAATGGTAGTCATCACAGTTGTCAAAAGACTCCCTGCCGTATGCAGTGCAATAGTAAAACGAAGCCCAAAAGCACAAACTAATCCCATTGGTGTTTGAAAGACTGGAAATTTTCTGTTGTGATTGCCCAACATGCACAAAATGTACAGCTCAGTATAATGATTTTCTTAAAACCTGTTGATAGCTAGGTTTGATCAACAAAGAATGGAGTCAATAGGCAGTCATGAGAAACTGAATGGCCCTACTGTATCTGGTTTGGGATTGTAGGTACATCTTAGGTATGAAGACAAACCATCTCTGCCGAATGCAGCCACTAAGGGTTTACTTAACTGGCCACTGGATGCCAGTATTGCTCTGCAGAAACTGGTAATGGAAAGCTTATTTTTGTGACTAATATTGCAATGGCTGCTCCAGTGTCAGCAGCATTTTATCACTGGTTTTCTAAACAGGCAGAAAGGGTGGGTAAAGTGCTAGAATGAAACATTACGCTCCATTTTACTTTCTTGACAGACTGAATACAGAGGGGTTGTTGATTTATATTTGACCTGTATTAAAGTATGTTAGATTTTGGAATCATCCATAGCAGCATACTTTGTGATGAAAAGAACATCGTCTTTGCAGTTGGCCCTTTTCAGACTGTCATGAATCTGTTCAGTTGATGGTCTGGCCTACTTTGAAATGGCTTGCAGAAGGAAGTTCTCTTTGCTAATTCAGGGCTAAAAATCCTGATACTGCCCAAACAAATCTGTAACATCTGTGGCAATTTTAAAAATCCTGTACATGTGGGCAGAAGTCCAAGATCTGTAGGACTTCTGAATTTGAATACAGTGACTTCTGTTCTTGTGTCTGGGAGTTTGTACTTGAAGACACAGTTTGTTCACTGTCCTAATAGTGATATTTGGCAATGAGATTCTTCTAATCTTCTAATGGCTATCAGAGGCTTAAATGAGGGTATGCATTGTTTGCTGGTTTGTTTTTTTTTTTGGGGGGGGGGTGTCTTTTTGTTGTTTAATTATTTTAAGAGTTGCCTTGTTCTGGTGGAGGTTCGGAAATGATGAAGCTGCCAGCTTGGTCACTATTACCACAAAGATTAGTGTACAGAATACTGAAAGGACCACACCACTGTTCACCTCATGCTAAATGTTCATTCAACAAGGAGACACTAGATTTGGCAAATCTAACTGCTATATTGAAATATTTGAGTGGGAAAGTATGTTTTCCCTGTCTCATGTCAGTCCAACATGTTATCTCATGGGCAGGAGCTAGCATGAAAACTCATTACAGTCCAGAAAAGCAGCCTCTGCGTAAGTAATCAATGGATGAAATGGAAACCACAGTGACCTCATTATTCAGCTTTAGCCTTGCCATGCTTTTGCTTTGTTCCTAGACAAAGTAACAGCTTTTCCTTTTAAGTATGCCTTAGAGATAGCATTAACCTGGAAGTAGCTGGCTTTAGTACTGTGGGAGAGGAAAATCGCTTCTTCAAAGTTTTATTAGCTGATATGGAGAAATGAACAAAGGAAGTTACTGTAAGTTTCTTTGGTTGTAGTGGAAGTGAGAAGCTGTTTAACAACATGGTCCATTTGTTGTATTTAAAGGAAGGGTTATAAAAAGAAGCTTGTGAGGCTCTAGCCTAAATTTAATTAGGGTTACTGTGCTGTTTAGCTGCCAGTCTTTAGATCACAGAATACTGGCAGGGATTCAGAGGCTGAAGTAACTGGATGGCTCATTCTCAGGGACCAGAAAACATTGTTCTGTTCATTAGCCAGATACTCTGACTTCTGTTCCTGGTAGTTTTAATGTGTAGTGCTCATTAGAACTTGCTCACTGTGAGGGGTTGTAAGGGCCACCCCCTCTTGGGATGTGGAGCTGACAAGGTTCATGGCCAGTTTAGAGATGGTGCAGCTGAAGGCAGCCTCTGCAGCGTGATGCCATTTGGTTCTTGACTGCAGCCCTGGCAGTAGAAGCCCCCAGCTCCCACTAGCTAGGCTATGATGACTGGCTGGCTTCTGCTTGCGGCAAGAGGTTGAGCCTAGAGTTTGCAGGAACCAGAAGTGATGCAGGCAGATTCATATTTGGGGCAAAGCAGCAGAAGGGCCCTGGAGACAGGGTTTGATGAGCAGCATGTTTTCCATGTGTAGTACAGAGAGCCTGAGAAGCCTGTGGTGTGAACCAGGAGTGGGTTGTAACTGTGACATGCTCTCACAAAAGCCTGGGATCCTTCATTTCTGGTTCAGGAATAGTCACTTGAGCATTTTGTGAGACCTTCTGTTCTGTTTCAAGGAAGATCAGAAGAGCAAAGTAGGTAGATAAGTTTGGGCTTTTTTCTCATGTTTTGCAAGAAAACTGAAAATCAGGGTAAGAAATAAAATGTACAGGAAAAAAGGGAGAGGGAAAGATGGATCTCTGCAGTCCAGGCAAAAGCTGGAACCCAATGCAGAAGATGGGCTCTCTGGATTTAACAATGCTCTGACCTCCTGGAACTTGTGCAAAGGAAATCCTGAGAGGGGAAGAGGCAAAATACTAGCCTACTTTTTGTCAGTAATGTCCCTGATGTTCGGTAGCATAAATTCTTTTGTAAAAGCAACATGATGATTTTCTGAAACCATTTAGAACTAAGATTGGTTCCTAACCTGCATGAATTTGGGGCAAGGAAAGTATTCTAACCAATGTGTATGTACAAAAACTTGTAGCATTTTTACCCATTTGTTTTCAAAATAAATTTTATTTAAAAGTTTTAAGTGTTCTTTACTGTGTGTGATTAATTGATTTCTTTTTTAGAAATACTTTAGGAAGCAGAGCAGTTAAAAATATATGAAGTACGCAGAATGCACTGGAGAATACAGATGTTCTTTTATTTTTTCTTGCTGTCAATTAAGATGTAGACAAAACTAAGGAAACGTGACTGGACAACACACAGTCCTTTAGTTCTTGGTGTATTTTTTTCTTTTTCAAACTATTTCTGTTCAAATAATTCTATTCTTGTTTGACAATAGAAAAAAAAACAGCTTTTCTGAAGGAGCAGGGAAGAGCTAATCCATCCATCTCTGCTAAAACGCCCAAAAAGCAAAACCCCTTAAAATATGATCCATGTCCCTACAGCTAGTTAATGGAAAATAAAGGCTGACTTTTAAATTTACCAGCATTTCCCCAGAGGCCAAAGGCTTGGAGCAGACATTGCTGTTCTGCCTCAGCATTCTTCAGCGCTGCCGAATACCACTTTGGCTAAAAACCTGTTCTGGTATCAATTAAAATTCAGACAGTAATAAATCAAACAATGAAATTTTTGCTTGGATAATAAAGGGTCATATTTATTCTTTTGAAACTCAGAATGCAGGGATTTCCATGTATAACCCTCTAAGCATCAGAGGGATTGAGAAGTTCTGCAACACTTTGGAAGACTTGAAGACATTTTGTCCACTATCTCCAAGGACTGGAATTCATAGGTATCACTGTTAGGTTTTGCGATACAAAGCTCATCTACACACACAGGGGAGCACAGAGAGACAATGGAATGGGAAACCCAAATATCCTGAGCCCCAGCTACTCCCAGGCTCATCTCAGGAGCCATCATCCCATCCCTGTAAGTTTGGAAGAACACAGGGGCTAAAGGCAGGCAGGAACTCATATTAAGGACTCAGAAGAAGGTACCTGTCAGAGGAAGGTGACACCCTATGAGGGCCTTTCTTAGGGCTGTCCCAGAAGAATTTCAGCCCCAGTGTCTCAGTGTGTAACTCATCAAGAAAAGTAAATTTTCTTCCTCTCCAGAGCACTGTTGCTATTGGTCATATACAAATTCCCAAAGCAAGAAACCAAGGAAAGGCTTTTGGCACATTCTGAAAAACAAATGAGAGGGTTCTGTTATGGGGGTCTGAATGTGGTAGTTTGATAGAGGGGAGGCTGCTGCAGCTCAAAGCCTCAGTAGTGAGGCTGAGCCTGTATTCCCATCATAAACACAGACAAGCACCCGTATAGCGCACATACTTACACACACATGGGCTGGCTGTACCGATTAGCATGGAGAGACAGACACAGTCCACACAAAAGCACCAACAGCACCAGTGTCCTCATCCTGCTCCCTTCTTTGACAGAGCAGAGTGAAGATCTGTTAGTGGGAAATATATGCACATGGGTGACAGATCTGGGAACCACATTTGCAAAACTCAAACAGTCACCTGGTGTGGTGGGCCACGTGAAAAGGAGGGATAAGGAAACACTTGGCATGGGGCAGGACTCCCAGTGGTGTAGCTGAGAGCAAAGGGTGAAAGTCAGAGTCACTGCAGAGGAATGGGAGGACTAGGCTTAGAGTGAGTTCAGCTCCATGCAGGAATGTATGAATGTATGCCTTTTGACCCCTCTGATCTTCTGTAGGAGGATTTTTCAAAATCTTAGAGAGATGTGGGAAGAAAAGGTGGTGTGTTTTGTTGGGGTCACTCTCATGGTGACTCTACTCTGCATGTGACGGATGCCCCAGCAGTGCACCCACACCAATAGCCGCCAAGGCTGCTGTAGGAGTGATGCACAATTGTCACATCCACTGTTCAACCACTAGTAAAAAGCTTCAGCAGTGGCCAATAGTGAGAAATGGAAACAAATGTGACTGGGCCCTGACATCCGGCGCTCTGACCATGGTGTTTGGCCTAAAGAAATGTATGAACATGGTGCTAGTTTTGTCTGTGGTGGGAAAGAACTAGGAGATTTGGGCCAGGGGAAGAATACTGATCTCTTTCCTTTCCTTGCAGCTCCTGTGGGGAATCTGCAGTACCTGTTGGTGGGTTGGTACCCTGCTCTCCTGGGTGCAGGGTCCTGAACTTGCAGAGAAGATGTTGCAAAAGCTGCAGTGAGCAGGTGGAACAGCAATGAAACACACACAGAAAAGCAGGGGAGGGGGAGGAAGATTTCTGCATAGGAAAACAGCCCAATATATCTTGGATGATGACTGACAATGGGAAAATGACACCAATTCTGGCTTTGAAATTGCTAGAAATACACATCTCATGATTCTCAGAGAAGGCCCTTCAGTGACCTCTGGTGAAGCAAATTAAAACCGAAGAAAGGAAACAGGTTTTTTTTCATTAAATTTCCCTTTTCATGCTTCTATAGACTACAGTATGCTACTATTGTTTATTGGCCATCTGTAGCAATTAAAAGCTCAACCAGCACAGCTTTCAATCCTGTTGTTCATCCTTTTGTAGCACAGATAGTCAAGGGTTTGTTTCACCTGCACTCTAAAATAAAACAGGCTTTTCTTGGAGTTAGTTTAAATTTCCACTGCAGTCAGCTGGTTTTCCTTTAGAGGTTTGAGTAATTCTTCTTTCATTTAGTTTAAAACATTGTCCTTTTCAGATATTACAGCTAACTTGTACTGTACTTCAGTAGAAACACTTAGTTTTGTTTATGCTTAAATGCTAAATATTTTGTTCTTTTAAGCTTAAGGAAATTAAGTGTAATGTGTATTTGGGAGAAAATAGTTTTAAACAATCCAGGTAAGCAGGTTTATTGATGAAATCCCTTTATGATTAATTCCTTGATAACATGAACCTATTACACATATATACTAGAGAACTTTGGTGTGTTTATACAATGGGCTGCATTCCTCTTTTCCTTCTCAGAAGTACAGTTTTAGCCCCTGTGTTGATCACTTCAGAGTATCAAGTGGCAAGAGGTACACCATGATAACAATCCTACTGGGATGGAGTTTAAAACCCTGTCAAAAGTTAAATAAAACAATCCAGTGCATTTCCACACTGCTTTAAAGTGATGGTTGACCTTACAGGAGAAAGAGTTATAACGTTCTAAGCCTTTACAACCCCTTAGCATTTCTTCTTCAGAAGAATGTGAACCTATGGTTGTCTTTACGTTTTCTGTCTTCTGCATCCCTTGGCTCCCATTTCTCAGATACATGAGTTGTTTTCTTAGGAACAATGGACAATGGGCTGTCTTTTTTCTTTCCTTACATCAATTTAATTGCATATGTTTTACAGACAGGACCATTGCTAATTCAGCAAGGCACATGTGCATGTTGCAAAAGCTCTTGTAAAAGAATGATTGAGATTTCACATTTCTGCAGAAGGCAAACACAATAAAATCCCAGCAACTGGCCCATGTTTGCTCTGCTGTTCTGAAACTATAAATGTTTTATGGAAACACTGGGATTTATATGTACATTCATACTTTAAAGAGAAGAATAGGTCTTAATCCACTGGGGACTTGGCTTACTAGAGATGTGAATCCTCTGGCCTTTCCGCTCCTGCTGTGTATAGCTTTCTGCAATATGGGATGACATTCACACTAGAGCTCCATTTTGCTCCAAGGCAGATGGGCAACTGATGGGTGGGTGATTGCTCTGTCACTAAGTAGACTGCTTAAGAATACCAAATAGTAATGTAGTTACTGCAGTGTGTTTCTGATTAAAAAATGTCCATTTTGCATTCTTCATCTCAAAATCACATTTAGTAATGTCAAAAGAAGCAATGAAGTTATCTTCCTTAAATAGAAAAACACCCAAGAAAACCTACTAGTGTTGAGAGGTTAGAGTCCAGACTTTAATACATAAACACTATTACCAGTCACCTCATTACTGAAAGATTGACCTAGCTTTATATGGCAGAGGATCTACTGGCATAAGAATGAAATCCATGCCACCATTTAAATTGCCTAATCAGATGTGCCTTCTGGCTTGGAAATATTGCAGTGGTTTGGTTTTGGAGGAGATATTTTTTTTCCTTTTTCTTCTTTTTTTTTTCCTTTTCTCTTTGCTGAAGAGCTCTTGAAACAGCTATTAAATAGAGACAAACAGCTGACAGTCCTATTCTTCCATTAAAGCATGGAAAAATGTAACCATCTGCCTTTCTGCAAATTGTAAGAGGAGGGGAAAGCTATGCTAAATATCTGAGGAACGATGAAGTAAGGCAAGCTGTGCACTCTGATTTTCTGTGTCAGCTACATAAGTCATCCATCACTATTACAGTTTGCAGCTGGGGATATTGCCGGGTTCTGACATGAATTGTAATGGGAGATGGAAACATCCTGGTGAGCTGTCTGGCTCGCGTAAAGAGGCTTCTGCTGTTACTTTATGTTGTAAATGCTTTTCTGTTGCTGTTAAGGAAACTAATATAGTTTTAAACAAAAGCTTGAGCAACTTCTGACTCTTGGAATGATCTAGACTGCCAGTGCTGGGGAATGGTTGGATGAAGGTCTTTTCCAACCTGGTTGATTCCATATCTCCATGATGACCTGCAGTTCCAATCTTAGTTAGGTTTAGGTTTGGTTTTTGAAAGTTCTTGGGAGTGGAATGTACCTTCTTTGTGTTTTCCTAATCATTTTCTTCAGCCCACACAGAGAGGAGAGCCTGTAAGCAGAACCTGAATTTGAGAAGAAAGGGATGACGCATTATTGCTCTTCCCCACTAAAATGGTCACCAGTAGTTCAAATATTCCAGCATTTCCATTTTCTCCTTGCTCTTCCCTTCTCTTTTGCCTGTACTCACTGCCTGTTGGTTTTGTTTTGTTGGTTTTTTTTTTCTGCCTCCTTTTCTTCCCCAAATCCTTTTGCTTTCCTTAGTCCCTTGCCCTGCCTGGACATTTAACTTTCAGTTTTGAATTCCAGCCTCTCCTGTTTTTTAACAGTCCTTTGTCCTGGCAGTTCTCCCTACCATCAGCCTTCCAGACACTGTCAGAAGAAGATTCCAGGTATTGTTAGCTTTGGGGTCTAGGAAGTGGTGTTGGTGTCAGAGAGGTAAGCCCCATCTCTCCTGGGAAAAGTAGAATGACGGACATGTGGTATTGTCTTTCCAAGCCACTAGCATGCAGTAGCTTCACTGCAATGCAATAGCAGTGTTTAGAATATATGATGTATGGTTTAGGAAAGAGAGATAGCCTAAACGGAAAGAGTACTTGGAAATCTTTCAAGCCAAGGTTTGAATTTCAGGTTTTTCAAAAAGTCCATAAATTCCTTCCCTAAAATTCAGAGATTTAACTTTTTAGTTACAGTTTGCATAGTACATATTTAGTTTTGTACCTGTGTTTTACTGAGAAATCTGCTGTGCTGCTTTTTTTAGGAAACCTTTTGATCCCTATGCTCCTATAAATATTTGCCATCTATACCAGATATCTCTGCTGGGTTTTCTCATGACTTTCAAAGGATTCTGAGTAGGCATCAGTGCAGTTACTTTACGATCTATAGGAGAAGTTATTAGTGTTGTTTCCAGCATAACAGGGTCCTACTTTGACTGTAGGACTGACATACCTTTAACAATCCTGTGTTTTTTTCTTAACCTTTTGAATACTCTATAGTTGGGGTAGCTTTTGTCAATTTTAATATAGGAAGTATTTCTTCGGATAACCTCACTGTATTAGAGGAAAGGATTTTCTTTCTGTCTTGAACATGAAGTATATGCTGTACTAAATAACCTGTATGTATAAAGAGTGGATTTTTATCTTTCAACCAAGCCTTCTGTTCATTGTTATCTTTTAGCTAAGACTTCTGTTCAGTCTAGCACTTGCATTACCAAGAGTATCCACTTTCCCTTTTCTCAAGCCTTTCAGCTTAACCACAGAGCAGACTGTTTTCCAAGAGTGTAAGTGCTTAAATGCATTGTAGCTACTAGTGATAAATTATCTTTCCCACAAAGACATAGAGGGAAGGAGGTCAGCATAATTACTTGTGTCCTATGGTTAGTGTCCTCGGAGTGGGCTAAGCTGAAGGAAGGTCATGAGGACTTAGAAGCCTCAGGTCAGGTAGCAAACTGAAGACAGAAGGTCAGGTGGCAAACTTGACTATGATCCATGTTTTCTCTTTGCATGACACCACTTTCCCTTGACCAGGAAGGCCAAGTTCATTATAGACATTTGATTTTTCTATCTGTTCTGTCAGTGTAAGAACAATGTTCCTCTTTTAGAAAGCTTTAAGTTTTATTTTTCTTGGCTTAGATTTGAAGTTAGGTTTACAAAAACAATAAGCTGCTCAGTTTTTATGATAGTTATAAATATAGAATTGACTATTCATAAATCTAAATAAGGCTGTAAAATACAACCTGATTGTAAAATAAAGAATGGAAGGGATTTTTTTAGTTTAAGCATATGGTCTTCATTTCATTTGTGCCTACATCCCCTACTCCACACAAAAAAAATCTCAGCTGACCTATTGTAAATGATTCAGGTTAATTCCACCCTTTTGCATTAAATACCCTCAGTGTGACACACTGTAAAAATCTACCTACTTAGCAGTTACTGGGAAGAAGTATGCTCATGAGAAGGGCCCCAGTTTTGATCTAATCAATGTTGTCAGAAGTCATTATCAATGCTTTTTAAAGTTTGCTGATAGCTAATGCAAGCCAGCAGGTTAAGATGCCTACATCCTGATGCAGCCGCAATATGGGTGGTTAGAGGACTCCTCACTACTCTGTGGTGGGACCTCATTGTGTGACTGAGGGTAGGGGCTATGTCACCAATACCAAGAATGTGTTCACTTTTAAGGTTTTGAATATTACGGCTGGTACTGGTGACAGATCTATATCCCCCTTTACTGTACGGTAGATTATTGGGCATATAATTCATTGATAAAGAAGTCTAAAGTTAAGGTTTCATACTTCTCCCATGATCCTGAGACAAGGGTTCTTTTTGCCTTCTAATACACCCTGAACACAGTTTTCTCTAGCAAAAATGTGGAATAATGGTCTTTATTTCTTTCAGTAGAATCTGGCATGTGACATTATATGTGTACTGGCTTGTAAGCTCTCAAATGCAAGATTTAATGCATTGCAATGTGTTTCAATGATTTTAGAGTACATCACGTTATGGAGGTTGGTAGCCAGTCTGGACTTAAAGTTGCAAATTGTTTTATTAATTGTAAAGTTTTATTTCATTGTTCTGTGCTCCTGCTCTGAAATACTAGTATGCTTTTAAAAATAGTCTAAACTTGCTTGATGAACTGCACCCTAATTATTCCAGTAGCTGCATAAAGCAGCTTCACAACCAGGGTGAGAAGTCTTTCAAGCCTGCAGCAGGTCTTAGTAAATCTAGCTACCTACAAAAGAAAAATGAGGTTGTGAGCTGCGTACTTAGTTGTTTCTGTGTTTTGAGAAGATATTGCATCAACAGTGTAAAGATCAGATCAATCAAGTTTCCCTGTCTCCTTTTTGCTGTTTATTGTTTAATTCCTGTTAAAGGTCTGTGATTCTATGACAACCCATCCCTGGTAGAAGGCCACTGTAGTGAGCCTGCACTTCTTGCCAGATTGACTGTGTGGAATTCCCAGCTTAACACGGAGAGATGTACACAATAAAAGTCTTATTCAAGAGCAGAGACATCTTTTTTCACAACCCTTGAAAACGTCTAATCCCTAAAATAGGGCATGGACTGGCTGCAAACTCCTCTGCGTAAGTATGAGACAGTGGGGCTGCTCACTCTGTATAGAGAGGCCTGAATTATGCTTCCTTCTGGCTACATTCTCAACCTATACCCAATACTGAGCTTTCAGGTTCAGGTACTCTCTCACTTGCAGTCACCCTGATTCTGAGGTTTTGGGATTTTCTAATGTATGATAGTACAGTCACAAGAAGATATATGAAGTTTGATCTGTGACCCAGTGGTCTGAGCTTTCTTTTTGCAAACATGGGTGTGTTCTCTATTTTGTGGGAAATGAGGTCAAGTCCTCTATCTATAGATGTCTGTCTTTGGAACCACATGGCAAGGAAAGGGAATTAACCTGTTGCTTCACTTGGCATGTGCTTTTTGCTGTGAATTTCTTTCCAAGGCACGTGATGCATGACTGTTTTTCTGCTCTGGGATTCAGTTGCTTCAAAGGCATGATGATACTCACTGTAGCTAATGCTGAGTCCCTCATATTTCTCTATTTTATATCTTAGAACCAACAATACTGGTCGGTTCTGCATACTTTCCTCATATCCATAAAACATGTTTTTCTCTTTCACAGAAATATGTATTATTCTTCCAGGAGATATTCTGCTGGAATATTCCCAGTCATGCCATGACAGACTAAAGCAAACATCACTCAGCTGGAAACTCACTAAACTTGGGCGGTTTGTTTTTTGTCTGGAAAGCACCTGTTATTTGATGTACATCTCACATAAAAGTAATTTTACTAACCATTAATTTACTGCTGCTATAAAACATTTAAACTTACCCCCTTTTACATAGATGTGTAGCACCAGCCTTTGGTTACAGGTTGACACCAGGTAATACCTACAGTAATTCTAAATTGTCTCTAAGCCCTGGAATTGATTATTTTACCTTTCCCTGCAAAGTTTCCTCCTGCTCTGCAAAGCCCATCCATACATTCATACATACATTTGGGGAGCTCAGCTGAAGGATCTGGGCTATGTTCTGTTTCATATGCATATATATACACACACATATAATAATGAATATTTTGGTGAAGAAATGCTTAATAGTTAAAAATGTTTAAGTTATGTAGCTTTCTGTTTCCTACAAGTGTGTATCATCCCTGCCAGAATGGGCAAAATATTAAGGTTCTTCTATAGGAAAGTAAATTTGGAGTTTATAGTTACTGAAATAATTTAAACAGAAATACTGATGTATGGTGGTGAAAAAGGATGCCATGAGTTTGCAAAGGTTGTGGTGTTGGACTCAAATGTCCTAAGAGTAAGATGGTGAGAATCCCCGACCCATCACCAAAACTGAATCTAATCAGTACTGCTAAAACAATTTGGCAGTCAACTCCTGCTTTCAGGTTACTTTCCAGCCTTCTGGCAGCTGTGTCTTCTCTTCATCCAAACCCATGAAAAAGACCTGTAATTCACTGGCAAGCTTGTTAAATTATTTACATGTGTAACTTGGGGTACTTGAAAGGTAATGTTATAGGCATGCTATTAGCCTAGGTGATAACATAATCCATCATGCTCAGTGTTTCCCAGGGTAAAATTTTTCTTTCAGTCTTCTATATTTTTTTGTAGTTTTGTAGTTTTTTGCTAAGCTTTAACAGTTTGCAATTTTCCATTTTGGAAATCTGTTTCAAGTGGACTAGGGATGGGGAAATGAACTGAAACTTATTTGCTGAAGACTAAACAATGTCAAAGAACAAAGGAGACGATATCTTCCTCTTAAAGTTTAACAGCTTTGTACTTTGAAGAAATGATATTTAATAGGAGGCTACCTTTGTATTAAGTATCCTTCTGCTCATCTAGGGACGATAAAAAATCCCAACTTGGTTAAGAACTAAGACCTTTAAATACACTATGAAAATTGTAACTGAATCAAGAGCAGGCATTTGCAAAAGTTAAGTGATAATATTTTGTATGTCCACAACATAGTTTACTAGACTTGGAATTGCTATAATGTATGAAATACAATGAGAATATGAGCACTGATTGTTAACTTGTGCTTACAGTGTTGATATGGTTGTACCTTGTCTTTTCCTTTGGAAGGGGGGGATAATTCCACTCCAGGCTATGGATACAAATTAATTTTCATGAGCCACTTGTATTCTAGTAATAGTATTCTATCCTGTATGAAAAATAAACAGGTACTCATATCCTTCAGTAAATACAGCCTGAGGTGGTGCATTGAACAGCAAGAAAAAAACTGTATGCCGAGTAACTACTCTGTAAAGGAATACTGGTCACCCATGGCTGGTCTGGTGAGCACCCTATGGAAAATAGAGTCAGTGGATATAATGCAGTACAGTGCCATATATACATATGTGTGTATATATAGATTAAAAATATGTAGGAAAACATAGGAAAAAAACAGATTAAGATAGATTTTACAACCATATTGCAAAATTTTAAAATGCTGTTTACAGATGCTCATAGATGCACATACTGCAGAAACATGGGCACATACCTTTTCAAAGAGAAAAATGACAAAGATAAAATTATTTTATTTTTTTTTTTTTATATAGCCATTTAAATGCTCTTTAAATTCATCTCTAAAATTACTAACTGGGTTAAACTTGGAACAAAATTCAACTGCAGGTTTATTTTCTTCTGGGAATAAAACATGAACAAACTGTATAATTGCTGCTAGAGTCTGAATTTCAATCACTTGCCAAATGATCCTAGGACAGATGCTTCTAATAATGATGAAGTGAGTGCTCCATTAATTAGAACACACTTGTGCTCTCATTAGACAAGCAGTGTTTAAAATATTCCCACTGCTTCACATTGTCATGCATGCATGCTGACCATTAACATGTTCATTAACAATCTGTATTATAGGCAGGGTTCTGCTTTGGCTGTAAGAGATCTGAGCTGCTATTCCTGGAATTTCTCTGCTGCTCAAGGTTTATTCTAAGCCTAAATTTAACATTTCTTTTTTGTGAAAATTTACTTTAGTGCAACATCCAAACTGATAACAGTAACCAAGAATGTGTCTGATTTTAGAGCTGGAGTTTTGACAATATTTTTGCTGGAAGCAAGCTTCTGTTCCTCTGGCTTATGCATTACTGAACTTTGTTTTTCTTTTGTGGCTGGAACATAAAGTTCATGAATTGGTAAAGTTTGGGAACACCTGAGTCTTTTCAGCTTTTGAGAGAGAAACATTTTAGATCAAAAACGTTTCTTTATTTCCACTGCTAATAACTCATCTAGAAATTTTAGCTTTATCTTGTAGTTTCAGGTTAAATTAATAAACATTTATTGATGTTGCTTTGATATTTTGGGGGAGTTATTTTTAGCAAGTAAAAGAAATTGTTATTATAATCTTAAATGCAAGAATGCTTGTTCTTTTAATGAACATGTATTTTCTTTAGTGTTTTGAGTGTCTTGTAAAAATTGCTCAATATTCATGTTTCAGTAATACAGTGCTTAATATTCACTTTCTAGTCCCAGCATTTGCACTAAGTTAATAGACCATGGCAGTCATTTTTGGCTAATAAACTCAATTAAAATAATGTAATTAAAAAAAAATTGCTTACTGAATCATAAATATACATAGTGATATTTGGAAAAGTGAAAATTTGGAAAAGTGAAAATTTGGAAAGATGAGATCTAAATGAATTTTTAAACTGATACTATTAAACATTTGATTCCCTGAAAGTTCTCAAATGATCTTCTTTCAATTTTCCCACAGGAATAACATGGTTTTATACAATGAAAGAAACTGCTGGGTTTGGGGCCACAGGGATGGTACCCTGGTGAAAGCGTACAAAAAATTCAGTTTCTGTTGTTTGGAGTGAGTGAATCAGTCAAATATCTTAGTGCATACTATGTGATTTGGTATCACGTGATGGCTGCACTTTCGCATTTAAAAAGAAATAGAAATGCTTCCTTCCTAGTATTCTGTTCTGAGAAGTAGTAAAATTGGTAGCTGGATTTTCAGATTTCAGGTTTGTCAGGTTGGTTGAACCCAAGAGAAAGTTGATGGTCACTTCTGGTGGGTCTGTTGAGGGTGAAGCTGGAGGGATTAGAACCATGCAACAGTAACTGCTGAGGGAAGAAACATATCCAAGGTGGGGTTTTATTGTATTTCTACGGTATTGTTAATGGCAACTTGCATTTCATGACATAGCTCTAAAAAGTGCAGCATGGTCCCAGTACTGAAAGGACAGCTACTGGCTTCTGGCAGGGCTTACTGACTTCAGTTATGCTCCACACAGCCCCTCATCCATGTGGATTGACGAGCTCATAGAAGGGGATTTAAAGTATATGTTTCTCACTTGTTTGTCTTCTGAAAACCCATAAAAAGGATAAAGTTATTCAGAGGTGCTCAAATACTGGAAAGATCATAATTTTCTTTAGTGTGTTCTGCAGTTCCCCACAGGTCAAAGATGGGCACAAGAATCAGAGCAATGGTTCAGCAGGTTGCCAACAAATGGCTTTTGGTGCTTGTCTTAAATGATGCTGATCTCAGTATATTAAAAAAGAAATCAGCCCCGCTGCTTCCTTCCAATAAAAGGAAGAACGCAGGGGGTATGTACATTCTGCGCAGTTCTTCTGCTAATTAGAGGTTTGAAGGAACTGTACATGAAAAGCTCCCCACTGAGTTCACTGAATTCTGCGTAGCAGCCTTATTATCTAGTATTAGTGTTAAATGTCCATTTTCTCTCATGCCCCCTGCTGGTAAATGAAGATTTACTGTTTGGGCTTCTTATGTTGGCATGATTGCGCAGAGTGCTAAGGGAAGTCAAAAATCCCTTTTAAATGAGCTCAGAGCAAGAAAAATCTATTCCAGTTCCCAAGTGCTTGGGACTATATTGGAATGTGGTGTTGTGGCTTCAGTAAAACTACCATGGAAAATTTTAGCTGCCTATGGGACTCTTGACCAAGCAAAACCTGTCATGTGTTTTCTCCCATCTTCCCTGCTGTTTTGGGGAAAGGAAGAAGGAGGTATGGGGTGGAATTAAGAGAACAGTCTCCAAGATATACTTCTGGTAGGGTGACAGCTTAAGGATACTTGAGAATCTCTTTGCTTTGATAAATAAGCCTATTGCTTTGTCTGCAAGTTTTCATGTGCTTTACTTTCCCCATATATTTACACAGATTTTGATGTTTATATGTACGGGGCCTGGTTGCTTGAAATATTTGTTATGAAGCAGTTAGCCTTCTTGAATTGTGATTTACTAATTGGATTGTATGACCAGAATATTTACTGTGAGATAATGTAAATGGTGCAAGACACTTATAGCAATACAGTAGAAAGTCTGAAAAAGCTGTTATGTGCTTTTGTTTACTTCCTCTGGATTCTTGTGGAATTTTTGGCATAAGTGTTTTGATGTAGCAGAAGCTACAAACTAGATTTGATAAATATGCTGCAGAAAGTAACGCTGCTGCGTTACTGCATTGTTAGTATATTTGTTATATAAAATGTCAATATTTAGACACTGCCTTTAAAGGAGAACCTGACGAAAAGACAACTCAGAACAGTGCTTGTTCTGAGCCATTGTTTTTGTTTTGCTAGTACTTGCAATAGAGAAGAGGGGTGTTTTATTACTACAGGAAATTCAAGAGCATTTGCACTGTTGAGCACCTACTACTTCTATTTTCAAAGGTGATCACAGATTTTTGATTTACACCTAGGATCTTCCAACCTGGTTTGCTTGGGTACCACTGGCCATGAAAGCCCATGAAGAAGAACACAGGCTCTCATCCTGGCCTCATTTATTCTCTTAGCACACCCTATGATGTAACCTGTCATTTTAATTGGTTTAGGGTGTGAGTATGAGGCTGGGCTTCCTCACGCCCTGAGTCAATTCAAGTATGTTTAGTTGCTCACCTCCTGACAACCCGTGTCAGCCAGGTCATTGTCAACCCCCATCAGCAGGTGGGTTATGACTGCCTGTGTTGCCCATAAAGCCAAAGCTTCAAGTAGGTAATTCAGAGCCATCTGCTGCACGTTTTTTGACATGCGTTTTCAGTTATCTCTGCTGCTGAGTGCATTTTGATGGGAATTTTTCAAGCCTATTGGGCTTGAAAAGAAAATTTAATTTCCTTTCTAATCACAAGGAAGATTTCAGTCCATTTTGAGAAGGACATCCACTTCTGAAATATTTCTTCCCTATGTCCCACGCAATGCCTATACTGCCATAAATTGTCAGAGTGTGACTTATTTATCTGTTCCTGTTTGCACTTAGCCTCTAAGTAAAGCAGTTAGGGCTGTTCTTGACAATTTTCACCATCTCCATCTTTCTTCAAAGGCATTTCTTTAATCTCTCCACTTGTGACTATTTTAGCTCCTTCACCTTTTCCTCTCTGATGCTAGTCCTTCCAGCTAGAGCTGGGCTGAATGGGCTCCAATTTTACCCATTCAGCCCAGGAAATTTCTGGTTGAGGTGACAATGTGGCTCTTGAGCTTGTTTTGGACTGGGATTTCTCCTCAGAAGATGTTCAGTGTTACTGCAGGATAAATGTATCTATTGTTAAGAATTAGAACAAGAAGATTTCTTTGTGAATAATCGTATGCTTGGGAAATGCTTTGTCTCTGTATGTTTGCAATATGCCCTTTTAATTCCCTTCAATCTCTAAAACCTCTGAGATCTGAATACTGAGCATAATGGGGGTATATATGTACTGACCCAAACGATACTTCTATGTTTAAAAGTTTCATTGTAAGCTTTTGGTGCATATGTAAACTCATGCAATGAATTTAAGCACATACTATTTTATAAAATAGTCCAATAGTCTGGGAAACTAATTTGGGTTTGGTGATGCAGTTATGAGGACTGAAAGGAACCAAATATCGTCCTTTGGTCCTGAGACAAGTTTGCACTGCTGATGTTTGAGAAGAACACATTCCCTAGATAAATCTATTGATAAGATTCATGTTAGTCCCTTAACTTAGTCAATTACCTCTCAAAGCTAAGCCAATTAGTTATATCATCAAAGTATCATTTAGTTTTCTTTATAAAGTCTTTTCCCTCATCTGTAAAAGCCAGCTTGCATCTTACAACTAAGGTACTGAAATGACCTGCCTTTCGCATTTTATTTCAAATGAAATTTCTTTCCAATATGAACTTTCAGTTTCCTTTTAACAGTGGAAACACCAACACCTCATAAAGGTTAATGCTTGTCAGTCTGTAAATGAAATCAAGCTCCATTATTATATTATCTATACCTGTGAAAGGGGAAATAATTCAGTGTGATTGTTTCTCCTGTATATTACCATTACGGTGAATATAGTCCATAAATTGTCTCCATATGGCATCAGGGTATTTTCACCAATGTCCTGCAATCTGCAAGTCATTTTTCCAGGTGATGTCTGTTTTAAAATTACATGTAATTTTCAGTATTACACCCATGGTATAGGAACTTCTTTAAATTAACAGTTTAAAAGTAAATGGACCATAACCACTTTTACAGTTCCTTTTCTAGGGGCACGTGTGTTCCCACTTGGACACTAAATAATAGTTTCTCAGACTGACAAAGGCATTGACATTGTAATATATTTATAAATTTATAGGGTTACAATAGAAAATTTTAGGATACTAACCCAAAACAGTAGCCTGAAAGTTAAGGAAGAAATGAACCATGTAGACACAGTGAGGTTTTTCCTCAGCTGTGACTATTACAGATTCCTTAAGACAGAGATCTCTTAGGATTGAAATGAACACAGTGGTCCCTAATCTCCTTCACTATTGAATTTTGGACTCAAGGAAAGACAGCCTTCATATTTCCCTTTTTTTCTTTTTGAGGCCTTAAAAAAATATATGTTATTTGCTGATGTTCGCCTGAAGTAAAGTGATTTTTTTAATCACACTTAAAAGTCATACAATGCTGCTCATTGTGAAAAGCTTGGTCTCTTAGCCTGAAGCTTTCCAAATTTGTCCCTAATCTCCTGTAATTTAAGACCTTCATAATGGTAATTTTAAGAGGCTGTTTATCTTTCAAAATATTCAGCTATTCTGTTCATCCTGCTTGAATTTGAAATCACTTAAGATAATATTCTGAGAGTGTTGTCTGAAAGTTTCACGTCTTAAGATAAAGGCTAATCTGTATATAAAAGCTGATGCATGCTGCCATTTGCTCCCTTATCTTCCTTCTGCCTCCTCCCCCTCGCAGTGGTCTCTCCAGTGCTCCTGGCAAACTGGAGACAAGTAACATAAGATGCTAGGTTTCTAAAGCATGCTTAATTTTTCTTTCTTCTCAGGTGAATGGCTTCACATACAGGGTGTTTGCTTGTACAAATAATTCTGCAAGAACTTTTAGAGAAAGGAAAAACATCAGTTAAACTAATGAGGTAAAGTTGGCCAGAGCAATAGCTCTGAAGGCAAACAGTAGAAAAGGATTGTCTTTCCCAGGTTATCCTAAATGCTGAATGAGGGCTGTGCTGTTGTTTCCAAGCTTCTGACATCCTTCAAATTGTAGTGATACATTTAAACTCCTGCTGGTATCCTTTTGGGGAAAAGCTGTCAATGAAATGTGAGCTACCAATCCAAAATAATAGTATATTTTGAACCTGGGAGCCGAGTTAAATTAACATCATGGCTAAAAGACAAATACGATAATCTTTTCTGTTGCTCATTTTTTTTCTCAGTTGAGGCATTTGCTGCTTAATTACATTTGACTTGTATGTATAAATAACTGCAATAATACATTCTGTTAATACATTCTTTTCTAGTAAGTATCTGGACACTTTCCCACTCAAAACTACTCAGTGTTCTCATAAAGGCCCTTTACTCTCCCTTCTCCCTTCCCTCTGCCATCCAAAATGCCCTAGGATATTGTTCAGAGAGCAAAGGCATCTGTGTATCCACAGGCATTGAGATTAGGCAATAGCTTCCGGATATAAAGCCTGCAATGTTGGCTTTCAGTTGATCAATACAAACCTTCCGGTTTGGTATTTCAGTCCAGATTCAGCAGACATGCCTTTGCATTGCTACAGCTTTATTGCAAATTTTAACAGTAGTGATGGAGGAGTACTAATTCTAAAGACAACCAGCGTTTGCCATACAGTCATAAGAATCGTTTGGATGGACCAACAATATCAACTAGACCACCTTCCCTGCTCGGAGCAGCACCGACAAGTTTAGTCAGGGTCATGTCTGGCTGGGATTTGAGTGTCTCCAAGGGCAGAGACTCCTGCAACACCACGACCTCTTATGAGCAAGTGCATCAGGCCTTTAGGGAGGTTTTGATGTGCGTGTGGAGAGCAGCAGGGTGGGCAGAAGGGGCAGCCTTTGTGAGGAGAGGCTGGTCCCGGCCTGGTCCACCAGCCCCACCGCAGGGCAGAGCTGAGCCCCTCAGCCACGGGCGGGCACCTCGGGGAAAGCCGGGGTAAGGAAGGACAAACCATGCCCGGCAGCCGGGGCTGAGGGGAACCGGGTGAGAAACAGCCCTGACAGCCCCGAGGGCAGAGCGGGAGGAGGGCAGGAGGGGCTCCGGGCTCCCGGCAGAGATGTCCCTGCGGCACCTGGGGGTATTTCCACTCCCCCCCACATGTTGCTATCTGTGTTTGGTGGAATACAGCAAAGTGATTAACTTTTTATTCCTGCCTCTTTAAGGCCTAGGTTCTCCTTAGACAAACTCCATAGATTTTCATTTTCTCTCTTTGGCGGGTATCTTGTCTAGAAAACTGCCTGACCTAAATGTAACAGCTAAGGAGTAATCTATGCCACTTGAATACCTATGGACAGTATTCCCAATCTTACTTTGTAACATGCATTCCCATGCAGAAATGCAGAGGTACCAGCTTCAGTGATATCTGTGCTGTATGATGACTGATCAGGCAAATTACACCTTTTTTTTTTCACTGTCTTTTTAAATGATGGCTGTTTACATTTATATCACGCTGTCTAATTTTGTGCCTTTTCTGAGAAATTAGTTGAAAGCTGAAAACAGTGGTAACAGGTAACCCATAGAGGAGAAAGGGTTTTCTGTTTAAAAACAGACAACATGAATGCTGATTTTGACCCTAAAGTATGTTTCTGGCAAAGCAAATTAGCTCAAATGCTGTTTTGTCTTTCTTTAGTAGGAGTACTTAGACATCTTAATCCCATCCTTCATACTGTCAAACAATGTCTGGAAGAAGCCTAATAAACATGGAAATACTTCAAACGTTTTTTTTTTTTTTAATAACAGTGTTAATTTTGGGCCAACTCTAGGGCAGATTCTATTGTGAAGAAATCATCAGCATAAATAGTGATTTTTAAAATTATTTTTTAATATGTGCTCTACCTATACCATTCCCCAGTCAACTCTATCGGAGGTTCATAATAAAAAGATGGCTGATTACTGCTGAAGTTCTGAGAGGAAAATCACCAGTTTCACAGGGCTGTATTTCCATGATTTAAGTTGGCATTTTGCACTTAAGTCTTCGTGACAGCTATCTTTTCCTCACCACCCTATCTTCTAAACTCTGAGGAGCTGAAAGTCCCATGCAAACTGAGCTGAGACTGCCCAGCTGTGCAGAAGTGGTTATGTGGGTGATGTGGGATCAGCTCTCTGCCTCCAGGTGGTCGTGGTGTGAAGCTGCAGTCAGGAGAAGCATGCCTTGGATGGCTCTGAGCAATGCACCATCACATCTGCTTCAAGGCTTGCAGATGCAGCAGGCTGGTGGACTGACCAGCTGCATCCAGCCTGTGTCTTTCGGGAGCTGAAGAGAATGTATGCACCATGATTTTTGTGATGAAATAGAGCAGGTAACAAATCATTAGTTACATTTTTACACTCTCAGTTACCGTGATAAAATAGTTTTAAGAACCTCTCAAGCATGCTCTCGTGTGTGGGTTTTAGTTTCTTCTTCTGGTTTTGGGTGTTTGCATACAGCATAAGGAATACTATATGTTTTTTTTCCATGTGTGGTTGGGGTCCTAGTCACCTCAGTTCTGGCATGATACAAGTGTAATTGAACAAACAAACCCCTCCTACCTTGAGATTGGTTTAGTATAGTTTCGTCAGGGACAGTGCAGTGGTGCACAATGCACTGTGCAACATTGCAGGAGTCATGACAGAGAATTCCATTTAAAACATCACAACACCTTGCATTATGAGCTGTTGCTGCTACCACCTGCTTCCTACATGCGCAGACTCAGTGAACTTGGATGTACAGCTGATAGAAAATGCTTAATCTCAAAAATGTAAGCCTGCATACAGTACTGAATGTAATAAGAGCCTTCAAAACAAGATGTGTTTTCAACCTCCTTTGTTTCGGTGAAGTGGATGTGTGAAGCCCTTGGCATAGAGTTTGGTATTTTTACCTGTCATATCTCACACAACTTGATAGGCTCACTCAAGCAGTAAGGTAGGTGTAATCTAGTAGCAGAGGTTGACTTCTGTTCACATTCACTCATACCCCTGACTGGAAGTCTGAGAAAACCTGCATCCCACTCGTGAGCTAAAATTGCATGCCCTGCATTGTTTGTTGCTCAAGGCAAGGAAACTTTGCAGGTCCTCCAGTTGTTTCAGGTCCAAGTCCAATCCAGCTGCTACAGTCAAAAATACTGGTATCTGTGTACAGAAAAGGTAAATGTGCTTTACAGTGCAAGTCGAGAAAGATTAAATGAGAAGTTTCTTGCTACAATTGTGTCACATTTTTGTTACTGAAGGATATGTTATTTATTTTCCCCTAGGAAACCTCTCTGTAGATTGTTTTATCTCATCTTCTATTTCATGCTCTTGGTTGCATGAGAGCTGCAATCTGATGCTTGTCACACTATCACTATTTTTTTGTTAATGGTTATGTTTATTCAAATGTAATAGTGTGTGGTTGCAAACAAGACCTCCCAGTACCTTTTCCTGATCTTGTGAAATCTAGTGACCTGCATGTGTAAGCTGTTCTGCTTTCAAATCAGATGTCTCACTCCCCATGTTGTGGGGACAGAGAACTGATCCCGCTGATCTGACAGCAAGCAGTATCTATAACTACATAACCTGGCTTTGTGGCTTCGCTGAATCCTTTGTGTCAGGGAGGCTGATACAAAGGACTGTTTTGCCTTTCCTTCACTCCATTTACAACATTGATGCTTTTGCTTGTGTTTTCAGTCTCTTGCCTCTTTCCTTCTGCCAGTTAATTTCGGTCCTGTGGTCCCATTGATCAGACTCAAGTATTGTCCCTCTCTGTAGCCCTACACCCAATGTCAGAACTCCTTCCAGTTCTCATTCAACTCCTAACTATGAGCGTTACATATAAAAAATGGATTAAGTCTCAGCCTTTTTAGAAAAAAAAATAAAGGCATGTTTCTTTTTTATTAAAATAAATAAAAAAAAAAAAGGGGGGGGATAGGGGCAGAAACCCCACCTGTTCTCAGACCAGACTACTTCTTTCTGTTGCTGTTTCCACTATTTCCATTGCTCACCCACTGCAAAGATACTGATGGTTTTACTTTTTTTCTTCTCCCCCCTTTTCCTGTGCAGGATGCCAAGCACACTGGAAGGAAGGAGAAGGAGAAATAGTGATAGCATTAACTAGGATCCAAACAAGGCAAATGCTTTATAGAAGTGATAAAAAAAATAATTTCAAAGGCAGTTATGTGCACAGAGATCTGAGTTAACAGAACATCTTAGCATGTCTCAAACTTATAGTAAGCTATGCTAAAGTCACAGGAACTGTTTGTATGCATAAAGCTTGGATAAAGTTCACTTGCTGAATTAAGGATCCAAGTTCTCTTCCCTACTGAAGTAAAACAATACTCTCTGTAAATGATAAAATAAAATAGCCCAAAAAGGAAACTTAGTAGGAACAATGAGTACTTTATATCTTGCTCTCCCTCCCCTTCTTTCTTCCCTTAAATTTGGCAGGATCCTTAAGGAATGGAAAACATACCTTAACATTAACCAGCATACATGAAGGGTTTTCTCAGATTTTTTGCTGTTAGTAATCTTAGAGCCAAACTTTGAAAGGGTCTTAAACTCATGCATGCATACAGTGTTCATATTCACCTTCCTGATGTTTATGTTTAAGTGTTTCAATGAGCCCATAGTGCAGACAAGATGCTGCTAAGAGAAACAAACCAAACAAAACCAAACACAACAAACAGTTTTGCATATAAATAAGTTAGATAACTATGCAGTTGCAAAGATTATTCATTCTTATTTTTTATACAAGAGCTGTGTGGGCACAATCCTGAACAATGTACTCTAGGTAACCTTGCATGAGCAGGGAGGTTGGACTAGATGATCCCCAGTGGTCCCTTCCAACCTCAACCATTCTGTGTACATATACCTTTGCTCACGTGAAACTGAGGAACTTAAAAATGTGGCCTTGAAGGATATTTTTAAGTAGCTATTCAACTTGGGTCCAGTTTTGTATGCATAATTATATACATACATGGCCTGATGTTATCTGACACAGTTTTTGTTGCCAAGGGGCACATTCCATTATTTGTAACACACACTAGTATAAGTCTGCTATGCCTAATCTTGGATTTACTTTCTGCAGTGCTTGAGAACCTTGTTATGGAGGAGGAGACTGCTGTGTTAGGCTGTGCACAGATGGAGGACAAGTAGATGTTTCCTGCTCCCCGGAGCAACCCTTCACGACCTATTTGGATGCCTGATAGGATTATTTTTTAGCTTTGTTGCACCTTAGACTTGGGAAATTTTTTCTCAAACATCAGCTAAGCATATTGCTTTCATTGTACATTGCTGAAAATGCAGTGTTTAAGAGGTTTTTCATAGTGTATACCCAAGCCTTGTCCTTAGTAATAGAAGGCTTTCATAATATTTTGGTCTGCCTCATCAAGAAAACTTCTGGAAAAATTCAATGTATGTAGAATGGTTAAGGGGTGTTGCTGCTGTTGTAACTATTGCTGTTAGTATGTGTGAGAGTGTTGAATGAAGCACAGAATGAGTTTGTTTTCATTTTGCGATTGGATTGTTAAAGCTTAAACTTGATGTGTTCGTGAAGCTTAAAACTGTCGTAGTTGAGCATATGGATAGCCAGAAGGTATCAGTGCTCATATTTACAGTAAAAATGAAAAGTGAAGAGGCACTAATGAATCTGTGGAGTACTTGAGTTAAGGAGAGAAAGAAGGTGTATACAGGGACAGTAGCACCACTCTAAAGCGGTGAGCTTGGTGACTTCACAGCCTATTCGGGCAATCTGTTCCACTCCTTCACTGTTGCCATATGCATTTCGCAGTTCTCTTGTTTCTGTTTATGCTCATTGTTTCCCATCCTTCCAGTGTGCACCACTGAAGAACCAGACTCCATCTTCTTGGTCCATCTTGGTACTACATCCCTCCAAAGCCTCTGTTCGGGCTGAAAAAACCCTGGTCCCTCAGCCCTTCTCACAGGACAATGTTCCAGTCTCCAAACACTGAACTCATTTCAGTTTGTTGATGTCTGTTCTGGACAAGAGACCAAAAATCAGACACAGCTGATGATTGAAAACGAAATCGTAGAGGTGCCAAGCAGAGGGAGAGAATCCCGCCCTTTGTATCCTGGCTCTGACCCTGTTAACACAGCCCAGGGTGCTGCTGTGCATCCCTGCAGCCAGGACATGCTGCTGGCTCATTCCCATGCATCTGGGTCTCTTCCCACATTGCTGCTCCCAGCCTGACAGGGGCCAGCCTGTGTCTTTGCACCAGGGTTTCCCACTCAGGGCCAGCACCTGATATCTGTCCTTATTTTAGAAAAAAAGTTTGAGTAGTCTCAGTGCAATTTGCATGCAATTGCTGTATCATTCCTGTAACTTTTGCTTTTCAAATCATCTTGATTATATGTGTATTAAAATGTTATATAGTAAACTACAGAGATTTTATAATGTCATTCCATCTATGTTGTGCTACTTAATGAATATTGATCAATCCTTAAAATTCAGATTTAAAAAAAAATTAAAAGAAAAGCTAGAAAACCTAAGCAGGAGGCAGGAAAGTGTGATAGTGAGGTGAGATTGAAAGTTGAAATACAGATCCAGAGTTGCAGCTGACCATACCCAAGGTCCAGACAAGTGCAAATGATGCATGTGGAAATGCAACAGCAGGTGGGGGTTACATTCTTGGCACAGGTTTTCCTTTCTGCTCATGAATTTTCAACTGTTTGATTAAAGAGGATGTTTCTTGAACACCTGTATATCAATATGCATCAGTTTGTTACTGTAGTCTAAAGGACATCAGGCCACAGAAAAGTAATAAGCAGAAACAGTGAAGCTCCATAGAACCTGCTATAGACATGAATCTAGTGTTATCTCCTTCAAAACCTCTTACAGGATTTTTGTTCTTTCTTTCTTTCTTTAATCAGTCTCCAGATCCTATTAAACAGGAACAAAAAGAGGAAGTACACGGTATCTGCTTTCTACAAAGCAGACTGTATTTATTTGTTTAAGTGAGACAGAATATCAATGTCTTCAGTGTTTCTTAAAAGCAGATTTAAGCAAATCAGCCAGGCAACCAGCCAGGCAGAGTGTGCATTTTTAGGCACTGAATCAAAGACAGTGTCAAGACATATTAAGCTGAGTGCCTAGAAACAATATATATGAGATTTTAAAAAAGAATACTGAAAGATCATCTTGCCGTGGTTGTGGCTGATTATTTAATACAGGATGAAGAGAAATTGCATTGTAAGCCATAAAATGGTGATAAAAATGCTTTGAAATACTGAGCTAATACAGTAACTAGGGCTGGATGCCATCTGATGCTACTTCTCAGACAGTTCACAGTCATGCGTTGCTGAATCTAGTCTATAAAGAAGCAGATTCAAACCACCACCTTCCCAGAAAAAGTGTAGTTTCTTAATTATTGTGCTGAAAACTTGTATATCTCAGTAGGAGATTGCTATATACTACCAAGATGGAACAACTATGTTGATTTTCCCCTTTGTTTTAATATGTGTGTGCAGCAGGACAAATGAAGCATATCACCCACAAAATATCATTTATATGATAATTGATTTTATTCTCAACCTTGACTGCTGAGATGGAAGCAGTGTTTTCCTCAGCTTTGAGAAAAGCAACATTCATAGGTAAAGTTTAACGGTTTTCATGGAAAGATTAAAAAAGTTTCCTTTTCCTTTTTACTCAACACATTGTCACTAATAACATAGTACTTATACCAGTTGAATAATATATCTTTTATCTAACGTATTTTTCAAGGCATACTAGCATTCACCGAAGGAGGTTAGTCTCGGTAGATGGTGCTGTTGTGTCTTAAACGACTTCTGGAGCGAGACGCAAACACTGCCCTAGGCAGTAGAGGCACAAGGAAGGTTCTGTCTCTGGAGTGATTAGAGATAGCCTTAAATAAGTTGGGGTTTGTTGTTGTTGTTTTTCTAAATTAAGAATGGGCAGGCATGATTTTTTGAGGTCGTATGTAGCTGTAAAACCTCTACAGAAAGAAAAAAAGCTACAAAGTAGGTCATATAATTTAAGGGTGAAATGGACTCTGTGAGATGAATAACTGCACTACTAAGTTGGGGAATAAATATTTAGGTGTCTACTGAATTATTTGTGCTTATGGCCTTTATTGCCAGTAAAAAGATACAACCGTGTCTTATCTGTATTGCATTGCACTTTCCCTCAGTCTATTTGAGTGACAACTCTTACACAGGTTACATAAAAAGGAAGTTGCACAGAAGGGTCCTGCTAGTAAGTGCATGAAAACAGTACTGTGCTGCGCTGGAGTTGCCTATTGTTCCTTCAGTACCTGATATGCAGAAATCAAACCAGCATATTTTCTTTCAGGCCTGAAAAAATGTGTGTCAGCAAACGTAAGACTCATTTCTTCCCCTCAACTTTTATTAGCAGCATTTTCTTGCTGGGGTCTCGGGATTTTAATAGTGCAACAGGGCAGTGGCACAGTCTGAGAGCAGCTCTGGTCACTTCTGTTATGTTCCCCAAAGCTATTTTTGGCTTGTGCACAGCAGATAGCAATTCCTGGATCCCAGTTCTGCTGAGACAGCTGGGCCCTTACAGTCTGTTTACACTTGAGAGCTGTGCTGCTGAGAGACTGAGGACAGTAAGAAATATAGGCTCTCTCAGGATAGTGGGAGGTAAGGCAGCCCTGAGACAGTGGAAAACTAGGGCAGCACTAACTTACAGCCCAGGTCTGGGCCAGTCTTAGCCACGTTAAGTAGCCTACATGAAGGATAAACTGAAGGGATTTGATCTGTTTAATGAGCAGCAGCATCTCTTTTAAACAAATAGATGTAATTAAGACTGATGCCCCACAGCATGCTTCCAGATGGCAGCATGATCTTAAGGCCAGGGTTTCCTTACCTTGTTTTGTTTTTTTTTTTGTAGGCAATCCCTGGAGCAAAAGAAGCCATGTTACTGTGGTAACCTAATGCAGGATGGATGGAGATCACAAACACAAAGCATCCCTTTTGTCAAGTTCCTCCCACACATCTTTCACATCCTGATGAGTTGATAAGGTCGAGCTGAGCTGAGCTGAGTCGCCTTAGATATTGGTTTACTCCTCAAAGACATAAAATAGTTGGGTTTATGTCACATCTGTCTGACTACCACCCCCTGTCATTAAATCCTCTCTTTGCTATATGCTATTAAGCACACTCAATCTCTTTAAACATTTTTTTTAAGGCCAGAGAGGATGGTTTCAGAGAGATGGATTCAGACAGAGAGAACACTGAAAATTGTAGACTTAGCTGGTACCCTCAAACTATAAACAGAATTTGCTGTTGTGATGCATAAGAATTTGCACTGGAGGGGTGCTGACATGAGATGGTGTTTTTCTCTTATTACATTTTTAACGTATCCTATAATTCTTATGACTCTTTTAAAACCACAAACAAATATATAGCTTGTGGCAGGAGAAGTATGTGGACATGCAGACATGATATTAACCTGAACACTTTATTTCTTAAGTAGCTTACATTTTTATGGAGAAAAGCTGCTTTACAACCCATTTAGATGAAGATTAACTTGTTTAATGTTTAGCTTCATTCCCAGTACAGCAGTGAGTGAATTCTATTTAGTCTGAGAGGAATGCAAGAGCTCTTGTAAGTGTTTTGACTGAATTTGAATATTGCTAATGATAAGGGACAGAGACTCTTGAAAATGAGTCCAAACAGCCAGCTGTTTACATAATACTTGAATCACTTGGTTGGACTACTATCTCCTTATCTACACATGCATAAGACTATTCCAGCCTTCTCAAAGGTCTTAGGAGCCTGGATCCCAGCCTCTAAGCTCTATAAAAGACTGAATACACTTAATTGGCAGCTGAAATGAGACTAGCCACAAACATTACAGGATTTATAAATAGATGATTGAATCTAAGTCTGGGTGTAGCACATCTCAAAGCCTCAAAGAAGACTCTGGGCTGTATTACATTCACAAGTTTTATAGGAAGCCTGATGACATAAAGCAGCTTGCAAGTAAACCAAGTTTGCAGAGTCTTACATCCATTGGTAAAGCTGGCAACTCTCATATTGATTTCTGTAAGGCTCAATGCATCTCCTAAGTACTATGACTGATCACCTTAGTTAGGGAATGAGAGTGTTCTGACTTTAGGCAATTATTCTCTGTGCCTAAGAGAGGCTTTCTAGAGGGGTGCTCTGCTCCTTGGGCTTTTGCATGGTGTTTTAGCTCATACTTATGCTTGTGATTGCTCTGCTTGCACCCCTCAGCTACAGACACAGAAGTTGAATAGGGCAGATAACATTTCTTGAACTAGAGTAATTTTCATTTTATTTGCTGAATGGGGGATGGACTTCTTCCTCCATTTAAATTTTTGCAATTTTGGAGTATTTCTGCAGAATTTTCTGATAGAAACTGCTAAGCCTCATGCTGGGACCTACTTTTAAGGAGCAACCTCATCAAATGTCAATTGAAGGCAATCTCATCTACAACTGTTACTCTGCCTGAAGTTTGTGACCCCCAAGAAGAAATCAGGAAGAAGCAGATGTCTGCCTGCAGGAGGTTATGCCACTATTAGGAGCTACCAGCTCCTAAGAATAGGTTTCTACTATCAAATACTTGGCTCCATGAAGAACAGTGGCAGTCTGAGCTCCACTCTGAGACTTCATGAAGGATGCTTCTGTCTAATAACCCAGCCCATGTGAGCTATTTCTGGAAGGTCACAACCATCCTATGACAGTTCTTGTTTCCTGCATAAGGAAAAACCTGGACTGGAATACTTTACAAATTTCTGCTGAGTCAGTTGATAACCTAGGTAGCTTTTCCTTGGGATGTCATGTTTCTTTGTCAGCTGTGTTCAACATCTGTTGTGCTGTTGTTACTCTGGTGGCTTGATGAGAAGGCAAATTTGTGGGTGTCCTCTGTGAACATTACAAACAACACTGCAATGAGCAACTGGACCTGTCCTTTCAGTTAGCTAGTAAGATTTGTTAAATGCCTCAGGAATTGTCATAGAAGGCAAGCAACAGCCCTGAGGTATTTAAAACTAAATTTAGTTCTAAACCATTTCATTGAATATGGCACCCTGTCCTCTTTTTTCTTTCTATTGCGCAGGAATGTTAGAAAACACATGTATTTGGTGTCCCACACTGACAAATGGAGCTCTATAAATGGTTGAAAGCAACCCTTTTTTGCCCTTCTACAATGTATTTGTACAAAGAAGAATGGTGTCATCTATTTCAATGAAAGGCCATGGATTTCTTTTTTGTCTATCTTTCCTGCCCAGAACACTGTTTTATCCTTGTACTGGTGCTCCTCTTAGGTCCCAGATCTGCAATTTGGTACTTGCAACTTCTCCTTTCTGCTTGTTTCCACAGAGAAGAGATTAATAAAAGGAGAGAAAAGAGAGGAAAAGGTATGGGTGTACCCAAGAGGTAACTGTAATAGTACAGGCTGAGAAATCTTCAGAAGTGTCTGGGATGTACATATTTATGCAGTACCCTCATGAATCACTGATATTTATAAACCTAAATAACTGTTTGCTTCCTCTTTATCATGTTAATTTTCCAAGGCTAATCTGATGTGCTGTCCATTTGTAAAAGGAGCAGCTGGGTCACTATTTTATTTTGGTAGCCAGTTTTCCAGAAAAAGTCATTTGAACTAAAAAAGCCCAAACTCCCAAACTATAAAAAGGGGGAGGGAAGATGAAGCTGGGTATGTCTTTCAAGCAAGTTGAATCTGTTTGGGCAGTGGAGAAACGAATCATTTAACTTCTGTCTTCCTTTTGTGCTACTACAGGGAGGCAGCTGTTGAGTCTGCTTGGCCCTGCCATCCCTATGGCGTAATCTGGAAAGCTCAGGTGTGATCTCCTCAGTCCCCAGTAGGTTATTCATTCTGGTGTCTGATCCATGACAGGCTCCTGGGCAGGCAAGATGATTTAAATCCTGAATAAGAGAGAAGGTATAATGCAGGCCATATGTCAGGGCTGCGAGTGTAGAAGTGGGTGGGTGAGGGACCACGGTAAAAGTGGAGAAATAAGCACTGAGTCAGCAGCAGGGATGATTGAAATTTATCCAAACATATTGCCTAAGATTCTGGTAGTGCCTCCAGTATTACTAATGATGAGGTTGGGAGGCTTGGAGTTCTACTGATTGGCAGCTGCACCCTCGGAAAGGGACATGGGAAAACTTTCTCATCTGTCAGGATCTCATTATTTCCACTGGAGTCTGACAGCTCTAAGGTTATGTGTGTATAAATCAGGCAGGCAGAAGGGGAAGCAGACACTAATTTTATTTTGTAGTGGCACAGGGGGAGAATTGTCACCCCAGAGTCTGAGCAGCACAGCCGCTGCAACATGCTGAGCAAGCATATACCGTTCCTGAGCTCCTTCTATCCCGGCTCCTGCTCGCTGCTGTTGGCTCTGGAGTATTCCTTCTCACAGCTGCATTCCTCCTCCTTCTTCTGATTCCTGAGAGAGGCCAAGACAGACAGCAGCGCTTACCTGTCCTCCTACCGAGATGCATGGAGTTGAGACTTCGGCCACATTAATTTCTTACATTGTCATGTCATTGCTTCCTCTCCCAGACCCAGGAAAAGCTTGGGGGGAGAAATCAAGCTGGCCTCTGAAGTGGCAATATCAATGCGAGAACTAGATAACTTTTTTTGGGAACAAAATGAACCCAGAAAGTGCTGTGAGTTGGAGCTGCTGTTACCAGCATCTCATGACGAGCTCTCCTGCCAACGTCTTCACTTGGGTGTCAGCTGGGTCTGAAAGCAGACTCAGTTTGTTTTATATTTGTTTAATCAGACCTGGAAGAAATAATTGAGATATGTATCAACTTCTAAATGTTTTTTTCTCATTCCCAGCTTGAGCACTGTGGATTCAGGTTTCTTGTTTATATTCAGATGCTGTAGTGAGTTATAAGTTGTGTAGACTTTCGTAGGTGGCTGATTAAGTTTATTTGTCTGGCAATATATAATACTTCTTCTAGGTCTTTAACCTGGGTTTCAAAGCATCAGTTTCTAGCTACATGGACAGGATACATAATACCTTCTCAGAAATTAGGCAGGATCTGGGATTCTTTTTTTAAGGGAGGAAAGTAAGGTAGGGAAGAAGAAGAAGTGGCAGAGGAAAACTATTTTGGTATGTACTATTGCCAAGCTGGGAATAGCTTCTCCAAAGAGATACTGAACCTCCATTTATTTAGAACATTTTAAATGAATCACGGCAGAAGATGGTGAGGGAGGAGAAATAGACCTGACTTCTGAACCTTTCTGTAACACGAGCTTGTTGATTCCCCCTACAGGTTGGCCTAAGGTGAGGCACAGAGCAGTGTGTCAGTTCACTTGAAATCATAGATCCATTTAGGAAGTATCAAGTTGCACTCTGTGGAGAGGGCACATGACCCATGACTTTCCCATGTGGGTAAATTAAAACAAAAGGTAGAAAAAACTAGATGCTATCTTCAGCAATGATGCTGTAAAACATAACCTCTAGCATTTGTTGGATAGACCTCTTCAGAAGAAGACAGCTCCTTTCATCTACCTCAGAAGCACTGCAGAAGAAAGTAATCTGATTTTGCATAAATCCAGCCAGGAAGTGAGAGCTTGCACTGTTATGTACTCTCCCTCACTCTGCTTATCTCACTCCCTTTCCCTTTCTCCTCCTCCCTTCTGATCTCCCTCTTAGTGGTAATAAATTAGGGTATACCACTCATTAGGATGGTGTGCTGTATTTTCCTGCTTATAAGCCAAAAGCACCTAACACTTGTCTTTGCTAGCCCTGGGGTTCCTAAAGTGCCAGAGAAAATATGGAGTTTAGTAGATTCTCTCCTTTTCCTTTTTTAATGTACAAGGAGAAATTTTGCATCTGTATACAACCTGTGTATCCACATCCCATTGCTTCCATTGACAACTACTATCTCTGCAAGTCATTAGGGACATAGCAAAGGGAGCTGAGACCAACAGACCACTACCTGCTCCTCACTCCTGCCTCTTCCCTAACATTTCTATGTTTGCAGTGACCTTCCATCCAAATGAGAAGCCATGGGTTCATTCAGCATAAGCTCCTTTATTAGCCTTTGGAAGAGGCTGACAAGATTTAATTACAAGCAGGAGGGAGAGGCACTGGGGGAAGGAATAGTGAAGAGGTCTAGGCAGGAGAAGGGCAGCAGGGCTGGCAGAACCTCTGTATTGGGTTGGGCTAGGGGTGGGACAGGGACTCTTCAGGTGCTGACATCAGGCTGTTTTGGGCTAGTTCCACCAAGCAGGTACCGTACTCTTTTATGCCCATACTAAGGGCAGTTGTGTGAGAATCACACGCAATGTGAATGCATTGCTTTTGTAGGAGAGACAGCCAAATGCTCAGCTCTTCCCAGTCCTCAGTACGGCTTTGACTCCTTCCACACCATTATCCAAATTTCTTCTATACACCTTGTTGCTGTATCATGATTGGGCTTTCTCAGCACTCTGCTTAACTAGTTGTTACTTTCTGTCCTGGGTTCAGCAGTAGCAGTCATGTTTCTCCTTCGTGGTAGCTGGTGCAGCGCTGTGTTTTGTCTTCCAGCCTGGCAACAGTGCTGGTGATACCGATGTTTTCGGTTGTTGCTAAGTGATGTTTACCCTGACCAAGGACTTTGTGAGGCTCATGCTCTGCCAGGGAGGAGGGGAAGCTGTGAGGAAGCAGAGACGGGGCGCCTGACCCAGGCTAGCCAAAGAGGTATTCCATACCACAGCACGTCATGGCCGGGGTGGGGGGTAACTGGGAGTTACCCGGAAGGACATAGGCTTCCAGGTGGGCCTTGTTTCCTGGCCGGTGGTATCGTATTCTCTTCCCTTGTTATTTTCCCTTATCATTGTTGTAGTTGGTAGTAGCGGTGGATTTGTGTTGTACATTGGTTGCTGGACTGTTCTTGTCTCAACCCTTGGGAGTTGCACCCTTTCGATCCTCCTCCCCGTTCCTCCGGGAGCGGGGAAGGGGAGAGCCCCGGGGCGGGGTGGGGGGGGGATCGATTGCTCTCAGCCCGGCACCACTCACTGGGAGTGAGTGAACAAGCTGTCTAGCTAGGGTTTAAACCACGACACTTTCTTTTCCCAGCACCAGACAGTGTCCATGTCCTTCTCTCACTGTTTCTACTGCCCAGCATGCTGCTGCCTGAAGTCATGCACATATTTCACCTTCCCAATTTCTCTCCTATTTTCTCTTGTAGCTGTGGTCAAAGACCCAGATCTGTTCATAACCCTTTTTCTTCTCTGTTGTGGGGGCATTTTCAACCTTTTTCTCAGGTTCTTGGGCTGAGCAGTCTAGAGCACTGCTGTAAAGGACATGGATGACTGCAGAAAATGTCATTTACATCAGCTTATTCTCACTGGAGAAACCTGCAAGTTGTAAAATATATATAATACAATAAATACAACTTTACTGTTGCCTGAGGCCTAAAGTGAAAATGAATCCCTCACATTGCATTTCCCTCCTTTGCCCAAATACCAGAGGGCAGAGAAACCTAAAAAAGGACAAGTGTTCTCTTTCCATCTCAGAAGGTGCGGGGAAGACAAGTGGGGAAGCCTAAAATATATTGGATTCGCATGAATTAGTAAGTTTGAGAGGGGTTTCTTCTAAAAAGGGAACAGAGAAAGGCTGTAGCAGTATGCAGAGTCCAGGCCAATTAACCCTCAATGTGCCTGAGATGAGCGCATCCCATGGTGTGCAGGAGTTCCTTCCTTGGATTGCAAACATTAAAGGGGACAGAGAAGAGAAATGGACAGGAGATGTTTTTCTGCAAGTGTTCTGCAAGCTCTGGCACAGAAAAGGCTTCTTATGAGTTTCCTGGGAGCTGAGAAACAAAAGCAGCTGCTGAAGAATCACTTTTAAGGGAGGTTCCTGATGGAATGTACTTAGCTCTCCCTGTTATCCTCACTTTTTAAAGAGCTGAAATAACAGACTGAGCAGAGTGGCAAAAAAGTTATCGCTGCTGTTAGAGACAGGGGTGGATTGAGGTATGACTGGCAGAAGGAGGAACAGATCACTGCAGGTAGCAGGACCCACTACAAAAAAATATCATGGCTACTGATCCTCTGAGCTGGCACTAGGCCTAGCTGCTAATCCAGGATGGCAACTAGGTGTCTTTAGCATTTCTCTTCAGCAGAAAAAGAAATAAGTTGTCATTACAGTTATACTCCAGGCAGGAAGGCCAAGACACTATTCTTTTGAAAACTCCTTTGAGTGTAAGTTGTATCCTTGTTGCTGCCAGTTGTATTCTGGCAGGAGGGTCACACACACATGTAACTTTGCAATAGTGTCCAAAGATTTCACATGTCAGAACCCTCTGGCTGCGCAAGTGAGAGGGAGACCCTTGTGCTGCACGTTAAGTCCATAATGAGAGACGTGTGTGTGCAGAGTGGGGGGCATATTTGAGGAAATTACAAAATATTTCTTGAGTTAAGTATGTTTATGAAACATTTCAGTCAGGACCAGTTACACACCAGTGATTCCCAGCCACATTCAACCTTTCTCATAGCACCACATGCTGCTTTCTTCTGTCTTCCATCTTGACAGAAACCCCAGAATACTGTTTCTGCCCTTGCCTTCCTCCACTGCTGTTAGTTTGAGAAAGTGCCAGTGGAAAGACTTAGATAACCAGCCAAGCAAAGCATATTAGTTTGGTCTCTCATCTCTAATGCTGGCGTTCAAGCCAGAGAGGTTGTTTTAATTGGGACCCACTATTTGAGATAAAATGATTTTTTTTTTTTCCTGGAAAGCAACTGTGTTAAATTTGAGATTAACACTAAGATTGATTAAATTTAATCTGGACCCAATTTTAACTTTCTATCACTCAACAATGACTTCCATAAAAGAGAAGAAAAAAATTAAAGCAGCCAGAGCATGGGATATGTCAATCTCAGCTATTCATTCTTAGGATATTACAGGAGGCCAATGTGTTTGGACAGTGAAAGGAGAGAAACAGCCTGGTTTTAGAACTGCTAAGTATCCCAGAGAATTCCTAGTACACTTAAATTCTGGGTGCTAAACTTCTTGAACATCAGACCCGTAGACAACAGAGTATGTCTACGTTACTTGCAGTATCAAATGAAAAAATCTAGAGTTCCTATTCTCTCGCTGGTGTTTTTTCTCCTATTACTTCATTGTAAATGATTAAAACCTGCTGGCAATATCCCCTCTCCCCCCTTTTTTATTAATTCATGATGAATTCTGTTTTCTGGCTGACATCAGTACCCTGTCATGGTTCAAAACTCTTCCAGTGCTTGGTTGGCTTGTTGCTTGCTTGCTGAAAAAAAGTGTTTATATCAGGATATTTGGAAAGCAACAAAATGTGATGTTATGGGGTGGGGAGAATTGTTTTGTTTCTACAGAACTTGAACTTTGAGATATTTACATTGTCTAATATGTGACTCTCATTAGGAAAACAATGCAGATTGTTCTGGTCTGTTTTTTCCATTCATTCTTTTGTTATAGCTTTGACAGTGTAGTAATATCAGTAGGAAGTAGCATTCTGTGCACACGCTGGGGTCAGATGTCTAGCAAACTTGCCAGAGGGTAAAATATCTTTGAGAAAACTCTCAGATATTCCCATGTTCCATTTTTGCTTCCCTACTTGAGTTTCATGCACATCTCACAGTTACCTGCTGCTGTATGCAACTTCACTCTGATTACTAGGTTTGACCTTAAAGGTGCTTTCTGTTAAAGTCTCTGTATCTGAAGTAGTCTTTCACACGTGTCAGAGTTTGAATGCCTATCCAACCTAGATAAGGAGTGAGCTCACATGCCCGTGAGAATTCAAGCCCTTAGTTAAAAATCTTTCTACTGCAACAAGGATGACCTCTATTTTGTGAACAAACAATGAAGAAATTAAAAAAATAAGAATTTAGCTACCTTCAGAACCAGAGTCCATTCTGAATCTCATATTTTCCTTTATTGCATGTTTGTTTAAAGACATCAAATGTCAAACTGGTAATGGTTTTGAATGCAGAGCAAGGGAATATGGCTATGGTCTGAGACAGGTGCAAAGTTTTAAGACATAAAAGGATGATTTTCACCTACATACTGCTCCCAATGCCAAAAAGGAGGCTATTCTCTAAAAAATAAAAAAATAAAAAAAAAATTAAGAAACTGCTGATTGGAGGTTCCATCTGTTAAAAGATGTTCCCTCTACAGTGGTGTTTGCTTATACTATAGAAGGACTGCATATATCACAATCTTACACTAATTGTGTGCAGTCTAAGAAAATTTCCGAAGAAAAGCCAATAAAAACTGTGGTTATGATGATCCATGACTTACTGCATTGATTTACATTTTGGTCTGTTGCACACAGTGCCTATCAAGAGATTGCTTGGAGAAATGAAGCTCTGAATAACACCATTAATAAATCAGGGTCTTTTGCTTCATATGTCATATAAGACTTTGGTTCCTAAAATGAAAAAAAATGGGATAATGGGGAGTCCTGCCTAGTTTGTAACACCGTTCTCCTTTCTGAGTATGTTCTCAAAATGCTTGAGCATCCTAAGTTGCTAAGGATTTGATGTTGTTTGGCACCTAACAAAAAGCAGCTTTCTCACTGGATAGCCAACTTAATTTAGAATGCATTACCTACAGTCAAATTATCTGCCACATGCTGAGAGAGTAGTTGGCTGTATGGACAACCAGAAAATCTGGACTTTCTGTTTTTTCAAAATTCTCTTTCTGAGATGTTCTTATAAGCAGCTACTTTCCTCTTTGGGTTTTCAAACTGAGGGTCAAATGTGCTTCACTGAATATCTATCTTTCTTTTTCTTTCTTTGCTTAACAGAATGCTATCCCTCTTTTACTGTGTCCAGCTGGCACATCCTCAGCACGCTGATTTCATTTAAAAAATCACTACCCGTTGTAGAAGCCAGATGTAGCTGAATAAAAGAGTTTTGCTCATCGTATCACTCTGCTGGCTGAACCGTTCAAAGGGCCGTTCCTGAAAACAGTGAGTACTTCTGGAGCAGTGAGAGAAGACATGAAGTGCTACATCTGTGATGTGCCTGAGAGTGGGACTGCTTTGACAGGGCATCTGTCATCCCATGGCTCTAGCATTTGAGCTGGTTCTTCAAACATATTGTTATGGAGGTTCACTTAAGCTAAATAAGAATAGTTGGAAAGAAAGCAACTGGTAAGTATAAAGATAAAATGGTCTCAGGTAAGACTTCCACAGGAAGTGTGTATAAAATGAGTCATTCTTTATCTTCCATGCAGAAAGAGCCTGTCACCTAAACAGTATACAGAAAATAATGGCTACAGCTGAGAGCACCGGGCTGATCATGCAAAGGCTTGAATGTTGTTCTTGGCTTTTCTGAGCTGCTTTGAACAAGTCACCTCCTCAATTTCAATACCTTCTCTACATTTTAATCTTATGTGTTGTTTAACCTCAGCTGGCAGCTAAGCCCCACACAGACACTGACTTCCTGGTGGGAAGGGGGAGAAAATCTGAAGGGTGAAAGTGAGAAAACTCACAGGTTGAGATAAAAGGTTTAATAGGTGAAGCAAAACAAGAAATTTGTTCACCACTTCCCAGTGGCAGTCAGGTGTTCAGCCATCCCCAGGAAAGCAGAGCTCCATCACACGTGAAGAAACAAACACCATCACTTAAAATGTCTCTCCTTGCTTCTTCTTCCCCCAGCTTTTATTGCTGAGCAAGATGCCAATATGGTATGGGGTAGCAATAACTAAAACATCCCTGCGTTATCAGCACTGTTTCCTGCACAGATCCAAAACCTAGCCCTATTCTGGCTACTATGAAGAAAATTAACTCTACATGAGCCAAAACCAGCACAGTAAGCATCCAAGATTGCTGCTTGTCTTGGTTAAACATACCCTTTACGTTTTGAAGGAGGTCATGTCTCTTTCTAAAGAGACATTTCCCTTTAGAAAGGGAACTTTCTAAACAGTTTCATGCCTTTGATCTTTCCTCATAGGTCCTATTTTCTAACTGTTCAATCATCCTCATTGCCCTTCTCTGGACTCTTCCAAACAATCCATAAAAATCTGTAACTGCAGGGGCTATAAATGAGCATGTTACTCCAGCTCAGGCTTTCTCCTTCTGAAGATGGAAGAGTGCTTTCTTAGGGTGAAGAAGTGCACTGACTAGGAAAAAAAAGAAAGTGTGTGAAGATACTGTAAGACCTGGCTATTTTCAATTATCTCCTATGAAAGTCTTGGTCACCAGATGCTAATGTTAAATCACCAGTTGTAAGCATAGCTGTCACCTCACTCAAGCCTTATTTGTGTAGCTACAAGCACCCTTCATAAGCTTCCTTTTGCCTTGCTGTCATCTTAATGTGATGTTCTATACATTACATTACTTTTTTTGGAAACGCGTGCAAAGGCTAGATTCATAAAACTGTTTTGGCTATATTAGGATCCAATGAGATTGCATTACCTTCTCTTGTACAGAAATAGTCCAGAGATTGACTAGTTCATCTTGTAGTAGCCTCCCATGTCACAGAAGTCTCCTGGAACTGTAAGGGAACAGACACCAGTGGAAACGCCAAGCAACTGCAGTGCCCATAGCAGTACATGGCTGCTTAAGATGTGCCATGTATACTGCTCCCTTCAGCACTGTGAGTATCACCATTCATTCTAGAAGTTACTGATGACTCTCTTTTACCAGATAGGACTATCTCTTGGGCCTCTGTACCCTATTAAGCAGGTCAGACATTGCAGTCACTGGTGTTTGCTTGAGTTTCATCTTTGAGATGTCAAATACAGTTTTGCCCCCACCTAAAAAAGAAATACTGATCTGAAATTTTCTGTCTTGGTGCTTTGTGCCACACTGTTTCAGGACTACCCAAAACTTGAATCATATCTAAAAATAGAACTTGTGAAGAATATACTTTGTATTATATGAAAATTATAGTGAGGTTGGTTTTGTGTTGTTTTTGTTTGTTTTGTTGTGTTTCCAGGTGTGATCTGCTTTCTCTGGAAAAACATATATGGCTTGAGCCTTGGAGAAAATTATCTGCTTGATTTTGGTGGAGGCTGGAACTGATCTGTGCTGCCTTTTTGCAGTGGGTGAATCTGGGCAGCCACCTTTTCCTCTGCTCTTAATGAGCATCCGAAGCAGCACTGCCTCAAATGCTGCCAATGAGGAGAGTCGGGGACAGGAAAGAAGTTCCTGGTGCTGGAAAAGGGAGCAGGACCAGCCCACTGTTGTGGGTTGACCTTTGCTGGACACCAGGTGCCCACCAAAGCTGCTCTATCACTCCCTCAGCTGGACACAGGAGACAAAATATAACTGAAGGCTTGTGGATTGAGATAAGGTCAGGGATAGTCACCAGTGACCATCATGGGCAAGACTTGACCTGTGGAAATAAGTCTAATTTATTACCGACAAAATCAGGCTAGGATAATGAGAAATAAAACCAAATCTTAAAACACCTCCACACCACCACCCTTCTTCCTGGTCTTAACTTTACCTGTGATTTTCTCCACATCCTCCCCTCCAGCAGTGGAGGGGGATGAGAAATAGGGGTTGTGATCAGTTCATCACAGGTTGTCTCTGCCACTCCTTCCTCCACAGGGAAGGGCTCCTCACACTCTTCCTCCATTCCAGCATGGGATCCCTCCCACAGCAGACAGCCCTCCTCCAGCTTCTCCAACATGAGTCCTTCCCACAGGCTGCAGTTCTTCATGAACTGTTCCAGCGTGGGTCCCTTCCATGGGTGCATCCTTCAGGAACAGACTGCTCCAGTGTGGATCCCCATGGGGTCACAACTCATGCAGCAAACCTGTGCCAGCTGGGCCTCCTCTTTCCACAGGTCCTGACAGGAGCCTGCTGCAGCATGGGATTCCCACGGGGTCACAGCTTCCTTCAGGCATCTCCCAGCTCCGGAATGAGGTCCTCCCCAGGCTGCAGGTGGATATCTGCTCCACCATGGGTCTCCATGGGCTGCAGGGACACAGCTGCCCTACCATGATCTGTGCCATGGGCTGCAGGGGAATCTGCTCCAGTGCCTGGAGCACCTCCTCCCTCCCTTCTTTCTGCACTGACCTTAGTGTCTGCAGAGCTGTTGCTCTCACAATATTCTCTCCTCTACAGCTGCTGTTGCCGTTGTGTAGGTGGGCTTCTCCCTCCCCCTTCTTAAATATGTTACCTCAGAGTCACGACCATGGTCTCTGATGGGGTCAGTCTTGGCCAGCATTTGGTCTGTCTTGGAGCCAGCTGGCACTGGTTCTATAGGGCATGGGAGAAACTTCTGGCAGCTTCTCACAGAAGCCACCTCTGTAAACCCCTGCTACCAAAACCTTGTCATGCAAACCCAATATGCTCAGAAAGGAGATGGGGAGCCAGACCTGTGAAGGGGTTCCAGTAGAAACATATGCTACACCTGGTCTATAGGGGCAGGATGGAAGCTGGTAAGAAAAGGATAGGGGCTGGAGGGCAGGGAGTTCTGACAGAGAGGGAACTGAAGAAGATTTTATGGCTTCAGGAGGGATGTAGCATTAGAAAGTAGAGCAGTGAGATGCTCCTTCTTGCTCTCCTCTCTCCTTTCTCCATTTTCTTGAATTCATCACCTGAAAACTGAATATAGCATCATCAGGTGTGAAGTCTGGGTAAGTGGCATCCCTGCCTGTCACTGAGCTGCGTGGGCAGGTGCCCTTAATTGAGTCTGTATCCTAGTGCGTTAAGGGGCAAATCAGGTTTATACATGAAGATTTCAGTCAGTGTGAGCTTATTTAGAAACAACAGCAAAACTTTTCATTGCTTGGCCTTAGCAGGTTTAGAATTTGTAAGGAATTGTAGTTCAGAGTGTACTACATCTGGTAGAAAAATAGCTATTTTCATGCTGTGAGTACTTAGTTTTTCACTTGGGATACTTTTAGATCTATTGTTTTAGAAAGATATTTTAGTCTTCAGTTCTTACTGAGACGAAGTCCAGAATTTCACGGTGTAAATAGGCATCACTAACTCAAGGTTTGCAATTTTAGATTTAGTTTTACCACAAAGTCCTGTATATTCTTCTCTGGGAAATCTAGATTCTTGTTTATATATACAATATATAGCCTCTGTTCCTTAAAAATACACCTTAACCTGTTACGATCATGAGATAAACCCTAACATTTGAATTGCCTGACTTTGAAAACGACTGGTAGCACAATTTATACTTGACTACATAGGAATGAAGCAGCACCATTTGGAGTGATGAAGTTAAATGATAGCCCAACTGAAAATTTGTTTTCTGACAGATTATCTATGTTGGGAAAATGATTAGTGAATGAAGGGAAAGGAAGGTGGCAAAAATCAAACTGAGTAATTTATCCTAGTGTTCTTGGTTTTCCTGTCTTTTACATAAGTGTTGTACATATTCATGTACCAGTGAGATAGAGAAACCTCCTTCAGCAGCTACTACTGCAGTTCACTATATCCACAGCTAGACAGGAACAATACTGGGGGCTCCAGTTATGCTGCCTCAAGGGAGAGAGAATCAAACTTTGGAGAGAGCAGGGCAACAGGACATCAGCATGTACCTACCCTATAAGAAAATTGATGTGTTTTTGAGTACAAAGCCTCTTGTAACTCTGAATATTGAGGACACCAAATACAGTGGGAAGCTAGCTGCATTTGATGCAGCAATCAAAGGGTCAAATTCTTTCCCCTGCTGCTCTGTGGCAGTCTGCTGGGCTCCGCCAGTGAAACTGAAGAGGAGGATTTGGCTTGCAGCCTGGTTTTAATCTGCACGTATGGTATCAATTTTGGAAGCATTTTCTGGTTGTCCTCACAGTTATAAAAGGGTAGAAAAATATATTTATTCTCTTTCCTAGTTAAAAAACAGACTTTTGTTAACTCATTTGTGTTAAGTCTTGACTTGAAAAGCGCAATACTTCATTTTCAGTTTTTCGTAGCACTGGCCTTTGTATTAATAACTACCTCTGCTGTCTATCCAAAGTGAAAGACCGCTCTGGAGAAATCAGCTTGCCACAGTGGATCCCAGCTCTCTCCTGCGCACACAGCTGGTGCTGAGTCCACTGGGACACTTACTAGTGGATCCCCCTTCTGACCCTAGGCACTGGTGTCTCCTGCCCATCAGCCTTCTTCCTCCATTTTCTTAGCATGTTCACCCAGTTGCTTGCTTGGAGTTGAGGAGCATCGCGGAGCATGGGATGTTGACAATAGTTGTGTACACTTCCAACCAGCTGCTGAAGAGGGAGTGTTTCCTCATGCTCACCCAAATTTTCAGCTTCTGTGATGAGCCCTGCAGCCATCAGCCATTGACAAGTGTCTGGCCCCATTAACAAGCTCTGACCCTCTTAGAGCTCCATATCAAGCACTGTCATACCTTTCCTAATTGCTGGTTTACTATAAGGTTTTCTTGAGGTGGTCTCAGGACACATTCCTTGCTTTTTGTCCCTTCTGCAATGTTTTATGTCACCCTTTTCTATGAAGTAGATGCTGCTTCCTTCCGCTTCTGAGAAAGACCAGCAGCTCCTGCCTCTCCCCAGAGCACAAGACTGCAAGAAGCTGCCTGTAGCAAGGATCTTGGCTTTCCTGTGTAATTGCAGATACCATTCATATTTTCTTCAGAATCTGGGGAAACTTATTCATGAGAGGTAATTAAGCCCTTAAAAAAAAAAGGGGTTTTTATCTTTTGTTTTTTTTCCTGCTTTCTTGTATATTTTCTAGGTTTCCATCCCTCCCAATTGCTTCTTTCTTTGTCTGCCTTTCCACCCTCTTTTTGTACTCTTTTCCTGTATTTTTAACTCTTTCATCTACCTTGACACTCACTCAGTACCCAAGATCAAAATTCTCATGTGGCTGTACAGACCTATTGCTTCTTGACTCTTAAAAATCTTCTTTAGGATAAAATACTTCAATAAATAGCATAAGATAACCATTTAAGAAGCAACTGAAGAACAGTGGCACGCTGCATGCAATAAACTTAGCTTTAGTTGTACTGCTAGGAAATATTGGAAAACTAGAAGGTGAGAAAATTAAGTAGGGAGATGAACCAAAGTTGTTGGGTAGCAGGGGCAAAAGGGCAGCCCTATCATACACCAGCCAGTAGATAACACTTGCCACCTTGAATTTCTGCTGACAGCTGTCCACATGTGCCAATACTATTACTGAGGGTTAACAAATCATTGGAAGTTCTCATTATTTCCAGCAAACTGGCACTGCAATTGCTTCTAGCAATTTCCTGGGACACCTTTATCGTGTAATAGCAGTAATTCATAATCAAAATAGACAGAAAACCAGGAAGTTCCTCATGCTTTCTAGAGCACACTGCTGCTCTGGTACTTTATATGGAATACGTGTTATTTGTCTTGTGTGGGTTTAGATTTCTCTTTTGTGAAAGACAGATCAATAACTGCTGAATTAACCAAAATTAACCTCCTAACATAGCTATCATGAAAACAAGCTTTAACACCTGCAGACCAGTATGGCCGTGTTTGTATTTCAAGACCCAAGAATGCCTTAAGCAAGTTCTTTTAATAAGATGAAAGCTTTTGGCTACCAAAACCCACCAGCTGATTATTACCATCATGGTCTTATCTTAATGTGGTTGTTTTGAATGCTGAACATGAGAGAGATTCTATTTTGGAAATACATTTCCAGTATTCAAAGCGATTATGAAACCAACCCAGGTGTTTTACTTCATACCTCCAACATTAGCTTTTTTAATGATAAGTCAGTCATGCAATTGAGATAATACAGGTTTCAGTCTCAATCAAATTTGTTCTTCTTCTCTAAGACCAATCACTATGACAGTTCCAGTTCACTTAAGTCTTCCTTTATGCAGCAGTTTGGTCATGGCTGTAAGTATGGAGCTGTTTTCATGTTTAATTTTGGATAGTGGTAGCAACAGTGGGAAATCATAGCTAATCAGGCCATTGAACACAATCATGCCAGATGCCTTGTGTGTCTGGGGTTTATCATGCACCATGAGACAAGCTCTGGCCATTGTGTGCATCGCAAATTTAGATCTGCATGACACAATTGACAATAATTTCTTCATAGCACTGGGATAGGTTTATGACATGTCCAGAACCTCAAGCTGTATTGTACTGTATGACACTGTCAATTTTAAAACACTGATTTGCTAAATCTCTGCATAGCTTTCATTCCTAGTAGGTTAAACAAGGCTATTGAAAAGTTTTCCTGGGGTTTAAGCATTTTTATGCAGGAAAGTTATGGCAACATATTTAAAATTTTGTCCTGCAAAAAACCTGAGTTCCAAGGCCAATTAAAATTTAAAGAAATGCATAGAAAATAAACTTAGGTAATACCTTCACATATTCGGGAATAGATTCATCAGCCAAAAATTATTTGAATGGATTTGTCTAATGAACATGACATTTCTATACACAGTATGCTTTGACCTCTTGCACCCTTGAATAGATTACAAGAAAGCCCACAACTGTGCTAAACAAACAAGGTTGTTTAGTTGTACCAAGTTTTTGTTCCAGCAGCGGAATTCACTAAAACAGCATGTTCTGTGTATTGCCAGCAGGTCATCAGTGCTTGTTTGAGTCAGGCTCCTGACCTTTATTTTCTCTTGCCAAGTCTGCTCGATTGTCTCATTTGGAGGACTGTTAAAACATCTAGTATTACTAATGCATATATCTTCGCATAGTGCTCACTGTCTTTGGTAATTATCAATTAGTTTATTTGACAGGGAGTCAGTTGCTTAATTGTAAATAGCTGCTGAACAGTATGAAATAGATTTTTCCTTTACCTAAAGAAAATTTAAATGCATTTGGAAACCTCTTGTTTATTTGAGCTAAGATTTTTATTTTGATAGGATGGTTGGAGGGGTCATCTCAAGCAACTAGTCAACTTTGTGTGTTCCCAGTGAGTTACATAGACTTGTAATTCTCTAGTTTGATGTTCTGGTTGCTTTTATAGGTGTAACTGAGGTTAGATTCTTCTGCAGTGTTACCCCACCAACATCTCCAATAACATGTGCCACTACACTCTACTTAAGTTGGAAAATGGTAATCAATCCACAGAAGTCCAGCTCAGCATTTCCCTAACCTCTATGCAGAAGCACTGTATTTGTCCCCGTGTTTTGGTTTTGGTACTGACCATAAGCACTTTGAGTCCACAGGTCTAAGTATCAGGCCAGCTCCTATGTGAGGGTCACTATGTAGGATGAGGGAATTATACATTTTTTGCCTGCCTCCCTCATTTTGTAGATGTTCTCAGAACAGTCCGAAGCCATGAGAGCCTACAAATGCAACAGTGGTTGCTGTTCTGTCTGTGCTGAGCAGGAAAGGGGGGAAGATAGTGACTACAATGGTTCTTCTCTCAGGAAGCGGAAACCTGATTCAACTCTTCTTGGCCTGAGAGGGGCTGAAACCTGCATTTCCCAAGTAATCTGCCAATTGTTTCAGTAGTGAGGCATGCTGCAGAGTGACATTTGTGACATCTTCAATCAGCACCAAAGGACACCAAATAATGTGAACTGCAGTGTGAGAGGTAGGCATGGCTGTCTGTGAATGACATGGACATTCTTCTGGATAAAGGGAGTCATGCTTTCAACTTCCTACTCCAGAGCCACTTACTATTTTATTTAGTGTGCCACCTCTGCTGTTCTGCCTCTGCTATACAGCTCCCTCAGGAGAGACCTGTGGTCAGTTCTTGGAAAGAGGCAGCCATCTGCTTCTAATGCCAAGCTATCTGAGCAGCAGAGCTACGATAAATAATTTTACTTAAATGATCAACAGAGTGCGAAGAAGAAAACACAGAGAATTTTCTACGAATAAGTGAAGTAGGAGGTGCTTTCCTCTTTTGCTTTTCATCAGTGCCATTCTCATAATTTCAATAGACTTAAGGCAGGATTATTTCTTTCACTGATCAAAAAAACCCTACGCATATACAAGTTTTGTGTACAAATTTTGTCATGGTTTTTGAAATTTAGGAGGGCATATATATCTGTAATAAGATCTGATAGCCAGTTTGCGGTGTACTTGGTATGTGACGTGTGTTTAGATTTCACCTAAGAAGAAAGAGCTGCTCAAAGGAAAAAATTATTCGTGAGAAAAAATAGTAACTGTTTTTGAAACATGCATTAGATTTTTCTGATCTCCCTGTGCTTGGATGAAAACTTCTTCAAGTTGGAAAGAGTGGTCCAGCAGTTGGCTTACCTCAGACTGGGAACAATGAAGGGGGATTTTTGTGTTTCCCAGTTGTGAATATTTTGCAGTTGATTACAGTCAGAGAGGAGGCTACAAGAACCTCACCAACAGGTAGGTCTTCTAGCTGTTCTTCTCTTTCCTGTTCACAGGGAAAGGTGATCCTCTCAACATGGTAATGAAAAAGAGGCCAACTTCATGCAAAGGAATTTTGCACATGAACAGTGAGTATATGCAAGAGCTCAACGGTGAAATGCCAAGATCTATATCAGCGTGCTAACTCCACTGTTATTACGGTAAGCAGGCTTTTACAGCATCAAGATCCACAGCACTGTAAACACACACCAGACTCCCCTGAACGAAAGTGTGGTATTGATTTTGGTGTACTCTGCTGCACTGTTAGGGACCTTAACAACATGCTGTTACTTCACACAGCATGACAAAAACTTACTAAAAGAATCTATTTTTCCTAATAGTATCTGATGAGAATTTTCTTAATGCTTCTTTTGATCTCCAGTGCTCCTGCTCCAATGTACTGTTCAGCTAAAAATAAAATCTTGTTGTCTCATAGGAAAGTGTTTCTCTTCTAGAAAAATTTTAAACACTTTGTCTCATCATTAAAAAAGACTTTTCCTCTGGCCATACTGAGATAAGATTTCTTAATAACTCCTACTGGCCTCTGGAACACTGGGACAACCCAGTTGGGGGTTTTGAAAAATGAAGGTAAGGTACCACAGCAATAAAGTGGCTCAATATTTCTTTTCTCCATCCTGCCCATTTGAGCTGGCAACAAAAGGAATCTAAAGTCTGCCTGCACTGCGTGATGCAAAGATGAGCACCCTCGATCTGTCCTGAGCTTGCTATGAAGTGTCCACGGTCACTCTCTTCAGGGGAACCTTTCTGCCCAGCTCCTATGTGCATCAAAGGACAGATCTGTGTATTGGCTCTTGACATCATCTGCCAGAAGTATTGCATGAGATTATTTTACTATGGAGATTATTAGTAGTAAAATAAGTTTTGGAGTTTAGCACTGGGAGGGAATACATTATGTGAAACTGCAACTTGTACCTGAGAGTGAGCCTATACAATTTAGAGTATCTAGTCTTTTTCCCAGGCATTTGTTATAGCACAATGAATGCAATTCAATTCAATGTGATTTCAAAAGCAGATAAGCAAGTATGTGCATTACAGGAATCACTCAAAGAATATTAGAGTTTTGAGACCATTCACTTCAACAGTGCTTCAGGAGTGCATAGATTACCACTTGGTAATATAAACTTTGAAATTTCTTAACGATGATTTTTTCCTTTTCATGGAAAAGAAACACAACTAGAAGACTCAGATCTACTTACTACTGAGACAGTGCTGTGTCCCGAGACATGCAACAGAATCATAGAATCGGATTGGTTTGGGTTCGAAAGGACATGAAAGGTCATCTAGTCCAATCCCCCTGCAGTAAGGAAGAACATGTTCAACTAGATCAGGTTGCTTGGATTTTTTGACCTTGGATTTTTCCAGGGTGATACAAGTTGTGATGCAGTTCTGCAGCACTTCTTCACTCTCCTGTGCCTTCTGAACAGAGAAGCCCATGAGAGGAGTCAGGCATAGTCTACAGCTTTCACACTTAAATTTCATAATAATTATAGTAACATTACTTTGAAGGAAATTATTACTCCTGCTTTCCCTTTTCCAATATACTTTTGTTATTTTCTCCCTGCCCAGTACCACTTTCCAAATAAATATTTTCCCGTTCTATTCATCGATCATTATGTAAAATATTGTTCTTCCATCCCTGAAGACCCATGCACCAAAGTTAATCATATACAAACTATTTCACACAGCTATATTGTAAAGTAACTAAGCAGTATGCATGTCAGGAAGTGACAGACAGTACAAGCATTCAGTTAGTTGCTTATACAAGGTTATTGAATTAACCTAGACATGAGTAATGGTACTAGTTACCTCATTAAAGGTAATTGAAGGAGAATCTGGTGTTCCAGTGCTAAAGATCTACAAAACCACAATTTTAATAAAAGCAATTGCAGCTGTAAATAACTTTGAAATGGAAAAAAGAAGTGATGAAAGGTTATCTGTATGCAGAATTATTTGGTAAGTTTCTTTATTGGCTAAGTAATATATCCTGCATGTCTTTGAAATGAAATTAAGGGAACAACTTCACAAAAGTTTTAGGAGTGCAGTAACTACATTTGAGTGCTGGGTTCAAGGTGTGTGTGGAGCTCCAGAAGAAACTGTCCATACTGACCTGTCAGAATGCCAAACATGGGACCTATGGTCAACCGAGCCAAGTAGAGTCACATGCTCTGTTCTGCTGGCGTTCATACAGGCCTCCTGTGTAGCACTCACGCTGTGCAAAGTGAAATCTGCCATGACAAAAACTCCATCAGTCTGCTAAGACTTGTGTTCCTCATCTGTTCTCACTGATGAACCGTAAATATCCTTCAAGCTAGCTGTACGGTACTGTAGTAATGGTGGTGAGGTTTCTGTTAAGAGTACCATGTAAAAGAGCCGAGAAATGTGAAACAGATGCAAAAGTTGTAAAACAAGGATGGGATGTAATGGCTGATCTCATGATAACTTCAGAAATTGTCAGTGCCATAAAGTGATGTGTTAGTCTAAGGCTTTAGGAGAAAGCATAAATGTAAACCAGGTTTTCTATTTTTATCTATTCAGCTAATGAGAATTTGACCAGGATGGAGGCATTTCATCCTATAGCAACCTGTTATTTTCACTCATTTTGGAAAACAATTGAGACTTGTTTGTATTGTGCAATGGCTTTTCTAACCTAACATGTACATCTAATTTTGCAGCTTGCTGGATTGTTACATCCCTCATGGCAATGTAGTCCCTGATACCCACTAAAGCAGGTCACTGCTCTTCTTGACTTGATCTGAGTTTCCTGCTTTGGCTACAAACTGTTCCCTTTGTTCTTGGGTCAACATTTTCTGGGCAATGTTCCCTCCAGTGGGCTGGATGATAGTGCAATTTTGTACTGTAGTTCATCTGAGATCAGTGAATGTCTCCCTCCTCCCAAGGATAGGGACAATGGCTGCTTTAACTAAGAAGGTGGTAGGAACTGAGAGTGGCTTCAGCCTCCTGTTTTCCGCTATGTAGCCACAGGGCAGAAAGACAACTCTAAATCTTCCAAAGTTTTACAGGGTTTCAAATATTTCCCTGTGTATACAAGAAGGGAACATGCAGCTAAAATGTGTGATGATAAATCCTTTTGTCCACCATGTTAATGTTATTTATTCCTAGCACTGTAATTTTCCCTTTCTCATTTTACCTTCTTCCTATTCCTCCTCCTGCCAGCTGTGAACCACACAGGCAACCAGCTTCAGAAGTTTGACTTTGTCACATTATCGAGTGTGTGCCACAGCTGAAAACACAGGTTCTCCCAAGATATCGTTGCCTCAGTTCCTGTGGTATAGCCTCAATATACTATTGACCTATAGTAGGTCAAATGATCCATTCAGGGTATTTGGGTGCTACTTTCAGTTTTGAATGAGCCAAGACCAGTTATCACAAATACACTACAAGAGATCTTATTTGCTTAAAACTGGCACAATAATATCCATACCAACAAGAAGGGTTGCCATGAGGGGCATCTTAAAATGGATGTACCACTAATCAAAAGATAATTAAAACAATTAGCAAAATAAGATTTTGAAAGTGTATCACTTTCAGTAGTGGTTTGTCCCAACTCTCTATTTTCTTGTACCACAAGGCATAACAAGAAATAAATATCCTAAAACACAGGCCCATCTGCAGCCTCAAGAAAAACAACTAATGTGAAAGAACAGTAACTCCAGCTCTGGGGTGTGTGTGCGTGTGTGTGTGTGTGTGTGTGTGTGTGTGTGTGTGTTTAAAGCCCTACATAAATCAAGAGGAGGCCCACAAAGGGAAGACTGTTTGGTTTCAGAGACTGGTCTTGATTTTCTGCTTAGGATAATCAAGATCAGGAATTCATCTCTAATTAAAGGCAAACAGAAAATATTCAGGATTTTCACATACATTCTTTTCATACTCATAGTTTAACATGTTATGTACACAGTATTCTTTTCCTTTAATTCAACTTTCTCAAATTATGTGCAGACAGCTTCAGCTGCAGGGAAAAGTGGGAGTATTTAGGATATCTAGAATTTAACTGTTTCACTCCTAATACAGAAGGACCTGTTTCTTTATCAGAGGTATTCATAGAAATGTGGTTTCTATTTTCAACAGAAATCCTCACTGATTCTGTTGTGTGAGGGCTTTTCTTTTGATTTTTTGCTTTGGTTTTTTTTCTTTGTTTTTTTTTGGTGGGGGGAGGGGGGAGGTAGTTTTTTTGTGCTTATTTTTATTTATTTTTTTAATGAGTATATCCTAGTGAAGAGATTGGTCTGGCTTCTTTGAAGAAAGACTTGCTTTTAGTTTAATAAACATAGTGTTTTTTCCTTGCCTGCTTCTGTTGTAGCTCTTGTTTCTTTTTGCAATGTTTTTCCATGGAAATGTCATTCAAGCTAACGAAATTTAAGCAGGATGTGGGTTTTGTCACTTTGATGGTGATGTAGTTTCCCAGATGTAAGTTTTTCATTAAGAAATTAATATTAGCAGATTGGGTATTACAGTGAACTAAACAAGCTCGAGTATGCAGTAGGACCACATCATTTTGTGTAGTGATGTTCAAGTTCCTCTCTCTCCCTGCACAGTGAAGTCTGGGGATAATTTACATAAATTCTTAGATTTCTAACAGCAGCACCCTGTAAGCTGAACTATTCCTCATGCTTTTGGCTCCTTTTCTGAGACATATTGCTGACACTTCCATCGCTGACTCTGTATAGCCCAATGAATCAATGTCTGATGTCTAGTTTTTAATAGATGGAAAGGTTTCTGATGATATGTGGTTGCATTTATTTATGTGGCAATAAGATAGATGAAGATTAAAGTTTGGCAGAGATAATTCTGCCCTGAGATCCTCTTCACCTAATGCTTGGAGAACGCTTACTCACACAACTTGACTTCGTCCAATAAATATGCTTTCCACAGTTAAAGAAGCCCTGTGTGTTGAACCAGGTGCTGAGGGCCAGCACAAACTTCTGTTAGGCCAATTGTCCAGAGTGGTTTAAATCGTAAGCTCTTAGGAGAGGCAACACTGAAGTAATTTCCAATCATGCAAAAGATTCAATATCTCCAGTAAAACAGCTTTCTCAGGGGGGAAAATAAGCATTAAGAGTCAATTTCCTTGAATAAAAGAATGAATGCCCTTCTTCACTGGTGTAAGAATAATAATAGCTGTATAAGGAATACTGGAACATTTTTTTATGATGACTGTTTATTTCTGTGGGCTGTTGGTCCAGTAGTTAGAGGTTTCCTGTAAATCATTTTTATTAATGTGGGTATTTTGGGGGTATGTATTTTTAACAAATTTATTTAAAATAAATGCACACATGCACCACTCACTTGGTTAGTCGCCAGTGCATCCTTAGTTCTGCCTTCTTCCTTCTCTTCTGTTCATCTGGATTTCACCATTTACTCATAAAAAAGTGAACAGCAAGAGAAGGCTAAAAATGGAGAGCAGGCAGCTAGTTCTAAAATTATTCATAAGGACATCACTGCAGTGGGAAGCTTCACCAAAACGCAAATAAGCTGCCCATTCTTCATGCAGTGCTGTTGAATTGCATCCCCTCTACAAGACCATGTATCTTCTGCTTTCTGACTACTCTCAGCCCTTCAGCTATTGCAGCACACACCTATTCTTACCTGGTTTGCTGAATTACAGTGAGTCACGGTGGCCTGCTTTCCCTGCACCACTGATGGCCTGTGGGTCTTCCCTATATCCATGACCTCACTGCAATTCCTCCTTTCAGTTTGCTGCACCATAGTCTGCTGTCTTCTGGGCATGATGGACTCCCTGCAGGCTTTGGTTGTAGGCACCAGCTCATAAGCCTGGATGGGTTCAGATGAAGTCCAATGCTGTTCCTGCTCTGTTGTCTGCCTAACCCCACTGTAGGGATGGTTTACCTCTTTGTAAAGCAGGTTCTGCACTGCCACATGTCACAGAAGAGCAACATTTTGGTGGCATGAGAATGACCCCATGAGTACCTCAGCCTGCATAGGTGGTGGATACCAGCAAGTGTGCTTGCAGGCCAAAAACTTCACAAGTGTTCTGCTAATGGAAGTGAGTGTGACAACAGCTTTAGGTAGAATAAATTCTAATTCTATTTGGCTGTTAGAAGTGCAAACTAAAGCTAGTTTTTTTACTACAGTACTCATCAATAAGAAATTATATTGGCAAATGGGTAGAATTGAGTTTCTTAAGAATTTTTACTTCTTAAAACTGATTCTAAGAAGGTTCTGATTTACATATTTGGAAAAAAAAAGACTTCTAACAATTAGCATGCTACCTTTTTTATTATAAGGTATCTTATTATTATCTCATTTTTTACATAGTGTAAAAGTTTAATCCAGAAGTATGTGAAATCCTTTCTTTTTTTCTCTAAAATTGTCAGTGGCCAAACACTAATTTTAAAGTAGCTGGTTTGTATTTTGGTAAAGATTGTTGAGCTTTTCCAGCAGAAGAATATTTTTACTTTTTCCTTTTTCTGTTTTCAACAAGTGTAGAATAGTGTCAACAGTTCAATTTTTTCTGTTTATGTATTACAAGATATATTACCTTAATTATTTAAAGAATAGTTAAAAAAAACAGGCATTTTTTATAGTATCACTTTTTTCAGATATTCTGTCTTCTCTCTTCTCCTCTTCTTTCCTCTCCTCTCCTTTCTGTAGTTTTTGACTCTGAGTTTTCTGATCATCTTAGGACCATTTTCTCCATGCTTGTTCCTACCTGCCAAACAATTGTCAATAGTTCCCTAGAAACATCATGGTCCCAGTGCCTTTTTAGTGCTAACTGCTGGGTTTGGGAATTTAAGCTTCAAGCATGCTAATCTAAAACTACTTAGTATGAGCAGGCAAACTTTTGTTTCCGGTCTCGAGTCTCCTTCTATTGCATGCTGCTTGGTGTGGCCAATTTGCTTAACCTAACCGAGATCACTTTTTGGTCCTGAATAGCTGAACCCCTTGTGAAATCTAAGACTGCTGAGTATTTCCAAATATGAAAGAGGTAGTTACATATGAATTTTACTCTTGAGGGCATGCAAACTGGGTTTTTTTTTCAGTATGAACACACAGATGGATAAGTGTTGTCCTGTACAAAGGAGCCCCACTGCTTGACCTGTGCTTTTACTTAAGTCCAAGAAGGAAAGGAAAGTTTGTGGAATTTACACACCCTGTGGTGTTGAAGTCTGTTGATAAACTAAAGAAAAAATAAAAGTGAAGTGCATGCAATTTTTAGTCATCTGCTAACTGACTATAAATCTACAGCAGTCTATTTATCACTTCCACCAAGGATACACCAATTCAAACAGGCAAGAGAATGCAGCTGCCTGTTCCTGTATGCAGGGCCTATAGACGGGTCAGAACTGGACATAAATCAACAATATCGAGCTGCTGCATGAAAGACAAAGCCCACAGTCCGAGCAAGAAATGGAGCAGCGGCTGCTTGTGAAGTAGCCCCCAGCACTGTACAGGACAGGCAGGTTCTGGTAAGGTTTTAACTTGGATATTGCGTGTAGTTCTGGGTGCTGCGCCTAGAGATGCTTACAGGTTAAAGACAAAAAATCCAAGACCACTTGTGAGGATGATCAGGGCTCTGAATAGCATTTCTTTCATGGAAGGACAAAATATGGTGGAATTGTTTTCCACTCAGAGACAGAAAAATTGAGGGTGGTTATGGTACCTGTGCTCACTTCATGTCTGCGGTGAGTGGAGAAAAATCTGGTGAGGGGCAGCAAGGAAGATTCAAGATTGATATTAGGAAAAAGTTTCTCACAGCAAGCATACGGAAGTACTGGAGAAGCTGTCTTCATCACTGAAAGTCTTTGCAAGTGGATTAGATAAGCATGGGCCAGGAACAGCTTATGTAATCCCTGCCTTTCCCAGGTGAACTTCTGAGACTCTGCCTTGGGATTTCTGTTGAAGACAACCTAAGTTTCTCCTTTCCTGTACCTGAATAATATTGCATGGGGTTTTCTTTTTTTTTCCCAGACCTTGCAGGGACAGAGCCTAAAAGCAATGGTATTTACTTAAGCACCCAGTACTACTGTAATTTGTTAGCTATGCCAGGTTGGGTTTTTATGAGAGCTTCTAAATTTTACAAGAATCTTATAAATGTTTTGGCTAAAGATGTACAATTACCAAAGTTTAGCAGCATCTTCAGAAAGGCTTGGGAAAGAGACAGTCATCCTGAGTAAGAAGAAACGTTTCTCTGGCTGTAGGTGTAACTTTTCAGGGCATGCCAATCATGAGATACCTTTTGAGGCCAGTCATTTCTCCTCCACCCACCCATCTGAAATAATGAAGCACTTAGAGAGGGCTCTCGACCGTTAAGCCTGATTTCTATACGTTGCCTTGCACTTTTCTAAATGTTTGTTCTTTCAGTTTTTTTTTTCTCCCAAGGCAAAAGAACACACATACTTCAAATTAATAATGATGCAATAATGAAGCTGACTTGCACTGTTCCAACAAACATGGGGTGTGAGCGTGAAGGGTTTGGAGTCCTGGGGTATTTGGGGCACATTTTTACTGAACTTCAGGGGCCTCACAGTAGGCTGATAACTCAGGGGGCCAGGTCAGTGGTGAGATAGTGTTTAGCCAGAATTTGTTGGCAGGCAGCAGGGAAGTGGATAGAGGACTCGAAGGTCAGATGTTGTTCCAAGTTTGTCACAAGTATGCATTAGGGAACAGGGATGTGGGGGTGGACAAGGCTGAGACACCAGATTTAAGCAGGAGACTGGTGCCTGACACCACCATGCAATGCAGACAGGAGTGTGGATGAAAGAACACAAAACTACAATGCTGTTTTTCTTCAGACTTCTGAAATAATGAAATAACTCTAGGGCTGCCCACAGTATATCAACGTTAGCCCAGCTCTATCCAGTACAGAAAACATGATTGTGTACTTCAATAGTTTTGAGGCATGTCTGCTGAATGTCATATAGATTCCTGATGGTGCAAGTTGCAAGCAGGACAGATTTTAACTGCTTACGAAGAGCGACATAAATTCTCTAAATGCTCTACAAAATCAGACCAGCTGTCTTGCCCAGTACACTTTCTCTTCAGCAGCCCGGATAACTACTTGCTATTTAGTGAGACTGAGCAAGCTTAGTCATTTAGTTTTGTCCACTCCCATGACATTGCAACAGATCCACCACTGTTGGACTGGGGATGTTACAGAGTGCATTCCCTCCTGTTCCCTTTCTGAGTATGGACCTGCTTGCTGTCCAGAGATTTGTGTCACCCTTTCTGAATCCAGTGGTGCTAGCTGTCTTCAGGATCTCCTGTGCCAGCAAGGTCCACAAAACTGAGGTACACCACTGAGTTTTCATGAGAGGGATTCCTGAGCCTGCCTTTGATTTGCTTTCTAGAAAGTCTTGGTTCCAGCACCTTGGCCACTTCAAACTAATAGCTCTGAAGCATGTGGAGCTAGGGGTGGAGTTTTCCTTCTGCCCCTCCATTTGCACATATCATATACTTTGGGGAATTTTTTAAAGGTATTATTTTAAAGTTTTGAAGTTGGGGGTTTTAAGTACTCAGAGGAGCACACGTACCTTTAAACAGGTAGAGAAAAATTCTGAAAGGATTAAGTGGTTTTGGTTTCGTCATACACATGCAGACTTACTTATGCATATACACAAACCCACGTTTCACTTTACCTTCTTACTGATAACAGCAGCAGGCCAAAAGAGTAAAATCTTGATGTGCTGCACCTTGGAAAGCAAGTTCCTCGTTTTCTCTGCCTTTGGCTGGAGAGAGCACAGTTAGTAAAACAGAGCACTGCTGGGTTGAAAATGCTGCCAATACAGATGACAGCAGCACTGTCTGAGTGTAAATGCTTTGTAGCTTGGCTCATGCCTTGGCCCTTCAGACATGCTCGGTACAGCTCCCTTCTCCTCCACCTACTTCTCACAGCCTTCCTAAAGTGCCTTTCACTCAGCAGGGAAGGATCTTATGTTGAGGGTAAACATAGCTCCACCTATTTCCCTTTTTGTTTTACTTAAGGTTTTAGGGTTTCAATATTGTTTCAGCATAATATACAATGTATTGCAGAAACAGCAATTCGTCCAACACTTCTTTAAAAGTTAAAATGTTCAGAATCAAACTTAATGATTTCTTTTGCCCATTTTCCTACTGCACAAGACCACTTAGGATGCAGGAAGTTGTCGTATTGAATTATGTTAATAAGATCATTTCAGAGAATTCCTTCTCTCTGCTTCTCAAATTCTTCAAACTTATCAGGAGTGGTAGAGAAAAGCAGGAAGTGTGAGATACCATTTGCATTGCTTATTTATAGGCTCACTTTTTTATTTTCATTTTTATTTGCTGTCTCCTAGCTTCTTGCTGAAATAGCAGAAACATCTGTCTCCCTTCCTTCATTGAGCAGAATCATTTATGAGTCCCAGATTTACCAACAGTATCAGTTACAGCCAGCAAACCTCACTCTTGGTCTTATTAATTACTTTCCATCTGCTTTTCCCTCAGGCATCTTGGTTAACAGAAAAATGCTGACAATCAACAGTAATGGCTTCTTGAGTTAGTTATTTATTAAGTCAAGCCTTTTCCAGATACAGTTTCAATAAATACATTGTGGGATTGGTTTTCTTTTTTTTTTTTAGGAAGAGTCATCGTTGAATTGGACCTGGTTGAAAAACAAAACCACAAAAAATCCAGAAGCTGTGGACAGTGGTGGAGTGGGGGGGGGGGGGGAAGGGGGGGGGGCGTTATTATTTTATTTTTTTTTTTTTTTTATATTTTGAACTGACTGATGGTCTTAGCCTCTGCTTTGAACTTTTAAGCTGAAAGAAGTGCCACTTGAATTCTGTAGTTGTTTGCTCAACTCATGGAAAAAGTAGAGCTCCAGAAGCAATTGCTGTGGGCAGAAGGGGATGGTCCTACTGGACTTTGGGGCTTTTGCTCTTGTCTCTTTTTTTTTTTTTTTTTTTGAAGTGAACATTTATATTCTTTTTTTTTCCCATGACTTTTCCCTTTTTTGGCTAGGTAACTCCCTTGGTCTCCTACTGGGAAAGCAGCATTGAACTTGCAGTGCTGAAAAGATGATTAATGGTAGGCAAAACTGTATACAACATGCAGTTTATTTGGGGGGGAGGAGCGTGCAGTGAAATACTGCATTGGAGAATTCTAGGCAAATGGTGTGTGAAATTGTTGACAAATTGCCCTCATTAAGCTCACTAAATGAATACTTCCATGAGAACATTGGCTTGATATCACCATGTATAATATAACTTCTACTTGAAATTGTGTGTGCTGCTATTCTTATCTTTAAAACCCTTGCAACAGCTTTAACATCCTGATAAAGCCAACCATTGTAGCTGTCTTCACTGTTTAATACATGAGATGTGAAGGAAAATTGCTGAGGGTGACTTCCATGAGTGGTTCTGAATTATTCATTAATTTATTCATTATAATGAACCATTCTGAGCCTGGTCACTGCAGTTCATAAATGCCAAGAAATGGATTTAGAAATGCCTTTAGTTCCTCAGAATCTTTGACTTGTTCCCTGCCAATGAAAGGGGCAATAAAAAGACAACAGTCACAAAAGCCTCTGTTTTAGCAAATGCAGCCTTGGATGCTGCTTAACTTTGTTGATCTAGGAAACTTTCAGGGGAAAAGAATGTCTTAAAGGTAGCAGTATTGCTCCAGCACATTCACTGGCATTCAAGTAAGGTCAGTGTGCACTACACGTTTGCTCTACCAAGCTGAATTCAGAGCATCAGCCTAAATATGCTCCACTGGGCAAATAATGAAGTGCAAAGCCACTACAGGGAGAAATGCATAGACTACTGAGACTTTCAAAGATGAAGGTCAGGCCATAGCCCAGCATTCAGGTTTGTACCACACACAGTGTATGTTTGTTGCCAGGTTTTACTGTAGTAAGAGGGAAAGTACCCATGCAAAAAGCTGACAGTGTGAACTCTTTGCCTTTTTGATTAAGCAGTTGCTTCAGTTGCCGCAAAGGGGTAGGAGATGACAGTCAACCCATACTGAAAGATGATCCTTACAATGAAATGTAGAAAAGTCCGTGCCCTAAATTAAATGTATACCATGCAGAGAATGCCATGGTACAGGCAGATACAAGGCTGTCTTTACGTTGAGGACTGCTGGTAATTTTGAACAGGAATCATAGTATAGGAAGAAAAATATGACGAATATATTGCCAAACATTGATCCACTTGGGATAAAACCAGATATGGCTGGTCCTTAGAGCCTTGACAGTAAGGAGAACCTGGCTGGAAAAAGCTCTCATAGTGCAAGAAGATGAAAAGCACGCCATATAAACAAGAGAATAGGAGCCTGGCTTACCCTCATCTACTCTTATGACATCATAGTGTGAATTCTCAACTCATACTCTTGCTTGGGAAACTCCCTTTGTTTTCATTAGAGCTAGGTAAGCATGGGTACAGGAATGCCTGGGAACTTCAGAAGACTTTTCATTTGTAACTTAACTTCTTAGTGTGGGAAAGATTGGGAATAATTGAATTATATGGATATCCACTGTTACGAGCTGCACTAAAAAACTGCATAAGCAGTTGCAGACAGGGGGGAGTCTGTGTGGCACTCTGTAGCTGCCTTCAGGCAAAGCCTGGTGTACCTCTAGGGTACCTTTGTGGGCCATTAAGCTCCCCTGTCTGACTTTAAACTGAAGTACCTTGAGGAGAGTACCTGTGATCTCTTTTCAACAGTAACAGGGATGTATGAATACACCTAGGTGATTGTCACAAGCAGTTGTTAAACATCTGTCTATATTTTAGTTCAGATAAATAAAACAAAGCCCCATAGATCTGTGAAGCTGCTGTAAGGCAAGTTATTTGGTTTCTTTTCTTACTTGGGGATGAGTGTGAACACATCTTCCCCGTACCATAAATTATGCAGTTTGGTTTCCCACATTTACAAAAATCTCAGATGATCTCCATCACCTTGATAAAGTTTCCCTTAATATAGTGTCTTCTCTGCTGTAAAAATCTAAATATTGGATGCCTGTGATGGTCTAAGGCTTAAACTCAGGAGAGAGATGCCTCTGAGATTTGAATTTGACTTCTCTTGTTTACTAGGCAACAACTTGAAACATATATTCTTACAGTGCGTAGTTTGTGCCTGCATTGATCACCCTGATGTCCAGAATAGTCTGGAGTGACCTCTCTACTGATCAGTAGTGTCATTGACTATAGAGTACATTGGCACTGAAGTGGGTTTTTGAGTCCTTTAAAGAGGCAACGTATGTACTGTATTGGTAACTCTGAGCATCCTGGTACATCATAAATGGAGTGCATAAACTTTGTATCTCACTTTTTGTGGTATAGGCTTTAGAGCTGATCATATAAAGTGATTTTTCTAAGGCTGGTAAATCCAAGCTTCCTCTCTTTTAGCAATCATATTAGAAAAAAAGTGACTGAAAAGAACTGTTGATATGTCCTCCATAACAAATCGGCTAGTGATCGCAGCTTAATGCAGTATGTGAGAAATCTTACAATTAGCAAGTTACAAAATCAAGGAGTGAAACCCACTGTGTTTAATCTGGGAGTTAAGTCTTGTTGGGAAAGAAACCAGAAGGAAGAAAGAAGAATTCCAAAGAATGTCACTGTTTCTTCTAAAAATGGCTTTACACTAAGACTCATATTCGTCCAACAAAGGGCTGCATGAACTTAATATCCCACTGTCCTTCACCTATTTGCAATGTCCATCCATTGCCCATGAACCTTGTGTGAAGCAGCAGGTTTTTTTCTCAGACGCCCATCATTCCAGTGTGCCAACATAAACCTGCATTTATTGATGTTTTAAGTGAATATCTGAAACCTTGACCAGACATGGCTGAGGAGTAGCATTCAGGTTTTAAGCTGTTTTGGTGGCGAAGTAGTGACTTCTGACACAGGAGGGCACACAACCTAGAAAAGTAAAATCAAGTACCCACAGAGCAAAATCTACCAGAAGGAATCTGTTACAGGCTTTTAAACTGTTCATGGACATTTCTATGGTGGTTGAAAGATGCCAGCTTTGGAAGCAGTCTTAATTTAAGTTATTAATTTATATTCTTTTAAGCAGTATTATATTAGATTTTGACATACAAAGAGAAGGCAGTGGAAAAACATCTAAAGCGAAAATATCCGAGAGCCTTAGTGATAGACAATAGTCCAATATGGGATCTGAAGTTTTATGTTGTCCACTCCTGTACTGATTGCTATCACTGTCTTCTTGATCTATTTGATCTTGTGTCCTAAGGAAAGGAATGACTTAGGTACTTGATCCCAGCTCCTGTAATCTGCCAGTTGATATGAAGGCCTCTATTTCTTTCCATCAGATCCTGAAAACAGGATCTACCCTTGCCTGTTGCATTCATTTCACTGTCATCAGGTGTCTCTTGAAGCTGTCTTGCGGTAGTGAAACAGGCAGACTCCTCCTGGAGCCATCAGTAAGGAGTACATCATGTGGTGAAGGGCTGAGCTTCACAAAACAAAAGTATCAATGAAAATCAAATTGAAAAATTAATGCTTCAGCTGTTGTCTCACTTTGTAATAAGATCCCTAGAATATTGCTCTTAACTATGAAGGACATGTGCAAGTGATTTAATATGTATGAGCATAACCATTTAGAATAATAGATCTGAATGTTAGAAATGAAGCAATGACACTTTGTTTCCCAGAAGCAACTGATTGATTTAATTAAGCCAGAAATTAGACCGTTAGATGATGGCTCTTATAATTTCTGGAAATATCAATGCATACTAATTGTGCTGGCTTTATATAGGGACACTGTCCTTCTGGCAAATTTCCAAATTAGTCATGGACAAAGAACAAGGCAAGCTGTCTGTGGGGGGGACGAAAAGTGGAGGAGGCAGGGGGCCTTTTCCCTAGAGTTGATGCAGTATATGCTAGAATCACTCTGCTGGATCATTTGTCACAGGCAGAGAAAACTTGCTGTGTTACTAAGTGAAAAGCCTCCTAGCAGAGGACAAGACTGTCCTGTATTGTCCTGTCGTGCAAGGGGAATTATACTGCTCTTCATGGGCTGATGCTCAAACTGTTCCTTTGCACTGGGACAGCTGCCATCCTCTGTGGGTTCATGCCTGGTGTTCACACCTTAGCTTTGTTTCAACACTCAAATGGCAATGCTTACATAGATATACACTTTTCACAGAATCACAGAATCCTAAGGGCTGGAAGGGACCTCAAAAGATCATCTAGTCCAACCCTCCTGCAAGAGCAGGGTAACCTAGAGTACATCACACAGGAACTTGTCCAGGCAGGCCTTGAATATCTCCAATGTAGGAGACTCCACAACCCCCCTGGGCAACCTGTTCCAGTGATCTGTCACTCTCACAGTAAGGAAATTTTTCCTGATGTTCACATGGAACCTCCTATGCTCCAGTTTACATCCATTGCCCCTTGTCCTGTCACTGGACATCACTGAAAAAAGCCTAGCTCCATCATCCTGACACTCACCCTTTACATATTTGTAAACATTGATGAGGTCACCCCTCAGTCTCCTCTTCTCCAAGCTAAAGAGTCCCAGCTCCCTCAGCCTCTCCTCATAAGAGAGATGTTCCATCCCCTTAATCATCTTTGTAGCTCTGCGCTGGACTCTCTCCAGCAGCTCCCTGTCCTTCTTGAACTGTGGGGCCCAGAACTGGACACAATATTCCAGATGCGGCCTCACCAAGGCAGAGTAGAGGGGGAGGAGAACCTCTCTTGACCTACTAACCACCCCCCTTCTAAAGCACCCTAGGATGCCATTGGCCTTCTTGGCCACAAGGGCACATTGTTGGCTCATGGTCATCCTCCTATCCACCAGGACCCCCAGGTCCCTTTCCCCTTCACTACTGTCCAGCAGGTCAGCCCCCAACCTGTACTGGTATATGGGGTTGTTCTTCCCCAGATGCAAGACTCTACACTTGCCCTTGTTGAATTTCATCAAGTTCCTCTCCACTCAACTCTCCAGCCTGTCCAGGTCTCGCTGAACGGCAACACAGCCCTCTGGTGTGTCAGCCACTCCTCCCAGTGTAGTATCATCAGCAAACTTGCTGAGGGTACATTCAGTTCCCTCATCCAGGTCGTTGATGAAAATATTAAACAGCACTGGTCCCAGCACCGACCCCTGAGGGACTCCACTAGTCACAGACCTCCAGCTAGATTCTGCTCCATTGACCACAACTCTCTGCCTTCTTCCTTCCAACCAGTTCTTGATCCACCTCAATACCTGATCATCAAGCCCACACTTCCTTAGCTTATCTATGGGGATGCTGTGGGAGACAGTATCAAATGCCTTACTGAAATCAAGAAAAAACACATCTACCACTCTACCGTCATCCATCCACCTAGTTACTTGCTCATAGAAGGCTGTAAGGTTGGTCAAACATGACTTCCCCTTGGTAAAGCCATGTTGGCTGCTCTTAATGACCCCCTCATCCTTGATATGCCTAGAGATGGTGTCAAGAATAAGTTGTTCCATCACCTTTCCAGGGATGGAGGTAAGGCTGACCTGTCTATAATTACCCGGGTCCTCCTTCTTGCCCTTCTTATAGACCGGCATGACATTTGCCATCCTCCAATCCTCAGGCACCTCACCTGTTTCCCACGACTTACCAAAGATGATGGAGAGTGGCTCAGCAATGACCTCTGCCAGCTCCCTCAACACCCGCAGGTGTATTCCATCCGGACCCATCAATTTATAGATGTCCAGATTACTTAACTGATCCCTAACCCAATCCTCATCTACCAAAGCAAACTCCTCCTTTATCCTGACTCCTTCCGGGGCTATAGGAATCTGGGTCCCCCGGGGAGAGTCTGCAGGAGTAAAGACAGAGGCAAAGAAGGCATTCAACACCTCTGCCTTCTTTATATCCTCTGTCTCCAGGGCACCCACCTCATTCAGCAGTGGGCCTATACTGCTTCTTGTGTTAGTTTTATTTGCTATGTATTTGAAGAAGCCCTTTCTATTGTCCTTGACCCGACTTGCCAGATTAAGTTCCAAGGAGGCCTTAGCTGTCCTAATTGCTTCCCTACATCCTCTAACAGCTGTCCTATATTCCTCCCAAGTGGCCAGCCCCTCCTTCCATAATCCATAGATTCTCTTTTTCCGTACGAGTTTGCCCAGCAGTTCCTTGTTTAACCATGCTGGTCTCCTGGCTCCCCTACTTGACTTCCTACTCATTGGGACACTCTGATCCTGAGCTTTGAAGAAGTGGTCCTTGAATGCTGACCAACTATCTCGAGCCCCTTTACCACCTAGTACCCTTTGCCATGATACTTCCCTTAGCAATTGATTGAAGAGGCCAAAGTTTGCCCTTCGGAAATCCAGAAATGTGGCCTTGCTAGGTATTCTATTCCTCCCACACAAGATCCTAAACTCCACCATCTCATGGTCACTGCAGCCCAGGCTGCCACTGACCGTCACTACTTCAACCAGACCCTCCTTGTTGGTGAGTACCAGATCCAGCAGTGCTCCTCTCCTAGTTGGTTCGTCCACCATTTGCATTAAGAAGTTATCATCAATGCACTGGAGGAACCTTCTAGACTGTGAATGATTGGCTGTGTAAGTCTTCCAGCAAATATTGGGGTAGTTAAAATACCCCATAAGGACCAAGGCATGTAGTCATGAGGCTGCTTTCAATTGCCTGTAGAAAGCCTCATCAACTCCTTCATCCTGATCAGGAGGTCTACAATAGACCCCCACAGCTGTGCCACCCGTACCAGCCTGTCCCTTAATTCGCACCCACAGACTTTCCACTTGGTCCTCATCTGTCCCTGGACAGAACTCAATACATTCTAGTCGCTCTTTCACATAAAGAGCAACTCCACCACCTCAGTTTGCTGATCTATCTTTCCTAAATAGGACATAGCCATCCATGGCCACATTCCAGTCATGTGAGCTGTCCCACAATGTCTCTGCAATTGCCACCAGGTCATAGCCTTTAGACCGCACACAGACTTCTAACTCCTCCTGTTTATTCCCCATGCTGCATGCACTGGTGTACAGGCATTTCAGGGAGCGAGCAGAGCACGCTAGTGGCACCCTTGGAAGGCGGGAGACCTTCTGGTCTTCATTCATACTAGAACATCGCCCCACTAGTTCAAACCCAGCTACGACCCCCTCGCACTTCGAATCTAACCTAGAGCTCTGTGAGTGAGCTCTGCTAACTCTTGCCCAAGTACCCTTTTTCCCCTGCAGGACAGGGTTTAAACAACTACACTTTCCCTCAAATGAAACAATAGATTGAGAGTTCTCCTTAGTCTGCCATTCTTCAAGCCCTAGCATGTTTCTCTTGGGCTTGTCCCCAACAGGCCCAGTTATCACCCCTTCGCCCTTCCTACCTAGTTTAAAGCCCTGTCAATGAGCCCTGCTAACTCCTGCCCCAGAAACCTTCTCCCCCTCTGGGACTGATGTATCCCACCTGCCATCAGCAAACCAGGTGTCTCATATAGCAGCCTATGATTGAAAAACCCAAATCCCTGCTTTTGGCACCAGTCCGGTGGCCATATATTGATCTGCAGTCTCTTCCTATTTATCTCTGCACCTTTGTTTGTAACAGGTATGGAGGCAAACACCACTTGTGCTCCAGACCCTCTAACCAGCCCTCCCAGGGCCCTGAAGTCTCTCTTCATTGCCCTTGCTCTGCTTGTAATAATTTCATCACTGCCAACCTGAAAAACCAGCAGTGGATAGTAGTCAGAGGGCTGCACCAGATCAGTTTCCTTTTAACATCTCCAATCCGAGCCCCAGGTAGGCAGCAGACTTCCCTGTGGGATGGATCAGGTCGACAAATGGGCCCTTCTGTTCCCCTCAGAAGGGAGTCACCCACCACAATTACTCTTCTTTTGTTCTTCATTGAGGAAGTTCTAAGGCATGGGGGTGAGTGACAAGGTGACTCATTAGATGGATCTACCCCTCCATCTCCATTTACCTGGCCCTGTAGTTCCAAGACCTCATACCTGTTACTCAAGGGCAACTGGGAGGAAGGAAGGGATTGTGAGGGTTTTCACTCACCTCTCCGAGGAGGGACCTCCCTCCATACTTCCTTGTCCCTTAAGTTCACTCCTTCTGTCTGATGGTAGGAGGGAAGGGGATCTATCACTTGTTCAACCACTTCCCTCTGCCCTTGCCTTAGCCTGTGGCTCCACCAATCAATTTCACTTTCACACTCTCTGATAGCTCTCAACCTTTCTACCTCCTCCCTCAGTTCAACCACCTCCTTTAGCAGGTCATCTACTAGCTCACACCGCACACAAGCAGTGTCACTGGCTCTCTCTGATACAAGCACCAGGCTCAGGCATTCACTGCATCCAGAGACCTGCACGGCCGCACGTCTGCAGGAAGGCTCAGCCTGGGTACCCACGTTATTCATCACTACAGGTTTTGATCGAGTGGTGACCATGATCTATCTGGTCGATGACTACTGCACTGTAGTGCAGTAGTCCAGCTTATGGTACTGAAATTGCTTCTTGTGCATGCCTCTTCATGCAAGAACCCATTTTTCTCAGAGTACCACACTTCTGTTTACAAACCAAGTTCTGGTTGTTAGTTAAGAGTGCAGGACATGGTGATAGAGTGGCATGAGCGTTACTAACAACAGAGGTACCATTTGTTGGCTTTGCCTCTGGGAAAAAGCATACAGCTTGCTCTCTGGCTGCCTTAGAGGAACCATAGTTCAGCTCCATCTGTGAGTTGGGTGACCCACTGACTGGGCAAGATGATTTTGCCAGGCTTGTGAGGACTTCCAAGGGCATCAAAGAGATGTTTTTTTCCTCAGTAAGCCTTGTGAAGAGCTATCCATGAATTCTTCACAGAAAACTGGAAGAAGTCAAAACAGGATCTGAAAGAAGTCCAGGCTGGCTGTGCAGGGAGGGAGTGACACCATCAAAGAAAAATAAAGGCATTTTACCTGCAGGCTGGACCACTCAGGTGCAGTGTCTCAGAAAGCTCTAAAATAGGACAAAACTTTCTGATAGAAACTGGTTGAAACTCCCCTTTATGGGGCTGAAGTGTGCTGCCTCTCTTTATGAAAGGAAGAAAGAACTAGGAGGGAACCCATCAATGCTGAACAATTCAAGAGCCACAGCCTGTGAATCTTCTTAGGATGTTTTGCATTAATATCAGTCTGAGGCAGAAGAATGAAACTGACAGCTGCAGTGGTAAAAGACCAGGCAAAAGTTAGTTAAAGGAAACACGGATGAAGACCAAATATAGAGGGAAGTTAGCGGAGATTAATGCTGAGGAGAAAAAAATCTGTGGAAACATGAGGTTACCACCTTGGGAGGGAAGACACTGGAGGAAGGAAGTAGAAAGGGAAGACCAGAAGAGTAGAAGAGAGCTTTGTTGAGTGAGGCATATGGGGTAAATGGGGCGAGAGGAGCTGAGACTACAGCTAGCCAGGTGTGAAGAAAGGATGTGAAATGACACGTCAGTGCTGTGTGTGTGGTGTGGCACTCTATGGGTAGTGGACCAAGGTCAAAACAGGAGGAACAGTGCTTATAGAGATAAAATGGTCAGAAGCAGCTTGTGTAATGCAGCATCCTTTTACCAGTACCCCATGAACCCAAGGCACCTGCTGCTTCTTGTGAGAAGATACACATTGCTGACAAAATGCTTTATCTTTCCCCAGCATTGATCCCTGGAGGCTGTTTCTAGGCAGGGGTTTCCAGAGTTTGGCCACATCACTGCTTGGGGAGTGCCCACAGTGTGTCTAGTACACACAGCCTGGCTGAAAATCTCTGTTCTGTTTTTCACAGAAAGGAAACCTGGCCACACCAGCTGTATAGTGTGGTGCAGCCAGGATCCTGAGAAGGAGGACAGCGTAGACACAGCCACGGTGCCTGGAAAATCTTCCATTGCCATCAGTACTTCTTTTAGTCCAGCTAACAGCAGTCTCCTTAGCAGAGTTTAGGCTTCCAGCTGCAGATGTCAACAAGATGAGGCAATGTATCTTCTTATGTTCATTCTTTGCTTAGTTCCTGGAGGGGAACTGAACAAAAAATGCCTACATTAAACTTGCAAGGTCAGACGTAAGCTATGAAATGCTAGGATTATTTCTGCCTCTGCAGTCCTGCTATGCCTCCATTGTGCTCATGCATTATAATGCCATAATTTACATAATGGCAAACCACTTCTGGGAATGAAGTGGCTTTGCGGTGTTGGCTACACCCCCAGCTGTGTCTGTTGTGGAAGGTGCATTGTGGACATGACAGGGGAATTCAGGATGGTGGTTGTGGTGTTGCTCACAGTCTTCCTTCCTGTGTTTTCTAACACTTGAGATTTAGGAGCTTAACCTTGTGAACTTACTGTTCTTTTCAACAGATTTTACATGTAATGTAAAACATGCTTCAGTGCAGCCTGAACTTTATTGCTTTTGTTGTTGGAAGAAAATAAAAATCAGGTCTAAGTGAGGATTTTTTTTCCCATAAAACTGAAAAAGAAATATCCAAAAAATGTTAAAATCTCAGGTTAGTTAAAAACTTTTTAAGATTTGAACTAGTTGAACTTCTGACAGAAGTTTAAACTAAAACTGTATCTTTATTTGATAGAACTGCCTGTATTTTATCTGTTCTGTGACCCATCATCACCTATTCTAAGACAAACTTATTAAAGTCCAACGTGTCCTAGAACTTGAGCACCACCTGGATTAAATGCATTTTAACCAGACCCATTGAAGCCACTGTGGGACCAAAGCCTTTACTTGGCTGGAGAAGCCTGACCTCATGCAATGAGATGCTATGAGAGTTCTCAGCCAGCAGAACAGGCTCTACTAAAAGCTACCCCTGAAAATACAATCTGAACTACCCTTAGATCTTTCAGCTTTTTAGAAATGTAGATCAAGTCACTCAGAATTATACTATGGCTACTAAGGATGAAATGGCACAGGTCATATTGCAATAAGGCCATAACTTTTATCTATAAAAATGAAGATAATCTAGATTGTTGTTTTTTTTCTTTTAGAAGGTAGATGGTATTAATAGATCATGTTGTAGTTAATAAAACAATATGCTTTTGATAATCACTGTAAGTTGCCAGCAACATATTAATCAAATTTCTTTTGGATTCTTTTTCACTTTAGAATGCCCAAAAGCAGTCAACACAGATATTATCATGGAGCATTCACAAAATATATGCAGCATATGAACATGGTGATGTAAAAGTAGAATTAATTAAAAAAATATAACTTGGCTGCTGTCTTTAAAAGGATACTATTTTTTTTCCCCAGCATTTTATTTAAAAGCAAAGTGTGAAAACTAATGCTTAAAATGTCTCAAGTATGAAAAATTAAAGCTTCCTACACCAAATCGGAAACTAGTCTTATTTTTGTTGCTGGAATTTGAGGGCCTGGGAGACAAATGGCTTTTAAAATGAAGTTTGATATAAAGCTAGTTGGAAGTAGCTGGATGTTTTTGATTTTTGCTTATTGTTATTTCAAAGAGGAAAGCTTAGACTAAAATGGAAGAAAAATATCCACCAAAACCAACTCTGGCAAAAATTCCACAGCCAAAATATTTAATCTTGGCATTGCTGTGAGGGTGCCTTATGGAAATAGTTCAGTTGCTTTCAAATTTTTTATTATATTTTCTTTATCCAGAACCCTTTGTTTGGATACTTCTTCCAAAACTGCTGTGGTTTTATTCATGGAATAGAAAAATGGTGCATCATGAGACATTTAATCCACCGCAGAGGGGGGCCCATAATGAATAGAGATATCATACAAACACTCCCAGGAACAACTGTAGCAACACATCCAAATAGAAACATTTTGGCCCATTGCTTTCTTGTTCTTCCCTCAGCCATGATAATTTCCAAGTTCCTCTTGCTGGGACTAGGTACAAGTCTAAGAAAAATACATTGATATCTCCTCATGAAGAAGGGAAATGGCAATATAAGAAAGAACATCTCATATAACAGTGAATGTTTCCCAGTCTTACAAAACTGATAGTTGACAGTACTCCATCTCCTCCCCACTTAGGTTGGCTCACACTGTTTATACTGCAAGGCAGCAAACGCCAAAGTTGTTCTTGTCCTTACAGAAAGTACTTGATCTTCTTTGTATCATTGAAAAAATGTCAGAACTGATGCGCTTTCAGTTTCTTTGCACCATTTTGAAGGCTAGGGTATCTTAAAGGGTTATCGTAAACAGTTTCACAAAGGAATTACATGATGTAGTTCAGGCAGATTAATTTAGTCACAGCCAAGAGACTTCTGCCAGTCCTTTGTATTTGTATATAAATAAATCTGTATTTCAAGTACTGACCAACTGGAAGACACAGATAAAAAGACTACTATGTAACTTTGCCAAGAATGAGCAAAATATCTCTGAAACTTAAGAGAAAATATCTTCTTAAGTCTCATCCACAGGCACCATGATGGTAGTAAGTCCCAAACCATATGGCTAGGGATAATAGCCCTCCCAGACTCCCACAGTGAATCCCACAATGAACCAAGCATTTGGTAAATACTGAAGTGCTATAAAATGACTCAGCCTTAGCTGAAACTTGTAGGTCCTCTTTGAACTAACATTTCCCAACTTCTCTTTAGGCATATGAAGCTCCAGGACTGGCTGTCCTAAATGCCTTGCACAGAACCCTTACCAAGTGTCAGTAGTATATCTGTGATGAATACATTTCTGAGGAGAGTTTTGTGTCTTTGTACCAAAATGAATTTGGTACTTCACTGCTTACCCATGTGCCCTTCATGTCATTCTCCTCTAGTAAGAGTGTAATGGGATGTGCAGCAGAAATATTCAGTCCTTCATCTGAAAGATGAATTCAGATCTCCTCTACAAGATGTTCTTTCTTCACTAGGCGTTTTTGCTTTTCTGGGATTTTTTAGGAGAGGGGTGGGGTTTTTCTTCTTTCCTTTTTGTTCTGGTCATGTCAGAATATTCCTGGGATTTATGCCGTAACCTTGACAGAGTGGTAACTTATTTGTCCAGTGTCTTTATTCTTCACGGGGCTCCCTTGACAGCTGAACTTTCTGTCTCGCAACACACCAGCCCATGCTATTCTTTATGAGCAAATACTCATTGGCAAAGGGAGTCATTGTATTTGTGGTGCATCATATTTTGAATTTGCAGGGAAACTGCTGTATTCCTTCTCATGGAGGCTCTGTTCCTTCTGAATCCCCTAAAATTATTTACATACAGCTAAGCACTTGGGTCTATGTGAGATGATGTTTCCAGTCAGCCTGAGGCATTTCTCTCTGATGTGCAAGAAAAGTTGCTGCAATAAATACGCAGCACTCTATGAGTAAGAAGTCATACTGCTGGCCTTCCTGACCCTCTGACTCACAGAGGAAAACTTCCAGGTGGTTGACTGCCATGGGATGCACAGCACACAACGTGGCAAGAGGAGCTGGGAGGATGCTGAGGGAGTTGTTTGCAGTGGCTACTCCCATAACTGTAGCTCAGTCTAAGATTAAGAGCAGCTGGGCTGCACATGGAGCAGGGACACATGTCGGTTTCAGCCTGCGTGTGCTCTCTACAGCTGGGGACTAGCACTGTACCACAGCGCTGGTGGGGAGGAGGACAGCATGGCTGGTCATGCTAGCACAGATGTCCTTCCCCAGGTTAAGTAGGCTACTGTGCCATAGAGAGCCCTAGGGTTATTCCTTAACATCCTGCTCCCCACAGGTTAGTTCCTAGCAAGTGTCTGGGGTGAGCCTTACAAACCCTGTAAGCCACATGGCAGGAAAAAAAGTGCTTGGTTGTATGTCTTTGTTAGCAGTCTGTTGCTCCCTTTGTGCGGCAAACATTAACCTTGCACTGTTTGTTTTACTGTTTTATCAAAGTAAGATTCCTTCTTCCCTGCCCCCTGAACAGGTAACTCAAAGAGAAAACTGAGGATGTTAAAAGCAGACACTTGTCTCAAAGCCTGCCTGCCTTGGCACAGTAGAAGGATTGTTTAATATCAGTGGTTAGCAATTAACCTTTGATTACAGAAAATGATAATTTTAGACTAATTCACATTTTCCTTAAAAAAAAACTTGGGGTGGTCAATTGATGAGTCTGACCCCAGAAGGCAACCAGACCTTCACTGAGTTTTGAGATCTAAAGACTGTGTGTCATCTTGAATCAGAACCAAAACTTTTCCACAAGGAGACACGTTAATGACTAGTAACTGATGAGATTAGAGCCTGATTAACATTGCACAATTACTTGTCAGTTAGCTGTGCTGCTGGCACTAATTTCAGTTTCAGGTAATTAGCCCAGTTCTTAATTAAAATGCATACAGTTTTTTTGTTGTTGTTGTTTTTGAGTTCACCTCCCATACCCAAAACCTCAGGTTTTGGAAACTTTCCTTGTAGCGCTGTCAGCACTGATGCTTGTGTCTCTGCAGTTTCATGTGCCATTTGCATATGTTGACAAAGATGTAATTTGCTCAGAATTATCTGTACATGCAGTAATTGTCTTGTGTGTGGTGTGATATATTCAGGAAGACAGGCTTTTTCTTACATAAGATCATAGTATGGTGCAGGGAAAACTGCTCAACTCCTGGTTTAAATCAAATCAGGATTAAAGCGGTTTTGTCTTTTTAATAAGGACATGTAATGACCTGGCAATCAGTGAGCTGTGTGCTGAGGAGCAGTATCAGCGATACAACACATGAACCACAATAGTAGATGCTTGCAAATTGTTAGTGAACAGCTATAAACTTTTGAAGAGCCTTTTATAACTAATCCTGAAGAGTCCTCGTCTCACATTAGCACACCGTGGACATGCCACTCCCTAGGCTGTGTGGGTTAAAAACACATACCCCATTTCTAGAGGTATGGGTCCCCCTATTCACACACACCTCCATATTTCAGGTGTAGTTACGTGTACTTGTGCTGCTCCCTGTACTAACGTATGTGCCACAAGTACCCCCCTGCACCTGGGGTGTAGACCCCCGTTTGTCGAGTTCCAACCTGCTGCCATACACAGTGCCAGTACGATGTGGGGAGAGAAGGCGAACAGTTTAGGAATGAGCTCTTAGGCCTTGGCACTTTGACAAGCCCTGGGCGATGAGCTGGGGTGTTGAAGGCCAGAGGATGTGGGGGTTGTGAGGGGGTCTGCAACACTGTGATTGGACTAGTTACCTGGAGAGTTTTACAGGGCCAGTGAGATTGAACGTTGTATGTATGTGCAGTTTCGGAAAGTACCGAACAAGGGGATAAAAAGGGCTTGGTGGTAATAAAGTGTGACTTGAGTCTCCTCATCACCTTGAGTCCGTGTTGTGAAATGCCACAGTATGATCAGGCTGAAGCCCGGCAGGATGCCAGCAGGACAACTGTTACAGTATCACAGTATCACACAGTATGCTAGAGATTGGAAGGGACCTGGAAAGATCATCTAGTCCAATCCCCCTGCCGGAGCAGGAACACCTAGATAATGTTACACAGGAATGTCTCCAGGGAAGGAGACTCCACAACCTCCCTGGGCAGCCTGTTCCAGTGTTCCGTCACCCTCACTGAGAAGAAGTTTCTTCTCAAGTTTAAGTGGAACCTCTTGTGTTCCAACTGTTGGTGGTGTCAAACCAGGTTGGCTTGCTGTTCTATGCCTGCTCCAGGGTGTCTCTTCCCCTATTGCAACCATTCATCCTTCTTTTTTATTTTTCAATCTGACTCTATCCCAAAAAAACCTTTGCTAAATCCTGATTACCGTTTAATATGAGTCGTAGTTGTCTTGAGCAAACTTCATAGTTATTTTTGTAGGTTTGGTGTTAGCCCTTTCAGGACAAGCACCCTCTCAGGACCGGCATTTTCGGTATTAACCTGCTCACTGGGCAGCTTTCCGACAACTTCTGTGACCTGCACGGGGCTGGAGGGGGCCGCGAGGCTGCCACCAGGGCAGACAGTCCCCAGCTCCGCCCTGGACGCTCTGTCCCCTTCGCAGCGCCCGCTGCCCTCACCGTGAGGCTACAGCTCGGACTGGGGCTGCACGGCGAAATGCAGCCTGGGGGTGGTCCGGCAAACCCTGGGCAGAGCACGGCCGGGGCGTGCTAAGCAGGGCCTGGGGCAGACCCCTGCAAGAGGAAGGGCGGGAGGACGGGGCCGGTCCCCGGGCTGTTCCGCTGGGGCACCGCCAGCGCTTCACCGCGGGAGTTATAAAGGAAGCCTCCAGGCTGGGCACTGTGTCTTTAAAGGCCGCGCCCGGCTCTCGGCTCTATCCTTCGTCCCTCCTCCCTCCCTCCATCGTTCCAGCGCTGGACGCCGGGAGGAGGCGCCTGTCGCTAACAAAAGTCTGCGGCGGCAGCTCTACCCTTTTTCCCTACCCGGGCAACAAGTGGCTGGCGGCTGCCTCCCGTGGGAGGCGGCAGAGGGGCTACGAGGAGGAGGAAGGCGGAGCGGCGGTGAACCACCGGAGGAGCCCCAGCACCGGCCGCGGGGCGGTGGAGCCTGCGCCCGGGGGCCGTCCTGTTTGTGGATTATAACTGGAGCCGCCTTCCCTGCTCTGACTCCCGGCAGGAAACTTCATTTTTGATTCCTTCCCCATCCCTCCCGCTTTTCTTTTCCTTTTTTTTTTTTTTTTAACTTGATTTTTTTTTCATTTTTGGGGCGGACAGGGAGGGTGTCGGCCACCCGAAAGAAGTTACAAGGCTGCTTTGGATATGTCGCCGTGAAAACTCTTGCAGGCTCCCCCAGCCCCTCTTTTCCGTATCACCCTCCCCGGCTCCTCTCCATCACCCGCGGTCGCGATGCTGCACGGCGGCGTGGGGAAGCGGCGGCGGAGAGCATGAAGCCGTCAGGATGGGCGCGAACAATGGCAAGCAGTACGGCAGCGAGGGTGAGTAGGAGAAGGGAGAAAGAGGAGTGCTGGGGTAGCAGCGGGGTCACTCCAGTTGGGGCGGGGGGTGTCCGGGCGAGAGGCGCCTCAGCTGGGGACCCCACCGGACAGCTGTCCCCTTCCTTCTCGATCTCCGCAGCCGGGATCCAGGACACGGCCCTTAGGCTCCCACTGCGCTGAGACCCTTCGAATACGCTTAACTCTATTCATTTTAGAAAGTGAGATGTAACTGCTGTTTCAAACCACGGTGTAGGGGCAGCGGCGTGGCTTAAAATGAGGCAGCTCAGGGGGTGCAGCAGGGTAACTTTGCTAAAGAGAAAAACTCCTTAGGGTGCTCTTTGTAATCCGTTTCTGCTTGTCTTTATATCCCATAGTCCTTATATTATGCAGTAGGGTATATGACTGCTTCCTGTCTGAAGAGAAAGAAAAAAGTTAACCCCGGGAAAGAGGAAGGGGGAGAGTTAATGTTCTCCAGCTGTTATCCATAGATTGTACTCCTGCAATTTCGCTTCAGTGAAACTTTAGTGGGTTTGGGTTTAGATGTAACAGGGCCTGGTTCATTCTTGTGGAAACCTATTAGTCTCACTGGAGTTGCATCGGGGATGAATTTCAGCTGCTTTGCTGCTGGTGTGAAGGACTACTGGAACAGTCAGCTGGTGTCAGGCAAACCAATGGACAGTATGTCAAGTTTGTCTTCCTGCCAGCCTGGTTTAAGCTTTCTTTAACTTTTAGTTGTTGTCCTCATTGTGTTCAGGCAACTGTATGGGATAAATGTCTTCCCCTCATACTACTGTGCAAAACTATAGGATCACCACATCTCCTTGTTTTTTGGTTTTTTTTTTTTGTTTGCTTTTGTTGTTGTTGAGGGCTTGTGGGTGGAGCGAGGGAGATGGTCCTATTCTGCTATTCTCCTATTCTGCTTGGCTCTTTGGGAGTCCAGAAGGCAACTGCCAAAGAACACACCTCCCTCACATTCCAAATATGCATGAAGGTGGTGAAGAGAAGGGGAAAACCACTGCTTCTTCAATGGATTCTGCAGTTCCTTTCTTTTATTGCTGAATCAACTCTGCTCTCGGAAGAGGTGAAGAAGTCAGAAGGTTTAAGCTAAAGCTATTTTCACTGTTGTGGGTTTTGCTCACTTGATACCATTGCTAGCATGACTTCTGCATAAATGTGGTGAACCTGGAAGTTGAAGTCATAGCTTCTTTGGATTTCTTCTGAAAGGGGAAATCCTCATTTGTCCCCAGAGTTGGAAGGGTTGATATCTATAATTCTGGTCACTTGCAGAGCTGAGGGGTGTTTTGCTCAATGGTAGAAAGGCACAGCTGCATCCCTAGGCTTCCCTGTGAGTCTAGAGGAATGTTTGCTTTAATTAATGTCCAGTATTGGGGTAAGAATGCGATGGACACTGAGTCTTTGGCAGCCCTCGGTGAAGTGGAGGAGAGCTTTACTGTTTCAGATCTACCTGATAGGAACTGTGAGGAAGAGGATGCTGCAACATGATTTTCTTAATTAATTCTTTTCCCCATTCAGAGGGAGGTTGGACTGTGGAAAGACAGACTATATGTGACAAATCTTTGCAGTACAGACCATTACCAGGGTTGGGAAATAGGTAGAATACTTGTTTAAAAAATAAAAGAAAATAAAAATAAATAAATTTAAAAAGCCCAAACTCTGATCTTTTGGTTTAGGTAACTTGTCCCATGCACCATTAGTGCCTTCATGGATCCAGTTTTCCTGGTAGCTTCTGTGTGTAATCAATTGCTGTGAAACTTAGAAAAGCTCTTGTTTGCTACTTTCTTTCTGGGCGATGCAGAGAACAACTCTAAAGCTGATAAAGGGAGTCATTTTTTTCATAAGCTACTGGGGCTTTTGGTGCCTTTGACAACTGAACTGTTTGATTGCTGCAAAAAGTTGTTTTTTATGGATGTGATTGGGATCCCGAGTGGAAAGGTAGTGCTCTGAGGAAATGCCCAACTGCTGTGTGCTTTAAGAGCAACCCGAGTGGGTTGAAGTTCATGGAGTGTCATCTGTGGTTAACTGTGTGGTACATTGCTTTCAGCTTGGTGGGCTCTGCAGGCTCCTGTTGCTCTATGGCACACTGTTAGCTGAGCTTCTTGGATGCTGTCTTCCCATTTGCTGGTTGCTAATATCTTGGGTGAGATTTTAGACAACTGTGAATTACTTTTTAAGATAAGATGGCTGGTGTTGTTCATGCAGTCTTTGGATCTCTTGTGAGGCGTTGGAACATAAAGGAGTTTGCCAGAATTGATAGTCATTTCAAAGCTGAAGAGATGCATTAGGGCAAGATGCCTCTTCTAAAACACTAGATAACCTTAGTAATAACCAGGAAATTGTTGTGTGGCTTGATACATTGTTACACTTACCATCACTAGGCAGTTCTTTGAAATTGACACACTGTGTGTGTAACAATCTCAGGTAGCTGTCTAAGTGTTTGTAACTAATCACATAAACTGCATTGTAAAGCTTTAATTTATCTGCTTGCTTCTGCAAGGCTTTATTGGATAAGTTTCATTGGAAGATATAGCTGTCCTGTTGAGAGGGACAGGAGAGCTGGATGTTTGAGGAGTCTGAATTAATTTGTTTACAGAGTCTGACAGATAATACATTTTCCATAAATCTAATTTTCCAAACCAGGCTGAAACTTGCTTGGAATGAAGTTTCAATGTGAATAAAATTGCTTCTCAGAAAAATCATGTCATGCAGATGGGATATGAACACACAGTCACTTAAAATGCAATCATAACATACCCAATTTTGTCTACAGGATTTTACCTCTTTTAGAAAGTAAATTGAGAAATAAAAGTTTTTACTATGCTTCATTTGGCTTTTTAAAATGTTTCTATAAGGGAGACAGTTTCTGAAAGCTTGTTTAATTAGAAAAAATTCAGGCTTATCATATTGTGCAGTACATTCTGACTGAAGTGCTAAAGTTCAGAGTTAGTCTTTCTGAATGTGTTCCAGCAGTTGTATTTGAATAGCATGACTGAAGCTAATAGATCACTGGAGCAAGAAATACACTTGGTCATGGGGTAGTTCTTATAAGGCATTTGGCTATACAGTGGAAATGTATCACCAGTTACCTAAGCAAGAGTGCTTACTGCTGCCTTAGGATAAATCATTCACCTTTGTCAATTGTTTAACTCCTGGCTTGATTTTTAAATAAAAGGATGCCTACTGCATGGCTGATAGTGGATAGGAGTACCTGTTGTAGAAACTGTCAAAAACCCCACTGATTTACTTATTTTTGTTGTTGTTGTTCAAGGACCATTTGTTAGAATGCATTATCGAAGAGAGTTGCAGTTAACCAGATAAAACATTCTTCTTCATCACAGATGAGGAGGTTGCATTGAAGTATATTGCCCTTTATTGCTGAGCTGATTAGACACCCAGGCAATCGCTGCTTGCACTTTGGTGCACAGTGTTTCTATAACAGTTATGTGCAGATTAACATAGGCTATAGAGCCTGCTGTTGGAGTGGGAAAGGCAGAATTGCCGAATCATTAGGGTTGGAAGGGTCCTTTGGAGAATCTAGTCCATCCCAGGCTGCCAAGGTTGGGCCACCTAAAGCAGGTTACACATGGGTGCATCCAGGTGGGGTTTTGAATGTCTACCCCCTGTCTTTGGGAACAGGAGACTGAATGCTGTCCCTCTTGCCACCTACGGCAATTCTGCATCCACAAGTGAACGACGTTAAAATTGCAGGCTTCTGTTTGATAAGGACGTAGGCTTTGTGACATGAGCTGGAGGAAGAAACTGTGCTCTTAAAAACAAAAGGAAGATGCAGCATTGAGGTGGAATGGCTGCTTTGCAAAATAACCAGAACTTGTCAACACTTTTTTTCTTCCCGAGTGACTTAATTAAATTAAGAGACCTAAGAACTAGTCAAAAGTAGTCAAATTTTAATTAAATTAAGAGACCTAAGAACTAGTCAAATTCAAGAACAGCTGAATAATACAACATTTTGACAATACCAAAGTTCAGGCCTTAAGAAATGTCTTTTTAATGAATCAACTGTCCAGATTGCTGCAGCTGATAAATCTTCTTTTGGGTATCTCCTGTACTTTCTCCTTCCAGAACCTGGTCTAGAGAGGGTTGGTGACAGTGTGAAGCAGCTCTGGTTGATCAGCTAAAATGTATCGTGAAAAACTTGATCTGACACAGGAGCTTGGTGCTGTGGAGAACAGAAGGTGGCAAGTGAGAAATGGTTGAAATGGCAGCTTGGGCAAGGAAATCAACCTGCCTGAATCAAACTGATTTTCTTTCTTTTTGGATCTGAATATTTGTGAAGATTTAGATGGAACCTCTTTGGGAATAACTAACTCAGTTCTGGTTTTGAAAATGTTTCTTCTCAAACTTTGACTTGTGGCATTTTCTGTTCACAAACCGAAGGGAGAATTCCTGTGTGGATCCCAGTGTCATGCTAATGTAAGTGCCACTGCTGAAACCTGCCTACGTCATGAGATATAGTTGCCACAAAGCACAGGAAACATGGTTCACAAAGGGGGCTTTAACTGTGATGTGTGAGCTGGTGCACAGTAGCTGAAGCTTTCTAGGAATTGCCAGCATGTAACACTGTGGTGAAATAGGTCAATCTGTGTTCTTTCAGGAGAAGGTTAAAGGCTACTTTCTGAAATCCCTCCCTTCAGCAGGGGGAAATGGTTAAGGTCTGCTTTATAGACCTAAAATTTCATACTTATGTCCTCTTTCCTGAGGGTGCTGTGGACACAGTAACCCCTTATGAGTGCTGCCTTTGATTTCAAACTGGATCTCTGCTAATTCAGTGATGGCAAGTGTTTTGACACATCAGGCATTGTGTAAGAAAATCTTTTAAATCTAAAAGTTGTGTTATTCAAGACCCAAAGACTTTGCCATGTGTTAGGATTTATTTCCTTACAAAGTGATGGTAGATTAGCTTCACACACAGTGCTTATGTGAGGGGTGAAAAACAGTGTAACATCACGGTCTTGCAGTCGAGAAACAGTATTAGTGGTGGGTAAGTGATTTTATTTAGAGTGTTGAATTATAATTGATATTTTAATGAGGGTAAAGGGAATTGAAAAAAACACTAAATTAGCTTTTACCGAGTTAATTATGAAACTGTGACACTCAGTTACACCACCCCCCTTTCCCAGGTATCTTCTCTGTGTGCTGCATCTTCAGCAAGGACAGTTTTTAATTCTGGCATATATTTTTTTTTTCTTCCCAGACCCAAGTGGAAGAGTCTCATCCTTCCTCAATGCTCAATGACTCCTAGACTGTGCAGACTTTTCTTCACTTTGATGTCTGTGTTACATTTACACGTTACTATCTGATGTGTTATATGTGAAGTTTAGCACATAGCTTTTACTTAAGTCTTTCTTACTGTTCTGATCCTTTTCCAGGTGATCTGTCGAGGTAGTGTATCTTGCTGCTCTTGTAGATGTCTTAGTTTGGCTAGTCTTCTCTCATACAGCTTCCCAGTGCTTAATAGCTGCAATTGAACTGTAACACAAGATTATTGTAAATATTATGGTGTGGCTCAGTGGCACTTTGTTGTGCCTGTCTTGTGCAATTCTGTTCTGCTTTCTGCTGCTCAGCCTGGGTTGGTTCTTGCACTTTATCTGTAGCTGGGTTTCACTCTGCTGTATTCAGGGAGCCGAGAGTTGCCTCTTAACAGCAAGGTTGGGACAGGAAATATAGCAACATTCAAAAGTCAATCCTTTAAGCAATGTTGGTTTTTGAAAGTGAATGTGCACTCTGACAGCTGCCAAGTGCTGCTAACCAGAAGTAACCTTCATAAATGCTGCTTATGATACTTTTTTTTTAATGTAACTTTCAGCTCAGCAATGCAAAAGGATTGTCTGTGTGTGTGTGTGTATTTACTCAGCTTGTCTCCAAAAAGTAAATCTACCCTAAACTCAGTGCATATGTTGCTTCTTGTTGACCAGATCACATGGCAGGATGGGAGGAGGGTCGGACATGGCAGTTAACTGAGCTGCTGTGCTGCTTTCAGTTTCTCATAAGTCACTATTTTCTTCTTAATAAATGAACTGCCTCTGTGTGTGCGTGCGTGTATGCAGGCATATGTGTTTATACACACCCACACAAAGTAACATATCTGTGGGGGTTTTCAGCTTTAAAAGGTTGCTAATGTTATCTGTAGCTTTCCAGAAAGTAACTTACTGTCTCACATGCATGTTATTTCATAGAATGTTTCTCTTTCATAAAATGCTTCTGGAGGAAGGTATTTTGTTATCTTATTAATAGACATAAGCTAACAAACTGCACTGTAGGGGGTCATCTTTGACCTGGATAGTTGCTTCAGCCTGGTACAAGATTAGCTGGATGCTTTCTTTTGTACATTAAAAATATAAATAAAATTATCAGAGGCCTGGATGAACTTTGGTGCTGGTGATGCATGACATGGGAAGCTTCCAGCAGATCCCACTCAGGTAAGGTAACAGGAGTCCAAGACTTGCACATTCTGGTCTTTCTTGTACCCATTCCCCACAGGTAGGGAAGGAAATGAAATTGCTTTGGTAACTTTCTTAAACTGAAACTGTATTTTTTTTTTTTTTTTAAAGAAAGTCCTTCTACCAAAGCGGACTTCATAGAGTCTAAGGTGAAGTTGATACTGTAACTTTCCTTGTGGAAAAACATCATGATGTGTTCAGAATTGCACGGTTTTAAGTCTGAGTTGCTAACCCCAAAATGTCTCTTCAGTGAACTTTGTTTCCTGGCATTTTCATCCTTTGGCTACTTCTGGATTCCTCACTTCTGTGAGCACTTCCTAACTAGGAATTAGTTTGCATCTTTGTGGGTCTTGTTTGTGTTAGGAGAGTGATTGGCAGAAGGCAGTGGATGACATTTGGAGGCTGAAATGCATAAGTGGTTTATTTCTGCTCTTTGTTTTGTAGTGAGCTATGCCCGTATTTTTTTAATACGGTACATATGCTTTGCTGAATTAGGGCAACTATTACATGAAGGAGTGGAAGCATTCAAAAGTTGAAAAAATGGGTGTGGGGCTGCCAGTAGAACCTGTTCCTCCTTCATAAGGAAAAGAAATACGCAATGCTTTCTAGGTATATAGATGTACAACTTGTGATAGGATTGACATGCTGAGGGACTTTGGTACTCAAGTAGCATTTAGGTTGAGACCTAGCAGTGTTCTTGTAGCTGAGCATGGGGTAACGCTATTAGTTCTGTCTGATCATACCCCTCACTTTAGTTCCAAGTCTACCTGTCTGCCTTCTAGCATAGACATCGCATTAAGGACAGCTTTATGCAAGACCTCCTTGGAGGAGCTGATGCATAGAGAAGGTGCTGTCATCATCTTGATGCTATGATGTAGGTGATAAAAGAAGTTCCTGTTATCCTAGACTGTACCTCTTGCATGCTTGCCACTGTGGTGTCTCTATCTGTAGGTGTCTGTTCATGCAGAATGAGAATTCAGCAGGGAGCCCGGCCATTCCTCTCAAGAAATTAAGGTCTACATTTTGACCAAAGTGAGGGTCTTCACTCCAAGAAGCTCTAAAGCAGAAACAAACAGGACTAAATTGTGCTGATCAAAGAAATACTCTTATTTATATTCTACATATGTGAAGGAATGCTGCTGTGATCGTGTTACACAGACTGAACTGTAGCAAAGCTTGGAATAGGCATGAACAGCTTCAAGTACTGCCTTGAAGGAAAGGCTTGAGTTGGCTGTGTTTGAACAGACATTTAAGGAAAAGGTTTCAATCTATGCCAGTATCCAAACTCAACAAAACTAATTTCATGGCAAAGTAGGTCTCTTCACGCTACATGATTTTGTGACCTCTACCTTAAACAAGTAAATAGGGGGGAAATAGTTGTTGGTGTTTTTTTTAATTGTTATTTTTATTTTTTTCGTATGTGCATTTCCCATGTGGACTACCTGTCCATGCAAATGGTTGTTTAACACACATATCTGTATTTATCTGAAGTGGGTAATTACTGTCAGGAGCTGCATGGCATTTGAAATCTTTATCCTTACTGTGCTCAACAGCAGTGTTTGCTGAAAATGCAAGCCCAGGTTTCATTTATATGAATGGGCCTTTAGTCAGAGAAATCTACAGTGGCATAGCAGTTATTGCTCTGATTTTAGTGGATCTTTGCTCAGCAGGAAGGGTTTGTTTTCCAACACATCTGTTTTCAGAACTGAGATATGAAAATGCATAGCATACAGCAACTTGCATTCAGAAACGGGTAGCATAAATGACTCTTGAGCTGAAGTCACGTTAGTAGACTTGTGGTGTTGCCATCATGTCCTTGCTTTAATAGTGTGGGTGGTAGTATAGGACTTAACCTGGAGCTCTGTATTCTGGGCAGCCTTGCTAGTAAACTTTTCCAAAGACCCTTCTTAGAATAAAGAGAGAAACAGGAACCTCTCATTCATGCCCATGTTTTGAATCGGGAAATTCCTGTCTACAATACATAAATTTGTCACATCAACATCTTAAGTCATGTGACACTTTTCTTGGAGACTTGTGTACAAGTGTGTATAATAGCTGCAAGAATACTATACTGAAGTCTTCTCAAACAGCATACTAATTTGGAGGAAGGTGTTTAAACACTTCTCAGTGAATCTATTTTTAAAATAACCTTCCTTGATTTCCTTCTTTGTTCCTGTAAAAGCACTAATGAAATTTGCAGATGATATAAAAGGAGCAATTATGAGGTCAGATGTCTTTTGTTTCTTTGTTTTTAAGAAAGAAAAGGAACAGGAGAAACCAGAAACACTGGCATAGTATCAGTTATAGTTAACAAGGGAGAACCCCTTTTGATAAAGAGTTACATTGGCTTTTTTGACAATGAAAGGAGAATTTTGGTCAAGTCTAGTTGTCACATTACAAGTGTAATCTTGTCAGTTCATGGGGAGCCTGGACTTTCATTACTGTTAAGACTGCCTGCATTGTGGAGAAGCAGGCCATCTATTTAAGGCTCTGATATTTGTCGCCAGATTGCACACAATCCTCTTTCAATGTAAATGTGACTGCACGGGATAGAGGATCTTGCAGGTGATTCCCCCCTTCTGACTTGTTTACTACTATTCCCCCCCAAGTTGTGTACTACTCTAAAGAATATTTCATTTAAATCCTACCACTGAAGATAGTAAAGCCATTGTGGGAACTGATGAAAAGAAGTTATATGTGTATGAGTTCCTTACAGTGCTCGATGTTCTTACAATGAGATATGTTGTCGTTTTATTACTGAATGCTGGTAGTACTTGATCTAGCTTACCACTGGTGTGCAAGACAAAAGACAAGAGTTGGTCACCAATAGAATTACTGAACAAATCATCTTTTCTGTAGTAGCTAGTTAAACATATTTCTATCTTCCTTGTTCCGTTTGTCTTTTCTCCAACAGTTTATAAGGAAGTTGGTTTTGGCATCAACATAGTCATAGAATAGTTTGGGTTGGAAGTGACATTTAAAGGTCATCTAGTCCAACCCCCCCTACCATGGGCGGGGACATTTTCAAGGAGATCATGTTGCTCTGGGCCCCGTCCATCCTAACTTTGAATATTTCCAAGGATGGGGCATCAACAACCTCTCTGAGCAGCCTGTGCCAGTGTTTTACCACCATCATTGTAAAAAAAATTTCTTCCTTATAGGTAGTCTGAATCTGCCCTAGTTCAACTTAAAGCCATTCCCTCTTGTCCTATCATAACAGGCCCTGCTAGAAAGTCTGTCCCCATCTTTCCTATAAGACCCTTTAAGCAGTGAAAGGCTGCAAGAAGGTCTCCCTGGAGCCTTCTCTTCTCCAGGCTGAACAACCCCAATTGTCTCAGCCTTTCCTCACAGGAGAGGTGTTCTATCCCTCTGATCATTCTGTGGCCCTCCTCTGGACCCTCTTCAATAGGTCCATGTCTTTGCTGTGCTGAGGGCTCCAGACTTGGACTCAGTACTCCAGGTGGAGTCTCACATAACTGTTTAAGATGATGGAAGCAATGATCTATTGCTGAATGTATTGTTGATATTATACTTTTATGACTCATGCTTTCAGATTTTTTGAAACTTTAGGATTTACTGAAAGAGGTATAAATAACATCCTTGGAGCAAAAGGATTTAAATTCCAGTTACCCATGCTAGCATTATGTTGAAACTAACAATATGCTGTTGTATGTCAAGATCTAGTAGCTGAGCTTCCTCCTTGAGTTCATGTTTGATTGTACTCTTTTTGTAGCCAACAAACTTGAAGGTCCTCATCTGTTTTTATCAGGGTTTGAGGACATGGGTGCTCTAGTCTCTTACTGAGGAATTGCTCTTTTGTTCTGGAATACTGACTTGCCAGTGGAGATACGTAGAGGCAATAAAATTAAACTATGACATTTTCCAATCAGTCTTGGCCATATCTCTGTCTACTTTGGAGCCTGAAACATACAGACTTGCAGACTGAGAGTGACATCTCTGCAGATCTCTAATTCAACCAACTGCTCAAAACAGAGTCAACTAGAGCAGGTTTTTCCTGAATTGAGGTGAGGCTGACCAGCCTGTGATTCCCTAGATTGTCCTCCCTGCCCTTCTTGAAGATAAGGGTAGCTTTTGCTTTTGCCAAGTCCTCAAGAACCAATCTTGATTGCCATAATCTTTCTAAGATGATTGAGCGTGACCTTGCCATGGCATTGGCCAGATCACTTGGGCCCCAGAAATGCATTCCATCAGGGCTCATGGGTTTGTATCTGTCCAGTTTGTTTAAATGTTCCCTAACTTGATTCTCCTGTACTTCTACTGATTACTTATGTTTACAAAAGGTACTACCATGCTTCAGAAGAAATAGAGTTCAACCACAGCAAGTTCTGGCAAGTTTTAAGGCTGTCTTACAGTAGCTGAGTATCTCTAAACAGTGCTCTGTAAACTTGTGTCTACAGCTGGCTTGGAGTTTTTCAGCCATAATTTATTTTTACCTTATTACTAAGTTGGATTTTTTAAAAGTCTGTTTCCACAGTACAAAGAAACTCGCTCTTTCTCAATGACTATGCTTTCTCTTGGCAGAGAACAGATAAAATAGAAGAATCCTCCTAAGAGCTGTGGTGGTAGAATCTGGCTCTGGATGTTTTTTTCTTTTTGTTGCTGTTTCTGGCAGCATAAGCAGTCTGTGCTTTTATGAGAAGCTTCTTCAATGAAATTTTGCTTCCTTTGGAAGGAACAGCTAGCCCAGGATCACATTTTCTTGCTGTCCTAGGAAATTAAGATGATTTCTTTAATTAATGAAATTATACTTGTATTAATCATTTCTGCAGTTTTCAAGGTGATGCAGTAGCTGCTGGTAAAAATGCTTAAAAGTAATCTGTACTCTGCTGGTGTAAAGATTTGCTTCTTTCCACATACTCTAGAATTGGATCAAAAAGGATTTAAATCCCCCATTTAATGATGGTGCAAAGTTAGATAAATATTCAGGTGTAGAAGAAACATTGCAAATGAAATAATAAAATATGATTGTCTTAAATCTTCTTCTGAAAACAAACCCAGATGTTAGAAGAAAAAGCACTTAATTTTTAATGTTCCAAAGTGCTAGTAGATCCTTCTCCATTTAGAATTTTTTATATAAAACTAAACCCATGTACAACACAGTGTTTTGGGTGTTTGTACATCTTAACATTACTCATGATGGAATTTACATTTTTGTTTTAGTACTGAAAAGCTATTTTTTGGTTAATCAATCTGTTAGCATTACCTGTTCCTTGAACATTTGCTCTGTGTGGGAGAGTGGGTAACTTCCTAGAAAGATGGAAGGTTAAAATGCTTTGTGGCATAATCATGAAAGATATTGGGATCAGAACTATATCCACGATACCTGAATTGAAATGTTCAAACACAAAAGATTTTTGGGGTGACTTTTTTTAAAGCAGTTTTTCTTTCCATTTTTTTATGTAGACTACACAGCATAGTCCAGTATGAAGTTTTCTTTGGCACTTACTAGGCATGAGCAGCATATTTTACTTATGTCTTAATTTCTCTTGGGAAATTATTTTTGCTCTTTATTCCCCTGTGGGTGTACCTTTTGTTGCACTGTGTGGTTGTCTTTATGGAGAAATATGAATGCTTGTTCTGAGTATTTATTTCTCTTGCCAGGAATTGCTGAAACAAAGGTGAATGTGAGACTTCCTCTCCCTCGGACAATTACAAATTTTTCTCACTTCGACTCTGGTTTCAAGAGGTTCTATGTGAGAAGCTTTCTCATATATGAGAAATTATCCAACTGTGAGTGGGCTTAGAGTTTATCAAGAGGTAGCGCAGGAAATGTAAAAGGAAAGGTTCACTTCTATTTGATTGTCCAGGAATATATTGCTTAAAATATCATGTGTTGATTTAGGGCTCTGGTAATGATGTCATTTGCTTCGCACCAAGAAAGTACATAAGTTAAGCTGTATTTCTGTCTGAGAGCTGAACTAGAATGGCTGCCCAGCATCTTAAAAATGGTACCTGTTTCTCTCATTGTGGGTCAGGTAATGAAGTGGAATTGAACCACCTTATCTCTTACCATTTTTTTGAGCACAGGAAGAAGGTGGACACGAGTGTTGCAGACTTGTTCCTCTCTGGGTTTCCTGCTTTCATTTTGCTAGGCCTCATTTTCTATAGAAAATAAACTCATGCCCTTCTGCGGATAAGATCTGCTCCTGCCCTTCCCCCACGGTGTCCTTCACTGAAGTGTAGGGTTTCGTCATTAAGTCCCTACATGAGCAAAAACATTCCTAGAAAGTGAAGTTTGGCTTCCATAGGATTAGAATCTAAACCAGAACAAGTCTAGTCAGACACAGGAGCCTTTCACGCTGCAGAGTTGGCTGTTAGCTGTTGTGTGGTTTGCCTGTATGTGTTTTTTAAGCACAGATTAATCCTGCCCATGTTTTCTTCAACTTTCTCCCTGATAGAGATATTGGCACTTGTCTGAAAGGAATGTGGTAGGTAGGACACAGAGTCGGGTCTGTTTGTGAAAGCAGATAACTGCCTTGTTTCTAACATTAGCCATCCAGTTTTGAGGAAATGTAGGACAAATTGTAAAGGATTCTGAAAATTTAGGAGGTATTTGCAAGCCAAGGCCACATCTCTAACTATGCACTTGAGAGAAGAAGAATCCTCACACAATCCTACTTTAACCCTATGGATACTGGTTTATGGGTAGCAAGCAGAGTGTTGATGAAATCCCTGTATATTCAGTAGAACTCATTCTTGTAAGTTTGTGTTTTGTTATTTTTTTGTTGAACAAATCCTGTATTTATTGAGGGCTGAAAGTGGTAATACTTGGCCATTGAGCACTGCTGTGAGGAGAGCCTTCAAGTCTGCTGGCTCATACCCAGATTTTGTACAAGATGAGCCCTTTATCTTGCATGATAAAATCTTACAGTAGGTACCATTCTCCAGAAATAATGTACGTAATCTAGTACAAAACCTCTCTGTAACAAATAGGGTAGATCAAGCCTCACCTACTGATATGTAGTAATCTAGCCCTGCAGTCCTAAGTGGCTGAAGAGGAAGGCTGTTTTATGTACCCAGGAAGGGAAGGGCAAGGTGATGAAGAGTATGGTGTCTCTGGAGTTTCTCAGTCTTTCACACAGGTCCTTAACTAGTATGCAGCATGACCACACTTAAGTAAATGTGCTGTCTTTTATTTTAAATTTTACATGACAAATCTGCTTTTGGTCGTTGCTTTTTTTAACCCATAGCAGTGTTGGTTGCGCAGGATGAGCAATGTGAGAGCTCAAGGGCATATGCAAAGAATTCTCAGGGTTTTCACTGATTTCTTACCTGCTTTGATTTAGCATACTCTCCAGAATCTCTATGATAATGATGCGATGCTGCTCAGTGATACCTTTACACTCAACTTTTTCCAGCTGTCCCTTAGGCCTTCCACGATTCCTTCCATCTCTTTAGGGCTTTACGTTTACACAGAAGGAAGTTTTATAGGGTCAATGTATATAATGGGAATGCACATTCACACTGTGCAATGTTGCCAATATTCTGGACTTTTAGTTTTAACAGTGTAGTATTGCATTATCTTGATGGCTTCAAGACCCTATTTCTTCTTAGTATATATGCTAAGCTAATTGAATTCCTAAAATTTTAAGCTCTTGTAGAAGTCCAGTAAGAATCCTCAAAGTAATTTTCAATCTGGTTCCAGTAAAATGGCTTCAAAGAGTTGAGGCTGAGAATACAATTTTCAGTGTTCTGTGATCAGCATCAACTTTTGTGATCTAAAATGGATGGCTTCTTTATGAAATACTCCGTGTGAGTAAAGGAACTGTATTGTAACTTTTTTAAAAAAGTGAAAATGCAATATTCTGATAGGGATAGTCAAATGTACTAATTTGTACCTTAAGAAAAGCAGCACAAACAACAGTCACCAGTGATAACGAAGTGTGTTAAGGAGAGTGGAAACCCCGTGTACTTCCTTAAAACTGGCCAACCCTTATCAGTTGCACAAGAAAGTCATTAAGTCCTGGCTACCTTGTGAAATGCATCAACTAAGTCCTGATAATTCTAGTTCCCAGCAGACCAGAGACCAACTAATTGCATTTTTCATAAGAATTTTAGCATAGTGTTTTTGTAGCTTCAGCAGAGAAGGAAAGGAAAAGATTTGCCTTCTGACCTTCTTTTTTTTTTGATCTGAGACTGAGAAACAAAAACTGTGGCAAAATCTGTAATCGTAATCAGCGTTTTCTAACTAAGTTGGGAAGAATGTCATTGGTTTGATTTTTCTTGAAGACTGACTTGTTACAGTAGACATAGAAAACTTCTGAAGAGATAACATCAGTTGTGGGTAGTAAATCTATCTGTATCTTATGTTTTGTAGTTGCTTTGCCACATAAATGAAGATTTATTCTGAAGTGTAATGGATTTATGATTTGATAACATTGCATGGGCAGATAACACCATTTACATAAGGGACACAAAGGCTTTTAAAAGTATTTTTAAAGAAAGCTTGCCACTTGAGTTACTTCCTGGCCTGTCCTGCAGTGTGAACTGCTGCAAAGCCATGCAACAATGTTTTAGGATTAGGTAAGAGAGGTGTTCTCATTTTTCCAAGTCGTGCTTTGATGCTTGAATTAAGTTGAAAACAGAACACGTAGTGTGTCTGTCCAGGAGCTGCCAAAGGAACTTAAGTTTGTAATTTTGGGTCAAATCTGGTATCTCTCTTTCAAGATCTGCCTGTCAAATTGTCTTGCTGTAAAGCAAACTTCCATCTAAAATCAGTCTGATTTACCTTACTGTATTCTGAGAGTTCAACATCACTGGTTGTCTCTGATTCTCTGGTCGTTGGTTTCACCATTAATTCAATTGTCTGTTACCCTCTTAAGTCTGACAATAGTTCCTCATAGTCCAATGGCCGTTGTCAAAGTCAATAAAACCTTGGCCTACTCTTATGTGGAGATGGTTGACTGGCTGCAAATGCTGCTTGTCTCGTTACAGCTCAGCTAGGGATTTTCCTGTACTGGTGTAGTTCAGACTGTCCAGAAGTGTTTAGCATGAAGAATTTTCCCTTACACCTTCTAATCCCTTCTGAGTAAATTGTGAAGTGTCTAAGAAGCTATTCTTCCTTTGCTTAATGGCACAGTTTTCTCCTCAGATGAATGCAAGTATTTCTTTTCTGCTGTGTAGCTTGAGAAGTGTGGGAGAGTGGGCACTGTGCTTGTGTTGTTTTGAAAATGCTTCTTGGGCTCCAGACAAAAAGTAATGTCTGGAATATTTCTGTTTATTGTCTGTGAGAGGCACAGGAAATAAAAAAGGCCAACTAAATTATAGCAGGCAGCAAACTCCTCTGAAGCAAAGGAAAATTTAGGAGTGACAGAACTGTGCCTTGCTGCCCACTGGGTCTCTGTTGCACATTTCTCATAAATCTAGTGACAGAACTGGATCAAGGCTCCTTCATTCCAGAAAAGCAGAGGGGGAATGGAAGCCAGAGGTTCAGAGCCAGATTATCAAGTAGAAAAGGGAGAAACCTCTTCTCCTTTCTCCCCAAATCTCCTGACTCTGTGGGTGAGTTCTCAGGTAGGTACCAGAGCCACAAGCAATTTTGTAGGCAGGATTTTCTTCCACCTTCACTTAGTAGAACAAATGGTTTTGATATCCTTTAGCTAGTTAGAGTTGCAGATAGTAGTGGAGGATGCTAAGGACAGATAGTCAGTCCAAGTGTGAGCAAATTGATGCAAAATACTGGATGAATCTGTACTGTCTCAACTATTCAGGAGTCTCCAGCTTTGGCTAAATTTCACCTATATTGCTGTAAAGATAAATGGCCTGCCAGGTTTGCAAGTCCTCCTGCCTCAAGGCAGTTGCTTGTATTTTCAGCCTTCTGTTTTCTTGCTGCCTAAACTGTTCAATCTTTAGGTTAAACAGATGCATGAGGAAAAAAATACAAAATTTAAATCTGGGCATTTGTCCATTGTAAGCAGACGGGAGTTGCTGCTTCTTTGAATGTTTAATGACAAAATAAATTACTGCTAAGTACTTTATGCCTCATTTGTAGCAAAGTAACACTTACCTTAAAATGTTGTTTGCACATGTGCGATGTAAAAATGCTATTTAGACCTTAAGATCTTTATTTTTAGTAACAGTAACCTCAAATGGTGATTTATTCCTTGGTGTGCTTTCTGCTAACCCAAAATGTGTATTTGACCTGTGAGAGTGTGCTGCTGTGAGGCTACTTGCCATCCTCTATACCATGTGGGTGTCTAAGTGTTTGTCCTTCAGAGCAGTGCTTTTTTTTGTGTGGCTTTCCATGAGGAAAAGAGACTTTCCATGAGAGAAATAGAGTTTCCATGAGACTGAGTGTTGTGCTGTTATATTTCTGTCACAGACTTTAATACTGGTTCTTTGCTCGTACCCTAAGAAATGCTGTGCATCTACTGTGCAGGTGATGTTAATCTCTCAGTGCTGAAAGCTCAGGGTTTGTGTACTGACTTTGTGTGTCCAACAATTCTTGATTTAAATTAAAACCTTAATGGCAGTTAATAACAGTGGCAGAAGCAGGAACTGGAGGGAAAGGGCTGTGTGGGCAAGATTGCTCACTGTAAGGGCATTCCTGGAAGTACCTTTGCACAGAGTCTGAAATACATGTACTGTCTGATAAAAGAGATCCCTTTAACCTGGTGTCCTGTCATCCACAGCAACCCTTACTGAATCCTGAAGAAATAATAGTTTAATGGAGTCACGTGAAGAGTTATTTGACAGAACCTTTAAGCTAGATTATTATTTTTTAGGGGTGGGACTGATATGTGAAGCAGGAATGGAAGATAATGTGGATGCGCTTTTCTTGTTAGGTCTTCACTGCTCCTTAGTTGAAATACTACAATACTATTGACTACAGTAGTCAGAAGTGACAAGCTGGTGTCATTTTTTGTGTTTAGAAATTAAATCCTGCAAATTGTCATCGTGCAAGCAGTTACCTGAAAATGCTTGTTTCTGACGCCTTGTGGTTGAGCCCCAGAGCAGCAGCGTGTGAAATTTCATTAGAAATAATGTTTTATTCCTTGCTATATAAAGCTGCTTTTCTAGCTCTACTCCAAAAGAGCAACCTTGTTGTGTGATGTGTTAACCTAGTCGTGTGTACTACTTCTATCAAGATGATGAAATTAATTGAAACTCCATGAATGTGTTGAACTATGAAGGACTGTTCTAGGGTTCTGGAAATTCAATTTTGTCACATGTACAGTACATCCCTAGCTCTTGAATTTATGGACCATAAGAAATAAAGTTGCCTTTCTCCAAGCTTTTTATTTTTCCTGCATAACGATTTTTATTGTTCATCTGTTTCCAATAGTTCTCAATAAGGGATAGGTTTTATAAACATTTTCACATTAAAAGCTTTGAAGCATATTGTTGCTCGAGTTCATCTTACCCTGAAATAGCTTTTTCTCAAATACTTTGCTTTTATCACATGGAACTGCTGTAGCTCCAAGCCCTGGCTTCAACGTGATCAGTCCAACTGGGACAACTTTCCCCAAGCGTGACTGTCTGCAAGTCTCAGCCTTTGTTTGCATGCAGAAGGTGTACTTGTTCTTCTGAAAGTCTGTACTTCAGAACAATGCGGTTACCTTTAAAACTGAGGGTGAACACATACTGAGAGCTAATCTAGCAGCTAGGTATAGCCATAAGCCCTTTTAGTTTTAATTTGATTTATATGGGAAAACAGGCATTTTTAAATGTAGTCTATGATGTTTTCCTCGGATCAGGTAAAGTACGAGTGGAGAATCCATTTATTGTTGGTATAATGTCTAAACTGAGGTCTTCATCCATGTAAAAGCTCTGCATGGGAAGAAATCCTGTTGCTAATGGATTTCGCTTCCTCAGCAAAAGCTTCTAAAGTTGCTCTGGCCTGTGAATATTAAATAACTTCTGCAGAATTCCTTTATGGACTTGAAGCTGTTCCAGGAGTTTAAGAACAATGGGGTTGCAGGGTCTATGTTTCCTCCTTGGTAAGGGTAGAGGACAGGCAAATGGACACATTTACTATCTGTGATTATTGGCTGAATCCTGCAAAAAGCCGATTTTGTAGCCTGATAACAGCTCTGACTCAAAGCTCTATAACTTGCACATCTCTGTTTGTAATTATCTAATCCTGCTTAGGCTTGCTTTTCCTGAATAATGTTTTTTGTATGGTGAGCATTTCCTGAAATGCAGGACTAATGCAGGGCTTAGATTCTTTCCCATCACAAGGTAGAATGCTCCATACCTAAAGAAATATCTGGTAGTAATGGCTTAGTTTTTGGGGGATTGGTTGTTTTTTTGTTGTTGCTTGGTTTTCTTTTTTTTTTTGATTTTTTTATTTTATTCTCTAAGTCATTTTTCTCTTTAGCACTAATGGAAGTCTGCTGCTCCCTCCTGGACTATAGTCTTAAAAGAATAATGCTAAGTACTCTAAGTATATTAAGTACTTTACTAAAAGTTGAATACTATGAGCATCTGCTGCTCCTTTTGAATGATCGTTCTTGTTACTGGCCCGTTTGTTCATGTTTTGTGTCTACTGGCAGTAACAGCTCTTGGTAGCTGGATGTCAGATACCCGCAGGCATGTCAACATGGCTCTGCTTCCTGCATTGGGAAATCTGTGTTAATACTCCGGATTAAACAGCAACCAGGACCTGGAAACCCTTGCTGTTCTGCATGCCACAGCCTTCCCCTTCTTATATTAGCAAGCAGCTGTAGAAGGTGATTCTAACTGGGGGAAGACCACTCTAGGGACACTTGCTCTGCAGAAGTGTAAGCAGAGAGGAAACTTAGGCCGGAGGAGTTTTTTTATTTGCATGTGATGAATTTTAGCTGTACTGGTGATTATGTAATTCTGGAAATACAGAATCAATCCATCCTCTCTTCAGTTAAATGACAGAACTTTATTAAAAAGCTAAATGACTTGCATGTTTTATCAGTCATAGATTCATATAGAAAATAAAATTCAAGAAGGTTTAATAAAACTATAGGAATTGTTAAGATACATTCTAAAAATACAATTGAAGATGTGGTTCTCACTTCATATACAAATCCAAAATTGTTAAGAAACATATGGAAAATGACAGCCTAAGTAGGTTTAGCAGTGTGCTCCCAGTGTGACTAGGTCTCCAGAGGTTTTTCCAAGCAGGCATTCAGTGTTTCTGCCATCAGAAAATAGAGGTAAAAGTTTTTCTTATTTTAAGCAGGAATTCATATTTCTTTTGGCTCTGCTTAGTTATGCTTTCTGTTACAGGGCCCATGCATTAAGGCTTGCTTTTATCATGAGTTTTCTGTTTCTGTTCATATTCTTGTCAAAGCCATCTGCAGCAGGCACAGGACCAGAAGCTTAAGGAGTATGTCTAGGCTAAGTCCTTTACTATTTGAGCTAGCAGCAGTCTGTTAAGACCCGATAACAAATAGTTGCTGTTCCCAGAGATTTGCTTATTGAGTTGCACAATTGACCAACCCATTAAACATCGTCTGGGAATCATGGTTACCTCTCTTTTCTTTTTTTTTTTCTTTTTTTTTAATATAGTTTTGCCTGAAAATCAAGATGGTGAAATGGGTAAGTACATAGACCTCAATATTTCCAGACATGAAAGAGCTCTATCTTATTGGTACATTTTTCTGAATCAGGACAGAAAAATTACATTATATGCATTCATTGCAACAGTTTTCATGTCTATACATGAGTCCTTAGGTAGCTTTTAATGAAAATGGGAGTTGCAGAGCTCTTGAAGGGTATATAGACTGTGAGCTGTTTATAATATTAATTTTCACAGTAACTGGTGTATAGTAAACTGGTTGTATTTAGAACAGTCTACTTAAAAATTGCTATTCTTTAATGAAGCTATTGGAACCTTTAACATGAAAGAAAAATAAGCATAGAGATTCTTAATGTTAAAAATAAAATTTGACAATGGAATACAAAGAGCCATCGTGACTGCTTCTGAGTGAGTTTGGAAACCGGGTGGTATATGCCTGACATCAAGCATATAGCACAACCCTTTATGAAGTCAGGTTGTAGTTAAAACTTTCAATGTTTCTTTAAGAATTTTGACTCAAATGTAAATACAAATTGGAAGAAGACAGGTATATCGTGAGGTACCCAACCAACACGTCATTTACCAGTACAGATGTAGTTCCATACTTTTTGTGATGAAAGGAGATTGAGAGGAGGAGCTTTCTGAGATGAGATCTGAAACCTCTACCTGCTGGCCCTAAATGTCCTAAGTCTTTGTATAAGCAGATGTGTTTCTTGGTTATAATTCAGCTGTGTTCTGTCTTGCCCGCCTGCCATAGTACTTCTCTACTCCAGATATAACAAGTTAGTAGTGGTCTTTGGTGAAAACACAATCCGGAAGCTTCATCTAAACTGTGGGTGTACAGAAATAGGTGTTTGCTCAAGATCATCGGGACTCCCATGGCCTCTTGCTTAGGTAACATGGAAATCACTGGTCTAGTATAGCCACAACCCAGAAGATACAGTTAGTGTTGGTTTCAAACAGATGGACAAAAATTATCTGTTGCAATTAATCTTGACTGTAGAAACTGTGTTCAGAATGTGTACCAGCTTTCAAGTTGTCTTTAAATATCTTTTGAAATCATTGCAGTCATATGAAGGCTTGACAAGCCTAAAGGCTTGACAGCCTATAGGTAGTTGCTTTTTTGTGGAGAAATTTAGCCTTTATGTTTTAAAAATATCTGTCTCTTCAGAGTTTCACGCATATGCATACAAGAACTTAAAATCTGGTAGGTCATATAGGACTCAACTTGAAATTTAGTGTTTGGTTCTTATGCCAAGTTTGGGTTTATAAAAGACACAGTACAACTTAATACCATGCTACAGCTATTGCATAAAGAAGAGAAACTTTTAAAAGATTCACAATTACCAATTTTTTTTTTGTTTGAACATGCAATGTGCTTGGGAAGACCTCGCATCTTCCCCGTAAGGTGCTTTGTCTGGAAACTGCTCAATTTAATGGGTTTTCATGGCCAGGTATACAAAGTTTTCCATACCTTTGGAGTCTTTGTATACCAAGATCAGGTATTCTTGAAAATATGGGTTAGACTTCAAGCAAGAAGCTTGACTTTTATAGCATTTATGTTATTTTGGCTGCAGGTATTATTGCTGGTATCGATTTGTTTGTGGTTTCGTTCTGTTTTTCTGTTGTTGCTGTTGTGGGGTTTTTTGTTTGTTTTTGTGGATGCTTAGCTTTCAGTGCGAGAATGAATCTTGGCTGACTAACTGAAAAGTTCAAGTCTGGTTTTATTGGGTTTGACCATAAATCGGCCCTATCAGTTTTCACTTGACCTTGTGCTCTTGTGGAAACTGTGTTTTTTGTGTGTGGCTTGTTTGTTTGTTTGAAGATATCTGTCACGTATTAAGTGTCTTACTCTTTCTTTTTTCTCCAAATGCCATCAAAGAAATTTTAATAACTGGCAGTTCACAGATAGGAATCTGTAGGAGTTTTGTAATGGTTGTCATTAGGTAGAACATGATGCTGCTGGATTATATTTTCAAACTGTTTTTCTTTTTGTCAAGCTGAATTTTAGTATAAAATTATATCAAACCCAAACCTACATCAGTTTTAGTTCCCTAATGAAAGGAAGCTCTGTGTTGGATTCTTTGTTTAATGCTTACTGCAGAAAGGGTTTGTCTTCCAAAGGACACTGTCTTTTCTACTGGCCAGTACCTGCAGGGTCACTGCAGCTTTTTTACTACTTCATCTCTATTACCCCTACCACCACTAGTCCTTGCAAATCTGTCTCCTAGGACAAGGCATTAGCCTCTCAGCAAGCAAGTGCTGATGCCATCGTAGTCTGAATTTTCTCAAGTAGCAAGGCCCAGCCTGTGCAGATCCTGCCTGTCACATGCCTTTCAAGGGCTTAAGGAAACAAAATTCACCAGATTACCTGTGTAACCGACTAGCCCTCTTTCAGAATCCCATTCCTGCCTGTGATGGTAATCCTCCGTTACGGAGGGCCAAAGTTCCCTTTTCCTTGCAGTTGTTACCCTATGGTAAACAAAACTATACGGCAGCAGTATTCTGGTAGCCTCTCGGGTTTGGGAGCAGATGATGGTGATTTGAGTGGAGAAGGGAGAAGACCAGTACTCAAAAGGAAATTATTGATTCAGGTATTTGGCCTGATTTTTATCTTCTCCATTTCTGCGTATTTTTGCAAGTGAGAGATCAAGCACAGGAGTTAAAATCTTTTGTCTGAGTCTACATTTATCTTGGCAAAGGTGAGTTGTTTCTAGTTGAAATGTAAGACAATTGATTACATCTACTGCATTAGCCTTGCCTGTATAAATTTAATTAAATCCTCAGATACAGCTTCCTGTTGGGAGGATGGGGGGGATGAGACTTTTCTTTAAGTGAACAAAAGTGTGGCTGATTTGAAGAGTACCGTAAGCTGTTTTCAAGAGGGAGTTACCATAATGGAGATGTTACTAGTGATATTTCCTCTGAGATCTGCCTTGACTAACATTTTCATTATTGACTTTGAACTAGATGAGCTCCAACAATTTGTGCACAATGATGGGAAACAGTGCAGCAGTGACAGAACCTGTGAAGTGGCAGAAGTAGAAATGGCATGAACTCAATGGTGTAAAGTGCTGAATAGTGCAGGGAGGACAACATTACAATAAAATTTTGAAGTAGGCATCTCATCGGTTGGAGGAGGAAGGGGATCAAGAGTGTATTGCTAGAGTCTAAACTGACCATGGATTGTCAGCATGGCATAGCATATAGCTGGAGGCAGGGAAAAGTCTACTGTACATCAGGGAAAGTATTTTGGATAAAAGAATACTAGAACTTGTGTAAAAGATCCTATTTAGAAGGCCACAATGGCAATACTGATTTAAACCAGAACATCTGTAGGAAATTGCTATTAGAGCGCTTGGAGAAAGTGGGAACTCTACCTTCCATGTAGACTTCCTTTAAGACTGTTTTGTTCAGGACTGTGAAACTAGAAACTGGTTTTAACTCCCAGAGGTCAGATAGATAGTCTAGGCAGATGTGCTTACTCTCTGTACTTCTGGGGAGTCATCCTTGGTTCCCCTACAAATATTTGAAAGGATATAAATCAGTCATGGACGGGGGGGAGGCTGAAACGAGGAGCTGTAATGTTTGATCAGGACTGAAGTTTTAATTATCGTTCAGACTTTGCAGAAGTGGTAGAGATTCTATGTTGAAGCAAGAGGTCTTTAAACTTATGATGGTGCTGACCTTTTCTGTAATATGGGGAAAAAGTAACTTTCTAGGTAAAAATACCTAAAAAAATCCTGACTATCATGCTTGCTATATTGCTGTCTTTCTGCTGGGCCTTATATTTTTAAGCGTCTAGGGAAATGGGGTTGCCTGGCTACTCTGACCTTCTCTCAGACTATCTTTTCCTAATACTGGCTGTACAGCTTTCATTTGCCTGAAGTCAGTGAACTATGATTTTCAGTGTTCTTGGATTTTGTACTCTGGGGTGCAGACCACCTGCTTTATACTGATTTTTAGGCATGCAGTAGTCTGAAATGTTACATTCCTGATACAGTAGAACTGCTTACAAAGTCAGTGCTGGGCTGTAGAGAAAGAGCTGCTGTGAGGCACAACATCAGGCCTCTGTCTCTTGGTCTGCCCTGCTGTGGGCTTTGTTTCAAAAAAACAGCTGTTTAGTTAAATGGCAGGACTCTTGCCAAATTCCAGCATGATGTGATTAAAACATTCTCCACAGGCAAACTCAGCAGTGTTGATCAGAAACCTGATGCAGCCTAGGGATCATGCTCTGCAGAGGGTGCTCTTCCAGTTTGAACAGAACCAAAAGGGGAGCAGACTCATCTGCAGTACTGTGAAGTTTTCAGTGAACTGAATCCCTTCCTCCTGCCTGTGCAGAATTAGTAAGTGGCCACTTGCAAGCAAATGGCTCACTCATCTGTCAGTTACTGATACTTTTTCTTGATTTTGACAGTGCTGTCATGACAGTCCTCCTATTTCAGTGCGCTGTATCAGTGCAGACTTGTTGGATGAAGAGAGTGACATGACCACCTACTTTATCCCCTGATATTTACAACTTTTTAAAAGGCATAAATCATTGTGGAAGATAGTGTGTGTCATGACCCCGCGTTCCTTTGCAGGGATCCTGTTATATGTCACTTGGCAGTTTGGTTTACCCACTGTGGTGGGTACTTGATCAACTTTCAGAGGAATTTTTATTCTCTGCTGTTCTCAGTGAAAATTATAAGATTAACTGCTTGCCCTTGCCAGCAGCAGGAGAAAAAGCTTTTGCTGGACTCTTCCAGAATTGAAATGTTGACTGGGTTGGTTGTTCCTTCTGCTGGACTGCAGCAATAGAATAAAATTACAGCCCTACAGAAGTTGTTCCGTGTGTTGGATGAGTTGGATTGGTATAGGAAGACATTTAAGCAAATAAATAGTATTCAATACTAGCTGGCTTGATAGATACTTGCCTACCTCCTGGCAAACTGCTTGATTCACAGGGAGCTTCATCTGAGATACTCAAAGGGGGACGTAGTTTTAAGAAGATTTCATGAGCTTGAAGGGCACCTTGGAAAAGTGCCCGTGGATGTCACTAGGGAGTAGGTGGAATGGAAGGCTGTGAAGGAAGAGCTGTTTGGCTGGTTTGTTTCAGCTGACCAACTGGTAGGATGGGCACAGTAAACTCTGAATAAGTCTGGATCAACAAGTCATACCTCCCTTGTGTGAGGTAGTGCCTGGGGATTGTTCTCATTGTTTTGACTTTTAAAGTGCATAGTGCATGCAATGTGAGCTCTTGCTGTATGATCTTTTTTATCAGTGGTGACTTTTTTGGAAAGAGAGACTGCCAAAAATCTTTGAAAAAAGTTATTCTGTACTGTTATAAGCCAGTGGAGTGGTGTAATGAAAACTGAGTCTTGGATTTATCCTTCTGAAATAGGGGTACTTTTACATAATGAAAGGTCACCCTCGTTGACAGATCAAGCTTTGTGTGATGGATTCCTCCACAAAGGTTCCTTTTCAAACAGGTATTTACTTATGGTTGTTAGATGGTTTTAAGGTAAGAGAAAAAGACAAGGGTGTGATAGTAGTCCTTTCTGAGAGAGATGTGGTTTTCTTCAGGCTCAGATATAACTGCCAAAAAGGCATCTGCTGTCTAGCATTGTCAGCCAGAGCTGGGAGACAGATCAACCTCTCTGTCTGACCCAGTCCAGTGGATGCATGCTCAATATCCATCTATTCTTTTGTGTGCCAAAATCACTTTGAGAAAAATCTTCAGTAGTTGTATATCTTTTAAAATGCTTTAAGTATTAGATTCAAAATGTATTCAGTCATTTGTGAGCGGACTTATTTGCTAAAGATGTTTGTCATTAATAGGTGCCTGTATCTACAGTTTCAGATTTTATGGTGATGCTTTCTGAAGATGGATTTTACTGCTGTAACTCAGATAGTTTTTCACTTCAACAAAAACTGTGCTGCATTGTGAATCAAGTCAAGGAATGTTGCGTCTTGAGAAGTAACCAATAAGACAGTTTGCTGTGAGGTGTTCACTGACATCTGAAATAGAGATAATGAATTTCAAAGTAGTAATACTGGTGTGGTTGTTGCATTGAATAAATTCCATTTATGAAATGATCTTAAAAACTGAAACATTGTTACATTTCTTGATTATATGCATCTGTGTGTGTGCATTTATATGCGGAAATGAAGTCACTTGCTGAGTTTTCAAGTCAGCATAGATGTTCAAATAGCATTTATTCTTTGGTTTATCCAAGAATTTGTTCCATGCTGATCAGTTGCAGCAGGAGTCTTTCTAGAAAAGAAACGGTGATATCTTACTTAGATATTTTCCTCTGGCAACTTCCTTTTGGTAAATTTTGTTTGTTTTTTTTTTTTATTTCAGAGGTGTAGAATGATCGTTCAATTAGTACAAACATCTATTGCACACTGTAGGAAGTACAGGAGGCCTTTTAGAAAATATTGTTTATATTGCCTCACCTCAGCTACCCAACATTTAAATGTATCTCTGTTTTCTGACATAGACATGGAATAAGTTTTTGTTGCATTCTTCACTTCTACCTTCCTTCCCCTACAGCCTGTCTCTGTTCAGGTTTTGAGTAAGAAACATCTTGTGAAGTTTATTGCCGCCTTTGACAAAGGTTATGACAGACAGTGGAAAAACAGTGATGATTATAGGTATTCTTGCCTCTGGTAGTGCATTTAAAATGAACCTGCAGTTATTGATGCAAGTGGGAAAATCGGCCTGTTTGGTTTAAAATGCCTCCAGAGCTGGCTTGTGCTAACATAGCAGATTTTTTGCACTGAGTCACATACTGTGCAAGAATGTGATCTGCTCCACTTGTGTTGCAAGTATAGCTTACCACTGGCGCAGGTGAGGCAACAGTTGAGGGGAGGGTTATCATAACATGGACTGCTGCTAAGCTGGGACCTGGTCTGGGTACTCAGTGTGCTCCCTGGACAGAGTTAGTGGGCGTGATTGTTCCAGGTATAGGGCTGTGATGGCTTTCCTGCAGCTGTAGGGCTTGTACCTATGTTTAAAAAAGTATTAGCCTTAGATACCCTTTAATGAAGGTAAGGAGCACCCAAGGAAATCCTTGCATAATGTTTAAGTGAGAAATTGCTGCTTCATTATTAGTTTTAGCATGTTGTATAGTTTTGGAGAATTCAGCCTTAGTAAATGAGTGTGTTTCAGTATATATACGTATCCCACTGGTGACTGTTCCCTGATACATGGAATTATTTTTGAATTTCAACTCTATTATGTTTGGCAGTACATACTAATGAACTGGTAGAGGCGTATCTCAAAACATTCTGAAGGCCCTTTCTGTGTTACAGCAGTGGTTTAGTTCATAAATATTTCCCCGAGGGTAGCACTGAATAGCATAGTGAAGAATGAGATAAATCAGCAAAACTTTTAACTGGGTTGGACAAGCAGTATTGCTCCTTGCTGTCACAGTACAGATGGTTTCTAAAGAGTAAGTTTTAAGAGGAGTAAGTCAGGTTCTTGGCATGGCATGCATCATTTCTCAAACTGTAATTTTATAGTGTCATTTAGTTAAAACATATGTTAGAAAAAAAGAAAATCATATGAGTAGTTAGCAGCTCTCCTAAGTGTAGTTAGCAAAGGATAAGCTGTCCTTTTAAAAGGATATTGTGGAAATGAGCACTGGAGCAAGCTTCCTGCACCTGTGTCTCTTCGACATCAGCTATGTTTTGATCTGATATGCAGTCATGGGCATGCCAAGACTAGAGAGATGCAGGTGTTTCCCTCTGGCTCATGTAAACTATATGCTTCCCTGGAAATTAAATGCAGCCTGCTATTGCCTACAACTACAAAAGTAGATGCTTACTAGTTAAGGAAGCGCTTAGGCATGAAAGGTGCCAAATACGACTAGACAAGAATTTTCAGAAAGGGGGAAGTGGGAGGAAGTACACAACTGTCGTCACTTCCCAGGACATGAGTTATCTGCTCCGTGCTCAACTTCTGCATACAGAAGTCCAGACTTGCTCTGTCTGCTACCAAAAACTTACTAACATGGTTGTAAGTTTTATTAAACTTAATAGCTGGAAATCATTAAACAGGTTGGAGCAAATGCAGGAAGATGCGAAATAAAGCCCAAGCGACTAAATTGTCAGATATCTCTACTCCATGCTTGAAAGTTGCTTTGAGAATGTTTCTTGTCAGGCAGATGATGGTCAAGGAGTTGGAGTAGTTCTCACAGAAATGAGCTAGCAGTGATGACTGCTTTTTCAGCAAAATAAAGCTAACCAGAGAGACTGAAAGAACTGGGAAAATTTGAGCTGTATTTTTCAATGGAAAAAACATTCACTTATGTTTGGATATTCTGTCCTAATCAAGTTCTGCTGTTCTGGACAGTACTTTAATTTCATTTGGTTCATCAGGTCACATCTTTCAAAGTCACCAGGAGTAAGGTGCTAAGCCTTAAGTAAAGCCAATTGGATTATCTCCCTTCATTGCATCACATAAGTAGCACAGTCAGTTTCAGGATGATGCAAAACCCATTAAAATGAATAATTGAGTGGAAGTTTATTCAAACAGAGAACGAGAAAGAGCTTGTGGATAGCGTGCTTGGACCTTAGCCTGTTGACCACAAAGCCTGGTATGTGTTTTCCATTAGTTTCAGACCAACTGATGGCCCCATTTGTATTTCTATTTTCACTCCCCTTTTACCAACCCAATTCTTGACAGCATTTTTCTGAGATAATGAACTGTTTCCTCTGTAATCATTGCTGTTACAGTACTATAGGCAATGATATCACTTTGTGTCCTCTCTGAACTTTCAACAACTCTCTATTATTACAAAGCTTAAAAATGTTTGTATGATTTTTGTTTTTTTTGTTTTTTTAATCACTTGAGAATGATTTTTTTTTTACATTTCTTTGATGGAGCTTCTGTTAGGTTTTACCAGTACTGCTTAATTAAAACATATGTGTTAAAGTAGGATAAAGAAGCAGGAATGATTTACTGAGGTTATACTGAGTGTTTCAGCATATGCACATGACATTGTAGTAATGTGGTAAAGATCTGGTATCAAATGAATATTAACGAAAGCATTATGTCCTCTTCTGTCCCTCTCTTCTGTAGAGGTGACCCACCCATGGTTGGGTCAGAGCAAGAACCTTTGCATTAATAAATGAATGTCCCAAGAATCAGGTGGTTTAGGGCAGGATGGTGGGGAGCTGGAGACCAGCCAGGCTACAGAACTGCTGACAAAGTGAGTGATGGCCCTTGTGGGGCTGAACTGGGGTCCCAGGCAGTTGGGGGGAGGCCCAAGGGGAGGGTGAATGGGCATGGACAGAGAGGGCTAACAGTGCCCTCCAGGCTGTAATAGCAGTGACTTTCCTGTGGCATGATTTTAGATTCCCAGAAACCATCTAGACAGGAACATCCTGAGCAATCGACTGAACTGTCATGCGTAATGGCCACCAACATACCTACTGTATGTAAATGTGGCTAGCCCCTTTGGTTTTCAGTGTCCTGGGCCAACTCAATCTACACCTTTGTCAAAGGCTCATGTGGTTCAAGACCTAATCTACTTCTCATTATCTTTTTTGGTTTTGCCTTAAATGCAAGAAATCCAGGCTGGTTATAAAGTTGACCTGTGTGAGCTACTCTGGCTGCACCAAACTAAGGTTAAGCAGTTGCTGCGCTTGTCCTTGTCCTTCTTCCAGCTGCTTATCTTGGCTCTAGCCAAGACAGATTAGTGACTGTCGTCTTGTTTTTGCTCTCTTTACTTCTGCTGCAGTTGTACCCTAGTTTCAATATTTTTTTTTTCCTCTGAGGTGGTAATTCTGAATGCTATAGGTATGATTTCTTGTGCTGAAGAACAGAATTACTTGTCTGTACTGCAGAAAAGAAGACTGAAGCATGTCTTCTCACAAAGATATTAGATAAAACTCATTCAGAGTTAGTTCAATCTGAGCTTCACAGAGGATTCTGAGCTTCAGAGGATTTTAATCCTCAAACTAGAGCTGAACAATATTTATGCCAGTGGCATACATGCTACTAAATAGCTAGAATGAAAAAAACCTTCAAAATTAATTACTGATTAATTAACAGGGTAGATATTACCTACCTTTGTTTTTTACTGAATGTGTCCTTCCCCCCCCCCCCCCCCCCGTATTGATTATAAATAACGGCGCCTGTTGAAGGTCATAGGGAAGGCTAAGTAGTGTCTTTGTCTTTTTGTTGCTAGTCTGTTGGGATATCTTGAAGCATGCTATGCTTAAAATAGATGAGGAAATTCTAATGTTTTATGGCTGATGTATTTATATTTAACTCTACTGGGAGTTTCCATGCCATGTTCCCATGTTCTCTGAAGGGAAGATTTATGTGAAAGACAGCTGAAATATAGATAATGCTTCAGAAGAAACAAAAATGCTGAATTGGCACTGAAAGCCACATTATTTCTATGGAAAATTCCTGTCCTGCTCAAATTCTGGGTATAGATGAGCCTCTGTGTTGTTTTGGAAAGGACTGATTCTCATTGTTCAGACAGTAACTGCAGCAGCAAATTACAATATGCACAGTCTTTATACAGAATTAAGACCAGACAATTATTAAGTTATGCAGTTGAAAGTACAATAATTTTATAATAGAAATAATGGAATTATTTCTATTATAAAGTGATGTATTAAAACTGTGCTTAAATAAAATCAGGCAGCTACTGTGTTGTTTTTTGTTGCTGTTTTGTTCATTTGTTTAATTTTTAATTGCCAGATATTTGTGGTTAGTGAAGTGTTAGATACTTCCTCTTTTTTCCTCCTTAACTCTGTGAAATTCCAAGTTTGTCAGATGAATAGTGTGAAAACTTAGTTTGATTCGGTTATCTTTTGTATGCACAGCTTTTCTCATTCTTAATTGTTTTTGAGTTGGTTGTGAGTGCTTACAAGTTTGGTTTCTGAACCTGGTAGTATGTGGCTCATAGCTTTGCCAAACTTTATGGTGAAGAGAAAAAATAAATACATGTTTCTCAAGGGTGCAGGTTATCTCCTTTTCTTTGACTTTAAGGTACAACTTTGCATCACTGTATGCCTTTTTCACATATCTTTTTAATTTAGTTTTCATAATACTACAGTTTTTCAAAGTCTTTTACTTGCATTCTTGAGTCAGCCACTTCCCTTTCCCCCTCCTCCCTCCCTGTATCTATCAGTGAAGAAAAGCTGGAAGTGACTGTGCTTATCTAAAGGAGTAAAATGATCCTTAACTGTTCTTCCTTAGCTGTCAGATCCCTTTGATCTTCTTTAATTGAAAAAGTCATTTTAGACTTTCAGGTCTGTATTGTCATGTGAAAGATTTTCACATTGCTTTTCAGAGAGGACAGTGGTACCAGAGTACTTTGTACACTGTCTCTATAAAGGTATTTCACTTTCTCACCTCTTTATTGTTAACTCTGATTTAACTAGCTGTCAACATTAAAATCTGGGGGCTATTGTGAGGTTGGTAATTGTGGTGTTACCATATACTATGCCAAAAGTACTGCTCTGCCACAGCAGCTAACTCCCACTGCGGGCTTCTTACGCTTCCACTGCATCCGATTAAGCAGTCATGCAATGATAGGAAGAATCTGTTTAGTTTGTTGATCCAGCTGATGACTAAGATAAAAAAGGAATGACTTCTTTAATCAGATCTGCCATCTATGCTATACAAGGTTGTACTAATCTAGTGTCAGACCAGGAAAGTAAAGCACCTTCAGAAGAAACTTCTGTGTGAATGTTCTCATCGTGGCGACTGAATTTGGTTAGATTTCAGACAATAGCATCAAAACTAGGCTGTGGGAATACTGATACCATGAGAGAGGTTTTGGAGATCTGTTACATGACTTAAGCACATGCAAAAGCTCCTATCTGGGTGGAAAGACTTGTATGAAAATCTAGTCTTCAGTCAAGCTTGACAGATTGCAAATTGCCTTTATGCTCTCTGCTGCTGTGCTTGATAAGTTGGAGAATTTGCCTTCACTTGTCAACTTTTCCCAAGTGATGTTCTGCAGACTACACATGCTAAGAACCAAGTCCACAAGGGAGGCTAAGTGCAAGGACCAGTGAAAGCTTGGTCAGCCAGGGAAAGGTCTGGTCAGGTTAACAATGAGTAGTGTGTAGTAACAATTCAGTAGAAGAGAGAAAAGTCAGTCAGCTATTGAAAACCTTTTGAGAGCTGGGAAGTGGACTGGGAGTACAACTTGCTTTGGATCCTCCTCATGGATGAGCAAATGAAATTTTGCAACCAGACTGACTGGATAACTTTGCTTTTAGACTCTTTTGGATGGAGAGGTGAGGCATGACTGGGGACTAAACACTGTATTTGAGAAAAGGTTCTGCATTCCCTGTAGTTACATCTTTAAGTGTAATATCATCATAATCTGTGAGATTGATGATGTTTTATAAGCTGTAAGCAGGATAGCTGGACCTTGTTACCTGAACATTCACAGCCACTTTTGACTGTGAACATAGGACATCTGTTCATGCAGCAGTAAGAGACGCTTCATGTTTCAGTGCGTGCATTGGATGAAGTTCTGGGAAATGGATGAAAATTATAATTGACAATGTTGTAACTTTTGTGCTTTAAGTGAAATGAGTAGTAAGATTGATAGTGCAAGTTAATATTAACCTTTTGTGTTCAAATGCTGTGACTAGTTTGTGGCAATATAAATATAGATTTTAAGTGTCAATAGTATTATTGTGGAAGACAAACATATTTGGTGGGTTTGATTTTGGACATCTGAACAGCATGTTACTGTCTTATAAAATTCAGACCTATAGCAAATGCCTGATATGTTCCAGCGCAATAATAGGTTCTGCAGCCACTTCAGAATCTATACTGGAATTTGTCCTGTCAGGCTATCCACACATTGGGGTGTCTCTTGATAATGTGTGAATGAAGTCTCCACCACTTTAGGTTTGGTATTGAACTGAATAGCCATTGTCTTTTTTTAACATAAAAGATTAGAAATATGTTTAAATTAAAGTGCAGTTGGGAGAAAACCAAGTTTGAAGCAGCCTTTAGTGGAGAACTTGGCAATGAAGTTATTTTCTCAGAGATCAATTAAAGCAAAATAAAAGATATTTTGTTTTGTTCCAACTCAACTATATTTTTTTTGTTTAATAATTATTTTGGCTGTTGAAATAAAATAGTACAGTTATGGTTAGTGTATACTAAGGAAGCATTATTTCTAACTAAATTTTAGAACTATGTCTTGAGTAAATTCCCATCTTACAACATGTTGGTGATTGGAAGACAACTTGTAATGAACACTCCAATATTGGATGAATGTAGCAGCTTCTAAACAAACTCTGTGATTGGTAGGAAGCCTAAAGTTTTATTTCCCTGTTCCAGTGATAAAATAAAAGGCTACAATAGGAAAGGCTTTTGTAGTATGGGCTAAGCCTTTTCAGTAAAAGGTTGTATTTTAAGACTCAGTCATGATACGCCTTAGTCTTTTTAACAGATAAAGAGATGTTACAGATTTCTTGTCTTGTTTCCTCATTTTGAGTTCAAGTAAGAAGTACACTTGCATTCTTTCCTTTTTAGGCAACATTACTTAAATAATATTTACCTCCTAGACTGAATTGTTTGGTTTTTACCAGTGTTTGAAATGTAGGCCTTAACACTTGAAGTGCGTGCAAGTTTTGGCTGCAAATTAGCATTACCTTTTGGCACACAGTAGGCTTCAAAGAAAGGCCTTGTGCCAGAGTAGTTTAGCACAATATTAGTTCTTTATAAACTCACCAGTGGTATGTGCTTGCTGTTCATCACTCTATTGTGAAATGCTTTTATAAGCAGAGATGTACCATCTTCAAAAATGGTGGTGACTTTAGTAGTCCCATTTGCAGTTCTTGGTTAACAAGGCTTACCAGTGAATGCTGAAATTCACTAGAAAAGGAGCAAGTGTCATCAACTGTTACATGAGGAGGTGAAGGTACAGGAGTGAGACAGGTTACTTCAGAAAACTATATCTGCCCTGCCTCTTCTCAGTCATCAGATGAATCCACTTGAAGACTTCATTATGTATTCAAGTCTTCATTATGTCATAAAGTCTTCAGCCATTCTGAAGTCATAGTTTATTTAGCACGAAGTTATCGATATCAGAATTACCAACCCGGTAGACTTTCAGCACAGCAAGTAGATTTGTTTGCGCAGATGTGGATTCTTAAACTTAATCCAGCCTTTCTGAATAGGCTTGTCTTGTTAGCTATAAGCATCTTTCTGCTAAACAGTTCTGAAAAATTCAATCCCATACATACATTAAAATGTAAGTTTTCAAGCACTTTGCAGTATAGTGGATAAACCATTGTTTCTTATAAGATGTGGAACTTCAACTGTTGTATTTCTATTCTAATTAAATCAGTCCTAATCTCCTTTGGTGTTACAAATTCTCCTTGCAAATGGCTTGTTGAATCTTGTAACACTGATTAAAAACAGGGATATTAATAGGCTGTGTCTCAAGGCTTTGCTACCTTGAGGCATCTGCCTGTGGCTGAGGGGCTCAGCAGTGCCCTGCCGCGGGGCTGTTGGAACTGACTGTGTCCAGCACTGGCAGCCCCAGTTGCTCTGCACAAGGAGACACTCAGGCAGACACCCTTGGCCAGCACCCAGGCACCCAGACGGAGTACAGATGCCGAAAAATACTAAAAATTACTAAGGTGAATGACTTTCTTCAGGAGGTACTTTAGTGCACTAGTTGTGTTCTGCTAGTGTTTGCGGGGGGGTTGTAGCATGCTGTGGTACTTGAAGAGGTGAGGAAGACGGGGACCAGAAGAACAGTGAAGGCCAAATTGGCTTCTGTAACCTGAGTTGAAATTTAGCTTAAAACTGACAGAAATCCTGCAGAACTAAGTATACTATTTCACAGCTAAATTACGCCAAATTTTACAGACAAATTAAGTGATCCTGGAAGCTGGAGTTATAATCCACATTATAATGTAAAAATGCTTGTAGAGATTGTAATCTTGAAAGTTCTAGCAAATACTGTCCTGAAGTGCCCGGGCTACCACATATCTGCAAACTTCATCTTCAGTGCACTCCCTGTGGAATATTCAGATTATTTCATTTCCTTGGGGTTGGAGTTTGTGCAGATTACTATTTTGCTTGTTTGGGTTTTAAACGCAGCCCATCCGGAAAGCAGTTCAGTAAGTGACAGTGCTACTAGGTAGGTACCTTCAATGTTAAATCAGTGATAGTTTGTTCAGTAGCGAATAGTTAATAAATGGAAACCAGTTTTGTCATAGAATTTCCATTGGTAGGAATGTGAAGTTCAAGGAGAACGATTGTCCACATGCGTCATCCAACTTTGCTTTTACTGTGGATAAATGTATTAATATATTGTATCTTTAAAGGATGCTGTGTATCCTCAAAACCTAAGTATTCCAGCAGACTGCTGCTTTCTGCGGGGATACTTGGAAATCTACTAGAAGTCTGTGATCTCCAGAGGTACAGATTGTAAACAAGACAGATTTGAGGGTTTGGACACTTGGACCAGTGTGTAATATGTGTTGTGGAAACAGAAGTAGGAAAAGAGATTTTTCTTTCCTCTTGCATAATCTTTGATGCTTTGAGGTTTAGATTGTTTTTCCTGGATCTCTTCTTGATGCAGTTGGTATATACTTGATTAAAAAATGGTAAAAAAGCCATATATATATGCCCTTTAATGTTCAGAAGTTGAATTGACTAATGTAATTTGTATGAGAATTGATGGTTTAAGTAAGCAAATCACTGCACTGTAATGCTTTTGGGCAATTAAAAAGATTAATGGCTCTTATTATTCTGGACTTTATTGCTTTTTGCCTTTTTTTTTTTCCCCTCAATTACTATGTTTCCTTTTTCTGTTTTGACATTTTGTCTAGTGTTTCACTTCAGCATGGATTTGGCCCCACTGTCCATTTAACTCCTGAGGTAACTGTCACTGCCTGCTGAAGGCAGATGTTATTGGATTAAAACTCGATGTAAAAAATAATACTGCTGTTATTTTCCAAGAATTCAGTCTGTTTGTACGTGACCTTAGAAGGGCATGTAAAATACAGCACAAAAACACCCATGCATCTGAATCCAAGAGCAAACGTGCTGGAAAAAAAAAAACCAGTAAAACTATTCCAGAGCAGAGTGAAAGGGATCCACTGCCTGGGCACACCATCTACCACACAAGTCAATGGACCTTGTGTTTCTTACAACTTGCATAACATAATTCAAGCAGCCTCTGTTTGTCTGGCTGTATGTGCAGTAACAATGAGGAAAATAACAAATGCAGCAGGTGAGGTCATATAGTTAGAAATGTGTCCTGTCACATACTGTTAATACTGTGACAGGCTTCACATATGTGCTTCTGAAACTGTTTTCTTTCGGTCTTGGACAGTCAGAGTGTACTTTACCGCATAAGTTTAAATTGCATTGCTTCTGTCCTGACTGATTTGTGACACTTGTCAGTGGTGAGTGTGACTGGCAGAATCCAAAGTTTGCTTTTCATTGGTCCATGCTGCTTCCAGTGTTTGTCAAATACTTCCATTTGGCTAAGATGCCTTGTGTGCATTTAGACTTGATTCTGTCCTGCAAGTTTTAAGCAACCTGAAATACATCGATAGAAGTGTTTTGGACTGCTAATGGGTATGTTTATTGGAGGGTGGGAGGGAAGATTATAACTAGTTATACAAATAGCAGGAGAGTGCTATTGCTTTTTTTCAGCAATATTGAAATCTGAAGCAAGACCACCCAGTTCCATGCGCAGCCTTCTAGTAGTGCTTCATTGAATAGTCTCATTAATATACATATTTATTCTGGTAGCAAAACTGAAGATGAAAACGCTTTTTATAAAACAAACAAGCCTAACATTTTAGTCTATTTGTGATAGAAAGAAAATTGAACACATTATTTTAATACTCATAACACCAAAAGAGACCAGGTAGATTTAATAGAGCTATAGGATTATTGAGTACAAAGATATCTATGACCAAAAAAAAAAAAAATCCTTTGGCTACAAAGAGCTGGATACAGAGACAGTGTTCAGAGGAAGTATCTCTTATACACTTGCCTTTTTCTAATTTTCTTTCCAGCAAGATCAAAATAAAATGTGTAGGAAATAGTATAATAAGTTAGATGGCTGCAATCTTGTTCTTATGACTATTGTAAGACTTTGGCACCGACTAGTAGATGGAAAAAAAAAATCCATGATCTTGCTTCCTCAGGAGCAGGTCAGAGACATAATTTGAATTGCAACTGTGCATCTGTGTGATTCATTGCAGGTGTGACGAAGTCCATGCTACATTTACTCCTGGTGTGAATTATGTTGTGTTGTAGGAAAATTGCTTCCTTCTCCCATATCTACCTACAACCATAGTACAGTTTGCTTTCTTTTGGATTCCTTCTTTTGGATTCCAACTTCTGGCTTAGAAATAAAACACCATTGAAAGCACAAAGGTAACTCTAGACAATGGCAAGTCATAGAATCATAGAATTGTTTAGGTTGGAAAAGCCCTCAAGATCATTGAGTCCAACCATTAATCTAACTCTTGCAAGTCCACCAGCAAACCATGTCCCTAAGTGCCACATCTACATGTTTTTTAAATACCTCCAAGGATGATTACTCCACCACTTTCCTGGGAAGCCTGTTCCAATGCTTGACAACCCTTTTGGTGACGGAATTTTTCCTCATATCCAATCTAAACCTTCCTGGCACAACTTGAGGCCATTTCCTCCTGTTCTATCACTTCTTACTCAGGAGAAGAGACTGACACCTACCTCACTACAACCTTTCAGGTAGTTGTAGAGAATGATAAGGTTCTCCCTGAGTCTCCTCCAGACTAAACAACCGCAGTTCCCTTAGCCACCCCTCATAAGGCTCGTTCTTTATTCTCTAGACCCTTCACCAGTTTACTGCCTGCCTTTGATGCTCTTCCAGCACCTCAAGGCAGATAACATCCTGAGAAAATCACTGCAGAAGAGCCTGGCTCAGGTAAGCTCAGGTGAGCTGGGCCTGGGAATTCATGCTACTTGCTGAATGTTTGGAAGCACCATTCCCATATACTAAATAATAATTTGTCTCTTTCACTTATCTTGCCACGTGCTTCCTGAAAATACTATGTGGCCATCAAGTAAGGCATGGAAAAAGGCTTCCTGTATTGAGTCAAGAGTTTTCTGAATTTTAGGTTAGATGGTGTCTCCTCTAGCACAGAACCTCTGCTTGAAACGTTTGCATTTAAAAGTTCCTGATTTGATACAGGATCATCATCAAAGCAAAATAAATAAATAAATCTTATGTTTTAATGTAATTTCATGTATTTTGATTTGTGCACATTTATTCTTGTCCTGTCACTGGGCAACGCTGAACAGAGCCTGGCTCCTCCTTCTTCACACCTTTTCTTCAAGTATTTCTATATATTTGTAAGATCTCTCTGAGCCTTTTCTTCTCTAGGCTAAATGGTCCCAGCTCTCAGCTTTTCCTTTTAGGAGAGATGCTCTAGTCCTATTGTCTTTATGGCCCTTCTCTGGAATCTCTTCACTGTGTCCCTACTTATCCTGTACTGCGGAGCCAAGAACTGGGTCCAACATTCCAAATGTGTCTCACCAGTGCTGAGCAGAGGTGGGGAGGAGTATCACTTTGTCGTGGTTTAAGCCCAGCTGGAAACTCAGAACTACAATGCTGCTCACTCACTCCCCCCTGCCCTTCCTCCCCCCACTCCTGGAGGGATGAGGAGGAGAATCTAAAGAATGTAACTCCCACAGGTTGAGATAAGAACAGTCCAGTAACTAAGGTATAACAGAAACCACTGCTGCTACCACCAGTAATAGTAATGATAAGGGAAATAACAAGGGAAGAGAATACAATTGCTCACCACCCGCCAACCGATACCCAGCCTGACCTGAACAGTGATCTACCCCTTCCAGGTAACTGCCCCCAGTTTATATAGTGGTCATGACGTGCTGCGTTATGGAATACCTCTTTGGCTAGTTTGGGTCAGGTGTCCTGTCTCTGCTTCCTCCTGGCTTCCCCTCCTCCCTGGCAGAGCATGAGACTTACAAAGTCCTTGGTCAGAGTAAACATTATTGAGCAACAACTAAAAACATCAGTGTTATCAGCGCTGTTCCCAGGCCGAAAGTCAAAACCACAGCACTGCACCAGCTACTAAGAAGGAGAAAGATGACTGCTACTTCTGAACCCAGGGCACACCTCCTTCAGCCTGTTGGCTACATTTCTCCTAATGCAGCCGATGGTGCTGTTGGTCTTCTTTGCCACATAGGCCCATTGCTGGCTGATGTTCAACTTGGTGTCCTCCTGGATTGCCAGATCTTTGTCAAAACACATTCCAGTTGGTCAGTTCTCAGTACGCACTGGTACATGGGGTTATTCGTCCCCAGATGCATCACTTGGCATTTTCTTCTGTTGAACTAACTTTCTGAGCTTCTTTTCTGCCCATTTTTCTCAGCCTGATGAGCTCCCTCTGAATGGCAGTAACCTCATGGTGTATCAACCATTTCTCCATGTTTTACATTATCTGGGAACTTTCTGACGCTGCACTCTCTCTCATTATCAAACCCAAGTTTTTGGGAGAATACTTAGATACCCATACATGTTAGCTCTTGCAGGTGTGCATGAGTCTACAATAGCCAGATCTAGCTGATTAGAAGTGAATGGTTTTGTTTTGCACTAAAAGAATAGATATAGCATCTGCTAGTCTATTTAAAACACATTGAAAATATACTAGAAAGTATCTCCTGCTTCCCCTCCCCACCCCACGCACATGAATAGAGAGTTTCAGGGTAGACAGAGAGGAAGAAGGCTTGTTTCAAGGCTGTATACAGCTGGAGAAGACAGTATCATAAAACATCAAGAGTGTAACTGCAGGAAGAACTGGTATCCAACCAAAGAAGTAACCACTATGGATTATTTTTTCTTAATTTCTAGTTTTAACTTCTCCCAAGGAGTTAAAACGTTTCAAAGTTCAAGTAGATTTAAATGCTAAATATTTAGACTTATAGCTGGTATTTCACAGTTCCTATGTAAGTACGCAATTGTAAGTGTTGCTATTGGATGTACTGGCAGTCTGCACCCTGCAGTGACTAAAATATTTCTGTTGTGCTCTTGAAGGCTTGCTTGTACATGGTGTAAATAGAAATATTTTTGATGTTAATGAGGGAGATCCATAGCCACAGGAGGTATTCACCTTCTGAAAACAACGTATGCCACAGATGACCAGCCAGTAATTTTGCTGTTGTTTGGTATCACTGACTTCCTTTTCCCCTATATATATATATATCTATTTTTTTTTTTAAGAGGAAATCCTGTTTATTTGCTTTGAGGAAATAATTTTTTCCAGTTGGTGGGTTTTTTTTTTTTGGGGGGGGGGTGGTGGTTTTTGGTTTTGGGTTTTTTTGGTTGGTTTTTTTTCGGCTTTTTTTTTTGTTGGTTTTGTTTTTTTTTCCCCATGGTCATGGTTAGGTTTTTTTTTCTTAATCTGTTAAGGAGTGCTGATGCTCCTTGATAGATTCTCTGCTTCTGCAGTTACAGTGCTTGGTACATGAGGAGTTGCTGGTAATGGTGATTCTATCTGAATATCTTTCTTGTCATTAATGACTTGATTATTAGCTATTGCAGATATTTCAATTTCTGTGGCTTCTTCCTTGGAAAGAAACTATTTTACACTTATCCTTCTCTTTTCTCACCTGCCTTTCTTCTACTCTAGTTGGCTTAGCTGGAGAGTTATTTTGGGGCAGTCATTTCTATGAAGACCACAGTCCATTACTCAAACTCGTGTCATTGCTTGAGAGCAATTGAAGTGATATTCAAGAGATATTGATTCTTGGGTTTGCTAAACTTCTTAAAGGAATGTAAAAAGCAGTTAGTGAATCACTGAAAATACACACACACACACCTTCACCCCACCCAACTACTAGTCTTAGCCATTTATTTTTTTACTTCCTTCTGGCCTCTTTAATATCCTTTTACTCCGCAATCAACTCAAATCTGAGCATGTTAACTTAAGCAACTTCATGTGGGAGAATGATTCTCTAGGGCTGGCTGATGGATTAAGTGGCAGTACCTTGGTTGTGAAGCAACCTACGTTTGCACATTCTCCAGTCGTTTCCTATTAAAACTTAAATCCTTGCTCTGTTGTGGCACCTTTAAAAATCAGACCTCCTCCTTTACATCTAAATGTTATGAAAACCAGGCATACTGTAACCCAGAACCCCAAGGAATGCTTGATTGAAATAACAGATCAGAAAAGTCTCTTGCTAACATTCCTATAATTATAGGTTTTACTCAAGTGACAGAAACACAGTGTCTGCTAGCTTTCTGCATACAGCCTAATTTTGGTTGAAAAGTCAACATAGCTCTTACAGGCTTCACTGATGCAGTGTTTGGGGGGATAGATAACTTCTTAAAATGTAATAGTATTCATTGCCTTTCCTCTTTCTAGAGTTATCTCATGTATTGTTGATTGGTTGGTCTGGTTTGTGCTGTGGAGCTGAATGTACTCCCTGGAAGTAGGAGTAAACTGAGATTGAGTAGAATGAGTGAAGGGAAACGGACGTGAGTCATTCTTAGGTGGTCACAGGTAAAAAAAAAAAAAAGAGGACCTTGCTTTAGCACCCTCCACTCTTCTGTGGTATCTATCACAGTTATTTCTTTTGTATTTGTATTTTTTTCTGTTACCAACATGTAGCTGGTTTGACATACCACATATAGGTCTGAGGGCATTGATGTGGGAAATGCAGGAAAAAGTCTTCAGAGAGTTAAGAGAAGAAACATCCATTGGTTCTGAATTTCACTTAAAAAATGAAAAGTGAAGAACAGCAAATGTAGAAGTTAGTTTTAAAAGGGTGTATTACATCAAGCAGTGAGCATGGTGTAGGAGGAAACAGCAGATACTTTGCTATCATTTTTCACGAGACCAAGTGACTTGAATACATGGTGTAAACACATAAACCAAAAAATTAAACTTATTTATCAAATTTTGAATTTAACCCTCTATGCTCATGAAGGTCAGTGTCCATTTGTCCTGATCTGTGTTAGAGGTATTTGAATGAGAAAACTGATCATGAAAGTCTTCCTCATGTTGTTAATCACAAACTTTTCATTTACAGTGGAGCTTGGCAAATACGTAATGACAGCCCCTGTGACACAGAAGGCTGTTTGCAGTTCTAGTACATGTAAAGATGTACATGCTATAAGATAAAATGCAGTTAACTTCTCCTCCACTGTGTACAAAATGAACATCAGCTGCTTTAAACTTGGTTTAAAGCTTCCTGGAATTGTTCCAGGTCCGTGATACGGAAGGTCTTTCTATTTCGCTGTTGATACTTATGTTTGTTGTCTCTCCCACCCTCTCCACCTTTTTCTCCCTTTGCAGGCAAAGGCAGCTCAAGCATCTCATCCGACGTGAGTTCAAGTACAGATCACACACCCACCAAAGCCCAGAAGAATGCAGCTACCAGTGAAGGTAGGCAGCTGGTACTCATTACCCAGGTCAGGCTCCCCAGCATAATCCTAGTAATTTTCAGAGAAGCGGTGCTGCCTCTGTGTTCCTCCTGTATACAGTACTATCAGCATATAGAAATTAAAAAACAGTTCTTCAGAAATTAAAACGTTCTTCCACTTTCACCTGCTGTACTTCCTGATACAAACTTGTGACAAAGGATTTAAGATACTTTTGCAGAATGAAAATGTAGAGGGTTTTGAGTAGTTTTGTATGTTACTTTTTTCAGCAAAAGCTTTTTTTATGGGCAATTTGATGCAATCAGATTTTGTACTTCTTTTTGAAGAATATATCTAATGGAAGCTTTATGACATAGGTCCTAAGTTAAATCTCAGCCTCTTATTTTCGTACTATGAACACCATGAAATGCAGGTTGGTTATGCCAAGTTTTCCAAAGTTTAGCTATGGACATGAAAAGTGGACAAGGACACCTAAAATTACTGGTGTGTGTGATTATCCAGCACTAGATTTTTGGTGTCTAGGGAAAGGAGATGGTCTTACGTGTCACTATTAATACAGTGTTGTACTAATTAGCCTATGAGCAGAGAAATGCTGATCTTTCCCTGCTGCCTTCTTATGTGTGAGTAGGTGTGCTCTGTTAAATGAAAGTGTATTGGCTCTAGTTTTTACAAGTGTCTTTGAAGGCTGAGAGGAAATCATTAAATCTACATGTAGCTTAATGATGTAAGATGAAAGGACTTCTTTCTTTTTTTTAGATGATAAACTTAGGTGCCTTAGCTAGCATTTCTGCTCAGCTCTGTCATGGGAAGTTGGCTGAACTTGGTAGTTACCAAACAATAATTCTGATTTCTTACACTTCTGTCCTTACAAATTCAGTTAAAAGCTCTGATTACTCTGTCTGGCTTTATTTCTTGTGGTTAAAGGAAATAATAGACTTTGGATAGCTCTAGTTTGGCAAGTCTGACTACGACTGTAGAATGTGTACAGTAAAAGCAGTTCATGTAGGTGATAAATGATCATACAAATCACTAGAGTTTATTGTTAGGCATGCATCATGCCATATCAAGAATGAAGATCAGGCACCTGAAGAATGAAGATCAGATCACTCTCTCATGAGAGATACTGATTTAGCCTCTTTACTTTTTAGTCTATGCAATAAATTTAACAATAAATAAATGGTTAATAAAATTAGGTTGAATAGTAAACTTCATGTTTCTGTAAGCCTTATTCAAAAGTTTTAAGGTACCTACAGAAGGTGAATTGCCAAGATGCAAAATATATGTAGGAAATGCATAAAAGCTTTTTTACTTCCATGTATGACAGCTGGGGATGGGGTGGGGTGGTGTTAGAAACCACAATGGAATAGTGGAAACTCTTAAGTCAGTACTTAACAATTGCTTTAAATTTCTGTTTTGCTTCAATCAGTACAGCATGTTTTTTTTTCCCCCTTATTTTCAAATCAGATAATGTGAAGTAATCCTTTACTAATCTCTAAGATTTATGTTCTTAATCTAACCCATTGTAGAGCCAGTGAATACTAATGTTGACCCTGAAAATCTTGACCACTTGTTAGCAGCTGATTAATTCATTAGTGAAGGGAGGCTTAAATGCAGGCCAGCAGATGATGTAGTAAAGATGTGTTTTTATCAGTTCTCTTGCAGTTTCAGAAAGACTTCAGAGCAGTGGAGCTGCGTATTCTATACCTGGAAGCAATTTCAGATATAAGCCTAGGCTTTTCTTGATGTCCCATAGGAAAGTGTGATCTGACAGACACTTTGACAACAGCTGAAGTAGCCCCTTAGCCTGTGCTGCTACTATTTTCCCACTAAGTTTTTCTACTGAGAAGTTACTAATGAGGATCTGTTTAACATAAATTGCCTTAATGTGGATTGTTGTATAATCTGGCAGATACTGAGTGTTGTAACCAGGCAGCATATGAGTCGCATGAAGGCAAGTGAGAGCAGAGACATGGAAGTGGTGCTAGGGAAAAGCAGGTACTGTTGAAGCCAGTGCTGTTACTGAAAGGTACATTTATCAGCTGATGCATATCTGGATGTTTTACAGATGCTGCCTCTTCTCCCCATGCACAGGAGACTTATGCTGTAGGAGGATTCAGCTGAACAGAAAGACTCATACCTTCTGCAAGATGAGCAGAGTTCTGTGTTTCCAAGACTCTATAACTCTATTCAGTTATATAGTAGTGTCTAGGGACCAGCTAAGAACAGCAGCCTGATTGTGTTTGATGCTGTACAAGCAGTGGTGGTTATGTCTTGTAATTGGAGTGTTTACATAACATTTTATAACTTAGTTAAATTCACCTTTATAGCACTCCATGCTCTAGTATTTGCTTGCCATGATACAGTAGTACCTGCCCACCCTGGAAACTGGTAAGCGTATCTTGCTCTTCATCACGAAACTGATACACTGCACAAACAGCTCCAATTCTGCTCTTTGCTGTAGTCATGTATTGTAAATTCATAGTGCTGTATGATGTTCTGTGAATGAGCCACATGTTGTGTGTGGCAAGAAGTTTTTGTCCTAGGTATTGAGTGGGAATGTCTACAAAACATTGCAGGTGGAGTCTTCACCTTCACTGGCATGTGAAATGGCCTTAATTGAACAAGTTGCAGACAGCTTCTTTGCATCTTTTGAATTTCTATGGGCAGCTGAATTCCTGAGTGCCCAGTTCTATGAAGAGTATAGAATTTTTACATGAGGATGAAGGTCTTTCAAGGCTCCTGCTTTCCAGCTTTCCGAACAGACCTAATTCTTTCCAGTTCTGCAGAGCACGTCTTCTGTTTCTGTAAGACAATTGACACACTTGTTGAAGTTGAATCAGTGAAGTGCCTTTAAACAAGTAGAAAAGAAATCTGTGGGACTGATTGATACAATCTCTGAGGTACTCTACAGCAGAGAAGTAGTTGTGTGAAGTACTACTAAGGCAGGTACAGAGTCCCAGGGATTGCAAAAAGATGTCAAGCAGGACTCCTGCTCGAAAGAGCAAACAGTCTCAGGAAATATCTGACAGCAGGTGTCATCTTGACATCAGTTTGAACAACTAAATGAAACACTCTTCTTGTCTACTGCAACCATTATTTGTCATGCTTCAGTGCTGCTATGTTTCTATGTAGGATGGGTACAAGAAATGGATAACGAAATGGCTTATGTGGTGTTTCAGTCCTAGGTATGCTGTTAAGGCAAAATCAGTTAAATCTCTTGATGAAAATGGGAGCTGCAGTTACAGCCAAAATATGGTACCCTCCCTTACACTGTAAATTCTGAGCCTCTGTAAGGTTTTGGAAGGAGATTTTATGTTTCAAAGAGGCAAAATGCTCGTCATGCTATTAAATGTACCCATGCGAACTGCTCATCATCTGCCAGTGAAGAACAGACAACTTGAATTAGTATCCTTAGCCAAATAATAATGATGACAGTAGTTAGCAGACCTTACAACTTCCTAAATTCGAATTTGAGATACCGGCGATGCACTTGAGAGGGATGCAAAGGTGATTCTGTACTGGTGTGCAGAAACTGGATTCCAGTCACTCTTATTGTGACTTTCTGTATTTCATTGAAGGGTAGATGGCAAAAAATAGATGTCTGGTCCTCTCTTTAAATCAGAGGATGCTCTAGGGACTGTTTGGCTACAGCATGACTCAGAAGGAAGCATGGTGGACTATGAGTGTGCATGCACACTGATACCTCTACTGTGTCTCTTTTTCTGAGAATACAATTTTCTTTACCTTTGAATATACACTGACATTTACTTCTTTTCCAGTCTCAGACATTATCTGCAATTCTTTGCCCCATCAATCAATTACAGTTAGAAACTTGAGAATGCATGAGTTTTTGCTACCCCCCGTTGCTTTTCTGGCAAATGAAAGACTAAATGGATTTTTGTGGGCCATTTAAATGCAATTTGCTAGACACAGTCTCAGCTGGAATATTATTGTCTAAAACTTGATTTAGAAGATTAGACTGAATGTTTTTGTATGGGCTTACCTTCATCAGGGAGCTTTCTTCTAACACTTACCTGCAGAGAGTGGAATATTCTGTCCAGGCTGGATGCTTTATATTGACTTCACTGTTTTTCAAATAAAAAATCGATACTGTTTGCACTTCATGTATATGGCTCTTAAACAGTAATCCAGAGGCAGCTTTAAAGTGAGAGCTTGTGTATGTGAGCTCCATGTGCGAGTTCCAATTTATTTCTCAGTTTCTATAAAATCAAATTGAAGGATTAGCCCTGAAGCAAACCACTGTTTTAGCAGAGTGACTCAGTGCTGAAATCCCTGTGAATATACCCTGTTAAAGATTTGTATTTTGAATTCTGCTGAAATGCAGTCAGGTCAGCTGCTGTATTCTGCAGAAGTTAAAATTATTTCTGCTTTTAGTGATGTTAACTTTCAGGGACCTTCAAAAGGTAAGTATTTAACTTTTTTGTTTGTTTCTGCAGTAGTCTGAGAATTCCAGTCTGGCTTCCTCATACGATGTTCATGTACCATAATATACTTAATAAAGACTGTGTTTGGAAAACAGGAGAATTAAGAGAACACAGCTTTTTCACTCATTAGCACTGCAATGTATGATTACTGTGGAGATCAGACACATTTGTTTTGGCAGTACCTGTTTGTATGCATCTCAGCAGAAGAGGTGTTTCTCCTGAACTTTAGGTGTGTACAGAAAAGTTGTATTCTTTTATTTGGGGTTTTTAGTGGTTCTGGTGGACTTGGCAGTACTAGTTTAACAGTTGGACTTGGTGACCTTAATGGTCTTTTTCCACTCTACAGTTCTTTGATTCTGGGAGAAGCAGTCTCTATAGCCTGACTGGAATAATTACATTCATTAGGAACCATTCCTCTCATTAAATCATGTCTGGGGGTAACTGTGTGAAAATGCAGCATTTTGAAAATATGTAATGCTTTAATTACTCATGTAAGAGTGTTACTTCATACCTTGTGCAAGATGATACCTGGTTAAGGTTGATCAAGATGTGTTACTGCGGTCCTCGGCATCCTTTTCTGGTGGGTCTTTGCTACTGAAGCTACTGAGTGCTGCTGTATGTTACGGTTCTGCTGTCTGTTATCTTCCCCTGGCACATCAGTTCCAGAGAAAGGGACGTCTGTGAATGAGGAACTAGCCTTCTTTAAGAGCTGATTTTCATTCTGCTAAAGTCCTTGAAAAAGAGCAATCAAAAAAACATTCTCCAAAAAAACAACCAACCAAAAAAGAAAAAACAAGCAAACACCCAAAACCAATCCAGGAAACACCAAGCAAAATCCCAGAACAAACCAACACAATAAACCAAAAATAACTAAAACCAAGCAAACAAACCCACCAAACCCCAAACAAATAACACCCTCTCCACCCCCCCCAAAAACACCCCACGAAAAAAAAACAAACCACCTTAACCTCTCCCTGCCAAAAACCAACAACACAGATCTATTTGGGTTGTGTGCCTTTCATTTCACCTTACCAATGAGGAAATAAAGTACACATTATAGGATATTTTCAGGGAGGATGTCATTCTGTTCATTTCTCTTGGCTATGTGATCACATTCTTCTAAAAGTCTGGGGGTCTTTTGGTTCTCCAAGTAATTCTTAATTTGCTCAGTGAATTTAAGAGGAATGGTCCTTCCGTTGTGCACAATGATGGACACTACAAAAAATCTGTAAAGATGGAATGTTTCCTTTGCTACTGAATGCTTTTGGTATTTAAAATAGTTCCTGATAGAGAACCAGCTCAGACTGAGATCCAAGTGAGTGCAATCCTGATCTTATTTCAGAGGAAGATAAAAATCTTAGGGAACCAGTCTGCAAATAGGCAACCATTCTGTGTATTATGGTTCACATAATAAGGCAGGTAGCTATGTTTAATATACTGGAGTTCCATTGAAGCTTTTGAGTAGTTTGTATATCCTCTCAGGACTTTGAGTTCACTAACTGTTGTGTCAAAAGACTGTTGCTGAAGAGATGCTGTTTTCCACCCAGTTTTTCTTGATGATCCTTTTGGCAGAAAAAGCTCTTTAGATCTTTTGATCCCTTCCTACACATGATACCTGCTATGAGATCTTTTTCTGCTTCAGTTCTTTAACTTTTTTCCTTTTTAGAAGCTTACTAATGCAGGATCAGAAATGAAAACCTATATATGTTCTTTTTGGATGTGTCCAAGTATTAGACATTATTCCTAAAACTTTCGATGGCAGTTCTTTTGTGTTTTTCTCCATCCTCATGTCTTTTCAGTGACTTAGTGGGAATAAAGGCTCTTGGTTCTACTGTTGAAGTATTGTCTAAGCAGACTTTCTGTGCACCAAACCATGTCTGAATTTTATATGAATGCTTGAATTTGCCCTTGCTTACTTGGAACTGGGCTGAGATTCAGTTGGCTTTGAGTGAACTGTAGCTGTTTTGAGTTGGTAGTGAAACTGGAGACCAGGTGAGTTTCCTGGGGTTTTGTGTTACTCTTCTAGCAGTGGAGTTTTCTAGAAAAGTGAAATGTTGCGTTACTAAATGTGCCAAAATAAAATCATTTGAAGCCAAAAAACTGGGGAAGAGTAAGGGGGGGGGGGAGGCTTGACAGTTAATAAATCCAAAACTATAAACACTTTGGCAAAATAAACAGAGCTCACTATTTAAATTACTTTAACCAGCATATCTGAATTCATATGCTAATACAATCACCTTGAGCAATATGTGGAGACACAAAGTAGTATAGAGGTTGTTCTTAGGCACTATTTTTTCTGTCTAACCACATCTTGTTGCACTTTTGCTATCTAATAGGCAGTGTTCCTGCAAAGCTGTTCTGCTAATTATAACAATACCATTGCAATCAGCATTTAAATCAGAGTTCAAATACAAGGCAAAAGTAGTTGGGACATTGGCAAGGTTAAAGCTGCAAATTGAAACCTTACGTTATTCTGGCTAATTTGTACCAAAATGCTATAGCCAAATGTTTAAAACTTGCCCAAACAATACTAAGAACAAATTGGAAAGGCACATAAAACTGCAGTCTTACTTGATCTGCTGCCTGAAATGTGAGACCTACCAGAGCAAATGCACTTACAGTGCAGTTAAAGAGAAATGATCCCAATTTAAAAAACCTGAATTAGCTATTCCAAAGTAAGATCTAATGCTTGGGAGGGGTGATTACAGTTTATTCTATTACCTGTAAATCTGATTTTAAGGAATCCAAAATCCCAAATGTTATTCTTTCTGTAAAATGCTGTACCAAACTACTTAAATATTGTCATCACAGGGACGTTCTGACCCAAAACTATTCTGTCTGTTGTTGCCTATGCCTATTTGAAGTAGTTTCCCTCTCTGAAAAGTGAAGAGTCATCTTGAAGCATCTGATGATTGCCCAACATTTGGTAGTTTAAAAAACATTTTCTTGACTGCTAGACTGTCTCTTATGACTACTTGTAGAACATATACAACCAGAAAATGCACATTTAAATGTCACGTTTATCCCTTTTCCAGAATTTATGAACTGACACTAGCAAGCTCTTCCAGATTAATTCTAGGACTTGATCGAAATAATGAAATAAAGTTGGAACAGCAAGTTTTGCCTTTAACTTGACAATCCCTGTTAAGGTACTGTAGTTTAAATTTATTGTCCAAAATATCCTGCCCTATTTTCCTGTATCTTATCTTTTATGTCAGCTTGTCAAATGACTGTATAATTTTTAAGACTGATAACTGCCAACAGAGCCAAAATGAGCAGCATGTTTGAGAAATATCTGCTTAGAGTTGCTGACTCATTCTGTTCTTGTCTTTTGGCTACTGTGCCATTCTGCCTGCTACTTGAAGCTTTTGTCAAGCTACTGAAGTTTTGCCATCTCTGTGTTTCTGGTAGCATTTGCCAGATTTCCCTTGAGAAGCAGGTACTGAGATTGGCTGATGAAAATTGGCAGTTCAGGAATAGATAATGGCAATTCTTACGTTCTTGTTAATTCTGGCTGCTGGATCATCATGGGCTTAGGCAGCTAGAGTGTACTAGGCTGGAAGTATAAGCAGAAGTTATGAGCATGAGTATAATCTGGTGATAGCTGTCTACATATTCCTCTAGACTTAATCAGCCAAGTTTGAGCATATAACTTGTGATGTAGTGGTGTGCCTGCTGCATGTTCAGCAGCTGTCCACTGTGGTATTTCCTTTCAGGCTACTTTTTACAAAGTGAATGTACAAGTGGGAAGAAGCTCAATGGCTTTACTGGATCACTGTAACCTGTCGCACTGCTTCCAGTGACTTGGATGTATCATAAATCTCCATTGTACATTATTATCAGTCATGACAGTTAAATTTCAGTTTATGCCAGTGCCTAATCTAATCTATGGTGCTTTTAGTTTTCCCTAATATGAGGTCTATTTTTATCTTGTATATCCAAGAGAGTGAAAATTTATAGTACTTTCAGGTATTCATTGTTTGTGGGAAGTCTTTTGCCTGCTCATTACAAGTAAATAGGGCTAGGTGGAAGTCTCTGAAAGACAAACTTTAAGGTTGAGACAGCTCAAGGATGTGGCTGGTAGGAACAAATTCTCCCCAGCTGTGAAAGCTGGGGTTTGCTTAATCTGAAGGCATTAATATGTTCGTGTGGACATGTATAAACATAGATTCATGTAGACAGTATGTAAATATAGATTTTATTTCTTTTCTTGTTGTTTTTTTTCCCCCACTGCATGCCCTTGGCAAGATAAACCTCTGTAAGCCTTTCCAGGTAGATACTTGGCGCCCATTAGAGTAATAAAAACTTTGTGTGACACCTGAAGTCTCAGAAACTATGCACTGTGGAGAGCAGCTATTTACTTCTCACGAGAAAGAACTTTTATAGTAGTTTTCCTTATGGAACAGAAACGAATGTGGTCTAAATTATAAAATCATAATTGGACTGTCTTCAGTGTGGTCTAACTTGGGAGACTATGTTTACTTGGCCCTTCTTTATTGTGGGCTGGGACAAACCATTAGCTTGAACTCTGCTTTCTGAAATCATCATACTCTTTGACCCTTCTACTTTTCTTTCACTTTTGAAACAAGGTTTCAGTAACTTTTTATAATCTGTGGCAAAATTACAGTCCAATCTGATTTTAACTGTAAGTGTATATTCTCTTTGCTGTTCCAGTAGAGTTAACTTCCTCAAATTTCTCTTAATGCCCTTGTATCTCAGATTCAGTTGTACTACACATTTTCTGTCCAGCCTTGCATTTGTCTTTGGAAGGCTTTTGCAATTTTAAGCATGTGAAAGTGATCAAGAAGCTGATCAGTTTGGTTTTAATGGGAGATTATTGTGGATCTAGCTAGAATTCACAATACTCAGGTGTCAGTTGCCGCTGTTAATTTGTCAGCCTACCTGACAAATTCTTGATGAACTCTTGTTTTTCTTTCTGCTGATGTGACATCAGACGTGACATCAGACAAAGGATGAATCTGATTCTGTCATTCAATATTTAGTAATGCTTATGTCAGTGCTTAATTAAGGAAGACAGACTTAGCATTTAATGAAATCTGAATATTTTGCTGGACTATGCCAAAAACATCAACTCCAATGAAATCATATCTGAATCAAAATAACAGTGCTACCATTCAGTCACTGGGTTCAGATTTTACCAATCATATTAAATAACTCTTTGGGATGATGAGGAACTGATCTTTTCTCAGCTTGATGTGTTAACGCTTTCATACACTTCTAATTTTTAAAATGATTTTTGTTTAGGATGTGCATACGCCCTCACCTAATATTTTCTGTGTTGCTATGATGATACCTGTTTTTTTCTGTTGTTGTTTGTTTGTTTTAAAATATTGCTCAAGAAGAAGACTGGGGGGCTTCAAAACTGAACATGAAATTCTATCATAAGAAATTATTTGTCATAATTATTCACAGATGTCCATTTTTAATTAGTCAGCAGACAAATGCTGATGCAAACTGGAAAAGGCTCAGAACTGATGTCATGGGCAGAGGCCTAAAGGGGAAGCACAATTTGGTGATAAATATTCAAATTATTAGTGTAACATTATTATCTTTCATTGATGTTTTGACTCAGAACTTTAAGTGGTTCTATGCTCCTTAAATTTTATGCCTGTTAACTTCTTAGAAATTGGAACATAAATTATTAGAGCAACTCCTTATATAATCCCTGTCTGAGAGAAAAATCTTTTCTCATGTATCTTGGAAATTAGATGGGCATAGAAGGATAACATGCTATGAATTTGTTACTGTTTAACACTTGTGGATTCTAAATTAGAGCAATCATATTGAAATATATAATATTCTGTATTATGTAAGAGAATAATAATGAAACTCAACAGTAACTAAAATATCGGCCAGGTTGAGGGAGGAGGAAGAGGAGAAGGAGCAGGAATGTAGCTGGCAAGTGCAAGGAGAAGTAGGTGAAAGACACTGGAAAAACAGATCGTAATGGCTGCAAAGTCATAAAAAAAAAAAGAAAAAGAGAATGTGGTTAGAAGTATGAGTGACCAAACCTTTGTATCCTACCATTTATTGCTCGATGTCACATTATGCTTATAAACAGCAGGCTCAGATACTGCTGAAAGGAGGAAGTGCTTCCTTTGGCCCCTTCATAGAATTTTGTGTCTTGTTGTCTCATTGGTTAGCCAGACCAGGCAAGAGAAGCAAGCATTTTGTAGCAGATGATTCAGGTAACAACAAATGTAATCACAGTGAACCTCTGGAAATATGGTGGCTGCAGGGAAAATTGATATATTGTGTTACACCAGTAACCAGATAGGCTTCCTTAATCCAAAAGATAACTCAAACTCTATGTGAAACTTGTTGATGTTTGTCTTGGGGTTGTGGCTGGAATTCTAAAAAATAGTTCACATATCGGTCCCAAAATGTTCCTTATGGTCCTGGTTTAAATTATGGTTTTACTCTTGTCAAAATCCAAAAGTAAGTGTCACTTACTACTTACAAGTCCTAAATGAGGCCACAGTTCTTCAAAGATTTGAGAGAATTGAGTCAATGTTTGAGGAGGTTGTGGGACCTTGCAGAAATATTCCATCAAGAAGTTTCATTAAAAACAAAGTATTTGACTGCTTGAGCCATTCTTGAATGAACTCATTTGCACTGGAATAGGGTTCTGGCATATTAAAAAATACATCTATCTTCTTAAAAGTTGTTGTTGGACTGGAATAACTCATCAAGAAGTTATTTCTTTGTTAGAGGGATATAGAAAATAACCTCCCTAGAGCTAGTAATATCATTGCACAAAGCCTCTATGAAAATAGCTGAAACTTGAGCAAAAATCTGAGGCATATTTGTCAGCTCCTTCTAATCTTAGGACCAAGGTCATCTTTGGTGTGAAATGTCTGGCTGTCAGTGATACTGGTTTCCATTTATGTCCTGGCATGTTTCTCTATAGCAAGAAAAATGTGTGTATTTTAGGTGCTAAGGTGCTACTTGTGTGCCAAGGGGTGGAGAAGGTGGTTAGTTTATTTGTGTTTGCATTCATCTGCTTGTGTTCAGGAAACTAAATTAAAGATTAGATGAGCTTCAACTCATCTGTGCATGCACTGGAATTTTCAAGAAACTTGACATGGGAAGATAATCAACTGAAACATGTCTCTAGTCCTTACCTCTTTACACACTGTCTTGCAGTAGTTTGAGGTGTGTGTGTTTACTTATTAGAAAAGCTAGAAATTTTTTTGCCTCGGTTGTTTTTTGGAAGTTAAACCAGTAACATCAATTCTGTTCTGATTTTGAGTGTTTTATTCCTAATGTTGTTCAAGTATCAACTGACAGAATTTGTTTCCCCTTAGACAGTAATCTTCTTTTCAATTCTGACCCAGTTTTGTGGACACTGTTCTTGTGGTCTGTTAATGACTTATTCAGCCCAGAATTAATCTTCTATGGGGACTGGAATTTTTTTATGCTCCTGTGCTTTTTTATTGACATAATAGCTTAACTTCCTCATTTGTACATCGTATCTGTGTTAATTCGATCCAAACAAAGACTACCCCTACAGAACTCTGAAAGTGTGACATGGTGCCCTTACTCACCAAGTCAGATGCATTTAGGATGATTCATCTTAATGCAGATGTAAGGATTAGCTGAAGCTTTTGAAGCTTCAGCTATACACTGGTCAGCCATTGCCATTTAATATCTGGAAGTAGCAGAAAAATCAGCATTTTCTCTTTTTCCTTGAGGAAAGAATTCTAGGCTGACAGAACAAGGCCAGGGAAAATCGGGTATTTAACTGTGTTGCACCGTCTTGTAAATGCCATTGTCTCACATACCCAGAGCATGATAGTCTTCAGGTAGAAGTATTCAAATCATGAATCATTTGATGACAAAGGCTTAAAAGAAAAAAAAAGTTTATGTGTAGGTGTCAAAATGCATAGTTTTAGTGTTTGAACATTTGCATAGGTGAATGGGCCTGGGTGAAATTTTGTATAGGAAATGTAAACTGGTTTGTAATGGTAAATCTTAAATTGAAAATAAAGCTTCTGTGCTGCATAATGGTAAGAAGGTAGAGTTAGGTTTCATACGTAGGGGTAACACATGATTAAGCAGCGATAACAGACATTTAGGCAGAGGTAGGTCATTGCCTTCCAGTGCTTGCGTCCCTTTACAAAAAGCTTCTGGTGGAAGCAATAACATAATCTTGATAAACAAATACAGAGAACTAATTAAAAAGAACCGTGCAGATTCCAGAAGACTAATAAAACAGCTTGTGATGTTGGATAATTTTGAGTTTCTACTCACTGAAGAATACCTGAAACAACGTCTGTATCAGGATGGTTGGATTGTTTTGTTTTGGGCAGTAATGGCCTTCCTCATGCACTGGTTGGAGCTTATGAGTGTAGGTTTGTAGGTATGTACCATCGAACTCAGCTGAGCAAATGCATTTTCGCTTTAAAGAACGGCATGAGTGAGCTAAAAAGAAAGTCCTTGTGTTTACTTAGAATGCAATAGAATCTACTTTCTGTTGTACATAGAACGTTACTAGTTCAGTATTATAAACACAGAATCATTGTTTTATGATTACATAAAATAGAATACTATATACACAGAATAGCATATTACAGTTACACATGCTTTTAACTTCTTCATGAAGGACAACTGATGGAATAAAAGTTGAGACTAAATTTTGTAATGTTTAACTGAAGTTTACATTGGAAATAGTATAGTTCAGAATTTAATTCCTACTTCTCTCATTGAAAGATCTTATAGAAAATACTTAATATTTTCTTTCTAGCATGGTGTTCAAACATCTGAAACAGCAAAATCCTTTTATTCCTATGTGCTCTTCTGTGGCAACAGTATCTCTTTGCATGGTCCTGGTTTTACCATTGCTTTACCAAGCTTTGGAAGATGTCAGTAACCAATATCCTAGAAACCTGTTTGATGATAGAAAGGCCATGGGTTTAAAGACCTGGATGCTTGCCACTTCCTTTTTGTCATGATCAAAGCTTGTTTTGCTGGGCACTGTGTTATCTCAGGCACATGGGTGGTATCAGACCCACCCCTCTCAAGTTCAGCTCCTAGAAATGTCTTGCTATTCCTTATTCTTACACCAGTATTCCACTTTCTGAATGTGAGATGAAGCTTTCCACATTGACAGCTTTTTGTTTTCCTGAATGTGCTGGCCAGGCTGAAATGATGCACATCATATTATAGGCTGCTTGCTGCCAAATTTTAGTTTTATTTATTATATATATATATATATATATATAATTGCTCAAGCTGCAAACCTCCAAAGCAAACACAGAGAGGAAATAAAAATTAAATTGGTCCTCTCCAAGGATGTATTAAAGTATGGCTGCACAGAGGTTTACAAGTTGAGGGCGAGAGGGACCATTGATTGTGTGAGGGTCAGAAGCCACTGGTATGCGTAACCCCTTTCTGTTGCATTGCTTGTCTGGGGCTGGAGTTGCTTAGCATGAAGACCTTTAGTTTTTTTTAATGATTGCTAGACAAATGATTTTGCAAACCCATAGTTAACTATAGAACCATAGACCATTCTAGGCAGTTTGCATGCACAGGATTAAAGGCAAGTGAGTCACCGGTTTCTCTGGTCCTCAGAGCTGTGCGTTTGTTTCATATAATGTAGCCGAACATCTCAGCTGAGACTGCACACAATTCTGGAGTCTTAATTTTTGAACATGGTATAAGATTAGGTTGAAGATGTACTTTTTGTTGTTCTTGGGTGAGAGGACTGTTTTTGGGACAGTGCTTAGTTCTGTTGTATTGCTCCTTTCCTCCTTAATGCTGGCTTTGGGTTGGTCAGCAGGAGAAATCTGTGTCTCCTGACAGCTCTTTCTTAGCTGGCATGAGAGGCAGAGGCGTGAAGTAGTAGCTGATGGTTTTCTTGAAACACCTAATGGCTATACCTAGTTCATTTTTATGTGGAAAAATTGGATGTGAGTACTGCCTGCAGGAGACGAAAATTAAATAAATTGCATGGCAGAAACTTGTGCAATTGCAATGTAAACCTGAATCCTATTTCATCCAGATTTTTTTTTTTCTCTCTTGTTTCTTTTTCTTTTTTCTTTTTTTTTCTCCTCAAGTTACAGTCTTTGGATTTTGATAATCTGCCCTGAAATGTTTCCCCATATCTTATAGTTATTCAGAAAAAGTGTTTCAACAAGTAATGGCAATCGTAAAGTTATTAATATATTTCCACAAGTAGAAAAAGAGGCTTGACTGCCTTCTTCACCAAATATTGTGCATAGGAAGAATGAAATAAAAACCTTGCCTGTTTTTTCCATAAGATTGAAAGGGCTTCAGGATTGTAAACCTAATATAAGATGTCATCAGTGATTACCGTGTTCTACCTGCTGCTTGCTTTGAAGCTTATTAGATTACTAGGAGCAGTTAAACTGTTGTCTTACATAGTTCAAATGTCTGTTTATATAGTTTTGAGAAGTAAAGCTGTGACTGAGTAGCTTAATCTTGAGTTGGTCTGGGGGAAAAACTTTGAACGCACCTGTAGTAGATGAGGATTGAAAATGTGTCCTGTTTATCCTGCTAATACAGAGGAAAGCATCTGCTTACAGTCTTGCAATATTATCTGTTACTGAGACTTTGCTACTACTCTCTGTTGCTCAAGATGAGACTTGCAGAGAACAGTAATGCTTTCCCAGAAGAGCTCCTGTGGTGGGAAGTTACCTGTGTTTTGTCCTGCTGCAAATTATCTGTCCCATCTTTTGTAAGTTTAATCTTTGTACAGGTCTTGTGTGATTAATTTCTACTGATAGGCAAACAATTTTCCATGGCACCCCTGCTAAATATGTCCATTTAAGTTACTGGTGAAACTCGGATATAATTAATCAAGCACATAGTGTAGACCTAGAAGGGAAAGCGTAAGAATTATTGTCTGTACTTCTTGATGACTCTACAAGGACTGACTGCTTGCCAACATGGTTAGCAGAGTTGAAGTAATGTATTGTGAATATCGACTTGCTGATATGCAGACCTCAATTTTTCCATGGAGTAGAATCCAATTGTAAACTTAAGTTTGCTGACAATAGGCTTCCTTTTTTTTAATCATTGATAGTAAAAGTTCTGAACTGTCAGTTAGAAACATCTGATGTGATGAGATCTCTGCTGAAAAAGGAGCTGTTCTGGGGAGAATCAAGGAACTTGCATGTCTTGGAGCATGTCCCTTGAAGCTGCCATTTATCATTTCAGACAATTTCCTCTCCCACAAATGAAGCAGGGCAGCTATCTGCCATCAGAAGCAAATTTTAACAAGATGTAAAAAGGTGGGGGTGTTCTTGTTTAAATGATGAATGTTAAATTATAATCTTAGTGACTCATTTAATGATACTTTTTGTCCTATATGTAATAAACTTATTTCTGGTTTGAGTGAACAGGTATTAAATACCAGTCAGTTTGGTACTTGATGACTGAATCACCTTAAGACTTGATGTATCAAAAGCTTGGAGCAAAAGGGTGACATAGAGCATGTGCTTTCCTTGCTGGTTAGCTGTGTAGAGCATGTGCTTTCCTTGCTGGTTAGCTGTGGAGCACAGCAGAAAATAGAGTAGGAAGGGTGCCATGTATTTTGTAGTTGTACTTGAAAATGCTTAACAGATTCAGCAAAATTGCTCTGGGAATTGCATGATCATAAGAATACAGTTTCTTCCTTAAAGGTGTGTAAACTGCACCTTAAAATTATTGCAAGATATATTCACTAAGGGAGAAAACTTCTAAGATGAAAAATGTCATGTCAATGGTCAATGCTTTTTCATTGCTTTTGTATTCTTGCTCTTGTCATGTTGTAGATATGAATGTTGTAGATATGAGCGACTTCTACAAACTTGACTGGTTTGTAGAAGTCAAATGAAAGTCCTAGGAGAAAGGAATTGCGTAATATTAGGTTATTTTTCATAATCCATTAACTTAATTAAAAAGGCTCATAATGTGGTTGTGGTTTACTGAAATGTCAGATAATAAAATAGAAACTGTATTTTATCAAAGTTAAATTCTAAAGTAGAATAAGGATTTTGCTTTGATTTTTTTTTTTTTTTAAGTTAAAGGAATTGCAATGGTTAGGCAGTTAATATTCAAATTTTTTTCTCTAAGCTGTTAAAAAAGTTCCTCTGCAATTGAAAAGCTCTTGTGATATAAACAGATACCCAAGCATGCATATTTGTTAATTGCTTCCTGGTAATATCTCAAGCAAGTAAAGCAAGCATTGGTATTGTGAGAAAGATTACCTTGAAAGATGGTGTAAAATAAAGTGTAGCTTTTTAATCATTGTAGCTTCTGCTTGAAACACAGAGTAGGATTTTTATTCCCATTAGTGGATGTATGCTGGTTATATGGTATGTATTTATATATAGCACACAAATATTTATAGCCATTTTATCAATATATAAAAATGTAAATGAATGTAAGCTCTTCAGTTTTACAAAAATGTTATAAGTATCTGTTTTAGACAGTTGCAGAAAACCACTTAAACTATAGAAAATAAACATATTTCTGTTTTCTAGCTTTACTGAAAATATTCAGAGATATAAATTTTACATGATGTCTTTTTCACAAAAATAAGTTTTTATATTTAGCTAACATCATCCTATGTCAAGTAGTGTGTCTTGAAAAGCAGTCTTTTGAGTCTGTTTTTTTTCCTTATCTACCTTCCACATTTGTCCTGCATACATAAAACTGTAATGAGAAAATTGTTAACAATATCGAACTGCATTTTTTTTCTCCTCTTTTTCTCCCTGTCTTATTTTAGAGGCCAACTTACTGCTCCATCTAGGTAGACTTGATAAATGGAATTGTTCCAAGTCTTGTGTGTGAAAACAAGGCAAGGATAGACTAGAGAGTTGAAAATCTGCCAAAACAAACTTGAGTGAAATAGCTTAGTTCCTCTGGTGCTGCACTTTCTAACACCATGGGGCTTTTTAAAGGTATTTCCGTTCTCAGATATATGTGGCCCATTGGGTGCTGCAAGAGGCAAGCGCCTTTGTAACGAATGAAGTTCGTGTCCTGCAGCACTTAGGTGGGATTTCAGTCATCTTGGTAAGGAAGAAGGCACTGAGCTAGGCCAGCCATACTGTTTGACACCATGGAAACTGGAGCTATTTAAAGGAAAAATTGCTATTATATATATGTGACAGCAAGTAGTACAAGGTCTTAGGAAAGCAACCTAATGTAAATGAAGTTTTCTGACTTCTTTTACATTGGCATTTCAAATGCCTCCCTTCAGCTTGCAGCACACTCAAGTAGAATATACAAGCTTCTCTCTAGATAGAATCTGAAGTACTTTGCATTTTAAACTGAGTGTTTACTTTTAAGAAGCATCTTGGTAGTTGATTTGAGGGTTTATGTGTGTATTTCATTAGAAGTGTGAAGTTTAGAGTATGTTTAAGGGAAAACAGGAATGAACAGAAATCCAGAAAACCCGAAATGTGATGGAGATCCTTAAAAGATCTGCATTTCCTTAGTCCAAGATAAAGTTGAAAAGGGAAGATGAAATAAGTGTGTCTTTGAACACAGGAAAACATTACTGCACAGGAGAAAGACTTAAGACCTTGTCCACACTTGCAGATGAGAGAATTAGATTTTAATATTAGAGCAAACTTGACTATGTACACTGATAGGCCGTGGTAAGTTCTAGTGTCTCTGTGGACATGTAAAGGGAAGAAACATCGACCCCTATCTGGGGGATTCATGCTAAATAACAGCTAATACTGCTGTGTAACTGAAGAACTCAAGATGGAAAGGGACTATTGTCAACCTTTTGTACCTTCTACCCCTTATCTGCTCTAATGCTGGATTTGTTCGCAAATGAAATTTTCCTTATGATAGTGCTGGTTTCAACCTGTAAATTGGAATTGGATTGTCATTTATGAACTAAGAGTGTATTCACACTATGGACAGACTCTGCCTGCTTATGTGAAAGGTAGCATCCTTACAACTTTAGTACAAAATTCTGGATTTTCCATTGAGAGAATACTAGCCTAAAGAAAACAGGGATTTGAATTGCCTCACAGGCTGGAAAAGCACCACTGACAACATAACTGCCAAGATAGTTCTTGTGGAAATGGCCAAGAGGTTTTGTAAAGGGTCTCCAGGAACCTTCAGTATTTCTGATCTACCTGTTCTGCTGTTAAATCAACTTTTATAGGCATTAAAACTGTAGTAAAATCTAGCAGAAGGGCACATGGGGATTAAAATTATTTGGCTTCTTGTCATAGAAACATGTGAGATAAAACAGACATTCTTCTGGGCATGGGAAAAAGTGAAGTATATGAAAACACATTTAGGAAGTTCATTGAAAGCATGATGCGTAGTAAATAAATAAATTGTTTTGCTAGAGCAAATACCTGTAAATAAAATGGATCACTGTTTTTTATAGACATGAAGGTCAGGAGGTACCCTGTTATAGTCTCCATTTCAGATAAGAACCTGAACGTACACAAGTCCATGGCACCTGATGAAACCCATCCACAGGTCCTGAAGGAGCCGGCAAATGAAGTTGCTAAGCCACTGTCCATCATATTTGAAAATTCATGGCAGTCAGGTGAAGTTCCTGACAACTGGAAAAAGGGAAATATAACCCCCATCTTCAAGAAGAGGAAAATGGATGACCCAGGGAACTACAGACCAGCCAGTCTCACAGCTGTGCCTGGTAAAATCTTGGAGCACATTCTCCTGGAAGGCATGCTAAGGCACATGAAAAACAGCAAGGTGCTTGGTGACAGCCAGCATGGCTTTACTAAGGGGAAATCCTGCCTGACCAATTTGGTGGCCTTCTATGATGGGGCTACGGAAATGAGGGACAGGGGTAGAGCAGTTGATGTCATCTACCTGGACTTGTGCAAAGCCTTTGACACTGTCCCACACGACATCCTTGTCTCTAAATTGGAGAGACATCAATTTGATGGATGGACCACTCAGTGGATAAAGAACTGGCTGGATGGCCGTACGCAAAGAGTTGTGGTCAATGGCTCAATGTCCTGCTGGAGACCAGTAACGAGTGGTGTCCCTCAGGGATCAGTGTTGGGACCGGTCTTGTTTAACATCTTTGTCGCTGACATGGACAGTGGGATTGAGTGCGCCCTCAGCAAGTTTGCCGATAGCACCAAGCTGTGTGGTTCAGTTGATACCCTGGAGGGAAGGAATGTCATCCAGAGGGACCTTGACATGCTTGTGAGGTGGGCTGATGCCAGCCTCATGAAGTTTAACCATGCCAAGTGCAAGGTCCTACACCTGGGTCGGAGCAATCCCAGGCACAGTTACAGGTTGGGCAGAGAAGAGATTCAGAGCAGCCCTGCGGAGAAGGACTTGGGGGTGTTGGTTGATGAGAAAATGAACATGATGGGGATGAACTATTCATTAGGGACTGTAGTGATAAGACAAGGGGTAATGGGTTAAAACTTAAACAGGGGAAGTTTAGATTGGCTATAAGGAAGAAGTTCTTTACTGTTAAGTGTGGTGAGGCACTGGAATGGGTTGCTCAGGGAAGCTGTGAATGCTCCATCCCTGGCCGTGTTAAGTCCAGGTTGGACAGAGCCTTGGGTGTCATGGTTTAGCGTAAGGTGTCCCTGCCTGTGGCAGGGGGGTTGAAACTAGATGATCTTAAGGTCCTTTCCAACCCTAACTATTCTATGGTTCTATGATCCTATTCTAATAAAATGTGCTTAGTTGCTGTATCAACACTTGTCAGCACTGACTAAAACATGTATGTATGTGTCGGGAGATTAACCTCACTATGATGTTTGATAGAGGAGTTTACTTCACAATTCTGGATGTTGAATGTCAGGATTTTTTTCTCTATTACATCGAAGTCCTTCCTTAAACATTAGGAAGAGAGGATAACTGATTTAGGAAGAGACATCAGGAGGTCGCCTATAGATTCCTGTATAATTATCCTGGCTTTTTTTTTTATGATTATTATCTTGTAGTAGTTTTGTGGTGTGTTTGTTGTTTTTTTTTTTCCTGAAAATTCTTTTCTGAAATTGAAATTGGTCAGCACTGCAGAGTATGAATAGTAAATACAGAGAATACATTGAGGTAAATGGAAAAAGCTTACTTTGGGGAGAAAAATAGATAATAAAAAACATGAGATGTTCTCTAATGTTTCAGTGTAGAGAAATGTTTAACAATTTCTGTAAGATTACTGCTTGAAAAAGTATAGCTCTGTTGTCTAATTTTGAAGCTCCAAGGCCTGATAGAAATCAAGGGGAGGTTTGACGTGAAAAAGTAAAAAGGTTAAGATAAACTTCATTTTCTTATGGAAAGCACTAAATGTTTTTTGAAATATTTCAGGTGCAAACTGTGTGATGCTGTTAAAATAAAATATGGGGTGATCTTTTAACCAGATAATGTATTATTTATTTTAGCAAATAATTTTGGACCTATTAAGAGGAACAGATAAGTTTCTTGCCATTTGAAGCAGCGCTTAATGTGTGTGTTGAAGCTGTTCAATTATCAAGATAAACTGCACAACACTTACATGTAAGCATGACGGAAGTTAAATCACATCACTTGGTGTTTGTCTGTGGTATGTGCTGTTGATCTTTAACTTTTTTTTTTTTTCACCTTTTTTGGTGCAGCAGATCAACTATTTCTGTGAAGGTTAATTGGGAAAAATACTTTGTAATCATACTGTGATGTTTACTGGAGTTTTACTGTTTATTTCTCTAGATGTGGAATACAGAGTCCCTGGCTTGAATTAGGGTAATGTTTGTCAGAAGCATGTATCCTTGGGGTGTCTGATCCAAATTATGGAACATTCAGTTTGGGTGTGTTTTACGAGACCTGTTAGAGCTTAGCCTTTAAAACCTTAGGTGTTACCAGGAACATGACCTAGGATCATTTGCAGAGGTACTGAAGCTGATCGAGAAACTGCTTCCTAATTCCCCAGTGTCATCCCTCTCTTCTTTGCTCGGATGCTGTGGTTTGGACTGAGAAAGTGGAGAAAAAAAATAAGCAAGGTAGGTGAACTTCTGAAGAGCAAAGCCCCAGAATCCTACATTCCCCACATTTATACCCCAAACCTCCAAACTGAAGGGTCAGACATTGGGTGAGGAAGTGTTTGTGTTTTACAGCCACCTGTGAAAAGGAAGATGGACGGCTATCTGAGGGTGAAAGAAACATAAAAATAAAACTCTAAATAGTAAGAGTCCTTGCCCGGTCAGGAAGAGTGTGGGACAGGATAGGAAACCTCCAAAGTAGATGGCTACTTGGTGTCTCCTGTTTGTAAATGCCTATGAAACCCATGGGCCGCCTCTCATTCCAGTCTTCTGCCCTCCACTAGTATATATGACAAGTGCTGTATTTTATTGTCTGTTTGCTTGAATAGCAGAGGTCTGTGTAGTGGAAAAGAAGGTGACGAACAGTCATTGAAACAAGCAGGTTCCAAAGAAAGACCACAATGTAAGATTTTATTTTAGGGTGGTCTTTTTATAAAAACTTAAATGTGGTATACTACATAAGTTCAAACAGCAGCCACAGCTTATCTTGACCCATGAGCTCCCCTGTCCAGCTGAGGAGGGGAGTGATAGAGCAGCTTTAGTGGGCACCTGGCATCCAGCCACAGTCACCCCACCACAGATATATCAAGACAGCTTTGGGGTGGGTTTCATGTAACACTTTTCATTTGTTGAAGAGTTAATGCGGTTGCAGTGATGACCTAACAGTTAAGTCATTTCGGCATAGTCAAATGTCCTATATTTTAACTTTCAAGTTTTACCTTACACGCAAGAATATGTGAAACCATATGCTGGCCTACAGTTTTAAGGACTTTTTTGGTGGATATCTAGACTTCTGATATTAGGGTGCTGACCCTAACAATAGCAAATTCCTGTTGCAGATTTAGCTGTAAATAAACCAGCCTGTTAATAATCTCATCAAACAGTTCTTTGGGCAGTGTGCCTTGTCCATGTCATGTGTGCACTTCTCTATTGAATGAAGATTGAAAAGCCGGTATTTTGTCTTATTAATGACTACTGATTGTATAGTTCCACACAGCAGAAAAGAAGAAAGCTTGATAGGGCTCTGATGTTTACTTTCCAACTTCAGGGTGCTTGACTTTGCAACCTTACTAGTATTTTTAAATGCAAAAAAGAAAAAATGGATGATTCCAACATTGCTCAGTCTAGCTGCATAGAGGCAGCTGAATGTAAGAGTTGACTCCAGACTTCTGGCATCTAGATTCATGTCCCAGTTTTGTTTCAGACCTGTTGCCTGATTTCTGCCTCTTCCTGGTTTCATATATGAGCCTATAACCCAGAAGGTTATAGGCTTATATATTTGAACTAACTCTTAATGTACTTTTAAAATATTCTTGCATTTCTTAAATGCCACTTTTTTTTTTTTTTTTTTTGATACCTCAACCTCTGTGTCTACAGTAATTCATGAGTTCCTATGACCATCAGAGGTTAGTGTGTGTGAATTCGTTCTTCCTTCCAGTTAGGTCTGATTTCCATAAACTTAGGATCCCTTTTGCTGTAACCTCTTTAGGTAAGAGAAAGGGAATTGGTTTGTAGTTTGCCTTACTACTGAACTCAGGCCAAATAGTGACTAATGAACATAGCAGATGTTTCTACTTTTGAAGGCTTTTTTTGGAAAGAACTTTATTAACCAATTAATCCTTCCTCCCAGGAGATAACAGGACAGTACTGCAGCTGAGATCTGACAATTCATTACATAAGAGAAGAAAATATTAATGTTGACCCTTGCTATGTTGACAGTAGGATTTGAATCTAACCTTCTGCTCTTTTTGCTCAATCCCCCCCCCCGCCCCCCCATCTAAGTAGGGTTTTCTTCAAATCTTTCAGCTACTGTGCTACAGTGTGATGCTGGCCACATTTTTAGCAATTTGGAATACAATGAACCAGATTTTGTGTGCGAATCCAGGGTGGCTCCATTGACTTATAGTGTTATTCCAGATATTTATTCATCTTACTGTGAGATTGTAATCTAACCTCTGGTTTTGACGAACAAACAACCCATGTTGGATTTGGTTTGCTATTGAGATAGGAGGGCTGTGGAGCTGAAAGGTTATAGCAAGTTCTCTCTCCCCTTTTGCTGATGAGCTCTCAAAGTCATTCATCTGTAGTTAATTATGCTAAGCATGAGGGAGGATGGCTGGCTTGAAGGTTTTTACCAGAAAGTGCAAGGAACTCTTTGCAGGCAACCTCATTTCTTAGTTCCTTGTGCTTCAGTGGATGTTCTCCTACATTCTCTTCCTGGCAGGAAGGTAAGTAGCAACTGTGAGGACCTGTTGGATAGTCGGTGAACAGGAGGTGGTTGTAGCTGCTTTAGTAATTTTTAGTAGTAGTGTGAGTTATGCAAGAAAGTAATGAAAAAGAGAATACAAGCATGGAGATATGAGATACCTTCATAGTCTTTGTTTTTTGCAACAGCTCCCCAGGGACTCCTGCCTGGTGAAAGGAAGATCCACTCCTTGGTACCTTGTCCTGCTGAGCTCAGGGGAGCGAGTGGCAGCTTCCACAGACAGAGCAGGGTTTTGTGTGACTCCTCTCCCTCCCTTTCTGTCTGCAATTGCTCCCTTAAAGCCCACTACCCAGTTCTTACGGCAGACACTTCAGTTTCCTCATCCTGCGCCCAAGAGTTCAGGTTGCAAAGATATTTTGAGGACCTCATGCAGGTGGTGAATGTGTCAAGAACTTATGACCTTGAAAACTGGTTTCCTTTGATCACTCTCTGTTCTATTGTTCAGGAAATATGCTTAACTATAAGGGGCGAAGTCAAGAATGATGTAATCATCATGGAGCCATTAATCAGTATAGTCACTATGCTTTTCCAGGTGGAAAATTGTAACAACAGTTAGTTATGCTCACATCTGCATAAAATATGTACAATAAATTATACACAAAATCAAACCTCTTCTGAGTGAGTAGCATTACTTAGGTCATGCTTCCAGGAATCAGAAGAACCGAACCCACTTGATAAGCAGGTAGTTGCATCATTTCTGCTGATTGCTTGCAGATTTCTGCTGAGGCAAAAGACTAGAGCATGTGGGTTCACAAACCAGTTTATCTTGAGCTACCCACTTAATAGTCTCTTTAAAAAGCTTTTTTCTGTCCATGCATACATCACAATCTCTCTAGTTTGTCATTTCACCTGTAAGATTCAGCAGAAGTTGATTTTAAAGGTCACTAACTTTCCAGTGCTGATTTCTTAGTTTCACCAAATCCCATGCTGTGATGAATGTAGGTATTAAATACAAGTGTGAGCTGTGCTTAAATTTCTTTTGAGCATCAGATTTGAAACTATAGGCCGACATTTTTAGAGGGCAATTTTAGGCCAAATAGACTGTTCTTGATGTTCAGGTAAATTGGATTTAGTCCATACAATCCATCCATATCTCTGTGAGGCAGTGCAGATTCCAATTCAATTGGAAAAAAGCACTAGAGCACTTAAACCTAATTTCTAAGCGCAAAGTTGCTTTACTTTTGCAACTGGACATGAGTTTTCCTGGAGTAATGCCCCTGTAATCATTTGTGTACTGATTGTTCTTGTACACAGTGCAGGCAATAGTCCTTTCTAGCTGAAAATTCAGGAGTTTCCAGTGTACATTGTGGTTTTTCCATGCAACATAGAAGCTTCTTAAAAAAGCTGTGTTGATATGTGCCCTGCTCAGACTTGTGGAAAGGCAGATGTCTTCTCTTTTGGTCTTCTCTTCTATGGCAAGATACTCTGGCTCTGAACCGGAGATGGGAAGAGCAGAACCAGACCTAGCAAAAACTCAGTCTGGTGTTTGTCTGTGGTGATTTTAAACAAAGGCTGTTTCAGGTTAATACCCTGTGTGCCAGGAGGATGAATGCACTTGGACAGTGTGTCTAAAAATGGGATATCTCCCCCCCGCCTCATTTCTAAGCTTGCTTTGTTCCAGAACATGGTGGCTGCTTATAGGCGGTGTAATAATAACATCTAACTCTTTTGGTTTCTTCTTGCTCATACATTGGACTGAGTTTTTGTAACAGAGTGTTAAACTGTGATTGTAAGCACCTAAGGCCCAGATCAGACCTGATTTTATGAAGTGGTATATGTACGGGCCACATAGTGATAACTTAGTGTAAAGAGCTTTTGAGTTGCTTCTGTTCTTGTGTGGCTTTTGTTTGTTCATGTGACTTAAGGTGGGAAAGAGGGTCTTGACTTAAATGGCTGTATTAATATTTCACTTGTTTTAGATGTTTTCATGAGGTTGTAAGTATACTGGAAGGCAAGGAGAAGCTTAAAGATGAGTTCTGAAGTTGTTTAGCTGAACTTGGAATATCTTTCTTGGAGCAAGACGGAGAAGGAAAGAATAGTGGAAAAAGAGGCAGCAACTGAAGGGGGAAAAAAGCTGGATGGGTTTTACAACCATAAATGGTAAAAGTAACCTTGCTCTGCTGCCAGCAAGCAGAACGATGGAATAAGGTTTTGATTTACAGGAACAGCTCAGCTAGGGCCTTGTAGAGTGCTTCATGCCTGCTATAAAAATGTGATTAGCTATAAAATGGGAAAGATTTAACAAGAGAATTTAAGCATCGGCAACAGCACTGTTTCAAGCAGAATGTGGATGCCTGCTTTTAGAGTTCTGGGAACAGAAGCTAGTTCAGAAAACATGAATTTTTCCAAGAGAGAATATGGATTATTTTTTGCTTAGTATCTGAACACATTCAGTTCTGGTTCTTTGTCCATCTGTCATGAGGTCTCTAAAGCTATGCAAGATTTATCCTTGTAATTATTTCTTTAGATAATTGTCTTCCAGTAGCTAGGCTTACAATAAGCTGCCTAAGGGCATAGAGGTAAGCGTTAGATGCTTTCCCTTAGTTTCCAGTATTCTGCCTTGTTGTTATATAGCCTCTATGATCTCTCTCTACCTGTACATTACAGCTTTATTCAAGAAGGTAAACTAGTCAGCTTTAAGATCACGTGGTCAGCTGACCAGTAAAACTTCATAGCTGCGGACAGTAAAAGTTGTTACCCACTTGGCTGTTCCCCAGTCTCCAGCCCTGGGGTGATGGAAGCTCAAAGCTCAAATGGGAAGTTCATGAGCAAATGACTTGTCACCAAGTGTGTCAAATAGTGTTGTTTGGGGAGTGGAAGAAGGGAAACAGTAGCATTTTTGGATGCCCAGTGTCATTGTCTATGAGGACTCCACTGAAGGGAGGAGGAAATGAGAATTTCTTTCTGCAAAGTGAAACATCAAGTTGACTGTGGAGAATTAGCTGTCCCTGTGAAAATCTAGGGCCAAACATTTCCTTTAAAGGATTCACTTTTAGTCAATGGCAGAAGAAGGGGGATCTCAGTTGCATACCACTGTATGACATAAGATGAAACTGAATACTGAGATTATCACTCTTAATTAAGCCACGCTAAGTCTTCTTCATTTTTTTTAATTGCATCTCCATAATCTCACCAAGATTTCAGATAGTTCAGAAACAAGCAGTATAAGAATAAACACATCCCTGAATATGTGCAAGAAAGTAGGATTCAATTATTAATACAAATTATTTTCTTTAAATTATGAAACAACCCAAAGATCGTAGGACACCAGTGTGTATAAACAATGTCTAAATTAGTGTATATCTTAAGCTACTATTTTTTGTCTTTTCAAGTCAAATGGAGCCTTTTTTAACCTCTAACGAAGAACAAAACATTTTTATCTTACTTGTTCACATGGTTTGTCTGGTGACTGTTGATGTAAATGCCATGTCTTTATAAAAACTTGAAAGACATGATTTGAAGTTTCATTTTTGTATTTTGAGCTATCAGAATTACACAACTGAACTGTTGGAATTAATCTGGCATACATAAATTCAAAATAGCAATATGCTTTTTAAGTGTGTTTAACAGAATGCTAATAAATACACTAATGATGATGATGATGACTTGGCTTCGTGAGCAAAGATTTGGGAAGGGCTTTACCCACACTTACTACAAGCACGGTGACCAAGGGCATGTGGGACAGACAAATCTGGTTGGAAAAAAAGGTGCTTAGGCAATCAGGAAGTGTCTGACCAGGACTGTCATCTCCTGGGGCAATCTTGAGCGACCCCTGTGGTGGTCCACCCGCATGCAAGCTTGGATCTGCAGCTTCCCATGCGCCTTGTCACCTGCCGTTTCGACCCTCACCTGTCCATACAGACAAGTGAGAGTGAGAGTGAGCCCTTCCAGCCTGCACAGTGGATTTTTTAGGTGAGGTGCAGCTTGTGCAGAACAGGCCCCACCCTTTACACCTGAGGTTTAACTGCAAGGGCCTAGCGAGCTAGGACGGTGACAGCAAAGTCCTCAGGTAGTAGGTTTTGTAAGAGTGTCCTTCTCTTTGATGGAAGACCTTGCAAGGCCAGACAAGCGCCATCAGCCCGGGTTTGAAAGCAGGAGTTTTCCTTCTCCTATGAGGAAGGCCTGTCTTCGCTAATGAAGATTCAGGAAGGGCTTTAACCCACACTCATTCTGAATAAGACTGTCATCTCCTGGTTCAATCTTGAGCGACCAATGTCGCAACAGCACAACATCAAGCATCTAGGTGGGATTCTGACTTAGAGGCGTTCAGTCATAAGCCCGCAGATGGTAGCCTCTCACCAGTGGCTCCTCAGCCAAGCTCATGCACCAGGGGTCTGAACCTGCGGTTCCTCTCGTAGTGAACAGGATTACTATTGCAACAACGCATCATCAGCAGGGTAAAACTAACCTGTCTCATGACGGTCTAAACCCAGCTCACATTCCCTATTAGTGGGTGAACAATCCAACGCTTGGTGAATTCTGCTTCACAATGATAGGAAGAGCTGACATCAAATGATCAAAAAGTGACATCTAATTTATGCTTAAACATACAATTTGTGTAACTATTGATATGGGTCTGCCAGTATGTCAACTGTATCATGTTGACGCGGGAGTCACGGACAACGCAGAGACGATCAATGTGATCAGGCGATTGCCAAATTTATTACAAAGCCTTAACTCCTTATATACTATTTCTTACATGCACTTACAGCGATTTGTCATATTATGATTGGATACATGTCTTGAAGACCCTTAGTGACTAACACATAATTGGTTAAACGCAGGTGTGAGAACTTGACCTCAAAAGCTTGCCAACAGTCCACAGTTCTCATTAACTGAGTGAATTCCAGCTTCTTCTTATCTTGCTTGCTTAAGCTTCTTCGGGCCTCTCATGGCCTTGCTGTATCTTTCAGGATTATTCAGAGTTTATGTACTAATTATGCATTCTCCCGTGAGAACACTGTCTTCACAGTATCAAGGTTTTAAAACTCTGCACATTTGTAAAAATCTGTTCCAAACTATCTGGAGGACATTATACTCAAGAGATCAGGGATAAAAGCCCAGTACTTTTTTTATTATTACTATTTTTTCCCCTTTTGTTATTTTTTTTAGCATGCAGGGGAAAAAAAGTTGGAGATCCTGAATGTGATATTGTGCAGTCTAGTAATTTGAATCGAAGGGTATTTGCTTAATAAAACCAAAATGATTTAAAATTTACTTTTCAATATATTTTCACTGTAGGGTCTATAAGCAATGCCTTCAAACTAGTTAGTAGTAGATCTCTTTAACTGAAAAGAGTAACTAAGAGGATACATACAGCCAGTCTGGGAGAAAGGAGTGCTAAAATATCTCAAAGAAACAAAGATTTCTTTTTTCTCCCCTGCAGATACTGTGTTATACATTAGTATAATGATATACTGAGAAACTGTTGTGCTGTAACAATTTTATGGTTGTCTAAGTAGGCTTACATCAGGGTTATGATACAGATGCAGAATGCAGAGTTGAATTTGGAATACCTTTTATTTGGCAAAAACTTTAAGTGTAGCTTTCCTCCCTCGGTTAGGTACTCTTTAAATACCAAAGGTAGAAAGAGTAAAAATTAAGCCCAAAAATCCAAAATTGGTTGCTAAGTAAACTATTTCTTAAATATAAAAAAGACATTTTTCATAGGCTCTGAATAAAATTCTGTTTTTAACCAGGAACAAAAGTTGTGGTTGAATACAGAGCATTCACCCTCAAGGATGAAAGTGTTTTGTCAAGTTCAAATGTCAAGGTCAATGATGTTTCTTGGTAGTTAAGAAGCAGAAAGAGGTTAAAAATTTGGACAGTTGTACTGCCTCTGAAGACTTGACTCACTGATGACTGAAGTGAATGTCTGGCTTTGCCAGATGATCAGGCACTGAGGAAAGTGATTCTTGGAAACTGAAAAAGAGAGCAAAACTGCATCAGTGCATCTCAAGTAGATGCAGGATCCTATGGCTGTATATGGTGGGAGATTAATCCTGTCACTATCTGTATATGCACTGTTGCTGTATGGAATCTCAGTGTATGCCCCATATCCTGTACAGGGCCTTGTACTTGCAAAATTTAAATGAGGATGCATCCACTTGAAACAACATTTTTGTTTAGTCACATACCTGAACAGAAGAATGCACAGCTGTGCCTTTGGTTTTGTTCTCCACCCCCCACTGATCATTAAGTTGTGGTGGGAAAATTATACTTTTCATTTTGCCTTTAAATGGAGGATTACCTTGAAAAAGATAGTCATACTGTCACTGTGCATTACACTAAGTGATTTCTTACTATACTGTGGATGTCCTGTATCCAACTGTAAATTTGATCATTTCCTACCTGGAATGTAAAAATTTAGCCAAGCTTAAGAAGTGTATTTTGTTGCTAGTAGTGATTTCTTCCTTTCCTCTGTCAAATTATAGACATTAGGTAGCATCAGGTCAGATTTCAGGATAGGGAGGTAGCTACTAAAAACCCGAGGCCTTATCCAAATTTGGAGGCGTACAGAGCTGCAAAACAGAAAATGCAGTTCCTGAACTGTGATTAAAATCTCCTTGCCTTCACCATCTCACCCCACCAATGAAAAGCTGCTAAGCAATTCAGAGCTTGACACCTGTACTTCAGATTTACTATGAGGTTTGGTCTCCACGTCTGGTTGAGACACATAATGGTCATGCTATGATAAAAGCTGATTTTTCTATGGTATTCATGGTGTGGGGTCTAAATACAATCTCTCTCTAAAAATATTCTGTCTTCTCAGTTATATATGTATCTCTGTAAGTGGTTTATTTCATATAAATTAGTGGAGTGCACTAAGAGCATGGGTAGTGCTAATTCCTCACTTCCCATTTTTCTCAGGGGTTAGGAGAGCATCTCCTCCCCTGCTAAAAAGGGGAGAGCATGAAGCTTCCTTTGCTCCCTTTCTTCATCTGACAAAGAAGTTCCATTTCTCACCAGTAGAATCTTGAATAAATGCAGCATGTTATTTGAACAGACAAACCTACTGACTGAAGCAGGACTTTATCAGTGTAATAAAACCTGACCAGAGATGTTCAGCTGTATTGTTCAATTGCATATTTTTTTTTTTCCAGTGTTGGCTGTGTGCTGTCTTGTATCCTAATTTTGGAGTTCCTGCATGTTAGTATTTTAATCCTATTAGGAAACAATCTGAAAGTGGCTTTGTGTTTGTAGTGGGTGGGTATGTGTGTGTGAACACATACACATTTGTGGTCTTTTCAAAGAATTGGGCCCTTTACACATTAAGGAGGAGTCTGAAGGAGGTCCTGTTGGTAGTAGTGGATAAGTAGTAGTGGCTCAGTGCCACATTTACAAATAAGGAACTTGCCTTTCTTGAGACTATGTTCTTTACTTTCCTACATGGGCTTATAAGGAAGTGCAAAATGCACTTTTTCCCCCGTACCAGCTTATTTGCCAGTACAGGACCCTTGGTTCAGTGTAAAGTATGAAATTGCTATCAAAAGTTTAATCAAACCTGCTCAGTGATATGAGGGTCAGCTGCTGCGTAGGCTACATCTTGGGGTGGGGTGTAGTTCATCAGCACTCATCTGCTGAAAGGTGTTTCTTTGCTGGTGTGTATGTAAGTGTACCACTATAATTGTACTACAAAATATATGGCCAGGTACCTACTGGCAAGCCTGTTTGCCTGTTTAATATGTAGGGGAAAAAAAAGGAGTGATGATAACCTTCAGAACTCAGGAATATGAAGATGAAGAGAATGGAGCTGCTTCTGATGTGTTCCTAAACCCAGCAAAGAAATGGTTGTAGGACAGATGAGGTTTGTTTGTAATTACCCCAAAGTACAGCTTTCATCCTAACCTGGTTAGAATGCGTCCTCTGGCTAGTAATCTGCTTGTAAATAGTTTGGAATTAATTTCACTGGACCTGCACAGAGTATTCTAGAGTGGGGACGACTGTTACTAACTATGTAAAAACTACTCAATGTTTCCACATGCTGAGTTTCCTTCTTCTTGTCTTTCACCCCCAAACATTCCCTCTGGCAAGTACACCCCTGTTTTCAGGTATTTAGGCTTGGTGTTGAGAAATAGAATATCTTTTGTCTGCCTTCATGTCCTTTCCTATGTTTTTCCCTTCCTTAAATCTCATATGCTTACTCTACTTAGCTGTGGCCTTCTGGATCTTTAAATCACCAAACTTTATTTATTCTTGTCTGCATTCCATTTTATGAAATTTATTTCATTTCCTGTGCATATCTACCTCCCCCTCTTTTTGTTTCTTCCCCTAATCTGCAACTTTGTGCTGTTTCTCGTAATCTTTTATTGTAAGGCTTTGAGAAAATATACAAAGCAGAGTGGACTTAATTATTACTCATCACCACCCAAGTACCCTTACTCCACAAAACCAAACCTTCTTTAACAGACACTTAAGCAGGTAACTGTGATCTAATAGTCAAGGGCAAAGAGTGCTTTTCAACTTTTAAAGTCAAAGTTTAGTCACTGCTGGTGCTTGAGCAGAGGGAGTCTCTCCTCTATGGTATTTCTGGTCCTTGCCTCTCTTTCTTCATCCATTTTTCTTTTTGTGCAGGTTTTTGAGAAGCTACATAGAGCCAGAGTGCTGCCCCACCCCCATGGTTCTACATGGTTTGTTTTGGAGGTGGCAGTTCTGTAGAATTGTAGGGGATATATCTAGGTAAAACTTTTCTCAGTAGTGCGGGTTCTACAGTATAACTTAATTTTTGGTTTCTTCTCTTAATTTTCCTGGTTGAGTTAAGCATCATCCACATAAGCACGTGCCACTTTCATGGCCACAATGAAAAATTGACTATGTCTAGCTGCTATGTCTCCAGCAGTGATGTATTCTTGTGGTAGCTGTGGAGAGAATTGACATCCAGCATGAGTGCATTCCTTTTCTTTAGGTTCACTTGTCACGTGTATGATTTTGAACTGGGTACACTTCAGAATGGAGTGTTGCCTGGCTTTTTTTAATAATATTTGGGGATATTGAGAAGAAGTGGTTGTGGTAAAGCCTTTGAAACACCCTCTTTTGTCTGTGGAACTAAATCCAGGGGCCTAATTAGTAGTCTGGAAACGTGCCAGTGTCTTCAGAATCTACTTTGTGAAATTTCATTCTAAGAAGAAGTTATTTTATTAGTTATTAGTCCAGAGAATTTATTATTCCTACTGTAAACTTATAAATTATATATACTTTTGTACACTAAACATAACAGTCAGGTGAACGGGATAAAAACACTAACAGACCTTAGCCAGGCATGACTTGTGGATGGTAGTGTTACTTGTAAAACTGAGATGACAGGCAAACTTGTGTGCTGTGCTTTCTGTTACTGCATTTTTATTAGTCATGGTCAATTTTGCTACATTTGAGGAGGAGAATACCTCTAGGACTTAGACCCAAAGACTTAGTCCACCAGCTTGCCAGGATATTTTCTGATGGAGGAATACTGTAAGTTTTTCTCTAAATTGCTCCTAGAAAGGGTAGGAGTAACAGCTTATTCTGAGTTTCCAGCTGGCTGCACCTGGGAAGTTTTGCCTGGAACATCTTTGGCAAAAATGGGATTGTCTTCTTCCCTGTCATCTAGTAGAAAAGCCACACTTTATGATCATGTTACCTGAAAAGTCCTACTAGCAGTAGAAATAGCAGTTATCGCATTGTGGTGAAATGACAAGCAGAGAAGAGGGCTGTAGTTAATGTAACCTCCCGATTATTTTCTGCACAGCTGCTCATATTCTCTGTCTCCCACGATACTAGCTGATCTATATTTTATGACCTTCTGTGCTCAACCAAACCTGTTTCCATCATTTGAGCCTTTGCCTCTGATACCTGTTGTCCAGGTTATTCAAGTCTTTCTAAAATTAGATTAGTGCAGGTATCCTTTACAGTTGCTCTGATATGAATGGGGTTAAGGATATTTACATCTGTGTAGGCACAAGCTTTGTGAACAGAGATTTGGCTTATTCTAGATAATCTTTGACTGCATGATTACTGCTTGGTGGTTGCTTAAGAACAGCTTTGGGACCAACAGAGAAGAGCCTGTATAAAATCAGAACTGCTATTTGGTTAGCAGAATTCAGCCTTTAAGAATATTTACAGGAAAGATTGTTCTTGCTGAAACTAGCCTCCGATTTGTGAATTTCAAGAACAGTGTGATTTTTCACTGTTATTCAACAGATAAGAGTTTGAAAAATGTTCATGCTCCTCTCCCAAGTGCTGGGAGAAAAGTGCTTTTCCTGTCCTAGGCACACTTGCGGTGCCAAATGTGAACTGCATTAATGGTGATTTTTGGACAAACTACAAACACTTCGAAGAGCTACTTTCCTGTGAATGTGTGTCCTTACACACACTTAAATTTCATCCTCTTTGTAGATTATTATTTGTGGGTGAGGGGAACAAAACCCAAACAAAATAACAATTGAATATCTTGGTGATAATCAGAAGTTTCTAATTCGGAAATGTTTTCTCATTTAGAAATTATTGCTTTCAGCTATGAAAATAACAGGCTTTTCCTGCAAAGAGAAAGAGGGAGGGAGGATGCATTTAAGTATTTATAATACATATCAATTCTGTTTTGCAAATACAGAAAAATAATTACTCTTGTTTTAAGATCACAGAGTGATTCCATAAATATTGCTTGCATTCGTGAATGAGTTATTTCATTAGGTCAGGCCAGAGAAGCCCTGCTTGAACATAAAGCTCTTAATGCTGAAGCTGTGCTAACACCCTTTCTGAGTAACCTCTTCTGAAAGAAAATGCCTTTGGGGCTGTACATAAACAGAAGCCTCAAAGTTCTTTTATTAGTTACATTGACATAATCTAGCAGTGATAATTCTCTCAGGGCTGGCTAACTGCAGAGTGCTTGGTGAGATTTGCTATGTTTGGGTCAGAACTGTCAGTCTATTGGAAGACGGAATGTTTCAAAACACTGCCAATCAGGTTCATTTCATATCTCCTACTTTCCTTAAGAAGCAGCCTGTCATTTATTCATGGTACCTTCTCTGTGTGACAACAGCAGCTGCTCAGGTTTTTTTCCTACTACAGTCAAATATTTTACACAAACATACTGTGACTCAACAAAGTGAGACTTCGTAATTGGAGTAGAAGTCTGCAGTGAGCGTGTGGTATTGGACAGGTGGACAATAAAACTTGTTGCTGGCATGTTGCTTTCTCTGACTGCCCAAGTGTTATTGAAGGAGAGCAAAGCTTTCTTTAAAGAGGCTACGTGTGCCACCCAGTGAGAGTTTCAGGCCTCTCTGGGTCTATTCTAGTTTCTTTAAGAGCAAAGGTCACAGTACCATTTGCTGGTTTCTTCGAACTCCCCCACAACCCACAAAAGTGGGTCCAACTTAGTGTGAGATCTCCTGTGTGTGCCCTGCTAGAAAGCAGTGCTACCTGCTGGACCCCACTGCAGTGTGGAAATCCACTGTCCTGTGTGGGAGGATAAACTTCAAGCGGGAAGGTCCAGTGTTACGTTGCTTTTGTGATCATTTCAAGCAACTGGGATGGAAACGTTTTGATGTAGGGACAGGTAGGTATTGTGCCATGTGCCTGGTGCTGGCTGGTGCTGGTGGTGGCTTTGCTTTAAAGAAAGACAGTAGTGTGTTTTTCAAAAATAAGTCTCATGCCGAAGTATGGCTCAGTGACAGTATCCTGTGAAAGATGCCTTAATCTGGTTCTGCTGTGGTCAAAGACTCATAGGAGTAGTGACTATTAACATACTTAGTTGCCTAGAAATAAACTTTCCATTTACAGTATTAGTTTTAAAGGGTATGCATCTATGCCTGCAAAACTTTTATCAGATCACCATTGACTTAAAGTAAGCTGGGGGTTGGGGGTGGGGGGAACAAAGATGTGAGCACAAAGCACTAAATGCTAATCTGAAAGTTTCTTTTAACTTTGTATGGATTTTATGGCACTGGTTGATATTATTAGAGAAATAGTTTTCAATCATTATCCTATTTGTGTTATTCCACTGTGCTCCATGCTCTGGTTCATGAGACACAATCAGTTGCTTTCTGTTTTCCTCTGATTTCTTTTGGACCAGTTTGTTTTGGAAGGTGAGCAGGCTGCAACAATTAAGCAATTACGTTGTCAGCTTGAGTTGTGCTTCCTATTCAGATTAAATTCAGATCCATGCATGTAACTAAGAAGGAAACATACATGCCAGGAAAAGAAAAAAAAATGAGCGGCTTTGACATGGAACAATAAGCTATTCTGCTCTTGCGTCTTTCCTACAGGAGACTAAGAGATTTGACAGAACAGTAGGTTCTTGGGAGTCAAGTGCTTTGTGGTCTGGAAGCCATCAGTTCTCTCTCAAATCTCTCTTCAGATAATATTCTTAGTGAAAATGATGGGACTCTCTTGTGGTGGATTATGAACTAAAACCTGCAGTTTGCCTCTGGGGTTTTAGCTCAACTTAGAGTCTGAAATTTGAGATTTTTTTTTTTTTTTTTTTTAGTTCTTTGAAGAATCTCATTTATTCATTACAGGAGGTTTGTAATGGACATTGCTAATGGAAAGTAAGGATATTTATTTTCTGATTAAAGGGTCTTGTTTTAAGATATCTTTGAAATACTGGAGTAATGTGTTGTTATTTGGGTGCAGCTTTAAATGATAATTATAGTTGACAGCTGTAACTCCTGGACCGCTGGAAACGGGCATGTTTCACTAGAAACTGACAAAGTGTAACAGGATACTCATATGAAATCTACCATCAGATTGAACACAACTGTCAAGGAGTGTAGGGTGAAAACCCAAAGAAGTCCAATGACACAAAGGTACTTCAAAAAAATGTCTTACAAATTAATGAGCACTGGTCTACATTCTAGGTTTCAAAACAGGCCTTGTACATGAAGACTCTCAACTCAGACTCAGGTGTTGAAGTTCATGTCTTAGTTGTACAACTGGAGAATTGGTTTGGTTTAAATGAGCAACACTATTTTAATAGATGAAATACTGTACGTAAAATGCTTCAAGCGTGGCTTAGCTTGGAACCTATCTTTATCCTTTATGCTGTGAAGTTAACATTATGTGTTTTCTAAAAGCATAGCAGAAACTTGTAAATGTAGATGAAATGCCGTTTGGGTTGTCATCACTGATGCTTTTCTCCTATGGTACAAAGCACAATGGGTGGTTTTTTTACTATGACGGCAGATACCAGTGCAGCATCAGCTTGAGAAGAAATTAAATTTGTGTTTGCTTTAAAGAAGAAAACAGAAGAAACAGTTGAAAATCTTGTGTATTAATAAACAGAGCTTTTATTTTGGATAATGAAGACAATTTAATTGCAGTATTGTTTTTAAACAACCTTTCTGCCAAACGTGGCACATTTTAATATCAAAAATGTTGCTTGTCTGACTTCTAGCTATTGGTATGACAAAAGTTTTGTTCTAGGGATGTTCAAAATATTGGTCCATGGATCTGGGGGAAGGTCTAGCAAAGTACCTTTGATTTTTGCAAAAGTACCTTTGAAATTTGCAAAATTGATGCAAAAGGCAGTATCTTAAATTATCCTTCACTGCAAATGTGGAAGTTTTAAAAAAGGAAATGTTCTGAAGTTACTGGAATTACTTTGGCAGGGTTAGCTGTTGTGGAACATGAGAGAAAATTTTAGTGACTGTGGCTGTTGTTTTTCTCTTGGAGATCATCTAGAAGTTGTGAACTCCTTTCTCATCCACACCTGCAGAGGATTGTTCAGTGTGTTATAGAAATTGTTGTACAAGGTGCTAGCCCCACAAAGACCTGTCCTGTAGGGTTTCAGTCCTACTTGGAATGAAGTCTGGCTGTAAATTCATTGGTTTCGGTCAGTGTTGCTTCTAACAAAACCTCTTTTTGTCTTAATGTGGAGACCTATGTTACTAAACGTGCATCAGTCATATGATACTCTCTGACCATATATAGGCTGCCTGAGAATATGTAGGGGAATATTTAGGGAAAGTAGTAGAAGCTATCTAAACATAACCCTCTGGCTTCAAGAGTCTCAGTCCTTCATGTTGAGAGTGCATACCTGCTCAAAAGTTGGCAGATAACTGAAGTCCAGTAGCACAGCTGGCAGTCTTTTGGCTGATCGCCAGTATATGAAGTTATTTGGTTTAGTTTTGTTCATATTATCTCAGTTGAACTCTGGGCTTCCAAGGCATTGCTTTGATGTGAGAGCAAAATTTGACCCTTACTCTAAGGGTGATGGCACTCACTTTGCAAGAATTAAGATGTATCTAAACACTGGCTATGAATTTTATAACTGTATGAAATAAATATTAGATGGGAACCGTGATTGATAAATACAATAACGCCGAAAGAAAAGTACCATTAGGCAGAGAGATTTATTCTTTCTAGTAAATGATATTTTTGTTCCCCAGGAAGGCAAATTATATGACTCAGTAATAAACTGTGATCTATTTAACAATGATATATAACTTAATTCTCAGAGGTCTTACAGTCAATGGAAGAGTCAAGAGGAAGAATCTGTATGCATTACTTTTGTTAACACAAGAATTTCCCAACTAGATGTTGGTTTATTGGTCTCTTACCAATAGATCGGTCTCCTAGCCATCAGATACCTAAAAGAACGTACAGTATATTTTGGCTTTGGACACTGAGAGGTGCTAGCCATTTTTAATGTATTAGATCTGATATACCATGTCGAGCGCTGCTTTCTATGTGCAGTAATATTAGTCTGTGTTCTTCAGCTGATGCAATTGTTTTGCTGTGTTTTGAAGTGGCTGAGCAGTGCACTGCTAGCATGCTTCTGTATATGCAAACTAGGTAGTGACCAATGGGCCTGATTTTACTCTTTCTCACACATACATGCTTTTTATCTGATGAGTTTATCTGTGTTTATACAAAGTGGCTGTAACGTAATGAAGTAGAATACTTGTTTCTAGTAATTTTGTGAAGGTACCAAAATAATAGAACAAAATAACGTATAATGGTTTAATGGGGTTGGTGGTATTGTTTGTTTTTTTTTTTTTGGGGGGGGGGGGGAGCGGTGCCTTGTTGTTGTTAGGATGTTATTGTTTGGGGTGGTTTGGAGTTTTTTTGAGACTTGAATATTGACTGAGCTTGAAGTAGTTTTAAATTAGAGAGGATTGTTATGGTTAACTTTCTTAACTTTCCAGAAGCAACTAAGAGACTTTAAAGAGAACCATGCTAACAAGAAACTGAAGAGTAAACCAAGTACATCTGTTCAGTAATGTGAATGGCATGAATAGTATGGGAATTGTTCTGGACAAGGATGGTGTAATTCACATTTATTGTGCTGTATTACTGTATGATCAAATGCACAATACATATGTGAGAAGCAAAACCTGCCCCATTTAAAGGTTAATCACACATTTTGCTTAGGGGGAAATAAATCCTATGGGGGTTCATACATTCAAGCGAATCAAATGGGTATGTTAACACCACAGCTTTCTCCGTGTCTAGGACTGCTAAAATGGCACAAAGTCTACACTTTGTATTTCCAGGTGTTACTCTACATCATGTGGTCATTCCAACTATGTAAAATTTAACAGTGAACATTAACCCTTTTGGAATGTTGGTGGATAGGTAGATTTTTATAATCATAGCTCAAATCAATGTATTACTTTTTCAGCTGATGGAGTGTATGTGCAAGCCTGCATACTACTTATATTTAATAACATGCATCTTAATTTTCTCTTATACTCTTATATATTCTCTTATACTCTTATACTCATATATATACATGAAAATTAAGTGTAAGAAACAGATAATAGCAAATATAGTAGTTTTAAGAACTTAATTTAAAAGCAGCTGTTGCAACTACTGCATGTCTTTAGCAAACTAAAAGGTAGTGACTCTGCTGCAAACTAATACCCAAACTTAAAACAATAGTTAGATATTCTGGATGCATTTGTCAAGAACCTTCTGTAGGCAACAGTAAAAAAAAAAGTTAGGAGGGAAAAAAATTGTGATTCTACCAGGGTTTTTTGGATTATTTTTTTCTTTGTCCCCCTATAAAACTTGTGCATGTGAACATTTAAGTGATTCTCTTTCAAACTGATCAGTTGTGGCAGCCACTTAACAGTATTGTGGAATCCTCTTTCAGTGTTATTTTGAAGCTGGCAATATTTCTGGTTGTATTTACTGAGAAATATTATTGATCAGTCTTTCTGGTTCATGAAGACTGGTATCTCTCAAACTTGGAGAGCAGTACTCAGTCTTTTTAAGATCCTTCTGTAAATGCCTTGCCTCTGTGATGGGAAGAAAGGCTGGGTTTCAGTGTTGGCATAGATGCAACTAACACATTCTAATTTAGTCATTCACAGGTTGAGCATGCATTTTGTTTCCACGTTCTTCCTGACTCTAGGAGGAGCAGACTTTGCAAAGATGCCTCAAGGTAGAAGGTATTTTGCATAAGTAGGGAGGAGGAAATTTGAGGTAAGAAAGAGGCATTACCTGCACTCCTGATATTGTTCAGTTGATGTGGGGTTTCGAGGAGACTGGGTGCTTGAGGACCGCAGGACTAAAATTTGGAATCTCCAAACAAGTCTTAAGGTGGTGCCCAGGAGGATGCTGCAAAACCAGATGCTCGGTTAGTAACAACATGCAGGCTGGCAAGTTGCCTCATACAGATAACGTAAAACTCAGTTCTGGGATGAAATAATTACTGGTCAAAACTCACTTGTCTTGTGAAAATGCATCAGTGACAGGAATGCTGAGTGAGCACTGTAAGATCACAACATTAATGAAACATCTAATGGATGATCTGGAAGTGGTTGAGTTGGAACAGTTTAAGAATTCTAGGAACTGAGCCTTGAAAGAGAAAATAGAACCATGATTCATCTGAGGAGAAAAGCATTCAAAATGAGAATAAACAAAATAGACCATAATTCTCAGCAAGTATTACTGCTGCATACACAGTGTTAAAACCCAACACTTCGTGTATATTCAGAACAGGCTTGTTGCAGTATAATCAGATTTTTATGATCTAACTAATACTGTTATGATCGATGGTTTCCTTATGCTGAAATACTTCTCTGCCGTACTGGCTGCTCAGTCAGAATTGCAGGTGAATGAAGTCTCAAATCCAGACCCTTTCTTCTATTCCAGTAAAAGAAGCAGCAAAAAGTAAACGAACTCTTTCAATGCCAATATATTTCCACTTGAATACATTTAGATTGGTCTGTTGTTAGCCTTCATATTGAGTTTCAAAGTAGTTGGTTCACTTATCTGTGCCAAAAGTTAAGTACTTGACATATGTTTGTAAACTCAAGCATCCAAGCATAATTTAAAATATTTTGCCTGTTAGTTCAATGTCATAAAAACATCTTTACAAGCATTAAGGTTGCAATTAGTCTGTTTAAAGATTTGATGATTGCAAGAATTCACCTGAGGGCTTGTTTTATTATAGAATTTAACTATTTAATGACTTTAGATTGTTTTGAAAATTCTAACCTAATTGTGCTGCTCCTGTGTAGAATTAACTCATGATTTAAAAGTCGCCTACTGTTTGCAAAAATGGAAATATGGTTCATTTCAGTACTGTCAGTACACCTGTTTTTATTTATCCTATTTTCTGAGTTTTAACCCATCAAAAGCTAACCCTAACTGGTAATAGATAACCCATCCTAGAAATAGGGAAGGTGAACTGGAAGGAAGGATTCTTACTCATAGTTTGGACACTTACGTTCTTTAAGGAGTGTGTTTGATTTCTGTGTGAGTTGATCTGGTTCTCTTCTGTTCTCTGTAATTTTAAATCTAGTTCAGGTGCAGCTGGTAAACACTGCTCTTCTACAGCTCTGTAGCCGTAATGAAATCTTCTCAAGTTCCATATTAATGTTGTTGTATGTGATGAGGGATCGGGATGTGGGGCAGGATGGATGAAATGGAAATAAATTCCATGTGTCTGTCTCACTCCACCCAAAGGGTGTGATTAAATGAGTTTTTGTCCCTGGTAGACCTCCATTTTTTCACTTGCCCTGTGTTTCAGGAGGTTTCAGGAAGGCGCTCTCTACATATGTTGCTGATAGTTAGAATTCAGCACTGTGTTCCTAGTTGCAGAGCTGTTGAATATAATTTTGCAGCTGTTTGTTTTCTGTATCTAAATTACCTTCTCTTTCCCAGACATCAGTAACTCTCCCACTAGTCAGCTACTGTTTCTTTTGTGACATATGAACAGTTTTTCCTGACTAGTAGCATGCATTTTTCATGAAAAAAAAAAATTCTTTGTTGTCCCAAACAAATGCAGATTTCAAATCTTACAGCACAGGTTTTTATCTGAATTTACATGTTTCTTGTTTGGTGGCAGTATTCAGCTGGCATCTGTGTTGGGCAGCATCTTATTTTGTGCTGTTTGAGTAACCAGTGTCTAGTCCCAAGACGCTATGTATTACACATAATTATCAGGTTTTCATTCAGATCTTTCAGCTGAATTTTGATGGAGACAGTTTGGGTGTTTTTGTAAAAACTAGTATCTGTCACAGATAAGCTGAATTACAATGGAGCTTTGTTTTTAAAGGTAATTAAGATCCCTGTGTGCTTTTCTAGATGTCTTCCTGGGATATCTATTGCAAATATGTATGTTTGTAAGGAAAACTAATTTTCTAGTCAACACTATCAACTGCAAGCACCTGTCATCTTTTTTTTTCTATGTCTGCAGCTGCCTGTCTTGGGTAACCAGATGATTTTGTATTCTCACCTGTTGTTTGTGCATTTAAAAGTCCTGGCTGCCACACGAACTCCAGCCTTCTTTTTCCTTTGGGGTTTGGCCATATGTGGTCAGCTGTTGAGATTGATTAACTCATTTAGCTGTTCAGGTCTGAAATAAATTAAGCAGCATGAAGTAAGGTGAGCCTCCCTACACAGCTGTCAGACTTGCATCTCCTTCTGGAAGAAAGATTATTTGCTTACATAGTACATCAGATGGCAGACATGCCTGGGTTTTGTGCTTGGAATGGCTGCAGTCTTGGAAGGGCTGGAAGAACAGTGGGAACCAAGTGAATTACCCAGAACTCCATGGAACTAATTTTTGCAAGTCATCGAGGAACAGGAAATCAGATCTGCAAGGCAAGAGAAACTTTCATTGCAAGACAAGACTCTTGAGGAATGATGCTATGCCGTGGCAATAAAGCTACCCATAGCACTTTTTACTTAAAATATGAATTTGTTTCCAAATAGTTTAGTTTCGGTTTTCTTTGAGCTTTATTGATTCTTTGTGTGTTTGGGGTTTTTGTTGAGTAATGGGAGACATAATCTAAGTTCATTAAGGATATACAGATGTAGGTACTCCATGGCAGATTACCCTTATCTAGCCAAAAACATATTAATAGAAAAGTTTTTGTATCCCGAGGCAGACTTTGCCTATTTATTTGAAACAGAACAGCTGTTTGTAAATGTGCAACTGGTTGAAATCTGACTTGAGAGAAAGATTCTTTTTACTTCAGTGCATGCCAAATCCTTTGTATTTATTTCACTCTTTTTCTTTTTCCTTCAGGTAAAATGGAGAGCTGCTTCTAAATTTTAGTCTTTTGTTTATTCAGTACTTGTGTGGGTTTTTATTAAGGACAATTTTGTATCATGATTTCCCCCCAACATTACATTATCTATACTGTAGTGATATTACGTTATCCTTTGCTCCTTTCTACAGAGGAAAAACTAGCATATTAATACACTGAAACACCAGCAATAATTCCATACACTGATATATTACTATGAACTGAATTGTTGATCAAATTATCATAATGCAGAAATGTATGCCAGAAGATATCTTGTGTTTCATAGGAACTTTAGTCAAGAACGTACCAATACATGCACATCTTTCCGAGTTGTTTCTGTCTTAGAAAGAAACCCAAAGGTAAATAATTTAAGTAATTTTAAATCATTTGTATGGTACTTAACTTATCACTAGCACATAATATTTACCCATCATGATGATGTAACTTGAAGAGATGAAATAAAAAAATAGTATTCTTGGAGACAGAGTTGAAATACATGGCTGTATTTCCTATTGCACTCTCATTTGTGGCAGGATTATTTTTAAACAAGCAGCACGCTGTTATTGATACTCGCACCTTCTTGCTGGCAACTGCTTATATTAGCATCATTTACTATCCAGCTTCATTTAACATTCAAGTGGAACAATGGCAACTCCACAAATCTAATGATAAAATACTACAGGAAAGCAGGCTGGGTTGTAAGTGGATAAATGAAGGACTTAAATTTGCTAAACAATTTGCAGATGCTAGAATTGCAGGAGATTAAAATGAGAACAGCAAACTTAAGACTAACAAGTATGCACACTATGGGCCAAGTTTGCAGAGGCCTCTACTTGGCATCTTACGTATTATTTGGTTACTTCCACCCACAATTGACTTGTTGAAGCAAAATTGGAGCCACAAAAAACAAAATGTGAAGTCCTCCTACCATAATGTGCTGAGCCAAAGAGTGCCTGTATCCATAAATCACGTGCTTAACTATCTGCAGTAACTTGAATCTACAAATGATTGAAAGCTTCCCTCTCACTCCCATGTGTGATGGAAGTAATGCTTTTTGAATGTTTTTATGCACAGAGTAGGCAGCTCTGAATAAAGGCACCTTGTCACCTTACAGGATAACTAAATGTTATTTCAGAACTGCAGCTATACAGTATTAACTTGAATGCAGTCATGGCAAAAAAAAAACAAAACAGGTTTTGCCATTCACACCTGTGCTTAGAAGTACAATTCAGTCCTTTTGCAGAATAAAAATCTGGACACTGGCTTTCAGAACCCTGATTCCAAAAGTGCTGTTGGGGTTCTAGGAACCACCTGCGGGGATCTGCTCACTGTAATGCTGAGCAGTGTCAGCTGTTTGAATTTCTATGCATTCATATATGGTAAGTAGAAGCCTTTTCAAAAATTGAGATATACTGATTCCTTGAGCCAAGGGACAAAGTGCATTTATATTAGTTGTATCTTGAGACTTGCAATAAAACTGAGTTACTGATGTGAGGTTTTCTGGCTGCAGATATCAGATTCTTGCTAAAGTGTTTTCATTTGTTCAGGCATCTTTCTGGGAGATCAGTGGCAGCTGGAATATTCCAAAAGTGAGTAATTTATCTAGATAGCTTCCAAACTGTAGTGGTTGCTCAAAGACTGCAAATGATGGAAGTGGAAAATCTGTGAATTTGGGAATATTTTGGAACTCCTGGGTCTGGATCTTCTTCCCTCCTCTCATTTCCAGTAAAAGTAAAACGTTGTTCTGGCCCCAAAAGGAAACACTTTCATTGTGAGTGTAAAATACGGAGTTCTACATTTCTTTTCTAGTTCAGAATAGCACAATATATCAAAAAATGTTATAGGTTTTTTGCTAAAGATTGTAAGAATCAAAGAAGCAGATAGTAGTACAGTAGGATGATACCTGAAAGTAAGTGCCACAGCCAGTTTCAGTCTATTCCAGACTCACAATTTCTTACATGTTCCTTCTAGAGTGACTTTGTGCTTAATCGCATGTGCTGTAAGCACTTTTAATTCATGGATGTTACAATAATTGCAGTACGAAGTTTGTTACTTGTGGGACCCAAACATCAATATACAATAGCTGGCAGAACGAAGTACTGAGTAGAGTGCAGTGCTGCATGCCTGGGGTAATAGTTTCCTGGCCTTTACCTTTTTGTTAATAAAAGCTGACAGGAGGGAGATCTCTTGGTACTTCTTCTCACAGAACTCCCTTGGACAGAGCTGACTGTAATGAGGCATAAAGGGTAAAATCCAGCGGGTTGGATGGGACAGACCTCAGTCCTGGGTTTTTGATCCATTGTGTGTGTCAGTGCAGGACTTTGCATTTGTCCTTGATAAATGTTATGATGTTCCTGTTGGCCCATTCCTCCAGTCTGTCTACGTCCCTAGGAATGGCAGCTCTGTCCTTGGATGTGTTGATAATTCTCTCAAGTTTTGTGTGCTCTGCAAATCTGGTAAGCCTACACTCTGTCAGCTCCTCCAAGATCATTGATAAAGGTGTTAAACAGCAGAGGTCCCAGGACTGACCCCTCTGGTGCTTGTTCCTAGCCTGGGAAGAGTACAACTAAGTAATCACTACCCTCTGGGAGCCAACCATCCAACCAGGTTTTTTCCTATTTAGTAGTCCAGCCACTCAGACACTGATGTACCAGTTTGGTTACAAGAATATTGAAGAAGATAGCGTTAAAAAGGCTTAAAAACCCAAATATCACTGAATCACTGAAGGTAGTCAAGTGGGTTTCCTCTTGGTAAAGCTGTGCTGACTGTTCAGAATCACTTTCTTATTTGTGCCCAGAAATGTCTTCCAAGAGGGGAACCACTTGAACTTTGAAATTTGGGTCACTTCTCAGATATGAGGGGTAGCTTGAATAAGATTTAGATGGATCCAGTTCAAGCAGTTGTTAATTGCGGGGCAATTATTCGGTCGCAGATTCTCATACCAAGGACTTTGCCATGTAAAGATTTTCATATGCACCGAGAGAGCTGAAAGCTCCATGGATTTTCCTGCTTCTGGTAGCTAGTTAACAGCACAGTAGGATTGAATACTGAACAGGCAAATTGTTTTGACACAAAGCATCACTCCAATACCAGAAGCTAGGTTGAGCAAAGCATTCAGTGGAGTGTCACATTAGAAGATGCTTTGTGCAATGCAAGAAACAATCTTTTGATGAACTTTCAATGTGCTGGTAGATTCCTAATGCTAAATAGGTGCTAAATATCTGGCAGAGATGTTTCTACTGCCTTCCAGGAGACATGAAGAATTTCCTCAGCAATCAGTCCATTGCTATTGCTTATAGTCAGTGATTGGCTTTGTCAGCTTTGTTCACCCTTTCAAGGTTTAACCCTACTGCTTGCTTGCATGGGGACTGCTTTCCAGCAAAGGCATCCAGGCTTGCTGCAGCTTCTGCCAAGACCTCTCTCAATGTTCTCTTATGGCTTTGTTCCAGCCGCACTAGAAAGGGGAAGTATTCACCCTTCTCTCCCTGCATTTTAAATGAGCCCAAGATCCTGGAAACAATAGATTTTTGGCTGATCAGAAGCTCCTTCTTTACAGTTCCTCTCCCCAGTTGCCTGTGCATCAGCTGTATGCCCTCATGGGGGTGGCACCCCTATTCAGCTGTGGCATCTGGCAGCTCCCCAAGCAAGGCTGTCCCACAAAGCCCGTGCTCCTAAAGCCCACACCAGCTTTCCAGCCACTTCCCCATCTGCTCTGTCAATTGGGACCTCAGGGATGATGCCAGTTTTCACCATGGTGCTTGTTTGCCCAAAGTGGGAATTAATATTCCCAGCGGAGATGAGTGATTTGCTTAATTTGCCTCCTCTGCAGGCCCTGTAGTCTGTTATAGGGTTGGGTTTTTTTTAAACGTACAAGCGAGAGAAGACTTTACGTTTTATTTTTGATGCTTTTGATTGCTGTTGGCTGGGTATTTGCAGCTGCCCAGACACCATAATTTTAACAATTTTTTGCTGTGGTTTATACAGATTGACGTATCCTGGCAAGGAATGTAAGCCACAGAGAGCTGAAGATGAAACCAAGCAGGGTCTATTAAACTCGTAGCAGTGAAAAACTTAGTTGCAGTTTAAAATAGTATTTAATTTATGGAAGCCTCAGTTATGATGTTCCATTTTTCACTTGTCACCCCAGCACCTAAAAGGAAGCCTTTTTACATATACGTGATGCAAATCCCTACACCCAGCTCTCCCTGCCCCTAAACTTGTATTGTAACTACATATGCCTTGTAACGTTTTTGCTGCTATAGTAAATGTGGTACATTCCTGAAGACTTACTCCATTTCTGCTTTTCTTCTGAATTCTGTATTCAGTTGACTAATTTAAGTCTGTGTTTAATTGACAGAGAGAGTCAAGTTTCTTTTCTTCTCTCTGTTCAATTTATATTCTTATACTAATACATCTAGTAAACTTTTATAAAAGCAAACTTCTGTCTTTTTACAAGGAGATGAGGGCTAGTAAAAGTTTAGAAAAATGTGGGGGTTACGCTATCTGTGACTATAGATAATAGAGTGTGACAGAGGACAAAATTTGCTGTAAAGATACAGTGTAAGACTGCTCCAGGAAAAAAAAAACTTTCATTTAATTTTCAGAATTTTCAGTTGTTTCCTGCCAGTTGAAACATTTTTTTTTTTTTTTTGTACCTGTTAGCACTGTTTTCCTAATACTTGATGCAAGAGAAAGCATTCATTTCACAATGAGAAGTGTCATTTATTTCTGAAAACTGTCAACTATTTTGCTGACTTCTTAAAATTGGGCTAATGAATGGCCATTATACTAGTCTTCTGAAAGACACTCATTTCAAGTGAAGCACGTCTTGCCAAAGTATTTCCACTAAAGCTTTTCCAGCCGTTTTTCTGTAAAACCAAGTTAACTTTGACACATGTCAACCAACTGTGCTCTGAGCCTGTTTCAGAATTGGAACCAGTATCATTAGGGATGGAGGAAATGCTTTTCAGTGTCTCTTCACTTGCAGAGTAATTTGAGATTTTAGCAACCTTGATTTACTCCCATACAGATCAATCCATTTTTGGAGATGGATTAATTGTATGCTTCATCCCTGGTGGTGTTCAAGGACAGGTTGGGCAGAGCCTTGGGTGCCATGGTTTAGCGTGAGGTGTCCCTGCCCATGGCAGGAGGGTGAAACTAGATTATCTTAAGGTCCTTTCCAACCCTAACTGTTCTATGATTCTATGTGGAGGAGAAAAGGCAATGTAGAACAGTGCTTCAGGGCTTTTGTTCTTTAGCACTAATGCGTGTTATTTCTTCAGCTGTTTTTTTAGGGGTTTTTTACACATAGTGATGAAATAACACAAGGTTAAAAAGGTTTGCAAATCCTTTCTGCAAATTACAGTGAGAAAATGTCATAGTGGCTATTGTAATAAAGGTGGACAAGGATATTAATGGCTTTTTCTGGAGGAGAACAAAGAATTTGAAAGAATGTCTTGGGACACTGGGACCAGCTGCTCTTCTGCTGGAGTAACTGCGTCATGAAGTCCCTTTCAGTAAATTGTTGAGCCCTTTTTGAAAGCACTTGGTCCCCTCCCTTCCTTTTCTGTGGGAGACTATTTCAAAGCTTTATTTTTCTGAGGATCCAAAATATTTCTTTCATTCAAAGCCTAAGATTTTTTAGGGCCAAAATGCCTATTTGTTCTAAAGCAGCACCCTTTAGTTAAAACAGCTCTTCTTTTACTCCTGTATATTAGGCTGTTCCTAAATGGTCTTCATCTGCAGTTCTTTATGGATGTCTTACCTTTTGATTTTATTCTTTTTTTAAAATTATTTTTATTTTTTAATTTTTTAATATAGCTAAAGAACTTATCATTAGATGCTTTAATTTTTCAAATTCTAATTAGACTTGATGTTTTGGCATTTCCTGCATTATCCTTGTGCATCTTGACTATGACCAGTGCTTCTTTTTTTCCAATACCCTGACAGCACCTCCTGTATTCCAAGCAGGTGCCTAGATGTCATCTTTCAAGGAAATCAGTGGTCCCTTCTTGTAGACTTCCTTCCCTCCAGGGCACTCCTTGTGGGATAATTTCCTGAGTTCAAGCACTTCTGAATCTGTGCCAGCCTTTCTTCTGCTCTGTTGGCTGTCTTTAAGTAGTTATTTTATTGTGGCGTGATTTGTGCCGTTTTGAACTGAGCACAACTCCAGGTCGATTCATGGCATGTCACTTTTTCTTGGGTGGCTGTATGAGCTTGTTGGCTCTAAAGTAGATGGGATATCACTTTCTCAGGGACCATTGTGATCAGAGAGCTTTGGGAGCCGATACAGATTCAGCAGCCTCCTGCCATTGACTGGTCATAAATTTGAGGACATCAGTGTTTTTCAAAGAACACACTGAGTATTCCAATGATGCTGAGTTAATCAGAAAAAAAAAGAAAATTGACTGACTGGAGGTGTGAACTTCATTCTGGATTTATTGCATTCCTAGCTGCAAATTCTGAGTCATGCACATCGGAATTCAAGCTCAGTCTTGCCCTTTCAGGTGTCTTAAGAAACTTGTGACAGAACGATGTGTCACATAAGTACAAAAAATATGGCAGCATTTAACTTATTTGGGCCTACCTGTCTCTGTTGCCTGTCTTTGAAAAAGCTACCATTTGTGGGTATTGTGGTGTCAGGCTTACAGTTTTACCATTCTAACTCTTACTTATTAGGGTACTACCAAAGCCATCAGGTTAATCCTGTTAAAAATAACTTTCTGAAAAGCCATGTTTCGAGCTTGGACTAAATAGTTTCCAGAGGTTCTTGCCAAACTCAGTCACCCTGTGACCTGAGTGTGAGTAAATAATATCCATTTTATTTTTCTGCCTGTATCTTTTGGCTGTTAGAAAGATTACTCAACCGCATTGCTTCAAATTGATAATTCAGATGTCTGTGGCATCCCCTGCATTTCTTCACAAATAAATACTATGGTCAAATTAGCTATCCTCTTCTAATCTTAAAATATAATCAATGATTTTCTAGTATACTGTTAGTTGATTGGTACCTGTCCAGTTTTATCCATTCTGTAAAAGCTACTCTATGTAAAGCTCGTTCTCCTAGTGTCCTCTGAAATGAAAGCCAAGGACAAGAAACATGTTTCAGAGGACCAGGTTGTACAACCTGCTAAAGAGAGTGATCGTATGATTGGCTTGGGGGGAGGAAGAATATATTTGTCTTTTATTTTTTTGACAGAAGGCACCTTTTTAGGAAAAATGAAGCAATAACTTAAGTTGCATGTAGATCATGCAGTCCTCCATCCTGCTCCAAGCAGCTTCAACTAGATCAACTTACTTCAAAGATGAACATTTCACAGTCAAGCCAATGTCTGATCACCCTCATGGTGAGAAGAAAAACATTTTTCTATTTGAAATCTTGTGGTTTGCTACTTGCACCCATCATATCTCTTCCTGTCATTGTGCACCTTTCACAAGAGTCCCTCTGCATCTGCCACCTGCTGCAGCTGCCTTTCATAGGTCCTGTGGTCCATGTACCGGCTTACCTGGTTCTCCTGAGTGCTCACTGCAGCTTGGACATAGAATCATAGAATCAACCAGGTTGGAAAAGACCTTAAAGATCATCAAGGGCCCCAAAGTGAATCCAGCCCTGCCAGTGGGCTCTGACAAGAGCCGAGTCATTTTTCTCCTTGGTAGCTGGTGCAGTGCTGTGTTTTGACTTTCGGCCTGGGAACAGAGCTGATAACACCGATGTTTTAGTTTGGCCAAGGACTTTGTGAGCCTCATGCTCTGCCAGGGAGGAGGGAAAGCCAGGAGGAAGCCGAGACAGGACACCTGACGCAAACTGACCAAAGAGGTATTCCATACCACAGCACGTCATGCCCAGGATGTAACTGAGAGTTCGCTGGAAGGGCTGGGAGTCTGCAGGGTTGGAGGAGGTATCGGTCGGTGCTTGTTTGGGTTGGGAGGGAGAGTTAGTTGGCTGGTGGTGAGGTGATGTATTCTTTTCCCTTGTTATTTCCTTTATCATTATTATTATTGGTGGTAGCAGTAGTGGTTTGTGTTATACCTTAGTTACTAAACTGTTCTTATCTCAACCTGTGGGAGTTGCATTCTTTTCGATTCTCTCTGTCTCTCCGGGAGTAGGGGGAGGGCAAGAAGGGGGGGTGTGGGGGGGTGAGTGAACGAGCCCTCTGATGGTTTTAAACCACGACAATGGGGAAAAGCAGTTTTCCCCACTGTGCAAACTCTATTATGGCTCATAGAGCATTATCTGTGGATAGCAACCTTTGCTGGAAGGGTGCACTTCTGATGATCTGATGATGACGTTGAACTGGTTGTGCATTGGGCTACCCAAGTCTTCTGCAAAGCTCCTGCCCTGGACACTTGTGATGTGATATCCCTGGGGTAGGACCTGGTGTTTGCATTGAACTTGATGGGATTGCATTGGCCCATTTTTATTTTTGCTTTTCCCATGTGTCCTATCCCCAGAACATTGACTATTCATCCTGGACCAGTACTGTCCAGAGACTTGCTGAAAGTGCACTCACTCCCTTCGTCCAAATCCTTACTGAAGCTGTTGGATGGCATTAGTCTCAATATTGATGCCTGAGAATTGTTATTAAATTATTTAGCTGGTTTAAGATGAGAAACTGATATACTCTGTGTAAGTGTAGGTAAAGCATAAGAACAACTGTGACGTTTCCTTGTAGCTTACTAGGAAATTATGGAATTGGATTTGATAGGGTGCTGTGTGCTTGAGGTGTTCTTCAGTCTTTGCTGCCTTCTGGGGAAATAAAGGAAACTTTTCATCCCCACCCTGCCCAGCCATTTTTCTTCCTCTTGGAAAGAAGATGGATATACACACACACATATGGTTCTTTCAAATCTTAAGCAACAACTTGTTGCCTAAGATACCAGTCTGATTTGTTCAAAGTTGCTTAGAGGATTGAATGACACACACACACATATGAAAAGAATTGCAAGCTTTTAAAATGTTATTGTTTTAAGCAAGTAAGCTACTCTTGTTCTCTGTAAAATACCCTCATAGAAAATCCCTCCACCCATTTCCATGAATTATTTGTACAAGCTTCAAGTTTAATATTTAGTTTTAGACAGAAATGAAGCTGCAACTGTTCCCACAACTTTTGCTCTAGAGATGTTGCTGGTTTAGTCTTTTTTAGATTTAGACCTCAGTGCCAATTTCACCTATATGAACAATCCCTCCTGTAAAAATCCTAGTGAAACCTAGGAAAGTTTTTTCTGATTTGAGGTAAACTGTGAAAGCCAATCTGTATACAGTTACAAGGGCAAAGGTTTCTTTTATCCAGGGGGAAATACCAAATGTGGAGGCGAACTGTAGGCGTATTTTTCTTGCATTTGTTCAAGGTTGTTTAGGTGTGTGGTTCAAGACAGTAATTTGAGGAGTGTAAGGTGTGTGGTAGGTAGGAAGTCATAATGGCGCTATGTCTGCAGTCATACTGACAGAAACAGTTTTGTGCAAGCTGCTGTCAGTCTGGTTTGGTATGTTCACATACCTCCAGGCAGTATATACCTATGGGACGATTGCAGTGACATTTTTTTTCATACCACCTCAAACACAATTTAATGTGATTTTAAAAAGCTCACTTAAAGTTTAGATGGTTGAATGATTGTATCAGCTGGTGTAAAAGAAATACAATGGTAGGAATCAGAAATGAAATTTGAGATAGTAATACATGGTATTCAGTTCTCTTCATGCACATTGTCTCAGCAATAGCCGTGGCTTATTAGAAAGCTTGAATTGTCCTGATTTTTGCCAGGCTGGATTACGTCACTGCTCTGAATGACAGTTGGGCTTGGAACAGGTGGAGTATGTCAGCAATGCATTTGAGAAACAAATGTAATTTGCAGCACTCTTTCAAAAATGTTTAATTCTGTTGCATAAATGTAATGCATCTCAGTGCACTGGGGTTGTGGTGTGGGCTGTCAAACTTCACAGCAGCATAAAAGAAGCCCGCATGATTTGGCAGACCTGATGAATCAGAGCAAACCTTAGTGAACTGCAAAGTTTAGAGTTTAAAATCTGCATGTATTGATTTAATTTCCCTATTAACTTGTTTATGAAATATTGGCTGTTGCAAGCAGTTTAAGAATATTAACTGCATTAAAGAACAGATGAGATAATGACTTGTCTGAGAAGATTTTGAAGATGCCCCATGTAGTCTCAAATCCTGCTCCAGAGCTATCATCATCCAAATAGCTGCTTATTGCTGGCTTTATTAGCAGCTACCTGGGCAAACTGAACTTTTGTCCTCCCTGTTGCTTGCTCCACCTCCACCTCCCCCCCCCCCTCTTTTTTTTTTTTTCCCAAAGGAAGTGGGGGGGATGTGCAGAGATGTCACAAGCAAATGTAAAGTGGACAATTGCAGATTGTGCAAGCAGGGAAATAGTCAGTTGCATGTGATTATATCCATCCTTGAAAATGTTGGAGTTAAACTGTCCTACTAGCTCGGTGTTTTGAGCAGGTACAGCAGAAACTGCACACAGAGGGAATAAGAGGTATGAGAGGTAGTGTATTGCATTGGTGTTGCAAGGAATATAATTCTTCAATTTCCTCTTCTTTGTTCCAGTGTGCTACTGAGTAAAACACAACATTAATTTTTTAAATAGGTAACTTCATTTTTTCTCTTTCTTAAAATAATTGTAGCCGAGTATGCACAAAGAATATTTCTGCTTTCTGTCTAGGATTGTGATGGAAAATGGCAATGACGTATTGCATCTGTCCAGCACGGTGGCAGCAAGAATTACTCCTGTTGTGTATAGATGGGTCTTGGGTTACATGGGAACTGTTTTCTGCATCAGAAATAGGTCAAATTGTCTGGGACTTGCATGCAAATGTTCATTTTTCAAGACAGTGAACCTGGTGGACTTTGTAGTAAATCAGTAGCCTACTCCAGTTTGAATCTAGGTATGAGTTTGGCCCACTGCCTAAGTGAGAGACCTGGAATGCTTCAATTTATGCTTGTGCTTACTACTAAGAGTTCCTGTTATTTCTCTCATCTGTGTGAGGGTGCACAAAGCTTCATGAAATCATGTTACCTTGCTCAGAAGCAAGCTTATAGGCTGTCCAAAGTAATTTCAGGAAAGGAATCAGTCTACATCGGTCTACTCTTCTGCAAATATCATATATTTTTCAGAGCTGTTTAAAGGAAACAGATATTTTTCTTAATTCTATTGAAATTCCAGGTGGTTTTCCTCATGTTAATGAGAACCAGAAAATATGTCCTTATGACACTTTGGTTTTGCTACTGATATTCTCCCTCCATGTTCAGGAAAAATTTCAGACTTAAGGAATATTATAATGGGTTTCAGAAGTGACTAATTAGGTGTCTTATTTAGGGTTTTGTTTTCAGCTTTTTTCTTTCCAAATAGCTTGCAGTATGAAGACAAGAACTCCAGATGTTAAGAACTTGCGTTCCCAGGACACTGGGGAAATAAGGACAGGCAATCAAGAAACTGATGAAAATAAGAGCTCTTTGTAGCACTGTCATAAAAGATGAACTCTTGTCTGGTCACACATAATGTATTTAGCTAGCCAATGAAAGAAACCTTTCCTAATATCAAAAGTCAGCTCTGCCTTGAAATTTGGTAAATCCTTTTCCTAATATGATGTGGGCCTCTGCAGAAGTTCATTTAAACTGTTTTTGTTTCCCAAATGACTTTCTGCATTTCTTCATCAAAAGGCCATGTGAGTAAGCCTCTCCTAAATCAAGAGCGGTGGAAGAGCTGATGCCACAGATTACAGTGTTCTTACACCTTTGTTTATGAGTAGTTTGGGGCTTATATGTGCCCTAAAGGATTTGGGGGGGGGGGGGGGTGGGGGTGTGTGTGTGTGTTAATTTATTATTTCTTTTTCTTCTCTGTGCTCCCAGGGCAGCAGAATCAAAACACAAGGTGGGTGTAAGGGATGCACTACCAAGTTAGTGTAAGGGTTTGCAATATACCTTCCATGTAAAATTTCTGCTAGCCTGATGCACCTAGAAGATACCGCTTTCTGCTGCCAGGACAATTGTTAGTGTCTCTTGCATCTCTTAGGCAGAAAGGGATACCTGCCACTTCAGAGAGACAAGCTGGTGCTCATCTAAGTAGGAGGTTCACAGAAAAACTACCAAATACTTGTGTTGCTGTATTTCTGAATGTAGTGGAGAAACTTGTCAGGTGAGAGGAGGTATCAGTTACTCTACAGGAAAACTTGTCCTGCCATCACTGTAATTCTGGGGTGGCTTATCAACTCTGATCATGTGTCACATTTCACTGTCCTCTTTAAGAGAATTATTTGGGAAAGGTGTAGTAGGATGGGGTGAAGAATAATGCCAAGGTAAAAGTTGGCAGCCAGCCACCTTATTTAATGTTTTATTTCCTCCATGACCTATTGTCTGCCTTGACCTTGGTTTGAGCTTTTAGGCCCTGGCAACAGTGAGGACAGATTAGGTTAACTACTATATTGTTTAAAAGTCAGTAAACTGATAAGTACAGCAGTCTTCAGGGTAGCTTTCTAACAAGATTTTCAACCAAAAAACAACCTGACAGATGGTCTTGAACAAAAATACTTCATTGTTTCACTCTACTCACTGTTACAACAGCATAAAACTTCTAGCGTATTTCACATTTATATTTCAAGGTTAAAAATCCCTGATTTGTCCTAAGCACTATTTGTTAATGTCAAGGGCTTAATAAATTCCATGTTTACCCCATTGATTACTAGAAACTAATATGTTCCTTTTAAAAAGGTAAGGTGTAGATGATATTAATCTTTACCGTAAACTACTAGCTTCCATGTAATACTTTTTTTTTTCATTCACCCTCAAAAATATATGAAGTTCTGCTTTTTTACTCCAGTGCAGTTAAAGGGTTCTGTTGTCTTGATAAAACTGAGAGTGGAACCTGGGTAGTAGCAGCTGCTGGCAGTTCCCTGGATTTCCAGCAACACTTCACAGTACCTGGGGAAGATAGCTAAGTGATAAGAGACGTGTTTATCAATGAGAACTCCATTTTAGAGTTGGGGAGAAATTTTTGGCAAGTGTTAATGTCTTCAATATCATTAAAAGCAGAGAAAAATGAAGACTAATTTAAAAAATATAATTTTAAAAAATGAATAATTTTGAAAAACCAAATAAAAGTGATTACCAGGTTCTGTGACAAGGGCTTGAAAATGTTCAAGACCTGTTGTTAGAGGCCTGATGCTGCTCTTACAACTCTAGTTTTGCAGTAAGCTTGGGTTGGCAAATCTGTTGAGCACTCCTAACCTCACCCTAAAAACTTCAGCAAAATAGACATCTTGAATAATGAAGCAATAAGTTCTTTTCCTTTCTCCCTCCCACCCTCTCTCTGTTTTTTAATTCTGCTTTATGTTTCTGAATGGAAATTTTCCCCATGTGGTTCCTCTTCCTGCTATGGGTTATGTGGTAAGGGAATGTTGTAATTTAATTTAATTAAGTCTTGAATGCACTTTCTTTTTAGCTTACACTGCAGTGACATTTCTTCACTTGTAGGCAGTGCCTTTTAATTGATTCACAATAGACTCAGGATCTGAAGTGACGGAAATTCTGTTGCTGATTTCCTCATTCATCATGGGCTAAAGCGGGCTGGGTGCTAAGGCCCAGTGACCTGTCACTGTTGGGACATAGGCTTTTTCCTAATAGATTAATTTTTTTTGCAGTATCAATGAGTGGACATACCTAAACTAAGTCTTAACTTCTGTGAAATGGTAATTCCTTGCATTGGGTTCGTGTGGGGAGGTTTTGGTAGCAATGGGGCTACAGAGGTAGCTTCTGTGAGAACCTGCCAGAACCTTCCCCCATGTCTGTTAGAGCCAATGCCAGCCAGCTCCAAGACAGACCCAATGCTGGCCAAGGCCAAGCCCATTGGTGACAGTGGTAGCACCTCTGGGGTAGCATAGTTAAGAAAATAAACCTGTGCAACAGCAGCCAGAGGGAGGAGTGAGAATCTGAGAGCAACAGCTCTGCAGACACCAAGGTCAGTGCACAAGCAGGGGAGGAGGTGCTCCAGGGACTGGAGCAGAGATTCCCCTGCAGCCCATGGTGCAGCCCTTAGTGAGGCAGTCTGTGCCCCTGCAGCCTGCATGGAGGTCCATGGTGGAGCAGATCTGCCTGCAGCCTGTGGAGGACCTCGTGCTGTAGGAGGGGGATTCCTGAAGGAGGCTGTGACCCTGTGGGAAGCCCGCACCGGAGCAGGCTTCCAGCACGACTTGTGGCTCCAAGGACAGAGGAGCCCATGCTGGAGCAGTCTGTTCCTGAAGGACTGAACCCATGGAAGGGACCCACGCTGGAGCAGTTCATGAAGAACTGCAGCCCATGGAAAGGACTCACATTGGAGAAGTTGGAGGAGGGCTGTCTCCTGTGGGAGGGACCTCACACTGGAGAAGGGGATGAGAGGAGGAAGGAGCATCAAAGACAGCATGTGATGAACTGGCCACAACACCCACTCCCTGTTGCCCTGAGCCACAGGAGGGAAGGATGTGATAAAAATCAGAAGTTAAGCCTGTGAAGAAGAGAGAGGCGAGGGGAAGGTGTTTTTAAGATTTGGTTTTATTTCTCATGATCATATTTTGGTTTGAACGGTAATAAATTAATTTCCCCAGCTATTTTGACTGTGATGGTAACTGTTGAGTGATCGCTCTCGTGAGCTGTGATATTTTTTTTTTTTTCCCTGTCCAGCTGAAGGAGAGAGAAGGTGGGCACCAGGCATCAAGCCAGGGTCAATCCACCACACTCCTTGACAGGTTGGACAAAATAAACATTTTCCCCTGCAAGACCAGGACACTGCACAAAGCACATTGGCTCCATCTTGTAGTCCCTTACTGGGGAATTGGCACCTTGTGTTTTTGCAGCATTGAGCTGCAGCTTCCCAGTGGCCATTGCTAGAGGTATGCAAAAAGCTCCAGTTGGAGGCTGAATGTAGTAAGATTTCCTGACAATTTGCAAAACTCAAGTATACAAAGCAAATACTGGTGTACAGTCTGGGTGCACTGGGATTCTCTGCTCCTTCACTTTGAAAGCTGTACTGTTGCAGGAAATCTCCCGTCTGAGATGGTGCTAAATGCAGTGGCTGTCAAAGTAAATGGTTGCAGAGAGAGAAGTTGTAAGAGAATCTTATCCTGTATTGTTAAAGAATATGATCAGGCACGGACTATACCAGGCCACTGGTGCAGGTACTTGGGGCCTGCAGAGAATTGTGTGAAAAATAGCACAACACTTGCTGTTTCAGTCAAAGGCCATCCCTCCTGTATTATGTCTGGTTATGTTGTAACCTGGTAGTGCCAGTATGGTCCTGGTTTGACCTGTGCTGTTAACTGTTAAAGGTTGTACAGTTTCTCATTATTCGTAAGAACTTTTCCCATTCTATTAGAATTCTTCATCCTTTTTGTTTTCTCATGGTGCACCTCTTGTTTATATAGTTTTTTAATGAAGAGGTAGGGCATCTTCTCATCTGTTTCCATGGAAACACTCAATTAGAAAAGTAATTTTAAGAGATTGAGACACAGCTGCCAAAACTCCTAAAGAGAGAGGAGGAGGGGCAGTGGAGAAAAGGGTTGAAGATTTGGGCTGGCAAAATGCAAACATTGCCTGCCTTCTGCCAGTTATTTCCTAACACTCATCTGTAAACTCATATCTGACTGTACATCTTGCACCCATTTGGTTTGAGCTACATCTGTAATGCATTTAAAAACTATAATTGAGTCTGCTGCTCAGCATATGCGATGTTAATGCTTGGAATGTGAAAATTTTTTGTTGCTGCATTGTTTCTTTCATATGTTTTTTATCAGGCAATGGCCAGGGCACTGAGGCCAAAAGGGGAGGGAAGATGAATTGGGGCATCTCCCTCTTGCCAGTGCCTGACATACATACACATTGAAAAAGACATTTTTTTATCCCTGCTTTGATATGGAATAGGGTAACCAGATACCTGTGATTCAATGGATCTCAAACTATTTATAAAGGAGAAAAAGCCCCAAACCAAACACGCTCCACTGAGTTTTCTGGTAGACACATTAAGTGATCTGCCTGTCTTCTTTTGGCCAGCTGGAGGTAGTCAGGAATTGAATCCTACTAGAAAAGGAATAAAGCAAAACTTAGAGTATTAGATGTATATTTTCTCATAGGTGCGAAATCTATTGTTCGCATATCATAAAACCATACCCCTACTCCAGAATCAACCTCTGTATTTAAAAGTGCAACTTTGCTACTGCCTTCCCACTCCTCCCCTAAGAAAAAAAGAACCCCAAACAGCCACAAAAAAAACCCTACATGCACAAAAGTAAACCAAACTAAAAACAAAAAACACACACGCACTAAAACGACCCCCCCACCCGAAAAAAAACCAACAACCCATAACCTAAAAACCAAAGCTCAAACCAAAACCCCAAACGAACAACTCCATATAAAGTCCGCCCTCAACATCCCACTTTTATCAAAGGTGCTTTGGCACAGGAGCATGTTAGAAATCTGGCCTTCTTTATGGAAGGCAATTGCTGAAGCCAGTTAATATTCATGGTTTATTCCTAGCAAGATCTTCAGCAACATAACCAGGACAGACACTTGAAGACTGCTGGCTGGCATATTTCCAGCTTTCTTTAGAGGCAGCAGCAACTTCAGGTATATTTCTATGTGCTTTGCCTCTGCTGTCCTTTGTGCAGCTAAGGGATTAGATCATTATGGACTAACAGCTTTCCTTCTTCTGGTTGTGTACGGCTTGATTGTCAAAGGTTTGCGTGGTGATTGATACATATTTCTGTGGAAATGGATTTGGAAGTGCCTGACATGGGGATCTCAGCCCAAATAGCCAGTGTAGATACCACTGATTCCCAGGAAATTTTTAATTAAGTATTGTATGGTCAGGTTAAAAGGGTGTGGTTTGTTTTCCTTTTGTGCTGTCTGGGTACTTACTCAGTGGGGTTGCACTCGAAGCACACAGGCTGGAACTCAGTTAATAATAGCACTCTTGAATGCATAAGGAGGAGAGCGAGAGCTTCATGACCTGCAAATTGGAGTGTCTCAACCAAGCTACATGTTCTTAGATGCTTCCCTCATCCTGCCTCTAAACCTTCATGAGAATAAAGTAATTTGGGCAATATTTTTAAAGCATTAAAAACTTTAAAAATCTATTTCTGATTGTTCAGGGAATTCTGAGGCTCATGGGAGAAAAAGGCCTTAGGGAAGGAGACAGTGGTTTTATGGTTGTTCTTAACACTGTTGTTATTATATGCTAAAGAATGGCAATTTGTTTTCATTCAGCTGTTGGGGAATCAGGATGGTTCCTGGGTTAAAAGAGAGTTGGGAGAAAAATGCAGAAACCTTAGAGGAAAAGTTACTTTGCTCTGAGTTCCTGTCTTTACAGCAAATGGGCACTAGGTTGCCAAAGCAGAGCAACTTTTGGGATGCATCGTCACTCACTTTGTCACACTGTCAAACTGCAGTGTTCATTAATACTTCAGATCTGACCAATATCTTATAATCAATAAAGCTGCAGTGCTTGGGGCCTTCAGGGAATGCTTTGTGGGTTATCAAAACTTTCTAACTACTTTCATTGTGAAAAGTAAAGGCATATAGTTTAGTATTTGAAATTCAGTTACCTGAAATGGAAATCCTGTAGGAATCTCCTGTGACTACCTTTTGCCGACCAGGTACATGTTGCATTTAACCTCAAGGGAAGCAAGGATGCTCTACGAGCTGATGCAATATAGCATTGCAAGAAAACAAATACGTTGCGTTGCTGAATAAAGATTGTATTAGAAAATCATCATTCAGGTTGAGTGGCAGGCGGTTTGTGATTAAGGTGTTGCTGTCTTTTTGTTGTAGAAAAGATGGGAGATCAGTCGTTTTCTGCTTAGTCTGTCATGCAAATTTCCCAGAGAACAGTGTTTCTCAAAATTATCTTGGTGAAATGAAGTCTTAAAAAAAATAAAGCAAATAACCACCCCTAAGAAAAAAAACACCCCACCCCCCCAACAAAACAAAGGAAAACCAAAACAAAACAAAAAAAAACCCCTCATTAAAAGACATCTGCAAGAAATGCAGACTGAACCTTCAAACTTAAAATCTTCTCTTAAAGGAGACTGACAGTATCATGTTTAACACCATATGTTTATATAAATGTGGCTATGTACGCATATAGACCCTTATTAGCCAGTGGCTCTGATTAATATTGAGCTCTTGAGCAAAGTGTTGACTAGTGTGTGTAGCTAATTAGATGTAAGCATCTAATGAACCCCTGTCAACACTTGCTTCATATTAAATGGTTCTCTATTACAGAAACGTTGCTACAGTTTTCTTTTAATGCTAGAGTTAGAATATATGTATTAAAACTCTATTTGTTGAGTAAATTTCAGGTTTACTTTGCTGAATGCTACCTGCTTTAAGATAAATTGATCATATAAAGTTTCACAGAATATCAGGTTAGAAGGGACCTCAAGAATCATCTCATCCCATCTTTTTTGGCAAAACCACAGTCTAGCTGAGTTGGCTCAGCAGTCTGTGCAGCTGAATCTTAAAATTGTTAGGAAACCCACCAGTATGCTGGAGAGGTGATTCTAATGACTGATAGTTCTCATTGCAAAAAATTTTCCTCTAGCACTCAATTGGGATCTCTCTGGGAGTAACTTGTACCCATTACCCCTTCTCTTTCCCATGTGAGTCCTCATAAAAAGGAGTTTTAGTTGCTTTCAATAATAACTATAGCTAATGCCACTGGCATTTTTTGGCAAATGGTCATGATTTTCCTAATGCATCAAAGTCTGGACTGGACATGGAGAGACTGCAGTGTTACCAGCCTGCATAAGTAACTTTGCCTTTCAGTTTCTAATATCCCTACATTTAATATAAACTATCAATGTAGCTTTGCATTAGAAAAATATAGTTTCTGGTCTTGATGCCACACCTGCAGCGAAGCAGGAACTTTGCAGCGGTTTCCTGTAGTTCAACCAGCCCAGATTTTCAAAAACACACATCTTCCACAGATACAACCACTTAAATCATAAAAAGCAGAGTACCTGCTATGACCAGGCCTTTTTATAAATGCTGCTGGTGTGTTTCTGTGATGTATCTTCTTGATAGCAAGTACTCGTTTTTCTGCTTGTAGATCTTTAAGTCTTTGCATACATATAGCTTAAGCCATATCGCATGAGCTGCCTGCTTCCTGCTCCTTCCTTTTTATCAGTAAGTGTTGTGCCAGTGTCAGTCTTCCAAGTTTGCTTTTTCCCTTCATGGTATTCTGATTAACTCCAGCTCTGATGTTTTGGGTTTGGTTTGTTGTTTTTTCTTTTACAGCGTTTATTACTGATGCTTTCATAATGGAGAGTTTATGGCCTAAAATTAATTGTTAGATGATTTTATTTAGTACAAGTGATTTTCTGCAAACTCCCCACACAGTTTTTGGGAGGCTCCAAAAAACTTTATTGTGCTGCATTCATTAACTCTTTCTCTGCTTGTGTGGCTGCAGCATGCTTTTGTGGGTTCTTTGTTATAAAATAATGAAATACTCTTTGTTATGTAATTAGATTGTTTTGGGGTTGTTTTCTAGTAACACTGTATTTAAACAAAAAGACTGCTTTATGCAATACTGTGCACTAGCTATTTTTTTAAGTTCTCACTTTTAAGGACAAGTGAGGAAAGCAGCAGGAGCCAGACTGAGTTCTGACTTTGAGCTCATTTTCAGCATCTGGTTTTAGGATTTGATCCCAGTGAAATTTAATGATGTCTTGCTTCTAAAGCTGCCTTTCAAATACACCTTCTGCTGGTTTTCCTCTCTTCCTATTGACATGACTGAGAATACCCTTAAGCCTTCTCTGAATCCTGAGTGGTATGGGGAAATAAATTATGAGCAAGACTTGTAGCACAGGAGTCTTAAAGCTCTTTGCAGCCATTTTTACACCGTGTATGTGCCCAGTTTGTCTCTAGGATCATTTTAACTAGCACATGCTCACTATTTGCTTATAGTGGAAACCTGAAGAAACAGCGAAATGAGTAATTGGCAAATACAGTCCTACATGCCAGCAATAAACCAGAATTATAATAGCGAAAAACATGTGTAGTTTGTGAAAACCAGTGTAGAATGGCTTTTTGAAGGGAAGTTTGTAGATTGTCAGTTCTTGAAGTCTATTCTTGGTCCTCAAAGCAATTTTTTGCAGGTGCTGGAAAAGACATTGAGTTTATCTGCTGAGTGACAGTTGTTTAAAAAAGTCACGTGTTAGAAAAGCAGGCGCCACAAAACAAGAAGACTTGACAGTTCCATCTGTAATGTTTTTGCTGGCAAAGTAAATCAGATATCGTTCCAAGGTCTGTACAACGCATGCAGCAAACCTCTAACACTGGAAAGAACTTGAGAGTTTAATGTGTTCTGGCTTCATGTTACATAAACAGGGGTCCCCATGGTCCTATATTGATTGGGCTTGTGTTCCACCACTGTTTTTGTGGGTATATGCTAGCCCATAAAATCACATTTTTGTTTTTGCCTGCCAACTCTCTTCTGTTGCTTTGTCTATTAGGCTGCAGTGGTAAGTGCTACAGCTGGTGTGCTGGGGGATCCAGTGAAGAATAGTCAGACCACTAAATTTCAGGCTGATGAGCCTGGGAGAAACCCTTGCAAATTAATAGTATGATTAAATATGTGTCATGAATTATTAGAATTACTTTATGGTATTTTGAGAATGACTGTGTATTCCCTGGTATCAGCAGAGGCTAACATCACAAGCACTACAAATACTTTGCAGCACATCTCTAGCAGCCATAGCCTAATAAAACAACTCCTGTGTGTAACACAAGGGTAGTCAGACGGGGAGAAAACCCTGAAGTGAAAGATCACTTTTAGTATACTCCAGTTATTTCATCTGTTCCCTCTCTTAGCCTTCATCTTTTGGGTTTTTTTTGGTAAAACTTTTAATCATCCTTGAATGTGAGTGTGGAACATGAAGTTTTAGTGAAATTAGAAAGTCTTCCTAGCTTTCTTGACTGATTGAATTTTTGGCTACACTGTAGGATTTAGGAAGTCATCAAACTTCTAGGAATCTGGGATTTTTTTCTTTAGCAGGCAGCAGTTTAACTTAATAATCCTTGTACAAAGGAGACTGCAGCTTCCATTGTCAGCTTTTATAGTTATGTGGTGTGTTTAGACTTCATTAATATACTGACTTAAAATAAGGATGCCCAACATCTGTGTGGTACAGGACTCTGCAAACTGGCATCCTTAAACTCAGGATTTAGTTTGTGACCTTCTGCTTCCTGTCATGTGAATCTCTACGTCTACATCTTTCTGATGGCAACAGACTTTTAGTAGGACTTGTTGTGATACGGCAAGGGACAATGGTTATAATCTAAAACATTCAGGCTAGATATGAGGAAGAAATTGTTTACAACTAACATGGTGAAGCACTTTAACAGGTTGCACAGAGAGGTGATAGATGCCTCATCCCTGGGGACATTCAAGGTCAGGTTGTACGAGCCTCTGAGCAACATGATCTAGTGGAAGATGTCTCTGCTCATTGCAGGGGGCTTGGACTAGATGACTTGTAAAGGTCCCGTCCAACCCAAACCATTCTATGATGTCTAGAAAGGCAGTGTAAAACTTTTGCTTAGTTTTTCACTGTCTTGCAGTGCTTCTTTGACACACACAGTTGAATTTTCTTCCCTATTTCCCTTCTGAATACTGCAGCTGCAGTTCTACTGTGATGTGTCGTGATTTAGCTGTGTCTGCAGCAGTTTCCACTAGCTTGTGCCTGCCTTTGTAGTTAATTTGATAATGAGGATTGGGCTACACTTTGTATAGTAGGGTTTAAATTTAGTAAGGAGTGACAGGGTGAGGAAAAGGAGAGTCTTCTTATCAAACTTTCTTGACTGTCACCAGTGTCTATGAGAGCAAGCTGCTGATAACTAGTTTTACTGTCAAAGTAATGACAGTAAATGGTAATGAACTTATTTTTCCTAGGTAATGAAGACATTCTCTTGCTTTCAGCTGTTGTTGATACATAAGTTGTTATGGCTAGCATGCTTATTTCTCTGTAGATTTTCCCATGCCAGTCTCATTAGGACTTTATTCCAAAATAATACATTCTCTGCTATTCTCTTTGCAAATGCACCAGTCAGCAAGTATTACTTTTTTTTTTCCTATCTGCAGCTTCTGTCCTTATGATCCCATATTTCTCGACTGTTTTCACAGTGGTCCCATGTGCTGTGCAATGTGGAGGTAATGGTGACTTGACAGAACTGGACTGTATTCAGCATGCTATTCTGCCACAAGTTAAGCAAAGATTCATGAGGGCTGTTTGTGTGGAAGTTATGAACAGCACATTTTAGCACTGTGTATTGTACCATTCCATAAGGTCAAATCTTTCTTAAACATCTCCTGTCTTTTAAGGAAAAGGGATTTTATTGACTTCACTGTGAAATTAGTGCAGTCATAAAGTTGCTCTACAGTGAGACAATGCCCATGCACAATTGAACCATGAAAATATCATCTGAGTGCAAAAGGCAGCTGCTGGATATTGGGGCCTATTGGTAAAACACTTGCTTAAGTGAACTGTAGTAGAAATAGTGGAATACTTTAAAACTAAACTAGTGGCAAACTTACTGGGGTCCCTGTTGGTGTAAGTGCTATGTAATGCAAAGGAGAATGCTCTCCCAAACAGTTTTTAATTCATATGGGGAACGTAAAGCTGAGGCAGGGAAAAACCAAAACATCCACAGTTAAACCTCCATGGCATTTAGTTTTCTTGATGATTAGCACAGCCTCTGTAAAGATCCTGTCTTTCAGTTGTCAGTTTCCTTGTAGGAACTCCTGCTGCTTCCTGCCTTTATTTGCCATATCTTGGATGACTTTACATATGGTAGCATGGGGATGCTGAACAAGATAGGCCTCCACGTGAAACAGGCAGTCTTAAGATCTTTGACATGTTCAGTCCTGGGAGGTTTTAAGTGTCATTTCTACTTTCAGTTTACATAACTTTGGCAGATCAAGGCTTCTTTTAATCCCTGTGGAAATACTGTAAAATAATTTTTAAAATAATTTTTAACATAATTTTACTGGAAAACAACTTTTAAGAGTTCTAATAATTTTGGACACTTCATTCACCTGAAATTCCCTTTGGACTTATTTTGCATGTAGTCTTAACATACCTTCTTTTGTTTTTCATATGCATCTCATAGCTGACGTCTAAGGTGTGATAGCTAATACCTACCACAATGGTTTGAATTTGTCATCTGCATGTTGCCTAGAAAATAACAATGTTAAATTGGAGAATCAAAATTTCCTTAATTATCATCCTGATGTATCATTATATTATCATAATACCCATCATCAAAACACATTACAATATATTTTTATGCAGTATTATATAGTAACTTGAAGTACATTATTATACAAGAATATTTTTCTTTAACAATATTTGGGGTCTTTTTTCTGCTATTGTTCAGTTTATTTTGCCAGGTGAGTTAAGTCTGGTTTTAGTTGAGTAAATGCACAGCAGGACAACTTCTGTGGGTTTATCATGATCTGAAGCAAATCAGCGGGCTCCTCCTGAATAAGGACTGTTTATTTTTGCTTCTGTGCTTGAAGGGAGATTTTTGTCGTAAGAACAGAGGTGTGATAGGCCTGCTTTTAAACTTTGGCTGAATGGAATATATGGTGCTTATCATGATTGGTCACCATGTGCAAACCAGACCATGCCTAAACTGATCATCTCTTCATCTACAAGTAACAGATGCCCTTTTTGGCAAAGGCTTATAATTGTGGTGAAGAGTTTCACCGCTAAGCTTGATATGTAGTTTATGTTTGCAAAGTGAAGGAGTATGGCTTCTAGAAGCACTCTGAAGCCCTGCTGCTGAATTTGGTCAATTAGTTGCAGCATAGCAAAAAGTTCTCTAAGGTAGGGATCATCTTATTTTTCCTAAAGTGGGACAATTTGTTCTTATGAATGAACACCACAAAAATTTCCTACTTGCTTGTGGGACTGACCCACTGAAAACAAAACACAAGCACAGCATATTAGCATTATATCTGCTGGTATGGCTGAGTAAAACAGCTAACCGAAGTCCTTTGATGCTAGAGAGAACAGGCACAGCTGTAAACCAGCTGAAAATCTGCACAGTGACTACTGCTGCTGCACACCCAGAAGGCTCTAGTTCTATTGTACCAGGCAAAATCACTTCTAGAAATGTCTTTCCATTTCTGCAATGATCTTCTGCCTTGGCTTGTGGAGTAATCTTGTACCTGAGTGTCCTCCACTAGGACTATGTCATCTGGAGCTTGGCCTTTGTAGGCCAGCTGTACCTCAGAGGTGCAAAGCAGAGCAGCGTCTGGGTTTTGGAGCTTAGGGAATAAACTGCTCAGTGTCTCAGACCCTCCTTCATTTTCAAGGACATAAAGTTAGGATTATTTTTACAAGTAAATGGTCCAGGCCTAGGTCAGTGTTCTCATTTCTCCTAAGAATGGCCAGAATAATTAATCATGTAAGCAGTCAAAAATGACAGCAGTTATTTGATGGAGGAAATCACACAAGGAAAGAAAAATTGGCAAGAGGTTGTGGGAATACTGAAGTGGCCTTCTGCATTGTTGGAAGTGACAATTTTGTTCATTGTTTCCCTTGGACCGTCCTTTATCTTCTCACTAGTCAGCTGGATAACTTTGTGCCTGCTGTGTTTCGGAAAGGTTGGGACACAGGGCTGCACGATGATCACACAATTGTGCATGGAGCTTCGGCTCCTGTATTCTTGCCATAGAACAAAAAGGCTATTGTTTCCAGCCTAATAATAAAGCAGGAAAAAAATCACAAAGGTCTTTCCTCTAGATAGAAGGCTGGCTTAGCAGCAGGCGGGAAAGAGCTAGCAAGGAATTTATCTGCTGGAAATGACTTCTACAGTTTGCATTTTCATTTCATCTAGTTTTACTGATGGTTGGAGAAGATACTAATACAACTGCAAAAAAATCAGGTAGGACAGATTTTGGACTGTGAGATGATGATATGAGTAGTCTAGCACTGGAAGCTGGGGTGAAAGGGGACAGGTTCAGGCTGTGTTACAGTTCAGGTTTTGGAATCATTAAATCCTATTGGAGGAGTAACCATGCCCTTGTGTATGTGCATTCCCCTGCCAAATTAAGGGGACTCTAGACACTTGTTAGGAACAGCATAGATCAGTAAGAACATACTTAACAACTTGCCAAAGTGGAATAAATAGTAGACATTAGTCCTTTCTGAGAAGCAGGTTCTGCTGAAGTAAACTGGGACATGAAGCCCCTTCCAGGAAAGCCCACTCCTGAAAGTTATTGATGGAACAAAATAGTTTGATTATCAAACCTAATTTTTAGGGGTTAGCACAACTCCAAAAAAGGTAGTTTGGTAGATTTAGGAAATAAGGTTGACTTTGTTTTTCTTTTAAATGCTGTCAAACATACTGCATATTGCAAATGGTCTTGCATTGCCGAGTAAGCTAGAAACATGTGTTTTTCCCTTGTTGATGTCTCCAACAGAAAAATAGACAATACTCATGCTGATGCTAGGTAAATAAGCAACATATCCTCAAGGCTCAGAAATGCTACTTAAATGGAGCCAATGTTATAACAAAGAAATTCAGCTTTCTAGAGGAAAACCTGGAAAATGGATATGCCCCATTATACACAATGATGGTGTTGATAATACTTCATTAGAAGCACTTTATTAAGACCATAACTAATTTCGCCTATCATATGTAACAAAGTTTTACCACATGCTTTGTTCAAGTATCACGAACAGTTCTTGCCAGTGCAAAGAGAAAGTGTTCGGCTATTTAAACAGTACCTACAGACTGCCTTTTGGCAGCAGTGTTTTATAGGAGCTGCAGCTGATCAGTGTTATGCCTTGAATTAGAGTAATATTGTTTGAAATGCCCACTACACTAAACATTTGTTAGCTTTTTTAAAGGTGAAATCTTTCAGAATAGTTTTTCCAGTGTTCCTTCTTTCTTTCCCCCATATGTCAATTTAGGTAATGAAGCTCTTCATAGATTTTGGAGAAAAGGAGTGGGTTTGGATGCCCTAATCTCTACATGCTGCCTTACCGGAATATTCCTGCCAAATGCAGTAGAGCTAGAGGGTTTTTAGGTAATTGGTAGCACACTCCAGCTGAGGGAAACAAAGTAGCCAAGACAGTGAGAGAGTTCATGGTGAAATCCATATTCAAACACTATAAACTTGTAAACAGAAAAGTTGGACCCATTCTAGGAAGTAGTCAGAAAACCATCTGCAAAAGGAATTTGAGGTAGATATTCACAAAACTACCCTTGAGATAGCAAAATGAGAAAAGGAAAGGTTTTCTGAAAGTGTATCAGAAGGAAGAGTAGGGCTTTTCTTCTGGAAGGAACCAAAATTGCTTCTCAGCTCGCTGAGGTGTCAACTCCAGTCCAGCTGGAGAGCAACAAGCCCTCTACAGACAAATGGAGGGTGCTGCGGCTGGCTTACTGCAACCTGCTTCCCAGGCTGCCAGAGAGTCCTTGTCTGTCCCTCTTGGAATGTGATAAGCCAAGTGATGACAGATACCTGTTGGTGCTGCTTTCTGGAAGTAGAAGTCATGAGGTATTGATTTACTTCCCTCCATAAGTAGGAGGCCAAGTTGTCTGATATCTTCATATGATTGCTGTTGCTTCAATGGACTGATGGGCAGGTTTCTGCAGAAGAAGAGTAAGTTCTGGCATCACTTCCACCCTTACCTGTAGAGTGACTGGTTCGTGCCATTAGCCTTGATGACTCTTCAGGAGAGGCCAAGTCAGTTTCTGAGTAGGATTTCTGTTTTGGTTTTTATGTTTTTTGACAACTGACTAGACTGAGCAGCATAGTTGGAAAGAATAGTTGCTTGGATTGTCTTATGCTGCTTTACAGCAAAGATTTTAATTCCAACTCTATTAATTCTGACAAAGGCAAGATGCTAATCTTTTGTCCTGCCTAGTTCTTTCAAATTAGATGTGGACTAATGACCCTTGTCTGTTGGCTGAACTGGCCTTTAGTTTCCTTTGATAGTGGTTTTCAGGAGTCTGTACAGTTTGTAACTGAACAGGCTGCTCATGAATGCTGATCTGCTCTCCTGCCCCTAAAAGACAGTTTGCCCCTATTGTGCTTTTATACCAGCAGGGTTTCTAACAGGTTCAACATGGTTTAGCTGACTAAAGAAGGTGCCTGTCTTTTTTTGCTTTGTTTGTCTTAATGGGAAACTTCATTTGCTTTCACCTGAGCTTGAATATAAACATAGGCAGGTACAGGGCAGTATTTTGTCCTCCTTAAGCTAACAGTAACTCCTGCTATTTTTACCTTTCATCACCTTTAAGTATTTATAGCTAGTCCAGTACAAGTGGACCACATAGAATCAAACACTTAAACTAAGAGTTCATAGCTTGTAAAATGATAATCAAAGCAAGCCAGTGAACTAGAAAAACCGCTCGATTTGAAACTTCCTTTTTAACATGCTTTGAGTATTGCTTTGGAAATCTACAGTTTGGATTGGTTAGTATTACGTTGTGAGAAACCATAGCATTTTCTTTCTACTCTTCGCACAGTAACTGTTTTGATAAATTATTGTGTGATCAAAAGCCCTGGAGTTGAATATTATTGACTGAAACCTTGTGGGCTTTCTTTACGCAAGTAACAAACATATTTATACATATATAATATTCAATAGCTACGCAGGCAGTTGTTCCACAGTGAGAAAGGAAAGCAAGCAGTTGAATAAAAACCCTGCTGTCATTTGGCAGTGCTATTGTGAGCAAAACCTATAGTTATGTTAGACACCACTAATGTTTGGTATGTTACTGGCAAACTACTCATTTTATTTGTGATGGCAGATCCCCAAGTGTCTGGATGCTGCAGCACACAGCTGTAGATGTAGCCAGAATTCACATACGCACGCTTCTGCCTTAAAGCACTTTCTCCCTTTTCATAGAGGTACAGTTTAGGATAGGAACTTCTTTTTGTCCTGTCATATTCCCTTCCTTGTCCATATTCTAATTCCCTGGTGTTTTGTGTGCGGATAACAGAGTATGAAATCTCTGCATTGTTTTAGTCTAAATCGAGTACTTTGTTTATATTTTGGGGCCAGGTTGGTTATTTTTTAATGTTTTCCCAGCATCTCTGCTTTTTTGGAAAGTTTTAAGAGCCATCAGTGACCCGTGTTAGCAGTGGTTTTGTAAAATGTTGACTGCAATTTTTTTTTTTCTTTTTTTTTTTACTTTTTTATTTCTAAGGTCATTGGAGTCTTGAAGGTCACACAGCAGCACTGAAAGTTTATAAGTGTTAAAACCCAAATCCTGTAATTGTCTTCGTCCTTAGACAGTAGAAAATAAAATCTGGTTAAAAAGAGAAAATAAGCTTTTTCAATTTGTAGCTTTATTTTGTAAGCTATAAACACCGAAGACCCAAATTCTGCTAAACTTACTGAAATGTGTTAGTACTGGGTGGTGTCTCCTTGCACTCAACACGAACTGGTTACAGGGGAATGAATACAAACATCAGCCTGGTCTTCAATCCTAACCTGAAACTTGGCCTAGCAACAGAAAATTCCCATTTCTCCAAAAGGATTTTACAGGGTCTGGGCCTGAGTCAGTCTCTGAGAAATTAGGTGACTCATTCAGTTTTGACTTTAACCATACAAGTTTGTGCATCTTCACATCTTTGTGACCCTTAAGCCAAACAAAACTGGGCATTTCTGGCTGCTGCTTTTGTGTTGTAATGCAGGTCAGAAAGCAACAGATTTCTGTGAGTGGCAAGCCTGTGAAGGTAAATGCTGCCAAGGTCCTCACAGCCTTGATTTGAGCTGCATATGTACACTGGTGATTGAGAAAAATACAAGCTGCCCTGGGATGCTCGTAGGAGAGGAGAGAGTTGCTGCTTTGAGCATGTAACACTTTGTAGCCGTGAGATTCTTTTTTCATGTCTTTTTGCATTGAAAGTTCTGCTCTAGAAGAGAGAGGGAAACAAATATACTCAGAAAGCTGTGGTAAAGGAAGGGAGCAAAACAATCTGATTTTCAGTAACCATGTGTGGAGATCATGGAAAGCAGTTGCATATAGAAATTCTTCCCTAGGCACTGCTCCAAAGTTGAATTTAATTCATTTTCTTGGCAGTTCATGGAAAATTAGGATGTAGCTTTGCATGACACTGATTTAGTTGCATAGCTGTGCTTGAGCAAGGATTTTTCCTTTGTTTTGATCCATAAAGTCAAATCATCCTAATCCAGATGAGTGATGTAAATTGCCCCTTTCTCATCCATGACATACCCGAACTATGTACACCATTTCAATCCAGATGAGTGATGTAAATTGCCCCTTTCTCATCCATGACATACCTGAACTATGTACACCATTTCAATCTAGAGTATCACACCATTTCAATCTAGAATATCACAATATGTTGCATAAAGCAGCATCCTTCTACAATTTTTTTACCAGTCTTGCACCATTTCTACTACATAGCTTCACTGTCATGTTCCCCAGGTGTTCTTCTCCATCTCACTTCATTGTACCTTGGCTATAAAAGGATAAATTCTCTGGGCTAGAGCCTGTGCTTATCTTCTGCACTAAAAAGTACTGCCATAAAATAACATAAATACCTGAATCAGGAGGGTAGGTATGGGTGGATAGCTTACAGGACAAAGGAAACTTTCAGTAGAAGAATACTTTTTATTGCTTGCTTTGTTTTAGTGGAATCAGAACAAGTTCTGAAAAAAATGAGTGATCTTAATCAGGTTACCTTGATTTCTATAGTTAGGTAGTCATTTTTTGTCTGGAAGGCTGGAGCTGCGCCAGATAATCATTTGTGACTTTAGAAAGAGTTAGTCCTCTGAAAAGATTTGGAAATTGCTCAGATGAACTTAACAGCACATCAAGGGCTACTGCAGGCTCACTGGTGCTGGAGAGGGAGACCCTGACAAATGAGGTTTCCACAGCCAAGAGCTATAGCTTTAACTTGAGTAGCAGAAACCAGTGCTCAAATAGATTAGCAATGCTTTACATAGCCTTATCTTTCATCGGTCCAGGAGAGACTTGTTGCCATATTAACGAATTCTTTTAGGACTTTGTTTTGTTATTTAACACAAGCTTGGCAGAGCATCAGACAAAACAGTTCTTCTGTTCTCTCTGAGCTATTGTTCTTTCTCCCTAATCTTCCCCAAAGTCTATTATAGGATACCACTTCTCTTTTGCAACTTCTGTCAATCGTTTCTAAAATAAAAATACCCAAATACTCAACAATCCAAACCAAACTAAAACCAAAACACCCTGGCCCCTAGCCTGTCACATCTCATAATTGTGTGTGCATGGTGCTTTGTTCCAGTGTTGCATTCCCTGCGATGGAGTCACCTTTGAATATGTATGTGGTTTAGTAATCTCCTTTAATTCATGACTATTTCATCTTAGATAACAATAGAAGTGTGTATTTTATGTGACTGTAATTTGCACTGGTGTGTACATTTACACAGAAAAGCTTTCTGTCGTTTGTCACTGCAACATCTTTCTGCCAGTGGTGCTGGATGTGCACATCCCATTCCTAGACCCACACAGGGTCCTTTTCACACCTCTCGTGGCTGGAGACAACACCCTTTCTTCCTTGGCACTCACTACCACTGCAGCTACTTATCTGACTGTGTAAATAAATAGAAATAGATGAGATGACCCTTAGAGGCAAGAAAACATTAATTATCAGCACTCAGCACTTTTCAGATGAGGCATAATTTTGCTCCATGGGGAAGACCATTCCTCACTAACTTCATTATTTATGCAAACCTGTTAAAAGACTTGAGCCTGTGAGATACCTGATGTGAATTGCTGTGGAAGTCATGGGGAGAGTTACAGCAGCTGTTGCTTGCTTGCAGGAGGTATGAAGGATCCTTGTAGATGAGGGAAGGAGATGCTCATGTATTTATTGTCAGTTAATAATGTTAATGTGTAACGGTTGCATGTTAAATGCATATTTTAAGCAAAGCAGGAGATGGATTAATCTCCTTAATTAGAAATCTGGTATGGGAGGGAGGGAGGAAAGGGTTCTTCTGTTGAGTAGCAACAAGTTATGCTGTTAGCTTAACTTATTATACAAGACTGGTAGTTAAATCTCACAGATCATCAAAGTGACCGTTAAGGCCAAAGAGTTGGTAGACTTATTACAGATCCTGTATGTTCCTGTGAGAGCAGAAATGTGGTCCTATCTTCTTCTGAACTTGCTAACTTCTACAAAGCTTCTACTTCTACAAAGAGCTTGCTAAATTCTATTAGCTAAGTGTTCAGTAAATGAGTTTATCGACTTAGTATAGTTTGAGTGGCAGCTGTCAGCAGGTAGGATAGAAATAAATGAAGAAATAAAATGTGTTTGTAGTGAAGGATATGAACTTTATGTAGTGTTAGGTGAGTGTGTGAGTGCTTGTCCTTGAGATGACACCAGTGAGAAGAGAAAGTAGGGCTAGATCTAAAACTGATGCTTTTGTACTTAGCTCCTTTCCCAGGAGGGGATGCTGGTGAGGTCTGCAGAGATTGCTCAGCCTTCTCTCAGGCTTCATAAAGTGTGTAATGCATCTGCTTCTAGAAGGTCTCCAGTGGGCTTAAAACCTGAGTTCTCTAGGAAGATTGGGCTGGTGTTTATGCTCAGCCCAGGTCTTCCTATAGTGCTGCAAAGATATAGGGCTTTTTTTTTTTATATTATTATTTTTAAATTCTTTTTTCTTTTTTTTTTCTTTAAATTCTGAGCAAGAAACTTTTCTGTCAATCAGTATTTTCAAGGAAGTTGGGTGATTGCACAGATCATGTTTATAGCAGGCAGTGAGCAGCTAAGCTGCTTGCAAATAGTTTTTTCCACATCTGTCATGGCACAGACTGACAGACATAATGAATTCAAAGTCTTCTGTATAATCCAGTTCCACACTGTTTGCATCCATGCCTTTTAAAAACATTGTGTATTTCAATTTCCCATCTTCCTGGCTTTCCAATGAGGTTTTTTTTAACTGTGTGTATGCATGTACGTATATTTAAAAAAACTGCATGTACACACATTGTATGTGTTTAATTGCCTATGCTATCAAAATTCATCAGTAAGACTTGTCAGTAATGTATTGTGGAACTGGAGATAAGGAAGAGCAGATGGTTTGCACAGAAATGTCTTTTGCCTTCTGGATGGGCTTAACAATAAAAAATTTGGATTCAAAGTTATGGTACTTGATCCTAGAGTTTAATTTAAAGGCATGGCTGCAGATAAAGCTCAGCATCTTGATTCAGAGAGTATGTTTGTGTGTTGCTGGACCAGGGTCTTGGTTTTCCATTCCCTTTAATCATTTGAAATTTAATGAGGGAAGATAAAGCACTTAAGTAGCCTAATATTTTCAGAGAGGATGTCAAAGGCACTACTCTGACTATTGACACTGAGAATGTTTCTGATAATATTTTTTTTTTTTTTTCCTTTGGAAAATGCTGACTTTTTGGAATCAAAACTTTTTAATAGGAATACATGTGTCTGGAGAAGCAGAGGTACCATCTGTTTTTGCAATGTCCAGAAATTCAGTTGCTAAAAGTATTTGCCTGAGACATGGAAGACATGCACCCAAATCCAATCTCTCATTGAGTAAGGCAAATCCCAGTTTTCAGAAAAACACCTTTGAAAAGATATGTTTTTAACCTAGTGTGAAGTAGAATAATATTCTGTTGACTGGATGGTTTCCTGTGACTTACTCAGTATCTGGGGCAGAAAGAGCCCCTTGCAGGAAAAAAAACAGTGCTAAATGCCTCAGCAGAGGTACATTATGCATGCTTAACATTCAGTGGGTTTTCAGCAAGGCTGCAGATGTGCAGCTCTGTGGCAGCAGAGTTGAGCCACCACATTCTGTGGTGTGCAAGAGATGCAGCACTGCACAGTAAACCGTGATTTATTCTAGTGGTGCCACAGCTGTGTACCCTTTTCACAGGTCAGAAGAGTGGTTGCTGACTGCTCCAAGATGATGGACTCTGCAGGGAAAGCTGTCTTCTTGCAGTGTCTTTCTGCTGTTTCATAGCCCTCAGAACCACAAATACCTTTCATGTGCTCCTGCTGCTGGAGACACAGGCCTCTGAAGCCTTTCTTTGCAGTTTGAAGCAGTGTTTGCTAAGAGCTCAGGTTCTCAAACTAATGTTTGTACATGGTAGAAGTGTATTTCTATAGAAACATCCATTACAGGTAATAATCAAAGCTAATAGCTTTTCATCTATTAAAAATCTTTTTTAATAGCATCAGGAAGCTCTCAAGTGTGATAAGTATATGAGGGACTGGATTAGAAAATTTAATTTATTGCTGAAGTAGAAGGCTTTGCATTCTAACCAGGTAATTCATAAGCTCCCTCTACCCCCCCTGCAGACATGGTCTGTCAATTTTTGAAGATGAAAAAGTTAGACATTATTAAATTAGGGTTTTTTCTCACTTAAGAACCTCTCATACTTGACATTATGACAGTATTACAGGTCTCCCAAGTAACATTCAACAACAAATGGAATTGAGTGGAAGTAGGTTTGTTTGGAACTGAGAGAAGTTCTGCATGTGCAGCGCCTGCCTTTGGAGAAAAAGAAAGCTTCAGCTGCGGGTCTGGACATTAGGATCCCTGTCATACATACTCCCCTGCACTGATTCAGGGTGATGACTATGAAGCTGTCCATCTTTCTGTGCAAGTCTTGACAGACTGTCCTAGAACTTGCACTTCTGATAAAGCAACTGTAAGCAGTGTAACTCATTTCCTGAGCTGTGGCATCACCGAGAGTAAGTGAGGCTTCCTGGTTAACTTAGAGCAACACAAAGTCCTGAATTTGTGCCACATGGACTTGTAGTTTGAGGAAAACAAGCCTCTGCTAGGATAAACACAGAGCTGTTTTTATAAAGAAGGTTTTTAATGAAGTCTTTGATTATACGTTACAATATGAATCAGCAGGTGATCAGCTGCACAACGTTCAACTATTAGCTAGCTACCAGTGGTATCCCTGGTATTTCGGGACTGATACTGGGACCAATATCCAAGTTAATAACCTAGATGATGGTATGGAATGTGCTTTCAGCAAGAGTGCTGTTAATACCAAAGTCAGTGGAGTGATTGATAGGCTGAAAGGCAAGGGGGACATCAACTGGCTGGATAAATGGCCTGAGTAGGACCTCACAGTGTTTAGCAAACACAGATGTCGAATCCTGTACCTGGAATAACCCAATGCTACAGTACACGCTAGAGGCCAGCTGACTAATAGTCAGCTTTGCATAAAAACGCCAGAAGGAAGATGGTAGACACGGTTGAAATTGAGGCAGCAGTGTGCCCTGGCACTGAAAAAATACAACAGCCTCGTGGGCTGCATTACCAAAAGTGTGGTCAACAAAGTGAGGGAAGTACTAATTTCTCCCCATTTGGCACCTGTGAAGCTATACCTCCTGTACTGTGCTTGGTTTGAAGCCCCCAGTCCAGGATAGACACTGGCCTAGTAATGTGGGTTAACCTCAATGTGTGATGTCACACTGGCTCTTGGCTCTACTGTTGTTTCCTCAGCAGCAGAAGGTAAGTCCTACTGCCCAACTCCAATGACTGTTTCCAATACTTCTGTAGCCCTGACTACCCCAGAAGTACTTTAAGCAATAGCAAAAGGTATATTCAGTGACATAGTCATAGAAATAGCAGTTATATAACATCTTCTGATATTGTCATGCTATTGAAATGGGATTGTGCAAATTCAATTGATGATCTAGATAGTTCCTAGGAAGCTTTTAACTTCTTAAACTCGGGTGAAAAAAAGTCTATTATGTTGGTGTATATGTGGCATGAAAAGATAGCCCTAATGTAAAATCTCGATTAGAAACAGAAGTCCTCTGAAAACACTAAAGTTATAATCGATCAGACCTTATTCAAGTTAGATTAGTTTTAATGGATAAAGTAATTCGGCTATTTGCATACAGCTTGCATTCTTGTAGCTAAGCATGCTGAAGCCAGCAAATTTGCTGAAAAGTGAAGTGATACCATTTTGCTAACAAAGGGGGAAGGGAATGCCTTTTCCAGCATGTACACTGAGTGTACAGACTGTTCAGGAAAAATCTGATATCCTTCATTCTTCTCAGAAGGGATTTGGCACCTTGCTGCTTGTGCTGTTCAATGAGCTTAGTGGCCATGAAATTTGCAGACTTTGAACCTCTAGTAGCCATAGTATGACCCAAGTATGTGTATATGAGGCTCTACAAAATCAGAAGCTACAGAGAGAAAAGTTCTGGCTGAAATTTAATCAAAACCCCAGCTTGTCTCTACCGTTGTTCAGATCTGTAAATTTTCTTGTGAAATGCCCCTCATAATTTTTGATTTTTTTTTTTTTTTTCTCATTTGGATTCATTATGGAGTTTTGGCAAAGAGTACCTGTCACCAGCAACTTATGTGCTTTGACTCTGATTCGTTATTCACTGCATTATCTAGCTGGATGGGTTTCAGGGCAGCGAGGGGAGGTTTTTGCTTTGTGTATGTGTATTATTTTTGTCTGGCTTGGGTTTTCTGGGGGGCTGGAGTGGTTTTATTCCAAAACTTTCATTCTATCTCATGTCTTAATGCACTACTGTTGTATAGTTGTGCAAGGGAAGAAGAGAATGAAGGAATTTGTGGAATAGACATCTAAACAAATATTTGAGGACCTTCAAGCAAGACAGCTTTTACCCAATCCTTGGCAAAACTGCAGAACTGTAGAGAGGAATGAAATAGCAAAGGAGCAGCAGGAGTAGGGCCATAACAGTACTAATAGCAGAGTCGTCATTCAGTTCCCAAGAAGGAGAATCTTGCTACATACGGCTCTCCAAGCAACACAAAACCATAAACTACTTTTTCAGTCACAGTGATATGGCTGAGTGTTATTAAATCTCCAGAGTAAGCTGATTGCATGTACTCAGTTAACCAGTAATTGTTTTGGGTAGGAAAAAAACTTAGGGCAGGAATCTTGGAGTCAGATCTGGACTTCCTCTTCCAGAAGAGGAAGATGAGTGTGAACAATCATGTGGGTAGGGTCATTTCTAATGTATTGGGAATGGTTTAACTTTAAACCTGTTTACATTTGACCTATTAGGCTGAAGACATTCTTCATTAGTCTTGGCTTGAGAAGATAAGTTTCTCTGTTTGGAGATTAAATGAACTGGAACAAATGAGTCCAAATTCCTTTTTCCAAATGTTTATGGACTGTAATAATGCATGCATGCTGTCTCCTAGAGAACGTCACCTGCATATTTCTTCAGTTGCAGTTTATTTTATCTTAAGGGTTTATTAGTGTCTTGAAAGTGATGGTTTTGTCCTTGTTTTCAATGTTTTATTTTAAGTACCAGGGCTCTTAAGCAATATTTTTCAACAGCGTTCTTCCAATAGTCCTATAAGACCCCTCCTAGTTATAATTTTTTTTTTTTTTTTTTTTTTTTTTTTTTTTTTTTTTTTTTTCCCTCACAAGTTTATTCCCATCTCTGAAAAGCCTTGTGGAAGGTTCTGGCAATTTTTAATTCAGTTTTGTGATCAATTCTTCTATCTTAACATTTTGCCCCATTCATGTCTATTCTGATACCCATCCACTTTGTGTCATATCTGAATGTGTGTAATGGAAAATTCATAGTCACTCTGCCTGTAGAAGGTCCTTCCCAGATTGCTGTTGTTGCTCTTTTTAAAGCTATCAATGAGGCAGGAAGCAGGTTCTGTAGGAGTGCTGATGAAACATAGAGCCTTTTGCCTTCAGGTTACTGGCTCACGTTCACAACTTGTGTTACAAGCAGAGGATGATGACTAGCGTCATATGTGTTGCCTGCCATGTTTGTTTGCTCTGCTCTCTCCTGTTTGACTTTTAGTGGAAAGATGGCCAGAGTGTGGAGAAAGATAAAGGAATATTTTGCTTGCTTGGTAAATTGGCATGAGAACTGTGGGAAGAGAGATCTAATATATATTGGATGACTAAACAATGAACTTATGGCAGAAACACCACTGAGGAATTTCAAGTTAAGCTGTTGTAAGCTGTCCTGTGATTCCTTGCTAAGTTAGATTACCTGAGGCCATGTTTGCTTTACAGATGCTTCTTGGCTGATTTTGTCTTAAACGTTCTTGACTAATTGTTAATATACACTGTATAGAAAGCTGACTTAAGAGAGCTCTCCTGAATTTTCCACTTCAGTAAGAAATCTTGTTACTTCCTTTGATAATTGGAAACCTAATTGCCCTTTCATTCACCTTACTCTTTAGCATCTTCCTCTGGATGGTGTAAAACTGGGATGAGGATGCAAGTAGAGCAAGTAACAAAGAAGCAAAGCATAGTGTTTCAACATGCATTTTCTTCATGAATTGTCTGAAGTTTAACATGCATCAGTTAGCTGCTTCATATAATGCTAATTCTTTCTAAGCTTGCTTATTTGAAGTGCTGAACAGATTACCTGTAAATGACTGGACACCTTTAATTCCCACTCAGGGACAGTTAATCTCTCTCCCTGTGTATGTTTTCTAGAAAAGTCTCATGCCATCATGAATGCATTATGCAACACACCAGTCACGTTTTGGCTGGGGGTTGTTTTTATCCAAGATACCTACAGTTCGTGCATTTTGCTGAATCCTGTTGTTTTCTCTTGCTAATTGTCATTAAGGCTGTATACGCTGGTTGCCTGCAGTGGGCCGTAACGCAAATTAAAGAGGACACGACTCAGCTGCCAAACCACAACCAGCATGAAGGAATAGAAAGAGCTTGCAAATGAGTAACCTCTACTGACTTGGTGAAAACATAGCTTGCTTCTGGCTGTCTCTTTGTTTTTCAGAGTGTTGCAAAAGCCCTGCCAAGGTTGTTTAGCCTGTTCTGTTCCAGATCAACACTGTGTGTGACTTGTGTTCTCTTGCCAGTGTTATCCAAGTTCAGTTATCGTAGTAGAGAAACATTAGCCATAAAATCGTAAAGCCACTTGCAAACTCCCTAAAGTTCAGATTTCTTGACTGGGCTTTCAGTTCAAGTCTGCTAATTTGTTAAGGTCTACTTTTGTTTTAGGAAAAAGATTCCCAGAACATATGAAAACACATTACGCTAGGAAATAATGGCAGCAGTAAGACTTTTCCACTCGCAAATGAGCATGTTGGCCACTCTTGTCATACACATGGGTTTAAATACAAACCAGTTTTAAGTTGCACTAATTCTCTATATATGAAGTATAATGAAACTTAAGTGAAAACAAAACCCTGCTGCTGTTTGTTTTGTTTGGATATTGGCAAAGTTCGAAGCATGCTTTTTCTTCCTCTTTTCATAAGTATTTCAATAAAGCGCAGACAAAATTAACTAAGAATTACTCTGTCCCTCTTTGTAAGTGAAAACAGGCATTGCTGAATGTTCTGTCTATTGTTAAGGTATGCACAGTATTAGCGTAGTGCAGAATATTTTGTTCCTGCTGTGGAACCACTTCTTGCAACCTCATTTTCGGGGAGTTGAACATGGACGAGTGTGTTTAGGTTTTTCTTTAGGAGAAAGAAATTTACTTTAGAAAGAACAATTAGAGTAGCTGCAAGAAGGTTTTGAAGGTAGCATATACATGGTCTGATACCTGAAGAACTCCAAAGTAAGAGTTTTAGCATCATCCTCCTCCCATTTTTTTCCTCTTTCCTCCCTCTGTCCTACGCATCTTTACCTGAAATCACTGTTCCGACCAAAGGGCAAAAATCAGTCTACACTACATACTGACAGAACCTGGGAGCCTATCAAGCAAAGCATGGAAAAGCTTCAGGTGTTGAAAATACTTGCTTCACTATTTAGCCAGTTGTATGGTGTCTTTACAATAGTTTTCATTTGTCTTCATACTATTAATGCCTTATTATTCTGAGCCCTCTGAGCTGGGCCTTTTCCGCTTTAGCAGCATGTTAAAAGTGATGCTTTGCATCACTAGTACCTCAGGTAAGTTTCTTTCAGCTTCTTCCTGAGCTGTGGATTGGCAGTTGGGGTATGTTGCTTAAGGTTTTTGAGGATGAAGCTCTCAGCTAAATGAGAAGCCATTACCTTGAGCTTTAGCTTAATAAGGTATCTTCATATGTATCTCAAGATGGTGAGTCATCTCACAAGCTTGAAGAAACTGTCTTAAACTGTAGACTCTTTCACTACTTCTGATATCTTTTGGATTCCCATAGTTATTTTTGTCTGACTTTTCCCTGAGTATTTTATTTCTTTACTCATCACCCTTGTGTCTGTCACCCTATGCTTCTGATTCTTTTGAAGTTGCAAGTAAATTTTTCCACAAATGTTTTCTTTTCATTATTGTAGTGAGTAAGAGGATATAAACCCAAGTTATGTTCACTGCAAGTGCAGGAGCCTAGTCTTAAACCAGATGCTGTGCTGGAATGGTGCAGTGGAGAATCAGGCCCAAAATAATGATTGATTTTAATTTATTGTAAACATGGGATTTTTTTTTCCAAGCAGCAACTTTTTTGGATGAAAAGTACCCAGAATGTCTGAATTGACTCTAACATTACAGCCATCCAAAACATTCATAATAAAATCCAAACCAGCTCAAACGTACTTGGTTTTTAGTGTTTCATTATAAACCTTTAACTCAGCCAAGGTTAGCAACCCTCTGAAAACCTGGCCAGAACCGTGAGGGAATCTAAGAATGAGAAAATCTAGGTCAGTTTATTCTTTGTGGATGGAAACACGTAAAACTTGACGGTTTTACGTGGTTTCAGCCTTTTAGCTAGGCAAAAATTCTAAGTTGCATTAAGCTCCAATTGAGCAGTACAGCTAAAATGAGTGGCCCACTTCCTAGATTGTACCTTACAAGGTCCTCCCACCTTGCCTGAGTTAATTCAAGTGCCTTGCATTGGGTCCGTGAAGAAGAGGACAGCGCTCATCACTAATCTTCTATGTGGCACAAAAGATCTCTGTAACTGTAGTCTTTATCTGGCCTTTGGCAGCATTATTTCAGAGCACAAGGCAAACAGGAGAGAGAACTAAGGGCACATTTTCCAGGTGAGGACAATGAGTTGACCTTCACACTGGCAATGCTCTCTTTTGCAGTATGTGTCCTCCAGTGTCATGGGACATGAGAAGGGAACACTTCTTGGGGCCATAACTGACTATATAAGCAGAGTGAACTACCCAGGCACATGAGAAAAGGGATTTTCTGTCTCCAGCACAGAGTCCTCTTTTATCCCCAGCCTTGGCATGCTTCTGGTGGGTCTGAGGAAAGAGGGGAATAACGTGCCCAGTATGTATGCTTAGTATGTGATCTGGGGAAAGGTTGCTTCTAGCTGAGGTAGTGGAATGTTTGATGTCATTAAGTGTAAGATTTGGTAGTGTTTCTTGTAGTTTTCATCTTTAAGTGTCAGGAATGCATTAATGGGTAGGTAAATTCATTCCCAGAAGGACTAAACTCGGGTGATATAGGGCCCCTTTAGTGCTGACAGCTTACTTGTTCAAAGGCTAATCAAAGCTGAAACAAGCCTAGCGTGGAAAATACAGGTGGGAAGGGTGCTGCCCCCACTTGCCTCATACCTGTTTGGTCTTCTGTGTGAATAGGATGTCACAGGATTTATAAATGCAGTGGATACTCCTATGTGGGTACACAGTGGTTCTCTTCACTGGCCTTCCAGACTCATTATGGGCTATGTTGTGTGGTCGCCTGTGCAGAGATCTTTTGCGTCAAGTTCTTTGTAACAACTGATAAATCTTTACTTTTTAATAGCTTCTGTTGTAGCTGCACTGTAGCTGGGAGAACTTAGGAAGTTTCACAACAACAAAAATCATGATTATGAAAGCTGTCTTTCAGTAAGATCTGGACTTGAAATCATTCCATATCATAAATCACCAGACAATTCAAAGTACAATTCAATAGTAGACAATTCAAAGTACCAATTATGTCGAGAATTATTTTGGGTGCTGTGATATTATTAATGCTAAAATTGTTTTATTGTCTCAGCCAGCAGAAACTCTCAACAGATTTTTTTTTGTTTGCGTGAGTTTTTGCTCAGTTTCTTTGCTTGTTTGGGTTTTTTTTGGTACATTTGAAGCAAGCTCATCTTCAGCGCTTGTGTCAGTAGTAGTCATTTGCAGACTCACAGGACAAAATGAACATCTGGATAGAAATGCAGAATGTGGAAATGAAGTGTGATTACAAAACATCCTGGGAAAGTAGTTTGTTTTACCAGATGAATATAAATATTCTTCATAATGAGAATGGTAGTTTTTGACTTCTCACAAATATTGTGGTGCAGAGAGTGTATCAGAAAAGCAAAGTGTAAGACGTGAAAAGTCACTGAAATAGAGGTTGGTATTTCTGATCAGGTTCTCAGTATTTACGAGCTTCTGTGAAACTGGAAGAATGAACAGAATAACCTTTTTTCTGTAGGCAAATTATTAAAAGAAGAATATGCTAAATCTGCTTTGCTTGAGTATTATTTCCAACATGAATCAGCTCTCCACAAAAGTAAATCCTGCTTAGTGAAGCTTAAAATTATTCTTAAGGGCCATTTACATATGATTAGGATTGATGTGTAAAGCGAAAAATACAAGAAAAACAGGTGATAGAGGCTAATAGCCAAGCACTCCTGTCCTAACCTTACTGTCAGGAAAAGGAACAGAGCTGATTTTCATTCAGACCCTTCAGTAATTTAATTTTCATTTCTTGTAAGATATTGCTATTTATAGAAGTGAATGCCGGATCTGTAGTGTGTAGTCTGCCTCCAGGTTGCACACTCTGTGAAGGTGTGGACAGAGAGTGGACTGTAAAGCTTTCTGAGGTGTGCCAGGCTGCTTTTTACAGAGGTTCCGCGCCCTCCATGCAGCCTAAAAAGCAGAAATCCCCCTTGTGCCAGAGGAGACTGCAAGTGTGACTGCTGATGGTCCCCTGTTCGGGGCCTGCGGGCTTGCCTGGTCATGCCCTGTCAGGCATGCACAGCTTTCACACCGCAGGGGACTGAGCAAAAGTAGTTTGCTTCTGTGCCAGGTACACGGCTAGGGTCTGGCTGCTGTGCACGCGTCTTGCTCCTCACTGGAAGAGGTTGTGTAGGCTGAAAGCTGGGTAATTCGGCTTAAACAGCAAACTGGTAGTACCACTCCCGAAGGCTGTGAGCATGGGATGGTGCCCTGAAACTTTGCTGCGAGTTCTTTATGTGCTGTCTGGATCATTGTGTTACGCATTATAAACATGTTTCTCACCTTCATATACGAAGAAGTGAATCTAAATTCACATGCGAAGAAACTGAAGCTTTCCATTTACACTTTAGCTAGTGGTCCTAATTTTCCTGAAATGCGTATAAAAATATCTCACTGGGAGCTCGAGAATGTGTTTTATTTAAACCGCTGTTTTTCAGTCCACAGCTTGGTTTTGATGGGGGAGGGGGTGGTAGTGGCATTCCAGTACTATTGGCTCCCTCTTGTGGTTAACATTACAAATGTAAATAAAAGTACAGCAAATAGCTCTAAAATTGGGGTGATTTTATTGTGCAGGTTTTAATGCCTATTAGAGAGACTAATTTTTCTGTATCAAAAAACCTTTCTAAGCCTTTAATGTCCTTTAAATGTTTAATGTTTAACATGAAGAGGAGAGGCAGATTATAATAAAAGGCTGCAATTAAACAGCAACAGTTTTATTTCAGGTACAGGCAGTCATTTCTACTCAAATGTTAGTGTTTGAAGTGTTACATAATACATGAAATGGAGCCTGCAAATACCACTATATGTATGAGGCTAGCAATAACTTTTTTTCTTACACCCCCATTTTCATTCACTGTTGGAGGGAAAGGTCTCTGAGATTACTGTTCATTTATGCTCTTTGCCTTGCTTGATTTTTTTTATTTATTTTTTTTTTTTCTCTGTAGCAACTTATCAGATTTTTTTTTTTTTTTTTTCCTAATGTAGATTCTGGAATTTAGGATATTCTGCTATCTGATCTCTGCTGTTAAAGGCTTAATTTTTGCAAGTGGCTCTTAGTGGCCTGGCATGGTTTTTATTCCTTCACAGGAACATGGGAATCTTTGCTCTTGCTAGCACATGCTCCCCAGGCTGTTCCAAGGCCCTTTTTCACATGTCATTAAACTACATCGTCAGATATTTATTGAATAGATTACACTGCCTTTGTTCTTAAAATGAAGGATTGAAACCACTTTGTTCATGTGGTTTTAGCAACAGTTATCCACATGACTAAAAAACTTGTATGCTTAGAGAAGTTGTGAAATAAAAAGTTACACTGGTTGTTACAGGGCTTTTAACCTTTTTTCTGTATGCCAGTTAAGTTGCATTTAATGTTAAGCATGGAAAGAACAGATTTTTTCTGTTGTCTTCAGGACTTGTTTAAAATACTGAAGACAAAATATTTGGGAGAACTCTCGACTGGAGTCACTGCGTTTAGCATAGTGTAACCATGGGGTTGATCATGTGGTTGAATTGAAAACATAGAGGTCTTGGTCCTTACTCTTCTAAGATCCAGTGACCAAGAGACATATGTATCTTTCTTAGGGACAGTCATTATTTTACTTTCAGTTTGGAATCTGCTCACTGATGTTCCCTTGTTTTGTTTCACCTGAGTGCCTCTTCTGTTGAGTCCTTCATGCGTTGCTGGTTACATCTGATCCCGTCAGTGACAGCTAGCTCTGAAATTTGGTTGAAACATGTAGTCTCCTGAGACACATCCAAAGCTGGTGGGAGCTACAGAGGAGAAGGAACATTTACTCTTCTCATGTACCACCGTTCTGTATCAAACGCACCATACTACTACATGGTTTGGACACCCCCTGTGATGTGTCTGTAGATGCCAACACAAAAACTGTATGGCTCACAACTCGGCAGTGGCCTCAAGGAAAAAGCATCACCTCAGTTGCTTTAATGCTTCAGGTTTTGCTTCCCTGTCAGCTGAGTTATTGATCCAGCTGAAAATCTTCCATCTTGTTCCAGCTGGCCAGCATCCATCTAGAGCAGAACCATAGGTCTGTCAATTGACTGACTGCAGAAATTATTGAATCTCCAGGGGCTGTAGAAGACAACTAGTTAATGAATTGAAAGGATTTTGGATGTGCAGTTATTTAGAAAAGGCCCAGTTTTTTTAACCTCTAGAGCCCATACTCAGAGACGTATTTCAGCTTCTGATAATGCCCAGACGTATGGGTGGAAGTGTGAGTAGATGCACCAAGTGCTGCTGCTTAATGAGCTGTGAGGCCTCAACCTGGCAGGGAGCAAACCACACGCTCTCTAGTGCTGCTCCTACTGGTAGACCAACTCTCTGTCAGAGAATGAGGCTCCCTTTGGGACCATTGTGCAGCACAAGATGCTAATGCTTCAATTTGGGAAGCAAATGAAAATCAGTTTCTAACAACACTGGAAAATGTATTTTAACCATATATGCCACCCACAAAATAGTTTTTGTTTTGAAATATCTTTATGACTGTTGTTATGTGCCCTAACACATTGTCAAAACCAGGATTAAGCCTATAAAAAACCTCTTCTGACACTTTTCTTTAGAGAATTATTTTTGCATTCTGTTAAAATAGGAAATGAAGACGAAGTTCAAACTCTTAAGAACTTTATCACACAGTTTTCAGGGATATGGTGTTTCTGTGTTTTACAGTATTTCACAAATCACTGGGCTTGGTGTTTATTCCTGGCTTCTAAGGAAAATCTAGATACACGTATATAGGAAGTAAATTCTGACTCATCACCCAGACTTTTGATTGTGTAATGCTAGACAAGCCATTTAAATGCCAAGCCAAGTTACAAAGTGGGCTTTGTCAGACCTGGGATTAGAATGAATGTTTCTGGCTTTTTGCTGATTATACCGTCAAAGTAAATTCTGAAGCCTTTGACCTCGGTTAATAATTTTCTTATGTCAGTAAGCTCTTAATGTAGCCATCTGTTGGACAATAATAGGAAAACATCTATTGTGCTTTCTATGTTTTTGTTTTTCGTGGTGCAATGTTTTTTTTTTTCTCACATAGCTCAACAGTATCACATACTGCCTTACACTTCGGCACATGTAAGTGCTGTGGTAAAGCAAAGATCTAGGTTCTAACAGCATTTATATATTTATATTATGAGTTTCAATGCAAATGTCTTAATTTCATGATTCAGGCTGTATTGTTTTTTCTTTTTTCTTGCTCATTTTTAAAGCTCTTACATCATACTGAAAGTGGTCAATTAAAGAACTGCTCTCCCTTTTGCAAACAGACTTGTGCTGTACAGATTTTTTTGATACAGAGCACAGCTTTTGGCACTATCAGATGTATAATCAGCAGGGGTATGTTTCCCCCAGCTCCTTCCTGAGCAGCAAGTTGCCAGATTATTTCATAGCCTTTATTATTATTATTGCTATTATTATTATTATTTATTTTTAGTTTGTATGTCTCAAACTATCCATTGGATTCTGAATAGGTGAAGTAATTTCCACATACAGATGGTTCATGCCTTCATAAATGGCCTGCTTTTCCCTTCTGGATTCCTACTAGTAAATTAACAAATGAAGCTGTAAGCCAGTAACCAGCCAGCAGTATGCTCAAACTCTCTGGTCTTTTCCAGACTCCCCCTGCTTTGCTCTGTTGGTGGTGTTGGGTTGTGCTCCGTGTTATGCTGGCGGGGAGCTGGCTTTGCAGGGTTCCTTCTGCCCTTGCAAGATACTGGCCGTGTTTCTTTTTAGGTCTTATTACTATGCATGTCTTCAAAGGCAGCCAGGCCTCTCAGAGTGATGGTATCCTCTCTTGTACTTCAGCAAAGAAGGGGTACCAAGCTGGGTATTTTCCCCAGGTGTCAGGATGAATGCAGATAGAAGCTACATCTGGGCAGTCTCACTGGTATGGTTTCTGCCTTGGATGAATGCTGAGTCTTGGGGAAAGGCAGAAGGAGCCTGCAGCCCATCTGAGAATGTGTATGCGGCAAAGCAGAGTGTTCGTCATCTTCACTTTTCTTCCCTTTTTTCATACCCCTTTCTGCTATAAATAGATTTCAAAATCTTCATTAATCTTCACTGAGTTAGCTTGGTGTTTTGGGTACTGTTATTAATAAATCTGTTGCTGTAAAGGAAGTCCATGGATTAGATGTGAACCTTTGCAGACCTTGGTCAGGGGTAATGTTCTCCTTTTGCACTTTGAACACAGACAGCTCTCCAACATTGGTGACCTCTCTGATTTTTGCCAGTATATTTTATTAAGATCTAACAAGAGACTGATGAAGTACCATATGATAAGAGCTTCATGTCAGCGGTTGCTGGCCATAGGAGCAGGAGTTTCTGCATTCACGCTGAGACTTATTTTCTTGTTGAGCTTGAGACAGGTTTCAGCTGTTGATAGTGACTCTGAGCCATCTATTATATCTGCGAGTATAATTTCCCCTCCAGTGAGGACACATTTGAAGCAGGGAATGTTTGGTGTGTCACAGGGCTGAGGGAGGCCAGCACTGTGGCTGTAGCAGCAGGCTACCCCTTGGGAGCCACTGGATTGTAGACACCTAGTCCCTAAGCACATGTTGTAGCAAAGTGAGATTGCCCTCCCTGCTAGAGGCCATGGTAAGGTAGCTCATCTGCTACCCACATGTCATGGCATCTTGGGCTGTGGAGGGAGGAGAGCTGTTGGTAGGCTGCAGTGTGTTTGGAGGAGATCAAACCAGAAGAGCAGGTTCTTTTTCTGTGGGTTAGTCACCAGATTTTGATGTTGCATGGCACTGGGCAGTGCAGGGTACAGGAACAGCCGAAGCTCTTCAGATACTCCAGAGCAGCAGCTTTGAAGTCACAGAGGGGAAGGCAGCACTCTGCAAGAGCAGATGAGAGAGAGGATGCACACCAGCTGCAGAGCATATGTGTTGGGGTTGTTTTGGTTCCTGGAACTGAAGGCTCCAGACATTATTGAACTATAATGTGAATTAAATAGTACTCATTCCTTCTCTGTAAAAGTTAGCAAATTAAATGATTTGAAGATACGGGAGATGCCCTCCTTATACACTAGCTCTTGGCTTAGGCAGTTGAATAGCAAGGTAATATATTGCCTTTATTTTCCCTCCATCATTCTTCTTCCATTCTTTGTAGTTACTCAGAGATATTGCTCAAGTGGTTGCAAAGATGATGGCAGAATAATTTTTCTTAAAAAGTTGAAACCAAATTCCAGCATAATGATAATTATTTCCAGACCTAGCTGGTGGTGATTCTAAAAGAAGAAAAACCTCTTTGAAGATGTTGCAAAATATCTTCCAAGTTTCTATGAATTTAGTTATTTTTCAAACCAAAAGAAGCTGTCGTGAGCATATTTTACCTGCTGCATGAACAGAAGCCACAAACCTTTCCTTATTGACAGTATGGGTTTTTTTTAGAACCCTAAAAATCAGCTGAAAAATTGATAGAAGGAATCCATCCCATAAACTGTTCCAGAGCTTCATTGGACTTGATGTTAAAAAGAAAATAATCTTATTTCCAATAAGAATACCTACTGCAATTTCCAAATGTTATACGTAATTATACGTTTTATATCCAAAGTTGAGTGGTCCCCTATCAAATCTGCATTTTCCTACTGGCACTTGCAAACTGTTATCCTGGACCTTCTCCTTAAGATAAATATCTTAAGCTGCTTCAATTTCCTAGTCTGGTGAAATGTGTTTTAGTAATTCTTGTGGCTCTGATTGATCTCTCTCAATTTTTTCCACACTACTTAGGTTGTGGACAGCAGAACAGTGCGGTACACTGGCAGGGATTGTTAATGCCAATAGAGTCAGTGTTATTTTCCTGCTGCATGTTCCCTTATCTACATACCAAACCACAACTCTGTCATGTTTACTCATGGAAAATGGTAATTTTGGATAATGTGCTTTTTCCACAGAACAGAAGGATTAAAATCTAGTACCTTTGCAATTGCCTTATGGCTGAACAGCAGATCCACTGAATTGAAGTCTGTAGAAGATGCTTATCTTGTACCTATCTTGTAAGGGTATTTGTAGGGCTACCTTTCTAGGTTTTATTCTATGAGCATTCCAAGAAGGGTATTAAGATATATGAGAGGCAATGAGGCAATTGTAGTTTAAATCCTTATGAGGACCACCTGCCAACAACTGCTACTTTGTCTGATGGCAGAGACTGGGAACTTTCAGTATTAAAATCAGTATTTTTGCTGCATTGAAGAGATGTGCTCTCAGAGGAGCTGTGGAGTTTCTCTGTAGAGATGGGGAGTGGGGAATTCTAAGGGATTTAAAAATAATCCAAAACCACTCCCCAAAACAACTGCCAAAAAAGCAAACATGACAATGACAAAGGAAACTACATATCATCTTGCACGTCAGAGGGTATGCTTGTACATGTGATGTTTCCATTTCCATCTGAATGCCTGAAGGTAACTGCAGTCAGCAGTTGATTTCCCTCATGACTTTTAGAAACATTGTTTTTGATCAACTGGAACAGCGTCTTGGCACGCACTTGTATCTGCACTGCAAGGACTCCAGAACAGAGGTAAACCTAACAGCAGAGGAAAGGTGCCTGAGCTGGATTGGTGGCAGCACCTTGGGAATAGCTCACTTGGGCTCAGAAGGATGTTGCAGCACCTCAGGAATAGGTTATGTTAGCTTTGCCAGGTGGGAACTGACTCCTTTGCTGTCACAGTACATCCACTCTCTTCCGGGGTATGTGAATACCTCAGTGCATAGGCATCTAAAAATGTAGAAATACTGAGGTTAAGTGTTAACAAGTGAAATAAACATTTAAGGGACAATAGAACAAGGAAATAGACGAATGCGGGAGAGAGAATTGGCAGAATATGTCAGTTTTCCTTTCTTTAAGCCAACAAATTGTTTTTTAAAAGGTTAAATGAAACAAAGCAATCATACTACATTTTTTTCTTAAAAAAAAAAAAAAAAGCATTTTTGGGGTAAGCTGTGTCTTCCTAAGGGATTTCAAGTAGTTCTTGCCACAGTCTTATTTGACAGTTCAGTCAGAGTTTGGCCACAGTCTGATCAGTATGGTTAGCCAAGAGCATCACCAGCCTGGAGGACATTGTTGATATTTGATGCTTTAATAAACAGTCTGGGGGATGTGAAAGGAAATATAAACAATAGAGAAATTTTTAGTGTAAATGCAAGCTCAGAAAATAACTACATTCCTTAAAGACCTTGGGCAGGATGAATCATTTGCATTGCTTAAGTAAATCACGCAGAGTTAAGGAGGGCCTGCCTGGCAGCATTAAGTTAGTTAGGGGTAGAAAACAATTAGAAATGACTGTTGGCAGATAAAGGTAGGGATGCTGCTGGCTTGAAGGACAGCACTGAGCTATATCTTCCTGATTCATCTTTGGCAGCACCACACCTTGCCATGGGCAGTGTGCTTTGAGTTTCATGGGCAAGATTTGTAAGGGGAGGTAATTTATTTTTTGGACCAAATAATATAGTATTTTGGGGGAGGTGGGGTGGGAGCAGACAAATTGTTGGATGCACAAGCTGTTCTATAGATCCAAAATAGCTGCAGCAGTCTTCACAGCTCATTAACAGCTTAAAAATTGTTTGGAGTGTAGACAGACTGTGCTGGTCCAGCCACCTGACAGCAGAAGTGATGGGTGACTGTGAAACAGGAGGAAAGGTGGACAAATGCTGGGCTCTTACAGAAAACATGACCTGAAAACATACAGAAAACATGACCTGAAATTTACACAGCCTGTGGATTGTTGAAAGGCTGTCTGGGAGGAGGGAGGGTAGTTGGAAATAGGACCAGCATTCCTGTTGAGTCTGTAATTTTGTTTATTTTATGTTTTGGTGTCCAGTAGAACCTATATGAATTTTTGTTTCCAGATTCTCCTCCAAAGGGATCTTATGCATTTCTGTAAAAGATCCAGACTGTCCAAACACAGGGTTGGTGGGTTTTTTTCATCTGGTAACTGGATATTTATGGCCTTTATCGACTGTGAGTTCACTCAGGCATCTACTGGCCATGCTTTCTTAACCACACAGTTTCCTTGAGGGCATTTTGTCCACCAGATGACATGTATTGCTTATTGGGAGACACAAGCCTCTGCTCCCATCATGCTGGTGATTGTGTTGCAAGGGGGATTTACTGCCATGGCTATGCAAATGTTTTGGAAAAATATGTTAGCTGAGGCACGGTTTAGTTCCTTTTGTCACATATAATTCTGATATTGTATGAAATTATCAAATTGAAGGCTAGTTTAAAGTGTGGTTAGAGACTGTGGAGGACTTCTAAGGAGGGACAGTATGGGTTGTGGTTGCATTTCAGCTTAGCTAAAGTGAACTGAATCACCACTTTGCCAGTGTGGTGGTTTAAACCCAGTCAGGCAACTCGTTCACTCACGTCTCCCCCCTTCTTTCCTTCCCCCTACTCCCAGAGGGACGGAGATGAGAATCAAAAGAATGCAACTCCAACAGATTGAGATAAGAACAGTTTAGTAACTAAGGTATAACACAATCACCACTGCTACCATCAATAATAATAATGATAAAGGAAATAACAAGGGAAGAGAATACATCACCTCACCACCAGCTGACCGATAACTCACCCCCCCCAGCCCAACCAAGCACCGACCCATACCTCCAACCCTGCAGTCTCCCAGCCCTTCCGGGTAACTCTCAGTTACATCCTGGGCATGATGTGCTGTGTTATGGAATACCTCTTTGGCTAGCTTGGGTCAGGTGTCCTGTCTCTGCTTCCTCCCGGCCTCCCCTCCTCCCTGGCAAAGCATGATGCTCACAAAGTCCTTGGCCAAACCAAAACATCATTGTTATCAGCTCTGTTCCCAGGCTGAAAGTCAAAACACAGCACTGCACCAGCTTCTAAGAAGGAGAAAAATGACTGCTACTGCTGAACCCAGGATAGCCAGTCAAGGGTGAAATATTCATTCTGCTTCTTCCTGACCATTGCCTCCTTCGAGTTATCCAGCCGGCTGTACAGGGACTGTACCTGTACTTTGGCAAGAAACACATTTAAACTGTATTCTTCTCTCATTGACATTCATGTGAATATGACCAGAAACTCTTCCCTGTGTCATACTATTTTCTTTATAAGGTGAGTTCCAAACATCTGTCTTATAAACAAAGTCTTCCAGCTCTCCTTATTTATTAAGTTTTCATTTTCTTAAGACATAAATGAATTGACCTCGTGCTCACCAACAGGGAAGGGCTCATTGGAAATGTGATGCTCCAGGGCAGCCTTGGTTGCAGAGATCATGAGATGGTGGAATTCGAGATCCTCAGGACAGTGAGAAGAGTATGCAGCAAGCTCACTGCCCTGGACTTCAAAAGAGCAGACTTTGGCCTCTTCAGGAACCTGCTTAGTAAGGTTCCATGGGATATAGCCCTAGAGGGCAGAGGGGGCCCAAGGCTGTTGGTTGATATTCAAGGATCACCTGCTACAAGCTCAGGAGTGTTGCATCCCAACTAGAAGGAAGTGCAGCAGGAGGGCCAGGGGACCTCCTTGGGTGGATAAGGAGCTCCTGAGGAAACTTCGAAGGAAAGAAGAGGCTTATAAAAGGTGGAAGCAAGGACAGGTGGGCTGGGAAGAACACAGGCATGTTGTCCAGGAAGCTAGGGACAAGGTTAGGAAAGCTAAGGCCCAGTTAGAATTAAACTTGGCTAGGGATGTGAAAGGTAACAGAAAGGGATTCTATAGGTACATTGCAAATAAAAGACAGACTAGGGACAACGTAGGCCCCCTCCAGAAGCTATCAGGAGAACTGGCTACACAGCATTTGGAGAAGGCTGAGGTTCTGAATGACTTCTTTGCCTCGGACTTCACTGGCAAAGGTTATGACCAAACCACCCAAGTCTTGGAAGGCACATGCAGGGACTGTGAGAATGAAGACCTTGCGCCCACTGTAGGAGAAGATCTGGTTCGAGACCATCTTAAGAACCTGAATGTGCACAAGTCCATGGGACCTCAGGAAATCCATCTGTGGGTCCTAAGGGAGCTGGTGAATGAAGTTGCTAGGCCACTGGCCATCATATTTAAAAAATCATCGCAGTCAGGTGAAGCTCCCAATGACTGGAAAAAGGGAAATATAACCCCCATTTTCAAGAAGGGGAAAATGGATGACCCGGGGAACTACAGACCAGTCAGTCTCACCTCTGTGCCTGGCAAAATCTTGGAGGAGATTCTCCTGGAAGGCATGTTAAGGCACATGAAAATCAATAAGGTGCTTGGTGACAGCCAGCATGGCTTCACTAAGGGGAAATCCTGCCTGACCAATTTGGTGGCCTTCTATGATGGGGCTACGGAAATGAGGCACAGGGGTAGAGCAGTTGTTGTCATCTACCTGGACTTGTGCAAAGCCTTCAACACTGTCCTACATGACATCCTTGTCTCTAAATTGGAGAGACATCAGTTTGATGGATGGACCACTCTGTGGATAAAGAACTGGCAGGATGGCAGCACGAGAAATGTTGTGGTCAATGGCTCAATGTCCAGCTGGAGACCAGTAACAAGTGGTGTCCCTCAGGGATCAGTGTTGGGACTGGTCTCGTTCAACATCTTTGTTGGTGACATGGACAGTGGGATTGAGTGCGCCCTCAGCATGTTTGCTGATGACACCAAGCTGTGTGGTTCGGTTGATACACTGGAGGGAAGGAATGCCATCCAGAGGGACCTTGACACACTTGTGAGGTGGGCTGATGCCAACCTGATGAAGTTTAACCATGCCAAGTGCAAGGTGCTACACCTGGGTCGGAGCAATCCCAGGCGCAGCTACAGGTTGGGCAGAGAAGAGATTCAGAGCAGCCCTGTGGAGAAGGACTTGGGGGTGTTGGTTGTTGAGAAAATGAACATGAGCCAGCTTCAGTGTGCTCTTGCAGCCCAGAAAGCCAACCGTATCCTGGGCTGCATCAAAAGGAGCATGACCAGCAGGTTGAAGGAGGTGATCCTGCCCCTCTACTCTGCTCTTGTGAGACCTCACCTGGAGTATTGTGTGCAGTTCTAGTGTCCTCAACATAAAAAGGACATGGAACTGTTGGAACAAGTCCAGAGGAGGGCCACGAGGATGCTCAGGGGACTGGAGCACCTCCTGTATGAAGACAGGCTGAGGAAGTTGGGGCTGTTCATCCTGGAGAAGAGAAGGCTGCATGGAGACCTCATAGCAGCCTTCCAGTATCTGAAGGGGGCCATAAGGATGCTGGAGAGGGACTCTTCACTAGAGATTGTAGTGATAGGACAAGGGGTAATGGGTTAAAACTTAAACAGGGGAAGTTTAGATTGGATATAAGGAGGAAGTTTTTTAGTGTGAGGGAGGTGAGGCACTGGAATGGGTTGCCCAAGGAAGTTGTGAATGCTCCATCCCTGGCAGTGTTCAAGTCCTGGTTGGACAGAGCCTTGGGTGATATGGTTTAGTGTGAGGTGTCCCTGCCCACGGCAGGGGGGTTGGAACTAGATGATCTTAAGGTCCTTTCCAACCCTAACTATTCTATGATTCTATGATAATGTCTTCTGAATTAATTTGACTGATACAGTATTACTGCATTATGGATTTGAAAAACAAAGTTGAAAAACAATTGAAAAGCTAAAAAACAATTGTTGAAAAAACAATCCTACCTCTGCTATAGACAGAATGTTTTTATTATATTGTTTTATTCCATTTTATTATTTAGCTAATTATGTACATCGTTAGTTGGTTGTGATGGTCAAGAGAAACTTTGCCAGGAGAACAGATACAACAGAGCCTTCTTAACAGTAGCAAACAAGAAACTGTAACTGCTTAAAAAGGGTGCTGCAAAGGGTACTGCTTTATTCTAGAGCATCTTTAAGAAAGGCTGGTTAGTACCCAGTCAGTAGAAGCATAAAATGCGATTTGTTGTCTTAAAGTCCCCCTCAGAACTGGAAGAGTTTCTGATAAGATGTAGATTGGTACATCCTGTGCCTGGGGGTGTGGGAGCCTTCAGGTCTAGTTTCCAGTCTCCTGTGACTCCTACCATTTTGCCTCATTTTCTCATTACTTTGACCAAGGCATTTGGTAATCCTTGATCTTTGGGAAGTTTTGTACTGAATATATGCCTGGTTTCAGTTACAGCATTAAATAAATGTGTCTCTGTTATTTGCTTATGTGCCCACTCTAAAAAGTTCATGCAATGGAACCATTTGTAGGGTGGTAACTATTATTTGGAAATAATGTGAAGCTTTACGCTGGAATCCATGTGCCAGTGTAGAACATGTGCTTACTGAATAAGACTGGATTTAAGCATTTTGCTCTTATCTTTCTATGCACATTTTCTCTTTTAATTCTCCTGAAGCAGTTGGGACTTTACCATGCTTCAAGATACAGAATTTAAAAATTATTAATATAATTTGAATACTGTTGTAAACCGTGTAATTTTCTTTGCAGTCTCATTCAACATGGGAGCATATTTTGTACTAAAATGAGAAGGAGTCATGAGGGGTGAAGAATTTATAAAGATTTTTTAAAAAAGGGGGCATAAATGATTGCTTCTAACTGTCATCTAAACTCGCTAAACAGTTGAATTCATCTGTGAGTTACAAGGATAGTGTTTGGAGTAGTTATATGGCAACACCATGAATACTTAGGCATTTCTCCCTGTTGGTAGTTTGCAATAGTTCTATACTATTAATTTAAAATACATTTGCTTGAGAACAAATGTACAAAAGTATATTATTTCATACACCTTACATATGAATGTGTATGAAAGAGTGGTTCAGAATGCTGAGAGTGATTTAGAACCTATACCTTCATCTCTTTCCCAATGTCTGGATATTCTGTTCTTGAAAGCAAAGGTTAAGCACTGGAAATCCTTTGCCAGATGTCTGTAAGTACCTTCATGTTACAGTTTCATTGTCATGAAGTCAGGTCTCCATGGGCCTCTTCAAGTAGTGGATTTGCAGGTCTGGTCTTTCATCCTTTTGCATTCTTGCCACATATATCCCAACTGCAACATGCCTCACCAGTGTTGAAGGCACAGTGGCTGTCATACCTTGCATGAGCTTATGACAGCAGAGTTGCAGATCATGTCTCTGCAGCAAACTGGGTTTCATTGTGACCCCAGGCAGAAAACTCTCCAGTATATGAGATGCTGTGGAGCTTCAAAGGGCTGCTTTGGCCTCTTAAAACTGGATTCATTTTGGCTGCAGCACAAAATGTCCCACCTGGGGTTCAGTGACCCATTTCTTCTGGCATGCAAGAGAAGAGACTGTGGTGCTGCCTTCCCGAAATATGAGCTAGAGCCAAATTTCTGAGAGGCAGGACTCAGCTGTGGGAGTCATGCAGTGCCATGACACAATAGGGTGCTCTTGCAACTAGAGCATTTTGACAATCTGGTGAATGATGCAGCTCCACGTGGAGTTGCATCAGCTCAGCTGACAGGGTGAAACCTCCTGTGTCTGGCTTGGCACTGAAGAGAATCTATCTTGTAACTCCATCCTATGGCATGACAGGTTTGCAGCATCCAGAAGAGCAGAAACAAGCTGCCCTTGAATTAAAAGTGTTCTGCGAATAGTGAGAAATCCCTTGGACCATTTCACCTTGTCTGTTACTCAGAGCTTGCATTAAATTCTGCAGAATTGCATTCTGTAAGAATAATTGCTTTCAACTCCTTAATGCTCCCGATTTTGGAGAGCTTTTCTGTCCCCGTGTGTGCCAAAATAATACTGTTTTAGTTCCTTCAGCTTGTCATATAGTTTCTTTAGTCTGAGTAATCGTGGAAATTTTTGGATTTTACTGGAAACACTGGAAGCCTCAGATAATAGAGAGGAGGAATTTCTCAAGAACTGGTCATAGTTTTCTTTCCATAGAGCAGGAAAGGGTTGGTTTGTGCCCACTGATGATGTAGTATAGTTCAGAGATAAGCCCATCAATACATACTTTGTGTGTAAGTTTTGTGTGCTTTTAGAACTACAGTAGCATTTAGAGATGGAGGATGCAGTGGCTTTGCAATTTTTCCCCTTCAGAGGTACAATATTCATTATGAGCAATCAAAAAATTTTCAGTGGCTGCTATGGCTGGCTGAAATGTACGTGGAAGGATCAGTTTATGACATTTAAAAAAATGCATGTATTTTACAGCCACCTACATCTTTTAAAATAAGTTAAATTAGAATTTCCATGGGATAGATCCTGCATTTAGGGCAGACTCTTGAGTGCAGCTACACCAGTGTCAGTCTGTAGGTCTCTTTTTCAACATTATCAAAAGCAGTAGTGAGACAAAAGAGCAGAAGTTTCAGTAGTAATGAACTTATGCTCCCAGGAAGTTTCTTGCCCTTCATTATTTTATGACAATCCATAGGACTGCAAAGATTAATCTTGCATATGACAGTTTTTATTACCCTTCAAATATTTCTGTACTTTGGCAAAATCTAAACCATGCAGAAGCCAAGTAACTCTCTTGTTGTGCTGTATACACAGTGCTTATGCTCAGCCTCTACCCTGCAGAGGCAGGGGTGTTCTTTTTGCTTGTATAGAAAAGTTTGCTTCAAACTGCACTTGTGGACCATAAATTGATGGTTTTTACTCTTCAGCCACATAAAGTTGCAGTGGAAAGTCAAGATTACTTCTTTTTGGTCTGCTGGAAATGTTACAGTGATAGAGCAGATTATGCTTGCATCTTGTGTCATCATTCCCTTTCCTATGCCTCATTGTAGAAGTTTCAGCAATTGTAAGTCTGGGTGTAGTCACTCAAAATGAGCATTCGGAACTGGTGGCTCCCAAAAACCTGAGCACTTGCACTAAGCGTGGAAAGCTTGGCTCCACAAAGAATTTCCAAATGGACAAGAACTCTTCCATGTGTTCTTGGGAAAGAGATGTAAATAGCATCCCTGAAAAAGTTAATGATGCACTAAACTAGCATATAAAGTTTGTGGAGTTGCCTTTAAATATGCTAAAGACATTATGGCTTGAGAAAGAAATTATATGTTTGCATGTAAAGAACAATAGTGTCTTAAAACAGAAAGTAGACTTATGGGAAAATCCCGGCTGTGCACATTTGTGCTCTGCAAATCCTGTGATGAGGGCAGAGTCAATATGCCCTAGAGCATTTCTGGAAACTTCAAATGGAAAGATTAGGAATAAGTGCAAGAGGATGATAGTGCATAGGAGTACAGTGTAGAACATTATAGAAATGTAAGCTGAACAAGCAAATACAGAGACCTATGATCAGCTTGTAACACAATTCTTGTCATTGGGCAGAATTTGGGATAAATTATCATCTCAGTATACAGTGACTCTGAAATTGCTACTAACCCAAGTTTCAGAATTATTTTCTGGGCAAATACTAGTCTTTCTCCTCTTGTAGTTAGTATCTCTGCTTCTCAGATACGGAATATTGAAGTAACCAAGGAGGAATGCTTTTCTTGGTCAAGAAAAACTTTCCTGGAAACAAGAAGAGTGAAGGCATTGGTCCAGTTTCCAGCAGAATCTGACACTTTCACTGGCATTTTTTATCTTATTTAGGGCATGAAATATTCCAAGAAGAAATTGGACAAACTGATTGAAAATGAAACACCTGATTTTGGTGCTAGGATCTGAGTCAGAGTTATTGGTCCTATAATAAAGTTTACTGTTTGAGAGATGCTATTAAAGGTAAAATTGAATTTTCACCATACAGTTTATATGATCATGTTTATTAACATTGCTTTCCCTAGAGTCACTTACATTTTGTTTAAGTAAAATATGTAAAAAGTTAAATGCTGGTCTGGCTGTGTTAAGGCAGTTATATGTTAGGGTCCTTCTTTTCCTTATTACATTTTTATGGAGATCAAAATTTCCGTATAGGAGTGAAGGCCTGCGTTCAGGAAAACTTTGTAGTCACCTCAAATCGGAGTGAAAATGGCAATGGTTTTGCCACTTTTTTGTACAGGCAATGCTTTCAGGATGCTCTGCAGGGTGAATATAAACTTAAGAAATCTGGAAAAAGTTGCAAGTGTAAATATTGAGATCCGGATTAAAACATGTTTTGCACTGACACTGAGTGGGTCTCATGCACATGTGGAAAATAAAACCCCCACTTATTAACTATTTCTAAATAATTCTAGCCTATCACATAAAGATTGAGTCTGAATTCTCTGAAAAGCACATACACCAACACAATGGTGTCTAAATTTTGAGTTGTTGATAAGTTTGTGAGTTTCTCCAAGTCTGTTTTTATTTTTTATTTAAGAAAGGAAGGACAACTTCAATTTGAAATTCTTTGTTCTCAGCCTTGAACTCTTGATTCTTTCATATTTGCAGTTTTTAATATATATGACTGTACTTTAGCATAGTATGACTTGTTAAATAAAACCTATTTTTTTTATTTCTTTTCATGTAGATGGGATCAAATGCATTTTCCTTGACAATGCATTGCACTTTCCATCCAGTGCAATGCATTGGATCAGCTACACAGAAGAGGCTTGCATGCAACAAATGCTTTATTTCTGTAGGCAAAGTGAAAGTTCTGATGCTGAAAACTGAAACTCTAAGCATGTCTCTTTAAACACATATTTTAATAAAAAGCATGCTGACTAAAACTGCTGTACAACACCATCTCTTCCTGCTAAGAGGCACACACTCTTGGAGAGTCAAACTCCAAGAGCTTTCATGGCACTGTTTGGACTGCTTTGGTTATATACAGCTATTTGACCTTCAGTCCAGCACTCTAGACCACACAGCTTTTGGCTTTGCTTTCCTTCTTTTTGCTGAAAAAGAAAATGTTTTCAGGCTGAGGGTAGAGCTTGGGGTTTTTTTTTGGTAAAATCTGGTTCATAATTTGACTCAACCTGTTTCAGGCTTTGTAGAGTTAACAGTGCTTACTGCATAGGCTGGGATAGCGTCTGCTTTTTCCTTTTTCATTCTTTCTCAAATCAGTTCTGAACTGCTTCCTTCCTGAATGCACAAAGGTGATGGAGGCTCTGAAAAGCCTATTAGAGCATATAGGAGTGGGAATATAAAATGGCAACAAAGATCTCCTTTGGAGCTTTGTTACCTGAGGGGCTTCTAAGATGAAGACTAACAAGTTTCCCCTTAAGCTGTGACTTGGTTAGTCTCTATGGACTAGACCTGGGTTCAGAGAAGAATTAAAATTATAAATGTTGAAAAGAGGACATGACTTTCCATGAACTAGGGGAAATTACTGAGGGAGCCCAGGAGAGAATCTTGATGACCTACCTGCAACACAAGCAAGAAGACATAGTCCCTGGTTGAGACAGGTTTGCTTTTTCATGTTAGAGGATCAGCTGCAGGGAAACAACAACTGTAAAAGGCTGTGGGGTTTAGGAACACAGGGCAGTAGCTAACACGCATACAGTTTTTTATCCCTTGCTCTGGGTGACTTAACACTGTTTGAATACATGAATTGGGGGGGCTGGTGGTGGAAGCAGTGTGTGGGTGAGGAGGTAACTGCTGCTGGAAAGGTTCAGAGATGTTTCATCATCGGAGATGATGAGACTAGTGCAGGAGCAATGGTATTTAGTATCTGCAACTCTTTTAAGAGACTATGTAGTGTTGTGCTCTATTCCACAATCCATTCACAATAGGAAAATAAAGGTCTGATAAGCATATGCACATATCTATCCTGAAGCAGAGGTCTTAGGTGGTGCTATGACATAATGAGGAATATTATGAAAAACACTGCAAAAGATTATGGCAATAGGCAAGAATTTCTTAAGATAGGATCTTTCAAAATATGTACTGGTCATGGAGCAGAGTTTTATTAGTAAGCATACTGTTAGAGTCACCTCTTACATAAACATTCAAGTCATATGGTCAAGTGGACACTAAACAATACAACAGCAGTCCTTCAGAAAGAAATGCCAGAAGTAGCATAAAGCTGAGAAGATGAAGCTAGTCAAATGAAGCAGGCAGAGATAAACACACTGAATAGGAAACTATTTTCAAATAACCATGCAGAATAAAGATGACCATTGCCTTAAATTGCAGGAGTGAGGCTCAAGGCAAGTGTGACTCAGACATGAGGGGGAACTTATCAGTACTGATTTTTGCTTTTTTTTTTTTTTTCTGTAATTAAGCAGTGGCAGGTAACTTGGGAAGCTCTTCATTGTGGTATGCTATATACCTTTGTGTTTATACTGTTGGTGTGTTGGCAGTGGTCTCAGCATATGGAACTGCGTGGGTTATAGCTACCCTTGTCAAGTGAGCAGGGTTATCAGGATGTGGCTGGCCAGGTTCTGCCTGCTCTACTAGGCAGCTGAATGCCTTCAGCAGCTGGCAGCCTCAGCTCCTAAAAACACGGTAGTGAGGCTTTTCTTCTGAAGGTTTTATGAGAAAGATAAGGATTCAAGAAACTGACCTTCATTTTTTACGCAGAAGAGTCAAAGAATAATATTTTGATGTGCAAGATACCTTTCCAGACAGCAGTATAGCAAATTCTCTCAACTTACATCTGGTTTTTGTGTCTTGATAATACTTCAGTTGTCAGCCCAACCATAGTGATTTGCCTCACTGATAATGTATCCTATAAATCGTTAAAGGTAGTGGTGGTTTTTCATGATATGACAGTGTGCCTCCTTACCACAGGTACTGTATTTCTAGTGATTCAGACTGAGCATCTAAACATATTTGTGATTGCTTTTCTGATGTTAAGTCATGAATGCCTCTGTTGCTGCTTAGTTCACTTCCCTTTTTCTTAATGCTCGTACTGCTCCCTACAGGTGTTTAATAAAAAGTTGTAATAAAGTTCTCAGGTGATACCTGTTTCTTTGCAAATAGCTGAAAGGGAACTCAGTTCTTAGGTTGTTTATTCATTTATGTGGCTCTTCATTGTTCCTGGAGTACAGCAGACCATTTCAGAAGCAGCAAGAGTGTGAAAAATATTGTATAACATGTATGAAAACTGAACTCTGGTGAACTCTCTGCATTATGTGTTTTGTTTTGCTGCTTTTTCATCAAGTTGCTTTCTTACCTTCTCCCTCTTACTAAACCCTTTAAAAACACCTTGGTGGAGTTTCCTTGTTTTATCAATTACAAGGCCAGTGTGTTCTCGGCACTACTGTTAAAATATTGTTTTTGATAGAATTACTCTTTATTGCGAACATGACCTTTCTGCACTGGTAAAATTAGCGCAGCCTCGAAGGTCAGCATGAACAATTCACTGACATACCTTCACTTCAAGCTGACTTTTCCCTTTCTGGGGTTAAACCACTGCACAGGTGTGCGGTCCCCTGCCCCTCGGCGCACCCTCTGCCTCTTACACTGCTTTAGCAGCAATCCAGCTCTGCTGCAGAGCTACTCACAGCTGTAAGGCAGCAAAAACTGCTTGTTGCCACACTTTGGCCCTAATTAGGGCTGCTTGATATTGCAACTATGTGCTGCTTGTTACTTGTGGTAACACAAGTACACTCAAGGAAGATTAATCACGTTTTGGCTGTGCAGTATTTGGTGTGTGCAACACAAAACGCTACAAGCCACTGAAGTGCCTGGGAGCCTTTCTGTAGTACTCTGTGTCTGGGTTGGGGAGTCTCTAGTTACTGCAGAAGCTCAGGCATGTGTGTGAGTGCAGAGATGCTGAAGGGGAAAGAACATATTCTGGGAAAATACCACTGCACAGTTGTTCTGTAAATTGTGCAGTAACACCACTACTGGATTAGGCTGCCCAACAACTGTCTGCAGCCCTGGAGCAGATATGGTAACTTAACTAGAGGATCATTCTTCCTGCCCACACTAGTGCCCTTTTGCCTTTTCTCAGTTGACAACAGCAGCTTTTGCTTCTTCATTCACTGGAAATTAATTGCTTTTTCCACATTAGACATCCCCAGGTTGGGCTTCTGTGAGCCTGTTCCTCAGCTTCTGTTGCCTCTCATGCCCTGAAGAGGGGAACTGTTTCTTCTGTATTACATTTTTTTTCCTCTGACAATAACAAGCAATAACTTTTAGATTCTTTTAGTATTAAAAGTATTATGTTATTTCCTTGTCCTATACCTGCTACAGTACTGTTTACTCAACTCGATGTTTGGCTAGCTCAGAAAATATTCTTCTTTCTTCCTTGACTAGATTTTAATAAAAGTAGTGTCAAATACCAACCATTTTCTGGATGCTGTTGTCTTGCAGGACCTTCTGGGGAAATAAAAGTTCCCTTTCTTCCACCTGAGTTCTTGTATAACACTGCTGGTGGTCAAGCAAGGATCTCACATCAACTGTATGGTTTTTACAGATGGTCTTTGTCTGAAATTTAAAAAACATGATGAGACAACTCTGTCAGCTTTGCAGAACTCAAAATTTGCTTAGGGTGATGCTAGCTTGAGCCATTGGCCAGCATACAGGTACTGGGAGGGTTGTTTACAAAACTTAGTCTGAGAATTATTTTCCCAGTTCTCTGACCTTCAGGAAGTCCCTAGTGCAGTTATGGTAGTGCTTGCTTATGCACTACACACTTCAGTCTTGAGTTAAATGTGTTTCTGTGTGTGTTGCCTAGGGTCTACCTTTAGTGCTGTTGTCAGAAAATGCCCATTTCCTGCTGTGTTTTTCCTTTCCCTTACCTTCAGACATGTTTATTAGGAAGCCTAATATTTACTCACTTAAGCAATTGACTGCACATTAATTTTTTAGTCCTCAGTGCCAGATTGCCTGTTTACAACTTAACCTTTTCTTGACCCAGTTCACAGCTTACTTTCTTGACTTATGGCCTTCAACAGTTTTTCACAACCATTTGGCTCCAGCTGTTCTTATAAAAAGGGACATTTAGTTGCACCTTCCAGTCAGCCTTAGGGCTTGAGAACACTCATCAGTTTTAATCATGTTTGCAATACTCTGTATTGAAGAGGCAGCAACTCTTAACACTTTGCAGTATAATGTGTTTTCCATTCTATATTTATTAGAAGTGCTTATATGACATTCTTACAGGATTTAAAAAGCCACGTGGGAGAGGAAGGAGTGAGATTTAAAGCAGTGGTGGAGTGGAGCAAGAAGTATAAGCATTCTGAAGAGGGTAGGAGGAGAGATGGTAGGTCTTGCTCTGCAAATGCTGCCATCCACCAACCAGAGATAGTTACCGTCTCACATCCATTTGTTTTGAACCTGTCAATAGTTAGTTTGATTTGTCTCCTTTACTCTCTAGTGCAAGAGAATAACTTTTTAGTGCCCCTTGTGACTGTAAAGATGTTCATCATATTCTTTTTCAATTGTCTCTTTTTCCAACTGAAAAATGTTTAGTTCTTTTTCAAGCAAAAGCTGTTCCTTATTTTTGCTTGTTCTCAGCGTCCTCCTCTGGCCTGCTTCTGCTTATACTGAAGTGTTTTGAGAGGAGAGGACCAGGACTGCACACCATACTTGACTTGCTCTGTGATGATGATTGTTTTTTCCTGTTCTTTATTCCTTCCTGAGAGTTTTGGTTTTGCTTTATTTTGTTTATTTGTTTGTTTGAGATGATATTTGTTTGGAATTACAGTGTGTAACTGTCTACTGCAATCCAAAGTTCTTACTCCTCAATAGTAATGGTCAGCTCAAACTACTTCACTTGTATGGAAAATTGTCTATTTATGTGTGCATGCCTGAAAGTTATCCAAACGAATTTCATTCATATCTAAATTAAATTATATGACAATGTAATGTCCAGCTAACAGAGTGTGATTAAGACTTTTCTGCAGTTCTTTGGAGTAAGCTCTCATCTTTACCTACTTGAAGAGTTTAATGTATCAACAATCATATTCATTTTTTTCCTATTAACCACATTTTCTAGATTACTTATGAGCATATTAAACTGTCAGGATCCTTCTTTTAATGTCCAGAATGTCCATATAAGAAGCAACTGGTAACTTTTACTTTGTTTCCTTTTCTTGTAAATAAATCATCTTTGAGATCTTCCCACTTTTCTTTTTGACTGTCCTTTTATTTCAGGACCTTCCAGGTAGACATTAATAGAGCCATCTCCTGGAAACTCAAGTGGACTATATCCACTTTTAGTACTTTTCTTTTTGGTTGAGGTTGCCATCTGCAGACATTTTGTTTGCCGGCCCACAAGTACCCTAGATTGTCTGTATTTTGGCCCTCTGAGCTGTGTGATGGGGTGAGAGGTTTTCTGACTGAAAGGCCAGTTTATACAGCTCAGTAACTCGGCAGCTTCTTGCTTTTGTCTGTAGCTGATGGAACTTCAGTAAATTCCCCTTTCCAGCTGGATAGGTTAAAACGTTGTCCTGGGTTCAGCAGAAGGAGATGCTGGTATCCATACTCTGCAGTTCAGCAGGATTGTTTAGAGCAGTATCAGTGGGAACAGTTCCAGGTTAGTCTCTGCAGCACAAAAGACCTACTGTGAGCCAGATCTGTGTCCAAGATGTATTCAACATTATACAAGTATTTCCTGTTCAAGATGGCTATTAATCAAACCAGACAACTCTTTTACAGCAAAAGCTTTCTATAAAATTCATATTTAGGACATGGCGTAAAGTTACTTTATAAAAAACAGTTGTTGATGGTATAAAAGAAAAAAAAGTAGAGGATTGGGGAGTAGAAAGGTTGCTTCTGGAAAGTAGAATGGCATTTAGCTCTTGTATGATCTCATCTTTATGTTTTTCATGATTAATTAAGAGAACAAGTCCACGAGGAGTGGCCAAGGGAACGGGGGTTGTTTAGCCTGGAGAAAAAGAGGCTCAGGGAGACCTTACCATTCTCTACAGCTACCTGAAAGGAGGCTGTAGTTAGGTGGGGGTCAGTCTCATCTGCCAAATAGCAAGCGATAGAGCAAGAGGTAACAGCCTCAAGCTGCACCAAGGGAGGTTTAGTGTGGATACTAGGAAAAATTTCTTCACCGAGAAAGTGGTCAGGCATTGGAACAGGCTGCCCAGGGAAGTGGTGGAATGACCAGCCCTGGAGGGTTTGAAAAGACGTGTAGGTGTGGCATTTAGGGACATGGTTTAGTGGTGCCCTTGGTAGTGCTGGGTTAACATTTGGACTTGAGGACCCGAAAGATCTTTTCCAACCTAAACGGTTCTATGATTCTGTAATACTTTGTATTTCTACAAAAGGCGGCTGTATTTACTTAACCTTGAAAGCAGGTTCTACAAGAAGAGGAATTTGTGATTTTATTTCAGAGATGCCTTGTTGAGACTGTAATGCATCATGAAAGATAAGTTCCTTTACTGTAACTTGACAAGTGTCATGAAGTTCCCCTACAGGATATCTGCTAATCCTATTTGGACATGGGAACCATATTAGGGAGTGTCGGTGATCTTGGCTTACAAAGAGCAAAATGCATTTTCAGCCTGTGAGTGAGCGGTGCTTTTCTCTTTCTACATCAAAACTTTGCATTTTAATGAATAAAGGTCTCCGAGGTGGTGGGTGACTGATGCATGGACAGCAAAGCAACCACTGAACTTTACTCAAAGGAGTGAGTTTTCCCTGTCGTATAATTAAGAATTCCCTAATTTACAAAATGCTTTTCACTTCTGAAGTATGTTCTCAAGAGGCTTTGTTGAACAAAACAGCTGCCACTTTCCTGGAAGGCTTTTTCCATGCTGCATTTCTGTTCTGCGCTCCAGTGACTGGTGGTTGTGCAATGCCTCAGCCCACCAAAAGGCTTTCCTTGCATCCACCAGCACTGTGTTCCCTTCTGTTGACACAGTTCAGCAGCACTTTACCCCCAGGATAAAGGTCAGCTACTCTAGGTCAGTCCCATTCTCTTCTTTCAGAGGGACCACTGTGGAGTTTCATACTTCAAGTATGATGGAGAGTTTCTCTGACCCAGGGCACCCCCTATTAAGGCACAGTTTCAGTCATAACTGCCAGTGAGGAGGCATGTGGCTGAGGAGAGGGGGAGCTACGTCACTTTTCTGTTTCCTTTCCATACAGCTGCTGTGGCTTTCCAGGCAACTAAGCTTTCTTTTCATTAATAGATGATTTCAAAAGCTCGGTCTGGGTGTTGCCTTGTGTAACAGAGGGTGTGTGATGCAAATTCTGGAGAGGAAGGAAGAACAGCAGTCCTCATGGTAAATAGCCAATTGGCTGCAGGCAGCAGGACTGTTCAGGTCTTAAAGTCTTGTTGGAATTGCAGGAATGACAGAACTGATATGCAAGATCATTTTTCTGAAGCCATTAAAGGAAATCCATCTATGTTTGGTACTTGACAACTCACTGGAAAGTGGAGTCAGACAGCCAAGTGTGTTTGCTTGCAGACCTCAGATGTGTTTTATGTTGGCAGTATTAGTTCTGAATAAAGCAATGTTACAAAGATATATCTTGTTCTTTTCAAATTTATAATTTAATCCATTCTCTAGGGATAGCATGGTCTTTTTAACCCCCCAGCAGTGAGTTTTTACGTTCCATCTCATCTGAACAGACTGCATAAGGGCCAGTAAAGTATTTAAACCCTACGCTGCCTTAGTACACAGTGACAGGGAGGCGCTCATTAACTGATGTGTACTGTGATGTTGCAATTTTTTTGGAAGAAAAACCAGCCCAACTTTGTGATGAATTTTCTGGAGGTATATAACCAAAAACTTTTATCTATTCCTCCAAACAATTTCCTTGCCCAGCTTTCATTTGAACTGTGTCAAGACTTGATCTCTTCCTCCTGCTCCTCCCCCTGTCCAATAGTTATAGCAGAGATTTCCTCTCATTAAATGAGCCTCAGATGGAGCCCACCCTCAAATAAAAATCCAAACATTTTGCTTTGTTTTGGACAAAGAAGTTAGGGAGGCATTTAAAAGACAGGAGAAAGACAAATAGCCTTTCTAAACAAACAAAGGGTAATTGCTTTCGTAAATGTGGGTCCTCATAATTTAAGAGCAATAGTTTATATACTTGGTAAGCCTTATAAACAGAGAGGGGAGACAAGGGCTGGAGTTGTGTTCAATAAAAGGTCCAGCTCAACAAGGCCCTTGATTGTTAAGTTGTGTATTTTGTGAGCCTCTGCCAAGTTTCCTTGTGAGTAGCACTGTGCTGTGTGTGCTGATAGAGGCACAAACAAATAGGCTCATAGCAGACTGAGGGTGCTGTGCCTGAGGGAAGTTAGAGGCACAAACTGACCATCCCGTAGAAGACAAATCTCTGTTGTGGTGTGAATGGGTTATGTTAGGGTTTGTATGTGGAAGGCTCATGCACAAAGCTTAAATCTTACCTATCCAGTAGTTGGAAAACTAAAATGTGTCATATATTGGCCAAATGGTAGTGGTGATAAAAGCTTTAACTTCATCCTCGGCACAGGCCTCTGACAGTAGGTAACTCCATGTTTTAAGGGAGGCTGGTTAACTTACCTGTTTCAATTTCTCTTTTGTTTTGTTGGGGCTTTTTTAAAGTGACATCAAGTCTTCCTTGATAAGATTTCAAAACAGTTAATGAGTGAATGTTAAGCAGTCTCCCTCTTGGACAGACTTTTGTTGTGATTATCTATTTAATAGCAGAATCTTCATAGCATGTCTCAGCTTGGATGTGTTCCGTCATACAGGCAAACAAAACTTGACCTGAAAACTGAAACTATTTCAAATAATGAACCCTACGGTTGCTAGTTTTTTCAGAGTTGCTTGCAAGATGCCTGTGATTCCAAACTGCATAGTGGTGTGCCCAGAAAGTTGTGTTTCAAGTCTGCTAGCATCTCTTGAGGTGTTTGAGAAGTTTGAGAACGTGATATTACCTGCAATCTGCCTGTTTTTTTCTTTTTCTTCTTTTTTTTTTTTTAAATTTCTTTAAACTAGAACACTTTTTATCTGCATATTCAGATTTCATCTTCTGCAGCTGCTGCTTGTGATGGTGGACAAGTTATGCCTGCCTCTGGCGGCATGTTTTTTACTACTAGTGCTGGGGAACAACGGATTGCATTTCAGCAGCTATATCTGAATGCTCAGAGTATTAGAGGGATCTCAGGACAGAGAAAGATGCAGGTGTGAGCACAACTATTAGGTACGTTGCTTACTGTAGTGTCCAGTATGTCGTATTCTGCATCATCCTCGTGGGATATCTAACAGTCAGGTTGGTAGCACCATGTGGTCATGCCAACCTATAATACTCCCGTGAGGAAAGAAATTTTCCTTCAGCTTTGTGAACCTCATTTGACTTTAACACACTGGTACCAGAATGTGCAATTGTGAGTAAACAGATCTCTTCTGCAACGAGACTGTGCTTGCCATCTGAGAGCTGCTTTTCAGGCTGCTAAATCATTATTAGATGTGATAGAAGTAAGCTGCCAATGATGTGCTGGGGAATGCAGGGGCAGTTAATACAGTGGCATGCTCATGGATAACTGGTGTAATTTAGGTTGATGCAAGAATGCAAGTGTACGTGTAAGGAGCATGAAGTCAAGCAGCTGAGATGTTCTGTTCAGTTGTCAGAAGACAGGGAACTCATTTTCTTCAAGTGGTCAATCTGTCAGATGCAGCAGCATCAGGTCTGTGGCTTAAGCTTCACAACCACTCTAACTTGTAAAAAATGCCTAGATGTCAAAGCACATGCTGGCCAAAGTCTTAAAAATACGTTTGATGCAGTGTTTCTTTTGGATACAGCTTTGAAATAAGCAGAAAATTAATTTATATCAAGGTTGCCAAGACATCCAACAGCATCTGAATTCACTGTAGGTTAGTGCAATAGTTATAACAGCTTATTTTAAAAGACGCAATTAAGTATAAACTGAATTTCCTAATGCGGTTTATATTGGTTGAAGCTTAAGAATAAACGTCTGGCTTCATCCTCTGGCTCCACTCATCATTATCTGTATGACATTTTTTACATCAGATTGTGCAGTGGAGTTATGGCTTTTAACAGAGAGCACGCAAAAGGGAAATGAGTGAAACTGCAGCACTTCTACACCGCCATGCTGAAGCCAGCTCAGTGCACGTGGTATCCTCTGAAACCACTATGCTTCCCATAATTTGGGAATGTGTCCCACTTCTGCTGCATGTGTCCCACAGCTGCAGCCACCCCTGGCTCTGCGTTTCCCACAGTTGGGAGTTCTGGTCCTGCATTAGTGCATCCCCAGGCTGCATCACCTGTCTGGTTGCTCTGGAGCTCACCTGAAGACCAGATACAACCCAAAAATCATTCTCAGGGTTTATCACATCTGTGCTTGTGCCACTCTGCTGAATGGGGAGACATGTTTAATAAGGGAGAATTCAGTTAAAAGATGTGGTGGAGCCTGGAAAAGACTATAGTGTAGTCTTGCCTCTCATAGGTTAGCACAGTTTCAAGTAACATTACTTCCAGAAAAGTGAGAAGGGGCATTGCCTGCCTGAGTTACAGAATGTACTGGACTTACACTGGAAGCTGTGGAGTATGTTTACAGTTATAGTATTTCAGTAGCTTGGAATGTCTGGAAGTTTTACAGGTCATATCCATCTGTTTTCTGAGCAACAACATCACAAAGTGTCTTAGTTTTAAACATAGCAGGTGAAACCTGTGTAAGTGTCCCTTATTGTAAAGGTATACCAAATACTTGTCAGAAGAATATTCTGTGGCTTAACTAATTAATTTTAATTAATTTTAGCATAATAAGCTAAATTTAGCTCAGCCTAAGAAGTGGTGTGCCTCTGATATTTTATTATTTTTGTCATATATATATAATTCTTCAAAGAAACTCATCTATTTTAGCATGTCAGCTCCTGATCTTAAATAATTTAAGGCAAAAAATAATAAGGGGAGAAAGCTAATAGAGTAAAAATCTGTTTTAATTGTGTGATTAAAATATCTTCATGAGGAATTTGACACCTTTTCCTAGAAGAAACGTTTTAAATAATTCCTCTAATTGTATTAAATTTGGTTCCCAAATGATATTAGGTGTGTATTATTAAGTTTTCCCTGGCACACACTTTTATAAATGAAATGTAAGCTTTTCATTCAGTCATAGCATTTCTGTAGTTTCCAGTATTTTCCATACTAAGTGAAAATGTTCAGAGCCGCCATTTCATTTCTGGCCACATGTAATTATAGTAATCTGCCTATGGACATAGCCAAATATAGCTATATATGGAAATAATACACATATATGTATGGAGAGTTAATTAGATTATACTAAAGTTGTGATTCCCTGCTGGAGAACCAGAGTCTGAATCAGCTGCAGTCCTTGCCAAGGCAGAACGTGATTCCTCAGTGCAGGTGTTCAGTATCTCCCTGTTGCTCCGCTATGCAGTGCTACTGGTGCTCTGCAAATCCGCAGTGTTTTTGGGGTTTGTCCCCACCTTTTCTAAGCAATGGCGTGTTGCAGCTAGTTAAACAGCACTTTAATCCCTAGCTTTATTTTGAAACTCTTGTTGACACCTGCTATAAATCAATTTCCTCATCCTTAGGAGTATAACAGAAATAAACAGCAGCGAATGATAAATCACAGCCATGTATGTGTTAGTTCATGTGGAGTAGTATTCAGTTCATGTAGCTTAAACCAAAATTAGGATCAAAGCAGTTTAATAGTAACATGAAATTAATCAGTAGTCAATAAACTGCACATTTGGGATCAGTACCAGTAATGTCACAGATAAATCACAACCCTGAACACTGAATTAATGTTGTTAAATGCTTACAGATAAACAGCTTTAACTAATCCCCAGAAGTTCTAGTATCTCTTTCACAGGTACACAGAAACACACACACTCTACCAGCACACGTAGGTTACAGTCTCCCCCTGCCCCATCTGGGGTGCATCCATGTTCTGCCCTCACCTCATGGGGCCTCATGTTGCTCCTTGCAGCTGGTGAGGCAGCACCCATGAGCTCACGTGGACCCCATGAAGTGTGGGTCACTGCCTGCAGCAGCCTGCCTGAAAGCAGGTGGCTCATGGCCTCTGACTGTGAGTTTATCTAACTGAGGATTTTTTCCTCTTTAAGGTGACTGGTTAGAGGGTGATGATTTTCTTCCCTTTTAACCGGATAAGTTTTGGGAAGCATCCTCTGGTTTTATGCATTTTATTTACACATGCACACCACAGATGGTCCACCCACATTCCTATCTTAAAAGGTGGTGTTACCCAGACCATTTGCCAAGATGTGTTTCTAGATCTCAATTTGGTATCAGCAGTAATTTTATGCTGCACAGACAGGCTGTAGAAGCGTAACCTTCATCCATACCTTTGTGTAGAGCAAGTCTGCTAATTGTAGTTCAAGTGTAATGAGATTGCTTTGTGTTCTTGACATTTTGGAGCTTTTCTGTAAACAAAAATCTAAATTCCCTTCAAGGATCAAATAGCTGCTCACAGAAAGGCTTGCTGCAATGTGCTGCTGGGAGATGAAGCTTTGTTGTGTTACAAGGACTTAAGCGATTTGCCAAAGGAGCAGGCTCTGCCAGCTGTAGTTTCAGCTAAAATAACTTATTCTGCCTGAATTGTTCCCCAGATACATGTGCACTTGCATGAAACTTATTATACTCAGTAAAGAAGACTCAGTAGCATCATTGGTGAGTGCTGTAGATATAAAATGAAGTGACTGATTGCCTGGGGTGTGTAAAAACCATGGCTCAGTCCCAAGGCAGACATCCCACCTTTGTTTCAGGAGAAGGAAAAGCTGATGTCCATACCTAATGATCAGCCCTCATGGGTGGAGGCACGGCATGTCTCTCTGAAGCCTTTACTTACTGTGTAGTTTCTGGCTGTTTTATAACATAGCAGGTCACTTAGGAATATAGGCTTCTCTCCTTCCAGAGTTTCTAAAATAGGTGTTTCTAAATCAACAGAGGCTGTTCAACATAAAAGCTTTGTGAGTCAAGTATCAGTTCAGCAATGTATGTGTTTGTTACCTCATTTCAGTAAACTCGAAGCCTTATAAGGTGTTTTACTTAAAGAGGAAGGATAGTCAAGACCAGGTTTTGTCCAATACAGGATAACTGTGAACACATGAACTGTCCAGTCTGTCCATCAGTCTTGCCCTCTGCTAAGGCAAACGCTGGGAACAGACACCTTTCTGTAAGGTATGAGCTACTTTCATGCTAGAGTTAGATGCAATTAAATCACAGCCTGATGCTGCAGTGGCAGAATTCAAATACTGCAAATGCCACGTGTGAAGAAACTTGATGGAGAGAGAGATCATTGATAGCTGGTTTTCCATCTCTAGGTTGGTGTAGAGATCTCCCATTTCAGCAGGCAGTGAACAAAAGGGTCATTTCACATGGTATGGAGATGCTCCTAGGGAGAGTTTAACTCCCGAGATTCAAATGGAAGGACTTCAGTCCTCTGGTACTAGTGCAGAGAGACCTCTGTAAGACACAAGCTGCCATGTGCACTCCTGCCGTTGAAAATGTCCTTCTTCAGAAGGAGCAATGCTTTTGTCACCTCCATTTCATACCATGTCCTGTGTCAAAACAGTCAGTCTAAACTGAACAAGAGGGATGCCTTGTGATGCAGACACCCATCCCCACAAACTAAAGGCTAGTCAGGAACTGGCAACAGATTTCACTGTCTTCCAAACTGGATAAGATATTAAATAGTGAAAGCTTCAACATTTTGTACTAGTTCTTGAATCACCCTGAGGGTTACAGAAGCATTTTTCACAATTGTATGTAATATCACTTTTATTACTTCACTGAGCTCATGTGTTCTGTAAATGGAATTAGAATGAAGGAATAAGTATATGTTGCTATAACTACATTGTAGTAGCTTAGTGGCCTGGTGTTTGCAATCTCATTTCACTTCTTAATTCAGCATTTCTCATTCTGACACTTTCACAGTGTCATGTTACTATACATGGCACATGCTATAAATAGTTATGAATCCAGTATGAGTGGAGTGTAGCTCAGTATAATGAAATGAGGGGAATACTTTCCAGGGAATTACTGATGTTAGAAAGTTCTCTTTGCCACAAATAGAACAGAAAGACTGAACCAACACAGAAGTGTTTCAGATTTAGTGTGGGGTGAGACACTGACTGTTCTGAGCTTATGGTAGCTACTGGTACTCTGCACATCCCAGGAAGTACTCAGCATTGAGATGAAACTCGGCCTCTTTGCTTGTAAATCCAGTAAGCTGGGAAATATAAAGTCACTGTGGGTTTCTAAAACATATCCTAATATAAATTTTTTCTGCCTCATTAGAAGTTTTAAAATGTGACTTTGTGATCTCTCTTTATTGCCTGTGCTCCATGTTTTCAAATTATACTGAAAAATGCTAGAAATACATTTTTATAAATTTTACTTTTGTTACTCTTTCACTTGAAGTCTTGTGCAATTATGAAGGAGAAGATGAAGTCATTACTATAATTTGTTCACCTGAAACTTCAGTACCTAGTGGAAGTGTAGCACAGTATTAAATGCCTTTTCTAGAATCCAAGGCTCATTATATGTACCTTAATTTACATCACACATCCTGTAAACACAACCTTGTCATCACTTTGCTGCTTAAATATAATAGTAGTACACCAACTGGGGACTGCTTTTCTCCCTTTGCGGCTTAACAGAGCATAACTTTTGTGTGTGCTTTGTGTCACAGTCTAACTTCTGAAATTGGTCTTGTAAGGAAAAGCATCAGTTGAACTGAATGTAGTCACATGTGAATTCACTAGCACTTCAGTGCCAGTCTAGTACGTCAGGTAGTCCTTGTCCCCAAGGTTAATATAATACATTCCACCAAGAAATCTGCAGCCTCTATTCTGCAGAGAATGAGGCTTTTTCTGAAGACTATTGATGGAGTATGCTGCTCAGGAGTTCCAGAACTGAGGCAAGCAAATGCTGTCTTTCAAACTTAAGTTCCAAGATGTTCATTGTATTACAGGAAAAAAGGAGAGCATCTTGAGGAGTTTTCTTTACTGAAGCGTAGCAGTCTTATCAGCCCTCATGAGCAGGGTTTAATGTTATTGTGGATCATGTACACTGCTGTGAACTTCATCCTCTTTTCTTCCGAAATGAATAGTCGGCATATTATGAATCAAGAGTACAAAATCTGTAAAAGTGTATACGGAAACAACCTTGGCAAAGTTGTAGCAAAGGCATTGCTTCTCAGCACAACAACGTATGTATCTGTGCCAACCTGGTGGAAAAGAGTGGCACAGCTTCCCTGATAAAAATAAGCATTGATTACTCACTGTAATTCCATCCTTCATTTTTCATGCACCTGGCAAAATCTTTCTTTGTTTTAGGAAGGCAAAGATGGCTGACAAATCAGGGCTGGCTGATGATGAAGAGTGGGAAAGTTCTTCGGTCATCTTGTCTAAGCAGCAGCTTAAAGCAGAATTTTCTTTACAGATGAATTCCTCTCTTGTTTTGGTCTGTGTTGTTGTGGTGGTTTTTGGTGTTTTTTGTTTTGGTTTGGTTTTGGCTTGGGTCTTTTTGGGGGTTTTGGGGGGGGGGTTGTGTTTGTTTTATAATCTCACTGCTTCCTAGAAAGTTCTAGCAGATGTCAATCCCAACTCACCCTCTTGGCAGCCTATGCCTTGACCTACCTGTGTACTGTAATAATTTTTAACCTTCAACTACAATGTTTTCTCTTAGTCTCTGCTCTTTAGACTTTCTCAATTACAGTAGCTTTTCCAATACCTCTCTCTTCTACCTGCATACACTGGCGGTAATGGGTATTAGCATACCCTTTTTTGATCTTCAGCTACACAGGTCAAGATGACTTAAGCCCTTCTCTTGAAGTCTGTGAATTAATACATTTATTAGGATATTTTCACAAGAGTTTTCTTTAATTAGGCACAGTTTGTTCTTCTATGCAAAGCATCAAAAAGAAGAGGCTTGATGAGTTCAACTGAATTGCTAATCACAGAATAGTTGAGTTTATTTTGTGGTTTAAGCCCAGCCGGTAACTCAGAACCATGCAGCCGCTCCCTCACTCCCCCTCTTCTCCACCTCCACTCCTGGGGGGATGTGGAGGAGAATTGAAAGAAGGGACCTCTGGAGATTGTTCTGCCTCTGGCTCAAAACAGGGTCAAATACATTACATTGTTCCGGACACTGTCTTCAAGGATGGAGACTTCACACCTCTCTGGCAATCTGATCTCGTGCTTGAGCACTCTCACTTTGTATAAACGGGAATTTCCTGTATTCAATTTGAAACTACTATCTCTTGACCATTCACTGGATACCACTGGGAAGAGTCTAACTCCATCTCGATAAACCCTCCCTTCAGGTATTTGTACATATCGATAAGATCCCCGCTGAGCCTTTTCCAGGATAATCAACCCCAGCTCTCTCAGCCTCTTCTCGTATATCAGCTGCTCCAATCCCTTGATCCCCACTATGGCATTCCTATCCATTATGTCCATGTCTCTGTTGTACTGGGAAGCCCAGAACCGAATACAGCACAGCAGGTGTGGCCTCACTAGTGCTGAGCAGAAGGGACTTGCTGACAGCTTTCCTCCTAATGCAGTCTAGGATGATGTGCTTGGCCTGTGAAGGCCAATGTGAGGGCACATTGCTGGCTTTTGTTCAACTTGGTGTCCACAAGGACCACTGAGAAGAGTCTGGCTCTATTATCTTTACAGCCTCCCTTCAGGTATTTATATATACATTGATGAGATTGCCCTGCCAGACTCACTTTTTTCTTGGGCTTTGTAAGGAAAAGGGCCTTTCTTTTTTGTCAAGACCCAAATACTTCTTGATTCCAAATGCTGCTGCTGTCCTGTCTTGAAGTCTACTCCCCAAGATATCACCATAAGCTAGTGATATTAAATCTGACAATAAATTTGAAATTGAATATAGCGCTAGAAATCAGTGATGGTGTTTAATATAGTTAGATTAGGTTAACATGAAAAATAAAAGGCTGAATAATTTAGATAATACTGGAGTTCTTGCTTTGAATAATAACTCTTTCAGCAATTGTATAGACTCGGATATCACATTTTCTTTTTATGAGTATTGATTTTGATTTAATGAAATCAAAATGACATGAAAACGATTGGTGAATAATTTTGCTTATCTCAATTCAGTAAATTAAAATCACAATGTATGAAAAAGAATAATTACAGTCAGTTACGACTTTATGCATGATGAGACAATTACTTATCGTAGCTTTCAGTAGACTGGGAAGTTATTGAAGTTGCCATAAATACAGAGTGCTGAATTCTTGATTTACTTGCATTTATGTACATCTGATACTCCTTAAATGTCAGAGTACCATATGCTATTGCATATAAATAGCAATCCGCAATTTATACATCACGAGTCACAGACACAGCAAGGGGGACCTCAGACAGCAGGGCTGGGTTTCAGAGGGTGGATAATGCACTGCTTTTGCAGTTGTAAGTACCATCTGTTTTGACAGAGTCTGGGGATGTTTCACACTGATGGTCAGGAATCCATGTAACATAGTGCAATTGGGCCTGAGCCAGTCACATTTTCTAGCAAGAGAAAGCTGCCAGTGGCCATGTTTCTTTCCCAGCTTAACTCCCGAATTTCCCATAAACAAAATTCTAATCCTTGTGGTTCTGAATAAGCACTACGTGCTTGCTCAGCGCGTTGTTGCATGGATATTGCTTGTCTTTGTAACAGAAGAGGGGTCTGCTGACTGTCACTCCAGGGCTCTTACGATGTGAAGTGTTTATTATGAAAACCCCTTGGTTTATGTATCTTTGTTAGAGAGGTGTCGGGTAAGTTAGATTGTGCTAGTGTCCTAGGGTTCTGCTTTGGAGACCTGCCTTTCTTTTCTTTTATCCTCTTCAGAGTGTGCTCTTACCCAGGTCCCAGAGGACATTTGTTGGGGAGCTAGCTTTGGCCAGCTCTTTGCTGACTTTATTCCTTTGTCTGTAAGAGAAGTGGTGGCATTGTGTATTTGTAAGAAAAGTAAAACTGTGAACTAAGTGAAGTTCTATACCTTTCCTTAAAAAAAACCCTAGAGACCAGCTTTTTTTCTGTGTTTGGCCACATGTCAAAAGGGAGGAGGGATGCAACCTTAAAAATGAGTTATTCACCAACAAAATGAGAGAATGCTTGCCAGAATGATAGCAGGTGCTTTTGAAAGAATCTCACTCCTGGGAAAGAAAATAAACTTTGGAAACTGAAGTGTAAATGTATCTAAGCTGATCGGGAGCAGGTGTTGCAGGTCAGCCTTCAGTTACACACACAATTCTGCTGATTTTCTGTAATCTGGTGCCATTCTAAAGATGAGGCAAGGCTCATGATAGAGGCCCTTCTGGTCTGCAAAAGCATTAGACTGGGAGTAAACATTTCTGCTGATTTGTAAAGCCTGGAACTCTTACCCCCCTGAGGTATTTCTCCTACACTATTGAAAATAGCTCACCTCTCTCACCCTGGAGCAAGCATTGGTTTTTACAGAAGGTGTGCTCTCCTGTCCACTGGCAGCAGCTTTAGGTGGTCTTTTATTGTCACTCCCTTACTGATAAATTAGCTGGTAGAGGGATATATTATCTGCATTGATATATGACTCCTCAGCTGGGTACACCAGGTGGGCACTTGTGGGTATCTCACAGGACAATCCACAAGGAGCTGGGCTGAACTAAGTTGAGTTAGGATTGGGTTTACCTTCTCATCTAGTTTTGGGGGGTTTGTTGTTTGTTTTTTACCTAGAGTCCTCTTGTGCTGTGTACAGTTGTGTGCCATAATTTGGAGGGCTGTCTCCAGATTATTACCAAAAGCTATCTTTATAAAGCTTGAAGGCTTTTTAGGAAGGATATTTTGACTATTCTAACTTAAATTGATCTAATGAATCTTTAGCATCTAAACTTTAGTGTTAAGAAAGGAGCACGACTTTGGCTTTAAATCTTTTGTTACTATTTGTTCTTCTGTTTAGCCTATTGCTTACCATTTATGTCTCCAGTTTTGGAGGTCACATCCTGGATTCCTTGTTAATTTCAAAGTCAGTCATATCTAAGAGTTATGCACTTTTACAATGCCAGTAGTTGATGATGAAAAACAATGTTCTTTTACCTTAATAATTCACTTTTGGTGAATATGCTGGGAACAGTCATCCTTGGGGGAACTATTTGTCTGCTGTAGCATTTGCTACCACCTGGATGCAAGTCATCTTGATTGCACAGCAAAGTGATTATATTGTAGGCTTTCCCCAGAGGCATGCATTCCTCTGCTTTGTATATTATTTTCAGAACAACACACATCTACAGGAACTACATTTCAGGGTTCTGCAGGTCATCTTGGGTTTGATCCACGGGAGCAACTGGGGATTTTGAGATTGTTTTCCTCCCATAAATTTATGTCCAGCAACTTGAAGTTTTATAATAATGTAAATGGATACATCTTTTATTCCAAATTCTTACATTTTTGAGAGATGAAATCATGGAACAGCTACACCTGATTGGAGCAGCTGGGTGGATTTCTGCATTTTGAAGCTGGGAACCATTAGGCATTTGTTCCAGATTTCTATATAAGTTGTAAAGATAAATAAATTGCATCAGCGCAAACTTCATGTCAGCGTATCATTCAAAGCCAGCAGGATCTTTTTGCTCCTGCTCAGTGTCACTCTAAGTAACTGGCTCTGACCATCTATGCATAACTTGAGAACCAGTATTGAGCAATGTGCGCTCATCTATATTTATGTAAAGTGGGGTTTAAATTGAAAATGAAAATCAATGCCTAAAGAAGTGGAACATGTAAATGTTGCCTAGTTAGGCATGAAAGTGTTATACCTGACAAGATTTTGACCTTGGAGTATGTCAGAGTAACTCAAAGTGAAAATAGAATATAGTTGTAAGCCTGTTTCACTGAATCAGGTTATTCTCTGGATGAATTGGGAAGGTTTTTTGTATTCATGAAGATGAAGATGGGGTTACTGGGTTAATTAAGACTTTTTTATAGCTTATCAGGTGGAGGGAGAGGATGGCAAGCTTTTTAGTATGACCTTGAAAGCAAACTTGTTATCTTTTTTTTTTTTTGTCTTCTTAAACCTTTATGTGCAAGTATATAGAAAATGCTTATATATAAGCATCTTGTAAATGCTTATTTCATTTTAACCACATTTGGTTTGCACATTTCAAAGTAAGTCATTGAACAGCAAAGAACTGTATCTCCACAGGTGGCAATTCTGAAAATGGGAAACAATGACATGTAATATGTCCAGTCAATTAATAATCTGCTCCTGAGAACCCAACAGGGCACAGGATGTCTCTCCCCTGGGTGCTATGGGTTAGGCTGGGAAGTGGTAACTTATGATTTGGAGGAGGTGGAAAGGAGGTTCTTCAATGACCAATGGGTTCCTCTACATTAGCATTTTTGTTCATTGTCCAAAGGTCACTTTGGAATTGACTCTCCCTTTAGCCCCTGCTTGCTGTGTTTTAGTTGCCACCGCAAAGTATATGAGCCAAGTTACTCTCAGGTGAAACTAAAGCAACAAATATGTTCTGGCAGGACACCTAAAGTGCCAAAAGCAACCCCTATTGAACATTCAGGTTGCGGATGAAATCCAAAAACTAACACCCAGTTCCCAGGCCTGTGGATGTTAGGTTCCAGGAGTAGCATGTTTGTTCCACAGAGCTCCTCTTTCTGGGCTGTACTCCTTGCTAATGCACGCATAAATGAGCTTAGCTGGAGGAGCTCCATGGCATACTGCAGGGAGCTGGGAGAGGATCTGTCCTGAAGGGGTTTAAGAAGAACTTGTACTTAAGTGTGTATGGAATTCATTTTGGGTTAGATGTTTACTGAACGTGGAAAAAATGCACTATCCCATCTATCTCTGTGTAATTTCCCAGCAATGATGCACTGACAAACCTTCTCAGAAGTGATGTGCTGGTGTCATCGGTGGTACCAAAAGCAAAGTTAAGATGCTTTGACTTCATAAACTAATAAGTGGAATACTTTTTTCTTACCCCCCCCCCCCCCCCAGTCTTTGTATTTTTAGCTCTGTTCAAAAATATGGGGATAAAATTAATTCATGCCAAGTGGCAGGGGACAAAGTCAGTAGCAGGGAAATTAACTTCAGCTTTTAAAAAATGCATTGTAAGGAAGAATTATTTGCTTAATAATACTATAGCAATTACTTCACTTGCAGTGCTGTTTGACTTTAAGTATCTAGTGTGAATATGCCAGGAATGCAAGATCAGGTCTCCAAATGTATGTGAAGGAGTTTATAGAGTAAAGAAAACTGGAGCTCAACATCACAGGGAAGTTACACCAGTATAATCCAAGGTGTAAAATGTCACACAGAAACTACTATGAAATGGCTTCAAATTTAAGTTAACATATCCCTCTTCCACATGGTCTTGTAACAATGCCTCTGGTCTTGTGCAGTAGGTGCAGCTTGTTATTACATTCTATGGGAGGTTTTTAAAAACTATAAAAGGCTATTTTAAGTTCTGTGAAACCATTCCTTCCAAGAGCATGTGGATGTGATTACTTCATGAGCTCCAAGGCTGCTTATTCTTACACTGAAAAATCGAGCTTTGTTGCACATCTTTGCTCTCTAAAGGAGAGTTGCACACCTACAAGGTCTCGCAGCATAAGAAATAAGTTTCTGCCTTTGAAAAAGTTTTTTTGTTGTTCCTTTTACTTTACTTTTCAATCTAATTTTCTGTGTTGGTAGGAATAAATTTTCCAGTGATTGGGAGACAGTAGCTGTAGCGTTATCTCAGGTTTATTTAGACTCTTTCATGTCTGTGTCGGAAGCAAGCCAGAAGTGAAATACTGACTAAATGAAATCGTCATAAGGTGGCCACTGAAGGGAAATAGTGTGTTGCATAGTTATCTCTGAGTATTTGTCAACTGTGATGATGTTTCAAGAAGGACCCTCTAGGGATCTGCTCTGATACACTACATTATTTGTTAATAGGTTGCTAGACTTTCCATCCCTCTCCAGAAGCCACTTGTTTGAATTGAATTGAGGCACAAAACTACTAGTGTACAGAGGAAGGGGTTAAAACTTGTGACATTGGACCTCCAGTATATTTGAAAAACTGAAAATGAGCACAATTTGAAGAGGTTGTTCATAACTCAAAATGCTCTTGGAAAAAAATAGAAGATTAAGGAGAGAGAAAACATATCAGACTCTCAAGACACAGGTGTGGGAAAGACGAATGGTTTATATAAACGTTGATGAAGAATATAAATGGCCAGGCAGCCGTATGGCATGTTGGAATCCAGGCAATACATTAAATCATCATCCTTCCAAGACTGTTGAATTCTGGAAGGTTGACATCATGATTTCCAGGAAACATAGGTGCGAAGGACTCCACTTTATCCACTGCTGGTGTGGTGGGGTGGTGCGTGGTGCTCAGTTTGGAGCATTGTGTTTTAACAGAAATAAACACAGATTGGAGAAAATTTAAAGGAATAACTAGGAGAAACTGGGAATATTAGTAATGGGACAAGGAAGAAAGGGCTGAGGCTTGAGCAAATGCATGTGAGAAATCCCTGCAGGAACAGTAGAGACCTCTCATTTTTTGCAGTCACTAGGAGAGGGGCAAGAAAGAGCTTCTTGTGTGAGCTGGGTAAGAGTTAAAACTTAGAAATTTGATATGGTGACAACACTGGAACAGGAACCTCAGTGAGCTGAGTAATTTCCCTGGAAACGAAGAACAGGGCAGACATGCACATCGGAGGTGGTTTAAGTGTACTTGGTGTACTTGGAGAGAGACAAGAGGCTCATTCTACTCAGTTTCTCATTCTATGTTCTTGATTGTAACAGGCTGCAAAATCATGTAGGTATCTGTGCTGAGCAACCCTTTCTGTCTGGTGTACTTGCCAGCTGCAGCCCTGCGCAGGTTTGCATTGTGAGTTTTGTTTCAGCTGCCTCTTTGCTATTATGGGCTGTCTGATTCCTCCGGGGCTCCCAGAGCTGAGAGGAACTCAGGTCAGAAGGGTAACTTAGCCTAAGAAAAATGCCTGAGCATGTTTGTGGTGCAGAAGATGCTCTTTTGTAGGTATCACTTTTTCTCAGACTTTGTGCCCAAGGCCTTAGAAAGTAAATGGTCCTGTTCCACCCTGCTGTCCTAGCTAACCCCTTTACCTAATCTCCTTTAAGGGCACACAGCCATATCTGACATCTGTCCGTCAAATTCATAAGTGTCTACTTAAATCACCCTGCACTGTTCCCCCTATATAAAACTGTCAGCTGCTTCTCTTCGCTTTTGTATCAGAGACTGTAGCTGCTACAGCCATTAGGCTCCCATTTTCCCCAGTCTCTGTAAAAGGAATACTTCCTTGGCATGCAATGAAGTTGATGGTATTGTGGTAAAAATGTGAAGCCTATACTCACATTGCACTTAGTAAAAATATGTAATAAGTATGCAGCACTGTTGTTGAAGAGATGTTAAGTGACATCCTTGTACTATGCGTAAATGCTTCTTGCGCACATTATTTTTTATCTAATGTTTTGGCAAGAATGCCAATTGCTTTTTGTTTTTCTAAGCTATACTGACTTTTCAGAGCCTGAACATAGTCTGGTTTAATTCTTGCCTAAGTTTTGCTAAATACCTCAGTGGTGATCGCAGATCACAGCTACAGGCTATGCAGAGAAGAGATTCAGAGCAGCCCTGCAGAGGAGGACTTGGGGGTGTTGGTTGATGAGGAAATGAACATGAGCCAGCTTCAGTGTGCACTTGCAGCCCAGAAAGCCAACCGTATCCTGGCCCGCATCAAAAGGAGTGTGACCAGCAGGTCGAAGGAGGTGATCCTGCCCCTCTACTCTGCTCTCGTGAGACCTCACCTGGAGTATTGTGTGCAGTTCTGGTGTCCTCAACATAAAAAGGACATGGAACTGTTGGAACAAGTCCAGAGGAGGGCCACGAGGATGCTCAGGGGACTGGAGCACCTCCCACATGAAGACAGGCTGAGAAAGTTGGTGCTGTTCAGCCTGGAGAAGAGAAGGCTGCATGGAGACCTCATAGCAGCCTTCCAGTATCTGAAGGGGGCCTGTAGGGATGCTGGAGAGGGACTCTTCATTAGGGACTGTAGTGATAGGACAAGGGGTAATGGGTTAAAACTTAAACAGGATGTAAGAAGGAAATTCTTTCCTGTTAGGGTGGTGAGGCACTGGAATGGGTTGCCCAGGGAGGTTGTGAATGCTCCATCCCTGGCAGTGTTCAAGGCGAGGTTGGATGAGGCCTTGGGTGATATGATTTAGCGTAAGGTGTTCCTGCCCATGGCAGGGGGGTTGGAACTAGATGATCTTAAGGTCCTTTCCAACCCTAACGATTCTATGATTCTATGGTTCTATGATCTTTTTTAGTTGTCAGATAAGAATATGAAGTTTGATAGATGTTCACCCAGGTTCTCATGTTAATTTTGTTAGCTTGAGGAGCTCAGTATAGATTTGCTTTAAGAAAGGCACAACAGCAATACCATAATGGAAGGTGTAGTCGAATGGAGTCATGCTTTAAGCATGGAAAATGGTTCAATCATTTTTTAAAATGTCCATGCTGGGGTCTGGACATGAAGTGCCGCATGTTAGTGAGCATCGCTGGTGAAATGATGAAAATACCTCATCATCTATGGCTCTGAAATCAGAGACTGCATATTGTTGTCAATGCCAGAAGGAACAGAGACTATATCTTAGCTTAAATGATATATATTTAAAGGCTCTTTTCTCCCAGATGTATATATTAACTGGAAAACAAATGGGGGGGGGGAAGAAAAATCTTTTGAAATAAGCCAGATTCCTAATGGAATAAGAAAATTCCCTCCAGTGCATTTTCCCCCTCTGTGTCAGCTTTTATGGTTCTTTCTGGCACGCATCTTTTGAGATTTCTTTAAAGATTGGTAAGAATTTTTTTCTTACATCAACAAACAATTTTCAGAGCCTAAGCATAGCTTTAGTAGAAAGTGTCTTGCACAAAAGATTGGTAATCATGGAGACAAAGGGGTGGAAGAGGTTATAGGAAGTATAAGGGCTGCTTCGTAATCAGTTTTTTACCTTCTAACATCACCAACATGTAAAGCTGCATTTCAGGCTTGTAAACAACTGGGATTTTTCAAGAAAAGAAATGTTTGTATAGGGCGTGTGTGTGTGTAAAATGTGTATTGAGAACTGCAGTCAGTAACTTCATTTGCACTTGCAGGGCTGTGTTTATTAAGTTCATACTATCATTAAGTTGCCCTGTCTCAGACTGATTCAGCCTGTTAGCTAGCACTCAGGAAATGGTGAAGAACAAAACCTGAAGGAAACCCTCAGAGGTTCAGACAGTGCTACAGGAAGCCCCTCCCAGCGGTACTTGAAAAGCCTGGAAAATGTACAGCATGCCGAGTGTTTTGCTGAAGCTTTAAATGCTAGCAAAAAGCTTTCCAAGTTTTTACTGGCAAAAAGCTCCTGGACTCACCTGCTGGCTTTTCTTTTCCCCTTAGGGGTGTACAACGAACAGTAAGCGGGAATACCTCTGTACAGAGTTCAGCTGAGCTACCAGCAAAATTCCTGCATGACAGCACGTTGCATTATGGGCTCAGCAAAGCAGTAATGCTCTTTCGACCCTCTTGTTCAAACATAATGACAACACTTCAGTCTTTCTCCAAAATATTTTGGGGTGGACAGACAGAGTGTGTGCGTGCATGTGTATGTGCCTGTCTGGAAGTCCATGCCCCAAAGGTGGAGGGAGCAATTTTCACATGACACACCTTCGGTACGGAAGGTAAAGGAAATACAGGATGCACATCTGGAACTGCTATACTAATGAGAGAATTCAGAGAGCATGAAGCAAGCACAAAGCATACCAATAAAACAGAAGGTCCAACCTTTTTTAGCTCTAGGTCTAATTTAAAAACCACATTTTGGCAATTCATTACACTCCCAGAATGTCTAAGGTATTGATTATTCACAGGGTGCCCAGGAGTGATGAAGGAATGCCATTTTTGATCCAAAAGGAGTGGAGATTAGCCGTATTAGCTTGGTGCTTTGATCACAGGGGAGTGGGAAGAATCTTGGAGTACTATATGTTTATTTATACTTGAGTAGGAATGGAGAGTAGGGAAGAATGTAGCCCTGCAGAGATTTTTAGGTGTTTTCAACAGTAACTAACTGACTAAAAATATATGTTTTCAAAATATGGTGACAGGAGGTAATCATTCCCATAGTACTAAAAATCATTTATAGCAGATGTTAAAAATGAATTTTTAGCCTTTTTACTTTATTTCCATCTTTTTTGTGGTGTAGAAACAAGTGTTAGTTCTGTGGGTTTTATTTGTATCATTATGTTTTCCCTTTTTGTGTTGGTTTGTGTAAAAAATGAACAACAAACAAATGAAAAGCCCTGTACAAATGAAAAAACAAAAGGAAAAGAGAGAAACTCAAAATGCCAAATATATGTTAGTAGTGGAACATACATCCTGCAGCTGAAAAAATTGTATTTTGGGGTTTGGTTTTGGTTTTTGCTTTTTTTTTTTTACATTAGAAGCATCCTTTTCTTAAAATCTCAATAAAAGAGCAAAAAGCAAAGGCTCCAAGTCTGCCACATCTTCTGCACATGTTTATCTTCAAGCACTGTCATTGGCTTTGGTGGTAGTGTGAGGGAGGTCAAGTGTATGGTAAACCCTTGCAAAAATTAATCTAGGGGACTGCTGTCTAAGTGGTGTGTGGATTCAGTGCTTGTCTGCAGGAGCCTGGCTGCTGATGTGGTTTGGTTTTCTTCTCTCCAGCTGTAAATCTCATTTTTAAAATACCGGAGTATACCAGATGCTTTCCAAATAACACTCCTTGGTGCAACTATTTGCAATAGCTGCCAGGGGGGTATTAGGAAGTCTCAAAGGGGACCAGAGTGTCTGCAAAGCTCACTCTGTGTTAAGATACAGTTCTTGCTCAAAAATACACAAGTCCCTGCGTTAGGTCCACATAGTCATAGCACAGACTCAGAAGCCTTGAAGAAAATGTTTTTCCTGTTACATACTGAGTTTCTGTTTAATTAAAACAAGATACAGAAGAGGAAGAAGGAAGGAGCTGGGCAGTGTAGGTTTTTCCTTCGGTGTAAGATGGTGATCTTGATCTCTCTGCAACTGAACTATGTGATCCTAGGCAAGCTGCTGGACTTTGTGTCTTGGGTTCTTCAGCTAGACAATTGTGCCTCTTTGCCTTACAGAGACACTGTGAAAATCCAGGCCTGTGGTTGCTACTGTAGTAGCCAGTGAGATCAGTGCATGCCCATGCTGGGCTAAGTATAAGCTTGATGAGGAAATTAATATGTAATACACTGATTAAATTCATGTAAAATGTACTTAATTTTAAAACTCTGCCTAAACCCGGATTTGGCCGGTTTTTTGGAATACATTTCTGGTTCTACCTTGCTTAGCCCATATCTCTGCTGTCACAGTCACAGAGCTGTAGGGTCTGTGTTACTTAAGGAGATGGCATTGCAGGCTTCTCTGAAATGCCTAAACACTGAAATGGTACCAGAAGATGTGATGTGAGGAAAGCTTGGTGCTCTAAAACCACTGATCTTACTCCATTCATGATATCTGTTATTCTACTGGGCAATAATTGTGGTTCCTGTATTCATCTCTGTGCGGTTCTTTCCCTCATAAAGAATTTCTGTTGAGATCCATACTGACAGGTCTGGGCTTATTTTTTCAAATCCAACTGAATCTCACTTTCGTCCATTGGAAAGGAGTGCCTCCTGAGTGCACATGAAAAGGCACAGCAACCTCCCCTTCAAGAATTGCGGACTGGGCCTTTGGTTGAGCTGCTTCGTCCCAGTTTGCATGAATAAAAATTAACATCTTTCATGACACAATGAAAATAAGTGCACGGGGTTGTGCTTTTTGTGAGCGGCTGAGTGGTTCTGAGTTACCGGCTGGGCTTAAACCACACCTATCTGCCTAGGTCTGGTGAAAGAAGTAGCATTTGTCTTGTGAGCCTTTCTTTGGCCTCCCACTGAATGGCTGAAGGAGCTGAGAAGTGAAGGACCGCAGTATTCCTCTCCTAATGTCTAACAGATGCCTGGGTAGTGCCAAGAGTATGGGCAGTTACTCAAAAAAGCCTGTGACTCAAATATACACATTTCTTGCAGTATTTACTTGGGAGTATAAAGAATTAAGGCTACTGAACTTCCATTGTCTCTTCTTCATTACAGGGCTCAGATGTGCAGCCTCTTCTTTGCTAGCATGGCTCTGGCAGCGTAGCTAGGGGTACATCTCTGTTGTGTGCCCAACATTAAGGTGAACAGTGTTGTCAGAGTATATGATAGATTTTGAAATATACATTTCCTTACTTTCAGAGTAAAGATGACTGCTTAACCCCCAACAAACCCCGAAGCCCATCATGTTCCATTAACAAGCTGGCTAGTGGGGCACTGTGCTGTGCAGGGAGCTCTGTGTCTGCCCACAGCTTACTGAAATAATGTGTTTTGTCTTCCAGACTCCGACCTGAGCATGCGGACGCTCAGCACACCCAGTCCAGCATTAATATTTCCTCCGAATTCCCCTGGTTTCCAAAATGGCAGGGGGTCATCAACGTCTTCATCCTCAGTCACTGGGGAAACAGTTGCCATGGTCCACTCGCCGCCTCCAACCCGTCTCACACATCCTCTCATCCGACTGGCATCCAAGCACCAGAAGGAACAGGCCAATATAGACCGACTGCCTGACCACTCCATGATCCAGATATTCTCCTTCCTGCCCACCAACCAGCTGTGCCGCTGTGCCCGTGTGTGCCGCCGCTGGTATAACCTTGCCTGGGACCCTCGGCTTTGGAGGACTATTCGCCTGACCGGCGAGACAATCAACGTAGACAGGGCTCTTAAAGTGCTGACCCGGAGGCTTTGTCAGGATACACCCAACGTATGTCTCATGTTGGAGACGGTAATTGTTAGTGGCTGCAGGCGGCTCACAGACAGAGGACTCTACACCATTGCCCAGTGCTGTCCAGAACTGAGAAGGCTGGAGGTGTCAGGATGTTACAACATCTCCAATGAGGCAGTCTTTGATGTCGTGTCACTGTGCCCAAACCTGGAACACCTGGATGTGTCAGGTAACAGGAAATATTTCAGTACAGATGCCTCTGATTCTAAAAGCCTCATGCTTGTCAAGCCCCTGGCCCCACAACTGCACACTTTCCCTTTCTGTGTTGCCTTTTGAAGTAGGAATGCCAGTCTCCTAACACAGCACTGATGAGACAGGCACCGCTAGAATCGAAATGCCCCAAATGCCAGCAGCACTTCTTGAGTGGCCAGACTTCCACTGATGGAGCAGAGCTAATAGAGATGGCCCATTCAAACAGCACAAGTACTTCTTATGGATTTTGCACAAAGCACCCTTACAGGGGCCCATGTTACAGTCAGTGCTACATCGTATGGTGAAGGAGAGTTACTTCAGTAAAACTTGTTTTATATTTTTCACATATATATATGATTCATAAGCAGATTATATATATGCATAATACATATTTCTGCAATCTGATAAGTGACTTAAGAAGGAGCTCAGAATCAATGCTAGGCTTTTGTCTGGGTATGAATATTGTCATCCCTAACTTCAAGGTCCCCTTGCTTCCATTGCTATTTTAATGAGACTTAGCTAGCTTAGACTCCTTTTTTTTTCTTATATATTTGCTTAGTGGCTTTCTCCTTTTCCTTTCTCCCAGTTATCATGATTCACTGCAGCTGTTTAGATCAGCAGAAATGTTTTAGGCTATTTCCCTCAGACCTGCTCTGGCAAAAAAAAAAGCATTTTTTCCCAAGGTAAGCCACACAGAATTTCCCTGCAAATAGGCTGTCACTTAATGGAAAGGATGCAGCCAAGCAGAACACTGGGGTAAATGTTATATTCAGTATTATTTTGTGATCTCACTTGTTATCTGTCTAATGTTGTTATTAATCAGCTGGACTAGATTTGTTATTGCAGAGGTGTTAATAGCAACAAGCAGGATAAAGTGGGGAGAGGAAGCAATGCTATTGAGTTACTGGTACCCAGATAAACTGATTTTTCCAAGGCTGCCTATCTGGTGTACACGGATTTGCTTTCTTTTTTTGTGCCTTTTATTTTATTTTTAACTGATTTACCCTTCAGCTAATATTCCTAGGATGTCAGAATGTCACGGAAGGCATCAAACCAAGTAGCAATGTCCAAATTATTAACTTTTTGTGATTGGTCTCTGAAACAGCCAGGTCGTAAGGAGTCTCTGCAAGTCTATTCACAATGTCCTTGCATATGAATTACTTATTGTCAGTACATATTGACATTAGTTCTGGGTTTCCACCCTCACATTCAGGTTGAAGACTCTCCAGGAGAAAATGTATGTGCCTGTGTGGTTAAGACCTAGAACTACACATGACTTTGAAGGCTGTCTCTATCCCTGTCATATTTATGCTTTTCTTACTACACCCTCTAGGGTGGCATGAAGAGTTGAGGGGCTCAAACATCCTGGACCTGGAGAAACAGGACAAGTAGAATTGCTGAGGTGAACTGCTTTGGCACACCAGTCTATTAATTGACATCCTGAGGGTACCTGAATGGCTGAAAATGCTTTAGTCCACAGCTCCTACTGATAGATATCCTGTATGCTAAAGGTGGCTTTTTTCAAAAGCAGGGAAAATGAAAAGATTGTGCCAGATCTTGAAATAGGTTCCTTTAGGGTCAATCTTCACTTGTGGTTTCCCCAGGCCAGTTACTTTCAGAACTGGGAGATGATGTCTGTCCCTAAGATCTCATCAGTTTGGTCCAAAGTGTGTAGAAGGCTAGTAAAATACCTGTCTTCCTTGAATTCTATCTCATCAACAGGACAGGAAAGCAATTTTAGTCTCATGTTTTTCTAAGCTGACTTTTCGTTTTGGAGGTGGCAAGGGAAAAATCCTGGGTTTGATCATGCCCAGAAGTCAGGGTGTTTGGGTTCAGACGGCTTTTGCTGCATGCACATGCATATGAACTGAAGGTAATTGATCTCTGGGGTCTTGTTTTGAGTGCACATTTTTTCATTCTGCTGTGAGTAATTTTGGAGGATGTTTTGGAAGCAGGATTCCCTTTTTCCCTCCTTCTGTCTGCAGTTAGGAGGACAAGTCTTGCACCTACACACTCAAGCAGTTCTCAAACCACTCTGAAGTGGTTCCCTGGTTCGGTTTCATACTGAGCAAGAGAAGTTGGGTACACGTGCTGGGGGATGATGCTATAATTGTAGCTAGTTAATTAAAACCCAGTTCGCAGTTGTGTATCTAGCTGAATCCCTCTCCCTTTTGGATGGTTACTTGGCAGCAGTAATGTATCAAAATCTTTAATGTCAAAACCAGATGTTCATATTAACTTTAAGAGTTTTCCACAATGTAAGTTCTGTCATTTTCAGCATCCACTTTGTGGCCAGGTCTGAGATATCTCTAGAAGCTGGTTGAGCTTGACTGCAAGTTATTATCTAACATGCTGGCCAACATTTTTTTTCAATCTGTTTGGAGGTTTCTCCTCCCTTTTAAAATCAGTTATCCTTTATGGAAAATCCTGTTACAAGGTTTTGTTTTTACATTTTCTATTATTTAGGACAGAAAAGTCGTTGCAGACACAGGAACCTGTCATTTTGCCTAAATATCAGGCAGTTCTGTATCAACACAAACTTTTTCTGGTGAAACCATTTTGAATATCCTTCCCATGAAATGTTTTACAGTGTAGTCACAGTAACTAGACAAGTCAATACTGAGCTTGTCAAAACACTGATTACACACTGATGTATGTGACTGCAACCCTGCTGTAAGACTTCTGACCCATTCACTTTTTAATTTCAGTCATTAAAGCGCTCCCCCTTCTTGGTTCCTTAGCAGACAGAACATTCTCCTCAGCCTCGTGCTCCCTTCCTTCTCACTTAGCCAAAAAAACTTTTTAGCCCTACCTGAGAGGACCTCTTTAGACATAAGCTGCAGAATTTGTCTGATTAGACATTTATGGCTAAAACTATTAGGCCTTGGTCTCTAGCAAATCTTCCCTCCATTCTTCCTTGCGGCTGTTTCTAGCCATGCTAATACAGTGTGCCCAGCTAAGCTTGGCACAGAAGAGAATTCCCCTTCAGAAGCCCGAGACTGCCAGTTTGCAGTGCATCAGAAACAGCACTTTCCAAGTAAAAAAGCTTTCCTTCACCACCATGCACAGAGTGGAGCTTAAAAAGGGGGGGGGGAGGGAAGTCTGTCAGCGTGTTTTTCCCTTCAGTCTAGCTCTTTATCTTCCCTTGCAAGGTCTGGTGTTTGTCCTCTAGTCACCTCCATTCATGGGCAGGCTTTCTCACATGCAACAGTCCTTTTCTGCATCCATGTCCTCCCATGCCCCTACCAGTCTGTTGACTCCTGCTGACTCTCCCTATTCTCCTTATGTTACCCAAATCTCCACCCTTCTGCAGGCACATAGTCTTGCCATAGTTTTACATCCTTCCCAGAATGCAGGACTCACATCTGTCCTCCAAATGCTTTTTGGAGGGTGGGTGGGGTCTGTCTTTTTTATAATGGGGTTGGATGGTGAAAGAGCCTCTGATGCTGGTTTAAAGACTCAGCCAGTCAGCAATGACTGCCTCTGACTGTTGTCACGTAGTACCATTTTCTCAATTTGTCACTGGGTTTATATTGCAGAAACAGATCATAGACTGTCCCCAGATAAATCTAGGACCATCCTTTTGCATTTGGGATATGGATAAAATTGGTCTGTCACTATGCTGGTGCTCAAAATCCCAAAGCAACCTCACTGGCTCCAATGGAGTTTGTTATTTTTTCTGGTGCAGGGACATATCACAGCAAATCCAGACTAGTCAGTCAGGATGACTCTGCTCTTGCAACATGAAGATACCTTCATCGCATCCAGCATGAAATTTTATGCCCACCTTGCTGTACGATTTTACTGCTTGCTTAAATTTGCCATGTTTTTCCACTTAGGCTGCTCCAAAGTAACATGCATCAGTCTGACTCGCGAAGCCTCCATCAAGCTGTCTCCTTTACATGGGAAACAAATCTCCATCCGCTATTTGGACATGACAGACTGCTTCGTCCTCGAGGACGAAGGACTGCACACCATTGCCGCTCACTGCACTCAACTGACCCACCTGTACCTGCGCCGCTGCGTCCGCATCACCGATGAGGGTCTCCGCTACCTGATGATTTACTGCACATCCATTAAGGAACTGAGTGTGAGTGACTGCCGCTTTGTCAGTGACTTCGGCATGCGGGAGATTGCCAAGCTGGAGTCGCGCCTCCGGTACCTTAGCATCGCTCACTGCGGCCGGATCACAGACGTGGGCATCCGTTACATAGCCAAATACTGCAGCAAGCTGCGCTACCTCAACGCGCGGGGCTGCGAGGGCATCACGGACCATGGTGTGGAGTACCTCGCCAAAAATTGCACAAAACTCAAATCACTAGATATTGGCAAGTGCCCCCTGGTCTCAGACACCGGCCTGGAGTTTCTAGCCCTCAACTGCTTCAACCTGAAGCGCCTGAGCCTGAAATCATGTGAGAGCATCACTGGGCAGGGCCTGCAGATTGTAGCTGCCAACTGTTTTGACCTGCAGATGTTGAACGTGCAGGACTGTGATGTCTCTGTGGATGCTCTGCGATTTGTTAAACGACATTGCAAGCGCTGTATTATAGAGCACACCAACCCTGCCTTCTTCTGAAAGGACACCCCACACCTGTCATTACAATGCAGTATTAAAAACACTGATGTATAAACACACGCTCCCATATTCAGTAATGCTGTCTTTTTCATAGCTCACGGGAGTCAGCTTTTCTTGTATGTTGTGGGTGAGTGGGGTTTCTAGAGGACTATTTTGTTTGCTTTTTGTACGATCACTTTTCAAGGTGTGTTGGGTCTCCATGGAGAGGCTGCCTAAATGCAAAAGCAATGAGTGCTCAGCATCCCCTGTGGGGTGCCATTTCCATTACAGCCATGATCTTGTCCCAGGCTACAGTAGCTACCTCCAAAGGAAATAGCACATAATCCCTCCTTTGGAAATGCTACTAAGCTATGTCAAATACATCTGAATTCCAGCTGTGCTCATGAAGCTGACTATGCAATATGTGTCTGTGTTCCCCAACTTCTTCCAATATGGCTGATTAAGCATCCTCTTGTCTCCAAGTAGTTTGTCTTTGGTAGCCATCCATTTTAATCCCTCAGGAAATACTGGGTAATGTTCTTAAATATACTTGATCGAGGCAGAATACGACCTGCTGGCCATTTCTGAGCACATTGCTGAGTGAATCTGGATACCCATGCATGGATTCTCTTGGAAAGTCCACCTCCAGGTCACTTGTGCATCATCACTGATCGCCTTCATTTCTAAATCTGCCCTCTCCTGCATGTGTAGTGCCACCCTCTGGTAGCAGATAGGGACTTCTGGGTCTGATAAGCAATGACATTTGCCTGAGTGAAGGAAACCAACGGAGGTATTGGTGGCCTGGCAAAGGGAATAGCCAGCAATCAGCCTGGGAAGCTGCTGTAATTCTGCAACAAGATGAGATAGCACTGTAGTATACTGGGGCCTCTCTGAGGCATGGTGGAGCAGCTTGCACAGGGCAATCCCAATTGCTGCGCTGCGTGGCTGCCACCAGAAAGTCTGTCTTTGTTCCTTCGCTGTATGTCTTCAGCAGCCATGGCACCACTGCAGTGAACTCTCCCTTAGCAAACCAGTCACATGAGTTGAGGTAAATTTAGTATGTGCCTTAATACACAGAAAAACCCTACCCTTTCCTGTGGCCTTCCATTTCAAAGGATAGAAGGCTGATCTCGAGACTTCAAAGATGTTAGCCTGATGTTAGATGACACCCCTGGGGACAGAGGGGCTTAGAGTGTTAGTCACTTTAGATCTAGATTTTGTGAACCTTGACTGTGTGTGTTCCCTTAGGCTGGAGAAACAGCTGCTGTTCAAAAAGGAATTAAAACACTTTTGTTGCCCTGTGACACTGGGAGCCCCTTGTACTCTCGTGGTCATTCCTGTTCATTGAATTGCTCATGGAAGAGCCAGAGTGGTTTGGAGGTTCCCACATCTCATTGCCTCTTTCCCCAGAGCGTGTGGTCATTTCATAGTTACTTTCTTCACAATTTCTTGGCAGCCATTTCTCTGCGTTTTCACATGTAATAATCAGATCTGAAAGCCAGACATGCTAGGGGTGATGATATTTTCAGGCAGGCCCCCTGCGCCTGACTGACAGGTGAATTCATACGTTCAGCTCAAGCACTATAAACGTCTCAGTAGAGAACGTAAGAAGGGAAGCACCGTGTCTGGTTTTCATAAGCAGTAGTTCCATCATCTCCAGACAACACTAATAAAATCATTGATATGAAGTGAAAATCCATATGCTGGAGAAAAATACATAACTGCTGAGGAAATACTTGTAGCAATGCTCTCTCAAATTACAGAAAAGCAATGGTTTGGACATGTCCCTGCAGAGGGAACTTGTCCTACTGTTGCACAAAGTCCTATAACTTATGTACGTTCCTCCAGTTCTGAGTTTCTTAACATGCAGGATGTCATCAACTCTGAATTATAAATCACATTGTACTAAAGCAAACAGGGCCATAGAAAATGAATTTGTCATTGCTACTATTGGCCAGTGACTAATAGGGGGTGATACCATCCTTTGGCCAGTGAATGTCATTTTGGTTTTCCTTTCTGTATTTTTAAAAGTAGAGATTCTTCTCCAGCAAGTAGTACAGTATATTTTATCCGAGCCAGCTATACTCTCTGTTTGTCTCTTTATCTCAAAATGGCCCCGAGGATAGTTAAATGTTAAACCAGTTCCTGAGGATGGTGGGATTTTGAGCCATTTGCACTCATGAAATACAAGGCCTCATTAGTAACATTTAACTCTTTATTAAAAAAAAAAAAAGCTACTTTTCTGGCTATGCTAAATTGAGTGAATAGTGCTACATGGTTTTTAAGGTTTCTAATGTTTAAATTGGCCTGTACTGTACAAATCTCACTATAAAGCCTTAATTTGCTACCAAGAAATAAAGCAATATATTGGTAACTGATGAGCATGCATCGTCATTTGCACTAATTGATTAACTTCTGGTGAAAAAGGGAAGATTAAATACTTGTAAAACTTTTCTTGGAAGGTAGGTGCATGAGCACATCAGCACATCAGGTAGGTGGATGACTATATGAAAAAGGAAACAAAATATCTTTGCTATAGATTATGACCTTGCCTATCTGTCTCTTTAAATTTTTATTTTCCGCATGTGGACCTTTTTGACCTGAAACATAATCAGTAACTGGAAGTGAAAGTAAAAGAAAAAACAGTATATAGAAAGCACATGTATAAAATTTCAGGAGGGCCTCTGCATTGGTTTAACGGCAAGTTAACATATTTAATGTGAAAAGTCAAATTAAATGCCTGAAAGGTAGAGCACTTTTTACTGCAGTGTTGCCTTTTGAATGCTCAAAAAAACCCCACTCAAGGGGGCACTGGTGGAAAATGAATAAAGGCAGTTCTTCTGAGCCAAACATCTTTAATGCTCACGGTCTTACATGATCTGAGTTGGCACTCTGAGACTGCTACTTATTTCAAGAAAATCTGAATTTAACTTATTGATACAGCTTGCCTGTTTTGACTTTTAACCTTTTTCCTGATGTCTACTTGCAAAATGACATGGCCAGAAAAGAAAACTGAGATAGTGCATGTGGAGCTGAGTTTGCTGGAAAGGTTGCAACATGTGACTGATGTGTCTTGATTCCAGTTTGGGGTTGGCAAAGATTATAAATTTCCTGAACAAAAACATTGTTGATTCTTGAACCATAAAATTCAGGCTCAGGCAGTGAGGCTTATTCTGCTCTGCAACAGCATGCGGTGATCTCATCAAAGAAAGCAGTGATGAATCACATCAGTCAGGCTGGCATGTTGTTTATGTCTTTGGAAGAACTTGTGTCCTGTAGAGGAAGGTCTCTTAGAAAAGGCGCCTCTAAACTACCATGCACTGCAATGGTAGCTAAAGCTCTGTGTCTCAGTATTCATCTTTCTCATTCCTTGGCTTTCACGAAATGTGGAACTGTATTTTCCCCATTATCAGCACAAGATTGTTGTGAAGTGTGACACTTTTTCCTTCTTGAGCTATGCTCATCTGGCTTCCTACAAAATGCAGAACAGCTTCTGTTGGGTGTCTTGAGCTCAGAACTGTGGTCCAGACTGTAGCCTTCAGTAGCAGCTTATGTGGTTTCTGAAAACTGCTAGCCTTTGAACTGGGAAATTAAAAACCTGATTTAGTAAAAGACCTAATTTTAGCACTAAACTTGAAGCTGGTCCAAACTCTCATTAAAAAGAAATGCCGTGACCATTTGGACTGCAGAGTGGCTGCTAGTGTTCATTTAAAGGGGAAAAGTTCTCTGACAGAATTGATGCATGGCTTCTCTTCCCATAGTGTTACCCAGGAAAGTAACCTGCTCTTGGTTTTTTCTGATTTTGTCAATTTAGCTATTCGTGCTGAGGATTCCCAAGCTGGGCTTTGAAAATGTTAGTGGAAATGGTTCATCTGGTTCTGTAAATAAAGCTAGGAGAAAATGTCATTTTGCTCATGTTAAACTCCTCGTGACCTTTCCTTTGAAAATGGTCCATTGCTCTTCATCTCCTCTAAGGCCTTCAGAGTGAAAGCCTGAGCCTTGCCAGGAGGTCAGCTATGGGACAAGGATGTGTCTTACTGAACTCCCTGCTAAAATTCGCCCAAAGTTAGCTATGTTACATGTCTTTGAACATCTCCAACTCCACAACCAGGGAGAAAAGGGGCACGTTTAGATCTCAGGACTTGTAGTCTGGCAAGGCTGAGATTTGGCAAAGCTGAGAGGTGTTTATCACTCTGGCAGTGTGAAATAGGAGATGACCTGAATTATATGCAAACTGCCTGGAAGACAGGGAAGAGTGGAAAGGTGGGGTTTTGGGAACTGGGACGAGAAGAAGGATGAAGGAAGTTTCTTGGGCAAGTGGGACTGGGACTGAGGTGAGAAGAGTTTGATTTTAGCAAAGAAACTGGGTCTGGTGTTAAGAGGTGGGTTTGTATGACTTGTTGGACAGGGAGAGCTGGGCCAGAGAAAGAGTAAGTACTGAAGAATGAAGTCTGGGACAGGAGCAGAAACCTGAAGAAAATTAACTAAACATCATGTTAATACAGTACACTCTCTTGGCAAAGCCTTTGAGAAAGGCTAACAAACTGTTTCAGTGAGGATGTCTTCAATTTGAAACAGCCCTTAAAAATGAAATTGTAATTTTGCATTTAGTGCGTTTGATATCTACCCTTTTTATATTTTGTGAAGACAGAGAATCTTTACAGGCAGAACTTCCGCCTTTACCAGCAAATGTATACGGAGGCCTGAGACAATGTCAACATCTGTGTCTTGTTCCTGCCTTGACACCTTTGTGCGAGGCAGTCTACTGAGAAGAGCAATGCAAGGCAGGTTTGTAACATCTCTTCTTCCTTTGTCTCTGTATTTCAGCAACACCAACTGTTCAGCTTTGCTAAGGTGCAGGCATCAGCATGGAGCCAAATTCATGCCCTTTTGATGGCTGTTAAAGGGCATAATCATAATGAGAGGTTCAAGTTACTGCCAGGCAGTAGACATCAGAATTCAAACTTAGCTTAGAGAAAAATACATTTAAGTGAGCAGCATTACTGCATGCTATTAAAGAGATTAAATCAGCTTTCTCCATAAAATAGCTGGGGGATTTTTATTTTCACACACCCCTGCTGTGCAGCTGTATGCTTCAGAGCAGGTTTTCCCTCTATTTTTGTCTTTAAAAACTGGAGAGAAATGTTGGGTCATTTTTCCTTTGTCCTCTGGACAATCACAGAGGTGCGTCTCAGATTGAAACTAGTTAATGGAAATCTTTTCCAAGTAGGCTGTACTTGTACAATTACATATATATATATATATTATGAGTGCAACAATCCAGTTGGCCAGAGATATTTCAAATTAAACCAATGTAAGTTACTAAGCAGTCACCAAAGAGAGAATGAGAGGGACCAGAAGGTGGGAACTTCGAAAAAATTAACCCCCTGAGCTTTTATAAATGACGCTGATACATTTAATGTGGAACAGCAATCTTAACCATTCCTTCCAGCACTAAAGATGTGTTCTTTGGGTTAGAATATATTAATTTTCCTTTGTTTTATAAAGAAGCACTGCATGCTGTAGCTTCAAGCTGACATAGATGGTAGAGATGGAAAAAGTCATCCTCAAAGATGAGAGAGAATAAAAAAGGGATTTGACGCTTTTTAACAGTTTCATGTTTCTTTGTCTGTCTTTGATGGCTCCTACAATGATTTTTTTTTTTTAAATCCAGTAAATGGCCATTCTTGAGAAGTTTCTGTTACTTCTTCAATGTACTCCATTCACACGATTGCCTCAGCAGAGAGACATCACAGCTTTAGAAAATAATTAGTTCCTAGCTATAAAAAGTGAGTGTAGTTAGTTTATTGTTTATAAGCTGCCTTATCAAGTGTTTTCACATCTTTATGCCCTAAATGAAAAATAAAATTTTCATTATCAGGACAAATGAAAAAGACATTTCTATATATTTATTAATAACAAATCACATTTTGCTGAGACCTAGATTTTGCTCTGGCTGTCCCTGGTTTATTGTATGCTGTGATGATACTTTGAAGAATAGAGCTTACTTCTGGACTTGGATTATACTGTACTTGATTACTCAATGGTCATGTATCTCATGATACTACTGTTGTTGATGTGTCTTGTAACGTGACACTGCAGAGTGGCTCCCTGTACTTCAGCATGGAAAGAAAATAACACATATGTGTGACACATAACAAGTTGTCAGAGCTCAGACCTCATGTGTGAGATCTGCTGCTGGAGGGTCTGAAAATACTGAACCACAGTTGTGTCAATACTTTTGTAGTGATTCTTTCCTTAATTGCATCTCCTATTTTATTCAGCATCAGTTACAGGAGCAAACTCTTCAACACCTGCTTTGGCGAGGGTAGTAGAGCTGCAACCTTTTCTCCATACTGTCCTTTCCTTTTCTCTTCTGCCCTCAGAGTTACCCAAGCTCCTGCAAGAGTCTGAGGTCTTCTGTCTACACTGTTATGGATAATACAAATTATGGATATTAACAGGATGAGTAAGGCCATTTACTTGGCAGGCAGTCCACGTGATGGACTGAGGAAATTGACTACAAGTCAGTGACCACTTAGTGGCCAAATCTGCCTCACGTTTCTCTGTGGAGGTGAAAAGTCCATGCGTGCACACCAGTAAATGAGATACTTTCTGATGCGTGCTCTTCTAGTGATATGTGGAACTACAAGATGACTCGGCTGGGGGGGGGGGGGCGGCACATAATCAAATCATTAATATCCTCTTTGTCAAAGTAGCATAGTAGAAAATCAGGTATACATCTATCATGAGCCACAACAGCTTTCACTTATTGTCAATATAGGACTGATCTGCTGGTGACTTATAGCATGTCATAGCAGGTCATCACTCATCACATAGCAGGACACTGCTGGGGCAGGATTATGTTGTTTTTTCTCCTCTCTGGCGTTATATTCCAGTAATGGTGTTGTATTCAGAAATGACCCAAACCTTCTCTCTCTGTGTCTGTACCCCAGGTGACAAGTAAGTTTTGGTGGTTTACTTTTTAATCCCCCCTGAACTGCCATCCTTTCCCCTCTCTATCCCCAGCTGACAGGCTGGGGGACATCCCAAGGGCCCTCTCTCAGTGGGATCTGGCAGCAAGGTATCATCTGCACTGCTACCATCTCCCCACTCAGGCTGGCAGCTTCTCTGCCTGATGAAACTTGAATCCTTGATGGTGTTCTCTCTGAAATGCGGTTGCCTTTCCCTTTTGCTTTCCTTGTGTTATGCTCATCACAAAAACCTCTCTTTCACACTGGCAGGGCAGCAGCGGTGTCACTGGGGTGGGATCTGCTGCACTTCCCAGGGCCCAGAAGAAAGGGAAAGCTCAAGCAAGCAAGGAAGTGCCTGGAGTATGACAGTAACAGCAGAGCAGCATAGCTGGGGAACGGAAGGAGCAGGGAGGCACTTCATCTGTCTGATTTCTGAAAGTTGGTTTACTTTTTTGTAAGGCAAATTGATGAAGGCACAAGAGAGCTTTGCAGCCTGAACTTTGGAGCTCATAAACTTCTGGCAGGTTAAATCTAAGAGCATGGTAAAGCAGCCTTTCCTTCCCTTGCCAAAGAATAAGAAAAAGCAAGGGAAAGTTGCATCAAAATGACCAACAAAGAGAGTAAAGGAATTTGGAGCTGAAAGCTGGACTGGAAATGGTAATGTGTACTCCCTTGCTTAAAAGGTATTTCCTCCCACAGGAGTCAACTATAACCCTGTGAAGCTGAAAGGTAAATTGAAAGTTATCATGAAGATTGCATATACTGAGCACATGGATAAATGTGGTGGTAGAGAAGAATTAACAGAACTTTTCTACAAGAAGTCCTCCCATGGGCCCAACAATACATGGAGGGACCTGTCAGGCTGGGGTGCTGGGGCACCAGATAAAGTTCAAGGATGGATTCTGTGTTTGGCATCAAAGTGTGGATTAGGATGCTTCATCTGGAAAACCTAAGGTGGGATATAATGGGTATAACAAAGGTCACTGTGTCATGGATGGTTTAAGGGATAAGGGGATTGAATGTTTACTATGACTACTAGCTACAAAACAAAAAAGTTAGAAGGCATCAAGTTAGGCCTTCAGGTAAAAGATCCACAGCAAATTAAAGTAGTTCTTTGTTTGCCAGGTGCTAAAGCCTTGGACTCTTACCACAGGGTGTTGCAGATTCTAAATGTTCACAGCGTTTAAGAAGAGACTGGATGAGTTTGCGGAGAAGTCTGTGTGCAGCTATTAAATACAACAGACAATCTCTGGCTTGGGAAATGCCTGAGGCACAAAGTGTTGGAGGCTGGCAGGACATGCTGGGGAAATATGCTTGCTTTATGCTTGTGCTTTTCTCTAGGCATCTGTTTTCTGGCTGCACTCAGACATACTGTTCAGCTACACAAACTGTTTGTCAGCAGCTTTTCTCCTATTTTGATGTTTGTCTCAGATGATTCTTGACACAGAGCACATGCTCCTTGCTTGCGGTGCTGTTGGTCAGAGTTGCTCAAGGTCCTCCAAATTAAATATTTCTTGGCACCCTCTTCTCTAAAATCCTTATGCTCCGGAGTGGAAACCCCAAAGTTTCCAGGAGCTAACATCCCATTGACTCTCACAGGGATAGGCATTTGAAATTTTGCTGGGGACTTGGTACCCTGCCTATTTAGGCCCTATTGCTGCAGGCTGCAACATAAGCGTCTGTATTTGGAAGATAAGGAGCAGGGTAAGGAGAGCATTTTGCGCTCCCTCCACTCCTGCAAGTCAGGAAGCTGGTCACGGAGATATGCTGCTTCTTCAGATCTCTCTCGCTCCTCATCTACAGGAAGAATTTGGTAAATAAGAAAATTCCGAATTTCTTTAATATGGCTGTGCTGCATCTTTGTAATCAATCAGAATTTGCTTGTAGCATCTGCTCAGCCAGAGAAGTTTAAGCCTCTCTGCTGCCCTTTATTAATTTTTAAAAGCGTCTGTTAGTTTTTGTGATCATTTCAGATGCAAAAGGCTGTAGGAGGGCAGTTGACTGCTCAGTCACGTATTCAGCAGTATTCAAACAACAGGCTCTGATGCTTGACATCAAAATCCAGTCTCCTTTAGATGCCTGGAAACCAGACCATGACCAGTGAACACAGATCTGGTACAAACTGTACCATCACTAAGCAGCAGTTCCCGGGGGCCGTGATTCCCAGACTCATCTGGAGGAGGCAGAAATGCTGTCCTGATCAGCACTGCAAAATCTCTTCTCTGCTTATTCTAACCCTTTGCCTACTTCTGGCGCTGGGCCCACACAAATACCCAAACACAGCGAGGAATATAAACCAGCAAGGGTCTCAGCTTTCATAATATGACTAAGTTGTTTTGATTTAAGAGTGCTCATCTTGCCAAGATTGGAAAAAATGAGTCCCATTCTCTTCACGGCTGGATGTTAAAGTACACCCAGGTTTCCAGACAAATGCCCCGATTGCACTCACTCAAATGAACAACTGGACCAAGACTTGACTGGTGGAGAACTTAACTCTTTAATATTAGTTTTAGGAAAACCTGGAGAAAAGTTGGAAAAACAAGACCATTGTCAAACTAAGTTAAAAACAGAGCCAAGAATATGGGGAATTGTATCTTTTTCTAATCATTCCCTTCTGAGGGAAGCACGTTTAGCTGCTCCAGGTGCTGTTCTGTAGGGCACAGAGCATTGGCAGCACCTAAAAGCAAACGGGGAGGAGGGAACTGTAATGCTACGAAAGGGTAAAGTCCTTGCTCTGCACATATCTGAAGTCACCCACTTAAACCCAAAAATGAGGGGAAAAGGGGGCATGCAGAATTACTTTGCTGACCTTAGAGTACTGAGACAGTATTTGAAATTATTCTGGACTTAATTTTCTGCGTAGAATTTGTCAACAGTGCTGCAGTACTTCATGACTTTTAGAGCATTGCTCAATTTGCCCCTTAGTGCACAGTGTGTGATCAAAAGGTAGAAACAATACTACTGCTATTTAGACATATTCTGGGTCTTCTCTAGGTCATCAATAACTACTCCTTGCTGCATAATCTCAGCCTGCCTTTTTTTAATGAGGTGTTCTTCCTGTAATACCCTTACAGACTGATGCAAATGTAGACTCATACTGGAAAAATCATAGCAATGTAGAGCAGCAGTTTGCAGGAGACCTGTCACTGTGAAGGAGTCCCCATGTTTGTGGATTCCTGGCACATTTGCAGGTCTACATTTGTTCCTTATTGGAGTAGGAGTTTCAGGAAAAGTGTTAGATCAAAGGCTCAATTTAGTTTTCAAAACTTGGGTACTGGATACCATTAGAGATGTGCAGGGGTATCCAAGTCATCTGCAGAAGGCTGGCAGGGATGAAACAGTCCCCAAGGAAGACTTGGGCAGAGGGAGGCCAGGCAGATGCCATGAGGCAGCTCAAATGCCTTTAGTTGACCTTACTGAGGCAAAGATGCTTCTGAAAGTTACAAGGCAGATGTTTGTGGTTAAGGTCAGAGAAGCTGTTCCCTGGGCCACAAACACACACAAAAATAAACCACAAATGATTGACTATGCAGGCAAGTATAGAAAAGGCTGTCATGTGAAGGTATGATGATTTTATAATGCTGGCTGCTGCAATTTTGTGCAAATATTTATTTTTCTATAAAGGATAATTTGGACTTCCTTTTCAAATACAAAATGTTTCTGATGTTTAAAAGAAAAGATGTGGGACATCTTAGCTCTTACTGCCTGGGCTTTGCCAAAGGTCTCTAAGCCCCTTTCTGGGATCTGAAGGAAGAAGTCACCTCAAGCTGCATCACTGGCTCCATCCCCAGCTGAAGGGGAGGGGATGCTGAGTTACAGACTAGGAATCACTGAGGAAATCCCTATGCCTAAAACAGCTGTGAGGATACAGCCCTGCTCTGCTTTTGGTTCTGTCATTTAGCTGCTGAAGAAACAGCGCCTCATGTTGGGCCCTGGAGTCATGGGAAGTAACATGCACCAGTTACACTTTGCAAATACATTTGGGCTCCTCTCCAGCCCTACACAGGGAATGGTGCATAGCTCGGTGTGCCTTCTCAAGGGCAACACAAGGGATGAGGTGTCCAGCAAGACCTGCAGTGCCTGTCTGACTTCTGGCCTTGAGCCCCAGAGCCTAGTTTGGGAGAACCCTAGCTCATTCCCTAACTAGGGACCTCCAGGAGGGCTCAGTGTCCCCTTCTTCCCCCCTTTTGTCCACTTTTGTGAGTGTCAAGCAGAGGGAGGCAGGGATGAAGATCTGAAGCAAAGCTGAGTTTTTGAAGCTGAGACCATAGTGCAAGCTCCAGGGCTGAGGGACCATTGCTACAAGTGGCTGCATAACATCTCTTTGCAGCATATCCAGATGCTTCAAGATGTTACAAGTGTTGTCCTGGGATTCTTTTCCTGCCTTATATTCTACAAGTCAATGACAATTTGCACTGCTCCCTGCTCTTCAACACTAAATAATGTGCTATCGAGTAGTTTCTGTTCATCTGTTTGTTCCCTAGGTATTTTTGCTTTAGTGATTTTGTTTTTTACTTCCTCATCTCCCCTGCTTCTGCAGTGGCCTTCTCACCCTACCTGCTTCATTTTCATTTAAAATCAGCATATTTTCTCTCTACCTAGCAGATGCCCTGAAGGTCTCTCAGAAATCCTTCATTTTGATTTTTTTACTTTTCCGTCAGAAGGCCAAACTAGGAAGATTTTTACCATAAACCAGTAACTGCATGTATAAAAGAGGAGCTAGAGCCTTACTTTCCATGATTTCAGACTATTAAGTGCTGAAAGTTATCCCCAAAATGTTTTGGTTAGGGTTTTTTTTCAGTAGCTGCAACAGTTGATAGATCCTTTGCAAGTAAAGGTTGGAAAAATATGGCTGCTGATGGCAGCATGAAATTGATTTACTTTTGCTTTGCACATGAATGTTTTCCTGTAGAGGAGTCATCCTGCATCATTATCCAAGGTGAACGATTCGTCTGAAAATCCTAAATGTTTGTGCTGAATCGCCGTGTTTGTGATAGTCATCGAAGGCAATGTCAGCTCTGGTTGCTAGGCAACAGTGCCTATTTAAATAAAAAGGTAGGGATGCTTTTTCTATCCTCATGACATGCAGAAAGATTATCGTGGTTTATTTTGTAAGAAGGAGGTGTTGATAGGTTTATTTTGCAGAGGAAATTTCCCATCTTCCCATTTCTTCATCCTTTCCAATAAAAGTAAATTTTCTTTATGAACAAGGTGGTCAAATTTCTTTTTCAGTTAAGTAGCTGAAATTACCCTAAATAAAGCCACATATTTTCACAACAGTGTTAAATTAAAAGCTGGAGCTCCTGTAACAGTGCACTCTGGAAAGTTTAAATTACTAGGAAAAATTATGTCATCCATGACAAGATGCCTTATATTTGAAATGCCAAATAGCAAACATAACAGATAAAATAAGTACTATTGGTGCATGGCTCCTATGTGTTTGTGTCAGGTTTGAAAATTAGATTCTACCACTTATATTTCTTTCATTTTGCAAAGATGGTCTGAAGGCCTTCTGCTGCCTGTGTCTTGCTGAGAAAGACAGCACCTCTGAGAGCAAGGGAGACTTCTTCCAAAGACCTGCTGCCTCGAAACAGTGGTCCTTGTGCAGGTCCTTGCAGTCTGAACAGCCTTTCCTCTGCTGAAGGTGTATTGGCACGCAGCGGTCCCTTTGAACTCTTTCTTCCTGGATGAAAAGGAGCACATGGTTTTCATCAGATTCACTCAACACAAGGTTCAGGTGAAACCCTGGGAGGTTCAGTTCCAGATCGATGACGAGTTTGTGGTCCTGTGTCATAAATAACTCAATATTTGTGGAGTATTACACACAGTTTCACAACTGTGGGGACTCTGACTTCATTGCTCACCCAGTGTGAAAGCTGGGTATTCAGTACATGCACCCATCTTCATCGTGTTTCCTGAGTAGTGACATTAGTTAATGTCACAGCTCTTGATTTTACTGGAATGCTGTGTTTCCTCATAGCCCGACCAGACTCAAAACACAGAGGACTCTCTCATACTGAGACATGTAGTTATTTCTTGGCCTACGATTATTGATAACATCTGTCTCAGTATTATAATCTAAGTTCTCTGCTGCACTGGCAGCCAAGAAATGTGGTGCTTCGGGATCAAACATATTGCTGGATTTGTTTCTTGCAAAAATTCTTCTTTTAGATCAAACTATTTAATTCCCCAAAATTGTGAAATGAGATCAGTTTTAATGACACAGAATGAAAACAGTTTCAAAACAATCCTAAAACATTTTTTAGATGCTGGGCTTTTCATTCTGGGTTGGATAAAACCTGTGTTACATTCCTGTCCTTCCGAGTCTGACCTGTCTCCTGACCAGCTTCCCTTCAGAAATGTCTTCAATTTGCTGTTTGAACAAAAACAGTTAAAATCAAGTCAATGAAATTATAGCAGCTTCCAAAGAAAACATTTGGAGCTCATCAGCATGTATCATTTTACAGGTTTTAGCATGATTCATTTGGGTGTACAGCTCTGCTCTGTGAACACTTTTAATATTGTTTTCTCCTAGTTCAGGATAAAACAAAATTTGAAACCTGCAGTGTTTTAGGGGAAAATGGAATTTGCAGATTTGTGTTGGCTCCTTCCAGGAGACATGGCTTGCCATGCTCAACCTCTCTCATTCCTTTTGTATGGGTAGCAAACTGTAGCACACACTTCATCAGGGCAAGACCACAGTGATCCATAAATGAGTCCTGCAGAAAGGTCAACTGCTAGTCACAATGGCAGAAAATGGGGTCAAAATGCTGTCAGATTTTACAGGTTCCTGCAGAATGGGACCTTCTCCTGGAAGAAAACAAACAAATGAAAACAAACAAAAAAACCCAGACAAAAAAAAAACACCAATAATTACTTTTAATATCTTCTCAAGCCCCTCTGTGATCCCGATCCCCTCTTAGCCCAGCAGTGAGCTGCTGGTCCCACTCCATGCTTCCCCACCATCCTGGCTTCTCCTGGAATTTTCTTATAAACCCAGCTCATAAATCTCCCGGAGTGAAAAAAAAAAAATCACAATCTGATAAGACCTAGGGAATGAGCAGCTGAAACCCGACTCGGCAGCAGACTGGCTTTCCCGGGCCTGGGGTTCAGCCAACGTACACCTCGCTTGAGCAAGGGCTCCATCTGCGGGAAAAGGACCAGCATCCTGGCCGAGACGTCACATTCTGGGAAGAAGAAGATGAAAACCCTCAGGGTTTCTCCTTTTCTGAATGCATTGTGAGTTACCGTGTTGCTAAAATGCATAGCTTGCAAAACCCACACACAAAAATTATCTTTCTGGATCGATGTTCAAGTAGTGAGCAAAGCAAGCCAGGCACAGAAGCAGAGATACTGGTGGGTAAGGATTTGTTTTCTCTGATGTTAAGTTACCACACCTTTATGGCTTGACTGGAACCACTGTTAGTACAGGTTATCATCTGAACACTTCATGTGTGTGAGCAAACTGGGAAAGCTTCTGTAAGTGGCTCTGCGTGTGTGTGTGCCCGTGTTGTGCATGCTGCTACCTCTCCATCCCCATTCCCACTCCTTCTTAATTTGCTGTTGCCACACACAAAGCGTGGGCATTTGTTGTTGCACCTGTCAGAACGAACATGTCTTCTGCACGTGTCCCCTGCTGTGGCCGAGTCTGCCCAATGTCACTTGGTGGCAGCAGCAGTAGTTTCTAGATAGCTTTACAGTGGGAGAGTGGCTGACTGTTGATGCTGCTGGCAGTGCCTATCAGGGTGAACATTTTCTCACAGCTCTTGTTCATGACAATCCAGCTGGCAGTTCCCTGTAACTTTTGTTATTACTTCATGTAATTTGTCTGTGAGCTGTCATCCTCTGAGTTAATATATGGCTAAGTGAAATCCCTCTGTTTGGCAAGGGAGAAACATGGCTCACTGATAGCTGGGGTCTCTTCTGCTGTTATGGAAACAGCAGTGTTTTGTTTCTGAGGACAGAGACATCCAATCCATAGCTGTTGCCTGTTATTTCTGTCATCAGCTAGTGAAGGGTCCTGTGCTTCACCATGCTGGATGCCCTTATTGGGATTTACTTGTTTCTCAGTTCTTTGTTAATGAAAGAGAGATGAGATTTTGTTCAAGGTCCCCACATACGGACGTGCATTTTGCAGTTTGGGATTTGCAGGATACTCACCTGGTTTGTGAAAATTATTCTTTTGGGTCTGAGAGGCTATGAATCCATATCAATGATCTCTTCACAGGGGAATCCTTCCACAGCTTGGCAAACAGGTTACTATGAACCTAAGATCCAGTGACTCCAGGTGAAACATGAAACACTGCTGTAAATTTGCTCTGTCTCAGCCTGTGCAATTGTTTTGCAGGAAAAACCCGGATGTATTAGGTCAGTGTTCTTGTAGCCCGGACAGCAAGATCTAGAGCTAGCATGATTGAATGCACATAGGATATTCTGTTTTCAACCCACATCCTCCCCTAGGCAGTGCTGTGCCAGCTGTGTAGAGCCAGCTGCTCCAAGAACAGGCATACACCCTGCCCATGCCCCTGTCCTAGGAGACTGTGCTGCTTCTCTTCCCTGTTCAACTCTTCACTGGCCAGCCTGATGGTGTTGCAGGTGGCCTTCCACCAGCCACGTCTCAGTCACAGAGCAGGATTCTACATATACATGGAGGGGCCAAGACAGAATTTGGCTTTGGGAGGGCTGAAGCATGCATTGCGTTTCCATCCAGCTATTTCTCCGAGCACACTGCTGACATGCCCAAGAGTTGGATACTGAACTGAAGCTTCCCAGGCCTTTGTTTCAAGAGGATTTTCCTTCTTTTAAGTAGATAATGTATTTCTACTGAAAATAAAGCTAAAAACCTGGCAAGTAGCCAAGGCTTGAAAGTGGTAGCTTTTCACCTGAAGCATTAGAAGGAAGCTCTTGTGCTTTAGCAGCAATCCTTTTAACTCCATGGATTTTTACAGCTGACCAAAAAGTATCTCCTAATTATTAGCCTTATGCAATTCACTCTGACTTTAATGAGAAAAGGTCTTTCCTTGCTTTGTAGGCCAGTTTCTGGATTATGTTGTGTATTCTTTTCTGGTGTAAGTTTTCTTATGAGACTCATCACAGAAGAGGTAGGAAATACTTTTACTGCTGTCCTGCTGTACAGATAACTGCTTGCTTACCCTGTAAAACATCAAGGCTATAACCATTAGCAACGTCACTGCACCATTTCCCCCCTAGTGTTACTGAAGTAAACATTTCCATAATAGGTATCCCAAAAGCTCCCAAGGGAAAAAAAGTACCTATTGTAATGCAGGAAGGTTTCCTCTGCTTGCTTTAGGCGCTGTTAACACCATGTCCTTGCCTTCTCTGATTAATTGCACTGCTTTTATCGTGATTAGCACATTTACCATTAGGCTGGCCAGCTGTCAAGCTAAGTTCAATCACAGCAGACAAGCACTAACTGCCTTTGTGATTTTACGTTTCTCACTGATCATCCCAAGAAAATACAAGGCCCAAATGTCCCAGCCCTGCTTGTTCCAGGCAGAAAAAATCCCTCCCTGTGTAACTAATGGCACTGGCTTAATTAACCTAAATCAAAGAGGGCATCGCACAACAGCAGAATTGAATCAATTTTTTTTCTTTAAAGAACAAATTGTATGCAATTTAGATAGTGGAATTGCTTATGTACCCAATATTCAATTACATTGGGCTCTAGAGAAGGAAACATTTATCGGACAAATTGGATATCAGTTTGCCTACTTCTGAAATGCGCACATCAGTATCGATGTGCAAAAGGAAGCCAGGATGCAGGGGAGAGGGGAGCTGGTTTTCTTACAGGTCTTTGCATCACTGCTTACCCTTGCGCTCCTACAATGGAAAGAGCACACACAGCTATCATCCAGAAGCATCATTTGAAAAGAATAACCAAAAAAACCCTTGTCCTCCCCTTTTTATGATGATGGAGACTGCATTCTGTGTCTTAAATGAGACAATCCTGCTGTGACTTGAGAAAGTTTAAATCGACTACATTAGATTCCAGTTCCTGTATTATGCAGCAGCTCAGCACACATATGCTTGCTTTTACTTTATGCACCACGTCATCTGGTGTTGCTTCACTATGTTGCTCCTATAGTTTTTGTTACAGCTGCTAAGTGATCCAATTCTTCTTTTCAAACAAAAAGACTGGGGAATGTGTAGGACATAGTGGTTTATTGAGGTCAGATTTTATTTTGGATTTCAAGGGTAAACAGATGTACACTGGAAGTCCAGCCCAGATTTCATACAGAACGCCTTGATCATCAAATAACCTGATCTTCTTGCAAATTGCAAAGACTTTGGTTCAGAAATAATATCAATAAAAAGGGCCCCTTTGTGGAAAATTGACCATTCCACGATCACCTGTTTCAAAGCTCGTATCTAAACTAGCCAGTACCCAAATACCTGTTTAGAACAGCTGCTTTACAGGGACAGGGGAGGCAGGATGCAGCACAGCTACTCAAAAGACATTGTTATCTCTTGCTGTCCACTAGTTTGTCTATTCCTCTACTAAAACATGAGCTCACCAAATCACTCTCTGACCACTGTGCATGAGAGAATAGACTTTCAATGCCAGAATAGCAATTACTGTCTAGGTTTAACAATTTTGTCTTCTAAAGAATTAATGTAAGGAGTCTGAAACAGCCTAAAAAGCACTGTATAATTGACATAACGCAATTGTCCCAAAGTAGCTGGTGTACATATCACTGGATATTTACAATTGTTGCTTGGTAAAAAGTTGTTGAGACCTGAACTCATTGCAACAGGGACAGCTGATGTTCTCTCTGACACTTAGAGATGTCTGACATGGTTTTTACCAAGTAAACCACATGGGAGCACTTTCTGGGTTAAAATAAGCCAGAGTTCTGCCCTGTTTGTCACTATGGAAAGTGGCCTTTTTCCTTGGTATATGCCACCATTATGATCTTCTAGATTCAGGTATTTTAATCCTTTAGCTTCCTCCAAAACCACTAGCCAACCATAGGGAAACTTGCATGAGATGCTTCTGTTCTTTTTTTCTCATGGTCAGAGTCAGAGTCTGGCTCTGAGCTCAGGTTCCTACAGTTGGATTTCTATATTACTCTGTCCTCTATAAATTAAACTTTAAATATACTGTGATTTAATGAAGGCTCTCCAGAAAAATCTAACCCCTCCTCTGGAACATTTCTCTCTTCTGCTCTAATTCATTCTTTGAACAGTGGTAAGATATTCACTGGCATTGATCTGTGGACTTTACACTGCAGAAGAGGGCAAATAAGTGACTGCTTACACATAAGTACAGTTATCTCCTTTTACAGATATCATTAAGGCTAATTTATCTGACTTGCAGATGAGACCAAGGAAAGGTGAGACTGTAAGTGAGAATGGATTCTATTTAACAGAAGTGGAAGAGAGTATTTAATCATAACACATTTCTGCTCTGTGGGTTGTAGCATTCTCAGTGCTCTGGGTTAAAATAGTATTATTGCTTGCTTTTGTACAACAGCTGCATCTCCTGCTTTAGTTTTGCAGAGGAAACTTCTGCATCACTTCCAATGCTGAGATAGTATGTACAGCATAGGTCTGAGACTTGTAGCCCAGAGCAAGCACGACTGCAAAGCAACAACATACTAAAGTAGTGGAGGAAAGGTTGCACAGAGGAGCCAAAGTGCTGATGTTTCTATAATTAATAATTACCTACTGCCTGCTTTGCTTTACCGAATGCTACTGAAAATAATGATGTACCTTCAACATAATGAATTTCCCCAGCTCATCTGAAAATGTCTTTATCTGTGCATTTTGGCTGTACTCCACTTTGGCTGAGTAGAGCTGTTTTGCCATTGTGAAACCACTTGAGAATTTGAGTTGAACAGGATGAAAGGAAAAACAAAACTCTGGAAGAGCAAATGGCAGCTTGGTTCGAAAGAAACTCCATGTAAGCAGAGAGGCCCAGGCTGGCAAAAGATAAAATGCTACAGGCTCTTGGGTTTCTTTGTAAAATCCAGATGATTTTTTCCTTTTCCTTTTCCTTCATAAAGGGAGGTTCTATAAAAAAGGTGGGGATTTTCGCCTTACCAAATCTGACCTCAAAAGCTTAAACATTGGGTTTATATTTTCTTTTAGGATCTCCTGAATGAAAATCATCACATTTGAATGTGTGTATTTCAACCAGATTTTCAATATACCTGTGTATTTCTGTAAATGTTTTCCAGGAAACAGTAAATCTGTCTTACTGAATCTGCATATGTTTTTCTATACTGTATCTTTACTTATCGAATTAATTGCATTCAAGCCAGCATCAAATGCTGGATTCATATTTAATACAAGTTTAGTATCATCCTGGAGATTTAGAGTGAAGATGCTGTTATATTACATTATGTTACATTTAGGTAGGCTTAAAAAAGCCCTGCTGGAGAGGGGAGTCTCCTTTTGTGCTATGCTATGTATGCACAGCAAGGAAGCTGTATATTAAAATTTTAGAAACCTAAGAATCTAAACTCTGGTTTAAGCACATAAAGGGTGAGGGGGATCCAGGCACAGAAAAGCAAAGTGAGTGAAAATTCCTGAGCAGAGCCAGGCTGGAAGCCTAGGTTCCTGTTTGCCAGTGCCCCTTTCCATCAATAACTTTGTTTTTCCTGCACAACCATGGCCACTTACCAATGCAACTGAAGACACTTTTGGCTTTATCTGTGATTTCTTCAACCAATTGATTCACACTTTCAACATGCTTGAGGTTTTTTGTTAATATGCAAAATTATAAACGTTTTGTAAATACTTAAATAAAAAACTGGAAAGTTAAGGAAGGAATAATATATATATATATAAAAGAAAGGATTCATCAGATTATGGGCATCAAATGACTTTCAAATAAGAATGGAAGTAGACCCTAAACAAATTGTAGCCAAAAAGATGGAAACCAGGACAGGCGTTCTTGTCTTTTTCAAGCTAATTCCCACCCCCTGCCCCAATCAACAATTTTCTGTTTTCTTTCAACTGACTCAGATTTAAAGTGAGAGAAATTTCTGAGTTCAAGGAAGAAAACCAAGAAGCTGGGTTGCATCGTGTATACTAAGGGCTTAAGACAGGCTTTCTTGCATCATACCCAGAAGGTATTGTACAAGCTGTAGTATGGAATATGATGAAAATTGTACACATGGCAAAAAAAACCCCACAACATTGTTCATTTTGAAGATGTGAGTTATAAATGGATGCAATATTGAAACTGAGATACTGCCTCTAAAAACTGTAGTTTTTTATATGTAATGAAGTATTTAAGAAGATACCCTACAGTAGGCTTAAATATTAATATTCTGCTTTACCATAAAATAAGTTTTCTAAAACTGGGTGTGCTGATCATCCCAAGTGTCTATTTTTAATTACTGTCAATGTATTTTTCCCTCAGGCTCTACTTTTAGAAGTAGTTTCCAGCTCTGTGGTGTTGACATCTGGGAATCTTCATGACAATATCTATAAATAGCAGAATCAATAACGTGGTTCTTCAGGGTCATGGAAAGATATGTAAGGACTATTATGCACCATGTGGTTAGTACATATTCCTCATTGCAAGCAAACTGTAGGTGAAGGGATAATCTGACAACAAAAACTAAGTTACAGCTGGACCTGAAGATGAATCACCCTGCTTTCCAAGGGATTAATTTTATCATACATGAGGAGTAAACAAAGAAAATGGGAAAGACAAAAAAACCAAAATGCGAATACAAAAATCCTAGGCGTTTGGAAGCTCCCTTTCATTCTATTTGGTCTGCCTTATGATATTCTGCTGTGGAAAAACTCAGCATTTTTTTTGGGTAACTCTGTATTTTAATACACACTACAGACTGAAGGTCTAGAACTACACAATAAATCAGTTTTCCTGTGTGTGATTTCCTAGCTTGCATCTGTTTCTCATGGAAAAATCTTTTCATAATGGAATACTCAACAAAACTTTACTTCCTTACTTGAGGGCATACTCAAAACTATACAAGCAAGTTTTTGTATGGAGGAATCAGCTAATGCCAGAGCTGCTGAGTGTCCTTCTGTCATGCTCAGTCTGGCAGGAAGACTTTGAGAAAGTGTTTACTTTATTCAGCCCTACATGTGAGGGAGGGAGAGGAGTAGCAGCCTGCAGTCTGTGGTAGGAATTACTGATAAGCTTTGCTGTGTTGCTGTTGGTAAATAATGTGACTTGGGCAGCTCTCGGTGTGTAAAGGGGCCTCCCTGGCAGAAACCAAGGTAGTTCACAACCAAATCCTCAGCTGGACCAAAACATTTTATGCTTGCATTAAAACAACAAGATGGATTCAGCTACCTACTGTGGCAGTATTTACTCACACAAGATAATTAGACTTTCTCAGAGCTCATTATGAGCAAATTAGATTGCCTTCACCATGAATAGGGCTCCAAATTTAGTACTAGGACAGGGGACTCTCCCACAAAGCTGAACACCACAAGAGGCAGATTCACTCTGAGGATGCACTGTCCCCTGGGGCAGGCAGCCACCAAGGCTAGGATGAATCTGGAAAACTGAAAGGTTCTCCTACTGGAGGAGAAGCAAAGGGAAAGCAGGCTTGTGCTAGCTGTCAGGGTGTAGCTTATGAGCAGTAAGGGAGAAGTTAGAAGAAAAGATACGTGAGAATAAAATGCTAGAAAAAGGAACAGCTACAAAAATAAGATGAGGCATAAACCACAATGTTTGCATCTAGAAAATTTAAACAGTTTCTTAGAATTAGAACTGTAGCCTGAGGTAACAGCCAATTCTGATGTGTAGGGATCATTTACTGTGGTCTACTCTAATAGACCCTGTTAAAGTGATGGCTGCTATGAATACCAAGGACAATGAATAGTCAGGAATCATCTAGCTTGAACCTGATTCTCCCAGTCCTCCTTATGGTGACAATTCAGATGATCCAGGACACCAGGAAGCCACTATGATGGCTACGTGCATAGACCACCCCAGGAGACCCCATGGACTCAACTGTGTCACTTCTACTCTTGTGCTTGACGTAAAGCCAATCACTTCCTTTAGGGTCAGGAAGAAAATTTCCCCAGGTCACAGTGACTGGGACAAGGCAGGTTTTTCACCACCCTTTGGTGCATGGAGCACCAGCTGTCTGCACCATCCGTTAGGTCCACTTTTTTCAAGTCATCTCTCATCTAGGCAGGCTCCTCATGCCATGCTTCCATCTCACCTCTCTCTCCATGCCTCTGACATCTGCCTGGGAAGAGATCTTCCTCTTTTCTATGTTGTACTTTTATCTCAATAAAAATCAGTTTATATTTTATTTGAACAGTATCAGTAAAGCATTTTTTCATTCTGAGAGGTTAGCACAGTCAACATAAACCACTGTCTAAGCTTAGACATAAGAATCTGTCTGGTAGTGCCAAAATGTCATGTGTTTGCAAGTATTATGACCAGGGGTGGGGGAAGCTGCTAAAGCTTTCCCTCAATTAAGGGAAGAACTATCAGGGTATCAGTAGAATTAACTTGCTGCACTCTGATGCCAGAAGATGAGGATGGAAGCACCATAAACCTATGTATGTGCCATGAAGATAGCAGCGTCGGAGTCCTCTGGAGAGCCTCTCTGCTCTCACTGAAGGTAGGGAAGGAGATGAGTGCAAGGTTAGGAGGTTGGGTGTCAAGAAGGGCTGTCTGCTGGGTCCTTAAGTGTCCACCTCATTCAGCCCTTTTCCGGGTAATCCTCAAACAGTGGGAGAATTTGTGTCCTCCTGGGGGTTACTGGCAGAGGTTTGTTCCTGCCTTCTTACACATTTTCCTTTCAATGAAGGAGTGGAAGATAAGTTTTCCATTTTGGACAGCTGGAGGATGTCTTCTAAAGGAAGCAATTCTGTATTTGAGACCAATGCCCTACATGCAGCAATGCCATTTGCTCTTGCCAGGATTATCTCCAAAGGATAAAATTTCCCTTGAACTTGAGGAAAACAGTCAGTGAACAGCAGGAGATCTTAATGGTATGCCTGTGCTGAATACCCAGAGGCATCTCAATCTGACAACTGCCAGCTCCACAAATTTCAGCTTTTTTGAGCCAGCAAGGCACTGGGAGGGAAAAAGAAAATGTAACAGGGGTTAGCAGGGCAGTGCTGGGCACAGACTGTGCCAGCAGTGAGCTATAGGTTAGACATGATGTCAGGGCTAAATTCCCACACTACACTGAGCATGTTACATCCTACAGTGAACTCTGACTGTTGCTTTCCCCACCCAGAAGTAAGGAAAAGTGCAGGAAGCATCTGAGACCCACGAATGCGAATGCTCAGGAGATGGTTGTGACACTGCAAACAGATTCAAGCAGAATAGCTGATCAGTGCTGTTCGACTGCTTGTTTCTGTTCAGGACTAATCCCAGTCTACTGCAGCCTGTCTGAAGTATTTTCTGTTAGGATTATTTCACGTCCCTCCTGCTGTCCCCCTAGTTACCTCTGCTCAGATGTGGCATCTCCTTCTCTGCATGTAGACTCATTTCCAGGTGGGAGTTTGTTAAGTGCTTCCTGTGTTCTCTGGAAAGCTGCAATAGAAGAGGTGAGGCTCTTCCGCTTCCATTGGAGACGGTCAGCCAAAGAGGCAGCCTCTGCTGCTGGCTGTGCCCCAGAGTAGGGTGACGAGGTGTGTTGGGGTCCCAGGCACCAGCGGGAATACCAGTAGCAGAAAAGCTGAACTGTGTTTTGAGGGAGTGAGAGAATATTTGGTCATCCTTAGGCTTGGAGTCGCTAATGAGGTAAGAAAGCAGTCTGTCCATTCCCAGGGAGCTGCGGCATGAACAGGGTCCATGTCACCTGGGGAAACAGAGGCCAATGCTGACATGTGGCTCCTTAACCACAGCATTTAACCTATCTGGATGATGCTTGGGAAGAGACCTTCTGACCTGTACCCTTCCATCAGCAGGGTGAAGGTGCAAGATCTGAGTGCTAGTTTGACCCAAATGGTGAGTTTAAAGCTGTCCTATCATCAAAACATGCACCTTTCATTGTGTGAGGCACAGTGTCTCTGGGGCTTTTCTTAAATGATGGGTTAGGAACTGTCACAAAAGACAAGAGAATTTGGGAAGAGGACAGGAAAACTAATTTCTCCTTATGAATGACTGGAAATGGTGGATTGGTCACTAGGGATTGTTACTTACCATGTGTTTGCATTTTTTAAGATGTATTTAGTTCATAAACAACATGAAACACACTTTTCTCCACTGGAGTAAATGGGTGTTTTATTTAATATGTAATACCCATATTAATATCCTACAGATGTGATCAACACTTCATGTGAGGATAAATATTGAGTTTCATGGACAAATGCCAAATTGTCATTAGCAGCAAACTGGGATGTGGTTAAATTACCTTAACGTCTGGGAGTAAGTGATAGCCCAGATGTTTTTAGTGGGAATGAGCACCCCACCCCAGCATGCACTGAATGTAGCTTGAAATGTATTGTTAATATCTGCCCATGTGCAGGAAAGTCACCATTTCAAAGTTTGAAAGCTTACGCAGATTCTTTTCTAGAGTTCTTTAATACAAGCTGCATCTGCCTGGGACAAGGAACAGCAAAGTCTAACAAGAAATGCCTCCCAGACTGAGCAAGTCTGTGCCTGGATGATAGATTTCCTCATCCTGCTAGATGAGTAGATCAGACACCTGCTGCGTGGTTTGGGAAGTTATGTCTGAGGGGACACAACACGTTATATTTAAATTATTTGGGCCTTTCCTGCATTTAGTTGCTTTCTTTATAGGACAGATTAAAGAGTTATACCCAGGGATGCTCCTGATGTGAGAAATGCAGCTGGGACTGAACTTCTGTTCTTAAACTGGACTCTGGCTACTATTAATTTTCACTGGTTGCATTAGACTAAACAAAGCCAGGTATGCCCGTGCACATATACAGGAGGAATTTGTATGTTTGCGTCTGATGGTAAAAGCGTTTTTCTTATTCAGGTTACTGTGTGGTGTATAGGTTGTGGTGGACAGGAGGGAGGACAGCTGTCTGTTCGCCAAGCCCTGACCATAGCTCTTGGGGGAAGGAAGGGACACCTTCCTCCAGGGCAGCTCTGCTGGCAGGGACATCTGAAGCAGAGCAGAAAGGCAAAGAGGGGCCGAGACCTGCTGCAGGCATGCAAGACAGGACTTGCCAAAGGGCCCAGCCTGCAGCAGAGAGGAGAGCAAAAGCCAGCCCCAGAGGAGCCTGCTGAGGCTGGCTGGCTCCCAGGCAGCTGGTAGGCAGTGCTGCACTAGGTGAAGCCATGCTACAGGGACATGGCAAAAGGGTAACATTGCTCACATTCAGTTTGTCTCCTACAGCAGAATTCAGTTTTCCCCTCTTTAAAGACTTAGCTGTTACTGTTCAGCGTTTTGAACTCTAGCAGAACTTGGATGAGGAGCATGTGATGACTTGGATATGCTCCCTTAGAAAAATAAGAGCTATTGGTGCTCTGACCTAGAAAATGGGACCTGTGGATGAATTATTCAACATAATTCTTGCTTTCAGAGGTTTGGCTGTTCCTCTTCCAGCTTCATGTGTAGGACAGTGCAAAGTGTTTTGGGCCAGGGAGGAGTTGTGGAAGCTGGAGGAAGTTCTCTAGGTTACCAAGCCACCACTATCCAAGCCCCTTTCATTCACCTTAACTCTTGCTCTTGTGGTGACCTTGCTGCCATTTCTGGTGTCTGCCCAAGGCTGATCTGAATTCTGGCACTCACACAGACTTGCCAGCATGGACCCGATTCAACACAATTTGCTTGGACTGGGGTTAACACAAGTTCTGTGTTTGGCTCCAGCCAGCTTCTTCCTTCTGAAAATGTGATTTTATGAGGCTTTTACAAACTTTCAGCCAGCTGATATGGTTTCCATCCTTCAGAGGACAGCCCCTCGAGCCCACTGCTTCTGAACTAAGGGAGCAAGCAGTAGGTGAGTCAGGGTCAAATTCAGCTAGTCTGTACATGTGGAGACTCCAGGGGAAAGGGTAGTTTCAGTCTGTCAGGCAAGAACTTATTCAGCAGGAGGATGATCATGGGTTTCTACATGCCTGCAGGGTAGCTGACTGGCCACAGCAGGAAGGAATTATGCTGCTGATTGCTATTTTACTGCTATCTGCAGGTTATCTTTGAAAGGTGTTTATGCTTCTCAGGGGCCTGTCTGCTAATGCTTCCTTTTTAATGTTCTGCAATGCGACTGTTTCTAATGTATGCATCACCTTTAATTCAGGCATGGTTGCACTTTGCAGTGTATTGTAGGTATCTTTTCATAAATCCAGGAGCAATGTCAGTCTGACAGATTTATGAATGTGGAAGGATCTGAAACCTCATTTCTGATTTAAATAAAATGAAATACAAGTATTACCAGTTTTCAGAGATATCTCTGCTGTCCTCTCTAAAGTAGTAAATTAAGCCCTGAACACTGCTTTATCTCCTCTTATCCAGCAGCTGACAGGTAATTCTAGGAAGTGATAACTCACCAGGGTTTTTTTGGAATTGTTAGGAGGTTTGTGACAATGATTATTTTATGTGAGAAAAACAAGAAAGATGAAATGTTTTCAAGAGCATCCTAATTTCTCTTCAGAATAGCTGCTAACAGCTCCTATTTTTCAATCATCAGGAAATGTTCATATTCTTCAGTATGTAATCACTGGAGTCACGGATCTGACAGATAACTAATAATTTTCAAATCTAGTCCACTAGAAATCTTCAGTTCTCTTTAAAACACCTGTTGGGGTTTCAGAAGGAGAAGTATGCTTCTAGGTAAAGTAGCACCTGCTTGTATTGTCCTGTGAGGCTGTGCATAGATTTGAGGTAGATTTCAGTATTGGTAACCATTCCATGAGTACATCATTTACAGAATAGAGATACAATAAACTAAGATATTCTGTAGGTAAAAACCCCAAAACATTACCAAGCACCTATCAAGCAAATCACACATGTCCTTTCCTCAAAGTTCCTGTTGCCATGGAGTCCAAGTTGCAAAAAATTCCTGAGTAGCTAACAGCAGTCTGCTTTGCAGTCACTATGGGTTCAATGGTATCTTATGAATGGAGTGAAAAAAATCCCTGTCAAACTGTTGTGGCTTGGTCTGCAGTGTAATTAGACTGGCAGAGCTCAGTAAGCGTGCTGCCGATTTCACTGCAGTGCTGTTTGAATTGGTAAATTCCATTTACACACCAGAGCAGGCTAATTCTGATGATATGCAGTTTCAAGTGGAGAATATGTGAAAAGAAAGATTTGCTTTAATGTTACATGACTTGCTTCAACAACAAATTGAAGTTTAAATATAATTCCAAAGGGAAAAAAATCAGCATCCATGGAGTTATTCTGTAGAGCTCCCATGAGATTAGCATTCTGTGGTAAAAAAATGTTTATGAAGCAGTTTTATTTTGTTTCTCTTGGTTTTCTTATCGATACTCAAAAGGGGTCTTGAGTGTGCCCAGGGGCCTCTGCTGAATTTGACTTCCTAAACTATATGCCTCTGATAGTTCTGTTACAAAACTGTATGTTTTTACTTTAAATATTTTAAAACCTTGTATGTACAGTAGTGACTGGAAATGGGTCTGTCACTGAGAGCCTTGGAAGACTGTATTTCACCACTTAGAGTTTTGCAATAGTAATCTTTGGTTTAAGCAACCGACACTGACATCCCCGAATGAACATTACCCAATCCCTCCTTGCTTTCAAGGTGATACAAATGCATGGGCTGTTCCACACACCCTTCTTGCTGTTTCTACTGTGTTCCAGCAGGAGAACTTCAGAGCTGCCCTTACACTGCCTGTAGTCCATTGTTTTACTGCCAGCTGGGACTAATGCAAGAAAAATGGACAAAATCTGACTTTCTAGAGATGGTGGTGCAAAACCTTCAGTTTGTGCTACACCTTGATTCTCTCCAACTTGTAGTTTTAATATTCTAATAGGTTGGTGACTGTAATACAAGTTTTACATGAGGTCTGATTTCCAGTGCTGTCGCTCTGCCTGGAACTTCGCTCAAGACATCCCCTATCATGGTAATACGGTTCTGTGGCTGAGTCAACAGTGATTTTTTGCTGTCCATTGAATACATGTTTCTCACATAACTTGATTAATTCCAAAGTTTAATTTAAAAAAAGTTTAGTTGTTTCAAGGAGACACGAAATTCTTCTTCAGAAGAGATGCATTTCGTGTCCACAAGAATGAGCACAATGAAAGAGGGAAGGGTATTAATCCCAGTCTTCTGACACCACTAGTAGTAACATATCAGTTACTTCCATAAAGTCATCAAACTGCCTCCAAAACAGGTTGGATGTTTTTTTGTTGTTGCTGTTTTTATTGGGAGGCTCTTCCAGGAATTCACTGTGGCACTCTCAGGAAAGAAAGACAAGCAGGAAAGCCAGGCACGGAAGAAGAGGAGGGGGATGCCCCAGGCTTAAAGGAGCAGCTGGAATATACGGAGCTTTGCTGTGATTCAGACAAGGGTCCAGTGAGAGCTTGTGGGTCAGAACCAAGGGAAGGACAGGGTGGGTGGCAGCATGTGGGGAGAATATTGCTGACCATGGGGTCAGGGAGGGGATGAAGCCTTCATTAACCCCCATAAGGGAGCATGGGAAGGGCAGAGCCTGGCGCTCCTGGGGCCTGTAAACCTCCCTGACACCTGCTGGAAGGGCAGCACAGTGGGACACAGACAGCCCCAGAGGTTTACACAGGGTGTCAGGGACAACTTCTTCATACAGGGCCTGGATGAACCATCGCAGGGGTCACACTGATGGATCTGTTGCCCCTGCCATGGAGGCGTTCACTGGTAGGGGAGGCCCTACCATGGCAGTGTTGGCTATAGTGAGCAGGAAAAAGTGGAAATAAAGATCCAAGGGAAGGAAGGAGCATCACAGAGCACAGTGGGGCACCAGGTGAGCTTGTCCAATGAGCGGGCAGCTGGGATTATACAGGAGCAGCTCTGAAGGGTGAAGGACATGAAGGGAACTGCCAGTACCCTACAGATCACATCCTCCGCGTGTGAGAATGGCTCATCCTGATACCTGGGGAAGCAAGCAGATATATCATCAGCACAGGTTGGCTAAGCCAAGAACCCATGGTACAGCAGGAGGCAGAAACAGGGCCAAGCTAAAAAGGAGGCTTTTAGAGATATTGTCCAGGCATGCAGGAGTAGGGTTAGGAAAGTCTAAGCTCAGCTTGAACCGAGAAGAACATCAATGGTAAGATAAAGAGCTTCAGTCTCTGCAAGAGCAGTAAAAATCCAAACAAGGTCTCTGCTTATTGGGGTGAGTGATTTTGTGGCAGTGGACACAGAGAAGGCTGATGTCCCTAATGCTTTCTTTGTCTTCATTACCAAGGTCTCACAGCCTTTGTGCTTAGTGAAAGGGCTCAAGAAGGATAGGAACAACAAGCAGTGGGTAGAGACTGAGTCAGGGGTTATGTGCAAGTGCTCAGAGATCAGGGAGGTCCCTGGTGGCTGTCAGAGTGACCTAACCAGGCTGGAGGAATGGGCCAGCAGAAACCAGTTCAAATTACAGTATCACAGTATCACAGTATGTTAGAGATTGGAAGGGACCTCGAAAGATCATCTAGTCCAATCCCCCTGCCGGAGCAGGAACACCTAGATAATGTTACACAGGAATGCATCCAGGCGGGTTTTGAATGTCTCCAGGGAAGGAGACTCCACAACCTCCCTGGGCAGCCTGTTCCAGTGTTCCGTCACCCTCCCTGAGAAGAAGTTTCTTCTCAAGTTTAAGTGGAACCTCTTGTGTTCCAGTTTGTACCATTACCCCTTGTCCTATCATTGTTTGCCACTGAGTAGAGCCTGGCTCCGTCCTCGTGACACTCCCCCTTTATATATTTATAGACACTAATAAGGTCACCCCTCAGTCTCCTCCAAACTATAGAGACCCAGCTCCCTCAGTCTTTCCTCATAAGGGAGATGTTCCACTCCCCTAATCATCTTCGTTGCCCTGTGCTGGACTCTCTCCAGCAGCTCCCTGTCCTTCTTGAGCTGAGGGGCCCAGAACTGGACACAATATTCCAGATGCGGTCTCACCAAGGCAGAGTAGAGGGTAAGGAGGACCTCTCTCGACCTACTAACCACTCCCCTTCTAATAAACCCCAGGATGCCATTGGCCTTCTTAGCCACAAGGGCACAGTGTTGGCTCATGGTCATCCTGTTGTCCACTAGGACCCCCAGGTCCCTCTCCCCTACACTGCTCTCTAACAGGTCGTTCCCCAACCTATACTGGAACCTGGGGTTGTTCCTGCCCAGATGCAGGACTCTACACTTTCCCTTGTTATATTTCATCAAGTTATTCCCTGCCCAACTCTCCAGCCTGTCCAGGTCTCGCTGGATGGCAGCACAGCCTTCTGGCGTGTCAGCCACTCCTCCCAGCTTAGTGTCATCAGCAAACTTGCTGATAGTACACTCGATTCCCTCATCTAAATCATTGATGAATATATTAAATAATACCGGTCCCAGTACTGACCCTTGAGGCACTCCACTAGTTACAGGCCTCCAACTAGACTCCGCCCCATAGACTACAACTCTCTGGCTTCTCTCCTTCAGCCAGTTCACAGTCCACCTCACTACCTGATCATCCAGTCCACACTTCCTCATTTTAGCCGTGAGGATGCTATGGGAGACTGTGTCAAATGCTTTGCTGAGGACAAGGTAGACCACATCCACCGCTCTGCCATCATCCATCCACAGTGTTATTTCCTCATAAAAGGCTAAGAGATTGGTCAAACATGATTTCCCCCTGGTGAAGCCATGTTGACTGCCCCTCATAACCCTCTTATCCTTGATATGCCTTAAGGTGGCACCAAGGATAAGGTGTTCCATCACTTTCCCAGGGATGGAGGTGAGGCTGACCGGTCTATAGTTACCCGGGTCCTCCTTCTTGCCCTTTTTGAAGACTGGAGTGACATTTGCTTTCCTCCAGTCCTCAGGCACCTCTCCCGTTTCCCAAGACTTGGTAAAGATGGTGGACAGTGGTCTAGCAATGACTTCCGCCAGTTCCCTCAGCACCCGCGGGTGCATCCCATCTGGACCCATGGATTTATGGATGTCCAGATTGCTCAACTGGTCTCTAACCCATTCCTCATCGACTAAGGCAAACCGCTCCGTCGACCTGACTTCATCTAAGGTCTCAGGGGTACAGGGCTCTTCTGGACTGCCCGCAGCAGAGTAGACAGAGACAAAGAAGGCATTCAGTAACTCTGCCATCTCTTTATCTTCTGTCACCAGGGCACCCATCTCGTTCATCAGTGGGCCTACATTGCCTCTGGTGTTAGTTTTGTCTGCCATGTATTTAAAAAAGCTCTTTTTGCTGTCCTTGACCCTTCTTGCCAGGTTTAATTCTAAGGATGCCTTAGTCATCCTAGCTGCCTTCCTACATCCTCTAGGAGCAGCCTTATATTCCTCCCAAGTGGCCAGCCCCTCCTTCCATGACCTGTAAACTCTCCTCTTCCACTTGAGCATACCCAGCAATTCCCTATTTAGCCACGCAGGTCTCTTGGCCCTCTTCCTTGACTTCCTACGTGTCGGGATGCTCCGATCTTGAGCACGGAAAAAGCAGTCCTTGAATGTCAACCAACTATCTTGGGCCCCTTTACCTTCAAGCAGCCTTGCCCATGGGATTTCCCCTAGCAATTGCTTGAAAAGGCCAAAGTTTGCCTTGCTAAAGTCCAGGGTTGCAATTCTACTTGGTATTCTACTAGTCCTGCCACACAAGATCCTGAACTCCACCATCTCGTGGTCGCTGCAACCAAGGCAGCCCTCAACCCTTACTGCTTCGACCAGATCCTCCTTGTTAGTGAGGATGAGATCCAGCAGCGCTCCTCTCCTGGTCGGCTCATCCACCATTTGTTCATCAAGAACAAACACCAAGTCCTGCTCCTGGGCAGGAAGCTCTGGTGCAAGGACACAGCTGGTCCCTGCCTGGCTGGGTGTAGCTCTGTGGGAAGGGACCCAGGGGCCTGGGTAGGCACAAGCTGGGAATAAACCAGCAACATGCCCTGGCTGCAGGGATGGCCAGCAGGAAAGACATGGAGCAACTGGAGCCACTGGAGCAAGTCCATCAGAAAGTCCCCAGGGTGGGCACTTGCCCTGTAAGGGGAGACTGAAGGATCAAGTCTTGTTCAGCCTGGCGAAGAGATGGCCAGAAGGGAAGCCTAACAGCAGCCTGCCAGGACCTGCAAGGGTCAAGAAGACAGAGCCACCCACTTCATAGTGGGGCATTATGGGAGAATGAGAGACAATGTGCCTAGGTTGGAACAAGACAAGAGGTAAGGCAGAAGGAAAAACTTTTTCACTCTGGGAACAACCAAGAACTGTTGTGAAATTTGCATCCTTGCCCTGAGAAACCCAGTCTGACCTCAGAGCTGTCCCTGGAGACTGGACTAGATGTCCTCCCCCAGCTCCTTCCAACTTGAACTGTTGCCTGTGACTCATTCTATGAATATTTTAAAACTACCTTGAACTTCCAGCTAAATTTATTTGTGACCTGTTTGTGGCCTCGAGTTCTTTTGCTTCTTAGGCTTGTTCTTTTCCTAAAATACATTTTATTCTGCAACATATTAACTGAGAGCAATAACATCTTCTCACAACTTCTGCTAAGCAGAACAAGCTACGCTCTTCTAATTTCCTCATGTGAAATAGAGCTTATACACCTTTTTCATCATAATATCCCCTCTCCGTACCTGTTCTGATTTGAATCCATCTATCATGCATGTAAGCGGTCACAGCACTGCAGTACTGCACAAATCCAAATACACGGACAACGAGGAAATAGTCCTATCCTGCACTCTTGCTACAGAAAGCATTCTGCTGGACAATAGAGCCACAGATGTCTTTTTTACAACCGCAGCCTGCCTATGCTAATCCTGTCACTGTGTAACTTTCCCTGATCTTGCTTTCTACATGCAAGAATACATAAATGCAGACACATGCAAAATGTTTGCCATAGACATTTTTCCTACTATTATAAAGGCCTTTCTGACATTTGCCCTAAACATTTCTCTCACTATTGAGTTCCATTGCTCTTAATCGGACCGTTTTTTTTTCCCTCAGAAGCTGTTAAGTGTTCTAGACTCAGGTGTCTTTCAAATATTTTCACCCTAGTATTGGGTTGGGAATGAAAAAGATTTCTCTACAACAAAACATATTCATATAATTCTCTATTTTGGTTTTGGGATCTTGTAAAAAGACTACTGAAATACTCTGTAAAGGCCAGAGATCGCAAGCACCTAAAAGGTGTGAGGCATAGCCTTTTCAGAATACCGATCACAGAATGCTGCCTTCTCCTTATATCTCAAGTGCTGAGATACTAACTGATCTCAAGTGGGTCGTGTGGAGTTGTGGTCCTTCTGGGAAAGTGGGCTTCATTAAGTAGTAATTAAAAACAAGTAATTCCCAGCGATACAGCAAGTTTCCCCAGTCATAGTTTCTCTCATCTGTTTTTCCACAAATTCCCCCTCTGGGAAATTGTTTAAAGATAATCTAGAATGATCTAAAATTCTCATAGTTTCTCAATGCGATTGCCTGTCGTAACTTGGTAATTTGCCGTGCAGGAGATATGTTGGCTTTTTTTTGAGATAGCATTTTGTTGTTCATGGCTTATGTTCTGCTTTTCACAGTAATTGCTTAAAGAGCTGTAAGTCATGTGCAGATTCAGTAAGTGTACATTTTTGCTTGTGAGACTGAAACACAGAATCCTGTGCCCTGTGTAGACTTCCTTGGCTGGCTAAATATTTATGAATATATAAGGAGCTCTTAACTCCAATGCTTAAATTATTTCTGTCTCCCCTCCAAGTCTAGTTACAGAAGCCTCCTGTGTCTGGTCTCGGCATGTGAGCTGTTTATGAAGAGAAGGCATGCAGTGATTCCAGCACCATCCTGTTGATTCCTGAGAGGGCATTTTCCAGCCACTGACAAAATAACTAACATTTTTCAGTCCTTGGTTACAATTTCTTTTGAAATGGAAAGATGTTAAATTGTGTACTGGGTGCAGCCAGTCCCAAGCAGAGATTCTCCTGAGACGATGGAGATATCCTGGTGGTGCAGGTATTTCCCTGTAGCCTGTGGAGAGACCACAGTGGAGCAGATATCTCCTGCAGCCCATGGAGAGGACCATGCTGGAGAAGATATCCCCACTGCAGACTCTGGAGGACACCACACCACAGCAGGAGGATGCTCCCTGATGGCGCTGTGGCCCATGGAAAGCCCATGCTCCAGCGGGTTTATCCTGAAGGACTGCAGCCCATGGGAAAGCCCTAGAGTGGAGCAGGGAAAAGTGTGAGGAGGAAGGAGTGGCAGAGGAGCTGTCACGGACTGACCACAGCCTCCCATGCCCCATCCTCTGCGCTACTTGGTGGAGGAGGGAGAGGAATTGGGAATAAAGAAGCAAAGATGAACCTGTGAAGAAAAGGGAGTGGGGCAGAAGGAAGGCTTTTTTATGGTTTAGGTTTTGTCTTTGTTTCTCACCATCCATGTCCATTTTAATTAGAAAAAAAATAATTTTCCCCTGTTGTCTTTTTCACTTGTGATAGTAATTGGTAAGTGATGCCCTTCTCTTTGTCTCAACCCACAACCTTTTTCACCTTATTTTCCCCCTCCTGTCCTGCTTAGGAGGGGTTAAGAACAGCTGGTGATGATCTGACAGCCAGACAAGTTCAACCCACGACAAACTCTTTTAAGCAAGCTAGTGTTTTCAGAGTTATTTCAGCCCTACTTTTTCATCTTGACCTTCAACAGACTTAATTTTTAATTTGGATTTCCATTTCCATTTGATTAAATGATGTCAGAATTTTTGCCATGAGACAAAAACAGAGAAGCAAACCTCCCAGAGAAGCAAACCTCCCAGCATTGATTAGCTATCATGATACAGATGAATACTGGCTCATTTTTAATGATGATTCATTACCTGGCAAAATTAAGTCTCTGCATTATTTCTGCTTCAGTTTCCATTAGGATTTATTATTATTCCAGAGGTCGTAATGTACATTTCTTCTTTTTTTTTTAAAAAAAAAAAAGAGAAAATATATGGAATGTCAATGTCCTATAGTTAGAACGGTACTAGAAATTCACGGGCTGCTAAACTGAGCACCACTGCTTGGAAGCTAATGTCATTTCTGTGCACAGGCCCAGCACCAGCACTCTGCAAATCTTTGAGACTAGAGAGTAAGTGCCAGACTCTTGCCCTGTCTGTGTCATACTGACATCTTGCACGTCCATGTGGCAGTTCTAAAAGAGGAGCTCACATAGAATCATAGAATCATAGAATAGTTTGGGTTGGAAAGGACCTTAAGATCATCTAGTTCCAACCCCCTTGCCATGGGCAGGGACACCTCACACTAAACCATGTCACCCAAGGCCTCATCCGACCTGGTCGTGAACACTGCCAGGGATGGAGCATTCACAACCTCCCTGGGCAACCTATTCCAGTGCCTCTTCCATTATGTTTTGCAGAACACTTACTGGACATCCTGCTTAAAGGCAGGGGACAGTATATCCCTTATTTTCATATACCTGAACTGAGCTAAGAACAACAACACAAAATAAAAACAGAAAAAGAATACTTGACTTGTGTCAACAATCTTTTTTTTGAAGAAGAAGATTGTTCAGTTTAATCCTCATGAAAGTGGGAAAAATAACAGTAGTGGATTAAAGCCAGAGTTTAAGAAAATACATTCAAAAATTGTTTTTTTTTTTAACTTAAAAATGAGTTTCCTCATCTTTCAAACACCTAAGAGTTAAACTATATTGTATACACCTCAGGTACAAATTGACAAATGATCTAATAAACCAGACTATATAAAAAGCAAGAGACTTTTCTTTTTTCCAGAAAAATGTATTTGTGTTTTAGCTGATCATATAAAAAGCATTAAATTTTTTAAAAAATGTGTATATATTTTTTCAAGTGTTAATGGTTTCACCATTCATCATAATTACATTCCAAAGTTGCGCAACATCAGGGCACATTATCCTTATCTATGTAGCACAGTGAGCATAATCTTTACACTGAGGTCACTCTCATCACTACTTCCCCAGAGCCGTTATCCCCTGATGAATCTTCCTGAGGTCTCATGCGGTTGAACAGATGTAACAATACATAGCCACACTGAAATCTTGGTGAGGTTAACTGTGTTGGGTGAACTAAACTTCTGTTTCTAAATGCAGTCAGTGGTAACCACAATGTCCTTCCTGCTGAGGATTCTCCTCGATTGCTCTCTTCTATGTCTGTGGCTTTATCGTAATTTAACACATCCCAGTGCAGATTCACAGCCCTCCAGCGCTTAAACACTCGATAAACAGATGCACCTTCGTGTACTATCAGTCCTGAAATTAAGAAAACAAACAGTTTGTACAAAATGTCAATGGATACCATTTTGAGAGCAGAGATATAACACATTGTGATGAATCTGGCAATTGCCAGAGCCTATTAAGTTACTTGTAACTCTGATAATTCAAATAAATTGTACATATGTAATATAATCAGTTATTTGTGTGTTGAATATAGGGATGTAGGAACACGCAGAGGAAATAAAATTGATCTGAATGAAAGTTCAACATAACCAATACTGCAATAATCTGAGCATGCCTAACTAAATATTTAGATGCAAGTAAATCAATATAAAAGAACCTTACTATCAGATTCATAAATTGCTTACATTATTGTTATCCTTGTTCATGGTAAGTACTTTTTATTTGTTAAGACTTGTACTCATTTGAGTAGATTTTTAGGTAGGTTACACCTTCTGTAATGAACAGAATAGTCTTAATTTAAGAGTGCTTGTAGAATTCAGTACAGCTACAAATCTGTTTTCACATTCTTAGTTCAACTTAGGAACATAGAAGATTTATGAAAACCTGAAACAGCCATAAGTTCCTGTCTTGCTTCAGTTGGGCAGAAAGAAATTAAATTTTATTATTAACTGTGATGAACATGACAAGGTTGATGGACTTCCCTTTTTCTCCTCAAAATTCAGTAGAAAAAAGTTGTGAAACATCTTTTTTGTTAAAACCCAGGAAATCTTTTAAAAGGTCATTCAAGTAAAATACAGATTATCTGGAGTCCTCAAGAGACAAATCTGCTTATGAACTTCTATGTAGGTAACATTTATGCTTATTGTATTCATTCAATCAATTTATTTATTTAAACTAAAATCTTGATTTTTCATATGTATATATATGTATTTATACACACCCTCTTTATATGCAAGTATTTCAAGTATGGATTTGCTTGGTAGATGCATGGGGCTTCAGCCTTCTTACTAGGTTTTTCCTCAACAAGCCTGGTAACTTCTATAGTTCTGAGCATTGCCACATTTTTTCTCTAGCTCCCTGCTTTGGGAGGACAGCAATCTGTCTAGCCAAAAATATTTACAATTTTTTTGTCCAGTGTGTTTCTTGCCTAATATTTTCCTATACATGGGCATATCTAGCCTGGTGTCACAGGCTATAGTCCTTTACCCCAAGAGATTGTATATCACCTGTTCCTACACAACATAAGTGTGATTTAAGTGTCTGAGGGCTCTTAGCTTGATTAACAGAAAGGGGACATTCAAAGAAAGATGACAAAAGCAGAAAGGATGATATGAACATTTATACGAACAGCAAACCTCAGATTCAAGTGCAATGATTTGCAGATAGCAATGCCTACCCTAACACATTTTTAAGATCATTACACTTGAAGATGGAGAAATAAAAATATTGCTTTCAGAAGGACATGATAGCAAATGTAGCATCTCTGTAGGCTTTCAAGTTGCCTAGATTTCATTGAAGCATCTAATACAGCAAAACTAACACAATATAAACTTAATTAAATGTTAAATATTCTAAATGCATTTTTTATCAGCATAGCATCTTAGTGGTCTTGATCACAAGATGTCCATCTTCTCAGATATATATAAAGTGACCTGTCCTAAAAATTTAGCAGCCATGTTAATACATAAATGTATCTTTAAGACTTGCTATAGTGCCTTTAAAAGGAAAAAGGATGTGTGTTTGATCAGATACAGAATGTACAAACCAAATAAGCCATGACTTTGTTGATGTGACAAAGATTTCCCTCCTTCCTCTCCCCCCCCCCCCCCTTTTTTTTTTTCTTTTGAATTTCCTGTAGAATGATAAAGGAGATGAACATAATCTTCCCTCTACCTGTGCCTGGATCATAGTATCATTTGGCCCAATTTCCCTCAAGACTGTGATGAAGCAAAATTGAGAGAACCTATCTGCCTCCATGTTGAGATTTTTGACACCTGCCTGCACTCCACTGGAACCTGAACAACATATTTCAGAACAGAGAAGGAAGCAGTTGGGAAAGGATCATTTCAGTACATGAGGTACATTTAAACAGTCAAAAGTATCCTCCCAAAATTATGACAGAAAAAGCTGTAGGACAACTTCTTTTAGGGAGCTCTTTTTTACTGTTTTTGAGCTTTCAGGATTTACTGAAATCACATTTTCAAAGTTTTTTCAACAATGGCAAAGAAGTTTTCTTTAAAATGGAAGCTGTTAGCCACATATGTTCTAAAAGAGCTACCAAACAAAGGATCAAATACTGCAAGGCTTAAAATACAGTTGCCAGATTTGGCAATGCTGAGGGAGAAAAGAAACACTTTCATAATTTCTCCCATAAAAAGCTTTATTTCCATCTGATAAAACTACAGATTGAAAAAGACATACATAGAAGAGGAAAAAGAATTCCAATAGATCTTTTGTCTCTTTGAAAAGATATTTTCCAAGGAGCAAGAGGAAATAAGCTCTCAGCACTGATGGTTCCAAGACCACAAACAAGAGGAAAACTGGGTAAGGTTTAAATGCTGGATATTTTCCAGGTGCAGATTTCTGATGCTCAAAAAATAAGTTGTTAGTTGCTAAAGTGAAGCTATAAGGAAATGGCAGAATCTCCTTTTTCTTAAGAGATCCACAGTAATGAATGAAGATATGAGAGAGAAAACAAGGTAAATCCATGAATAATACTAACTTGTTCCAAATACCACGATTTCAACAACACAGAGGACATAGTTGTACAGTCCTGGGAGATGGGTGGAAATTACTTGTTTGATCCAGATGATCCCAAGAGGAAGTGTTAGAATTCACTGCTGTTAGCTGTTCCGACATTCTGTCCAATATCTACAAGGAAGAGATTTTGGATGATGGACTTGGCAAAATGTCCTAAGCTCTAAGAAGACTTTAGATTAAGGTCTTTAGAATTTAGATTAATGTCTAAGATGTAGGGATAGTAATAGGATCCCAACAATAGGGTTACGGAGAGATCCTAATTTTCTCCTACTGCCAAATACTGTGACATTCTTTCCCTCTATCCCAAGGATTTCTTACCCTGAGTCACAAGATCACTAGAAATTTTTCATACTGCATATCTTTACAAGCAGGCAACTCGTCTTCGTTCATTCAGATTTGGTGTTATTAGGTTCCAGTGTTGTCTTATTTATAGCAGTAATCCTACTTATAATCATTTAGTGACAGTCCTTCTAGAAACATCATGAACTTTTACTAGGTAATAAAAGACCTTTTCAGAAACAAACTTTACCACTGGACAAAACATCATGTCTTAATGCTATTCTAGGGCCCACAGATATAAGAAAAATGCAGTAAATGCTCAAAGCATTAGCGAAACATGTCAACTCTAAAAATAGCAATATAACTCTTTGTAAACTAGTAAGAATTAACCTAATTAAAAAAAAGACTTTTTGAGTAAAGAAATATTAAGTGCAGTTAGATGCGTTCATTGTGAGTAACCTCAGCCTATACATTTTTACAACTAGGAGTTACACAAATGTTGCTAGGCATCAAGCTCCTTGTCAGGGAAGAAAGAGGCTTTCAGAGGGCTATTCACACCTCACAATGGCTCCCATCCCTTACTCACTTGCCACAGTACTCCTGGCACCACTCATTTTTCTATTGTAATGTTACAGCTGCTTTTCATGCTGTAAAGGAGCTGCACTACTGTTCTGGGATTGCAAGTGACCAGTTATTATTTGTGAGATATTTTGTTCATTTTAGAACCATTTATGACTAGTAGTTTTGATTATATTCTGGTGAAAATAAATACATAAAATTATATAATTTTACTGTTACAAGAAATAATTGCTACATCTACAGAGAAGAATGGCAAAGACTTGGTGCACTGTCCCCCTAACAAGGGGGTTATAATGTGCATTCTTTTTGCATTAACTCATGAATTTACTCCCTTGGTAATTCCAAGCCACTGCAATACCTCTGGATTTCACAGGTAGTAGTTCTTTCATTAACATGTTCAAAGATTGCCTTAGAAAACTTCTGCCGCCAGCAAGTTTCAAAGAAAACAGCTTTACACCCAGCTCTGATGCAGAAAAGTACAAACTAGTGACTTATAGGGTTGAAACTGACACTGATAAGTAAAAACAATCCTGTTTGTTAGGAAGAATTCTGGAAAAAATTAGAACAAGGAGAATAATGGATACCAATAAAATATGTACACTAGAATGAATAGAACATATTATATTGGTGATCTGTAACCTTTGGGAAGTTTCTTTTGGTGAAAAGTGAAACAGACCAAAAATTAAAATACAAGTTACATGTAATTTACATGATAAGAAAGAGGGTGGTATGCTACATATGGTATAGATATCAATCATTGGGAAAACAAATTTATATGTGCAAGTTTTCAAAGATATCATTAAAATGTGACAGTACCTTTATGCTACTGCTTTTAAAAATAATGACAAGAAAGCATTTCAAAAAGTAGAGATATTTACACGTCACAAATGACCAAAAATATTCATATTGTTTATGTAGAGCTGCAGGGAGGCACAACTGAAGGCAGTAGGAATAAGTCTTGTTCATACCACCAGTAACTCTAGCGCTTGTCTTAAAATATGTGCTGCACAGGAAAACTCATAAGTCTGCATAGATTTTTCATTCAAATAAAGAGAGATTCCAGTGGGAGTATAAGTATTCACTCACTGTAAATCTTATTGAAAACCTACAGAATACCATGGATGACTAACACAAATGAGAGGAGAGAACATACTAAGTGAGAACTGTGGCTGGCTGTAAGCATTACAAGCTTTATGATATTAGAAATTACATATAATATGCAATGGTAAAATCACATGTTAATGTCTTTTGGAGGTCATCAGCACAATGCACAGTGTTGTGGATTTTTTAAAATCATTCATACATAATAATTATACCCATCTATTAGAGAACCTTATTTGAAGGTTTTAAATTGAAACTATCAATCTAAATCTTTCACTTTAGAGAACAAAAGAAAAAAAATAAAATTGGATAAAGCTGAATACATTAATAAAGATTTTCTGATGCAGATAACTTGAAATTGTATGCAGAATAAGTAGGATGAATGAATCTGGATCATTAGAATTCTAAAATTACCAAACCTGCTTTATAAAGCTTTCTGAATTTCCAGATATAGTGTAGAAAATTAAGTCATCCCTGCACTGAAGTTCATAATGACAAAACAGTGTCCAAATAGGTTTCGTTATAATCAATCTTACATAAAACATTCCATGTATAATTTATAATTGGACAATAAAATATGCATTTATGCAATTACAGGTAAATCAGTTTATCTGGTGGGTGAAAAGCCACACTTCTACTTTGCTCCTGCATGGTGACAGTTAGGCTCGAATCATAGAATTGTAGAATCATAGAACAGTTAGGGCTGGAAAGGACCTTAAGATCATCTAGTTTCAACCCCCCTGCCATGGGCAGGGACACCTCACACTAAACCATGTCACTCAAGGCTCTGTCCAACCTGGACTTGAACGCTGCCAGGGATGGAACATTCACAGCCTCCCTGGGCAACCCATTCCAGTGCCTCACCACCCTAACAGGAAAGAATTTTCTTCTTATATCCAACCTAAACTTCCCCTGTTTATGTTTTAACCTGTTACCCCTTGTCCTATCACTACAGTCCCTAATGAAGAGTCCATCCCCAGCAACCCTATAGCCCCCTTCCAGACACTGGAAGGCTGCTATGAGGTCTCCACGCTGCCTTCTCTTCTCCAGGATGAACAGCCCCAACTTTCTCAGCCTGTCTTCATATGGCAGATGCTCCAGTCCCCTGATCACCCTCGTGGCCCTCCCCTGGACTTGTTCCAAGAGTTCCATGTCCTTTTTACGTTGAGGACACCAGAACTGCACACAATACTCCAGGTGAGGTCTCACAAGAGCAGAGTAGAGGGGCAGGATCACCTCCTTCGACCTGCTGGTCACGCTCCTTTTGATGCAGCCCAGGATACGGTTGCCTTTCTGAGCTGCGAGCGCACACTGAAGCTGGCTCATGTTCATTTTCTCATCAACCAACACCCCAAAGTCCTTCTCCGCAGGGCTGCTCTGAATCTCTTCTCTGCCCAGCCTGTAGCTGTGCCTGGGATTGCTCCGACCCAGGTGTAGGACCTTGCACTTGGCATGGTTAAACTTCATGGGGTTGGCATCATCCCACCTCTCAAGTGTGTCAAGGTCCCTCTGGATGGCATTCCTTCCCTCCAGCGTACCAACAGCTTGGTGTCATTGGCAAACCTGCTGAGGGCGCACTCAATCCCACTGTCCATGTCAGCGACAAAGATGTTAAACAAGACCAGTCCCAACACTGATCCCTGAGGGACACCACTCGTTACTGGTCTCCAGCAGGACATTGAGCCATTGACCACAACTCTTTGTGTGCGGCCATCCAGCCAGTTCTTTATCCACAGAGTGGTCCACCTATCCAATTGATGTCTCTCCAATTTAGAGACAAGGATGTCGAGTGGGGCAGTGTCGAATGCTTTGCACAAGTCCAGGTAGATGACATCAACTGCTCTACCCCTGTCCATCAGTTCTGTAGCCCCATCATAGAAGGCCACCAAATTGGTCAGGCAGGATTTCCCCTTAGTGAAGCCATGCTGGCTGTCACCCACCACCTTGCTGTTTTTCATGTGCCTTAGCATGCCTTCCAGGAGAATCTGCTCGATTTTGCCAGAAGCTCCATAGGCATGTCAGGTACATGTTAGTTCAGTACCTTCCAATCCAGAGGTGTCTTGAGCCTTGGTCGTTTGAAGGGTAGCTACGTATCTGCATGCACCAATTTACTGAAGGCTTGCCTTCCAGTTGTTTACATTCAAGACCAGGCTGGATGTGGTTCTGGGCAACTTGATTTAGTTGAAGGTGTCCCTGCTCATTGCAAGAGGGCTAGACTAGATAATGTTTGGATGTCCCTTCCAACCCAAACTATTCTATGACCCTATACAGTTAAATACACTAATATTTCTGATCACCCACAGACCTTCTTGACTGACTTTGAGATTAATCTGGTTTAGGTGTCTTAACAGTCAAACAAATGGAAGGAAATGGAAACAGTTTGAAATAACTGACTATTCCAACTCGTTAATGCATATGAAAGTAAATTTTTTATGATTGTAATCTTTGTGCAAAAAAAAAACAAACAAAAAAAAACAAAACCAAAACCAATAGCAGTAAAAAACCCCACAGAATTCCATATAAATAAAACATTTACAATGCCTGAAGCACATTTTGTCTTGACTTAATGTTTTTTTTAAACAAAAGAAAAACCTCAATTTTAAGTGTTCAAACAGAAAAAGTGGCATTCAGGAATCAATATCCAAGAGGACATGTAGCTGAGCCCTTTGTTTAAAAGCTGAGCACTTGTCCAGAGTATTGAGGCTTAGATTCTATTCATTTTCCTGTCTGAGAAGATTTGGGTTCACAGAAGAGAGCCTGTGCCTTAAAATATTTCAGAGTGGGCTTCTCTTGGAAAAATTACAAAATAAACAGAACTGCTGATCCAGCTGAAACATAAATTTTTTTACAGTAATGGGATGGTTTCAATAAAAGATGACATGGCTTTATGGCTGGAGCAAAAGCCTTGGTATTAGGAATCACTCTGTTTCTTTGCACCTTATTGAGCAGAATTCAGCACTGTCCTGAATTCCCATGTATGAGATTGATTGGGATAACATCAACATTTATCACTCAGAAATCTCAAATTAGACAACAGATAACATTTGAATTTTCTTAAATTGTAATTCTGAAAATGTGGTTTAATGTTTACTGCAATTATTAATTTTTAATGCAATAAAAATTGTATCTATTTTAACAATTAATTCAAGGTTGTTTTATCAAATACTACAGGGATTTCTATTTAAATATTTTCAGAAATTCAAAACTGGCCAAAATAGCTTTGCAGTAAACTGCATTTTCTTTTATAAGATTTCAGCTAGAGTTAAATGACTCATGACTTTTTAATAATAAATTAAGTTACTATAGTTAGCACCATTAGAGTGCTTCATAATTGTTTATGATGTGCAAGGAACTCATGCCTGTCTTCTCTGTTCTCTGTTACTAGCACAGTGACCTATATAAGTCTGTGCAACTTAATTTTGGGTATGTAGTTTGATGACATCCTCAAGGGCTTTTTCTGCACTTTGTGATGGTACAATCTAATACACAGTGGCACCAGTAGAAGGCTTGACAGCACATAATTTGACGTATTATTTTAATAATGTCTTTTGTCATTTTCATCTATTTAACTTCCTGAACTTTGCTAGCTGCCTATTTTTTTCAAGAAATTGAAACTGATGCTGTTCTCACCACTAAGATCTTGGGGAGACACTGATGAATCTGAGAGTAAAGCTTTGGCTCTTTTCTCTTTGCAGGATTTGCTAAAGGTATCAGCTGAGAATTAATCTGCAAAGAACTGGAGTGATCCACTGGAGTGACCAATTAGAAAAATAGATATAGTCACAGTCTTAAACCACAGTCTGTGCTGTTTAAAGATTTTGAGCTTACCTATGCATACTAGATCCATAAAACCATACATTCCATAGCAGATTTGAAAAAGGATGTCCTTTCTTTGCCATACTGCATAAGGGCTGAAGGCTGACCATAGAAGCCAAGTCACACTTGCTACTAAGAACAGAGATCCTAGGATTACAGCAACGATCTGCACTTTCTCAACCAGTGTTATAGTAATGCTTTGCCACTAAAAGAGAAACAAAGTCGTATAAGATAAAAATGTTATTTTCTGTGATTGTACATTCAACTCCACTTTTTTTTTCCTGAAATCAGAAATTATTTTAATATTTATACATATCTTCATAGATCTTTATTATTATCCTCAATACTAACATTTTTTTTTTCCTATTTCATTTTAGTTAAAGTGAAACTAACGGCTGCTTCCGCATCCCCTCCAGCATCATTATTATTACCACCTAGCTGTGAACTTCAGAAGAGTTAATAGTTTTATCTCTGGTTTGGATACATAGGCAAAAAAAAAAAAAAGAAAGACCTAGTCTTAGAAATGGAACTCAGTTTTTCGTATTTTTAGGCTAATGAGCAGAATTAAAACGATGTTGGGAAAACAATCTTACGTATGCCTTATGTTAGTGTGACAAGTTGAAGATGACAACTTTCCTTTCCATCCCACCCCCCTAAAGTCAGAAGCCATTTTCCATTCTCCTGCCGCTCATTAACGAAGTTTCAGATATACCACCAGAGTTGTCTTTCTCTGTATAAACCAGTGTTAACAGTACAAAAAGACACTTGCAGCCTAGCGTGGAAGCAAGCCGAAGACTTGGGAGGAGCTCTGAATACAGGTAACACAAACATTTGTTTTCGCTGCACCTCAGTTATGTCCATTTTTCTAGGGAAGGCTGTATCCTCCATATGTGAAGTAACCAATTTATGGTGTGACAAAATTTAAATATAAAAGAGTATGCTTACTGATTCTGTCTAGATAAGAAAATCAATAAAATTCTGTTAAAACAAAGAGTCACAAAAGCGAGACACAGCATAAGAAGCATTCTAGATTACCCTCAACATATACGGTCTTTTTTGGCGATAAATGTCTATATTAGCTTGGCAGACTCCCCAGTCTCACCCCATCACCTACTCCAAAGCTAGTATGCAGACTCTGTAGACTCTCATCTTTCCTGTTCCTAATTTTGCCTAACATGCCTGCTCCCTTCTACAGTTGCTATAGGGAACAGGTGGAGGAAGCTACTCCAGTAAGGCCTTTATGACCTCTTTTCCCACATGGCAATAATTTTTCCTTTTTCCTCTTACTTTACAAAAGCTTTCTCTTTTTACCAACAGTTGGGTACTGTCATGCAATTTCGTGCTCACAACATGGTCATTTTTAAGCTCAACCAGGTTGCTCAGGTAACACGTTGAAAACCTCTAAGTATGGAGACTGTTCAGCTTCTCTGGGCAACCTCCTTCACTTCTTGACTGTCTTCAAGTTGAAAAATATTTTTCTTAAAAAAAGTCTTATATCCAGTCTGATCCTCTTTTGTTCCGAATTATGCTCTCTTCCATCAAGTACACTGTGAAGAACCTGGGTGAGGAATGAGGTTCTCTGACCTTTCTTCCCTTTCAGATTTTTCCATTAATTTCTCTACTGTTGCCTAATTTGCACATCTGGTGTTGCATACATTCTCTTGTTGCAGCCTTCTGAATATAATAGTATCAAAAAAATAAGCTGTATAATAATTTATAAATTGCCTATCTTGAAATACTATCCTTTCATAATGAACTTATTAAATTCATACTAGCTATTTCATTGAACTTTAGGGTTTGGAATGGGGCCATTCATATTAAATAATACCTTTTTATGGTAAAGCAACTATGGATACTCATTTCCTCTATTAGAAATTTTTACTATAAGGTCAAGGAAGGTCATTAATAAGTGATGTATGACAGAATGATGTGAGCATCTTATGACTCAGATATTATTTGCTTACAGTATTTAAATGTCAGGGCTGAAATTCATCAAACTCTCTTCAGACTCTATAGGGTTATGTTGACAAAATTGTTTTTCATTTCTCAGCTGAAGCTGCATAGTGTGACTTAGCAGAAAACTGTCAAAATGCAGTTGGTTATGTATCTCTTTCTATCTTCTGTTATTATCAGCATGAGACAGACCTGCAACGAATTTGTTCAGAATGCCTGAAATCAAAGTACATTTACATGAAATAAAGCTTTAACTGTCACAAAATATTAAACTGTCAAATTCATGGAAGCTGGCAATATATTGAAAAGACTGCAGTATCACTGAAATAAACAGAAGATCTTTCACAGTACAATTTCAGCAATGCAGAAGTGCCTAAACTCACTTCAGCTTATTTTATTTATTTTTTTTTTTTAACTTTGATTGGTCATAACTATTCTGCAAAGATAGCACTGAACAGAAGATAAAATAGTCTGAGGATTTGGGATAAGTAATGCAGCATGCACGTTAGATATAAAGCCCACCCCTTATTCTGGTGTTGTCTGACAACCAATTTCTATTCCTATCTCCCATTCAAACAGAATCAAGAACTCCTATGATCTTTTTTCATCTCGTGAGAGTTTTTGTTGGTTTTCCCAAACTTTTTCCTTATAGCAAAGCTTGACCTTAAAAAGTCCTAAGAAACACAGCTATGGATCTTCGCTTCTTCCTAGCATCTTCTCAAGAATGTGTTCTGGTTATTTTGGTATTCTCCTGATCAGATGAATTGTCTGTCAAGAATGGAAGCAATTGAATCTCTCAACTTCAATAAATTCACTAATACCAAAGAGCCAGCATATTAGCATGCTACTAACCAGGAAGGGGAGCCTCCCCAGTTACTGATAAAAAACAAGGGTCCCACAGGCTCCTAACTCATTTGCTTTTTAAAAAAAAACAAAACAAACCCCAACAAATAAGAACAACCAAGAACCCTAAAACGGGTTTGGATGTTTTCTTCTAGTACCCATCTACTTTGGCCATTGTGGTGTTCGTTGCCTTTCTTCTACAAAAGAAACTGTAGTCCTTCACCTTCCTGATATTAAGCTCAGTAATAACCAAACAATGTAGTTTTAGGGAATTTTCCTCCCTGGAAATTAATCTGTAAATTAAACTAATTGATGAGATCCCGCAGTTGACAGAGGAAGAACTGTGTGCATAAGATGGAAGACATTCAGGAAGCCCACACAGTTTTATGCAAAACTGCTAACTTTTCTCCTACTGCTAGTCAGCCTGCCATAAGAATCCAACAACCTAAGAGTGATGAGGGGGGATGGATTGGTAGCAAGCTCTAACATGGGATCAGTTTGGGGATCTTGGTTTCTGTGCATGGCCATCTTTAGTGCTAATGGCAAGAAGACTATGGATGTTCCTGATGGCTAACTTACTTCAACCCAATTTTCCTCATTGTTGCCCACCTCCAATCAGTTTTGATTCAAAACAGTCTGTGATTGCTTCTTGGGAAGTGAAGTTTCCCCCATAACTTTTACTGAGTTTGAGCACAAATTATAAAAAGCTAACAGATGTTACTGAGACAAGCATATTTTTCACATAATGAAAAAGTTGTTCTGTAGTTATGAAGTTATTCACATTTAAAGAAGTTTGGAAAGTTCAGTCCTTTACTTAGCCATGGACAGTGCTAGCCATTACGCAACAAGAGGAACTGCATAGGACTGTATCATTTGGTGGCACTGCATTTCATAACAAGGCTTGTGAACAGGAACTGGAGTTGTGGTCACACTGTTTCCTTCTACCTGAAGTCTTACCCTCAGCATAGCTAATACATGTGAGTATACACTCTGACAGACACCCAGGAACAGAAGACTCTTTTTCCAAGATTCTTTTTATGATACCAAAAGCCACCTAAACTTTGATTTCTCACAATCATTTACCTTATTGTATGCCTTATTACATGTAGTTATAATCACTTCACTTTTTAATGTCAAATTAATGGCTTAAAATAAAGAGGTCACCAAAATAATGTAGTAAAAATTATTCAGTGATAGTTGAGAATTTCCATTTAGAATTTAACAAACTGAATTATTTAACATTCCAAATTGAATGATCTCATTATGAATGTGTCATAATTTAAATCCATTATTTCCATGAAAGTGTTTCTCATTTTCCTCATATAACTTGTCACAATTCCTAACCGCTGGTGATTATAAATTATGACTTCCTAATTTGGTTTTGTCATTTGCTGACTATACATTCAATAATCAGTAACAGTTCTTTTAGCTAAGTATTTTGCAAGTTAGAAAAGATCTATACAGCCTTCTAGTGTCAGCTTCTGCAAAGCACATTACCCTAAAAAATAAATATTATGAGAAAGATTACCATTTTTGCTTAAAAACTAGAAATTGAAAGAAAATTTTACTTTGTATCTAGGCAACTATAATAATATTGTGATCAAATTTTCAGATTCATTAAAAAGAATCTCATTTAAATTTTTATGAATTGGGATCCCATTGTGTGGGAACATATTTTACTTTAATACACAATGACAATGAAATCTTCCTTTGAAAATAGTTCCTTCATAAACAAAATATAATTCATGCTTCTGATTTTAATGTAATACTGTCTGTTCCTTGAAAACTTCCTACACTTTTACTCCTACTGACACTTCGTTACGTTTGGCTCTTTTAATCTTTTATTTACCACTGGTCTTCCTTTCATGAATCATTTGGGAGTCTAGTACATTAATGGTAGAATGTATTTCTAATGCTGACCCCAGAAACATTGCTTCTCTTTTCTTCTAAGGGCTCTGTCAAGCAGAAATACTGCATAATTTATTATTTTTTGAGGTTGAGACTTCGGAAGTTGAAAGAAACTTATTGCTTTGATGGACTAATTGTTAAAGGATAAAGTTAATACAGTAATATGCATGTCCTTGCTAACATAAAGATGGATATAATATAAAAATATCTGTCATCTTTGCGATAAATCAATATTAACCTGGCTTTTTTTTTAATGGTGACTTGTAAAAGCCCATTGATTATTGTAAAATACATGGCAGAGAAGTGATATAATAAGTCCTGATTGAGACTGTACTTGTACTTAGAGTACATTACATTAAAAATGTCTGCAATGAAAATAGGGGTCTTCCTACTTCCTTAAAGAAGAATATCAAATTTCCTTATGGCTCCCTGAATATGTACCAAATTCAACTGCCCCTACCTGTAATGAAAAAAAACCCCAAAGAGCTGTTGGGGGTTAACCCACTCTGTTCTTTCAGAAACACAGTTTATTATGGACAGTGCTGACTGAAGCCTCTCATTCCCTCTAGTCATTTTTGAATGCGTATTTTATATAAAAGTAACTAAAAATAGCTGGCAGTGACCTATTATAACATAACATGATTAACCTGAATATATATCAATTATATGACTTCAAAAGTTTTTGTTGGTTTGCTCTAATTGCTCTGATTGTTACAAGCAGACAGCTCTAACAAGAAAAAAGTTCTGTCATTTATTATGCATAATGGATTTGCAATCTGTGAACATATGAATAAAACTCTTACAGAAGCAAAAGAACATGATGACTTAGGTCCAACAAACCATTTTTTTGAATGTCTGCTCTCTACCTTGTTATTAGTCTGGATGATTAGATAATTCAGTTTTCTAACGTGTTTTGAAATAAGCACACATTGACTACCTGATTTAATACACAACCTGATTTAATACACAACCTGATTTAATACTGTTAACTTATTGACCAGGCTGGATAGAAAATAGTTGTGAGTACATACACACACAAACACTTGATTTTTTTTTTGATTTTTTTTTTTTTGCTATAGTCTTCTGTGTTTATGTCTTTTTATTAAAAAAAATAAAAAGTCAATGCCATGAAAATTGCAGCTCACCATTAATGCTTACCTATTTTGATAAATTATTAACACATAGTGCACCTGTAGTCATAATGCCCATTATCTTTTCATATATCAGAGAGCTCATCGGTACAGATAGTTTGGCTTGTATGCAACTTCCCAGTCTGACTGAAAGACTGCACCAGTATTTTACCTGGGACATTCTGAGAGCAGAACGTTTACTGTGGAGATGCTGTCCATCCATGCACCCCATAGCAATTTAGTTGATAGTTACTGCATCTACACATACAACGGATGAAGCTCAGATTTCTGAGTGCCCAGAAACCTGGACATCCTGAGCTATGTACAAAATCTTCACATTCTATTACATTCACCTTTCAAAATATTCATTAAGCAGAATAGTTTAAGATTTTATCTTACTATTTTTAAAATCATGGTAGAATCAAGATCGATTTTTTTTCTTATTCTTGATTTCTGCTTTTCATTAAGAATTGTCTGTCAATCCACCAGGATGAAATTCTGCCCAAAATATATACCACAAAATACTTAAAATTCATGGTGTGTTGTAAAGATGTATCTGTGAGAAGTATGTAAGGTTAAAGTGAATTATTCTCAAGTCAGCTTTTAATTCATATGAGACTTTAATCAATTAAGTTTAGCTTAGCAGCTTAGTTCTTCGGTATTTTGAACATTTCATGGGCATGTGTGTATTTGGTGAAAGCCAGTGAATGAAAGTTACCACTCTATGTGAATAAATACTGTTCCTACTGTAAAGAAGGAATTGTTCAATTTATGTTGCAACTTTATTGGACATACTGAGTTTCACTGCAACATAGCTGTACTCTTGATAGCCTTATCTGAAAATTAAATATGAATGAATGGAAGGAATGAAAGCCCGCCATAGTTGTTGAATTCTCTGCAACTTCAAGATGATGCTCAAAATTAAATTGAAAAATTAGCTCAGGCATAGATTTTCATGTTATGGATAGGTCCACATTCCTGAAGAACACTGAGGGAAAAAAACCCCACATTTATTCTAATTATTCAAAGAATATAAGTCTCATCAAAATTATAAACCAGCTGTGTGAAGGAGGTATTAACATTTTTCATGCTGACTAGTCACTTAGGAGGGTATTTTTCTTTGGACACAAACAGTATCAAAAGGGTTCTGGAGTTGCTTTTTCTTTCTCTCCTGGGAAATTTACTGTTCATAAATTCTAGCTAAAACTGCTGCTGAATACTTTTAACTGAAAAAATTCTGAGCATGAAGCTAAAAGACGTGTAAAAAATTGCTCAGTATGGAGGTACCGAACAAGCTTCTTTCACACAAATGCCTTAGCCACACGTCAGTATAGAGATCATCTATTCTTGATTGTTCCTGTTGATGTCTTCTTGTCTATCTTATTGAAAGTATTCAAGTATTAATTCCAGTTCATTTATTGAAATTCACACTTTCATCTACTATCTCGACTTTCTGAATGTGCTGGCTACTCTTTCCAAGTAATTTATTGGAACACTTCCATCTCCCATACAATACACAGATGCTCACTGAAACAAAGAGAAAGCAAATTAAATTGATTCTTCTATTCACATCACTACAGGGATGAGTAGGGAGATGATTTCAGTATGCTACAAAGCAACAGGAACTATTTCCGACACTATCCTCTTTAGTGGGTTCTGGATGCTGAAAAACCCTTCACTGCCCAGTCTCCTTCCTATTGCTATATGGCAATGATGTGTTTCAGCATTGAAGGGTGCAACCTCACCAGAACAATTGAGTACAACTGTTGCCCCTGACCTTTTTGAACAAAAACTAATTCACAGAATGGGATCAGAATTTTCATGTGAACATCTGGAAAACGCACATGGGGAAGAGACAATCCTTATTTCATGTGCTTCATTGTAAGATATAAGCTGTAGGAAACTTCAGATTTTGAGGGTAACAAAAAGACTAAAGAAATATATCCTGAGTTCAGAGGTAAGGTTGTAGCCTTGCCTACTCCCTAAGCAAGACTACGTGTATATTGTGTAAAGGTTAAAAGGCAGGACGATAAGAATATCAAGGTAACCAAGGTATTATCTACTTGCATGTAAGCATGAAGAAGACAGTCCTGTGTTCTGGCTTGTACAAAATCTGGCAGAGCCTGCTCTGAAAGTCAATTAGAATGTAATTTATTAGATTGGCAAATCAATTAGATTGATTCTGGAATCAATTAAATTAGCAATAAATCTTCACTTGAAGACAATTTGGCCCTAATTTTAAAATCTTAAACTGTGCAAATGAGTATAGTAAATAATATAGTGCTTGAAACTTTGCCCTAATGGAAGAATTAACTTATTTATTGACATTGGTTTATATATTGCATATGGTGTATAATTAAACTCTGTTAGATGTGCAATACATTTATAATTACAATAATTAATATCATGTATGCTTAAAATAATAATTATTTTAAATATTAAGTTATTAATTTAAAAACAATCAGCAACATCTTAAAAGTAGATTGCCTGTTTTTTCAGGTAGTGCTACATAATCACAACTACAAACTAGTAGGTACTGTTGCTTGAATTAGTAATTAATTTTTTCTAATACTTTGGGGTAGCCACGGTTATAATCACCCGGTTACTTTTAAGACTCCATTTTTAAGATCTGAAAATACATAAGATGTAGTTCTTAATTACAGAAAGTGGCAATTTAGATATTAAGTATCATTAAATACAATAGTTATGCCTGTAAAAAAAGAAAATAGTTGCCTTTCCAGTATACACTATACCAGAAACTCGATATTTCTCTCTAACTGTATTATGAATATGTCTGAAATCCCTTGGAGTAATTACATTAAATTGCACAATAACACTGATGCTTTTGAACACTGAAAATACCCAGTTTTCTGACTTGTTATATTGTGCATCAACATTCATAGAACTGCAAGAAGCAATGGCTATAATATCAAAAACTGTAATACCAATTCTTACCATTGTGTTTGAACATCACTAAACTATAAATTGTTCTTGGCTTAATGGTGCTTATAGGACTTACACATAACCCATGTACCATCTCTTGCAGTACCAACATAAACATAAAAACACCCTCAGTTTCTCTCAAATATAAGAAGCACCTAAAAGAATGAAAGGTAAGTACATTCTGTCCGTATGGAAAATGTCCTTATTAAAGAACCATTTCCTTGTTTGCATATTGTTTCTTTTCAAGTTTATGTCTATAAACACAGTCACATTTTGTTGTCTCTAGACAACAGTCCTTATGTTCACTAACTATGTATGATGGAGGTATTGGTATTCATTTCAGAACAGCAGCTCTGAGATTGCACTGTCCTACAGTCTACACTTTTTCTAGATTCCTTAACAATATTAACAACTGAGCTCTGATTAAACTAGTTTAGAGCACTCTTGGAAAAGCACCCCAGTGGTCCTATAGGATATGTATCCTGAAACAAATTGTTACCCACTCCGAAAACTTTTTGCACATAGGCTGCTGATTTTTTTGACCTCTCTGGAATGAAACAGGCATTCAACTGGCTCTGGCTCTGCCATTGCAGTAAGACAAGAAGTTCTAATACCTAAAGTTTGTGAGCAACTCATCCTTACAAGGACAATCCCTAATGAAGAAAGCAAGGAACATTTCTCCATCTCAGATGGAACTTTCACACACTCACTAGACTCTGAAAAATATCAAGACTGCAAGCTGAGAAAATGCAAAGCCTCTAAGAATAGTGACTGCAGACAGAGCTGACGGAATAGGTCTCAGCACTGTGAAATGGCTAGAATAAGATCTCTTGGCTCTAAACACGAATAGATGTAACTGCCCTGGACAGCTGGTAAGGGGAGGACATAACACTCTTCTTCACATATGTTTGCCAGTCAGACCTGGCTGACTATTAGTAACTTAGCCAGCATCCAACTCTGAAGTAGAAAATACTCGATATGGCTCAATATCCAAAGAAAATATAAGAAAAAAAAACTCACAAAAACCAAACCCCAAACCAGGAAAATGGACAGTATTCTAACAGACACCAGACAGCTTTTGCTATACTGTAGTGAAGAGCACCATTTCTGCAGTTATTGACCTTAAATCATACAGGATTCTAAGAGAGAAGAGCAACTGAAGGAAGGAAAGCATCATTTCTCCTCAGGAACTTGGAATGGCCATGCTGAAGGAGAAAGGCTAGTATTTCTTTGTGACTATGAAAACAAGCCTTGGCAACTTTCCAATAGAAGAACAGCTTTTAGAATGTCACTTTTGAATGCCTGCTCATGGTCTACCAAAGTGAAGCAGCTCAGGCTCTCAGCCAACACATTAACTCAGTCCAGTGGTGGAATTCTCCAGCAGGCAGCTGCACAACACTGCAGAGATGCTGAGTGCCATAGACAGACAGTAGGATTGCAGCCTTCAAGCACATACAGAAATTTTCAGAAAGAGCTTTGAAAATAAACATGAGATGCAAATTAATCACCCCTTGGAGCAATGAAAATTCCCACATGTATTTCAGTTTATAAATAAAGTTATTTAACTTTTTCAAGTAATTTTCTTGTTAATATCATAAAACGTATTCTCTAAAGCCCTCTTCCCCTTTAAGTGGGCCTACAGGAAAGATAGGGAGGGACTTTTTATCAGGGAGTGTAGTGATAGGATGAGGTTTAATGGTTTTAAACTGATAGAAGGTAGATTTAGATTTGAGATTAGGAAGAAGTTCTTTACTGTGAGGGTAGTGAGGCACTAGAAGAGATTGCCCAGAGAAACTGTGGCTGCCCCATCCCTGGCAGTGTTCAAGGCCAGGTTGAACAGGGCTTTGAGCAACCTGGTCTAGTGAAGTGCTCCTGCCCATGGCAGGGAAGTTGGAACTAGGTGATCTTTAAGCTCCCTTCCAACCCAAACCTGTTCACGATTCTATGATTCTCCTGAAGTGAATGGAATTAGGCCTTGATTACCAGAAAAAAAAAGTAAAAAAGACTGTAACTCCTGTTGAAGCAACTCGCTAGACCAAGAATCTTCCTGACTTCTGTCACAAGACTGGAAAAGGAGTAGTCAGCATAGTTACTGAGGGGAGTAGAGAAATAGTCACAGGTTTAATCTCATAGTCAAGGGTCACTTCCTTAGGGATTGATAGGTCAGAGGTAGCAATGGTTCAGTACTTAGATAACATGGCCAATTCATCCACAAAATTAGGAAAGGATGAAAAAACAGGGACAGAGTGACACAGGGACAGAGATATGGCTTTTTATTCACACCTCAGATATGCTAATTTCAGCTCAGAGGACATAGCACTGTGGAAATGCTAGATGATTTTTAAGTAAACAGACTTGAAGTTTGTACCTCTGAACCCAAATAAGGAAGAAAGAAAGTTTTTGGAGGTTATCCTGAGGACCTGATGCATTAGAGATGTACAATGAAGACAGATTCGCTTGTGTCATGTGATAAACACCAGGAGTAACTTTAAACTACTGAAACTATGTTCTCCTCTGAAATAGCCCAGGCTAGAAGACTGAAGTCCTTGGATCTTGTAGGTCTTAATTGCTCTGGCTAGGTTCACAGCAATTCTATTAACAAGATCTACAAAAGCATGAGGGAAAGGCACAGAGGAAAGATAAGTTTCTAAAATCCCCACAGCCGTAAACTCTGCAGTGAATGCACAGAAGATTTTCCACATTTATGAACACATTCAAGTACATGGTGACCATATTGACTCTCAGTGGAGAAACTCTGAAGTACACACATTTCCCTAGAATAACTATCAATTTCACATATTTTCTAGATCTTTTACCCAAGGGTATATGAAGGAAAGGACAAGACAGAGCAGAAGATTTTGAAAACCCCAATATGCATTTGGTGGTCTCTCTCCTTATACTGATTAGTGGATGATATTAAGATCTTGCCCTTAGGTTTGACATATAGCAGAAGGCATCTGTAATTAATCAAATTTCTATTTGGTGCAAGCATTCAGAAAGCAATGAGATGATAGACAATACTCTGTAAATGCTGCCTGAGGAGAAAGTGACCCTCTTTATTAAGTCTCCGGAGATTCGAAGTCATAATTTTACATTTAAATACAGGTGAAGTGTCTTTTTTGGAAGGTGACATCGAATTATTGGAATTTCCGATGATTCCTGTGGTCACTAAAGGAGGAGGCTATGTGGAGGACAATGTTGCAAATGCAGGAAAAGGCTGTAAGTCTCCTGTATTCTGTTTGTGTTATTCTGACATGAACCAGTGAGCTCACATCAGCTGTTATGCTGATTCCTTCAAGTAAAATATGTGACATTGCCTTCCTCCTATGAAACAGCAGCCCTGAAATTGAGATGCAGAATTTAGTCATCCAAGGAGGAACACAAAGTGCTGGAAGTAATCACAAGCAGGTATATCGTAAATTGCAAATTGCTCAGATAACTGCAATGAAAGATACATAAAGCATTCCATTAGGAAGTAGACTCTTTTTCTGTTCTTGCCTGGTGAGCAGAGAGAGCTTCCTTAGCCTGAGAGAAGGCATACTGAAGTTTACTCTAATTTTCTCCAGATACATAAGAGTTTTCAGACTGAGCACCAAACATCCAATTTGAACACGTTTATGGGACAAAAAAAAAATTAACAAATCTAAGTGCAATAGATGCAAAAGCTGTCTCACCAGCTGAACAATTTAAGAAAGAAGATAGCATGACTACAGTCATTTGGATGAAGCCCTGAAATGCAAACTGACCAACATTCAAGACCAAGAAACATTAAAAGGAATTTTTAAAATGAACCTAATAAAACTTCTCTTTGACAAATTATAGTTGTGGAAAAAACTGCAGTGGCACTTCACAGGACAGACAAGAAGAGAACTGGAAGAGAACTCAGGAGGTTATAGTGCTCAGGGCAGGCTACTTACACTGCCAAATAAGCATGAGCTAAGGAATCATAGACACAAGGTATAAAAGCAGCACACTATCACTTATTAGCAAGTTTTCACACTAAGAGACAGAAGCAGCATGCTGAAACAACCAGTACTTGGTTATAATGTTTTTCACTAATCTCTGTTGATAGTAATTAAGGACCCAAATAATCAGGATTTTTGGATGTAAGATAAAGATGAAAATTTGCATTTGAAAACTCACAAATCTTTCATCATTAAGTAAATTTCATCAATTTTAGGCTAGAAGATGAAGCTACTGGAAAAATACCCAATCAGTCAAAAAATGACAAAAGACAGTAACTCAAAGGCTCCTAAATGCAGGTCCCATACCATATCTTAAGCCTTGCATTGTTTACTTAGATATCCTAAGGATTTTTTTTTACTTAAAGATCCTAAGCACTTAAAAAGACAGTAACTATATACATGTAGCAATCTAGATTCCCATTCACAATGCCTTTTAATTTTGGAAGTATATTTCCAATGCAATGTGTTGTAAATACATAATTTATGCTTATAATTTCAGTAATAACTGTTATTCAAGATATTTCCTCTGAAAAAAAAACCTTTCACCATGTCTCCTGTTAGTGAATTTTCCCCATGAAAATCTCAGGCTCAAAGAATCCACCTTTTTAATTGAAGTAGTTAAGCCACTATTAAATACACCAAGATAATAACATTTTTTAAATCTACATCTATACCTATGTCTATATATCTATATTTCTATCTTTCTATATATCTATATCTATATATCTATATCATATATCTATATCATATATCTCTGTCTATCTATACCTGAATCTATGTGTCTTACCACTAGATCAGAATGGCACTTGTAGTTAAGACTTTATTTCAAAGTACCATTCACAGTTTACATTGCACTAACTGTTGCTTCACACCATTCAAGCAGTCAAACTGCTGTAAGCACAATTCACACATTTCCCAAAATAAATCAAGAAAACAATTGTTTTTTTAATATGCTACAGGAAATAAAAGAGGAACATATGAGGGGCACACACCCACATACCTTTAATGCTCTTTTTTTTCTTTTTTTTTTAACATGCTCTGGTTTATTTATTTGTTGTAGGTGCTTGACTACCTTAGTATAAAACTACCTAAGAGAATGCAAAAGAATTAGTTTAAAAAGTCTATCTACACATTAGTACAAAACTGTTCTCTATGATCTGACCAGCATTTCTTTGCCTAATCTATTTTCTACAGATAATCACCTATCTTAGATAGTGAGCACCAGAGTGGCTTGTCTGTTTCCCTGCAGGGTAGAACTGATGCTCCGACAAGAATAACAGATTTCCTGAGTTCTGCTAGTTGAGATGCCAACTTTGACCAAATGTTCCATCTAGCAAAGCAGGAAGACACAGAGAATCAGGAAAGCAGATCTTGTGTGTTTGCTGGTGGCACTCCAATCGTAGCAAAATCACAAATATTAGCTACACCTTCTAGATCACTGCTTCAATCTTGATCCATTCCAGCCAGCCAGAAAGCATAGTTTTTGCCATACAATGTTAAAATCTTAACAAGACTAGGAATAAACAAGTTTCTGAACTGAATCATAGCTTTCAAACAGGTGGTTTCCAAGTTTTGGCAGTTCTGACTTAAATCTCCCCCCCAGCCCCTCCTCACTCTCAGTTCTTTCATAGGACTCTCTAAAGTAAAATCAAACTTTTTCCCCTTTTGAGCTTCTATTTTCTGTGCACTTAATCCCTTTCTACTTCATCCTTCCAATTTCAGTTCTTTACTCTCTTTAGTCTCCCACGTTCCTTCCTGATGCTTTACCTCCCATGTTGATGACCACTTTGATATCTTAGATAAATGTCATCTGTCTTCATTAGACTAACAAGTATGCTTCAGTGTCAACAGCATAGATATAGTTGTATTACTTCTTACACCCTTTCTTTTATAAACATCTAGTTTTAGATACTTCTAGAGAGAAGTTACTAAAGTAGATAGACCTTTCAATCTGATACACTCTGAGTTTCAGTGACATGCACGAGGTAGATGCTGGTGATTATGGTCAACAGCCATTCATTGGTTTGATTAGCTTTTCACACATGTCTATTTCTAGTCTTTTGTTATTAGTTCTTCCTTATCCCTACCCAACTGTCACTGTGATATCAATGTGATAGAACCACTTCATTTGTTCATATATTATTATTTCATAATTTTCAGATCATTGGTACTGATGATTCTTCTTATCCCATTCCCTCTTAGCTGTCATTGGTTAGCAGTTCTCTCCATCCTTCTAAAGCTTGTACAGTTTTGTTCCTCCTTTCGACTGTAATGTCCATCTTGCGCTCCTTCAGCTCTGTATAGTAACAGCCATGTCTTTTGTTTCTAGGATGCTAGAAATGCACTAGTGGCCTGTTCACTGGCTCCATGATGAATTTGTTCCCTCCTCCGAACGGCTAACCAAATGTGTTTCTCAAGCTCGATTAACTTCTGTCTCCACACCTTTATGCTGTCTTTATTTTCCAACTCTCTACTCCTTTTACCCCTGTGTCTGTGCATTAATTGCAAGAAAACAGAGGAAACATAAGACAACATGAAATTCATTACCCCTTAGCATTTTCCCTCTGGTGATTTCTATTTTGCATTTCTGTCCTTTCCATCAGTGGTGAAATTTTTACTGTCCTCTCTTTTCCCATAATTACTCCACTTTGCATCAGTGACATGATTCTGTCCTTCCTCCTGACCCACTCACACCAATTCTCTTTGTCAGTTTTTCATTTACCTTCAGTTCTTTCACAGAAAGTACACAGGAAATATATTTTGCCTTTTCCACCATAAAAAGAAAAAACACAAATTTAACACCATTGGTCTCTCCAACAGTCCTGATAGTCTTTATTTCTAAACTCATTAAGTATGTTACTTAGAACTGACTGTAATCACCACTAGTTCATATCACTGAAATCATTCAGAGTGTTTTGAATCAAAAGGTCTATCTACTCTAGTAACTTCTCCCTAGAAGTAGCCAAAAGTAGGTGCTTAGAAAAGCAAGAGTGCGAGAAGTACAATGACTATATCTATGCTGATGACTGACAGACCTACTTTTCTGTTTCAGGATTCTCTCTACTCTCAAAACTAAAATATTTGTCTGTTTCTACCACCGTTTGTACAAATCTTACCATACATTTAAGTTCATTAAAATCTCCAGGATCTTCACAGCCCAGCTTTCCTAAAGTAGTATGGATTTGTCCTTCAACCCATGAGGATTCTATAACCCATTAAATTTAAATACCTTTTTAGATCTTCCTGTTCACAGTATTTCTAAAGCTTGCAGGTGCTTTCTGTATAGCACTTCTAAGACTATTCATATATGAAAAATTAATTTTTCATCATCTCTTTCATCTTATATCTGCATTATTGCAACACAGCTTTTAAGCTCATGACAAATGCAATTTCCTCCATGACTACAAGACTGCTTGAAACACAACTTTTTTTTTAGTCCACTACTTTGACCATATTACTGCCCTTCTTTCTCCGTGTGTTGGTTCATCTCTTCCCAATCACGTCAAATAAAACAAACTTGACTTGATTTTTTAAGTCCTTCCAGGCTTTTACTGACATTAATTACCTTCTAATGGCTACTCAGACATCGACTCTCATCTCTATTCTGTTCATTATAATTATCTCAGCCAAGTATTTAATTTTCTAACAGCCCTTCTATATTGCCTTCACATTCAAAGGGTGCCTGCAAAGATTCATTATTTCTTTTCAAGAGGCATCTTAAAACTCACCCCATTTGAGAGGCCAAAATCTCAGCGATTGATAGTTAAAAATAGTTAGTGTAGAGAGATCACTGGTTTTATATATCCCCATAGACTTGTCCCTTATCTCTTTTTCAAACTTTTTGTATTTTGTCCAAGACCGGGACAAACCTTTTTCTTTGTGTGCACCAACATGTTGAATAGCACAATGTATCCTCCTTGATCTTCATTACAGTAACAGCAACAATGTTAGTAGACTGTTGTTAGTACATAATGTAGTTTTAAAAGCTCCTTTGGAGATTTGAACCTTCTCCCTTTCTCCTTTTTAGTTATGCCTACAAAAAGTAAATGCTTTCATCCAGCTGAGCATAGTCATTAGCAACAACTTTTACTAAACATTTACTACATATTTTTTCTGTCCATTGGCCTCCATACTGAAGTATCTGGAGAACTTTTATACTTTTTAATATAACACACATACATGTGCATGCAATCTGCTACAGAGCCTCCAGCTCATGCTTAGCTAATTGATGCCAGTGAGATTACTCAGACGAGTAAGGACTACTCACATTAACAACACTTGAAAAAATAGAACCTGTAATTCACGAAACTATTGAACAGAGTATTTTTTATGCCGAATATCTCAAATGTTAGTAACACAATTTGGACCAACGAAAAGCACTGAACTCATGAGCCACATTACACCTCCAGTAACTACATACTTGCTTAAATGATGCTAAGAACAACCTTAATTTTTTGTCTATATTAAGAAATCAGACTTAACAATGAAGTATTTACTCTTTGGAATAACTGGTCTGTGATTTTTTCTGATGTCAGAGAAGGTGCTGAATTGTCATGAAATTAGCTTTTAAATTAGCATACCAACCTACTGTATCGCTTTTGGAATAGGTCCAGCTTACTTGAAGTACCAGAAAATAATGTTTTAATGAACAGAAGCACAGGGCACATTAAATATCTAACATATTACTATTTTATGATAGATTAGAGTAACAGTCTAGAAAAGGTTATTCTTTAAGTATCTTTATTGCTTACTTTTATAGAAATGATGGGGTTTAGCACCAAAGTAAATTTTCTTAACCATTGCATGACTGTATCCCACTTTTAATCATTATTTCTTAATCTTACAAAAGAATTGGCATTCTTCAATATACATTCATGCAAGCCTAGTGAACTGATTTGCTAATAGCTTAATCATTAAATATAACCAATAAAAATAAAGCAATTGGTTTATATTTCCTTTGAGAAGGAAATCTGTACAAGTTATAAAGCTTAAACAATATAAAAAAATATTTCTGCTTGTGCTTTCTCCTTGTTAATTTAAAATGCAATTCTAAGTGGATCTCATTTCCATGTCAGACATGCTTATGAAAACAAGCTAAGAAAGTTGGGGCTGTTCAGCCTGAAGAACAGACGGCTGCATGGAGACTTCATAGCAGCCTTCCAGTATCTGAAGAGGGCCTACAAGGATGCTGCAGAGGAGCTCTTCATTAGGGACTGTTGTGATAGGACAAAGGATAAGGGGTTCAAACTTAAACAGGGGAAGTTTAGGTTAAGAAGTTCTTTGCAGTAAAGGTGGTGAGGCACTGGAACGGGTTGCCCAGGGAAGTTGTGAATGCTCCATCCCTGGCAGTGTTCATGGCCAGGCTGGAGGGAGTCTTGGTGATATGGTTTACTTTGAGGATTCCCTGCCCATGGCAGGGGAGTTGGAACTTGATCTTAAGGTCCTTTCCAACCCTAACTATTTTATGATTCTGTGACTCTATGATTTAAAGTTTTCCCTTCATCTTTAAGTTGTTTAAAGGAAAGCTTCCAAAACTCCCTGCCCAAAGCAGTATTTGCTCCATCTCCTCTCACTATAACTCAGGGGAGAGGGTTCCTAGTTATTAATATAATCTTGCCTATTATTGGATCAAATTCCACCCTGCCAAGAGGAGAAAGTCCAGCAATGTGAACCTGTGCTTTCAGTAATGGACTAGTGCAAGGTTAAATAAATATTTCTGAGCTCATCCTGAGAAGGACACTGAAAAAAATTTAAACCTGCATTTCTCTATGAAACACCGTATCAAACCTCATCACTTGTTTGTGTGCTCACCTACCACTGTTAGCCCATTGGTTTGTTATTTTTTCCTGTGCTAAATGTCTATGTGTTTCCAGGATTGGATTCTTAAAAGTGATAAGTAGTAGCTGCTGAAATATACAAAGTGACACTGAAAAAATTTCTATTGGAATAATCACTTACCATAGTAAATTTTGTTCCTTGAATGTACTGCCTCCAAAGAGGCCCCCCTTTGGGATTACTTTCCCTGCCATGAAGCAACAGAAACCATAAAAAATGTTAGATATTAAATGGAATATTCGCATTTATTCCAGTGTTCTGGAAGAAAACATAGAAAAATCTCCTACTTCTTAACTCACTACACACTGTTACATTCCATAAATACAGGAGGTAAGAATGAACCTGAGGAGCTGGTGTAAATCTGCATAGAAAATTCACTGAGTAAAAGTCACTTTGTTAAACAGCATCCTTTTTCCCTCTTATGACACTGCCTACACAGATCTAATAAGTTAAATACTGGTAGAGACAATCCTAAGAACATGCACTTGGGCAGACTGCTATTAGTCATAGAAGACTGACCTACTACTGTCCAAACATTGTCTCTAATGTACTGTAGGAAGTCTTGCTTGTTTGGGAACTTTAAGTACATTGGCTACCTCAGTAAAGATGTGGTAAACTACTCCTATATTGAAATGGTCTAACTCTTGGATTTTATCAAATCTGAACAAAAAGTAACCTTAGAAAAACCTGCATAGTCAAGCAAATGCTTCAGAACTTGTCCAAAAGCTTAAACCAAGACGGCTCTTAAAAATCACCAGTACTATTATACTCAAGAATATGAGAGAGGAGCGAGGGCATTTTAGGACTGATCACCCTCATTAAAATACACAAATGACTGCAGTTTTGAGCCTTCCTTTTAGATTTTGGAACTGCAAGAGGAATATTCAGTGTAGGAGAACGAGAAAGGTATCACTGCATCTCTCCAAAGAGATGTGTGGCATTTTGGGTGTCAGGAGTTGACCAGAGAAATTTATGTCAAACTTATTATTTGAGTATGCAACTCCTTTAAATCTTTTTTTATGATATTTTGTCAGAATAAGAAAGGACAGACTTGAATAATTTACATTAAAAATGAAAGAGTTAAGAATAAATCAAGTATTTTTCAAGCTATCAAAGAAGAAACATGAATCTAGTCCCATCCTATCCTGTGTATCCACTCTCAGAAAAAAAAAAAACAAAATAGTGCCATAACTCATGAAGAGAATGGCATTTAACTTTTGCCTTTTTGGTTTCTTTCTGCTTCGGTCATAGCTTGGCTGAACATTGTCATCTACTCTGTCACTTACTGACACTTTCTTCTTTGCTTCTGTTTTTCACAGAAATTGAATTCAAACTCGGGCTTGATTCTGTTCTCCACAGATAGGTGTCTAGTGCCATTTCGGATGTCTTTTAATATCCCACTTAGCCTCCAGCTGTTCCAGAGTCTCTCATAAGTTGTGCCATATCTGCTGTTCTGTATGGGTATTTCGGCTACCTTGGGACATCTCAGATAGTATTAGATGCCTCTTTGCAGGCAACTGTGTCATATCTTTGCAGTCAAACGACTATTTTCAGAAACTACCATTGCAAACTGTTGCTAATATAACCTCTGCTAGGAAAAGGATGAGATTGCTATGGATACACAGGAAACAAAGATTTTTAAAGGGTTAAAAAAAAAAGCCAAAAGGATCAAACAGAATCCCATGCTAAACCACCAGATAAAGTCTATGTAGAAGCAGAATCTACCACCTTTATTTTCTGGAGTGTTCCACAAATCCATTAGTTTTTTTACATCATAAAGGTCCTATCTAGGAAAGCTCATTAAAAGGTTTGCTTTGTGGATTCATAAAGAAAAACCTTCAAGTCACAACTGTCTTCAAAAGTACTTGTACCTAATCTGAAGAACTGTAAGCAAATACTACAGACATCCTCTACACCCAAGGAATGCTTATCACGTTCACACAACTGCCATTACCATCCAAGCATGTCTTTTCTATAAAACTCCAATCAAACTCGGGCACAGAAAAATGACCCAAGTGCTCTTGCCTTCGAGAGCTCCATCATCTCTAAGCTCACAGAATCAAAACTAAAACCAGATACAATTATCTTACTAACATGTTCCTCAGATGTTATGAAACACAATTTCTGGGATCAGATTTTAAGCCTCTAAAAAATTCTGATATGCAAAGTGGTATTAAGGCTTCTCTAACAGGTCTGCTGAAGCTTTGAGTTTCCCCTCCCCTCTCCCCAAACATGCTACCACTATAATATTCTAACTTCCAGCTGCATATTGTGATAGTGTTAAAAGGGAGATGTGGAAAATGTTACTGCACATTTCAGCTTCTGAAAAACAAACAAAACTTAAAGAACATTCTGCTATTGTGGATCATGCCAAGACTGAAAAGTCAACTCCATTTACTTTTTTACGGTATATAAATGCGCAGGCAACAGTTTCCCTTGCCTCTCTCCTCTGGACCCCAGGCTGGAATGAATGAATGAAATCAACCTCTGACTGAATCTTTAGCAAATCTTTAGAACCTTTAGACATGTTTGAAGTTTAGAAAGTGAATCAGGGAGATTCAGGTTATTCTGTTATGTCTCAGTATGACTTATCTAATTACAGAATTTCACAACCTCTGAAGACCACTTCTGTGGCAAGCCAAATGCTAGAAGAACATAACAATCAAATGACTGCATGTTTTAATATGTCTTAACATACTAAAATAATCTTAACAATTAGCTTCAAGTGGGTGTTGGTGCATTTTCCAAAAACCTTGAAATAAACATAAGAATCATTTTGGTCTTAAAAATAACTGGAAAACCACATTTTTAAAAGAAAAAACAACCAAGCAAACAAACAAAAAATGCAAACAAACAAAAAAATGAATTACCTGGCAAGGCTTTTTCATTTTAATTGCTATAACATGGTATCTGTAACAGCAGAGTTCACAGGTCCATGATCCTCTTTCACTTATCCACTTTAACAGGCAAAGCTGATGTGTGTATCGTACTGACCCATCACAGCGGCAAGGATTTAACAGTTCACCCTGAAAAGGCAACACAGAAACATTAATTTTAAAGGAATCTTTTCTATACAGGTATATTCCCTACCAAACTCTTTAGTGGTCTGTAGCAATGAACTGGTCTCAATTTCAATACGTGAAAAACCATGTATTTTTGGCCATAAAAATGGTCACAAATTAAATTGTCTTAAAACTATCCAGGTACTCCTAATGAGACAAAGCCAGATAACTGTCTATGCATAGGTGAAGTGAAAGATTACTGTGCATCAAGCAATAGAAGCATTAGCCCTTTCAGATACCTCAGATAGTACCCAAAGTGGTTATGCATTTCTCCAACAGTTATTTGCAGTCATCACAAGGAAAGAAATGGGTGACATCACAGAGAGCCCTGCTCTTGGAGCATGGCTCTGTGCTTGTACAGCCAGACAGCCCCAAATGATGTAACTGAACACTTCCCCCAGCAGTGCACCTATTTCTAGATTATACAGATCAGCTATTCTCTTCTTTCCTTGAGAAGATTTTGCTTAGCTCAACTACAAGACAAACTATAAAGCGCTAGTTATAGAACCATTGCTGATATTGTGTATTGTCTGTAATGAAGAAGATACTTGGAGGTCTTCTCAACATTATCTGTAAGCTAACACTCTCATTTTAAAGTCTAACAGAAACCTGAGAGATTCGTACTGTTCAAAGTCCCTGAGGGGAGATCCAGCGAGCGCGAAGGCACGATGATGCACAGTGTGCAAGCCATCCATCGCAATCTCTGAATTCTCCCAAAGCTCTGCGCCGACTCAGAATTGCCCCAAGCGTTTGTCACAGCTGAGGCTGGCTGTCCGTTCGGCCGCCGACACAGCAGAGGGCTGCTCCAGCAGGGCATGTCTGCAGGGGGCTCTCCCCCGGGGCAAGCAGCGGCTCTCGGCCTCTCGGGCAGCGGGGCGGGGACCGGGCTGGAGGCGCCGAGCCCTGTCCGCGGTGCTGATCGCTACCCGCTGCCTCCGGGAGTAGCGGGCATCGGTGAGAGGGGTCGGTCCGTCCGCTCCGCGCCCGCCCGCCTGCCCGGCTCTCCTCACCTGCTCGGGGCCCTGGAAGCAGATCTTGCAGATAGGGCCGGCCCCGCCGGGGTGGCTGCCGCTGCCGCTCTCGCTGCTGCACACCGAGCGGGTCTCGGGCTTGTCGCCGCCGGCGGCCCCCGCCTCCGAGCCGCCCCTCCGGCCTTCGCCGGTGCTGGGGCCACCGCTTTCTCCCTCCTCTGGGGTGTCCCCGCTCCCCTCCCCTGCTCCGGCCGGCAGCTCCAGCGGGGCGCTGGGGTCTCGCTGCGGCTCCGCGGGAGGGAGGACGACACTCCCCCCGGCGCAGCTCATGGCCCGGGGCACCCGCTCACCCGGGGCGGGGACGGCCGAAAGCGACGGATGGCGGCGGGGCGGGGTGGGGATGTATGGAAAGAGAGTGGCTGGGGTGCCCTTCACGCTGCCAGCGGCCGGGAAGGTGATCCGGCTGGCGGAGCGCGACGAAGGGAGGCGGCGGACAGCCAGAGCCGCCCCGGCGGCGTGTGCGTGTGAGTGATCGTGAGTGCGGCGCTGCAGGGGGGTGTGTGCGGGGAGGAGGAGGGAGGCCGGGCCCGCCCGTGTGTCTGGAGGCGGCGGGGCGGAGCGGGTAGGAAGAGGGGCAGGGCCGGCGGGGTCCAGCCGCCAACGGTCGCCCCCGAGCGAGGGACCGCTACCCGGAGAGAGCTGCGGCGGGAGGGGAGATGAGGGGAGGCGAGAGTCGGGCACTGCAACCGCTGCGGTTCCGCAGCGCCGAGGCGCCTCTTCCTCCCTGCTCTGGGTCTCCGGGAAGCCGCCACCCCAGCGCCCTCCCGGCCCCGCCAGCCCCTTCCCTCCCCTGGCAGCCAGAGGGGCATCTGCAGCTCCCTGTACCCTCTCCCTCAGCACCGGCTCCTCACACGGCTACCCCCTCCTGCCTCGCCCTGGGCGCTGTCCTTCCTCCGCGCCCCCCGCCTCGGCCCAGGGTCTGGCCCCAGCCGAGGGCAGTGGCAGAGGGTTTCTCTCGCCCTGCCCGTGCACAGACGCCGATCCCGATGGCGGTCACGGCACCCCAGTGCCCACAGGGCTCCTCGGCCTGGCGCCCCAGTGCCAGGGGACCCGGGCCCTTAAGGGATCTTTTCACTTTATCGGGGGGTTTTGCTGCGGAAGGTTGCACTTGTGAAAGCTCAGCAGAGCAAGTACTCAACAGTTGTTCTTTGGGTGTGAAACTGTAGTCCTAGGCTTTTGTGGCTGGCTTTTTTTGCTGCTTTTTTTCCCCAAACTCATTACATCACCTTATTTTCAAAATTAAATCTGCTAAAAGCATCATGATCAAATACCTTCTAAAAAAAAGCAAGCATTCAGTGGTTAGAAATTCGTTAAAGTTTGGCTGGGGCTGCTAAAGGGAAGCATGTGTGAATTTCAGCATCGAGTATAACACCAGCGCACATTTCATCTCGTGAAAATGACAGCAACTGTCTGCGCGGGGAAAGAGAATTAAAAAAACCTCAAGAAACAATTGTGAAGCCATATGCTCTCCCATAGCCACATTTAGATCCAGAGCGTGATGAAATCACCCATCTTCTTCACTGGCTGCTTCATACATAGTCTCAAGATGAGGGCGGACCTGGGTGAGCTCAGCTGCTGCCTTCACCAGCCACGTGTTGGTAGTAGTGGTTTTCTTGGTATGGACATTTTATCAGGACACCAAAGAAGAATACAGAACCGAAACAGGACTCCTCAGTGCTCATCATGTATCCATCTCTCTGGAGAAGCTTGCTGAGCTTACAAGGTCATGGTCTGACCTCTCAGCCTGGCTGGAGACCAGTTTGGGCATTATGCTACTTGTGGGAAAGCAGCAGCACCCTGTTGCAGGAGAGTGATGTTCAAAGTTATTGGGGCAAGTTGCAGTTAAAGTTTCACCCTTTTGGTGTTCCTGTGGTCAGCATCTATTATGGAGGCCATGTGATACATACACTAAGAACAAAGAACACCACCGCTGCGTACATCTTTGCTCTAAAAAAGTGCATATTCAGATATGCAATAGTGGAATAAGAGATATCATTATACCCTTCCTCATCAATGACTAATGCCCATCTTCATGAAGATCTTCCTTCTGGTGGCTCTGCATTAGCACTGGCCATTTAGCTTGGCATTAGGACAAGATGCTCCAACCCTAAAAATACTTTTGTTCACAAAGTGGTTGTTGAGTAGGTAAGTAACATGGATTCATCCAGATTTGGTAATGTAAACCAAAAAATGTCACATTGACATTGACATTTTTACAAGCTACAGACACGTATAATTTTTTTTCTTAGCAAATAGGTGTTGCCAGAAAGACTAAACAGAATTGGAGACAGAATTAATCAAATAGAAGAAAATTATAAGAAAAGAAGGGGCAATCACAACCAATGAAAAACCAGGAAATGTCAAAACACCCAGATGAGTACAAAATACCAGGTAGAAGAGAACTAAGGCAGCAGCAGAAGGAAAAGACAGTGGAACTAAAGTAGTGAAGAAGTAAGTGAATGCTAAGACCTTACTCATCTGCACCAGAGGAATACAGTATGCCCCTGCCATTTGCTGTATGGGGGGGGGTTATGCCATTTTTCTTTCTCATCCTTTTGTTTGTCAGCAAAAAATTCAGTAAATAACATGGCTTTAGGAAAAGATATAAAGAGAAGATAAAAATGTCAACACAAAAATGGAATGGCTCCCTAGTGACGGAAAGATAGACTTGACTATAAAGAATAATAGAGTGTGTTAAGAAGGTCAATTCTTTCTACTGAATCTTGCCCAAAATAAATGTGTAACACGACTTAAAAGGGAAGACATCTAATATGAATTAGAAGAATTTTTCTTTCACATGCATGCAATTAATTTGGAGAGCTGTTTGCGAGCGGGTATTCCACAGACATGAGTTTTTTAACACATCGCCTGTTTGCATGTCTACCAACAGCTACTGGCACAGTAGCTAAAGCTATAGATCCCCGTGTTTCAGAGTACATGAGAGTTGTTGGGCATGCTGGGTGGGGGTGGGAGGAGATGCCGGCAAAAGAGCAGAAGGGGTGGAGAACATTCTATAACACAGCCTCCAACCATGGTAGCGTTCAGCCTTCTGCTGAGCGAGAGAGGGGGACAGGAGCCAAAACCAAAGATGGAAACAGAAAGAAAAAAGATTTAAGGCAGGAAAGGATATTCTGCTTCGTAACAGCAGTAGTGTAGGTGGTTGGTTGGGAGAAAGAAAAAGAGAGAAGCTGAAAACAGGAAGAAGTAATTTGTGATTAAGAGAGTGAGCTGGAGCTGATGGGATTTATGTTCATGCACAGCTTTGCTGCACACCCCTTGAACAACCTTGGGCAAATGACCTCAAGTGGATTGAACATAGTCACCTGGTACCTACACACAGGCAGCAAGTCATACTGCCAGCCAGGTGTCCAACAGCCTCCCAAGGACTGTGGCACTCAACTTCTCTTTTGGGAACAGCAGGACATTCAAACTGGCACTAGGCTCCCAGTTGCAGGCACATCTCCCTTAGTCTCTCCCTCTGTCTTGTTCTCTATGTAAAACTAAAACAGTGTTTGCGTTCTCTATTCTTATTCCTGCCTCTTCCATTAGAATCCGCAGTATTTTACTGGCAGATTCAGGACATATTTGTACAGTCTTGATCTTGGCTGAGGTACCTAGGCATTATAACAAGACAAATAAGGAGCAGTGATCCAGATAAAAATAACACTGAGGTAATAAGGCTGTGGGGCAGTGAAATGAATAGAAGTTTCAGCAAGCAATGGAAAAGGCAGAAGAATCACAGCCCCTGAGAGAATGGAAGTTGTCTCTCCTCTATTTTCCTCTCAGTTCTACTCCAGGTACATTCTTTTTCCCACTACGCCAGTTCAGCACTATGCAATTTTTTCCTCCAAATAAAATAATGGAAACTCAAGCAAGTATTGCTGTATGGGCTTTCCGTTTTTTTTTGTGTTTTTTTTTTTACCTGAAGACACACAGCTTAGTAGAATATCCAGAAAGAAAAAACAGAGGAAGGTGTTTGAACAGTGGGAAAAGGTTCAGGGAGCGGACAGAACAGTTTGTTTGGTTTTTTTTTAATTATTATCAAGATAAACATTATGTAAGGAAGACGTTGCACAGGAATAATGTATGCAGGTAACATACTACTCGGGGGATGTTAAAAGAATGGAAGCACTGTGCTACTGCATATTTAGAAACCAACCCTGTTCTTTTTTTTCTCAGAAAGTTCCATGATGCATTGGCCTTCACCATAAATGCAGTGACGGAACAGCTCAGTGATGGGTTTGTTCCATTTTGCTGCTTCCTGTATCCCTGAGCAAAACAAGATGATACAGTTTTAAAATATTAATAAAGAAGTAAAGAAAGTAATTGCCAGTGTATTACATTCAAAACAATATGAGACAGTGGAAAGTGGAATTTACTTAAATAATAATACAGACATATAATTATTCTATTTACTGAATAGCGTGTATATGTTCCCTTCAGAATAAAACTCAGGATAGCAGAGATCACCTGTAAGCAAAAATAGGGCATTTTGGCTGTAAGTAAATGCTTCGGTTTAATTCTAAATGCATTTTACATTTAATGCAACATAAAATGTGCTTCTGAGTAGTATCCCCACCTGTCAAATTTCCATGTTCAACTTTACTAGTCTAAAAGATCTGCACAGATGGTTAATAGCCATGCTATTGACTGTGTCTATTATTTGCTGGCTCGCTGAACGTGCCTGATTTTTGTTATGAGCACATGGTGATCCTGCAGCTAAAGCTTTTATGGTTATGTCAAACAATTAAAACTTCATGCAGACAAAAAACTATTTTCTAACAAAAATCTTTATTTTCACATTGCTCTCTTGCTTTTTTGGAAATGCATACCTAGGTTCCTCTCTAACCCGGTACTGCTAAACACTGATATATCTCCACATAGCAAAAGTTCCTGTGAGAGTTGCCTTTAAGCTGAGCTTCTGCCATTTGACCCCCACATCAGCTACACCTCCTGCTACATCACAGACTGTGCCTGACCATGGCCATGCCAACCTGGGCCCACCTATGGGACCACATTCCATCCTGGCCTCATCCCCATCCCCAGTGAGGTGTCTGATGCCCAGGGCTGGGGCTGCCCCAGTGTTCCCCTGCTGCCCTGCCTGCCAGGCCCTGCCATCATCTACCCAGTGAGCCCCCAACACTCCTGGTACAGGAGCCCACAGTGCCCTGGCAGTTCTCTGTAGAGCCTTCTCTTCTGTATTGTCCAAGAAATGGTGATTGGCATTCTTTTCTTTTTACAGGAGACTTATGAAAACATGCACCTGCTAACTTTCTGATGTGCTTTCATGGATGGCAACATAAAAGTTTAAACTCTTTATTTTCATATAATTTTTATTCCTCAAACATTATCACACCATTCATAATGACTATGTTTTACCTGCTGAATTCCTGTGTTACTTGCCAATACACTGTTTTTCTTCAGAGCTGATAAGTAGTTTCAACTGTTTTAAAAATAAATTATGATTAATTTTTCTCCACCATGAAATACAGTTTCCTGTGAAATATTGTCTCCTTTTTGATCTTTAGTTGTTTGGAAGGGAGTTTTAACATTTTCCCATTTACCCGTTGTTGAGGGGGAAAAAGCTTAGTATGACTACCAGAATGAGGTAATCTTTGTTTGCAAATAAATTTAGTTCCTTGGTTTATTTTGGAAATAGATCAGCTGTCACAGATTCTAGAGGGCGGCATCACTGAGTTAAGTTTATTGAAACAGAAATGACAGAATGTCGATTAGCTTTTCCATTACATGTTATGTGAACAAAAGCTACTGTGCAAAGCCAAAGTGGATTTATTTTAGTATCAGCTGTACAGATCCTTTTTTATCTGGTTACAAGGAAATGAAAAATAAACTATATATATATAAAAGCACTTTTCCTTGGATTTTCTTGCCTGTAAGGATCAGAATGACTAATATGTAGTACACGCAACCTCAAACCTTGAAAAGTAGTGGTGAGACATCAAAACAGATGTAACAGCTTCCCAAGCCCTTGCCTATTGGCTTTTACTCCATTCTGCATGCCGCCAGTGTGTGTCTGACAACTTAAAAAGTTGCAAGCTGTCCAGTGTTTGTAGCAAGGCAGCGAAATGTGGCTTCCACTGCTGGGGGATATCACCATGATCTGAACCCTGGTGTGCTCAGCACTTCAGTACAAGGCAGGTCTCTCCCCTAAGCAGTAGCAGGCAAGAAGGAAACACAACAGCAAGTCTGCAATGGTGGGAACTCATCATACTTACACCATGGTGTCAAAATTCACACCAGATATCCATTAAATGAGAATGGATATTTTTCTTGATAAATCAAGCTACAAAGGGCAACAAAATATGTATTTCAATGAACTATTTTACTGGTATTTATGTGGTGAAAGGAAAACGGCATGCATCCAGATTTGAGATATTCATTCTGGGATGAAGCAGCACTGGTCTGATTGTTTCTCACACCATAGGCAGTTCTTTACTGTTTTTTCTCCAAAGGCTCAATCTCATTCTGGAAGTAAAAGCCCTGTGATTTGAAATAAAGAGCAGATATTCCACCTTGATGAAGCAGCAGTTGTAAATTTCTCTGTGTGGTCTGAGCCATAGAAGGTATCACAGCTATGATGAATCAGTGTAACTTACAGAATTACCTCAACTAGTGATTGGTTTCTGTGACATAACTGCAAACTGCCAGATTTGCCTCTGGACTGAGTTCTTTGCAGCTTTACCACAAGGGACCTATGGAAGTTATCTGTAATATAGCTGCTAAAGAAGAGACTAACTCCTACAGATATGAAAATTTGCTTCATAAGGGGCTCCAAACATTGATGTGAGTTGATAGAAAAGCTGGAGATAGAATTTATAATTTCAAGGTTGCAGCTTGAGTGTGCTTTTCTGTGAAATAATCTCTCATTCTCTTTATCTTGCTACCCACCAGCCCTCTCAGAAATGAAAAAACCCAGCCAAACCAAACCCCTATCTCATGAGATTGCCCGTGTGTGTTGGGAGCCAAAATTCTGCTTCTTGTAATAAATTTTGTCAGAAAGTATATAATTGTCACCACAGGCCACACTGGGTTAGTTTAGGAAGGTGTTACATCACTGAGGAGGGTCTTCTAGTCCTTACAAAATCCACTGTATTTGACAGTTAAATAATCTCTTTTCATTAAGACAGTTACATAAACCAGGAGAAGTGACATCTTTTATGCTGCTTAAAGAAGAAACAGTAAATACCCCCTTCTTGCTGATCCCACAGTCCTGCCAGATGACTACCTTATCAAAATGAGATGTTAGCTAAATCTGTTGTTTTAGCCTTTTTTTTTACTTCATTTTCTTCCTCTGAAGACACTTGCATAAAATGTGATGTAATGCAAGAGCACGTCATCTGGTGTGGGAAAGGAAAAGGAAATGGTTGGTTTTGGTGGAAGCTCATGAGTGTTTAATCGAGGTCTGTGGCCTGAAATCTATAATAAAGGAAATGTAGGATTTCCTGTGCATTGGTGATCAGTCAGGTACTGAAGGATAGTTTTATGAAGGATCATTTACTTATGATACTGTGATACTTTGCAAGCAAGGTAGGACAGGGCAAGGACAGAAAAGGGAACCATAGGTATGCCTACAGTATGGTAACACCCAGAGGTGGTGTGTGGCAAGAGTTCTTGTCTTTGATTGAACTCCTTTCATGCATGAACTCCCAACACACCAAGCGCACAAAGGGTAGAGCACAGATCTGTTAGATACCTGCTTCCTCCACTGCATGCTTTTTTGCTTTCATTCCAGAAAGGCATGCTAGGTTCTCACTAGCAGATATGGCTTCCTACTCAGAGTCTGTAAAGTCCCTGCAAAGAGAAATTGGACAAAATATGCTAAAGAGCTGCAGAACTGTGGTTCATTAACTGCCCCTCCCTGGTGAACTGTGCATTGTCCAACCTTAACCTGAACGCTGAATTGAATAAAACCTCCTGCAGATATGAAGGTATGTATTAACTACAAATGTGACCCTTTTGAAGCACAGCTGCAGGAAAATAGTAGACTGCAAATGTGTCCTGCAACTGGTTTGAACACTCCCTGACTGCTAAAACTGCAAAGTGAAACATGCCTGAGTGATACTGGACATTGTGGAGGCACTGGGACAGGAGTGGCTTTAGATCCAGTGGCAGACCTTTTAGTGCTCATCTAAAATCTGTGCCTTTTGGACACAAACTGTCACTGCATTCCTCTAAGACATTCACACAAGAGCTTGCAGGTATGCCATAGAACCTATAAGAAACCCATGACCTTCTGGGGCAGCATCTGGAAGTCTGTAGATCAAGCAAGAGACCAAAGGACATTCAAAATGGTACCAAATACCTATGTGCATGCAGTTAATTAAACCCTGAATCAAACACCTAGAGAAATACAAGTGGGGAAAATCAGACTGCACTTAAGTACATCTCAACTTCTCACTGTTTCTCTAGACTTCATGAGAACTAAAGTGTTACCACTCCCACTTCTGTTTTGGCACAGTTCCTTTTCTCTCTGTCATTTGGGGTGGTGATGGTAGAGAAAGAGATACGTGGGCAATGCTAAACTGGATGAACAGTTCCTGGATACAACTTTAAAATGTTCCTAGATTAAGCCTATTGCTAATCATGAATCTACAGTTAGTGAACTTGACCCTGTTCTCCTGGTAACAAACACTTCTTTCTTGTATAAATTCTTGTATAATTCCTTGAAACAGCAAGCAATTGTTTTCTTTTGTACATTTGATTACTAATTTCTTACCAGAACAATAAAAAACAAGTCACTTCTCTCTCAGCCCTCATATTATAATTTCATTTCTGTTGCCAAAGCATGCCTGGCTTCTGCTTTGTGTAGTTGATGTGCAGCTGTGGTAGGAAGCCACAAACAGTGTCTTTAAGAGCTGTGCTGCCAAGGGTAAAAGGACCCTGCAGGGCAGCTATTCTGAGGGAGCCATCCTAACTGTTTGGAATGTAGCGAATCATGTTGTGATGAGAAAGGTGCAGAATTAACCAGAAAAGTGTTCTTTTTCCAAACTTTTCCCATTGCAGGAAAGAAAGTGGCATTTGGCCAACATACACAAAAGAAATTGGTACTCTTTCTTGCTAGTTTGAAATGCAGCCATAGGCTGCTCTAGATGAGTTATATATTTTTGGAGGCATGAGGCAGTATGTAAGTATTGTACCACATATTGCTCTTAATTTTTTTACCTGCTGGAATAGATGGGCATACTTACAAAACAATCAATCTGTAGGATGCCTTGAGATTAACTAAAAGGGGATTTTTTTCATCATTAACAGGTTTGTTTTGTTTTGTTTTGTTTTTTTTCCCATCATTTACATTAAGGACATGACATGTGTTTAACTGAAGAACCTTATACACTCAAGAAAGGAAAGGAAGCATCCTTGAGCTGTGCATACTAGAAACTAATTGCTATTCCTTATTGAATTAGGTTCCATGAATATGCGTGGCAGATATGTCTGTCTTCAGGTGAAATGGAGCAACCTTTATAAGGCTTACATGTCTGGCTGTGAGCTTTTCAAATTCTGCATGCCCCAGAGCCTCCTATCTCTTTTTAGCCAAGTGCTTGAATCACAGCACTACCTGAAAGGTAAGCCTGACTGTTTAATTAAAATGTGAAGTAAAGCGTTTGAGTGTATTACTTTAAATTTCAGCCCTGCTTTCATCTCAGAGATGCTGCTTCTGACAGCATCATCTCTTTTGAAATTGGCCTGTCCTTGTCTACTTGTAATAAGCATTCCCTACTCTCTCTTGATAATATTTCAATGAGTGTAGAGCGAGTTGGATGATTTGGTTCAGAGTAAATCATAATACCCAGTGATTTGTATCTTTTTATGTCTGGGTCACGTTCACCTGAATCACCAGGAAAATAAGTTTTAACATCTTTAATAAAAAATTTCCCTTGGGACATATACCTAATTTGCAATACAACAGCTGATAGAGATATGAGAAGTTACCAGCTAACCTTAATTAGTGCTTTAAAGCTGGAGATCCTGGGAACAAGTTCAGTAGTATAATTAATTCATCTTTCTGCCTATTTCTGTACTTTATCTTATTCCTATAAACATTCCCATAGTAACATGTAACTTTGATATCAAACAAAGAACATGGAGCATACGTTCTTATCCAATTGCAGGCCATTATTGACTTCCTATCAAATTTAATATTGCATTATGAATAAACATGAAACTGCAGCATGAAAATCTCCAGGGGATTCCAGGGCAAGTACGTGAACAGAAGCCTGTGGTAACTTCACATATTCATAGGATCGTGGGTTTCAACAAGCCAGAGAAGATCAAGGTCTAAATGCTGAAATGCCCTGCCTCCAGCAATGGTCTGTCTCTCAAATAAAGTTTACATGGCTTATTTCCACACTGGATCAAACCTATCTGAAATATGTGTTCAAATGCTAGTCATATAAGAGATCTGCTTGTGCCCTACAGCACTAGATTTGCTTTCCTAAGTCATACTGAGTTTGTTCTTCTTATTGCTCTCAACCACACTCCTTTAATCTCATCTTTAGTACTTAGGAGAAAAGTTAATCCAAGCAATGAGATTCCTTTAGCTAAGTGTTTCCACATGATTTCCCTCTATTTATTTATTTATTTTTCATTAATACACTGGCTTCATTATAGGAGATGAAAAATTCTAGTGACATAGAATTTAATTACTGTGCTTTTTCTCAAGGGATCTTCATTGTAATCTGTATCACTACGATTATTGCCTTAACTAATAACTAAAAGAGGTCATGTTCTAGGTTAATAGCCTGCAGCTGCGATGTAGAGAAACCTGTAGCACTAAATACTGCTATCTAAACCAAGTAGATATAGCTAACAGTGCCATCCTATGATGGCAAGTATTTGCACACAGATGTTGACATTAATCTCAAGTGCCAGTTCATTTCACTCTACTTGACTTTATTGTATTTGCACCTACTTTGAAAAACAAATCAGGCCTGGAAACAGCATGTTGGTCAAATAACCCTTTAAGCTGAGGAATTTCTGAATCATAGAATCATAGAATAGTTAGGATTGGAAAGGACCTTAAGATCGTGTAGTTCCAACCCCCTGCCATGGGCAGGGACACCTTACACTAAACCATATCACCCAAGGCTTCGTTCAACCTGGCCTTGAACACCACCAGGGATGGAGCATTCACAACCTTCCTGGGCAACCCATTCCAGTGCCTCACCACCCTAACAGGAAAGAATTTCCTCCTTATATCCAGTCTAAACTTCCCCTGTTTAAGTTTTAACCCGTTACCCCTTGTCCTGTCACTACAGTCCCTAATGAAGAGTCCCTCCCCAGCATCCCTATAGGCCCTCTGGAGGGAAAGGTGTCCAAATCAATGTATTATAGGTGGTCCCAGCCATCTTGACAGTTTTCACTTTAGATACTTTTACACTCACTGCCAAAATAGACTTTTTGAAGATTTATTCATCTGTCTGTTCAATAGCAAATAAATCACAAATCCCACTTCAACTTCAATAACACTTCCAATTTTTAACAAGGACACCGACAGAGTTCTGCTCTACTTAATACTTGTAGAGTACAGCATAGTTGGTCTGCATTTCTTTTCCTGTCAAAACTAATAGCCAAATATCTGTAAGTATCTGCTCTGCTATCAGGAGGGAGCTTATAGTAAAAACTTCACGGAATAAAAGAATTGCCCCCTTATATCTAACATGCTCATCTTTCTCAGTCAAATCAGTTCTCACAGTCTCTTGCTTGCCTTCACAATACATTATTAGACACATAAATTACACTTTGTTATTGCATTTTCATTTCATACATGAGAAATGGATGTAGGAAAGCGCAAGAAATTGGAAATTTCAAAATAAAACTTCTGTGCCCATTAGAGTTGTCCTTTAAGGTGGTAGTTGTTGGGGTAGGTTGTTAGGCAGGGTTCTGTTTGTTTTGGCTTTTTTTGGCTTAGCTAAGAGAATTATAGGGTTTTTGTTTTAGCATCTTTGCATGTTTTAATGTTTTCTGAGGAAGAACCGCCACCTTTTCTTTGTTTATACAGGTATTTTACAATCCACAATTCCAGCCATTCTACCTAGTGGTGCATTCAGAAACTTATTGAGATGAAAACGTAAGACTGTTGGAAAGGCGCTGGAGAATAGCACTGAATTATGAAAGAATGAGATTAAGAATGTAAAAAATGGGAAACATGTTGGCTCTGGAGGGGGAGTGAGATATGCTTCACACTGCTACCAGTGTTCCCTAATGAGTCCTGACACTCAGATGTCCCACAGTTCTGGATGTCAGCTTTGACGATAATCCCTATGCAAGCATAAGACCCCTGTTACTACAGGCTTTTCTGCACGTGTCCAGCTCAGACTAACAAACTTTGCAGTTCACCGCTTCTTCACTCCTCTGCTCACCTATGGCACATGTGGCCTGGTCAGAGACTAGAACTAGCTCTAGCTCTGTAGGAAAGACAACATCAGCAGCTGTTGGACAGACATAGACCTTACCCACTGCACAGTTCCTACTCCATAGCAGGAGAAACAAGCATGAAATGAAAAGAAGAAGGGCACTGCACTGCTGATTTTCCCTGTCTTCTGTTTTTGTTATGTTTTACGAGTTTGATTTTGTTATGTAAAAAGCACAACTCGTTACTGTTTGCAGGCAGTTGATTTGTCTGCTTTGTTTTTTTCCTTTCCTTCCAGAAATTATTCAATGCACACAAAACTGTGATTACCTTCTACCAACAATTATACCAAAAATTCTCAAAAAATTATAAAATTGCCATTTTGGCAAATGTTGGAAAAGATCAAATACTACAAGAGCTGGTTTTGTGGCATATTAGGTAATCAAGCATACACAGAGACTAATATAATGTATGTGATCTTATTCAAGTAGAGATTAGCATTCTTATTGTCTGAGAAGTTCAGAAATGCAGCAAAGAGAAGAAGATATCAACAATTTCATTTTCCTGGGCAAAGCACATACAATTGCAGTGTATTATTCATTAAAGTCATTGTACCTGGCATAGAAATGAACACATGCGGCATTTCAAATTTACCTTGCCCCCAGATCCTAGTGTTTATATGAGTACTTTCTGGTTGTACAAATTAGTCTGTCAATTTCCAGAACTTTCACCATATGGAAAGAGTCACTTATAACTTTACAGATGTTGCACAGAGCACAGATGGCCACACACACAAAATGGTGCTTTGTAACATTTACATCCCAGGTACTTCAGGTACCACTATCTTGCCTTTAACCTTCAAAATGTGCACTCTACTATCACTGTGCAGCTATTAAGAGTGTAATTAAATTTTCTGCCTGTCTTACAGTGCTATGATAAAATTTCAACCTCAGCGATAGCAGAAAATGGGAACACAATACAAAGTTTTACTTCATAGCTTTGATCCCACAAAATAGTCACAATACTTACACCCTGTTGGAACAAGATCAGATGGAAAGCTGGAAAACAGTTTATATCTGAGAATGTAGGTACCTCATGTCTTCATCATCTTGGTGCCTTCTTTTTACCAGTGAATCTTAAATGAGAACTGATGAACCTACAAGGTTTCAGTGGTGTATTCTCAGTCCCATTCAAGGGCTCATACAAAGGGTGTTGAATGTCCTGCTTGCTCACAGTGGAGTTTGAAACCCCTGTTCTCTCAATAGCAGCTGCTCTCAGCATGTTTGATGTGTCCCACCCTTTGAGTAAATGAACCTCATTGTAGCTCCATAGGCCTCCACCATCACCAGACAGCTGATTGACTTAATTACTGTTAATTAGCTTTGTTGGCTGAGTGGTGAGTGTCAAGGCAAGTATAGCAGCACCTTTGTATAGTAGGACACATATCAAACTGGCTGATAAAATTTCAGCGCTGTTAAAAATTACTTTTCACAATTTATGGAACATGGATGGCATTTCAGATAATGGGAAGAGTAAACACGTTGTGAGCTTTAAAAAGAAAGGGAGAAAATGTAGCCAGTCAGCAAAGCTTTTATTTCTGGAAACAGAAATACTGGAACAAGTAACTAAACAGACTTTTTGGAGGATAACAAGGAGAGAGTAAAATACAATGTCAATTCTTTTGTGAGAGTAGATTACATGAGAATAAAATAATCCACTTTCATTCTATAGTGGGTAACAGACACTGCAGACAAAGGAAAAGCAATTACTATTGTATTTCTTAACTTCAGAAATGATTTTGATGCTGTTGTCCATTACATTCTTCTTAGCAAATGAGAAAAAGCGATATAGATGAGTCTAGAAGCAAACAGACACAATCCACATTGGAAAAGTCGTTCTCAGAGACAGAGAGGCTATTGAGAGGCACAGTCACTGTGGAAGTTTGTACTGAGTGGGCTCTGTGAGGGTCCAGCGATATTCAGGTGATATTCTGCAGCAAATTGGTTCCTTAAAAATCTGTCCTGGTGAGGGTAAAGGTACTAAATGCCTCCCAAGACAGCGGCATTTGCATCAACAGAGCTTTTAAGTAACAAACTAGGGAAAAACAGTATGGTGAAAAAAGCACAGGTAGGAAGCTGAGTATCGTAACCTCTTAACATCCATTTTAACTGGTTGGTTTGGTATTCAGGAGCCTGGACAAATACATCTTAGACCTTCCTAAAGGTTCATTTACCTTAATGCTCTGACTTTAATCCTAAGAAACAAAGCAAATATAAGCTAAGCATAGTGTGTATATGCCTCTGTTGCAGTTTCCCATTTTCTGTTAGCTCTTTAAGGCCTCTTTAAGGCCTGTTTACATGGCAAATGTAGGACTTGCTGTTTATATTTGCCATAGCTTTTAGCTAAAGTACTAGCAAATCACCATCACAATATCTAAGTTTTACATTCCAAAAATTCCTTCCTGCTTATAAGAATATGGTGCCATAATAATCATAACACCATTCAATAACACATAATTAATCTTTATTTCTTTATGAGGAACCAAATTTTTCTGCTACTTCAGTGAGTAGCTACTTCTCTAAGAATGGTCCTCTTTGGTTTCATTTGCATGTTTTTGTTTGGTCCAGAGCCTGGACCAGTATAACTGGTAAGAAATCCTAGATCATTAAGAAAAAAAATAAAACAAGGTTTTGTATCAAGATAGAATTTCTCTAAAGCTGATATACACTGAAAATCTCAATGCGACTGACATAAGAGAAATTGCAGCTTTCATTATTCTCACACCCTCAAACACTAGTGTTGTGAAAGGGTCCCTTATAGGTATTTTCTTTTGCTTTTCCTGCACATGTGTAACATGACTGCTAGGAGTGCTGTAGATCCTGTCTTGTTGGATGGACACTTGACTCTTAGGCATTACACCACTGAAATATCATGTATTTCAGCCTAGTGGCCTGAAGTCATTAAAAAGACATTACATTCATAGTTTTGGATCAGCTCTTCTTGTTAACCGTCATCTGACTAAACCAGGACTATCCATGCGAGGGTTTGCAGAATCTGCTTTACACAGCTCCTGCGTACTAACCCTTTGAAAACTGCTGTTGTCAAATGCTGTTCCCAGACAACATGGAATAATTCAATGAGAAATGATGGATGAAAGCCAGATGACATAAAATATCGATTATTTTTTATTCCAGTCTTTGAACCATGTGTTAACTGCAAAAAGATGTGTAAGGCTGGTGAAAATGTGGAAATGCAGTCTGTTGGGCTATTCTCTACACTGATAAAATCTATATAGAACTAAGACATGTGTCTTTGTTTAATCCTATAATTGCCAGAGGCAATTCATAGGCCTTCTCCAATTCCCTTCACTTCTCTCCCAGAATTCATGGGCTGCAAAACCTGGCATGTTTTCTGTTCTGCCAGTTAGAGAGAGACTTCCAGAACTTCAATGTTGTGACTAGCAATACCATCTCATGTTACACCAAAGGTACAATGTTCTTCAATGCCAGAAGAATGTTGTACTGTCAAATTACATCCTAATTGAAATATTCGTCTTGGTATGTCAAAATTCAAGGATGAGTTCTTCCCATTTGGCAGATTTATGTCAGCTGGATGTAAAGGATGCCATTCTGACCTGACAGCATTTTACACAGGTAGCAAGGGCTAAGGTAAGCTTGGTCTGTACTCTGCACTTGTAACTCTTTTGCTAGGGAAGTTCTCTCCCAGTTGTAGCAATACCAAAAACTAGTACAGAAATGGGAATCAAATGGTTTTATCAGACATCTAAGCCTAACATGAGCAGAATAAGGTGCAAAGCAGTGAAAGTCTGCAGCAAAATTTCTTTTTATATTCCTGACAAAAAAAAAAAACAAAAAACCTTCATTTTCTCCTCTAATTTTACTCCTCTTTGTCATCTTGCTGAAACAGGTCTTCTCACATGCTTGCAGAACCTTTTTAATGAAACTTCTGTATCAGTGACCCTTTGAATTCTGTTGTTAAATATGGTTTCAGAGCAGCATGAGGGGTCTGTTTGTACAAATCTGTTTTGTTTTTTTAATAAAAAGAAAATCTTGTGTTTCCCTCATCATGTCTTCAAGGTCTACAAGCTGCTGTCACCTCCTCCTCCAAGTACCGCTTCTACAGCATAACCAGCAAGTCTTTTCTTTCACTGGAACTTGCTGCTCCTTTTATTACGCTCCCATAATCAATATAGTGAAGAAATGGCAAGTATAAAGGAAGTGAGCCCCAGGACATCACTCAAGCATTAAGATAGTGCTGTTTGGGAAGCTGTAGAGACGTGGTGCCTGATCTCATTGAACTGCCTGCATGAGAGAATATGGTTTAGCAACAGGCCTTGTGGGCAGGCTCTATGCAGTTCTTTTTATCTGCCCTTTAGAGCTGCTGGCAGTTATTATGATCTCTTCTAGGTTCCTACCCTTTTCATTCTCACTCCAAGAGCCACGTCACTTAGTGTCTTGAACACATAGACATTCAGGCAGTCCTAGACCTCTTCCTCCCTCCCATTCTGCTCCCATCAACAGGCCCTCAAGCAGAAGTCACCTGCTTAATGAGATGGCAACCAAGAGGCTATTTTGGCATCCTAACTAGGCCAGTCTGGTCTATGATTCCTGTAGAATCACAGGAGGCTGAGGTTGGAAAGTATCTCTGGAGGTCATCTGGTCCGGCCCCACTGTTCAAGCAGTGGTGTGTCTGCCCAGTGCTGTGTCCAGACAGCTGTTGATTATCCCCAAGGATGGAGACCCTACAACCTCCCTGGGCTGCCTGGGTGCCAGTGCTTCACCTTATGGTGAAACAGTGTGTCCTGATGTTCAGAGGGAACCTCCTGTGTTTCAGTTTGCACAGGTTGCCACTGGTCCTGTTACTGGGCACCACTGAAAACGGCCTGGCTGTGTCCTCTTTGTACCTCCCCTCCAGGTACTTATATACATTAATAAAATCCCACCTAACCTGTTCTTTTCCAGGCAGTCACACATCTCAGGTTTTTCTCATGGTCCCTTCATCATCTTCATGGTCCTTCATTAGATTCTCTCCAGTATGTCTACATACCTCTTGTATGAGGAGCGCAGACATGGACACAACATTCCAGGTGCACTTCTCCTTGTCAAAACCCAGGAGGTTACTTTCAGCCCATTTCTCCAGCCTGCCCAGGTGTCTCCTGATGGCAGCACAACTCTCTGGTGTGTCAGCCACTTCTCCCAGTTGTGCATCAGCAGCAAACCTGCTAAGGGTACACTCTAAGAGTGTGCTCTCGTGGGTACTCCTCATCTTATCCAGAGAAGATAAAAGAAGATGAAAGATTATCAAAGTCCTTGAAACTGTGAATCCTGGCTTACATGCAATTTTGCAGCTGCTTTGATCAGTGGTTTTATTACAGCTCAGTAGATTCTGACCGTGTTCTCGCAAATGGAGAAAGAAATTGGGCCTTTTTTTACTATACTCTTTTTCCATCCAATTTTTAAAAATACATTAAAGACTTACAAAAATACAGACAGGAACATATATATGTAACTATATAAACATGTTTTCTGAGACATGCAGAAGTAGCTTCTAGAAGCTTAAAAGACAATATTAGGGCCCCTACTAAATCTTTGCAATTTCAGTATGTATAACATTACAGGAATAACTGTAGTGATGGTGAAAATTAGTAGAACATATCATTATTGCTGTGTATTTCTGTCACCCTGCTTAATTCAGTTCAAGAGTAACACAAATACTTGTGCTAAGCCCAGCTATAGGGACAGATGCCTAATATTTTTTCTCAGAACAATGTTTTGGAGAGGGGCTGTGTGTTCCAGAAATGAAAATCAATATTATTAATTTAAGTTCTGTAACTCTCTTTGCTACCTGACTTTAAATCACCACAATTTACTGAGGGAATAAAAGCAGATGTGTCTTCCTCAACTTTTCTTCCAACTTTTCCTCATCCAAAGGGAGAAACAGAGTCATCACAATCAGTTTACCCATATACCCAGACGTGGCATCATCCTGCCAGGAAACAAACAATTTCACATGAATTATAAGTGATCCCATAGTTCAGATAATAAAATCTCAAGCACTTTAAGGCAACTACTCCAATAGCAATAGGAAGAAGAAGGAAGCAGTAAGATAAATAATTCTATCTGAATGCAACTCTGATGGAGCTGGTTACTCATAGCCATTCTGAAAGGTAGCTTTTCCATTCTTAGCAATGGGCCTGCTTACAAAGTAAGGTCAAACACCACCATAGGGAAACCAGTTGCTTTAAGGGGAATGAGATTAAATTAATCTGTTTTGTAAGGTATTAATTATAAATAATTTTCACAGCTCAAACCATGTTTTTTACTAGTGCCTCTTGTTAAATCTATTAGAATATTGAGATGACGAGTACAGCACAAAGAGGAAGCAATATGTCTGGTTTTGTTTGTAAAATAAATGCTTTCCAAAGCTCTGCATGTGAATCCTGGAAAAGAATGGTTTTGATTTTCCCTTGAGAAATGGGTTGGAGCATTTTTGTCAATAGGCATCCTTTTCAGATAGAAACCTAATTCATTTTGGCCCTGCTGAATGATTTCAGAGTCATGCACCCTGGCAGCAATAATACTGTCAGCTTTACTCTCATATTAAATTCACACTTGAGGAGCTGTAGATGATGAATTTCAGATTGCTCTAACCCTTGTTGCTGTTTTCAGATTTTGAGTAAACTAAAGCAAAAGCTGCTTCCGAAAGAAGTTTACAAAGAGTCTGTTGATCAGAGTCTGTTGATAAGGGTCTGAGCCTTAGGGTCATACAGTAAAACATAAATATATATGTATATATATATGCATTGTACCAATTAATCTACAGGCAGCACAATAGCCTTCGTTAGGGCCAGCTTAAATCAGATACTTTAACTTTCTTTTCTTTTGGGCATGTTTATGTACTACATTTTATATGTAGTTCTGAAGTCCTCAAACAGAACTTATATTAGGGCCAGTTAAATAAACCAAGGAGGGACATGGTAATCCAAGTCCAGGACAACAAAGACATTGAAGTAAACTTCAGTTTTAAACCTAAACTTTAGAAAAGACAGTATCTTTCTCCAGTCTGGTATACACTGATCTCAGTGTGGGGTGGGAGGGAAGCAATTTCTGCACCCTGCATATTCATACAAAGTCTTGAACATTTAAACAAGAAGGTGTGACTATTCAGTGTGCAAGCATGACTGCTCAGCAATGTGTTTCTTTTCCCTTCTCAATAAAAGCAGCAAACTCCCCCAAACCTTTACAATGTCTGTTCAGCTGATCTGTCCACCAGAGATTTCTTTAGAAATGAACACTACGATTTACTACTGGGGAAGTAATTTCTCAGCCTTGCCTCACTATAGGAACGTGGCTGCATCTCAAGAAGGTTCTACCTAGAGGTTTTACTTTCCTCCTCAGGCCTCTGTCTTTTCCTAGAGCTATGCCCTGTTCCTGATTTACTGGACCCAGCATTTAAGCAGAGTGCATCTTAAAGTCATTATGATGAATGGTAAAAAAATGTTAGTAAGCTTCACATTGCCAATTAAGCCTAAATTAAAGAGCCTTACAATATTCACTATTTAATATGGCTTGTTCAAGAGAAGATTAAAATAAATATGACAACATCGGTGCAGAATGATCATGGAGAGAATTATGATTTGTTTCAGTTTTGAGGAAATTAGACTCAGTGGGAGGAGAAAAAAATTCCTCAGCCATAAGAACCAGCTGTAGCACTAAAACACAAACAATAAAATTAATTCCCAATTAAAAAAAAAAATCATAAATATGTGGGGAGATGTTTCCTTGTAGTTTATGGAGGGAAAGTTGTAAATCTGTAATGATTGGTCTTTATTTGCTGTCAAGTTTTGATTGGATATCAGAACGTCTTCTGAAACTATCCCTTTAGAACCTTGAAATAAGCAGAGTGGATGCTTCATACCAACTTCACGTCTTTCGTTTTACAGTACTCAGTCCAAGCTATGATGCTACCTCACAAATCCAGCCACCAGAGACACAAAGCCAAAGTGTTTCTACTCATTTTAGGCCTAACATGATAGAATCTGGCTCCTCACCAGGGTGTCAGAGATACCTCAAATTACTTTTGGAAGATACAGTCTTCAGTTGTGTTACAGATTAAAATGGAGAACATTGCAACTAACTGAACAGAAGGTAGAAAGAGAAGCAAAGACTTTCCTGAAAGCACCAAATTCAGGTAACCACACTGCAAGCTAGCCTCAAGCACCAAAGAATCCTGAAGCACACTTGATTGCCAAAACCTATGTTTAAGCCTGGCAGCAGCCAGATTCTGTATACACCATAGATGTAAAGATTCTGCAAAGAGAGTAGCTGTTACTTATATTTCACAGGCAACTAGTGAGGGAAGCTTAGAACAAGGCCACATGCAAATGCTGCACTTGCCAATCTAATAGAAGTTTTTCCTATGCCCAAGAAGGAAAATGTTGCAAGGGAAAAGAAATCACAAAAGAAACAAACAGAAAATGTTCCTGTACACTGAGATGGCCCTAAGCAGCACCAAATGTAGGGAGCCTACTGATTAAGTTTCACACTTGAGTGCTCAGGTTCTTCACCAGTATTTGTAGCATCTAAAAGCAGCGATGTATAGGTACCCTGGGCTAAACTGGTAAAATGCAGCATTCTGGGATTAACTATCACTGCTGCACAGTAATAAGGAGCACAAACCCACTGCATCGCAGTTCCTGCTGAGCATTTTACAACACAGTTGCTCATTCCCTCTCCTCAGCCTGACTAGAGTCAGAAATGGAGCAGCGTCAGGACAACACTAGCTCAAGAGTTGGCTCTCGTTTTGTGGTTTTCTCCCTCTCCACATTTTAGCAGTATGTGGCTGTTTCTATTATTTCCTGATACGAATCCTCTCTGTGTGTAGAGATGTTGCTAATGGCTAATTGTATTCATGAAATTGTAGCAGGGAATGCATTTCAGCATGAAATACACTGTATATCCTGCATTTATTCTTAATCAGGAAGCTCAGCTTCTAAGGAAGTATGCTGATACATCTCCTTTATTTTTATGTCTGGCAGCTTGAAAAAAAAAAAAAGATTGGCAAGACCTCAGTCTTTACTAGACTGAGATTTTAACTCCTTCCATGCCTTGTGTTAGGGAAAGATGAATCAGTCTGAATAAGAAAATGTGTCCTTATCCTTCACAATGTACATAAGGAGAAAGTTGGTAACCTTCTGAGGGTGGAATTTCCCAGCAATGTTATTCCTGATTTCAGGTGCAGCAGGAATTTGAAAATGCAGATAATACCAACCTACCTAAACCTGAAGGGCTGTATCATAAGATTTCTGAACCTGCCATCTAGACTTGCTGATCATGAGAACTTCAGTTGCAGCACTGAAGTTGATCCATGTCTCTGCGTCTCTTGCGGCTTATGCATCCCTAGAGGAATGTACGTGAACAGAGGAAATCTACTTAGTGCCCTTTTCAAGTCAGGACTTGTGAAGCTTTCAGAAGGTACTCAAAGCCCCAAAAAGACACTGAATTTTAGCAATTTCACTGGAGCTGTGCTATCATTTACCAGCTTGGATGTCACAGCTGAGAGAAGCAGTTAACATTGCCTTTTGTACCTTCTGTGGCACATCACTGTTAAGTGTTAGATTAGAAAATTATTTTTCGTAATGAAGGGTAACTCAGAGAATAGGGATCTAATACAGACTCTTCTGAAGTCCTGGGGAAATCTCTGCTGGTTTCTGTGAACTTCACATCAGACCCTCAGTTAGGAAAGAGTTAAAGAAAGCAAAAAATTAAGGTTTTCCTTGGTGTGGTGCAGTGATAGATCATGCTGCATGCACTAAATTCTTTTATTCCTCTTTTTTTGATTAAAAGGTTAAAAGAACTTTTAATTTGCAGAATTTACACCTTGGAGCATAATTTTCCCCACCACAATTCATGTAGGAGTCTGGCAGTATCTGCAATATTTGCTTGAAGCTTGTTTTGACTTTTTATGGGTACGAGCTGGCAAAATTATGCTCAACAAGTTGTCATATTCTGACAGGGGCACAAACGGTATTTGAGCAACCCTTAGAATGTGTCTTTTAGTCCATTAAATTAGTCCAGTTCATTAATATTTATTTGTGCAAAAGTCTAAAAAGAAAACTACTATTTAATATGGCAAGTGTTTGCAGGCAAGTTTTTACGTAGCTATTATTTGAAATGAAAAGGATGGGAAAACATGCAAGTCTTCTACCTGTCAGTTACTCACAAGAGGATGCCCTGTGTTTCCCTGTTGGAAACCATGTGAACATGTTCCTGCTGTCAGTATGAGTCTCGCCTGTTACAATAAAGACCTGGAGGTAACGTGGAAGTAAGGGTTGCTCTCTCTTTCCAAAACATTTTCTTAAACAAACTCAAATAACCACCATAAGAGTGGAAACAAGCCTGTAATAACATGTTAAGGCTTCAAATTGTCACTTTTGGCCCTGACAACACGCATAGTAATTTTTAACTCTGAAACTTTGGGTTCGGCTATTATTCTAATTGGGTGACTGTCTTTATCCATAGGCATTCACGAATAGACGGTGATGTGTTTCTTGTACCAGATGGAGCAGCAACTTAAAAACTTAGAGAACCATTCCAGTAGTAGTGGAAGTTGGCACAGACAATGACATTGTGTGCCGTTATTACCTAGCACTTAAAAGCAAGTAAAAAAAATGGCTGTGCATATTTGTTAATGTGTATATATAAATGTTTATGTAAGTGTACCCCACATCCAGAGTGAAAATGAACATTTTATTCATACTGATCACAAATAATATTCCATCAGAGTGAATGTCTTCAGGCTACTCTATGGGTCCATAGGTAACCAGTCTCCAAAGACAGGCCAAGAGGCAAAATGCGCATTAGAATAGAGTCAGAAATAATATGGTGAAAAACCTGAAGTCATGTTTATCTTTCTCAAACAGAGGAAAACTCTTGTTCCATGAAAGTGTGTATAGTGGCAGCCAGAAGGGTTTCCAGGAAAGCATGCTAAATAATATATGCTATTTTTAAAGACTCCTTAAAATTTATATATGTATAGAAAATGCTCTTTTCAAAGCTCGTTTATATAAAATTTAAATTCCAAAATTGGTTTGGGGAACAGTAACTTTCTGCAGAATTATGCAGGCAACTCGGGATATGGCCTAGTTAGGACTGTCAAACTGTAACTCAGATCTGTAGCGTGTATGTGAGCAAATATGCAACTCTACATGTATACACAGCTGCATATATTCTGCCTTTCAGTGCTGGTAGATTGGAAAGCATCTGGGGGATGAGAAGGGGGCAGCTGGAACACAGTGTTACAGTGGTGGTAAGTGGGCCACTCGCTCAACTGAGAAAATGCAGGAGGGGAATCAAAACTCAGAGTGCTCCATAAAGACCCCACACAACTTACCCTGAGGTCTTCCGACGTTTAGATAAAGATAATGGGAGATATAGGAAGCAACAGCTACTTCCCTTCTGCTTGCTTAGGGCAGCAGCAGGTCTGATTATCTGATAGTGCTGTTTCCACCGGATGATTCGCCCTGCTTCAGTCATGCAACCACCTCAGATATACATGACGATGCGTTGCCATGAGCTCGTCTTAAAGCACAGCTTGAGGGAGAGTAGGGGGAGCATACAGACAGTGCAAGTGCTTGCACACAATACAGACTGTTATCCTCATAGCTGCTCCTAAAACAAAACCACAGCTCTAGATAATGTATGCTTTGGCTGATAATCTTATTAGTATTTATGGGAACTGCTGTGTAAAGTTACACATGGTGTTCCTTGCCAAAGGCTCAATTTAATGTTCTGTCCTTAAGGTGCATCATTCGTCTGAATAGTTTCCTCTTTATAGATCTGGGCAATATGAGACTGATCATTTTCAGATATTCCTGGCTGGGATCCAGTCCAAGATTCACAAATACATTGATTCAGAGAAGGAAATGGAGGAGATGGAGGTGAAAGAGGGAAGTACAGACCTGATAGTCTGTGCCAGATAGATTGAATCAGTCTTCTATTACCTGCATCGGAGGGACTATATCAATCAAAGATATGTTTAAGAAATGGCTCTGAATCACTCAACTCTGTTTCTAAGTAACCAGGAAGCTTACGTTACTGTGATGTTTATCAACCTTCTAAAATTCTTCTTTAGAAATATACTTATGATTGTGCTTGCTACTCACCGGATTGGCACCGGTCAAAATGAACCTCGCTTGGGTGTCGAAGCAGGCTCCCTTCTTCCCATCCCATTGTCTTCAAGCATGAGTTTCATTCCCTTGGATTTTGGACCAGTTAATCTACTTGGGGACTCTTCCTCAGGATCTGGAGTGCCATTTTCACAGTTTCTCTGCCTAAAGTGGAATGTCATTCAAGAATGGAAACCCACTTGTGTGCCCCCCCTTAAGCTGACCATCTTCACTTTTCCCTTCTAAATCTTTCTCTCAGCTAAGGCTGGGAAAGTCCTGATACCCAGCCTGATTTTCTCCATTTGCACAGTGCTAACAGAGCTAAAACAAGAATAAAAACATCCTTCATAAAAGGAGGAGATATGCTGACACATGCAAGATATTTGCAGGGAGGGGAGACTGTTAAGAGCTGCTATAACATATATCAGTCCAGCTAGGTCTGCTCAGAAACAGACATGCTTTCATCAGATTTGCTGATTCTTTCAGATACAATAATTTCTGTAGATTACATGATTTCACTGGAATTTGTCAGGCATTCTGCTAGAAACCTGTCTACTTTCCTGCTGGTTTTCTGCCCAGTTCCAGGGTTGTCCTCCTTTCTGTTGGCATGGGGAGAATGGAAGTGCCTGATTCTCAGTGGGCTGAGATCCAGAGTGACTTTTGTGTCAATGGCTCTAGTGTTTCTTCCCATTCTTAAAAGGAGAGACGTCATTTCATGAAGAGATACTGTTAATGTTCATCTCTTCACAGGACCACTCCAGATCTCACCATAACCCAGCTGCCCATCAAATGCAGACATTAATTCTCACAGCTCAGTTCTCCAACGTGTCTCACATCCAGCCCTTCAAAATGGGGGGAAAAAAGCAGAATTTGGTTCTTAACTGCTTATAAAGATGCGGGTGCACAACCAACCCACTCAAGAACTTTGTATTAGTAAGGGAGAAAAAAATGAAACAAAGTAAACACACCAGCTGTTGCTAAATGGTATGTGGAAAAATCAAGTCTTTAAGATATATTTGTAAGATGCAACTGAGCTGTCTGTAATATATACCACATGCTGCCTGACGTGGTGCCAAGGCTTTAAAGAATTCTCTGAAAATTTAAGATGATGCTTTTCTTTTTTTCTAATCCTTCTCTTGCTCATGTTTCATACAGGATCAGGTAAAAAGGGCTTTCTACCATTTTAGCATATGTTGGTGGTAAGGGGGTAATATAACCTGTTCTCCAAACATATGATGTATTTGGTATTTATATCTGCAAGGGTAAATTTCATGCCAGGTATTTTCTTTCTCCGAAGGTGTTTGCTCCTTTATATCCGTGTTGGTGTTGCCTAACTAAAAAAAGGATATCTTGCAGATGAAGACATGTGCGTTTCTCCTCTGACTAGTTGTTGTTTCCACCAGAGCTGCATATCCATCCTCTGCTGGAAAGTGAACTGTTTCCATCTTCTGGAAACTGAACTGTCATTAGATTTAATCCTGTGGCACTTTATCCACACTGTGGCTCCTGGAAGAAAAGAAATAGCTTTAGGATGGAAAGGGAAGGACAGTGATAAATAGAAATACCTATAAGCTCAAGGTCTGACTTCAGCCAGATGAGCTCAAAGCATAATAAAAGAGTTCTTCTTTCAGAAAATACATTACAGCATCCTCTCTTTGCTCATGAAATGGCATGAGCGCTGTTGTTACATGTATGAAAACGAATGGGCCCTCTTGTTACAAGTATCTGCAGTCAACTGGAATTAGCAGAATGGAAAGAGCTACTTAAATTCTGTGTACTGATTACACAGCACCCCAGAAACCACTGGAAAAGCTGGCAGGCAGGGATGGAAAGGAAAAATAAGTGTGCATGGGAGGGGTGGTGAAGGAGAAAGAGAACCAGGTAAGTTAATCTTGATTAAAAAGAGTTCCCATTCATTATTGGGGCTGTGTTTCTGACTTCTTGTTACTGACTTTCACAAATGTAAGTGTGTACATTCACGTGCTGCTGGGAAAGTCTGTCCTGTCTCTCAGTCCAAAGGAACTTGCTCCCCTGATGATGATGATGGATAGAGAGTAGCCTCTCATGGGGACTGCAATATATCCATGCTATTTTCTCCCTTAAGTAACAAGCTCAGCTCAAGACATTTGAAACCTGTCTCTGAAACTGACAAAAATTTCGTACTTCATTAAACTGGTCACGTTATCAGTGACAGGTACATCCTCTAAAGCGTCGGCAAATGTTCTCAGGGTGAACACTTTCAGGTTGCTTTCAACTAGCAGACTACTGCAAGCAGAAATGCTTTCTGGGCTGTTTTCCTACTCCCAGCCATCTGTTACAGTGGCATCCAGGCAGCTCAGAAATACTTACGTTTGTTTCATTGATGTATATGTGCCAATGCAATAATAATAATAACGGGTTGGCATGAGCAGGCTGTCATAATCCTGCAAGGGCCATTTCTCCTATTGGAAGTCTTAAGGAAAAGACTGCCAACTGCCTGCCTTATTTCCCTGTAAGGCACTTTGGTACCATGGTGATGAATGCACAGAGAGGACCAAACATTGCTTTGCTATCAGATGAGAAATAAGAATCCTTTCAAGCAAGGAGGAAAAAAAAAAGGTCCATAAAATTAAAACGCTTAAAAAGTGCAAGAACATCTTTTCACTGCGTAGTCTGGCTGTGAAGCCCATTTACTATTATTCCTGGCTTTATTTGCCAGGATAACTTCCATAAAATCTATAGTTGACTTGAAAAATAAATAAAGAAAAAATCCTGAAAAGACTGCTCTGCAATGGCACTATACCAAGAACAGTGGTCTCAGGAGGAGCATTTAATAAAAGATCAGTCAAATGGCACTCTGTGTACTGTGTCAGTGAAACGCTGGGGTAGGCCACATGTGCTATTGAGCAGTGCACATTAGGAACATTGAACACTGGAGAGAATCACCATCATGTATGCATCTGAACAGAAAAGCCCATTGTTTGAAGAGAGTCAACTCTGTGGAGCATGAGTGGTTTATACTGTTTGGTTGTTAACTGTAGTATGGGTACAGATGCTCTCCCACTGGTCCCCTGGGAACCTTTGTTCTTGTCAGGCTTTTGAGCAATTTCTCCAGGGAGACAGACATCCTGGTGGAAGGAAAGATCTATTGCCTTTGATTAGATTTGCCTTCCAGTTCACGTTAGTGTCCTCTTGCACTAAATACAATCCATTGAGAAAGGGGACCATCAACAACAGGAAGAAAGTGGTGGTGGTTGTGGGTTTATGACTGGAAACCAACAGCTGGTTTTGTGGCAGCTGAGAGGACAGCATGGCAACTTGCTTACTTGGCATCAAGGCAGTGAAGCTTGATGCCTGGGGAGGATACTTGCAAGTGCAATAATGAACTTGCATGTATGTAGGTATGCTGGTTCTAAATGGTGGGAAGGATAGCAAGGTAAGCTTAGAATAAGGGCTGATTGTTAAGAAAGAGATGTCCAAGACATCTATCCTGACCTTTTTCTGAATACTTCAGGTTTCCTGGGAGAGACCCTGGGGGCAGCTTGAGGTCCTGAGTGACAGTGTGTGGAGGGAAAGAAGGGATTTATGCCTGTCAATACCAGAAGACAGGAAGAACCTGTAAAGGACAGATGAGTTATACCTTAACAGAAACAAAGCCAATTTCCTGGTGCAGGAAGCCAGAGCTGAGGGAGCTGATGGGCATGGAACATTCTCTTTTTACAGGCGGTACACTCATCAGAAGGGAAGTGGCCAATACTCACTAGGCCTCTGAAAAGTCCAGAAGGGAAATAAATAGCACAATGAAAATGAACATAAAAAATCAAACTGCCTGCAATGCCATTACTGAGTGACAGAGCAAGGGCAGTACTTGCAAGTACATCTACATCAACACTAGAAGTCTAAAAATGGCATGAGGGAGCCAGAACACTTGGCATTAAATGGCAATCCTCATCTGTCCTGCACCTTGGGGATGCAGTGGGAGGAAGATAATGGTAGCTCTGCCATGCTATCCACTTTACAGGAATGATAGGGTAGGACATATAGATGGGGGAGTGACAAGGTACGTGAAAGACTATATGAACTGTAATAGAAGAAATATATCACAGGAAAGAGATTCAATGTAGTATCCTCGTGGGTTGAAATACTGTGATGGTGCTAACACCACGATCAGGCTGATGATAACATTTATGAAATGCAATCTCAGGTCAGAAAACCTGAGAATTTATGACTGGTGACTCTAGTCTTAAGTTACCTCTACACAGAGTGAATAAATGCATCATCAGGATGAGACACAGAAAAAGAATTTTCAGGAAGCACTTAAATAACCTTTTCCTAGACTCCCCAAGGGGTGTGGGATCTGGTTCATGATATACTAGCTAAAGGGCTGCTCTGTAATAGCACCCAGAGAGCTACTAGGTTTAACACTACAGTGGGAAAGAACAAGCCAAATAGCATCAAGCCGTAGCTATTCAATTGCAAATAAGAGAGCTATGTAGAAATGAGGGAATTGATCAGACGTATAAAGACCAATTCAAATGCCTTCCAGGAGCCTGGAGACTGTTCAAAGATACTATATCAGAAACCCAAGTAGATGGTATAGCACAAGTAAAAAAGAGAACAATAAAACCCCTGGACAGAAGCAGAAAATAGAAAAGACTCAACAGAAAAGTCAGGGAGGTTACCATTGGGAAGGGCAGGGGAAGTCAATACTTAAAAATGGAAATACTCAAATGAGAACAAGAATGGCCATAAAGCAAGTCAGGTCAAATGTAAACAGGAAATTCAGAGGGCTAAAAAAGAACACCTTGGAATGGATGCATTGATCATGATGACAGAAGAAAAGTTATGTAAATGATCAAAGGCAGGAAGCCCTAGGAATTGGGATGTGGTTGGATGATCAAGGTGTAAAAAGGACATTCAAGAATGAAAAAGCCATAGCAGAGAAGCTCAGTTAATTCTCTGCTTTTCTGTTTGCGGATGAAGATGGTGGGGAGATGCCTGCTCCCAGCCTGCTCCATGTAGCAGATAGGTCAGAGAAACTATCTTGATAGAAGGTAAACCAACAGTAAGCATTAGCTGAGACAAGTAAGTCAATGTTAACAAGTCACCAGGACCAGTCGATGTTCCCCTGGAAGTCAGCTGGGAATGTGGCTGTGCAACATATCCCATACCTTGACCAACAATGCTGCAATGCTGCACTGTCATGCACACATCTGCCGGGATGAGTGCCATCCCAAAATACAGTGCAGAGGAGGTTCTGGGAACCACAGACTGGTGAGCTCCCTCCCACCACTGTAAGAGGGTCTCTGTTTTAGAAAATAGGATCCTAGAGGATGGGATGGACACAGCCAGCTGTGAAAGAGCCAGCATGGCTTCTGTTATGGAAAACCTCTGCTCCAGACTGCAGGACCTCTGTGGGAGTGTCAGTAAGCATGTGGGTAAGGGAGACCCAGTCGATCTCATACATTTGGATTTTCAAAAAGTATTTACAAGGTTCTCTGCCAAAGCTGTTTAAAGATGCTTAAAGAAAGCAAAGGGTTAGCTTAATGGAGCACCTCCCGTATGAAGACAGGCTGAGAAAGTTGGGGCTGTTCAGCCTGGAGAAGAGAAGGCTGCGTGGAGACCTCATAGCAGCCTTCCAGTGTCTGAAGGGGGGGCCTATAGGGATGCTGGAGAGGGACACTTCATTAGGGACTGTAGTGATAGGACAAGGTGTAACAGATTAAAACTTAAACAGGGAAGTTTAGATTGGATATAAGAAGGAAATTCTTTCCTGTTAGGGTGGTGAGGCACTGGAATGGGTTGCCCAGGGAGGTTGTGAATGCTCCATCCCTGGTGGTGTTCAAAGCCAGGTTGGACGAGGCCTTGGGTGATATGGTATAGTGTGAGGTTTCCCTGCCCATGGCAGGGGGGTTGGAACTAGATGATCTTAAGGTCCTTTCCAAGCCTAACTATTCTATGATTCTATGGTGACTTCTTAATGGAGTACTGAAGGGCTCACCTAAGAACCAATGTCGAGATCAGTATTTTTCAATAGCTTCATCAACTTTCCAGGAAAGTGACACTGAAATCTTCAGAACCATGGAGGTAATGAGAATCTTTCCAGTAGCAAAATGCCATCCTGATGGCTAGGACCTTGTAAAACTGTGTGTCTGTGTGGTGGGAGTGGAGACAGATGGGCTTCGGTGTAGATAAATACGTTACACATCTAGGGGGAAAATAACCCACATGTCTATGATGCTGACCTTGGAACCTGCAGTTATAACTCAAGAGGGATCTTGGAGCCATCACTGACAGCTCTCTGAAACTGACTTTTGATGGCTGCACATTTAGCCAACAAAATGTGGGGAACCATCATGAATGTACAACCACAACTGTCTTAAGTAATGTGCTGTTCTGGGTTCAGCAGTAGCAGTCATGTTTCTCCTTCTTGGTAGCTGGTGCAGTGCTGTGTTTTGACCTTCAGCCTGGGAACAGAGCTGATAACACCGATGTTTAGTCTGACCAAGGACTTTGTGAGTCTCATGCTCTGCCAGGGAGGAGGGGAAGCTGGGAGGAAGCAGAGACAGGACACCTGACCCGAGCTAGCCAAAGGGGTATTCCATACCACAACACATCATGCCCAGGGAGGTAACTGGGAGTTAACCAGAATTGCACTCTCTTCTCGGTCAGGCTCATTTCAGCAGGTGGTATTATATTATCTTTCCTTGTTGTTTCCCTTATCATTATTATTATTGGTGGTAGCAGCAGTGATTTGTGTTACACCTTAGTTACTGGACTGTTCTTATCTGAACCAGTGGGAGTTACATTCTTTTGATTCTCCTCCCCACCCCTCCAGGAGCTGGCGGGGGGGAGACGGGGCGGGGGGGACAGGGAAGGAAAGAAAGAGGGCAGGGGGACAGGGAATGGGGGGAGTAGAAACTGTGTGGCTGACTGGGTTTAAAACATGACACGTGCACAGTCCTGTTCCCTGCATCTCAAGAAAGGGCGCAGTAGAGTCAGAGGTGGTTTAGCAAAAGACAAGGAAATAAGCACCTGTCTTTGTAAGAAGACACTAATGGAGGCTGGGGCTTCAGTTCGGAGATGTGGGAGGTTATTTCACAGGTTAGCTATGAAACTTACCACAGGCAGTTGTTGGTTCAAAGACAAGTTCATGGACTATGTAGAGGTAACAGAGGCAATACGCAGGGATGGATCTTCAACACTGCTATTGAAAAAGTATGATTGCTGAGGAAGTGTGAGGAGAAGGGATCATTGAAAATGGCCAGGCTCACAGACTACTTCTTACCTTGTTTCATATCATCACCAAACTTCATCAGGGTACACCTGATTCCATAATCCAGATCATTTATGAAGACATTAAACAGCATTGGGCTGAGAGAGGGACAGCTAATAACAGCTCTTTCTCCCTTATTTGCAGAGGAGCTTAGAAATACAATCCGCATGCATCCTAGAGGTCCCTCCTGCAGGAAGGAGATGAGGGTTGGATGTGCCTCCTTTTGCTGTAGGGAAGGGTTTGGCATTCCAGTGGGGACTGAGATAAGACTCATGATTCCTATGAAAAACTGCTTCAGTGACACTGGGGCCTCCTCTGTTCTTCATGGTTTTTCACAGTGCATTTTAAATGGAAAGAAGTTAATACAACTATGCAGGAAAATTCTTTAAAGGGTTCTTGCAACTTTTCTGCCATGTTTCCCTTTTTTCCCAGTTGAAAAAAGAAAAATAAAACAAGATCTGGAGAGTGGAGAAGGTGGCACAGAGCTGCTATTGCCAGCACACACAGGGACTCGAGCACCACCAAGACAGGGAACTGCATCGGGTGCATCATTCGTCTGTTCAATGTTGACTTTTGTTAGTCTCTACAGTAATGTGAGAAAGATGAAAGCAATCTTTTGTGGCCTCTCTTCCGAAAGGATTGAACCTCTTCCACTGCTGCAGTTATGCATTCTAAAGAATATAAAGTTCAACGGGACAGACTAGTCCATTAAGACAAGAGCACTGAGTTCTTCCCATTAAAAAGGAAAACAATCAAAACCTGAAGTTTGGACTCATCATTCAAGCTGCAGTACCAATGCACTTTAAAGTAGACTGTAGTAAGAAAATTAATATTCCTCTCCCTTGCCTTGGCACTCCTCCAATTGCATATTAAGCCTGCGGGCTTGTAAAGAACAGACTTTCCACAAAAATATACATCACATGTAATGCTGTATGTGAGGCTGATTCTTTGGATTAACATATTAATTTTAGTCCCGTTGATCAATGATCATGTCCCTTGCTGTTCTGTCACTCTCTCAGGGATGTTTGCTTGCCAAAAGCAGCCATCAGTAAGCAAAATGTTGCTAAAATGCTGTAAAATATCTTGGGCTTTTGTTCTGGACTTCAGCCCGTATTTCAGAAGAGGAGACTTTTCAGTGTGGTTGAGGGGTTTTCCTGTTGATCCTAAGGATAACCAGGCTCTAGGCTGGATGGATAGCACTTTCTGCTTTCCCTTTCCCAAGAGTCCCCATACTGTCTTACACCTACAGAAATGATGCAGAGGAAAAATTAAGGTAGTGGACAAAGCTCTACTGCTGAGCATGGAGCCTGCTTATCTGCCCAAATAATGGAAGATGCTATCAAGGATGTACATGAAAAGGCCCTGGCACAAGGGAGCATGTTGGCACTCAGTCCACAACATTGTGTCTACTGCGACAGGGTATTTAGTGCAATTCCCATGCAAAAATAACTCATGCTGATTAGACGGATCAGCGTCACTCTTGATATTCTGTATGCTGCTCTTCTTCCGTTCCATCATTAACTGCTTTGAGCTTGTTTAACTGTATTAATAACGTGCAAAAAAGGTTTTGATTTACATAGCTACCTTCTGTCATGGTTTAAACCCAGTCAGGCAATTTGTTCACTCACTTCCCCCCACTTCTTTCCCTCCCCCTGCTCCCAGAGGGACGGAGAGTCAAAAAGAATGCAACTCCCACGGGTTGCGATAAGAACAGTTTAGTAACTAAGGTATAACACAAATCACTACTGCTACCACCAATAATAACAATGATAAAGGAAATAACAAGGGAAGAGAATACAACACCTCACCACCAGCCAACCAAGAACTCACCCCCCAAGCCCGACCAAGCACCGACCGACACCTCCTCCAACCCTGCAGTCTCCCAGCCCTTCCGGCTAACTCCCAGTTACATCCTGGGCATGACGTGCTGTGGTATGGAATACCTCTTCGGTCAGTTTGGGTCAGGTGTCCTGTCTCTGCTTCCTCCCAGCTTCCCTTCCTCCCTGGCAGAGCATGAGGCTCACAAAGTCCTTGGCCAAACCAAAACATCATTGTTATCAGCTCTGTTCCCAGGCTGAAAGTCAAAACACTGCACTGCACCAGCTACCAAGAAGGAGAAACATGACTGCTACTGCTGAACCCAGGACATCTTCTCAATATGAACATTGTAAAGTTCATTATCATTTACAGAGTGTGGCTCCAAGTGAGAAAAAAACTTGAGGTCATGAATATTGTTAATAAAGCTCTTGATGCTGATGAGCTGGACTTCTGCATTTAGGAGCCAAATAAAAAGCAAGCCTAGGTGAATCAGCATATGCTGTACTACTGAGCTAGCTAGATCTCATACAGCTACGCTATTAATCATACAAGATGTCAGTATTGAGAGGAGGTAAAGAGGAAAAAAGGGCATTTGTGAGCAGGCGACAAATCCAAAAGTTGTCTCAGTTCAGCAGGGGAAGGTCTGCTGGACAGAGAGGCTGTTGTCTCCTTTAAGATTACACAGGGTTTATGACTCCTGGATTCAGACCATCAGGTCCATTTGTTATTCCTCTGACCTTGCACACAGCTCTGCCTGGAATGCAAAGGCTAACCCTTGGTGCTTCTCAGCTGAAAATCCTAGAGGCTTGCACTCAGCTGGAGCTTAAACCTGGCTGTGGACAGGCTGCAGAGCAGCAGTGCAGAGGGGCAGGTAGAGACCCTACGCATGAAAAGAGGAGCGCAGGTGGCATGGCTGAGAGGGTCCCACAGAGCGGGTGCCAGAAGGAGCACGTGAGCTGCCGAAAGCAGGTTCCTCTGGCTCCGTGCAGGAAGCCTCAATACTTCCCACCCATATGGTGCCTGATCTAACATTAGAAGCATTCGGCTTGTGCAAAGTACCAGCTCAGGGAAACGTAGCAAGGCTGCTCCTAGCAAATGTGAAGTTCTTCATCCACTTGCCCCCGCATGCCATCTGCCCGGTGCAGCGCCCATATGAGGGGAAGCTGGAAGGAGTTCCAGGGCTAACAGCCTAGTGAAAGCAGAGAGAGAAGAGTGGAGACTCTGTCCTCGAGACTCCTGCCAGCTTCATTTGCCAGCCCGGCATCACAACTGGTGTCCACGCTTTCTGAAACACCTGCCTTGGTACTGCTCACTGAAGGCTGGTTTCTGTCACAGTGGCAAAGAGCTTGGCCTGTCAATCAATCACTCCTGTGTCCAGAGCAACACTGATGCGTCAGCTGAAATGGGCACGGTGACTGGCCTGAAGTCCTGGCCGTGTCTCTCTGCTAGGCAGAAGTGCAGTCACAGTGGATGAATAAAGGTGAGGTGGTCTTTACCACGGTGCACAGACTTGTGTTTCTCTAGCTGTGGTTTTCCTTGCACGTTCTGCCCCATTCCCTCTTTTTACCTGCTTGCCTCAGGGCTCTTAGTGAAAATTCTCCCTTATTAAAATGTTTGCTCACAACTCAAGTGCAGATTCAATCACAGATTCAGGAAAGTCAGATCACCTGCTTTCTGCACAAAGATCTGAAACCCAGGAGATCCAGCATTAGGCAGCAGCCTCCACTGGATTCTCCCACAGCCTGGGTTGGAAGCAGAAGGGGGATTTCCTATACAGGCCCCTTAGCTCTGCGGGGTGCTTCAGGCTTCCCCAGGGCTGCAGGAGAGATTGTTTTCCACCTCAAACACACATTCTGCAGTGTAACGGGCTGTGATGGAAGCTGGATTTCGGTGAAAGCTGTCAAGGTACAGGTACAAGGTACTCCCAATAAACTGGACTGAGCTGCTTCCAGTCAGCTGGCTGTGGTTCACTTTGTGGTGGGTGACTTCTGAAGACAACTTATCCCCATGACAGAAGTGTTTTTGCTTTTTCATAGCTGCACTACAGAACACTGTATCACGAAAAGAAATGGTCTGCCCTGTTGTCTTGTTGCTGTTGGGGGCTATATTTGAATTTAAGGCAATTTGTGTGTTTGCCATTGGATGTGGAGAGGAGCTGGCATTTTCGGTGAGGCTGATGTGCTGTCCATGAAGTTTTACAGCTCTGGTCAAAACTGTAACAAAGTTTTGGATGTGAGAAGAAAGCTCTGTCTCCAAGTGAGGCACTGAACTCAGCTATAGCAAAAGCAAGCAATGGTTCAACCCTTCTGAAGCCATTCTGCATGTACCAGGTCCTTGCAAAGATGAGTATCTTCTGTAACAGAATGGATAGGAGACACTGTTGAAAGCAAGTTTAAAGATTGATGCTGCCCAAGGGACTGATCTGATGACTGAACCAGCAGGGTTTCTTTGTATTTGAGTCTCCAAATACGGGACTTACGCAGACAACAGGTAAGAGGAAGAGGAAAGCAATCAGGTGATAGCATATCCCATGTTAACCAATGGTACTGAGCAACTAAAATCCTGTTTGAAAATAATACAAATTATGTCATGCCAACCTCAGGTATCAGTGGAGTCAGAACCCTTCCAAGAAGCTAAGCTTTTAGGGAGAACATCCCCAGTGTTGTGTGTCCCTCCAAGCTGTAGAATGGACCCTGGTCCCTACTGTAAGATTTATTTTTCCTTCTGTCTGGATACATTTACATCTTTCCTGCTGTAACCTTGACCTGTAGCTAAACTCCAGCGAGGGCTCCTAGGAAGATGGACAGATGTGCAAGAATGTGGAGGCTTTCTGCAGTATCATCACCTTTGTCAAGGAGGAAGACAGTCTTTTGAAACCTCTTGGATACTCATTCATAAATTGATGCTGTTGTATTAATGAAGTAAGTTCAAGTTTAGTCTTCAATAGCTCCATAAAATAGTCATAGCACAGTAGAAAGATAAGAAAAAAGCAAAAGCCCTGTGTACATGATGACTAAGAACTAAAAGGAACTAAATCAAATAAATGACATCTACTTGAGAAGCAGCCATAGCTGAAAAATGCTGACATAGCTATAGCTAATATTTTCTGGAGGCATTTGGTTAGTTTATACAAATAGCTCACCTGCTTCTTCAAGGGACTATAAGAACATTAAGCAACTACTTTGTATATTTTATCCTCTAACGATCCATTGGGACTCATCTTCCAGTTGCAAACCTTTATACATTCAGTATGCAGGGGTCTTGGACTGTACAAAATCTCCTCTCTTTATCATACTATGATTTTCTTTTCCTCCAAGCCATGCACGCTGTGCTGTATTCTTTTTGCTCTGATAACCTTGAGAGGTGCTGTTAGGCAACTAATGACTTAAAACAGGGAAGATAATCATGTGTCTATTCCTGAGAATATTCTGTAGAGATTCCTTTTGAGATAGCAGCCAAGAGTTATGAATTCCTTGGTCATGCAGACCTTGGAAGCATCCCAGTTGTAACTGGTACACAATAAAACTGAGAAGCAAAGATTTAATTGAAGATGCAAGGTCTTAGCAAGAATGGAATGCTGATGAGGGAGGAAAGCCCACAGACTGCTCTCATAATGTTGCTTGTAAACAAAAACAGAGCAGGATTTGATCAGGTGTATCGAGGGAACATTTTAGTCTTCTTCTGGTAGTTTTTTGTGTGCAGGTTTGGAAGCCCTAGGGGAAAACTGTTCATAAGAGCTACTGACCACATGGGCAGGCAGGGCATGGTTTAACTGGATACTCCTGACTCATGATTTAATGGATCTGTATGACCTTCAATCCTACGCCTGGTGATTTCTTGCCCTTGCCACTGAACATCAAACAACTGAGCCAGTAAAACAGGATTACTTCCTCACAATCACTGAGCCAGTAAAATATCATACAGAATAACAGAGGATTTATTTATTCTCTCTGCTTGAATGATTTGCTGTTAATAGCTGCAGCTGTCACAGATAGGCTTATAAATGGGCTTGGAAGTTCAAGAGCCTGCATGCTGGAATGCCTGGCTTAAGCAAGCATGCAAGAATGTGAGCTGTGATCTGCTCCTGCTGACACAAACTGCAGGAAGACAGACATCTAAAAAGTTATTTTGCTATTAGATTTCCTTTAGTTCATTGCTACAGTTATCAAGGGGCTTCTTTTACTTGGAGTTCAATCTTGTAGGAGGGCTGGTGCCAAGGAACAAGGAACATAGATTTGGGAGCTCTGGAAGCTACTAGACAGCTGAAGATACCCTAGGAACAAGGTGATACAAGCAGCAGCAAAACAAGTGTACAGTGCAAGGGTATATAACCATCAGCAAGAACAGGTGGATTTCCAAACTATTCAGTGCTTGGTGACCTCCGCTGAGACATGATGAATGTTTGAGGTGGGCTGACTGCAGTTTCTGGCACTAATTTCCCATACACAGGACCCTGACTAACTTAGGTATGCACGTACAGCTTTGGCTGTAATCCCATTCAAAGTACCTCACCTATTCTTAATGGCTGTAGTGGGATCGCTTATTGGAGCTATGCCACAGTACAGGAAAAAAAAAAAGTGGATGATTCACGGGGCCAAAAGACTGAGTCATTTAAAATAAAACTTCAAAGGCATTTAGCTGATTTCTATATTTAACTGCCTAGTAACAAAGAATTTGAACAGCCAGCCTATTAACTAAGAAGTAGGCACCCTCTTGCAAGCACTTAAACCTTCAGAACAGTTCTGGTCAGTTACCTGAAAAGCACCTGCTCTCAGGAGAGGACTCTCTGCTCCAGATTATGGCTGAAGATTGGTACCCAGACTTTGCAGTAAGGAGAAATGTTGCATTAGATCCTGTTGATCAGTTCTTGGTAGCTCCTTGCTAGAGAACTGTGGCCACAGCTGAGCCACCTAATCTTCATTTTGTGTTCTGTAAGTACTGACTGGATTAAGCCATGACTGCCCTGCTCCTCCCCTCTCCTATAAAATGCTGTTTTTCTGTCAGGAACTGTGCTGTAGGAAGAACTATGGTGACTTAGGTATTGGAATCTGAGTCAAGGACAAACCAGCGTAACATGCTTTCTCTCATGCAGCTATGGCAGGCTTGGCTCAGCTAAGCAGACAAGTAAGCAAACAAAAATAGACTGAACAATGAACTATGGGACTTCTGACACTATTCAGCCAATTTCTAAATCATATGAGTATAATGGACAGAGCTCTGCACCTTACAGGTTACTGTTCCATTCTCTGTGGGACAATGGACCTTCTACTAGCAGGACAGCAAATGCAGCTGGCAAGCATCCTACATTAAAGATGAAGAAAGATGATGCCATTTACCAGGCACTTCAATGTGGAATCAATTTAACCTGTATCATTTGAATAAAAATAACAGACCGGGTTTATCACTGGTCTATAGCCAGTTTCAGGTAATTTCAGTTGGCTTTGCTTAACACTTAGTGAAAAAAAAACTAACCTTGAAATAATTCTTCAGCTGCTGTGTTTTGGACATATGCACTTCATCAGCATAATTTAGCTAGAATACGGCAACTTGAAGGGCAGTATTTATTGAAATACCATGCCTACAAGGAATTAAGTATGACTGCACCTATGAAAGATGTCAGAAAATGTCTGGATTTTGAAGCACCTCAGTGAATATTTTATCAAGATTTTCAGAGCATGTAATATAAATGAACACACAGTTGCCCTACCTGTTAAGGCATTAGTGGTGGTTAGTGTAGCAGAATCGTGCAAGACCAACGACACTTCTTGCCCAGGAAAAAGAGACTGCTTTCACATCTGTCAAGAGCAGATATTTAAGGGTGGACAGCTACCCAAACCAGAAAAAAAGAAGCCAACATACCTATAGATGACTGTATAAACCTTGCCAAACCATTAACAGCTGTTGGCAGGGTTAGGAAATGTGAAATTGGTTTTGTGTGGTGGGATTTGGTTGAAACACAGTAAGGCAAACTGACCTTGAAGTTTACAAGCATGTCCTCTTCACTAGCTTAAAAGAGCCAAAGTAACAGAGGAAAGTGAGGTAAGGACACCACGGTTGGGCCTCAGCAGGTATTTGGGGCTGCACCTGTGTGTGTTTGCAGAGCCTGACACTAGGACACTGCAAAGGCCAAAATCCTCTCCGGAGCACTGCAACTCATGTGCCACGGATCATATGCTCAGGCAGACTCCTTTCTCCCTCCCAGTTTGCTGGAAAACATCCCTGGAGCTGAGTGCTCGCCTGTCCCGCAGTGCTCTTCTTACAGGGCTCTTACTCTTCTGAGGTGCTTGGTTTACCCATTTGTTGTAAAAATACAACTCCTGTTGGTGTGGTGACAATGCACTGAGCCACTTTGTTTTGTAAATATCTATCTAAATTCTTCCAGGCATGCTTTAATTATTAAATAATAATTTAAAAATTAAGTTTCTCATTGAGCTGGCAGAATAAAGAAAGAAATGTTCCAAGGAGAAATGTATCCGGCAGCAAATTTCATTTTGTAAAACATTAGGTTATTCTTTGCGGCCTCTAGAGCTCATAAGAAATGTAAAGATTTCTTTTGTTTCCCCTCTTCAACCAATAGCATTTGCTGCCATTAATGATGTTATTCAGGTTACTGATTGTAATTCCTACCCAGACCTGTTTCCTGAAGATCCTTCAAGAAAAGAACATTAATACATAAAGTCATATGATGATGTGAATATGCACTTCTTCTGAGTCCTGGTACACGTTCACTTTTGTCTATAAACATGATCCAGGAAGAGCAAACCTTTTACTTCCATATCCAAAGTTACAGAATTTAACACTGTAAATTCTCAGCAAAGAAAGAAAAGTTGAAAAAATAAATCCAGTGAAGTGGGAAGCAGATAAGGATCCAACACAGGAAGTGTAGTGAATGTTAGAAAATATGTCTCAAAGTCAGACTACCCTTTTCCTTGCATCAAAGAACTGTACAAAGACATAAATGTTTGTTTGCTAATATTATTTAAAGCTTGTTCAATGATCCCTTTTTGCTTTTGGGAAGAGCCACATAACTACACTCAAAAGTGCTGACTAGTTTTAGGAGAGTGATTCTACCCCCTTCCTGGTTCAGCTCGCATTTATTCCCTCTGACTTTAGTCTTGATATCCTAGACATATGCAGAAATCCTTCTCCCAAAACTGGCTACAGGTTTCCCGTTAGTGTTTCTGTAGCTTCTGAAATGCCAGTCTACTGCATCTTATGGGGTGTAGTGTGAGATGTGGTAGGAGAAAGAAGTTTCCTCTGGGTCAGATCCCTAGCTTGCTCTGACACATGAGGTGCCATCAGTTGGTCATCTTAACTATCCAGGCTCTGCCGGCTGCTGAGGATTCAGGATTTGATGACAGCCTGGTGACTGCTACTCTCCAGCTGCAGAAGAGCGGTCAGTTGGACTAAAGCAATTAAATCAGTAAGATTCAAAGCATTTAAGATACACACTTCATTTTCAGTCAGGTGTGCCCTAAAGCTTATCTCTAGCCTCTCATCTATTACAGGTCATAACAGTATAAAGCCACTTGGGTCTCTGAAGTGCAGTGCTCCATCAGCAGCTTTATGCAGGTAGTGTGGAGGAAGATGACCAAACCCCTGAGCAGATGGAGCCCATAGCACAGGATGCCTCAGTTTTAATAGTTCAAAAATAACTCTTAGAAGTTGTTGCAAAGAATCTTACTCAGATGCCTCTCAGCATCAGATGTCAGCTGGGCAATGGCCCAACTCCTTTATGTTTCAGGCCCTTGACCTTGTGGAAACCAATTAGGGATCAATAACTCACTCTTAAAGGGAGTGCTCACCTTAAATAGATCTTTACCTGTTGACTTGCAGCTTCAGTGTAATAAGCTGTTTGGATTTTTTACATATCTGAGCCTCCTGTGTCTCTGCCACTCTACAGCCCCTAGGCTTCTCTCTCCTTCCTAACCTCTCCCTTCCAGATAATGGGTACATCTTTTTTCCCGCTAGTACCACCTGGGTCGCTTTTAGGTAATTTAAGTGTACAGAACAGATGCACTACTTCCAAAAGGAGATGGCAGATACTCTTACCAGCTTCATCAATTCTTTCATTCTGCTGATTCATTCTGCAATAACCTGACACAGCACTGGGACCCCTTCAACATTCAGCTACTGCTGGATGGACAGGCACGCAGAACCCCAACTTTGTCCAAAACAAAACTCCTTCCCTATCTTGTCCAAAACACAACACCTTTTCTATGCTGTTTCTCAGCCTTTCCCAATATGAATGCACCAGCTTGAGATCATCTTCTCCTCTGGGAACAGCACACCCACTGAATTGCAATCATACTATGAAATTCTTGTTCCAGAGTACCCACTATATCCAGAGACTGTCTCTGGTTGCCTCTGGACTTTACTTCCTTCTCATTTGGATCCCAAGAGCCAGAAAATGTGAGGTCAGAGTGAAGGAGCATAAGCGCAAGGCTAGGTCACAGCTGGAAGCAGTGACCTTCATTTCCTTTAGGAAATGAAAACTGCCCTTAGCTATCCTTCATACAATCTTTAGGATTTAGTCAGGGAGGTAAAAGGCTAAACTGTAACACTGTTAAGAGTGTTTAGTAAAAATACTGTCAGATGCTTTGACATAGCTGGAGTTACCTACAAGCTGTGCAGACTGCAGCGTTGTTGCTGAATACTGCAGACAATCTGCATACTGGTTCTTAGCTACCCTTTGCTAGCAATGCTCCCCCTGGACCCACATAAAGATACCAATAGCAGTTCATCTCGGGGAAGTCCGGTGCCACTCCTAACTCATGTCAGCGGCAAGATCTGCTTTCTCACTGTGCATGAATGTACTCTTACTAGGCTTTATTTTCATAGTAAACAATTCTGGGAAAGGCTTTCCTATGCCCTCTGCTGGTTTTCCAAGGCACCCAGTTTCAGCTTAGAGTTAAAATCTTCCCGTAAAATACCAGTAGCTTCCATACTTCTCCATTTTCTTCTGATTAAATTGAAGGAAGACATATAGAACAGAATCATATGTACATACATGCCTCCTTCAGCTTCCCTGTGAGTTGGCAAATGACTACCAATTCTTATTTTTGCTTGCTTGCATTTATTTGAGAACTAGACTGTTTGGGAAATTCAGGTAATCCCCGTCTTTTTACAAGCAGCAGGCTCTTTGAGCAAGTGTGCACAGAGAACAGAAGTTTCCTTTGCTTGCCCTTTCACACTGTGGAGAGCAGCAAACTCAGCCTACCTTCAGACTGAACCTTACAGACCCAACGTCATCTGTCATCAGACCAATTATCTCTTTGTAATTCTGCCTTCACTGCCAAGACTCCTTTAACACCTGCCTCTAGGACTTTAGCAACTGTACTAGGTTACGCAAGACTTTTCCAGGATAATTGTACTGTCTTTAATGTAAGTTTTGGATATCCCATGCCTGTTTTCTAAAAGCTCCAGACCAAATAGCAACTGCTCTGATGCTCACTGCTGACTTAGACTGGTATTCAAAGCCGTTTCAGCAGGCTTCAAGTTAAGATTCTGATTAAGAAATCTAACCCTTCTAATTCTACATTTTTGTGGCATTTCATTTTGCTCCATGCGTAAAGACAATCTAACTTGTCCATGAGTATAAGACCCTTTGATAGTAATCTCTAACTCCAAAGAATGAGATACAAGCAGTTCAAGGGCTAGATGTTGAAGCCTGACAAATACAAGTAGGATATACCCTCGGTGCCAGAAATCCATGCCATAACTGCAAGTTGGGCCAGGCTATAAGTATAATAAAGGATACAATGCCTTAAAATCCACATAGTTTCAGTCACATAATTAAGACTAGATCTCCTTCTAACTTTGACAGTAAAGCCAAATAACCCAAACAAAACCCACTAGAAAAAAACTGAAATGTGAACATACACAGGATGCACCTCCATTGTGAAATGATTGCTTTCCTAAGAGTCCCATAAATATCCTGCTCTTTCAGAAGCGCTGATATGCCAACAATACTACTTTTCCTGAATTTACTTCTTAAGAAGACCTTAGTGGATTATTTTAAGAAGCCAAAATACAATGTTAACTGGCAAAGTCTCCTCCTGTCATTCCCATCGATATTATGCACACCCCGTTCACAAGAGAGGCAGAAAAATTTATATAAAAGTCATGCCAATGAAAGTCACTACCAGGGAATCCAGAGTCATCCTAAAATGCAGCAGTGCAATCTGACTGTAACCACTTGCAAATGCCTTAATGATGAATGCATAGCCAAGCAAACAGCAATTTGCCTGTGGCATCATACACTCACAGTGTTCAGCATGCTACAGCTAGGGGCTTCATGAGCAAGTCTACGCCTTTTTGTGTGTCACCTCCTTACATGAGGTCAGAGGAACTGGTAAGGTCATGGAAGCTTTTAAACACATACAACACCAGGACCAACACCAGAGCTGCTGCCTCAGCTGTTTAACAGGCAGATTTTGTCTACACCTGCCTGTAACAGTTCACCTACTTCAGTGGGAAACCATGCCTCCATTCTAGCCAATACATGTCTCCTGGGGTCACCTTCCTCCAGCAAGACCATATGAAACACCAGTACTCGATAGGAGCAACCAAAGCTGAAATCAACAGTAAATTTAGAGTTTTAATCAGCAAATCTTTAGAAGATCTGAAATTTTGACTGACATTGATCTAGATGTTATGGTACTTTTGAGCAGATTTTAGGTAGAAAAATTGAGTAAATTCAATATAAAACAACTTCATTGTAAATTATTAATCCAGCCCTGAGATGGAGCATTAAGCAAGTACAGTCAACTTCTGAGGACAGTATTAATCCTGGAGTTCTATTTTTCATCAGTGCATTTCTTCAACCAATTACCACTTAACCATCCCACAATCTCAAGTTTTCACCTCTTTAGTGCCAGTTAGATAGTCCAAAACACCCAGCTAACTTACATATGGTACTACCAGTGAAAACATTCAACACACTGCATCTCAGCCTCCCAGGCCTAGGATCTTCCCTTGGCATTTTGCAGAACTGGAAAATGAAGATATTCAGACAAATGACAATGTCAACTGCCCCACAGTTAACAGCTGGGACTACTTTGCCACATATCTCATTTAAGATATTTTATTTTTTAAGTTAAGCCAACCTTCATCTCACCGGAAGAGACAAGCTCCCTGCTCTTCCCATAAACAGGAAGGCACACCAGCGTACACATCCCATTTGATAAGTACCGAGTCCATTTTAGCAACAGAATCCTGAAGCCAGAAGCCATTAAATCCCTCTTTCCAGAAAACAGCTGCATGCAGCTCTCTTGGGAACTCAGAATCTCACTTGCACTCGGAAGTGCATCTGCTTTGTAGCATTGTTACTCATTCCTGTCTTGAGCAACCACTTCGACTTCATCCTCTGCAGGTACTGCATATCACGCTGCTGAGCATAGGCTGCCCCTTCAGGGAGAGAGGAGGAAGAGAAAGATGGGTAAGTGTAAGCAACTTCTATGCAAACCAGCACATCTGTCCATTTACAGCAGCAGTCAGCTATATGTTTTCCTTCCCCTACTGGCATGTTTCTTTTCACTTTTCTCTTGGGCAAAGTAAGTTCCCTCTATGAATATTCACAACTGTGATTAAAGGAAAAGGTTGTTTTGCATTCCAGTACTGGTATAGGTGGGTGTGATTCTTCTGTTTCAAAAGTGGATATAGACCACATCACTGCTCCCCAATCGGAAAAGTATCCTACTGTCAAAGAAAGACTGGTTCATGTTAACATTATTAAATAGCAAGAGCAGTGGTTTTGATGGCAGAAACTAACAAATCTTACGAAGTCACCAAATACCAAAACACACATGCTAATGCACTGAAACGCTTGCACAGAAGTTGCAATGGATTTTAGATGCATACAGCTTCCTCTAACTTATTCTGTTTGGATGTCAGGAATGAAAGGGAACTAAATATAAGGGAACTAAATATAAGGGATACTGCATAAAACCTCAAATTCAACCTATTTAATTGCAGAGTGATGACTCCCTACAACTTCTTCCTCTGCAAAAACCCCACATTGTCACTCACCTGTCTGACTTGTCCAGCCCAAAGCTCTGTACTGCTGCAACACCCGACCCACTGTTTTCTTGTGGTTTGCTACAGTCACTGCTCTTGACAGACCAAATCGTTGCTTGTAGTATCTCATTAAAGAACGATGACCCACTCTTGCACCTGCTCAGAGGAGGGGACATCTTATTATGTATAACGAAGCAGCTTCTGAAATGTAGGACTCAGCATATTATGAAAACTGTAGAAAATACCTGTGCTGAGAAATGCTTTTAAAAATTCTTAAAAGCTTTAGGACTATTAGGAACTTAATGTAATTACCGTAAGAGCTGCCATACTGCACTCTATCTTGAAGAAACAAAACCAAACAATGATGATGTTCAAGACGGCCTTAGCTACAAACAGGAAGCTATCAGAAAACTGTATTTTAATTAGGAGAAGGAGCATACTGGCAATGCTGTTTCAAAGTAACCAGGGAAGTAACTTGCTGACATTCAGGAAGTCTTCTGTAACTACATAGTTGGCAGCACTTTTCAGAATGAAAGGACTGAGGTCCCATCATACAAAACCCACCAAACCAACCAACCAAATATAAGTAAGCAAAAAAGCCAAATGCTACACAAGGCAAGAGAAAGGTTTCTGAAAAAAAAAAAAATAATTTTTCTGAACTAGTTTACTAAATTAGTTATCAGCTGCGTCCCTGAAAAATACCTACACTAGATAACTTCAGTTAGAGCTTCTCCAAGTTGCACTGAAGCAAGACACAGAAATGCTGGGAGTACACCATGAGAGTCACATGTCAATGAAGATGTAAAGTGAGCAAAGGAACCCCCCCTGCCTCAGTCCACATACACATTAATGCTGAAAAAGCTGAACTACTTGGTAATGGAAACAATGAAAGATGAGGACAAAACCCCAAAGACAAATGCAAAATTACTTTCTCTCAACAAAGGAAAAAACAGTGACCTATGCTGCAGGAAAAAGCTGCAGCTGTAAGAAGTGTAGAAAGTACATTTTAACACAAATACTATGCCTGAACTACCTGAAGGAAGGATCAGCTCCATGGTGTCATCATCATAATCCAACTCTCTCTCTGTTGGGCACTCTCCAGGCACCTCCACATCTTCCCCATCCTTGTGATCGGGGTAACTGCTCCTGTGGAAGAGTAGCAGTACATTGTTTGTACATGGTGAGCAGCCACAACTACCCAGAACCACTACACAGAATTGCCACACAGCTGCAGCAAGCAACAGATACCGTTAAGTTTCACTTATCTTAGTCTGAGAGCACTTTCCAGCACCACCCTACCCTGAACACAGGGTGAAGACAAAGTCCACCCATCCTTCACCTGGTTCTATGTGCAGAACTCAGCATGGTTCTGCTGCTGCACACTTAACAGCACATTAGGCTGAAAAGCCACCACTGTGCAGCCCACCTGCTCTGCACAACCATTAAATGAGTGCTCCAAGAAGCTCCACTAAATCTGTTACCATAATAGGAGGTATTTCTGACCAAAATGAACACAGCTTAGGATATGCTATGGGAAGCTGAACAAAAAGCCTTTAAATCTCAGCAGTCCTGTTTAACTCTGGCTATTAAAAAAATCCATAGTACATATTAAGTCCATAATCTGCCTAAAACGCAAGAGACAGTTACACCCTTTTATGGTCTTTGCTGCTGAACTGAAATCTAAACTCAGTAACAGCAAACATACAAAACAGAATTTGAAATATATTTTCATGTAGAACTGGCATTAGTGGTCACAGGAGAGGATAAGCAATCATCATGTAATGCTTACCTAGAAAAGTGATGAACCAGCTATGCAAAATAAGCATCAGAACCAGAAACAGGATGAAATTTTAAGAATTAATAATAGTTTCTGATGTAATATTCAGCTGTCCTTTCGTCTGTCCCAGTCTGTGCTCCACTCAAAGAAAGGCTTTCTCACCTAAAATCATAGAAGTCTGCAAATTCCAGGGCAGCATCTCCATCTGTGAAGAGTTTGCAGTGGCTTTTATCATTCATGTGAGCCTGTACTGCTTCTGTAGAGTAGAAGGATTTCCCTTTTTCATTGCACCAGATGCAGATTTTCCCAATGCCAACTTTCTCTCCTGTAGAAAACATTAACACTTCTATTGGTCTGAACAGAGCCTCCCTTGTCAATAATTAACATTACTGTAGTGTAGCTTCCCAGCTTGCAGACAGACTGAGCAAGAGCCTTGAGCCCTTCATTTCTACAACAACCCCGCTGTTCCTATGCCTTGACCATATGGCTCCATCAAGGACAAATCTGTGCATTTAAAGGTTCCTTATGACAAGGTATTGATCAAGATGTATTCTCACCAACAAATTTCATATTTCCAACAGTTTTCCATCTAATACTACAAAATTCTTTTACTCTCCATTATACGTAAGCTTCAAGGAAGATACATTTTTTTTATGGCTTTTAGGTCACTTACAATGAGGCAAATACTTGTGACCCATTAGTAGTTTATGTGCACACTTCAGTAACAGAGTTTTGTCCTAGATTACATGTGGTTGGACAGCTTTCTCAGCATTAGAAAACCGATACAGGTACAAGACCACGTTTGCTTAGTGAGGTTTTCTCTTACTCTCCCCAGAAAGACTGTGGTCTTGTTCATGATCAAAATACTGGACAGCACTCAGATTTTTACACTAAAAAAAAAAAACCACCCAAAACTTTTAAAGTCATATCCAAGTGAAAGTAAGCAATAAAGAAATTGGAGAACATTTGCAGGCATACCCAGGTACTTGATTAGTCCTCTGAGATCCACAAGGTACTCTATATCTGGAATGAAGAAACTATGAGCTTTTGTCATATGTGCCACATTTTTTGTGAGAGATCTGGAATGGTGGGGACAGAATAAGCAGTCTGTGACTGGTATGGCCCCAGCAGCAGGAGTGCTTTCAGCTTCTGCCTGTCTCTCCTCTTCTCCTCCCACACTTTCCATCTCTTCTTCAGAACCAATCTCTTCATCAGAATCCATATCTTCCCAGTCTTTAAAAGGAAGTTTTAAAACAAAATTATTTATATGATTACTTGTCCCAAGCAAAAGGAGTTCCAATTAATCTAGAAAAAGTTATCACAGAAAATACTGCATTTTCTATTCTTACGGTTAAGTGCCACACAGTCACTTCCAGGTGCAAGAATAAACAACTGCCAGTAAAACATCATTTCTTGTAAGATGCATATCAAAGATTAAGTCTGCTCATAAAAAAAGCTGGCAATTCTAGTATTTTTTCCCCTCCATTTTCTTGACTATTAACACTTTACTGCTGTTATGAAGCCTTAAATTTAATTCACCACAGCACAAGAATGCAAGCATGGCTCATTAAAAACAATACAACTCTGCCAGAATCATGCAAATACTCATTTCCAGAAGTGAGGGGAACCACACTCCTGTTCACACACACACCTTTAACAACAAAGAACAAAGCCAGCTGCCACAGACAAACTATATGTTAGTATACACCAAGATATACTAACAATTTTACACAATTGCAAGATTACTGCAGAGCTGATTAAGGATAAACAAACCAGCAATCTGATTATAGTTCCAGAGGGGTCTAGAAATCTGGTTTAAGGAGTTCAGACGTGGGGCAGTGAGCATTTTGCAGTACTCTATTCCTACTGGTCCCCTTTCGACTGCTATGTGCACAGTGTCTGTGAACACGGAACATGGTGCTCCCCAGTGGGGTAGGATGATAATTAGAGAACTTTGCTATAGGAAATAGCTCAGTAATTTTAAAAGACTCACACTGAATTAACAGGACTTGCAGGAAACATTCCTGGACAAACACTTAAAAGGAAAAAATTAACATTCAGAAAACTACCAGGATTTTAGCATTACAGTTTATGACTAACATGTTAATACAAAACAGGTGCAAGTTGGCTCCTTCTTTAGATGTTAAAAAGCATGTTCAGAGGTATATGTTTCTACTTCTGTAGAACAGATTCCCTGAACTGCAACTCAAATTTCACCAGCACAAAACTGCTGTAACAGATGTAATAACATGACACAATGGTTTCAGTAATGGAGCTGGAGTAGTATGGTCCCACTCCATTCACGCCTGCCCCCTTGCTGCAGCTTAATCACCCCACTGGGCTGCTCAGACAGATGCATTTGGAGCTGCACTGTAAATTACAGCACTGAAAGCATCCAGGTTACAAATAAGCCTTTTCTGGGAAATCTTAAGCTCTGATGTTTTCAGTTGTCTCCTTTCTAGGCTGACCTCCAACAACGACCTGTCTCCACACAAGTGGTGAGGGAAAAGCAGCAGGAAAAGGCAGTTGGGGTGGCAACTCCTGAACCAGTTTTAATACAGATGCTGACATGCTAAGAAGCTATGCCACACAGCGTAAGGCAGACCTACTCCACTGGTCTTGATAGGCAGAGAAAAGCAAAATCTGCCCCACCTCCTTCAACAGATCAATGAAGTGATTGGTGGGACAACAGCAAATGATCATGATTGGATTTTTGTTCATCTATTTTTCAGAAGTAGTTTTAGGGTAACCTTTTATGTTAGCCTTCCTTAAATGAAACTGCCCCTGGATTCTCACATGGGAAACAGTGCTCAGGTTAGTAACTGCTTATATTCAACCTTCACAAGCATTAATATCTTGACAGCTGGCAGTTCAGACACTGACACAGAGTCCTTGACAGCAACCATGGGCCAACCTTAACTCCTTTGTTAATTTACTGAACAGGAAGACCTTTTGTGATGGAAAATGCTGTACTACTGGAAAAATATACAGAGGTTTTTATGCAGAATTTTTTAACCCAAGCTATCTATTGTCAGAATGTTTGCTGCCTTACCTTCTTCCGTATCCTCTTCCTCCTCTGCCTGTTGTTTGGCCAGCTTCTTCGCTTGCTGTTCAAACCACTGTAGCCGTGGAGGTTTTTCCGATCGTTCTCTACTCTGTGATAAGCTGGCACTTACCATAGAAACAGGAGAGCTACTTGCATCACTACGAGGCAAAGGCATCTTCTTTGGAGAGGAAGACGGCTGAGCTCTGATGGCTTGCTGAATAGCTGCATTCATTTCATCTTTGTTTACACTCTCTGGAGCCAGCCCCTTTTCCAGGTTCTTTTCATTTAGTATTTTCACCTTCTTGCTGACAGCTTGGACAGCTTTCTTCTCCAACTCTAAGTGCTTCTTGGACTTCAAGTGATTCTCATAGGTATTGAAAGTGGAGAATCTCTTGCTGCAAACTGTGCAGTAAGTGGCAGTGATTTTGTTCTGCTCCTCTGCCACTGCTCTCTGCGCTAGGACTCTCTCTTCAAAGTTCTCAGCTGTGACAGGAGGCATGTCAGCAACCTTACGCTTCAGGTTATATCTATGCCAGTCGGTTTTGTAATGGGCACGCTGAATGTCCGCATCCTTGAAAGCCACACGGCAAGTGATGCAAGTGTAGGTTGCCATTACTAGAAACAGGGGGAAAAAAATAATAATCATGGCAAAAAAGGCAAGTAACAGTTGCAAAAAACCCCAAACACAACATGCTGGCAGCACCCATGTAAGGCAGCACAAGTATATACAGTTCTTGTACAGAGTTAAATTTATTAGACAACTACTCTGCTGTCCTGAGATCCCACTTGGAGTGCTGTGTACAGTTCCGGTGTCCTCAATATAAAAAGGCCATGGAACTGTTGGAACAAGTCCAGAGAAGGGCCACGAGGACGACCAGAGGACTGGAGCACCTCGCGTATGAAGATGGGCTGAGAAAGTTGGGGCTGTTTAGCCTGGAGAAGAGAAGGAGCCTTCCAGTAACTGAAGGGGGCCTATAAGGATGCTAGAGAGGGAATCTTCATTAGGGACTGTAGTGATAAGACATGGGATAATGGGTTCAAACTTAAACAGGGGAAGTTTAGATTGGATATATGGAGGAAGTTCTTTAATGTGAAGGTGGTGGGGCACTGGAATGGGTTGCCCAAGGAAGTTGTGAATGTTTCACCCCGGCAGTGTTCAAGGCCAGGTTGGACAGAGTGCGAGGTGTCCCTGCCTGTGGCAGGGAGGTTAGAACTAGATGATCTTAAGGTCCTTTCCAACCCTAACTATTGTATGGTTCTATGATTACCAGTGATGACCAATCAGCATGTTACGTACTGAAACCAGGACAAGGGAAGAAAAAAGAAAAAGACTTTGATACAGTTATCAGGGATTAGTCATACCACAGCAGCTGCAAGATGATCCCAGCTCTGGACTTAGCACCCACTGTGCTCATCCAGGTTAAGACACAGGATGAGAGGGTTCCCAGCCTTGCCAGCAGTGCTTCAAAAGCTCTGCACTTTTTACTGAGAATGAGAAACTAATGTTTCTTATCAAGCTTCTGTTCTGCCAATTATAGGATTTTGAAGAGACCAGTGACTGCTCCAGAACAAGGGTAAAAATGGGAAAACATGCTTTCATGCCCACTTCCCATTTTCTGCAGCCTAATCAGATGGGAAAAAAGGTATCACATTTAAAAATACAACCCTTTCAGCTATTTCAGTACAGTGCACGTTCCGTTAACAAAACTTCACACTGCAGAACTGTTAATCTGGAAATACGGTCAGCTGTGCCTACATGTAGTGCCTGAAGCCACTCCCACTCCTGGTATTCCTCCACTTCCCACCATTCATCTCAGCTGTGCTACTTTGGCTGTCAAAGGAGAGCTGGAGGGCAGTGGCCTGTGTCTGATGCTGTCTTTTCCAAACCCACAAGTTTCCTTCCTTCCTTTTCAGTGCTTAATGAAACTTGACCTTTTCTTCCTTTTAAACAAAGTTGGTGGAATCTCTTGAACACTCTGAAGGCAAAGAGCAAAAAACCACATTCTAACTGGAGATAACTAAAGCCACCCCATCCTTTAAGTGATTTAGAAAAATTGTGTTTTAATCTGAAAAAAAACCCAAACCCAGCTAATAAATCAGGAGGAGGAGGTCTGAAAGCAGGCAGAGGAATGGCAGCCCTCCAAGAACAGGGAGAAGCAGCAATTAAAGACACAAATATGCAGGATTGAAAGGTACCTTATGAAACGCTTGCTCCCTGGAAGAACTGGACTTCACTGCTGCGCTATCCGTAATCCTATGGTGACAAAGGACACATTAACAGAAAATAAAAGCCAAGATATTTTATTTGAAATAGTGTTACTCATCCTTCCAGTGTAACAGATGCAATTTGTTTCAGAGGAAAATATATTCTCTGCCTTCCAAAGGATCCCGACTGCTCCTTGAAGCACTCTCCTCCCACCAGCAGAGCTCCCTATCCCTTTCCCAGTCCAAGCAGGTATTTTACTGCCATAAATCAATGGACACGGAATTATGCTGTTTATCACAAAATCCTTACAGAAACCTCAGGGACAGAACAGTCTGGTCTATTTTGGCAGGGAGCTGAAACTAGCTGATCTTAAGGTCCTCTCCAACCCAAACCATGACTACATTTTATGACTACAGGCAGACAGCTGCTACACACTAGATTACCCTGAGGTTAACTGAAAATAAGGAAACCCAAAACAGGCCAGAAAAGGTATGTAACTGAGAGGATCTAAACGCATAAACCTCCATGTCTGATTACTGAGTGGAGAAATAACGTTTACCACTCCAGCTGCGTAAAGCAGAAAAAGGCCCTGCACAGCCCCGCGAGGTTTCGCCAGCTCTGCCCCTTATTCCGGGATATTCTCACCCACAAACCCAAAGCACTGAGGCTCAAGAAAACAAGGCCCGAGGCACTCACAAGTCCTCAGCCCCAGGCTGGTTCTCCCCACAGGGCCTTTACGACGCCTCCTTTTAGTCGCTTTTATGTGAATCTGAATTGATCCGGTGTCCATAAGACTGACACAAGACAGGCCGGAGCTGACCAGCCGGACACGAAAACTGACCGCACTGCTTACACCCGGGGAGCCATGAACGACTGAAATAAACTAAACCAAAGCAGCACGGAGCCTGCCGCTGCCGCCAGACGTGACCCGAACCAGCACCACAAAGGGGATCCGCCTCACGGGAGCCCGATCCGCACCCCCGGCCCACCCGCTGCAGCTGGGACAGGGCCTCGCCCTTCCCCCGCCACTCCTGATAGAGCGGAGGTGGGCCGGGCCGGGCAGGGCCGAGCCGAGCCGAACCGAACCGAACCGAACCGAACCGCCTCCCCGCGGCCCCTCCCGCCCCCCAGCCCCACGGGATCCCCACCTGCCACCCGCAGGGGGAAAGGCCCCTGCGTGCCACTACCACCGGAGCAGGAACACGCCACGCTCTCCCACGCAGATGAACAAGGCCCCCTTCTTCCGGCAAGGAAACCCCGCCCCGCGCCGCTGCCGCCCCCTACCGCCGCGGAGGCCCCACGGCCCGCCATACTGCCCTCTGCGCCGCCACAGGGAGATGGCGGTGCCGTTGGGGGGCCCTGTGCCGCTCCTGCCGCCGGTACTGTCCGGCTGTAAACAGCTCTCCTGCAGCCTGGCTCCAGGAGAATCAGCGGGGTTGGAGAAGACCATTAAGATCATCAAATCCAACCATTATCCCAGGACTGCCAAGATCACCACTGAACCATGTCACTGCGTGCCTCACATACGCGGTTTTTGAACGCTTCCAGGGACGGTGATTCCACCACTTCCCTGGACAGCCTGTTCCAATGCCTGATCACCCTCTCTGTGAAGAAATTTTTCCTAATATCCAGTCTAAACCTCCCCTGGTGCAGCTTGAGGCCACTATCCCTTGTCCTATTACTTATTACCTGGGAGAAGAGACTGACCCCCACCTCACTACAGCCTCCTTGCAGGCAGTTGTACAGAGTGGTAAGGTCCCCCATGACCCTCTTTTTCTCTGGACTGAACAACCCCAGTTCCCTTGGCTGCTCCTCCTCACACTTGGGCTCCAGACCCTTCAACAGCTCCGCTGCCCTTCTCTGGACCCACTCCAGCACCTCAGTGCCTCTCTTGCAGTGAGGGGCCCCAGAACTGAGCACAGGATTCAAGGTGCGGCCTCACCAGCGCCGAGTACAGGGGGATGGATGATCACTGCCCTGGCCCTGCTGGCCACACTGTTTCTGATACAGGCCAGGATGCTGTTGGCCTTCTTGGCTGCCCGGGCACAGGCTGGCTCATGTTCAGTGGCTGTCAGTCAGCACCTCAGGTCCTTTTCCTTTACATAATACTGTGTAACGTTGTCAGACAGGTTCGGGGGTGTGAGCCCAGGTCAGGCTGAAAACACACATCAGCAGAACCCTGCTAAGGGGGTCTGGTGTTGTCCTTGTGGGGTTTGGTCATGTTTTTTTCCTACTTTGGGAACAAACATACAATTCAACAGGATGAAAGATAGAAACTAACATTTATTAAATGGTTTTACAAACAATCAATATAATAATTTCATGTTTACAAAATAGTAATCAGGCTAGGTAAAGTGCTGCAAAATACTTTAAATAAAGACATTTTTGTAATTTTCCAGTTTCTGGTTACCTGGACAGGTGCTACTCACAGACTGTTGACGCTGCTTGTATGCTGAGAACAGACAAGGAGACTACAGGGAAATTGTTCAGAAGGCTTAGACAGCCTGGGAAAAGTGCAAAACGGGCAAAACCCAAGTAAAACGAGTATTTCTTCAGATCCTATTACTTTGGGTTAGCATGATCTCCCCTCCTCTGCATGGAATATGTTTTTTCCTCCGAACAAACTGAAGAACAGTAAATAGTTGTGTAATACCTATACACAGAAAGCTGTGTGTGCCGAAAACAGGTGCCTTTATTCTGGATTTGGCACAGTGAAAGCCACCCACTGGCCAAAAGGATATCCCTCTGTCACTCAGACGTACTAACACAAGGGGAAATTTCATGAGTACTAAGGACTGAACTGCATCCCACAGACACACACTCCTGACACACAGTGTGAGGAAGCCACTGCATGGCACGGGAGGGGGAGCACTTCAACCCCACTACTGCAGAAATACATGGCTTCCTCCATTTACTGCTAGGTGAGAGCACAGCAGGCTACACAAGCAGTACTGATTCAATAGCAAGATCATACTCTGTTATCCCATGCTCATATGTCCACACCCTAATCTATGCCCTCTTGCTGCCTGTGCTGCCTTTTGACTGAAAATGGCACACCAGCAGGCTTTCCATGGAACAGAAGCATATTTCAAAGCTCACTTGCCTTTCTTCTTGCCTGTGTATTCAGTTTTGGAAGATGAGAAGGTGATGACAGTGCTCGGTAGAAAAGATGCTGTGGACCACTGTGACAGGGCCATTTTGTGGCAGCTGCTAGCATACATCAAGGTGAAGGTGTCTTGAGGGATTTCCAACTGGGCAGTGTGCAAGGGATCTCAGAAAGGAGAGAAATATTTTGTGTTTTTTGCTGTCAAACTGCTGTCATTGGAATGTATTGTGTCCAAGCAAAGTATTTCTTATGTGTGCTTCTTTGGGAGAAAAGAGGTGATTTCCTGCAGAATATTAAACACCCTTCCACTAGCTGAGGAAGAATACTAAATGTTACAGTATTAGCTCATTCCCATTACACAGTATTTAGGGACTTGAATGGATTTGACTATCATGAGAAAATAAAAATAAAATCCTAAAGATACTCAAATCTCTTTCAAAATTATGCCCCTAAACTTTAATGATTGCTTGTTCAAGTTTTGCGCTGTTTTTCTTTCTGAAAAAAAGACTCGTACCAGAGAAAAAAATCAATCTGTCTTCTATCTTGAAACCAGAAAATGGATTATTTACAAAAAGTCCAGGAAACTCCTCCAACTGCTTTTCCTTCTTGATCTAAACTGTTACCCTAGAAGAGTGCCCCTGCTTTACACATTTTTATGACCACAAGTATTCTTCATAAAACAACAATAAAGTGCACGCTGTTACAATGCCATAACTGACAGGCAGCTAGTCCATCCCATCAATCCACCCCAGAAAAGCTAGGCTAGGCTCTGCTCTCTCCCTCCCACCTCTCCCTGTGCTGTAGCCTGTTTCCCTCCTGGCAGCAGTATACTCCTATACGAGGAAGTACACAGTTGTTTGGGTGTCCTACAAAGTTTCACCAGCAACTTAGAAGTTGGGCTCTTCTGACTGTATAGATTGTCCTAATCATGCAGCAAGGAATAAGCATTTTAACTCATCTGAGAAATTTAAATGGCCTTTAAACTTACTCATTTCCCAGGAAAACCTTATTTTTGTTTTTGTTTTTCAAATGGGAAGGTCTGGGGAAAGCTAAAAAAGAAACTGCAACCAATGCTGTGGAAGTGACATGGCCATGTTTTTTCAATCATTTCCAGAAACTTGCTTTAAATGTTAAGATGATGTAATTTCAAAAGCTGCATCTTGGATCTGTATCCAGCATCCACTAAGTTCATAATGGATTTGATAATGAAGGCACAGGCTCACTTTTTTGACTGGCAAAGGACAGCAAACACGATCAATATGCATTACTGACACAAATGCACAAGCAACAATAAAGCTAGTGTCAAAAATTCCCAGCATTTTCCATTTTGCTACACTCTTTTTGGCCATCTGCCTGTTTTTCACCTCAAAATAAAATAAAATAAAATGGAGTTAACTTTAAACACAGGTTTGCCTACACATACATGTTAGTGAAAGAATTTTATCGTCTGTTGCTGTACTTTCTGAGGGTCCTAAATGACGGTATTCACCTCTTCAAATGCCAGCAAATGGAAAATCACTTCAGTAGTAGTAGCAGCTGACATGGTCCCTCAACTTTGCTAACGACTTACATCACATTAAAAACAATAGCTTTACTTCTTCCTATTTCTTTGATTACTATTGCTTGGTATTGCAATTCAATTTCATCACAGGTGAACAAAAAAAAAGCCTTAGAAAAAATTAAGTTACCTTCTTAAGTTCCTAGGCCATTCACTCAGCATGCATGGAGTTTAAACTGGCAAATAATTTCAAGAAGGTCTTTTTTTGCTTAAATTACATGCCAAGAAGAAGATTCTGAGTGTCTTTCATATCAAATGACCTCACCAAATGCTTTCTTAATAAATTCTTAAAATACAATTTTAAAATATTCACCTTGCAACACAACTTTTGTTGCAAGCAATGGCAGCTATCCTGGGGAAAAAAACGAACCCCACAGAATCTGGAATTAAGGAAGTGGCATCTAAAAATGCCTCTCTTTTTTTTTTTTTTTAAATCTCTAATTTATATTCCAAACAATTCCTCCCCTCACCTGCTCCCAACCAAAAATGTGGTTTGGTTTACATGATGCTAAGTTTTTAATAAAAAAATCTGGCTGACTTAACATGGGCAATACTGCCAAGGACCACACTATCAAGGAATGCAGCAGATAGTCAGTTGAATAGCATACCACTTTACAATTCTACAAGCCTAAAACAGCAAAAAAACCTTGGAAATGCATCATCATATCCAAAATAATTTAAAGGTCTTAAGAATGAAATCAAGTTCTTTGATAGTGTTGCACGTATGTTTAAACTAGAGTTGTGCTGGTTAATGTGTTTCATCTATACTAGATGTACCATACATAATGCTAACTGCAGGGGTTTATACTTTTCGGTATGATTGAAAGAGGTGAGATTTAGTTCAATCTCATGGCAATTCTCTGATAAAGTACGCTCGCTGTGTGAATCATTAATTGTATTACATGGTTGGCAATCCAGGGCAAATAAACCGCCCATGTGGAAAATTTGGCTCAGGACCCCAAAATACATGGTTGGCAAAAAGATAAAAAAATCCTCTCCCTCAACTCTTTTGAACAACTGACCTCCAACACTTATCTGCAATCGAACAGTGGATAGATAATTCATTTCCATGCTATTACATTGAAGTATAACTACCAGAAACATTAAAGTATCAGTATCAGCTGAAATTTATCCAGTTAATTCACTCTGCATAAGAGAAATTATTATTACAACACATCTAAAGGGATAGTTAAAGCTTACAGTTAAGAATTTTCTTTTTTTTTTTTTTTTTGCATTTGATTTTTTTTTGTGTTTTATTTTTATTTCTTCTAGATTACCAGCTGTGATTTCAGGTTAATGATTTCCAAGCAGATTTGAAAGGAAGCCTGAAGACTTCTTCTTTTCCTGTGATTCTGCTTCTTGGCTTTGTGAAAGTCCCAACTCTTTCTCAATCTGCTCAAGCTCAGACTGGTCAAGCAGTTCAAAATCATCAGCTTCCTCTGTGTCTGTCTCCTCGCTCAAACTGGGCGCTGCGTGTGAGGGAGCTTGCTGCGCAGACTGCAACTGGTCTTTGATGGCAGCAGACACCGCAGCTGCGATAACATCCCCAGCAATTCCACTCATTAAATTAAAGGTTTGGTCACTGGTCAAAGGCAAGGAGAGCCCCGCAGTGGACGGTCTGTCTTTACTCTGTCTGGAAGCATGTTCCACCTTGAAGTACGTGTGTTCCTTTTTTTGTTTCTGCTGGATGGGCATACCGATGCTGGAGTCATCGTCATCATTTGTTCCGGCACCATTCTCTAAAGAAGGAAATTCTGATAGATCTCTAGCAAATGCTTCTTCATGATCACTAGGTCGGTCAAAATCTATTACAGGGTTAACAGAAGGAAACAGTGTTAGCAAACGCAACAGGTCTCCCCAAAAAGCAGCCAAATGTAAAAATGCTGAAAGTGTTCCTTTGAATACATTTACTGATGTCTTAAATCTCGTGTCACAAATCACCTGGTATCAACCTAACACAGGAAGTTATGTGAGCAAAGTATCTTCCTTAAGTGGTATCTAGCTGTACATGAAACAACCCATGTAAATCTTTACCACAGATAGTTCTAAATAGACCAACCACATAGTCCTAAGATTTATAAGGTGACAACAGGTCTCTCAACTCTTTTTCTTCACAATGTATGTAAATAAGAAATATTACAAGCTTTTAATACACTTGTAGAAAAAAAAAAAAAAAAAGAAAAGCTTATCTGTGTAAATAGATAAAACCAATGTAAAGGCTCAATTTATAACTTTTTCTTTCTTGGCCAATGGTTGTAATAAATAGGAAATGGGAAATGGAAACTACATGTGACCAGAACTGCTTCATGTTTTCAAGTGGGTAAAAAGCAGAATGTAAACAAACAAAAAATATTATAGTTAAATAGCTGCATTGATGGCATGGTATTTGTTATTAGAAATGTGTAAAACATACGCTACAGTACATTGCCTGTGGAAGAGCCCTAAATGAGCGTAAGGGAATACTCTGATCTAATATTTGAATGAGAAGGTAAAGAATAATCACTTTGAACTTACTTTCTATGAAAACAAGCAATAGGAGCATTCATAAGGGCTAAGGAACTGAATCCTACAAATGTCTCATGTCATTTTCTCCATTTTCTTTGGGAAAAACAGGCTGGGAAGGTGAGGAGGAAGGGTTGTGCTGTATGCAGAGTGCACAGAGCTTTCACAGGAGATGAGCCAGTCCTTGGATGCATCCCGTCTGGTCTTGCACTCTTGTGTATGTCCCATTTGCTGAAATGCTCCGTGGGGGAGAAGAGTGGATGTTGTTTATTTTTCTCTTAGTAATGCCTTTTAACACAGTTTCTCACATTATCCTTACAGCCAAATTGGTTAGCAAAGTGGGTAAGTGAACAGTAAAGGAGAGTGCCAAGGTCAAACAGCTGTGATCAGTGATACAGGGTACAACTGGAGGCCAGTTACTAGCGGTGTCTTCTAAAGCTACTGAAATCACCACTGTTCATTGTATGTTAATGACAGGGATGAGAGGATGGAGTGCACTCTCAGCAAGTTCATGGGCAGAAAGGAACTGCTGTAGGTCAGGTGTCTGATATTCTGGAGGGCAGGGTGCCCTCAGGGGGACCACAACAGGCTGGCGAAATGAACAGGCTGAAAAGAAACATCATGAAATTCAACAGAAGCAAATGTGAAGCCCTGCATCTGGGATGGAATAACCTGTGCAGCAGTACAGGTTGGGGCAATGAGACAAAAAGCAACTTCCAAGAAAAAGACCCATGGACAGCCATTCAGTGGCAAGCCCTTAAAGCAAGGAAGGCCAACCACAGACTGAGCTTTACTAAAAAAAACTGAAGTCAAAAAGTCAATGGAAGTAATATCCCCCCTCTCTTCAGTACCTGAGAGCACACATTTGGAGTACTTCGTCCAGTTTTGACCTCTCTAGTACAAGACAGACAATGAAGGACTGGAGTGAGTCACTCAGAAGGCCAGCACAATTACTAGGGTGCCGGAGAACAGGAAGTATGAGGAGATACTGAGGCTTTGTTTGGCCTTAAGAGAAGGTGGAAAGGGAAGATCACATACCTGTCCTTAACTACTGAATGGGAAGATAAAGAGAAGATGGGGCCTGACTCTTCTTAAAGGTGCACAGTGGAAGGAGGGGATTAAATTGACACAAGCTAGAACATGGGAAATTTTTGACCAGAAACAAACTTTTTCATGATGAGGATGAGCAAATACTGAAAAAGGCTGTCCAGGCAGGTTGCTCAATCTCTACCACTGGGGGTGCTGAAGTTTCAAACTGGTTACAGCCCTGAACGACTTCATGAAGTTGAGCCTGCTCTGAATAAGAGGTTAAATGAGATGAATGACAACGGCTCACTCCAACTTCTGATTCTGTGATCATATAAAGCTGTCTATTTACAACCTGAAATATTAACAAAATAAAGTACGAATTTCGTCTGTATAATGTCATTAAGTAATATCACCTTATTTTTCATTTACAGTGAACTTTTCCTAGAAGAAAAGAAATGCAAGACAAGCAGAGTAACAAATCCAGATACACAGACAAGATTACACCAAACTAGCGATGTCCTTAATTCAGGCAAAGTGCTCACTGAAAGCTTGGTTTGTAAAAAGAACTTAAAGATCTGGTCAAGATCAAGACAAGTGCTTGAGGATCTTTTCCTTAGTCTTCACACCTAATTTATGCTTATTGCTGGCTGTCTCCATTAGCATTCTAATAACAAAACCTAATAATATTTTCTTTAATTGGTTGTTGAGCAGTTCAAAGTATTACTTTTTCTTCCTCAGCTTTTATTTGCATAGGTCACCCACAAGAGCTTTGGTACTAAATTCAAAGGTTTACTTGCTTGAAAGTTTTGGTGGGAGAGCTGAGTCTGGCACTTACTTAATATGTCTGGTTTACCCACCACTACTTACTTATTTAGAAGTATTTCTTATACATCACTTATACATCAACTTCCTGATGTACTTTATTACTTTTAAGATGAGGACAGTTCTTACACAAGATGTTATCCAAAATTATATAAAAGACTGGAATTAATGTTAAATTCATTGTACAGAAAAACAAACAAACGAACAAACAAAAAACAACAACCCCAAAAACTTGTCCTCAAAGTTTCTAATCATTTTCAGGTAACTTACATGACTGCAACTCATCCATGAAATAGATGAAGCCATTACATACCATCAGATGTGTCTGTCTGTGGAGAGTACCCTTCAGATAAGTTAAAGGTCCCGTTATCGGTCCAGGATACTTCCGATACATCTGTGTCAGACACTGACAGCTCTTTGGCAACAACTGCAGGATTAACCTACACAGAAAAAAGGCCCATACATGGCATTCTTACACTAAAGAAAAAACCAACAATCACAGTACAGGAAGCCAGTGCTTAGGCACTGAAAAAGAAGTCTCTTTCATGTCATAGCAATATAAATTGCCTCCTATTTAAGTTTAGTTGCAGAAATATGAAAATAAGAGTAGAATATAATACTTAGAAGTGAAGCATTCCTCTCTGTAATAACTGATAGCTATATTATACTAAAGCCCAGAAAATTCCAGTTATTCATTCTGAAATTCCTACTGTAAGGAAAGCAGAATGTGCCTGCAAATACAAAATACACATATAAATGTAAAGAAATACATAAACTTGGTTCAAAACCCAAGCCCATTATCTATAACTGTCAGAAATTACCTAAATAAAAAAATCATTATCCTTTATGAATTTATCCAACAATATTAAATTGTGTCAGCTATAAATATTTAGCCCATGTGATAGAATTTATTATTTTTTAGAATACAATTTTTTTCACAATAAGTTCAAAGTGATCACTGTCAAAGTCAGGCTCTAATGACTATTGATCCAATACTGCCTAAAAATTCCTATAAACCTGAACTTTTTTATACCAACCAGTGTTCTGACTATAATGGAAAATATTTTGCCATACAGTTATTAAGAATATTAAGATAGAAATGAGATATTACTGTGTTCTCATACATATTTAGAAAGATATTTATAGGTAATATACTGATTTGTACTATCACTGAATATGATCAGACAAGTGATACAAAAGTATCTGACAAATTATTCAGGTTTTCTATGAATGTTTCCCTTTATATTTTGATAAAAAATTAACTGCAATTTCACTGTTGCAAATAAAAATAGCCAACTTCGCTATTAAATTCTAGTTTAATCATTCTACAGCCAATACAAAGTAAACAGTGTCTTAGTTTAGTAGGCCAAGGAAACCATTACCTTGAAGGCCAGAAGTCACAAAAGTTTAAGTTAATTAGTATAAGCCTAAAGATGGAGACCATGAATCACTTTGAAAGCATACTGCTTAGTTCAGGAACACAGCCTCCTGGGCAGGATAAAGTCTTCCACAGAAGAACAGAGACAGTAGTCTAGATACTCTCCATTATCTATATAGATTTCTAAAAGCAAGACAGGGCTGACTGAAAAAAAGTCACCTTAGGACACAGAGCTGATATGTCTAATTCACTGTCATCTTCTGTGGGTTTTGTTTTTGCTGTTTCTGAAAGAAAAGAAAAATATTTTTTATCCTACTCATAACAATGGACTTCCAGGTTCAGTGTGTGTTCTCTGTCAAACAGCTTGCACAGTACTGTAAACTTTCACCTGTTGATACAATGCATCATTCATGTAATACGCTACTAAGGTGAGGGAAACAAGGCTGACTGAGAGGCTAGATATTTATCAAAATGTATTGTGCAGCAGCCAAAGCAGGAGACAGAATATTGCTCTGAAATATATTCTAACAGATTTATTTACCTGCATTGTACTTACTTCAGAAGTCTCTGTTGTTGTGTGTTAATGCAATTTTCTACATAATTGCATGTAACTGTCATTCACAAACCCCTTCTTCTTTGCACCCATCTACCCTGCATCCATATTTCTATGCAAATATGCATACAAAACATCCTCTGAGGTCTGGTAAGATGTTGCTCCTTACAGGTTAAAGGACACTGAGAAAAGCCTCATGAATATTTTAAACCAATATGACCTGAAAAACAGGCATATTATTCCTGGTTGCCTATTTTTTGCAACTTTCTGTTTCCTCTCTTGTGCCATTACAAGGATTTATGAATCCATGTGGTGAACCCAAGTGGGAAAGCAGAGTCAGGAACTTCTCTGGGTTAAATTAAACTGGAGGGTGAGAGGCAGAAAAGAACAAACCTAACCTCAACCATTTTCCCAGTCTGGCTTATGAAACTGTCCTGGGTTCAGCAGTAGCAGTCATGTTTTTTCCTTTGTGTTAACCGGTGCAGTGCTGTGTTTTGACTTCTAGTTTGAGAACAGCGTTGGTGAAGCCGATGTTGTCGGTTGTTGCTAAGTGATGTTTACCCTGACAGGGGGGGGAGACGGACACGGACCTTGATTGTTGTCAGCTCGGCACCACTCACTGGGAGTGAGTGAACAAGTTACCTGACTGGGTTTAAACCACGACAGAAACTCATGAAACAATACTCTGATCTCTCTCTCTGCTAGTTTCACTTAAAAGTAGAACAAAGCGAATAATACACAAAAGAAGATTTTCAATGCATTAGTCCTTATTTCAATAACTACTGCATTACATGTAAGAGAAGACGAAAAAGCAGATGGTTCCTCTCACTGTGTCTAGGAACAGAATACTATGAAAATGGTTACAAGAAATACATGTTTTAAAGCAGAGGTGAAATCTACTGATGTAATACTAACTAAATAGGGTAGGCTACCTGCAAGTAATGTGACTACCCTATAAAGGTTTGATTACCAAAACTGTAGAACACACAAAAAGCAAACTAAAGGTAACATTGTTCATGTAAGTATTTTTCTTGGAACAGCTTTAATAATTAAAATCTCAAAGTTTCCAATGTTACAAAGATTTCAGGCAAGATAACTGGGAGTTTGTTTTAAACTGATTTCTTCCCTGCTAACTAAAAATTTTGATTAATTTGTAGCTACTGTCTTAACAGCAATTCTTAAATGGCTTTTGAGTATCTGGGGAAGAAAAATTCTTGTTGCTGTTCGGAGTGAAAACAAGGTGGATTTAGATACTGGAATAGAGTTCAATCTCTGAAAAAGAATTCTGTTATGTACTTATTTTGTGTTCTTGAGTGAATCTCTCTCCTGGGTACATTTACCATAGCTAAACAGAGACAACCATTGCCATACTTACAGCAAGTATTTTTCTCTAAAAACCTAAAAGCATTACATTTAATCAAGTATGAAGGGAACCATCTGTCTTGCCTTGTTTCCTTCAATGAAATAGCATCTTTTTACCATACCCAAAGATCCAACATACATTATTACTCCGTATAAAGCTAAGAACAGTAGCCAGGTTTAATAGGAATATTGCAGGAAATACCTCTACAATTAGCTTCACAGAACAAACCAAACTGTCTGTGAAGTGAATAAAATCTTCTCTGAATATGGAAATACATTACTTGAAACTATACTTAATTACTCACCAGATCTCTCTTTTTGCCTCTGGTTGATATATTCCACTATTCCAAAATCTAGTTTCGTCAGAACAGTCTTAATTTTGTTGTATACTTTCTGTCCAAATTCATTGCACTTAAGGAAGGGACATAAAAAGGCACACAATACTGTGATAAAAATGAAGACAGAGAGAAAAATTGTATTGAAATATTGCTTTATGTGAAGTTACTCAATAAAGCTTAAACAATGCATTTATATACGTTAACTACTAATTTTACATAATATCATTAGCTTTACATAAAAACACCCTGTTAAATACTGTTCTGTTTTCAGCTGGGATAGTTATTTTTCTTCCTTAGTAACTGGTGCAGTGCTGTGTTTTGGCTTCAGTCTGAGAACAATGCTGATAACACACTGCTGTTTTAGTTGTTGCTCAGTAGCACTTACTCTGATCAAGGACTTTTCAGTCTCGTCCTCTGCCAGTGACTATCCCAGCTGAAACCAGGACAAAGGACCATGTGAGACAAACTGTTAACGTCCAGTCCAGTTTCTAGGAGCCACTACTACTCGTTGCAGAACATACCACTGTATTCATATCAATGGACACATTTTTTACTTCCTTTAAGGCCCAGTTTACGATCACTATAACATTTATCATCTCGAGCTAGTCTGATTTTGGTATCTCTACCTGAGACACATGACTATGTAATATGCCAGAATCAAGATGCTGAAAAAACTTCTGAGTTCCATATGACAAAAAACACTTGTCAGAACCTACATATATATGTATATGTATCGCAGAGCCATAGAATAGTTTGGGTTGGAACTGACCTTAAAGATCATCCAACCCCCCTGCCATGTGCAGGGACATCTTCCACTAGACCAGGTTGCTCAAATGTGGCCTTGAAATGTTGCCAGGGATGGGACATCTACCACCTTTCTGGGCAACCTGTTCCAGTGTTTCACTACTCTCATCATAAAAACCACCTTCCTTGTATTTAGTCTGAATCTCCACTCTTTGAATTTAAAGCCATTCCCCCTTGTCCTGTCACAACAGACTCAGGTAAAAAGTTTGTCCCTATCTTTCTTATAAGACACCTTTAAGCCTTGAAAGGCTGCAATAAAGTCTCCCTGGAGCCTTCTCTTCATGCTGAACAACCCCAACTCTTTCAGCCTTTCCTCACAGAAGGGGAGCTCCAGCTCTCTGATCGTCTTCATGGCCCTCTGGCTTGCTCCAACAGGTCTATGTCCTTCTCATTCTAGGGGTCCCAGAGGTGTTGCCCAAACTCAGATGAAGGACCTTACACCTGGCCTTATTGAACCTCATGAGGTTCACACAGGCCCACTTCTTGACCTTGTCCAGGTCCCTCTGGATGGCATCCCGTCCCTCAGGTGTGTCAACTGCACCACTCAGCTTGGTGTCATCTGCAAACTTGCACATGTGTGGAAATATAAATAAATAAATACTCCCTATACAAAGACCAAATAATGAACAAACCACGTACATACATGATAATTGAAAAAGAGATTCTACTTACACAGGACATAGGAGAGGACAACTCCAGGAATGTAACTTCCCAAGACAGTGAAAAATGTACATACACTGCAGACCAGTAGGCAAAACTGGCAAAAACATTAGAATTGGCTATTAACACTTCTACTGCTTAAATCATTAGATAATTTTGCAAAAGAAAAATGCTGCATGCTAAATGAGATCTAGAATGGAGTAGAAAATTGAAGGTTTTGTTGGTTTTGGTTTGATTTTTTATATAAGGAAATCTTTAACACTTATGGTGTACACAGTTAATTTTGGCTAACTAGGATGTACCCTCTCTTCTGTTATAAAAATATGCTATTTTTATTCATTTACTATTAAGATTTAACAAGCTCGTGGTTTTTTCAGAAATTACTAGAAATTACTTCACTTTCATTACACAAAAAAACCCACTGAACAGCTGATATGCAGGAAAAAACCCAAATTACTAATTTAATTACTGCAATGCATGCATGCTGGATGCTTAGAAAAGCAAGAAAATCTTTCCTGTAAATACACATCTCTCCTCTGTTGTGTTGCTTCAAGAAACTGTTTTATATGTTGACAAGAACTCTTTTGATGCTTTTTGGCTACTCTAGCATCCCTAAAGACAAGACTGAGCTGAATTTTCTACGTAAAACCTGGGATTTGGCCTTTGCTGTGACTAAGACATACAGTGCATCTTCCATAACTGCACAATGCTGAGTACAGAATTGATCTGTTGAAAGTTTTCAGAAAGAATCAGTTTGCTTTTGGAGCTGAATTGCAATAAAATGGTTAATTCTCCAGCTCAGTTTTTCCAGTAAAAACAGAACAAAACAAAAATCAAACCCACCAACTATATCCATATAGAAGAAAAATTATCACAATTAAATATAGGAAATTCTCCTCTATCATGTAACACTTGTGCAAGTATTCCTGAAGATTAGTTATTTGGGGAAATGTATATCTAGGAACTGTGTATTTTTTAGCTACGTTTTGGGTTTTTTCCAAGTTGTTATTAAATTGTGATGTTTTAAAGTTCCTTTCCATGGAATGACTGGTGACGTTCCAACAGCTGTAAAAGGTGAGACTGTATTGCTATAAACTCTACTGTGAGCACCTTCACTCACTGATGACCTACCTGTGATCTCCATAGCAAAAAAATTAGCAGAAACTCATAACTGAATGTGGCTTGGTTTTGGTTTTAATTTTTCTCACATTTTTATTAAGTAATATTGAACATTTGGGAGTGCTTACCTTGCCAGGGTTTTGTTCCTTGAAGTGGGACATTTCTTGAAGAAATACAAATAAATTCATCAGTGCTTCTGAAATGCACTGATTTATCCTGGGTCTGTAGTCTTGCCTGGAACTGATGACTTTCCAGCTGAGTAAAACAAAGAAAAATACCCAACAGCTTTGGTTATAGCTCATATGAAAGTTGAAACTGGTTGAAAACAACATGTTGTAAAGCTATAGCCTTCAGCAATCCAATGGCTACTGCTATGCTACAGAAACCTGTGCTTGTTTCCACATATTTTCTATTGGGCTAATTTAATCTATTTCAATATTAAGAAAGTATCTGTTCAGTAGTAGCAATGCTCAGTCCATATAAGCAGTTATGGAAGAAATTACTGCTTATTCATTCTGGCAATATGAAAATACTGAATTCAAGGCACAGCTGTCATCTAAATTAAGCAACTGAAGCACAAACTTGTTTCCTAATATTATTTTCCTTAAAAAAAAATAAAATAAAAATGTGCTTTTCCTTTTCTAATTTTTGTCCTGTTCTGCAAACTATGATGATCCATAAGAGGTTGTTAGCTAACTGCAAAAAAAAAAATAATTGCTTTTGAAGTCTTGATGTCTATATTAATTCCCTTACTGAACTTTTATTTCTCTATTGTATTGAAAGGACTGTTTCTAAAGCTTAGCTTATGATCAGTCAGTCCTTTAAATACAATTAAAAAGCCCCTGTACTGAAGAATTTGCTGAAAAACATGAGAAAACACATGTGTCTAAGTTGGGTCTGATCAGCTTAGACAATAACCAGTTCAAATTATTATATCATGCACCTTTTCAGAGTAGACAAAACATCTACAACAAAGATGTTTTATGAAACAACAAACGAAAAGGAAAACATACACAGGCCAGTCAATGTCAAATCAAATTGGTACAAAGTATGGATGTACCACCATGCAATTACTGATTAACTGAAGTAAGTTCTGCACTAGTTTTACTATCTTCCACATAGCTCCCGGCTCAGTACACAGAGCTTTGATCCCAGTGAATGCAAGTAAGCCATAAACAATCCCGCAGTCATTTTATTTGGATACATAATCCGTTAAATGTCCAATGCATCATGGCATTGATAGCAAACATTTTGGCATAGGCAGATCAAATTACAGGATAAATCAAAAATGGCATTATGAAAAGAACGAATGTATAAGGGTCAATGTGCAGCAATAAGGACGTACACATAGATCAAACTGCCAATTCATATTTCCAAATAATGACTCTGCTCTTTAGCTACTAAAACACACAAGGCCCTGATAGCAGTTGTTCTTGTTATTCAGAAGACAAATGCCCTTGAGATAGCTCCCTGGGACAACTTCAGTGTTAGCAAGCATCAGTAAGTGACTGACGAGACTTTTGCTGTTCAAACTTTACCCTGGATAAACTTAGTGTTCAAAAGTAATAGTTAAACATTTGATTTAACATCAGGAATAACAAGATATAATTTATTTTTTTAATGAATGTAAGACTAAAAAAAAATATATATATCAGAAAAATCATCTATCCTCACTTGTAAAAATACCCGTAGCTTCCACATTAGTATCTGTTCCACAACAGATTGCTTAGTCATTTTCATTTTCACACAATGTAAAAATCAAAAGCCATCATGAGCATTTGGACTTTTTTCAGTTGAAAGCTGGTTAGAACATTGATTTTGTCTACCTTCTCTACTAAGGACACATGCACAACCTAGCTTTGCTTTGCTGTATTGTAATTTACTAGCTGTGATTTAATGTTCATCCTTACTAACAAGGTGTGATGATGTTTTAGGACATGAACTTGTAAAATGTCTCATTTTTTGACATAAAAAAAGTGTACAGTACGGTACAGTAATGTTTTTATACAGGCATGAGTTGACATTATACTTGCACCAAGAACTGCAATGCAGATCTTTCTAACAAGACCAACTGGTTTATTTACACAGACCAAGGAGATATCGGTTGAAGGAAAACCAGATTTGAAATCTGGAAATTATTTCTTTGAAAGTTACATCTATAATTGCACTGGACTACAAGAAGATATATTGATTTTTCCTAAAAGGATAAGCTTCTGACTTGCTTCTCTTTGTAGGGCTGGGGCTGTGTGCAGATTCTGCACAGAAAGGGAAGTGATCTATCAAATGGTTAACATGCAAGATATACTAGCATAGCACTGAAGGGGTGGTTATCGAAAGGTTCAAGTGGCCTAAATTAGGCAGAAGCTTTGATCAATGAATCGTGATACAAGTAAAAAAATGCAGCCCACATTGTTTATTATAACATCAAACAAAAAGTTTGGGATTACATTATTACTGCAGGTTTCTGGTAACAGGTTACCAGCAAAACTAGGCAAATGGCAAGTAACTATATATAGAAACGTCTCTATCACTTCACTTTATTTCCCAGTTAAAACAAAACAAAATTAAAAAAACCCCCAACAAACTATTTATAAATTTTGAGTTATATAAACCCCAAAATATATCAGTTCTGTTATACAAACTATGATAAAAGGACAAATCAAACTCTGAATTTCAAATTCAATGTCTTGGCAAAAAGAACACCGAACTTAAGTTCTCCTTAAAATCTCTTTAAAACTGGCATTTCAGTCAAACTCCAGACATTATGTCTGACATCCAATTCAGCAAGCTCCAAAGCCACTTTTTCTCCCAGTTGTAAATCTTTGCTATTGTTTCTCCTAAATACACAGAGTAAGAGGATTTCAGGTTTCTGTTGAATTGTACACTTTGGTCAACTGCTGACCACATTTAAACTTGTGAATTTTTAGATACTTATATTTAAGCCAGAAATAAGTGGTCTTCCACACACAAGAGACCCGTTTTTATTCTACATTGGAAATGTTAAATACCTACTTTTCTGTTGAACTGCAGACACATTGACTACTTGGAAGCAGCTTTCCTAACATAATGGAGGTTAACCACCTTCTTTTCAGATACACAGTCTTCATTTTTGTAAAAAGTCAGGAATAATTTTGGTCAAAAATGTCTAGTTATACATCTTAAACACACACGGAGAAACCTCAACTTTATGCGTATATTTAACTACTGTACAGTAATTTCACCACGAGGTGGTGACACAGCAACACTGGTATTAGAGCAAGGTTTGGGAGCCATTTCATATAGAACATAAATAGCACGCATGAGGGATTCATATTCAAACTATCGTATATATAGTGGAGTGCAGAACATGACTTACAGAAAACCTAGTACTTCTGCTATAGTGTGAAACTGATTAAAGTTAAAACCCCAAATTGTTGCTGTATTCCTGACTTTATTATATTACAGTATTTCCAGTACCGCGGTAGTGTGATTGCCTTTTACACTATAAAATATTCAGTGTGAGGGTTCTCCTTTCCCCCCTTCAAGGAGAAACCATAAACAATTTAAAATAGTGTATCTGAAATTCATAGGATGAGAGTCCCATCTCTTGGACTAGGTGACCTTTGAAAGTCAGAGAAAATGCAACACATTTTCCAGCCATTCATGGCACTAAATGCAGTTATTTGTCTCTGACAGGGGGTGTAAAATAAAACCATTAAATAATTCATGGAGAACACTGCAGGTACACAGCAGGAGGAATTAGCAGTGTCACACAGAACTTTCTGTCCACCTCCCATCCACGACAGCAATTTAAATTTGCATCCCCTCTGATAATTAGCAGATTGAGAAAAGTAGTGTACAAGGGTTTTGTCTTAAGAAAAACAAAATTATTATGGATAGGCCACTCTCCTTAAACACTGTTTCTAGCTTTGGAAAACCATTTGCAGCATTAATGTATTTTAAGAGTTGCTTGTTTATTCTAGTGTTGAAAACTACTTATTGTAACAGTCTTCTGAATTACAAAATCCTTTTACTAACTCCTACCCTTTATTTAAAATTGTTGACAAACAAAGTGGAACTTCATGGAAGCACGAAAACAGGTAAGCCCGATGCCTCCTATCATAACAGAGCTTAGAAATACATAAGATAAATGTAGACTGCTAGCTTACTAACTTTAATAGCAAAAATGGGGGGGGGGGGCAATGTGGGAGATGAAAGCATAAGCTACAACAAAAATGCAAACTACTTTCATATACACTAACCACTAATATAAAGAGGAGATACAAGGCGGCACACAGGGATGACTCTTAACAATTGAGAAAAAACATGCAAGTTATGCAGAAAAATGGCACATCTGCAGGGAAAGTTATCTGGAGCTGCTTCTCTTGGCTGTTAATAATGCTTTCTTTTGCAAACCTGAAAAGTTGTTGAAAACATAAGATGCAGTGCAGATAAAATGTACCGCTAGAGGTTTAGTCCAGTGGTTCACATATAGTGCATTGACAAAGAAGCAGCCAAGCAAGAAACGTGAATGGTACAGGTTAAGTTTGTTTCAAGACATTACAAACCCACTATTAACCTTGCTTCACAAAAGAATACTTAGCAGATTCTTATAGACCACAAGACACCATGAGACACCTTTATCAGTTCTACTACACACTTTTCTACGGAACAGGGCCTATTCTGAAACCTTATTCTGATCTTGGGCTACTAACAGTATAAGAAAGTCATCTTGCTAATCTTCAGTGCGACAATCAGATGCACATGCTGCCACTTCTTGTTCACACCTCTCAACATCTACCAGCCCCGATAACATCTGTCCCTTCTGGCCCTGTCCCCAGGGCCCACTTGAGAGGCAGTGTTACCCTGGGCCCAGAGGGTTGGAACAAGGGAGCAGTAGCGAGGCTCCTGGTGAAGGAGGGGTGAGAAAGAAAGGAGGTACAAACTATAGTTGCATGTACACAAAGACAGAAAAGTTATATCATGCCCTTGGAAAAACAGATATAAACATTAAATCTCTGTTAGATCAAAAGCTAACAGATACATAACTGCATATTCCAGACAAATTAATTCTTCCATGATCACATTTAAAGACAAAAAGGAAAAAAGATACATTAAGTGATGTAGATGATGGATGTGGAACTCATGACTGTAACACAAAAACCCACTTCAGCATAGTATTAGTAGAGTTACTTACAGAACCTTAATAAATGGCTTAAATATGAGCCCTGTACTTTCTGCAGAAACAGCTTTTGGGACTCTTGTTCAGGTGCTCCTTTGAGGATATAAGCCATCAGCTCTCTCTGAACATTTTCAAAGGTTTTTGTGCATAATTTAGAAAGAATAAGGTTTCATGCTCCCATCAATTCCCCTGGGTTTGATATAAAGTACTACACATCTATTCTAAAACTGTCAGTAAGAATGAAGGTGTCAACAGAGAAAATTACTCATAATCTTCTGACCACCTGCATCATTTCTAAAACTGAGCAAATACATGAACTGTTACCTAGTAGCTGCAAAAAAATAAGACAACAAACCCAGACCAAACCAGAACACCCTCCTACCCCAGATGCTTCAACCCATCACAGTCACAAACTCTGGCCAAAAGAGTCATGGCCTCTAAAAATGACAGATGGTGTCATGATCTCATTTTGTATCTAGACATCTGTTCAAGCAAACCCTGTCACATTTCTCAGAAAGGTCAGTAGCTCTCAGGTTACTGGCTTAAAGATCTCTTTGTGATGTACTGGATTTTTTTTAATTATGTGTACATGGTTTTATATGTAGATGTGCTACTCAGAACTGCAGCAGTGACAAAGTACACCATGATGTGGTGGATCTGAAGGATTGCACCTACATAAACAAAGAGGTAGTAATTACAAAGCTTCTGAACCTTCCTGATTTCCCAACTGTAACCACACATGCTTTAAACCTGTGCAGACTCTGTAATTTTAAAGGTAACTTAGAATGTAAGTTACCTTTAGAATGTTAGTCAAGGTGGAAGAACTGAAAGTTACATTCCCAAAGATACATAAATCAAAATATAGGTAATACGGCTATTTTCTAGTCTTTCAAAAAGTAGTATCTAGAGCTTATAGAATGATGCAACTGTAAGAGATGTGGATGTCTGTCTAAGGACAAAACTTATAGGCAACCAGGAGTTAAGTACGAAGCTTGACCAAATGAGATCAAGGGTGCGAACCGTCAGCAAACCCAGTGAAGCAGGTTTACTTTTTCAGAGCTTTCACAGGTCTCTGCTGTCACCTCTGCTGAGGAAAGGAATCACCACAGCGCAGAAGAGAATGGTTATAATGATGTAGTTACCTTTCTTTGAAACAAACATTTTATACCTTAAGGTCTATGCCAAAAATATATTTTAATATTTTAAAATTTGTCTTCTAAATTGTTCAGGTACAGAGATGATGAATATAGAACAGCATTTAGATAAAAAAGATTGTGAAAACATTTAAAATTATTTATTTTTTTACATTTAAATTTCAGCTGATGACATACTCGAAAATAACCTTCCCCCCCCCAAATACAAATTAGTGTAAAAAGCATATATTACAGTTAAGTCCATTAAAGTACCAAAGGCAAAACCTGTAGGAAACAACATAATATTGATTAACCTCATTGTAATACAATGTAACAAATTTGTGAATGTTATGTGCCCTATGTGTAAAGATGGAACAGTGAGTCCACTGAACTCACAGCATAGCATCTTAATGACCTATGTGGCTATTTTAAAAGGTGATTATGTAGAATTGTGCTTTATTCTGTACCACTTTGGGATCCCATGCAATTTTTAAATATACCAAATAATTATATTTGTGTCATGTGGCTATGACAAAGTCAACAAAACTTGCAGTTTAAATGAATCACTGGGGCACCAGGTAAAACTCTGCTGGCTTCAAAGAAGCCCACAAAAGGATGCTGTATTACTGAGCAAATAAGGAACACAGGAAGCATCCACAAATACTCCTCTACTCAGACTTTAGGGAGAATCTTCTACAACCTTTTTCCTATAAACTCTACAAAGCTTTTCTAATAGACATCTCTCCAGCTTATAGATACCCATATGCACTTTATTTCCCACTGCTAATCTATAGCTGCTGCACAGGTTTAGGCTTTTACCAACAACTACTACTACTGTGACAAATAGGCTTTAGCTGATCACAACTGGCATCCCTTCGATGTTAAGGCTTGGGCACACTTAGAATCTCTGATATATACAAAGTTAGACAGATACTGTTTTTAAATTGAAACTGGAGAATGTAGTCATCAACCTTAAAGAGTAACTAACATTTGCCAATCCAAAAAGTCTCCTTTAATTATCATCCCTCCTGTAGTCCAAATACATAATTTCTAAGAACTAAATGAATTCTGTTAATGCTGAGCAATACTGCTTCTCAAGCTTTTAAAGTGTTTCCTTTCTGACATCATCTGTCTTCATGTGACACTTCAGTTTTCTGCTTTTTATTAACAGTGAGTCAGTCTAATTTGCTGTTACTGTTTTTTGGTGGTTTGTTTGTTTTTTTTTTCTTTTCCAGGGGAACGTATGCAATAAAAAGCTGAAAAAAGAACTCATTTCACAGCTTTCAGCAGCATGCATACCCCTTCTATTTCTTGACCAAGAATATTTTGGTAATATTACTGTATAAGAAATATGTTTAAATCATAAGCACTTGATAAGGTTGGATGTAGTTTTGTCAATAGACTGCACAGCAGACTGGTCAGGACATGTGACTTTCAACAAAACATAATACAAGCAACCTTTCATCCCTGACTCTATATGCTTCTTGCACAGTATGTTAAGTCATAATAATATTTTCTTCTCTTCAAATGACATCGGAACTTTTTACCACTGGTGTGTTGCTAAACAACATCAATCCCATACACAAAGGGTTGGGGTTTTTTTCTTATATTACTAGTCAAGAACAAACTTTTCAAAGATTAAAGCAATCCTATTGGTGCACAAATGCACTCTAGTGTTCTGCAAAGGGGGAGGGGAACTCATCTTGTCCTACAGGTTGCCTAAAAAAAAAGAAAAAAAAAAGACCCATTACTGCCAGGATTTTGAGGGGATGTGTTCACTTCTATCCAAGAACAGCCTCAGTCATCTTCCCAAGTCTTAAAAAGGAGATATATTGTCTTTCTTTAGCTGATCAGACTGGTTAACTCCAGCTTTTTTGAATGTGATTCCAGTACACAAGTTCCTTGACACAGCAGAGTAAATGTTGTCACTTTTCACTGAATGTCCTATGAAAATAAAATAAACTGCAACTAAATCTGGGCCATTACACTGAACAGCTCCTTTACACAGACACTTCTAAGTAAACTGATAGGTCAGCTCTCACGGGAAACCCTTCCTTTGACCTGTACTCCTGTCCAGCTCCCCTGAGAACACCAGCTACTCCAGTTCGAGGTCATTCAAAATGTGAAATGTGATTTGATAGCCAAGTACTACTAGTCCTAAGTCACGACACTCAATTGGCATAGATTTTTTCTTTAAATGCCTCTTTGCATGAAAACTGGGTGCCATATAAATACTATTATAGACTTTCTTTTTAACAAAGACTACAATACTATTGCTACACACTGTTGTCTTTTTACCAAGGCAGTACAAGGGCTGGGATCTTCCAGGCCAGTTTCCCATTTATAATAGAAACTGGTGATGCAAAAGAGACATGTTTATTGTACTTTTTGGTCAAAAAAGTAAGGAATCCTTGTTTCTATCAACAGGAGCATAAAGTTTTGTTTGCAAAACTTTTAACAGCTCTGCCCAGCTGTTGGAATTCTTTCATACTTTTCTCCCACAAAAACTCTTTTAACCCTTTTTCAAAAATCAGTTGATTTTCCTCCTTCAGCCTCCACATTCTTCAGATGGGATATTCCTAGTTCAAGGCCTCTCAAAGTCAAACAGCTAGGAAAGATGAGCTGAGCATTCCTTGAGTAGCAGAGCAGCTGCACAAAAAAAGGAAAATTGGATTTTCAAGTGCCAGACAAAGAATACTTTTAACCTGAAAAAACATGAAAACAACTTTTTGTGTAGCATCACAAAAAGGCAGCTTTAACTCTTCTTGTGTGGAACTTCATTCTGATTCTCTTCAGTGGGTTTTAATGTAAATTGTATTAACAGGTGATCATCTACTTTGATGAGAGCTCCTGGCACATCACTTGTTGCCAACATTTGTGCACTGAATTCAATCATAAAAGGAAATTCAAATACTTTCTACTAGCAGAAGAAACAAATATTTTTATATAACTAAAAATCAACATACCTTGAATAGCTAAGTAATAGGGAGATTTGACTTTAAACTGAATCCACATTTTTCTAAGACCCAGCACATACTTAGAAAGGCCATGCACTGTAAGACTGCAGCTCAAAATCAACTTGTTCAAAATAACTTAGCTTTCTCTACATTTTTTTTTTTTTTGGGTTCCTCACCCTATCCCGACTCAAAAGGTTTCTGGCTGACGGTTTAGTGCACCAGTACACCATCTTTTTCAATAGGCAGGCAACAGTGATTAGAACACAGCAGACATCGTTCTGATAGAGGAAGGTAAACATCAGTATCTCGTTGAAGCACCTGCAGCCATGTCCTTCCACCACTTCAGGACTTGTAATTCACAGTACCTTTTATATATTCTTCACCATCATTAGATTCCTCATGAGGTGTCTTTTTTTAATAAATTATACCATCTTACACAACACTATAAGGGACCTTGTGATAAAGAATTAGTAGGGGAAATACTGTCTTTATGCTAAACTTTCCAGTCCTTTATCTGACCACATCTCTCCTCACTGTTCTTGACCTGCTACTGCCCAGGATTATATGACAAAACAAAAAAGAAGATATGAGTGGGTACCTAATCTTCACAACTCCTAGCTTTTTTCTTGCTTTACTAAGGATTTGTGCATATGTTCCTTTGCTTATTATACATATGAATTCACATTATGACTAACAGACTATTGACCAATGTCACATCTTTAACTACGATGTTATAATGTTCATGAAATACATTTGTGATGCAATACTAAATATTTCATGAAGTAGGACATGAACTCAGGAGAAGACGTAAGAAGTATTTGCTTGCATCTGAGAAGGAGCTATGAGGAGTGCAGTCCACTGAAAACAATCAGTGAACAAAGCTCATTCCATAGCTTCTACAGTACCACTACCCTTCATTTTAAAAAATATAAATCAGTAGCTTTGATTCAGTGTGCCCTTAAAATTACCCCATTATCTGTGCATTTACATTATTCTCTCTTCTTTTGTGATTCTAAAATTAATTGCTCCAGTACAGTTCCCATACTGCTCCAGTGTAGTTCCAATAGCTTCTCCTTATACTGCCTCTTGTTTAACTTGGATCAAAGTATTCTGACCTCCACCAGATCTCATTAGCACTTCTGCAGGAATGTTCTCCAGTTATATCCTATTTGTTAGCACCCAGACAAAAAGGCAAATGAATTCCACAAAAACCCTATTTTTGATTAAACTATTTTCTCAAAACTCTTTGCTCAATAGCAAAGGCACAAAAGAGTGAGGGACTAGGGTCAGGGTTAATTAATTTAATGTCAGCTTCAGAAATAATAAATGAGGAGAGCAGACCCTATTATCACACTTTTCCAGGTTACTGCTTTGAAATGTTCATCCTTTTAATTTAAAAGAAACAATTTTTGATTCATTAAAAAAAAAAAAAAAAGAGGAACTCTTACAGGTTCAGGCCTAGTATTACTTAACTATTTAACTGCCAAAGCTTGCTACAAGCCTATATAGAAAAAAAACTGTGAACAGGTTAAGTTAGGTATTACAAAGCTTGTATGTTTTGCACACCAGTTGCATCCTTTCACATGTTGGTGAACACTGATGGTTTTTTTTTCCCCCACAAACCCAAATTTTTTTTTCCCACAAAAAAATTATTTTTCTTCTCAACTGGTAAGACTTTCTTAAGGAAAGACTGCATATTCTTTACAAAACTGATTCAAAAGCACAATAAAAATATGATTATGATCTAAAACCTCTTTTTTTTTAACGTGTCATGCCTATTGCTGTTTTCCTGTATTGAAAAATATACGCTTCAACAAAGTGGAAATCCAGCTAAACATTTTGTAATGAACAGCATTTAACACTTTGGTGGCTATCACTAATGAGTCAACATTTCCTTAAAAGAAAAAAATACCACCTACTACTACAATTACTTTATACAGGGCACAGCTTAGATCTCTGCAATCGGAAATGCGTAGGTGACCCCACCCTTGCAGAGACCCAATTATGCCACTGGGGTTCCATTCACCCATGCTCATCCAGTTAGGTGACCGTGCCTGCACAACAGACACCAGAAGGGTCTTCTGTATTTCCTCTATCTTACAACAACACATTGTCATGCATACTGGAGAAACATCCACAGAAATGTTCAAATCCGAAGACATAATGAAATGCTCACTTCCAATTTGTGTAGTACTTACACTGGCCTCTATATTCTGTCACTTTGCTAATTAACTTTAAAAAAGTCTATTTCCACATACATGACTATTTTTTTCCCCTCCTCCCAGTATCAAATATTTCCTTAACATCAGTTTAGAGACAACATTTTGATTAGCATCAAGACAATAAAATTGCAACTATGGGAAGATCAGGTGGACTTTAAGAATCCTGTATTATAAATTCTGTCATAGCCAAACATTAATAACATCTACTTTCAAAATATCTATTTTAAAATCTATTTAGCTAAGTTTAATTAGCACATTTATTTCATAGGAATGTGCTGGATCATATTTTGAAAATATAGTATTTGTTAAATTGTTAATAAGTTTTAGATCCAACTACTTGCTTTTTGTCCTGATGGTTTTATAAACTATCTAAAATAAAAATTAAACTTCAGAAAGACAGGCATACCTCAAAGGGACACAGTGCCCTATCTCACAGTAATAAGTTATGGTTCTGTCAGTAATGTGGCTTCATCTCAACTATTTGTCTCTGACATTTTCAGGCTTGTAAGTTGTCCCATGGTTGGGAAAAGTGACTAGGTAGAAACCACCTAGTGTTTTCTTCCCTTCAGCTTTAGTTTAAGAAAGACACAAGAGCTGTACAAATTAACCTCTCTGCAGACATTAACTAAGAAACCTTAGGCTAGCATTAGAGGCGAATCCCCAAGAATTTGCCAAGAATGATCTGTTACAATGCACAGAAAACTGATTTTAGGCTGAGAACTCAGGAGCGCACACAGATTAACTACACAAAGCCCTGGTCTGTACTGTACTGCACTGCACGAGAAGGCCATCAGAATGAACGTACAGTACCTTTCATCTTGTCCCAGATCCTCACTGTCTGGCATTTCAGATGTAAAAAGGAATTCTTTCTCTACCAAACTAGATAATCCAGGCAATGATCTTCTAGTCTGTTTTGTGTTTTAGAAGTGACAACCAGGGCACCTGTCCGGTTTGCAGCTGAGAAGAGTGCTCCTTGCTCAGAGAGCAAATGTTTACAAGACATCCTAAGTGCTTGCTGGTCTTGAATGAAGTTCAGAGCATTCAGCTTTGATTGGCTAAGGCTATAAATAAACAAGTCGTGACTCACCTCACACACTATGACAGGGTGTTTAGTAGCAAGCACAGCCAAAAGCAAAACAGTTGGCTCTTTTTTCTTCTGGTCATGTGAGGGAGGCTCACCACCCAGTTAGTACATTTTATTTTTTCTGCTTCCACTGGAAATCTTCCTCAGTGTCTCCCAGTTTTCTCAGGTGTAAGTGAGCAGCAACCAAAATGCCAGGAAGATAAATGACTCAAACTTAAACTGCTTAAAAATCTAACACCTTATTCTAACTGTAAAAATATGAATCCCCCCCCCCGCCCCCAAGTGTCAGTTACAAGCTGACAGAAGAAGCAAAATTATTCTCCATTGACTACATTCACAGAATAAAAAAAAATGAACTTTGGTAACTCTTTTAAAATAAGGATCAGGAAGATGAGTTTTAAAGAAAGATTGACTGCATTGTTTTCAAGTTCTGATTCCTGGCTTGCCCGCTACAAGCAGTCTTAGCTATCACAAGGATACCAGCAAATGGCACTGGAAGAGTCCACAAAATGAAAGTATGCCACCGACAGGAGACAGGAGGAGGTTTTCTGCCAAAATACCTCAAGTGCCTCTGTGAACAACCTGAGATGAATTGACAAATTCACTTTCCTCCTATGGCTTTGTGCAGCATGCATGACAGGGATTCTGTCACTCCAGATACACCAGCTATGTCTCTATTAATTTTCAACACCCCCCAACCTTATCTGTGCTGATAATGCTTTGTCACACAGCTCAAGACTCCAAGGATCACATATGTACATTGTTCAGCACACTGCTCAGGACTGCTCCTTCACATGGCTTCCTTCTTCCATTAAACAGCTTGAGCTATTGTTCTTAATATATTTTCAAATAAATGTTATATCCAGAGATACCTGCATAGAAATCTTTTTTTTTCTTTTGTCCCAGGAAAGAAACCAGCAAGATTTAGACCTGCCTCTCCTGCATGGGATAGTATGAATTGTCCCGGGAATGATAAAAATAAATTTAAAATAAAAAAAAAAAAAAATGTAATCCTGTAACAAAAGGCACGCCAGATTAAAAACAAGCATCCCATACCTTTGACTTGGTAAATTGCATTCGGCGCATTATGGGTAACGCATCATTCACTGGAAAGATGACTTAACTTTCAAAACTACAAGAAATTCTATCAATTTCTTCTTATTTAATTGTAAAATGCTTCAAAACGATTAGGACGATCTAGATAAAAGTTGCAAAAATTCCCTAAACCATAAAATCACAGAGCTATTACTTTAAATTACATGGTTTATATGTACTATGTGAGTATCTGAATTAAGAAAATTCTCAGGAAATGGTGAGGAAAAAAAGCAAAACAGGAATGCTGCCTATTTGTGAACTACAACTTCCTTTAACTCTTCTCCCAACATTCCAGTTAGTTCCTTTTTCCTTTTCCTAATCTCATCCAGTCATCTGTATTCATAGCTTTCCTCAATCTTTCACAAGACATGTTGTTCCTGAAGCAGTATGATCATACTGGACTTTAAAAAGGAAGGAGAGAGAAGAAAAACAGGAGTAAAGTCCTATGCCTGGATCATGCAAGGCATATATAAATATGTATTAATAAAAGCTCTGCCCTACACAACAATGATGTTCCATGGTCACCTACATATGCATATTCCAGTCTCATCTTCTCTTTTTTACTTCTTTTTCTGACAGTTACAGCTGAAATATTTAGAGCTAAATTTCCTTCAAGCTTACTCTGAAGGAAGAGCCGCTAAATTAAAAAATCTTAATTAATAAAATTACTTATGTGACAGCTTCATTTTCCAGTTAAAATTCTGAAGTTCTCCGATCAGGAAAAGCACCAAAAGAAATAACTGAACTCTGTAAACATACAAAAGCACCATTCAAAGCTTAAATGGAGCATCAAAGATGAAAGCAAGCAAAACTAAACCCCTTGTGCAATTTGAGTTGCTTTTGTTTACATGCACTGCAATATAGTTTTATATAGCCACATGTATTTACTATGCAAAATGCCTTTTTACAAAATACTCGTTTGTAATGCATTTGATGATTACAGTCAGGAGCTGAAAAGCTTTCAGTATCATGTCTATCCCTGTATTTCAGTCTTGGAATTTGATGTATTCCTAACTCTTCAAGTATTCCTTTGGACTGTTCATTTCTTTGTCACACTCCATACGCAGTGTTCACTGCTACAGCAGAAAAATGGTTCACTGTTTACTTTTACAATTCCTCACAACTCTTCCCCACCCTCAGGGAGGTAAGGCGTATAATAACACCCTATTTATTTATTGATAAGCAATTTATGTTCAAAAGTTTCTACTGAAATGTCAAGGACCTGTTAACCTGGAAGCAGAGCATTTATAAAACACTTCAATACTCAGAAGATTAGCTTCTACTGATATCACTGCTCATCATTTTTGCAAATCAGACTTCAGAACAGCAAGAGTGCATAATCAGCTGAACTGCAATCACACTAAAAAGACTGAATCTCCAGTAAATTTGTCTCAATTTTTTGATGATCCTGAATTCTTCTGCACCTGAAAGATTTAAAAGCTTGTATTGGCCCATCTGAAGCTTTCCAGCAGATCGAGCTCCAGACTTTTTCACAGTCGCACAAGATGGAATGACCTCTCCCAGTACACCTGGGTGGAACAGGAGCAGGTGAGCCAAAGTAGTGTACTGAATTAGGCCAAAGGGATTCTGGCATCTCCTACTGTGTCCAAAAGTGCAGCCCAGAGAAAATTTGCTGCCTTCTTCCAGACTCCAACTTGTCAATCGTAAGTTTACTCAACCAGCAGTGATGTCTGTATTTTTAGCTCTGAGTGGATTTCCATCCTGTGATAACATCTATAGCATCTTGTGGCAGGGACTTCTGCAGCTTAACTACATGCAGTTTGACAACCAAAAAAACCAACCAAACCCCATCTAATGTCATTTGTTTGGATCTAGCCACTTCAACTTATTTCTGAGAAGTCTTATACTGGAACAGGCAGATGACAGTCAACTTTCTTTGGCTCTTCACAGCTATTTAGCATTTTTGCACATCATTATCATACCATTTTTGATGAGACTGCAGAATTGAAAGGTGGAGCTGCCTAGGAAAGAGCTTGCCTGATACTAGAATTGCTAAAAATACCTTTTAAAATGTTTTTAACATGGAAAACTCAAAGTGACTAGAAGTGATAGGCTGAGAAAGAAAAAAAAAAACAAACCTCTTACCCTGCCCATGTTATTTTTCAGGGTGGTTCTAACTTCGTTGCTTAGTTGCAGCTAACACTACAACTTTCTGGATTGCAGGGGACTTTGGTCAGTCCTCTCTCTCCCTTTTAAGTTCATTCTTGCCACCTCTGAAGCCTCAACTCATATGACTAATCCCTGCTCCTCCCAGCAACCTCTTTGCTTGTGCTATCTTCCAGCCTTGATACGTTTGTCACTTCTCACATCCAGCATTTTCTGAATTTTTCCCTCCCCTTGGCTCGCTGATTCTTCAACGGGAAGAACCCCTTCCACCTTACGGAAAGAGCTAGCCCCTACCCCTGTTATTTCTGAAAGGAACATGAAAGCACTTGACTTTGTAAACAAAGGAAGAAGGTACTATCAATCATGCTCTGCTCTTGGTCAGCTCATTCAGCTTTAAAAGCCTTATTTTTATTGCTTGTTTCATGTATACAAGCTGTTGCATGTCCTCAAACATCCTCGCTGCTCTTTTCCAAACTGCCTGTTTAGTATAAATGATTTAAGGTGAGAGACACTGGAAATGTACACCACTATTCATGGTATGGGCATACTATTGATTTACACATTTTGACCCTTTCTGTGAGGTGTTCCCCATGATCTGTTGGCCCTAATTACCACAGTTTCACACATAATATTCCAGAGTACAAAGTAGTGCTTTATTTTATTTGGAAAACTTTAAGAATCAATCCTTCTTACTTCCGTTCATCTCCATTACCCTGTTCTTCAATTAAGGAGACCTCTTCTAGACCTTTCTCAAAACTTCCTTGATAGCTGCTAATGTCTCTCTCTACCACCAGATACTAAGACACCCCCAAGAATGTGTTGGCACACAGATCAGCTGCTAGCCTGACATGCTGCTTGATCAGGGAATCTTACCAGGTTTGCTCTTGCTGAGTACAGATTTGGACTGAACATGTATCATAATGATGAAGTAAATTGCCTTCCCCCCCAAAGAGTATAGACATCTATGTGAAATATTCCTTTTCTTAGCAAATGCAAAAGATTTCAGAGGCAGTCATCAGCAAAAGAAGGAAAATAAAAGCTATGTTCTTGCCAGAGACGAGGAAGCAGCCCTAATGAGTAGCTGAGAGGATCAGAAATAGTGTCAGATTCACTGTTTTCCATACTCAGATACTGCTCAAGCACTTCAGCAGGTAGATAAAAGGCAGTGTGCTGTCCATGGGAAATATGAAGGGAATGATCTGGTATTGTGTGGTAGATGGTGTACCCCACCCAGTCTGCAAGCTTTCAAAGATGTTTAATTAGTCAACCCATGGCACGCTTTAGCTGGTCAGCCAGCTCCAGAACTAGTCACAATCATTGTCCCTTCTATGTCTCTCCTTGTCTAAAAGGAGAGCAAGATGGTGCTTTCAAAGCATAACCTTGTTCTAATTATTCGGTCTCGCTTCTAATCATGTGGATGAAAAAATAATGAACACCATACTGTATACTTAAAGATATCCTAAAAAACCACAACTGACTCGTAGCAAGAAAAAAATCACACTCCTAAATTCTGTATGTAGTTCATATATTCAGAAGGAATGACAAGTCTAGCATTTTACTTTTTGTAGATGGTTTATGCTGATGTTACTTTCAGCAAGAATGCATGCTTAAAAATTACCATCACTGTCAAAGGCATGTTTAGAATTAAAACTAATTTGAAATGCATGTTTCTGCTACTGAAATAATTCATGTTAATAACATAGATAAAGTCGTTCGTCCCGTGTCATGTCCCGTCCCCCATCCCCCCCCCCCCCCCCCCCAGTTAAGTATTTTCCACCCCTTTTTCAGTACAGAAAACAGAATATAGTGGTCACACTTGGGGGGGGGGGGTATGTGTGTTTGCATGTGCAGTGTGCAGGCACATGTATATTTATGTATTTATAAGTATACATTTTACTGTATTTCATCAATTTGAAGGGTGCACCCAATTTTCCCATATTTTCAACATCCAAATTTGCTGAATGGTACTTGTCCCAGGTCTTTCTGGCTATGTAAAGCTGACTTCAAATTGCAAACGTTTATTATATTTACCTAACTTTGAGATGTCTTTGTACACCATAAGATATGCACAGGTAGCTTGTTATATAAGAGAGGGAGCCTTTCATACAAACATGAATGAAAAATCATCAAGACAGACCTATAAACATGCTTAGTTCTCTACTGAAGTATTATAGCAGGTATAACCTCAACTTGGTAAGCTAAGCACTGTCCTAAAAAAATATGTAAGACACCTATTACATGCAAAATATAATTTTGTATTTACCTATATCTAGGAGTAGGAATGGCAAAAAAAAAAAAAATTAAAAAAATCTTTCCACAGTTAAAGACTAATAAAAGCAAACAAAATAAGTGCTCAGGAAATCTTTTTTCTCTTCATGGAATCCTGAACACTAAGCAGAACTCTTCTTTGTACTTGCATGAAATAAATAATTGTTAAAACAGTTTTTAATTCTCAGGATGCATATTCAGAAAAAATACTCCCAAACAAAACAAGCAAACAAAAACCAAAGCCAAACACAAACACTTCCCCCCACTCAAAAAGAACGAAACCCACAAACAAAACAGCATTCAATTTTGACATTAAAAAAGTAATGCAACATTCAAAAAGCTAAGCAAGATATTGCATGCAAGAAATATTTACTGGGCAGAACAGAGCACGTGAGTATGTATGTTTAAAGAATCATAAAAATTTGAGTATAAAAGCAAACTGACTATCAACAGACACTAAAACCTGATTTGCATCAGCAACAATGAATTGTCACAATTTGGTTTTAGTGTTTCATCATAAGGCACACATAATAATGTTCCATAATGCATGACAGTATTTCCAAGTTTTTTAACACAAGGAGAAAGAAAGGTTAAAGGAAGTAAGAGACACTTCAACTGCAGTTTAAAAGCAAATTACTACATTTTAGTCACATAAAGATAGCAAATCTTCCTCTGGTACAAATATGATAGATCATGCTGGATTTGTGTGACAAACACAGAAGAGCTGGAGACAGGGCGGTAGATCTTACCACTAAGGGTGAAAATCTCAACTGCTCTGGGACTTTTTGGCCATGGGATCTTGCCTAAACAGCTATAAAAGAAAGAGATTTTGGAAGGAAAAAAATAAAATAAAATCACATAATACATCACCAAGCATTTATCTGAGCAATTTCTAAAGATAACCAAATATTTCGCCAATTTTTTCAAGAGCCTTCTTATATACTGTTTCATGAAATTATTTTGTTTACTATAACACATTTCCTATTTGTCCCAAGACCTATGGAAGTACTTATGTCTGTAATTCAGTAAAGTCACATTAAAATGCAAATTTTTTTCTAGGCATACACGCTACTCAAGACTTCAAAACTTTCCCCTCCACCTGTCTCTTTTTATCTGTAGCAACCTGAATCTTTTCCTTCTCAGCAATTGTATTCTCCCTCATTGAACAGACATGAACTATATGAACGGCAGACCAAATAGCAAGATAACTATAAAATGGAATCAGCTTGCAAACAAATTGATTAAGACATTAAAAATTGTTAAGAAGACATGAAGACTTGAAAATCTTTTTCACAAGTGTCAATACAAATAGTTAAAGCACTATCCTTAAAAGTTTATTGTGTTTTCTAATGTAAGAATTAAATGCAGCACAAAACAAGAAAAATAGACTCCCAACAAGCTACCAAGAAAATTAGAATATTTAGAAGACAATTCTATATCTAATTCAATTAAGAACATAAAAACACATTCAGCTATATAGAATCTTTAAGATAATTAGGACACCCAGAGCCACATACTGACAATGCCTGCATCTGAAAGCTTTTGCTGGTAATCTCAAAGTTTGCTAAAACAGCCCACCATTACTTGATGGCTGCCATCATCCTGTGAAGAGGAGAGTATGAGATAGTTTTCTGTCTAATCATATAATTTATTCTTTGGTGCAGTGTAAGAAAATCTCACCAGAGAGTGCTTAGTGCAATCACAAGCCATAACTAGATTTAAGTCCAGGTCACCGGTTCTGAATTAGAAGCTTAAGGATGAATAACCGCAGGACATCAAGTACTTTATAATGGAAGCACAGCACAGTTATATATTATTAATCATTTTCAGGACATCAACCCTGTTCTTATGTTGCAGCTCAAAGCACCTAAGTTTTTATTGACATTCAGAATTGCTAGCCAAATGTTTTCATATTAATTATGATTCATCTTGATTTCTTCAGGGCCACAGCTTTTTTCCATGCCTATATAAAAGTGAGACAGATTACTAAATTATACTGTTAACTTATCAACTTATTGACATCAACTTATCTATTCAGTGGTTTACTGTGTGACAAGAGATAAAGTCTCTTAGCGTTTAATATACCTGATAATAAAATTACAATCATATTCTCTTGTTTTGAAAAGAGCTTTTTTCCATTAGAATTGTCTTTGTTCAGTCTCATTGTGGTAGTTTATAAAGCTGTGAAACTATGACACAAAAAATACTAAATCATCACTAATACAACTCAGTTTCAAGGCCATATTTTTATCTGATAGAGTAACTGGTAATTTGTATGCTACCTGACAGTACTTTCCAACTCCAAGACATGTAACAGCACATTAGCAAATCTGATATAATGACAATAATGAAACATCAATCTCTATAAGCAAAACTAAAGTATTTACAAACTAAAACAGATCAGGGAAGAAAAGTCAGAGTGCATGCCATTTAAGAAGGCACATATTTGTGTATTCTGATCAACCAGCTTGTTAAAAAATAGACAACAAACACATAAAAAAATATTATAGGAATCACTTGTCATGGTTCATGTTACTATTTGATCTTGCATTAAAGCCCTACAAGATGGAAACAGAAAGCGACATAGAAACTTATTAAATACTAACATCAAAACTTAAAGAAAATAGTCCTGCACAGTATCACAGGCACCAATGTAGAAGGGCAAGATAGGTAATAATGAGAAATAGCAGCAAGAAATAAATTCTACAATGCAATTGTATGCTTTTTGCGATGGCAATTCATACATGTGCACAACTGCACATTCGACAGGATGGTTAATTCTGAGATCACTGATGAAAACAAAACTGATTTTATCCTGGAGTGACTGGTGTGCCTAATTTCTTACCGGAGTGTCTCCAAAGTAAATACTTGTCAACCACAACCATTCTGCTCTTTTAACATCCAGCCCTCCATAAAACAACCACAAATTTAAAGCTATGAAGGCTGTTGAAACACTATACAGTTCCACAGAAAAGGCAAGGGGGCAGCCAAGACTGCAAAAGACAACTCGACCCCCTCCCGCAATTACACCTACTACCAAAAAACCCCACGGAGTTAAATGGCTCTTGAGCTAATACAAGTCAAGAAAGGTTCAGACCAAGAATGATGATCAATGAAGACCTGCAACTTAACCCATCTGTCATCAAGGGCACATGCAGATTTGTGACTTAGGGGAATCCCCTGAAATGCCTGGGCAAGTGCTGCCAGAATACTCAGCCAGCAGTGCTGAGCACCCGATAACCTTTGCCCTGCCTCTAGAAGATGGTAATAGGCATGACATTTTGCCGAGAGGCTGACAGCACTACTGGGAAGCCAAATTAACTTCAGCTACCTAGACTTTTATCTCAGAGTAAAAAAACTCATAAATTTTCCTTTCCATGTTCCTTTATTTAAAATCAATCCCTTCCATAAGGTGGTTCAGAACACATGTATAGATTACCCTGTTTCACACAACACAACAGCAGCTCCTATCACTGTTAAAACTTCTTTTCCCCTCATTTTTCATAGACATCTAAGGATTTCTAAAGAAATCTTTTTTGTTAAACTATAAAAAATGTTTCAATAGCACATTTTTTCTGCCAAAAAACTGAAAAATTAAGCATTCATTTTAGAAGTTACTTATACATCTTTTATCTATATAAATCTGTAAAATTTTATCATAGCTTTTGCTGTTTTCCTTCAGAATCTTGATCTCCAAAATACCTATAGAGGATGGAAGTAAAAGGGTGAAAAGAAAATAACACTAAGATTTTTACTTTAGTCCAGTGAGGTTAGTTTTTCCTACTAAAAAACAAACACGCACACTACACACACACACACACAAAAAAAAAACAAACCAAATCCCAAGACTTTATTTGGGAAATATTCAGAGCACTTTAAATACACCATCTTTCAACTACTTTTCAGGTATCCTGATTTTCCCTCCAGCTCATTTACGTAACTGACAAAGAAAACCCCAGAATACTGATTTCCATATGCTAAAGTTGGTCTTTACCAAGTAAAAAAGCCTCTTTAGTAATTTTTTTTATTTGATTATTGATTGATGAAATAAATATTTTTCAAGGTACATCTGGAAGGGTTTTGAGCAAAGTATTTGAAACTTTAACAAAAAATACCATTTATGTGTCCTTTTCAGAAGGATTTTTATTTTTTTATCATCATATTAAGGAGTTTTCAGCTGAACTGCCATGTTTTGAGACTGATTAAAACACACAGTATCTAATTCAGCTAACAAGGTGGGAGAGAAGTTGCCAAACTACACATTTTAGGCAAACTGTCTGCTTATGGTGAACTCACAATGGAAACAGTTTTGATCATGCACAGCCCTGGCATGAGAACTTCATTCAGTAATTGTTCAGACACATTTAGTCTTCACTATCAATATGCAAGACAAAAGTCTTACATGCTTTTGTCTCAGTTTGTGTTCTAAGAAAACATAAACAAGCATTTGTCTAAAAGTTCTTAAAAGTGTTTTGAACAATTTTTTTTTGTAAAGACCGGCCATGCAAACCTCAGATATTACTGCTCTGATTGATTTTATTACTCTGATCTCATGCCTAAATACATAAAAGCAAGTTCTTAAGGTACATGTTGACCTTGCAACTTCTGTGGAACATGGCGGTAGAAACAGACAGTCTAAAATTGGGCAATAGCTATCACAGCTTCTGGGATTCCTCAGACTTTAACATTCGTATACAATTTATTAACAACATATACACAATGTAGAAATAAAGAGATGTATTTATTTTTGTCTTACTAGGCCATTTAACTGAATAAAAAGTCAATGCTTGTAATGCTTTTAAGAAGAACAGCTACACTGGGTCAGCCAAAGTTCCATCTAGCCCTGTGCCCTGTCTTCAACAGTTGCCAAAATTGAATACCTGGGATACTTAACCAACAGAATAAGAACATGGGAAAATATGCATTTTATGGAAGTATCATTCCAATACCAACCTTCAACTATCTGCAACTCAGGGACATTCAAAGCCAGAGGTAGTGATATTTATTTAATAGCCTTAAATCAATTTTCTTTGAAGAACTGTCCTACAATTTATGTTTTTAATCCACATATAGTTCTAATATTCACAACAAACATGCACCAAGTATTTCTAAAGCTTAATTACATTCTTTTTATTTTCCCTCAAAGGCATGATCCTTATGGTGTCTTAGAGACCTCTATCATATTTCCCCTTAATTATTCCTTTTCTCTTTTGAAAAGTCCTATCTCATTTACTTGTTCTTTTTACTTTAGCTAATGCCTTCTGGAAGTTTTGCTGGGCTACAGCAAGCTCTGCTCAGCATTCTTCTTTCACTGTCTGAACTTTTTAATATCAATTTTAAAAGAATGTTAATATTTACCTTTCAAATATTTGAAACAGCTATTTCTACTACTTTCATATTGGATATTTTTATATTCACCATGAAATTCTCTTTAGCATTACTGCACACTATGAAGTGACCTACAGTAACATCAACAGTCACAGCTACGTCACTGATCTGTTAATTGAATTATGAATCCAAGCGCTTGGTGATAAAAAGCTGAACTTCAGAAAGAGCCTCATTCTCCAGATTTAAAATCTAAGATAGGAAAAGGTGTGTGTGTCATATGGTGCTGTGACCACAACATTCAGGTGGATTTGAGAGAACTTCTATGGTTTTGTACTGCAGTAAGTATTTATTTCTGAAAAATTTTATTAAACCAGTTTCCTGAATATATCTGATTAACTTCATTCAAGGATTGGTGAAACCTGGAGAACATGAAAAACATAATGAACATATGCTATCCTCTATTTTTCTCAATGTAAAAATAAAAGACAGCTCTATAGGGCTGATTTCAAGTGTTATTTAGACTCTAAAACAACTTTCAAAACAAAGAAAAAATAATTAAGGCATGAAATACATTTCAATAGGTAAACATGCAACATCTCTTCTGACAGTAAGAAAAACAAAAGGAGACCCAGGGAAGGAATATCATACTTGTTTCAAAACAGCTAGGCTGTTTTACTCAACTGTATGTTGAAATGCCTAAAAGAGTATAATATGTTATTCTGCTGATAGGCTCACATGCTTCAACAGAACTGTGTGCCAGGACATTCCTTACTAAATTAGTGACTGATCAGATGTTGTGCTGGGAAACACACCCTCAAGTGTTACAACAACTCAGGTATCTGCAACATTAAAAAAAAAAACCAAACACAAACAACAAAACAACCAACAAAAAACCCCGGGGACGAAGACTATAGGTTCTTATGTCCTCTGTAAATAAATTCTATCATGTGTTCTGTAATCTAATGCTTGTATTTGGCAAACCAGAGGCAATAAAAGGTCAAAACCCGACTAATACATAAACTCAACTCTACTTATTCTGATCTCTCTCCTAACACTGTTCTAAAGATTCCAAGAAATGACATTCTCCTCCTTCCATGCCAATAACTGGTAAATATCTCTAAATACCTTGTTTTGTTAATCATAAATGTTTCTTACTTCTTTTATCAAGTTCTCAAATTAACTGAAATTGCTTGTTTCTTTTTTCTTTTTATCACCTTCAAATTTCCAATATGCTTCATAAATTGATTAGAATTTGAAAACTTGACAGGAATTAACTCAATACAATATTAGGAGACCTGCACATATTTTCTCCTTGTGCAATACAGCGTTTTTACAAAACTGAAATGTATTTTCTATATTCTTGCTGCTTACAAGGGGACATACTGCATATGGAAAACTGTGTAGCACTACAGAATTTTAAATCTTTTGTTCTTGCTACTGAGATCTAAGATAGTGCAAACTATTACCTGAATAATTCATTTTCTCAAACCACATATAACAGCACAGAAAAGAAAGTTTTTTAAGCACAGAAAAGATATAGATCAAATAGCTTGGGTTTCAGGTTCTAGAAACCTTCACATTGTCTGCAGAATGACCTGAAAGCTGGTCTCATGAAGCTGAAATCAATGCCAGGGACAACCAACCCCAGAACCATTTCTGTATGTCATGTATATGCATTCTCATAATCACATTGATGCTAGTTTGTGTGGCAAGAAAAAAAAACCTGTGACTGGCAACCACAGAGACAAGCAATCATGGAAAATGGTAGGTAAATGACTCTGATAAATATACCTATGGTAGGTCTGGGCATTTGAGTCAGTAACTTTTGTGTGTGGAACAAATCCTATTCTTCTTCTGAAAATAATAGAAGCAGTACTTCTGCTTACAGGAAACAGATAATTTAGACCAATATATTAAAAGGGGGAAAAGCTATTTCTACTTGCAGGAGAAGAACATATTTCACATTTTTGTGTTTGGCATAAGCCATACCATTTGCTTTTCATGCAGTCTTTAGTATAGCGTGAAAATAGAGAATATGGTTAAACTTGCTACCCGTTTTTATGGAGTTTCTTATCAAATATGATTTAGCATGTGCTTAAGGAAAGCAATTCCAAAATGAAACAGTCCACATTTTTAATATATCCTAAAAGCAGTCTCTCTATTTAAAGTAACACTGGGGGCTCCCTGAATGCTATAGTTTATAAATACCCTTTAAGATGACAAGTCAAATGACTTCAGGATTGTAAGTTATCTCTCACAGTTGTTCAACTGTTAAAATGGAAAGAGGTAAGAATAGAATAAAAATACCAACAGTGAAAATGGTACACATGCAAGGGAATAAACATAGGCAATAGGACACATGACCATTTTAACATTAATTTTTTCCACTTATATTTACTTGATACCCTTTAAAAGGTCAGTTTTGCAAACTTCCCTCCTGAGGAGCAATTTGAGGTCTCTCATACTGTTCAAAAGCTCCACACTGATCAGAAATGCAGTATTCTCTACTCTACTCTACTCATGATCTATCTTGTACTTGTTGCAATGATATCCTGCTAATTTAGGCATTTAAAATAATTTGAGGCAATCCACCAAGTTATATAATAAAGAATATTTTAAAATACATAAAGAAGGTGAAAAATACGAACATTACATTTGCAAGCAGAAAAATCTCCAAGGCATGCAAACACTACCCTACAGCACTGGCAATTGGGCAGACTGTTCATAGACTAGGCAGTAGTTAAATCTATTGTATGGTATAATCCTACAAGGAGCTACAAGAAAGATGTTTTGACTCTACGTTACTTTTCTGTTCTCTTTAACAGGGCTTTAGATACCTTGCTCCTCTAGAAAAGTATTATTGCTTGCTAACCAATTCAAAGATACAGCAATATGCAGCCAACCTCTACCTATCACTAACTCTGCTTAAACTCTTTGAAATCATCTAACTAGATTATAACCGTGCTAATCTGAAAGTTGCACTAAAAAAAAAAGGATATTGTTTAGAAGGAAGGAACTTTTTCCAGTCTGCGCTGTCTGCAAAGTCTTGGAATACAGTACATCCATTTAAAAAAAAAAAAGGAATGAAAAGACTGTGCTCCAACCAGGAACCTAGTGTTAGTTCTAGCGTACAGATATGCAGCTACTTCTGCATAGTTACAACCACAAACTGCGAGACATTTGACGTGGATCCCCACCACAAATTAGGAAAACCCGGAATACCAGGTACTTATTCAAAAGTCCTTACGGATTAAGGATAAATATTCAGGTTGAGGGCTGACAGAGGCAGGGAGTGACACACTCTTCCATTCAGAATGATGCAGCTGCATCCAAGTCTTCTTCTTTCCCTGTCTGTGCTGGATAGGAAGGCTTTTGCTACCCTTCAAGAGACAGTTCATAACTTGAGTCTAAGTTCAACACGTAAGTTGAAGTACACCTAAGCACGAACATTACTCTTATAAAATGTCAGCCAAAAAGTACATCCAAACCTTTTGGATCCTCCAACTGGAAGGATCTTTATCTAGGATATGAGGGGTCTTTGACACTTTTCCCTACATATACTTTCTTCCAAGTTTTACTTTTCTTATAGAGGAAATCAATCAATCAATGAGGAAAACTATCAATTCCATCCTTGAACAGGTTTTCTTACAATTCTATTTAGACCAGCAGCCAAAATAAGAGCATACCCTTCTACACCCTGCCTCTGAAGCATGTTATTTATAATAAACACTTCATAAATATAAACAGGTCAAAAAAAGAAAGCAAGGGCTTTACACTGAAAGTGACAGGTTTGACAGCAATATATTAAGTATGCTTGTCAGTAGCTGCCAATTTCCAAACAGCTTTGAAAAATAAATAGGGAAAGGGTAATACATGTTCTGCTAAAAAATGGTCAGAGAACACGTCTTTAGATTCAGGATGTACCCCAATATTGTCCCTTTTCTTTTAATTCATTTGATACTCTCTGTGGTGGGACTGCACCCCACAGCAAGCAAAGATTAATTGCTTGCTTGAAGAAGGGTCCCTGAAGGTATGATCTGAGATGGACTGTAACAGCACAATTCCTCTGCAGTTTTTCAGATACAGATTTTCAACAGAGATATTCACAGGTTTATCAGGTCAATCCACAAAGATGGGATAGATGACTACTTTAAGAGAAACTTGTAGCTTTCATTGTATGTCCAAAGTGTGGTCCACAACTCGACATAGAAGAAAGTATGCCATGTTTTCCCTGTACTTATACTTCTATCTCAGCTGCTGAGAAATACTGCTGCCAATATTGCTGTGTCAGTAAGAAACATGAAAATATTAAGAAGTGAAAGGCACCTCCAAGCTGTCTTGCTGGAAGCTGGAAAAAACTTGGCAAATGGCATACAACAGCACTGTGAAAATCAGCAAATTCAACTGCAGCACCTGCCATACTTGCTTTTATCTAATACAGAAGAGTAGAGCTAAGAACTTGTTACTGAAATAATGCAAAGTTGAGAAAAGGACAAGTGGCATGGGGGACCTTCAGAGAAACACAAACCCATTTGGCCATCTTGTCTTTCTGAATCTCTTTAATTCACTCACCCTCTTGATGAAATTTTGTGTATTCAATTTATCACTTTCCTTTCAACCCCTATCAGCTTTCAGTTGTTGTTTTGTTTTCTTACTGCTGGAAACAGCTGAACTGAGAAAACCATAACACCTGCAATTTTACATATCTTGTACTTAATGTTTAGTTAATACTGTGATATAAAGAAGTATTTTATCATTACTATAAACATAGTCATGAAATGTATGTGAGACAGCCTAGATGCTGTAGGCAGCAGTAGGAAGGCTGATTTTATTCCCCAGTGATTAGAATACGGGTATTATGTGACATGACAGCAAGTGTGACACAGAAACATCAGAATTAGGTCAGCTCAGAATTAGCAGTTCTTAGATTGTTCACAACATAAAAATCCACCTGGCTGCACTCACAGACACCTGCATTTTCTACACAGCAGATCCAGAAGCAAAACTCTCATGAGTAACTGAACAGTGACTGCGGCTCTATGCTTAAAAAAATTAAACACAGAATAGAGCTGGCTTTGTTATATGTTGAAAACTGCTGAAGAAAAACTGTCTCATGTTTAAACAAAAAAAGGACAAACAAAAGCTGTATTTCCATCCTCCCATCATTATGGAGCTAGCATTTTTCAGCCAATTTTTACCAATGAATAACAAAGGGATTACTGAGTCACTTTTACACAGGATGCCACATATACTGCAGTTTGCAAAGACTGCATTTATGTCAGGTATTTATTCCACATATTTAATCATGAATGCAGTGACTTTACTTGAATAAAAGTATTTCAAACCTAGTTTATTTAAGCATAGTAAAAATACACGCCTCACTGTGCTGGTGTCCAGATGACCTTTTTTCTAACATGAAGGCAAACTTGCAAAAGCACAGAATCATAGAATCATTTAAGTTGGAAAAGACCTTTAAGATCATCGAGTCCAACCACAATGCCAGGTATAAGGATTTTTAGAAACTTCCTCATGAAATCTCCTTCAGATGCTCCACGAAATTATTTCTTCTGACTTATCCAATGAATATTTGTTTATACCTGAGAAGTTACACACAGAACACTTAAAAACCAGTATGCTTAGAAATGACTATTAAAATCTCCTGTGAGAGATTAGCAAAACCAAAAAGCAACTGTCCAATCAGATTATGTGATGTGTTCTTCTGTAGCTTCAAATTTTAATTAAATATTTTTATAAAAACACTATTATCAGAAGAAAAAAAATTCCCAGGGGTAAACAGCAGTCTTCTGAATGACTCCCAAGTATCTCTGCATTGCAAAACCAAAGCATATAATACAGAAATCTTTCAGAGCTCTCTAAATAGAACAAGAAGTTTAAAATAATTCTTGGTAATTTTGACTACAACTAGCCAACAGGTTAAAGGAAAAGACAGGATTGTGGGACAAATGAAAAAAATAACACATTTCTCAAAGAATTATGGTTTATGAAGTTAAAATAGGGCTATCCAAGCAATTTCAGATCAACTGATTTCACCTATACAGAGATACTGACCAAATCAGTAATACAGCTGAGAAACTGTTAAAGCAGTAAATGAGGATTATTCAGTATCCAAATAAATAAAGGAGGCATATTTCTTTTTAAAAAGTACATAGCCATTCCTAAATGAAAGGTGGAAGCATACACCACAACTGGTGCAATGCTTTTGAAAATTTCATGACACTGCAAAGCAAACTGCAAAAATAAACCTTATGTGCAATCAGTCCCCATAAAATAACTTGAGGTTTAACTAAAAAGCCATACTAAAGGGCAGGTGTTAAAAGCGTCTTGTTATATGAGACTGATATATCCTTAGCATTTTCATTCAGTATCTGCACTAATCCTTCAGATAAGTGAGTGGCAATAGCCTGGGAGGAGTGGCAGACAGAATGAGGGTTTGAAGAGGAGCTCAAATGGGAAAATGGCATGGAAAAATCAACCAGCCAAACTCATTGGGGTTGTACTATATTTAACAAACCAAATGCATGAATGCAAAATGGGAAACAGCTTGCTAAACAAGCAGTGCAAAAAGGTGAATGTTCCTAACAGAATATAAGCGACTCAAGTTATTTGCACGAATCTTAGAAAAAATACATCTATGCCTGGGATGCATTTATAATACATTTATGATATACAGCACAAGTCATCTCTTTTACTGGATAAGGCCTTGGTTTGAGCATCATGCTAGGAGGAATACAGAAACTCAAACATGAATGATAAAAGTTTCTGAAAACATAAGACTCAGCAAATATTAAATTGGGCTGATGGAATATAAACTTGTCAAAAGAAGTTAAAGCAGCCCCAGTGAAATTCTGCTGGTCCTTTGTTTCTGCCTTTACTACTTTCTCAGACGCTGCTCTTTTCTTGCAGCCATGAAAATGTTCAACCTTTATTTAACTAACAGGGACAGAAGGCAAACAAAGTTTACAGAAAGAGGTATGCAATATTTGTTTGGTAGTAGTACAGAGACTGGATGATTCCAAGATTTTCTCCGTATCTCCTTCATGTGCTCCGTATAATGAAAAGCTAGTTGAGCTGGAGATGAGGAAGAGAGGAAAATGTCTTGTGATAGCTAAGGCAAAATCATGTTCTGCCAAAGTACACTAGAAAACCATAGATAGTAAGCCTAACTTCAAAAGTTTGCAAACCATTCGGTGTAAAAAGAAATCACTTATATGTAGCACATATTATTTCTGCAAACATAAGGGAAAAAGACCAAACCAAAAACTGAACAAGGCAAACAAACCAACTATTTCTACCAGTGACATATATAACACCTACAAACATTTCACCCTCACCTTTCTGTTAATGTGTTAAATGGTCTTCAGACTTTAAATATGACACTTTTGTCAAAGTAACAGACTTTTTATTGAAGTTTTATGATTTTTTGTTCCTGTATATATTCCAGCACAAGCTCATACAAATATATCAGCTGAAATGAACAGAACAGTAAATATTACAAAATACTAGGAGTGGAAGTCTGAGTACACTAGATGCCTTTGGATTACACTGAAACAACTGCAGAAGGAAATACTTGCACTCTGAAGCCTATTTTTATTTATTTATCTATTAGGCTATATTCTGTCCTCTGTCTTCCTCTATGGCCACAAAGTTTTTTTCTGCAGTCTGTTACCAGATTTCACTCAGTTGTGTACAGCCAAGTGAAGAATGGATCTTGTCTGGATGATGAAACCAAGATTAAGGGAGTGCACAACAGAAACTGACACCAACAGTCCCATGTTTCGGTACTGACTGGGGCACATGACTGGCCTCAGTTTACGTTAGCTTTGTTCCTACTTACAACATTTGAGGAAATGGATTAACAAGCATAAAACAGGAACACTTCCGTTACAACCTTAATTCTATTTTTATTTCCTAATGGAAAAAGATCTCATTTCCTAATCCTCTCATCCGCCAGGAGATCTCTTCACAACACCTTGAAGGACAGAATGACAGAACACTTTGTATTTTTTCTTTTGAGATATGATCAAGCAGGATACCCTGAAGGTCTCAGGAGTGATCTGAATATACAACCATATTGAGCTGGAGATTCACTTCAGAGAAACTCCTTGCAAACACAAAGAGACAGAGGTAAATCTAGTCCCCATACTTGTTTGTTGAGCCCTGCAGTTGTTATCATTGTTGAATGGTATTTCAGCACATTGCTGCAAGAGTCAGCTTCTTATTTGTAACCACGAGCACTAGTCAATGGCATCTTAGACAGACCTTCAGACCGACAGAGAATAATGACACAAGGGTTGTAAACATAATTACTCTTCTCACCACCTGGACTTACTGTATATATTCAAAGGAAACAAAGTGTCACCAATAAGGTACAATGTACCTGACCAGCCTACAGACATTTCATATTATGAATCATGTCATATACCTCACAAAGTATTTCAACTCTTTCTCCACTGAACACAAAATAAAACTAGAAAGATGATGTCAGAAATCTTCAGGCTTGCAGATTTTCTTAAGCAAATCCAGAAGTGAAGGATATGCAACAGAGATACGTAAAGCCTCAGATATAATAAATGAAGCATGGCAATTAGATGAAAGGGGGAATTGTCTTGCTTATCTTCAGTGATAATATGAAGAGGTTTTTCCATTGCTGCCAGTGACATTTTAAGAATAATTCTGCACAAGTGCATTATAGAGCTATGTTTAGACACAAAAGAGGTTTTTTCTCCTTGGAAAAAAACAATAACCTCACATTGTACGAAGTCCATCAAGCTCTGAGTGGTGGTAGTACAGGATCTGTTCTTCAGAGTGCACTAACCACTGCAATGCACATAAATGTCTATAGAAGGGCTGATGCAAGTGTGGAATTTATGTAGGTCAAAAGATGAATTCGAGTCTTGGAAAGTTACGACCTGATTTTGAAGCTGATCTGTCACAACAGGATTTAGCACCTGCTCACCCAATAATGGATGTAGTTCCCTATGAAGAAGTAACACACCCCTGGAAGCGACTTTGATGCCTCTGGGAGTCTGCAAGTGTGACCGCAGTTAACCGAGAAAAGGAATCCATAAAGGAGGGACTGGAGGAGGGGGTGGCAAGAAACAGGAACATCCTGTATTTGGACAATGAACTCTAAGCATCTGTAACCTTCTGTCATCGAAAGCTATTATCTTAGAAATATCCCAGTTGGCTAACTACTGAGCTTCAAGAAAGCTTCAACATTAACCCATGGTTTTCAAAATCAAGTCCTAAATTGCTTCAATAACAGCTGCCAGTTAAAAACCGTGATCAAGTGTCCTTTTTTTGCCTGTAATGTTCCTGTTTCTTCTCACAGAAGTCTAAGTCTTGATCGGTCTGATCATATGGACAGCAGTGGGTAAAACATGCTATTCAGGGTGATGCACCTTTTTATTTTTCTTTCCTCTTTGGAGGACAAAAGAGCATACAAGTTTACCTGGGAGGAAAGCCTTGCTGTGAGAAAAAAAAGTCTTTCAACCAAAAGACCAGAAGAACCCTTTCAGGACTTATTTTCACAGTCTAAAGAATTATAACCAAGATGTTCAATGTATAATAATGCAATAAGTACTATACATCTACTGCAGTCTGTGTGGCTGATGCAGCGATTTGCGCAGTATGGTACCTTAACACCATCTTTGGTCAGGCGAGCCTCTTCCAGAAGTCAGTAACTTTAATTTGTTTAAGAAAATGACAAAACATAGAAGGGGCTGAAAACTAGCTATGCAGAGCTGCCAGTTTTCACAGCATTAACTCCTTTCTCTCTCACTTATTCTCTTGAGTCACTCTTTGGTGGCCATTTTACAGGACTGTTGCTTAGTCTCAGGTTGCAACTGATTTCTCCTCAGGTTTGCTGTAAAAGGATAATTTTGAATAAATATCAATTTGACCTCCTCGGATTTGACCACACAAGAAATCAAGGTGTGCCACAATTTCTGTGCATATTCTAATACATCTGCTTGCACAGACTAGCAAAGCATCAGGTTTAAAAGAAACCTTGCTAGGATAGGAAGAAATAAAGAGAGCTTTATAAAGAAAAGAGTAATTTAACAAGTTTTAACAAGTGACCTCCAGTGCTCCTTTAACAGTTGTTACTCATTTTTAAGGAAGGTAATGTGTGTGGCAATGCTGTGGGGCACTAGAACTGGTGATTTATGTAGTCAAACCATTAAAATAGCTCTTGGCACAGTTCTGGCACATGCTAACTAGCACTTTCCCAAACAACAACCCAACACAGTTTCAGAGTTGGCACAGACCAGGAAATCCTTTCCAGCCTGCACAGGGCCATTCTGCATGGACCATAAGGCGATTAAATGCTACAGACACAGATTTTTTTTGTACCTGTGGGCCATGATGCCAGAGAATGATCACAAACACATTTAATTTATTAGGATAGGTATTGCCTCACATCCAAAGTACCACAGATCTACTATGTTTTTTTTCTCTGTATATTATTTATGAGCATGTGATTCACTGCTGGGTAGTGTTTTTTTGTAAACAGACAGTATAGGGATACATTTGATACAGCTTGCTTGTATAAGACAACATGAAACCAGTTTTTCGTATCCAATCTTGAGTATGGGTGCAAGCAAATCACCCAGCCTCTACATCTTACAACAGTTCTTCTAATTTCAACACAATCAACAGGCATATTTATGTTAGGATTCAGAAAAGAAGAAAAAATAAAAACCCACCCACAATGCAAACAAATGCAAACTCTTTACGTGAACTTACAACAGTCCTAAATGAAAGTCAGGGTGCAGGAGCTGAAGTTTCATTTACGTTAAATAACCTCTCTTAAAGCTGCCCTAACACCAGAGGACTGTGAAATGTCTAAAGCAACATCTATTTATAGAGAAGGTATGCAAGAGCTGCAAAACAGTAAAGACTCATCTCCACTCTGTGCAAACTGTCAGGAAACCTACTAAAGGACACACATGCCTGTCCCGTGCTATGCTGTAAAGGCCATGCTACCAGAAACCTTCTGGGCTTTCAGAGAGCCAACCAGCTTGTAGAAGAACACTGATCTCCATAAAAATACACCTGGATTTCTGGGAAGGCTTTTAACAAGGTCTCCCATCAAATTATGGAAACTCAGAAGTCATGAAAGGAAATTCTCTGGTAAAGATGGAGAACGACTGCAAGGAATTGCAGAACTTTAACCAAATATCAAGTGATTTGCTCACAAAAAGGCAAATGAAATGTGAAGAGATTCACAAAGTTAAAAAAAAAAAACAAACAACAAAAAACAAATCTTTGAGTCACCTGGGCTTTAACATGAAGTTTTCTACTCAGGATCATAATCTTGAGTTAAAAAAGCCGCCCAATGTAATTGATGCTGGAGAATATTAATAGAGAGTGATTGCTCACAATTTCTTCCAACAAGGTAGAAAGTGATTAAGAAACTATTATATGGCAGTAAAAACCCACAAGGCCGAGTTGACAAAACACACAGTTCAGCTGTGGGTATCTGTGCTATGGGATGTTGCAAATAGCACAAATTTGTAAGAACAAAAAGAGATAAATTCGTGAAAAGGCCCACTTAGAATAGCTTCCACAGGGGCTGGGGTGGAGGTTTTGGGGAAGACATCACTTCTGGTACTTGTAAGTCTTTCAACTGGAAGCTGCTGGAGGCTGGGAAAGCACACTATTTAGAAGTACCTTAGCAAGCTTGTCCCACTTTTATACCCAAGGCCGTATTTCTCCTGGCGGTCTGCCTTCAGAGGACAGATCCTGGACTAGATGGACTTACGGACTGACTCTGTGTTCTTACCATTCCAAACTATTTTACACAGAAACATCCAACACTTGCATATTATTATCCAATGGTATAGTTTACAGTGAGCTTATCAAATTCTCTTTTCCACTCTCAGTAGTCATTTCCCACAAAACAGCAAAGTCCAGGCCAAGACTCTGGACACCTGAAAACTAGAATCCAAGATATTAAAAGTACTATTTATAGTCTTTCATGAAAATCAACTGCTCTGTTTTGGGACACAATGAACTGGGAAATGAGGAAAAAAAAATATGTCTCAAACTGTAGAATTATTTTTGTTTCCTTACAATCCACAAGCAACTTGATTTATTTTTTTTTTTGTCTTCCTCTTTCAAATGTAAACAGACAAGTAAATTCAGATGTCAAAACCCCAAAAGATAGTAAGTTTAAGGTAAATTTCTTTCACAAAGAACAGGAGGAAAGAATGAAACACAGATCACAATCTATTGTGTCACAGTAATGGCTTCTCAGTTAAACATCTGCATAGACTTCAGGTCTACAAAGATACAGATAGTAGCACTAGCTATGGTAAAACAACCATTTTATGCTGTCCAATTCATGAATTAACCTGTCATCAGTTCCATACAGCTTCACCTCGGGTTTGTAAGAAAGCCTGAAGATAGTTCATACCTCTAGATGCTCATGAAGGACTGCATATGTGAACTGCTTTCTGTAATTGCCACGATATCAGTATGAATCTCTAAGCAGAAAACAAAAACCTGTATCTTCCCTTTTCACTGGTTCTCCAGTGTCAGGGTGTAACATAATAGTGTACTAAAGGATACACCTCTGAATGACGTCAGATATTCAGTAATTCCTGGTGAGCTTTTTAGAAGAATAATGCTTTAAATATACAATCTTTCATTCCGAAAACTGGACTGTCTGTAAACCATTTAGAGACATTGTTTATACTGCAAATTATGTCAATTACATTCTCTGCACTATTATTTGTTGTGGTCTGAGACAGCCCAATGGCAAGTCAACAGACTTCACAATTATTAATTTCTATTCCTATGGCTATCAACTAATATTTGTTTGAAATTATAATGATCAATTACTTGTTGGCTACTACAGAGATAAAAGGAAATGCCAGCAAATTTTCTTACTTCTAAACAGCACTGGTATAATGATGTTCTAACAGAAAGTTACCTCCTCAACCAACACAGTATTTTTCCCTAATAACCAACTTAAATGAAAATACCAGCTCCCAGAAAACACAAAGCATGATAACCCCACTGTGAGAAAAAGCATTTCTGAAAATATTTTGATACTTAGAAAAGATAAGGTCAAAATAACTCAGTTCTATTTTAACTAGAAGGAAAATACACTATTTCTTAAATCCAGACTAACGATGAAAAATGTTAAATAACCAATATATTAAAGATAATGTACCTACTTGCCTGTGATGATCCTCCAAAGCTGCGCACCTGCAATTGTGGGAATGTAAGATGAAAAATAATGCACTAAAACAGAAACAGTAGTATTTTTTTTCTTTATTCTACACAATATTCAAATCTGGGACAAAATGAGTAACAAATCTCCGTAACAGTCAAAATATGAAGAGTATACTGACTTAAAGTAATACTTCCTGAATTACTTTCTGTAAACTGAATATACCATTTAAAAATGTAAATGAAAAACAAAAGATCAGTGTCTTATATTGCTACATTTTCACAGGGAAGACGAAGATAACCAACATAACTCGCACTTCAGATCTAAACTGACAACAACTTTCTACATTCCTTATGAATCTGTAATAGTCTTGCCATCTAGTGGTTGGTTGGAAGTGTAAAGCTACACATAAGTGTTATAGTGGGAAGAATTTCTTTCTGGTTTTCTGCCTTCTTTTTTTCCCTGCTTTTTGGAGTGGCACGTCATTGATTTCAAGACACTACCCAAAGATTTCTACAGAATTACTTCAAGAACCTGACTGTTCTTGAACACTGTGTATAATGCCATCAAAGGCAATAATGCAGTAAAAAAGTTAACTATAGTAAAATAATCTTATTCTGTAAACTGGGAAATAGAGGTCTTCCTAGCCTCATCTCTATGATAACTAGTTAAATAATCCCACAGAAATGCTAGTGAAACACAAATGAAGAGGGGATGGTATTCTTACTCTCTTATCTTGGTCAATATTGATGCATCTTGGATTTAGTCAATACAAAAATACTAGTAATTACAGTTAAGAGAATTTACATAAATCACCACCTTCCAACTAGTTAGGTGTTTCAACATTAGTGGTGATTTACACAACACAGAGCTTAAAAATCAAATTCTGCTAAGCTTGTAATGCTCAGGCAGGAAACAGAATGGTAATCAAGACTCCAGAGAAAGCAATGAAAATAAACCATGTTTCAGAAAAGGTTGCAAATAATTGCTATAACTTAGAGGGAACAATAGGATTTAGCAGTCAGAAATTATGTGGTAGTACCTCAAAGTGGCATATCAGGCTTCTGTGGCACCTATTTCCTGCTTTTGTGCTATATTAAGGTGATTTTTCAGACACTTTGCATCACAATTCAACATCAAACAAAAGCAAAGTAAGACACTTCAAAAATATTTCTGATAATGAAAATTACAGACTGATGACAAGCATTTTACCCAGGAATTTTCAAGACTGATAATGAAGTACAGGACAGGAATTAAAGGAAAAGCAAAACAAAAAAATCCTGCTCACTTATTTCAGCAATGCTAAGAGAGGTCATATTGGGTGTCTGAAACCTTCCAACAATGACATGATTCAAGTAACGTCAGAAGAAGTATGAATTACAGAATGGTTAGGGTTGAAAGGGACCTTAAACATCACCTAGTTCTAACCCCCTGCCATGGCAGGGACATCTTCCCCTAGACCAGGTCCCTCAAAGCCCCATCAAAGCTGGCCTTGAACACTTCCAAGGATGGAGCATTTACCACTTCCTTGGGCGGCCTGTGCCAGGGCCTCACCACTCTGACAGTAAAGAACTTTAATGTTCTAAAATGCTTAGGAAAACTTTGTATTTTAGAAAATAATGTATTTTCAAACCAAGCAGTTAAGAAACAAGAATGACTGTTCACTGATACCACTTATAGTCACGTAAAAACAAATCTCCTAATGCCCTTTCTATAAAATATAGCAAAACTTAATTGAAAATGGTCATAGATCATCACAGATATATCCTCTCTGAAATTAGCTAATATTTTACAATAAGCATAATACTGAAGTGGATTTAGTAATGAACTAACATGCTCTGAATTGCAGGTGTTTAAGCAAGGAACTCTACCAGTATACTGCCTTACCTTTCTTCCTTGAGAATATCAACTCCTTTATTATCTGAAGAATTAGCACTCCAAGCATTATGAGAGAAATCATATGATACACTCTCCAAGCGGTCAGTGCAACAAACCTAGAATGTCAAGAAGAAATAAACGCTGAATACTTTCAAACTTATTGGGAGCATATGCAAACTGACAGCAGCTACTAGTACTGAAACATTAAAAGACAAAAATAGACTGATATTATGTCAATTGAATTTAGTTTCTCCCAAAAGTCTTTTCACAGGAAGGAAATATGGAGAGCTCTAAGGACAACGTAGTCTCATTTAAAGATACAATTGCAGAATATACATTGAGCTTGTAGTACATTTTGTCCATACAATACAAAATATTTTAATTCTTCATAGTAACCATTACTTTTTAAATTAACTATGACTTTATTAACATAAATAATCTTGGCACAATACATGCAAAAAAGGTTAGACATTTTCTCTTGTTTCCTATAGGGCTTAAGTTCACACAAGATTTTTATACAAATTATAATTACAAATGCAAAGATAAGGTAAAACTGTACCATTCATGGTATAATACTCAACCTGGTCTTTATAATGAGCTTTTGTGAATTTTCTTTTTCATTACATGCACGTTTAGAACATGTTAAGTCTAACAGACCCATGCACATTTAGAACATGTTACCCAGACTGTATGATTTATAATTTTATCCACTACTGACCCTGCTATCCTGTGTGTTCAGAGATTACCTCTTCTGTTTTACTGACAAATAACTCACAAAAAAGGCTGTGAAATATAAAAGTATTAAAATTCAATTAAATTTAAAATACTTCAGCTTTTTTACAGATTGTCTCAAACACTTTAAATCAGAGATCTCAATACAGATAATGAGCAAATCAGTATCTTTTCAAGGTAAAAGCAAAAACACTTAAAAAAAATAAAATTGAGGATAGCCAAAACCAGTAAGAAGCCACTGTCCAAGCCAGTGGGTCAAATGAGAATACCAACAGAGACAAAATCATACAAAGCTGTGAGGTTTCCAAGAAACCCCTCAAATTTGGAAACAGGGTAACTGGCCACGCAGCTAGCTGCTGCTGCAGAGTTTTTCTGGAAAAAAGAGAGGAAAGTGAAAAGGAGTAGCAAGCATTGCCACTGGAGGAAGCCAGGAGACACCCTTTGAGCATACTTGGACTTTTGTAAACAAAATTGACTTCTAGATGTTTCTACCAAGTTCCAGACACAACTGAAGTTTTGGAAAAATGCTCCAGTATTCCTTGCAATCTTCAAAATCCAAGACTGCCTCAAAGAAAATGTCTGTGCCACTGATTTTCACATTTTCCACAAACTCATAATGCCTGATCACCCTGAGCAGAGGAGGAGATGTTTTCCAATATGAACACATAAGCTCACTGTGAAAGGTTTTCCTGAATATGAGAGGGGTTTATATCTGTGCAGTTTGAATTATAAGACTAGTCCATCAAAAAAAAAAAAAAAAAAGGAGAGAAATCGTGCCCTGGGTTCAGCAGTAGCAGTCATTTTTCTCCTTCTTAGTAGCTGGTGCAGTGCTGTGTTTTTGACTTTCAGCCTGGGAACAGCGCTGATAACACCAATGTTTTTAGTCGTTGCTAAGTAATGTTTAGTCTGACCAAGGGCTTTCTGAGTCTCATGATCTGCCAGGGAGGAGGGGAAGCTGGGAGGAAGCAGAGACAGGACACCTGACCCAAACTGACCAAAGAGGTATTTCGTGCCATTCAATACAACCCAGGTTGTATTCTCTTTCCTTGTTATTTCCCTTATCATTATTATTATTGGGGGTAGCAGCAGTGGTTTTGCGTTACACCTTAGTTACTGAACTGTTCTTATCTCAACCCGTGGGAGTTACATTCTTTCGATTCTCCTCCCCATTCCTCCAGGAGCAGGGGGAGGAAGAGGGTGGGAGTGAGCGAACAGCTGTGTGGTTCTGAGTTACGGCTCGGCTTAAACCACGACAAATCTGTACCTCTCTATAATTTCAGCCAGCTCAAGAAAACCAATAGAATAGTTAGGGTTGGAAAGGACCTTAAGATCACCTAGTTCCAACTCTCCTGCCATGGTCAGGGGCACCTCACACTAAACCATGTCACCCAAGACTCCATCCAACCTGGCCTTGAACACTGCCAGGGATGGAACATGCACAACTTCTTTGGGAAGCCTGTTCCAGTAACTCACCACTCTCACATTAAAGAACTTCTTTCTTATATCTAACCTGAACTGCCCCTGTTCAAGTTTAAACCCATTACTCCTTGTCCTATCATTATAGTCCCTAATGAAGAGTCTCTTCCCAGCATCCTTGTAGGCCCCCTTCAGATACTGGAAGACTGCTATGAGGTATCCACGCAGTCTTCTCAAGGCTAAATGGCCCCAACTTTCTCAGCCTGTCTTCATACAATAGAGATGTGTAGAGAAAAGTGATGACAAGGTAGGCTCTTTCAAAGCTGCCCACGCATAGCTCATTAAATCAAAACTCCTAACAGCTTTGCAGCATGTTGTTCCACTATTTTTCTTGGTAATAATCTTCAGCATTTAAAATTCTTGATTCTGTTTAAGGATTAAATTCAACTGCACTGAAGACTTTGTTTACCCTACTTATTTAACTATTTAACTTACTGATAATGGGGAACAAGGAGACAGATGTGACATTGTATAAAAAAATCAAATTATGACTTTGGGGAACAAACAAGAGAAATCAGAGATGTGTGCACGTCTACAGGGGTATGATATAATAGGCACCACAGAAACATAGTGGGATGGCTCCTATGACTGGAGTCTTGGAATGGAAGGTTACAGGCTTTTTAGAAAAGACAGGCCATGCAGGCGGGGAGGGGGAGTTGCCCTTTATGTTAGGGATAGGCTGGAGAGTATGGAACTCTGTCTGGGGACAGGTGAGCAGTCCACAGAGAGTTTGTGGGTCAGGGTTAAAGGGAATATAGCTATGGGAAACATTACTGTGGGGATCTGTTACAGACCGCCTGATCAAGGAGAACCAGCGGATGAAGCACTCTATAGACAGATAGGAAAAGCCTCATGCTCGCAGGCCCTGGTTCTCATGGGTGACTTCAACCACCCTGACATCTGTTGGAAGGACAGTACGGCCCAGCACAAGCAATCCAGGAGGTTCCTTGATTGTGTGGAAGACAACTTCCTGCTTCAAGTAACAGAGGAGCTGAAAAGTAGAGGTGCCATGCTTGACCTCGTGCTCACCAACAGGGAAGGGCTCGTTGGAAATATGATGCTCCAAGGCAGCCCTGGATGCAGTGATCATGAGATGGTCAAATTAGAGATCCTCAGGACAGTGAGAAGAGCATGCAGCAAGCTTATTGCGCTGGACTTCAAAAGAGCAGACTTTGGCCTCTTCAGGAACCTGCTTAGTAAGGTTCCATGGGATACAGCCCTAGAAGGCAGGGGGGCCCAAGACTGTTGGTTGATATACAAGGATCACCTGCTACAACCTCAGGAGTGTTGCATCCCGACTAGAAGGAAGCACAGCAGGAGGGCCAGGAGACCTCCTTGGGTGGATAAGGAGCTACTGAGGAAAATTCAAATGAAAAAAGAGACTTATAAAAGGTGGAAGCAAGGACAGGTGACCTGGGAAGAGTACAGGGATGTTGTCCGGGAAGCTAGGGACCAGGTTAGGAAAGCTAAGGCCCACTTAGAATTAAACTTGGCTAGGGGTATTAAGGATAACAGGAAGGGATTCTGCAGGTACATAGCAAATAAAAAACAGACTAGGGAGAATGTAGGCCCCCTCAGGAAGCTCTCGGGAGAACTGGCTACACAGCATTTGGAGAAGGCTGAGGTTCTGAATGACTTCTTTGCCTCCGTCTTCACTGGCAAAGGCTCTGACCAAACCACCCAAGTCTTGGAAGGCAGATGCAGGGACTGTGAGAATGAAGACCTTGTGCCCACTGCAGGAGAGGATCTGGTTTGAGACCATCTTAAAAATCTGAACCTGCACAAGTCCATGGCTCCTGATGAAATCCATCTGTGGGTCCTGAAGGAGCTGGTGAATGAAGTTGCGAAGCCACTGGCCGTCATCACAGTCAGGTGAAGCACCTACAGTGATGGTATGTATGTAAGGAAAAGATTTTGTCTCAACTGTTTCCTGGTGGCCACTCTTTCCTGCTTAGAGCTGAAGGTAGACTGCTCTTCCATGCTTACTGCAGGAGTGATCAGCACCAGACTGGTTGCAACAAATTCTGATGCCCATCTCAAGCAAGAAGTCTGGGGAAAGGGAGGAGGGTTAGTTTTCTTCTGAATTAAGCACTAAATGCACTTCCTCAAGAACACTGCTGAAATACGCTGCAAGGCAGTACCAAAAAGCTTGTGTTCTTATTACTGGCTCAGCCATTTAGTTTCTCTTCTTGTGAATCAAGAAGCAGTAATATATATTAAATTCTACTGTATTTTATTTAAAGGTAACATAGCACCTTAAATCTAACTGAAAAAACACCCCAAAGCAGATTTGCAAAACGTGCCTTTTATACCTATTAAACATGTGAATTAGCAACTATATGAATTGGTTTTAGATGTAAAAGATTTTCCATATTAAGCTTCTGTATGTATCAAAATGCAGTTATATATAAGTATTAAAATCCAAATGCTCAAGTATTCGACACATCTGAAGTCCCAAAACTCGGTAATTCAGTATTTTTCCTGTTGTTCCTTCAGTACATCTTGGTCTGAGCCAAGGTATTAGCATATGCGTTCAAGAATTACAGTGCAAAACTCATTTTCCCATCCCTGCACAAAAAGTGTAAATACACAAGACAGAACAAGTTAGGCAGGCTTTTTTTATAGAACCTATTTATAGAATAGAATTTGAGAGACTTACTGTATTGATATGGTATTTAACTATTTGCATATTTGAACAATATAAAAAACTGTTGTAAGCTGATTCCCTGTCGCAGAGAGGAAAACATATTACATGTAACAAAATATATTTACATATTGGATGTCACAAATTTTAGAATAAACAAAGACTTTATAAATTCTGTCTAATGAACCTCCTCGCCCCTACAAAAAGCATAATTTGTTAAAGAATTTAATTTCAGAAACATTCACTCCAAATTTTATGTTAATTCAGCTTCATAATATGCACACTGCTACTCTGGGTGCCTCTCAGCTTGAACTCAAACAGCTATATACCTGTTTAGCTGAAGATACCAGAATACTGAAATAGAATGCTTCTTAAAATACATACATTGAAAAATGTTTAAAGTCACTTTTAGTTTAGTGTAGAAAAGTGTAAGCTTCTGTACAGACATAATCTAGGGAGAAAATACCTTTTTCACTTAAAGATTTTTCCAAGTAAGAACGCCATTCAAGAATTTAAGATATCTCAGATTTTTAATAAAATATTTCAAGCAGAATGAAATGAAGAACCAGAAAGCAGTTGACATGTGACTTATATGCTGACTAGCAAGGAGTTTTGAATTGGATAGTGCCCAGAAGACTAACAATTCTATCATTAAATACATAAAAATAAAAAAAAAAACAACAAAAAACAGAAGAGGCATGATTATTATTCTAAAACTTGCAGTACTGTCTTTAATTCTTTCTTTGCTAAGACAAAGACAATTCAGTCATCAACCTTTTATTCAAGAAGTTTGTCAGGTTTTATTCAAACGATTAGGATCATATTTATTCAGCCAGAAAGCACAGACCAAATCAAACCTGGCCAATTCTTTAGAAAACCTTCTAGAACTTATTAGGAATAAATATTTTGGAGCAATAAATAAATCTCTTGCATTAAGAAACAGATTTCCACAAACTTAAACTACTACTACTTTGATAGTCAACTGCAGAAGCGGTAGTTCTCTTGGAGGTCTGTGTGCAAGGTTGCAGGGCAAAAGGCCAAGGCTGCTGGGCTATTCTAACTAAAGTTAGTACCACATAGGACACAAATTCAAATTGTTTATTCTCTCTACCCAACTCCAAGAAACAACATTTTAAACTTATAAGTCTAAATAAAAATTAAAATAGTACAATTGTCCAAGCAAAACTATTAGAGCTTTAAAATGCTTTGTATTTGATCACCAAAGAGAAATTTGCTTACATGCTCAGAAATTCGGAAGTATATCGGTGGTCTGGGAAACAGAATTAAGTCAATAATAAAATGTCATTGCAAAATTATCTCACGTTGTTTGCATGGAAATCTCTTGGGGAATGCAGCAGTTAGAATTATGTTTCAACATTTGTGGCTTGTGGATCAGATATGCTACAACTCATTGCATTCAGATGGGCATATGAAATGAAAATTGAGGAGGAAGTTTAAATGACCTACACTATACAACTTCTGAGTATACCAAGACATCAAATGCTACAGTTAGATCGGTGAAAATAGGATGGTATTTCCAAGAAAGTCAAAATTATTTTGAATTAAACACATAACATCAAATAACGGGACTTCCTTTATTCTTGCAGAAACATAACCAGATGACCTCAATTAACCTATGCTCTGGCAAAGTACAGAAGAAATCTTAATCCCATTTTCTCATACAGTGGCAGCAGTTTGATGTTAAACAGTCCACCTCTACCATGCTGCTCTAAATCTCCTTTGCTTTAATGCTCTCATTAGTCCTGTAACATCTAGCACAGAGCATAGCATATCCGCCTAAAACTCCTATTGTTCTCAAAATTCTACTTATTATTTGAAAGGTCTCATTATTTTGAATTAATACATGAAGAAAATATCATTCCTCTCTTAAAACAACTGCTTTAGATAGAAAATTAGTAAAACAGAATAAACCCAAGCCAGGCTGCTATTTGTCTGTTCTCCTCTGTTCAGCATTTCTATTTTCCAGAGTTGCCAACCTGGATTTGGTCCTAAATTGTTCAGTAATGCTCGCTTTGCCTCAGTTCCTCAATTATCCCATTTGTTTTATTTTCTGATTGATCCTGTTTTCATCTTACTGGTTGGAAAATGCTGTAAACTGTCCAGGTTTTTATGTAACACTGTCTGGCTCTTAAACAATGTCAATTTTCTTTCCTGTAAACCAATCTCAGCCAAAACTCTGCAAGCTGTCACTAAAAAGCTCTTGATTGATTTATTCTCTCATACAATGAAAATATTCATTAGGTCTGAGACCAAACAAAAAAACCAAATCTGAGCATAGATAGTGACAAAAGACACTATTTTTAATGGTATATTTGGAGAGCATACATACTGTCTAAGCATACTGTTTAAATCAAGGAACGAGACTAGTATTCCAGAGCTGATCAGTTAATCTTTTCATCCAGTACTGTCACATTGCTAACAACAGACCTGCAGTAACATAGAAATTTGTATATCAAAAAGCATGTAAAAAACTTCAAAGAAAAATTCGGACTTGGGCTAGCAATGAGAACAGCAAACAGGGTAATGCAATAAACTTGTTCCACAAGGAGACAGAAACAGAGAAAAGGTCTATTACATCTTAGCCTTTCCACTCCCTCTCTTCCCAAGAAACCCTATGGAAATCAGTCATTTGGAAACTGGTGAATAGATGCAACTGATGCATCTACGGATGACCTTGCAAGACACATTAATGTATTATGTTTGAAACATCTACCTGCAAATATAAAACATGTATTTGAAACAAATACCTGCGAACTACAAAAGACATAACAGCATGGAATTACTAAAAATAAACTTGTCCTCTTGACCTCATAGAAATATTCAAGACGACAGATTGGGAGAATAAAATGAAAAGCTGCCACTATTCCCTCTTCCCCATACACAAACACAAAGCAATAATTAGGCTGGAATACTAGCTTAAAATCCAGGATTAGTCCAGAGTTTCTCTGCTCTTGGGGAAATTATTCACTTTTTTAGTATTACACATGTAAAATGGTGTTGGGGGGGGAAGAGAATCTTTTTCTCCTGTGGTATTTTGACTTCAGTTTGTAAACTACCTACAGCAGAACACTAGTACCCATATCACACTTCAAATGCTTAGGTGCTAAATGATACATATTTAACCCTTGGTAATTTTAAAGATTTTCATTTGGGGTCATTTGGAGTGGAGGGGGTTAAAACTGCTCATGGTGAATAAATAACAGAAGTGTAAGTGAAAAATGTTTCTCCAGTAACAGATTTTTTTTTTTCCCCCTTTAATTGCCAGCCTTGTTTCCATAAAATTTTATGGAATGTTAGTTCACTGAATATGCCAGTATACATAAAATCTAAATTGTATGATAATTAATATCTGATACATTCAATAAAAATAGTCAAGTAAAGCAAATGGTGTCAGATTTTGCAGGGTCTGAACTTCAGTGCAGCCTTTATGTTAGGAATCAAAGGGAAGTGAAAAATGGTGCAGTACTGCCTAGCCTAAAAAGGTCCTGATCAGGAACTAGTTGCTTTAAGTCTTGTTAAATAGTCCATGATGATTTGTTAGGAATATTAAAAAACAGAAGGAAACAATTAAATTAAATTAGTAAATTTCTTGTACCTGTAAGAATATTATTTCAGTACTAAACGTGGAAGATGCATTTATATACAGTAACATGGTTAAATATTTTTAAGAAGAGGTTACAACTGAATATTAAAAAACAAACAAAAACAAAACAAAAACAAAAAAACCAACCACAAACAAACAACAACAACAACAAAAATCACAAAGCCCAGAGGATTTTGTGACACTACAGAAACAGTTGACCCTCAGCAGCTCCTACTGCAAGAGTTTACACATGAAGTGTTTTTAGTGTTTTGAACCGCATACATACAAGAACTAAACTAACCGTGAGGGAAAACACACTCCCACCAAAATTAAATAGATGGGAGGAAAGAACTATCACTATTTTTCCAACATCTAGAAAACTGTAAAATTAAAACTTTACACCCACCCCCCCCCCCCCCCAACCCCCCCATCTACCAGCACTACTGCTGATCTAAGGAGAGACTTCTCCCCTCATTCAGTACAGACGTCAACATTGAGAAACACAGAGATAAGAAGCCCTACACATGGGGAGTGACTCTACCTCTGCATGGGGACAGGGATACTTGTAGACACACCACAAAGAAAGATGAGGGACATGAACCAGTAACTGGGTAATGTTTCTTCAGCCTAGGCTCTGGCCAGCACAAAGCCACGTTTGAGAGACTTCACAGGCAGCAGTTCACAGTCCTGAAGCAGCAGCGACTGAGTCATCACAAACCAGGCTGACCAGCTGGATCTCAAATGAGAAAGAAGCAGCAGCAAACACACTGTGCGGCAAATGCTTATGATGCCAGCACCAAACAGGAAACACGAAACTAGACTTAAAACAACTGTTTCATTTTCAAAGTATCAGATTTCATAGGTTTGCCAACACGATCCTTCCCCTTGCTCTTCAGTCACAAAGCTGGCCACCATACCTACTTCTACATATGTCCTGGTTAGCCTTTAACTGTCAAAACTCCCTGCCACCAGTACTGCAAACTTCCTGCTTTCCCAGCAGCTATACATATATATCTATATAATCAGCTAATACTCTTTGTTTAACAGAATACATTTCTGCATCACACTATCCCTGAAAATTTTATCTGAGCCATGAGCCAAAGAAACATAAAGCATTATGACTCCTCCAAACTGCTGAAAGAACAGATGATCTCTAAAGCATGCAGAAAATGAGAGCAAAACCATGTAACTTCCTCCATGAAAGGATTTACTATGGATACCTAAGAGCAAGGTGGATAATGAAAGTCAACCTAAATTAGACATCACACACACTGCTTCTGGGATTAAAGAGGATAAAACGATTCTGAAAATATTTGCATAGAGATATTTTCTTGTGCAATGCAAACCTTCAGAAAGTTCTCTTTCCATGACCTGGATCTCATGTTTAAACATCACACTGTTAAGAGTTACAGAGAACTAACTGGAGCTTGCAATTAATCCGCCTCTTTGCAAGCAGGCATACAGCAACATTTTATATCAGAAAACAAAAATCACAGGCATCACCAACACGTAAGATCAGGGGAAAGTCCTGCAGAAGTTTCACACAGAAAGACATTCTTTTTTTCCTTACAGAAAGAAACAAGAGCTGCTACATGTGCAATGAACAATTCCCTAGGCTAATTTCTGGGGTTTATTCAATAAAACTATATCTGACTAGAAAAAGCTTAGTCGAAAAAGAGAACTGGTGCACTGCAGCAGCATTCCCACTGTCCCCACTAACTAGGCCACCAACGTGGAAAAGCATGCACACCCTTAATAAACTCTGAGGTAATGGACCACGGCAGCAACTCAGCGCTGACTACGGCTCAAGGCCTAATTTCAGGTTTCAAAACTCCGCACAGAAAAGCAGGCCCATCGCTCATCTCAGCTACAAGAAAAGCAACTTCTCAGTAGGGCGTGACGCAGCCGCCCAGGTCAGCCTTCCTCTGGGGCTCCTTGCTACTGTAAGAAACGGGAGAAAAAGGGGCGAGCAGAAAGGAGGCACACAAGAACCCGGTAACGCAGATGCACACAACCCAAGGGCTACATCGTGCCCCAGCGCGGCTGCCGGGCGCAGGAGAGATGGCGCAGGTGAAGAGGAACGCCAGACCTTCCCCGTGGAAGCGCAGGGACAGTGGGTCAGCTCTCCTCAAAGGACCGGGACAGGAGAAGCCGTGGGGGAAAATAACCCTCCCGGAGGACAAGCGCAGCGCGGAGGAGGGGGAAGAGGTGGGGAGGCGCCCGTCAGCGGGCGGGGCGGCGGAGGTAGGTCGGGCTGGGGCGTCCCTCTCCCGGGAGGAGGGTTTCCAACCCCGCTCCCCATCGCGTCCGGTATCGCTCACCAGAAAAGCAGGTTAGCGCAGACGAAGAAGCCCAGGCTGTGGAGGGGCCGCTCCCAGCTCAGCGCCGCCGCGATGCAGCAGCCCACAGCCAGACCCGTGTCCCCCAGCAGAGCCGCGGCCCCGCCTGACAGCTCGGCCGGCTCCGTATCCTGGGCTGCCGCACCTCGCTCCTCGACGGCCTCCGCCCGCTCCCGCCCGCTGCCACCACGCTCCCCTCCCGACTCCGGCTCCGCAACAGACAGCTGCGCGCTCGCCATGGCTCGCTGGCGGCCGCCGGACTCCGCTGGGACGGGCGGGGCTGAGGCGGGGCCGTGGTGGGGTTGGGGCGGGGCGCGCTGCCGGGGGGCGGGGTCCGCAGCGCAGCCGTTAACCGCCGCGACCCGCGCACCGGGAGGCTGCTCGCCCGGCAGGTGCCGCGAGGGGCTGCGCATGCGCGTGGCAGGTGCCGGCGGGCGGTGCTCGATGAGTACGGGTGGCGGCGTGCGCTCGGAGAGGGTGATGCGCGAGGCCGCAGGGTAATTGTGCGGCTCCGCGACCCCCCGCGGCTTCTGCCGCTCCTCACACACGCCTGTCCCTGCGCGTCCCCTACCCCCCCCTCACACACACCCCCGTCAGAACCCGTTCCCTCCAACACCCCCCTAATAACCATCATGCGACCCTCATGACTCCATCGCACGCACTCCCCTCACGCCCGCTGTACAGCACCACCCTCCACAGTGCCCGCACACACAGCCCACACGCCTCGCGCTCCCGTCCCGCCTGTACGGCCCTTGGAATGGCAGGTGGTGGGCTTAAGCGCGGAGCAGGTGTTCCAACCGCCTGTGCCTTCTGGCGAGAGGGGCTTTCGCCCAGGTTGCACAAGTGACCAGGGAATGGTGTTGGGGGGTTTGGTTCCCTTCCGGCGAAAGCTGGGAAGCCAGCCAGTTTGTCAGTTTGGGAGATGGTGTGGGGTGAAACCTGCCAGAAGATGTTACTACTTCTTCATCTCTTTTTTTTTTGTGTATATACTACAGCTAAGCAGCAGCCTCCAAAATCCTAAAAAAGAAAGGAAGTAAATTGTTGCTGTCGCAGCGCTAGGAACTTCTGAAACCGTGAAGGAGGCTACAGGAGTTTCATGCATTCCATCCGTATCTTGAGTACCCAAGAAATGTACTTGAAAATCCATACTGTGTTGTCCTGTCATCTCCACTACTACATTCCTGGCCAGCCTCAGGGTCAAGGTGGGAGCTTGACACTTCCCTCTAATGTGGTGGTGGGCATAATAGCTAATGTGAGCCCTGGGGAACTGAGTTCTAAGAGCATGCCTGGTGAGAAATGGTGCTCACCCGTTCTGCTGCTGAACACAGTCAAAATTGGAGTCAAAGAACATGTCTTGGTGTAAACTGCATAAATTTAAATGATTTTAGTCTTAAGAGCAAAGTAACAAAAATAGAAGAATAATTTTGGATTGGAAGTTAACATCTGTTTCTAGCTTAATTGAGGATCCCATTTGCTTTGGTTTTTTGTGGGAACGGGAGTGATACTCCCTTGATGCTACTTGAAGGTCAACATGCCTTGTTTTCTCTGAGGTAAAAGAGCACAAAGCAAGATCACAAAATTAACTAAGTTGCAGTGTTGACTGTAGGTTCAAACCTGCTCTGTGTTTTGATCAGATGATCTTAGGAAGGAGTCAAGTTTCTTCCCTGATTCCACCTGCTCTATGCAGCGTATGAATTGTACTCAAGAGGAAACATACAAGACGGTATTCTACGTAACCTTTTCTGAAGGACATCTTAGTTTTATACTAATTTGTTGTACTACTGTGCTCTTACCTCTAAGAACCAAGCAGAATAATAAGCCCAGCTAAAAAGTGATTAAATATTGTCTTTGAAGGTCTGAAAGCAAAAGGAAAGGGAGGCTTGCTGAAGCAACTCAAAAACATGGATAGAAAAGAAAGGGTATAGGAAGTAGTTGCAGCAAGACTGGAGAAACACTTTGTTGTTTTGCTTTAGTTTTGTGCTGTTGAATAAAAACTGCCTTAAAAAGATGGTCAAAACAGGGTGTCCTCACCATGCTGGAAGACAGGCAGATATGTGTGCTGGTGATTGCTTATGGTTACTGAGCACTCCTGGTGTCACTTGAGCATGTGATGCTTCTCTAGGGTGAGTGCAGTGGCTTCCTGCAGGTATCGATTCCCTGGTTTGGGGAGTGGGAGTGCAGGGAATCTTATCAGTAAAACCAGCATCTTCTCACAAGGAAAAAGGGGTAGCAAAAGGAATAGAAATGAAGAAGGTTCTCCTGTACTTATCCTTCTCTTTTTCAGGTCACTGTAGGGTGCTGTGTTACCTGTGCCAAGCTGCTGTTCTAGTGAGCACTGTGCGTAACTTGCCAAAACCACCCCCAGTTTAGCCAGCAGCAGTTTGCTTTGCCTTGCTAGCATTCAGTTACTTCAGTCACATGAACTGTCCTGTCCAGCATCTAAGTCCAGCTGACTCCAAACAGTTACTAGGTAAGCCTGAAGAGAATCCAGGTGTTCCTTACGCACTTTTGAACTGATCATGAAATTCTTAGCCCCAGAAAGGACACTGTGGTTAAAATGTTTAAATTTTGGTTTAACCAGCAGTAGATAGTGGCAACAAAATCCTATGGCCCTAAGGATTATAACCATGGCAGGTTTCAGGTGATCCTTCCTTACCAATATTACACTTAAAAACCTAACTAACCAAAATGTTTGAGGACAATTGTCTGCTCACTCCTCCATAATTTATACTCTGTGCTGTACTCCCAGTCACAGGGGTTCACAGAAAAGGGGAGATGAAACCTGAGAAGGGAGGATGAGGTGGGATTTCAGTGAGCAGGATAGATTACAGATATGGGAACTCTTTCGGATTTTGGTTAAACTTGCATCCATTTTAGATTATTGGCCTTTTCTTTCCTGAAAAGAAGGATATGAACATCCTTTCACGAAGGATATGAACAGAAATTAGAGAAAAGTTCTGTCAGAATAGGTTTTGTAATTTAGCTAACGGAAAAAAAAAAAAAAAAAAAGCTTCAAGTACTGATGGATATGAGCTCTCTCTCCTTTTTACACTGCTGATAGTTCTTGGGCTGGGTTTATATAAATGAGCTTACTGAAAGCACTCTGGTATAAACATCAGTGTGAAAGAAGAGATGGATGATTCACTCCCAGATGTCGAAAATGTAGATGTCTTTTTCAGAAAAAAATAGTAGGAAATACGTTGTCTTTGATCTTTCTTCATTTTGATGTTTTGCCTGCCAGGATTTAAAAGGTTTATGTGCAGTTTGTGAGTTTGTGCTGGGAAAAAACTAGGACTAGCACCCAGTACACAGTTGCACGTGTGAGCTGTAATGCCTAAATTAGGTTAGGGGCTGCGCTTCTGGTGTCGGAGTAAATTATGGATGAAAACTGAGGAGAAAGCTTTGTAAATGATTGTATCAAAGAAGCTTACAATTATCAAAGCATTCTAATGCTTCTGAAACATGCTTGAAAATTCTGATGTCAGCATAGAATGACATTGCTGAATTCAATTGAGGATTCCAGCTCAAAAAAAAAACAAAACAAAAAAACAAACCAAACCAAACCAAACCCCCCCCACCCCCAAACCCCAACCCCCAAAAAACCAAAACCACCTTGTTTTGGTGGGAATGCCCACCAGAGCTGCTTTGTCACTCCCCTCCTCAACAGGACAGGGGAGAAAAAAATGTTGCAAAAGGCCTGTGGGTTGAGTGAAGACAGGGACATGCTACTCACCAATTGCTGTCATGGGCAAAACAGACTTGACTTGTGGAAATTAGTTTATTACTAATCAAATCAGAGGAGCATAATGAGAAATAAAACCATAACTTAGAATGCCTTCCTCCACCCTTCCCTTCTTCACTCATGACTTTACCTCCTCTCCCACAGTTGTGGGGGTTGTGATCAGTTCATCACATATCTCTGCCACTCCTTCATCCTCAGGGGAGGACACCCCACACTCTTCCCCTGCTCCAGTGTGGGGTCCCTCCCACAGGAGACAGTCATCCACCAAATTCTCCAAAATGAGTCCCTTCCATGTGTTGCAGTTCTTCATGAACTGCACCAGCGTGGGTCCCTTCCATGGGTGCAGTCCTTCAGGAACAGATTGCTCCAGCATGGGTCCCTTCCATGAGTGCATCCTTCCGGAACAGACTGCTCCAGTGTGGGTCCCTTACATGGGTGCATCCTTCAGGAATAAATTGCTCCAGCATGGGTCCCTTCCATGGTGTCTGCAAAGCAGTTGCTCTCACAATATTCTTACTCCTCTCTGGCTACTGTTGCTCCTGCTGAGTAACTTTTCCCCTTCTTGAATATGTTACCTCATAGACACTAACACGGTCACTGGTGGGCTTGGCGTTGGCCAGCACTGGGTCTGTCTTGGAGCTGGACGGCATTGGCTCTGTTGGACATGGAGGAAGCTTCTGGCAGCTTCTCACAGAATCCACCTCTGTAGCCCCATTGCTACCAAAACCTTGTCATGCAAACCCAATACAAACTACCTGGTGGTATAAGTTGAAAAATATAACAGAAGTAATGAAATTATATGAATGTTGCTGCTGCTTCTTATCACCAAATATTACTATTTGGTGATTTTTTGTTCCTTCACTGATAGGTTATGCTTCTTCTTAATCCCTGTTTAGGACCTGAGACAAAGGAATTTAGAGAAGAAAATGTGTGTTGACAAACTCAACAGCTATGGCCAAGCCAGTTAAGAAACCACTTAAACCATTTGTTTTTAGCTCAGAAATACTATGGTACAGCAATCTTGTTAAAATTTTATACAATAATATATACGATAGCCGTTCAACACCAAACTGTGTTGTTCTTTTGTCTGTTTAATCATGCCATGTAGAAGATCAATGATTGATTTTTATTGATCTAATTCTGGACCTAATTACTATAATCTCTTAGATAGCATTATCTGCTTGAATATATATGGTAGACAGTCAATAATGACTTTATAGATTTAGTGCCACTCTTTGGTCAACTCCATCTGAGAGGAGGCGAAGCAGGCCAGCAACTTTTTCTAATCCAGCAATTGTTTAGAAGTAAGGTTTTAGAGGTTAGCTCATGCAGGAGCTGTCATTGGCAAGGAAGAATTAAAATTGCTGAGTATCAGCAGATTTGTACATTAGTATTTTGGCTTTATTTGTAGGGAGAGGGATCTAAGCAAAACTATTAGTCTTGTGGTAAAACTAGACAATGCCTTAACTATTATTGTGTAGAAGAAAGTAATTATATGCATTTGATTATTACATTGACTTTATGAACTTAGTTTTTAGATGCGTGCTACATGGGTGATTTGTCAAGAGTTGATGTTTGACACTGCTTTCTTTAAAAGCTGTAGTTCAAGAGATCATGGCTCTCAAGGTGGGAAGCAGCATGAGGGACACAAAACTGAGAGCAGTTGAGCATGGGGAGAGTACGTTTGCTGTGTGGGTAGCCAGAATTGCATTCCCAGCTGCTGTCAGGGAGAGGGCTACAAATTGTGGTCTCCACAGCTAAGGCTAGATGAGGGCAGTGGATGTATCAGCGTGCTCTGGGAAGGGATAATAGCAAAGAGGGAATTTCACTTGAGTGTACAAGGTAGAAATTCTTGGCAATCTGTGAAGAGGACAGTTAGGTGTAATGTTTGGTTTAGCAAACTGTCAAGTTTCTAGTGGGGGTGGGGACTAGGGTAATGCCTAGCTAGAGAAAACTGGATTGTGGCTCCACGCCTGGAACTGACTGTGGTAGCGTGTAGGGGGAAATACTCTCTCAGGAGGGGGCATGTATGAAAAAAGTTAGGGAAGTGTCTTTCAGACGCAGGCTCCTTTATATAGGAATTTCCCAGAGTGCACATAAGATCCTTCTTTAAAATTGAGAAAACACATCTTGAAGATGGGATTTCATCAACATCTACTGGTTTTTAATTTTGACACAGTCAGATGGGAGGATGTTTGTGATCTTATTGTTGGTCAGTTGGTAAATACCAGGAGTGTGATTCAGGGCTGCCAAGGTGTGTGTGAGTGACTAGCAGCAAAGGAAAAAGAAACTGTGAAAAAAAAGGAAGTAATCTAAAAAGTTTGAAAGTTGCTGCTTTAAGATACAGAATAAACGAATTCTTACAAAAATGAGTAGAAAGGTGGCAAAAGGTTTTATTAATTTTTATTAAGGGACCGTAACCATATAAATCACTAAGGAATAATTTTGTTACTAGGGATGGATTTGAGATCCTTTCAAATGTTTTCATTAGCAACACAATTGTAAGAACAGTGTTTTGATGTGTATGAAGCAAAACTAGGTAGAATAATCCTAAAGGAATGCTTTTATGGATAGGAGTAAGAGAAATGGCATGTAACAACATGAAATAAAATATATACTTGGGAACTAATCTCAAGAACTAGCTGGAATCTTGTAAATTGATTAAATTTGGTCCTTTTTCCTTCTATCTTTATTGTGCAGAATTTAAAGAATGTTGCTATGAATAGGGCTAGTGAGATTGTGAGATACAGGTAAAGTACTTTTAGTTGATAAGAGTTTTAGACTGTCGTTACAAAGCAACAGTAAGGTGTTTAGAACACTGTACCATCCGCTTCTCCTTTGTTTTGTTCTCCTGCCTCACACTGTTGTCTGCTGGTAAAGCCCAGGTAAAGGAATGCTATGGATGGAGCAACTCGCTGTGTAGTTCACTTCTTTGGACCGCTGCTGCCCTCTTCTGCTTGCTTCTCGTAGCTGTTGCAGTATGTGGTGGTTTTGACATAACTGCACCAAAAGCCTTGTGTCTGTTGTGACGTGTTGTGGGAAGTTTTGCCAGTGGATTCCTTAAAGATTAAAATTTATTAGATGTTTGCTAGCGATGCGAGTTTAACTGGCATTAACAACTTAGGAGTTTGAAAAAAATAGGGGTAGATGGATTGAACGGTCCATGAACTAATTGCAAGTGCATGTCCCCACAACCTGCAGCCACCTCGCAGCCCTTTGTATGTATGTGTTTGTGAAGGCATGGTTGTGTCACAGCACGGCTGGTAGCAATATTCCTCTATCATCTATTAGGCCAGCATGACTTGCAGTGGTGTGGCATGTCTATGCTAGGTGTTTGTACTGGTGTGAACCTGTGTGTACCTGTTACAGCCGCATGCCTCAGAAATGTGGGGCTTGAAACCTAGGTTTCTGATGCAACACTTCTTGGGTGAAGCAATTTCCTTGGCATAGCTTGTGTAATTAAGTTTATTAACAATTCTGGCACCCTGTCAAAGGGATCTATGTGTATTAAAAGGCAGAGGGAAAGTGCTAGACTGAAGCCTGAGGACATAGGTGGAATTGAGGCATGGCCAGCTTTAAGGCGTGCTAAGATGATATCCAGTTGTATTTCCATTGCAGCTGCTGCTCCATTTCTAGACTGGACTGCACAGTTTCTGCCCAGCCCTGGCTCTCACAGCATGTCTGGACAGTGTGGTCCTGGGGCTTTCCTTGCTGTGGCTGTATTAGACCAGGCACAGTCTGAGTGTGTGGGAACCCAATGTGTGCTCCCAGCTGGTTTTTGACAGGGTCAGTGTGACTGCCTGGGGGTAGCGGATCTCTTGGAGCTGAGTGAGCCGCAGCGCCGCAATTGGGGCCCATCCTGGTCCCAGTCCTGAAGACTGCAGCTGCACAACCACTAGGTTGCAGGGCCGCATAAGCTGAGCACCCCAGTGGCAGTGGAGCAGAAACTGCTGCTCTTCATTCTCTCAGAAAATAAGATATTGTCAGATCCTGAAAACCACAACATGCACAGTAAAATTCCACTTCTCTCTGGAGGGACTGAGTAAGGCAGGGTTTTTCTCCTAGAACCCTTTAGCTTCTATTACTTGGTTCTGTATGATTTCTGATGCACTCAACTTACAGAGTGTAGCATTGCCTCTCCAGAAGTACAGATCTACTCTTTCTTTTATAAGTAGTGGTAAGCCTCTATAATGTTCTTCACAAACCTTTATTTCAAAACAAGAATAAAAGGAAAAATGTATTCTGTGAGAAGTTCCTCCCCTCTCTTCAGAAAAACTCAAATGCTACCATAATATATGCCAGAGATAATATCTGTCTCAAGCAAGAAATCTCATGTATTCTTGGAATAAGCTTTTCCTGAAGCAAAATAATTTGCAAAAATAGATCATCTCCTCAATCAATTTTTTAAAGATTTTATCCTTTAAGGAACACTGTTCTCATTTCCAAACCCACGTATGTATCGACTATGCAGTATTTATTTTTATAAACTGTGCATTCTTGCTTGTATCAACAATTATGAAATACTTTACTTGCCTCAACAATAGTAAATAAGATTCTCATGGCAGGTTGGCAGAAGTGGCATGAATGAAGAGAAGCTCTTAGATGTAGTGAAAGGCACTTCTGTGTATTGACTAAGAGCAAACATCCCTCCTAATGGCTGTCAGCATTCATAAGTCAGTCAGGAGGTAAATGAATTGGGACTGGAGAAATGGTGTCAGCTTGTGACCCTGAAGATGACTGTCACCTGGTATATTCCTGGCTTTTTGACCAATTAATGTTGATGTGTTAGGGACTTCCCTGAACATGTTTACAAACAGCACATAGACAAAACTGAACTTTCTTGCTGCACTGGCTGAAACGTATAAATTATGTCATTCCAAGAATGCCTTGCTAAGAGCAGCTAAATTCTTTCTAAATAACTAGCATATGGATAAAATCAGAAATATTACAGTCTCAGATACTCAAGTGTGTGTGTGTAGCTATACATACCAGAGCTATAGCTCTCCCATTTTTTTTGTCTTTCTTAAGTTACCTTTGCTGGGAGGGTGGGAACATTAAATTAGTAGTGTTATTTAGCAAGCCTTTAAGGACTGAGGTGTGGTGTCATAGAGTGACTAAAAGGATCTGCCAGTTGGAGGAGGGTGTAGGATTTCTCATAGCATGCCTTGTTCTCTATAAAGGCTACGTACACTTGTGAAGGCAGCACATGCTGTGCTACCATGCTGTGGCTGGCCAGTAAAAACAAGACATCTTACATCAGGGCTACACAAATAGCAAAGGCCTGACTTGCACATTCCTTGTGGAGTGGAACTGCTCAGCAGTGCTTCCTCTGTCCTGTTGGTGTAATGGACACATATCACATGGTCAAGAAAACCTGCCCCATCCAACTCAAAGCACATGCACTTTCCAAGCAAAAAGATATACATATACACATGTAGCCTACACTGTGTTCCTGGATTTGCTCCTGAGAAGACAAACAAAATTAGAGCTTTGTTTCAAGTCCAACTCAGTCTGAAGTGGAAACATGGTACACCACATATATTTTCTTTATTGCTGGACTTTTTTTATTTTCAGTAAGTACGCATGATTCTTTAAAGGCTGAGGTTTTTAATAACAGTAAGGTTTTTCAGGTTTCTTTTTTTGCTGTGGACAAAAAGATACCTTTGATCAAAGCTTTGCCTTATATTACAGTATTTCTGTACAAAAATAAAAGTCCAAAATCAGCTTATTATTAGCTGATATTCCCCAATTTATTTACATGGTACTGTCAAGAACCTTCATCAGGCAACCAGGTGAAATAGAGAACTCTGTATTAAAGCAGGTGTGTTGTATAACTTTGCGTTCTCTAATTGACTGTGAAGGGCTCTGACCTTTGGCAGTCAGTCTGGGTTGGCAAGTCCAGCCAGAATTATAAAAGGGTGATGTCTTTAAAAGAAAAAAATTAATATTAAAACCTCAAGCTGACATTATGCAATATTGAACTGATCATTTCCATATTAGGGTAATCTATAAATATTCTCAGCTACATCTCTCTTTATAATACAGCAGATACAGAATGCAGACTTCTGGTACTTATACGGCAATACATATTTGCAATAGTAAAATCAATGTATGAAAATTTTGGAATTTGTTAATAAAACTGCTTATAAAGTAACCCTACAATTGTAACAACTATAACTCTGAACTATTAAAATGTACAGAAGGACTGTTTACACCATTGCACATACTTACTCCCTTTGCTTCAAAAGACTTCTGAAATACAGAATAAAATTAATCAAATTTTCCTGACAGCTCAAATACACATGCACAGTGTGCACATCTATGGAAGCAAGGGGAAACAAAATGTTGGTGTCCATCAGGAAGGCTGCCAGCAGCTCTCCAAGAAATATACCTTGCTCTTCTTCCCCTTCCCACATGTGTAGAGGCCAGTAGATTAGTGCAGAATGGATGAATGTAACTTTGTTTTCAGTGTTCTGAAAGATCAAAGAAAACCCAACAAACCTCCTCTTGACTTTTATCAGCAATTTTAGGTCAATACAAGTTGGGTTTAATATTGCAAGGCACTTATAACTGCTTGTATCGCAGTGGATCAAGTCTTAAGGCATTTGTTACATCAACTGAAGATAATAATGCTTTGGAAAGTTTTGAATGAGCCCGCAGTTCTAGTATGTAACTATTTCAGATGATTTTCCTGTCCCACCCTGTGGTATTTCTAAAACAATGTTTGACGATATTTTCTGTGGAAACTCCGGTTCTATGTTAGCTTGTCAACAGATGCGATCATTATCATCAGGTCGTTTTGAGGCCAAGCAGTGATATGTTATATTTGGAGCACAGTGGAACTGGTTTTGTTTTCACCTGGAGCTGCCCTGACTTCCATGACTACTCACTGATCGAGAGGTGCTGTAGCGTTTTTTCACGATCATACTGATGTAAGCTTTCATCAGCTTTGCAATGTCAACCACCTGCCAAAAAAGTACAAAGAGCAAAGTTCTTAGTAAGGGAACAGTATGTGAATGAATTTCTTTAGCCATAATGATATAAAACGGTCGAGCTTTCAACAAAACCCTTTTGCAGTTAAACAAGAATACTCAGCACTTCTACCTATCTCATCGTGTCTTTCCCTTAGCTTTACAGGGATCTTGAATAGATCTGTAACATTTAGAGCAATTACTTAAATTACTAAGTAGCCTGGCTATCAGAACAGGAAGACCACAATAACAAAATTCCTTCTTTCTCTTACCTCACTAGTTTCAAAAAGCAGTTCTCTTTCATCCACCACGATCTTGTAGATGTTGGCAAGCGGTGCACCAAATGACAAGATATGTTCATACTGGAACACCTCCAGAGGCCTTCCTTCCCCACGCTTGTAGACAGACACTGCATCAGCGCTGACTCCAAGCCACAACTCTTGTGGGAATCCCCCTTCTTTACACTAGAGGAGAAAATGTAAGTTAGCAGCAAAGGGAACAGCAAGAGCCACGCAAACGCAACCCTTACTGTTAACATTCTTGTCTGTAATGATTTTTTGACAAGTGCATACTGCTTATCCCTCTTTGAACACAGCCTTTTACACTTCTCAAACTTGTTTGCAACCCATCAGGCTAGCATTCTGTCCCTCTGTATTTTCTGGTTAACTAGTAGATTTAAATAGTTACAGTGCTTGCTAACGGGTGTATGCTTTTAATATCTGATTTTTTTTTTTACATCAGCTGTCTGAGCATTGTGATCCCATGTTTATGGTTTCACTACTTTGTAATGGAATCATCATGTATATAGGATAAACGGTAGTTTGAGTGTTCAGGAGGTCTTACCTCTACGTCAAAGAGCGTCGAGCCATAGCCAGGCCATTCCTTAATCAAAGCCATATACTTTGCCATAGCCTGCTCCTGGTTCATCCTCTGGAGTTTTTTCCATTTATCAATAATACTAGTCCTGGCAGCTGAGATTTCTTCTTTGACCCACATGTCTAACATCTGATCCTCCTCAACCTTCTGTTTGCTGACAGAGCCACTGCGAAAACTCCTCCGCAATGTTCCTTCAAGAAAGCTGGCTCGTTTCTTCTCAGCCTTCTCTGCTGCAGTAAATGTTTTGGTAGACTGTGTAATGCGAGACTTCAGCTTTTGCAAGGGATAGACTTCCTCCATTTCTGGCACAGTGGTATGCAGAGTGTAATCTCCCTGGAGGTACTGAAGACGCAAAGCTGCTAGGACCTGGAGAGTTTCTTCAGGGGCAGGGTAATGTCCTCTAATCACTGCTTCATGAGCCTATCAAGGGGGAAAAGGTAGCTTTTTATGTACAAGCAAATCTTTGAAAGGACTGAGAGAGAAATAAGAAGTCTATTGACTGCCAGGAAAACCCAGGATCTGAATAAATGATCCATTATATAAATCAAAAGTGGTAAATCCCTTGGCAAATGTGTTGGAACAGGGTTTACTAGAACTGCAAGGTAACTGAGGAACTTGCTAAATGGGAATTACTGTTGCTAGTACAGCCCCTGGTGAACTCACGTATATAAAAGCAACAAAATTACTTTAAAAAAAAGGAAAAAAAAAGAAAATGTAAAAGTGAGAAAATCAAAATCTAAACATCTGACTGGGAGGAAGCCTTCTATGTTCAAGGACATTAGAAAAATAGGTATGTAGTTTTACTTACTGCTATCAGTGATCTGGCTCTGAAAACTGATATTTCAAGCCAAACAAGCAAAGCTCTGGGACAGCTTTGTAATAATCCTCATTGAGGGGAAAGCAATAAATGGATCCCAGATAAAATTCGTAAAACATTTACATGTTATAGTAGTCTGTAGCATCAGGGATGAGGTTCTGAGCAAAGATGTTGCTTTAAAATCCCAGCACTTGCACACCATTCAAATCTTTGGAAATGGGCAGCAGCTAGGATTTTTTTATTTCTTTTTGTATAATACGAGTACAAGAAAGAAACATGCCTCATGTCTGGATATGCAGGAATTGCAAGCAGTTTAATAAACACACAGAAAGATAATCACATCTAAGTAAGAGCTAGTTCATTTAGGTGTACAGTTAGGATGGAGATAGAATGTGCCTTTAAACATGCAAGATATTTTACCTGAGATTATACACATGCAGAAGAAAAAACTATCTTGTTGAAATGGAAGGACAGTATTTTAATGAGAAAGAAAATCTTTCAGTTCTTCTTCAGTGCCTCATGAGTTAAAGGATTCAAACTTTAAAATAATGGAGGTTACAGAAACCGATGACAAAAGAGAACTTTCTTAATTGGCTGAAAAAAGTTGATGACTGACATCAAAAGCAGACAATTAGGAAAAAAAAAGAGAACTGATGTCAGAATGTAATAAGTCACCTCTTTAAGCTATTGCTATAATATTAATTGTAGAGATTGAATGTGCCATGCTTTATAACTGAAATACTATCGACTTGGCAAGACAAAGTATTTGGCTAAATAGTAGTCAGAACATAATGCTGCATGAAAACAGTCTGCTTCAGTGAATGTGCTTGTTTTAGCTGTTCACAGAGAACTATCTACATTCGTCTCTTAAACCAATAATGTAATGTAAAATATCTGATGCAGAGCTCTCATGGATCTTCTTGCTGTTTGAACTTCATCCCAAAGCAAAGGCATTAACTGGCTGACTCCTCTCTATGTAAAAACAGCCAGTCAGAATGGCAATGTTTTAAGGCCCAACTAATGCAATAAATTGCCCAGATCTTTCAGCCAACAATAAGCAGTTCTGGATTGAGCTACTGCATTAGGCTCTGGAAAAAGACATTTGGTAGACTCATGATGAAATATGGTGCCTGAAAAGCCAAAGTGTGAACAAGGAATACTCTATTACAGTCAAGATGTTTCTGATCCTGTGGAAGGAACAAGGCTTCAGGCACATGAAAATTGGAACATGTCATTTCTTGGTCACATCAGGCTTGCTTACCAACAGAACATCAGTGTCTTGGCATTGCAAATAGCCTTACACAGAAATCACTATCTGTTCTTAGTGCCCACCTGAAAGAAGCTGTGCACTGGAAGAATTTTTAGCTATTTGAAATATAATATAAAAGAAGGTCAGTCAACAGTAGTAAATGCCATCAGTGAGAGTTTTTGAGCAACTACAGGACTTCATATAATAGAAATCGAACTGTTGATACAGTCAATTTTCATTATAAATCAATTTCACTTATGTTTTACAGTATGTCCTCATCCTGAGCTCAGAACATTAAGTGGATTTCTGCTCATCCTAGCAATTTTACAGTTACTGCTGAGACTGGACTGATTTCTTTTATTATGATGCCTATATATGAAATCAGCTTTTGATTTCAAATAGAAAAAACTATTATTCAATTAATTCTGTACAGTTGCCAGCACGGGTCTCTAATAATTAATTTGCTTGCCAACTACACATTTTTCACTTTATTTCTTGCACTTTCTTAAGAAAATGGTTCCGTAAGAGCAAAATGAAAAGCAAGTAGTATCCTATTTTTTTATGTGGCTTAGACCCAGTTATCCAATTTTCTACCACTATACATAAAGCAATTCACAAGTAGTACAGAAGAAAAATCGTAACACTAGGTAACTCATATGCGTTTCGCTTGTGTCAGGATAAGCCTATTTTGACCACTGAACTACTTTATTTGCACTTGATGGTTGAATAGTAGTGCATTTAGTTAAACAGAAGCATAATCAAGCTCGCTCTGTCCTGCCTAGATCTCTTGCTTTTTTACTCCTCTTAAAAATGCCTCAAACCAGAACCTCTGTTCTTTACCTGCTCAAACATAAAGGCAAATTCCACGCTATCTTTTGGAACATTTTCTGTGTCCAGGAAGCAGTAGAGCTTGAAGTAGAACTTCCAGTGCATCTCCCCAGCTTCAGCAGTGGCAGCAAGCCTGCACAATGTGTGAAAAAAAAAAAGAGATCAGATCTATGATATCAGGCTCCTTTCTAAATTGACACCTGAAGAATCTAAACAAGGCATGCAGCTGAATTTTGCTTTGTTACATCTGCTATCAATCTGGTATTGTTGACAGAAGCTAAGCATTTTCCGCAGTTATATCTGCCTGATGTCATTTGGGGTGGTGGTAGTGGTGTGTATTTAAAGCCTACATGAAAATCAGGGACTTACAATGCTGACTCAGTTCTCAGTCAACTATTACTAACCTAAATTCTTTTAATAAACTTTCATTTGTGGCTCAGTCAGGGGTTGATAAAAACAACACTGTTAAGTCCTGTTATAAAATGTAATTGCACAACAATTCAGACATTCCTTTTTCCCTCCATTATTATGTAGACAAATGAGGCCGATTACCATGCACGTAACGTAAGGATGACGAACAGGTATTCAGACTTGTATTACATTTTCTTACTACAGTTCTATGGGTGGTTTCAGTTTTACTGGTATGAAAAATGTGAACCATACTGTGGTGACTTCCATGTGAAGTTAGGTAATAGGTATTAAGGTTGGCAATGACTGCCTGGAGTTCAGTTCTCCCAGTGCTGAGGCAGCCACAACGCTAGTAATGGTCGAAATATTTGTAGTAGTAGAAAAGAAAATGTGCATAAAATAGTGATGATAAATATCACTCTGCTGGTGTCAAGACACAGAAAAACCAAACACAAGTAAATAGGTGGCTCATTAATTCCTTCATGAAAAAAAACAAAGATGCTTTTGTTCCAGAAATGGCCACGTGTGTCATTCAGCTGCATCATCACAAACAAACAAGAGAAAATTTCCAGTGTCAATAATGCTGAATTTATTTGATTGCTACTTGTTAGAGTGGAGAGAGAGAAGCAGAGGCATACTCACTTTTCAAACTTTGCCAAGACATCAGCCACAATGGTTCTGCTTTCAATTGCTTTATCTGTAGTTCCATTGTATTCAAACAAAGCAAACATGTTTCTGCTATCCTCCATGGCCAAGCCGCGAATTAACTTTTCAACCACCTAATGAAAAACGGCACATGAAAAAAGCATAGCACGGAAAAGCAGCACCACAAAGTAAGACAAATAATTAGAAGAAAATTCAGAGCTAGATTCTACATTAGGCTAAAAATGTTGGTAACATGTTCTCATCAGCAGTATTACCTGCTGTCAAATCCCACTTTAATTTTTATACTAAATAATGTTGATTCTTTCAGAATATGTATGTGCTATCACCTAGCCTCATATAACTCCTGTATTTCACCAACCCAGCAAGAGTGTTCCAGTTTTAGAAAGCAACTTGGCTGTCAAACACACTAGTATTTACTCAAGTTATTCCAGTAATGCTTCTACTGAATTGCTTAGTTTTTCCTGCAGTTTTTCCTGTAAGAGGGAACTAGAGTTGGGTAATTCTTTGCAGAATAAAGACAGTTTATATAGCAGGAATTTCTTCAGAACACACTGGGGGGGGGGAGGGGTTGGAGGAACAGCTCTGTAAGCCCTTCCTCCCCTGAAAGGAGTGACCAGTAGAGACGCCCCGAGTGTTTTCAAAGTTTAATGCTACACTGCTGTCTGGAATGAGTACGTAAAGGGACACACTGATTTTGTGCCAAAGCTGTTCCGTCACCACTCTCACCTCTCCAGCTGTAGTGTGCGAGTTGATTGTAATCTTACAGGAGCCCCCACCATGGCAATAAACTGTGGATGTCATCTCCTGCCTGCTGATCAGAGCTTCTATTTCATCCCGCGATGGTACAAACTCCCTGCATTTGGTTTTCTTCAGAGATTCATAAGTAAAAAGTGCATATTTCTCCATTTCAGTTCCTGGAAACTGGTCACGAACCCTATGAGACAAATATAACTACTTTAAGCTGCCAGTTTGTGAAATAGAAAGTTTTCTTATTTGAGAATGTTTGTTTTTCCTGAAAGTACTTCTGTATCCAGTATGCTATTTTATTGACAAGGTCAAAGATTTATCTCCACTGTCAAGGAAAGTGTTTTAACTTTTGTGATGTACTGTGGGATAACTTAGATACTTTCAGCATTTTGTTCTACAAACCTAATGGAAAGAAAAAAGTGAACTTTTATCATTAGCTATAGGAATCTTGCAATGACTCAGATTTGAGAGAAAACAAACTATGAAAATCTCCTTGTAATCAACTCCACTTTTTGTCAGTAACAGTTCTTGTATGAAGACTAAACTGCACTAAGGTGCTAAACCAAAAAGCAATAAAACATACTTGACTGCGCCACTTTGTGGTAGTGTCACTTAGGATATTTGATTTCTATCCTGATTTTCTTAGAGATTCTCTCTCGACCTTACTGTTCAGCAGTTAATAAGTATTATATTAAAGTTGTTAGTACTCACAATTTTAATTAACTCAGTTATTGAAAACTGTTGAATTTGGGTGGCTTTCAATACAGTGATTCTATGATACTGCCAGTGATAAAATACCAGATTCTTAAGAGCTACTAAGGTTTAATTGTTGTGAAGAAGGACAGTGATTCATGATCTAAAAGGCATAAAAAGATTAGTGCAGTATTACAGAAATGCTGTAAGATGCAATCTACAATATTGAAATCAACCTATAAACGTTGTATCAGCTACGATTTTTTTAACTAGGAGGCCAGTTTGTGACCTGAAGTAAACTGAAAAAGCAATCAGTATTGGATTTTTCATTTTAACAATTTAACAGAATTTTAACAATATAATATGATGTGAAATTTTTTCACTGATCTTACTTTGGTTGAATGATGTATCTTCAATACAAGCATTTTACAAATATTTATAAAATATCAGATTTAGCAAAGTGATTGAAAAAGTCCATGCTCTGCCAAAAATACAGACAAAGCTTTTAAATTACTGAGAATAGTTTGTTGTTAGTGGACTAACTTTACTAATGACACATTTTTCATTCTTCTGCTGCATCACAGCAAGAGGAACTCCACATTCTGGTTAATTAGATTTGAATTAGATTTGCAAACAGACATTTTTACCTCAAATACATCTTTATAGTGTTCTTTTATGTGCATGATGCATATTTCATAAAACTAAGGTAAGCAGGATAAAGAATTTTTAGCAGGTTGATTTGGACAGCTGAGAATGGGACCTAGGGGCATGGGCTGAAAGTCATTTAAGCAATTTTATACAATTACAGAAAGCTCCCCTTTTGTCAACAGTAGCAAATTGCACACTTAATTTTGTGGGATGTTGTTTGATTCTTCAAATGAGAACAATTCTACCTAGATCAACTCATGCACACATTTACTACAACTTCTTTTTAGATTCATTTTTTGGCATAATTAGTTCACAAAGTGAATGCACCTTCAAGTCTCACTTCAAGATAGGTATCTAAACACTGTTACAAGTTGTGGTGAATAGAATGGTGAGTGAATAAACTTCTTTTCTTGCTTTAGGAATTCAAAGGTTCTTACCTTTTGAGATGGAACTTCAGATATTTGAGGATGCTGCGACTCGGCAGAAATGTGCAACTCATGCAGGTGAGTATTTGCCAACTGTAGAGGTTCCCCACGCTCCCAGGGTTAGGCACTTTATTAGTCTGCTTGATGAGCTGACAGTAGAGCTCATCTCGAAGAGGTCGTAAATCATGTCCTGTTTGGAGGATACCTTGGATTATAGGGATGGGATCAGACATAGACTCCAGCTGCTGTAAAGAATTAAATATCTTGATGGCTTCATCTTGCAGAGTTGTGTAGCCTTTGTCTTTCAGCACTACAAAAAAAAAAAAATAGGAAGGTGTTTAGACTGAGATACAGCAAGGAAAGCTTTCAGGCTTAATATAGGAATTGCTTAATGCTGTTCTGTGACCCTCATTACGCAAGATGTTAGAATGGGTCTTTTCCATTTCAAATGTATGATGCATACTCATTTTATGGATTAATATGCTATCGAGATTTGTTCTGAATTTAATGAAATCCCACTTTGACATTTTCGACAACATAACTTAAAAAGTCTGTCTTGCTTGACTGGAGTTTTTTTGATGGAGAATCTTCCTTCCAGAGTGCCTATCCCTTCCTCGCTGTCACAACAAAGTGGAAACCTAATCAGATCATAAGTGAAGTAAAGCATGACTGTGTTACAGAAAGTTACAAAGATACATGATGTCACTCCTGTCTACAGCAGTAGCATTTCAATTAAACCCAACCGATATTACTAAACTAAATCATTGCTATGTTTCTGACTTGCTTTTTGAGTGCTGGAAAAGGCGATGATTGTTTTTGTACTCCAGGTTATTCAACATGGGCTAACAACTTTATAGTCTACTTAAAAGAACCATGCAGTTCTTGGGTTCAAGAGATGGAATAGATTGTTCTGATGTCTGAATCACTCAGCCCTACCAACCATCAAAGCACAGAACAGTACAGATGCATGTTACAAAATTTCTAACCTGGCATACTATTACAGAAAATAACTAGAATTCAACTGCAAGTCAAGGCAATAACTAAGCATCAGGCCATCTGTGGAGCTACATTTCATATTGGGAAGATTTAGGTAGGACTTCCACCTCAGAGGGAGCTAGATGTTCCTGTCCATGGGAAATAAAGAGCAACCATGCTACACTCCTCTGTGGGACAACCTGCTGAAATGCCAAGAAGATCAGAACTGTGCCTTGCCACAAAGGAGGAGGGGGAAGAGAAGGGAAAGGTTTCTGTTTGGATTTTCCTTGTCATTTGAGCAGAAGGATATCACTTGAGTTACCAGGAAGTCTTACTTGGAATGACTTAGCTTTTAATCAACTCCTACCCTCATCTCAAGGATGAAACTTCTGATTTAAGTCATATCTTGTTTAACATACAGTCACAAAAGCAAATTCTTTTGAAGACACCAAATTCACAACCATCAATAGCTCTGAATGATTCGTTCAAAACAGATTTCTAAGTTAGCAATTGAACTAAGGATATTAGAAGACATGATTACACCTGTTTCAGGAGTAAATGGACCATTACTTTTTAAAACCATGCGCACTCAAATGTTGTTTCCCATAAATAATGCTTCCCATCACAAGTGATGAAACTCACACTTGTCAATTGAAAGTTGTGGCTGCTGCAGCTCCTCACATAGGTAGGAAGCAACAATGATTTGAGGAGAGTATGATTCAAGGACACTGAATTAATTTGGTTCAGCTGCTTATTTCAGTGCAAGGCTTTTCAAACTCAGTCTTCTTAGCTGTGTTGCTGAGGGTAACAAACTTATATTACAGCAGCAAAAGCAACCTTCTGTAACACGTGTGCAGGAGCACCTCAAGCACATTGATCTGTGCTAGACAAACTGCTGTTTCCTACCTCCCAGCGAAGAACAGGGAAATCTCTCTCTATTTCTGTTACAAACATGTATTTTGTTTACTTTTATTTCGCTATAGCCCACTGAGAAAAAATCCCATCCTCTCGTTTAGGTTTTTATAAGGCAAAGTGTTTCTATGATTTAAAAACTTACAGTTTAGATTGATGTCCCCATATGGCAGTGGCAGTAATGGTGAGTGCAACGGATGATGAGTGTAGCGGAGAATAGGGTTTCTCTTATAAATCTGTTCAACCACATCAGCATTCAGGCAGTTTTCCTATTGGGGTAAGAGACAAAGTAGGATTTTGGGTCCAGCATTAACAGTTTCATAATTTTTTTTTAAGCGTGTTTTCATTTTACATTAATTTTTAATTTTATTTTAATTTTAAGTTATGAAATACGGGAGTAAAATATCTGTATTCAAGTTTTATTAAAAAAAAAAAAATAAATTCTCCAGCATAACTAATTGGCCTTTTCAGTTAGAATCTACAGTAGCTACCATAACAAAATAGTCCAGAAAAACTGCTGTTGTAAACTTGATGTACCCACTCTGACATCTAAATTCTGTTCTTTGGCCAAGTTTGACAGATGCGTGACCACTACCTTGTATCAACTGTGAACTCCCAGTCTACTGATCTGAAGAACAGCATCTGTAGTCTTGGAATTTAGGACTTGATGATTCTTTTCCATGAGAGAAGAGGTGGCACTTTAAGGGAAAAGGCTGGTAGCAGTTCTCCCCTCTTGCACATTAGCAGAGATCTCCAGAAGGACATTCTCTGCCTATGCATGCAGTATCTCCAACAGGACCATAAAGCAGTAACCATTAATTGAGTATATTTCTCATCACACAGATGAGCATCACATGAGATGCTTAGCTCATAATATCACAGAAGAAGAAAAGAACCATAAATAAAAAATAAATCACAAGAGCTGTGTAGTCCACATCCTGGTGTGCTGCTCACTGTGGACATGGCCAAACAGGTCTGCTAACTCATGAACCTGCACACTATGCTCTACTGCCAGGTATAGCAACCTCCGTCAAGTTACACAAACCAGTAAAACTTGTTACTGTTTTCATGGAAAAAAGTTCCCCTTCTTGCCCTCCATGTTGCCCTTCATACTTTGCTCTTTTTAGATAGAAATTCCTTTATCAGGTCAGCGAACACATTCAGTTTCCACAATTTCAGTCCATGCCACTGTGCGAAAGTTTTCTGCTTTATGGCCCAATACGCCAAAGCCAACATAAAAAGGATTTAAGCAACCATTCTTTCCCAACCCACATCCTCCTGTTTGTGCCTACCTTAATATCCTGAATAAGTTGCTGAGTTGGGGTATCAATTGGCGCTTTTGTGTCAATTACATTCTGGATGGCACTTGACCAGCGGGTTGCCTCATTAAGCAATTTTGTATAGAGACGGTAACAATGTTTGCGTCCATATACAGTTACATTCCAATAACCTAGCACAACAGTAACAATTATTAATCATAGAAGCCATATCTTTAAAAATACCCCAAATTCTATCTGAAAACAACTGTAGTTCCTTTAGACACCAAATACTATATTGTGCATCATGTTGGCAGTTGTACAGCAACTAAGAAGTTGCATGAGTACTTAAGTATCATAATACAGATTTTGTGGTGTTAAAGGAGATTCATTCCTTCAAAAAAGCCTAGGAGTAATATCAGAGTACAATCACCATCATGCAGCCTCCTGTTTTATCCAGAAATCTTAGCAAAAGTGATCATAAGACAACACTATGGAATACTGTTAGCTACTTGTGGCTTATGGGCCCTACTTCTCCAGCCCTATCTGTAACAGGAAAAACTGAGTCTTGCTTTGTACACAAGAGTCTTTCATAGTCTGTGGCACACATACAAACAGGTATAAAGCATCAACTACTTCTTCTGTAAAAAAGTCATTAATTTCACACCAGTGATGTGACAACTATGGTAGGAAGATCATTTCAGTTCAAATTCTCCCTCTGCATCATTGTATGGGCTTTTTATGAAGCAGAAGCAATTAAAGAAAATCGTTTTCATCTTTCACTAGCAAAAGCCTCTTTGAAGTGTCAGTGACCCCAATGAGATTATATAGGACTGTCAACAGTCACTTGTTATTTGCAAATAGCCACTTCCAAGTTGAAAACCAGCTCTGAAAATGCACAGCAGAGCTGTCATGTCAGGTACAGCATGTAGGTTAGCACAGAGGACTCTTACCCTAGATGTCCCTATAACTTGCTCCACCAAAGTTAGTCCTCATAGTTCCTCAGCACATAAAATAGTATATGAGGAGAGTGCTGCTCTTGTCTTTCCTCAGGTCTTTGATGTGTAAATGCAAGTGTTCACACTAACTCAGCAGCAGTGTCAGTCTATGACAACTTGGATGTTGGCAAGAACAGATTTTACTCCCATACACATTACCACTGCTGTTTTCCACAAGAATTCCATGTAAAATGCCTCAGTAACCTAGGAACTTTATTTGTTCATCAAACTGCAACCATAATAATCCATTTAAAAAATTCTTATGCACTGTTTGTTGCATGACTAAGCAAAGTAGTAGGATAGAAGGTATCTGAGTGCATACTTGAAGAAGAGTGATTACCTGTCTCCTTGAAGATTTTTTCATCAGGTGGGACTACTGAGCAGAGGCTGTTCAGAACCAGTGTACCCAATTTCAAAGCGTTTTTCTCTGAACTCTTGTAGTAGTCCAAAGAATTGTGCGTCAAAACAAACCAACGCTTCTTTAGTTTTAATGAAGACATCTTCGGGTTGTTCTTTACTTCCTTGTGTAGCCATCCTGGTAAAGACACAATTTGAATCACACACTTTTTAAAACAGAGTTGAACAAAATTAGGTAGCTAAAAGTTTTATTAAAAAAAAATAAATCTTTTGTCAGCCTAGAAAAACGCTTTTGTCATCATTACAGTGTTTTCTTACATGGCACAACAGGAGTATAATTTCAGCTATATTAATTTGTGAGTAAACTCCACCATACGTGGAGATGAGGCTCCAACACTCCTGTGCTGGCACATTATCCAGATTGTATTGTGGGAACAATCTCTTTGAACCTTAATAGATGTTATTTACTTTGTTACTGCCCCACTCTGTTCTTACCCCTCACAATGAATTCTTGTCCCTCCACTCTAGTGTCCCCCTTTGACCTTTGGAGCAGGGTTATCCAGTGATGCATCTCTTCAGGAGTGTCGGCATTACAGTGAAGAACACGATTAGCAGTGATGATCACAAATGAATTTGGCCTATGAAAGTAAAAAAAAGATTGAAAAAGCCTTTACAATCAACATACATGCTGTTTATACCTCACTCATCATAACCATAAATACTGCCCATTGTCTACATTATCTATTCAGATAAAATCCATCCACCTCTAAAGCATTTGTTTCAACACCACTAAACCTAAAAAAAATAAAAATAAAAAAAAAAAAAAAAAAAAAAGTAAAAGGCATTTGAAAAAACTTGATTATGTTGGATTCACACCAAAATGCCAGGGCTTTGAATGGTGGGAAAGTTTACATTAAATTTCAACTTGTCGTATCTCAAAATAAATCTATGGTGAGAAAACCCTCCAATCTTTAATCAGCTTTGTATGTGAATCAGAACTCTAATTCAGGCTCAGGCCTATTTAGAGTGTCTGCTTCGGTAGCTACATTAGCTAAAACAAACTACAATTTACAAAGAGTATAATCTATTTTTAATGAGTCTGGCTTTTACCCAATCCTACACCAGGATTCACTGAAGCATGAAGAACTAGCCCAAGTGAACTGTGCTGATGGCTCTCTGGATTAGACAGGCAGGTTCTTCAGCCTATGAACACTTGCTTTAACCCTTTACCATTAGTTTTTTCATCTTGGAACACACAGATTTTTAGACCTGTGAGATGTAGAAAATGGGAACAATGCAGTCCAGGCTACCCCATGCTCTAAGGTGTAAGCAAGGGTAGATCAAACTATTAGGAGATTATGACCAACAAAAGCCAACCTTTCAGGCTCCCTTCTCCTTCTCCTCAGTTTAGGAAAATTACAGAAGCCCTGTTCTTGGGATTCATTCTGAACACAGGTTCACAGGGCTCTCTGCTCAGCTTCCCTCCTTTGAGCTTCCACTAGTGGGTTATATGTGTCAGGATAAAAATAATCTGTATCAGTCAGATTAGTTTCCTAGTTGAAAAACCTTCTATCACTGATTTAGATTCAGAGAACTAAAAAAAAACACAACAAAAACCCGTCAAACCCAACCCAAGAAAAAGAATCTGTGTGAAAAATGCTTACAGGAGAAATGCCATTCCAACTTAAAATTTTGAAAGCTCTGGACATTTGTGTTTTATTGTTTAGGAAACCTCATCTTATAATCACTGTCACTTGTGGCGTTGAGGCCAAAGACAAACCAGTAACTTAAACTCAGCTATTTCACACATGTGCAATGAGGAGACTGGGATGAACTCCTACTGTACAAACAGCACCTCACAGCCAGTAACCTTATATGTAGAGTCATTGACTGAATCTAGATTACTTTTTATCCCCCAAAACACTGTGGCTAGTTCAAGAACTAAGAATATCCTGACAGTTATTTTTTATGCTGCATTGTCTTCTTTGTTACAAGACATTTTTATTCTGGGAAATAATTCTCATCACTATAGGCTACAACATTCTTGCATGAGAAGCTGAACAGAAAAATGTTAAAATGATTTTTTTTTGCCTACTGTATTGCTAAAGGACTCAAAAATAAGCTGCTTTTTTTCCCAGGAGCATTACTTGTATAAATGAAAAAAATATTTAACCTTCCATTTTTGGATCACTTTAGTAACTGAACAGCTCATTTACAAAGCAGTGTCAGGGAAGTTAGTGAAGCCCCAGATTCACATTAGATACTAGGAAAAAAATTCTTCACACTATGGGGATAGTGAGGCACCAGCACAAGTTGCCCAAAGAAGCTGTGGCGGCCCGATCCCTGGCAGTGTTCAAGGCCAGGCTGGATGGAGCTTTCAGCAACCTGGTCTAGTGGAAGATGCTTCTGACCATGGTAGTGGGATTGGAACTAGATGATCTTTAAGGTCCCTCCCAACCCAAACCAGTCTATGATTCTGTGATTGCTATTCCATGTTTTAACATGTGGTGTTTAGTACTATGAAAAGGGAAGCAATAATGAATGACTTTAACGCATGGTTGGTCAGTAGAATATAGAGATTAAATTATAAAGCATCCAATTTTGACTAGAGAAAGGGGAAAAAGAAAGTCACAAGGCATGGTTCTGACTTACCTATCTGGATTGTCAGCAGCACAGACAGAATCAATCAGTCCTACATCAAGCGTACCCTATAAACACCCAGTCAGAAAAGGAGGAAGACATTTACTATTACATTACTCACAGTACTCTTCTCAGAGATGGGTGAAAAGAGCAGCAGCTAAATGAAATGCAGATTTGGGTATCAATTTCTCTTAACCATTAAAATTGCTAAGGGTAAAACTAAGAAACTCAGATAAATAGTTCCAGTAAAAGATTACCTCTAGTTAAGCTGATGGCAGCTCAAAAACTGCTCTTACTTTTCTATGCTTCCAAACCTGTTTGAATGTTTCACCTAGAAGTACCATCCCGATGTAAATGGCATCCTCTCAGAACAAACTTCTGAAGCCATTAAGCAGAAGTTTTTATTTCTCCTTGTTTGATATTAGGTTCCAAATGCATTCCACTTATTCCCAGTGTATGTTGTACAGAATAATAAATGCAGTTTATACGCAGGACCAGAAAAACCTCAGATTTTCAACTCTTGTGCTTTTATTTTACTCATTAACTGTAACTTTGCAAGACTTCAAGCTCAAGCACAAACTCTGTTTTGGTAGGGAGCTGGACCATAAAAAAACACCCCTAAAATAATACTAATTTTTCATCAAGATGAATGATGGGTAAGGAATCAGAAGTCACACTCTCTTCTTGCATATCTACAGGACCAAGGGTATGGAGCCTCTAGCCAGCCTCACAGCTACGACCACATGTAAGGAATCCTAGGTTGTGACTCTCAGAAGCTGTTGCCACCACGGTGCCCCTGTTTTCTAAAACTATTTGCTCTGAAAAGTTCTTCAGATTTAGACTTACCACAGCATTCTGTGGATTTGCCTGCTCATCATGCATCTCTCGGATCTCTTGCTCTGTGGATGCATGAACTTGACTCAGTACGCTAAACCACTGGCTGTGGAAAGAAAGGCAGCCGTGTAAGTAAAATGATGTTCTTGAACAAGTCTTCCGTCACCTTTGTTCTCCACAGTTCTAGCAGGTTCTTCAGGTTTTTGAAATTGCTTAAGATTCCTTTTTGTCAACATGCAGAAAAGCAGCAAGGCTTTATGTCAGTTCAGGTAATACCGGGTTCAAGCAAGCCCCTCCAGATCTCCCATCCAAGTTCATATCATACCCTTCTTCCTCAAGATAAAAACCTTCTACAAAAAGCGCCGTCTCTGAAAAACTGGCAGTAAGCACGCTGACATATCTGAGTGCTTAGAGAGTATTTGTAACACATTCCATATATTTCATCTGGAAAAAAAGAATACATTTCTAGCTACACACAAAGTCTTTAATGGGAAACCCAACCTTCAGATCATAAATTCTGCTGCACTGATAGCATGGCTGGTAATAGTTTCTTACAATGATACTTCCACAAAGACCACCCAAGTCAATGAAGTTGTCTGAGAGGGGGAAAGAATAAAACCCTCAAGCAAATACATCTACATTTTTTTGTTCCTTATGGAACACTGGAAAATCCAGCTACTGGAAGGACCAGTGAAGTTGAACAGAGCTAATGTGTGCCACTCCAGTGGCCTTGTGTACATTCATAACAGGAAAAGTGGCAGAGAGGTTTCTAGTACTCAGCCCCTAGTGCTGAGCAGCAATTGCAGGATTTAATTCCAACCACACCTTCTGCTTCTGGGAAATCTCTGCCCTTCTGGCATTTATATATGATAAAGCTCAACTGCTCTAAGCAATCCCGCTGAAATCTGAGGGCAGAGCTTGGCCTGTTCGGCAGGTTCCTGAATGCCATTCTTTGAGATAGGAATTTGCCATTCTAATGAAAACCACCTGGGGGCAAGTTTTCAAAGGGCTGAAAAGCCCAGCCTTTAAAACAGACTACTTACTCACTTTTCTGCAGAGGCTCCTCCACCAACACCAGGATGAGGAAACAAATGCAAAACTACTGGATTTAAATTTAAAGCTGTCTTTTCTGCAATTGCTTATAGTCATAGAATTTATACCTAGGACACTAAAATGCTGCTTCCTTAACTCCAGCATTCAGAAGCCAACTGTTCCCCATACTGTAGATAAACCATGAACCAAACTGACAAAAGAGCTTGATAAAACCTGTGTAAGTCTGTCAGACAGCACCATCATTGCCACATCCTAAATCCTTTCTAACAGCTTCTGCTTTCCTTAGAAACAATCCAAGGCATATGAAGAAAAACAAAGATTTATAATGGCTGACAATAAAGACGATGAAAACATATTTAGTTCTAATTCTTTTGTTAAGACTCAGAGGTAACCACAGAGAGGTTATGCTTAGCACTTACTTTCCTGGATGTAAGACAAGGTCATTGAAAACCCTTCAAAAATGAGGGAAGGGTCATCTACAGAGAAGGAACCATCAGCTGAACAAAACTAAATGTCAGCTACCAAAACTTTCCCACAAATTAAATTCAGCTTTCTTTTTTTTGCACTCAGGAATTGCAAATTTACTTTAATGTCAATCTTCTATTTAAAAACAGAGAAAGACTTCATTTAGTAAAAATTTATTATTGGATTTTAAAAAACAATTCAGAGGTTTTGTAATTTCATGTCTCTTTGTGTAAACAATGAAAAAGAATTAATCATTGTACTTGGCAAAAGACAAAGGCAGATCTGACTCTCCTTTTGCTTTCTTCCATCTCAGGACTTCCTTTGTCTTTCAGCTGAGTCCCAGAACCCAAGAACAGGGGAAAAACAGACTAGGGGTTTGAAGGGAATAATCCCTCAGTAATGGCTGCCCACTGAAGCATTACTTCTCAAATAGATTTCCATGATCAAAGGAGTAATTCCTCTTTTGGGAGGGTGTGTGGGGGTCACGTTTCTCTTGTTTTTTCCCTTAATTTGAGCAAAAAGCAACCTCAGATCATGATTTAGCCCATGTACAAAATACTTTTTTCAACAGTAGATCCAGAACCACCACAGTCCAATAATTGTGTACTTTACTTTAAATAATGTCAAACACTAACAAGACTTTGACTTAAGAGCATTTGTAAATCCTTACACAACATCCTCATCAAAAACTTTTGGGATGACTGAGAAAAAAGAAGTATGAAGTACACTAGTAAATATACTCCTCCTCCATGTTTAAGAAAAAAATGAAAGGGATGCATGACAACAGACAAGTCTTTATGCTGGTAATTTCTCATGGGTCCCTAGGGCAGGTACACAAGCCTAATGGAAGAGACTTCGGCCAGGCCTTCATTTTAAAATAAACTCAAATCACACAAGAATCTTAAGAAGAACTTCTGGAAAGGTCATAATTTGTTTCAAGGGCAATTTTAAGGATGTCTAAAAATGAAGAATGATTCTGCACTGTAAGCGTTGCTAAATTTATCCTTGGGGTCTTGTGATACAGGTAGGTATTGTACCTTTAAAAAGAACAGAATATGAAGCAACTTTCAAGGCTTCACAAAAAAGTAGCTCAAGTGAAGTTGACATACGCATTCTGTATTCTGGCCTAGGGGCAGCAAGGCAGTGGGTAATAAGCTTTGATTACTAAGTTCGCTTTATTCAAATGCCTGGTTTTTATGGGCAAGCATATTATTATCTTGCATGAACTGTAGTGTAGGATTTTCTTTTAAGAATGCACTAAAACCGATCTGACAAGTCAGGCTTGCTCCTCACCTGCCAGGCTCCCCCTGCAGTTTGATATGGATCCTTTAGCAAGAAAGGTAAGACCCTTCTCAAATAAGCAGAAAGGGAAAAACTCTCTTGCATGCTCTTCTTAGTCACGAAAATGCTTTCACCATAAAATCCAGTCACCCTATTACAGTTTTTATCTGAAAACATTTTAGGCTCCGCTTAGGCAAACAGATCCCAACCCTGAAGAACAGTACTTTATTTCAGACAGATTGCAGGATCCTGAATACTGATTTAATCTACACAGCTAAAGACTGCAGGATAACATACAAGATGAGCATCAATGGCTGATGGCTTCCTCTTTACAGACACACTGTGTTTCAGAAAGTTGCTAGTAATAAATGGATAACAGCCAAATTTGGGGAAAATTTTCACTGGCAGTCTAACTCTCCCCACTAATATTCTGTCACGGGATTTTTTTCTTAGGCCTTCCAAAAGTGTTAAATTCAACGTGTTTAACACAGCCTGAATGTTTTGTGACAGTGGACAAATGAATGACAAGCACAAGTCAGACTGGCACAGAGATTTCATACCTTGCATCCTCAGGAGACTCAGCAATTAAGTGGTAGGTCCTATCACCCATTATTAGATCGATACCATTTTCTTTTCCTGTATTATCAACAATCTCTCTGAAAAAAGAAAGCGCAAAGATCAAGTATTACAGGTTGTCAATGTCTGGAAAATTCTGTTCTGCCAAGAGGCTCACAAACCACTGACACTTAAAATAACAGCAATCAGCCTTAAGCAAGGCTCACAAGGCGGTTTATCAGACAGCATTAATTCATCAAACTGTAGCTGTGTTTTCTGCCCATTTCTATACAAATATTCTATGATTACTGTCACTGTACCAAGTTGACTACTCTGTTACTGTTTTAACAAGAGATAATGCCTTTAAAGAAAAGGCACTATCAAACCTCAAGAGAGGCAAGGATGACTGAGTTGAGAAATGGAAATATTTCTCAACTGGCTACACACCCAAGTAATTTTTGGAGTGCTAAAAAGAAAGCTCTTGAAGATTAAAACCAAAAAGCAAACAAAACCTGGATTAGTGATTCTGTGTGGTTTTGAATCAGCATAAAGACAATTCCAAAGATGGCTTCCAGAAAAAGCTGAACACTCATCTGCTGAAAAATTACATCTTTCTGATGTGTAGTTTGGACATCTAAGTATTGGTATATTAAATAGCCATGAACCACAAAGCACAAGATTTTTAAGGAATATTTGAAGTATTACATTAGGTTTTCCTGAAGCTTAAGAGATCAGCTTGATTTCTTTCTTGCTGTTTTACTGTATTTGTCTGAAGCTTATTATTTCCTTAACTAGCCATACTTCCTTATCAGCTATACCATTCTCTTAAATCTCTATCCTATAAACAATATATGCAAGCTCTGCTTATCAGGCTCATTAGGACAATTTATCTGCTATTTAAACAACAATCTATAATTCTGTCCTGTTTTCTTTAATTTGGTTTCCTTCCCTCCCTATGTTGAGCAGTGTCCAACAGAATCCTTCCCTGTTCTGTGTTTTAAATGAATCAGCCCAAGATTTATTTAATTTGCACAGGGTCCCTAATGTGGCGTGGTGAAATATGTAAGTCAGATGATGTGTTAGGAATGCACTCAGTGAATATTAAAGTTACATACAAAAGCTATTGCTTATTTCTCATAACATGCAGCTCTTTAAATACAAGTACCCTTTCTTTTAGCTGTTTTATACACAAATAGTCATTGATTGAACCTACAGTTCCAGTTAGGTTCAACAACCTTTGACAATTTTAAAAGGTACATTCAGCAATGAACTTCATTAGGGCACAGTCAATGAAACAATGTGGTGACAACAGAAAAAAGACAGTTTAAGCATATTAAAAAGCTATGCTAGATACATGCTATGGTACATGAGACAGAGTGGTAGGAACTTCAGTGTCTGGATTCAGAGATTTGCTTGATGGTCAGCAGCCCACTGGTTTTACAAGAGCAAGTTAGGATGCTCACTGAAGCTATTTACTTTGACCTGCTTGAAATCAAGCTCAAGCCAGGACCGCCAAACAAAAGATTAATGTAAGCTTTCAATTTAATTCAAGTACTCTGTTAAATTAACAAAATAAAAAGGATAGTTGCAGATTACAAGAAGCAGAGTGGAATGAAGTGCTACAGCCACTGCTATTTTTCTCTTCCTTTGAAGAAAGCTCAGGCACACTTTTATACAGAAATGAGACTACCAGTGTTAGCACACTCTAATTTTCAAATTTGGTTGGATAATAAAAAGTTCATAAAGCACACTGACTGTTCAGAAGGAAAAAATACCATCCCTTAGAAAACTTTTTTTCAGGAAGCATAGAATTTTAAGGTACAAGGAACTTTAGTTACTTACCTGATGCAAGTTACTGTTAGGTTTAGTAATTTTTTAAAAAATTAATATACACATTTTAAAGACTTTTCTACCACTACCACAATTATTTCAAACATGAAAAAAAAAAAAAAGATAAATGCATACAGAAGATACAGCTTTGACCAGCGCTAACTTAAATATATTCAGGGCCTATTAATTCCACCCTCCATTCTAGGTTTGCCTGCAGCTATGGACTTGGCAACATGCCCCAAATTGCCTTGGGAATCATTACAGATTAAATTGGGCCTCTAGTCTGGGAGAAAACATAGACAGGTTCATTATAGGAGCAGTTTTCTGAAGTATTTGGCACTGGCTTAGCTCTGAGCACTCTGGGGATGAAAGAGAGAGCCAAGTAAGGACAACACTTGCTTTCAGTAACTTCATCACACACACTTTTTTGCTTGCATTCACACAATTTGAAGGCAGGCACTAAACATCTTCCCAGATTAAGACTCAGGAAGTATTTAAGAGGAACTGTGCCTAACATACAAAAACCCATATAAACCTACTTGGCTGTTCGGACATCCATGGCACCCTTTAGCTTTTCTTCACTGTCATTTTCGAAATACATCAACTTGGACTGCCTGAGAACAAACCATCGTTTCTTCCAGTTCCTTCTGGAAAGCGTAGATGATCCACCCCCCTTTTTGTGAAGCCAACCCTGCTTAAGTGCTTCCTGCTTGGAACGAAACCACAGGAAGGTCTCATCTTTCAGGACACACCAGCGTCGCTTCCATGTGTTTATTAAGCCACCTGGCAAGAGAGACAGATGTGGGTTTATACCTAGGTAAGAGAAACAATTATAATGTAAAACAGAAGCGGTGACCAAACTAACGCTGGAAGATGCTGACCAACGATGCTACACTTAAACTGAGTCTCTGCTATAGGCCACAAAACCAAAGATTTTACTTTTGCGTATCCTTAAGGCCACCAATATTGCTGTCTACCTTATAGATTACAGTAAGTCTCTACATAACAAAAACATGTATGTAGCATCTATATAATTATATATACTTATACATAACATATATTAATAATAAATTATTAAAAAGTCTTACTGCACTTGAGAATCAGATCTTTAACACTGTTTTCAATGTATCTCAGTGACAATCTAAGAAAACTTTAGTGTTAAACTCTGTCCTCTCTTCAGGTTATTTGGAGGTAACAACATTCAACTGAAACCCATAAAACCTGAAAAAGCTACACTTAAGAGTAGGAAATACACTAAGGTGAGGTCAGTCATACCAAAGTGTGGCTGTAAGGCAGACAATACACCTTGCACTGTAGTTACATCACAGCCATCAAAACCATAAGCAAGCCAATACACTCCTGTCATTCCACAATGAATGCTAACATTACTGCTAACTATGTCAGAAAGTAAAAGCCCTGCTAGTGATGCCTGCATTATTTTTCACACAAACATAGCTGTACCCACATTCATCACTGTTCCTATTCCAGGAAAATAAGTTATACTACAGTGATGGATACCAAAGATTCATCTAAATGGTAATTTACTATCAATCATCAGAAGGTTAGACCAAGAATCTTAACCAGAGAGTTCCTGTGTATATGCTTTCAGTTTCTCATGCCCCTTTGCCACACATACCCTTTCTTACGTCTTTCAGGTCCAATATGAAAGTCAACTGAGGTCAGTAAAACTGGCCTGTGATGCAGAATGCTGCCTATGTTACAGGGTTTTGGGAGCAGGAATTAGTTTTCCTCAAAGTTTGGCACAACTTGACTTCGTGAGTTATTTTGTTCTATTTATACTGGATATTCAATTGCTTATGAGCCAGCAAAGATGTAAAATGATACAGAGGCAGCCCAAAGTGTTGATGTTCCTTTGCAGAGGGGACAAACACTGCTAGATGTAAGCCACTGCAAGTAACTTAATTTAAGAACAGCTCAAATTTAAGTTACTTTTCTACCCTCCTTTGAAAAATAAGAAAATAGCTTAACTGTACAGGAATTGAAGTTCAAGGTATAATAAACATTTCTGGTTATTTTGTATATTTAGCAAATTCTGATTCACCCAGTACCTTTCATGTACAGAAAGCTGTGAAAGTAGGGCAGGCTGACACAGCTGTAGACTGAATCCCTCCGGTAGGAAAGTTCATCATCTGTATCAAACCTGGAGTCAAAGTCTTCTTCACTGTCTTCAAACTAGAGAAAAGAGGAAATAAAGGTGAAATGATCTCTCAGGGTAGGGTTTAGATAAAACTGGTTTAGAAGTCTTGGAGACTCCTCATTGCTTTTTGCCCACCTAATGAAGGAGTACATCATAGTAAGGTGCAGCTTGAACTGATTATACACTAGCCCTAATTTCATGTAACAAATCTATAAACCAGCTTTGTAACTGTTCAGGAAAGTTATCTCCTTGCAAGAGCATGGCCAAGTTATGCTCCCTTGTGCAACCTCCCTCTATCACTGATGTGCTGTGAGCAACAGTTTAGAACAGTCTTGAAAAACAAACATATTCCACAAGCTGCAGTAGTAGCTTTCCTCCATCCTCACCCCAAATAACCAGAATTTCTGTTCTGTATCAAACACATGCAGAGCTGTGCAACAGGGAGGAGTCCTCAACAGAGACAGCTAAAAGTGTTTCTGTCTTAGGCAAGAAATGTCAATTTAACCCAATGACCAGGATGGCTCTTTGATGACTGTTTTTCAGTACATCAACTATATATATTTTAGTGTGTTTTCCTTCTAAGTAAGTTGGTGTTGCTGGAATAGTTTTTTACTTTCCCAACCAGTCTCACAGAAGTATTCTGTGAGTAGCAGGGGAAATTATATTCCAAAAAAACATTTGCAGGAGTAAATCCCATAGTATACTACTCAGTAACAAGACTGAAAACCAACTTCCCAGTATGAGTGTCTGCCTAAATAATTTTATCATTTGTCATCATGTGAAACTTACTCTCCAAGTAATCTTGAAATACATCTGGCATTTCAGGGACTTCTGTAAGCAGTTTAATCCCTCATACTGTAGGAACTTGCATGCATAACAGAATCTGTTTTTTACTTCCTGAAATCAATTCCCCACCTGGTACCTTAACTCCAAATACACACAGAGAAGAATTTTACTTATGAATTATGTCCAAGGCCATGCACTGAGCTCCTCACCAAATGTGAAGTTCTGCATTAAAACAGATAGAACCATATCCTTGCATAAGCTAAGTACTGCAAGCACCATCTGAGCCGCTTCTAACTCTAATGCACTCACCCCAGTGGCATCTAGATGGCAACAGACAACTACATCCATACGCAGTCTAAGCAAGTCAAACTGCACAACGCAGACATTTGTAACAACAGCTACAGTGATTCTAAGGCTGCACAGTGGGAAAAAGGAAATCAGGAAGCACATATCAATTATTAGATAATAAAAACAGTGATACTTACAGAAGACTGAGCTCCTTCGGAGCTGAACCGGTATGCTCCAGAGCTATTGTATGTCCCAACTGAGCATCGGTAATCTGGTGACCACTGGCTACTGTGTGAATTAGAGAAGGTCACACTGCTACCAGAAGTAATAGCACCATCTTCATAATCGTCTTGGTCATAATCATAGTCTCCATCAGGAGAAATAAGTTCCACAGAATTTGGGGGTCTACATGATACATTTTCTGGCATGCAATATGTGGATTCACCACTTGAAGAGTTGTGGAGACTGACTGTATCATGGGCAGGAGGTATAAGCATGGTGTTGCTAGCAGCAGGAATTGTTGGCACCACGGTATCATTCATATAGGGATCCTCTTCTGAGGAGTCATCGCTTGTTCTGATGCCACTGGTCCTTTGATCAGAATGGCCATGCTCACTCGGGTTGGGCGAATCCTTAAATGCATCATCATCAGCTTCAAAGCCCTCATCTACCTCCTCCTCAGGATATGGCTGGCTGAAGTTAAAATTGGGTTTTTCACTGCAGGCATTTCCAGTCTGTTCAGTCAGCTCAGCAGGATACCCACCGCCCACAGAGAGAGACCTCTCAATGTTTCGGACACATTCATCAATCTCATCAAAGTTCAGGGATTCCAGGAACTCCTGGGCTGCTCGACATGCTTCGTCCTCAAGCCGCCGGAGTTCCTCATCTCGAAGCTGCTGCAGCCTCTGTAATGAAGCCTCTGTCAAGGACAGCTCCTGCTGCTTCTTCACACGCTGCAGGTCTTCAATTTCTTTTTCCAGCCGCAGGATTTCTTCCACCTGCCTGCTTTCTTTCTGCTTCTCTACCTCTTGCTTCAGCTCTGCCTCCTTCTGGGCTTTCTGAATGGCAGCCAATTCCTGCTTCTTTCTCTCTTCTTCAGCCTGCATTCAAAATAAAATAAATGGAAAAAAAACAAAACCCCTTAAATAAAGTACTTCAATGCAAGATTCCTGTTTTTACACTTATTTATTTCAAAAGCACTATGTTCCCACCATGCTGTTCCATTTAAAAGGACCCTTATCCCTACATCAAAAGCAAAAGGAAAGAAGAAGAAAAACTATAGCATGATTACATTTGCTCACAGATACGGGAAGGCTCAAGTACGTGCAGAAAGTTCAGTCTTTGCCAGAAATTAAATGAAGCATGAGGTGAAAGAAATTTCCATGCAAACAACTGTATCAAGTTTCCTTTTGCTTTATCTGCCAACTCCTGTAATAAGTTTAGTTTAAATGCCACAGATGCCTTTTAGTTTTTTAATGGCTGGGTTGAGATACTCAAATAAACAGGATGGCTGAAAGCATAAAGAATGTAATTTACCTGCTGGGCAAGACGCTCTGCTTCTTGCCTTTGTCTTTCCCTAAAAGTGAGGGAAGAAAAGAAGTTAGTAAATCAAGCTCAATATAAGCTCATCACACACCTTTGCTAGGGCAATAGCTCAGTTTGCAAAGACCATCTGCCATATGGAAAAGACAGACAAAAATAAGGTCACTAAGAATATGTTTGTGAATATGAAACTACAGGCATCTTTTAGCACAAGATGCAAGGGTTTCCAAAATCACTTGATAACAATTAACCTGAAATAAAGGCTATTCAGACCAAAACCTGGTATGGCACAGACAGGAGAGTGATGCAAGATAGCATACTGCACCTTTCTTCCTCCTCTTTTCTTCTTTCCTCCTCTTGTCTCTGCTTCTCCTCTAGTTGCTCCCTGTAAACACGCCGAGCAAGCTGGCCTCGCCGCTGCTTCTGAAGGATTATGGCTGCTTTCTTCAGGCACAGGAACTTTTTCCTACCACTGAATGCTCTGTAGTTCTTCTGTATCACAACCACACAGTAGAGAACCTTTCTATACCGCTTCCTGGGAAAAAAATAGCAGATTTCTAAGGAAACAAGGAATTAATGAGCAGTGGCAAGAGGTTTTGCCATGGTGATTTGCAATAATGAGCCCATGATAGTAAAACAATTCAGTGGTTCTAGTTCTGTGATGGTTTCCCCATTCTCCTTCACATTCTCCTCAACTTGAGAAGAGATTCTTTCATTTCTATGTGAGCACTGTGTCTTCATTAAGTAAATGCACATTACACCTGTCTTACATATTCTTGTGCCCCGACAAGGAGATGCTAAAAGGAGAGCTCTGTGTGTGTGCACCCATGTGGAGAAAGAATATACAGAGATAGTCATCCCACAACTATAAAAACAATGAGCTGCAGGATAGCTCTGTCATTAAAAAAGAAAGCAATATAGTTTTTAAGTAACATACTGGAGAATATAAGGACAGGACTAATATACACATGAAAAGAAATGACCTCATTGTGTGAACAAGTTTCCTTAAACTGTCCTCAACTGATCTGCAGAAAAAGCAAAGAAATAAACATATGGGATGAGCAATTCCACCTCATATGTCATGCATGAAGCCAGGTAAACAAGTGAAACAGCAATCAGTTACCTCATGTCATAGTTCTTTAAGACCCAAACTCTTTTCTGACCATGCTGAAGCAAAGATTAATCAGAATCTCAGCTGGTGACTTGGGGCAGCCCCATTAGGTGCCATCCATTCAGAGTTCCTACCATGGATCTAATGCCATGATACAATTATATGGATACTGGCTGACCTCCAAACTTCCATAACATCCTATTCAAACTCCACTGTGTTTTATTCATGGGTCTGGCAAAGATAACAGCTGCTATTTTCAAAAGTCAATTACAGGATTTGGGTGCCTGGTCCCTAGAAAAAGTTAAGTATTGCACCAGAAGGATTTAGCTCCATGACGCTCCACCCATTTATTTCAAAGCCTGTTTATTCATATTCTTATCTAGTCACTTACCGGGTTGCATAACCTAAGATGTGCGCTCGGATAACCATTGCTGCCTTGGTGACTTCCACCTCTCTCTGTTTCTCCAACTTGTGTTCCAAGGACTCCCGGAGAAACACCTACATGAGAAAATTGGCTTAACGAACTGCAGAAAGCATTGTATATAAAGGGCAGCAGGGTGCTGCCAATGTCAGACCAAGCTACAAGCCTAAGGTTTGAATCCAGGGACAAACATACCATTTCCTCAACAGAGAATTAAAAGCCAAATTGTATTCCTCTTAGAAGAAAATACCAGCAGATGATGCTCTAACTTTGGATTTCAGTGGAAAGAGCCTGATTACACTAAAGTGAATTTTATATTAGGAGCAGGGTTTTTTCAAAAGCAACATAATTCATTAAACAGCCTTCTCCCACCCAAGGGTAACACAGGCCAAAGAACTTGTAGGACTTAGCCTGAACTTCCTGAGTTGAGAGGCAGAAATATCACCCGATACTTGAGGTGTTTTACAGTATCATCAGCACAGTGTGGTGATGAGGAAAGTGTGTGAACAGTAGGGGCTCTGCTAAGGGAGGAGGGCTGCAAAAACATCTAAAAGCACGAATGCTTCCTGAAAGCATTTTGAGTTTTTTCTTGCTATGAAAAAAACCCAAACAACCAACCAAAAAAACCAAAAAGCACCAAACAACAACAAAACAACCCAAACCCTGGACTTTTTAAGGTGTTCAAGTAGAAAAAAAGGTGGTTTATTCCTCTGTATTTGGGGAAAAAAAAGCCCATCATCAAAGCCAAAGCAGCAGCGTACCTGAGGAGAGGCACACTTGTGAGTTTCGAATGCAGCTCGAAAGCAACTGCATTTTACCACAAATCTCCTAATACTAAGGAACGTAAAAAGGCCCACAGGAAGTCTCAGAGTTCCAAGATAACAAGTTGCACCGAGCAGCTCTTTCTATATCAAGCTTTTACTCATGGACAAAGCCTTTTCTTTCACTCAGTGGGCAATCCTTCCATGCTCTGCACACACTGGCTTTAAAACCACAACAAAATTCTGCTTCAGAAAGGCATTCAGCTATTTCCTGACCAAAAATGGATGTTAAGCCCGTGTTAAGCCCAGGCTTTGCTGAGCAGGTGCACTGCAGCTTGAGATGTAAAAGACAAGTAAAAAAAAAAAAAAAAAAAAAAAAATCACACTGAAGCTAAATCATCACAGTGTTGTAAATCCCCCTTTTAAATAATGTGGGCAGGATAGTGCCCCATCATCCCATGTTCGGTATGAAACCAATGCCCTCTTGTTCTCTTCTACAATAAGCTCCTTATGAAGACCCTTACAAATGTACAGGCAGCTCCAGAGGAGGAGGAGCTCAGGTCCCAGGAAAGGAAGTTATAACAGAGCTCTGGCTCCTGCCGAGGTCCTGATCTACTGGTTAAAACAATTTCAGGTTCTGATAAATATATGTCCCTAAGATGCCAAAGCACTGCTCAGGGTCCATGCATGAATACCCTTAATGCACTACATCTGGAAGTATAATGGGAAGCACAGCCTAGCTCTGCAGCCAGATGTTATCACTGTATTATTTGTATGCCATTGTCTACAAAAATGGGATGAAAGATGACTTCAATTGACATCAGCATATTTCAGATTCTATCTCTTACAATAACTGTAAAACAAATCAGCTTTTCCTCTGAGAGTCCTTAAAGTGTGCAGAAGAATGGAGGAAACCCTCCAAATGATGCAGGTGTGGGGAGACCAGGATGAAAAGGAAGGGCACTTCACACAGAAGTCAATCAGATTTTACAAAATATTACTGCTACTTTATGGTAGTGAGAGGTTAGGGTTGTTTTTTTTCCCCCACAATTCTAACAATTGACAAGAAAACTGCAAGTGTAACACATAATTCAGCAAACTATTTCTGGATCTTTTTGTCCTCTCTCCACTACAGAAGACCTGGTAGCACCAAAGGAGTTACCTAGGGGAAAACAAAAAAGACGAGAAAGCCATCTGCAGAGGCCTGGGGGATGATCCCTGGCAGTGATGATTTGTAATGCACTCTCTAGTTCTTTGCACCATGCATTTTTAATATTTAGGAAATCTCAGATCATGCAATGGGGAATCTTCTCCTGAGTACAACATGCTTTCACATCATGCAAGTCCAAAAGCACGAATTCACAAGGAGGGAAACTCTGCACACAGCTGTTGTCTAAAATCCAACTTTCAAAACAAGCTTGAAAATACACCTGGATTGTTTCATTTTTCAAATTAAAATACCATTATTTTAATAAAAATTATTTGATTTATTTTGGGGGGGGGGGAGGGAGGAACAGGAGGAAGTTGTGAGCAAAGTTCAGGTTGCCCAGTAGGTCCTCTGCAGCTGTGCAGTATAAAACCTGTCCCCTCAGGTTTGTAAAAGCACCAGCCCCACAATATGCACAGCCAGATTATTTTACCTTATTTTTTCCAAGCTGCCATTCAGTGCTTGTGTTGTCATACAGACGAAGTAGGACAGCACATTTCTCATTTACATCTTCGGGCAGAGTTAAGTTTCTCATGAGGACTTTATACCTGTGAACCCCAAAACACTTATTACTTCATTCAGGAGACAAGTTCTATCTTTGCCAGATTATTTCTTTTTCTTATTAGATTTTCACTTTGTTCCCCAACATGGGAACACTGATTTGGTACCTGTGACTTTCATCTGAAGTGGACAAGTCACTGTGATTACCTTTTATAAAAGTCCTGAAAGGGCCTCCGGACCGGGAAACCAGCCCTCCGAATCCTGACTGTCTCCAACATCCCAGAATAGCGCAGCTGGTTGAGCACCACTGTCTGATCAAACTGGTCTGGCATCTATAATGAAAAGGTTCAAAACAAAGGTTTAATAGCAATGGTTACACATGTCAGGGGAAATAAACAAAGGGCAGATTACATGAATCTGAAATGCACAAAGGCTAAAAACTGGCTACACAGTGTCTTAAGGGCTTTAGTAATTCTGAGCATATAAAAATGTATCTACAGGAAGGAATGAAAGGGGTAATTACACAGTATCATTTCCACAGCCATAACATTTACAGTAATTTAATCTGATCAGCTCATACTTTCCGTTTCATGTGTATTTGCAGGCCACTGCTGTGCAGGAAGAAACGACAGAAAGAAGCACACGCAGCTAACAGGGCAAGCTTGACTTTTTGTTTCTTCAGCAACTGAATTTACAGTCCCTGTAGATGATCCCAAATGTTGAAGATACACAAACGCAATGGTGTGGTACAATTTTAGAAAGAAAACAAACCCACAAGGGCAGAAAAGATTTCGCTTTTAGTGTAGTGACAATTCATCTACTATGGACAAGGATGCCAAATCTCAAATAAGCTTTATTTCAAAGAGCTTCTACTTGTTGCTATTCTGAACAGCAGAAATGTTTTTATCTGTAAACGGAAAAAAAGAAAAAAATCTGCTTATCTGAAATAAGTTTCCCTTATTTTGCATGCAGTTCTTTCAGCATCATTTTTCATTTAGAAAGCAGATAACCCCATAGTCACTTAAGTCATGAAAAACCTGTGAATGTTGATCAGTATGTTCCTGCCCTTTGGAGACTCGGGAATCTTCTTGTCCCACTTCAGAATCCCCAAAGTCACTTGTACTTTCACCAAGTTTTGAGGTAAACGAGCCACAGACACACAAAGCTACTCAAGGTAGTGCTGTTGCCTTGTAAAATGCCAGCTATCCCAAGAGTGAAATAACACTATATGTAAATGCACCATTTAATTTATCAGCACAATCATCCACTTTAACACACCAGCTGACCCTCCTGCAGAGTCGTTTGCAGGGCTGGAGTACAGTGCTTAGTATTTTGCAAGAAGTTCAGAAGGTGGTAACTCATGGATACAGTCAATAGTTCATGTAAGACCTCTTCAGCTGATAGAAATGGCAACAAAATCAAGCCCTGAGCAACTACAAATAAGAGGGCTCTCTTGATATTTATTAACTAGCTTTAGAATAAAAATAATAGAATAGTTTGGGTTGGAAGGGACCTTTAAAGGTCATCTAGTCCAGCCCCTTTGCAATGAACAGGGACATCCTCAATGAGATCGGGCTGCCCAGAACCACATCCAGCCTGGCCTTGAATGTCTCCAGGCATGGTGCATCCACCACCTCTCTGGGCAACCTGTGCCAGTATAAAAATTTTTTTTCCTTGCATCCAGCCTGAATCTCCCCTTTTTCAGTTTAAAACCACCACCCCTCGTCCTGTCGCAACAGGACCTGCTAAAAAGTCTTTCCCCATCTTTCTTATAGGTCCGCCTTTAAGTATTGAAAGGCCAAAATAAGATCTGCCCAGAGCCTTCTTTTATCCAGGCTGAACAACCCCAACGCTCTCAACCTTTCCTCATACAAGGGATGCTCCATCCTTCTCATCATATTCATGGCCCTTCTCTGGACCCTCTCCAATAGGTCCACATCTTTCCTGCATTAAGGACTCCCGAGATGAATGCAGTACTGCAGGTGGGGTCTCACCAGAGTGGAGTAGAGGAGGAGAATCACCTCTCTCGACCTGCTGGCCATGCTCCTTTTAATGCAGCCCAGCATAAGACTGTCTTACTGGGCTGTAAGTGTACATTACTGGGTCATGTTGAGCTTCTTGGCAACCAACACGCCAAGTCCTTCTCAGGGCTGCTCTCAATCCAGTCTCTGCCCAGCCTGTAGCTGTGCCTCGGATTGCCCCAACCCCGGTGCAGGACCTTGTATTTGTACAAAAGCTTTGTATTTTATTGAATGCTTACAACAAAGGTATTGATACTGATGGGTATTTCCAACAGTGTTTTCCATACATGGCCACCCCATGGCAGCCATGATGCCACCCTTTGAATGTCTGTCCACACACTCACCTGCCAGCCTGCTTCTTTTCAGGTGGTTGATGATGTCCAACAAGAAAGGGAAGTAATGAACAGATGGAAGCACAAATCACAAGGAAAAACACTTACTTTTTGCCTGTGCAAACCAAGGCTGATGTGTGCCACAAGCAGACACAGGTCAATACATTTTTTTTTGTTCAACACTACACCTGCGTTAGTCTTTTTACCCACCTAGGCTCAAAAGGTGATGTTCTTCATGAGACTTTTAAACAAAACAGGTATTTTTGTGTGTTGCAGTGGGGAAGCAGACACATGGATGGAAGTGAGGATACACCAAAGCCAAGAAGAACTCTGGTGATGTGACAGAAGTATCCCTCACAAGGGAACACCCTGCACTTTGAGAGCCAGATGGCTGCTGCACCACCTAATCCTGTTCTTGCCAACCCCAGCCATTTAGAAAGTCAAAAGTCAACCCCACAGCTGGCTTGAAAGCTCCTGCTACTTTTTAAAAAGGAAAAACCTTTCTCTTTCCATCCCTGTCTTGAGTTACAGAAACTGCACCAACATTTTCACAACCTGTTTCCTGCAGCTATGGAAGTGAGATGCAGCCCTGCTCTGTCACCAGCAGCTGGGACTGACACACAATCACCTAACTTCAGATACCTGTATGTTTAAAGAAAAGCATAAAACACTGTAAGAGATGTTAACATGGTCATCAAAGCAGGGCAACATAAATACCATTGCAAGTTTAATTACATAAGCCTACTCCTCCACTTTAGTTATTTCTAATTACAGACACACAAGGCTTCTAAAATTGGAGGCTCAAATCCTGCCCTGGCATATCACTGGAATCACATCTGCAGCAAGTCTGGCTACCTTGAACAAACTAGGGCTGGTGGCAACAGATGTGCCACAGTCATTTCTTTCACTTTTCAATACTGAGTACTAGAAGATACCTCCTTCTTCACTTGGGGGTTTTTGACCAAGACATTTCAGCAAATTCCTCAGCAAGGGGGAGAGCTGCAGCCAGTCACAGAGGGAACTCAAACCCTAAACGCTGAAATGCATCCAAAGTTTTCCATGTCTAATGAAAACAACCAAAGAAGTAACAAAAGCAGTCCTGTGCATAACGCCACAGCATCCAGTGTATCCACATTATGACTTGGTGATACATTCATCTGTGGATGAAGAGGATTTCAGGCACGATGGTATAAACACTTGCAGGCAGGGATAATGTCCAGTCAGAAGGACTCCTCACACTTACAAAAAATCAACTGCATGTGCATTTCTTGACCCAGAGTGCAAATGTTGTATACACCCCACTATTAAACTGCAGACACTTATAAGACAGAGAGTGATGAGCTTCTCCATCTGAATGATGCTCAGAGCAGCACTAAAGAGTTCAACTTGCAATAGTACAAAATCTCCATGCAAAGGATTGCCTTTGCAGCCAGTGCTCAGTCTTGTCCCTTTACTGGTGCTCCTTCAGATTTGCTGTGGTAAGCAAGCTAACTGTTGGATTTATACTCAAGTAACACAGAACAGGACTCGCCTCTGGGGTCTGCTGAATTTTTATCAATGTTGCTGTGAAAACTGGACTTGTTTCACAAATGAACACTTGGGAAGAAATTGTATTATGTAGGAAAATGTCATGTAGACAAAAGAACCATAACTGATTGTGAAAAAGGGTGTCTTACAGAGTAAAAATCTGAATTAAGTGCTAAAAGTAAGACTCCTCCAAAGTATCATCAAATTTATAAAAGAGAGGGCAACAGAAAAGGAAGTCAACTGATAGACACCAAAATTGTCTGAGACACACTACCAACTTCAGATCAACTCCATTTTCCATACATTTCACTTTTATCAAGGAATGGCAGCACTAAACCACTCCGACACACAAAACAGCCAGATACCAGCTAGAATCACATGGGCCACAGCCACGTTTGGGCACTGAGCAACATCAATGTAAAATTAATAGCTAGAAGTCAGGTTTGTTCTACTTGATAAAGGCAGCTTTTTGTAATGCACTCCTTCATAGCACAACTTGTAATTTATCATTTCCTGAATCCAAGAGTCTCCACTAAATTTCTGCCAGGCAGCACTGAAGCCAAGACCTTAATGCTGGCAAGACTCTGTCTCCTAAAGCTGGTAAATGGTTGCTCTGATTTGTTGTGAGCATCTTAAAGGGCAAAGCTGCTGCCTGAAATCACAGTAAAAATCACCCATTAGGACAGACAACTAACATCTACACATAATCTTCATGAAATAGTTCCTTAGATTAGTTACAGTCTGACTGAGGTTCGAAAAAACACGACCCCTTTTCCCTGAACAGCACCCTCAGTGGAGACCCCAAGCATCCAAATAACACACACACAGAATATAACATTTTCTTGTTCTGTGCATCATTTGCTCTCCCCACCCCTTGCTGTGGAAATCCCTCTTCCTCCCTGAACTACTGGCTGCTGCAAAAGAGTTCAGGCACAATAATGACAGACTACAGCAGCCTCACAGATTTTATTGGAGGTAGGTTGGAGGAACTTCACAGGGACACTGTTTGGGGAGAAAAAGAAAGAAAAACACCCCAAGTCCCTTGTTTATATATTCCTCTTTGAGGCCCACTGTAGGAGAGGAACTGGTTCGAGACCATCTTGAAAATCTGAATGTGCACAAGTCCATGGGTCCTGATGAGATCCATCCGCGGGTCCTGAAGGAGCTGGCAAATGAAGTTGCGAAGCTGCTGGCCATCATATTTGAAAAATCATGGCAGACAGGTGAAGTTCCCGATGACTGGAAAAAGGGAAATATAACCCCCATTTTCAAGAAGGGGAAAATGGATGACCCAGGGAATTACAGACCAGTCAGTGTCACCTCTGTGCCCGGCAAAATCTTGGAGCAGATTCTCCTGGAAGGCATGCTAAGGCACATTAAAATCAACAAGGTGCTTGGTGACAGCCAGCATGGCTTCACTAAGGGGAAATCCTGCCTGACCAATCTGCTGGCCTTCTGCGATGGGGCTACAGAACTGATGGATAGGGGTAGAGCAGTTGATGTCATCTACCTGGACTTGTGCAAAGCATTCGACACTGTCCCACACGACATCCTTGTCTCTAAATTGGAGAGACATCAATTTGATGGATGGATCACTCAGTGGATAAAGAACCGGCTGGATGGCCGCACACAAAGTGTTGTGGTCAATGGCTCAATGTCCGGCTAAAGACCAGTAACGAGTGGTGTCCCTCAGTGATTGGTGCTGGGACCAGTCTTGTTTAAACATCTTTGTCGCTGACATGGACAGTGGGATTGAGTGCACCCTCAGCAAGTTTGCCGATGACACCAGGCTGTGTGGTTCGGTCGATACCCTGGAGGGAAGGAATGCCATCCAGAGGGACCTTGACACACTTGAGAGGTGGGCTGATGCCAACCTCATGAAGTTTAACCATGCCAAGTGCAAGGTCCTACACCTGGGTCGGAGCAATCCCAGGCACAGCTACAGGTTGGGCAGAGAAGAGATTCAGAGCAGCCCTGCAGAGAAGGACTTGGGGGTGTTGGTTGGTGAGAAAATGAACATGAGCCGGCTGCAGTGTGCGCTTGCAGCCCAGAAAGCCAACCGTATCCTGGGCTGCATCAAAAGGAGCGTGACCAGCAGGCTGAAGGAGGTGATCCTGCCCCTTTACTCTGCTCTTGTGAGACCTCACCTGGAGTATTGTGTGCAGTTCTGGTGTCCTCAACATAAAAAGGACATGGAACACTTGGAACAAGTCCAGAGAAGGGCCACGAGGATAATCAGGGGACTGGAGCACCTCCCGTATGAAGACAGGCTGAGGAAGTTGGGGCTGTTCAGCCTGGAGAAGAGAAGGCTGCGTAGAGACCTCATAGCAGCCTTCCAGTATCTGAAGGGGGCCTACAGGGATGCTGGAGAGGGACTCTTCATTAGGAACTGTGGTGACAGGACAAGGGGTAACGGGTTAAAACTTAAACAGGGGAAGTTTAGATTGGATATAAGGAGGAAATTCTTTCCTGTTAGGGTGGTGAGGCACTGGAATAGGTTGCCCAGGGAGGTTGTGAATGCTCCATCCCTGGCAGTGTTCAAGACCAGGTTGGACGAGGCCTTGGGTTGATTTAATGTAAGGTGTCCCTGCCCATAGCAGGGGGGTTGGAACTAGATGATCTTAAGGTCCTTTCCAACCCTAACTATTCTGTGATTATGTGATGTGAAACAGTAATTTTTTATTTAAAACCCAGTAAGTTTTCTCAATGTCTTATTTTTTTTAAATCTTCTCTTTTCCTCCTAAAATGAAGTCTTGGCAATTTTACCCTGGCATAACAAGCAGAAATGAAAGAGGTCAACCTTCCCCTGATTTTTACAGTGGGTTTTGCACTTTTTTCACATCCAAAATAATCCTGGTATTTTTTCAGAAATAGGGGGACTTGTTAAGCCAGGTCTTTCTGAAACATTTCCCGTGGTCTTCTGATCTCAAGTGACCAGTTCCACAAGTCAAAACCAATGCCAGGTTTTCCTCCCAGACACTTTGAAAAGTGTGAATAAATTAACTTCTAATATATAACCATCTGAACTGATACAAAATTTTTTGCATGCTCATTGTTTGCCTTTTTTAAACTACACCATGTTTAGCGATCCTTATCCATACATACTGCTTGGCAGCTTTTACTTGTGCTGAGGATTCGAGCCAGTAATCTGAAAGAAGTAGAGGGGAAATGTCTGCACCTACACTAGGAGAACATGCTGTAAAGCCAGGATGGGCAGGGTAACCTCCTTGTCAAATCCAGAGACTTCAGCTGGGGTGCCATGTTGGTTACCCTCCTTCCTCCAACAAACCTTTTCACCCCCTACTCTTCTGCTCTTCTAGACATCATTTCTTCACGGTTGCTTGCATTGTAAACGTTGATGGTACTGTCTTATTTAACAGTTTCAACTTCAGAACTGCTGCGCTTCCAGCACAAGGAGCATTAAAACCCATGTGCATCCTGCCCAAGGACCTGTAGCATCAGGTCCTGCTGACCTAAGAGCATTTCAAGGTAAGAAACCCTCTATGGTTTTCTCCAGCACACAGCTAGCTGTAACTGGAACAGGCTCAGGTCAAAACATATGCAAGTTTGATGCCTGCTTTGTTTTTGAAGACATTCCCTTACTCTCCCAGAGTACATGTGTCCACAACAAGCACCATAAGAGTACAGGAGAATAAAACCCAAGAACATGGTAGACTTGAAAAGTTTATTTGGTATTTCTACTGCATAGCACTGGCAAGTCAAGGAATACTTGGATAAACATACATAACATGTTTTGCATGTCCAAAATTCTGCTGGCCTTTATCCACACACTCACCCAAAAATTTTATTTAAAAAAAAAAAATTACTAATGCTGTTGGTGTAACTTGCTAGAAAAGTAGCATGGCTATACTGGAAAAATGCTTGTGCCTCAAAAAATTCTGCTGCAAACTCCAGGACAGATTTCACTGCAAACTCAGTAATGATATGCTGGCTCCTTTTCCCAATCTCTACAGGTCTGAACGTGAAAGTACTGCATTTAACAATAGCAAGCACTTACACGATTAGCTGATCTTCTCTTCAACTCCAACTACTGCACCTGACCTGTGTGACTCATAGCACTGAGTACTGCAGATAAGAGACAGACTTCAGAACTAGCCACTCTCATGCCACAGGTTAAGAGTTGCCTGGGCTAAAAATAACACTGTATAGAAGGAACACTGTAATTTTAGAATTCTTCTACTGTACCAGAACAGTCAAAGGAGAAGACTCTATAAATGAATGCGAAAATGCTTTTGTATTTATATTCAGTCTGTCACCCAGCTTACTTTACAAGCAAGGGCATCTCAAGGATGTTTTTAAGACAGGATTCCGTTTAAGAACTATGAAGCAGTACATTACCACACTGACCATTTGCACTAGTGTTCAAAGGTTTCAACTAGGTCAAGGCGCTGCTGAGTTACATCCATCTACAAAGATGCTGGACGCTGTAGTCTTATTTCTGGTCCTGCTTGTCTGAATATAGCAAACATAAGAGCTGGAACTAGCTTCATCGTTGGAGAAGAGATGCTGAAATGATTCTGATGGGCTTGCTGTGATTTCAAGTTTTCGTCAACAATGATCAATAAACTCACCATCTGCATTTATTAGTTACTGTCACAGTACTCTTTCATTTCAGAGTAATCTTCTTGTTTGGTTTGTATGGACAAAATGCTACCTCTGAGCAAATACACAACCACTCCGTGAGCCTTCCTTTCTAAAGGTATACAGAACTTCTTCTAAAGGCAGACAGAATTTGTCTACCTCTCTCAGCTCAGAGGAACACTACCCCCTCAAAATGACAATGTTATTTCTGACACACACTTAAAAATTCATGGAATAGGAGTGGATTGTTAAAGGCACAGGCTTGAACACTGGATTTAAGTTTTCTAAGGTTGTGTTCAGAGCTATCTGTATGACTGCCTAAACTTTCAGCTGAAGGTAGCCCTTGTTGCTTGAATACATTATTCAGGAAGCCCATTGAAATGCATAGCAAGTCCCACAGGCTGTTTGTCCTAGAAGAGTCACTGCAGGACCATCCGTGTGAGACAGACAATTAAAAGCATTTGGGAAAGAGAGATTTAAGGTTTGAAGCTGCTTTGGCAGGGCCTCAGCAAGCTGACAGAAGGTGCAACTCACAGCACAGACCCCAGCTGGAACTTTTCATGGAGCCTCACTCTCCATCTATGAGTAATCTGTTGCCATTTCATTCGAGGTCATTCTCATTAAAGCCTCCAGTCCTTGCAAACTAAACCCCAATCTGGCCTCATTCTCCCCACACTGTGACTGGTCAGCAGGCTTCTCCCAAAGAAAATCAATCAGGCTGCCTGATAGCCGCAGACATACCATGAAGAAACATGCTTTGAGGTACTAATTGCAAGGACAGCTGTCTTTCTTTACCAATCCCGTGTCAAGACAGCCAACACCATCACCACTGCTCATTACAATGGTCAACCACCACACACACTGCTCCATCACTCCATGTCTGCTGAGGCTGCAAATGATGAAACCCTGACTGTCCACATCTGAGACCTCACCCTTATTTTTATTTATTTATTTGTTTAATTTTATTTTTCCACTGTGCTTTCACTGCTCCACGCCAGGCTTTTCATCCACACTTTCATGAGGTTTTTTGTTATTTGACAGTTTATTGGCAGGCTGGGCATGTAAGTCCATTTCTATACTTAAAAGCAGTAAATCATGTTTTAGGATGGTTCCTCTAACATGATTTCTCCAGATAATGGTGTTTAGGATCAAGCATTTATTGCTGAAAGATACTCAGTTTCATCAGGGTATAGAAAGTTCAGATCAAAATACTTAAGAGAAGTGCTTTGAGATGAGTTTCATCTCGCATGGTTGAAGTCTGACATAGCTGTAAAACCCATTCTTGCACCAACCTATGTAAGAACCTAATCCTGTGTATTTCTAACACCTAGTGTAGTGTTACTACAAGTAATCTCACACTTGAACATGTGAAACCCTCCACGTAGTTAGTTCTACTGGTACGCTAACACGGTATCACTTCAGCAGTCCATCCTGAAATAGTATTGCAGATAACTGTGATCCACATTATCACAACTCTCCTGGCTTGCCTTGGTGACACAAAACTGAGCAACCCTTTTTCAGACTGCAGCTCCATATAGGTGAGGAAGATGCTGCGATATTGCCTCCTTTTCTCTATTGCAGGTAAGTAGAAAAGAGGAGGTGGAAGAACCTCACTTCCACATGAGCCACAAGAGCTCCTGATGCACAGGAGGAAGTTAGTATCACACTCCACAGAGGGACAAGAGACCTCAACTCAAAATGCATAGAAAAGAGAGCAGAAGAGGACTCTAAATCCAAATCTCACTTTATTCTCTGCTTCAGTCCTAGGCACCCTCCTGCTGCTTCTCTAGATCTGGTCACACTCTATTCCTTTAGGATCACTTGCCTGAATACCATTTACATCTTGAGACTCTTGTTTTGGAGCATTGCTTTGAAGAGAATACTGAAATTTCTTTGATGCTTCAGAAGTCAATTCAGTGATTTATGAGCTAACCTGTGCTCCTCGGCTACGTGACTGCTACTGACGTGACCAATTATTGGAGCACAATGAAGCAGATCACTACACTGGGAACTATTTAGGTAAGAGCCATGAGAATAAAGATCTGGTTTAAAAAAGGCACTTCAAATAAATGCCTTGAGAAGGCATTTCAAGGGACTTCAAATAAATGCCTTGAGAAGCTCATCAATGAGAAAGTGAAGAGGCCTTCATAGTAATCTGTGAGTAGCTATACCAAGAACATATGTTCACCGATTTCTAATATAGAGCAGATAAAAGACATAAAAAGCATGAAAATCAAAGGAAGAAAATTCCAAACCAGAAGGCACATCTTTCTGTCACTGAGTGTATTCACTGAAAGAGCCTACCCATGATGGTGGGACTGTCTAAAGCTACCGGATACTTCAAAGAAAACACAGCATGTCCTCCTCCTTCGAGAAGGAGGTTAATGGTTTCTTCAGTTTGCCACACAGTGGGTTAGACTACAATATCTATCTACTCCCCATTTAGCACTCCTGTTGTGGAAAAAATACTACTTTTATTTATGTGAAGAAGCTTAGTGCTGACTTCTGTAACCTTTGGTAATGGGACTCCCAAAGACTAACTCTGCACCAGAGAAGAACAAGACACACAGCTACTCCTGCAGCCCACAGTGCAACCCAGAACTGTGCTTCCCACATGTGAGCTTCATCTTGCCAGGAAGAAAGTTCATTACTTATGCAAGTATTTGACGGTCTACTGAGGAAAGTTTGGCTGAGATTTTACTGTGGCTCACTGTCTAAGAAGACATAAGCTGCAGCGTTATGGATTAGCTTTAAGTCATTACAAAGCCTTCACACATTCTCCATGAAATACTAAAAAAACTCTTCAACATTATCAGCTCCAATTGCTAAAAATGGGAAAGCCCTCCAATAATCATGAATCACACCTCTGCAAAGTGTAAGGTTTAAAAATAATTAAAAAGTTTGAGCTGTCTTTAACTGACTGAAGTGTGAAGCACACGTGTTTCTTGTACGGCCATGAAGGCCAGCAGCTTCCTAAGCTTAAAGTCAGAATCAGATTCAAGTAACAATAAAATGTTAGCACTTGACTGCACCCCTTTTTCAATATTGAGGCCACAGGCAGTTTCTCTTTCTCCAATGCATTTTGCCCCTGCACATGGTTCATTCCCTCAGTGGCCCATAAAGACGCCTACAAAGCACAAGGCTGACGTAACACGCAGACAGACTTGCTGCTCAGTGCTTTCCCAAGCAAAGAAACATTCCAGTGTGATTCCTACACTGAAAAAAATACATCTGGTTTTATAAAATGATCTCCTAAGGAGCCCTTTTTCCTCTCCTTCTGTATCGAGCCTTTTGTTTGAGAACCGTAATAGGAAATCAGCCAGGCTTAAATCACAGCCAATATCTGATATGTGTAAATGAGGAGCGTCACCAAATATTCAGCTGAACAGCTTTGGGTTGCTAGGACACCGGAGGCTGGGCAGCACTGAAAGGGCAGATTATTCCCACCCCAGTGCACGCACAGGGCTCCATTCATGGCAGGACTGCTGCCTGCATGGGTGCTGCTGCCTAGCCCTCCCTGAGCATCCCAACCACCCAGCTCCCCACAGTGACCCCTGCCAGCGTGTGTGCCTCTCTGCACCAAAAATACCCCATCAGCCTGCACATGGCCCTTGATCTTTTCCACCATTACTGAGGGCTCAGTTCAGCCTGGGGGAGTGCAGAACACCGAGGGCTGCCCGAGAGCTATGCTGCAGCAGACTTGCAGTGCATGGTCTGGAGATCTGATTAAAACTATGAGGAAACTCATAACACTGCAGATAAGATTAAGTCTAGAGAGGGGAAATATCAAGTTTACAGCAGGTGATGGGGATCCCCATGATCAGCACAGGCATCCACCTGGCTGACAGCAAGAGCTGCACAGTGGCCCAGATAAATGGTCCAGCTCAATTCCATGTAATCAGTGCGTTAATTACTCCTACATCTTTTATCTCAGCACATCTCAGATAGCATCAGCCTAACTTTGGCATTTTTCTTAGAATTTGGTTCTTTGAGCTGCTACTCTTTAATCCCTATACATTTTGATATTATAAATTCATGACCTGCCTTGCAGATGTGCAACCAACTAGACAATAAGATATTGAGACTAGTGTGTGTGTGTGTGTGTGTGTGTGTGTTTCCAGGGAAGGAACAGAAAATGAAGGTAGTTACTTGTTCTTGGGTACATTAATTTCACAGAAAAAGGCAATAAGTATGTTCTCCTTGGAGTGCTTTGTTGTAACACAGCAGTCCCACCCATTAAGAGTTGGAAAGCCTCCTACTTGAGGTCTTTGATGTTTCTGAGAACCACATCAAAATCAAATTAGATATTTCTGATAATTCTGAAATTTCAACCCTAAACCAAGCAAAAATCCCCTCTATATAATATATGAAGAAATCAGTAAGCACAAGATGGAGAAGCTCTGCAGACCACAGCTACATGCACTGCCACAGAGGCCACACTAAAGGCACAGCTGATTCAACAGCACCTTGGCTAGAACAGCAGGTAGCTCCTGTGGTAGTATTGCTAGTAACTGCATTTGGTAGAGCTAACTTCCCACCCCTGCCCCCATCATCTCATCGCTATAGGTTACATACTGGCAACCACTGACACTTCCAGTGAAAGTCACCATGTATTTTTTTTCTCACAAAAACCTCTCCACAAGCTATTTCTTTGTTGCAATTCCTATACATCTGTGAAATAAGAGTTAACTATAGAGTAAATTAACTTTGCTTTATTAGCATGATTGAGAGCTACCCAAAATGGATGATGAGAAGCATCCCTTAACACCAACATGGTTATCAAACTGTTAACTGATCTAACCACACACACGTATATACAGAAAAACAGACAGAAAGAATGAATTGTAATAGATGGCAAAATTACATCAGGACCTAAGTGATTTAACATTTAACCACCTTCTGATTGATCTAATTGCAATGCCACTGCTATCTCCACAAAGACTGCAGAATTCACAGGAAGGGTTGCTGGTCAATGGCCGTTTGTTTCACTAAGGCTAATTCTGTCTTTACTTAGTTACATAAAGCACGCATTTAAATGACTCTATCCATTCTTAAGATGATCCAGTAGTGAAAAGTTCTGCCCTTACTTATGATTTTACACTACTGTGTGACATTTAATAAAAAGAGTATGTCTCTTTCTGCCCCAGAAATGCATTTTTTTCTATATCACTTCTATATTTTCTGATTATGGTGAAACACTGCTTGAAACACCCCATGACTGGCGAGATCTGCTTCCCTGCTGCCATACCAGCAGCACCATGTTCTCCTGGCACCAGCCAGCAGCATGGACTCAACACCACTTGAGCAATGGATGCAACAATTCTTCTCTCCTTTGCACAGATGACTTGTAACTTGCAAATTGCTGGGTATGCAACTGTAAGGAGCTGCACATACACCTCACTCCTCTTCAAAGCTGTATGACAAGAGGCACTGTGGCTCCAGGCAGTCTGTTATATGCTGGCCAAAGCAGCATAAAACCAGTAGTAACTTAAACAAAACATTTAGACGTGCGCTTATTGCTCATTGAGGCCAATAACATGTACGTGACCTTTAAAAACTGGGCTGATTTAAGATACTCTATGTTGTGCATGCCGGTGGTCACAGGGAAATGGCAATTTTGGATGGCTGAACAGCCATTTCTTCCCTGAGAAATTCCTAGGCTGGCTTAAATATACAACAAAAGATAACCCTTAATGTTTGAATCAGAAAGAGACAGTGAAGATAGAATCAGCTTTCCTAAACTGAAGATAGAATCAGCTTGCCTAAATGCAACTTCATTTGACATGCAAATTGTTTGTGTATATTAAAAACTTCTGTGAACCTAATTTAAGTGCTAAACCACTTTTAACAGAAATCATAATTTCTCCCTGTGAAAGACTACTTAATTAATGAGGCTGGACACTGCTTCTTTTTGGCTAAGTATGCACAAATGGTGTGGCTGGCAAGCTGCAGATGGACATAGTGGTCCTTTTCATGCTGAATCTGGGGCAGACATTCATTTGAGAAAGTGAGTATCAGAGAGGATTTGGCATTTATCTGGTGTTCCAAAAGTTGATGTCTTCTTTCAACCCATCTACTTCATTCACTGTTAAAAGTTCTGAGACCCCTGAAAGCTCCCTATTTACCATTTCATGTTTAGAATTTCTAGATCTACAGAGATTAAGTTAAAAAATGCCACAACAGATCTCACCATGTAAACGGTGGAAATATAGCAAGACAAACTTGCCTTTTCTGCACAAAACACTGTGCAATGCTCACAGGTATGTTCAACAATCCAAGGTGGCAACCAAAATTAAAGGCTTCCCAGTTCATTGAATGATTTACATGGTGCAGTGGGCTTCCTGGATCACCAATAACTTCCCAAACCTGAATGGAGCATATGCTTACCCTGTGTTTGTGACTGAACAACAGAACAAACTGCCTACAGTGCCTGAGGAGCTGTGGTGCTACCACCACTTCCCCAGCAGAACTCCTGTGAGCAGCATCATCTGCCCAGCTCTCTGTTGCTGCAACGGGGAACACACACGAGGAACGTGGAGGAACAAACCAGCAACAGCAACCTCAAACCTCATCATGGGTCAGCCAAAAAACTTCCTGTAGCGTAGGCTGATTGCTGACACTCAGCTGATGTCCTGAAACACGGACTTTACAGCTACTACATTCCACTTCATACAACTGAAACCACAACCTCACTTCTGTAATTGTAATGACAGTATTAGGAATGGATCTTCTTGGCTTCTTAGGATTATATACTACCTAAAACCACACAAACCAGTAAATTCTGAAGTGTACTTAGTCCTTACAAGTTCATCACAGTGAGGTTTTCCCCCATGAAGTCTTTGCTTCTCTGCTGCACCCTGTGACTAAATTAACCCACATATACACACACAAACTTAAACAGATAGATACAGTTAAAGAGAAAAAAGTTTAGCAACTCATTCAAATCTACTCTTAAACAATGTCACCTGCTTCCGACATGGATTTTGTGCTCTGAAGGTAGCTCTGACAAAGACCTGTGAGTAGCTGGGGTAGTACTACAACTTTCAGATAATTCCTATCAGTAACCTACCTGTATTCAAAAAAAATCATAGTTGTTATGCTTCCATTCATGTCATAGGTTGTAAATATTTTTTTCCTTAACAAGCCCCCAAATGAGAAACAAAACAAATTTCGTCTTTTTTTTTTTTTTAAACTAAGTTTTAGCAAAGAAATAACTGAATACATATCATTGATGTTCAACACACATTTTGGCCTACTACCACTGTTACCACTTGGTGTTTAAAAGGACATATGAGCAAGAGAAGGAAAACTCCAAGTTATGAGAACCCCCTTTCCCAGTCACATAGGCACTTCACCAGATCGTATCTGCTCCATCTAGATTTGCAAGGCAAATCTAGGGTTGCTCTTCTGGAGACCAGAATAAAACTCCCATAGACTTCAATGATGCAGGATCAAGTTCATTCCCTTCATAACAGGTTCTCTCAAGCAATTTTACCCTAATTTTCTAGCCTGTGGCTGAATTCTGATGTTTGCAGAGGCAAGCTCTTTAAGAGGGAAAGCAAGAAGCAAAATGCAGATCCCAGAAGCAATCAGTGGTTAGCAGAGCTATTTTACCTGCTGGGTTAGGGGGTTTACTTTATTAGGGGTGGAAGGGGGGGAGTTGACACAGCAAACAGAGTCAAATATACTGCTGTTGTGGCATCCTTTCCATTACTATTGTGATTAATGCTTTTTTCCCAGGCATATCTGTTTCCTGTATTTCTATGGCAAAAAGCGCACCCGAACATACTGTCTCAAATGTGCCCCATCAAGTTTCTGCAGTAAAGCTACAAAATCAGTGAAAGTTCTGGGTGCTAGAGATATCTTGCTTCACCCTCTCCACCCCTGACATACTCATCCCTGGTATCGCATTATTATCTTGTAATCAAAGCAAAACTACAGCCATGCCTTATGCCTTAACGAATTACAGCAATACTACGGCCCAAAACTTTACATACTGTTTCTTCTCAACCTACGCCATAGACAACTGAAGAAGAGAAAAGATCTTTTCTCCAGAAAGCAGCCCATCACAACAACACAGGTCTTCCCCCTCTGCACATTCAGCTCTAACTGCTGACTTTTACCCTGGTCTGTGAACAATCACCCCTTTAACTCTCAAACAGAGTGTGATTTATTAAAGCAGACTGCTTGGCAGCAGAGCTCTCCTGGCGTTCAAAAATATGATCAGACCAGTAAATTCAGTCATTTTTTCATAAACTTGATTCTGCGTTCATTTACCCTCTTTATAAGAAAATACAAGCCCAGAAACATTTCCAGCACAGCTTGCTCAGCCAAACTCCAGGCACTTTCTTTTCTTTTTCTACAAGTCCACTGGAGCTCCAAGTATGCAAGACTAAAATTGTTATAAAACCTGCATGAATTAAACCCCTTACCTTTTAAGTCTTTTCCACCCTTCAGCGTTCGCCCATTGTGAAAAACTGAATCTTTAGCAGTTGCAGCTATACACACACACAGAGAGACACATACAGAGCAGGGCTTGCTTCAGCTCACTGGTATTTCAAGTCTTTCATGTGATATCTTTGGCTGTACTTGGTTAATTCATTCCTCCTGCTACTCAAAGGAAGTGAAGCCTAGCGAGGGCTGGCTCTACAGCAATCGCTGTAGCTATTCCTGACTAACAGGACACAAGGGCTAATCTCACCTTATAGGCATCAAGAGTGCAAATATATTTCACAGCCAACAAATTCCTAAACCTTAAGAGATAAAATGCACAAAATGCCCTAAGACAAAGTTTAGCAAGGGAGTAGCAAATGTTAAAGTTTTTGCTAGAGAACAATACTCTGTATGTCAGTGATGCTTTTGGAGCTCTAAGGATGTCTGTTTATCATGGACTGTGCATATTCCCTTGGAGTAGTTACCATGAGAACACAGCAAACAGGATTTGAATGTAAATTGCCATCTAGAGACGTGGAGGGATTCTTTTTGTTATTGCAGTTAAAGAAGAAAACTTCCAAAGCCTGATGAAGTACACACTTTTTCTGCGCATACATTTGCATGACAATGCTCGCAATTCAAATACTTGGTAGAGTGCACAAGCAGGAAGAAAAGCCAAGTTCTCTGCTCAGTATTTATAAAAAGCAACTACTTCAGACTTGAGATCAGTAGTTGCAGTTCCACAAATGCCCATCCATATCACACAATCACATGAAGAAATTCACAAACCACAAAAACTCCATCAGCTGGCACAAAATGCAGAATTACTGCGGTGTCTGAAGTCAGCTGGAGGCAGTAAGCTCTTCTGCTGCTGACAGATCAATTGCTGCAGCATTCAGAATCATTCTTACTTCCAGATACTACACTAGGCTACACACCAAGTGTTGCACTTTAGAAATACCCCACCCCCAGGCATTTTATTTTTGCTCTGAATTGTTCTAGTGCTTCACCACTTGAGCCACCTCCTCCCAGCTCCCTCTTTGAAGTAGCTTTTGCCTCCCATGCGTCCTCTCCACCTTGCTCACAAGACCACACTGCCACAGTCACCATCTCAGATCTGAAAGTGACTCCTACCACCTGCGGTCAAAGTCCTACTAAATGCTTGGAGAAACTTGGCAACTCTGCACGTACGTGCTGCAAAACATGCAAAAATCTGTCTGCCTGCACTGCCTGGAGTTTGATGCAATCTGCACAGCACAGCGTCTGCTCCCTCCCCAGCAGCACCCCATCTCAGCTCTCTGTCCCCAGCCTTAAATGCCTCAATTTTAAACTCCTCATACAGTGGTCACTGAAACACAAACGCTAATACACTTAGCAAAGGGATGCCTAGTCAGCCCTGCTTAGTAAACAACAAACCTTGATGAAGAAAAACATGCCTGTCTGGGTGACTGCCTGGAGAGCAGAATGACCTACTTCAGCCCAGCAAGCAGCAGTGCTCTGAGATGGGGGCAACGGGACAGCCCCCTGGCTCCCAGGCAGCATAACCAGCACACTGCGCCGCTGGAGCGATGGGAGCAATCTTTTGGAGGTGACACAGAAGACAGGCACTGCCTGTGCAGCATGAAACTCCTCGCAGTAATCATTGTGTCCTTTCAGTCAGGGATTCAGATTTACACGTAAGATTACTGCCGGCACTTTGTGAGCAGGAGCAATTGCCTTCCTTGCACCCACCCTTCCTTATCACTTTTACCTAAGAAGTCTTCTAGCGCCTGACCTAATTACTCGAGTGATGTGCCAGAAAATGATGCAGCTGGGATATACTCCACAAGTCTTGATTTGAAGCTATGTAATTCTGCAAAACCCAAGGCGACAAGATCCAGGTAGCTGAATTAAGCGGCGTTGGCCAGGCACAATGCCACACCTTACGACTTTGTCTTCCTGATTATGAACAATAAAGCCTTATGAACTACTTAAGGGGCTTAGGATAAAGAATTTGTATCCAGCCCCATACACTTGCTGGCCTGTGAGATCACTGTGTTTTTGGGAAATGGCTGCTCTTCTCCCAAAGGATGAGCCTGAACAGAAACTCCATTAGCCCCAGCAAGCCCAATCTGTGCCCAGAGCCTGTGGCTCTGCTTCCTCCAGAAGTGACAGCAGTAATTGGCAGCCAGAAAGCCTTCTTTAACAAGCATATTGAGAACAACTGAGATTAAAGAGAAGTTTTTTTTAAATAGGCAATAAGGATCTCTAGTTCATCAGCTGCTTTTACAGATGCAAATGAATACTACTAGACCTTAACTTTCTGCAGATAGCACTGCACATACCCAGCAGCTGTACCTGGACCATATAATCTATTCCCTTTACTGTCTAAGTGTGTCAGAGTATCTATTAACTTGATGATCAGGCTTTCTATTACATTTTTCTGATGGATTGAATGTCAAATTTACCCTGTGATCTGCTAGCTCCCAGTACCAGAGAACACTGCAGCTTCACTGCAGAAGGGCAACCCCAGGGCTCTGCAAGTAAGTGAATAAACCATAAAAAGGCCTCCACTTAGGGCCTAACACTTTTTAGCTTATAACTGCTGGGCTCAGCATCTTTAAAAGCCCACAAAGGCACCTACTCCCCAGTAAGGAGTTCCAGAGTCTCCTGAGTGACTGAGGTTGGTGTATAAAGCACATACTTGGTATACAACTGCAGTAGGATGCGTACAGAAGTTTGAAGCCAGACCACTTTATTGAGGATAATTATTTAAAATAAGAACTTTTATATGTGAAGTTTTACACAGATGCTTGGCAAGCCTGTGCTGTAGGTAGAGCTGAGTATCCCTGAAGCTCAGAGTCTTCCTGCCTGCATCTTTCAAGGTTTAAAGTCAGTGCTGTTCTCAACGCAGCAGCATCACACTCTCACTACCATTAACTGAATTTTTGGAAAAAAACCAACCAAAACCAATCGCTCTAAAAGGCTAACTAGTAATTCATACAGGCAAGTCTCAATAAGACAATATTGCAATTCCAGCTTGACAACCAGTTCACATACTGCATTCACTGAACTTGTACCTGCTCCACACCCTGCAGACAATCATCCTTGCATATGGGGCCAACCTGTTCTGTCATTGTTCCTTTGTACTACTCTCCTGAGCTGTACTTCTAACTGGTGTTTAGGTTGGTATCATGCTATACTTATGTTTGCAATGATTCAGAGCTATTTTAGGAGCACAAGTTTAATTCAGACGCCAAGTGAAATAGGTTCGCATCTTATTTCCTATTAGGGGACATACTACTTGCTATTCCAGGACATCTCATAGCTACTAATGACCGATGCATCAAAGTACAATGCAGGGTGCCAATAGTCATACCTTGATGCCTTTAAATGTCTCTTTCCCCAGAAGCGATGTTAGCAATCCTACTGCCATGATAGTAATTTTCCCTGAGTGAATATGGAGCAAGATAGGGCTCTAACCAGCAGTAAGCCTCACAGAATTTATTACAGACCTTTTTCTACCAGTCTTCCTTTCAACTGCAGTTATTACTAGTTTCACTTTTTCATTGCTCCCTGTAGCTCTGATCCTCCATTAAGTTTACAATGCAGACTTAATCTCATTTCTTTACCTAATTAAATTTGAAGATTTAAAAAAAAATCAATATAAAAAACCCTCAGAGAAACAGAATTGCCCCTTCAGAGCTCACAAGCTTCAGAGAAGGCGACTTTCATCTTCCCAGTGGCAAGCCCGTCACTGCAACAGAGGAATAAGACAGTAAAGGAGCAGACAGGGAGGTGAGCAGAGACCCTGCAAGCCTCTTCAGGTGGCGCACATACCAACACAGGTTTCCTGAACACAAAACCAAACCAAACCCTGCACAAAGTGAAATTCTTGTCTACATCTTGTCCACATTCATGCCAACTCTAATGAAGCCAGGAATTTGCTTATCAGGACCAAACTGGACTTACACCTGTAAAAAAGAGAAGTGGTTGCACCTATTTAGGTGCATGAGAGATCAGCCAGGTCTGAACCTGCTGAAGTCTCAAGAACAGGGAATTACAGCAGCAAGCTGCAATTACTGAGTTTTAAGAGATCAGCACAGATGTGGAGGTGCCAATGCTGGGGGCTGGGGCCACTTGCAATGATTACGCCAATATTATGGCACTTGCTGTGATTATGCCAGTATATTTTCTGAAGAAAAATCCTAAATGAAGAAGGGAACTTTAGAAGGCACCTGAGCCAGTCTGTCTGAGGCTGCTCCTTCTGGCCAACAGGAAAATTTCTGTCTTTGAAAGATCTTGTATAGCAAGTTCAGATCTTACATTTACCCTGAACTGTCTCCTGAGCCGCACCAAGGCTTAGCAACTTTATTAATAGCAGCAAGCTGGAAGAAACATTCAGCTGAGTGCTGTAGCAATGGCTGTAGCTTGTTTTAAAAAGGCAGCCTTTTTTGTTTGCCTTTTTTTCTGTGTATGTGATGGTTGCGTTTGCCTCTTTTTTAATTTAAGGTGCTCTAAAAAGGATAGATGGAGACCAGAAAAGGCAATGTTGCAGGGAGGAATTATTATAGAATAGAACAGGAGGCAGAAATAGAAACATGAGACCAATAAAACAGAGAAAGATGTGTTAAAGTCCAAAAGGATTAAACGATACATAGTTCTGCAAGGCCCACTGAAGATAAGGGGAGCTGAGGAGAAAGACCCTTCATCAGCAGAAAATACTCATTAAGCATACCAAGTGGAAAAGCTTCCATGCTGTGGCTAGTTCAGAACAGACCAGAAACTGTGAAAACAGATACGCTGATTGTTCGGGGGTCTGCCAAAGATTAATGGCTCCTCTGTTCTTCTGTCTGAGGCCTGCTCACTGAAATGTCTTGTGACAAAAGGTCACGTATTCTGCGTGCTCCCTTTAGGAATCTGCACTAATGAGTGCAGATTCTGCTTTGATATGTAAATATTCAGCAGTTTGCTGCATATGTTGAATTTATTTGCTTGCCACTGTAACCTATTTAAAAATTATACTTTTGATAACAAAATAATTACTGTAAATTATCACATTTCTTATCCAACACGAATACACTTTCATGTCTAGAAGAGCAGAGGAAGTACTGTCTGCTGCACATTCTGCTTCTCAAAGGCTTGAATTTGTTTTCCGCCTGCTCAAACTCATTCACCTACAGAATTCAAACACACCTCCCGAATAAAACAGCTCTTGAACACCACCAGTTCATCCCCCTCCAGAGTTACAGAGGATGCTCACCAATAGGTGTGTTACCTATTTGTACCCAACCCAGAAAGCAATCAACAGCTTGAGTGGCTTTGCTCCAGATAACACAGTTTCAGTTCCCTCCTTGCCCAGTCTCTCTGGTCCAGTTCACCTTTAATGCTGCATATTTCAAAAAAGCAATTAGGACACCCCTTTCTTTCACATCATTTGTTACTTGGAAAGCACTGTTTAAGTATTTTTTGAAGAGTGACATTTTGTCATTCCATATCACCATCACTGCAGAGTAAAAACTACAGATGGAAAACACAGAGGAAAGTGCTCAGTGAAGATTTTTACTTTCTTTCAATTCATTTGCTCCATTTTAGTAGCTCATCTGCGTGTTTCAAGCAGTTATGTTTCCAGTCAGCCCTGCATAGTGAGTCACAGACACTGTAATCCCTGGTAGTCCATGCACAGCTAATGTGTCTCTGAGCCATGCAGGTTCAGAGCTATGCAAACTGACTCTCCTGATTTTCAGTCTAACCGAAAAGAAGCAACAAGTTGTATGACAGCATGAACCGTGAAATGTTTAACATGATGCACATCTACAGAATTGAGCTGAACTAAAGAGGAGGCAAACACCGTTCACGGGCCTGCTTCTCTACCTGCGCCATTGCAGAAGGAGCAACACCAACAATGTCATTAGACTGGCACTAAAAATCACTGTCTGCAAGACATGGTGGGGAGCAGAGAGTGCACAGCAGACAAAACTTAAAACAGTGAATCCCCAAAAATATATTTTGAGAACACTTCCCTGGGTAAGAATGCTCTCAACAAGTCCTATACATGGTTTTCCTTCTCATTTTCCCCTCAAGTCATCTACTGAATCAACTACAACAGGTAAACTGTGTGACCCTTTACTCTTGTTCTTCAAATAGGATTTTTTATTTGGTAAAGCCATTGAATCAAGTTAAATTTGTAATCAAATTAAAGCAAATGGAAAACAAGGACAACCATTTTTGTGTAAGACTTCAGTGACATTTTTCACGTACTTTGAAAGGGATTGTCTACAGGAATTTCCCAATCTGTTCCTGCATGTACTCCTGCAATTAGACGTGGTTGCCTGAGACTAAGGCTGTTTCAAGCTCCTTCTGCTTGCACAGCTGCTCATTCTTTGAGAACTTTGTTTTAATCATAGTAAAAGATATGCGCAGATACAGCAGCATATGCCAAATTTGTCAGGGATGGAGCATTCTAGTGGGAAAAGTCTGGTAGAGCAACAGGGAACATGGGAGTGGGAACACAAGTGTTTTCCTTGCCATGGAAATACTTGTGCCCAGTTTTTGCATCAGCCATGGCAAATCCTTGTGACTTTGGTACTGTGATGAGCCTAACTCAGATGCAAAAGGACAAACAAGGAGAATGTGTGAGTTACTGAAATTCCTCCTATACTTCATGGCAGCAGGTGGGCTTTATGAAGGCTCATGAGCCTTCCAGGCAGAAATGGGACCAGGAAGAAAACAAGCTTTTCAAAACTGCCTCCCTCGGAGATCAGTGCCTTTGGTACACACACAGGCTCACAGACCCCAGCTGCTGGCCAAGGCAGTGTCATCCACATGGGCTTGACTACCTGGTGGCTGCACACCTCAGAGCACCAAACACTTGAGGAGGCAGAAAGCAGGTCTTACTCGTTTCCAGGCTTTTCCCTCTTGCCAAGGTGTCCATAATCTGCATGTTATTTGACACATCACAAGCAACAGTACAAAAGCAGAGTTAACAGTTAGCAACTGAAAACATGTAAAGTTGAGGATGAACTGCCCAGATAACACAAAAACTTGCAATGAAGTCTGACAGACTTGATGTGTTAGTGTTCTGATTAACCAGACATCCCAGAAAGACGTAACATGTAAAACTGGATTTAAAGCAAAGTCACCTATTTCTAAGTGGCCTTGTGAAAACCATAAACCAGATTCATTAGCACCTCTGCCTGTGGCATTTTTGACATAAGCAGCCCTGAATAACGGTCTATAAAGCCAAACCCAGACGCACAAAACCACAGAATATCAAGACTGGGCTAACAATATCAACTTCAGTGATTACTATACCATTACCACTTAGTTTATAGAAAACCTTCCAACATACGTAAGTGTTGACATTGCCTTTCATTATCCATGACTCAAAAGACAATGATACAGTAAGCCTTAGTTTCCATGTCTGTTTTAAAAACATAATTCCGTAATAGGACAGAACAGCCAGCATAAAGACATCTAGAACTGTACATTAATTGAAAGACAGAGTCTGATGACAGAGAGTTGGTCATTCACATCAGTTTTATTACATGCACCACCATTCACTGCCTCTAGTGATTTAAAACAAACTTTGTAATTTTGACATTTTCTTCCTAAGAAGACTCTCACAGAGTTGACAAATACACAGTGCAGCTTTCCTTTCATAAGTATCCTTGGAACCAGTAACTTATCAGAGTTGCAAGCAATGACTATTAAAAAGGTGCCCAAAGACATGGGTCATGTGCAAGAAAAATCAAAAGCCTTTCCCAATGCCTTCACCTTTCAGAGCCTTTTACAAAGTCAGTGAAGAATGATACCCTCTCCTTCACACAGTGATAAATAATCAGATAGACAGTGAAAGATTAGACCTGAGACGTATCAAAAAAGAGGGGCGCAATTTTAAATCTTACCTTCTGCATGTTGGGTTTGATGCACCGAACAAAGAAAGGATTTGAAGAACTCAGCGTTGCCATTAAAGAATGAAGAGATTCCTAAAACACGGGTAGAAAGAAGACAGCACTTCACAAACTGGCTTTTTTACACAAGCAACGTACCCCAGCAAAGGCTACGGCGGCTTAGCATTGCAGACAACATCTAACTGCAACACCTAGTGGCGTACACCAGAAACTACTGTACCGTGTAAGTTCTTGCTTGTGAACACACAGAATCAACACAAGCATTCTTTTTTTTTTTCCACTGCCCTTCTGATCAAAACTGTCATCACTATTCTACAATGAATAAGTTTTAAAGATTGATATGAAGAAAACTGTTCATAAGGAAACACCAAATTAGAAAGCTGCTGTTTCAGGGATCTTCTGAATGACTGCTTAAACTTGTGATCCACATTCCTAAACTGCTAAACTCAAGCAAGTCAAAAGGAAAGGTAAGAGGTCTAAGATAAAACTGAAATACCCACAAAATCAAATTTTGTCTTTTCATTTCAACCACCCTGTACCCACTCACTTTCCATTGCCCTCAGCAGCATTTTGTGCACAGGGAGTTCTCTCCTGTGTGGTCTCAATCTTTCCTGGTAAAAGGACACTGATAGTAAACATAAATCAACAAGAAGATAGAAAAAATATTACAAATTTCTGGAAAAAAAGAGTTACTTTAGAATATAGAAGACATTGTTTTACCAACACTAGATTTGAAAATGCTACCCTCTTGAAACTAACTAAAACTGAGTAAAGCATAAAGCAGTAAAGAAAACATATCTTACTGAAGGACAATGCTAACAGCATTAAGCACACCATTTCACAGTTATTTCATGGGATAGTTAATTGCATTTAACAATAAAAGAAGGACTATAAGGTTCAGCTAGAAAAAAAAACAACGTATTAGAAAACATTCCTAGTTTTAGAACTCTGAATGACCCAATACGTATTAGACTATCAGTTGTCTGAACCTCAGCCTGGAGATAAAAAATCACAAAAATCCCTCAGTCCTTTTATGATTATTACTTTAATTACACATCCACCCCTTTCCTGCCTGAGCCATGATTCCATATCTTATTCCAACTTGCCTCATTCTGTATCATTAAGTATGATAAACCATTTTAAACTGAAGTCTTGCATTTACTTTGCAGAGATACAAATGACTGTAGAAGAGCAGAGCCCAGGCTCTGAAGAGCCCAGAAAGCTAACAATGACAATGTTTTACTTCTCAAAGGTGGCCCTTTGTGCCAGGCAGTGGAAAGAATATAGAGCAGGCTGCCAAGGAGACAGAAAATTCACTTGTAAGAAGAGCAACACTGTGCGTCCTACCATATGTTTTGGAGCCAAACTGCCAATGGCAGTCTGTTACAACAAATTCTTGCTTTAATCTGCAAACCAAGGGCTTTCTTGATGATTAAACATGAAGTGATAAAGGCAACGGCAGAGTTTTGGCTGTGCACAGAGCAAACGGAGCAAATGGTGAAGTGACTGAGAACGTAAATGATAGTTCTTGGTTTGTTTGCCTTTGCCAGTTTACAGACCAAAAGTAAGTGGCAGCAAACATTAAACAGCCAGAAGAAAGACAAATATTTTTATGTAAAGACAGGTATTTACAGCCTCAAAAAGTAAAGGCTTCATTTCTATTAAACCTGTGTGAACATTACATCATCTATGGACAACTAAGCCAATTCTCTCAAGCCAGGCTACTACTTAGGGAGACTGGAAAAAATTATCAGTCTAAGCAAAAACGATTTAACCTATTTTCACATTCATCTGTGGTACAGACAGACGTTCTGCACAGCACTGCAAGCCTCTAAATCACTGTCAGGTGACAAGCTAATCTGAAGTTCGCCCTGCTTTAAGCAACAGGCTGAAACAGATGCTATCTAACCTCAGCTATTCTGTGTGCACTCCCAGGCCCACATTAGGCAAGCTGTCAAATGGAAAGAAGAGTTAACCAACCTACCATGAGAACAAAACTGTGAAGGCAAAGTTCTTATCTTCAGTTGAAATGAGATGGACTAATCCCTGGTAGACTTTAAAACATGGAAAAACCCACCCACCCGAATTCTTTGGGAATGGGATGATGACCTCTTTACAAGAGGTCAACCTCCTGTAAAGCAGCCCAGATGGCTAATGGCCAGTTACTCAGCTTCAGGTAAGAAGTTAGTTATCAAAACAACATTTTGATTTCATGTTTTATCATACTTTATATTGTCCAGGGGCCCTGATGGAGAAGAGAAGGAATGTACATTATGTTCTACCTTGCAAAGTGGGTGCAAATAAATGGTCATTTTTTATACAGTAACATCTTAAAGGTCTACTTTGCACAGGCACAAATGATTAAGTGGAAACATTACTTTCAGCATCCCAGAGAGCTAGCAAATAATATCACCTCACCACAAGAAGCAGGTATTGTCTGAGCCAAGTGATGGTAGCACAAAGCAAAGGAATATTGGTGCTTTTTAATAAAAGACACTGTGTGTGCCCAAGCATACACTCCTTGCTCTTCTGTCCAACACTTAGCAATAGTCTGCTAGGATAAAATCTGCCCTCAAGGGGTTTGAGTCTGCTTCCTTTTTTTTTTCTTCTCTTTAAGTGAATGAAGAGTGCAAATATATATTAATTCAAACCAAATGAAAGACAACTAATCCAGACTTGTACTCACGCAATTTAGAAAAGGTTTCATGCCAATCTCTCTCTTTTAAATAATTTGCAGATAAATTTTATGCTAGATTTCAATTTAGTGCCATTTTTGATGGGAGGGCCATAAAGCCTCATTAAAAGGTGTTTAATAAAAATGCTTTCCAAACTTTAAGTTAAAAAGCGAGGCAACACCTTAATGAGGTATTTATTCAGTACTTATTTTTCCTAGCATACAGGCACTGCTGTAAGACTTTGCGTGATTCTGTGATACGTTTTAGATTAGAAAGAAAAAACAGGGCAAGAGAGACCAACTTCATACATGAGCTTTAAAATAAGGACAAATAGGCAACTGGAAAGCAATAGGAACAGGAGTTCTGTGTGGATGGTGCAATGCAAAGCTTAGTGTCTGCTTGAAGACAGCTAGTTGAAGCTACCTAGTCTGCTTGAAGCTAGCCAATTAGTCAATTAATAAGTGCAATTTCACAGAATAGACAGCAATGTTTTGATGCCGAAGTTTTGCTTGTTCTAATCCGTGGCTATCTTTATTGATGTTGATCTATCACTGATTAGAGCAGAGATGACACATTAACTAACCTTGAATTGCAGACTGACAGTGGGTTTTCGGTGCTTGCTTCCACATTTAAGAGTGTCTTGATTGTTGCGACTTGAAACATGTTCAAACAGATCATAGATGAAATCGAGACTGAAATGGGAAAGAAAAACAGTATCTCTAAAACGTATCTTAACAGACTATGAGGTTTACTGCTATAGAATGCAAAGAAAGTATTGTCCCCTAGAAAGCAGCTCTTCCATCCAAAAAAGTGATTACTGATTTTGTCCATAATCTTTGCAGAATTTATGCAGGGGAGAAAAAAAAAACAAAACAAAGCAAAGCAATACAAAACAAGGAGGTACTTCTCCAGTCCCAAGACATCATTAGGGAAATGAAACTTGAAGTTCTAAAGTCCTTACTGCATTTTACTCAATCAAAATTCCAGTTGACTGTAATTGGCATTTTACCTGAACAAAGACTATAACAACACTTCCAGCTTGCTTGCAGCCATGACACAAATAACCACCCACATAAGCCTCACTCTCAGACACTAGCTGTGTATGCTGTTTTCTGCTCTATCAGCCACGAATCCTCCTCTTACCACTTCTACAGAAAAACAAACCTTTTAACTCGAGCTCCAGACAGATGTTGGTGCAAGAGTAAAACCAGGCCCAGCAGCTTCAACTCATTTATTACTTCTACCTACATACTTCAGCTGATAGATGTTATGTCAGGTATGCCATGAAACCAAAATAAATGACTTAAGAGAGGAAAATGTTTATCAACAGTTTCCCCTGCACAGAAGGGCTTAAGGGATTTACAAACAAGCAACTCATACAGCATGGCAGGATGACTGGATGGAATGCGTGGGGGCAACAGCTGAGACAGCAACACCTGGGCTCAGCTCCCTTCTCTTTTGTCACCCCTTTCTGTGTCCTGGAGTCTCAACCAGATGCCTACAAAAATGGGATGTGATACTGCTCCGGCTCACATAGTGCCACTGTAAGGATTCTGAGACCTTACACAGGAGAATAACAGGAGGCGTGCAGGTACCAGAGACATCCAAAGCTCAGACTTTCAGTGACATAAATCTTCATAGAATTCTCCCTTTGAAGCAATTACTATACGGCAATTTGCACTGTGGTAGGTCTCCAACACAGCTTTCAAGCAAATTAGGGACTGCCAGAAATACAAGCAAATTAGGCAGTATGTGAAGCAAAAAAAAAAATGCACAGACACTGACTATGAGGCACCCTGAAACCGTTAAAAATCATCATCAGCTTTCAGCATCTTTACTCACCACTGAGTAGCAACTGAGCTCTCTAGCTACCCCTGGACTGAGCACAGATGAGGTACTATATAATGTGGGGAAATCCGACTTTGTGAGAACTGATTATAGTCAGATCTGCTTACAAGTACTTCTGATATTCCTTCTGTGTTCATTTCAACTTTGTCAAGGTCTGATGCTATGCGACACCTAACACATTCAAAAACCCCGTCAGAATTTGATGATACAACACCCCATAACTTCATGTTCTAAACAAAAGTTGCAGAAACTCACCTGCTTTCACGTAACAAGTTCAGAAGATCGTCTCTGAAAGTATCTCTGTTCTTCTCCAAGATCCCCCTGACATCATACTGGACCTAGCAGGAAACAGAGCTGATTCAAACAACAAGCCAAGTAGTCAGGCACCTCTCACAGGAGTGGTACTGTAAGAAGTGCTGAGGGAACAGAGTGCTTTAGTTAATTTTGAGCAGCCTCAGGGCAAAATTAAGCTAATGAAATCTCTGTTGGGAATAATTTCAGCAAATAAATAAAAGAAAATTACCTCCCCAGCGTAGTGCTTCACTCCAAAGTTGTGAACAGCAACTCTTGGTTTTACATAAAAAGGGTTGTTCTAATTGGAGGGGAAAGAAAAGAGAAAAATATTTTTTGAGGGGAAGGGTGCATAAAGGAATGAAACAAAGGGCCACATTATCCTCCCAACCCAGACCTAAACAAACCATTGTCTTCCAGTGAACTCCCCAGGAGATTAGCGCTCCAAAAGCAAACAACCAATTTATAACAATAATAGGATTTGTTAGTCTGGGCTGCTTCAAATGCAGTAATAACAGATTAATAGTATCTAAAAAGGCATTATACTAAACCTGAACCCATCTGGCAGGACCATCTATTAAAGGCACTTTGAAATAAAAAGACACTATCTTAAACTGGCAGTTATAAAGACTGGGGGAGTACACTTGTATCCCAGAAATACGTGAAAACAATTCTAGGATCACAAATAAAGGTATCAGTAATCTGCACAGAGGGAACAGCAACCTTTCCAGAAATGACATCAAGGTGAATACTTCATTAAATCTAAGGAAAGTGAAGATGTAAGTAATTGAGTTAGTGCAGGTTGTCAGAGCTCTAAAAGTAGAATTTGGCTTATTCACCAATATGGAATCCACTAACTGGACAGTAACAAGGATACGTTCTTCCGGGTAACCTACTCAGTCTTGACAGTAAATTATATGGATTGCCATGGAAGTAGGATCACATCCAAACCAGCCTCTAAAACTGTGTATCTGTATATTTGAACCATGAATTTCTACAGAAGCAAAGAGACCGTCCATAATTTGCACAGAAAACATGAGTAAAACACCACATACTGCATGCTGGGTGTTCAACTTCTCCAGCAATGTGGCATCAGTAGCTTGAGGAAAATGGCTCTCTTCATTGATGAGTGCCAGCAGCCCCAGTTTCTAGAACAGCAAGAAAAGGCAGAAGAGAAATTAGTGCACAGATGGGCACAGATGTTGTCTCCAGTTTGAAAACAAAAAAAAAAAAACCCACACTGTCCTTGAAGTTGTTGTGTGCAAAGAGTCGCAAAACCACCGATACATGACAAAAACCCCAATCTCACAGATTGAAGGTAGGTTTTCAGTGCATACAATTGCCCCTGACTATATAACCACTCTCCAAGACCTCCAGTGATCAGGAGTCCCCTAAATCTCAGGAGTTTGTCTAAACAGCCTTTCACAATTTTTTCTTCCACAAAACTATCTACTTAGTTGTCAAATCCACACCAACTTGCAGCACCTACAGTGCTCCTGAACACAGCAAAAGATGCAGAGCTTAACTAGGCACTGCGTGAAACACAACTTCCCTTTGCTTTTGCATATGTGTCTGTAATTTCCTTTGATGTTCCCTACTTCTCATACTAGGAGAGGTGGTAAACAGAGCAAGCTACCCTGCAATTAATGTGTCCAGCAAGCTTCAGGCTCAAACAGCCCCTCAGGAAAACACAGATCTCCAGGTGCACACTTTAATAAGCCATTTCCCATCGGCCCAGAGCAGCTCCTGACACACCACACGGTCCTGACTGCAGTCACGTCCTGGCAGCTGGATCCCCTTTCCCACTGCCATCAGTTTCTGTGGCAGGTTAAACTCACACAGCCACAGACCCCACTACAAAGATAAACTCATGCAGCCCACTTGTTCTGCTGGCAGACGTGAACATGGATGAAATGATGACTTCACCTTTGTCATCCAGCCAGAGCTGTAATTTCTATGTAGTGAATTCAGAATCATCTGCCCCTCACCACCCGTGTTGCTACCAATAACTCTGAAGAAACTCCATGGTTTTTTATACATTTCTTTACTACAAATCAGGACACAAACAAAAATATGGATGAAGCCAAAACTGGCAGGCAACAAACGAATATCACCTGCATCCCATGAAAAGCCATTACGGGAGTGAGACACTGCCACTCTTTCTGCCTCCTCTTTCTATTCTTTTGAATCATCTTCAAATATTGCTTTTGTATATAAACATACACTGTTAAAATTTACACACACATATTGAGCTTACAATATAATCTATAACATTGCCACGCATGAAAATGATCTGATTAAAAGTTCGCTATTTAAACATACAAGATCCACCATTCTCTTCACTTGTTCTTTGTGCTGGCAAGTGTTTTAAAGACATACTGCCACAGATCAAAATCTAGAAATAGGTACTGGTATCAAATTCTTTATTACCTTTTCAATAAGATCCAAGCATTCTCCATTGTCTGTCCAGTCAATATCCTCCCAAATTAGTCCTTCCCTAAGGAAAGCAAGAAGGGTCTTTTTATTGAGAACTATGACAAAGTTATTTTGAAAATAGAAACAAGAGGAGCTGATGAACATTACATTACAGCAAAATCAGCTTGCTTTTAAAAAATACCCAGCTCCAGACATTTTCAAAGGAAGAAGCCGGGGACCTTGATTTCAAGTGAACACTGGTATTTCCAGAATTTTTCCAGATCTCATCTGTCTCTTACCTGCTGTATTCCAGCTGCTCCAAGGAAAAGATGTGCTTGTTGAAATACTCCTGAAGCTTTTCATTCGCATAGTTAATATTGAACTGCTCAAAACGGTTTACCTAAAGACACAAGAAATTTTCAAAAATGCATGCACTCCAAGTATTCCACATTGCAAACAAGGAAATGGTTGAAGTCATAACATGTTCAATAATCAAGTTGACAAAGATATGTAGAACAATGCACAAACTTTTGAGACCTACCTCAAAGTTTTCAAATCCAAAGATGTCCAAAATTCCAATGGACTTGAAGTCTTCCTTACTCCTGATTCTGCTGTTGATTTTCTTAATGACCCAAGCAAAACACTGAGAATAAAGTGCCATAGCCATAGAATCTCTGCTGTCTACTGCCTGCGTTAAAGAAAGAATACACAATGCAACAATCACTCCTGTAACTGAGAACTTACTAGGCTCTGCTGGTCAGCATCCTTTGCAAGCAGGTTTGCATCCATATGTACCTTCGACAGCAACTGTGTTAACAGTTACTGATCATCACAATTTTAAGACTCAACAGTGTAAGTTATAACAGCTGTACACATATGTGGCTTTATAATTACATTTAAAGGCTAAAGTATTCAAATATTCAGAAATAATAAATGTAAGGTGTGGATGAAGGAAAGAAAAGGACAGGAAGTAACATCTTAACTTACCGCTTTCTAGAGGTCAGCATAACACTATGTACACCTACTTCTAATCCTCTTTTGGTAAATAACAACATTATTTCTGTTGAAAGTTTTCAAAAACACCCCCGACACAAATGTCCATAATAAAAAATTATCAGCCTACATCATTAGGATTTGAAAAAAAAATGGTAAGCTATCAGGCTTCATGAGAATAACAAAAGCCAAGCTACAAGTGCTGTCCAGAATGACAAAAAGGGGATTTATAGAGATTTCTAAAGTCCAGTTATACTTTATCCCCCCAAAAAAACCCTACGTCATAATTTGATAGCAACTCTGATGTATGAACTAGGCTTCTGTTCCTGATAATTTCCCTGGGCTTGAACACCGAGCCATATTATTTAATAAAACCTAAAACCATGTCACAACTGAGATGCACTGATTACCTGTTGTATGCTAAGAGGTGTTAGGATTTCTTCTCCCCTGAGTATCATTGACCTCTGAGTCAACGCTTCAGTTAGCTGAGTAGAGTCCAAACCCAGTAGTTCAGCAGATCTACCCAGAGCTGGCAAAAGAAACAAATACCTGTATGTCCTTAAATGTATAAGGTTATGAAGCTTATTATTATTCTTGCTACTATCACCACCACTTAAGATGTTTCTAGGATTATGGGGATTAGAGATAAAAACACAACTAGAAACGTTAGGGTATGTTTTTGCTGCTCACGAATAGGCACAGTATCAGAAATATGCACAACTGAAGGAATTTCATAGAATCATAGAATGGTTTGAGTTGGAAAGGACCTTAAGATCATCTAGTTCCAACGCCCCTACCATAGGCAGGGACACCTCACACTAAACCGTGCCACCCAAGGCTCTGTCCAAGCTGGCCTTGAACACTGCCAGGGACGGAGCATTCACAACTTTCCGGAGCAACCCATTCCAGTGCCTCACACCCTCACAGTAAAGAACTTCCTCCTTATATCAAATCTAAACTTTCCCTGTTTAAGTTTGAATCCATTACCCATTCCCCTATCACTACAGTCCCTGATGAAGAGCTCCTCTCCGACATCCTTGTAGGCCCTCTTCAGATATTGGAAGGCTACTCTTTATTGCTGTATCTGAACAAACATTTAAAAGGCTCACCAGCCGAATCCTTAGACATACCAGCTCATATTTTCAGATTTACAACCAAAGTATTGAAAGCTCTAAGAAAAGATATCTTCAGTGGAGATATCAGTTAAAGAACATACTTGAGCACTTATCTTTTATCAACTTGAGAATATTTCTGAAGGACTTAGATTAAAATGGAATTTCACTACTATTAATGGAATAAATATGTGCCCAAGGTCTTCTCTAACTAGGACTTAGCATTCAGCAGCTGACCAATTATCATTATCTGTTAACCCTCCCCCAAAATAACATTTTAATCAATATTTACAGATGCTAAAAAGCAGTAAAACCATTTCAATGTTTGTCCTTCCTATAGTCAGATATACTAGCAACAAATATAGCCTTCACAACCTCAAGAAACATGTACATTTGGATGCATAGCCTTCTTACCTGTTTTAAAGGACACCTGTGCCCCACCAGCAGTGATGAACTCAACATTTCCTAGATGCAAAATGCCAGCCAACAGCCTCAAAACTTCTCGCACTTCCTCCTTGCTGAACTCCATCACTTCCATTGCAGTCTGGAATGACATGTGAGCTTCTTTACTAACACGAACACTGACTCCAAAACAGGGACAAGGACAAACCCATCAACTGTGCTGTCAGGTCTTAGAAAAGCAAGTCAGGACTGGCAGAGGGCTGGCAAGAGTGAATTCCTTTGCTTTCATCGCAAATTGAATACACTGTCATACATGGCAGGGACATCTCTGTACATGTTAAATATCGCTCTGGTTTTAAGAAATCTCCTTCTGATGCTGCAAGGATGCCGTTATTTGCTTTCAAATTCTTCATTAAAATTATATATTATATGCCCTACTGAGTCGTGCAACAGACACAATTTCACTAATTTCCATTAGTAACTGATAACTAAACACGCATCTTACCAGTGCAGTCTGATGTCTTACAGCAAAATTGAGCAAGAAAAAGAGATCTATATAAAACGTGTGGAATTTATGAATAACCAATATGGCAATGATCAAGGTTCAACTGCATAAATGAGAGCAGCAAATCTCAATCTAAAGAAATATTAAAACAAAATGAGGAACATACACTTTTCTCTGACACAGAAGGCATAATTGTTATGCCTCTTGAAATTATCAGATTTTCCAAATTTGTGCCTGATATGAGCCTGACTGAGTACAGATCAGTTTTATACACTTACAGTTAGACCATCATGATGTGGTCACTGCAGGTGTCATGACAGATGACACATGACACATTTTACCTTTCATAAATCATCAATTACAAATGGAAAAGCCTCAGCCTCATCCTGCTATTAAAAGCATAGAAGAGGTAATGGTTGAGGGTTTATTTTGTACAGACCTTTCACACCAGAGCTCTAAGAAAGGGGACAGCACTAGGAGTTCATCTCCACCCTCACCATGCAGTTCCTCCCTGTCTCCCATTAAAGAGTTTCACTTCAGTAACACTTCAAGGACATAAACCACACCAAAAGTAAGCAAAGGAGATGACTGCAATTGGAGGAGACAAGAGAAGATGAACTGTGGGATTTCTGCCTACCCCCTGCTCTGGGAATGCAGCCCAGCAGCTTCAGCCCCTGCTCCAAGTCTGCCTACACTATGGGCAGCACATAAGTGGCACCTGCCCAGCTGATTTCATGCTCTGCCTACCCTGGGATGATTAGCACAAATTAAATGTCACAGTAATCAACCTAAGCATGTGACTACAATATAGATTAAGTTACTCACTTTTCCAGCACCTCCTTCCAGCATACTAAACTAGGGTTTTCACACTAAAAATAACTGCTGCATCCACTACACGTTAATTTGCCAGCTTGACAGATAGCTAAGCAAAAATAATTTGGTGAAGGTCATAAAACCAAGTATTTTGTCTGATTTTTAAAATCTAACACATATTACCTCAGTGATATAGTATGCAATTAGCAATTTTCCTAACAGTCAGTATAGACTAATTGCTGTAGCCAGTTGGTGTGGGTATAAGACACAGAGCCATTCAGAAAAAGCCTCCACCAGGACCTGGTTTTTAATCTGTGATTACACTTTCTTCAACTCTGTTGTGTAAGTTACTCCATACAACTGGATCTCCCATCTGCAACACAGAGAATCACACATGCAGAGGTGCTTCTCTCCCCATGTGCTGCACTGCACATGGGGAGCATGTAGATGCTCGCCATCTGTAGATGCGACATAATCTGGGTAAAGCTTTAGGATGGAAAAACAGTGGAAGCAGACATAGCTGTAATATAAAACAATGCAGGGAAGGAAAAAGGCAAGTAAACGCCTTACTGTCTTCCCAACTGCTATTCTTTTAATTCCAAAAATGTAACCCTTTCACTAAATTACAGCACACTTTGAAATGGTAGATTAAAAATCAAATACTGGAGGGAAGGTAAAGACATGCTCAAAATGACAGTGAAGTATTATGATAAAATATAAGTCCCTGTAAAATTAGTGCCTTGGTGAGAGAGCTGCATGTCCAGGTAAGCACAAGAAGGCTTTGTTCCCTGCTCTGCCAGTGGGCCCCAGACACCTGAACTTCCAGCATTTTTAAAGCATAAAGAACTAGGGAAACAACTCACAATGACTTCCTTGAAAGAATCTTTGTCACTGATTGTCTTATCCGCTATACATCCAGACTGATTCAGGTAGTGGTAGTTCTCCGGTACAGACAAGTAAAAAGCATCTAATCATGGGAGAAAAGAGGATGAGTAACAAAAAAGCCCAAAACAAAAGCACCCCAAAAATCACTATGTCAGAGTTAAACAGATCACAATTCATATGTTCAGAAATTACAATGATGTGAAAACCAATGTTTTATATTAAAAACAGATTTGGGTTTTTATTTTGCTGGTTTTTGCTTTATTTAGCTGCACATTAGAGACAACTCTACTTTTTAGCATGCAAAGACAGCAGGCCCAAAGGGAGATGGCGAGACAGCTTTAGGCAATTTTGCACATATACAAATGTCATTTCTTTTGTTCAGTGGATTTATTCTTTATGAGAGAGGATTAGGGGAACCAGAATTATTTCTCTCTGTTGCTGTGGAGTTATTTAGTACCAGCAAAAATATTCAGCTTGAACAGAATGAGGCATGTTTGTCCCCAGGTAATTTTCCCAGGGCTACAGCAGGAGCTGGGAGAAAAATTACCAGCAGCTCAGTGACAATCTTCAACTAAGCAGGCTGCTTTATCCAGCTGAGCTCAAGTTCACACTCATCGAATCCCAGCTGAATAAATAACCTATTTCTCTGCTTGGGTTAGTGGGTTTCTGCAGTTAAATTCTCCACTACTGTCACCATGGCTGACCACTAGCAGGAAGCCACCGCAGTTGTGTGGCTTGTGCTTTGCCACTCACCTTTCTCTCTCTCTTCTATCCCTGCCAGCAGAGCATAGAATATATGATAATTTCTTTCCCCAGGGTTTTGTCTTACTACACGATTCTGTCAAAGTAAAAAACAGTTTCCATTTAAGCAATATTTTTTAAGAATACGTTTTATACACAATTTCAAAGAAAAATATTAAGTCAAACAAAATTAACTGAGAAAAAGCCAACATCAACTTACTTTTTCCAATAAATCTATAGCCAGGAAGAAAAAACTTCAGTCAAGGAATAAAGTAAAAAGCAATTAATGCACAAGCTATTTATGATGTTCCTTCTTTCATCTGAGACAACAGAAGAGCATCATGGCCTTTTCTTATGCCTACTGCTATAGCAAAATGAATAAAGTAGCAACAACAATGATATTGCAGCAGTTCTAATATCAGTACGTTTCCACACCTCCTGCTCCTTCATCCCATCAAAACTAGACTTCTCATATTCTGGATTTTATACATCTGCTTTCCTTTCCTTTTTCATTTCCCTAAAACTTGGAAAGAGCTTTAAGGATGAAATTTGTCCCACTACAAAAGCAACTTATGTTCAAAACACTAGGTAGGATACCCTGGGTATATTCATCATTTCTACACATCTGCTGCTCTGGAGGAGCTGGCTTAGAGTGCAATTTTGCCAAATGCAGGATAAATCCAAGGATTTAACGCACCCAGGCTCATACTCCAGAAATTCAGCAGCTCTGCTCCTTCAAGTGCTTTTCCAGAAAAGTTAGAATTTATCTTTGGATATAATAAATGAAGGAAATAGATGACAACTGAAGTTATCCCCAAGAACTCAGGCTGGTTTAGCTCACTAGGTAGGAACGTGCAAGAGCCATGCCAGCACTAGCAATACAAGATCCTGATCCTCTGAGAGTATACACACCTCACCCCACCACAAATGGACATGTATTTGTGTGTACAAGCACATGCATAATTTGGTGCTACTGCTTCCCTTTCGCAGCTCCATCAGCTCTATTTAATTGTGTATGTTTCCAGACAGGGTGAAAGGACAGACAAGGGCAAGGCACTTCTCTAGCAAGCCCTCCACAGAGGTATAAGGGGGGGGGGGGGTAAAATCACCAAATGAGGATACAATCTATAATTCTTCCTCCCTGAATGTTTCCTTTTTGACAGATGTTCAGCTGAATGAACTTCCCAAAGCGGCTTGAGTTGTTGTTGTAAACAGTCTTCGCATTGCCAAAAGCCTCCATAATTGGGCTGTGAAAATACAGAACGATAAGAGCATTAATGTGTGACCAGCATGCCAACGGCTTCACATGGGACTGCTGAAACGAACAGCACTCTGAACAGCTCGCTTCTGACACCCTCCTCAGCCTACATCCTCAGTAATACCCTCAATCATTAACAATAGGCATCCCAATTTTCTATGAAAAGATGCAAGTATTCAAGCAACAGGAGGATTAATGGTACTAAGCTGCTCTGCAGCTTACTCTGTAACTACTCAAAAGATGCACACAATTCTCACTGCAATACTCAAATTATAAGACATCTCAGCACATGCAAGTTGCTAGACAGATGTAGGAAAAACAGTCCTTGTCCTAAGGCAACTGAAAAAGAAATAATTATCAAGATAGAGCACGTAAAGAAGAGATGAAGTACGATAAATGGAAGTAATAGCATCTCAAATTGTCTTTCCTTTTAAATAGTTAAGAATCATGTGTTACTTCATTTGAACAGAGATTTTTTTTTGCATAGAGTCTGTTCAATTTATCTGATGTATCTGCTCATCTGTCTTATCAAGTCTCCTTATCCTCCCTTCCCTCAGCATGCTTTTATCATTTGCACACTTCATACATGCTGTATCTTGTTCTACCTTATCCTCAGGTTATACAAACCAAACCAATGGCTTCTCCCTCCCACCACCCATTCCTCACTCTGATTATCTGAATTCAGGGGGCCCCCCCCCCCCCAAATGAAAGCCACGATTAACGCTCTGTCCATTTCAAAACTCTGCTTCTTTTTGCCTCAATAAAATAGACCATTTTGCTCACAACACTCGAGCAGCCAAGTAATTCTGTTTAATGGAGAATTTCCTCCTTTCCAATATTACTGTTCAGTAAACATGCCCCCATCTTTAACTACACTGCAAGCTCTCATTTCAATAACAAGGATTACATCTTCTGGAAAAAATGCCTGTGTATTAAAGGACCTAGTACCTGCTCTCAAGAATAGCTTGCTCTACACAGGAGGTCTTCTTTTTGCAGGAGAGCTCCAGTGAATGTTGGCTCATTGCAGACAAGAACTTGAGAATCAGCTTAGTGCTTTCCGTCTTGCCAGCACCACTTTCACCACTGAAAGAAGTAAGAGGAGGGAAGTGTTTTCACAGTTCCAGCTGCCAGTGGAAAAGCCCTCTGTCTGGCCAGCCCTCCCAACCATAAATTACTGGAGGTTAGGAAGACTGAGGTGATTAGAAATTATACCCAAACAGCAGCAGAATACACCTTTAAGCTTGCTGAATATGACATTCAACAGAAAATTCAAACTATCTTCAGACATCATGCCAATGTTCAGACAGCATTTCAAGGCGCTGATTACATAAGGATGAACAACACCAATGAGGCAACGAAGAGCATTCTGAACACAACAGCTATCAAACAGTTCTCACCAACATGGAAGAACAAAGTTAGAACAAAGGCATGGCAATGGCTGGGGAGAAAGTCCAGAATATGAATTAAGCTTAAAAAGTTTGGCATTACATTGCAGCAATCTAGCTAAGGAGAGAGCCCTGTTGTGAGAATGAGGAGGTTAGAGATACCAATGCATATTACAACACACAAAGGCTACTAGTATAATTAATACTGATATTCTCAGTGAGCTACATATTCTTTAATCAAACTTTTTAAATGCCCAGCCAAATAAACCAGATACACATCACTTCAAAATACACACTTTTCACCTCTCAACACTATCAGAGATGTAAAACCTTTCCTCTTCATCCACAGCAGTACAAAGCTATTTGATGATGCTATACTGAGACTTTAAAAATTGTTAGTTTTTAGGAAGTTAGATTAATTAGCAAGCAATCATGCTGATGTAAACAGAAAGCAATATACTTCTCTTCAAAACCAACACTCTAAAAAAGGGAAGGTATAAATCTATCTCATTTCTTCTATATCATTCCCCTTCAATTATGTAGCATTGTAATTAACAATACACTGTGAGACATTAAGAAACAGAAGTTGCAGTTGAAAGTTTGTCTAGTGTGCTTACTTTTCATCTGAAGTCATGGCATTCTATCATAAGATGCAGCCTAATTCCTAGTTTTTCTATTTCCTAATTAAGCTGTACCTAATTCAAGCTTACTCCAGTTTACAGGAGATCTCATCATGAGATTTTTATCTCATCCTACTCTGTCCATTGTAGCAAGTGGGTGTTTTGTCACTGACTTTGATGGATCACAACTGGGCACATGGAGCAAGCTGTCTATTTGACAGTCTTCTGTTGGGCCACTGCTGAGTGATTTTAGATTACGGCAAAGTATAATGATGCTTTCTGGATCAAAAACAGCAAAGAAGAGAGGGGCAGCCCAAGAAAGCGGCCTGGCATTTTCCTGCAAATGACTGCTAACAATTACAAAAATAATCAGGGAAAAGGCATTCAGAAAGCCATGAGACACAGTTTGGTAGGTGAAATTTAAGTGTTTCCCAAGAATCATAGAATCATAGAATCACAGAATCACAGAATCGTTAGGGTTGGAAAGTACCTTAAGATCATCCAGTTCCAACCCCCCTGCCGTGGGCAGGGACACCTTACGCTAAACCATATCACCCAAGGCCTCGTCCAACCTGGCCTTGAACACTGACAGGGATGGAGCATTCACAACCTCCCTGGGCAACCTATTCCGGTGCCTCACCACCCTAACAGGAAAGAATTTCCTCCTTATATCCAATCTAAACTTCCCCTCTTTAAGTTTTAACCTGTTACCCCTTGTCCTGTCACCACAGTCCCTAATGAAGAGTCCCTCCACAGCATCCCTATAGGCCCCCTTCAGATACTGGAAGGCTGCTATGAGGTTTCCAAGCAGCCTCCTCTTCTCCAGGCTGAACAGCCCCAACTTCCTCAGCCTGTCTTCATACGGGAGGTGCTCCAGTCCCCTGATCATCCTCGTGGCCCTCCTCTGGACTTGTTCCAACAGCTCCATGTCCTTTTTACGTTGAGGACACCAGAACTGCACACAATATTCCAGGTGAGGTCTCACAAGAGCAGAGTAAAGGGGCAGGATCACCTCCTTCGACCTGCTGGTCATGCTCCTTTTGATGCAGCCCAGGATACAGTTGGCTTTCTGGGCTGTAAGCGCACACTGCAGCCGGCTCATGTTCATTTTCCCATCAACCAACACCCCCAAGTCCTTCTCTGCAGGGCTGCTCTGAATCTCTTCTCTGCCCAACCTGTAGCTGTGCCTGGGATTGCTCTGATCCAGGTGTAGGACCTTGCACTTGGCATGGTTAAACTTCATGAGGTTGGCATCAGCCCACCTCACAAGTGTGTCAAGGTCCCTCTGGATGGCATGAAGATGTCAAGAAGAACTACAGAGTCTTTAAAATACTTCATAAAACTTCATACAGGATATGCTATCTGCTGATATGCAAGTACGATTCATCCATCATACTTACACCATCTCAAACAAATTCTGTAGTATTTTTACTTTAGCTTTACTGATGTCTGCCTTTTTTTGTATTTATCCCCTTTCTCTTTGCAGGCCCTCACTCACTATGTTCCTGAGCCCACAAAGGAAATATTTAAAATTTCCTATATTTAATATCCACCCCTTGTACAAAACATTTCTACTGCAAGCATTGAAAGAGCTTCATGAACCTTTGCAAAAAATCATAAAGCGATACGTACTTATTCCTGCCTAAATTCTCACCCTCTGAGCAGTGTATAGCTCAACAGCAGCGATACAGGTACCAAGGAGAACATCAACTCTTTCACTGACACCATCCTTCCTCTCCTCCCACCCTCTTGTCCCATGCTCTGGAGCATCTGTAGTTCTATGGAAGCTGAAAGTTACCCCACTGTAATTGAGAGCAACCGAGATATCCAAAGCTAATGGAAAAGTATTTCCCGTGACTATCTCTGGTACAGTTGGTATTATGCACAATTATACACTCTTGATTTTTTCGTAGACTACGAGAGGCCCAGAAATGGGTCAGGCCAAAGATCTACCTGCCCACTGCCATATCTCTGACAGTCACCAAACGGAGATGCCCAAGGAAGACAAACAATACTTTCCTTCAGTGTTCTTTCATATTCCAGCTATTTGCTGTTCAGAGGGTTCCTGATCTAAAACCTAGTTTCTATGTGTCCTTTAACCCTCAGTGGATTTATCATCCATGAATTTCTAACCATACTCCCTTAAAAAGCATATGATCATGTCTTGTTCTTTCAGATCTGCCTCCCATTAACACCATTTGATGCCCCTTAGATCTCATATTGGAAGGAGAAACCAATAACTTATCGCAGCACTCTCTCTACTGTCCATGATTCCATGGGTAGGCCCCCCAGTTCAGGTTGCCTGTTTCCATTAGCCGTTCCCACAGACAGAGCCATACTATACTTCCAATCACTCCTCTGAATCACCTCAACGTCCTCCTGGATATAAAGCAAGGGGGGAAAAGGCTTGTGCAAAATACTCAAGGCATGAACAAAGGATGTATTTACCCAATGTCCTCTACTCATTTACTAGTAACCGCTCTATTCAGTTTTACAATAACCATTGAGCACCAAGTGCATGGGTTCCTGGAGCTCTCTGGCATGACAGTAAGATATCACCCCTGAATGCTGTTGTTCAGTTTGGGGCCCATAATTTTATGTGTGTCAAGTTGGCTCTACATTTTTCCTTTATGAAAGGTTTTATAAAAAACAGTTATTACCAATGAGATGAAAATTAAGAACAAGAATGCTCAACTTTAAAGGTGTTTATTCAACCTTACAGCACATATACTAACGGTAGGTTAAGTGGGATCAATCTTTCAGACTCCTTAGAAAGCCTACATCTACAAGAAGTTGCCAAGGCTAGTAAAAGAGTGATGTCTTTTAGTGCACAGCCAACATTTCCAGCAACCTTTCCACCCCATGAGTTCAAATGCCAGCTCATTCTACATCACCACATTCAATATTGCGAATATATTGAGTGTGACAGCAACCCAGAAGGCCCCCACTTAGGAGATCTCTAGACTTTCTCCATGACTTGCTCTATGCAGGGCATCTCGCTAAGGGCATAGCAGCCTAGGCTCCAGACTGCTGTAGTGGAAAAGGGGTCACTGAGAGAGACTCCTCATTCTGAAGGCCATAACCCGAGTGAGGCAGCATCAGCACCACTCTGAATCACTTCTCAGTTCTGTCTTCTAGCTTTAAAACCACAAAGACAAATGCACACAGACAAAACAGGCCCTTCAGCAAATACAGTTCATCAGAGGCACATCTGAATTTTGGTGTGTCAGTCTCATACGAATGTCTTCCCATCACAAGTCTGGGTCTCATCCAAAGACTGGTTTTATTCACATTGATTTTCAAGCTGAACAACAAAACAAAAATGTCAGGCCATCATATGATAACAGAGAGAACAAACTGCTGTCAGACTGATTTTACACTCACGGCACTGACTTGAATGTCATTCAGGGTGACTGCTGCTGCTCCTTCAACTGCTTTACACATCTTTTTGAATGCTTTCAGGTAATATTAACTGCCATTGTCTCAGAGAAGAGCATGTGTTTGCTTGTGCACAGACTAGATCACTTTAAATAAAGTAGCAACAAAAAAAAAAAACCACCAAACCTCCCCTACAGATATTTTCCTATTCTTCCAATAAAGGAGTAGAGGTTTGAACTTGGTCCTGACTTATGAACATCAGATAGATAATCATGGGGGAATTTGATCCCTTCCCTACATCAGGACAAGCTGTTTGGCTATTCCTTGAGTAAGATGGACTCCCTTCATGCTCCTGCTGAGGCACCCAGCTGAAAAATCAGAAGATGTTAATATTATTTCTTTTTAACATGTCTGTTGTAGCACTGAATTTAACTGTGGTGGGCTCCCCCCCCCCTCCCCATTTTAAATTAAACTGCACCCTGTGGTTAAGGTTCAGATGATCACGAAGCTGAGCATTCGCTGATGTAGATGTTCTTGTCTACATGAAAACAAATAAACAGCCAGATAAAGGATTTTTAGCCTGGGAGAGCAAAAAATCCCATTTCACAACTCTGTAAAAATGCTAATGCAGAGTTTGTGCACAGCTCCTTCAGTATGACATTTTGTTGACATTTTGGGCTGCTAAATCATTTTATTTTTTGCAGCATTTTCATGAATTAAAATAAGCCTGTGTAACACAGACTGGTAAATAAGCATCTTCAGATGACTCCATTTAATATAATCTCCTCTGCATTTCCTTCCTCTTTACCTCTGGTCTGGGTGGTTACACTGGAAAAATGGTCTTGCATTTATATTATACATTGAGTCAATACCGATGACGGCTTATTAATTCAGGTTCTCGCGTTAACCTTCACATCTTACCCCACCCAGACAAATATCCCAAGCATTTCCAAACAGCAGAAGCTTTTTTTTTCTCCAACGCAGAGCTGCGCTAATTCTGCACGCCAGCAGAGGGCACTTCAAGTCCAGAAGATCAGCAGGAAGCGTTCAGCGCCTCACCTCATGGGTGCCACTGGGATTTTAAGATCCAAAAGTTAGGAGAAGGAGAAACTGCATTTCAGAGCATGAAGCCTACACGAACAATTCACTCATTTTAATTGGATGTAACTGTTAACTGTGTGTTCATGATGCAGCAGATTTTCCTTTATATAATCTCTTACATTAAATACAAGACCAGAATATTTGCCTGAATTCAGACACTGCAGAGCTCCATTTTACCATTTTTATCAAATACCAGTTGCAACGAAGAAAGCCTGGCAGTGCCTTGTTGCAATATCTAACTCTAAGCCAGTAAAAGATGAAGCAGGAACAACCAGGATGCTGAATTTGATAAGCACATTGTAATACCTCCATTTCTGATGCCCCAAACTAAGTATATGACCACAGGCACTTTCCTCAGCCTCATAAGGGCCACTGCAAATTTTCAGTGATCTTAAAAAATCCTTCCTTGAGTCCTCCAGAAATACAGCAGATAATATTGGTTTAGAAAAGTAGATTTGTCTTCTTATTTTTCTTATTTGAATTGCGTGTTCCCCCAGTTTCTGTAGAAACAAGGTACCCTCACAAGGTTGTACTGTGACCATTGTCTAAAACACTGAACTTACACAAATCATTGTTTTAAAAGGGACTGCTAATGCAGAACTTCTCCACATTCTGGCTTATCTAACCAAGTTTTATCATGGCTTACACAGCGGGGACTGCTGGAGACTCCTCCAGAATATCAGAGATTTCTGCTTACGTCCTTTTAAGGACACAACCTGCTTTTCTCTTGGCAGCTTTTGGGGAACTGTCAGGAAAAAGAAGATACTTGAGCTGGTACAAAATGGCAAAAATACTGGGGGCCACCTGCTGGGCACCAGAAATGATTTTGGTTCCCAAAATTTGGGTACATGGACCGTTAACAAGTAACTACTTGGCATTAAAATGTGAAAGCATGAGTCCAGGCTAGCTATTTGCACATGACAAAGACCTTTGCACACTCCATCTTTTCTTGGAGTGTCACCTGGACTCAGCTTTGTATGCACAGTACTATGTATTACGTGACAAAATGGAGAAATACACTGAAGAAAGCTGAAAACCGCAATCAGTTCTGTCTTTGTGCCACAGCCAGGCAGAACCTGCCTAGAGGTGATGGCAGGCAGGGACTGTGACCCGAGAACTTACAGAAAGTTGGAACCAGACCTAGATGCATTGCATATGATCCACATTTCTAACGACAGCCCAGGCGCTGAACTACCTGTGCCAAATCCTCCTCTTACCCAGGAAGCCTTGCAAACTGGCCTGTAATCTTAAAAGCCAATAGAAACTGTGTCCTACAGAAGGTGCTGCTCTCACTCTGCCTCATTCCCCTCTCTACCCATGCCATGGTCCCATGGTTGTCACAAGGGCTCCCCTGTGGAGGTTGTGAGACAGCCGAAATTGTGTCACCTTCTGTCTGAAGGGCATTTCACACTTAGTATGTGCTGCAAACAGGCTTAATCACAAACACTGCAAAGGCGAGAGAGGAGAGGGGAGGGAAACACAAGCTCTCTCAAGTCACCCCCAGACATCACTCCCACACTGCCACTGCCACCAAGCTGCTCTTCCTGATCCTGCAGGCAAGGCTTCAGTTTCCCTGCCTGCATGCGAGCCAACGCAGCTGAGCTGGCAGGCAGGGAAAGGGAAAAGAGCTGGCTGCGTTTTCAGCTCTTCTGGAGCAAGAAGGAAGGAGGAGCTGAAAGCAGCAAAAAGCTATTGAAATGCCAACTGCTCTCAATGTACATTGGGCAGCAGCAAAACCCTCAGTACCAGTGCCACAGCGGATCAAACAGGAAGCTATTTATCACCATGAAATTAAAACACAACAAGATTAAGCAAGGAAGATTAATCAGGCAGAATTAAGTGGCTGAAATGAGAAGGGTTTTCTCCTTTGCTATTCTTATTTAGCACATTTCTCAAGACTTGTAGGTTATTTGTTCTTCCCCTCTTGACACAGCATTTAGGGTTTAGTAGTAACAAACTACTGAGCTGCACAGGGATTTTTTAACTAGTGGGGAAAGCACTTAGGGTAATATTAGATGGGTGAGTAGCAATAAATGGTCAAAAATACAATAGATTTTTTTCATTAAATGATATTGGAAGCTGCGTAAGAAAAATTAACATTTTGTTAAGAGGTCCACAGGATGATACAGAGGAAGTTCAGAACTCTCTCCCAAAACTGATGGTTTAAAAACCTGCATGCTTTTGGAGTTCTCTATGCGGTCCAAACCCATGCTCCTAAATCACCTTGGAAGCCTCACCGGCAGGGGCAACCAAAGCAACAGGGGCAGCTGCCGTTTACCTGATGAGGATGCACTGGCTGTCATGGCGCTTCCAAAGGCAGCGGTAGCACTCGTTGGCCACAGCGAAGATGTGAGGTGCGATTTCTCCCATGTGGTGCTTGCTGTATCGCTCCATGGCAGCACAATCGTACAGTCCTGGGATGCTCTTGTAAGGGTTCACAGAGGCAACTATGGAGCCAATGTAGGTCTGCAAGCACACAGCCCCCACAGAGTTGTTATTATACACAGGGTGGAACAGATTAACACTCTTCTCAAATGAAAGACAACAAACACACATTTGCAACAGCCTAGCAATCCCACCTGGTTGATGAGGGAAAGCATGATGACACCGTCTATTTAGACTTTGGTAAAGCATTTGACACTGTCTCCCACAGCATTCTCCAGGAGAAACTGGCTGTTCATGGCCTGGAAAGGTGTATTGTTTGCTGGGTAAAAAACCACCAAAGAGTGGTGGTGAATGGTGTCACATGTGGTTGGTGACCAGTCACTAGTGGTGTTCCTCAGGGCTCAGTACTGGGGCCACTCTTGTTTTATATCTTAATTGATGATCTGGACAGGGGGATTGAGCGCACCCTCAGTAACTCTGCAGGCAACACCTGCAACGGTTGGACTTGATAATCTTAAAGGTCTTTTCCAACCTACATGATTGTACGATTCTATTTTTCCCTGTTTTCTTTCTTTCCAAAAAGTTGTTTCCACCTCTGTCACATTTTCATCATTACCTCACCTACAGAGCTTCTTGGCTGTACAAATCCCTGCCTTAACACTGCTTACAGATGCACAGTAATGCCTATGAGCACTGGTCTATAGCTGCTTCTCATGTGTTTGTAGGGACTTGCTGAAATTACTAAAAACCTGACTGTCCCCCAGGTATTGGTGAGAAAGTCCATATTTCTTTGTAGAGTATCCAAGTCCTTCCCTGTTACTCATTTTTAAAACAGAAGTAGAAGACACTGTGGTAGACACTAGCACCATTATATGTTGTTAGGTCCTAAGAAAAGCACGTGAACTGGCAGATGCTCTCAAAACACTCTGTTTCTGCAACTTAATTTATTGCTAGTTTGCTGTGCAATGGCAGCTGATTAGGCATTCATTTCTATCCCATTGCAATTAGGGAACACATCAGTTAAAACCACCCAGGTAGCAGCTTATACCCATTCCCACTGCCTTAATTCATTAGGCTGCAGTACTCTCATCATCTGCAACAGTCTATTTGCAATGCTGTTCATTTTCTCAGTCACCCTCTATGCACGTCAACACATTTCTCAGATGAAATTGAACTGAGGTAGGAGATAACACGAAGCACGCTCTCTCCAGGATTTCCAGCACATCTGGGGCACGTGGAATTAATTGATATGTGCAGTGTTACTGCTGTGATGCTAATTTCATTTTGTCAAGCACCTTTTCCGCGGTTGCAGGCAGGAAGCTGACACCTGGCTTCAACAGCCTTGCAAAGCCTCCAGCCCTGCAACACGGTCCCTGTGTACAGGCAGATGCTTCACCAGCAGTCAGCCCTCTCGTGCTGACAGGAGCCAGCTGTGAAGCTGACAGTAGGACTGGGGCTCTCTTCACCTCCTCAGCACCCAACCCACAGAGGGCTGGGTAAGGCAAGCAGCATCTTGCACGACACAGAAAAGCAGCCCCACATGCTCCTCCTGCAGCCTCCCTCTTCTCCTGGGGGCACTCACTGAGACCAGGGGCCATCGTTTCCCCCCACCATTTTCCTTTCCTCTCTGCCAGCATCTTCCACAGCATTTACATTCCACTTCTACCTCACTCCCTCCTCCTCAATTCACATGTAATTATCACTGTGTATCAGCTCTGCTTTCTCACTGTTACCCTGCTGTTACATTCCCCATTATCCACCTGTTCATCCTCCATCACGCCAGCACAAGCAGCAGCTTTGAGCTTTTGCTAAGAGGACTACAGCAGTGTCCTTGAAGTTATGACAATTTTATTAGCTGTAAGGGGAATATTCCTCCTTGCTGTAACTCAAGTACCCTTTACAGAGCTGGGAACTTTCAGTCTGTGTGTTTTATAACCCACCCACCTCCCACCCCGCCTCCCCCCCGCCATGCTGTGCAATAGCTCAGAAGGTTTCATGTAGAGGAAAGATACCATTTCAACACAAGATCGTATCACAGGGCAATTACAGCTCTGAGACAACAGCTTAATTTCCTGGGATCATCCCCTCTTGGGCTCTTAAATAACTAACAAGGAAGTCTCTGAGAACAAACTTCCCCAGTTGGATACATATTTTGCACAGACTGCAGGAGCAAAATCTTAGAGAGATTTTTTTGAATATATGAATACAATGGAAGCACGACCAATAAGACAATTACAGAACTTGTTCTTTACCTTGCTAAAGTCTGACAAAAGCCTTACTAAACTGTAAGAACAGTTAACTTAAGGCATGTCATCACTACAGATGCCATGGCAAAGAATCAAATAAAAAAATCCCTATGAAACATGGTACCATCTAACTTCATAACTGTAAGCATCCACTCTATAGATTCTGCAGGATCAAGAGCCTGACAGTACAACATTACTAGCCCACAGATCTTCCTGTGACAGATACAGCACTGGCAAAACTGAACCAGCACTGGTTACAGTGTGACTTTTACTGCTTCTCCTATTGCAAATGGTAAATAATGTAAGAGGTGACAGCAGCCCGCTTCTGCACAGACTTACTTGACATGAAGCAGTCTTTCACATGGCTTAAACATCACTTTCAAAAATGGTATCAACACTTCCAGAATATTAGTAATTACTGAGAATAAGAAAAGTCAGCTGGCTTCATTGCCTCGTAACTCATGTAAGGTACCATAGAGAAAAGGTAGTGTATCATGGCAATAACAGGAACCTGGTGAATAGCAGAAATGGTACAGGTGAAAACAATTCTGGAATCACCTGATCCTCAGGACATGTCATACTTCAAAAATTCTTTCCCTTTCTTTCAGCAAAAATATGAAGAACCACAGCCTCTACTGAAATAGCTCCTATTTTGTGGCTCCCGTGTTCCAGTGCTTTGAGTATGTATAACCCCTTTGCAAAACAAGTTAAATGTGTGCACAAATCGCCACCAAATTATAATGATACAGACAGAATAAAATCAAGACCTGAAAAAAACAAGTTCTTCATCCCAAGGCAAGATCACAAGAACAGCTATATCCTTCACAGACACAGAGGATCAGATTTGTCATCTACCAAATGTCATAGTCCAACACCGGAACAGCCGCACAAGGTAACTGCATGGACTAAGTAGGAGTTTGCTGGCCAAAGCGAACATTTCACCTTAACCCAAGGTAGCTCAGCAAGGTTTTGATGAGCTGAAGTAGCGCTGTTATTAAAAACCATTCCCGGTGTTAAAAGAGTTCCTATAAAAAGACAAATCTTCCCAAAGTCTTTTTAAATTTCCTCTGGGATACTCAGCAGCAACAAGATCTGCCACAAGAATAATCTCTTACATCACTCCCAGTCACTTTGCCATCCAGTAACTATCACATGCTCTTACTAGCAGCAGGATTTTATAAACAGTAGATCCTACTCCTGGCTAGCCTCTACCCTGGCACCTCTAAGCACCATGAAGTCAGGAACTTGAGGTATGGCGTGACCTGCACCCACAGGCAGATGAGCAGCACCGCTTCACCACCTCTCTCCCTGTTCCTGGGGCTCTGCTTTCCCTCCCCTGAGGACTCTGAGCAGCCACCCAACATAACCCCTTTTTGGGAGGGCAGACTTTCTGGTTTTGCAAGTGGAAGCACCTTAGAAGCAAGTTAAACCAGTGTAAAGATACACAAAAATGGAGGGCCGTTCAGCAGATGGGTACCGTCTCCTGAGCGCTATTTCTGCACCAGGCATCAGCATATGGCAAATCAAAGAAGTTAACAGTCAGAAGCAGTACCTCTAGGTTACTTGATTATGCTAACATCACAAGGCATCCATTTAGATGAAATTTTAGAAAAGGTATTTTCACATAAGAATGTCACTTCCACTTTGCTTAAAAAGAGAGAATCAAATTTTCCCTTTTTTCTTTGCAGTTTCTAATCTGATTCTTGCAGTCAATAATTACTTGCTTTAATGAAAGCACTCCAAAGCAGTTACGAATAGGAAAAATGCTCATACATCTGCCAGAGCACCAGCAAGCAGACAGGGTTTCTGCAACTTCCAGTTGAAATAGCTTGAGGCGTATTTCAGAAAAATACTGTGTAGAGCTCTGTCACAAGCCTGACTTCTTAAACGGCAATGAAGAGGGCAGTTTACTTTTCTGTTATGCGACTGACTCAGCACTTTAGACAGAACCACTCACAAACTCTTTAACTTGGTTGCTACAGACTAAAACAGCAACGATTTGTTATCAGATCACTGCTAATCCATTAGTTTAGAATTTATTAGAACTGAGTTATTCAGCCCCAAACCCAACACAACACTTTGATTATCATATTAAAAAGTTGGGTTCCTTTTCCACTTCCAAATTTTTACTGAAATTTTACATTGACACTGCATCTCTCAAAACACTTTCGGTCACAAAGCACAGACACTCCTACTCCCCCTTTTAGCACAAAAAAGAGGAAATAAGATTGTTTGCTGATCCTCTAATGGGACTTTCAAAATCAGGAGTTCAAGCCCTGTCTTCTCAGCTAGTCATTCAATAAGGCAATGGCATCTCAAGAGTCAAAATGAAAGATGTGCTTGAGAAAGGAAGAGATTTTTCATCAGTTCTCTGAATGCTTTTTTGTTTTGCTTATTGCCTTCTGATAGCAATCAGCTTTGAACCCATGTCTTGAAATCACCCGACTTCTTCAAACACTCAAAGACAATTAGTTCTTTAACAAGGTTCAAGAGCTCATGAAGATTTTTGATACCCACAGAAATACTCCAGAAAAACTTGCAGTGGTCACAGTTGTGCCTAACAGAGAGGCTTGACGTTGTTTTTTAATTAAGACAGTTTGCATTATTTTGATGCCAAACAAATGTAAATGATGCAAAAAGCTTCAGTGGTTAAAATACACTTTTTCAAGTTAGCTTAGAATTACAAGAAACAAGTATGCAATAAATGAACTAAAAATACAGTTTGAAATGTCTGTCTTTCCCATGCAGAAAGGGCCTTTGGACTAAAAGAGGAAGAAGTAGAGCAAGAAATTTCCCCTTCAAAATTTTCTTTAGGTTCTCTACATGGAAAAAGCAATGAAAAAGGAAACTGCCCTAATGCAAGATCACTTAATTGGTCCTATAAACCAAACAGACTAAATATAGCAGGACTACCTTGCTCTTTTTGGGGTATATCCTGTCAGGTTTGCTCCATATCCAGAAATCATCCACCTTCCACTTCTTCCCCTTTATGTGAAGATTTCTGCCTCTCAACGTAGCTTTCCTATTTCTGAGGATCCTTTATGACTTCTGTGTTGCACTTAAGCTTGCTCTTCTCATTTAAGGCCATCAGTTTTATCCCACACTTCTCATGACCTCCTTTCACCCTCTAAATCAAGGTACCCTCTGTACTTCCCAGACTTCTAGCACTCAAGACATCCCATTCCTCCTTAAATAAATAAGAGTACAAAAATGGGGGGAAGATGGACGATGATGATGACTTTTTTCTGCTCTTGAACCAAGTCTTTCATCAGTAATTACAACTGAAATTAAAACTGCTTGCAGTATTAAAACAGGCACAAGGAGGCTGCATTCTTCAGTTTCTATTATTGTGTTTCTTCAAGGATGCCAAAAATCAATATATTCTTTACAACCCGGTACTAGAAATGTTGGAACTGATCAAATACAGAATTAAGATGTTTTGCTACAGATATATACCTTAACATTGAGAAACAGCACTTTGTCCAGCTCTCTTAAAAGCACTTTCAAGATTTTCTGCTTTGGGACAAGAAAAGGCTCTATCTCATTACAGAAGCAAAAGCATGTTTACAGATGTCTCAAAAATTATGCTTCTGGGTTGTTTTTGAGCAATGCCTGACTTTCCTGGAGTTACTTAAGGAACTAAATCTGTGTCTGAAAAGTAAGGGTTTGTTGTCTTTTTTAAAAGGGGTATTTGCATCAAACTGACAATTTATTCAGCAAGTATTATTTTCCTGGGCTTACCCTTAATATATGGGAAACTTCAAACAAAACTGCAGTGCAACTGCCTGACTACAAAGCTACTTATATGCCACTTTTAGACTTTATCACTGATCACTGTTCCACACAACTGGCAGGTCTCTCATACCTTTAAATCATCGTGGCCACAGAAACATTACCGAATTACATCATTGCTCTCACAGAACATGCAGAGGCAGACAGCATTTGAAAGACCACAAAATAGCTGTCAAACTTACGAAGTTTTGAACACCAAATTTCAAGGTGTCAGGACACAAAACCTGGGAACAAAAGAGTTTGCCCCATACTGCAGATACAGTCTTTTCATTCCCGGATATCTCAGGTATAGGGATTGCTGGTAATCATGACTGAGTTCATTCTAAGGCAAACATAACTTGGTCAACCACCACATACACGTCAGCATAGCAAAGAGGATGGCTGGGCCATATTTTGGCATCTTTTCTAAGGGAGGCGGTAGAACGGGCAAGGGTATGCCATAAACAGGATGGTAATTAATGCCCTTGTTCATGGTAGAACCTTGATTTATCCTCTCGATGGTAAATATACACCATCTTTCAGCTAGCCCCATGCTAATTTCAGTGGGATGGAATCCAGTTGTCTCATGTCTGAAGCCAAGCTCCTTTCTTAGAAACCACAATCAAAATGAAGTACTGAGCTACAAGTTTAGATGCTTTCAACCCCTGAAGCCATTTCTGAGACAGAAATGTCATGCTTTATAATCATCTTCCTGTTTGGACTTCTGCAGCCCTCACCATGTTTGGTGGCTCATAGTGGGTTTCCAACTGCCTAAATTCACTTGAGCTGTGCTTGTCTTTATCTCCATGTTGCTTGTCAATGAGCACAACATTATGACCCCTAAATTGTCCTTTTTTCTTCTCAAGGTCAGTTGTAGGATCAAAGACAAAATGAGCTGTTTGTAAACACACCAGCTGCACGACAAATGCAAGAATTAGCATCCATAGGAGAGGACCTTCAGAAGGGAATCAGAACATGCCACCTTAACTCCACAGAAGGCTCAGAGATGGTGAAGAACCAGAACAAAACTAAAAGCTCTCCATGGCTTAAGAGATAGACTTGTAGCTTAATCACATCCTATTTTTGCATTGATTTCCTCCTACTGAATAGACTGTTCCATGTAGATGGATATACTCTGGGAAACTCTACAAGTGTTATTCAGAATCGGCACTAAAAAAAAATACAAGTGGGAAGTATTAAACCCATATAAAGAGAAAAACTGATAAAAGAGCACTGTTAGAGCCAAAGGTAAAAACCAAACCAACAGACAGTAATACTGATGCCGGAGAGACATCCTTCTTTATTTAAGAACTTCACAGGTTTCTAGCAGCTTTTCTCCTGTACAAAAAGGACCAAGACTCCTTGGTTTTATTGCACTTTTTTTGCTAAGTAATACTATACAATCTCTACCATGTAGCAGTCCTACCTACTGGATGTTAGGATAATGATCTTTTGTGCATAGACTGTATACAGTTATGGAAGAGTATCTCTCTCCAGCATTGAGAAGCGGTGAGAAGAGGTGACCTCGTGAACAAAACGCACAACTGATCAGGGTAAGACATTGATTTTCGTAATTTTCACGGTCTGAATTACAGCATGCGAATGTAGATTTTGCACATCAGACTGTAGTAATCTGTGCGCGCAGCTTAACTCTAAACAGGCGATCTCTAGCTCAAATCAGAAAAGCACCACAGAGCATCAACCCCATGGCTTCTCACTTCATTTCAAATGGCCTGTGGCCACACACTAGTTCTTCCCGCTTTGTTATTGCGCAATGCTCAAATGAGTCTTTCAAAGCTGTCTGAAGGTCTAATTCACCCTCCAGCAAGGGAAAGAAAAAAAATGGTCGTCTTCCTTCCTATAGATTCATCTTGGGAAGATGAAGGGGCTTTTCAGAGAAAAGGCATGCAAAGGAAACAGAAATGCTGGTAGATGACACACCAAAAAGCAGTGTCTCTAGTACACCAGAGTAATACTTTCAATATAAAGCTCGGAGATTTGTTTCAATCTACTTGTGAATACTTTACACACTGATATCCAGATTTTAATAACTTCCATAGTCCTTAATGTTTTGAGACCTCTTCTATAGAAAGAACTTTTTTTAGGAGGGGAGTAAAGCAGGAGTAGGGAGTAAGAAGAGCAGGAATTATGCTTTAACAGAGCATGAAAACAAAAATCAAAAGCCAGAATAGCTGAAATCTGTGTCTATGCCAGGTAGTTCGTTAGATGGCCTTGAACAGTCGTGGGTCTAGAAATCAGCACTAAGATGGTAAATGGTATTAGCAGTCAAAAACCTGCTTAATTTAACTTTTGGACCCCACTTGCTTTTAAAAGGAAAGACTGTCAGGCATCAAAAGGAAACAGCTGAAGCTGCTTGGAGAAATGGACTCCATCTTTTCAAATAAAACTAAAAGCCTGGCTATGAATCAGTGGTCCACTTATGCAGGTAGACAATAACTAAAAAAGTAATTTAATTCATTCTCAGCTTAAATGGGTTGGCTGTGGCCTTTTAGTATTAAACTGCTGGAATATGTGAATAAGGCAGTTGGACGGCATCGCACAAGCAGTAAATTCTGTGCAGCTCACTTTACAGTCAAAGCCTAATTCACGTAAAGAAAACATGTGCTGATGACAGACAAGCAGCTTAAGTTTTGGAGCTGAAATTCATGCCCACCTCGCAATGCCTTTGCAGGACTAGGAACAACAGACCCTTACAGAAAGGAGCCAAAGCTTACCTGTAAGCAAGGCAAAGGCACACGCAAAAGCGTTCAGCGCCATTTGCAAAAGCTCTGTCTGAACGGCAATAAGTTGCCGTTAGCACTTATGCAAATGACTGAAGAATTTTCCTTTTGATTCTGCATGCTGGTTTTCTTTCTGTTTTCAGCTCGTAAGAATTAGCAGTGACATCCAATACAGGTGTGGAGGAAAAAAAAAAACCACATGAAAAGAAGTCTTCAAGTCTGAGAAGACATCAGTAATATGTACCATCACCAATGACAAAACCTGCTAAAGATTAGATTTCTACTTTGCAGTTTTAAATATGAGGTTACTGTTAAGTAGGGCTTAGGTATCACTCCAAACTCATGAAAGTCAACAGGAACTGACCCTGTTGACCCTGCATGTATTAGTTGGTAGGGTAGTCTCCTACCAATCAACCATATGAGAAGAAAACTACTGGTACAGAGCGGACAGGAAAGCAAATTTTTATTGTTTTAATAAAACTTTGATGCCCTCTGCCTCTCCATCTGTCTCACAGAAAGATGACGGAGGGCAAGATCCCTGGCAGCATACACACACACGAGGTTACCAACAAGTACCTAACATGCTGCAAACCATAGTATAAACTTATGTGTTTACGTAGCCATTGCATACATTGCACAGTGTTTGCATAGCTGCAATAGTATACTCAATTACACAGACCTTTCTGAGCAGCTCCCTGTTTAATGATATCATCACAACACCTCAGGCTGAAATATTTGCTAAGATCTGAAAATATGCACCTTTAAAATCCCCAAGTTTTAAGGACAAAGTTCAGGCAAACATTCCTTATTGCTGTTGTGGTTGTTAGCAGTCCCACAAGTTCTACAGTATGGAGAATTCAGAGGCAAAGTTGGTTAACCAGCTGATGGAATTTGTTTACTTCTCACATCATTGCAACTATGTTCTTCCTCTAACACATATTAAAAAAGAAAAATAAATAAAAAATTAAGATAATTGGCCTTTGGCAGGCAAATGTTGATCTATATAACTGACCATCCTTTAGAAACGGCAATCACCAGAAATAAAGTCCACTAGATTTCCAATTAAAAGCCTGCTGTGTTTTTATAGATCTTTGTCTGCTGCTCTCTAGTAACAGATGCGAAATGGAAGCTGTAATTAATGCTTGGAGACAGGAATTCACTTTGAACTACATTTTGAAAACATTATCTGATGTGTGTAAGCATAACATGCTAATTATGGAGGTAAGTAACATTTGTCATGCATTCTTAGCAATGGTTTTCTCTGCTCTCACCTCTACTGAAAGAGCTGGTGGAGAGAATTTTCCCCATCTCTCCATGGGCATGGGGACAGGAAGGCGTGAAACACACTGTGATTCACCAGCAGACTTTTCAAATTTCTTTACTGTAAAGGCAGAGCAATTAAATAAACAGCAGTTTCCTCAGTGACCACAGAGCAGATCCTGCAAACCGGCTACTTGGGACTACTCTAGAGCATCGGATGCCTGTGGAGAGGAGCTGTGCAACCACAGCTGGGCTGCAGACAAGACCAGGATAAATATAGTCCTAGGAGCTAGTGTAATAACCAAGGACTTGGTCTAAATGTACCTGTACAATATTTATATATATAAATCTTACGGTACTAATTAACAACACAATTTGTGTGTACCAATGTTTGGGGTTTTTTAAAAGTCTGTGGTCCACACTTATTTATACCATGGAGCGTGACAGACCAAAGACCAAGGCCGTTGAGCTGTCCAGGATGGTGCATGGGTCCTTCATACACGTATTTTTTTTTAGGTTCAGTTTCTACAAGGAGTGCATTCAAGTTTTTCTGTTTCAGAAATCAGTCACAACATTTTTGTCTTCATAAGTAAACACTTCGGGGCCGTTGTCTTCTACTGATCTTCCTTTGTGCCTCTGCCTCTACCTGCACCAGATGTGAAATTAAATTTCACTGTACTCAGAAAAAAATGAATATGCAAAAGCCGACACAAACAACTCACAGGGAACAACTGACCTGGATACTAAAGTGTCTGTCTGCAAAAAGGATCTGAATAAACCCCGACACTGATTATTGATTAATACTGCACAAACATCAAAAGATTGCCTCAGGGAAGCCTCATGACTTCAAGGGAGATGAATTATCTAATTACTGCAAGTTTAACAGACTACAACTGAACATGCTGCTAAAGTAAACAAACAGGAGTAGATTAAAAAAAATGCTGCATAAATAACTGAATACACCTTTTAAGAACAGGTAACTGAACATTCAGCGCAATGAAGTGGCCAGGAGCTCTGCAAGCAGCCTTGTCGGGGACGTGGCAACTTTTCCAGTTTAACACCTTCTTTAAAAATTGGAGAAATGTTGCTTTCCCATCTGAGTTACTCTGTGCTTGTTGCTTCAGCTGAAGAGAGAAAGGAAGGCAGCCACGAAAACTGAGCTCCTAATTACCATCATCCTCCCTCTGATGTGGATGTGTCTGCTACAGCACTACATGTCTACGTGGCGGGTACAGAAGTCTTTATACATACGCACACAAACATCACAGATGGTTATAATTACTGACGGGCAAGCTGCAGTTCTAATTTGAAAGTAAGCAAAAATAGGTTATGTTGTCTCCCACCCCTCTTGGTCACCACACACAGCCACTGGACAACCCCGAGGCCAGTCTCTCCATCACGGGAGGGTGGCCAAGGGACTGCCACACCTCACCCCACACGGCACACCTCTCTGGGCACAGGTACATGTTCTCCACCTAAACAAGACAGGCACGCGTCAAATCATCACCACTTCAAAGGGGAACGTGCCTACCTGGCACTTCAGAGCTTAATTCAAAAGGAAAAAAAAAAAAAATCAGATGTGCTTTGAAACTTCCTTGTTGCTTGAACTCAGGCAAACAAGGGTGGATCTGACACTGAAAACCTCCATACTGACCTGCACAATGTATACTGCAGCTACTCCCAACCTGCCTCTCACCTCAGCAAAAGCTGCTCTCTAATTCTCTGCTCTGCTGAAATTCACCCTCCTACATCAGTAACTAACCGCTGGCCACGGAGACAAGGCAACTGCAGCTCATCCCAGAGCCAGCTCAAACACTGTAATTTGTGCATCTTGCAGCACAACCCATGCTGTGTGGTTTATGGTGTCCTCTCCAAGGCTAAGCCAGTCTCCTCTGCAATGTGTACTTAACTGAAAGTAAACCAGAGTCAACAGCTTCAGGAACAACTCCTCTTTGAACAACAGCAAGGACAGCCAATGAAGCACTTCCTCTCCACATGCCCTGTGCTGGCCTTGCTTCAGAGGCATTCGCCTTCACAAAAGGCTCCATTTTCAAATGTGGGCACCTTCCACTTTTAGCACGAGCGTTTATCTTTCCATATGTTGCCAAGTACCAGCCTAGCATGCAAGCTAATCTGAGTGTTCAAAGACAGGCATTAAACCTTGTATCCCAATGTCTGGAATCTCCTGTATCAAGTTGTTCCTGCTGGAGTAAAACAGGGGAGGAAATAACACCTCCCCCCCACTGAACTCCTGGACCATATGATCACTGCCATCCTTCCCTGGACAACAAAAGTGCTGATAGCCCAGAAGCACACTTTTAGATAAAAGCATTATTAATCAGTAAACCTGAAAAAGTACCAGAGAGGGGCCTGCTCTAAGTAATCAAGGAAGGGCTTTGACATCCCATGCTTCTTACAGCCCAAAAAGGGAAAGCACACACTCTTCAAGGGAATTCAGACAAAAAGTATCACAAGTAGATGTCAACAGGCTTGACACTGATACAAAAAGATGGTGGCATGTAGACATCAACAATTTTTGCTATTCACCTTCTTACTAACAGCACAGATTCAGCTAAGAGCCTCAACTCAGTAAGTGCAGAGCCAGGCATCATTCAGGCTCTGAACATAGGCTGTATGCTAAATCAATATTGCTCCCTCACCAAGAAATACAGAAAACCCTCTGCTGACCTGTAATACCTGCAGCTGTTGGCAGCAGCAAAGTAAGTCATGGACACATTTGACAAAACTTGGCACCCATGGCAAATATCTTTATAATATTAATTAGTAAGTAGTGAAGAGCTTAGGAACACGGGGATGATTATATGAGACAAAAATGTTATTAAGTAAAGGAAGATTAAACTGAACTCAGACATCTGAAGATATTTACTTAAATACTTACTGCTGGAGAAACAGTTCCTCAAATGCATACGCACAAGTTAACAGTGGAAGGTTTGCATAAATAATTGTCTTGCTGAGACAGCAACTGTTTGAATTTCCTTTTGTTTCTTCTGTATTTCTGAAATTATATACACTTGATACTACAATTCATTATATTGTACTTCACATAACTTGTGTGTCTGCAAAGAAGCAAGCCTCAAAACACACACCCTGATTCAAGTACACTGCTCATTAAGGGTACAGTCTTATTGCCACTGAGAAAACAAGCAAAAAACTGCCACACTTAAGAACCACACTAATATGCTTGTAATACTACAAGTATATAACTCAAAAAATGCCAGCATACACCTTTGCTTATCCTCTCCCCTGCTCAGAAAGTGGACAGGGAGGTGCACAGAGCTGAAGTAAAAAGGGACCTGTAAGATAAAAGCCAGGACACAGCAATTATATGGTGGTTAATGTTCAGGATGGCAAGAAGTCTTCCAAAGGAATGATTATATTAAGCTCAGAGTGGAGAGGGGCACATGCCTTTCCAATTTAACCCTAATGTGCAAGGGACAGACACCAAGGTGCCGGGGTGGATACAAGAGACAGTATGCCCACTACTCTGATGAAGCAATTCCTGGCCAAGACAGAGGACTTTTCAGAGGGAAGGGAGAAGGCAGATGTACAATCTGTGAAGTTTTGATTGCTCCTGGCATGAACTCCACTGGCTTCTAGTGTCCTGTACAAGAACTAGTCTTGTCTCAATACAGAATGGCCAGGAATCTGATCTCTTCAGCCGCAAGTACACCTTTGAAAATAGTAAAGTTAATGCACCTTCCAGTCCTTAACATCAAACATTAAAATACTATTAACTATTTAACACAGTTAAGAGATTTTGGCTTGAAAAGACAATGTTCCTTTTGCAATGGCAACACCTCTTCTTGCAACACAAGCCCATGTATCAATGAAGTTTCATAAAATTTTTCAAGCTATTTAATCATCTTGTCTTGGAGTTTGTGTTCCTGAAGCCCTGTCCTGCTAAAACACTATCACTGGTACAGCAGGAGTGGGGTACTAATGAGGACTGAGAAAAGAAGATGCTTCTTACACAAAGGTCCTGGTTACATATGCAGGACAACAGAGAGGCTTTCATGCGCATTTCAAAACACCTTTTTTCTGACCACCTTTCCAATAATTTTTCAGGTGAGGTGGACTTGTAGGAAGGAGTAAGCAGTAAAATTAGCAAAACTGAAAGGACAATGAGTATTCAGCAACAACTGAAGATCAGTCATCATTAACAGCACACAAACCTGTTTGTCTAGAAATGTACACCGCACTGAACACCAAGTATCAGAATACCCTAAACTTGCCTTGACAAGCTAAGAAATAAGCTAGGACATGTCTCTTCAGAATAAGGCTATTCTTTGCCTCTTCAAAAAAATCATCCCCTTCTACACACTTGCTTTTTAAAAGGGGAAAGTGTCCTCCATCTGAGTACATTTAATGGCTCAGAAAACACTTTTTATTTTGACTCACACTAAGCATTATTTTCTAATAACACTGGTAGAAAACTAAACTCTTCGTAAGCAGCTATTTTCCTCCATACACAGAGGATTGTTCATATATGGTGGCATTTCTTTTTCTGAAAGGATAAATGGTTCATTTGAAGAAAAAAAAACCCACACATAAAAGCTTTCGTAAAGAGAATTACCTCAACATTTAGAATTCCTCATACTAGCCACTTTAAAAGTAATGTCAACGGAACAAAATTTCCTCATGCCCCTTTTTGGATTTTATCAAAGAAATTTCTAAACAGAGGGAAAGTTTATTTTTATGCTAAGATCTGTTCACATTTAAAAAATAAATTAAACTTAATAGATGAAGCCTGGAATAAATTGTATATATGGCCAAATCTCAAGGCCCTAGACAGGTGATGCAAACAAAAATTAATGTTCAGCAATTCTTAATTTAAAAAAAACAACCAAACAAAAAAAAAATCTCCACCCAAAACTATCAACCACTGAAGAGTGAGATTACACAATCTCTAAACAGCCACTATTCCTTGTACCTTTCTCACATTCAGTGTAGTTCCAGATTCAGAAAAGATTAATACCTAATCAGTTTAAGACTAACAAAAAAATCTAATCACAAAACCCTTCATTACAGAGCTGAGAAAAAAAAAACCTTCTGTGTGGACTAATTCCTAGGTTTTGAAACCTTTAAAAATCTGCCTGTTCTCAATACACCCCAAATTCCAACTCTGTATTTAATGGCACGGGTCCTCAGCTTGACAATTTAATACTTTTTTTGTAATACTAAAAGGTGATCAGAATTGGATCTTGGCCTGATGGGATCTCAAATGGCAGTCTCAGACTAAATCCCACCACATTGTCCCTGGTGATGTACACAGCACATATTGTTGGGGCAGAGAGTCTAAAGGAGAAGAGAAACTTGAAAGCCCTTTACACAACCCTGCCAGGTATACAAGGGATTGCCTGGCCAGCCCGAGCTACCTTCTCCTTCCACTGTTGCTGGTGAGAAGTCACTAGGTGAGGCATGCTTCAGCTCTGTGTGGATACACAAAGAACTGGAGAACATTAGGAGGGGAGATACCACAGAACAGTAAAACGCACACAGCACTTCTACATTCAAAAACATTCCCTCTGGATATTTTTCTTAATTTTAGAAGAAACTTACATAGATTTTATCTTGCTGATATCGCTGAAATAAGTTGTGCATAATGGAGCCTTCGTGGAGATCTACAAGTGCTGCCATGTCTTCCACACTCTCTGCGCTTGTTTGATGCATAGGCGTTACTTTTTGGTGTGTGATAGTGCTCTGCTTGTAAGTGAATACCTGAAAGAGGGGAAACAAAGAAAATATCAGAACACACATTCAAAAAAATTAAATGGAGCTTTCATACCCATTCATATTCCCTATCCAGTTTATCAGTGTGCAGACTTGTAAAATATAATAGCCTGCCAGTCATACCTTCTTCTAAAGCTTCTCTGACAATAACTGAAGCCCCAAATACATACACAGGGGTCATATAAAACTAGCATATACTGCCAATGCACTGAGAACTGTAAGGGGTCTTTTCCACTTTAAGGGCAAATGTAATCTCATCTCAATCTGGACTGCTATTAGACTTCTTCAGGAGAAAAATAAACCAAGCAATAATTGTTCCCCAAAAATCCAAATCCAACCAAACAAAAATCCACCCCTTACAGTAAACCCAACATACACAAATTATTCTGTAAAGAAATGTTTTACAGTGCAAAACAACAAATGAAAATTATTGTTCTAACAGGCTGCAAGTATTTATATGTTTGAACTGAAATCCACTTAAATGTTTCCTTTCAATTCTCCGGTCAGGATGGCTGTCAGGTTAGGTCATTATTCCTAATGCAAGTAGCGTGCCTAGTTCAGTGTGCTGCAAATATCTGTAAATGAATAGGCAAACCAATTTCTAGTGAATGGACTTTTGAGATGAATTTCTGAAGCTTGCTCCAAACAGACAGTAAAAGCTCTAAAAAAGCCACAATTTAAATACTCAGTCAGAAGGCACTTCCACAAATACGCTCAGAAGAGGTACATGTCCACAACCTAGTTAAACTTTAATGAATATTAATGACACCACTAAAAACTAAACCAATAGCTTTGGAATTCAGATTACCATTTTCTTTTTATTTACATCTTGGCAGCTCATCCTTACAGATATCTGCCTGCACCTCATAGCCGATACTACTCAGCCAATGTACCTGGGTCCCTGATAATGGCACTGTTTCAGTGTGAGAAAGTCAAGTGTGGGGTAATGCAAATACTTCAATGATTTTGAAAACCTTCCAAAAATCTTTTGAAATTTATTTCAATTTATATATCATTTCTATTTATAAAGAAGATGGAAGAAGCGCTGGTGAGCACCAGTGAGAAAAAGAAGCCGAAGCAGCAAGAGTCTGAACACCAGCTGGACTTAATATCAAAGCTCTGTACTCTGATATCCCACCAGTTGACAAAGATGAGCTGTCTGATGATATTTGTTCATCAAAATTGTACCCCAGGCATCCCAAATGCTGGCACAGACCATGGCACTGTTACAGCTGTCACTCACACCAGCACAAAGTGTACTGGGGGATGGCTGAAACAAATCTCGAACAGATGCTGGAAGGCAACAGAGATGTCAACAGGATAGGTGAGCAAAACATCGGAAAGTTCCTATAAATTTGAAGTATCCAAAGCACAATCCCTAACTGTAGGAAAAAGACAGACACCAAGAGATCTGAGCCTTATTTTGTGGTAAACAACCATCATGATGACAGGACAAGCATTTGCACAGGGCAGAGAGATGCTTTGCCCACTCAAACCTACTATTTTCTCTTCTTCAGGCTGGTTCTCATACTTCCACCTCTCACACATTGCTTTCTTGTCTGGGTGAGGAAATGGCTCTGTGAGCTCACTCAAAGATTGGCGTGTGCACTGACTGGCTAGAAAACACACCAACTTTTCATGATGGCTGCCACCCAAATCAGAAAGGGGAAGGACTTCTTCTCCAGTGCTGGAGAGTTACTTTTCCTTTACTTTTAATTCTTACCAGAGCCTCTTAGAGCACCCCTTAGAGTTCCTAAACCCGCTGTAAAACTTGGTCAAAATCATCTAACAAGATCAAAGTCATCAGCCAGGGCAGCAGGATCACATGCACAGACCTCATTTCCTTAAAATGGGCTTTTTACAGTCCTGCTGCTCAAGCCCTGACAGGCCTGTTTTGTTTTATTTCATCTTGATTCATGCCTTTATTAGGACAAAGGCGTGAAAAGGCTACCTTGAACTTTATCATTACTAATTAGACCACCACATCAGGAAATATTGCAGCAGTTGAAATCCTCAGGAAATAGGAACCAAAAGCCATTCTACAAAGTCAGCATGGACAAGAGGAAGACAAACGAGTCTTCTGAACTTAAACAGGAGCCTGTTGGCAGCATACAGGAGTGTCCATCCTCAAGGATCCTGCTAGCATTTCTGGAAGGTCAAGTAAAATACGCAGGAAACTTGGAATAAGATTTAAGACAAACCTAAATGAGAATTCAGCAAAAACTTCTTTCCTCTTAAGATAAAAATGGTCCAAGATAACAAACATGTTGAATACATGGAAACCTATAAATTAAACCCTAAAGAGACAGCACACAAAATAAGAACTCTCGAATTTATTATAGAAGTGAAAATTAGAGGTTGAGGTATGAAGGAGCAATGCAAGGGACAACAAGAAAAAGAACAAGCTAAGACAAAACAGCATAAATAGGCTAAACAACAGTAAAGAGCACTTCACTGGGAAAGGAGAACACCACTTCAAAACTGCTCTCCTGTCCCTACTGCTGATGAACACGCTAAAAAGGTACTCAAATGAGGGAGCAACATGAAAAGCTGGGAGGCCCATGCCACCATGTTCCCAGGTAACATGGGAAAAAGCTGTGCAGGCACTACCACGCTCAAAAATAATGTAGGAGGGAACTATCAGATACCCAAATGTTAACAGCTTGCTGAAACTGAGAACCCACACTCGAAGGCTGGAGGAGTGCTGTTGTCTTGAAGAAAGCGAATACGACTAAAAGGAAGTAATCGCATGCTGCTGAATCAGATTTCTTTCTCTAGTCAAAAGGGAAAGATTGAAGAGACAGGTAAGTGAGGACAGGAATATCTGACTGAACATTAAGAATAGGGCAACATGCAGAAACTGTAAAACAAAACATACTGGTGTGGTTTTGACAGCCTGTTTCAAAACTTTGATGATACAATGCTACATCCTCATTCACATCTGTTCAGAAATCTACAGGATTACTAAATCAATTATGTTCTCTCCATAATTGGGTAAAATTCATCAGCCTTGCTGTGACGGGGACATATCCAGAGCAGTGGTACTCATAGCACTTGCCAGATCTGCTTCAGGACACAATGTCAAGCCCTGAAATCTCTGAGAGCAAGATCCACATTGATACTTTCCAAAAATACCACTCAGATGAGAAAGAAGGACAATTAGAGCAAATGAATTCATCATCTCACAATGAGAACATTAGCACGGGACATGGTACCAAGGAGAAAGAAGTTAGGGGAAAATCCTCAACAGCACACCAGCATGTCCAGGATGTGGGCACAACTGCACTGCACGTATGGGACAGATTCCCATGTCACCCTCTGAAACACCGTCCAGATCCCCAGCCACTGCTGCAGGAACTGCCTTCTCTTTGCAGAAAATGCCAGTCAAGACACTCTCTAATGCACTGTATGAACCTGAAGAATTCAGACTGAGATTAAAGTTGAGACTGCAGATGAGCAGTAATTGGGTAATTGGGTTTTTGGCAGTTGCTGTATCATGAAGGGGTTTGCTCTGAAGCAGAAGTGTCATATGTAAATAAATAAATAATTTCATACGGGACTCTACTTGGAAAAATCAACAAACCCTAAATCACACACCAAGTCAAAGACATATAAAGAAAAATGATAGCTTGAACAAGTAAATGCATAGTTTTCACCTTTTCATGAACACTGCTGCATAAGTAGTGCAATATTGTACTCCAAAATGTACAAGTATTTCTTAGGCAAGTCTGTATCTTTATATTTGGTTCAGAAAAGCATTTTTTTGAATGCCATGCAATTTGGAATAACTAGTACTTTACATGAACATATGCTTTTAAAATTGACCAGTGAGCATGTAAAGAAAACAACCCACAAACAAATCAGGAGTTGAGGCACACGACTGCAATTAAATTAATTTCACTGATGCTTTTAAAAGAGCATGAAAACCACCGGCATGAAAATCCTAATATTCCCCACTTCTTTATGTTGAAAATTACATTCTTATCCTATGCAACCAATCCGGCATGAGAAAAAGAAAAGAAGTCCTTCAAGCATTTTATTTAAGGGGAGTATCACAAAACAATGTCTAATTAATTTTCTGCACTGACAAATTATCCCATAGCTCAAGATCTAAGAATTATATTTTAACAAAAGATTTAGTTTGTAATACAATTTATTAACACCAGGAAAGAATGACAGAGTGGGCCTTCAACAACAGGAGCACACAATGCTTTCTCTTACAGCATCATTTTCTGACATGATGACAAGTGACAAAAATCCCTACTTGAATAAGGTCATTAAAAGGTAACAAGAGATACCACAACAGCTGAGTCAAGTGAGTTTAGGAGAATGCTGAATTAAGTCTTTAGGTAAAGCGTATCAAAAGCCCACACAATTCCCACTTCTTGCAGAAGCCACAAGTCACACTCAGGCCTTCCAGTCTGCTTGGAGCCCATACACAACTGAATCTCTCAGGGGGGTTGTCACAGGAAGGTTTTGGTCTGATGCTGATAATCCATATTGGATGGGAGGAAGGCAGAAGATACTCCAAAAGTCTCCTGATCATCAATTTGGTATTTGAATTACAATAATCTTCATTATCTCAATGACATTCCATGAGATTTTTATTTAAACGCAGAAATAGGCTTGTCTGCATCTTGGAAGCTCTGACCCAAAGTAGATAACTACTGAATCTGCTCTCTGAAAATATGCAAGATTGTCTACCGAGAAGTTTACATATTGTGAGCATTTTAGGGCAGCCCCTTCTACACAGTGACTTGAATACTCACCCCTCCCAAACACAACTCCCAAACAGTGCAGGCTCAGGTCTCTTTCTTTAATTCAAAGATTGAGATTTGGGTTTGAGGAGGGGGTGACAGTGGGCACTGGCTCCTCACCGCTGCTGCCTCCAGACAGGAAGGAGAGGCCTGCCCATGGCCTCGAGCTGGACTATTCCTCATGGCCATTACCCACCACATGGGCAGCGACTGCCTGAGGCTGTCAGATGCCATCAGCTTCACCATCAGCAACACACGCCAGATGTGGTGGTGTCTGACCCCAGCCAAGTCCTGCACGCTGCAATGCTTGGGAATGGTTACACAGCTTAGCATGTCCCTCTTCCCAGTGTGGTTGCAATAAATCAAAAAGGGTGGGGCGTTTTGGTAGGGATAACAGAAAAGGGGCAACCAACCTCCCTCCACTGCCCTTCCCTAAGCAAGAAAACTTCTTACAAACCTTAGATGTACCATACAAAGTGCAGGGCCTTACAGAAGATAATAGTGGTATTCTTACATGCAAAATAGAAATATCCAAATCTTGTCACACACTTGATCTAAATTAACTTGTTCAAATCCAGGTAACCAGAGGAGTAATGTAAAACATCACAGTTTAAACATAAAACTAGGTAAGACAGGGAAAGCGAAGGCGAAGAGGTATTGTAAAGAAGTCACCTAAAAGAAAGGTTTACATAAAACAAACAAACAAAACAAAACAAAATCCAAGCAAACTATTTTCAATAATGCCTATTATATTAGCAAACCAACTGCTACAGCATCTGGCCAGACCACAGATACCAGAAAGCAAAGCTATCTGTGACCCAAAAAGTGAAGTCCACAGCCTTCCTGTCATTGCCCCAGGAACTACTCCATGTGAGTTTTTCATAGGGTTACTCCCCACTGCAACGGTGATGCCCACGAAAATCCACACGACACAACAACAACTCCAGAGGACTCAGCTTGAATGTTCAAGACATCAGTCTCCTAAGGCATCTTTTTGCTTACGGTCACTGACCCCACAGCAGAGAGATGATGAGTGCAGCCCACCAAAATATACAGGACTGTACAGAGAAACATCCACTTAAAAATACCAATTTCTTTCTGTTCTCTGCTGTTGGTCTGAACTGAGGATCATCATTTGTGCTTCCCTCATGTTTAGAAGTTAAAAGAATGCAATAAATCTTACAAAATGTCTTTATACATGAGTCCAAGCAGAAAAAAAGAGGCCTTGGGCTCACATTACAAGCAGTGGAATGCAGCGTTCCAGGGAGAAAAATAAATCAAGACAAGCCCAAGGACCCAGAAATTAAAAACAAAAATAAAAATATAGTAGTTCACTGTTTATTCCTGGAGAGATCTACTGTCTGAGCAGATACTTAACATACAGGACAAGGATGCTCTCTTATAAATCAAAGGCAATTTAAGACCAAATGTAAAGCAGATTAACTACTGACATTTTAAATTCTACAGTTAATCATGACAAGAGTGTGACCCAAGTAATTTTTTGTCTGATAGTTTACTATTTCTCTGTAACAGCTGACCTTAGACATCCATTCCCTTGTCACAAAACAATCTTTCAGGCAACAAGATAGACCAGGGCCCAAGGCTTGCTTTTATGCCACATAATTTAATCTTTTTCAAAGCAACAAAAAACCCCAAACAAACAAACAAAAAACCAACCAACCAAACAAAAAACCCAAACAAAACAAAATCTTATCTATTAAACTATGGAGGAAAACAAAATAATTTTATGTAAGGAATTTACCGAGGTAAAAAAAAATAAACGTATTACCAACTAAACTGATAGCGTTACTACTGTGACTAACGCTGGTCTTCAAGCAAATATCCCATACACACATCAACTAAGAATCAGCTTCTTTCCCACTTGTTTTGTAAAATTCCTATCCATTTACCCTGGGAATCACCCCACTCCCTAACCTCCCTTCACAGTCAGATCTTAATCTTGACCTCTAGTGCAAAATGTCCACTTTGCACATTACTATATCCACAAAATCAGTTGAGCAACACCCAACCCATAAATTTCCTCTATTTCATCTTTACTTTCTGCTCACTTGGGTTCCTGCCATTTTCTGTCTTCGTTCCTCTTCCTACCAATCAAACCACTTCCAAACCCTTCCTCTCAGTCCCCCTAATTCTTTTCAGACCTGTCGGAGCCTGAGACATCTGGATCAGGAGCTACTCCCAGGTTCAAGTGCTGGGAGCCCATCCTGGTGCCTTTCCCCATCCTCTCCCCCACCTCCAGCAGCTACAGCACCAGTGATGGCTTGCAGCAGCTCCCCTGAATGGCTTTCTTACTACAACTTGCAGACTGTCACACTCATGCAGAATACCCCTCTTTGCTCCCATGCTCTGCAGCGTGGGGAAGCATGCTGCCAGGAGGGCAATCCTGGTCATCACAGCAGCAGATCTTAGCAAACCCAGTAAATCGCACATCTTTGTTGTTTCCCTGTGCACTGACCACTATCAATAACCTTGATCTTGTCTGATCAAGACTTCTCACCTAACGCCTATTCCACAAGAAGTATTTCAAAACAGTTTATTCCACATACCAGCCTGTTTCCGTTGATAGACAAGCTCTACCATCAAGTACAAACAGGCTTCCAATTACAGGTTCAATGCTTATGACCCTTCAATTGGAGTAGCCTACACAGACAATAAGGAAATTTAATTCAAATTAAACACATCAATTTTACCCAGATTATACTATAGTAAGCCTCTAAGCAGTCCTTGCTAATTCTTACAAGTAAAAATAGAAGTGTGTCTTTTACTTTCTCTGCAAGCAGCCTTGTATGACTTACAGTTATACATTGCCTGAAGACACCACAAAGCTCAATTTTTAAGAAGCCTTCCTACAACTACTGTGACTATAGCATTGCAGAAAACATGAAACTTTCCCAGTATGTCACACCAGCACTTGCTTCACCACAGCAAAGTGCTCCTTTCTCTTCATGAACCAGGAAGTGGAGGGGCTGCAGCTGCCCAGGCTCTTCCAGAACGCTGGACTGAGTGGAGCAGCCTAAGGGCAGGACACAGGAGATGTAAACCAAGATGGGCATTCAGCTCCCTGCCAGGCAGAGGCTGAGTCTCACCAGCTTAGACCACACAGCAAGGCAAGGGAAGACCTCCAACCTGGACTGCAAGATGAAGCAGACAGCAGATTCTGGCACATAGGAGAGGAACTGAAGAAGCTCTGGGCCCATATTCCCTATGGGTTCAATCCTCCACCTGGGACACCCCATCAAAGGCACCCCAAAGTCAGTGTTACTGTAGGCAGCACCCAGCAAACAGGTGTAATGGCAATACTCCTTTTTGCATTATAACCTTAACTAGCTCCAGGGACAAGAGGGGTGAGGACTGATGGTTTCATCTTCTCAGAAGGAAGACCAAAATACTAAAACCCCCACAAAACCTCCCTCACCCCTTATCCACCATTTGCCATACCATGGAAAGTCCATCTATGGACACTGTCAGGCACCGAAAGATTACCTTGACTGACAAAATCAGTTAGAGCTCAAGAGAGACTCTCGATTTCAAACTCATATTTATTCAATGATTCATGTAAGATAAACAATGACTATCTGCAATGGAATGAACAAGACTGAATTTGAACAAAATGCCCTGCTATCAAGAACTGGAACAACTCTGTTCAATAAGCAGCTTATGAATCATACCAGCTTTTCAGGTATGAAGCAATCTCAATAGGTCTCTTTTTCGTCTCTATAAAAGAACAAAGAACAACATTGCAGGTAGTTGACTGGACTGCCTCTGAGTCTAGAACAGGAGCACCCTGTGTGCAGTGCTGCAGTAATGAAATCAGAGGCAATGCTTATGTGGGAGCTGGGGCTTTGAGGGGCCATTCCTGCAGAGCAAGCCTTGTCCTGAATGAAAGCTCACCAGAGAAGGAGATACTCTGACGACACCCTGTGGGATGCCAAACAAAACCTGAGCAAAACCTGTTGCGAGCCTTTTGGCCTCATTCCTCTATCTTCCTCTAAGCCCAGCACTTCCTACAAAGCAACCCTGCCCATGGTCTGCATGTGCAGATGGTGCCCAAACCCTGCAGAGAGGCACACACAGGGGGACCAGGGGACTGCCCAGGGAGATGCTGCTGGACAGGGAACTCTTTTTGGGAAGGTTTGTGGCACTTATCACCACCATGCTATTACCCAAACCAAGGAGACGGGCCACAGCATCAGCTATAAAGGCTGAAAGGTGATTGCAGCATCACTGTGCAAGTTGTTCCCTTTCTCAGGGGGGCTGAGGAACTCCCTCAGCAAGGGTACTGCAAAGGGCTGGGGGGGGGAAGAAAAAGGAAACAGCCAAAAGAAAGGGTTTTTACACAGAAGCAGATGGTCTTACTGGCAAATTTCAGTGATCTGAGGCAACACAGGGCTTGGGTTTCCATCACTCCTCCTGCCAGGTAACATACAGCCCCTCTGCTCCAGTCAGTCACAGCTAGACACCACAGTTTTAGCTCCAGCTTCATGGTTTGGTCACCCAGTGCTGGCTGGGTGTTGAGCACTCCAGCAGGCTCCAGCACTGGGACTTGCCATGAGCTAGCCAACATGGCCAGGAGCCAGGCTGGAGAAGGGCTGGTGGGAGCAGTGCATGGCTATCAGCCACAGAAGCCAGAGTGCTCCTAAGGCAATGCCCAGTCAGAAGGGCCTCGGAGGTCTCGATACCCACAACCACCTCCATCCTGAAAGCCATTACCCATAGAAGCTTGAGCAATAGCCTGCAAAGACCTGGATCCCTCACACCTTCTCCTGCACACCTTAGGCCACTGGCAAGAGAGCAAAGCATGGCTCTACTCCAGGGCTTTCCATCACCAACTCTGCCTCTGTGTTCCCACTACAAACCTCCCCTATTTGCTCTCATCTCTCCTCCCTATCCCTCCTTCACCTCCTGGCACCCTCCCTTGCCCACCACTGATGGCGTTTTGAAATCATCCTTGAGGGACTCATTTCCAAGACCCTTTGAGGCCACTCTGATGAAAATTCAGATAGGGGTCTACTATCATCTTTGCTTGTTTAAAAACCCCAGTATTTTATTTTTAGTTTTTTTTTGCCTTTATGTTGCAAGGATAAAAATATCTGAATGCAGGAGATCAATATAAAGCTCTGTATGAGTTTACAGGGATTATAGAATCATAGCATATTTCATGTTGGAAAGGACCCATAAGGATCATGCAGCCCAACTCTGTGCTCTTCTGACAACTACCTAAACTAAACTGTATGACTAACAGCATTGTCCAGATGCTCCTTGAACTCTACAGGTTTGGTGCCATGACTTTCACTGAAGAGCCTGTTTCCAGTGACTGACCAGCCTCTCAGTGAAAAACCTTTTCCTAATGTCTGAATTTCCACTGACGCAGCTTCATTCCATTTCCGATCCTGAAAGCATAAGTCCCAATTGAAGTATGAACCCTGGTCCCTGGCTTGAACAGCAGTCCCTTGCTTACTCATCTCATTTTTAAAGAACCAGAGGAACTCTTCATTAAGCCAGTGTTTCCTACCTGCTGTTCCTGCAGGCTGCCTGCAGTGTGAGGTTTTGACACAGTTATACTGCTGGCAAGACAGACAAGACATTTTATTTACAGCTCAAAGCTTCTTCACTGAAGTAGTCTTTTAATGAGGTAACTGTCTATTAAAATCCCCTTTCCCCAAAACTTGTAGGTGGATAAGGGTAACTTACATGGAGGGGTAAGAGGTAGAAAAGGGAGGAACCGAAGCCCCGAGTACAGTACGTTCCTAAGGACATCTATTTATGAAAACAAAAATATACATGATGACACATAACATGCCATAGAGAATGCTCAAAGAAGAATTATGGGCAGGTGAACACAAAACCCTGGACATCTCCCGAACCCCAAGCATACAGTACAGTTTCCATGGTAGCTTTGTTAACAAGACTATGCTGTTTCAAAGAGTTTTTATCATGTGTGCTGATCTCAGAACAATTTATCAGCCTTTCAGGAAAGGGCTACCTGAGGAGAAACAGTAGGGACACTCCCTCTGTCACTACAGCCATTAATTCAGCTAACCAGCAACTGAGAATTTTTCCAGCTCTGACTGAAAGTAACTGGAGAATGACCTTAACAACAGGGGGAAGGAGTGATTTTCCTTACCTACACATGTGGTTCTGACACGCAGAAGAAAACTTATAATGTAGGCAGCAACAGACCAGCCCTCAGCAGGTCTCCAAAGCTGCCTTTCAACCTACTCAAGTTAGCACTGGGACCCACAACAGCACCATTTCCCTTGCCTGAGAATGCACAAATATCAACAAAATTTTTTGGCCAACATGGAAGCACTGTCAGATTGAAACTGCAGGCAGTTTATCCACACTCAGGATTAGCCAGTGCCATTTGTGTGGCCCGCGAAACCTGCATGAGCATTGGCAGGAGTAGCATAGTCTAGGGAAAGAAGATGTTTTAGCCATATTTCATAGTCTAGGATAGAGCTAAATCTCAGCTGGCTCCATACAGCACAAGTATGGTTTCCTTCAATCAAAGTGTGTGAACCAGGACCGCAGTACATGCAGTCCAGAGACATGGAACAGTCCATATGTGGAACTAGCCTGTCTGAATCATTCACTCTGCTTCACTGCAGATCTCCCTGCGCCAGCAGGAAAGTTTACTATAGCCCATGGCACTGCAAAAAGGGAACATGAAGGCCATGACAGAAGGCTTCACGCAGCATGCAGAAGGCTTCACGCAGCATGCTGGAAGGATTCACTGGCTTTACCACAACACAATACAGATTAATAGAAGCAGCTCATCTTCAGCTCTGCACCCCAGTAAACCTTTCTAAAGACTGAGACACTGAACCTCAACATCCTTGTCTACAGTGCTGTCTCTGTGGATAGATAGGGCTGTGCTGCTTTTCCCTGCCTATCCTGCGTGAACTTGGGGTGTCTCACATTTCTATTTCTCCCAGAAGATGAGGAGCTGGCTGTAAACCAGATTTGCAGCTTCAATGTAGAAATAAAGAGCAGTTGTCCCAGCTACCATATGCTGGAAAGGAACTGCCAGTGTATTATTATATTGCAGGGATGCCTGCCCAAGTCCGCAAACCCTTTGAAATAATAATTCTGCAATAAACCCTCCCGAAGGGCACTGCTCTAGCATGCCCTGCTAGCAGGACCGTGACACAGGACTCTGTGTTCAGAGGGAAGGAGGCAAGGCACCCTGCCTTCCTGCCAGCAAACCACCACTGGCCGCTGCACCAACCATGTGTACAGCATCCACCCATCCCAGGAGGGCTGGGGTTCCTGGTTAACATTGCTCAGGAGACTTGGCAGAAATAGTACAACAGGTGAAAGGGTACAAAAAGCTGGGATAATTCAGAATTTCTATGCAGCAAGCAAAAAGGTTGGGGTTTTCTAATAGTATATCCTGACAGGTCAACTATTCAAAGAGGTTTCATCATCAAAAAGCTGCATAAATATTATTTTCAGAGAGCACAAAGCCATCTTAAAGACTCACATTTTGCCCTTAGAGTCTTGTTTTTCTCCAGGATTAGTGTGTGTTAGGCAACAGCAGCAGGCTCCAGCAAACATGCTCCTGGAGAAGCGCTGCTGGTCAGTTAGTATTGCTACACACTTCAGCCTGCTGCAGCAGGGCTTTGTTTCACTCTCTTCAACCGCAAGGGTGTCCTAAAACGCTACCAAGGCATTTTGGTAGCTGTGGCACAAAGCAAAGGTTACAGCTGCCAGGCACTCAGGGCTCTCATGTTTGCATGGTACTCTCACAAGGCGCCCACCGACACGTCTCATTAGGCTGAACTGCCGCAGAGAGCCACAGTCGTTGTCAGTGAGGAAATCTGAAACTTCTTAGGCTGGTGTAATTGGGACTGGCTCTCTGCTCCCCCTTCCCCAGAACTGTTAGCTGCAGCAGGAGGAGAGCATGCTGCAAGAAAGTACAAAACAGGTTTGGACAAGCATGAAACAAAGCTGCATGTATCTCAAGATAGCAGCTGAGGCGGTTAAGCATCTTTCATTACAACCGTGAAACCCACATCCACGCCCTGAGAGCCCAACCAGCTCAAGTCAGAGGGTTCTGATGGCCACATGCCAGCCTTCAGCAAGTCAGAGGAGCCAAACTGCTAGAGACAATCTATGGTATCTTCAGGTTTTCCTGTTGGAACTCCAGGGTTTTTTTCAGCTCTTTGGTTCACTTTTTAGGGGGGGACACCACAAAATGAAGTTTTCCAGACCTCCTCTGCTCTGGTTTAAGATCAACAAAACCAGTTGAATGCTGCACAATCATTCTATCATCATGAAATCATGGTGAAGAGAAAGGGAATTAGGGGAGTAAACAGAAGAGAGGAAAAAAAAAAAAAACAAAGCCAGGCATATCCAATCCATAAATAAATGACCCTACTGTACCTTCTTTTGCAAAGGTGAAGAAATAAGGGGGATGGCAGTCTTTAAATGGTAAACTCACTGAAATTTCAGATTTTTTTGTGTATTTCTCTGGACTGCAAACCCACATGCAACTTTAATTTGTAAGAAAATACTGTAGTGGGTATGAATGGATACTTACTCCCACTCCAAAATCATTACATTTATACTGGGGAAAAGAGAAGCTGCTTAGTTACAAGCAGCAGACCACAGTTGTCTTAATTGCACTGAACAGGAGCATTAGTCAGACTGATTACATAGTCAGACACTAATCACTTACGTTCTCTCAAATGCATGCTAGTAAATTTGATTATTACTCAAATAGAGTATACATTGTTCAGTATGTCAGAGTGAGCTCTTTCTTTGATTGAAAGCTTTTTAGGGAAAAAAAATCTACCTCTTTGCTATAAAGTTTTACAGTGTCTGGCACAAAGACAAAGACCTCTTGGAGATACTGAACTACCAATATGAAAACATGACTACATTTTAATATGTCTGGTTTTGGGGAAAACAATCTTATATTCTTTTTCCTTGGTTCTATTACAAGGAGCATGAATAAATATACCAGCCCCAGGAGCCATAAGAATTCACAGAACAGCTTAAAAAATAGCATTTCTTCTGTCTGTCATAGAGTTACAACAAGTTCCGATTTTTACACCTTTGAGATAACGCATGAATTACTGTTCAATTTCTGTTACCATGCAAGTAAGAATCTCTTTTCATTGCACGTGTGAAAAGCCTGTGGATATTAAATATAAAACCTTATTTTTTTTTTAAAAAAAGGACTGGTAGAAGGTTTGAATATGCCCAGTATTACTCATACTTTGCAGTAGACTTCTTTTAAGGAAAAAGGCAAGTAAGTGGCACTGCTAGAACTTGTTGAGGAGACTAGAGCACCATCACTCACTGCAGGGCATGAATCCACAGGTATGGGCAGATGAAGTGGTCAAGAGATGTAATATCTTTCAAAGCCACGTCATAAGTCTCATTGTATGGTACGGATATTGCTTTAATACATGTGAGAACATGCATTATATACAGATAAGGAACAGAACTTGCTCTTGGCTGTAAAAGTTTGACAGAGCTGTTCTATAAGCTACTCCCATAAAATCAACATATAAACTACTTGGTCTGCATTTGAACTATGAACCTCCTGACTGTATGTGTATGTTGGAGAAACCCAATTACGATTGATTCCCATAATACAAGCAGCGAGCGATTCATAGCACCTTCCCCCCCATACCTCACCCTCAAATATGGACAGTGCTTCTTCAGCAGTCATGTCAGAATTATAAAGGAGACAGACAAGGAAGATGTCTTATATTCAGAGAATTACTTGGCAGCCTTACATACAACTTTAACATTTATAGGCCTGGAAAGAAAAACCCAACCTTTCCGTGCAAAGAAAAATACATCAGTATTTATCTGGCTCTGTAAGGATACTGTTGTTTGCTTTTGAATTTACTTTGACAAACCTCAAGCACATGATGCTGTAAAAGCTCTGGTTTATATTCTCTAAAACGAGGGTTAGATATAAGTTCAACAGGAAATATGGTGAGATTACCCTCACATGTTACTAAAAACCAATTAGAAGAAAGAGATTAAAATCAGACCACCTTTTCTGATTGCTTGCATGGACAGAAATGTTGTGAAGGGTATATGGACTGCCAATCTTGTGTATTAGTGAATAGTGCTGCCCTCTATTTAACCTTCCCAGGCTACTCTTAACTATCCAAACAGGTCTATTTTACTGTGCTTTTTGATAAATATCATATCTTAAAATGCAGCTTCAGAGATCAGTGAGGAAGACCCATTACCAGCTGATGGGTATATTTATGCAAACCTGTTGCAGTACATCAAACAAGATATAATTTTGAAAAAATTATCCTACAGAACAAACAGCATCACATTAGAAGAAAAAGGATGCATGAAGTAACCATTTTGTTTAGCTAGCCAGGGCCTGAGTTAATGTCACCTTACCCTGTATTTGCGCAATGTGATTCAAGCAGTTTCTCTGCTCTCTTCTGTCTCACCTATGCATGCTTCAGAACTGAGATTTAGGCTTAGAGGCAAAATCCAGTCACTTAATTCCACACATAAACTCTCTCCTGCTCTGAGAACATGATGATTTCTGTTACAGTAGCTTCGACCTGGCAGATTAAATCAGAAGTTTCTAGAAACAGGGGCATGTTTCCATTCTACAGCCTCTCCCTTAAGCTAGAGAGACCATTATGATTTTTTTAATCTGAGCAGCTGTGTAACATAGAAAATACATACCTAAATTCATTTTCTATTTAACAAAGTCTCAGCTCTGAAGTACTTCAAATCTTTCTCCTTCCCTTTAAAATATCATGAATTTACTATCCTCTGTTTGGATACTGCCTTTTGTTAGGCACAATACTGACTTAAACTAGTAGTAGAAACTTTTCTGCAGGCACAGGCATGTCTTGTACAAGATTTATGGCTCCCAACTCTCATCTGACTGATTTTTAAAAGCCTGAGCTTAAGGATGTTCTGTGTGGTACCCAGCCTCACTTGTCCTTATCCCAGAGCCATTGAACCCATGGCACCAATAATATACCATAGTATACACTGCAGCAAAATCCACTATCAGTGATGTAGAAAGTAAAGATCATAGGATGGACATACATGGACAATTACATAAAGCTGGTGGTACAGAGCTAATACAGAGTTTGAGTGCAGCCATAGGAGTACAGTTCTGCTTACTACCAAGGTAATCGCAAACACATCCTCAGCAGTAAAGAAATAATTTCAGTAAGCTGCAAATGACCAAAGTACCTCTGCAGGCACAGCAGTGCAAAACTGGCTCCCTCTACACCAGCACACGGAACACCGGTGGACTCTAAAAAAGACAGCGTTTCTCCTCAAAACTCAAGTGCTCTGGATTGAAGGACAGACTTGTGTTTTCAAATAAGTGTTTTGGCTCACCTCAGATACAACAGAAAGGTGGAAAAGGAAATAATTTGCATTCCATTAGTAGGGCTTCTATACACAAACATCTCCAACAAGTATTTTATTTGTAGTCACTGTATTGCCACAAACACTACCTAGAGGTATGAAACTGAGGTGTAACAAGCCAATTCAACAGAGGGTCATACTTCTCATTAAACGAGAAAGCAATAGCAATCAGAGTTGCAATCCCAACTATCATCTCAACACAGTTGATAAAAATAAGTAAGATGACATGACAAATCAGTCATGCAGTATGGAGCTGACTCACCACCAGGTGATTCATAACTAAGCCAACTGCAAAATATGAAAAATGCTGTGATCCTACAAAAAAAAGCTTTAACATTTGTACTGCAAGCTCTTTCATTGTCAAAACACACAGCTGCACACCAGCACTAAAGCCAGATTTTTACACCATGCCAAAATGTATAAGAAGTGTTTAAACCACAAAAGAGATTATTTTCCTGAAAGAGTCCACTGAATATATTCCTTCCTTTCAGCTTAATAGAACTCTTACAAACTAAATAAAAGATTCATTATTTAGCTGTCATTCTGCATTACCACAGCTTCATATACCAACTTTATACTGGTATCTTCACGCATTTTTCTGTGAACATCTACATGGACAAACAAGATACAGGTGACCAGACAAAGTATGCAAAGACCTCTAACAGTCAGCTGTTCCACAGAAGTTCAGCGCCAGTGAGGAATGACCCAATGCCTCATTTAGATCAAGACAGGTAGGTATAAGAAAATCATACTTGTTTCTGGTATGGTTTGAAAATTGATCTCTATTAAGTTACTCTCATGAGACCCCAGTATTGTAAAGAATATAAAAACTACTGTTATATTGGAAGTGCTCAATTCTGGGATTCACTCATCTGAAAAGCTCAGTTAACCCAACAAATCTGCTGATACGGCCATCATAAAACCTTGCATGCCTAGCAGATGCAATGAAAACACACATTCTTGTGCTTCTATGCATAAATACTACTATCCTATGGGAAGAAAAAAAAACCAACAACACTCCAGAGGAGCATGCCTTTAGAATGGCCATAACTGCACGGGCATAAATGTGAGTTTCCAATCTAGTAAATTAAAAGACAATCCCCATGATTTTACTTTAGCCAGATTCCTCTGCAGCTAAAAAATTCAGAGAAGGAAATGGATTGAAAAAGAGAAAGAAGGCTTAAACTCAGGTGCAGGAAAGTTAAGCACAAATCTCAATATGAAATACTGAGCAATCGTAAGCTGCTAGGAAAAGCCTTAGGATCCCTAAAAACAAGCTATGCAGGTTCCCATTGTTATCTAAATTAGAGCACCTGATTTCAATTACCATTATTTACAGGTTTTGATTTAAATGATCTGCCCAAGACCAAAATCAGTACCCTCACTGGTTGTTGCACAAACATAGAGAATTCCCACCCCACCACAAGCCCATGTCCATCAAAACACTGCTTCACATTCCCAGGTAGGGAGACACAACACATGTAGTTCAGGTTCCAGAGAAGGAAGCCTGTTGGTGAGGGGAAGGTTTAACCTAGACTAGCAGGAGAGAACAAGTCAAAGAAAGCACATGCCAGGCACACAACTCATCAACTGGATTAAGTCAGATGACAAAGTTGGAAAAGCACTCATTTTGATCCCCTCTATCTCCTCCAGCTCAGAGCAAGGTAACTCAAGCACCCAGATATACTGGGTTCCTGACAGAGTGTATGCAAGCACTAGTCTCCAAAACAATCCACTTGTCAACACCAGAGGCTTTTCCTGTTAAGACAGGTCTGCACTAGATCCTGCTGATGCAGCCCTGTGAATCACAAATACAAGAGTTTTCCTAGCAGAGGACCTTGACCTCAGCATGATTACACTGATGGTGATTTTTCAGTGAATTTTCTTCTGTTCACAGGGCTACTGGGGTTACTTGTTCTGGGGTTAGCAGGCAGTCCCCACAGCTGGAAGTACTAGCACATCTGCCAAACTTTTTCCAGGCCCCTTGGAGCACAGTTCAATCCAATTAAAACATGCGCAAAAGTAATACAACTCAAAAACTATTCCCTCGGTGCTGTGGGGTCCAGCAATCCAAAGGACTCTACTACATGTGCCAGCAACTGATATCAAACCGTTTCCAACAAAGTTGTTTCAGCTGTTAGTGAAACCACTTGACCTTTTTCCACGTGCACCTGAGATGCTTGGACCTAAATGGGACTTTTCTGCCCTGTTGCAAAGGAAATGAGAATGGCCTTGCCCCCACAAAACTCAGCACTTAACTGAAAGCATGTTCTTCTACTGACACAACTGCACCACTGCAGTCAAGCCACTCTGCTACAGCAGCTAGAGTTACAGCACCATCTATGCCCACACAGATATTTTCATTTTGACTTTGCACAAACCACTTCCTAGAAAGTGAAAGATAAAACTGCTGGGAAGAAAAGGAGGGGTAAAGGCTGGGATATCAAAATAAAACACTAATGTCAGACTTCGCATCACTGTAGCCAAAACATTCATAGCCACAATCTGGCTTACAGATATGCCTATGGTGCTCAGCAGTTACTCTGTAAAACATCCCTCCAAAGGCGGTACTTGCATTTGCCAGCAGCTGTCTTTTCAGCAGAGAACCAAAGAAACAGGTATATCTCCCTCAGACATGTAGACCCTCTGCACAGAGTAACAAGAACATGGACATGTGTTTAGCTATTTGATTTGGTGAGAAAAACAAGATCATTTCCAAGCAATAATGCCAAATATGAATTAGCATGCAAAGCTTCATCAACTTGGTGATCTGAAAGATGTTTTGAACCATAAAAGAGACATTCCCCTGAAGCATGACACCACAAGCAGATGCCTCAAATAGGATACTGACCACAGGGAAGGCAGGCTTCATAGTTCAAGGTATCGAAGCATGCACACAGCAAACTGACACACAGGAAGGGTATGGACAGGCTCTCAAGACACAAGGGAGTTTTAAAAGTTAGTAAGACACTGCCATCTCTGGATAAAGATAACAGAAGATAAAGCTGCTCAGACAAGTCCAAGCAAGCACTCCCCACAACTGCTGCTCGATCGCAAGGCGAAGAAGCACATTCAGATCAGCGACCAGCAAGAGGGAAGAGGCAGTCAGTAGCACAGATTCTGGCTACTCCAGCTGCCACACTCCACAAGCTCACATCAGATACACAGCTTTCACCCCGGCTAGATCCAGCCCGCAGAGATGGCAATGACAGTCTCTCTGGCTAAACCCAACACACTCACATGGAAACACAGCACAGGTACTGCCTAGGGAACTGCTGCATACATGGCTGCTAAACTTACTGGGAGCTAAAAAGTTCCTCTCGGTTTGTTATGGGGTGTATTCGTTAGTATTTTCTGTTACGGAAAATGCTTTCACTCCCATGATTTTAGTCCTATTTCTGACTAAGTTTCTGACAGTAAGAAAAGCTGTAATGCTTCTTAAGCAGAAGCAAAGAGCACAGTTTGGAGATGGCTTGGGCATTTTTTTCCTTTTGACCCACAGACCTATTTTCAAACACAAAGGAAGAAATGAATAACAAGCCTTTTAATAACTAAATTTCTAGTCCCAGAAACCAAGCTTTCCATGAGCTCAGAGACCAAACTTCAGACACTTACCACCACCGTGTAGCTCAAAATACTTGTAACTGATTCAAGGTCTTTTAAAAGAGAGTTCAGACTCCATGTGTACTCAACAGTACGAGCTGGCTTTTCTTCCAAGCCTGTTCACAAACCTGTTGTTCAATAATGAGCTTTCAAAACTATGTCTAATAGTAAAATTCATTGCTCCCTTTATACTCACCTCATTATCCCAGCCTCTTGCTGTGCTTGCTCCTTTTAACGGATGGAGCAAGTATTAGCTTGATTTCCTACCACACATCAAGTTTTCAGCTGAGCTTGGCAATATACGTTTCTAACAACTGATAAGATCTCTATTAATTTACTATTAAATGCATAAAGCTAGATTTTATTTTGCCTTGCATCTGACAGATAACAAGAACATACCTTACTTTCCTGACATGCTGTATGTAAGTTTTGCATGCAGACACGACTGATAAGAGGAATTCAAACCAAGGCCAAAACTCAGTGATCATAAAAGAAGTGAAATTAAAATATCCATTTGCATCCATATGTAGAGGAAAAAAAATAAATTTGTTTTTCCTTTTTTTTGTTTTTCCTTTTTTCCCCAAGAAAGAAGCACTCCAGGAATACTCCAGTCAATGCGTAAGAAAAGTTTTAATACGTTGTCCTGGGTTCAGCAGTAGCAGTCATTTTTCTCCTTCTTGGTAGCTGGTGCAGTGCAGTGTTTTGACTTTCGGCCTGGGAACAGAGCTGATAACAAGGATGTTTTTGTTTGGCCAAGGACTTTGTGAGCCTCATGCTCTGCCAGGGAGGAGGGGAAGCCGGGAGGAAGCAGAGACAGGACACCTGACCTAAACTGACCAAAGAGGTATTCCATACCACAGCACGTCATGCCCAGGAGGTAACTGAGAGTCACCTGGAAGGGCTGGGAGACTGCAGGGTTGGAGGAGGTATCGGACAGTGCTTGGTCGGGCTCGGGGGGGGGGGGGGCAAGTTATTGGTCGGCTGGGGGTGAGGTGATGTATTCTCTTCCCTTGTTATTTCCTTTATCATTATTATCATTGGTGGTAGCAGCAGTGATTTGTGTTATACCTTAGTTACTAAACTGTTCTTATCTCAACCCGTGGGAGTTGCATTCTTTTCGATTCTCTTCTCCGTCCCTTCGGGAGTAGGGGGAGGGCAAGAAGAGGGGGGGACAGCGAGTGAAGGAGCTCTGCCTGGTTTTAAACCACAAGACACATGAAGCTACCATTATTTTGATGAGAAAATTAACTTAAAACCCAAGCCCATAAAATACTGCCTGCTGAGAAAAACAAAGAAAATAAAAAATTCAGTTAAAAATAATGTCATTGCTAAATTTCACAGATTATATTCCTGAGACCTTGCACATTCAGAGAGAGCCAGGTGCGAATTCTGGAGAAGCAGCATGTGTCACTACTCTGCAGAAGACATTAAGCAGCAGTAGCTGATGCACACATCTGCTTGTATTAAGTAACGTATTTTTAAGCACCCAAATATTTTTAAAGAGTGAAAAAAAAAGCAACACAATTATTTTCAGAATCCCTCCCTACTGCAAAGACAAGTCTGAGCCTATCAATACCAATCAACCTCGCTTTAAATAAGCATAACATTCCCCAGAAAATTGGTTATTGAAATTAGCTGTGTGGCAGGGGATAAGTCTGGTTTATTTGCTGCAGTAATTTGCAAAGGCAAAGCTGTATGCTGGAACTCTTAGACAAAGTACTGGAGTCAGCAGGACCTGAGGTTCTAGTCAACCAGCATCTGACCTTGAAGAAGTCCATCACCTCATCATAAATCTGTCATCCCAGCTGTGAAGCTGGATGAAGGCAGGACTTCCCTGCAAACTGCATGCTGCGTCTAGTTTGGCCTTTCGTTAAATAAATATAACGCCCCCTCAAAACAAAACCAAAGAGCTAAACAATGTGTTGGGGATTTTTATACACAAAGCACTTTGTACTGTACAAAAATGATGTACTTTACTAAGTGGGAGGGAAATAGATGTAAATATTTACACATGAGCTGCAAAGAGCTGTTACTCCAGGGATGCGTATGCTGGTAGCTATATAATTCAAGAACTGCATCCGTGTGCTGAGGGTGCCTTCACTAGACAGAAATAATGTTCTAGTCTCCAGAAAGCATGCACTGTGCTAAGAAGGGTAAAGAAAAAAGCCTGACATTAAGGGGACAGTTCCTGCCAGACTGGAAATTAAATTCGCTTCAAACAAAATAGAGATTCAACAAAGCTACGAGTGCTCGGAGCCTAATTACAGGAGTACTAACTGCTAAGTTAGTGTCCAAATTTCTTTTTTTTTTCCCCTTCATTTTTCCATCATCTCACAAACTCTTCCAAACAGGCAAGTGTATTTTTGGACTGGAAGCACAGAAAGCAGCTATTTCTCCTTATGCAATATATGCTTGGTCCTTGCCTTCCAAGAAGAAAAGTTCAAGCAAAGATCAGGATAAGAAGGGTCACCTCAGCCAGTATCTTGTCTGTTTCAGTTGTGCCCCGGTGCAAGCACAGGACCTACTACTTCACATCCCTCCATAACTGAGCTCCTATGGAAGTTACAGGACTTTGTATTTAGACTGACACTTCTACTATGGTATTTACATAGGTGACACAAGTCCAGAAAAATGGATTTAAAATCTGTGCTATGTACGAGAATGAAGTTGACTTGGTTCCTTTACACATGGCAAACCCTGACTCATAGGTTAACAGCTCAAGACTGCAACTTAAAAGTGATGAAAAAATCTGGAACCAGGTTCTAAAGCCTTCCTTACAAGTTAATTTCATCGCCATTATAAAAATAAATCTGTCAATTCAGAAACTTCTCAAGAGAAGCAGCTACTGTTTTCCATTGCTATTACTTAGAGGTGATCCTGTTTTACAAGCATCACTGTGGTAATGTTTGCCCCTAGTTTGCTAATCAGTTGCCCATTTCTAATCAGCCATTTCTTTCCATTTTCATACACAGAGGAAGCACTGCTTGTAACTGCAACCCTGAACCACATCTGATAAGCTGCTTAGTATTTACATAACGTCCACACTGAAACTGGCAAGTACATCACATTGCACACAGGTTAAAGGACATACAAAGAAATGAATGACTCCAGAGCAGCTTCAGCAACTCTGAATCTTCATCTACTTCAAGCTGCCTAATCTGCTCGAAGGACATCAAGTACAGAAAACAGTTTGTCTGCCTTGCGGAGAGTCAGATTTAAGGATTTTGCATTCAAACAGCACCGACTCAAGTAGCAATGTTCAAGGACTTTCCCAAGCGAGACTGCCGAGCTTATCAACAGCACAAGGTGAATACTGCCCTACCTAACCACGTTTAATTTGGCCAAGGCTTGGGATTTTATTTTAATCTAGCACCAGTGTGACATTATAACTGAAAAAAAAAAAAAAAAAAAAAAAAAAAAAATCAAGCCTTCACTTAGAAAAAAATCTGTCCAGGATTTCTTCTATAGAAATAGCCATGTATGTGATGCAAAGTAGGCACGTTTTAAGTCCAGCAACTTTGGGAAGCAATGCACATACACATCTGTGAGAGCACCTGCACACACATTTCCTCACTTCATCATCTACATACAGAACACAGACATGAGTTAATACTTTCAAGAAAAGCTGTATCAACCTATTAGAGGCATTCAAATACTGCATTGCATTGCAATAGCTCTGCTCCTTTCTGAAAGCATTTGAACAAATGCATTTGATACATATATGTGAGTATGTTTGGGATTAACAGGTATCAGCAGCTCATTCAGAGTAACTGAATACAGCAGTGTCTGGTCTGATCTGTTAACACCCTCCTACATCTGGAATACAAGGCAAGCATTTTAAAAAATGCCCAGAGAAAGAACCCAGAAGAAAACAGAAGGTGATGCTTCTTGGCCTCCCCTTTGCCTTCTGCACAGGTTTTGGTGGATGCAGCCCCTGCCCACCTCAAGGGCTCTGTTCGTGTATAAACTCAGTGCAGCAGTCATATACTCCATAGACGTACATGCCCAAATGCTGGGCTTAACTAGGCCGTTGTCACGCTTCTTTTGCTTTCCTGATAGTGCAGAAACACTGCTCTCTCTTCCCCCCTGCAGAGGACATGTGAAAAACATTAACAGATCTCAAATGCCTAGCAGACCTTGAAGTATCCTTGTCAGAACTTTACATTTCCTGGGCAAATCTTGTGGTGACAGAAGCCCTGTGTCATTGCATTTAAGTCAATAATGATGCACAGATAATGCCAATGAAGCCTGGCCATCAGATTTCAATGTATATTAAATGCCTGCTGGAAAGCAGCATTAATAATAGAACAGATTTTATTATTTATTTCTAATTAGAACTCCTTGCTGATGCTAGTGAAAAAGAAAAAAGCCACTTTCAAAAAAATAATAATCAGCAGTAAAAGACATATCATTATTTTCATTATAGTTTGTGGCACTTCTAGCTATTAAGAACACTCCCTTCCCAGATCTGTTTTCAATAACTTCCAATTCTGCTACACATGGAAAGCTTCAGATGAAGCATTTACTGGCAGGTACACACCTTGCTAATAATGCATATGTATTTTCAAATTAGCTTATTTTATCAACACAGTATTTTTGCTTCACTCAGGCATACAATAATTCCAGCAATTCGATACATGAACACTCTACTAGACTTCTTTGGATAAGGTAAGCTTAATTTAAAGAGGGAATGAATTGTTTCCAAGAGGCAAGATTTTATCTTTGCTGTAGAAGTCATCAGTTCAACTCAGTTACAAATCACTGGAGAAAAATCCCACAGCAAGTTTTCGGTAGAGCCTCAGACATTAAGCAGCTGAACACATCGGGAAAGCCCATCTGCCCCGGTGTGCTTGAGCTGCTGCTGAGTGAGACCTCCTCACACTTCCCCCAGCAGCTCTGGGATGCCACTAACTGTGGTAACCCAATCTGAACGTTGCGGAAGGAGAACCAGACAAGCATCTTGACACTTGTGCTCCTCTAGAGCTGAAGAAGGCTTGAGGAGGTTTTCTGCTCTGCTGGGGTTTGCAAGGAGGTGCCTAATGCCTAGGGCTGAGGTTGCCCCAGTGTCTCCTGAGTAGCTCTGCTCCTGATGGGGGGTACAATGGGCCCCGGATGCCCAGCTCTGCCGTCACCCACCCAGGGACTTCCCATGTTCTGCTGGGAGCTACAAGCTCAAATCTAATTGATGCTTCCTCTGATACAGGTCCCTCTCCCCTCGTGTGTGTGCCACAACCACCCAACTGCAAAGGGGCAGTACACTGCTTTCCCACAGTGCAAAAACAGGCCCTGCCGCATTTACTAGCTTTCCAGGATTTGACTTTGCAACACAGTGTTTTTTACTAAGTATATTTTATGGCTGTCCTTAGTTAAGTCAGCTTGGATAGATAAATCTCCTTAAATCACCTCTCAGCTCCATCACGTGTATGGTAAACAGGACCTAGCTTGTTTTACAAAATAAAGCATGTTGGGTGAGGAAGAAACACATGACCTATGCTAACATTTTCTTCCCCTGGTTTAGCGAACATGAAAGCACCACCATTAAAGAGCACTTAAAAGTTCCTTTTGCAGCTAATATTGAAAGAGTTTATTATCACATTGTAAAAATGCTTTAGGGGAAATCGCATTCCGATAGCATTCTCATGAGAGAAAGTCTGACGCTTTCAAACAAGGACTCGCTTTGAAATGCTCAAGAATGCAAACATCATGGGACTCCTGGGGATACAGTGACACATTTTATCCCACCAGGAAGCTTCTGTGTTCCCTACTAAAAGAACCTGAAGTTCTGCAAGAAGAGCTGCATCTTTCAAATGGAGAGCAATTTGGACATCAAGCCTTGAAAGTAACCTGGGACTGAAACTCCAATCTGAATCCACAGATTTAGTTTGTTCAAACTTAGTTTGTGCAGTGAAGGGTACCCGGAGATGCAGAGGATCCCCCTTCATTCCTGCACTACTTGGATGCACAGAGCTAACACAGACCTCAAGACCTATTTGAGTGAGCCTAGAGGAAAGATCAAAGGAGTCTTCCATGTACAGAACAGCTGGCACACAGTCAAAGGCACCGCAACCTTCCCCAGAGGTCCTGCCAAGCAGACACTGCCTACTTCCCTACACATTGATGCCTCCACCTCACCATACCTGTGAGCCGGTACGTGGGCTGGGACCAAACCAGCACACCGAACACAGCACCGTGCACACCTGCCAAGTGACTGCATCTATTAAACTACTGACTTGACTTCAAATAGTAATGTGCAAGCCCTTTGTCACCAATGCGGCAGTGGGGCAGGAGCAGGACATCACAGAGAAAGGGGGCAGCCCCTTCTCAAAACTCTCAGTACTTCTGAAAATGATTGCTTGCACACATGCTCAAACGCTAGCACTTTCTCACAAGCCCTCATTGCATAAAATTAACCAGTCATTTTTCACTTTTAAATTTAAAATACAGAGAATAAAGAACAATAAAATAAAAAGTTTACTATAATGAAAAATGAGGTTACTTTCTATTACTTGGGTTTGGCTCAACTCTTGATGGGAATAACTTCATGAACAAGTTTATGGGATTCTTTAAGTAAAAAATCTCAGTGTCCCTACTACCATTTATGCATCCCTTATGTATCTATCAAACCTCACCAAAGCACAATTGAGTAGCACCCTGTTGCAGAGAAAAGTATCCCAGAGAGTTAATTGCACTTAACATAAACCATGTGTCCCTAAAAACACCGACAACACTGAACAATGAGATCAGCCCCACATCCAAGGGAATTTAGGAACAAGGGAACAAATAAAGTGACAAGCTTCCTCCTTGTGAAGCTACATATTCATTGTTGTCGTTTTTTGGCATGATGCAGTCTGAATTCCTTCCCATGTTTTGTGAACAGCTGAACTGTGTTCCCTTACAAAAGAAATTAATATGGCAGCCTGCATACATCTGCTTTAATCTTAAAACAAAAGCAGTTTTGCTATCTTTAGTTCAAGCATAATAAAAGCACCAAAAAAGCACAGATGGTTTGGATTTCCCTTACAGAAAGCAAGGGAGAAAACTGACATCTCAACTGTTTACGCAGCCACAACCTACAGCGTGCCCAGAGCAAACCAAGGGGACACACAGTAAGCACCCCTTTGTCAACATCTAAGATATGGATTGCTTTCAGTCAGGTCTTATAAAAAGCATAAAGCAACTCTCTGCTCACAGACTAATGCTTTTGTTCGTGCAGATTTAATTTATAATGTTAGTAAAACACTTTACAATGGCTACACTAATGCTAAACAAATTAATTTCAATAAAGCTAAAGCAAACACTACCATTATGTTTAGGCAACACAGAACAAAACCCTTGAAAACCCAACATTAAAGGAGTTATTTATGGTCATTGCTCAGCCCTCCAGCCCTCATCATTTGTGCATTAAAAATCTCCAGGCTACTCACTTGCAAACTCCCTGACTTCTGACAAAAAGGGGCTATGCATCAGTAGCCAGAAAGTTCCTTTTGCAAGAATGATAAAATCAATTTGATCTGGCAAATGGAGCTGGTTTTGTGGGGTTTTGTTGGGTTTTTGCTTTTTTTATTTAGTTTGGGGTTTTTTAGAATTCAACCTTTCTTCTAAGATGCCTCACTCTAGGATTAAAACTTTCCCCTTCCTGGAATTAATCAAACTGATAGTGGCTTTGGCAGAAAAGGAAGTAACAGGAAAAAAGTAAGGACAGCACATGTTCAACATATCCAAGAAGGACCTCATAACCTGCTCTGTATTTTTAATGTAATATATACACAGCAATTTGCAGGAAAACACACACAAAAAGAGGCTTTTCCCTATTACTAACAAATATTCAAAGAATACCAGTTGTGTGCAGTTCTGGTGTCCTCAACGTAAAAAGGACATGGAACACTTGGAACAAGTCCAGAGGAGGGCCACGAGGATGATCAGGGGACTGGAGCACCTCCTGTATGAAGACAGGCTGAGGAAGTTGGGGCTGTTGAGCCTGGAGAAGAGAAGGCTGCGTGGAGACCTCCTAGCAGCCTTCCAGTGTCTGAAGGGGGCCTATAGGGGTGCTGGGGAGTTCATCAGGAACTGTAGTGATAGGACAAAGGGTAATGGGTTCAAACTTAAACAGGGGAAGTTTAGATTGGATATAAGGAAGAAATTCTTTACTGTTAGGGTCGTGAGGCACTGGAATGGGTTGCCCAGGGAGGTTGTGAATGCTCCATCCCTGGCAGTGTTCAAGGCCAGGTTGGACAGAGCCTTGGATGACACAGTTTAGTGTGAGGTGTCCCTGCCCATGGCTGGGGGGTTGGACTACATGATCTTAAGGTCCTTTCCAACCCTAACCATTCCATGATTCTACAATTCTATGCAAAAATATCACTCTTGGTATAAAGCAGATAAAAAGGAGAGCTGAATGAGACAAAAAAAAAAAAAAAAGTTTTCTGCTAGAGATACGGCATTATGAAATGTCTTTTTAGTATTTCTATGCTATATTAATATTTCGGAAAAGGTAAGAGACCCAAACTAATGATTTTTTCAATTAGCAGATACTTAAAAACTAAAAAAGACAGGACATAAAAAAAAAAAAAAACAACAAAAACACACCACCACTCTGTTCAATGTATGAGTGCTTCCACTTGAATCAGTGATCAAACACTGTAGTCATAAGTAACATTTGGGGGCCTGAAGCAGCGTTTCCATTAAGGAAAAATGTGAAGCCCTAAGGTCACGTTACATCCTCACTAGGCACTGGGAGGCTTTTGTGCATTGCTGCTACGCTCCATTAAATGCTTCAGAGGAGGGATGGGACGAAGCAGCTCAGTGGGCTTGGGGGACACGTGTGGGCTTGCAGGATAGGTATGGCTCTGTAGCCTCACCTGGTTCACTGAAGCCTCCTTCTGAAGAGCATGAGATGGAGAAAGCACAAGGGAGAGGGCACAGCCCCCCCTCCTTCCAGTTCCTCCCAAGCAATGCCCCCAGGCTGGGGTACCATGCACCACCTGCCCAAGCCTGGGAGGAGGCAGGGAGACCAGTTTCCCCACAAGTGCTCCCAGCAGACACTCCCGGCGCCCAGCTCACATCTGTCATGAGCTCTGTTTATAGGCGCGTCAACAGATGCTTGCAGCGAGAGTCGCTGGACTTTGACATTGGGCAGAAAGATGTAAACACTTCTGCAGAAGATAAATCCCGAGCACTAAAAGGCACCCCAGCTGACTTCTGGCCCTCCCCGACCCTGTCACATCCCCCAAGCCCAAAATTCCCCATACACAGTCCTTAAAAACAACAGAACCAAAACACACAAAAAAAAAAAAAACAAGATGCAAATAGCCACAGCACCAAGTATTTTAAGTATACTAGAAATAATCAGGAGAATTACTACAAGTAAGCCAAATATAACTAACTGCAGAATGAGGCAAACTTTACACTGTTTAGACAGATGGAATCCGATTTCCTGGTGTAAAGCTGCTGAATTTGGCATTGACCCTGAGCCCCAAAGACAGGGGATCTGCTGCCCAAAACACACATATGGCTAGAGCCGGTAGTCACTATTCTTCATAAGTACCATTAAATTAAAAACCATGAAAGTCTTCATAAATAAAGTTTGCAGAAAGAGATAGATTTATTTAATGCTAAGAGCAGCCAAGACCAAAGCCCACTGAATATAATTGTGAATTTTCTTAAGAGGCTGTATACACAAAGGAACACACAAAGGGCTTCTTTAAAATGCTGCCTTGTAAGGGTGTATTTCAAGAGTAATGGATATTGAAGTCAAGGAAATGTCCACAAAAACACTGTTCGTAAAGATTGTTGAGTCTTCACATGGAAGAGCTAGAAGCAAGCACGATGCTTTTCTACAGTAACTAAGAAAATCCTTGTCCAGAAGGATTTACTTCTCCAATGCCCGATCCTAATGAACCGATGAAGCCAAACACAGCATTTACTGATAAACAGTCCTACTGACTTCAGTAACTTAAGCCAAGTAACTTCAGTGGTGTTATTCATGCCCTATGAATATGAACGGAAGACTCTTGTTTAAAAGGGCTCCTCACAGTAGCAAAGGCTAGCACGAGAGAGACCCAAGCAAGGGTGAGAAAGGACACAAGGCAAAGAAAGAGTCCTTATGAGAAGTGCTTAACCATTGCCTGCAGGTTTGAGATTTTTATTTCTTTTCTTTTAAACCAAAAATGAAGAAAACACGCACTCTCCTAGTACAACCACTCGGCAATTTCAGCATAATCCTATTGCTAACACAAAACATCCAAACAAAAGGAACCCCAAGAACCAAGGAAAGAAAGAAAAAAAATCACCCCCAAACCTCAAACAAAGCCCAAGTGTGACTCTTCTGAATGAGGTCACGATGAAAAACACTCCCAGCCTTCAAACTAAAGGAGGAGGGGGGTAGGAAAGAAGAAAGGTGAAAACCTCTGTGGAAAACATAGTTGAGCCATGTTTAACAAGGACCATCTGTAGCCTTCCAATCCCCGAGATGCAGATATGCCCCAGTAGAGCCACAGTACATTAAACACACAGGAAAAAATACTTTTGTTGCTGATCAAACCACTTACAGGTGCTTCTGATTTGAAGCTACAGATACTGAGCAGCACAGTTTGCTGATATAACACCATGACATGAAGGACTTCTTTGTAGAGAAAGTTCACAGAAAGCTGGTTTAACTGTGGAAGTCTTCACTGGTAAAATGTGACATCTGTTTTTAAAAAGCCTACATTTTTGGGATATTACCACTCAGCTGCTTCTATTTATAAGATACTTGATTTAAAAGTTCCTTTCAGTCAGCTAAGCAGGTATGCAACTAAGTATCCTGAAATTTCAGTGTCAGACCTGGGTCAGTTTGCAGGAATTGATTCAACTTTTACTTCTCCTTGGATGAATTTCTTCAGAGCAGATTTCCCCTACCCACACACACCTTGTATGTCTTACATTATAGGTTTTCCCTTGCAAGGGAACGGGCATTATTAAAATGTGTGCTCTTAGTGCTGTTCTGAAATTCCTCAGTGCTCAAAGGCTTAAACACAGTGCTACTTACACAAACCACCAGGACATTAAAAAATAAAACAGGGGTGGGGAAACCACACTGATTACACATTTAGTAGCATTATTTTTATATATATTTGGATGTATAAATGGAAGAAAAAGTAGAGAGTCCTAATTAGGAGACAAAAAAGATGATCTTGAAATTAATCCCAGGCAACTCGACAGTTCTTCTAAAAGGTTTTACAGCCCCCAAGGTTTTTCTATTTGCTATCTATGCTTTCACTGGGGACAGTTTCAAGTGTGTCTGTACAAGTCAAGAGCACAATGCAGTCCTCTTCCACGCACAGGGAAAGTCAGTATTTTATCTGAAATAAAGGTTACATTTTTCAGAGAAGAAAAGGAAGGAAACTTGAAAGAGGTTTATTCTCAACAAAACCACCAGTACTCTATCCAGCATACACATGTAAGTCATTTCAAACAAAGCATACAGTAACAGCAGAGCTTTTAGCATTTTATTTAAACATTCACTTGAGTGTTATATATACACAACTTCATTAAAAATTTATAGAATATGACAATGAGGAAATGTCTGCTTTATTGCAAATAAAACTTTAAAGGAAGAAATAATTTTAACCCTAAAAATAGAGGGAGCAAAAATACCCTCAAACATGAAAATATAGATATATTTATAAAAGATTACATTACAGTTACTATATATGTATGTGTCTATATAGACAAGGAAAAATTAGTTGGTTTTTTTTTTAATTTTGAGCATTCATAGACTGCACTGACATACTTTAAATGTGTATTCACAGACATGGTGTTTCCAAAACGTCAGGCACCGAGTCCTTCACCAGCTCTGTCCACTGTAATGGAACAAAAACCAAACCAACCAACCCACCAACCAGCAAATGAGTACAGCATCTTCTCTTCTGTAAAGCATCTGGGAGGTGCTTATAAAGAGGAAAAACATTTACAAAATGAACTGTGCTCACTGCAGCTTCTCAAGCCATTGTAAACCTTTAATTTTCAAGGCCAGCCTGCAGAAGGCTTTTTGTGAGGCACTCCAGAGCCAGCTGCAGCCCAGCATCATGAATGTCTGCTAAGAGGGATGTCATACCTTTCATCTCCCACTCCTTTATCATGGGCTGGGATGGTGAAACATGGCCATGATGTACTCATCCCATCCCTGTGTGTAACGAGCCTTTCATCTACTCTCTACAGTGCCATGCTTCCTTCCTCCTGCCTCCCAACCCTCCTTCCACAACAAGTAAAGAGCACTTCCCCTATGAAGACAGGCCAAGAGAGTTGGGCTTGCTCAGCCTGGAAAAGCGAAGGCTTCAGGGAGACCTTATTGCAGCCTTCCAGTACCTAAAGGGGGCCTACAAGAAATCTCGAGAGGGCAGGTAAGGGGGGATGGGTGGCTTTAAGGTCAGACGGGAGATTTAGGTTAGATATTAGGAAGAAATGCTTTACTGTGAGGGTGATGAGACACTGGAACAGGTTGCCCAGGGAAGCTGTGGATGCTCCATCCCTGGAAGTGTTGAAAGCCCGCAGTGGATAGGGCTTTAAGCAACCTGGTCTAGTGGAAGGTGTCCCTCCTCACAGCAGGAGAGGTTGGACCAGATGACCTTAAAAGGTCCTCCCCAATTCAAACTGTTGTATAAGTCTGTGAAAGTTGTTTCGTAGCAATTTGCTCAGGGAAACCCAAACCTACAACCTGAAATTTCCTTTTTAGTATATTATATGTATTGGATATTCCCCACAGCCTATGAAATCAGCCTTTTATAACTATCTCACACAGAGGGTGACAACAGCAGAAGGCAGTACTGCAATCGTCTTTAATGATAATTAACTAATAGACTGCTTAATTGAAACATTCAGGCAACACAAAAATACTTGAGAATGAATTATATTGTCATGTGATTATCAAGAAAAGATTCAATACCTGATATGCAACTTCTCAAAATATTAAAAGGTTCTGCAGATTCTTGCAGTGTTGGCATTGGGTAGGATTCCCTACAACCAATACTCCTTTAGCGTACAACTGTATGCCACTGCAGGTTTCTGCAGCCAATTTATCTTACTCAGAACAGAAAGAAGAAATTAAGATGTATTGTGCTATGCTGTTTCCATTACTCTACAAACTGATGTTTGCAAAGGCTTGAAATCCAAACTCAGAATAAAACCTGAGCACAATTCTAGCAAACACACCTTCCTAGCCCACCACCCTGTCAATCACATTTTGAGGAGTCATGCAAAATGCTCAGTGGAAAGATGAAATAGTGTGAAGTCTAGTACAAGTTACTGAATCAAAGATGAATAACAATGTAATAAGGTCCAAACACTTTCATCAGTTTGTCATTAGACTTGACCATGAGCTGCAGTTGTCAAAAGGGTCTGGGAATCAATACACTGGCCACGCTTCAAAAAATCATCATCACCCCATATTTCTGCAACCTGACTCCTTGCTTCCCCTGCCTTGTTCTTCAAAGTGATATACAGCACTGCAGGTATTTCCAGGCTAACAGGGGTAATCATCAGGCATTATCTTAGTTTCATTTCACCTGCTTGCAACCTTCTGCAGCATGCAGGTCAAACAGCAAGGGCAGGATGGGCTAAAAGCTTATCAGGAAAAGCAATGGGAAAAAAAATAAATATTAATTGGGCAATGTCAGCTGGCCTGGTCCTTTTGCACACAAAGTGCGCTCCTGAAAACATAAACCTTGAAAGGATTAAGTTATTAAATGCAGTGAATTGCTAGTGTGCCTTTGGCTGAGCAGTAGCCAGCTCAGACCTGCCAAGGAGACGAATGCCATGTCACAGATCTGAAGTCTGCTCCCTACAATCTTCCCATTTCACATCACCTGCTTTTACCACAAGCAGGCCAAACTAATGAAGTTTGTTGGTTTCACCACCACCACCACCTCCCCCCATGGCTTAAAGAGGAAAATTAATTAAAGAAAAAGAAAAAAAAAAAAAGGAGGGGTGGAGAGACAAGCTTAAGCTCCCCATCAGCTTCTTTCACCACTGGCAGCCAGACAAATAGTTACACACTGCCTGAGTGGGCCAAAATAACCCAAGGAGATGCTGGGACCAATCTCTGTTCCTGGCAGGAGCCAGGACTGCTTGACAGCTAAGAAGCAGGTATAATCATTCCCTCAGTCCTCTTGTAACTGGAGCTGGCGGAGCTGCCCCAGTTTTGCTCTGGGAGTTCTGCCTTGCTGCTTCCCATTGTATCTGTGGCACTCCACTACCATGATGTCGCAGTGCCAAGTGCCAGCCCCCTTTTATGTTACTGTAAGGGAACACAACCATGGAGAGGCCACCTACCTATTGCAAAATACGTAACCACAGACCTGTGTGGAACAAGGCTCTCATACCTGGCAGCGTGGCTTCAGCTTTGTCAGGCATAATCATAGCAACTGACCAGACAGGCAATGGAAACAGCTATTAAACCCGAGTTGCTCATTCTGATCATACAAAACGAATATTTCATTCACAAACCTTAGGCTTTTAGTTTCACCTATGCCCTGCCCACAAGGAGAAAGCTTCGTTTCCACAGAGTGGCAAAACCAGGTAAACAAATGTTGCCCATACCTGACCATAGTCTGTCCTGAATACGATGACTCCTTCCGCACAGGAATGCACAGTACTGGGATAATGCTGATTATTTTCTCGCAGCCAGACCCGAGAACCCTACAATAAACAAAATAGAGTTATAGATACCACAACTGTAATAGTTTTTAATGAAAAAAGAACTTCACTTAATATTTTTCTCTGGAAATACTTATAAAGTAGAAGGAGAGAAGGCAAAACCAAAATCCAAATAAACAAGTGAGATAAATAAAACAATCTCTTAGTAGGTATTTGTTGGTTTCTGCCAGAAGAGTAAACACCAGAGAACTACACTGAAGTGCCTTTTTTTCCCCCTGCAGAAGTTCCCAAAAGCCAGCAACAGCAGCTGGAGCCAATTCTGTGAGTCGTGCCTCATGTTAGTACACGTAAAATTACAAAGAGCTGTTTGAATTTACACACAGTTTGAAAGATCCTCCACAAAGCTGGCTGGCTCCCTACCTGTTTATTTTCAACCTCTGCTAGGCACTCACAGCCAATCATCTTTCACCTTTTTTCTAAACCACTTTGCCCTTTATACCGTCCTCCTCTCCTGGCTGCCCAGCAACACAGAAGATTTAACAAAAGCCAACAAACTGCTAGCAACCAAGGTTACAAACTAACGATATTTGCTTTTTAGAGGTGAGGAAGCAATGGAGACACTATGGGTGAGAAACCTACATCAGTCTAATAAGACAGGGTAGGCACAGACTATTTCGATTTTCACCTAGCTGGTAGATCCAGCATCAAGAAAACAGACATGACCAGCACTGAGAACAAGGGAGGAGAAACCACAGCTGATGCTGCAGCAAAAGCCATCCACGAACAAAACCCACTCAAGTTGCTCCAGTGCAGAAGGCTTCAGCTGGCATGAAAACATTGAGCAAGACAGCAGCACCCCATGGCCTGACCTCCAACCCAAGCTATGCTCCCATTCTCTGCAAACAGACAGCAGGGCCCATATCAGAAAGACGACAGTTTAGTGGTATCTAGAGAATGGAGATTTTTTATTTCCACCAGAAGAGCAAAATTCTCTCCTACCAAATAAGTAGAAAAGGGCTGGGATATACCCTCATAACCATGAGGTTGTGACTTGGGTGTACAATCACCAAGAAAAGCCAATTCAAATGATTAGTTTTGTGTGCTAACATCCAAAGGTTGTCCTTGCTTTCTCTGATGGCAGAACAGCAGCACTGAGACACAACACTCACAATGTAAAGACTCCTGCTGCTTGATTTCTGCAAATGCTAAGAGCTCAGCTGCATGCAGAGGACCAGGTAAGGGCATCTCATTTTTTTTCACCTCCACATTCCGGCAAAAAGATTTGTATTTTAAATGCTGCAAATGCCTGCGGAGCTGTTTCCTCTTCTACCTCTAGAATCTCAAGCCAAATGGTTTCCAAGTTTACAGCAAGTCCGAGGCAGTTCAAATGCAGGGTATGTCAACTCAAAAGCACAAGGTGAGGGCAGAGGGGAACAGAAAAAAGTGTGCTAGCACCCAAGAGGGAAGGGAGGAGCAGGAGCCTGGGAAGCAGCAGGAACAGAACTCCCCAGAGTGGTAAAAGCAATAGAGAGGATTTGAGTATTTAGTTCAAAACCCAGTGACAGCAGTGGGGAGACTTCCACCTGCTCCCCTAGGTCTGCACCAGACTCCAGCTGGCAGAAAACCCAGGGTGATATGTTTTTAATCCTCAAGCTGCAGGAAAACCCTCATGCTGACCAGTCCGAGGGCACCTCTCACCCTGCTCCTTCCACAGGTAGGAAGGCCGATGCAAGGACACTACTCTTGAACTTCCTCTGGTACCACCCCACTGGAGCCAGTAAATAAGAGTGCCCTGTGTCCCTTAGGTACAGGTGTAGGTGTGATGACAGCTTGGAAGGCAACATCCTCATTATTAAGGAATATCTACAACTGCTGGGGTGGAGACAAAGGGTCTTTCACATTAGTGCAGTTGCTGCCATCAGCCCATTGTCCTCAAGAGCACTCAGGAGTGAAAACTTGAGGCTTGCAGCTGCCCAGAAGCCCCTATGGGGTGGTGCAATGTGCTCTGACACAGATGCCACCTGCTCTGCTTAGTCCACCACAGCGTGGATCTAAAGCTGTAAGGCACAAGCACACAGCACTGCATAATAAGAGAGATCTTGCTCAAAGTGCGGTGAACTGAGTCTTTTGCCTCAGACTGCAGTATGTCCTCAGCCACTTCTCTTCACCTGTGCATCACAGAAGGCTGGAAAGTATCTGTGGAGATCAACTTGTCCAAACCCTTGCTCAAGCAGAGACACCTAGAGCTGGCTGGCCAGGACTCTGTTCAGATGGCTGTGGAGCATCCCCAAGGACGGAGACTCCACATCTTCCCTGTGCAACCTGTGCCAGTACTTGGTCACCCACACAGTGCAACAGTGATTCTTCACATTTAGAGGGAACCTCCTGCATTTCATTTTGTGCCCATTGCCCTGGTGCTGTCAATGGACACCACTGAAGAGTCTGGCTGTGTCCCCTTTGCACCCTTCATCCACATACTTCTATATACTAATGAATATATATGTGTAAGCCTCCCCTCAGAGGCTTCTCAAGGCTGAATAGTTCCAGCCCTCTCAGCCTTTCTTCATAGGAGTGATGCTTCAGTCCCTTCCACACCTTTGTGGTCCTTCCTCAGACCCTATTGAGTATGTCTGTGTCCCTCCCGACATACTTTTCTAATGCATCCACCAGAAATACCTATAGAAACCTCATGAGAGGCAATATTCCTGAGTTATCACAGGACACCGTAAGTATGAATTGTCAGCCCATGAAAAAACTCCATTCAATCTGACAATCCCTGCTTCATGTTTGAATATTTTGTTGTTACTGATGGGGTCATCCTGGCATAGAATGGAAGGATGGCAAGGTTGTTCAGCACGCAGCAAATTTTTACTTCACTGGGCTTTCCTGCCTCGACCTAACAACCCCACAGGAGAAAGGCTTATACCCCCCTCCAGTAAATAACCATAGTTTTGTTCAGAAATTGTAACAGATTTAATGATGGCGACTACTGATTTCACCAAGCTCTGCAGAGTTAATGGCCAAAGGGAGGTATGTACTGCAGTCACCCCAAGTAGCAAAGGGAATTCAGCCCAACATTTGCCACCACCCAGAAAAATGCTTTCTGGGTGGGCATTAAGTGTCTGTACTCATCAGCCTCCCCCTCCTCCTCCTAGACGAAATTAATCCATATAAAAACATGTATAAACAGACAAAAAGACAATTTGACAAAATGCAGTCAAGTTCTTCACGTGCTTCAGGACAACCTAACTCCTGTTGTTCCACTAGTTTATTATTTGCCAAAATCTCCAAGCTCAAGTAACATGAAGTTTATGCTTTCAAGGGCAATGAAAAGATTATAAACATTAAGCAGCAACAATATTTGCCAAAACCTCAGCATTCAAAATAGCCTCTCACAAGGGGAAGAATGCTTTCCATCTTGTACTAAATAATTAATTTTGCATATTGCTCTCTATGAAAGAAGGGAAAAAGGGCCTGCACAGAAGAGTTCACTTGGTTGGGCTAGTCCTAAAATAAGCTTTTTTTAAAGGAGGAAAGGGCCTGATTTAAACAAATGTACATTGTTAGGGGTCAATAGCTGCTATTCATGGGAGGCTGGAACAATGCAGTTCACAAAGCCCCAGGCATCTGAAATGCAAATACAACGTGTTCCCTGGCAAGGTAGCTCAACAATACCCTATCTGTCCATGGGCTGCAAGGCCTTCCCCTCTGGGGGAGGGAAAGAACAAAAAGGTCTTGGCAAAAGATGCCTCACAAACTATGCAAGTTACAGCCACCAACTGGGCAGCTGTCCCTCCGCCATGCATTAACTATGCACAAGTGACAGTTTTGAGAACAAAATCTTTCAGAGTAGTTAATTTATGGGCAAGACTTGTTGTATGGGACCCACCTGAGGAAAGACTCCACTCAGCACACATGACAGCACATGGAACTAATCTGAATCTGCTTTGGGGAGAGAAGCCTAGTAACCTGGGTTATTCCAGAGCTCCCCAACACCTCGTTCTTCTGGGGTAAAGGGGCAAAACAGAGCCACGGAGAACTTACTGAAACACAGTGGGTTTTATTTCTGTGAAACAAGGTTGTAAAAATACTTGGACTAGCATTTGCAGAAGAAGGGCCATATGCCATCATTTCCATTGCAAATAAACTTCTACCAACTGCAAAAGTCAAAGGAAATAGGTTTGCAAATCTCACAGCTGTAAGACCACCCAGAGAAGCTCCTACTCCTTCTACCTCTCAGATATTGCTGCTGAAAACACAAACACTACCTCTTGCCTTCCCCTCTATTCTGTTCCTGGAAATGATAAAAATCCTTTTATTCTTTATATTGGACACATAGACTGAAAATCACAAAATTAACTAAGAACTTAGTTGAGATAAATCAAAATGGTGGATCATTCATCACAAAACAGTAATTAATAGGATAGATTTTGTAGGCATACAGGTTGTATGCTGAATAAAAGAACTGTCTGCACATTAATCACATTTTTTCATATATAGTATATCTCTATATACAAGAGCAGATATTGTATAACTGTGTTCTCATCCAAGTGAGAACACTATTAATTCACATCACAATATAAAATCCAGCCAACTCATCAATGCAGTCAATTCAAAGCAGTTAAAACTGCTTTAAATTTACAGCAATGAACATAGGCTATGCAGCATCTGCTTTCTAAAAGAATTTTGCTATTAGGGCTTAGCAAAGCAAAAAAAACAATAGCCGATTTGTATTTTGAGAACCTTTTGTATATACATCTCAGTAGCTTGGCTCCAAATACAAAGTTCGAGAGACAGGAAGAGATGTTATTAACTAGGTCAAGCTGGACATAGCTTTCTAATGCAAAAGATAACCAAAACCACATTTATCCTTGTTCCTCCCCTTCACCAATTCACACGCTGATTTTAAACAAAGAGGCACACAGCAGGGAAGAAGCTATCCAGAAAAGAATACAACTTACTTGCTAATTTCGTATTAATGAACAGTTTTGCTTCTAAAAACCTTGTCCTTCATTGTTAGCTATGTTCTACTGAAAACACTTCAGTACTCTTAATATTAATATGCCATCTGCATGCCTAGCCAGACTACTATGTGGCAAACACATAAAGTTCACTGGAAGCTGGATATTCCTCCCCAACTTCAACCTGAAAATGAAGCGTTCAGCCTCTTAAGCAGAAGATCTGACCTGTTCTTATCTAAGTAGGACCATTCCCAAGTCCAGGGAAACAAATAAGTAGCAATGGCCATTTGCCTGACATACTATTCTGTCATTCAGAGTACTGATCTAGATCCTCTCCTTTGCTTCCCTCATACAACTTCCCTGTGCTCATCAAAACAAGGCTACTACAACAGCCAGATGTCAGTGGCACATCAATACAAAAACCACCACAAAGGTCTTTATACACTACTGCCACACAACATACAACAGGGAAATACATGAATGTTCCAGAAATCTCTCCAAGATAGGATTACTGATGGGCTCCATTCCTCTCCAGCCAGCCTGTCTTCCCTCTGTGAATACTCAAAAAAACAGCAGTTTTCATCCAGAGCAGGAATGCTATGGACAGAGTTACAGAGAAGGACTAGTTGAACCTTAAGTTTCTGTAGACAGCGAGAGAAAGCACAGCTTTGAAAGGTATTTGAGCATGTAATTTAAATTTCAGTACCTTAAACTCCATGAACTCACTATGCAGTTAAATCTAGGCACATACTTAATGCAGCTGAATTGGGTAAAAATCATTTTCAGAACACAGCGCTAATCAGCATTTCCTTCAAGAACACAGCAGTACGCCACTAATGCCTTTCTCTCAACAAATTTATGTCTGAGTAATACCACTTTGCTTTACGGTTTTAAAGCAGAACAAAGTCATAAAGATGTTTCCATGGGATATAAGGTCAGCTGGGGGGGGGGGGGGTGGGATGTGTGTTAGTTTCCTGCAGAACACAATCTCCTTGAAAATGAGATGTTTCTGTTGCCTGTCCATCCCCCACACACCAGATCAAAGCACCAGCTCTCCTGTTCCTGAGTGAGGTCTGCCCAACAGCTGCTGGTTAACCTTGCACAGCCTCCACCTCCTTCTGTTTCAGTAATTGGAGATAGCGCAGCACTGACTAGGGCATACCACTTTACAAACAAGAAACCGCATTAAAACCTGTACTATGACCGTCTTGAGAGGGAACAAGAATAAATTTGTACCTTTCCCAGCCCTTCGAAAGTATCAGCCCTTCTTACAAGGGCACCACTTCATATAGTACGTGCTTTTTAAAAATAAGGACTAAAAAACAACACGAACACCAACCCCATACATTTTATCTTCCAGTTATGCCCAAACAGCACAGAGATTCCTCTCTATATATGCAGGCGGCCAAGCACAGTCGTCCCTATCTTCTTGCTGCAGAGTGTGAAGACAAACATCACTAACAGACTTTGCTCAAAAGCCAAAAAGCAATTACACTTGTCTGCTCTGAAGATCTGGTTACCAGCTCCTGAGGACAATGAGGTTTCCATATGGCTAGGAAAAAAACAGGTTTATCATACCATCAAAAGGAAATCCAGCAATGAGATGCCATCAAGTCTTTTGGGGAGAGCTACCACTATTGCTACAGAATTTCATGAGAGATGCAAGTGTTACTTTTCTGTTTTGACAAGTTTTTTTTTCACTTTCAAGACTGCCCAACCTGTACCATGGAATCATGGCTACAAAAACATGACAATACAGGAAACTGGAAAGCCTGCTGTCATCAGCTGCAGTCAAGTTAGACAGTCAAATGGACAACAGCTCTTTCCAGTGTCTGAAAATTCAGGTAAAAAAAAAAAAAATAACAGTATCTGTGCTGTCAATCAGTGGTATTTTTAATTAATTCTGAAATGAAAAAAAAACACAGTGCTCCAAGTATTACTTGGCAACCAACCATGAATAAAACTGCAAAAGTGAGAAATCAAAGGAGCAGGAAACATGTACAGCTCCATCTACCAGATCAAGTTTCAGGTCACAATATGCATCATCATCACCAATGGGTATGACAGACTTGCCCCGCACGCAGCACTACCTCCACTGCTCTTCGCCTCCACACCTTACCTTGTGTGTGGGGGGGAATTTTAATCTGTTAAAACTCAGTAAGGAAGAGAAGAAATTCAAAAAGTCAGATGGGTGAGGAGAAGGAAGAAGGTTGACTTATTGATGACAGCAGAGACATATAAGGAATACAGCGGAAAAAGACACTGTATACTTTTCCATACTGTATACTTTCCAGTCTATGCTGAGGTGAGGGGTAGCAGTGGCCAGGAAAATGGCAGACCACCTGCTACATCCACGGTCATCTTAAAAGTATCATGTAATTTTCTCCCCTTATTTGAATTCCTAAAGATGAATATATGATATCCAGAAAAAAAACAAAACAAAACAACTTAAGACTTACCCTAAGAACCAAACAAGCCCCAACTCTGCCTTCACAGATTTTAATAAGAGTTGCAGCTCTGTCTTTGATGACAGCAGTTTTGCCAAGCACTCATTTTTCCAAAACCATGTGGTTTTTATTAGTCCTGATTACAAATGAAAAAGAATAAACAAAAACCCCATAAATATATCTAAAAAAAAGCCCAACAACAAAACCAAACAAAACCCAAAACAACCAAACACAAACCCACAAAAAACCCCAAACTTTGTTTCCTTTAAGCCAACTGAATTTAAACCAGTCTGTATACATGCACACACTAATTCCACATCTATGGGAGTTGAGGGGTTTTATCCTCAACAGGTATTTGAAGGAAGACAGAACAGAGGAAGGCCAGTGTACATAAAAGCAGCAGGGGAACAGAGACTCTCCACTAAAAACCATTCACCAAAGCCTACAGCAATATAGCAAGCAGTTATCTCAGCACAACTGCCCAAACAAGCTCATTTAAATCACCACTAACTTCTGCTAACATAATGTTTTCCGTATCGTCTAGTAAGCAGCTATGCTGCCACGCAGCTCTGTTACTGACTTGGGGGACATGAGCACAGCCTGCCAAAATGCCTGTAGCTCATCCACCATCCAGCAAAAAGTCGCCAAGCCTGGTAGCTTATGCTACATGACAAGCTCATAAACCTCCATCAAGGTAGAGAAGGATTTCTAAATTCACATGGGTAAAATTATGCTAGCACCCTCTTCTCATTCCCTCCTACAGCTACCCTCTTGGGACCAGTGTCTCAACAACCAGAGAGGCAAACCGATGGTAGAAACATCATCTTCACTACCCTCTTTATTGGGCCTTATCCACACAACTAGGCTCCTCATAAGAAACTTAGCCCTTAAAAATTTCCAGGTACTGAATGGGTCATCAGCCACAGGTCTCAAAGGCTCTCAAATCTATGTCACTAAGGGCCTTATCTACATGGTTTCTAAATACTTCCAGGGACAGTGATTCCACCACTTCCCTGGGCATCCTGTTCCAATGCCTGATCCCCCCCTCTCAGTGAAGAAATTTTTCCTCATATCCAGTCTAAACCTCTCCAGCACAGCTTGAGGCCATTTCCTCTTGTCCTATCACTTGTTACTTGGAAGAAGAAAGCAGAATCACACAGAACAAGTCAAATATGGGTTACGAAACAACCTGAGGTAGTAGGGAACCAGTACTACGTACCCAGCACCCAACCATACTTTAAAAATAATTAAATAAAAATTAACCAATCCTAAAAAACCATAATGTAAGCAACTTGCTTTGGGTAAGTGCACTCCTCTACATCCAAAGCCCACCTGTGGTGCCTGGCTTGGACCAAAGCAGGTTTGGAAGATTAAATGATCCTTGAGCGTGTGGATGCCCCTACAAATAGCAAGCAGCACGACACCCGCCCGCGCTCTTCTTCCTTACCATTCATGCTTCAGGCAAGCACAGAAAAAGCTGATCCTGCCACTGAAGTCCTAAGTTGCAAGGCTAGTGTTTGCAACTTCCCGCATTAATTTGTACACTGCAAACCACAATAATCACCAAGCAGCTCCAAATTGCCTGTCTGGAGATCACCTGATGAAAACACAACCAATTAAGCAAAACGTAATGGCACACTTTATCATTAAAGGGCAGAGCACTGGTTTATTTCCATGCAGCCAAGGTAGAAAGGCTGGCAGGCACAGCTTATGCATAGAGGTTGCGAAGTGGATGTAGAGGCACATTGCTGAGCTCAGCCTGGCTCCTTTCACAGGACACACACAGCCAACCTCCCTGCGGACATCCTGGCAGCAGTTTGAGCAGGGAGGACATGCAGTCCAGACAACACCCCAAAGAACTTTATAACTAAGAAGGACGTTTGCACTTTCCATGGCAAGTGACATCCAATGCCTTTTTCCCCCTCTGACTTCCTGTGGCTCCCTGCCATGCATACACCAATGAAATGCATGTCTTAAAAATGAGATGGCAACAGTATTTTAATCACATCCTAGCAGCATATGAAAGCACTCACAACCCCTTAAGTAACAGGTATCATACTTCTACACAGAAAAGAGCAAACACATTTGCTAGAGAGTTATGGTGGGACCTTCAACCCAGAAGTAAGGGCCTAAAGAAAAGAACAGTCAGGGTATACACTGTTTAAGTAGATATTCTCCATTTTGAGAAAGGAGGTGGATGGACAGAGTCAAAAAGCAACCCTCAGTTAAGACTCCCTAGAAGACCCACAAACAAGCCCACAGGTCTACAAGGTGGGGGGGAGAGAGGGAGAAGAGAGCTTATTCCACTTTACATTTATGCTAGAACTAATCTGCATCCATAGCAGTTGAAAAATATGATACTAACAGTATCCTTCTAAATTAATGCACCTGTATACAACCCCAAAGAAGTGTCCTTTCATCTACTTTAAGTCCTCTTTTTGTTTGTCCTACCTTACTCCCACCCCATCGATAGCCTGGGATGCCTGAGATGAAGCATCCTCTGAGACTTTGGTTGACACTTCTCTTGGGTCTGGAGCAGGCAGGAGGTCTCTCTGTCAGCTCTCCCCATCTCCTCCTCCTCCACTGATTACCTCCTTCTCCTTACCAGGTCATAAATTCAAGAGAGACTCCTGGCAAAATTTAAGATTCTGCCATGAACTGAGATGTAAAATGAAGAAGATTTTATCACTGCTGTATTTCAACGTGAAAGCACCTCCCCACCTCCTTGAAATATTAAGACAATGTATCAAACTGTGAAGGATAAAAACCTATAACCTATAAATAATTTATTTTTCAATTCAAAACTCATTCAGTTTGTAAACATCTCACAAATAGGATCTAATCTACCAACCCTGAAACAAACACCAAAGTGTCAGTAAATATAGCTGCTCACAAGTTACTTCTCAAACCTGTGATCAAATGCTGTTAGACAAAAATCAATTGCAACAGGCATCTGAAAACACCTAATTCACTTCCCCAGCACAGGGGACAAGGAAAATTAGGTGGCAGCAGTGGAAATCTAATGCCAGCCCAGACTCTCCCTCTCAGCTGCTCAACGGTACAAGCAGAAGGACTGTGAATCAGGGCTAATCACTTTCCCATTGGCTTTATGACCAAAGCAGCCTGCACCAGCGGCATTTTACACCACTGTAATACATACAGAAGGTGTAGCATAGTAGAAAAGACAGTTTGGGATCTATACTGAAGGCACATTTAGCAACAAAGCTTTATTTCAGGTAAAGATAGAAAGCCATGAAGTAAAAGGCATTTCCTGCATGCACACCGAGCAGTTTTGCACTTTATCAGCTTTACACTTCTCTCAGAGCCAAGGTGATGCTTTGCAAGGCTTCCCACTGCAGAGCCCATTGCTACTGATGAATACCAATGGTATGCAGCAGTTGCAAGGTAAAAAAGCAGCCTGAAAACACTGCATTCATTATATTCAGCCCCTCAAGGTCACAACCCTCAGAAAAGCAATCTCCTGCTTTTTGCTTAGTCCGCTTCTCCCTGACCAGATAGATTTCCTTCCAGTAACACTACTCTTATTGGCATATCTGCTTTGATTTTCCTGCACTTGTGCAACTATAAAATGAATCATCTACAGGGCGAGTCACCTGAGTCACTCTGGCAAGTAATTTTTTCTTCTATTGGGTTTTTTTTGTATATTGCATACAATAAATAGTTGACTCCTTTTCAGTTTGTTCACCACTGAACTGCCAGAAGGGAACACCTTTAGCAGAAAACCCAGAAATGGAGCATACCAGCAAGCTTTCTCTCCTCCTGTCATGGATACTTTCATAGTATATGCTGTACTGAGTCCTGCCATTTCATCCTGTTTCCCATCTCGAATTAATAGACAAATACCCTAAGGCAGATGATACAAAGAAGCTCATAGGTTCCTTGGATGCATGACAACACACCTTTCCTCATTGCTTGTAGCATCTTTCCAAAGAAGCTTAAAATCTGCGATCCACCTTTCAACAAAGAGGTGTGGCACGTTTCCTCACTTGCAGGCACACCTTAGACGCATTCTCATTCCGCATCCTTTTTTTCATGACAGGGATGAACATTTCCTGCACTGCTCTGGCACTGATATTTTTTAAACCCATGTTTACAAGAACTCGTAATTGTTAGAAGGAAAAATGACCACCTCAACTGAGTACTTGCGGCGGGAGCAGAAAAAGCAGAAAAACACAGAAGTTGCTTCTGTATGGGGTTTTTTTTGTTTGTTTTACTGTGATGCAGGTTGATAGAAGATTTAATCCGAAACTAAACCACAAAGCAATTAGAAGAGCTTAACCAAACAGAAATGATTGAAAGCATTAACACCTGACAAAGGGGGCATTTATCCCAGAGATAAACGAGGAGTACAAGGAAATGCATCTGGGGTGAGACTCTCTTCTACTTTACTATGTCCAGTCTGCAAAAGCGTAATAAAACCAGGGTTGAACAGCTGCATGCATCTCAGCAGGAAAAGGACATTCTCAGCCAAGCTATTTTGACTATACACTGTAATCTCCCAGAGGCGCATCGTTCACATATCAAGGTGGGAATCCCTTGCAACCAAGCTCTTCCCATGAGGTGAGGGGATTAGCTCAAGCCAGAAGTGGAGTGTCTCTTCTCCAGGACCAGGTCTGAAGTCAGACCGCACTCTTTACTATCAACATGACTTACTTGGGCTGAGACTCTAAAAATCAACATTTCTGGTCTAAATCCAGGGAGGAGATCCTGTTTCCTTCACACCAAGACTTGCCAGATGTGACCAGCAGCCGCATCTTCCCAGCCTGGAAGGGCCTACAAGTGCCAGCTGTGGACAGCTGTGCTTCCCCGGATTAGAAAAACTGACGTGTGACTAGAGAAGGACTTGGCAAGAACGCAGCTGCTTGAGACAAGACAATTTAAAAGTCAGATCCTGCAGATTTTACAGCTGATGAAAGTAATGAAACAACAGCAAAGACCTAGGGATTACACTGTTAGCACTAATGCACCTCTTTCCAACTGCTGATAGCAAGAGGAGCAAGCACCTCTTTTCACTCCAGTCATCTTGTCTTCAGTAAGTCATCATATTTCAAAACACACTAACCAATCAATACCTTAGGCTACCCACAGTTGACATGTACCTCTATCAGGCAACAGACAGACAACATATATAGGCTGTGCAGCAATTTTAAGTTTCTCAAAAGCATGCTTTTCTACAATAAGGAAAATGCTCCAGTAGGTTTACATATTCCTGCTCAACATTCCTCCCTCCCCCCACCCTCCACCCCCCCCCCCGACACACACACTGCCACCCCAAAAGGCACGCTGGAAGCTGCTACTCAACACAGTAAGCAGCAAGCTTTCACGAGCTACCCTTATTGACCCCAAAGCCCAGAGAACCATGACTTGGCTCTTAACTATCTCTGAAAGTATGTCTACTCAGGTGCACTATCCTTTACATGGCCATTTATTTTACTCAGGAATGAATTAAGTCAACCAACTCTTTTGACAACATCAGCCCAGTCAATTCCGTAAACATCTACTTCCCACAGCATGGCACAGTTCCCCAGCCTGTGAAACCTGGGAGGACTTCATAGGCATTCCGTTGCAAGGATGTTGCTTTACATTTGTTATAAAGAAGGTGGCTGCACAGGAAGTTCAAGTTAAATTACCAGGGTGCCTAAATTAAAATGCAAGTGTAGCACTGAAAATGCAGTATTACTGATTCTTTTTGCCCAGAGAGATATTTTTTCTTAAATAATAAATAAAAATAACCTTAAAAACAGGAAGAAAAAAAAAGAAAAAAGAAGGAGAAAAAAAAGGCAACACAACAAACCCAAAGTGCATGGACTTCATAATATTCAAATGAGTGAACAAGCTCAGACTGGGAATTTTCCATGGCTGCTTAATATAGTGCTTAATATAGTGCTTAATATATTTCATCTTACTTACTCATAATCAGATTTTTATGGCACTGAAGAATGCAAATGAAACACAAATATAAATGCAAAACCAAATATAAATGTCTTCCTCTGCCTAAACACAGACAATATATTTTATTACTTTTTATACTAGTAAAAAAGTCACTCCTCATGTTACCACACTCTGAATCAACAAAACGGCTATTTGTTGGGTTTGGGGGGGTGGTTGGTTTGTTTGGTTTATTTTTTTTAATAACTCTGAGGTAAAACGAAATGACCCGAACACTGCTGAAGAAACAACTTTCCCACAAATGCTGAAGCATGAAATTGAGCGAGGAGAAGCACTATTGGCAAATTACTGTAGAACAGAAGAGGATTCAGGAAAGCCTCCTTAGTCAGAAAGGGCACATTTGATTTCAACTGATGTGAACATGACGCATACCCAAGAGTTGATGAATGCTTCTTCAGCTCAGACCTCCTTTGGGTAAAAAGGCTCCAACTAGGCCACCTGGAGGGGTACCCACCCCTACTGAATTACTCTCAGAAATGTCATTACAAAAGAAGTGAGTGTTTTCAGGCATGTCGCTAGTTATTCAAATGGCTTTGGCCATCTGTAATTTTACTTTTCAAAAAAAAATTAAACCACCAGTGTGTTATGAATCTCAGAGCAGCAGAAAAATCTGACAGGCACCTTGCTCATTATAACCAGAAAACCCAACTCCACTCAACAGTTCTGCTGAAGCTGGTGCCCCTACAGCACTCCTTAAGTCTGGAACAGTAGGAATCATGAAAAGCCACTTTACTGCAAATAAATCTTGTAGTAGAAATGTGTTCCTCCTCTGCCAGCTCAGTATTACCTTCCTCCAGGTTTTAACTTGGCTGCTCAAAAAAAGACTTGGCCTTAATGGAACCAATTTTCTTTTTGAAGTCATAACTTATCTCAGAATGAAACAATAACTTTCTGCTCACTGCACATACTACCTTTAACCCCCTCTGCAGCAATTAAAATACTTCATTCTGAAGGGAGGAACAGAGATTTCCTCACCTGTAAGGAAATTAATTTTGAACCCTTGGAGCTCCACATCACTTTCATGTGTCCAGTGGAAGTTATTGCAAACCATACAAACTATGTGCCTGTTCCTTCACCAAGGAAGTCACCCAGAACTTGGCCCTTTGCTTAGCTCTGGTGGTAAAACAGGGTTTATTTACATCAGCACAAGGGTCCAGGGAAGACAAAAGTCTTACTTACTACACCTCTTCATCCTAGAAAAGGGAAAAAGATGTTGGCAATGGAAAATCCTGTAGTATTTTGCAACTAGAAATGACAGCAAAAGCTGACAGTTACTTGTTGAGGGCTGCAAGTTTTTGGCAGATGCAGTGATGCAGTTTAAATCATCCAAATCCCATGACAGCGTTCACATGACATCATCTTCCCTCTTGCTCATGGGCCAGCCTTCCTACAATTTCCCTGTTGTTTCAAGTATCAACTTGTCTTTGTTTTGAAGAAGTGACTATAATTACATCATAATTCTAGCTGCTCATACATATGATGAGCACAGCTAAACTCTGGCAGCACATTTATCACCCAACAGATCTTCTGAAGAGAGCGCCCTTACAACATTGTTTTGGTCACATTTTCAGTTCCCTTTCATCTTCAGATAGCCAGGAGCATGTTTGTTTATGCACAAATGTGACCATCAGAACTGCTGTGTATATTTTCAGATATACACACGCTTTCACAATGTTTTCTTCTCCTAGAAGTTAAATCCCCACCTCATAGTCACATAAGCAAGATTCCATTTGTAGAGGACGGTTACAAAATCTAGGCTCCTAGCTAGAAGTATATGGAGGCACATGCTTCATTTTAGTTCCTCCAGATCATTTTAAGACTCATCTCAAACACATCCAGCTTCCAGAGGTAATACACAACTTCAGCCAACTTGCAAGCAGTTTGTTTGTCATCTACCCCAATATGCTGTGAAAGTCTCTCCCTCAAATAAAATGGTATCCAGTCACTTTTTGTCAAAAAAGAAACTCATTTACAGTAATAAAAGATGTGATTACATTTGATGGTCCTTCTGTTGCAATAGAAGCTTCCAGCAGACATTTTCCACAGCAAGTTGATGCTCGAATATTTAGGAGTGGGCAGGGGCTAGTCATGAATCATGCCGAGAGCACACACATCCACACCCGCCCTTGCTGAGGTAGCTGTGTGAATAACACAGACAGTGCTGCACCACAAGGGTTGAACATCACTTGCCCTGTAAAACCCTGTAAAATTTTACACAATAACGTATAACGTCATACACAGCTTCTTCCTGCCCTTTTCAAGGGGAGAGCAATGGCCAATTCTTCTTTAAGTCTATTTTCTACACAATGCCTACAACTTAGAGATTTTTTTACTTCTTAACAACAGCTCTCACGATACCATCTGGTGCCTAAAAGACACAGGCTGGCATGTAATTACCCCTATCCAGTCCTAAGGCAATTCAATTTCTTCAGCAAAGTCAGGAACTACAAGACACCAACTCCATTACTCCCAATTTCATACGCTGCTCTGCTTCCTTTCTGCTAAATTAAAGGAAGCATCGTTGAAACTCGGCCTCTTCGGGCCAATAGGGTAGCAATATTTGCACTCTTCCAAAGCCAATGGTCTCTCAGGGAGAGCTTCCTTAAAAGCCAAAAATGAAAAATCTCCTATAGAACTTCATAGCCGGTTCTGAACATCTCCACTACAGAAGTCACCAGTGGTAAATGCTCAGCCCTCAACACATGCCAGGTACTGCAGTGAGATGGTTTGATGGCTTAATTAAAATAAAAATTAGTTACAAATTTGAAAATCATTTCTAGCTTTCCAGGAACACATCTGCAATAAAAGCAGCGCTACAGTCAATGTACAAATCAGCATAACAATGATCCAGAGACGGGTTAAAAAACGGTGGCAAGTTAGACAAGTCATTAGTTAACAAAGGCGTATCTATGCAGAGAGCACAGAGAACCGATTGTGGCAGAGACTTCCTGCCCCATCCCTGACAGCATAGAGATGGCTGCAGAGGCTGCACCAGCACCCCTGCATGAAAGGATGACACAGCATCATACCTTACACGGGGACATTTCACCCCCCAGTTACCCACCAGGGAGTTACAGCAGCAATGCAGAAGGACACTTCAGTAAGCGTAAGAGTAGATGCCCAGAAGCTATGCTTGAACCATGGTCACCACTACTTAAACGTAATTTGTACCAAGATCAGCAGTTGTTACCTTCTGGATTTTAGTCATTTTGACCATTTTCTCTTAAGTGGAGTTCATTAGCTCTCCCATGGGAAGCTTGGATTGTGGTGTGTTAAGAAGCCAAGCAACTTGTACCCAGCTAGAAGCCAAAATCACGAGGTATTTCTAATTCAGGTGGAACTGTGTCCCACGTTCATACTGGGATTACCAACACTGCTGAATCAAGATGTCCTTACTTATTTTAAGTAGAGCTAAATCTCCACGGAAATATTACACATCCTGATATTATGCAAGTCAAGGCATCAAATTTTAGAAACCCAAGCCTCAACACTTTCTGCCACTGCTTGTTTTGGGTTCATTATCTTTATCCATGATCACATAGCTTAGTTATAAAGCGCCAAAACCCTAGAACTCTCCTGCGCCTTTAAACCTACCCACCTGCATGCCTTTCCTCCCCCAAGGCCTTCCTGCTCTGCCCAGCCAGAAGCCGCTATCGCAACTGCTTGTTTGGAAACTGCCAATGTCCACTGATAAGAGAAACAAAGCTCGTGGGTCAGGAACAGTCTGCTCACCTGCATTACCTGTGGCTCAGGAGAGACCTTTGTAGCAGCCCTCTCAGCTGCTGGAGAGCTGCTTTGCAAAATGCATGCAGGGAGCCAAAATAAGTAAGACTTTCGATAAACCCAGGAGCATTCCATCTTTATTATCACTTTCCAAAGAAGCCTGGGAAGCACAACATGTCCACAGAAGCACTTGGCATTAAAGAAGAAAGAGGGCACAAGTGTCAGTGCTTGATCAGTCAACACCAAGGCTGAAGAAATCTAGATATGAAGATGAAAGCCATAGTACTGCACCAGTGAAGTCAAAGAGAGATTAACTATTATTCAGCTATTCATGCAGGCCCCCAGGTTCCTCACTTAATTAGGCTGAAACACAGCTAAGCTTGAAAGGCAGCTACTTCTTTAAACAAAGACTTTAAACCAAAAAAAAAAGTAATTTATGGGATCAGCACTGTACACAGTACAAGAAACACAAAGACCCAGACTGCACAAGGTGCTCCACTGGAAAAGATTAATCCCAACACCTAAAGACTAGAAACACTGGTGTCCCCTCCAAAGCCACTCCCAAACATCATGGGGTCTCCAGGGCTCTTCCAGGGTACCCAGCAGACCCCAAGCTTTATTTTCCACACAACCAGACCTACTGACCCACTAGAAACACATTAGCTACTGCCTACATGGTTTCCATATTGCTCAAAGGATTAAAGATACTGGTTTAGAACAAAATTCAGTGGTTTATCACAACTGCAAACATACCAACAAATAGAGATGCTGCCTTGCAGGGAACAACTTATTAGAAGCGAAATTATTCATAAATTCATGAATATTTCAGACTGCGTCCAAACCTCTTGCTATTTATGAGGGCATACTTAAAGACCTTTCTTTGAGCAGAAAGCAGCACCAAGTGCAGCTATTTTTAGAGCTATCTAAAAAATGGCAGGGCATGACATACCTTACTTTTTACCACACAGTAAAGATTAAAAACTTGGAACAATCTCTCTCTTTTACCCATCTGAGAGCCTAAATGAGTAACTTTTTATTTATAGCCATTAATGGTTACCACTTCTGAATTTATTTTTTCTCCTCAACAAACCACCTTTCCAGCAGGGAATTTAAACTTTTAGCTATTTCAGATATTTGTTATTTTTGCTCAGTATGGCTTTTGAGCTGTCAACAAACTTCCCAGATCACTGAAAATAAACAAACAGCAAATAGCTTTACTGTTTCAGTCAACCCCAACTACAAAAGTCAGAAAGAGGGAGAAGATATACAAACCAAATGTCTTGTTTTTTGTTTTGTTTTTAAATAATCATGAAGCAACTCATGGCCATATGTTTCCGCCTATGTAGGCATTTCCCTGGCTGTGCCAAATCATTTACTTAAATTTAAGTGGAAAAAAACATGTGCAATACACAACAGCATTAGATAACATCAGCATTAGCACGGAACAACAGTTTTAATATAAAAAGATGGCACAAATTTCATATTTAGATTTGTACCATCAAAGAGTACAAGGTACAGTTTTCCCCCTACCTGCCTCCTCTTCATTGGTACACAGAGAAACAACAGTGCACAGCACTGCAGTTGCAAGTACAATAAAATATCAGCAAGCTAAATAAATATACACACCCACAAAAGAAGCAGCAGCTTACACAACCATAGCTTTGAGCTTACTGACATAGTCTTTTCTTTCTAAAAGCACATACAAGGAGCACCTTAGCTTCCAGGTGGTCTCAGACCCTTCCACGAGCAAAGACGTAGAGTGGACTTCTTAATAATCCCAAGCTACCAGCTACCTCTGCAGTCTTAGATGTAAAGCACTGACCATGCAACACAGATCTCTTGAAAGGTCTCCCTCTTCTAACAGTTACCAAGATCTGACGAAAATACAGCTGTCTGCTGAAGAGCAACCGGTAGCACCACAACTGCTCTCATGGAAAGAGCCACTACAATACTTTGGTACAGCATCTGGAACAAAATTATTGGGAAAAGATGATCACATGACAACAGAAAGCAGGAATTTCAGTGCAATTAAAACTAAAAAGGGCAATTTTTACTGCAATAATATTGCCACAAGTGGAGCAGTACTAACAAATGCCACGAAGTCCTATTTTTAAGGCATACATAACTGCAGCTTTCTCAAGAATAACCCCAGGTTTTCCCAATAAGCCTGTGTAAAACTATCCAGAAACACGCCATTGCTCAGTACCGCCAAAAAAGATATTCAGAAAGGCAACCCTAAAAACCAAGACTTTCTAAAATGTTGGCATTTGTAATACCAGAGGCCAACCAGAAAAAAACACATTCAAAACCTACAGCGAGGAAAACTCCAGCTGGCCTCAGGACAGCACAGAAGGTTATTCTGCAACTGTGACAGGAATTGCAAAGCCAAAAAAAAAGGAGCTTAATTTATGCATTTTAAAGCGGTAGCTATCAGATATTGTTGTCCCATCCAAAAAGGAATGTTGAGATGGGACATTGAGATGTCTTTGACGTGGTTTTGAGAAGCCATCCTGCTACAGCATATGCTCCTGCTCGGTGCCTGATGCTCCCTTCCTCCGCTTCCCAGAGGGGTGCCTTGGGCAATCCCCACAGCAGCGTCATCCATGATCTGTTGCTGCAGGTGTCCACAACCTTTGCTGCCTTGAGCACTTCTTGCCCCTTCAATTTAACCCACTGATTAATATGCACTCACTCTTCTTTCCTAATGAGAGATGACCCCCCTCTACACACAGAGCACAAGGTGCATCCCTGTGTGCTGAGACAGCCACAGCACATGCTGCCTCCAATGACTTCCAGCAGGAAAAAAAAGGCAAAAAATTCCCAGAAAACCAGCAAAGCTTTTGTGGACTCTCTGACCGCATAAAGAAACCGTGCACTTCTCAGATCAGGTATCTGCAAGCAATATAAAGGATTGCTTCTATAAGTAGCACCCAAGTTCAAGAAATCAAAATCAGGATTACAGCCTGTATTTGCCCAACTCCAGAAGCACCTGGAAGACAGTAAATGCTGAATCACTATCCAAAGGAAGAGGATCCCACAACTTGATGTGCCCCCTTTGCATTCAGTAAGGACTGCTAAGAACAAGCTCCACCAAAGGACCACTGGATGAGCAAAAGAAAATACACAGATCTGGGTACCACTTCCTGCCCTCCACTAGCTACTGATGGCATCTCCACCTTAACTGCATGGTACAAAGGTTTCCTACTGACAAAGGTGTAACTATACAGTAAAAGTTTACTACAACTATTGCATTACATTGCAATTAAGTTTATTAATGGGCTTCTGTGCAAAAAAGACAAAGTTTACTACTGCACCAGGGTTGTAGTCATTTAAAGTACTGAATCGCCAAAGCAAATGATGGCAGAAATGGTGTGACAGAAACAGGAATCGGGAACAGAGACTCTCAAAACTAACGCAAAACAGAGGACCACCCTTTTGCTGCGTGTGCAACTTTGTCAAAATCCCATCTACCACCTGCTAAAGCTTCCCAGATTTGGCACACAAAATATTATACAATTGCAAGAAGGGGTGGGGGGGGAAACTGAGCTGCTGCTACGCAAATTATATTTTATAGCTCAGATTTGCTCCATTTGTTTATTCCTTGAAATAGCTTATCAAGTATCAGACAGCAGAATCCATCTCTGGGAGTCTTAACAACAAGAGCTCACTTCATCAGACACTCCTCCTGGTACACAATCTGAAAAGCAGCAGGAAATGCCATCCTTTAAAGCCCTGCTGTAAACGCTGCTCTCATTTTCTTTTAGGGAATATACGAACTGATTGTACACACCAAACAAACCTATCCATCGTACCCATCACCAGAAAGCTGTAATGAGGAGATAAACCCTAATCACAAAGCCACAGTCTGTATTTAATAAGAGAATGAGATCCAGGAAGACAACCAACTAAGCAAGATGTCTGACCTGCAGAATAGGCACCTATTCCTTGTCCTGATGTGAACTCCAGCATCCTGCCAACTTGGCTCTTTTCTGAAGCAAACAAAAATATACCCAAGATACACAATCGTATCTGGTTTGTATCTATTTTTACCAACTAAAATGGTCAAATATAAGTGATATCCACTCTCCTGTAAACCAGACGGGTACGTTAAACAAAGGGATTTGACTTTTCCTCAAGATAAACAACTTTGTAAGAAAAACAAACCTATTCTCTTAACAAAGACATTTCACTTCATCTGAGTAAACATTTTAAGGGCACACTAAACAACAGCAACTAAAATGGGACCAAATAATCAATTTCCGATGATGCTATAAACATCAATACTTTTTCAAAACAAGGAATAAACTTCTCTTATCTCCCGGCCCCAAAACTAGGACCAGTTTGGCTGAAAGCAGAGGGGAAGCGTGAGAATCTTCCCAGAGAAATCCTGTATTTCTGTTAGCAAGGTTGGGAAAAGGAGAATAGACATATACAATGCACAACATCAAAACCATACAAGGCTTGCAGCAACACCACTTTCACAGTCTACCATGGTTGAAGGTTTGCAAGGAAAAGAAGAGGGCCTAGGGGATTGGGGTACTAACTTTGATGACAACTTTCAGAAATACTCTGCTTTGTAATTGCATCTGGAGTTAATGACAGCTAGCACTCATCAAACATTTGAGCCCCAGGTTCCTACCTGAGGTTACACTACAAGCACCAAAATCAATCCTGACTTCAAGACCATGATGGCGGGGTTGGCCAGATGAGTGCTGTTCTACTGACATTATCATGTACAGAAGTTAAGAACCTAAAAAGCAAACCAAAAAATCCTCAGTACTTTTAACAACTACCGCAGTATTGAGGCAGACATGCCATGATAAAAAGCCCTCAGGAAAACTTGCTCAGAGTGGTAACATAGTTTTGCCTCAGGGGAAAAAGCAACAAGCATTTTCCTCTGCTAAGTTATCCTTACAGCATCTCCCTTAAGGGCATTCTCCAAAACAAAACAGACTTGTATTAACACACTCTTGTATTACTGATCTACAATAAAGGATTATTTCCCAAGAATATATAAGAAAAGGCAACACCAACACATCAGAGTGTACTTAAGCCTTTTATTTCCTGAGTCCTCCAACTCAGCCAGTCACCCTGTGCGTGCCATCAGCCAGGATCACATGTGAAGAGAGGGGAGCTCAGCTCCTGAAGCCTGCGGCTGAGCTCCCCTCTCTTCCTTCCTCTCTCCCTCATTCAGAACAAAACCAAACCAAACCCCAAATAATTTCACAGAAAGATTTAACTTGTCTAAGAGATGGGTTAAAGAGAACATTGACTTCTTCAATATTCACCTTTGCTTAACATTCTTTCAAAAAATCTCTAGTGAGGCCCACCACAAGATGAAGATAACATACTTTCAAAGAAAAGAAAGTCTGAAACCATAAACCCAGCAAAATGACCCACTGAAGCAATTAAAATATTTGCTAAAATGTATTAACATACAAATACAAACATACAGGAAGCCTATTCGATTCTGAAGTCTGGCAGGCCACTGGATGATACAGGAGATTGCTAATGTCTATCCTCCAGGACATTTTCCTTCAGCATGCCATCTATCCTAGAAGGTGTAAAAAGTATTATATTGACTCCCACATTTAGGCTCTGCTCCAACAAGCTTATATTTATGCACTGGAGGCAGGGCCATTGAGACAAAACAGCTTAAGATGTACTTAATCTGAATTTTCAGTGCAAGTTCAGAAACCCATACAAGTGACCAGTACCTTTCACTTTTGGAGACTTCCTTCCATACACAAGGGGAAACTGCACAGTTTTCCTCAAAACCAAAAATGGCTCCTCCCCCCCCCCCCCCGTTACTGACTGCGGGGGCTCATTCTTCATGAAAAATAACTAAGCACAGTTGCTAACTTTTAAATTACAATTTAAAAAGTTGCAATGAAAAATTACAATATCTCATACAGAAACTATGTTAAAACCATCTATGGAAGGGTTTACACAAAATGGAAATGTTAACTTCGGTCAGTAACCAGACACACCCCAGTTTCTGCCATGCTTCAAATCTGAACCAAAATGGGGTCTATTCCTAGTAGGCTATTCAAGAAGGAAAAACATACATTATCAAGTTTTATCAACATCACTCACATTTGAGATTTCAACAAAGAAAAATAGTAGAAATAGAAAAGAACCCTATAAACTTTCTACCAAATAAGAAGACTTTTCTAGGTTAGATTGAAAAACAGTCACTTAGCCACAAAGGAAACAGTCTGACACAGTCTCCCACAGCATCCTCACGGCTAAAATGAGGAAGTGTGGACTGGATGATCAGGTAGTGAGGTGGACTGCGAACTGGCTGAAGGAGAGAAGCCAGAGAGTTGTAGTCTATGGGGCTGAGTCTAGTTGGAGGCCTGTGACTAGTGGAGTGCCTCAAGGGTCAGTACTGGGACCGGTATTATTTAATATATTCATCAATGATTTAGATGAGGGAATTGAGTGTACTATCAGCAAGTTTGCTGATGACACTAAGCTGGGAGGAGTGGCTGACACGCCAGAAGGCTGTGCTGCCATCCAGCGAGACCTGGATAGGCTGGAGAGTTGGGCAGGGAGTAACTTGATGAAATATAACAAGGGAAAGTGTAGAGTCCTGCATCTGGGCAGGAACAACCCCAGGTTCCAGTATAGGTTGGGGAATGACCTGTTAGAGAGCAGTGTAGGGGAGAGGGACCTGGGGGTCCTAGTGGACGACAGGATGACCATGAGCCAACACTGTGCCCTTGTGGCTAAGAAGGCCAATGGCATCCTGGGGTGTATTAGAAGGGCGGTGGTTAGTAGGTCGAGAGAGGTCCTCCTTCCCCTCTACTCTGCCCTGGTGAGACCGCATCTGGAGTATTGTGTCCAGTTCTGGGCCCCTCAGTTCAAGAAGGACAGGGAGCTGCTGGAGAGAGTCCAGCGCAGGGCAACTAAGATGATTAAGGGAGTGGAGCATCTCCCTTATGAGGAAAGACTGAGGGAGCTGGGTCTCTATAGTTTGGAGAAGAGGAGACTGAGGGGTGACCTTATAAGTGTCTATAAATATATAAAGGGGGAGTGTCACGAGGACGGAGCCAGGCTCTACTCGGTGGCAAACAATGATAGGACAAGGGGTAATGGGTACAAACTGGAACACAAGAGGTTCCACTTAAACTTGAGAAGAAACTTCTTCTCAGTGAGGGTGACGGAACACTGGAACAGGCTGCCCAGGGAGGTTGTGGAGTCTCCTTCCCTGGAGACATTCAAAACCCGCCTGGACGCATTCCTGTGTAACATTATCTAGGTGTTCCTGCTCCGGCAGGGGGATTGGACTAGATGATCTTTCGAGGTCCCTTCCAATCTCTAACATACTGTGATACTGTGAAATAAGCACCTAAATAGAGAGCAAGTTATTTACATTTATCAGTAAAACAAGCACAGGTGTGACAAGTTTACAGCTGAAACAACTCGGCAGCCTTCTCCACTCCGTTACCCCTTTATAGTGGGGAAGTTACTTCCTCAGTCATGATGTCCACAGAATGACACCCTGCAGAGAAGCCACCAGACACCCTCTGACACAGCTTTGCAGTGCCTGTGCAGCTGAAGACAACAAGAACAAGCATAAACATTATTTGGACTTACCCAAGATAACTCTCTCACTAGTTTTGCAGAAATGAGTCTAAGGTAGGCAGTACATTCTCCCCCAACATGTTCCTACTTCTTACAGGTACATTTGGAAACACTACTAACACTACTCATTCCTTCTGTCCTAACAAACCTTTCACAGTATACATTCCAATATAACACTTATTTTCCATGTAACAAAGTAGTAATTTCTTCATCAGCATGGATATAGCTTACTTCACAAGACAGGTGTGGAGGACAGTTAGTATCATTTCCCATTCTACATCCAAACTTTGAAAAGTCCTGTCTTTAAAAGAATGAAGTGTTTGAGCTTAAGCTTGGACTTCTAACCAAAAGGATAATCCATTTAACCTTTCTTAATCAGGGGGTTGCCCAAAATGAAGTTGCATTACAGTAACTATCACCAAAGGATAATGCCAAAATTTTCATAGAACATCTTGGAAAATTGTAAATAAGTGAAAATAATAATTAAAAAAAAAAATGAAAATTTGAACCAGTAATACCTCAAAACCAGTAACCTACCCTGAACTGTTGCCCCAACACCAAGCTATCCTCCTTCACATCTCACTAATGGTTTAAAGTGTCACATAATGACAAATTACATGACAGGAAGATCAAGAGAAATGAGAACACCTAAGCCATGATTCTCATACAAGCCTGAAGTCATAATCAATCTATCAAGTTCTGAGGTCAATTCCCAAAACATGTAAAGTAGCCACAATTAGTGACTTAAAGATGATAACTCTTCCTTCCTCCCCCTCCCCAAGCAAAAGTCTTAATTCACAGTGACTTTTTCCCTCCTGCCCTTCTCCCAGGGCTCCACCCTAAACTTGTGCTCCTGGCTCCAACCATAGCCAGGGACTGTGATTCACTAATGAAAAATACCAGCCCTGCAGCCAAAAAGGATGAACAGATCAAACTACCCAGAGGACAACACTTCCCTCCAGACCTGCACCAGGCACATAGTCACCGTGCCAGGCGTGCAAGGGATGGAGCTGCTGCTCCTGTCCCTTACAGGAGACTGCAACACCTTCCACTGGGGCCACATCCACCCAAGAGACATGAAAAGACATTTCTCTCACTAGAAATCTTTTTCTATTTTTTTTTAAGTTCAATCAATATACACTCCCCATATTAAAAAAAAAAAAAATACAGCCCCCCTCCCCCAAAAAAAAAAAAAAAAAGAAGAGGCATGTTATTCACTTGCTAGGGGTTAGGTCTGGATTTGCTCTGTGCAAACACATTGACACTGCATAAATACACATATACAAACAGCCAGGGACCTACCAATTTTCTTTTGGCTATTTTCTGAAGTCTAATATGACTATTCTGGTTTTCCCAAGCTGAAACCTAAGATTCAGTTAAAAACATCATAGCAGAAGCCAAACATGGTACAACCAAGACAATCGACAGCATAACTTTTGATAAGCGGCCCCAAAATTTTCTTTCCACAGTTTGAGGCACATGGGACAACAAGAGCACTGAAAGGTTCCAAGGTTTCTCAGGCTACTCATGGGACCAGCACACTAAATTCACCATGTGAAACAGAAAAGTCCAGCTCCCCTCTCTCCTGCAAAGTAGTCATCTCCTGCCTCCACAGAATCATGGAAAAAACTGTGAAGCATTTATGACATAAGCCCATCCAGGCTGGCTTCAAAAATAAGTTGGGACTGGCCATGCTTTCAAACAAGATTCCCTTTTACCAGACAGCACGCTGTACGATAGCTCCAAAACAGGAAAAGAGCCAAAGCAGTTCACAGCCTTCAGCATCACCCACACAGAGGGCTCACCAAATGAAAATACATATAAAGATGAAAATCTGGTTGGAGCAAAATAGCTTACTCAAAGTGCTGACACAAACATATAATTAGGGAGAAGACCAACAAAAAAGGAACATTTCAGTGAGGTGTCACCAGAAGGTAAAAAAAAGCTGAGGCTCAGAAGCAGCCAAGATTTCTGTAACGGTAAGGATTTCACAGCTCTCCTTTGGTTGGAGTCTGACTGAGAATACTTAAAAAGCCACAAGCAGACCCTGTACAATGTAGAGCCTCTACAGCCAATTTCAATAGTTACATGTTTTTCAGCTTTAAGAGAATTCTTGTGTCATTTTACAATATTGATGGTGCCAGCAGGGCTGCTAGACTCCAGCCCAGTGACGATGACTCTGCTTCAGTCACACAAATGTACCTTATAAAAGGCACATGTGAAGTATGTGTAATAGGCAGTTACGATGACATGCTACTGATGAACTGAATGTGATTTCCCAACTTACAGAAATAAACCTGCAAAAACATCTTTCCAACTCGGTAAGGTAGACATGGAACCCCCCGAAACATTCCCTAGTCAAAACATAATGCTGTCTAATGAACCTAAAAATAACAGCTGACAAAACCATCAGCTTTTTAAGAAAACTAAACTTCAGAAAACACAGCCAACATCAACACAGCCAGAAGAGGCACTGCTCCTGCTTGGCACAGCTTTGGCATTCAGAAGCCCTCCAGAAACTTTATGCCATCACCAGTGGGATGATAGTTTTACCCCACCAGTCTCATGCAACTTGGCCAAGCCAAACAGCTGACACCAACATAGCAAGCTGGAACATCAGACCCATACTTGCGCCTATCAGTAAGACATTTCTATACCAAAACTGGGAGACTTCCAAGAGCGTGTGTATCGATGCAGAAATTTATTAGCACTACCAGATTTTCACTTTCAGAGCAGAAATTTGGCAGTGCCAAGGTCACTTGGTTGCAGGAGATGGTGAACCATCACCTGCATGGCAGGAGCATTGCCAGCGGTCCTGCAGCAATCTTCCAAATGCCACAGCACAGCAGCACCACAGAATAGTCTGCTGCAAACTGCATATCCAAAATAAGAGCTTCCAGGTTCAGCAGATACCTCCTCAGACAGGTCCCTGAAGCAAAGTTCAAAGCCTCAGAATTAATTTTTGTCCCATCTCCTTCCCACAGAGGGAGGTTCAACACTTGCTCCTTCAGGACTCATGCTGGGAGCTCTGCCCTCAAAACAGGGTACCCAAGCAAATATGGGCAACAGTGGAAAGCAGAAATGAAGGAAACCGTTTTGAACTTGGAGGTACAAGCAGTACTGCTAAAAATAAAAGTATGCTGGACAGAGTATCTGCTGTGTCTCCAAGGAGGCTACCCACAGCTCCAATAAACCTCTATGATAATGCTGATTTTATAACCCTCTCCTTCAACACCATCTACCCAGACGTTCTATATGGAAGGCAGGAGACAGAACTGTCCTCAGCCTTCTCTTCCAGTTATGGAAATTACGAGGGGAAAGGGAAATCCTTTGTCTTTAGAGCTTGGCAGCAGCTAACCACCATCAATCCCAACAGCCACCGCTATGCTCACTGTGCTGCAAACTCCTCAGGAGCTGAGCACTGCTCAGAGAGCACTGGTCGGACAAGATGACCTTCAGAAGTCCCTCCCAACCCCAACCACTCTCTTATGGCAGCTGGGCCAGCAACTGCCACACTTCTCCTGTGACAAGGGCAGTGACCACGGTTCAGTGCAACACACTGTATATCTTGGGCAAAGTGACTCCCTGCACAACAGGAGGAAGATGAACTTCTACATCCACTTCCCCAGCTGGCCCAGTAAGCACTGCTTGGGAACTTCAGATGCTGAAGAGGCAGTCTGAGCTTCCCTCTCCTGCCTTCTTTGTGTAAAATTTCCCTGTGTTCCTTCTCATCTTGAAATGACTCTCCTTCTTCCCTTATGGCATACATCCCCTTTTAGCAGGGATGCATTCTCACTGGAAAAAAGCCTGACCTCAGCTACCACAAGAGGCTGCTCCCTTGCAAGCACCCTAGCTGCTGGTAAAACATATGGGAACGATTTTTTTCAGACTGTTTCGAGCAACACAGCCAAACAGCTCTATTGCACACACTCATACTCTTAATTCTGAGTATAGATCTCAGGGATTTCTACAGGTTTAAACACCTTATATCTGAAAGCATGACTATGTAAATATACTGAAGAAGTTACAATTCTACCACTGACTTTCCTTCCTTCAGACACCAAAAGGTAACACAAATCAATCAACAGCCTGAATTAGTTTTTAAACCCTTGGAAAACACTTCTCCTCTGTATTTAGAATGCAGTTGTACAATTACTTTAATAACTTCCAGCAATAAAAGCATTCTGGGGAGCAAGTTCCAGGGTTGACTCTTCCAGCCTAATCTTTACTCAGATCCTTTCTTTTTTTTGGCTGATTTAGAAAACTGGGACATAGATGGAAATTAAGGCTTCTCTGGAGACAGGCACTTGTAATCCTATAAGAATAAAAGCTAAGAATATGAAAAATAGTAAGAAAGGGAAACTGGGCAGCAAGATGGAGAAATCCTAATGCTGTTAAGTGACCACCAACAGCAGCATCAGCTGACCAGTGGGATCCTGGTGTTATCCCATACCTCACCTAACGCAGCAAGTCCTAAGAGGAGCACCTCTGTGGCAGCACTCTGGCAGTGTCCAAGCCAGCTGCCTCATTTTATTCCAGTGGGTATCACCCTACAGCGAGAACAGGCCACAGTCAACATCTAGTTATGGAAAAGTTTGGGAGAAATAGTAATACAGGAGTTTTCTTTCTAATACCTTTCAGTTGTACACTATTGAAACAGCCAGATTGAAGACACTCCTGCCTTCAGTGCAGCAAGCTCTTGGTAATGCTGAGGAGCAACCTATACCTTTCTCACTCACCAGCCTTCCTTCCAAAACATGATAGAATGGTTTGTGTTGGAAGATACCCTAACCATCTTCTAATTGCAACTCCCTTGCCATGGGCAGTGACACTTCCCACCAGACCAGGCTGCTCGAAGCCCCATCTTGGCCTTCAACACTGCAAGGGATGGAATGTCCACTGCTCCCCTGGGCAGCCTGTTCCAGTGTCTCAATACCCTCACAGTAAAGAATTTCTTCCTTACATCTCATTTCTATCAGCAGACTCATATCGCTGACAAATGAAAGCAGAGCAGAGCAGGCTTTTTACCTGCGCCTTGCATCCAACTTCCTCTTTCCTCCACACACTACAACTTACTTTAACAAGAACAGTAATTCTCTCAGATAAGTCAGCAAATATTTTTGTAAAGAGCAGCTGCAGGATGCCTGCCTCACACAAATTAAATTACCCAGCTAGTGGCTCAATCCTGTGCCTTCAACAGACATTTTTTTGTGGTAGCTGGGCCAGGCCAAGTGCATTTCTGCAATTGTGCCTCATGCTCCCTATATGCCATTTATGTATGCTTCAGTGTGAGGAAGGGAAAATGTTTATACTTACGGGTGGGACTTTGGATGCAGATTAAAGTCAAGGTGCTATATTTACTGATCTTTTAAAGTTATATCAACACGTTGAAAGGGAGTAAGAGTTCTTAAGAAAGATCAAAGTCTGCATCCAGCAACCACAAATTAACATAAATACATGCAGAAATACTAACAGAGACTGGCAAAATTTACTTGCCTTTTCCCTGGAGCAAGTAATTTTGGCTAATAGGGGAGTCAAAACCATTAAAACTCTTCTTCACCTTTATGTAGGGCACGCTACACTACTTTGTGTCAGAGTGAATGACTCTTCAGATTAATTTTGCAAAGCTAGGCTAATACTACCATATTGCTCATGGCTTGCATGCTTTTGAAAGGCAAGGGCTACATTCTCTCCGGGGCGGAAGGGGGAAGGATAAAAAAACAAAGCAATATTACTACTTAAGTCAGACTTTTTCAAAGCTAATCCTGCATTTCTTCCTTCTTATTGCACTTGACAGAACTTTTGTTGCCTGACAAATGAAAAGCTAACAAGCAGTAAGGTGTATGACCTTCTTTTATTTCACTAATTACTATTCCAGCAAACAGATCACCTATTTTTCTTGTGGGACCATCAACAGCAGCACCGAGAACACGAGGGAAGTTATTTCATGAGGGCAAAGGACGGGTTCGCAGCTTAATCACAGCCTTGTAAAGCAGATGCCTGACCTGCATTTACAACCCTGGCAGTGCAACCGCTTCTGCGAGAGCTGCGATTAAAGCAGTCGTGCAGTCAGTCACCAAGAAGTCGCAACCCAGATACAATACAAGCTTTGCCAGCAGCCTGCGAGTACAGCACACACAGAGAAGCCGCTGTGTTAACACCAGACACCTTATGTCTGTAACGCTGCGTCCACACCAGGTGGGCTGAACCATTTGGTAAAATATCACTGTATAAAATTCAGCTAACTTAGACCAGAATAGGAGCCAAGTTTTGACTTTCAGTGTATACCCTAAGTAGCAAAGGGTCTTTATTCGGTTTGCACACCCAACATGAGGAGATTGTCAAGATCCGTGAGATAATGGTAAAGTTCAAACTGCTTTCAAGACTTAAACTTTACTGCTTTGCATTTGGTATCGGAAAACTTGGTCTATACTTTAACAACATATATTTAAGAAACAGACCTTAAAAAAGTAGCTCTACTCCCACCATTTGGAGCCTCCCTTGCCCCTGCGAGGCAGGAAAAGTAACCTCGCCAGGTTTCACGCAGGAAAAACCTCGAGGAGTGAACCCCCCCCCCCCTCCCCCCGATACCCGGGTTCGGGGTGAGTACGCCGCGGCAGCAGGGGCAGCGCGGGCAAAGGAGCATGGACCCGCGGCAGCGCCGGAGCCCACGGCAGCCCGCTCCCCAGGGGGACCAACAGCAGCAGAGGGTGCCGCCGGGGGGGCGCGGAGCAGCGCTCTAATAAGCCCCAATTAGCGCCGAGCGCCTTCCCGACAGAAAGCCGGCGGCCTCGAGTTCCACCCCCGGTAACGGCCCGAAAGGCTGGTACTTCGGCGGCGGGAGCCCTCCCTCTCTCTCTCTCTCTCTCTCTCTCTCTCGCTCGCTCACGAAGTGCCGATGCCCGAGGGTCTGCTCTTGCAAACCCCTTGCAGGTCGAGGCGCTCACGCGGGGGAGCACACGGCACTCTTCGGGAGCCCCTTGCCGCTCTGCTGCCGGCTCCTGCCCCACAAAGCGACCCCACAAAGCTGAAGGAGAAGGAAGGACGAGAGGAAAGGAAGACCCCACGGGCCCGCGCTCACCTCCGCCAAGAAGTTGTCCATGGTGGCCCCTCGGCCCGCCCGAGGGTGCGCAGCGCCGGGCCCCAGCCGTGCACCATGTGCCGCTGCCTCCCGGCCCGGCCCGGCCCGGCTCGGCTCGGCTCGGCTCGGCCCCACCGAGCCGCCTCAGCCACCGCGCCGCTCCATCGCGCCCCAGCGCCGGCACCGGCCCGCAGCCTTTGTCCGCACACTCCCTCAGAGCCGGTCCCGGCAGCGCATAACCACCGCTGGGAGCCGGAGGAGGGGGCAAGAAGAAGAAGGAGGAGGAGGAGAAAGAAGAAGGCTCCCGCCGCTGCACGCTCCTGCCCGGGGCCGCCCCGTCCCGTCCTGGCGGGGCAGGGGCAGAGGCGGAGCCGGGGCCGAGCCGCTCCCCTGCGCCGAGCTCAGCCGCGCCCCCGCCCCGCCCCGGCCGGGCAGCGGGAAGCGCCCCCGGGTCCCTCGCCCCCCTTACGCGCCCCGTCCCGTGCCGCCGATGCCCTTCGGTGCGGCGCCCGCGGGGTCCCTGAGGCTCGTTTCTGTCCGGCCGCTGCTCGGGGCACGGGAGCACTCGTCCCAGCGCGGGTGGAACGATCACAGGGTGTCACGGGAGCGGGGCGCACGGGCGGCCGCCGGTGTGAGGGTGTGCTGCGCTCCCGTGTTTTGCAACACAAAGCCATGCAAAGCACCGCCACCCGGCGAAAGTTCCTGGCGAAGTTAAGTGTCGTTAAAGAGCATATACCTACCTGCAGGCTCCCGTGGCATACAGCAAGCTCTTGCTTGTTTGTGGCAAATTTGTGTACGGGCTCTTGTCCTGCGTTCCTTCACTAAATACATACTGCAACAGCCATTGTTCCACAACGAGGGAAGGGCACGGATTAAAATAGCCTTCGGGCTTCATTCAGTCTCTTATTCTATAGGTTTTCCAGTCCTTCACATTTCTGTGGAGCAGGTATAAATCGTTCATTTTTTGGAAACGCTTCTTGTTCATCATTTTGCCCTCACCCTATATTAAGTAGCAGCACAAAGAACACAGCAAAGGAGAATCAAATTTTGTAGCTACAGGCCTATTTCATTCACATTGCAGAAAGAAATGCGCAAAAAATTAGCCACAAAGAAAGTAAATGCAGAATTCAGTTGTCTGGTCACAGGCAGGATCCTAACATTGCTTTGGGAGCTTGAGCATGTAAGTGGTGATAAGGGAAAGCAGCCCTTCACATCAGAAATAATCATAAGGGTGCGACTCTCATTTCTTTAAAGTGTCACAAGAGCAATGTGTATAGCATGACAAGCACTGCTAGAAAAGCTAGTTTAAGAATACATACACTACACAAGGGAAAACATTATTCTTTCACCTTGGTGTCCAAAAAAAACCCAAACAACTGAACAAGAGGAGAGCAGGTAGAAGAGTTTTGGTTTGGGGACAGGTGATGTCCACAACAGCTCCTTGCAGCAAAAGCAGGAATATTTCCCACCTTGCTGTAGCTCAGCAGAGCCCTTGGGCAGCATACCTGATTGCAGTTTGCCAGGCCCATCCAGGAGACATCCTGCAGCCTCATGGGGACTGCTGGATGGGGGGAATCGCTTCTCTTCCCAGCCCCGCCCCCCCCTAGTCTTTACACCCAGGTATACAGGTTGAGCCTTCCTATGATTGCTTTGAAACTCAGCTTTTACAGAGGATTATAGACCTATAGAATGGTTTGGGTTGGAAAGGACCTTAAAGCTCATCTAGTTCCAGCCCTCCTGCCATGGGCAGGGACACCAGACCATGTTGTTCAGCTTGCACCTGAAATTGCCTGTCTACACAGTACTGACTCAGTGCCGTTAGCCTACATAGTTATTCCACCGTAGACTATATGGTATAAATCCTGGTGCAGAAGCTCTGCAACTGTATTCCAAGCTACTGTGCTTCCAAACTTACTCCAGGGGAACATCCTTTTTTTCCACCATCACAGTGCCAGAAAGCTTCCTCACTCAGACAAGCTCTAATCTGGGGAGGGCTGAGTCAGATCAGGGGTTTTTATTAAGTTAGTTTGATTTATGATTCAGTACTTTCTTTGACACTGTATTATTGGAATGTAACGTGCATATCTGGCTACTGCATTGCACGTACTTGGGTCTATGAAGCGCAACATCATAGGAATTCATGAAAACTTTGAATCCATTTTCCAATAAAAGCAGCCTGTGTATTTTTAAATGAGAATTTCAGTAAATTACAAGAAACCATTACCAATAGAATAGGACCAGATTTATGCAGCCAAAAAATACATTGCAGAAAGAGTGAGTATTCTCTTGTGGCATGGATATATTGCAAAAGACTATAAAACTCTAAAGACTTTTTGTAGAATTTAGAGCAACTACAAAGATGCTTGTGCAGGACGGTTCTAGGAAGAGGGTTTAGGGAAGCAGAGAGGAAGGGAAGAGCAGTTTGTACAGTCACTCCAACAAACTTCTCCCTTTGCTCCTTCTTTGTCTTCTTGTGGCAGTCCTGCTGACAGTTTGCAAACACTAGCATCTGTATTTCATAGGAAAGGGGTTTTGAAACACGGCATTTCCTTTTCCCGTTCTGAAAATGACCCTGAACTAGTCTTTACTCATTTTATGCAATTGTTTTGGAATTTGGAAAACCTCACAGTTAAGTTGTATGAAGCTCCATACATCTACAAACATCTGGGGACTTGGCCAGTCCTCCACAGCTCCAATTTTCTTTTAATTGGTAGAAATTCCTTCACTGATTGTGTGCCTAAGGTAAATTACTTCCTTTTGAAGCTGTTCGTATGTGCGCCGGCTCAGTTTTGAGTCCGGGTGAGGACCAGAAGTCTCATCTCAACCTCCCCTATGGGACCATAGAGGTCTCCCCACCTTGTGCAGGTGGTTGGTAGCAAGGCAGCTGGCCAGAGAGCTCCTTTCCCTCAGCCTCTCTCTTGCCCTGTGTGGTATAGCTTTGGCATTTGATAGATTGGCTTTACTCTCAGCTGGTCTGTTTTAAGATTCCTCACTTAAATTCGCTACATTACATGGGCCAGCTCACATCTTCACCCAGCTTATCGAAACCTTTCTTCCCTCTACCAGTAGTTGCTGAAGTCTGTATTCGACCACAATGTCTGACAAAAGACAGACATCTCTTCCGTTCTTAGCTCCAAAGTAATCTTAGTAGCTGCAACTTTTCTAAGTTTCTGGACTTCCAAAACAGATTTTAACCACTCCTGTCTCTATCAACAAGTGGAAATCTTCCATAGCATACAGCTGTCTCCATTTCTGCTCTGGAGGCAGAACCAGCTTTCTGATTGAAGCCTAGTTGTCTATAAATTGTATGTTTCTCCTGAGCTGTGTTTCTCCACCGGAAATTTCCACAGACCAAATGTGCAGGACTTTTTAAAAAAGATTTATTGTGCCTGCATTTATTACAAAGTTCATCGACATGTTTGCATCCCAATGAACTAGTAACTCATTCAGTACCACGAGCATGCTTGGTCTAGATGTCCATTTTTCAAAGTAACTTTGCTGCCTGTTCTCATCTACCAAAACTGTCAGGGCACTGTGGGACTGGTGGCTCACCGGGGCTAGGAGCATCATGAGCTTCCCCCATGGGTGATAGCAGGGCTGGGCGGCTAGGGCTCATCCCACCACACTAGCTGGGGGGCACCGGGGCATAGGCAGGTGGGGGCACTGCTTGGGGGGAGTGGACAGGGACAGTCAGGGCTGGTGATGACCTTGAGGCCATGACAGTAACTGTATTTGAAACCAAACAGGTTGTGCTGTTGTGTGTTCCTGTCTTTACCGTGTCTTACTGCCCATGGTGAAGGTTTCTGTGCATTTCACAAATCCTGCTCCCTGTTCAGTAAGCAAGCACTCATTTGATTGCACCAACCTTGGTAAAAAATCTGTGAGAGCCATCTTTGTACTAAAAAGCAGGAGTTTTCCTTTCCCTACTGACTGCACTAGAGTAGGTTATCTGCCCTACCCCACGGCACTGCTACCCCTTCGTCAGACATGTGGATTGTATTCAGCCAAAGAATTAAATTGTGTATTCAGTTAATTCAATCTTATTAATTAAAAGGATCCTAAGTTAAAGTTTTCTTCTCAGCAAAATGAGGCAGTGTGTTGCTTTGCTCACAGCTCAAGGCCTCATTTCATCCACTACTACCCCTAAAATTTGCTCTTGGATTTTTCCCCTTGGGGTCTTTGTCAGTGGCATACTTCATTTTCAGAGTGGTTTTGTACATGGTCTGCATTTCTGGTAAGAGTTCCTATTTCTTTAAACCAAGTCCAAAAAAGGAGTTTAACCACCACTTGTGTTTATTCTTCAGGGCTGATACTGCACTTGTGAGCTTCAGTTAGGTTTCAGCTAATTAACTTTTAGTAGACCAGATGTTCAGCATTGACTTTGTACCACAAAATCTCAGAGTTCAAGGCATTACTGGAGAAGCAAATAATTCTGTAGAGGGTGACAGTGTACAGGCAGACAACTAGCACAGAGCATAGCTTGCTACCACACAAGGTTTGAAGGATACAATGAAAGAAAAGATTGCTCCAGCCAAAATTGTTATGATCTGTGCAGGGAAAAAAAAACAGATTCCTTGCATTCTTGTCCATCCTAACTCCTTCACAAGCATGTGCTTGGGTTTCAAAGCCAGTTCCAGGTCATGGTCCTAGCTTTCAGAATAACTAATGGATTCTCTTTGCGTGAATATCCAACAACAGAGCTGGACAGCCTTCCTCTTCTTCTGGGTCCTGCTTGTATCCAGCCAGCTCTCCCCATGGGCTATTCTGGGAGCTGAGTTTCTGACCAGTAGTTGTGAACTCTGAGAGATGTGAGGTGCTTCAGCGTTAGCTGCAGTTATGCCTGATCTACGTCTTGTCAGGATGAGCCTAGCCCTTAAGCGTGACAAGCAATGGATTAAATGAATTATTCATGCTCACAGATGAACTTTAGTTATTAACCTCTAGGAGTAATAAATAAATAAAAAGTGAAGAGCTGGCAGATTTTAGTAACAGCTTCACTTATAGCTACTGTAACATAAAGTCACTTCAACATTTCCTTTTTAAGTAAACAACCTCCCAGTAGGGATGAAGAGAGAAAGCTGGGAGACGTTTTCTTGGCTTCTTCAGTCTCCGTCTCTCTTCTGGATCCCAACAGCTTCTTCCCTCACTTTGACCTCCTTATGCTCCAATTCCCTTGATTGTCTTTTCAGTGCAAGTACTTTTATGGAGTCTTGGAGAAGAAAAAAGTAACAACTGTAGCAGTCCCACACAAAAATCACAGACACCATGGACGTGGTACCTTCTGTGCTGCTGTGCTGACCCACATATTGAAAACAGCAGGCTCATTCCTTCTTTGGGATGTACAAATCCGAAACTGTTATTGAGGAGCTGGATTGCCATATGACAGTGTATTTAACCTTATCATCTCGGGGGCTGGCAAAGGCCATTAGTATGTATTGTTTGCTCTGTTTGTGACTGGAACCTCTACCTGGGAGATGTTTTATTTTCCACGAAAGAAAATGGTCACTATTACAAGATTTCAAAATAACAATTTCACAGACTCTAGCCTTTTCTTGACTTAAAAGCTGGCAGCACACATATGAAGTTACAGCTTTGTAACTCCATATATTCTTACCTATTTCCTGAATTCTACTCAGCCCCCAGGCATTGCCTTTGCAGAGCCTTGCTTTCCTTGGTTATCATCCTTAGGCAGCTTCTCCACTCCTTTCCTTGTATCACAAAGTGGCCTGCTTCCTTCTGGGCCCTTCTGCTGCCTTCAGGCAGTGCTAGTGGCATCAGGCTACTCCCTATGTGCCCCCCTGTCACCCTTTGCAGTCTGAGCCTCATTGACCCTGCATCTCATTTAAGTTTGCTGCTGCAGTCACTCCTTACCAGCATCTTTGAATCCATCTCTTATCTTACAATCTGACTCACAACCTATTCATTTTAATTCTGTTTTTCAGTTTGAAATATAAGTTTTAGAGAAAATTCCCACAGAGAAAGCAATATTGTACAAGGGCATTTTTTTATCACATAAAGATATCTGTTGGAAGAAAAACAGTGGAGTGACAGATAAAAGCTATCAAAAAGCATAGAAATTGTTAAAGCATAAAGACAGCGTGAAAGCATAAGAAAAAGCATAAAACAAACCAACAGATTTTCTCATCTTCTTTTGAATCGGATTGTGAATGTTTTCCTTGTCTTCACCTGGAAGCCTTATTAAAGATGTGTTTAAAGGCAACTTATAGTTGCAAGCCCTGCATTCACCGTTCATGCACACATTCGTTTATCAGGTAGTCAGACCTCTGCAAAACATGGCTACTCCTCTCTGAAGGTTACCACACCCAAAGCAGAGCCCAATGGAGGAACCTATGAGGGCACCTTTTGCTGCCTCACGTCACTTGTTTCTACCGAGGCAAACAAGCAACACCCACACTTTCCTTACTACTGGCGGTGCTATGGAAGGAAAAATGTTCAGAGAAAGGGCAGCAAACCCCATTGAGGGACAGCCATATCTGAAGCCACTGCAGCTGTTCAGTCAGCAAATATAAAGCAAAGGCTGCCTTCCCACTTGGGGTGTTAGGACATTTTAAACAATGCTCTAACCCCACCATTTATAGCTCCCTCAGCTGTGATATATGCAAAGGGCAAGCCTACCTTAGCACTGTAGCTTGGCACCTTAGAAGTGAGTTTCCATGTCTCTTCCACTTCTCATGCCTCAGCTTGTGTTGGGGAGAAGTCCCGGAGCAGGCAAACTGCCTGCCATCCATAAAGCTGAAAAATATGCTCCAGAAACACTCTTACAGCTAAAGGGTGAGAGGGACATAGGACCAAATAGAGCTAGTCTGAAATACAGCCTCCTGAAGTGCACTTAGGATGGACTATGGGTCCTTGTCATGAAGTTTCACTCTACAAACATGCTCCTATTCCTCTGTACTATTTGCTATTATAGCATAGCCATTACATCTCCATGGGTCAGTGCACCAAATGGGATGGGGGAACTGATCCAGACTTTTCCTTTTGTTTGAGCTCTGGTTTTGTTTTTGTTTTCTTAAAACAAAAACTTGACAGAAAAAGGTTTTGATTCTGACCAATTCCCTGTGAAGGTTCAGATAAAATACCTTGCAAACAAATATTGTTGCAACAGAGAGCTATAAGGCCAAGGGTGCCCTGTATTGCTGCTAGTGTTTAGTCCTCATACCAGGTCACAGTTTCAAAGTCAGGAGCAACAACCTTCACAGTCTCTAGTGCTTCAGAGAAAGTTCCTGCCTTTCAGATGTTTATACTTCCTCAGTCTAAGGGGTAATTAATACTCTCCATCAGTGCACTTTTGTTAGATGTTTCTTTCCATGTATCTGCATGGTAAGAAATATTCTTCCCCTTTGCCCCCAGATTCCTTCCTGCATTTGAAATCAAGACATCCCATCATGATACAGGAGGGCAAAATATTAATTTCAAAACAGACAGAATTTCCCACCAATTCTGGGAGGGTTTAGATGACAAGCACAGAGTCTTAGTGAGACACTCAGAATGCTACAAACCTCATCACAGAGGAGAATGTACTTAAGAAGTGTGTAAAAGACTGCATTTAATAATACAAAAATGAAATCTGATCATTGGATCCTTTCATAATAACTTTTACAACTTAATAGCTCTTGTCTGAAATCCTCTCAAAACCTTCTCTGGTATTACATTGATTAGATATGTTCAATTTCGATAAAGTTTTGCCCAAATACACTTGTTTTGCTTTAATAGTTTATTCATACATAATTTTAGGATGTACCTAAGCACATAGAGTCTTGGTTGAACTATAAGTGTATAGGTTTGCTTATTTACTGAATGCATGCAAGTGAATAAGCATTTCTCTGGTACCAAACAAAAGTAAAGTTCCTGGCTTACATCAGCTTGTTGTCCCAGAATAAAATCAAAGGCTGCTGAGGTAGTTTATGTCCCTGTTTAGACATAGGAAAACCTTTGTTTTGTGTGTACAGATACTAAGTACTTCAGTTTGAGAAGTTAGAGGAAGCTGGGGAAGTTAGTAAGCCCAGTGATAGCTACATTCTTGGCATGCAGTCTGCCTGGCACTGTACTTAGTGTTTGTGTTTACTTGCAATTTATGACAGTTAGTAGACTGGAAAGACATAGTAGTGATATTTAGTTCCAGGTTCATTAAAGGATATATGAGGCCATACCTCCCATTTTCTTTGATTCTTATCCCAACTAATCTTTTGTACACACTTCCCCTAACACTCATAAAACTATACCAATGTTTGGTCTTTCCTTGTTCAGTGAATTACAGGATTTGCACAGGATGTAGCAAAAAACTGTAAACAGAAAATAGAGAACAATGCCGTATATACAGTTGTTAGCATATGAGTAACAAACACAGTAGCAAAGCAGGTATTCAACAACATGACAGTAGTGAGCCCCCTAATTCCAATGGGCATTCAAAGGGAAACTGGGAAATAACTTGCACTTGGATCTTTCTAAATTCTTTCTTGACACAGCTAACACCTGTGCGGATGCATCTGAGCAAGTGAATTAGCAGAACCTCATGTCTTTTCTGCCCAACTGCTGCAAATAGGTAGAATTCCTGATACAGTGAAATATAGTGACTAATGACCCTTTTTGTTTGTTTGTTTATTTTCCCCTAACTACTTCAGAATTCCACAGCTGGAAAGCTTTTTTGTGTGTGTTTTGGGCAGAAGTTTGAATACAGCAGTGTGGTATATGTGGGTTTTGCCCTTCAGTTATTATGTCAGTCATTTTTTCCATTAGAAAACTACTGAATCTTTGCAAGACTTTTTTACTCAGAAGCATTTCAAAGCCTTCTAGAAACCCTGCAACACAACTAACCGCTTCTTATACATCTAGCACAATTTTCCCTCCTAGTTTAAAAACTTCAAAAGCAAGTGGAAACCCCTTCAGAGAGGAAGCCAAGACCAACATATTCATGTGAAAAGCCCAGCAGAATCAAGACAGAGAGAAACCATTTGAAGTGAGATGTGGCAGAATAGCCAGCTGACATCTGGCAGGTGAGCAGAATAGTGATATTCCTCCTAGTCACAGTTATCAGATCAAAAATTGCAGGAAACCAAGCCCTTGCTATGTGCACCTGTAAAGACCTGTAGCCACTCTTTGTCTATTGAACACTGTTCTGGCAGCATGACTCTGCCATGGTGGGGAGAGTCAATCTCTAAAGTCAGATCTAAGATAAATTTCTTAGTGACAACAAATTTGAAGGATATTTTGTCCTGACTAAAAATAAAAATGCGTGGTTGAATTCAGAGCAGCCTTTGCTGCTGACTGACCCAAATAAACTGTACTAGTTGAAAGGGACAAGTATTCAGCTTTGTAGGTTCATTTAGCAAAACAACTTTTGTCTAGAAGCACTGGGAGAAGGTTTCCCTTATCTTCAGAAAAATGGGTGAATCCCTTCTTGGGGAAAAAGCCAACTTTAAGAAAAAAATAAACATCAAAAGATGAAGCTGAGTGTTGTTAAGAACAAAATGTGTGCTAAATTAGGGTTGCGTGTTTTGTCTTTCCTGTTATTAATGGCATCCTCAGAGGATACTGACTCACATGATGACAGAAGTGCTTGCGGTCTGGGACCCGTGCTGAGCCAATAAGCCTAGAACCAAGGAAGCTCTTCCCTTTTTTTCCATAAGGAGGCTTCCAGATCTAGTTGCCATTTGCTACAACACCAAGAAACAAGGGCAGTGAAGGGCTCAAGTTAGGACTCTCTAGAAGGGCCAAAGTTATCATCTCATGAGTTTATCCAGCTACCAGTGAGATTTTCTAAAAGGGAACCATCAGGGTGCTGGCAGACTTTGGGTACTCTTCCCTTCACACTCGGTCAGATCAAGGCTTGGTTTTGCAAGTCATCACTTCATCCTGTCCCTGCAAGGAGGGGTTTGTCAGCCACAGGCACAGACAGACATCACCTGTGGTCTGAGAAGCAGAACTAGGGAGCCAGCCAGGGTGATTTTCTGGCAGCAATCTAGCCTGCCTTCAGATTCTTTCTGTGATGTAAATTCCTGTCACTTCTCTTTGCACAATGCTAACACACTTGCAGTTTGTTTTTCTTTTGTTCCCAGGAAGCACTAGATTAAAGGGCTGCACATCTTGGGCTCAGCACTGTGTTTACACTTGGGTATTTTAGCTCTATTAGAAATTCAACTCTTCCTGTTACTCAGGTGGCAGGATTAGTGCTGTGGAAAGCACCTGCCTTTAGGGAAAGCAGATAAATAATTCAAACACTGCACTGAAAATCACCTTCTCCTACCACTGTGCTTGATGTTTACTGGGACCTTCCAGAAGTCACAGTCATTGCACCATCTCCACTGTGTGACACTGGTGGTGTTGAAGTGAGGTAGCATTTGTAAGGCTTTTTTAATCACGCTGCACAAAATACTTGTTAGGCATGTAGAAAAGGGACCTTCCCAATGGTGAGATTATAAAGGATTCTTCTTATCAGAGTACTTTAGACAGAATTGTCATTTTATTTTTTCCTAATACTTGGCCTGGCCTCAGCAAGATAGGAATCCAGCTTTAAAAGCATAACTGATCCTGCAGAAAAAAAGTATGTTGTATTCTCTTGGAAGAGAATATTACTTGTCACCACCCACCTACTGATATCCAGCCTGACCCAAGCAGCTATCTAGCCCTTCCGAGTAACTGCCCCAGAGTAACAGTTTATATAGTGGTCATGACGTGCTGTGGTATGGAATACCTCTTTGGTTAGTTTAGGTCAGGTGTCCTTTCTCTGCTTCCTCTTGGCTTCCTCTCCTCCCTGGCAGAGCACGAGACTCAGAAAGTCCTTGGTCAGAGTAAACATTACTGAACACAACTAAAAACATCAGTGTTATCAGCATTGTTCCCAGGCTGAAAGTCAAAAACACAGCACTGCACCAGCTACTAAGGAGAAAAATGACTGCTACTGATGAACCCAGGACAATTTTTAATTTTACAGTCAATCATTCTTGATAGTCTAAGTGATTTTAAAAGGATCCAAGCTGAAGAAACTTTAAAACAAAAAAGTTTTCCATCTTTAGATGTAAAATGCTAATGTGGTTTGAAAAGTCTGAACAGGGTGCTGTTGAGCAAGCTAGTTACGCATGCAGTGAAAAGGTGCCCTCAAGATGCTCACAGGCTAGGAATCTGGTGAAGCACTCCTAAGATTTTCTTCTAATTCCTGATATATTCACCTCTGCCTGTTTGCCACTGTTGCTAATAGATACCTTTGGTTTCCAAATTATTGCTGGGTGAGTGGGCTTTTGGAACTGCCTGGAGGCCCTTAAGGCAGGAGTCCTCCCCGTATGCAACAGCAGGCAGCCCGTGCTCACAGACTCACATTTCACACTACTTGTCTGGCTTGGCATCATGCCTCAGCTGCATGAAGATGAGCTTGTGCTTAGGTCTTTGCTGAACTGGATTGAGTGACAGTAATCTTGCCTAAGGAGGCCCTTAAAACACCTAACTACAGTTTAGCAACAAACCTGTGAATCTGAAGTGATGTGTGGGCAATTAAAAATATTAATTCTCAAATCCTTCCTGTTTTGAACATTTGCAGTAGATGACTTTCATCTGATGCTATTTTTATCTAATTGGAAGTTACTCCCACAGCCTTATTGGAAATGTGCTGGGATTTACAGCTGTGTAACTGAGAGGTGAATTACATTCAGACAGTTGAACTACATTCAGACAGTTGAACTACACTGAACAGTGAAGCGGTGGGAAAGCAGCTCCAGTTTCAGCACAGTAACTGCTGCTTGAGCCTCAGTCTGGAACTGCCCATTAGTACATCCTACTTCATGGACAGGGCAAATCCATAAATCCTTTCACTTCTAGCTTAGCCATGCCTGTACTCTGTGCTGCAGCTTGAAGCCCTGAAAAGGAAGGTTTTATGCTACGCTCCGGGGTCCTGTGGGTGTTCTGGTGTTCTTCTGCACTTACCTGAGTTCTGAGAGCTGCTCCCTAACCTGTGCGATGCGACGGTGCAGTGACTCTGCAAAGTGCAGTGCTGTGGCCAACAGAGTGAGCTGGTCTGTAAAAGCATAAATTCCCAGTTCATAAATATCAAGAGTGTTTTCTAATTAAGAGGTCTCTACTGCTTTAAAACTGTCAAAGTGGGTTTCTTTTTGGTTTGGGGGGAATGGGAGATTTTGTTTTCTGATTGACCTTAAATTACCCAGAGTAAACAATGGATGGCATGATCAGGACACTCACAGTGACCACTTCTTCCTCTGTGGCTCTCCCCCAGTCCAAACTACATCAGATCCATTCATGAGGTTTTCTTCTTCCAGTCTTACACTATTCCTAAAAAATTCACAAAGGCAGAATTGATATTCCAAAAAATAATGCCAGCAGGAAACAGAATAGAGATTGAAGCATTCTCATCTTAAGAAACAGGCCAACAAAGAGGGTATTGTCTTCATTTTGTAAAAGTTTATTGTCAAATTGCTTTGCCTCAGCTTTAGACTTATCTATATGTTGCTCTGTAGCAAAATTTGAAATGCTGACAGAAGAGCATCAGTGCTCACAGTACAGTAATCTCATGACATATTTTGCAGTTGGTCTTTATGCTCATCATGATAAAACACAGCCAAAAAGGGCACATTATGTCTAATTACCCTGACTTAACCTTGGGAACGTTGTGCCACATAGAAGTACAAATCAGTGAACTTTTTCTCGACTTAGCTGCTGGCGCTATTCAGCTTTTGAAATATTTCAAAATGAAAGTATTTATGAAGCTTTTCCACTTAACCAGGTGCAATCCAGCTTCTAAATATAATCTATTTTTTTTTCTTGCAAGCCTGCCACAAAGGATCAGTACTGAATATTCCTGATAGTAGCACATAGGTACACATGTAGCTTGTGAAGCAGCTGGTATTTATTTCTAAATAAAAGCTGTGCTTTGTCAGGAGCATCACCATTTACAGGGACAGCAACGAGAGTGAGGTCTGCACATGTGAATAAGAGTCATCCAAGTAGTGACAGTCAAACAACATCAGATTTTTGGAGTCTGCAAGTACAGACTTTATATAAAATCAGTAAGTGGTGTCTATTTCTAGACTAGGGTGAAATGAAAAAAAACCCACAAAACACTGTCCATACAGAAACTCTGAAACAGCTCTTAAACATTCACATCTCAAAACTGGTATCACTGTACTTGTGCATATTGACTTGGAGTCCAAATGATTCTGAAAGTTCTGAAATTTAAGAGATCTATCAAAAAAATAGTCTGTGCTACTTAGTACTTCAATTATGCAGTGCTGGGAAATGTTCACTTCAGAGCTGCTTTCTGGGCTGAAGCTTATGCAGCGAGAATGGGGGAACTGGTCTCTGAATATGACTTTTTATGATCATCTAATTTAACTTAAACAGAAAAGTGATTATGTAAAATGCAGGTCTAGCTTTTTTCAATTACATTTTTCCCCTTGATGATAAATCCATTCAGTTAAAAAAAGTCATTAAAAAAAAAAAAAAAAAAGATAGAAGCAACAGGATTGAGTTTATTAAAGACCAAAACTGAGACTGGGAGAAATATCACTGTACAGAAAATCTACAACATGAGCCTCATATAAAATTCTGCAGTAGTTCAGAATCTTGCAACATATGTATTGGCAATGTCCTGGGGGACAGGGCAGACTGAACATAGCTCTTTACATAAAACAGCATGACAGATAAGCTATCAGATTTTCATTACAGAGCAGAGTTTTTCTTTTCACTTCTACTGGATTTATTATAGTAGTTATTAAGGTCAATAAAGCACACCACTGACTCCAGGGAAGATGACAAGACATACAGCGAACAAGCTTTTGTTGATTTGGCTCTGGGACAATGAAATACCCACTGACCCGTTCCCAGGTCAGTTATTTACTGCTTTTGCTTATTGCTAGATGACATCTAGCATGACAGACATCCTTTATATTTGTTATATATAAACATTCTAGTTTGTTGGAATACATACACTTGTGGTGCTTTGGAATCTCATGATGCACAGATGAGATGCAATGATCTGTGCAACAAGGTGCACAGATATAGATCTACAAAAAGAAAAATTAACAAGTCTTTTGTTTAGCACAGAATGACTAAATAAATGAGACTCACCATCAAAGGAATATACTGGGTTTGTATGTTTACATGTGCATCTAAACACGTTTTAATTTTCCCCATATATTATGAAAATTAATGGATGCCAGTAGCTTGTCCAATTTCAAGATTTTTATTTTAAATTTTGAACAGTGCTCTTGTAATTTATGGTATCATTGAAAGCCTTTGGCAGATTTATGTTATGCATGAATTACAACCAGCTGTGATTTAGAGGGTTTTAGTTCTATCAAAAGACTCAGGTAATGTCATAAGCCCCAGGAGAGAAGCCTGATTCACTAAAATCCCTATAGAATTATGGATCTGTAACTTTCATCTCGCAATTTTACATGCAAACTCTATGTGAGGAAATACCAATACCTACACACCTCCTTGTCCAGATTCCCTCCTCACAGCTCATACTGTTTCATTATTTCCTCCTTTTTGTGACTCCTCACACCCCTTCATATTGGGCCATATTGCTTTGAGTGGCAACTATAATTACTGGCTCACCTGCAGGTTAAGGATTGTGGGTCCTAATCTCTGCCTATTCTATTTTATGTTATGACTGAACTGCCCTCCTCAAGAAAAGTCAGCAAAAGCAAATGTGGGATAATTCATGATACACTCGAGTTTATAGGGCAATGAACTGGCTCAAACTGTCAGTGGAAGTGTCTGTGCTAGTCTGCTGGGTGTATCTGTGTTGTAGTGTAATCCCTGTCCTGATATTTATACTGTTGCAAATTCCCAGTCTGTCTGACCTTGGTCACTCCAATGCTGGCAGAAAGGATTTCCATCTTCTTCAAAGGAGGAGGCAAGACATAAATCTAGCCCTTTTGATGATCCACTTTGCCTTTTCCTGCCCAGTTTGTTCTACATGGCACAGTACTGAATTTCTTCTCAGCAAGGACATATCGGAATAAGTCTGCTGGGTTACTTGTATTCTGGCTGTGAAATTTGCATTCCAACCCATCCACAGCTCTATAGCTTGTGTTTGACAACTACAGATACACGGTTCCTTCCATTTCTAACCTGGGGGAAAAAATATATATATTTAATGTACAACTTTTTTTTTCCATGTAGAGTCAGGGGATACTAGGAAGCCAAGAGAAAGGACCAGTTGCATCCCACTAGCCAGTACTCCAGTGGGTGCAACCTAGTGCCAGCCGTCACCAGGGTTCCAGGACTCCCACTGCTAGCCTGTAAAATGTTTTCAAAGCACAATACACTGTACACATCTTGTCAGCGTAATTCAGTTTCATCACTTAATTCCTGCCCACACTTTAATGATATGTCATCAAATAGAATGATGCCGTTTGCATAAATTACACCTGGATGAGCTACACCTCAGTTTGTCATCCCCAGTGCTCACAACTGAAGATTTTTGTAGCTTTCTGAAAATGTTTCTGTTCAAACCCTCTTGAAAACGGTAAGTAGATCTCAGTTAGCTAAAGCTAGCAAGGGTTAAATAAATCTAATAGCTAGCAATGAAACCCTGGAATCCAGAGCTGCAAAAAGCCAGGACTTGCAGAATTTGGCACTTGAAAACAGATTGTACAGGTGCAGAAATACGACAGCTGTGTACGATCGTAGCCAAGGAGCAAATTAAAGTCGCTCTTGAAATTCCCTTGCAATTAGTGCAGGGACACTGCACATCATCAAAGTCTGTGCTCGCAAGCCCGGATTTCACAAAGTGAAATGAATGCTCATGACACTAGCTATGTTTCGGTGTGATTAGTAGTAATTACAAGTGGGGAAAGCCTCTGTAAGCCAGATCTCAGACCCCATTTTGAAGTCCGATAGTTTGATGTGGAGAAGCATTTCAAAGAATCTTCAGGCCATCATTTTAAGATGGAAGCCACATCTGCCTGATTTACTATTTTATCGTTTTACAGAAAGCACTTACTGGGACTGTAAACATCCACAGCACAAACAGCTTGTTGGACATATCACCTTAGCCCAAGTATGTTGGCAAAGCTCATGTAACTTCCCTGTACTGATGATATCCCTTTTTCACCACCATCTTGTCTGCAGATGATTTTTTTTAGGAGAAAGAACACAAACTGGCATAAGAGATTAATGTAATTTCAGTGAATTAGTTCCTCTGGAGTAAAACTGGTCAGAGAAAAATAAGTCTATACAAAAAAAAAAGCCATATTAATTTCTGATTTTTTCAGGGTAAACGTACATTTAGTGTTAAGCACATGAACATTCCCATTTATGTCAATAGAAAATTTCACAAAAAATGACTCATGGTCCAAATCTATGCTGTGCCTTTACAACAATGCAGAAAAATGTTTTTTTATGATTTGGGCTTTTTTGAAGATTCATTTTTTTTTGAAAGGATATTCTTGATGCATCTAATCCAAAACCTAGACAAGCTTATTATTAAAATGCCTAAATAAAGTCAGATCAGAAAATGCAATAATAGAACTCCTACCAAGATGGTTGTGTGCTATATTGACTTTATTTTTTACTTTTTAAGAAAAAAAATATATAATACTAATCCTATTTCTCCAAGAGAATAAATTGGGGGGAAATGTGGAAACTGTATCTATCAAAAAGCGTTGTATACTGGCATAGAAATGGCAAACCCCTCTGAGTGGCCACTGTGTCAGGACAGCGTTAAACACAAATTATGGTAACATTTTAAAATGTGCATGTTGGACAAAAGTCTGTCAGCTGCTTACTGCCTTCTATTTCATGCATTGCAAAGATGTGTAAAATGTATATGAATAACAAACATGATTTCGGTTCATAAAAATTTTAAATGAAAAACAGTCAAGTTGTTCCCTGTGTGCAGTCCATAATCTTACATTTTCAGTGGCACTGCAGAGATTTAGGCCCATGCTTAATGTTTTAATTTTCATCAAGATCAGAGACTGACTGTGTTTTTTGAGCTGCTTACCCTCACAGTGCATCCGCATCACCAAGCTGAAGTATGCCTGGGTGATGCTAGATGTGGAGACCTGAATTCTGCACAGGTGATTTTCCCCTTGACCTTGGGCAACTCATTAAGAAGGTCTACTGGCACACTGCCAGACATACTTGACTCCCACGGGACTTAGCAAGATGTGTGGGAGGATTAGGCCTTCGATGCTGTATCCCTGAATCCATTTACATAGTTGGATCCTCAAAGGAAAGATTACCTTGCTTGCAGAGGTGTCCCTGACAAATATTTGAGACCTAAAATTTTAGCTGATACTCCTTCCTTCAACTTATCCAAAGCAAAGAAAGACAAACAGCTTCCTTCGCTGACAGGCCCTAATCCTTTACGGAATCATCTCGATAGACCAAGCCTCCCAGCGCAGCTGCTTTCTGCAGCACCGGCTCCTCATCCGTGGTGAGAACAGCTGGGAAACTGTTGCATGAAAAAAGAGGGGGAGAGTTATCTTTGGAACCTGTGGCAAGACCTTTCACTTTAGGACATAGTTCTGGTTTCAATTTTGAAGTCCTGAAGCTGACGTACATACAGATGCAATATCAAAATGAACAAACAAGTCTGCAGAGTGAAGCACAGAGCAGACAGGAAATGCCTTAAGGTAACCCTAGCAACCTTAATTTTCTCCATTTGTGCAGCCTTTAATTTTGTCATCACACAGTTACGGCTCTCCTTCAGTACAGTTCCCTGCCAGATGTGTATAGCAGTACTAGCAACCACCATGTTCAAGGTATGTAGGCAGTCTGTCCTGGAAAAAAAACCAAAAACCAGTGCTAAAGCCCACATGAAAATTTAGTGATCTTTCAGCTCTGACAAGAACCCTTTAGCTGCGGTGTATTCAGTTTTCACTTGTAAGATATGGGAAAAACTGAGGGAAAGGAAGCACAAAAAAATCCATGAACATCTTATGTAGAAATGATGCTTCAAGGACATTGACACAACCATATCCAACTCCTCAAAACATCTAAAAGCAGCTATGTTTTTAGAACTCCAATCCTAACCACTACCAAGTTCTCTCAAAGTTTCCTATACACAGCAAAATATTCTTCAATACATAACATTTTCAAAGGCAAATCACTTTTTTTATGAAGTCCCTTTCTGGAGAAATTGTTTCCTGGAACTTTCACAAATGTGGAGGCAACAGAGGAATGGTAACTGTTACACTGTTTATAGCAAACACTGCTGCTGATTTTGTGATTTTATAGAGAGATTACAGCTGGAAATGCAGCAAGATTCTTCTAGCTACACTCAGATTTTGTGTTGAGGAGACGAGCAACTGGATTTTTCACCCATGCTTAAACTAGAAATAATAATCCCCTCCTCTTCTCTTTAGCTAGTAGGGCCAGTAATCAGGCTAAGCAGGGCTTCAAGAGCAAGTGAAGCATTATTATTTATGAAATATTAAGTGCTAAAGAGCCTATCAGAAGCTAATTTATACAAGATACATACTCCACATGAAAAAAAAACAAAACAAAAATGGTACAGAAGAAAAAAGTTTACCAGTGCTGTCTGAATTGTAGATTTACTGCATGTTTCTGAGTAACCTGGCACCTTATTACTTATTTGTGGATATAAAGGTTCTACATGTGTCAAATTCACATTCTTCAGATATAGGTGGACCAAAGCTGTAAAGCAGAAATCTGTGTTTAACTCAAAAAGCAGTAGGAGGCTTTGATCTATTACTGTTGAAGCAAGCAAAAGGATTGCCTTTGAAAAATGAGTCTGGGATATCCGCTGTAGAAAGAAAATACAAAAGTACACGAACAAAACTGATAACCAAAATAGAAAAGATGAAGTAATAACAAATCAAGCAGAGAAGTCATCTAAGAACCTTGCAAGCTGATGTACAACTACTGGAACATCTGGAAAATTCCTCCAAATTTCAATCTCTAGACTTGAAGGCAAGCAGATCACAGGCATCCATTAATAATCCCTCATGTCTCTTTTGGGGTCAGTTATCCCTTGCAGCAGATCTCATGTTAAAATTCAGCATGATGGCTTCAGAACTAAAATCGGGTTATTCATCAAACAGTTTGAGAAGTATTTATGGCAATCTCTTTTCCCTATTTTATCTCCCATTTCAACAGGATCCAAAGATTTTCATGCCCAAGGGCAAATACAGTCTTTGAAATAAGCAGTGGAGTTTAAAATCTACAGAAAACATCAGCCCAGTCCAAAGGTATTCCGTCCATTTAATTAAAACAATAAGACAGGGGTTACAAGTCACCTGATACTGAAATTTTGGTGTGCTTATTTGCATGTTAGCAACGTTTATTTCTCGGTTTCCCAGCAAGGCAGGAAGGACAAAGGTCTCTCTCTCCCCTCTGCTTCTACTTTTTGTCCTTTAAAATTATGATATGGGCTGGCGTGAGTTGCTCCTGGATGGGAAGTAGATGACAAAGACCATCTTGTCAAGTTTCCTCAGGGTTGGTCTGCCACTGCTCACAGAAGTGATGTTTCCCCTGCCCCATGGTGTTAGGAGCAGAGCTCTTGCAGAGGCCCACTGACCACTCTTCCTCCCGAGTCTTGGCCCTTCTCTCAGGCCTAGGCTGAAAGGGGCTATTGCTAGGGATATTGGCAAGGGAGGAGACCAAGACAAAGCCAGAAATGTTGGGATTTGAGGGTGAACTGGAGGAACAGCTTGGAGACTGCAGCAGGAACCCCACAGAAAACCCCTGCTGAGGGCTGTGGTGGAGCAGATATGGACCCCTCAGATCCTGAACAAGTTGCCCTGCTGAGACTGCTGGGCAGCTCCTCAATATTCTCCTTGCCAAAAAAGCCCTCTAACCAAGCTAAAGATGTGGCACCATCTCCAGGCAGGCCGTGGTGCAGGCAACATCTGCACATGTCTGAGTGTGGCTCACTGCCAGATGAGAGGCAAAAAGCAAGACTGTGACAGACCCAGGAGTGGAGAGCAAACTGTGAGCCTTTCCCTGGGTACTGGCTCCATGGTTAGCAGGCTACTAGGGGTGAACCCTGCATGGGCATCCGTATGCTCTACCTAGATCTCTGAAGGTACCATGACTAACTTTGAAATATGATAGTTCTTAGAAGAACCCCATACTGTGATTCCTCTAGAACCTGGGTATCACCTCCATTCACATTTCTGCCTTCAGGCAGGCACTACTTCAACAAGAAGACAGAGTAGTCTAATAGCACATCTGGTAGTTTCTGTTAAATACAAAGAAGTGCTAGATACTTGGCATTAAAAACAAACAAACAAGCAAAAACCGGATTTTGCCCCAAGCCACCTAAATGGATATCTATTTAACTTTTGGTTAGGAAGATGCATACAGTTGGATCTAGCTGACTCAATCCATGTCTAGCAGCAGAATGAGGTGGGGGAGGTTGTGTGTCTTCTATCCCCCCAGCTGTTCTCCCAGGCAGTGGTGAACAGCAGGGGACCTCCTACGGTGATGTGAAAAAACACCACAGATTTGGGACAAAGGCAGAATCTAGTCATGCTGTAACCAAAAGGTTTAAAACAGAGATTCACTTCAATAAGTCTGTTCCCAGGATCAGAAACTTGCCAGAAGCTTTTAAAAAACTTGGACAATGCTTTTTCTGAAGCATACACTAAGGAAAAAAGTGTAATGTATTTAATTATATTTTCAGTTCAGAATGGAGTGTGAGTGAAATGAGGAAGGCATGCCAAAAGAACCAACAGTTTGGTGGTTAAGGCAGCTCATCTGCTGTGTGGGATAATAGAGTCCAGATCCCGCTTTAAATTAGGGAATGTGATCTTCTTGCTATTAATTTAATTGTTTTCTTATTCATGCCAGGAGCAAATTTAAATTTACTTTTGGGAGGTCAAAATTCACTTCATGTCCTTGCAAATGGGCTGAATTATTTATAGTGCATAGTGTTAGCAAAAAGATGGGTAAAAAGAAGCTTTTTGGAGGATAATCTACATTTGTATTAGCTAACCAACTTTGGATTTGGTCTATTTGGAAACAGATCAATTCAGAAATAACAAGAAATTATTTATTGACAGTTAATAATTCTGCCCACATTTTTCCAGGGTTGTAAGTGCTTGAATAATAAGATACCAGATGGTAAAAAAAGAACATGGGAAAGTGAATTAACTTCCTCAAATTTACATCCATATTCATAACCAGAATTTGTGTTTCTACAATCTTCTCATTTCCCCATGAGAATTCAGTAATCCTACTATTCCCATTCAGGTAAATACATTTTTTTCTTTCTTTAATGTGAAAATAGCAACAAAATTTGACCCACAAGGAAATAAAACTTCAGCAAAAATTTAGATATTTTACGCATTGTATCATTAATGTATTTAGATAAATAGCTCTGATAGTGGAGCTCACATCCCCACTGCTCCTTCACTCTCTTGATCTGAGCTTCTTCTCCAGGTCTGCAATTCAATTCATCAACACTGCAGTCTTCATTAACCTTGGTGTTATATTCACTTGCTGGTATTTTTATATCTATCTCTTTCATTTCTTAAAGACTTTTCCAAACTTAAATTGGTCACAACTTACATAATGAGTTCTGCTTGTAAGAATAAGGTGATTTTCAGTGCTATGACACACAAGCCAAGATGACATTCCCAGCTAATATAAGCTAAAGACCACATCTCGGGATTTGACAGAAGATCCTTAATATAAATTCTCCCTAAAACCAGGTAGGATTTTAAATTAAGTGTAACCTGATAGCTTGAAGGTAGGGCTGAAAAAGCCTCATTTCTTCAGGTCCCACTGGAAGCAACAGGGCTTAAATCCCAGGGGGTAGACAGCATGGGCACTTGTGTGAGCAGCTCACCAAATGCCGGTACACGCGTGCTACAAGAACTCACTCTGAGCTGTGGGAAACTGTATAACCACACCCCCAGGGCTCTCTGTCTGGGCTAATTTACATGGGCTTCCCAGTGTCTAGCATCAGATCCTTTATCTCTGCATCTCTAGCCGTATATCTGTATAAAACCTCTTTTAATACCAAACCCTTTAAATTCAAAACCAAGAAAAATTCTTTTAACTCAAAACTAAGTTTAGCATAAGCTTGGCAAAAGCTGGTGATATATTCAAGGAGATTTAGGGTTGGTTTTTTCATTTTCAGTTTATAAAACATGCTGAAACTGATTCATATACACAGGTACCTGGAACGCTATAGCATTTTTGGAAATAAACCACTCATGGATAAAAAACCTATAGTCTAATGTTTATAATTTTCTATGGCATCTTTTATGCAAGGATCTCAAAGCCTCTTCCTAATACTAAATATGCTTAAACACTCCATGTATTATTCCAGTTTTAAGGAAAAAGCGACACACAAGAAGTTTGAGTAATTTGGCAAAAAGGGACACGTAACCCAGGCATCCTGGACTCATGCCTCAGTTAGAGAACAATTCTGTTTGGACTAGGTACTCCAGCTACCATGCTAAAATTAGCTAATTAATAGGATTATGAAGTGAGAGACTTAATATTCCAGTAAGACCTGTAAGATGGCTATAGTTTCTAAGACTTGAAAGAATGTCTCGATTGTGATACCGTATGAAGGAGAGTACTTTCACCCGTAACCATTCACAGGATCAAAACCAAATGAATAATTTGGTTTTGTAAATAGTGAACACATGGACAATAAATAAAATAAAATTCATAAATGTGAAACACCAGGGAACCAGAATTGTCCAGGGAATCCATCTCCTAAAATGTCATAATTATCATAACTCCTAAACTTTCATAACAGCATTGTTTTTTTTTTAAAGTAAGTTAAATTTTCAAATGTGCATATGTTGGAAAAATAAACAGTAATATGAAATTATCTCTGATGAAAGTTTTATAATAACTGATTTACACAATGCTGAACATGTAAGTTTAGCAACTTAGTGAATATAAAATGTTCAAATTTAGAAACTAGAATGTTATTTTAAAAAACAACAGGTAGCCAGCCCATTGTGTAAGTTAGGGAAGATTTGCTTCTGTAAATTCAGAGGCTAATTTTAAAGGAGATTTGAAGGTAATAGCAGGTCAAAATACAGCTTCACAATGCCTACGAAGGTATCTCTTCTTTATTGTGTAAAATTATCCTAACCTACACAAAATATTATTATTCTGATAAAATAAATAAACATATTTACAGATAATGTCAATTATCCGGTCTTGTATAAAGTAATTTATTGGTAGATCAGCAATCAAATTGGCTCTGCCTTCTGCCCCTGGAAAGCCTCTCTCTATTTGTTCTCTTTGTTAGTGACTTCTAGACATTTTATTTTCCTGTGGCATAATTAACACTTCCTTTTTATCACTACTTTTCATATATACTGACTCTCTTTCTGTATTGTCATATTCTGCTCTCGTATTATCATATTCTCCTAAATCTTAAGGTTACTCTAAGCTATTCCTTTGTGTTAGGTAGAGTTGAGTGTAAAGGACTGAAGAGTAAACAACAGGTCTACATGAATGTCTAAAGAAATACTGTTTCAAGTTATCCTGGATCAAACAAAGTTAAAGGATGAGGATATCTTTGCATCTCTTAAAATGTTCTGATTGCTAAGCAGCATACTTCAACATAGATGACCACTCAGCAAAGCTTAAATATTGTCTGTAACAAGGTTTAAACAGCTTGTCAGGAAGTTTAAGGTTGTTTTCCTTTGTCGAAGTTTGCCTATAATGTGTCTGCTGGACTAGCACTGTGACTGAGTCCCTTAGGTCACCACCAGCAAAGAATAATATACTTTTTTTTTATACCCTGGGAAAACCTCTGTTAATATTAGGAGGCAGGTTCAACTAATCTCAGGTTCCTGCTCTGAGGAGCTTTAGTCTGCTGCTAATTATAAGGGCCCTTTTTTTTTACATCAAAATGGAGTAATGGTCAATGGGAGGTGGTGGGCAGATACAGGCCTGCTAGGGAATGCCTTACAGGAAAATGGTTCTGTAGAAGATGCAAACCACCAATACAGTTCTCTGTAAGTTTTCCCTGTCGACAGGTCCTGCTGAGCACATCTTTTCTCCAGCTTTTTTTAATCTCAGATGGTCCTACATGTTTTTTGCTATTTTTTTACCACACTGTAATTAGCATCCGGTACAGATGACTGGGAAATCTCCAACCAAACTGGCAGAAGATACCAATGAATAAGAACAGGTTGCAGGAATGTGTTAGTCTAGATGGAAATTTCAGTTGGGAAGACTTCTGTTCCAAATTATAAGTCTTACAATATTCAGTAAGCTAGGGTCAGCCTTAAATTACTCCTTGTTCTGACTCAACTCTGCAACGTAACTACCAGGCTGCAGGTGAATGCCAAGTGGATTTCCCAGTTTCTGCTGTTGGAATGGTCCACTTTATGACTTTCATGATGTTCTGCGGAGCAATGACCTAAACTTTAGTACCCACCTTCTCAATCTGTAGTTCTCACAGCTGGGCTTCTCAAAATATTTAATGATTAACACAGAAAAGCTTCAAAGGGAGAAATTGAAACATCCTTCCCATTTCTACTCTTTCTAAGAATAGTCAGCTTGAGGGGGGGTAGCATGTTCCTGTATAAATGAAGACATAAAAACAAGGACTTAACCCAAGTGGCTTAAAGGATCACCCAGGCACATTAGCTATTCTGGGACAACTTCCTTCACCGTCTTGGTGGATTTAGAATAGTTCTTAACACACAAATTTATGTGGTATAGGAAAAAAACCTTCCCACCCAGTTTTAGCCCTGTGGCTATACAGAGTTGCACCAAAAGCTCATCTGGCTCCCAGGCCACTGAATCTAGGCAAACACAAAATTAGCTTAAAATTGTTTCCTGCACTGAGATTACCATAAATTAGTTCAGGCCCTTTATAAATTCTCTTTTGCACCTGCAGAAGAGACTGTTCAGGGAAGATTTAAACTGTACAATTGACTTGATACTAGTTTGCTTTGCTCACCCCTGTATGATCCTCAAGTATGAGCTTTCATATATGGCTCTCACTCTGCCTCTGGGTAAGACTTGTACAGCAATAATGCCCAGGAGTGCTGATCTCAGGTATGGTTCTAGCCAATGATACTGTGAAAAGAAGGTCCCAGTCTGAACTTCCTCACCTACATCTTCCAATAATTATTATGTAATCTAAGGGGTTGAATTAGGGTTTTGGTTTGTTTGTTTGTTTTTAAAGTAGATAAGTTGGGAACAGCGAGTGGTTAAAAGCACAGTCTCTCTGCAGGTTCAGAGTACTTCTCTGTGGAAAACTGGTCAGGAAGTAATGTATTTGGAAACTGCAACAGCTCTGCAGGTTTCCTATTCAGCTGTTACCCAGGTGGACCTTGAAGGAATTTCCTTTTAGAAATGAAAGAAATAATATAAACACAGCATCCCAAATTATTTTTTATGTAGACCAGATGGTATTTAAAAAGGGAATGCAAAGGAAGTACTTAAGGCAGGAGATGCACGTACAGAATGGGTGAGTCAGAAGAAAGGTTCCAGTCTTGTTTTGCAAATTAAATCTCTTGCTGGAAAAACAGGGTTACTCAAATTCTCAACAGATCAGCAGCAAAAATAAAATTAGAGGCCTCATTTCCAGCCCTTTGTGTACATGTCAAACATTGACACCATTTTTATTCAGGAAATGTGTTAGACAGGACTTTCAGTGATGATGCAAATCATGACTGAAGTGTACTGGCAAAGAGCTGCAGGGGTTGAGGGAAATAATGCATAATGTTCTTTGGGTCTGGATCTGCTCTGTACCATCAGTCACCCAGTTCTGCAAGAAACTGCTGCTGTAAACCATGAAAGGATAGGGGATGTTAAACTCCTGCAGCACTGGCTGGCGATGGAAGGATGGTTAAGTCCATCTTTCTTGTTTGCTGGCACATCACAACTTCATCACTTCACAGCGCTGTTGCAAGAAGTCGCCAATAGCGTCTTTTACATCATCTACTCTTCTAATATCATCAACTTTCTAAATGTCAAGGCACTCTCTCACTGTTTTTAAGCAACCCTGAATGGATTACTGTATTTATGGTGCAGAACTAGGGGTGCAATGGTCTATCTTCTACTCCCTCTAATACTGCCAAATTCTTGTCTGACCTTGACTTGGGATGTAGTGCCATGAGTCAGTTACCCGGTATTTAAAAGAAACTAAAGCTTCCCTGCACACCACAGGACTTGTCAATTCTATTTAGTTATGATGAAAGAAATTATTCTTTCTGTTGCAATATATGCAAATATTTTATACTTCATTATGTTTAAGTCATAACCACAAACACGACATATTGCCCAATACCAAAAGGGAATCAGAAAGTATTTTGACAGAACAGTTCTTAACAGTGCTTTAGAAAAAATACCTCTGCTCTGTAATTTTCCTTTTGCAGCAGATGTCACAGCAATTAATGAGAGCTTGTCCATTGATATAATCCAGCTTTGTATTAGGCAATTCAGACTATTCATCAAAAACATTAATTTGATCCTCAAAATCCAGGTGATAAGCTTATCTTTCAAGACCTGAATAATCATTTTATATTCCTTTTCCTTTTAGTCTCCTCTCTTCAGATTTTTTTTTAATGTTTTTAAGTTTTTTTCTCTAGTTACAAAAAACATGCAATACTTAATCTGAAGATATATTCTTTCATGTCTAGTATTGTCTATAAAAAGCATCTATCACTTCACCTGTTCTTAATAATGACACAAGATTAACCTAATATTAGTACTAAAACCTGTGTGACCTTAAGAATTAAATTCCAATGAGTCAAGAGATAAAAACATGTGTGCCATATGCCAGCACATAAACGTACAGGTCTGTAGTCCTAAAGGACTTCATCAATGTGTCAATGACATGTATAATTAAGGTAATGTGTTAAGATTTGATTTTATAATTCAGGACATACAAGCAATTTGTAAACATCCATGTTTGCTGCTATGAAGTCAAGAGTCCTGCTCACCAGTGAGCCCATATCTCCTTGTCTGGCCTTTTACTGCTCATGCAGAAGCTGAAGCAATTTACCTTACCTTTGATGTCCTTGCCAGTTCAAACCGAGCTTTGGTTTTCCTAGTCCCACCCCTGCATGCTTGGGTGATATTTCTAAAGCGCTCCTTTGTAGCCTGGCCCTGTTTCCATCTCGTATACATGGCCATTTTGCAGTGGAGCTGCGCCATGAATTATAAAATCATTTAGGTTGGAAAGGGTCTTTAAGATTAAGTTCAACTGTTAACCTAACACTGCCAAGTCCACCACTAAACCATGTCCCTAAACACATCTATCTGTATTTTAAATACCTCCAGCGTATGGGGACTCAACCACTTCCCTGGGAGGTTCCAATGCTTGACAACCTTTTTTGGTGAAGAAATTTTTCCTAACATCCAAGCTAACCCTCCCCTGGTGCAATTTGAGGCCATTTCTTCTTGTTCTACCCACAGTGGTTTCCACTTGGGAGAAGAGACTAACACCCACCTCACTACAATCTCCTTTCAGGTAGTTGTTGTGAGTGATAAGGTCCCCCTGAGACTCCTTTTCGCCTGGCTAAAAAGCCCGTTCTCTCATCTTTCCTCCTAAGACTTGTTCTCCAGACCCTTCACCAGCTTTGCTGCCCTTCTCTGACCCACTCAACCACCTCAATGACTTTCCTGCAGTGAGGGACCCAGAACTGAGAGCAGTATTTGAGGTGTGGCCTCACTAGTGCCCAGTACAGGGCACTTTATAAAGGATCTATCTTTTTGCATCAGGTACAAACTGTTAGCATACTGTCCTTGAAGCTCCAGGGGCAGCTGCAGTACTCACAGAACATACTAACTAGCTTACAGCTAGTTCAATCAGATCTGCATTGTCCTGTCTTCACAGAACTGGCTTCAACATAGGCAGCTTATCCCAAAGGAGCCTTCAAAAGGCATTAATGTTTTGTGCTTTTCCTTCTATCATTCAAATTTTAAGGAGAGCACCACATAGCTAGGACTGGAAGAACAAAACACACTCTGGACTTTTACAGACCTAGATGTAGGTGCATGACCTGCATCTGGAGTTAAGTAGCCTATGGTCTTCAAAATAATTAAATTTTAATAAACTTTCCTATCAAAAAGACAACTCACTTATGCTATCAGCAGTTAGTAAAGAACTTATAGGATCTGTATCCAATAACTAGGTGAAAAATAAAGCTTCAGTACATTCTGCTGTTAACACTGTCACAGGCAATGACATGTTTAAAATAGTTTTAGTAAAACAAGTGCTCTAGTGAGTAATTTTAACATTAACTTTGTAATGCAAGCACAAATTACATTTTTTAGAAACTTCACAAGACTTACCATTTTACAAAATACATGGTTAAGAACACACTTCCCCTCATTCTCTGTTGAGGATGTACTTTAACCTCTAAAAGGCTTCACTTGAAATGACTCAACTCAACAGCCAGGAGTAGTATTTCCAGTATAAGACTTGACCAAATTTGAGTTATGACTGCTGAAAAGGACCAAGTCACACAGAGATGTAACTATAGGAAAGTATTTGCTCATCCCTTAAAGTCCTGGGTATTGCATAAATAAATCTCTTCCTTTACTCTGCTGACTTCAGATTTGGAGGTCAAGTTTATATGCATATTTACTCTCGCGTTATGAAAGTTTACAGAAGAGACCTGTGCTTCTGGACTAAAAAACAGATAAGACCAGTACTAAAAAAAAAAATTAAAATTAAAAATCCTAAACTATTGTGTCAAACTTGGAAAAAGCACTCACCAAACCACTCACCATATGCATTTATGCTAGTAACAGCACATTGGCATTAAAATTAGTGTTGCTTTATGCGACACAATACATTCTCATACTCATAGTGAAAACCCGACATTAGCTTGCTGTGTATTAACAAATACACAGAAAGAGTAAAAAAGAGTTCCTGATCAGAGTTTATGAGCTAAATTAGACTGATTGATAGCATAAAAGTCAGAAATGCTGGATAGCACATAAGAAACTAAGGGTGAGAAAAAAAGGGGAGTCTGGCAAGCAGCTGGAGGCCAATGGAAAAAAGGATGAGTTCTCTGTGTTTGTTTAGTTAATTTGCAGCAAAGTTTAGAGGAATCATGATTCTAGTCAGAAATGCTGGGATAGAAAGAAGATCTGGTAGCTCATTACCAGAGAAAGGACTTCCAATATTCAGTGGCCAGAGATGAAGCTCTCAGAGGTGAAGTTCACAGCACAAATCAGGTAGCAGCTTTAAAATAAATATAGCTGTTCATCCTGTTTACGCAGAGACATTGTGTTTTTCTTTCAGAATGCTGTGATTTTACAGTATGTTAACAGTTTGCATAAATTACCAGGCTGGACAGAAACTACTTTGTAAAGGAGTAGCATGGCCTCTGCTGAACAGACAACACAGAAAGCAGTAAATTCTGACTGGGCAACATCCAGTCTTGCTTTCCAGAATTAGTTTTTTGTTTATTTAAATTTCAAAACTGTTTTCTGCAACTATTAAGAGCTCAGGACTGGAAGTTCTGTTACAGCCTCCACCAGTGATGAACAGTTGTTTAACCCCTACAGGCCTGTTTGAACCCTTTCTATTCCTTACACTCCCTTCTCTAAAAGTACATACGCAAATGAGAATTTTTCAGGTACCAAGTCAAGAGGCTACACAGGTTATTTGGAGGAGAGATAACATCCCTAATTTCATTTTCCTCTTATCAGACGGGCAGCAGTTCTGAAACGGGGCTTTGTGCAAAATGTCTGCTACAGTGGCATTCCCACTGTGCATGGAAGTGGCATAATTCTGCACATCCAAGACTCAAAAATGGTGGTGCTGGGTGTACCTCAAGAAGTTTGGCAGTTTGGGTAAGAACTAGGAGCTTCAAAGAATTCATCAGATTTGTCTTCACCACACCAGCCTCTCCTTGCTTTTACAGGCATCTTCCTTGCCCCCATAGCTGCAATTGCACCTAAGCATCACCTCTAGGTTTGCCTTCCTAGACGTGAAATTCTGCTCAAAAGAGTAAAGGGCAAGTCCGAAGGGTAGATTTCTCATTTTAATTTCACTTTTTCACTGGTAGGAATGATCTGTTTTGTTTCCTGTCAGGTTATGTATTTTGATAGAGAATTCTAACACTTTCTTGTTTGATTGTATTTTTTTTTAACATGAATATAGTCCATGTTAATAGTCTCTAGCCTGGGCTTTTGGAATTCCTCTAAAATCAGATGTCTAATTTTGAAGCCTGCACACATAATTACACAACATAAATAAAGTAACCACACATTTTTTCTGCACAAACTCAATAAAAAAGGGATGATGAATTATTTTGAAAGAACATCATCTTTTAACTAATTGAGAAACAGCAGGGTTAAACTCAAAAAACACTGCCAAGAATGTGTACCCACATTCAAAGGTACTGGAGAACACCACATATCCTAGATCTGTTTAATAAATCAAAGAAATCAAAAGTATACATTCTTTCTATGTGTGTTAAATTATATCAGCTACATCTGTCTTTACAATGCTTGCTGTCAGAACTGCTCACAACACAGTGTTAATGCACAAATCTTATGCTTGGGCTCACTGACACAATTATTAAACAGGAAGCTTGAATAAAAAGCTTTCAGTCTTACTGTTTCACAGTGCCTGTGATCTCAGGATTTAAGGCCAGGTTGTAGATACAAAGGGGCAAAATTCTACAGTCCTAAAAAAAGGGGCTAAAAAATGTGACCATGTCATGAATCATCTGAATTCCATGTGCTGACACTTTTTGCAGTTATTTATGACAAATTCAACAAGCTCAACAGGAAGAGTGGCACTGCATTTTGACTCTGGCTACTGTCAAACAGGGCGTTTTAACCAAGGTGGACCTGTTCTGTTTGTCCTTCTAGATCATCACAGATCTGAGAATGTGTAATATTTACAAGTGCAATTGCTACCCCTTTACTTGCAAAATATGACTTTCTGATGCAGAACCATCAAAATGGGACTTCTAGGCCCCTTGCAATTACTCTTCTTTAAAATGGATATAATACCCGTCTTACAAAAGTGAGCAGTGTAAAGGTAAACCCATCAAAGCTAATGAAGTCTTTCAACTTTTACAGGTGAAAAAGCACAGTGTTTGCACCTTTTTTATATGAAAATTTGAGAAATGGCTTTGTCAGAAAAGTGATTTTAGTAGCACTTAGTGCTATGACCTATCCACAAAATAATAAATATTCTCTTGCCAATTTTAAATTAATTGCAGAAGGAAGAAGGATACCAAAGTAAAAACAATTCTGTAATCATGTAGTACATGTGAAGAATATGTAGCAAAGAAAACGTGTTATAGACTGTCAACTACTATGGGTACTCCCTTCTTCTCTGGTCATATGTTCCCAGTCCCCTTCTCTTACAAGTTTATGCCCATTTGATATGGCACTAAACCAGACCATAGGAAAAAAGAATAAATCTTTTAACTCTTTTGCCAGGTTGTTTTTCAATTGGTTTCATGCTCTAGAACTGTTTTACCAAGAAACCACCTAAGTGATAGTTTTGTTGCAAAAGAGGGGATTATAGCAGTGCTAGTTTACATAAATCTGGTCTGCCCTAAAGCCACACCCTCCAGCCAGACAACGATATTTTAATTCCACGCAATCTTAGCTGCCAATCTCCGTTTGATTATATATTTGGTTTCATTTTGCACTAGCCTTTGTTTTCCTCTGATGGTATCCAAAGCCACATATCACAAAAGTCCTTGGAGGAGAATATCGAACATGTTATACAGACTTCACTATGATGCACAATGGCTTGTTATCATGCAATGAAAAACAGTACTGAGCAGCACCCAGTTCATTTCAATTGTATTATGATCCCAAAGGGATCTGCCCAACAATGCTGTTAAAAAAATGTAGTTAACTTTTGTGGAAAATGTCACAGACATCCATTGAAGCTTTTCCTTCCTTAATATATCAGTCACAAGCTCAATAACTTTAAGCAATATAGCCCTCAGGTTCCCACAGAGGAAGAATTTCGGAGCATTTGCTGCTCTACTGTAGAAAAGCATAACATGAAATCAAGGTAAATGGTATTGTTTTACATTACATATTTACTTATTGTTTCATAGAATAACATTCAAAGAGGAAATACCTCTGACAAAGTGCGCTATGAAAACATGGGATTAGCAGAAGAATGAGGACTAAATTAAGTAAATTAAATAAAACAGGGCTCTAAACATGTATTCTCTCTTTGGAAGCATCTTTCATTGCAGGTCACTATGAAGGGACACACAAAGGTTACGACAAGACAACTGTCTTATAAGACAAGTTGCTGAAGACAATAAAGAGAAACGGCCAACTGGAAGATGTTGAGGTTTAGTCAGTGATAAAATAGCATATGGAATTCAGATAATTGTAGACCAATCCTAACTTTATATACTCATTGTTATAGAATCCAAACTCAATATTTCACCCACTAACAAGACCTAGGGGTTATACCTTCCTGAAAACCTTGTCTCAGTGTCCAGAAGCAAACACTAAAACAACAGCATATTAGGAAATTTTAAGTAAAAAATAGACAACAAGACATGGATACTTCATGAAGTATGTTTTATGACATACTTTCTTAGGCATCCACTGTTGGCATTTGTCATAGGCAAGATATTAGATGGACTTTTAGTTTGAGTCAGCATATTTGTCTTTATGTTTTTAAACAGATACTGAATCAGACAAAGTTGTCTGCCTTCATGTAGATGATCCAATTTCACCTGTGACTGAAGAATGCGGATTTTTTTTGAAACAAAAAGTATTGTGCAAGGGCTAAATAAGAGTATCATTTCTATTTTGGAGTATTAGACACACCTAACTGTTTCAACCCTGGGCAGCTTTGAACACAATATAACATGTTGTCTGCGTGATTCTCTACTTTTAAGAATATTCTTCATAAACTACAGATTAAATTTATTTCCATACAGATAATTCATTCAAGTCTCCAGACAAGTGAGGTTGATTGCAACCATATATTCTATACTCCTAGAATAATCACAGTGGAAAGCATACAGTGAAGCATGTTCATCAAGAATCTAACACAGATGAAGTGTCATTCACCTGCATAATCTTCCTTCAACAACTCCATGCAATGTTACAGGCTTAGGGAAGAGTGGCTGGAAAGCTGCTTGGTGGAAAAGGACCTGGGGTGCTGACTGACAGCCACTGAACATGAGCCAGCTTGTGCCCAGGCAGCCAAGAAGACCAACAGCATCCTGGCCTGTATCAGAAATAGTGTGGCCAGCAGGGCCCGGGCAGTGATCATCCATCCCCCTGTACTCGGCGCTGGTGAGGCTGCACCTTGAATCCTGTGTTCAGTTCTGGGCCCCTCACTGCAATAGAGGCATTGAGGTGCTGGAGTATGTCCAGAAAAGGCAACAAAGCTGGTGAAGGTTCTGGAGAACAAGTCCTATGAGGAACGGCTGAAGGAAGTGGGGTTGTTTAGTCTGGAGAGGAGAAGGCTCAAGGGGGGACCTTATAGCTCTCTACAACTATGTGAAAGGATGTTATAGTGAGGTGGGGGTCAGTCTCTTCTCCCAAGTAACAAGCAACAGGACAAGAGGTAACAGCCTCAAGCTGTACTAGGGGAGGTTTAGATTGGATAGTAGAAAAAATTTCTTCACAGAGAGGGTGATCAGGCGTTGGAACAGGCTGCCCAGGGAAGTGGTGGAATCGCCACCCCTGGAAGTGTTCAAAAACCATGTAGGTGAGGCCCTCGGTGATATATATGGTTTGGTGGTGGTCTTGGCAGTCCGGGGGTAATGGTTAGACTTGATGATCTTAAAGGTCTTTTCCAACTTAGCTGACTCTATGATTCAAGGATTCAACAATGTCAGTAAACAGATGCCAGTGAACAGAAAGTACAATTTAGTCCACAGTGAAAGCTTATATAAAGAATTCTTTTGGCTTCTCAGCAGTGGTCTTGCCTTCTCAGTGCTCTTTTAATGCCATGGCCACCATTTGGCTCTACAGCCTTTCTGGTATGCTTCCTGCTCCTGATATGTCTGAAGGAATATTTAATGTTCATCTGATCTTTTACGCGCATTGTTCCCTGACCTCTATTTTGACATGCACTATTGCGTTTATACAATTAACCTGCCAGAGTTTACAATCCTTTGTCTTTTTCTTGTTTGGATACAATTCCAGTTTTGTGAAGGATGTCTTCTTATTCTAATAACCTATTTTTTTTGTACTGATTAGACATGCCTGCTTCCTTTTTACCCTTATTCAAGCATTTCTTAACAGGTGGTACGCACTACTGCTGGGCTTCCAGTATGCTGTCCTTTGGTAACCTCCTTGTAGCTTGCAAAGATTTAATCCCTTCAGGTCCAATTTAACAGATTTCTAATTTTCACATATTTCCCATTTTTGAAGTGTGGAACACTGGGATAGTGATGGTGAGGGGTGAGGCTGATCTTTCTACCTCTGTAAGGATGCTGTATTTGAATTTATGATTTGTTTGCACTCCCATTAAAATCAACATTGGTTTTGTCCAAGGAGGGATAGGTTAAGAACGACAGGCCAGGACTTGCTAGGTTTTAAAGGAGTGATTTCTACTGGGGTCTCAAAGCTGCTTAAAAATTTGAGACATGATTAAGACCTACTCAAATAGTTTGGACTAATGAAAGTGAGAGGTTCTAAATACTTCATAGCAGGAGTGAATTCAAGTGTGAGCTACAGTTATAACATTAGCAGCCTTCAAGCTAAAGAATAATTTGTATAAGTAAGAGCAGTGTTCTTTTGTCATTTATCTAGTGCCATTTATAAGCTATAATCAAAAATACCCTCTTATTAATTTAAATTTATTACATATGCTATTTCAAGTATGTCAGCCATAGTTTTAATTAGTTAAAAGATAGAGAGCCACTAAAAATACACAGTAATCAGTGAGAAAGCTGAGACATTAAGCATTCTTTAGCTAATTTTTAAGCTGGTACTTTACTAAATCCCTAAAAGCTCTCTAGATCTTCTGACATGCTTGTAGAACTTTGTAGTTCAAACCCATCAAATTAATTTTGTAAGGGCCATTTTATGAGATACACTTAATGCACAACTTCCCTTTTTAAAGCTGAATCCTGTCAGGAAAACAAAGCATTTCTAATTTATTTCACACAGATAACATCTTGTGGCTCAATTCAAGATATTATTCAGCAAAGCAATTCATTACAAATTTGCCTCAGATTTGCATTATGGTATAAGAAATCCTTAGTCCTCTGAAAATAATTGCAGTGCCTACAAAAGGTTTTACTAATACTTCTCAACATATTAAAAAAAACCTGAAAGTCACTGAAGGTGACATGATTCATGTTAGGAAAACCTATGAAGCCACTGGGGGGGGGGGGGATGGAGGGAAAGTCATACTATGCTCTATTTAGAAACTATGATTACGTATGTTACAGATGATTAACTTAAAACAGTACGGGTAATATTTCTGGCATAGTTGAAGAGAACTTGATTTTACAGGTTTAATATTCTTCACATTCAATATTTTGCATGCTATTCTCCAGATCTTACAAAAGACAGTCCAAGCAGTGCCTATCAGCAGAGCTGGAATTTTAATGTCATGGCACAGATCTCTCATTTGACCCAACGGTAGTATTCACAGCAGACTGCTCTTCTCGGTTCAGGCAGATCAGTAGGTGTAACACACATGGCCTTTGCTGAGGTTTTTTAGATATTAGAGTCCAATTGTTAGTTTCTCATAGTCCCTACTGCCTACCTTTTCTTTATCCTACTTTTGTAGACCTTTTCTCTTTCTGTCTGCCCACACCCACATCACTCCTTGTTCCTTTCTTTACTATCTTCCCTCCCCACTCTGGTTCCCTTTGCTACCCCATCCTATCCTCTTTATTCTTGTCTCCTTAATCTTATCTAATTTGCTTTGTTTCTATTGAAAAAAAACATGTATTTTTCTCTGGTATTGGTCATAGAAACAACTGCAATATTTAAGCTGTTGCTCAAAACCCTTTTCTTCTTAGACAAACATCCAAAGGAAGTTCAACTTAAATTGCATTTGGCAAATATAAGCATTTGGTAAATAGGAGTTTGTAAGAACCCCAACTAACTAACTTTGTAACTAACCAAGCTGTCTGTAACAGTTAACTAACCCTTTGCCAGTGTCAGAAAAGCCTGTAATGAAGAAAGCCCTCTAAATTTAGCTTGGAATCCAGTCGTTAAAAATGAAATCTAGAAGCTAACCTTCCACCCCTCATTGCCATGTCTGCCACCCAGTTCTGCCTTCACCCAGCCATGTCTGTGCAGTGCACTAGCCTCTGTGGAGAAAGTAGCAATCCTGTATTTTTTCTGAAAATTTCAAAAGGCAAGGACAAATCATGGCACCCCGCAGGCACACATTCTCTTTCATATGCTTCTGTTTTCATATCACAAAAACCCCTCCCAAACCCAAAGCTAATGAATGGCAATTGGGTACATGGCAAAGAAAATTCACAATTCATGATTATTGCTCTGAATTGAGCCCTGTGTGACATTGAACATTGTGAAGTCAAAATAATCATGGACGCCCTTCACTCAGGGCAGCATGAATAACCCAGACTAATGCTGTCTTGGGAAAAAATACTTTTAGAACAAACATGTGACCAATCACATTATCACCCCTTATTAATTTCTTTCACAACCTCTGGCAACCTGAACATTTCAAATTCTTTCCTAGTGACATCTGTATTCATGTGTCTAGCTTAACTTAGATTAAAACACACAGCAGCAGCACTACCCTTGTGTAAGCAAACATCACTGTTAGCTCTGTTCCTGTACTCACCAAAACCCCTGCCCTTTGGAGCTCTTTCTTATTGATCTGCTTTGTGTGACCAGATAAAAAAGATATCCCACAGCACCTAGAAACCCTCCACCTTCTAGTTTCCAACTGAAAACAGTCCTGCTCACTCACTAGTTCTCTGTTCTTTGCCAACTCCTAATACCAATAAAACACCCCATTTCTGGCAATTGGGAGTTGGCTTAAAACTGCAGGACAAGCAACAAACACAAATAGGTGGGAAAGGTTTATAGGAAGTTATGCATACTCTATCTACACTTCATCTAAGTTCTGCTTAAACCATCTTACACAACATGGCAGGGAAAATGAACATCAGCACCTCAGTTATACAGAACCTGTTCTCATGCTGACTAATGTGAATGTATTTGCTGTCTGATCTAATAAGTTTTTGCTGCAAAGTTAAAATCTTTTTTATATTACACTGACCAACATGCTTAATTTAAATGTTTTATTTGGGTCAGGATTTTAAATAGTCAGCTTTTTTTAAGTTGAAATGCATTCTTTGGACTGTATCCAATTAATATTTAAGTAATCTGTTTTGACTAGCACTTAACCTGAATATCAGCTGTAAACTAAGACACTTGTCAGGAAAAAAATGCAGACTGTGCAAACAAATCCACAATTTTCACTAATTTTTTTCAAGAGTGAAATAACTGCTGGAGACCACTGGAACTGTTCCAAGAAAAAAAGGGGTATTTATACAGATTTAAATTCACACTTAAGTTCAGAGGTTGAACTTCCCTGGGTAGACTTTGAATTTTGAAAGAGCTGTAGATAAGGACATCAAAGCTAGTAAACCTGAACGGGAAAAGAGGTTTCACAGACTGATCTGAGGTGTTCGGCAGCAAACTTAATTTAACATAATATTCAACTGTGCCCCAGATAGAAGCACTTGAAGTGTGATACATCTCCATTCTCCAACTCTTATGGACATGTCTACATGACTACTTCATCAGTCATATATCAGAGACTATGGCTCTTTTGTTTTTAATGTGGCAGCCAACAGTCATAAAAGAAACAAGGATATGCAAACAAAAGGAAAACATGGGTTGGTTTTTTTTTCAGTTTGGGAAAGGCAGATTCAGGACTCTAGTTCTCAAAAATGTGGGAGCAACACATTACAATACAGTCAGTTTGACTTTACCAGATTTGGTAACATTTCCTATTCTTTGCAGTGGCATTGCTACATGCAATCCTAAGTAATTTTTCCAAAATGTAACTGCTATGAATTATGGCTTTTGAGTTCAAAATCTCATGGCTATGAGTTCAGAGCTCTCTCTGACAGATCTACAGCCTGACTCAGTCTATTCAGAGTAATGATTATCCTGTATAACCCACAAAAACTTTCTCCTTGGAAGATACAATGGAAGAGTTTCTCAAGTGCCTAAACCTCCTCCTGTCGCCACTTAAGGAGTCACGGAAGTGGTTAATGGGACTTTTCTGAAGGTACCCAAATTCTTAGCTATCTCTGGAATAAAAGTTCTTCTCAATATTGATATGTAGATGCTCTACCAGGAAATGTTTTGTTTTACTTAATTCACTAAGACCAGCTCACTCACATACCTTTAAATACTTAAATAAAAATCTTTTGTATTTTTCCCCATTGAGCTGACTATTTAATGGAAGGTGTTCAATCAACCTGCCAAGCCACACACTCAAAATATAAAGTATATTTTTCTGCCTCAGCAGCTGACTACCTTTTGCTGTTATCTCTGATCCCAGTCCCCATCAGTATTCCTCCATGCCTTTCATGAAGCCAATTTCCATACGGATTCATCATTCTTCAGACCTAGTCACCGTCTCCATTAGGCTTCCCTATCTTTGGGCTATGTTAGCATTTGAAAGGCCAAAGACTTTTTCACAGTGATAAGGTATAGACATGCCTCTGTTTTTTCATCTGTCCCATGTTCCTCCCTGCCCTGAGCTAGTAAGAAATTCATGTTTTTTTATATGACATGGTGTGAAATCCACTTAATTCCCTGCCAAATTTGGATTGGAAAACTTTTGTATGGATGGGAAGCTTTGAGGAATGCTTCCTCAAAGCAAACTTCATTTGGGTTTTTTTCCCATAAAAAAAAATGAGTAGATTTCACCCTTTGGATGTAGATTACTTGCAGAAAAGTCATCAGCTAAGTAAGATCAACTGTATCTAGCAAAGCAGAACACACACTGCTGAAGCTGCTTTATCTCACTGAAACGGGGTAGTTTTATATTCATGAAAGTGGCCATCAGAAAGGGTGCTGTTCTCTTACTATTTAGTCTAACAACTGAAGGAAGCAAAAGACCAAGCTTTTTTAATTTTTTTTTTTTTTTTAAGGAGCTCTTACACAGATTGTGACGGGAGTATTTTGTGAAAGACAGTCTCACATCTTAGTTGAAATCAGGTTTAGCCGGGGAAGGAAGTTTTTGCTTCCTTTTGCTGCTGATTAAGAGTCTAGGGCTTAAAGGGCAACTCCAGACAAGGAAGGAGATCTTTATCACTGCCCTTGGAACAGTTCCCACTGTTATGCTCACTTTTTCCTCTCTTTCAATCACGATGTACAGCTGTAAAACATATCTCAGAGAATAGTTCCAGCATACCAGCTGTACTATGAAGATGCTAGGTCATTCAGTATTGTTATGTTTTCAATACTTATAAATGTTTCTAATAATATTACATGGTTTCAATCAGTAAACAGTACTTAAGAAACTACCACAGCTGTTTTCTGAGTAGCTAAAGTAGATCAGGTCATAAGAAAGCAGCACAGGAAAGTCCTCATCTAAAAAAGTACAGTGTGGGCTGAAGCCATCTGGTGAGTATTACAGGTCACCTTCTCCTCTCAGCAATATTCACCTAAGGTCCAGTCCATACAGGAGAGATGTTTTACAATGTAAACCAGGAGGAGAGCTTAGAATCAGCTCTCAGAATTCAGATGTAACATCTCTTTAATCAATCAATCAATGAATCAACTCACGTGGACATGGTTTCTGTGCTAAATTAGGAGGATTACATGACAAATGGCAAACTAGAGTTCACAGTGATCTAAGAAGCTCAGGGACTGGGGCAACAGAAGTCTTAAGGGATTCAGCAGGAGGAAGTGACACGGTTTAGAGTGAAGTGTCCCTGCCCATGCAGGGGGGTTGGAACTAGATGATCTTACGGTCCTTTCCAACCCTAACTATTCTATGATTCTACGATTCCATGATTGTATGAAGTACACTTCGGGCAGAATAGCACCAGGCATCAGTATGGGTTGGGAACCGGCTGGCAGCAGCCTCAGTGAAAAGGACCCAGTCATTACAGTGGATGCCACATTGAACATATGCCAACTGTGTGCTCCCATCCTGAATAAAGTAAAACACTAAGGGTTAGCTTAGGGGCAACACGGCCAGCAGATCAAGACTGTTTATTCCTTGTTTAATCTGCTGCTGGGGTAGTGGTGCATACTATGTTCACTTCTGGCATGCACTTCAAGGGGGATGTTAAAACCTGTGGAATATCTATGAGGTGTCTATTAAGATGTACAGGGACACAAAGCACATAAAGTATGAGGAAAACCTGAGGGAGTTATACATCTTTTGTTTGGCACAGGAGAGGCTAAAAGGGGATTGAGTAGCAGCTGGTGACTACGTGAAAGGATGTGACAGACATAACAAAGTCAGACTTTTCTCTTGGCAGTATCAGAGACCATAACAAGGGCCAAGGGACATGTGTCATGACTTGGGATATTCAGAAGTTACAGTAGGAAGAATTTCTTCCAGCAGGATAGTGAAGCACTGAAAGCAGCTAGGTAGAGAGTGGGTAGACTATCCTGCTTTTCAATATTCAGCTAAGCTAGTCCATCACTCTAGTGTCAGTGATAGTCCATGAGGGCTGCTGATAGGTGCAATAGTTTGGAAATGGAAATAGTTCTTGTTTTAAACAGGATGGACTGAATGGTACCCAGGTTTGGCCCAAATAATACTGAGCTATGTGTCTCAGTGCTTTTGATTCCAGTGATAAACATTTTTGTTGCTCTATGACACAAAATAACATACTTAGGCCAAAACCTCGGTGTGACTGGACAGGACCTGTTCTCCACTGAGAAATTTTCAAAGTCATAGAAGCACGTGAACAAATTTCCTAGGAGGATGAAGCACGTCAGTGCGGAAAGGAGAAACAACCTTGGAACTGAACATCATACTTAGCCTGCTGCCTGTGCTAATGAGGTCAAAAAATGTAACTTGTAGTTTTGGGGTACTGCATGAAATTTCCAAAGACAAAATGTGTGTTATTACCAAAGTTGAAATCCTTAAATTTTGTGTAATTCACCTTATTTAAACCTTCCTTGGTGCACTTGCCATCAATCCAGAATTTTCCCAAACACCTCTTTATTAACTTCACCTACCCCATCAAAACAGAAAAGCATTGTGATTTTTTGGCAGCATGCAAATGCAGAATTAAGACCTTGCCACACTGGGATCATGTCTCATTGTTGTCCAGTTTCCCAGAAGCACAAAAGAATGTAGATTGTTGCAAAACCAAAATAATCTAGACTCTGACATTTGGAGACTGGTTTCTAGTACGCAATACTGAACTTATATGAACTCCACAGAGTGCAGCATGGTTGACTGCACAAAGCAAATAAATGTTCATCCAAGGTTAAAATGTAGCCATCTTTAACAGAAATGTTCCAAATATAACAGAGCGCCAGTGAAACTGAAACCTGCCTGAGCTTGGGCTATTGTAGTTACTTTCCTTTGTTCTCCAAGGCTGCTGACAAGTCACTCTTTCAACCATAGAACTGGATGTTAATATAAGGCTCTGCTAGTTGAAGTTTTTGGGGAAGGACAGTTTTTGTCTCTGGTGGCCATCAGTTGTCGATACCATGATGATCAGGTTTGCACGTATGCCTGTTTTAGGAGAGTCAAAAAAGCTAATCTCAGGTTTCTCCAGATCCAGATGCCAAAATCTTGATTATTCTTCCACCACTGGAACTAGATCATCCCTTCCAACACAAACCATTCTATGATTCTACAATCCTTGTTGCATAGTGGGGAAAAAACAGTAGGTTTTTTTTTGTTTTTTTTTTGCATTTGATGTTTGTAAGCTTTATATTATAGAAGAGCTAGGAGTCACTGTCAAGCAGGACTGACTGGCTGCGAATAGTATTTCAATTAGAAGCACTGAATCTTGCCTTTAATTTCTGAGCAGGTGAAACATTAATTGTTAAATCTGGGACAAGTGACAGATTCTGGAATTTAAACATACCTTATAGCAACCTGCTCACCAAGTGCTACTATAAGACATGGATATCTGTCTCAGCCACTAGTCGTTGTACTTCTGGAGTTGGTTGTTTTCCCCACTACTACTCCATGTTGCTTCGGTTTTCCAAATCCTCTTCGTCCTCCTCCTCAGCACTAAGACCAAATGTGATATATAATATTTTACGAATAAGCTACAGACATAACATCTAAAGGGTGATCAGCATTCCTTGACATAGTGCCCAAGAAAAAGTACACTTAAAAGACAGGTCTTTTCTTTCAGATTCCAACTCATTTCCAGATCTGACACCACCATTTTTACCTGTGATGAACATAATTTCCCTCCAAGGAGAGTAACAGCTCTTCATACAAATCCTCTGGCATAACTACATGAAATAATAATATTTAGCATTCATTTTTTACAGGGGAAGAATAACACAAAAACAATAGTAGGCACTCCTAGTATCATTTTTGGTCTTAAGTATAAGACATGATATATGAGGGTGTGTTACAGTTCTTTTTTTCAAAAGCACAAGTTCAGTACTTCATTTTACTATGTGCTAATTTTATGTGCTTCTAAAGCCTTTGTACACAAAGAATGTTAAATTAAACTTAAATCACAAGTTCCAGCATGATTTATATGGAAGAGAAAGGCAATAGCTTAGTTCATGATTGCAGAAGTGAATTTAATTTAAGGGCTCTGAAACTTACTTCAGATTCTCTCACCAATATTTGCTTCCCTTTTATTAACTGCCATTAGGGTTGCAACACTGCAAAAATACATCTGGAGAAAGGAAATAGATGGGGAAAAAAACCAAATCTTACTACTCTCAATGTAACATATACAAAGCTTATAAAAAGCAGCCTAATGATCTGTGAGCTTGATCTCTCGCCAATTTTAACTTTATTCCTGAGAATGGGATTGTCATATAGGATTTTGCTTTGGTTCAAAACCTAAAATTGGATATAAGTTTACACTCAGTTTAGGAATGCTTGGATCCATGCTTAATCCGAGAGTATAGTACCAATGAAGGGTATGTTAATTTAAGAGAGTTTAAAGGAAAATACTATAGAAAAAATATAAGATACTCTAGGTAAAAATTCCGCAGCACTGTGAGAAGGAGGGGGTGGAAAGCATGCTTTCCTAAGTAATGTTTAGACCAGCAATTTCAGGTACAATTGGAAGATTCAAACAAGTAAATGATAAATTCATAGATTCTCTGCAGCCCTACTACAGCAAAAAAGTTATCCAAAGGAAATATCGAGTGGCTGCTGGAAGTCTGGAAGGTGTTTTTTAGGGCTGTTTATATTGGAATGTGCAGTGATGAAAGCTATTTTTGTGTTAGGATTGTGTCAAAACCATTAAGGGAAACTATCAAGTTAAACCCAGAATTAGAAATCTTACATAGTTTGGAAAAAGGAAAAAAAAAAAAAAAAAAAAGATTAAGACAGAATCTACTGCCCTGGGAATTCTACTACTATGTAACTTAACACATTGAGTAACCTCTTACAAAATGAAGGCAAATAGTTTTGGTGAGAAGAAAAACATCTTTCACTCTCAGAGAGTGCATAGTTCACCTCTTTGCTCACTCTACTTTGAAGTAAATGGTGAAATTCTGAAAACCCACATCTCTTTGTGTATTAAATATAGCTTTAACAGGAAATGGGATGATGACCATAGTTCTTCTCGGTGAGACAAGAAACTCCCCTCAGCTGTATTGCTTGTTCCTTTCTAGTTCTAATCTTCCCGAAGAAGTAAACAAATATTGCTCCCTGACTTCATTCCTCCTTTCTTTGTTTCCTTGCCTTACAGGGATAATGAGATACATAACTGAGAAAAGGAAGAGGACAGGATCTGCAACATGTATGGCTAGCTGTTGCAAAGCACCTTAGGAACCAGTGGTGCTGTGAGCATGAGTACTAATGAAGTCTTGTATCCTACAGGTATGCTCCTGGTCCCCTCAGCTCTGAGTTTTTCTCCTGGATGGGGTTTCTGGTGTCTTATAAAGAAATTTAAAAAAAAAAATAAAATGTAGGAGGTATCCAGGAAGAAACTTTTGAGTCGCTCTTTTTTACAAAGCTTACAGTAATTATTGCAGATTTTCTTATCTCTGATAAGCTTGGTTGAAGTCTGACAAAGAATCAAAGGGACAGTGTAATCACCTGTGGGTTATTCTCCCAGTGAACTAAATAGGACATTCATCAGGTGAGAAATTAAAGTACAAATTGTCACTGGAGAGGGAACAGTCATGGTAGACCTTAGCTGATAGAATGACAGAAGACACAGGATGATCCCTTGTGACTTGCCATGTCAGCAATCATTTGGTTTCCTCTACCTACCTTTATCTAATGTTGGTAACTATGGAAAGACCCCTGAAGACTAGACAAATAACATGAAAGCCCACCCTTCCCCAATCGCTTTGAAACACAAAATATTTCCATGAAATAAGCTAAAACCTAGAATTATCTAGTATCACTAGATATTAGAAAGAGTTGAAAACAATTTGGTCTTTTAAAAGCATACTTACCATCTACCCAGTGTTACGCAGTATTAAAAAACAGATCATGGTTGGTATTCTGTAACACCATTCTAAACCAGGAAGATCTTTTCCACTAATTCAGTTTCACCATAATTGACATTTTATGTTCTTTCTTTAATACTGAGAAGTATGAATGGAAATATATCTCATATTGCTGTTAGAAATGCTGTCTTTTCCATAGTGGATAAGCAAATCCGGAAGAACAGAGCTTGGCATGAGTGTCTATATAATATAACAGAAGCAAATGCTGATCCTCAGTTTAACATCACGGTTAAAAATAAAGTGAAATAATAGCTTACAATTAATTTATTATTTTTTTCTGTCTAGATTTTTATTCCAGGATAAATTTCAAACTAACATGAATTCCAGCTCTCATCATTTGGCCAAAATAATTAATGTCATTATTCACAGTTTATCGTGCTGTGGCATACATGTACGACAGAGACAAGAACAATTTGTCTGGAAATAATTTTGTTTACAAGGTAATTTGCAACATGAATCTAATCTAATCTACTAATCTAATCTAATCTGCTGCATTCTTCAGTCTTTCCAATCTCTCAGCCTAATGGACTTCTATGTAAAAGACTGAAACTCCACACACCATTATTTCTATTGACCTAGTTTAGTTGCTCTATACAGTTGATCTGCAGTAACCTCTGGGAAGGAATGCTTTTTTCTCCATCACTTACTGTAAAGCAGCAAACTTCTAATATCCAAGAATAATATTGTAAAAAGTAGTCCATCTGAGGCTTTGTTGCAAGCTCGAGGAAACTCCACTGTGATATGACACCAATAGATCCCCACCCTACACAGAAATACTGGTTCCCTTCAAAAACTAGCATTACAAACTTAGGTGCAGAGCCATTTTATTTTCTGGCAGAGTGGTGCATCTACTCCCGAATAAAACCTGTCAATGACTGGAAGGATATGGCTGTGCCCATGAATAAGTGAGCAGACACTCAAGACAGCTCTTGGAGAAAGTGGAGCATGTGGAGGAGGTGGAGATGTATCCGTGTTAAGGAAGAAAGGCAGAGACTGAGAATATTCATCCTTAAAATCTTCACTTGAAATATTCATAATGAACAACTGTCCTTCAATGATACTAATGCTTAACAATACAGTTCAAAGCACAACAAGGACAGTAGGAACATTGCCATCAACTTAAGAGGGAAGGAAACATATTTAGATAATATAGGAACCAGTTAGAATTTTCCCTGAGGCTTAAATCCCATCATCATTTTCTGCCTAAAAATGTTTGAAGTTTTTCATCTTTTCCAGTTCCCTTTTGGCAAACACCTCATCATGTTCTGTGCTGCTAGCTCCAACCGAAATTTACTACTTAAATGTAAAAACTGTTCTCATGGTATTTTCTCCCAGGCCAAAAATCACATTTTGCTGGAAATCTTGCAAAAACCTAAATCTTGCAAGATTTCTAGCTTAATTATGTTGCGATAAAGAAAACAGACCAACTTCTGATGATCTAGATTCCTACAGTTTGGCAGTTCAGGTGTATCTATAGCTGTACCAACCTTACATTTGTTATTTTGATATTTTTTACACTCAGCTGCAACCATGGCTACAGAAATTTTGTGTTCTCTACCGCATCATTATCCAAAAATCATGGCTCTGAGCAGAGCTTACAAGCTTAGGTGTAGCCACTACAGTTATGCTGTGTTAAAGATAAAGTAATTTGTGCATGCTCTATTTGCAGTAAATGCCACTATGAAAATAGAGTTACCTCTAGATTGCAAGAAATCACAGGATTATTTTCTTTAACTAATCTTCAGTCTCTTTTTAGCTTGTTGGCTGTCTTTTGAAGGGCTGCTAGAAGTATACATGCTTGTGGGACACAAAGAAGCAGAACAAATAAGGCTGTGCTGGTTCTTGTTTTTCCACGTAAAAGCTCCCATCCTACCAGAAAAATCCACCCACCTTTCCTTGGAGCTTCTCTGAAAATTCACAGGAAATTTTGTAGCATGGGCTGAAACAGTGCAGAAGTCTTTGATAAAGACTAGTAAATGTCAACCTGAGGGTGCTCCTTTTCCTGAGCCATTCCACAGTTCAGAGGAAAAGTTCCCTTGACCACATCATTAGTAGATAGAGCTGTACTAATCATCTCCAGGAGAGCCAGGCAAGTTGAATCAAACTTTCTAAGTGTGCATTGACTGTCAGGTTTTTACTGCTCACTTGCTGTAAAGTGCAGTCATAACACCCAAGTATAAAATATTCCATTGGCAGTAACTACTTGCATTTGACCTTTTGGAAAATATCAAGCCACACACATGGCTTCTGAAACTCTGAAAACAGCAGAAATCTTTGAATTGCCCATCTCTCTTTCTCACCCTTGCCTGAAAACTGAATAGAAATAAGTTCTTCTGTTAAGCCACACCTGAGAATTTTAATGCTGAGTTTCAAGACACAGGGTAAAAATAGTAAGGATCATCCAAACTACACATGCCAAACACCCCAGCTATTTGGTTGGTCTAGCAACAGTTGGAAGCGTCAAGTATGGGTTGAAGAGAGCCAGATTGATGTAGCATAATTTTGCTTGTGTCAGGGTGACATACACGAGCTCTAGAACATTATTATTGCATGTGCGTAAACTTACTGGGAAAATCCCATAGTCAGAAATAAATAAGAATGAAAGACTTATGAAAAATCCTTTAAAAGAAGAATTTGTTTATAAAGAAACACAATGAAATCCTTTTAAAACAGATAATTTCCTGTTAAGTAAAAAAAGATTTAGTGTTGCGATGCTCACTTGCACATTTTACTGTTATTTTACATTGCTGAGGGGCCTTTTTATATCATCCTTAAGTTGTTTAATCCCAAGAGTGTCAGGGATCAATGAGAGTGAGGGCTTACCCTTAAGGGAAGAGAAGCTGGGGTCCTCCTAATTTCTCTTACCGATGGGTGCTGTATGGCAGGGTCTGATGGTATCAGGGTCCATCACCGGCCCCAGACGCAGTAGCTGATGGACCACAGTCAGGGTCCACCCAGGAGGTCCAGTCTGGAGCAAAAAGGGGTGAAGACAGAGACAGGGCTGGAGATAAGGCTGCATCATGAGGCAGGGATGGAGACCTCTGTGTAGCTCCAACCAGGTCTGGGTGTCCTGGGCTGGGCTGAAATGGGATCCTGAGGCCATGGGCATGACAGGGGTGGACACCGGAGTGGCTGGCTAGGGACAGTCAGGTCTGGTATTACCCTTGGGGCCAATGGCACTGAACTGATTCTGCCTAAGGATATCTTTCATAAGCCTGAGTGTTTCAGATCCAGTAACTAAGGAGTAAAACATTTTCACCCCTTTCATTAAAGGTTTGGGAACCCATTCATGTTTCTATACATTAATGTTTGTTAATGAATACATACAAGAAGCCTGGCTCTCCTGGTGTAACCTTAAAACTGTTCATTTCTGGGCTGTGTCTATCCAACCATTTCCCAACATTTACCACTGCAAATTTCATGATAATAATCAGTTCAGGGGTATTGGCTATTCATTGCCCAGTCCAATTACCCAAGGGAATTAAAGGAGAAAACAGAATCTGCTAGGATTTATTCAACACAAAATGATCCTGAAAAATAGGTCACTTTTTTTTTATTTTGCCAGAGCTATGCTAGGTACTGAAAATGTTAAATTTATGACCTGCTTGAACTCTCCAAATTCCATGAACAATGAACCAATAAATAAATTCCATCTCAAAAAGAGCTTATTCTTATGGTAAAGTAACAAGAGGAACAGTGCTTCTCTAATCTTCTCCTATGATCCTCTTTCCACACCAGCATGACTGAGAAAATCTTTCCCTTGTTTGTCTCCATTCACATGTATGAAACTCGTATTATTCTCTTCGGGGAACAGTAAGGCTGTATCACACATTCCCAACATGTTAAGGAACAGTAAGGCTCTATCACACATTCCCAACATGTTAAGGAAGGTACCAGACATAGCAGGATGATCTCACTTCCACCCAGATAAACACATGAAAATCAGACATCTCCCATTCCACTGAGCAAGACCAGGCAATAGGACAACACAATGTAGAAATGCCTGCTAAAGATAAAACTCACTTTTCTTGTCTTTTTACTGACCATCAAGTGTGGGCTGGAAAATAGAATCCTTATGCTGCCCATTACTGCCTGAGTGGTAGTAATTCAGGCAGTAGTGACTGAATAGAATCCCTATACTGCCTGGATTTCAGGTCCAAGACCTGAGTCACACTGAACCTGAGGATCAACACAGTATTTGATAGTTTTAGTTTCGCAGTTGTAATAGCATTACGTTTTGAAGTGAACATTTTTTATTTTGAACTCAATTTCAACATGACCTTTTCACTCCACGTAAGCAGGTCCATCAGACTTTAGCTCCATGCAGGTGCTGTGCATAGCACTCTGATGTGTAACAGCACATCTCTAAAGGGTGTACAAATGGAGGCAACTCATCTGCCCTGAGGCTCAGTCAGGAGTCATCCTGTTAACCAGGAGCCATTGTACTTCCCTACCTTTGAACTCCAGTTGTTTGGCAATTTTTCTCATAATAATTATATCCTCAGAAACCTTGGAAATCCCCAGCTCATGCATTTTCTCAGACTAAACAGTTATCCACTCTTTTATCTCCATTGTGTTTATCACCAATAGTGTTTTTCACAGTCTGTATTAAGACAAACTAAGTCCCACCTCAGTCCCAGTTACTTTGATGTCAGTGAAGCCTGCTCCCCTTCCCTAAAGCCAACTTTGTTTGTCATGAAAAATGACAGACATTCCTTGTTTTGTGGAAAATGGAAAATTTAGTACAAAGGAACTAAAATTGCTGGGTTTGGCAAGGTAAGGGTTGCTTGGAGAACCTATGCTGTAGGGGCTGTTGTGGACCTCCTTCCCCTTCTCATGTGCCTTTGCATACTCTGGAGCAGTGCACAGGAGGGACGGGCTACAGGACAATCCTGGGGGCTTCCTGACATGGAAGCATCAAACCATGTGGGGAATTTCCTCCCGAAAAGGTATAGATCTCAATTTCATTTCATTCAGTTTTGTGCACCCAGAGTCTGTTATAGACATAATGTCACAGAGTCTTAACTCCTGGAAGAACAGAAACATCTGTAACAATGATGTTATTTATTATGCAATAGGTTATGCTGTGCTCTGGGGATTTGCTCTGCTTTATTACCTTATTTCATTCTCTAGGAAAATATTAATCTCCACTCTGTGCAGAGAAGCACTTATGAAAACAGGTGTTTAGTATTCCACTCAGCTTCCATTAGAGTGGCTACTAACTCCTTCCGTGTCATTACAGTCAGGCCAAAATATAAATATATAGAAGCAGAATTAGAAAAAGCAAACCACTAGCCATCTATAACTGATTTTAGCATCCATTCTCTTCTCTACACTGACTGTTCAGGTATATTGTCAGGTTCACTAACAATTTAATCACTTCCTTCAGTAGAGGACATATACTTTGTCAACCTGTGCTGTGCAGGAGCAAGAGCAACTAGACCTGGCTTCCAGAGGTTCTTGCTGAGCACTCAGTCACCAGCTCTCAGCCAGCTCCTTAGGAGGGTAAGTTAGACAGCCTGGGTAGTTGGCCAGACCTTACAGGGCAAGGAGTAACAATAGAAAACCAGCAAAACTCAAATCCCCAGTCAGCAAGACTGCTGCCCCTGGGCACCCCAGTAAAGCCCTGTACTGAGCATTCTTCGTAAGCTTTGGAGTGACTGTCCCTCTTGCTAAGCTATATGTTATGCACTGCTCTTCACTCATGCTCAGTAGCAATCCTTCAACACTCCACTTCCTGTAGCTGCAGAATGCAGTAAATTCTTGGTGGTGCTAATTCCAAACTCTGGGATTTGGGAATGGAAGAAGAAAATCCTCTGCAAAGGTGCTGTGACAGAACCATCAGTGCTCAGTTATGCTAAGAAGGGGGAATTCCTGCTTTAGCTCTCCCTCCATGCTTTTATAAACTGACCTACACTCACTTTCCCTGCTGGTTTTAGCCCTGGTTGGGCACGGCAGACAGGTTACTTGTCCCCTGTTTCAAACATAAATAGTTGTGTAACCAGTTTCAAAACTTAGCACTTATGAATCAAAGATTGCTTCAGATTGGGTCTGCCCCAGCTAGCCAAGCCCACCTGTACAGTAGCAGCTGCGGGCAGACACCCCTCGCCCTACACTGGCAGGGACTTCTGACTGTCTCAAAGACTTAAGTGGCTGCTCATTTCCTGTAAGAGGTACCAATGAGGCTTCAGTCACAGACATTACATCAAACAAAGAATACACCTACAGTGCTCAGTTTGATGGAACTTTAACTAGTTTCTAGTGATTCTTACACACTCACAATCAGGAACATAAAAAAATGACAAGATGAATACTAATTATTGCATCCTCGGTAAAAAGGCACTATGAGATAGGTTGTGTCACCTTGGTGCAACATACTGGAGAAGAGTGAAATCAGGAAATAAAATATTTCTCTATTTTATTCTTTATATTCATAAAGATTGATTTTGGCCTTACACTTTGGGGATATAATTATGGTCCTAGTAGGAATACTTGTCAATAAATATTTCCCTATACAAGTAATCTAAGAAAAATGCTATATAACATGTCTTCTTTTTCACATATGTGGAGATCTAAAGTCCTTTAACAAGTTAGGAGAAGAAGGGATCTAGCACTGCTGCAGTGCAGGCAGCTCCAAGATGTGATGGGAGCTCCAAGACCTCATTGAGCTGGAAGGAAAAACTTAGCTATGCCATCAGGTGTTAATTTCCATTTTTTGCCACTCATAAAATGAGCATGGTGTTTGCTAGTTTAGAGAAAAAGCCTGAGATTTACAACCCCAAATTTCCTTGACAGTAGTTTTGTTACCTCATGGATATTGTGATGGGAAGCTTACTGCTCACTGTATCAACTTGAAAAATTAAAAATACACCATATGTGGTATTAACTTTATTATTAAAGAAATGTAAATATTAGGAGCTGATTATGACAGCTTGCTGACATGTGGCAATCATGGCTCCTCCAGAAAAATAAAGGAAGCTGCCCTCAGGAAGGGTAATGATGCAGCATCCTGTTGACTCCAAACTAATATACGAAGTGGCATACGTTCAAATCAAAGAGGAAAGGATGGAGAACCTGGCACCACTATAAGCCTTCTGGACAAATGTTTGCTTTTTTTGGTATAACTATATACTTTTAAAAATAAACTAGAAGTGTATTAAGAACACGACACATGTTATGAGGCGTAAGGACAGGCCTGCAAACCAAGGTTATTTTCACATCTATGTATCATTAGTTAATAATGCCAACTAGGGACCAAGATAGCAAGAAAAGAAAAGAATATAAACACTGATGTCCCACATCTTTAAACTTCACTCACATGTTAAGTCTTTTATCAAAGTGGAAATGGTTTATGTCATTTCTTCAGTGCTTTCTAATACTGACAACTTGCTGTCAGCTGTCTCTCTCTGCTAATTCGGTTTTAATGAAATAATCCAGAGAAAAAACTGAAATACCTATCAGTAAGTCAAAGGATCAAGAACTTGCTAAAAAGGACCAAAACGTATGTGTAGAAGATTCTTCAGTCTTTCTCAAGGGCTTATAAACTTTGGATTTTCCTCCTTAAGACAGTACATGCAAGCTCTCTGCAACTGAATTTTTCCATCAATTTCTCATTCAAAGACCAGTAACAGGTACTTATTCTTAGAGGCTCCAAATCTGGATGCAATCATTCCGCTGCCACCTGGAAGTCAGTAGTGAAATGCAACTGCACTTGGAGCTGAGGAGCAGGAAATAAGCTAGGGATTTGAGTTACATTATCTAACCTGTTCTCAAAACTAATGAGTGCCCTGCCTTTAATTTCTGATGTGAAAAACAACTGACAGTGTCTCCATCTTCAGAAAGTCAGTCTCCAAAGACTCTGTCAAGGGATTGCTAATAACATTTGGTAAGCTTAACCCCCCCCCCAGTTTCTGCCTTAAAATATGGGTTTGTGATTTCAGACTGCACAGCCTTGTCCTACCCATGTGTGGCAGTTTGTATCAGAGTTTGCAATGTTTTCGCATTTAGGGATGATTAGTAACAGTCCTTATTCCCAGTTGCAATCACGTACTTCTGTAACATGTTTTCTTTCAGCAGAAGCTGCTACTTACTAAGGCATGAGTATGTCCTTGGGAAGAAAGCTCTTTCTGCTCCTGGGCATGGGGTAGCTCCTCACCTTTCACCACATACCATTGACAATGCTCTCTCCTGCCAGTGCAAGCAGCATTTGCCACCCAGTGCAGAAACTCTTTAAGGCTTGGGAATAATGATTTCCCCCCCTACACACTCGCTAAGTTTTAGTGCAAAGCTTAGAGTTTGCTATAGCCCTTGGACAAGCAGGCTGTGCTGCTTACAAGATCAATTCAGCATTGTGTTTGCACAGAGCAAAGAATGAGTACTGCTTGAGAAGGTCTGCTCTCTCTTGGCAACAACAGTGTGTGTCACCAGCCAGAAAGAGAGATCTTAATTCCCTGCTCTTAGCAATGAGAAATGGAGGTGAGTCCAGGAGGCAAAAGCTAGAAGCAAAGCCAGGACAACACAGCAGTCAGAGGAGAGCAGCTGCATGGCAGAGCCTGCAGGAAGAAAGTTGGCTGTCTTGGAGCACCAGGACTTTTTCCAGTTGTTTTCTTTTTCCTGCTGATTAGGTCCCCACAGAGCAGACAGGTAGATCTGGGCTCCCTTCCACAGTCTTCCTCTTTGAAAGAAAAATCTCACTAATCTTCCTGGTCTGCAATAGTAGACAGCTATGGGATGCAGACCAGGGTGTAGGCTTGTTGGGTGTACGCAGCATATTTGGCACTGCCTTCTTCTCCTGCCAAGTTTCTGTAAATCCACTATACCATGGGAACTGCCTGCATGTAGTCTTCGATTCTGCAGTACAAACAAAGCACTCTTTATTCACACGGCGAAGGAAAGTGAGCTCATATGAGCCACTGGCTGAGAATGATCATATGGTCCAACGCCTGTAGCAGCTCCCATCTCATACATCTGCTCCTCTGCACCCTGTATAAGGACCTCAGGGGGCAGGCTTCCCAGTGAGAGACACAGCACATTTACGGTAACACATACAGAATTCAGATTTGAAGTCAGAAGGAATGAGCACTAAGTCTTAATTGAGGAAGAGGAGAAATATGAGAGGGGGTCCACTAATTGACGGGATCCTCAAATGCATGTATTTAGCCCAACTTATATGTTCAGGGTCAAAGATAACAGATGATGCCAAATTTGGGTTCTGAACTCCCAACACGTGCAATATTTCAGCTACTCAGACTCATTTTTCATTTGAATTCCTCTCTATTTTATGTCATTTCCTGAAAATGACAGCTTTGGTAATGTTGAGAAGCCAGTATTATTTTAGCTGTTCTTTTCAGCCTATCAGGAAGGTTATGTTAAATTAAAATACATTGGCTTAAATTAAGATTCAGCTTTACCCAACCAGCTCAAAGCATTTCTCACCAATATGCTGAAGAAGCAGTTAATTCTATCATTTGCATCTAAGGGAAGAGCTAAAATCTCATCCATATATGGTAGAGTTCCCCAAATGCATCTTCTTACTGTTTCTGATAGTGTTGCCATGTGAGTGCAGACACTCACCAGAAAGGGGACAAATTGAAGAGATGATGCTGTCAGAACAAGGGAGGCTAAACAGACAAAGCCAAACCAAATGGAGTTGTATTTCTAAAAATAAATTATGGTAGTATTTCCACTTTCAAATAAGGAAGAGAAAGCTCTACATTACAGTAACAGGTATTTTGATCCCTTGGCATTATTATCATGTTCAAAATAATATCTAGCATTGGTTTCTGTCAAGATTCCAGATGTGCTCTACAACTATTAACAAAGCAACTTCCACTATACCTGAGAGACAGGAGTACCATTACATGGAGAACTTTAATACAAACAAGTTTGACTGGATGCTCAACCACAGAAACATTAAGATAGCTTTACAGCTAACACAAATATCCCATATGGCATCATTTATACACCAAGAATACACCCTCTGCATTTCTTAATTCACTGTAACCATGTGCTTTCAGAACAGCTTCCTCCTGTCTTCTGTGACAGCAAAAAGGCGCTATATAGTACAGAACACTACCTAGGGCAATTTTTTCAAGGTTATTAAACAACAATTGCTCACTATTAGATTTGTGATTTGGGGTGGTAGAATATGACATAAGTTTGATGCATGTTTTCCTACAGATCAAAGTGCTGTAGTATGTAATATATCATGCAAAAATAAACATGTCCCACCTATCTCTGAAAAATCCATGAAAAAATCTCTTGCCCTTTGTGAATTTGGCTTTACTATGTAATAGTGTGCCTGCATTGCTAGCTGAACTTAAGAGACCTGGAAAGGTTGTGGGAAAAAATGTGTTTGCTATGAAACACTGGGTTCATAATGTGTAATACAGCACAGTGGTAGCATCTTGAGTACGGATTTCTGAAGCGTTGCATACTATAAGCTTTCTTGGGAATTAACACTCAGAACATGGTTTTTATGGCTTTGCCAGGGGAAGTAATAGCAAGCAAATGTAAGAACAGCCATCCCAGCTGAGATCAAAGCCCTGCTTAACAGGGATCTAAGTTGAAAACTCAACCATAGAGGGACAGGCATGGCTGTGCTGTCTGATTCAAGGCACTGTAGTGGCAAAGGGAAAATCCTACTGTGCTCTGTATTGGGTACCTCAGGCTGTCTTTCCTCTGAATCCAAACCCTGCTGCTGAGGTTCTGGCTGCACTTGTCCCCCTCATGTTTTTTGACACCTCTCCTTTTCTGATGCCCACCAAGTCCCTAGACATCCTCATCCATGCTCTTCTAGTCCCAGCTGACCTGGTCACCCACAACAGTGGAAAAAAGCATGAGGGGGAAAAAAGCATGACAAGGGGAGACATCAGCAACTGTGGATACCATTTCTGTTCCTTTGTCCTACTGTGTCTCCAACTAGAGCACCCTGACAGCATCCACTGGTTCCTCAGACATTTTCATGGAGTAATAGACACTGTTGGAGGTCTCAGCTAAGCACTTCCTCTGGCTATTTTTCACTTTTATTTCTTTAATCCTTCATCCTATCCTTTTTTCCACTTATCTCCTGTGAGCTCACTTGTGCTTTTTCCTGAGCTTGCAGTCTCTACTTCTCCCTTTTGGTATTTCTCCACCCTTTTTTGATCCCGGGAGATTTCCTCTGCATAAGGGAAAGCCCGTAGCCCGCAGCAGATGTAGGAAGAATACAAGAGTGGGGCCATTATGCAATGCCATGTCTTCTAAACATTCTCCTAGCCTCCAGCATTTTGTGGCTCAGAGACTCACTGAGCAGGAAGACGTATCTTCTTCTTCGATAGAGTTTGACAGATTCAGTTTCCATTCACTTGTCCAAAAAGATGCTTTATCAGCATTAGTTGAACTGTAGCCACACCAAAGTAAGGGTTCTTGCATTACATGCAGTGTATGACTGTGTAGCATCTAGTTCTCTTTGCCAATAACTCCTTAGCTGCTCTCAGATCCTTCAGGAAGATTTTAAACCTTTAAACCACGCTTTATAAAATCACCACTATTGAAATATTTTTCTTACTTCTGACATTTTTTACTGGTTTAGAAGATGAGTATGCACGGGCTTGTTTTAGAGTTGAGAGCTTAAGTCACCAGTGGTAACAGCAATGGTTAGATTTCTGGCTGGTCAGATGATATATTTAGAATTCCTGGCAATCTTTTTACATTTGGCATTTTGTCCCTGACCATATTAATTCCCAGAATAATGGCGGATATTCACTGTTCCAGAATATCAGAGAAGTACAAGCTTGCTGAGATTAAAGCTTCCATTCCCCACTGTAAATCCTACTGAAAGATGAGACTTAGTTACGTATTAGTTACACACCACAGTTTATGTAGTCCTGCCCCACTGATCAGCAACTGCCCTGAGGAGCACCGAAGTCACTTGCTGTTCATTTTTTGCAGCAGTATTCCAATAAATGCAATTTTATTTTTTTCAAATTGTAACCATGCTTCGTGGGTTTGCACTGATGAGTCTGAGATAACATAAAATGTCACTTTATGTTGCAGTACTTCCAGTTTGTCAGCAGCAACGACTAATATTCTAATTGAAATACTGAAGTATAAAGGAGGATCTTCAAGTGATGACACTTTAAAAGACATGTAGACACATAGCGATCCTTTCAGAACAGGGTGCCCAGAAAAGCTCTTTCTGTGTTTTCTCAGCATTTTCGCAAGTGTGTGCAAAGCCCGATTCACAGGGTACTGAAGCATCTGAAATAACACCTGACCAGGGGTGGTGGGATCTTGTGCCCTCTGACAATCTGTCTTCAGTGCTTTGTTATCTAGTATTATATTTATAGCACAAGATGAAACATATCTGCTTTGTCAGTCAATTACAGCTTCGTGGTGCCTTGCATCCCCCTTTGCCTCAGGGGCATCACAAGGATCACCATGTGCTCAAGCATTAATTATTTTGTTTTTTTTTTTCCTCACAGTGTGAAAGTGACATAAAGTAGGAGTTACCATCTCCAGCTGAAACACCTTTTTATCAAATACTGGTTCTGGAGGAACAGACATATCTAATGTATCTGTAATTACTGTTATAGATAAAGACAGACTCCCTTAAACCATGTATTTGCCTCTGAGAGTCTTTTATTCCCTTCCTGTCAGCTATTTCTTCATTTCTGCATATTAGTACCATGAATTAAGGAAGGGCAATGCACAACAGTGTATTGTTTTTCCTGAATAAAATCTGTAGAAGATTTCAGCAAGAAACCTATAAGTATCTTGACTCGTTTTGGCTAGCACCCAGCTTTTTCCTAACATGTTAGAATTATCTGGATAAACTTCCTTGATGCTTTTACTAAAAAGAATTCCAGGGGAGATTCAGGAAACTCGGTCAGTGAGTTGTCTGTTGCTGCAGAGCTATGTTTGTGGAACTAGTAGAAGCATTAGTGCACATATAAAAAAATGGCACACTCCAGAGTATGAACACATTTTTTTGTAAAAGAAGTCACGTCTCATAAATCTCTTGGAACATTTTGAAAGTGCAGTCAGGTACGTGTTTGTTTCAGTCTTCCTGGATTTCCAGAAAGCTCTTAAGGAAATGAGGCAGCCTTTGCATAAAAGGGCCATAGATAATTAGGTAATATATGTGGGTAGGAGAAAAAGGTAAATTTTAGCTGTGGAGGAAGGGCATTGACAGCACATTATGGAGAAATGCGATAAGGCTGATGTGATGAGATCTGCTGTGCAGCACAGTTACGAAAAAAATATAAGGGCACAAGCAGCAAGGTAAGAAAGTCTTCCAACTATGTCAGTTTGTACTGGCATAATGTAGCCCTTACTGATCTGAGTGACTGGAATTTCAAATGATGGATGAAATTCAGTGGTAGATCTGTATGAACTGGTATTCACGGAAATATCCACTCCCAATTTAAATATTAACCGATAGAGTCTGAACAAACTATTATAGCTCAAAAATGAGAGTTCAGTTGTTATTGTGTGAATACATCAGCTCAATATCAATCAGAAAGCAAGTTTAGTGTTGAGAATTATTAAGAAATACTGTATCGCTGTGTCATTGAATATTTCCATGGCACACCTCCATTATGAATATGGTGCACAGTTCTGCTCTGTCAACCCACAAAGGGTAAAACAAAACTAGGAGAGGTCTAGTGAAAACCAGCAAGGTATGGAAGTGCTTACCTGCTAAGACCAGGACTCTTCAGTTTGGAAAAGAGATAACCGGAGAGCGATAAAGACTGAGTCTTGCAACATTATGAGCAGCCTGGAGATGGTGAGGGCTAAATGGCTGTTTGATAGTTCTTCCAAGAGAAAGTCGATCATCGTGTCTAATTCAAAGTAGGAGGTTCCAAATAAAAGGTAAAGGAAGTAGCTCCTCATCCAGGGTAAAGTTAAACTGTTGCAATAAATCCCTTGCCAGGAGGTAAGATGAATACTGGTACTGTACATGCATTCAAAAAGTAGCAATACTTTCATAGAAAAGTATCCATCAAGGGTTATCATACACAAAGCTTGAGACATCTGTATCTGGAAGCCAACAAACTGCAAACTGTGAAAGGATGGGAAAGTATTTTGGGCTCATATTGCAATATGAGTGCTCTGCCACAGTCTTTCATAGGTATTAGCTGTTAGGCTGGTCATACCTTTGGTGTAGCCCTGCAGAGCTGTTACACCATTGTCTGTCCTGGCAGCCATGAGAATGGCCCCTTACAAATGTTTCTCTATGGATATCACAATGTTTTCCCTCTTATTCCTTTGTTTTGGTTTTGTATCACAAAGCAGAACAGAATACAAATCAACCAGCAAAATGCTGTTTTGGTTTTTAGTATAGAATAGATAATTTCAAAATCGTTAATGTCCACTTTCCTCAGTGTGTCTGAAATGCCAAAAGCTCTGTTGTTCTGCAAAAGCAGGGTCACTCATTAGCCACACGTTGGCTTTCTCCACTGTGCAATGCTGCACTGTTTGTGTATGCAGCACACAAAGTATGCACAGCAGGTGTTGTGTTAAGCTCTTTTCTAATATGTTTGGATGAGCTGCTTCTAATTAGTTATCCTTGCAAACAGAGTGAGAAAACGTGGTAAATATGGTCATGCAGGCTGTCTACCTAATAGCCCAATTAAGTCATTGTTCTGTGGGGTCTGGATGGAAGTTGCTGCCACGTGTGAAAGAGAAACAGGCTATGTACACTTTTTTAAGGACAGTCCATCATGGCTTCTGCAAAGAAGTATAATGATGGCTCAGGCATTAATGTGCAGACTGCTGTATATTTTGCATGTACAGCTAATTTTTATTTGTTACATAAAATACTTGGTATCACTCATTAATGTCAGAGCTGCAGCTGGATATATTGAACAGTAGTCTAAAGCCTACCCTAAAATGTGAAGCTCTGAGCATTTCAAGTATCAAGCCCTCAGCTAAAAGATTCAGGCAATATACTCTGGATCAGTCTGAGAGCTCAAGGGTGAACACAGTTAATGAATACTGATTAAGTTGCCCAACACAAAATATTTTCATTGACATGGAGTTTATTGTCCTTATTAAGTTTCTTGTAACACAGTTCTCATACACATCAGACTGTTTCTTTAGAGACCTTACTGGCAAAGCCCTACTCCTGAGTAAGCTGAATTGCCATTATTAATGCTAGAAAATGATCTGAATAGTCTCATTTAAACGATAGCCCATTTAAAGCTCTTCAGTCCATAAATTAGATAAATGCAGATAAACAGAAAACATGTCCAATCTCCAGCTGGTGTTAGCCTCAGTGTCACACATGAGATACTGTCAACCTGTGATCTGCTGTGCTGCTAGAGCTGCAGAGACCTTGCTGCAGCTCAAGCTGAATTCGCACCTGCTTGAAACCTTGCTAAGCAATAATGGTGCCACAGTTTGCTGCAGTTTGTAACCCTGGGGGGTTGCACTAATGCAGTTGTGCCAGATGGTGGCTATGTATAGCAGGGAGAAAGCTGACGTGGCACCTGGCTTGAGCTACTAAGCCCCTAAATATGCTTTACTTTAAAATAAATATCTGATATGAATAACATCTAAATTGAGGGTCTTATCCAAACACAGTATCAAATGATGGTTTAATCCTATGGTTATTCTCAATTACTGAAAATTCAGGGTACATCCTTGTCTGAGATGATGTACTGGAAACTCTAGGATTGCTTTTGTAACCCCTGAGACTAGATAGCTCCAGGCAAAGGAGCTTTAAAATAGCAACTCTAAAATTGCCAAAAGCATACTATTGCTAGCTGGCTTTACTTGAGTCTATAAAAGCAGTGATGACCCAGCTTGTGGCTTGGCAGAATTTTAGACAACATGGCAGACAATAGAGGAAACTCTGCCAATACTAATATCACATTTCTAAGAACTGTCCAAGCAATATTAGTCCAAATTAATTATATGGGATAAATGAAAGTTTACCTAACAAGTACCATTCATTTTCATGAAAGCAGCAACGAATAAAAAAGTGACTAGTAGAAGCTATGTTGAATTCTTAAAAGTTCATAGTGCTAAATCCTCCCCTTCCATTCAACTGAAGCTGATGGGATCTCCCCAGAGTAAAACAAAATAGATGTGATGTGGCGGAGAAGGAGCAAGTCACATTCATTTATACAAAACTTTCACTTCAGACTAAATGGGTGTGTTTCTTCTATTAGAAGAAAATAGGAATTCCTTTCTTCTTTCTTTCTTCTTTCTTTCCTGGATGTCACCCAGAAGTGCCTACATGAAGAAACTTATTTGTTAAAAAAGACCTGCTGATATGTCCTATGTGTGGACCTTTGTGCGCTCTCCTCCTTCCCTTCTGGACTTAAACAGCAGGCTTCGGGCTGCACTACTGAAATGCTTAGCTTTATTTGCTTTTTAGTTTTAAACTATTTGTGGAGAAGTATCTTGGTGTGGCATATTCTACTTCAGAGACTTAGTCATTGCACTCTGATACAGCAGCTAAAGGTTTTAAGATTGTCCCTTAACTAGACAAACTGAAGAATCACCTTTGTGCTTATAAACCTAAAACAAAATTTTGTGCTACTAAATGGGGAAATTACAAGATTAACACAATTCAAAGCCCCAGTGCAAATGCCATTCAAAAGTAGGGATTTAAGTTCATGTCTGTTCTGAGAAGCATGAAGTCAAAGTTCATGCAGTATGAACTCTGTTCCTGTTGGTTATGAATTCTCTTGTGCAAACAGCTATTTAAGATACATAAGACAGTGGAATATTCCGATTAAAATTTGGAACTTTGAGGAACTGAATTGCTCTCTAAAGACTCTTTCTTTGCAGGGGTTTACTGTAATGCATGGACTTGTCATTATAAATCTGAGAAGTTAAATTTTGTTTCCTTGTCTGCAGCTAATGGCTTCCTGCCAGTGCTCATGGTATTTCTAACATATTTAAAATACCAATTATCTGAAGTAAGGGTGACCTTCTGCCCTTTAAAATTTTCATCCTTGTGCATAGGGAGTGAAGTTAAAAAGCAGATGGTGAAACTGGGAAACTGAATGACTAAATGCTGCTACTTCCACTTATCTGGCCATAACTTGTCTAACGCTACTCACAGTGCTTTCTGCTAAATTTTGGGGGGGGAGGGAAGTGGGGTGTCTTTTTTTTTTTCCCCTTTCATCTGGAATCTGGATTTTGCTTAAAGGAGAAACTTAGGGAGTTGTAAATCAGCACAGTCCATGTTTCCTTAAAACATACACAGTATACAGTGTGCTCCAGCTCCTGCTGGAAGTCTCTTAAACTAACAAGCCATTTGAGTCAATCATTGTAATAGCTCAAGGGAAATGCATGGCCTGCACAGTCCTTCCGTTTTCCTGTGGAGTCATTCGTCTTTTACAATTGAGCTTTTGGCACCCAGGACACTTCCAGACAAGTAAACTTGTTTTCTAGGAAAACACTTACTCACTCTTATATTCTCCTGTCACTTGTTGGCATTCAAAATGATGTGCCTACTTACTGTCAAGTTGACATTATTTTTGTGTTTACCAAATAGAACTACCCGAAGTAAATCAGCATGTGATTAAAGATGTAGATATGCACTCCTTCATAAGTAAAATGGCTTTAGCTGCATTGCCCTGAGATCACTTACCTGCTGAGCATTCCTGTGTTTCTACCTCTGCATAGGGCAACAGACTGCTATAAGAATAAGAGGAGATGAGGAGCACTGGAGTAAGATGAACTCAATGCTAACGAGCTTGTTAGTGTACTCAGTTCACTGTGGGTCTCAGATACTCACAGATCACAGAATTAAAGAACCTGCAGGCAACTGAGCAGTGTCACTTGAAAGCTCAAATCCCAGTCTGTAATCATTCACGCACAGACTGTACTGAAGAGCACCTTATATACATCTTAGTCACAACTCTGTGCCATTTTTTCTTCCTGGTGAATGGGATAGTGACTATTTCAGCCTTCTGTATTAAGGACAAAGCTAAATTTGCCATGTAGGAAACACCAAGGAAAGCAAAGGAACAGGAATAACTTAAAGATGGCTGCTTAAGCTTTTGGGGAATGCTATCTTCACATGAGGTGAACTGTCATCCTTCCCCTTACCGTGTCTATGCAGGATATACATTCACCAACTGTAACTACTTGTGGACTGGGTCTATCAATAGTCACTGTATAACAAGACACAGAAAAACCTCATAAAAAACTAAATGGAGTGTTGTGGTTTCCGGTAATGTTCATAAGGTCTTGTTCTTCAAAACACTTGCCATTGTCCATTAAAAAAATCTAAGCTTAGTTCTAGTTTTTCTTACAAGTAAATATCTTAAGGCTTTACTCCCTGGAGAGAACATTTTAGTTTTAATATCACATTTCAACAAAAGTGATAAGTAAATTCTTTAAAGCAAGCTAAGCAATAAGGAGCAGGAGCTCTGCAGCATTCATTGCCTCCTTGTTCCCTCCTTGGGGTACCTGAGGTTCTACATGTTGACAAGTTCAGTGACTACTATTTTATTATTTCAGGTGAAACTGATTTTCTGTTGAGCTTTTCTAGCTCAGCCTCATACCAATGCTACAAACCTAAAGGAAACGTAACAAAACCAGGATCAGGAGAAATATAAGAAAAGGAGTCCTGACACTAAGCAAAATATATCAGATTATTCTTACTGTAATTTTGTTTGCAAGTGCCATTACACTGGAGCTCACTTTTATGTGTCAGAGACAGTGATTAAGTTTTGTAGATTTCAACTCACCAACCAGAATGAATTTACTGTTCTCACTCCTATCCATGGCTTTCGGACTTCAAATCATGCGTGTAGCTCTTGCTTTCCAAGCCAAAATTCCATTTTCAAAAGTATTAAAACAGGTCTGGCAACAGCATCCTCCAAAGTAATATAGTCTTACTTATTAATGGCTGTTTTCTCGCAGCTGTAGTATCTCTCTGCTTAGTGTTCATTGTTAATACACTGTGACTCTACTGATATTGAGGAGGACCTATATGCCAATGTAAGTTCATTTCAGAATAAGCCTCTTAATACTATCAAATACAAAAATCAAACATATTTTTCACCTAATGATGTATTCAGATATTTTTTTTCCCACTTTTCTTGCTTTTATCAGAAAATGCTTTGTGTTTAAGTCCAGTGTAACAAGAAGAACTAAGAGAAAACAAATTGATATCCTAGATAAAGAGACTTTAGCACTTTATTAATTGTCCTTTGATGTTCTTGGTTAAGGAAAAGTAGGTAAGATTAACACTATCTAATTGTTACATCACATACCACCATTATGACTCAGTTATGTTTTGGACTGTATGAGAGTAGTAAAACTTACTGCACACTGTAGATAGCTTTGTGCTGTGTTACATCAAAACTTTTGTTAGAGTTATTTGCAAATACACCTCTTACTGAAATAATTTTTCTTTGTAAACCTCATTTTGAAGTTGAAAACATCAATCCTACACTATTCCTAAGTACTTAAATGCTTTCTTTTCCTTGTTAGCTACCCAGCCAGGCAGGGACCAGTCTGTGCCCTTGTATCAGAGCTTCCTGTTCAGGAGCAAGAATTGGTGTTTGTCCTTGATGAATTTCAGCTGGATTCTGCTGGCCCATTCCTCCAACCTGTCTAGGTCCTGATGAATGGCATCTCTAACCATGAGATTATCAACAATTTTAGCCCTGTTTGGTGTCATTTACAAACTGGATAAAAGTATAGTTAGGCCACTGATAAAGATGTTAAGCAGGATAAGTTGCAGCAAAAGCTCCGTAGTGCTCCACTTCTTGCTGGCTTACGAAGTATGACCCATTTGATCCTACCCCTATAAGCCTAATGAATGAGTTTTTAGATGGATGATTATCCATCTATCCATCCAAACTGTAACATCCTAACTTGGATAGTTTGGATGGATACAAGAATATTGTTGTAAAACTGTTGGATACCTTGCTGAAGTCAAGATAAATGACATGCAGTACTTGCGTTTGTCCAGAAACTGAGATCCTGGTCACAGGAAGAAATCAGGTGGGTCAGGAATAACTTATCCTAGGCAAATCCATGCTTAATCACCTTCCCAGGAACCATCAAAGTGAGACCAATTTGCCTGTAGTTCTTCAGGTTGACATTTTGGCTTTTTTTTTTCGAAGGTGCATATGCCTTTCTTTAGTCATCAAGCACCTCCTCTGGATCTCCAGGTGTACAGCTCTAGATAGGCCATGAGAGGGAGGCCTTGGAAGGTACTGCCCTTGCTCTGTCTTCCCTTCAGATGCTTTGTTTGGATGAGCAAAGTTCACTTGGAACAGAAAACAGCATATTGCTTTGGGTTTCCTTTTTTTAACACAGTGGTAAACTTCCATCAAGCAGAGAGGAAACCAAAATTCTGCTGCTGTCAGCACAGGCAGCACACATTGAGTGATGGCCTTTATGTGTGTGCCCACAGGCACTTATGGGTACAGTTTTTGAGCCTTGCTGTAGAACCAAGGAAAAGTAAGGGGTATGAGTCTGGATCGGACAGCTGCTACTTTAAAGTGGGTGCCAAAATTTTCCATTCTAACTTTCTGCATCAAGCTGAAAAAACTTGAGAAACTTTCTTCAGTGACCTCTACAGAGAAAAAAAAATAAAATAAAAAAGCTCTAAATTTTCCCTCTGTTTATTTATATTTGGTCAGAGCATATGGCAGTGTTTTTTCACACTTGAATTGATTATTCAAAAATGGCTCAACAGATTTTACTCAGATTTCCAACGTCATCACCTTTTGGCTGAGGTTGACTGTGGAAAATTGAAGCCAAAGGAATTTGAATTATGAGCAATAGGAAAAGGGATAGGGAGGTTGGAGAGCAGCTGGATTTCAAACTGTAATTCTAACTACATCACAAAAAGCCTCACAACTGTTTTTCTGTTCTAATTCCAGATGACTGAACAGCAGGTATTTCTATAGGTAACTTGGGCAGGATTTTTCAAAGTTGCAAGGGGAAGCAACCTGCAAACATCAAAACATCAGACTGTTTTGCTTGTGTGTAACTAATCACTTAGGGGAAAGGATGGGGAAAATGAAATCTTTTGAGGTGGTTGACTTAATAAGCAGATGCAGAAAATTTACATGACTCATGAGTTGGAGCAAATAGTATCATCTAGCTAACTGTATTTACAAAGGTCTGCTGAGACAGGAAGGCTGAGGATGTTGCATGGTATGGGTTAGCTCAGTGACAATCCATGGAGTGATGGCAGGGCTGATGCCATACTGAAGTGAAAATTTACCCTACAGAATACCAGATTGATTTTTAAGAATAAATAACTAAAGGGTAGGGAAAGCCACCTTGTCTTTGAGTGTTCCAGTGTAGGCTGAAGTGTGCTGCTTCACAAATGTTCTGGATTCTAGTGTGAAGAAAGAAGACAGCATGAACACAGGTAAATATGCCTAGAGACAACAAAGGAAGCAGTAATGTATCTCCATAAAAGCTGCAGCACACTGTTTCTCTGGTGGTGTCTCCACACCTAGCAGGGAATACCTGGTGATATGTAAATTACCTCTGGTAACTAAAAATAGCTAACTTCCCCTTCTGTCTCAGTAAATCTCAGACTTGCTGTTGCTTAAAAAAGCTTCTTAGCAGCTGTCTGTATGAATTCGAAGGACAGCTTGGAAAGCTGAACTTGAGCATTTTCTGAAACAGTACTGGCAGGCAGCCTACAACAATAGCTCAGCTAAGTGTGATACGCTCGGTTCTGTGTTTGGGTCCCAGAGACAGTCCAGGGTGGATTTTCTCATTGAACAGAACATGAGTCTTACCGCTTCTTCCCGTGTGGAAGTTCATCCTTTCTGCTTCCAGTACAAAAAACATCAGCACTTTTTGTGTATAGACACAAATGAAAAAGCTGTTATAAATAAAAGCATAAGAGCCTAATAACTTAATCCAGCGAGACTGCTGTAAAACTGTACCAGGAGTGCTAGCACTCAGCTAAATCCAGAGGGCTGCTATTTAGGAACGGGGCGGCAGGAACTTCAGCTTACCCAAGTACTGCCTCCAAGGAAAGCTGTGAAAGCAGCACAAATGCCCAGGTCAGGAAAAAAGGGATGAAAAAAAGATGTGATTTCTGTCCAAGCTCAGTGAGGTATGACCTAGTGCCGCAGTTCAGTCTTGAAGGGTGCTCATTCAAAAACATAGGTGGTTAATTTGGAACGTGATCCAGGGGAAATTCAAGTTTCCTGTAGACTAGACATTTAAATATATTTCTGAAGCATTGCAGTGACTTTTAGCTAGTGAAATTTTATGTAAGCTTTTCGATACAAACACACATTAATGAAATGCATATGCACATAAACATAACAAAATTCAAAGAATGTCTTCTCTTGCAACAAAATAGTTTTCAAGCTAAACTGAAATTCTATTTCCATTTTGAAAAGAACATTTTATAAAAAACCAAACCAAACTGAACCCAAAACTAGAAGAGCAGCAGAAGAAAATAAAACTATTCAACTTTTTCCAGAGAAAGCATTTTCAAATGTGAGGACAGGAATCAGTGTATATAAATGTCACAACTTGTTTCTACTTCTGTGCACTTTAGGCATTACTAAGAAAACAACGTGCTAGATACAGGGTTAAAAAAGCATCATTTATCATGTTGAGACCAGGATGTTCCTGAAAAATCATTTATTCCCATTTCATAGTGTCATTTTCAATATCAGTTACATCTGCACCTTCTGAGGATACATAGTGGGGGAAAACAGAGGAAAAGGCTAGACCTACTTGGTCTGTTCTGGTCCGAGATAGCTGAATACTCAAGTGCTTCTCAGTTTGGAATTGCCATGGCCCAGAACAAGCTCAGTGCAAAAAAAGTCCTTTTATGCAACATAGAGCAGCTGTGTGGTCCTCTGCTCTGTTGTTCTCTTGAGGACATTTTCAACTTACGAATCACAGCGCTTGTGCAAGCACTTAGTGTTGTATTTTGTATATATTCTGTCTTGTCTGTTTCCTACTATACTCCATCGCTCTGAAACTACATAACCTAATGCTTGTATATAATTGCAGTTAAGGCCATTGTATTTGCTTGAGAAAACAAATCCACCCTATGCTTGCTGAGAACTTGTGGAGTTCTCATCACAGCACAGCTAAATACTTTTTTTTAATCATAGAGGCATCTAAATATACATATCTTTTACATCACAAGTAAAACTTATTCTACCCTAGAGCGGGCAGAGAAAACACAGAAAGCGAGCAGCCTGCATTGTTGTACTACCAAAGTTCAGCAGAACACAAACATTACAATTTATCTCTTATATGTCGAAGACAACTAAAAAGCAGCTTGATTGAAGGCCTTCCACATTTTCTGTCACTGGGCTTATGAAGGGTTTGAAGCCATTATGTCAGCCTCCCTGTAAGGATCATGGCCTACTACTTCTCTGGCCCTTTTGGATTAAGATTTCATGAATGCCAATCTCCTTAGAGCTTGCTTTTTCCACTGGAAGGAATTCAGAGCTCTAAAGTTTCACCACACTTCTTCTACAAATAGACCATATAGAACATGCAGTAACTTGCTCAATTTTCATTTTTATTTTAATGTTTTCATATGAAATAATAATGTCTAAAGTAAAATTTACTACTTGATTGCTATGAAGGACAGTCATTGAACACACTTTAAATCAAAATATCCAGCACCTCTTTTCCAAGAGCAAGCATTTCCAAAGCAGCATGGAATTTTCCCAGAATTACCGGTGACTCACCAGGTCCGCAACTTTAGCACATGTAAATCTGCAAAGAAGTAATAAATAAGGCTATGCCATCTTCATCAGCTGAAGAGGTATCTCACTGCACAGCACTGGGAAATTTGATGAGGGCATACCCATTTTATGACCTTTGATCTAAAGGATCACATGGTCTGCTACTGGTGTTCTTTTGCTACTCTTTTCTTTGTGAGTTTACTTGAAATCTGTAGCATCTGTGGGCCACAACAGAAGAGCAAAGACTGAAGCAGTTCTCTGTTAGCTGCTTTGTAGATGATTATAAACCAGACCAGAACACTTTTCAAGAAATGTGCATTGAAATAATGAGGGTTTCCAATTTGAAAACAATGACATGTTCTGGACCAAGTCTCTTTCCAGAAATTAAACAGTAAGTTACAAAATAGGATAGTTCTGAAACATCTTGGAATGACAACAGTTCAAGATTTTTGTGGTGAAACATAACCTTTGAAACTGTTATTCCACAGACAAATAGCAAGCTCTGTCCTTCTTCACACAAACACAAGATTTGATTGCATCTGTAAAAACTGCCCCCAAAGCATTTCCTTTGGCTGATGTGGAATGCTGACTATTCATTATGTGAGACACAGAAAGACTTTTTTTTTGGCCCTTATGAACTTCTGAAGCTTTGGGGGCTAACAGCTGCTTATCTTGCGAACAGAATTTCCTGTTAGTATCCTTCCAGCCTATTTGTTCACTAGAAGCACAACAAATGTCAACAAAAATAACACACTGTGTTCCAATTTTTTAAAGACAATTGAGAAATTTCAGATGTTTTACACTTCCCAAATAGACCCCTGTTCTATTAATGAATGTACTAATATGCCCTTGCTCAGATCTCATTTCATTCTAGTGACTGTTAGTTGGAGTAAAATTATAAAGCTGTTGAGGGACTGACTATAAGCAGCATGTTCTTGTAATGTACAATACACTTCCAACAGCTGGGCTAATAAACATTTAGGAAAGACTGAATATTTTTAATTGTAAAAAAAATAATGGCTCTCTTCTTGCTATGACAGATTCTGAGTAAATCTGTTGTTCTGACTTCCTTCAGGTTAGCTATTAAACAGTGATTTTGACTGGCAAAATGAGACATCTCCCAGTCTCTCTACCCTATGGAAAGCTGCAGTGCCTCCAGAACTTTCTCCCGCAGCTAACTCCAGTTATAGTATTGGGGAAGGATCTGTGGAGCAGCTGAGGTCACTTGGCTTGTTCAGCCTGGAGAAGAGAAGGCTGAGGGAGACCTCATGGCAATCTACAGCTTCCTCAAGGGGAGCAGAGGAAGAGGAATATGCTGATCTCCTCTCTCTGGTGACCAGTGATAGGACGAGAAGAAAAGGTGTGAAGCTTCATTAGGAGAAGTTCAGATTGATCATTAAGAAGAGGTTCTTCACTGAGAGGGCAGGCAGTAACCAGAATAGGCTCCCCAAGGAAGTGGCCACAGCACAAAGCCTGTCAGAGTTCAAGGAGTGTCTGGACGATTTTGTTACTCGTATGATTTAGTTTTAGGTAGTCTTGGGAGGAGCAGGGAGTTGCACTCCATGATCCTTCTGGGTCACTTCCAACTGGAGATATTCTATGATTCTAGGATTCATGGAAGGAAAGGCAGCAAATGTTCTGTGGCCAATGCTCTCAGTTTTACAAACTATGCACTACAGCCTTCATTTGGCCAAGAAGTAAAAGATGGGAACTGTTGTTCACTTCCTAAGTGTGGAAGATTGAGCGGGCAGAACAATCATTTTCCAGGAGTCCCACTCCAAGATAGCAGGGTAAGACTGGGTATAGCAAGTGCCCAGGACAGGTAGACAATATTCATCTGGGCACCTTCTGTAGTACTGCCAAACTGAGTTATAATTAGCTATCAAATCCTGTTAGAAGCACAGGACCACTGCTCATCCTAGCAGGCAGTCCAGGATGTTTGAATTACTTGAGAGCTGGCTTTGTCCCCACTTGCATGAGCTTAAAATAGAAAACAAAAGGTATCAGATTCAAACAGGGAAATTTGGAATCAGTAATTGGTATTTTCGTGGGACCTGAGGATAAACATGCTGCTCCTTCAAAAGATCGCTCAGATTGCAAATAGTTGACATGAGTCATTATCGTCTGGTCAAAACTGTCCGTGATGTCATTCTTTCTACTTGATTTTTGGTTTGGTAAAGGAGCAGAAGCATAAAGCTTTCTGATAATGCCATTTCTAGCAGTGCCTGCTGCATAGAATGGTGCTGATCTGCACTTTTCCAGGATACTTGTCACCAGGACTGAATCATCTAGATGGCTCCCTCGTTACCATCAGAGCAGGACACACCACTGATGCAAACAGTGATGCTGTTTATCCCCAGGGAGGTAACCTGCAAGTTATGTCTGCTTTCTCAGAGGGGGACCAAACACGTTTTGATTAAGACCCTACTGGGGATTGTTCACATGCTGCAGAAAGTCAAAAGTCAAAGCAGATCTACATTGCCTTGAACTCCTTCGACAACACTGGGTGATACTTGTAGCACAGAAGTTTGTAGCACTTTGTGGTCTCACCCAAAATGCAGGAGCCAATTGGAAAGCTATGAGAATTACACACTATAGAGCTTCACAGTGTTTGAAGGAAGTGATCCTCCTGCTGACCTTGATAGATTAACAGTATCAAGAGAAACGGCTTTGTGCAAGAAAACAAGGAGCTCTGTGAGCAATCAAAGTTACTGTAACAAGTGGAAGCTTGTTTTCCATATCCGTGTAGCTGATGTTCAGTGTCTACCACACACATCATGCTGCATGTGCACACAGCAACTGCAAAGCACGTTTGCAGTAAAATCGGGCCATGTGACTTTTGTGCATCACATCTGGTCTCATTTCTGTGAGACGTTGACATGCTATGTACGTGTGCCACAAGAGAGATGTTCTTAACACGCCCTTAATAACTTTTGGCCTCCTGACTTCACTCTCTACCTAAAGATGTGCCCAAAGGACTTCCTAAACCCAAGGCATTCAGGATGCTCATGTGAGCACTTTCTGATGTCCCTGAGGGAGACTTTGCATTTCTGCTTGCAAACACTGTATTTTTCGTACAAACCTTGATGCATATGGAGTATCAAGACCGGCACTGTCAACATTGTCCTGTACCCTGGAGTCTGGAAAGCTCTTTTTCTTGTCACAGTATGAATTCTTGGGCTTGCCAACAAATAACAAATGCAGAAAACATGCATCCTCCACAGGTATCTTTCACTCTAAGACTAAGACAATAAATCCAAAGTAAACTAAAATGCATTTTCATTAGTGATTCTTAACTTTTCAGGGAATGTCTGCTTATTCACACATATATATATAATACCTTTCCCGTAAGGGTGTTGCATTCCTATTTGTGGTGGTCAGGAAACCAGGCACTGCTCAAGATCGTGGTATCACAAATTCAAGAGGGATCTGCAAGCCACATACAGTCTCACAGTTTATTACATGGACTAAACATGCAATTTTCCTTGCTTGTAGCTGAAATACACTTTAAATTAGCTGCTTTACAGATAATCAAGCATGCAACAAAATCCACATGAATACTAACCCGAAGGTGGCTCTGGATTTGCTCTCACAAGATCTACAGCCCAAATCTAATGTGTTTCCAATGTAAAGGGGGATAATAAGCCTTTCCTAAAGATGCTTTCCCTTGTTGAGTTCATGGCAGTGTCATGGGTTATGAAGAATTGGATCATTGTGTTCATTAGCATTTCAAAAGCATTTAGCTTGGCTGGAGCCCTATAAAAGATTGCAGTGAACTGTATTGCTGTATGTATATAAGCACTACTGAATATAGCTGGAAATAGGATATATTTACATTTTTATGAGAGTTTCCTAAGTTAAAGGAATGTGCTTACTACTTTGAAGTTGAGAACAAGTTCTCTTCTGCTCTTCCTCAGCCTAAACAGTCATATATGCAGCCAATTGTGGTATTGCAGTGCAGGTGACGTCATTGCTGTTGTAATCGTTCCCGTATTTTTCAATGAAGGTGTGGGTAGAAAACTGGATATGAATGCTGGGGCATTTCTGGTGGCTTATTTCACACATTGTCTGCTCTTGTGAGCCACGTCATGGGAAAGAGCTGGGTTGCCTCCTTTCAGATCACAATTTCATCCACTCCTGTTTGCAGAAGGGTAAGAAGGACAGGTACTAGATTTCTTTTCCCTCCTAAATGTGAAACAACATTTACCACAGAATATTTTGCATAACTTGTGTAAGTGAACAGTAAGCTAGCTATAAACAAACATCAACACTGGACAACGTGAATGCAGATCATGTATTCTCCTCTTGCATAACATAAATCCCTTGTGAACTGAAGCCCATGGTCAGGCACGGTCAAGAACAGAAGGATGAGTCTGTAAGAACTATCTAACCAAGAGGACATAGCAGATGAGGCTAAAATGACTGGTAAAGGCCTTTCATCCTCATATGTTTTCAACCCTCTAGACACTGATAACACAGCATTATGTAAGCATTCCAGGAAAACCCTAGATTGTGTTGGTGATAATTTCATAACAGAAATATTGGAGGCTCAACCATAGGTAATGTTCTACCAGACCTACTGCTCACTGTGAAGAGCTAGTGGAAAATGCAGTCATGGTTGGCAGCTTGAGTTGCAGTAACCACAGGATGATTGAGCTCAGCATCCAAAGGAAGGCTGGGGAGGAACACAGCAGGGTTTGGACTCTGGATGTCAGGATAGCAGACTTTGGCTTATTTTTAGGGAATTACTAGGCAGAGTGCCCTGGGAAACAGCCATGGAGGGGAAAGGTGCCCAGGAAAGCTGACTAATTTTTAGAGGAAACTTTTTGAGCACTCAGGAACAAACCACCCTGTTGTACAGGAAGACCGGGAATTCTGGCAGGGACCTTGCTTGGCTAATACAGGAGCTTCTCAATGAACTTAAACACACAAAAAAGGAGTGTACAAGAAGCGGAAACAAAGAGAAGCTGCCTTTCCTGATTGTCATTATTTTCCCTGGACAGAGGCATCACAATCTCATCAGCCATCTCTCTCAGCACCCACCTCCTCCCATGGACTGAACTGTAGGTAGCCTAGTATGAATACTAGCTTCTCTAGTGAAGACAATACTAACTTCTGTAGGTAAACAAAACCAAGCTGTTGTGCCCCCTACCCACAGCCTCCTTCCAAGTATTGTGCTGGTCCACACATTGCTCTGGGAGCAGATTTTGTGTTTGAAGACAGGAACAAAATAGGACTTTAGCACTTCAGTCATTTCCATGTTTGTTACTAGATTGTCTCCTGATTCATCCACCTACCCTTTCTCTGACATTTTGCTACAAAGAAGAATTGAGGAAGCTGGGCTTGAAGTATGGTCTGGTGAAGAGGAGATGAAGGGGAGACTGAATAGCCTATTGGCTACTTCAAGTAAGGTTATGAAGATGACAAAGCCAGGTTTCTATTCACAATAGCATGCACAAAGCAGACAAGGGTAAGGGACATATTTCGTGATTGTGAGGTTCAAGTAAGACATTAGGAAAATATTCTTCACCAAGACTGTAGTGCAGCACTAGAAGAAGCTATGAGAGACCCTGCAGAGTCTCCACTCTTCGAAGTTTTCAAGGCTCAGACAGATGAAACCATGATGGGCCTAATTTAGTGTTAATGATTGTCCTACTTCAAGCAGAAGACAGAATTAGAAATCTCCCAAGGCTCCATCAAAACAGCTTTTGTAATATGCTATGATGTGTCTCTAGTCCAAGCTGAAATCTTGCACTTCAAGGAGTTTATTTTGCTCCTCTTGCTCCTTTTTTTGTGAAGTCTGTGCAATTCAGATTGTCAGAGAAAACTGGCTAAGGCACTCATTTCAGCTTATGGTCTATTTTCTCCTCTGTTTCAAAACAGATATTTTTTGGAGTTTTTTGTTTGGAGGAAGAAGAGAAATATTCAGTCACTTTATTTTGAAAGGTCTCAGTAATCAATAAACTTGGATGGACATAAATCCTGAAACTGATAATTAAGCAACCAAATAGAAAGCAACCTGAAGTCAAACTGCTGATGTTTATTTTTTTGTTTACAATATTAACTCTGTAATACCCTGGTAAAAAAATGTCTGGTTCAGCCTCTCTGTCATAATGGTGCAGGAATATCCAGTATATTCTTCCCATGGTTCCTCAGAGCAGAACTGCGGGACTCAACATTCTTGCTGCTTATTGAGTATCGTAGGTAAAACTTTTGGTTTAAGAAGACTGAAAAGAGTGGAGGCAAATCTGTAGCATCTTTCATTCATTGCACGGTAATAGGAATGAGCCGTATCAGCTCAAAGTGCCTTTGCAGTTTGTGCTGAAAGCAGCTTTACAAATGTCAGTGGTTACAAGAAACAGAAGACAGCCTCCTTCAAGCTTCCTGTTTCTTTATCCAGTTGGGGCATCTAGTGGCTCTTGTAACTAAATTGCTTTGTGGCTGTAGAAGAAATTGCTTGCTACTGTAGAGAGAAGAAAGTGTTTGAGAAAGCAATAGGGGAAAGTTTATTCTTTGTCCTCTACTACTGCATTTCATCTATGCTTAGAGGCTTAATTGTTCAGCCCAGAATATACAGTAACTTCTGCTTAAAAAAAGGCTTAAAAAAAAATTACATGTAGAAAAAAGAAAAGGAGGCACCAGGATTTTAGTTTAAGTCATGATGCTAACTTCTACAAACAAAAGACACAGGCATCAGTGGCAGAACAAGACAACCAGGTGTAGTTTGTAGACTGAACAAGACTGGAGCTTCAGACCATGCATATGGCTATGCACTGTATTCATTACGTAACACTGCAAATTCACCATGAAGTTCTCAAAAGTAGGTCTATTGCATCTGTTGTGAAAAACCAGTATTTACCCATAATATGACTGCCCAATATGCTCTGGTCAGCTTTATGTATCCCTGATACATAATTCCGATCAAGCTGGCTGTGTTGGGACAAACAGTAGAAGGTGACTGAGTCAACTTTCCTGTTGTTAGCTACCAATACAACAGGGGAGAACAGCCCCCACAAAATCCAGCATTGTTTCCTCTTAGGGTCTTTTATTCTCACTATAGGGACATCACACATCCTTATGCATTCTATGATACTTGCACTGTACAGGAGCCTAGCCAGCATTACAATCTTACTGATTTATTTGGCTTGACTAGGACCTACAACACACGGGTGTGTATGAGCAGGAAAGGTTTCTGCCTTGTCACAGAAACCTAACGCTGTGCAGATGAAACAACCATATGAAAGACTGAAAAGCAAGGTGACTGTGGTGATTTTGGGTTTTGATTATGACTTAATTTTACTTACATTATGAATTCCTGCAGATCTTTAACATTCCCTTTGCATTGGTGAAAGATGGTATAAACTCCTGCTCTAGCCATGCTGAGTACTCTCTGCTGAGCCTGCCTGTTGAGAAGTGAAAGTGCTGGTTTGTAAGGGAAGGAAGGGGAGAGTAGACAGGGAGAGTATAAAGAAGAGCTAAAACATCTCTTAAACATTTCATCATTCTGCTATCTGGGAACTGTATTTTAATATGTCATTGCCCAATTTACTTTCTCAGATAAAAGAAATAGCTGCTTGAAAGCCCTTCTGTTACTGCAATGGCTACCATATTTGAAACAAAACCCCTGTAATGATTTGGCTTTCAACCTTTGCTTATTAACACCTCCATCTCAGGCTTATGGAGCTCATGGAATTCAGGATATATTTACCAAACTGTGACTTACTTAAGCTGTGGTATTGGCCTTATTTTCCCGACTGATAAGTTAAAATACACAAGTTTGCTTGAGACTACAGAGCAGATGGAGTCAATACAAGATGGCATCTATGAACTTCATTTATCAGAAGTAAAATCCTATGCCTCTTCACAGAAGTCCTATCAGGTAATACACTGAGGAAAGTACTCTTTATAGAAAGTTACAACTTTCCCATCAAACAGGCTGCTTGTCCTGTTTGACAGACCTAGCAACACTGGGGCCTCTTTCAGTGATTTTAATGAGAAAAGATGCCCTCCTTGTCCAACTGCAAGTTCTTTCTCAGCTTTTTAACTTACTGGAGGTGCTGTATGCATGGTCAGATGTTGCTGCAATGAACTCATCTTCTCTGAAGGACAGACCAGTGTGCAGTGACAATAGCAAACTGTGCCTGTTGCCAGGCTGTTACCTGTCTCCAAACAAATATTAGCTGCTGGGCAAGCAAAAGCAGCATCTGCCTCCATTACATGAATCCATTTGGTTACACTAATCATTGAACTGCAGCTGATAAAGCAGGGAATATCTGGTACATCTGTGCTGGAGCACAATCAGTTATCGGCTTCTGGATCTCCACAGATGCCACTGGCCTTTATCTTTTTCTTTCTGAAGGTTTTTTTTCTTAAAGCTTGAATAATTTTGTGTGTGCAAGTGTTTGATTAACAACCTTGATCCTGCCATATGTCAGGACTCTCTGTATGTTCTTTCATCTGTAGTACCCACAGAATTCACTCCATAAAGGCAAAAGGTACAGCCTGGCTACAGATCTTCTGTCATTCAGCTACAAACAGCTGGTAGTGTACATTACAGGGCTTATTTAAAGCTCAAGTACTTTCACTTACCCTCTCTGATAACTAAATTTGGCACATAAAAACATGAAAATAAAAATATCATAGTGTAGCATTTCAAAGAAGCATTCAGGAAGCAGACAGCATGTCTTGCTCCAACACGGAGAATCCTGTGGCTGAATGCATGGCGCATGCTTTGAGAATGTATCCATCTCTGGTATGGAAAGGACGGGTCATCTAGGTGTGGTCACATAGCTTGCCACGTAGCTTCTCACACTTGCATTCACTAGTCTAAAGCACTGGGTCCTTTCTGTGATGATCTATCTACTGCTAACATATCAGTTTCAGAGAAATCTCCACAACTGATTCTTGATTGGAAGCAGAGGAGTGGTTTTGTGCATGGGAGTGGTCTCGACCACACGCGCTATTGACATATCTGGTGGTTAGTTGAGGAATAATGGTTTTGAGGCACGAGTATTATCTGGCTCTTATGTTCTGGGAGAGCCACTTCCATCTCCAAGTTTAAAAATATTTTCATTTTTAGCTGCCTCAAACATAGTTATTTAATTTGCCTCTCCACAAGTCATTTGCAGCTTGTGCTTGTCACAAATAGCACAGTAAAGTATGAGAGGCAGTTTTAAATCTAGTGCCTCCAAGTTGAAGCAATAAAGGGGACTAAGAAAGGTGGCTGTATAGGACTAGAGCTGCTGTAATTTATGCAGGTTTAAACTCTTTCCCGTGACCATGTCAATCACCAGAGATCCTCAGAACACCTCATTTCAGTCAGTTCCTGACCTAGAAATGCCCTTCATTGGCAGAGGATGCAAAAGGTCAGGCAAGGTATATGAATGAGTGCCGCAATCTTTCCCTCAGTCAGTTTCCAGGACAGGACAGGAGTGGCAGCAACAACAGATAGGTGTTGGCAACAGTTGTTCCTGTTAGACAGATTTGCGGTGGGTGTCGATGTTGTCCTTTCTCTGTTTTGACTGTGTGGTGACACAGTTAGGAGAGTTATAATTGTAAGGCTAAGTCTGTTAAAGTACAGATGCAGGTGCTTCTGCAAGTGTCCTCATGTGACCCAGTTTGAATCTGAAAGCAGAGCAGCGGTACCAATGTCATGAGTGCCTTGACCAGAGAGCAAGCTGTCAGGTAAACCTGATGGCTTGAGTTTCCTCAAGGAAATGCAATTTTGCAGTCTTTACACAACTAACTGGGCTGCCAGGAGGCACCTGTGACAAACTGGATATCGAGAAGCAGCAAGCTCAGGGCTGCTCCTCAAGGGAGGAGGAGCTGGGAGCTGAGGCGGACGATGTAAGGAGATAAACCAGATGCAGGGCCTATCCAGGAGGCTCAGTCAGAAGCAGCAGAGCATGGGGCCAGAGACAGGGACAGGATCAGGCACAACTGTGGTGCTAATAGGACAGGGACTAATGACCTGTGCTGAGCCGCAATGGTGTCCCGGGCCATGGGCTAGTGTGGGGTGAGGCCCCAGGGGAAGCTTGGCAGGGACAGTCAAGGCTAACAGTGCCCTCAGAGCCACGGCCCTGGGGTTCACAGACAGAAGCAATCTCTCAAGGTAGGAATCCAACAACCTGCACTTCAAACAGAGCAACGTTTTAGTCCAGTAAGTAAAGTATATAAGCAGCCTTCATTGCAGAGATCAAAATACCAAGTACTGGAGCAGAAAATCATGCTTTTCGTCTCTCAGGGTATTTGACACTCTTTTCTGTGTGCATCTCATTTCTCCTACCTTGTAGGAGGTATATTGTAACTGTCACATTAGTTAGATCATCCAGTCAGTCATGCATTTGATCCTGCATTTCTGACATTCTTGTAGCTGAACAAGAACAGAAGAAAATACTACATGAGAAGCCAATTCTGATTATTATCAAGATATAGAGATAGTCACTCCAGCTGTTAACTGAAAGACATTTTTGTGGCCGTAGAAGCCAAACAGTGAATATCTCATTCAATGGTTGTTTTGGTGAAACTTGCAAGTGAAAACAGAGTGAGACTCCAAGATCCAACCTACAGATGGTCACAGAGAAGCCTGGCATACTTAAATCATAAGGGAGCTTATAGCAGTTGAGGACGTTTGCTTCTTTTGTACATAAGCGTTAAGTCTTTAGGGTAACTCAGTAAGAGACAGAAATAACCCAGATAATTGTACTGTCAGAACAGCAATTATATCCATCTGTGGGAAAACTTGCATACAGACCTCTGTGGAGCAGGGAAACCTTTTAAAATCAATGGCTAGTGCAGGACCTCCTGGGAGGCACATATGCTTTGCATTATAAATTGAGCTGAGGCCGGGGTAAAGCAGGGTTCACAACCCACATATCCCTACCTGGCTATAGGTACTACCTTTTATGGTAGAAACAGAATCACCAGGTAAAACTAGATTTAGCTGCGCACCACCATACAGCCTTGGGTCATTAAGATTAAAATTTTTATCAGAGGTTTGTATCTGTCTTCATGTCAGGACTTAAATTTGGGTTGAGGTGTTCCAGTAGCGACTTATAAAAGACATTATTTTAGGATTTTATCAACACTGTTTATGTGCTGTGCCTACAAATTTGTGAAAAAGCACTTTGTGTCTGCCTATGCTATTGCAATCGAGCTTTGAAATTAATGTGGCTGGGATTACACTGATGAGGAGAATGATATCCACTGCAAATAGAAAGGTTTAAATTTCTTACCCTGGCATCTTTGATTTTCCTCAGAATAAATGACTGTGTACCTGGGTGAATAAACAATGCATTAGTCTCAAATTACATTTTAGATATTCGTTCTAAAAACTCCTGCAAGTGAATAATAATGGTATGATTTTTTTCAAAATGTAACATTTGTCTTTTACCATGCAATGACTAAGAAAATGCTTTCGGGGTAAACGGGCTGAGAAGAGGCTCTGTGTACGGGGCATTCATTCGCTTCGCCTCGGTACAGGAGAAATGAGGTTCCGCCACCAACCTGAACAAACTGCTCCCTCTCGTGGTGTGAGGTCGGACATAGAGCAGCAGGTGAGGGTCGAGGTGGGGACAGGCTGCCCCGGGGTAGATACAGCCCAAGTCGGCAGGAATGGGGAGCCCTGAGATGGTTGTTACGAGTATGGCTTTGCTGTTGGTTCGTTCTGACGGTGAGTGCGAGGAGGCGTTTCTCTTGAAAGGCTGATTCTGAAAGAGTAAAATGAAAAGGCCCCTACTTCCCCAGAGTACGCACTCCTTATTTATACTGGCTTCCCCTCAGGAAGAAGACCAAACAGCAATCGGACACAGAAATGGAGGTGCTGAACGATAGGGATGGAGGGATGTTGGCAGGGTGGGAGAAGAGGGGAGGTGGCTGTCTGAGCACTTCAGACTTGCGCTGTGATAAGGCTGAGCTAAGATCTGTGGCTTGTGGCTCTGTTGTCAGACCTAATATAATCAAAGAGCAAAGAGCAAAGAGCTGATTATTAATCAGAAGAACAAACTGAACATAAATTAAAGAGGAAAAGGAAAAAAAAATAATTTACGATTGGATTTGTTCCTTAAGGGGAAAGATGAAATAATGACAACAGGTGAGACCTGGAAGACAGACAGGGCTAAGCAAAGTTGGGACCGAAAGGTTGAAGCCGGAGGGAAAGGCACCAAGATGGAGTAACTGGCAGGAGGTGATAAGAGGAGCTGGCTAAGAAGAGGGAGGTAGTTTTGGGTGTTTGTCACAGCAGAATAACAGTGTGGATATCAGAAAAGCAGTGAACTGTTACATGACACAGAAAGGCCCAAGCATACTGACATTTCCAGAACAGACCTGGTTCTCCATCTTTTCACAGACATCCCTATTCAGGGCTCTTTCTTCTTCCTGATAGCAACCTTTTCTTTCAAGTCCTTCAACATATGAGGAAAAGGTGGAGATACTTTACACACCCTTTGTTATTATAAAGTTGTTTAAAGGCTGCATAGAATCCCCATTTGGATAAGTGTATCACATTTATCAAATGAGACATCCAGGTATGTATGATATCTTCATGCAGCAAAGTAACTAATGGGAGCATTTGATGAATTCTGAATTTGAGGGGTGTTGTTAGGAGATGCATAATTTAGCACGTAGGTGTATTTAAAAGAATACGAGCTGGTAAACCATGATTATCATCTCAGCCCTCTGGCTGGTGAAAACAGTAAAAGAATCAGCACCCTTCTCAAACTGATAGTGGCAATGATTATTTCTGTGCCACTTTTCGTTGTACAGACTTTCTCAAGCAAATGACTCAATACACACTCAGGAATTCTATTTCTTTGATATATTGGGAACCCTGTGTAACTTGTCTTTCCTCCATCAAGCCCTCCATCAAGTGCTCGGCTTCATGCAGGCGAACATTCATGGCCTAACCCCACCTTCAAATACAGGCTTAAATACTGGCCTTTCTATTTCTGTCGATTTCACACTGCTTCCGTAGTGGTTGAGCAAATTTACAGAACAGTCCTGACAGTCTAAATGTCATGGCCCTGTGGACTGCCCATGCCCAGACTATTCTGGAGCTTCCCCAGAGGTTTCCCCATGGTCCAGGACCCATTTATGCCCTCAGACCCTGGCTGAGGTATTATGTGTCCAGGATACTGGATTTTGGACTCATCTTGCCTGTCATAGAATCACAGAATCAACTATATCGGAAAAGACCTTTAAGATCATCAAGTCCAACCATTATCCCAGGACTGCCAAGACCACCACCAAACCATATATATCACCGAGGGCCTCACCTACATGGTTCTTGAACACTTCCAGGGGTGGCGATTCCACCACTTCCCTGGGCAGCCTGTTCCAACGCCTGATCACCCTCTCTGTGAAGAAATTTTTCCTAATATGCAGTCTAAACCTCCCCTGGTGCAGCTTGAGGCCATTACCCCTTGTTCTATTGCTTGTTACTTGGGAGAAGAGACTGACCCCCACCTCACTATAACATCCTTTCACATAGTTGTAGAGAGCGATAAGGTCCCCCCTGAGCCTTCTCCTCTCCAGACTAAACAACCCCACTTCCTTCAGCCGTTCCTCATAGGACTTGTTCTCCAGAACCTTCACCATCTCTGTTGCCTTTTCTGGACATGCTCCAGCACCTCAGTGCCTCTATTGCAGTGAGGGGCCCAGAACTGAACACAGTATTCGAGGTGCAGCCTCACCAGCGCCGAGTACAGGGGGATGGATGATCACTGCCCTGGCCCTGCTGGCCACACTGTTTCTGACACAGGCCAGGATGCCGTTGTCCTTCTTGGCTGCCTGGGCACAAGCTGGCTCATGTTCAGTGGCTGTAAATCAGCAGCCCCAGGTCCTTTTCCACCAAGCAGCTTTCCAGCCACTCCTCCCTAAGCCTGTAGCATTGCATGGAGTTGCTGTGGCCCAAATGCAGGACCAGGCACCTGTTGAACCTCATAGCGCTGGCGACAGCCCATCCATCCAGCCTGTCCCCATCCCTTTGCAGAGCCCTCCTACCATCCAGCAGATGAACACTCCCACCCAGCTTGGTGTCGGGTACAAATTTACTGAGGGTGCACCCAATCCCCTCGCTCCTCTCCAGCCCTACCTCACAAATACGCGTGGCTCAGGAACAGAAAAACATGGGATGAGGGATTTTCCCCTCTCCACCTTGCACCAGGCCACCGACGGGCAGCGCCGGTGCTACTGCGCCCTCTGCAGGGATGCTCCCGGGAAAACGAGAGGGTGGACAGCAGCTCGCCCAGGCTGCGCTCCGGGCGGGAAGCCGGGCAGGGTGGGGGGATGTTCCTCGGCCTCTTCTTTTTTCCTCGATTACCCAATTTAACAGTAAAACGCTGCTTGGCTCACAGTGGCACTCGCACCCCCCCATCAGCCCGTTACCGTGATGCGCAGGGGTGTGGCGGTAGGGCTCCGGGGGGTCCCGCCTGCTCTCCCTCCCTCCCTCCCCCCAGCTGCGGCAGGGTTCAGCCAGCCGCGCCCCGCGCCTGAAACGGCGGGGGGGGGGGGGGATGCTGCATTTAGGCAGGTGTGGCACGGCGAGCTGCTGCGGCCCACAGCTGCAGAGCGAGGGTTAAACCGCCACGGAAAGAACGGAGATGCGGAGGATAATTTAGGGGAGGGGGCGAAGGAGAGGAAAAGGCTGAAGTAAAGGCTGGCATGTGAAGGTTTGCACGAAAACATGGGGAATTGTCCTTACGCTCGCCTGGGGAACCCGCCATGCGCGCACTCGCCCCTTCCTTCTCTCTCTCCCTTCCTCCACGCCCGGGCCTTTTTTTGTGACCGTGGGGGACAGCGTGGGCTTCCTCCGCACTGCCCTCCGGTCCTCGAACCCCACGTCTCCGAGGCGGCGGCTGGATTCTCGGCGCGGCTACGGCTGCATGGGTGTTGTGCGCGGAACACAGAAATCCCACATGCGTTTTATTGCCCGACAGTTTTCCTACATGGGAATGTATGGGAAGCGTAACTCCTCGCCCCGCACACGGCGTCCCTGCAGCAAGACATCCTCGGCTCCGCCGCCGCGCCCACCCTCTCCATATGCCCTGAGCCCTCTTCGCTCGGTCTCTGTCGAAAATGCAGCCCGGGGTTATCCTTATCACGGGCCAGCCATGCGTCTCTCACTCGGTCCTTGTCCCCAAATGAATGGGATATAGCCTTCATTGTCCCTGCTGAAAGATAGTGCTGCTGGCTATGAAGCCGCGGCGCAGCCCCACCGCGCCCCTGAGCCGCAGCGTCCCCGAGGAGATGCCGGCGGGTCCGTTCCACCGGCCTCCCCTGGCAGTGGGGCTAGGGGGGCGGTCGTCCACACGGGAGCAGCGGCCGGCCCGGGAGAGCAACCGCCGCCGCCCGGGAGCAGAGGGCGCCCCAGCCCCGCGCACCACCAGGCTCCCGCAGCCAGAGCGGCGGGCTGGGCTATGCCCGGCTTCGGAGCTTTAAAACGAGGGAGGTGGGAAGGTGAGGACAGGGCCCTGGGTTGTGGCGGAAGGTGAGGGGGTGCTGTGGCGACCCCAGGGAAGCTTTTGGACAGGGTGTAGTGGGCTGGAGGGATACCAGACCTGAAGCCCCCAGCGACGTTCAAGCCAGCTCTTCAGCTGCAGGAGAGTCTGAGAAAGATCCGTACTCTTCAGAAACGAGTTGCTTCCCTCTATTTCATTTTTCTTTTGTGTTTAACGTGCAGACGGTCTCCTTAAGCGTGCCCAAAGCATAAACGTCTGGGATTTTTTAATCCCTTCCGCCCCTCTCGGCCGGTGAAGCGGGCTCCCGCGCACCCTGAAAGGGCTGCACCTGTAGACACGCGGCTCTACTTGCCCGTTCCCGCCGCAGCGCAGCTTCCAAGCTCGACCGGGACCGAACCCGCCGCCGCCCCACGGGGCACGGCCCTGCCGCGGCGCGGGTGCGGAGGGTGGCGGAGGGCCCGCTCCCCTCGGGACGGGGAGGTTGTCTTTCCCCTTCCCGGTCCCCATCCTCTCCTCTCCGGCATCCTCCCTGAGAGTGTTTTTAAGGAGGGGGGGAGGGCAAGGTGCGTTCGCGGGCCTGGGGGAGATTCTCTCCCTCCCACCCCCCCAATATTTAAAGGCCAGTATTTAAAACCTCGGGTCCGTGCGCCCCCTTTCGCGAAAGGGGGAAAAAATAAATAAATAAGTGCGTGTGGCTTTTGAACTGCCCACAGACTGTCACAGGGAAGGGGGGAGGGAGGGAAAGAGGGAGGGGGAGAGAGCGAGAAATGCAGAGGCAGCAGCCGCGGCAGCGGCGGCATTGCTCCAGCAGGCACTAGTCACTCCGGTCCCGGCGAGCGAGCGGGGGAGCAGCGCGGCGCCGAGAGCGAGCGGAGCGGGCTCCGGGGTGCCTGGGACTCTCTTGGTGATACCCCAGCGCGCAGACACACAGAGCGGGGGCACAGGAGAACCACAGAGAGGTAAGCAGCTGTGTATCTATCGCACTTGTGGCATTTTACGCAGCAGACCCCGAGAGCTGCGCGATTTTTATAATTTCTACCCCTCTCCCCTTGGTGTCCCGGGTGTGGGGGAAGGAGACGTGCGTTTGAACCTGAGAGAGCGGGGAGAGCGGAGCGAGGGGAGCCGCCCGCCCGGGCATGCTGCTGCAGGGATATCGCTGCGAGGAGCTGGATTCCTCGAGAGGGAAGGAGGAAGGGAGGGAGGGAGGGAGGGATGGATGGAGGGAGCCCGCCCGGGACCGACTTCGAGGCATAGATCGGGCTGACGGCTCTGCCCTGGGATTTAAATGCCCGACGAGGCTTTCTTGGGGGAGGACGTGGGGCAGCGGGGGGGTGTGCTGGGAATAACCGTGGGTTATATGCCCCATTTCTTCTCGGCACCTCGACTCTGCTTCCAAAGGGAGGCCGCTTAAAAAAGAAATCTAAAAAGGAAAATAAAAATAGAATACCCCCCTCCCCCACCTCGCCACGAAAAGAAGCGCTCGGAGGATGCAACGCACCACGCGAGGAAGATGGCAGGGCGGCTGGCTGAGGGCAGTGGCGGGACTGGGCTCGGTGGGGCGGGCGCCCCGCCGCCGGGAGAGCGGCGGTGCGGTGCAGGGAGCTCGGCGGGCGGGACGCGGTACGCGGAGGCGCGCAGCCCGCGGTGGAGACGAGGCAAGGCGCGGGGCGGCGTGTGCCCATTGTGGCTGGCAACAATAGGATTGTTCTCGGCGGGGCGGAGGGGAAGGAGCGGCCCTGACTCCGCCGTAAATGCGTGTGCCCGTTTTAATCCCTGCTCTCGGCTGGGCGTTAGGGCACTGTTCTAGGGGCAGGGGCTGCCCACCGGCAGCCACTGCATACCCCCCCACAACCTCGGCCGGTGCCGCCGCGCTCGCAACGCCGGTTCATGAATATTCATCGAATGCCGCCCCCCTCTTAACCACGGCTCCCCCCGTTTTGTCTCCCCAACACCGAAACAAGCTGCACCTCCCCGCGGCCTTTTCCCCTTCCTCCTCCCGACCGCCTCCGCCGTGCCTCCTCTCCCCACGCACACGCGTGTCTTTGGAGCTCGGCTCCAGCCAGGAACTTCCCCGTGCCACGGCTGGGCGCGGCAGCTCACACGGGGGAACGAGAACGGGGGGAGGAAGGCACACACGCGACACGCACCAGACACGCACCCACCCTCCCGCCACACGCGGGTGGAGCCGCTGCCCGCGCCTTTGTCTGTGCCCGGCGCATGCGTGAAGGCGGGGATGGGGCTGGCGGCGGAACAAAGGCGATGCGTTGCGGTGCGCTGCGACCTCCAGTGCGACCCCTCCCGCAGCTTCCCCTTAGGATCTGCCGGGGTTTCACCGGGCCCCGGGTGGGGACATCGGTCCCTACGCTGAGCCCGGCTTAACTTCGGCACTGGGACTGTGCGCGACGGCGGAGTGGACTCCGACGCCCCCCTGCAGCGCAACCCCCACCTCGCCGAGACAAAAATCCGCCCTTTTCGAAGAGGAAAATGAAGGCGGTGCTGCCCGCCCCACCCGCAGTCGGATTTCGCGCGGGGTGCTCTGCGTGTCCGGGCCGCCTCCTCCTGGAGCATCCCCCTCTGCCGAGGAGGAGCAGCCCTCCAAGAGAAAGATTCATTTATTTATTTATTTAGTGTGTGCGTTAGTGCGACATCTTGAAATCTCTTTTGTTCCAATCGTTGCATCTCGATGCCGGCTGGCACCGGCGCTCGTTCCTCCTCCTCCCCTTTTCCCTTCCCAGCAGATGCTCTTGTCCAAAATTAGGCTATATGTTTCTCTTTTAGGGTGTTCACGCATAAGCCTTTTGGAAAAGGGGAATTTTGCAAGCTAACGATTTGTTAATTTCAAGAGCCCAGGCAACTGGTGTATTTGTCAGTCTGGGGTTAAAGATGACAAGAATATTGGAAGAGGGCAATGGATGCAGTGGGCTGTGGGGATGCAGTGGATGCAATGGGAGCAGAGGATAGCAGTAGGGCTTATTTTTTCCTCTCTAGGGTGATGAACGGTCATTGGAAAGCATACATCTCCAAGGCCCCCTCCTTGCATGGCGATTACTTGATATTTCCAGTGTTTTCAATTAAAGTCCCTTCTGAAGAAGCATTGTCATCAGAGCCCTAAAATCTGGCTTAATATCCCCTCTCTGCTTGCCATATGCTTGCCAGGCACCACCTAGACCTGTGGCCAGGATTCAAAAGCTGAGGGATTTTTCCTGGTGTAGCTGTTCTCCCATTCCAGCAGTGAGGGCGTGGGGTGGGAGTGCCAGCCCAGGGCAAGATGCGGCATCTGTTGCTACTGCTGTCTCCACAGATACCTTGACCCACACACTCCTTTTGTATTCAGGGGGATTCTGAGAATTTTGGGCAGACCCTCAAAGCTATAGGGGTGAGGGAACAGGAAGAAGTAAGGACATGACCAAAGGTTTTTCACTTGCTGTCTCCACTCGCATGAGAAAGAAGATTTGCTTTGTGATCTTCCTATTTGCTTGTTTGGATGCAGTGTATATTTTCTTTTTGTCTTGCTCTTTCAGTTTTAGTGGAGATCACCAGCTCTGGTCTGTGAACAGAATAAACCCAAAGCATTGGGAAACTCATGGTGGCTCTGTCTATTCTTGTATGCTTCATATATGAAATAGCTGATTGTGTAATTCAGGAAAACGGCGTGTGGCTTCCAAAAAGCAATCAAAAAGCAATCACGCAGCAGTTGTTTCTGTTGATACAACCTCTGAGCATATCCAATTAAAATAAAATCAACATTAAAAGGTAAAACTGGTAAAATTACCCTTCCAGTTATTGCATGAAGCAATGATCAGGTGCTTTTTCTCCTCTTCCCCCTACCCCCTCCCTTTCCATGCTTCTTTGCGTTTGAAATGCAACACCCACTGAAGTAACCTGGTGATAAAAGACTGATTTATTTCAGAGAGTGTCGTACCTTTGTATCATACCCTTTCACTGAGATTATAGATTGCGCACACTCCATAATTTCAGAACCATCCCTAGAGCAATCTCTAGTCCTTAATTATTTGTGTGTTTCGATCTCTCTGGAATAAAATCTTGTGTTTGTGCTGCGTTCTGCTGGTGGGTTGCCTCATGCAGTGAACCATGAAGTCCTTCAGCAGAGCCTCCTGTGTACAGGGTAGCTTCCACCTGAGCAATGCTGAATTCTTTTCTTGTGCAGGCATCCACCCATGCCCAGACACGGTATACACTGAGGGACAGAAGCTGGTTGCAGGGCAGAAACAGGCCTTCCTGTGAAATCTCGGAAGAGCTCTGTGTGGCTACATTTTCAGGCACTCAGCTACTATTGAGCTACTAATTATTCAGACAGTTGCCATTAAAAGCTAATTTTTCACTTATTTTGGAAAGAAGAACTTCAGAATACTTATTCTTTCTCATCCTTCTGCAAGAAGAGGGTGCTACATGCGTATGCCCAAATCCCAGGTCTTGATATAGGTCTGCAGGTGTAAATGAAGTATCCTTGGGTACACCGTGAATTCTTCAAGTCAGAAAACAGGATACTATTCAAATATCATGAAGAGCTGTCAACCAATATTCATGTCCCGTCATTACTACAAGGGTAGTGAAGAGCGGGCCATTTTGGAGTACTGTACAGATGTGTAAAGACAGCTTCATAAGCAAAGAAAGAAAACTTAGGAGGGGCTTGAGTTGCTTCTTCTGTGTCAATCAGGAATGATAAGAGTGAGGTAAGAACTAGAAAAACTGAATGCATTAGAGACTTGAAAATAGAAATCATATGCAGCATAATAGAGTTTTTATGCATTAGTAGGAAACACTTTCAAGATTAAAAAATGCAGAAGGAAGAAGGGGGAAAACACTTCATGCAGAATGGAAAGGACTTTAGAATCTTTTCTACAGCATCTTGTATCTCACAGCTGTCTTTCTTAAAAGCATGATGCCAGCTAAGCTTTTTGCTACAAGATGGAGAAGTGCGGTTAGTATAAAAATGTAGCTGTTGGTTATTTGATATGAAAATTCATAAGTTTAAAATAGAAACTGATTGATAGCAACATGATTCCCTAAACATGAAAGATTCCTGACTTGCCAGAATCTGAAAACAAAATCCTTTGACTTTCTTTAGCATACCAATAAATGAAAAGAGATACTGATTCATAACACATGTGGAATGGTCAGGTTTTGCCTGGGAGCAAGATGTGTAGTAATTCCTTCTTAAGCATAGTTAATGGAATTTAACTCCAAGGAAACAGTTTTCTTAATAAAAACCTTCTGTCTAAGGATATAAATCAGAGTCTGACCCCTTTTGATGTGTTTGGTATTGTGTTCTGCAGAATAGAAATTAAGTAGGCTGTATAGCTGATCTGACTTGTAGGGTGTATGCTGCCAAGAGCCTCACCAGTGCTGTAGCATTGGGAAAGCCGCATGCCTTTTAGTCACATGTTGCATAGTTTAGATTTTAGCCTGGTAAGTAGTGGAACTTATGATAATGACCTGCTGATGGAGGGATTTTTTTTATTTATTTTTTTTACTCTGTAGGAATGTGAATGTCTTTTCAGAAGGTTTATATTTACGTACACTGTCCTAGCAATTGTTCAGATTATATGCAGTGAATGCTTAATGTATACCATAGGACTGAAGGTAGGAGCTTCTTTTTGATTAGAGACTTCCTCTCCTCACAAAGGGTATAACACTGAACGTGTACTAAGGTTGGGCCTTTACCACCTGCCTTTTTTGCTACATGTACGAGTATGTTGATGAATGCTTGCTAATGATTGGCATGAAGGAGATGTGAATGCAGTGTTGAAGCACAACTTGTTACCCCAGGCAAAAGCCTAGTAACTATTATGGCAAAGCTGCTTGTAGGACTAATTTTAATGACAGAAATCTCTGCCGTTATGACTTTACATGCAAAATGGAAGCCGCTTCTGTTCAAAAAGAAAACCAGAGAGCTGCTGGCCATCTCCTGTTTCAATAGCCCTTAAACATTCTATGGGATGTAGAGCATAACCCCTGCAAAAGGATAGGATCTGCTTGTAGCTTGTGAATTTATTGCCTGATATTACTGTTTTCTTTATGTGATTGCTTGGTGAAGGAGGGGCTCATATTCAAAATTACAGCTTGACCTTATTAACTGTTTTAGGATTTAGTAAAAAATGGTCACATAGCAGGATGCTATAGAAGTGTATCTGCTAGGCAAATTTAAGATGACTGCTGAACTATGAAGAAGAAATGATGCAAAGTTAGACAAAACAAAGTATGGATAAACAATAAGAGAACTAATAAATGACTCTGTCATTTAACTACCTTAGAAAAGCACATACAGAACAAATGTGAATAAGGATGTAGAAAACAGTGAAACCCAGTTGCAAAAACGTAATCAACACAGAAGAGTGAAACCATGAGAAACGCTTTGGTACATCTGTTTGTCTAAGATAGGCTGGAGCTTAGAATTGCTACATCAGTTTCCTGTAATCATCCTTCCTCACAGCAGTGAAACGCGTCATTCAGGGAGAAAGAAAATAAAACCAAAACCAGGCTAGAAGTGTTATAAAACTGGGAGTCTGGAAAAGGATGGGGTGAAACCTGTCACTACGAGATGTGGTACTCAGATGGTTTTAGAATTTCCCATTTATACATGAAGTTTCCTGTTGCTTGTATTTCGGCCAGCACTGGTAAGTGCATGGTTGACTTCTGCAACTGACTGTGCTGAGCTGGTGGGAGGAAGCACATTCAGTAAGCTCTGAGGTGGTGAAAACAGCCCTTCTGGGTTTCTTGCCGTCACCACAAAAGCTGAGGCAAATGGGGGAGACGTGCTAGCTGCACTACCAACAGGTTTTAGAACCAGATGGGCTGAGAAAGTAGTGCTTATTATCCTCCAGCAGTACTGCTCAGCCCTGTGTGTGAACTCTTCGCTGCTGAATGTACAGCCTGCTCTGGGAATAGCTGGTTTCACTGAAGAGTGGGTGAAAGCTGCCTGTTGACGATCGCTCTCCTTTTCAGATCTACAAGCCCTGTGAAGCAAGGGAGACAGCTGTTCCCTAGAGCGTAAAAATGAAATCTGGCCAGATTTTCCAGGCTCTTCCATTCCATACCTTGCTTGGGATGGAGGAGAGTGTACTGTTGGTTTGTTACTTTGTTCTGCTAGGAACTTTCAGCAGGACCCTATGAGGCCTCTGTAGTGTAACTGTGCTCAAGATAGACCCTGGGCCTTTAATTCAAATGCCTAAATTAGCAGACTAAAGCAAATGTGGAAATATGGAAGCTCTTTCCTTGTTTGCAGTCCATACATGCTCTGCATAAATGCAGCATTCATAGCTAAGAGCATCCTAATGCCTCTAGAAAGCTGCATGTAGTATGTGAGAATTCAAGGAGAGTGACAAGTTGTCCATGCAGACAATTTTTTTCTGATGGATACGATGTCATTCGCAGGGAAGGATTTTGGTAAGAAGGGTTTATCCATTCTCTGTCCCTGAATGCTGTTCTCTTTTTTCATTTCCTGCCTTCAGGGGTCTTCACCTTGAAGAAAACCATCTTACAGTGCAGAGGTATAAGCAGAACCCTTTTAAGCTGCTTGTGGCCATCTGGTATTCCACCAGTAATGTACATTTTAATAATTTCTTCAGTGCTTGTTTCCCGATACTTTCTGCATAGTGGCCTGTCCTTTACATCCAGTTGCCTTGAACTGATAACATTGTCCTAATGAATAATAAGAATCCATCTAAGTGAGAGCTGCCATTTGCACTGAAAAATGATAACTCACCTTTTCCCATGCGTGTAATGTTGAGTAAAAGCTTTGACAGAGCTCAAGAAGACTAATATTACAGTATTTTTTTATAAACACTAGAACAGTTATTAGGTCATTGAAAGTTCAGCTGTCATCCTCTTGTGTGGATGAGTCAGTAACTGACAGATTCATGAGCAAATTGGTGGTGGTAATGGCAGGAGAATTGTGGCGCTCCTTGTGGTGTCTCATTCCTGACAGAACCATACACTGTATTGACAGTTCACTACATCACAATGTCTTGAAAGTGACCTTCAGTGCTGAGGTAGGTTCTGTTACCAAGGGTTCAAATGATACTGCAAATCACCCACAGGTGTTTTTGTAAACATCTCTTAAAGCAACATTGTCACCAAGGCATTATGGAGAAAAGCAAACATATCAGTCCACAGATGACAAGTAGAATGGATCCCCCTTGCCTGAAGCAGGATAAATATTGTGCCTTTAAATACTTGCCATCTCTGTTTTAACTTGGGGTTGATATATAGAGGGTGGAGTTGAGGCAGATGGACTGGCTTTGCATGCCTTCCCAACAGCCATTGTCTGTGTGAGGCAAGAGACTGAGTATCTGAGTGCCTCACCATCTGAAACACAGAGGCCATAAGGAGTGAAGGAAATTCTGCACTGTCAGATTTGTGGTTCAGAAAAAATGTCTGTCCAGGAGTTTGCTGTGAAACAATGACATTAAATTTATAGTCTGAGAATAGAAATATTTGTCTCAACAGCTTTTATTTCCTTTCTATTTAAACCCCTAAGTTGTTTGGCACATTTTCTCCTAGTTGAAGCCATTCGGTATGCTTCTTGGTAGAAACTTTGTATTCTAACATGTTGAGGTATATCTTGTTATCTCTGTGCATATTTGTAAATGTGTCACAGTTTAAAAGCTTTCAGTGTCTTCAAGCTAATACTTACATTTTCTTTTCAGCTAGCTTTGGCTCTGTATTCTTCCTTGCCATGTTCCTGTAGATCATTTATCCGTATTTTGAGTAAATTATCCCAGTGACTACATTGCCTTTTCCCTTGGTTATTTTTTCCAGAAGTCTGTATTTTTTGCTGTGAACTAACTCAGCCTATTTCAAAGAATACCTTGTGAATCACACAGTAACATGTGATGTGTGCATTAGCAGATATACAGAACACAGTAAGATCTATGTCATAAGCTCAAGAGTGTGCTATCATTCCTGTGTGGTCGACTAAGATATGAGAACAGAACCACTTATTGCAGAGCTTTAAAAACTCTCAGACTACTAGACCCCAACAGTTTGCATGGCTATGAACATCTAGACATTCACTAAAGTGAGATCATAATCACCATGAGAACTTGGTCTTAAAGTTTTATGCAAATTCTGTACAATATGGAAATCTTGGAATTCCGCCAAACAAAAGCTTTCAACACTTTCAACTTCTTATCACTTGAAGAAATATTAACGTGATTTCTTCTCCTGCTGACTGAAAGGGAATAGATTTTTTTTTTTTTTACATGTTGCTTTTAAGCAAAACTGGCTTTTGAATAAATGAAAAAAAAAAATCAACAAAAACCAAAAAATTCCACATGAATGTGATACCTTACATTGTCAGTCTTCTTTTCAAGAGGAACTAGATTTGTCTGATTCCTGTAGGACATAAACCAAATTGCTGCAAGATCATAATTAAATTACATTAGTGAGTTGCAAAACCTTCCAAAATATACTTTTAGGGGAAACATTTACTATTAGACAAAGCTTGTCTGTTAAGCTTGGCTTTGCTGGCCTGCATATTGCATAAAGTCCAGTAGCTGTCACAGTCATACTGGCATGAGTTTCTTTCATATAGAAACCCTTCTTTGGACCCACTTCTAATTGCCTGAGATTTTAATTGTGTCCAAATAAAGCATAACATCTATAAATAATGGAGACAACAACATGATTGCTGTGCAAATTCATTATGAATGCCGTCAAGATGAGGGCCATGTTCAGGCCAAATGAGTTCATGATGGCAAATATGTATGCCTTTTTTCTGAAGTACAACTTTGTGGCTACAGAGTGAAGGCAAAATAGCCTTTGGTCACTGTGGAGGGTCACCAGGTAGGGGGCCAGAAAACTGAAGTGGATTGATTTAGGTGATCTCCTGTACATTTTGCTCCCAAAGGAGACCAAAAAACTCAAAGGACGTTATTTTCATTAGAATTACTACTAGTCATCTCAGTTAATTAACTCTTTAAATAGAGAAAACTTACAGCAATAAGAGAAGCAAAATAATAGATGAAGGCTTTATTCACAGCCTGATCTCTGCCCATGAGCCCTTGCAAGTTTTGAATACTAATGCTGATTTCAAGTACGCAGTGGTTTTATGGATTGGAACAAATTTCCACAGTCCTCCCTGGTCTCGAACTTCCTTTTCAACACCTCTGGCGTCCAACTGCGGGCCTGCTACATGCTCTTCATAGCAGTTTTATGGTTTTGTTCCCAAGCTGCACGTTCCTGGCATGAATCTTTTGCGTGTCTCACCGTGCCATCGCTGGAAGCCTTCCCTCCTCTGAGCAGACTCAAGGACTTCTCCAGGGAAGGAGCTATTGTGGACACTGGGTCTTCTTCTTAAAACAAACAAATAAAACGAGGCTGTCCACGGGAGCCTTCTGTGTTGTCTTGCAAATACTGTGGCTTTGGTGGGACTGCATCCATGGGGCATATGTGGTCTGAAGTGCCACGCATTGGCTGTTGCACAGATGATGTTTGTTGACTCCCTGCACTGGAAAGGAGACCAAATAGCTAGCTTAATTATTACAAATGCCCTGTTTTATCTTAATTAATCTAGCCATATGAGTCTGGTTCCCTGATCTAATTATCTAGGGAGATAGTTATATATAACTTCATGTATCTAGGCACATTCAGCTATTTGTGGTTAAATCTGCTCATGGTTCCTAAGAGACTATATATTCAAAGTTACGGAGTCACAGCCAGGAATACCTTCCAGCTGCCCTTCATCTGCAATAAAAAATACAGGGAGTTCTTCTTAATTAACATGGTTGAATATTTTTTTATGTTAGCAATACACCTCATAACTTACAATCACATTAAAGTCTTCCATGGAAACAAGGAGACATCTTTCTCTGTTCTACCACTAAGGACTAGGAAGTAACTGTATTGCACACAAGAAATGGGATTTCCACTGTCAGAATAGATAAACATAACTTAAGACTGTGTGTGGAAAATATTTGCCCTTTGCTCTGCAACAGATCAGGTCAGTAACCTGAGTAAAAATAATTTAAATGATTTGAAATTAATAAATCAGAGTAAAAATTCCCGCTCTGTGGAATTATTTCAAATAAAGATGGAATATGGTAGCCATAAAGAATGTGATCAGAATTACCGTAAAGAAGATTTTGTCCACCAGAAAGGGGCAAGAAGAATAACAGAGGTCCACTCTCTATTTTGCAAATGAAATAGAATACATTGCCTTTTAGCTGTCCTAAAATGGACATCTAAGAATTTTCTTTCATATACTGTGCATTGAAAATATAAAGATAATACTTCCATGGGTCATGCACCACATAAAAGAGAGGTACCATTCAAGTGGCTTCACCGGTAAAGAATAAGAGTGATCAAACAGGATCTATGAAGGGGAAAAAGGAACACATTGATTCTCTGCAGTGTAAAGAAGAGAATGATTATTTTAAGAAGAGATAAGAAAATAATTAGCTAGAGATCACTTAAATGTAACCCAAGAAGAGTTACAAAAAGGGAGACTACCTAGACTTCTCTTGAGGTTTCTTCCAGCCCTGTGGTTTGTGGGGCCAGGCATATGGAGGTCCTTTGGAGCAATCTTGTTCTTGAGTGCAGAGATTAGTTCAGTTGAAACGAAATCATTCCCAAGCATACTAATTTATTAGCAGTATGTATGAGTTCGATTAAAACAGAGACCAAAAGATAAACCCTCTGCTAAGATGCTTTATGGACATGGTGTATGTTAGAAACAAATATAAAAATAAGGCTTTTCTACAGCTGGCAAAAGGAGATTAAATTTATTGATCCTGAATAGCATATGTTGTTCAACAGAGATTTGTCATACCGCTCTTGACAGAATTCCTGAAATACGCTGTAAGTTTGAGGCTATTCTTCACATTGGGGCTAATGTGCACGAAGGGGAGTAAAGCCAAAATGGTTGAGGCTTTTCAGCTCCTAAATTTTGTTTCAAGATGGTGATGTGTGATCATGGGGATGTATTTGAAAATTATAGATTGTAAACCCAGGATGAAATTCTGTGACTGCATCTGGGGACATGTGTGTAATTCTGATTAATACGACACTAGGATGTCTTTTGTTACTTAATCCATAGGCTGCAGAGACGTTTGCTGGGTTGTTCCACAGATGAGTGGAGAATCTAACTGGGTAACAAAGGCTATACACACGTTTTCAACACATGGTTGCTCAAACTTAATGGCAAAATAACAGTAGCTTTGAAGGTTAAGCCTGATATAAATTAGGCTAATTTCTAAAGAAATCCTTGGTATATATTCATAAATAGGTTGAATAGACTTAATGTTTAGCTGAACAAATATCTTTGTGCAGTCTGTCTTTTTGTGTGCAGGTGGGCAGCTGCCATTGAAGTTCCTGGTTCAATACCAGGGGCTATGCATGCTGTGGCTGCTATGGATTGCGTGTTTGAAATCAGTCAACACTTCTGTACTTGAGGGCAACCTGATATTTATGCACATACTCCATATGCGCTTACTGGAAGTAATTTTGTGCTCTTAAGAAGCACTTGTAGGATTTGCATGTTTCTGTTTAATGGACCAGATTATTGGTTAGCTGCCCAAATCTTGGTATTATTAGAGATGAGGGAATGCTCACCTTCATTTAGCTGTTAGTTGTTAGATTATTCAGCAATGTATGGATTTTGAGCCACACAGAGGTGTTTTGGCATTTTGTAAGGTGAACCTTTCAATGTGGGATGCATGTTTGGGAGCAGAGCTAGAGCTGTGGGCTTTATTTCAGTTTTATTCATGTTGTTGATCAGTAAGTATTTGCTTTGAATCTAATTAAGGTGTACTAATAAAGTCAGGGTTCTGAGCCACTAGAATTCCACAGTAATTTTGATGGTTAAGTGGGCAGCACTGATTGGGTCTGATGCTCGTATGTGATATAACAGTGCTTGTGTTTGCAATCGTTAATACACACTCATTTACCAAAACATTAAATCCTGGCATTTTCATCTGTTTGCTTTTGTTTGTGTCTTCCTCCTTGGGTCATTTGAGAAACCAAGGGTAGGCTAATTTGGATAGTATCGATATTGAAGGTGAGTTTTGTACTGCCTGAACAGGAAGAAGGATTACCTTTTTAAACTGTAGATGGTAAGTGTGTGCAGTTTTCATGTTGAGTAGGTAGGTCAGAAAAAAATATGCCTTAGGTTAGGATTATTTTGATCAGAGACAAAATCCCTGGCATTAGGTTTTGTTAGTAAGCTCAGATAAACTGGCACAAAGCACTGCAGTATAGTCTGTAAAGCAGGGAATATTTTTGTGTTTCCACTACATGGCCCTGTAGATGAGAAAGAGCAGACCTAGTGATTACAGCAGTGAGGGAAGGGAGTGTGTCCTACATATACTGGGATATGCAAGCGCATACTACTGTGCAGTAGTATATACTAGGGTAGGTAGGGAGTGTGTACTAGTCTGTATACAGGCAGTGCCCTCTTTTCTGCGGTAGATCTCTGTGTGGGAGCTATTGAATGAGGTTGCTGGGTTAGGGTGGTTGTGGGGCTTTCACTGCTTGTCATGGGTTTGAGTCAACATTCTGCATCATAATAGGCTTCAGCTGTGTTCTGGTGGTGAATCTGGTTTCGGTAAAAAACTATCCACAGGTGATCTAACCAAGCCTGTTTCATCAGCTGCCTTATGGAGCTGTGCGTCACAAGCAATAGGTAAGCAAAATGGAGTACTAAAATGACCATACTGGAACTTCATTCGTGGGTTGATATGCCCAAGAAAATAGTTTTTCTCTTCAAGTACTATGTGCATGCTGATGTTTAAACTCCAGAGATGAGTGGATTTGTCATAGAGAAATATTTGACATGTGTAAAACAAACGTGGCTGGCATAATTAGTCTGCTTCTACAAAAACCTTTTTTACTTACCAGACAGACCAATGAAAATAAACACGAACTTCAAAATCAACCCTCAAGTTTATATTACAGGATTACAGTATGCTGTTGAGACTACGGTCTGCAATAGTAGGATAGTAGAAACATTTCCATTTTCTATCATAAAGTAACTAGCTACTTAATAAAAAGTACAGTTCGAAGAGTTTTGAAGCATACAAACCCTATGGACTAATGAGTGTTAGTTAAAGAAAAGCATGCATCACATGCCTATTGGTAAAGCACCCTGAGGATGTGCAGCTGTAAGAAAATTTGTTGCAAAACCAATAATGTGAATTACTTGAAATCTGAACATATTTTAATAGATTTTATAGTTTCCTGTGTAGTGCCACATCCGTTGCATTTTTTCATCAAATGGTAAGTGTAATACTGATAGGAGGAAAAATTTAAATCCAGCAGCAGTTCCTAGTCGAGTGAAGAGTACTTTTGACTTTGTAAGTTTCATTTTCTTTTACTTTTTTAAAAAGATTGTCACAAAAAGGTATGTGATTTGGTCATGACAGTGGAGCTGTCTGGGAGTCTTTCAATGAGATGTTTTCTACTGGAAAACATCTGAGTTTTTGTAGCTCAATATTTCTAGCTGAAAGAAAAAACATCAGACTTACCAACTTTGAGCTAGCTAATCATTTCGTGTGTGAGAAACCCATGTGGGCAACCACAATTCAAACTTTCACTTTTGCTGGGGTATTAGACTTGTCTCCTGTAAAACAAGTGAGTAACATATTCAGCAGACTCTTGTCTAGTTTTGGTTGGGTTGGTCTCAAGTCTCTACTAATGAAGCTGGTTCCATGCTGTATGAACAACCAATTGGTGAGAGAACATCTCTGTTCAGAGCACTTACTGAGGTATTGAAAGCTGAGCTTCAGGTAGGAACTGGACAGAGACAAGTTGAAATATGCTTTTTAATAGGTAAAGTGACTCTCTTTAAGCAAAGGTTTTAAATCTATGGTTAAATTTTTGCTTGTCTGACTCCAGAAGCTGATGTAAAAATGTGATAAATATGATAATGTGATAAAATATTTTGGGAGACTGGGCAGCTTTTTATCGTGTAGCTCTAGTATAATGTCAATGTCTTTGTTTGGAGTCACAAATTAAATACCTACCCCTTCTGCCATTTTGCGGTATTTTATTTGTAGGAGTTTCTGGGAAGATGTTCAAGTCCTCGTTGCCAATTAAGTGCCTGGCATGAATCTTAACCACGGAGCTGGTCTCGCTTCCTTATGCTAGAGGCAAATTACATAGCATCAAAATTTTAAATTTATGTTGTGAGTGGGATTTTTTCCTTATTTGAGAACTAATCCCATCTATGGTGTTCGATACTTAAGGGTGCAGATAGGACAGCTGAAGTGAATCAGCAGCTCCTCAGGGTGGGCTGGCCGCATGCTCTCCCTTTTGCTTTGTTGGATTTTTTTTGCTGGCTGGGCTCCTTTTCTCCCAGCTCAGTGAGCTGAATCACCTCGCCCAGGGCTCAGCTGAGAGCCACACCAGCTGCAAAACAAGAGTGGGCGGTGGGCCCATCCCACTTGAAAAAGCAAGCTATTTAAGTTGCCTTTGTTCTATCTCCTAAATACACCTTAATTTCAAGATTTTAATGATTTTTAATGCTAGTCCTCTAAGCATTTTTTTTTTTCATCTGAATCCACGTTTTTAAGACTATCCATCTTATTACCAGAACATGAAGACATTGCATTATGGAATTAAAAAAAGAACAAAAATTGCACAGACTTTTTCAGATTAAAACCAATTGTGAAGTCTTCCAGTAAAATGCTTTTTGGTTTTAAATCTAATAGGTGAACTGCCTCAATGCCAAAGGCCTAACTTTGTCCAAAGATCGCTGTATGTCTGAACTGACAAGGGAGTTTCAGTGTGGGAAATCAGAAGTGAGTTAACTCAAACTGACCTCTAATGACCATCTACATCTCTTAACATCTGTATCTATTTTGAGTAAATGAAGACTGACTCAAATCTCAAGCTTCCTTTTTTTTTTTGTCTTTTTTTAAGCTGTTTCGATTCCCGTAAAAGCAAGAACTCTTATGGTTTACGATGCAATCCTTTTGTTTACATTTAAATGGAGGAGATGCGTGTGTAAAACTCAGGTGTGAGTAAAGTGGTATGCTAGTAAAGGGGTGCCTCAGCCTGTCTGACACTTCTGTGCCTTGCGTGGGAGCCAGACCTCTCAAGGGATGTTGTGATCCTGGCACTGCAGGACAGCTGCAGAAGGCTTAGAAAATTCTTACTTTAATGTTGTCTTTTAATTTGAATATTAAAAATAGTGAGTAGGTTGTTAGGATGAAACTGTTACATTGGACTGGAAACTTGGGTTCATGCTTTCAAGTGTTTCTTAATGTTCATTTAATGCTGACTTGGGAGAGTTGGGGGATTTCCATCAATTTTAATCTAGGAGACTACATTTTAATTCCTAATACATATTTATGATCTCTTCAAAGGATTTTTTTTTCTTTTCATTAATGTAAGACACACTCATAGTTTGCTTCAAAAGATAAAGGATATTTTAGTTCAGCTAGTTCATCTGTAATTCCTGATTCCCACTTCAAAACAGCTTGTTGAGACTACAGGCTGTGATCCTTGATAGTTAGATCAGTAAAGCAGCAGTGAAAATGTGTTGCATGTAACAAATTGCTACGCCGATGCTGAAATCCTTTGTAAAGAGGAACCCAGCACTTGTTATGAAATGTCTTATGCTGTAGATAGCGGCTCATCATAATTTATGAATATGTGTAGTTTTCTCACTCTGTACTTACAAGATGGCTATAAAACTGAGCATCATTTTGTACAGGTTTTTCATATCTGTGTCTACTGTGTCAGCCGTTTGGCTGCAGGAAAACGGTACCACTTGCTCGTGGGAGGGGAAGTTAGCACTGTAGGAGACAGTTTGTCAGGACAGCGAGGTAAGTGTGCTGTTCTTGTGTAAAGCTGTATTTTATGAGGGGAGCCCAGCTATCATACTGGTTTTTCATACAATAACTCATTGGGTACTTCCTGCCTACCGAAGCTCACTGAGAAGTCTTTTCTACCATGTCCTGAGGCGATGCAGTAAAAAAGAAAGGACTATTGATGGGATTTTCTAGAAACTAAGCTGCAAGTTTATCTGGAAGTGAAGAAGAGTTGGACCAATCCTAATTCATCAGATCTACAGCTATAGATCCACAATTTTCTGCTCATTTATACTGCAGCTGTAAAAGTGGGAATATGTCTGTAATGCATTTAGTAGCTTTAGAAATATGGGTGTTAGCTATGTTCCCAGCAGCACCGTAACCACATTCATGAGGAAGTTCCATGGAAGCTAATTTTGTCCTGAGAATGTTTAGACACCTCCTGCAGAATTTCACATGTATTTTACTCTACTGCTTCCACTAACATGGGTACCAGTATCTTACACTGCTCCGTGCTCCATGGTTTTGCCTTCCAGCTGTTTCAGTACTAGTTTCAGTGTTGAATTGCCTGGAGCAGCAAGTATCCATTTTTCTCAATAGAATTAAATTAAATAAAAATAACATTAAAAAAAAGTTAAATTTATCAGTTTTATCTTTCTTAATAAAGCTTTTTTTTTTGTGCACATAGCTCTTCAGAAATGCTTGTAAAATCCAACAGTCCCTCTTCAACCTTAAATGACTGAATAATTACAAAATGGCAACACGAGGTATGACAGTAATGGTGAAAATCTCACTACCTTATATATGCACGTCTACAAATGAATGGCACTATGAAGACTGAATCTGTCATACAAACGTTAATGGGTCCAATGGCATTCCTTCAGCACAGATACCATAAACGTCATTTATAGCAGGCTGATGTCTTTCTGTTACAGGGAACAGGACGTAAACTCCTGTTTTCTAGTGGTTTTGCATCTGTAAAACAAGCTCATGTTGGCTTTTAAAAAATATGATGTAATTTATACTCAGATAAAAAGTATGTAGGTAAATGTATAAATTCTGGTATAAATATTAAAAGCTATCAAGAAAAACAGGCTGAAAAAATACTTTGTGATTTGGATCCCATGAAGCTTCCTGGTTGACCATTCCTGGGTGATGCGATGTGCCTTCTTGGTGGTGAAACTATCCAGCGTTGGGAGCATGAGGACTTACCTGTTCTCCCTGTCAGGCAAACTCCACAACTGCACTGCTGAATTAAAAGCTGGTGCGTTCCCCTTCTGCCTGTGAATTTTATAGCACATTTACACTGCTGGCACTGCTGTGATGGCTTTGTGGTGCGCCACATGCACCACTTGAGCTAGCTCAAGTCATATGCTAGTTTCATGGTAGCATGGAGCTCAACAACTTGCAGAACCCATGCAAGCAGCAGAGTGAATACACAAATAGTTAGGCCTCAGTGTGCTTTGGAGGGATGGCCACACAACTACCAGCACCTGGTAGTAGCTGGTGTTGAAGCTAAGTAGAATGCATCTGTGCTTCAGATGGTCTTATACGAACCTATGCCCAATGAGGTGTCAGAGCACTTCAGCTTCTCACCTAATGCAGGTCTGATTGAAAATCTATTTGCTAAAATGACTTTACTGTCCATAAAGGTTAATGCCTTTGAGAGGAAGAAAGGTGATTCCTTGAGAAGAACTTCTTGAGACAACGAAGAAATGATATTAAATTTGAGCTGAAACTCAAGCACAAATAATACCTAATCACTGCAGAAATCTAATCTAAATATTAACAGCCCCCTGTGCTCTTTTGCAAGGACAAACATTTCTTTCTAAATCTCAACAGAGCAAGCTTCTTATGTGGGTCAAATGGAAATCCTGTTTATTAAAATGCTGCTAAAGACAACTAGATTTTTAATTTCAATAGAAGAGGATTCTCTGTGACCCTTGAAGGCATGCCAGTGGACTCTTCCAGCAGATGCCTCAGTAAACAACAAATGAATCACTGAGGTGCCCTAACAAGGATTGATGTGTCCACCCAATTAGAGGGATATAAAGAGTGCTCCCTTGAAATTCTGGGTTCATTTGGGTTGCTCTGCTATTTCCACAGTCTAGCACTGAAACATTGCTTCAGGGGTATTGTTGGCCTCAGCAACTTGCTTGTGTGCTTTGTCCTAGCTAACAAGTCCAGATTTTGTACAAATACTTCTAATGAAGACTCAAACATTGAAATAAAAAAACGCCTCTCAATATCTAAGTCAAATCAGTCACTAGTGTCTGTTTAAGAGCAAGATCTTCAAACTTAGCACTGCTACAAGCATGATTGACAAGAATCTTTGAACACCTGTTTTCAGAGGCTTGCAATTTCTCAATTTTACATGGGTTTAATTTTCTCATGCCTAAAATATGTGCAGTTTTGGGAGGTGAGAAGGTGTAATGAATCTTGTATGGTGTGATTTGTACAACCGGTCAGATGGAGCAATGCATGGAAAATTCATTAAGTATTTTAAGACTGTTTTCTCTTTCTTTTGGAACAGTGTTTTCATTTTCCATTTCAACTGTACATGTAACTTGCACTGCTTCAGAAGGAATTTCCTCATGTCATCTTAAAAGAAAATTAAAAATTAGACCATTTTCTCGCTATAACAGAATATTTCTATTCCCAGACAAATAGTTCAATTGTTTGCACAGAACAACACGTAAAGTAGCCAAAAGAAGGACATCATGCAGATGAACAACAAAGCAAAGATCAGAGTATGTTTTGTTTTTCAACCAGCTGCTGCCTGAACAGTCATGGAGCTCTCCAAGACATTAAAGGGTATGTTGCAGGTACTATTTATTTATTTAAGGGTTCACCAGACAAGTATGGTGGCAACTTGAAATTCCCTGACCATGCTTCCAGGAAAACTGTATCAGTTATTATATCAAGACAATTAGATACTGGTACCTGAAATTTAATTTCCTCGACCACAAACAAAACCCCAATGCTTTTAACAAATTGCCTAGGCCAAGCAATAAATCATACAATACAGCTGATTAAGATATTCAGCTAACTGTTATAAAGGAGGTTTTAACTCCTCCCTTCTTATTGCTTGTTTTTACCCCTTTGATGTGATCTGAGTCTTAATAGTGAATTCGAACTTATCTGTGTTTTGCAGCTATTTGAATTCAACTATAGTTATTTGCCTGGTTGTATGACGATTTGAAGCCTTAGTTATCATGTGTGAAGGGCCTTACAAGAAAGGACTAGTAGTGCTCTGAAATACATTATTATTATTACTTTAAAGATTTTGCTCTGTTCTGTAGGTTTTATAGAAATTTATAACGTAGTGTTGCAGTTCTCACTGAGTAGCTTAAGAAACAAATTTGAATGCCTAAATTAAAAGCTTTGACGTCTACCACTGGTGGAGAAAGCCAAGCTCCTCAGTTCTTCTAATTAGCTCCTGAAGATAATTAGCTGACTGTACTTAGATATGGTTGTCATACCTCAGGTATGACAGAGATTAAATCGGAGGATTTCTTTGAAGCAAAGATGAGAAATGTGAGTTAGAAACAGATTCTCTAAGGTACTGCCTTTCCTCTTTGTATGCCCAGAATCCTAATACACCATATGTTCAGTGAAGCTGTGGATGATATTTTATAAAAGTTATAGATATTGAGGATTGATTTAAGCCAAGTATGCTGGAGACAGTAACTTCAAACTCAGGTCTGTGCTGTCTTTTATGCCACCTTCCTAGCTTGTCTTTTGCCAGCTCCTGATTTTTCATACCCAACAAGGCTTTATTTAATTAATAGGTTGGCTGTGTTGGGGATGATTTGATCTCTTATTTCCACTGTTTATGTAATCAAGTCACTGACCCTCCGTGGAATTCAGTAGCAGGCAGCTGTCATACAGAGTGTGTGTGCCTTATGTCACTGGCCTTCGTGTCCATCAACTTGAAAGCTGCTTCCTGGCCATGACTCTGCTTGCCAAATCTGCCTGCTTGCCAAATCCTTGAGGACATAAAATAATTGACCTTTTTTATTTATTTATTTTTTTTTATTTGTGAGGTTTTCCTATTGGAATGGAAAATCAGAAAAAAAATCAGCGCAGTAAAAATATTCTGGAACAACTTCAAAAAAAATATCTCACTACAGTAGTGAGTGAGGTCTCTGTATTTAAAATAATAGAATTAAATACAAAAGTGAATGGAAAAACAGATGAACCCTGTGCTTGTATTTAATCCATTTCTGTCTGCCAACATTTCAAGGTTTTTTCAGAGACTGTTTCACCTCTGCTCCCTTTGGGCAACTGCGTTGGGGCTGGACCAACATAATGATTCATTAGCTCAGATAATGGGAAAGGGGAAAAAAAAATAGATAAGGAAGGCTTTGTAGAGAAAAGTTTGATTGTAAAAAACTCCTTGATTTTAACTCCTGTTCAGTGCCAGACCTAATCCAGCTGCCTGCAAGCCATCCTGTATCTTGACCCAACCTTTTTCAGCCCTTTGGGAGGCACCATGCAGGTGCAGACACTTACTCTTCCTCACTAAGGGGATTGGAACAGAGACCATAATCTCTATGAATTAAGGATGGCCTTGCTGCCTTGAACAATCTCCTGCCTCTTTTATCTTCCTCCCTCCTGAGCCCCTCAACCCCCCAGACTCCAAACCAAAAGGAGGTAGTAAAGACTGTTTTGTACCAGAGGCTCTCAACGCACCATGTAATATCTTCCAGTCCTGAACAGGGTGATTTTCCCCTGTCTGGCACTTCTGTGTTCTTGCTGTGAGGACATTGCCCTTGCCTTGGCATGATTGTCCTACCTCTTATCACACAACGGCCCCTTTCAAAGATGTTGATTTTGTGTGCAGAGCCCTCTCTAGTTAATTATTGGCACAGACATCTCTGCCATGGGAATCCCTCGAGTGGTTTCCTCATCCTTCCCCCAAGACCTTCAAGTCTTTGGATCTCAGAGCTTTTCTTGTAATCAGTTCCCATCCCAGTTCTACTTCTTTTAGTCCCACATGGTGTGAGATAGTCCTTGCCTGACTATAGGCTCCCCTTCATGCTCAGGTCCTCTCCTTCACCCCCTTGCCCTGTGTTCACTCCTGCTTGGTCATAGCTTAGGTGAGGGACTGCCTGGTGCTGCCAGGGTTCATGGAAAATAGACTTCCAATAGACAGAGCAAAGCTTGCAAAACCCTTGCACCAGGGCATAGGATAGTTTGTTCTGGCAGGCTGTCTGCCCCATAGTCTGCCAGCTGGCAATGATTCTTTTGTGTACTTGTAGTATTTCTAGAAGTACTGGTCCTTCCTTACTTTCGGTTTGAGTCCTTGCTTACTCATCCTAAACTTTATCACAACATTTTTTCCGCTAAGGGCTCTAGCAATGAATGGAGCCTGGTAGGCATTCACCATGTGCTGTAACAAGTGCAGCACATCTTTGAGCAAGTTCTTTTTGTTCATTGACCATTAGCCGCTGCTTCAGTTACACTGAGTTGAAATTCTCTCATGGGTTAAAAAATTCTCGGGGATAGTTCACCCCACTCCCCCCAGGACAATTGCAAATGAGTACCTCAAGCTGCAAACACTTTCATTTAAATATTAAAGTTTTCTGTGTGCTTGGTATGTTGAAAGTAATAAATAATTAAGGTATGTAAAATGGGAAGAAATTACATAACAGTTTCACAGGCATGTGGGGAGACCTGAATTTGCTCAATCCTGCTCTACTGCCTAAAGATCCTTTTTTACCTTGCAAATACAGATGAAAACATAGAAGTGTATCAGACCATTCATCTCTTGGCAACTTCTAGGTCTGTTACGAACTTTTCCTATTGTCTTAAGACATTTTTTGTTCTTAAGTGAACATTTTCAGCTGCTGCTTTTGGTGGTTTTTTTTCTTGCATTTTGGGATACATTCTTAGAAACGAATGACTTCACCCATATCAGGAACTCCTGATTCTTTTCCCTCCCATTCCTGGATCACCTCACTGCTGTCACTGTCAGTGTTGAGTAATAATGAGTTTTCCTGCAGTCATTTCAGGTCACTCACTATAAATAGCTTCTGTTTGCATCGATTTGGCTCTTTAAGGGCTTTCTAATCTGTAGGTGCGCACACACGCAAACAACCCACAATAATAAAGATGGAGCTGTCTGTCTATATTTCTATCTTAACATGATGGTGTGGCTGATTCCTTCAAGGTAATACTGAGTAAGTATTGTCCGCATCACTTTTTAAATTTTACTTTTCTTTATTGAAGACCCAATAAATCTGAATCACTTAAAATTACAGACTTTTTTTAAACTATGTCAAGGCTACTGAGATGAGTATTTCTGGGATGAACTTCCATGCTGCCTCTCTCATTTGCAGATTCCATATCAAAATACCAGTTAGGACTAATTCTCTCACTGAGTGTTATTTTTACTGGATGGGTGCAAGCCAGCTGCTGTTTATGCTTGAATTTTCATTACTGTCTATGTAAGCTTCGTTTTTGACACAGTGATCAGAAGGTGACAGTTGCTTGCTTGGAAATACTTATCAAATAATGCTATGGCACTTATGTCTTTGCATGTAAAACACCTTTCTTATAGCATAGGTGGACAAGACCATGTTACGTAATTTCTCCCAATAAATGCAGGATGGAAGTTGTAAGATTGGCTATGTCTGTGAGGTGCTACTTTCTCTTTCAGCTTGTTGTGCTGAGCCTCTGTTGGTGCACTGGAAGTCCATTGCATTACTGTGAGAAAGCACTGCTTATGCTGAATGCACTGGAATGTAATTCAGATGCGTGGAAGGTCTTTTGCAAGTTAAGCCAGGGATCAGAGTATAAAAATTAAGGAGTCAATTTAATGAAGAGCAGAGGAAATGTAATTCTGGATCTCTCATTTTTATTGCGTAGGGTGGAGTAAACACCATAACTGTTTTTAGTAATAAGACCAGTGCTTCTATGATAGAGTGGCAGTTTATTTTAGGTTCTCTTGAATTTGGAGGATTTCTTTTTCTAAATATATTTTATATTTCACAGTGTATGATTTATTCCCTATTGCTAGTCTTCATACTGCCTTTCTGGTATTGTAATCCAATTCACCAAGGTAATTTCCATCTCTCCTTCAGGAAGAAGTGGCAGTGGCACTCCTTTCTTTTAGCATGCCTGCAGCTGTCCCACAGCAAATTATTTTTGAGCTTTGTACTTCACTTTTGCAGGGTTTGTTACTAATATTGAAATGGTCATATTCATTTGGAGTTCCTGTCTTTATCTCTTTGCAATGGTCAGCATGTAGGAGGGAAGGTTAGGTTTCTCTGGAACCTAGGGGTTTCTCTGTCATTTGGGGACTCTTCATTTCAAAGTCTTTTCAAGTCAATAGAGCAATCTAAATCCAGATGAGGTGGGGCCAACTTCTTATAACATTTAGTTGCTGGTTTTACAGAATGGGCACAGCTTGAAGAAGAGGCGGTTCTGATCCCTCAGGTCATTAATTCTTGCAGGATCTGTTGTTAAACCTGACGTTAAAATTGAGGTTTGAACCAGTTTAGGTCAGGAAGCAGCACACATGCCCTCTGGATCCTTTTTTCTTGCTCAGGCTTGTACCAGCCATATTTCAAGACTACTCTGGTATGCAGGTGGAATTTTGTATGTTGAAAGATGAAATGTTGGTGATCTCCTACTTCTTTTACTTTTTGCCTCAGAACTGTTACATGCAGGGTGATGGCAAACACTTCTGTGCAGCCTTTAGATAGCTTTTCCTAGTTCTGATTCAAATTCCAGTGGTGCCTGTGCGGCTGCTTGTATGGAGAGTTTGTACGGAACAGCCAATCTCCTTTTCTGCTGTTAATTCATCCAGAGCTTACAGTCATCCCAAATTTGTAGATATTGAGGCCTCTAGCAGTGCAACCTGATATCTCGCCTTAGATGTTTGAATGAGTTCTGCAGGAGTACTTTAAAGGTATTCCAACACCAAAGTTAATGATGACCTGGTGACCTACCAAACTCCTATTTTCTTAGATTACCCAGTGCTGATAGAGATCTTTAGATAAAATGCAGATTGGCTTAAAAGAACTTAATACACATGAAATGTCAAGCTGTTTAGGTACTCATGAAGTGATTTTTAAAAATGTAAGTTCTTTACTGTGCATTTTTCTGTCTCATACTATGTTGCAGAAACCCTATCTACTTTTCTTCCACTTTTCAGTTAGCTTGTATCTATATTCAGCTGTTATTTGAAAACTTTTGAATTTACCATGGTTTCATTTCCTGCACAATTTCTGTCATCCCAGGCTGGTGTGCAGTATGCATGCCTGCTCTGCTGATGCTGTGTGGTGAAACTTTCCTTTCAGAAGGTGTGCCTTGGGAAGTGGAGAAGATAGGCTGTTAACGCTGGGAGGGAAAAAAAAAAACCCAAGCCAGCCTCATCTATAAAATGGTTGTTTCTCAGAACCGGAGTGGTCATCTTCTCCTCTGAAAGAGGTGAAACCTGGGCTGTGTTTGTACCCTTTCTTCACTTACTTTTTAGTGGAAAACTGTTGAAGAATTCCAAATGCTGAGGGAGAAACTGCATATGTGCTACCTGTGCTGTACCTTTCCTGGATAGGAAAAAGATTATCCCGACATTAACCAGAAGTCCCTGCAAGCCTTAGCAATTGTGACCTGACAAAAAAAACCAGGGTCTGTAAAGACAATTCTCTGCAGTATTTACTTGAGCCTTCCTTCTGTTCACACAAACCAAAATTAGCAGTGTCGGTGTAGACAACATTGGGTAGTTATGCCACGCATGGATTTATGAGCTTGCATAAACATCTTGCTATTAAAACTTTAAATATTTACACTGAGATTCTGCTGCCTTCTGGACTCTTGTGAGCACTGAGGTTGTTTTTTTTAATTGAGAATATTCTAGGATTGGCATTTTAACATAAAACTGCCTCAGTGCTTTTCTAATTGATGGTTACAGATTAATTTACATTATATCAGGGCTTAAGTATTGCTTAATCCTTTTATAGCTTTAGCAGAGACTGACCGTTTGGGTATGATTATGTAGCTTTGAAAAGGAAGTTTGAAATAGGACATTGAAGCAAAATTAAGTAGAGCTCAGGGTGTTGGCTTCTTCTGATATCTCCATGTTTGGATTCTGCAACAATAGGGCATATTTCTGTGTGGGGCCCTTAGGAAATCAAGGCTTGTGCTGACTGTTCCTCTTACGGGCCCAGTATAAATTCCCCTAAGTGTGATTCCTGTTTTTTTTGGTGAGACTTGAATTGGGGCGTTAAGGCACAAATCATTGTAGTAGGTTAAACTTGAAACTTTGTTTTCAGCTTAGCTGTACATGCGTATAACAAAACATGCCCTTGGCTTGCCAAACATTATTCAGTTGGCAATCACATGGCAAACAACATGCTGAAGGTTAAAAGACTCTCTGCTTTAAACAACACTTTCCATGCTTGATGCAGTATTTCCCTTTTAATTATGTGGGGAATTAGCACTGTTAAGTAGAGGCAAATAATTGCCATGTAAATGTGCAGATTTTCTGAGTAGAAGTATTTCTTTAAAATATCAGTGGGATAGAAATGGTGGGTGGTGGGAAATAAGAAGCAAATGAATAGTATCCTGATGGAAGGACTGGCTTATAAACGAGTGGGTGCTACACTTGAATATGGTGGGACCTGGATGAGCCACAGGGTGCCAAACATCACTCGTGTAATGCTCTTTTTAGCCCAGTCAGTGTGGAAAGGGGGATCAGGGAATGATGCAATTTGTGCCAGGAAAGCAAAATTATAGCTCCAGTTGTCTGCAGTGGATCTTTTAATTTTAATATTTTTAGTATAATTTCAATTCATTCAAAGAACAAGCTAACCTAACACTATCTTTTTCCTCTTTCAGAAATTTGGAAGGAGGTAAAAGAAGGATTAAGTAATGACCTAGGAATTTTACAGTGAACATGGATATTGGCTCTGTTGCTGTAGCTACATCATCCATCTCAACATACAGTAGCTATGGGAACAGAGCTATTGGGCCTTGCAAAAGGAATGCAAATATTTCACTTCTGGTTTGCCATTTGTCAGAGTCCTTTTCTCAGAAGTCTTAACATAATTTCCATTCTGGTCTTAGCTTGTTCAAGCTTAAAACTCTTAGCTGTGGCATCTGTCTCCTACAGAGTCAGTCTCAAGGCAAACAGGTCTCTTCTCTCCACATTCTTACAAATCTATCGAATTCTACTTTGTTGACCTAGTTTTCTTGGGATTTCTTCCTCCTTGACTGAGCAAGGACACTGAGTATAATATAGCTATAGACAACAGAGGAAACCAAATGGGCAAACCAAAAATAATAGTTTCTCTAGCATCACAAATAGCTTCACTGCCTGGGACACCCCTGCAGTTGAGCTGCTTAGTCACAGTATTGCATGTGTGCTGCTAGCACAAATGCTCTGTTTATCCTGGATCTCAGAGAATATGGTGCTGGTGAACAATTAAAAATGCTTGATGTAATTAGAAGAGCTTGTTAAAATAAATAGTAATAATAAACTTACTGTGTTTCAGAAAATGTAGCAATCAGCTGCAAGGAATAAGGGCCTATATATATATATATATATATAAAAATTCTTAAAAATAATGTAATTTAAATTGAAACAAATGAAATTTATAACTGTTTAATGGTTTTTATTCTGCACAGCATCCTGACATATGCTACAAAATTCTTGTATTTTCCTGGCTGAAAGATTTACAAAATTAGGTATATGTTATATTAGGCTACTTTACCTGAGCACTATTAAACATCTGTAGCCTCAGGAAAGAGCAGAAGTACCATAAATATTGCTGTCCCAGAAATCTACAGGAAAAGAAATAGGGCAGTTGAAGCAAGATAATTGACAAAATTAATGTTAATAGCATGACACCGTCAAAACTTGGCCTAATACATTGTAAGCAATTTACCAAAGAGAACTGTTATATTCAAGATAAAGACAGCCACAGTGTCCTGGTTTCTGAGAGCAGGATCTACTTGAGTTTGAATTGCAAGAGCTTGATCCAGGCTTACAAGTTTTGGCTCCAAATCAAAACAGTAACATCCTACTTCCTAGGAGATGAATTAAATAAATCACCCGTGAAGCCTTATTCTGTTTCTCACTTCTATCTGTTCTACTGCAACTAAGATTTCTTATTAAAATCACCATGGATACATGATCCTTGTAATCCTGTGAGTTTTTTTCTGATCGTCTGCTTAGCTGCAGGAAGTTAACTAACTCTGTGCCTAAGAGAAATGAGCTGCTGCCCCTCTCCCAGAATGCCAAATCAAGGCAGCTCACTTTTGAATCAACCATGAGCATTTTGACCCAGTTCCACCACCGCAGACACATTTCGCAGTGCTTCATGTCTATCCCAGTGGTATCTGGGGTATGTGCTCTGTCCTGCACGGTGTTTTGCAGTAGTAGAGAAACAAACAATGGTGTGGAAAGTGGCTTATTTTTCTTTGGAAAGAGTGGAGTAAGGATTCGGAAGCGATTGCCCTGACTCAGCTCTTTCATGGAGACCTGCACATACTTCAGCAAAAAAACCCCAACAAAACCCATTATTCAAACGGCATGATTGTGATGGATCAGTTGATTTATTGGTAAAATTGGTTCCTGCTGTAAAAACATGAATGTCTAGCCTCTGATTTCCTACCCTGTTGGTTATAGGCATGAATTCGAGGCCTTTAAACTTGGTGACATACAGTACATTGGGCAACTCCGGCAATGTTGAGAGCATCTCCTGGGCTGTCCACAGCTGGCTGCTGGATAGGCAGCGATAAGGAAAGTAGGGCAAGGACTGGAGATCCCTTTCTAAGTAACTGGAGCAGTATTTTGTACATCACCATACTGCTGTCATTACCTTCTACTGGTATGGACTTTTTTGTGAAAATTAGCATAAATGACTTATGCTGTATGTGTCCTTTCATGGTTCCTCCTTAGCAGCACAGATGCCATGTCATTACGTGCTTCTCAGTGGAAGAGGCTGCATTAAAAATTACTTCTCTTACTGCTTAATGTACTGCAACAAATGCTGTGTAGGTCTGTAAATTGAGACATTTGTTCTTCATTTTTAGCAATGCCCTTTCCCTGAACTCGTTTAATGAGACAGAGTTGTAAGATGTTTGTATGTTATCCAGCTGGACTGGGCTCATGATTTTTGAACTCTGACTCTTACTACATTCTCATTTTAAAGTGTCCTGTGTCAACAGACAGTGGCAGCTACACTCTTAATGCAGCCTTGTTTCGCATAATGCCACCCTAATGTTGTAAGTACTGTAATAGGCAGAAAAATGCCTGAGACTGGGAGGATTTGGGAATTTCTTTGTTACTGAAGTCCTTGACAGCTGTGTTTCATAAAAGTGATGGGGCACTGTAAGTGAAGGGGGAGGGTAATTTATGAAAAGTAGTTTATGAACGGAAATGTGACATGCAGCAGAAGGTGACAGTGAAGAACAGAAGGCTGTGCAATTTATTATCCCTGTTTGTCACAGAAAACACGACCAGAAATCAGTTCCAGCATATAAATGCAGTTTATATAATTATAGCAATATGAACAATTATAAAAGTAGAGAGGTACAGATTATTGTCTCAGATATCTGTTAAAATAATAATAAAAAGTATGTTGCTGAGTGACCAAACCATTTTCTATCTGCTCTACATTAAACTCAAAGTGAGAGTTTTTTAACTCATTAAACAATTTTTGTGCTGCTTTCCTGCTGAATGTAGTGGCAAATATAGATTGCTCTAATTCCTAGGTCAGCTATACATCTCAGCTCAATTACACTGAATACCCGTTTATCAAGAATGAGTTAGGTATGCTGCTTTTTTTCTGTATACTTTGCTGTTAAATTTCATTTGATATCTTGCTGGGCCTAATCTTGTGCATTCAGACTGTGTCACTGCCTCAGAGACGCCAGGCACTTTCAGCAAGCCAGGCTTGTGTCCCAGCAGATGCAGAGATCCAGTTCTGGAGTTGATACTACTGGCCTAGAGAGCTTTCGTTTGCTGTTTTGCTGTTTTGTTTTGGTGTTTTGTTAATGCTGTACGTTTCTTACTTAGTCCTAGACAATGTCTTACACCTTTGTACAACATCTAGTGTAATGGTACATTATCTGACTTAAAGCTGTAGGTGGGGAGTGCTTTTTGTTTGCAAGGACCCCATAGAAAATAAGGTGAAGGGTGGTCTTGTGGCAGAATATTCTTGCTAGTTTTGAACATGAGAAGGATAGATTTCCTATAAATCATTTTATCTAGTTATCTATTCTCTCTTCTGTCCCTCTCCTCTGAATCTCTTTCTCTGAATGTTTTCATTTAGTAACTCCAGCTTCTTCTATGGGGTCTTTTTGCTTCATGCCAGTGCAAATGAAGCACGAAGATGATGTTAACTGGTACCAGGAATAGGAGAACCAGGCACTTTCCTTGCTGAACGTGCATAAAGACAGTTTGGAGCCAAGGTACTCTGTCATGGTAATAGAGAGCTAAGCAGCAATACAGACCATTCTTACCCTGTATATAAGTTGCTTTGGGTTCTTAGTTAGAACAAAGGACCTCTTTGTGTGATAGTCCACACTACTCTGTATGTGAGGATAATTTACTGGATATTCCTTCAGTGAGTGACGCAGCAAAAAATGGGGGAAAGACAGTGGGAGGGAGATGATCTGCCATGTTCCAGTATCTGCTGTAGAAGCAGATGAGACATCCTTTCTTTAGAAAAGTTCTAAAGGGAAAGGATCACCTTTTTGTCCTTTCCCCTTCTCTTGCAGACTCTGTTGCACATAAAAATAGTTTCAGTCTTTAACATTTACACATATTAACCTCAGAAATAAGCAGTGGCATCCTAAAATGGCTTCTAATCCTGGAGGCTGCAGAGATGTCTACTATATGTTTGATACTTACACAGCATTTGAATAATCGGAAAAGCATAGGAAAAAAATAAGTAACCTTTTCCTGGCATTGCTTGTTACATATTTGCTGTTAGACCATGCTTAGTATGGACAATTGCAGTGATTGATTAACTTTATTTTTTCTGAATTATAATATTTCCTTGTGCTTCAGTACCTGATGTTCTGGCTAGTGGTTTTAGTTTAAATGTGTGTTTTAACTTTCCTTGGTACCTTCAGCTCTCAGATTCTACACATCAGACTTCCTTGACGGCTATGCTTGTAATGTCCAGATTGGTTCCCTAATACCTTAATATTTCTGAGATCTAAAACACTGATTAGAAAAGAATTAAGGCATACCTAGAATGAAAGAACTATTTCACAATTTTTATGCCACTTTTCTATGGAATGTATTAGCAAGTATAGATTGTTCAGACTCCAAGGTCTGCTATGCACTGTGATCCAATGATACTGAATAGTTATTTACAACTCAGATGCAAAATGCTGTAGCTTCTCAGGGAAAAAGAAACAAAAAGGTAGGATTGCTTGCTTTTTTTATTATTATTTTTTTCTTTTATTTTTGCATTTAAAGTAGTGTTAATTTTTTTCATTTAGAAGGATTTAGGTAGATATGAATGATAACCTTCATGACCCTATTGTACCAAATCTGTGCTAGTATCTGATCAAAGAAGTCTTCTTAGTGCTATAGAAACTTCCCAACAGCATTATACTCCAAGAACAAAAGTACAGCTTGGAGGTGTTCATACAATAATTCTGTGGCAGTATCTCCATCTAGATACTGACGTTCAGGCTGTGACTGGTTGCTCAGCCCCGGTGTCTATAAATCTGCGCAGTGTTCTTGAGTGCTGGCTGTCTCTCAAACATTAACAAGATCAGCAATGGAGCAGGAAGCTTTTCCGAGCTTCAAGACTGCCGATCTTTCTAGGTGGAGTGTTAAATGGGAAATAATCAGCTCTGTGATGCATTCCCATTTTCTGTGGGTAAACATTTTGGTGTTCTGATTAGTTTGTTTGTTTTTCCTTTGCCTTTCCAAGTACCAAATAACTAGGGGAAAGAACATCCTTTTCTCAAATCTTATTACCTCTTTACAATCTCCAGACTTTGTTTCCTGGTAAATTTAATTCTAGTCACAGTCTAATATCTCTCTTTTTAGCACAAGAATGTGTATGTGCACAAAGTTGCTCTCTTATTGCTCTTTTCTATTTGTTAACAGTACTGCCAACGGCTTGATAATGCCACATTAGGGAATACAGGGCTCTATATTTTCTTAGACGTTATTCCAAGTTAGAGTTACAGAGTGCTAATGGAAAGTTAGCTTTTAATATCATCTTGCTGTAGCCAAATATTTAATTAAATGTTGCATGTTTTTGCAGCTGACCATTAAGACTTTTGTTTCACATGCTTAAACACATGTGCCGAATCTTCGTAAGCCCCCTGGTTCATTCTGCTCCGCAGCATTGTGCTGAGGTGAGGTGCTAGTCAAGGGGAGGCTGTAAATCTCAGCAATTTACAGTAAGAAAATGGTATTGTACCTCTCAAATGTAAAGAATACGCTTTCAATAACCTTCTAAACAGTGTTTTAAAGTCATTAAAGCAGTCTGAGGAGGGTGACGCTCAGTTGAGAAGAGAGTTAATCGCTTTTGGTCTGTGCAGGCAGGTGGCCATGTACAACTGTAATACTTCTTTTCTCTGGCTATTAGCTTGCAGATATTGATATCCATCCAGGTTTACCATTGATGCTAATGTTTTCCAGCTGCTGCTTGCTAGTGTGAGCACATTTCTGGTAACTGAGGAGCATATTTGAGTAAGTGTAGATGTCATACAGTTGGGCTGCATATGAAACACTTCATTTTTGAAAAAAATAAAATAGTTGAATGTGAGGTTCAGCAAAGCCAGCTGACTTCAGTGCCTCTGGTTCCGTGTTCCATGATTTACCTTCTAACTTCATTCATGGGGCTACCAAACAGTGTTGGAGTCTTTCTGTCTCTCTTCTTGTTTTTTATTGAGAGAATTGTACTGGCAAATGCTAGAGACATGATCAAAGATCCCAGCTAAATTTCAGTCTTCTACATATAAAACTTAGTATTTTAATACTCATTTGAAAGTACTGAATTGCAGACAGTCATTGCAGGTTAACTTTTGTTTAGCATTTCTAAGAATTTCTTTGTAGTTCTTCAAATGAAATTGCAAAAATATTCTTAATGACGATGACATTTTGTAAGGACTGAGTTCTTGCTTCACACTGTTATCTATAGTTACCTTTGAGGGAAAGATTGTAAAGAGAAACTCTTAAGAGCACTTCAGTGAATTTAGAAATTGTAACTCATGAAAATAAAATTTGGAACTTCAAAAGAAGTGAGGAAGCTCCCATGTCTCCAGCAATATTCAAATTGCATGTTGATTTGTATCTGAATTACTTCGTATAGCAGATAATATTAGCACGTTATCCTGAACAAGTTTTAGAACTGCTTTTATTTTAATCTAGCTTGATAAAAAATAGTTATTTGCCAGTTGATAAAAAAGGAATGAAGAAGGAAAAAAATGGTCAAAAATGTTCAGGCAAAACAGTTGAAGTGGCTTAACAGGCAGCCAATTTAAAATTCTCTTGTTTTCATTAATTCTATGCTATAAATAACATAAATAAAATCAAACGATTGTTTTAGTGCTCCAGCTGGAAAACCACTCAAAGCACCAAAAATACCAGTTATGTGCAAATGAGAAAGGATTTTATGTCAAAACAGTCCAGAAGCTCTGCAGATTGAGAGCTAACAGCATGGAGCATCTTGCAGTGATGCACTGTAGCTAGCTTGTAGACAGCAAAATTGTTCTTGACTTTTTCAGCTTAATTTATTTCTTTAGGGCAGTTTTGGATTCTGCCTGTCAGTTTGAAATAGAAGAGATGTTGGAAATTCCTCTTTTCTCTACCTGTACCAATTTTGTCAGACTCCCACTTTTTTGCACTCCTGACATACTAGTTTACCAGAGACACAGTTTTCTTTTTTTCCATCCACAGTTCTGTCTTCCCTGTGGCCTTGTTGAACAGTCCTTTATCAGGTTTATTTCAAATGGTGCTAGATGTCTCGACTCCTGAATATTTTAGCTTGTTAGGACAAAGCATGCTAAGGAGAAACACACAAATTTTTAAATGAATTTAAAGAAACTTGTGTTTCTTGAATTTATCTGAACACTGGGCTAACAGGTTTGAATGACTGAAATAAACAGACACCCATTTTTTAAATGAATTTTTCAGATATCTTTCCTTGTGAACATGCAGTGTTCCTAGTCTTCAGCATTTAAAACGAGTGATGTCATAAGAAATCATGAGACAAAAATGCCTTCTGGGTTGAGGAGTCTTTCCAGACTTCTCTTGCTAAAATGAGGATTAGAAATGAAATATTAAGTTATTTTTGTAATAAATACTAGAGTTGATACTTAAAAAAAAATCCAGATACTCCGAGGTTATGATAAAATGATGAACTGACAATTTACAAATATAAGAGTTCATAGAAACTGAGTTCATGTGAAACCAAGTGTTGCATGGCTATGATCCCATGCCATTTAGTTACTTTAACCTCATTTCTTTCCCAGGCTAGACTCTTTAAAATTATTCAGCACATATAACATTTTTCCTGACTGGCCTTTGACAAATGCGATAATGAAAGTAGTTTACTTTTAGTTTAAAAGAAGAAAAAAAAAAAATCCTCTTAGTCTTTTTTTCTTCCTCTGTAACAGATACTTGAATTCTTTACATGGGAATTATGCTTATTTTTAAAATTCATTCCCAAATTTTATTTGCTTTTAAGGTAAATATATTATCCAACCAGTGACTACAAAAATAGGTTGTGAATCTTCTCAACTGACACTGATGTGAAATTTTTCAAAAGCCTTGTGTTTACACAATTGCCGTGATGGAATGTCATGGAAGTAGAAGTCTCTGCAACAGCACGTGTGTGCCCTTCATCTTCCTGTAATGAAAAAACCAAATAACATAAAAAAGTATTAAAAAATTGCATCAATCAATGGGTACAGAGTTAGAGGTTTGCAAATTCAGTCTGTGACTTTAAGCCCACAGCTCAGTCCTTTGTAGCCACTTGGCCCTCGGTGGAGATACTAAGCACTGAGACCTACATGGCCATTCTTCAATCCCCTGGTATTATTTCTCTGGCTACATTTGTACTGCTGATCTTAATTTACTTAATAGGCTTTTGGAACTCCAGAATAGAGGCTAGTTTGAGTAGACAGTGTGAAAATGCTGCGGCTCAATGGAATCTACCTAAACTTGTCACCCTTCAGATCCCTAATTCTTGCCATTCCTTGCAGAAGATCCTTTCATAACATGCTCTGTTGAGCATCATCTCCAGCAATACTGCATTACTATGTCTAGTTGTTACTTTGTTGCACATTAAAGGGAGGCCTTTGTAATTGCCATGACTTTCTCTGACTGAAATAATGTAGTTTGCCACAGCTCAGATCTGTAGGTAGAAAAGGCAGCTTCTGCAGTATGTGACAAATATAACTCAGTAGTTGTAGTCTTTAAAAGTCTTTAAAAAGGTCTTGGAAAGTTAGTGAACCAGTTTAGAGCTTCCTCTTGCATCTGTTCAAATTTGAGTAATTCTCTTAAAAGGGGTGACTTTTTAACAAAGAAAGGCATGCATCTAGTTAATAAACATAGAATAAACATAGCATTGACCGTGATGCATCAGTCCAACACCTGAAACCCTAATGAAAGCAGGTTAAAATGGGCTTACTGTAGTTTTTCAAGCATTCACAGTGTTCTGTTTAAGCAAAATTACTTTGTTTTCTTGTATCTGTAAGATGTAAGAATAAAGCACTAAGATGGATGCCAAGCAGTAGCTTCATCTTCATCCAGCTGGATGCACCTGAGCTTTCTTAGCTTGAGAAAATATCCTTATCATCAAGTGAACCAAAACTGAGTGAATTGGGCATATTTGGAACTATAAATCATCATGTCCATGTACAGATGTTCCCAGCCTAGAGGCTTAAATGCAAAGGAGCTTGGTCCCAGAAGGAGCTTTCAGCAATACCTGAAAATGTTAGGAGATGCTTTACAGTTCTGTATTGCAAAATTAGCACAGTACTATAAAATCTAGATGAGTGACTTGCTCATTATGCTATTCTAGTACGTGTGATACAATGTAAGCTTCAGAGACAGTAATTCAGTACAGTGCCAATATGCAGAAAAAGAGCATTCTCTAACAGAAATTTGAGAAGTCATATGGAATGAACTTGGTTTTTAAAACAACACCAGCTGGAAGAGACTGACTAGATTTTGGGCTCTCACATCTTCCCAGATTGCTGTGAACCCCTGAAAAAACAGGGAACAAGAGATAGTCTCATGATTTTGTACTACGTTACATTTTTATTGCAGTAATATTTGTCTGTATTTGGGCTTTGGGAGGGAAGGTCTCATCTGTTATTTTTACCATGGTATGTAAAATATACCAGAAACTTAAACCAGGGGAATATCGTCTCACTGCTCTAGGGTGGCAGTTTCACCTGGAGAAGATAACTCCTGCTCCCAACAATCATGTGATTTTAGGGATATGAGGTTGGTTCTTTAGATTCGCAGAAAGATGAAGAGCTGCGACAGGCTTCACACATAAAGCTAAGTGTGACTAGCAGGGTATGACAAAATGTAAAGGTGTGATGGTAGTTTTGCAGTACTTCTCTATGTTGTCCTGAATAAAGACAATAATTTCTTCTATATTTGATTTCTGTGTTTGAATGAAGTAGGTTATGTCAGATTCTGTCAGAAGTGTGTGATATGAGAGAAGCTTGCAGTCACTGGCAGCTATCATGAAAGGACCCCTCTTTGTAACCCCATATATTCACACAGAATAGACTTTGAAAAGAAACCTTGTCTTAATCATTCCTTTGCAAAAGCTAATAAATACTTAAATAGAAGACTTGCCCTTTTATAGTGAAGAGTTGCTGAGCTGAAATTGGTAGTGAAATTGGCCATTTATGGAAAAAAGTTTTTTATCCTGTTTTATGTCTACATCACAGAATAAGCTTAACTATGGCATGGCTTACCAGTTATCTGTGGTTAAAAATAGAAGAAATACAAGAGAGTAAGCGATTGTGGTAGGTAAGAGACTTAAATGAAGATTTGAGGTTGCAAATACCCTTGAAATAGTTATGTGTTTCTTGAGAAAAATTCCTTGATACCAGCTCTCCTTAATAATTTCTGAAATAATATGAGACCACCGAAAGTAATATTTCCAAATATGGGTATGAGACTTTTATGCACTTGAATCATATTTAGACCCAGCCCCCATTTGAGACGTGTGAATTTAGTGCTTGACTTGTACATGTGGGTGGATTACCCAGAAGACTGCAGAGTGCAGAACTGTATACATGATTTCTGCAGAGCCTCTTGGCTTGTGACAGCCAGCATTTTAAAGTTCATGAAGCACAGCTCCCTCTCCCCACCCCCCAAGCAAATGAATTGCCAAACCCTGGGAGGCAGAGCTGAGGCAGCAGAGCTGAGGCACTCGTTCAGTTCCCATTCCTTGATGAGATCTCACAGGGGAATGCAGGGCCCCTGTCCCACCAGCTAACCTGTCAGTGAAAAGTAAAAAAAATCACAAACAAATAGGGAATAGATTACCAAAAAACTCAGGAACTAAGCCAGTTACTGTTGGGAGTCTTGGCAGCTGTGTTCTGTTAACAGCTTTAAAATGAATTGATATCCTCTTTCTTCTAAAACGTGGACATCCTGGGTCATGGATGGGTTCCCATGTATGTGTTAATATGGGGAACAGTAAAATGGGATGCCAATGCTGGTTTGAAACATGGTCTACTAATGAAGCCTAGTAATGCTAAAAGGTCTAACAGAACCTTCCTAGCGGTATTTGTGGATGTCTTGAAAAACGAAAACCAAAAACCAATTTTCCATATTACTCAAGTCTCCAATGCTTTGATAGACTTCTCTTATTTTAATCCTGAAAAAGCTCAGTTAGACTTTGATGTCTGCCTGCCTTCCTTGGTTAGAATAAATGGTTTTTCAAATAGCCATGGACTGAAAGCTCTTTAAACTGAAGGAGTGATTCTAAGAGTTCTCTATAAATAGCTTTCCATACAGCATGTGGACCTTGGAAAGTAAGCTCTTTTCTGTAATATGGTCTGAGTTGACCAAAAGTGCAAATTGGCATGCATACAGCTGTGATGGAAGGCTCATTTACATCAAGAGTAATATAATCTAGAGGCAACTGATATGCATTCTGAACTGCAGAAATTGAATTGTGGCCATATTAAGCATTAACTGCATTCACTGACACAAAATGCAAGTCAGTGCTCAGGTGAGAGGGAGGGAAAGGGACTACATCCAACTCCGCAGCTATCCCTGCAAAGTTATTTTTCTTTTGCTTTCATTTGATGCTTTTAAGTTTGATAGCTCTCAGATGGACAGATTTCCTACTGGTACTTAAATGGAAAAGCAAAACAAGATATTTTATTGAAAGGAGATAGGCACCTGATGACCTTTCCTGATTTCTAGCTTTCATTTCATTCCTGCTGTATTGTTATTTCTTCTTTTTGGGCAGCTGCTAGCTTGGAATGGTTCTGGCTGAGTAATTATTAAATCAGATTTCTGCCTTTCCTGGGTTGAACATAAATCTCAGTATAATTCATGGATTGCACTAGCTGCTTACTTCTTGACAAATGGACTTGTTAGCCTCCAGTTACACATAACCTTCGCTCTAGCAGAGCTTGTCAGCCAATCCAGTATAACCAGAACCAAAACCAAGTAAAAGAAAGGAGAAAGTAAGTCAGTGAACCTGTCAGAATGAGAGTTAGGCAATCTAGAGCTGGTAGTCTTGAATCCAAGGTGACATATCTAACATCTTAGTACATGACATGTGTTTGTTGCCTGACAGAGCTCTTACTTTGGGAATTTTAGAAACACTTTATATTTTCAAAGTTGATTTCTCAAAGCAAACCATCATCCTGTTGGGACACAAGACAAAACTCTCTAATAGAGATCAGTTTTATTCTGCAGCCCCCTCTGTCAGATTGCAACACTGAAACCGAGAAACAAATTCTGCCTCTTTCCTTTCAATCATCTATGGTACACTCTGAATAAGTGTTAATTTATTACCAAAATGTGGCGCTTAAGTAGCATAATAGGCTCCACATGACAGCATATGTATAGTTCTTCATCTGGATCAAGAAATACAATTCCTCAAATTTTGGAGAATATTGCCAGAATTAGAGATTGCCTAAGATGACTTGGCATTTTGAACAGCCATTAGAGGAGTGTAAAAGAGTAGGGGTGAAGAAGATGGAGAGAGATATTTGTAAGACACAAATAGAAATCAGCTGCTTAATGCTTTTTACTTGCCAGTGATTGTTGTGTACTGGTTCTGTGTTATTTTGATAATCCTCCCAAGTGACTAAAGTAACTGGTAAGCCGGGTTATTTGCGGGGACTGCTTGTTTGAAAAATGAAGGGGGGAAAGGGAAAAAAGTAAATATCCATTATGAACATGCATATTAAATAAGACAAAGAAGGTTGGGAACATGAGATTTTCTTTTGTGTTATATGTATGCTGTTTCAAAAAAACCCACATATTGTGCCTGTGTGAGAACCAGGAAGTGAGAATGACCAAAGTGACAAACTTAATAATATAGACCAAGCTACATCCTGGCAGAAAACGTACATGCACAAAGGAGTGTCCAGGAACAGGAATTTAAAAAGTTTTCCAAGATGCTGAGCTTTCATGCTTACATTTCTCTCATTTATCTTGAGCATGTCTTTACTACAAGACGTTATTACAACAGAGCCGTGAGAAGCTGAGAGCTGATAAGGTTCTGACACTGATACTGTAGTCATGAGGAGGAGTTTTTTCTTAGCAACATGAAAAATACTTGTAATTCAGCCCAAAGTCTTGCAGGTTTAATTATAAGTAGTTTTGATGTTACGCAAAACATGACTTGACTTGTATACATTGACTACAGTACGGAATTTTTAGTTTAAAATGAAACTTTGTACACAAGACTAAAAGTCAAAAGTTATTGCTTCAAGGAAAAGCATCTCTTCAGGAAGTCAACGTAAAATACCTTGTAAGTGCTGCTGAGGTATAAGTGGGTTTTGTGTTTGCTGCTTGCAGGAGTTTAAATTCCACCAGAGGTATGATGTGTAGTACTGTCCTAAAGATGTAAGTGTACTTAGCTTTCTAATGCAATGTTAAATTTGCAGGTATTTTCAGAATAACTTTCCAGTTACTAATTCAACTGTCATTAGCAGTCGTGTATTAACTGGATGATGAAATTGTTTTAATCCTGTTCTCTTGCACATACCTTAATTTCTGAGGGATGCTAAATTCAGGGCCCAGGTTATCGGGAAGGTGGGCATGTCACCAGTAACTGAAGCAGCTGGATGTTCTATGATGGAGATTTGGAAGAAGAGAACTGTGGGTGTTTTCTTAAAATCAGCCAACCTCTTCTAATGTTAAAATGAGAAGCTGCGGTACCTCCTGGAGCATCAAGTGGATGTGTGATCATTTCCTTTGAAGGAAAAATAGGGAAAAGCCACTTCTGCAGCTTAATGTAGAGCTGAAACGGATAAAAGCAGGTAAAGGAGGTGTTAACTAGATCCTGTATCTTAATGGAATGGTAATGGAAGAAGTATTGGAATGAGTAAGTCAACAACAAATACTTCATTCAAATTGCTAATTTTTTGTTCTGCTGAATAAGATAGATACTGTATATTTTGAAAGGAAGTGTTTGCAATGTTCTCAGGAACACCATAGCAAGCATTATAGTGGTGAGCGCTGCTTCAGGTGGGTGGCGGCTGGTCTTGTTTCCCTGTTGTACTCTTTGCTGTGGTGTAATTGTGGAGGGAGTCACGTGCTAAGGTCAGAAATGGTGTGCTGCAGTCAGAAATGGTGTGCTGCAGTCCATGTGGGTTTTATTTAAAATAATAAAAAAAGATAATTGGATTTTGTTCACATTTATAAACATGGTTTCATTGCCTGTAGGGAGGGTGTCATGCAACCAGAAGAAGGAAAATACATAGTCTAAGGATTGCCATGATCTATCATAGGCTTGAACTGTGAAGAGTTCTGTTTCTAGCCATAGGATGTTTTCTTACTGCGAGGGTGTATGCCCAGTGCTTTTTCCAGTGAGCAGCACCAGGAGCACCCCAGAGATGGAAAAAAAAAAACAAAACCTGAAGAATTTAGCTGTCAGTTGGAGAATCTATTTTCAAAATAAAACTGATAGTTCCAAGATTTCAAAGTTAATGTATCCATTTCTTATAGCACACTGTAACTTATATTCTAAGGACTGTCCCAAAGTTGATTAAAACTACTCTGACCAGTGAAATGGGCATTAAAGTAATGCAGCGTTTTTAAAGTGTGGAATATTAAACTGATACAATGTAAATGTAGATGCCCATAAATAACTATCTCCAGTGACAGTTACCTAGTTAAATACCCTAAGGCCTTTTTCAAAAAGTGAATGTGGCTCTCCGCATTCTTGTTAAGGAAATGGCAGGTAAGTTATTTATGCAAGCAGTAACTGAAAGCTTTGCTATTGAAGAATATATATAAAAAAGGATTGTACAGTAATTTGGGGTATAGAAAGCATGAATTTGAAATCTCTTCGTGTGCTTTGTACTGTATATTCTTTGTTCAGGTTGAGACTACAGAAATATAAGGTATAGGTGTTAGGCTTGAGAAAATTCCCTTTCTCAGAGAGCAATCCCTCCAGGAATGAGGTCTTCCCACTTCTCTAGGATTGTAGTGGGGAGAAGGCTAATGTTTTCATTGCTAACTAGCATCTGACTGTTACATTTTTGGAGTGTCTCTTTTGGAGGGACCCAAACCAGTTCAGATATCTGCAAGCCAAGCATATTTGTGGTATTGAGATCCATGTTAAAGATAGCACTAGAGGGACAAAATTCAAGCAAAATGTGAGTTAGAAGGAAGTCATCCCATTATCTGTGCTTTTATCACTTTGTGTGGTTTTGTAATTAGGCATGATGGTGGTGTCTTAGGTATTTGAGGGAGGCAAAAAGTGGTTGGCCATAATTGGAATAATATGTGTGGAATCTCGCCTCTCCCTCGGTTGGGCAAGTTCCTAGGACCTGAGCAGTTTGAAAGATGTGGTCAATAACCACCTCTGAAATTTACACAATTTCCTATTTAGAAACTTTATTCTAGGGTACAGGTTAGAAAACTTTAGCTAATGTAAAATATTTATTAAGCTGCTTCCTGGGGAGTCATGCACAAACCTCAAAGTGATGTGGCAACTTAGAATAAGGAGGAGGCACATGCTTGTATTTTTGGCTTAGCCTTTTGGGTTATTTTAAAGCCTGCAAACTGTTTCTACAAGAGGTGTTCTTGTAAAATTAATCTCAGTCTCTGCAAAGCAGGTGTTTACAGCAGAGTTTCCCCTTCCAACCATGTGCCTAACAATAGTGCGATTAAGATCTCAGTCTGGGGCAGACTGACTTCTGGCTGCGTGTGTGTACCTGCACGATCATGTCTGCAAGCTGCTTTTATTATTCAACAAAAAAAGAACATATGCAGTTAATCTGAATATAGGAGATATGCTTTGAACATTAGCGGGGTCTCCAGTCTGTAGGAAGGCTGATGGACTGAACAGGGCAGCATTTTTAATTAAGCAGTCAGAGCTTGAGTCAGAACTCAAGGCTGAGCAACACGTGCATGGCATCATGAAAATAATGCATTTTATGCTGCTTCTGTGTTGCTCTGTTTTTCATATGGCTTGAGTTTCTGTTACAAACAATGCAAAACAGCCTTGGAGGAGCTGCCAGCGGTGAAACTGGAGGCACTGGAAGTTTTATTTATTTTGCTGGGCAATGTAGTGTTGTGTTGGAAAAAAAACACTTGTGGCAAAACAGCGCAATTCTGATTTGAAACCAGAAATAGGAAAGTATCACATAACGTTAAAACCAAGATAGATCAGTTGTAGACAATTGTCTAAAGATAATAGGTGTGATGTTATTTCTATCCACGTTAGCTGGTCTAATAAAAGATATTATCTCAACCTACAAAGCACAGCTTTGCCTGGGGTGAGTGGGGAGTTTGCACACAGCAGAACATTTCTTCCATGGTGCTTGCTGACTCAGGAAGGCAAGACTGGTCCAAGTTCTGCTCATGTTTGCTGCAAGATGGCTTGCAGATATAGCTGGAGAAGCTAATGGTGTATCAGCTTAAATGGTGTATGTTATGTTCAAGAGCACAGTCCTACAGAGTGGCTCTGCAGCTTCACTTAAAGTGGCTTTAATACAGGGTGACGCACACAGAGACTGCACAAGGCAGTAACTTGGTGTGTTTGCTTTTGCAGACTCTCCTACAGCTAAAGTAGTGCTGGTATCTGACCAGAATCAGGCTGGGCAGTGGATCTTCAGTCACTATGGGTCTCCAGGTTCTTCAGTTGTACAGTAATCCAAGTCAGGAGGATACAGGTCCGAAGTCTTTGAAAGTTGCTTTCAGTGTAACCCTCAAAATCTTCATCAATCTTTGATCAAATAATGGACAAATTGTATTTTTACTTAGGAATTTTGCTCAGCTAGTTAGCTTTTTTCTACCTAGAGTGTAAAGATGAATTACATGTGTGAAATCCTTGTGGTTTCAGATTGCTATTAAATGATTGATAGTTTTGGCAAAACCTTTGCCAGTAATGAAACTGCTGGTCTTTGTTCCTGTTCTGTTCTTGGAAAAATAGGCTCCTAATTGTTGAATTAATACGTGTCAGAACTCAAGTGTTTCACATGAATCAGTAATATCTCAGGTACAACTTTTTAATTTGCTCTCAAAAAAATTGTCGTGATTATTAACTTTGTGGAGAAGGTGCTTCATTGTTATTATTTACGCTTCTCAAATGAAACAGTTACTCATGCACAAGTTCTTAAATAGCTAGGCACAATTTTATACCTGCCTGCAGTGTGCTCAGATTGTTATAACTGTCATAATTGGCATGTATTAGCAACTATCATAATTCAGATATGTTAATGACAAATGGCCCATATTAAAAAAGCACATAATCCTTCCCATTTTTGTGTGGTCTATGTGTCCCCAGGATTTTAAAAATAATATAAAAATTGAAGTTCCTACTTTTTCTTTCTTTTTTTTCCTTTAAAAGAAGTAAGTTGCAGAAAAAGGAAAGGGAAAGATAAAGTGAAAAAGAAAGAGAAAGGGAAAAGAGAAAAGAGAGAAAAAGAGTGGAAGGCGAGACAAGACAAGAAGTTTCTACTACTGAGGTGTGAAGAGGCTTGAACCTGAGTGACATCTAGCATTTCTGTTCTGCTAATTCCTTGTAATATCAGAGGAAAAGGAAGATGTGTAAGCATAACTTAGAAAGAGAAAAGCATGACTTTTTTGCTAAAATACAAGGCTAGTGAGTCTAATTCATTCTAGGGGTATGCTACAGACGTCTTCTAACACTCATCTGGTAAAATGATTGACCTGGGCTGGTGAGATAGGAGTGTCTCTGAGTGTATGTATGTGTGTAATGGGAAGCATGAAATTGTACTGCATATTTTGAGAACTAGTAAGTTAACTTTTTCTTTCATAAAAGTTTCAGAAAATCTTTCAGAAACTGTGTCTGGAAATTCCTTGTTGCCTTCAGTTCCTATATATCTCCCTTTGTAAAAACTTGCTTTTTTTTTTTTTTTTGGGGGGGGGGGGGGTGTTTTTTCATTTGTTTGTTTTTAAACAGAGGTGTAGGATGAATCAGTGGGTTTCAGAGATATAAAGGTTTCTTCAAGATCTTTTTATTTATTTTGAGCAGCTGGGGGTGGGGCAGTTTCTGGGATTGGTATTTCCTTTGATTTGGAGTGTTGAAACCCAGCCCCGGGAGGTTTGTGCATTTTACAACACTTGTCTGCAGGCGATGTGAGATAACTCATGCCTGGGAACAGGCTTGTGCAAGGGCTACTTTGGCCTGACCCACCACACATGCCTACATTGTGCTGAAGGCAGTGGGATTTCAGAAGATACCTATTGTCTTCCTGAACTGTTTTTTCTGGAGGTGGGCAGAGCTCCCCACGCTTCACATGAAGTTGAACAGGAGCTTTGGAAGCTTAGCTTTGGCAATCAGACTACAGCATTATACAGGTGATATTTGTGTTTTTGTGCTTTCCTGATATACTCTGTACTGAGAATGAGGGTGATAGCCAGTCCATTCTTGTAAAAGCCAGACACTTTCATGGAGTGTGAAAGTGTATGCTAAATGAAACATTTAGGAATTTATAGGCATGTAAGAAATCTACTTGGACAGACAAGAGATAGTAAGAGTCTAATTCTAGAGACTATTTAAATATCAAAGCGTAATTTGAAATATAATACTTCAAAATGATATTTCTTTTCCCAAGATGTACAAATTTGTGCTGCCTATGTTCCAGGGGCTCATGTTCATGAGATCAGCTTAGTCTTCAGGTGTAAAATCTGAAATGTTCTGTGAGTTCTTTCTGTTGTATTATATTACGGATATTAACTCTTTTTTTGGCACAGTTATCTCTCAAAATCGTGGTTATCATGAATATTGAATTTTCTAAGTCCTTAATGTGCTCTAGGTCACCTGTAGACATGATATTTTGTAATGCAAATATAGTCAGATTATTTCTTTTACATAATAAGAAAGATACCTGTGTAAACTCTTCAGTTCCTAATGAGCACAATGAACAGCTGCACTTTGAAACTGGAGAAATCCTTGCTCGTGTTGAAGAAGTCTACCTCAGTGGTCTCTGGATCTGTTTCTTCTTCCATGAGAAGAGCAGTATAGTCAAAGAATACTGAGCGTGCTGAGAGGCGTTGTATTTAACCTTGCTCTTCTGAAGTACTGGTCTGCCAAATGGTTCATCAAGGTTCTCTGAAAATAGCTGATAAATTGCAACTTCTCATATGAAATCTGCTTCTAGGCAGTCTTGCTGTAGATCATTCTTTATCCAGTAAAGAAAAGGCACATTAAGTGCTGTGCCATTTTACAGGAGTGGTGCTCAGCAACAATATTTTAAAGGATCTTCCTTTTGGACATGCTTTGCACTCAGCTGGTAGCCTGCTAGAGCTAGTTCAAAATCACTGCATGTGAATTGTAGTGAAAATAACTAAAGCCATACTGAGTTTTAGCCTGTATGGTAAATATTTGTAGGCATTTATTTTTTTCCTGGATCTGTCATTTATAATGTGGATGCAGTGGTCTAAGTGGCTTGAATCTACATGACACTTCCAGGTAGAGCTGGTTGTAATTTTTTAAATGCTTTTTAAGGTCTGCTTTGTGTCTGTTGCACCCTGAAACTCCATGCACTGAACGGTGCAGAGCTGGGCTTCAGGCACAGTTGAGGTGGGACAGGGACCAGATCAGCATCAATTTGGGGCAGTGGAGCACATGGGGGCTGTTTCTGGAGATTGTGATGGAGGAGCCGAGATACATTATTGGGAGGCCTGGGAGACAAAGAGGAGTATTTTGTAATTCAAACATAGGGTGAAAGGAGCATTGCAGCATTGCTACCTGCAGGGCTGGGTGGTGACCATGATGATATCTGTGCTTTTGCATGATAACCTGGCATAGCTATTATGATGATGATCTGGGTGTCTTTGAAATAGGGAGATGTGAGATGCAGGGTCACAAAGAGTGAATCTATTCTATAAAGTAGTTGAAACTATGATGAAAGGTAGCAGTCCATTTGTAACTGCAAATATTTACTAACAGGTCATAATGATAGTCTGAGCCTCTTCCATCTTCTGCTTCAGTATCTTGAGCCAGCTGGCTGTGAGGCAAATTGAGACACCGCAATTTCAGAGTATACCTCCAAGCAAAGAGAGCGCATGTCTCTTTTCATAGTTTGGAAGCGTATTTCTCATGTGCAGGCTTCTTTGCTTATTAAAGGTCCTTTTGCCATAAGCATTCTGTAGCTGTACCTGAGGTTAAAAGCTTTTTGTGGAAGAAAATATAAATTGTAGTGAGTTACTACTATCTGTGAAATAGCAAAACCTGGGAAATACCAAAGACATGGCAAATGCAATTATGCTCACAGTATCTGGGCTTTGCTGGGAAACAAATACAGGCTTAATTAAGGATTGGGAACTGTGATACACACATGACTTCAGTACAAATCCCTGATCCTGCTGACTTGCAAAAGTCTTTTCAAAGTGTTTGGTTGTAATTGTACATAAACAATAAGGTGGAGCAATATTTATGGAGCATGAAGAAGCCTGTAAATTTCTAAGATAATAAACTAATGTCTATAGCCTGCCCTAAATACCTAAAAAGCTGGTATCTCTGCCATGAAGGTAAAGATTAGATTGCTCAGCTTGCAGCTCTGTGGAAGTTAATCCTTTTATTGCTGTTTGCCATAAAATTCCAGACAGCAAAGTAGTGTTCCAGTAACATTGCACTGCCATTTTGCAGGACTGTGTGCTAACCCTTCAACAGTATTTGCAAATTGTTATTCTTTTTGAAAGCTGAAATCCAAAAGGTCTCTGCTGACCATAATATCACGTTTTTGCCCAAGACACATGGAAGTCTGAGGTTGGGCTGTGTCTTGGCCTTGTATCTGTGTTAGCAGAAAATCTACTGAGAAGCAGCTGGTTCTTAATGGTATTAAAAATGATTTAATAGTCTTCTATGAGCGCTCTTATGAATTTTTGCTGGTTTGTAGTCGCGATTTTGTCAAGTGTTTGAAAAATATAGGGCCTATGTATCTATCTGCCTTTGCAAACCAGAAAATTAGAATGATTCATCTCCCCTGGAGAAGCTCTCAAATTAAACATTTGTTTGACAGGACTTTGAAAAAATAATCTTCTCCTATTTTCAGATAGTACAAAACTAGGATTTTTTTTCCTTAAGGTTTCATTGACTATGAATATTTGTTTTAATACCAGCAGTGTAATTCTTCCTCATAGAGGTTTTCCTGTTCATTAATGACCCAATGTTTCTATGTCTCCTATTTTAATAGACAAAGTTTGCTTTGAAGTACTGTGCAGGATTTTGTATATTCTTAGTTAAAACTCCCACATGAAGGGTATATAAATACTGATATGGTTATACACCTGCTCAACTTCTTTTAAGCATCTGAACAGTGTACCTGATTGCTTGTCATGCTTGAAAACAGTGAGCAGAAGCTACAAAGCATTCATCCCTCTTGTCTCTCCACCCACAATTTTTTATTGTGTCCTGTCACATGCCACATCTAAGTTTGCAGTCAGCAGTGCGCCCGTATTTGCTTCTGTTGTCTTATGCAGTTGTCTCAGGCTTGCTGTGTTTCATGCTCCGTGTTTCCCGTCCTGCTGGGGAGGGTCTGTGGGGCACTGCTGTGAAAGTGGGGCTCCTGGTGAGTGATCGCCATGGGAGCTGCTGGGTGGGAAGGGGCTGGATGGGAGTCTGTGCATAGGGGCGTCCCTGCTGGGAGCTGCTCCTGCTTCTGGGTCTGCTGGAGGGTGGTATGGGAAATACATGTTCCTGGCCTCCAGGTACCATTATCCCTGCACATAGGCTGTTTATGCAGTGGGAGCTGGCTGTGTGGGTAACAGACCGTGAGAGCGGAGTGAGTAGATGCAGTCTTCTGCATCTCACTGACTCTAGGCTTGCTTTGATTTTTCCAAATCTTCATAAAAAACTTGTTCATAGCCCTTGCTGGAGTGATAGTGGACTTTGTGTTAACCAGGGGTGCATGCCAAGAATGACCAGTCAAATTTGGTTGTGGCCAGCCTGAATATAAATACGGCTTTTTCCTGCTTCCATACCTTATATCCATTTCTCAGGACACAAGAGATTTTCGTGTATACTAGTCCTCCATCATCTTACTCCATTTCCTCCTTCCTCCCTGAAAGGTAACCAGGGTTAAAGGGGTTCAGGGAAGGAATGTTCATAGGGGGATGTAGCAGAAGGGAGTTTGCTTGCTGCAGGGTTGAGAGGGACATAAACTGATAATGTCTGACCAAACCTGATGAGGTCTCTTTTTCAGGAGCCAGCATCCATTTTCCTTTTGCACCTCAGTTGATCTGATTTTGATTCTCTCGGTAATAAATACTGGGCTTTCAGTAACCACCTCTTCTCTTTTTTCTTAACAGAGCTCCAACATGGGAGGCAAACTGAGCAAGAAGAAGAAGGGGTACAGTGTCAATGATGAAAAAGCTAAAGACAAAGACAAGAAGGCTGAAGGAGCAGCAACTGAGGAAGAGGAGACTCCAAAGGAGGCTGCGGATGCCCAGCAAACTACAGAGACCACAGAAGTGAAGGAGAACAACAAGGAGGAAAAGGGCGAAAAAGATACTCAGGTCGCTGCCAATAAGACAGAAGAAAAGGAAGGGGAGAAGGAGAAACCAGTGACCCAGGAAGAAACCCAGAAACCAGAAGCAGAGAAGTCAGAGGCTGTTGTTGATGCGAAAGTAGAGCCACAGAAGAACAACGAACAGGCAACCAAGCAAGAGGAGCCGACTGCAGCCTCTGCTCCTGCTGCCAGTAGCGAAGCACCCAAAACTTCTGAGCCTAGCAATGATGCAAAAGCTTCCCAGCCTTCAGAAGCCACAGCTCCCAGTAAAGCAGATGACAAGAGCAAAGAGGAAGGGGAAGCCAAAAAGACTGAGGCTCCCGCGACACCTGCAGCCCAAGAAACTAAAAGCGAAGTGGCTCCAGCTTCAGACTCAAAACCTAGCAGCAGCGAGGCTGCGCCTTCTTCCAAGGAGACGGCGGCAACAGCAGCACCTAGTTCCACTGCTAAAGCCTCGGACCCTGCAGCCCCACCAGAGGAAGCGAAACCTTCTGAAGTTCCAGCGACTAATTCGGATCAAACCGTAGCAGTGCAAGATTAAATTGGACAGCCTGTTGAAACAACCACTTAAAACAACCTGTGTCTTTTTTTTATTTTTTCAGCTATACTAACTCGTTTCAGATCTGAAATAACAAAAATGTATTGCCCAGAAAGAAAAGGAGAAAAAAATGAAAAACGAAAAGGATGTCCCATCAAGTTGGGAGGGAGGGAGGGGGGAGAATCCAAATAGTATTTTTGTGGGGAAATATCTAATATACTTTCTGCCAACTTGACACAAGTCCTGGATTCAAAAAAATAAAAGTAGAATAAATGGATGTCTGAAAGTACAGCACATCTTTTGTATCTGAACTGCTGTAAATGCATTCCACCAATGTATCAAAATCTTCTTTTTGTTCTGTAATGGGGTTTGGGAGTGATGCGTTTGATTCTGCCCACTAGGTTTGTGCCAAGGCAATCAGATCTTTATGAAAGCAGTATTTTCTGTGTTTTTTTTTATTTACAGCCTTTCTTATTTTGATATTTTTTTTATGCAGTGGATGAATGCCAACTTTCAGACAAAACCCACTTAGCTGTCCACATATTTCTCAATGCCAGTCCTCCAGTTCTTCCTCTCCAAATATTTTTTGGGAGTAAAAAGCATTCTCATCCTACTTAGCCTACCTAGATTTCTCATGACGAGTTAATGCATGTCCGTGGTTGGGTGCACCTGTAGTTCTGTTTATTGGTCAGTGGAAATGAAAAAGTCTGCGTTCATTGCAGTTCCAGTTTCTCTTCCATTCTGTGTCACAGACACCAACACACACTCATTGGAAAACAAATGAAAAAACAAAATGTACAATGGATGCATTGAAATTATATGTAATTGTATAAATGGTGCAACAGTAATAAAAGTTAAATAATTTAAAAAATAGAAAAGTGTAAAGACTGATTAACTTTTCACTTTTACCCTTGGGAGCTAGGTGAAGGAGATTCTTAAGCTCAGAGAAGAAGTGTTAAATCTGGGGCTGTTCACTCTCCAATTTTTAGTGAAGTAGAGGCAAAGAAAGAGCTATCAGTCTCATGATCATAGAATCATACTGCCATAAACTGCTACTTCAACACCCACAGGCATTCACAGGTGAGGCTGGAAGAAGTCGTGAATGAACAGCACATCTTATACATCCTGGGCTGCATCAAAAGGAACGTGACCAGCAGGTCGAAGGAGGTGATCCTGCCCCTCTATTCTGCTCTCAGGAGACCTCACCTGGAGTATTGTGTGCAGTTCTGGTGTCCTCGACATAAAAAGGACATGGAACTGTTGGAACAAGTCCAGAGGAGGGCCACGAGGATGATCAGGGGACTGGAGCACCTCCCGTATGAAGACAGGCTGAGGAAGTTGGGGCTGTTCAGCCTGGAGAAGAGAAGGCTGCGTGGAGACCTCATAGCAGCCTTCCAGTATCTGAAGGGGGCCTGTAGGGATGCTGGGGATGAACTCTTCATTAGGGACTGTAGTGATGGGACAAGGGGTAATGGGTTAAAACTTAAACAGGGGAAGTTTAGATTGGATATAAGGAGGGAATTCTTTCCTGTTAGGGTGGTGAGGCACTGGAATGGGTTGCCCAGGGAGGTTGTGAATGCTCCATCCCTGGCAGTCTTCAAGACCAGGTTGGACGAAGCCTTGGGTGAGATGGTTTAGTGGGAGGTGTCCCTGCCCCTGGCAGGGGGGTTGGAACTAGATGATCTTAAGGTCCTTTCCAGCCCTAACTATTCTATGATTCTATGTTTTAACCTAGGCAAAGTAGAACTGGCTTTTTCCTGCTTTGACGCGTGAAAAAAGTGGTCTCCTGTGATTCCAAAGAGCATGCTGACTGAGTTTTAACTGGGAGTAAGTGTATTTGAGAAGCTGATCTTTTAAAATGAGGCAATTGAATTTAATCCTAGTCCTATTAAAATATTTCTAGAGCTGATACACTTTGTTATGAGTTTAGGCTAGCATGAGCAACATTTTTCAATAGTTTTGCTCGTTTGCCCAATTTTTATACAGCAGAACTGCTGAATAACTGCAGTTTCTGCTGAGTGGTGTCCTTAGTGGATACAGACAATTATTTCAGTGCTGATGCCTGGATTCACAAAAATAGTTAAAAAAGCATATTTGGTTTGCCCATTAATAAACTCTTAGTCTGAGAAGAAATTCTGAGAGAAGGGGGCAATGGTAAATAGAAACATAGCTTAATACAAATACCGAAGGGATGAGTGGACTTGTACTTAGTAAAAAAAAAAAATCTGGTGGTTTAAAATGACATAAATTATTTCATATACACTCTCCATTCAGTGAGGATGATTTATTCTACATACTTCCATAATTCTTATTCTTTATTTTGTTCAGGAATACAGGGTTCCTGTGTCATGCTGCAGATACTGATGGGCAGACAAGCACCTTACTGGAGCAGGCAGGAGTAAAGTTCTGTTGGGTTTAGATCAGGTCATTCACTTACATGAATCTTGCACTGTCACCAAGCTTTTACTCTTAATGTGAAAGAGTCAATTTCATGCATAACATATCAAAATAAAGTGGATTTCTTTGCACAGAGAAAGGTCAGCTAAGTACTCTGGCTTAAAAAGATGGTAGACTTTTTTTATAGTAGATAGCTGAAGCACAGGAAAGGGCTAGACAGAAAAAAACAGATTTGCAGTAGTTCACCAGGCTTTGTGCATATAAAGCTCTCACAATCTGCAACATCTTTGTGTGGTCAGGTTTGTGGCTTTCCTGAAAATCTTTAAGAGCCCTCTGTCATTGTTTCCCAGAATAGATGTGTCCTGGAAGGGGAGAACTTCTCTCCACAGCTCCCCCATGAATTTTCTTGAGACGAGTCTAGGATTGAGTGGAGGAGTGCAGGGATCATGCAGTACTTGATGGTGATATACTAGTGAATTGACCTGAAGCTAATGAGACTAAATCCGTGCTCTGCCTTTGGGCTGGAAGTGGCTGCCAATGGACAAAAGGTATGTAACTTGTTTACTGGAATGGTACGTGAATGTACCTGCTAAAAACATCACACCTTGTCTGGTATCATCCCCATTCACTTTCAATAAAATATTCAAAATAGCACTTAATCTCCATGACTGAAATATTTCAACAATTAACATATGCCTTGTTTTCCCCTGAGCTTTCTTCCATTGGCATACTTAAAGATGGCGAGAAGATCTTGAATGCAGTCTTACTTCAGTTCTTTGACGCAATTAAAAATGCCCCTGTGTTCCACAGCTGTATCCAAACCCGACAGCCTTTGCAGCAGTTGACAGCAAACAACACATGTGCTGTGGTTCTCACAACTCCCTTGCTGACGGTAGTTTCTTCCCAACAGTGTTGATTGTGCAAGGGAGTGTTATGGCCTGTGTGGCTGGAACTCACTAGCATATGGTCAAAGAAAGATGCAAGTGTGTTTTGGAAGGAGTGCAGCTGAAGATCAATTCACTTTAAGTGCTCAGTATTCTCAAAACATAAAAAGGGAAGTTGCCATATAACACTTAATTCTTTTATTGACAGGCCTGCAAAATCAGCCTTGTAGCAATAGTTAAAGTGCTTAGTGTGTAACTGGTAGTGCCAAGGCATCCTGGCTTAGGCCATTGCTCAAGAGTGCTGCTATTCTATGCCTACATATGCAAGTAAAGAAATCATCTCTGTTCAAAGAACTTGTGAACTAAGCATATACATTTAATAGAAATATGAAGCATGTTGCTTGCCTGAAGTCGCATGAGAACAGGTTAGAGCCTGGAGCCCTGCTTTTCTTCACCTCAGTCAGATCCTCTTTTTCTGTGTTATAATCATTCCTTAATAACTGTTAAGGTATGTACAGAGCTAAAAGGCATGTTAATGCTTTGAGTGTAAGCACATTGCCGATAACCTCAAAGGACCCAGCCCTTTTGTGGAAGTGTGCCAAAGGAATAGAGAAATTCAACCCTGGGAAAGAACCTTTGCTATTGTTTAGAGCCCCTACAGAGAGATGTTTGCAAAGTCTCCCTTGTTTTGCCTTGGACACTGTCAAGAATCCATCGCTTTCCCTTGACAATAGGAAAGTCAGTGCCATTGGCTTTGCTCACACTGCTTGCACTTTCACAGCAATGAGAAATACAGCAACTTAACCATTCCTTTTTTTTTTTTTTTTTACTCTATTTGAAATATACCTGATGGTATTCTTATAATGACACTTTGAGACGTCTAACGTTACATTAAAATATTCCTAGGAGCAATGCTTAACACTTGTCCTGTAGCTGGTTTCTATAAACTTACTATGAGTCTGTACAGGATAGACACTTCCGTGAACTAAAATAAAACGTGCGATATGTTGGTGTCTTATGTGACTATGCTTCTAGGCACATGACTGTGTGACTGTGTGGCTGACAGTACCTAAACAGTCGGTGACTCCCAGATTCCTGCTGCTTCCTTTGTCCCAGAACTTAGCTAGGGGGCCTAGCCATTCTCTGTCTCACCTAACGATTGCCTTCACTGGATCAGCTTGAACTCCAGCTTGATGCCGGTGTACTGAACTGAACTTGAAGCAGTGGGTGAATCAAGCCTTCAGCCTTGCTTCAGGAGCTTCTCATCACTAGATTGCATTTCTGTGAATTTATGCTTATTTAGCCAAACTGGGGAGTGTGTCAAAGAAATACCTTTGTTGCCAGTGCTGCAGAAGGCATTTTATCACAGTACATTTTGTTTCTTCATCTACTTTAATTGTTGTCTCCTTGCACTGAATTCATAGTCTTTAAGGCACCTTTTAAAATGCTAATCACTTGGTTTGCTCTTTCTTTTTTGGGGCCGCATAATTCTCACTGCACCAAACTCTCCATATTTATCCTGTGTCTGCTTTGGTTGACTTTCTGCCTTTCATTTACTTTTTTTTAATTTTACATCCTGTTTATATTTAATCTCCTCACCACATTTCATGCAATATGAACGCATATCAGCTGCTAGGGCAGTTGGATTTTGAAATCATGGCCCTCTAGCCATGGGAGAAACACGGCACAAGGAACAGCAACATGTTTTTCTTTCACTACTGTGAAAAAAAATTGTCTCCAGTACCGGCAGGGCTTTGCTTGCTGCATTTATCATGGCAGGAGCAAGACTTAGTCACAGAGTCAAGTAAGCAAAAAGATGTATTTTTAGGGTTGGTGGGTTTTGTTATTTTCTGTTGGCTTGTTTTGAGTTTTTTTGTGCTTTGTTGTTGAGGGAGAGAGGGAAGGAGTGGATGTTTCAAAATACAGAAACAGGGGTTGGGACATGGGGTACATGGCACAATCTTTTAGTTTCTTGGAGACAAGACTATTGTATGTTAACTGGCCACCACAGGGTTACCAAGCCTTGTAAGGATATTTATCTGTCTTTTAGAATAGTTGTCTGGGCAGCAAACATTAATTCCAGCTCTTACCCTCATAGCTGTTCAAATGTATTACCTCCATCCTTACCTTGTCTTCCTTTCAGAATGTCTTACATCTCTGAGAGTCTCCTGTTAGATCAGAAGGTTGACTGCTCTTCTTGATGACTTGGCTTGACCAAGATGAAATTTTTGGGGGTTGTTAAGTCAAGCGAGGTGCAGATTTGATGGAATTATAACTTTGTTTCATTTACTAAGTAAAAATTCAAAGTGTTTACATGATGTTCCTACATCATTTACAGCTGAGGCTAAGGTGATGTATTCATACAAGCCCTACAAGTCTGCTATTTGGAACCCCGTCAGGTTGCTGCAAAATGAGTAACTTGCTAAACATCACTACTGGTCCAGCTGGCCAGTAATTTTAGATCAACACTTGGTGAAGTCTGACATTCAGACTTGAAAATTAGACAAATTGTACTGAGCTCAATACAAGGACAGAATAGAACTATTCACATTAGGATTTGGAAAAGTAATCAAATTCCATTTTTTCCCCCTACATTTTGTTCTATATATTTCAAGAAAATCAATGCCATACAGGGGTTTGTCCCTAGATGGTCTTTTCAGTTTGAGAATGGGGCAAAGCTCATAGCAGCCAGACTGTAAGTCATACTAGCTGCAAAAATGGTCTTTAAAACTTAACAGTACTTTGAAACTCAAAGCTGAATAATAGTTGTTTTAATCACAGGCTACACAGCCTCCCTGAGAAACTGGGCTACTATTGATACCAGGTGTGGCAGGAAGCTGCTGGGCTTCTGTTCTATCTGTTCCAGTGGCTCTCATTTTTAGCACTCCTTTTCCCCTGTCCCTGTCATATTGGCTTTCTAACAGTTTTAGGTTTATTATGTGTTAATGAGACTACACTGATGGTCCATCAATAGCATTTTTCTGTTTTTTAATATTTTTTTGTAGAGTTCTGGCATTACTTGCAGGATTCTGGACTGGGCCTGTAAAAATGTATGTGTTTACCAAGTAGAATATGAATTGATCTGGTAGAAAAGAGCAGCTGAAGAAATAATCATCTCATTGAAAATTGGTGCAAGCCTGAAAAAGCAAACTCTTTATTCTGCAATGGTTCAGGATTCTGAAATGGCTCACTGCAAGCTAAAAGGTCCTATGAAAGTTTCAAAAGATATCACGTTAGTATTCTGAGTACATTGTCGGTTTGAGCTCTGCTGCTCTGTCCAATTGTCTGAACTTTGTCAGCTGCATTTCATTCTTTTTTTTTCTTAATAAATGACAGCATTCCCAAGCTAGCATTTTTGTTTCAAAAGGCAAAAAACCAGAAGCTCATAATGAGCATGTTCCAAAGGAAAATTTCAATCCCATTAAACCTTGCATAACCTTTCCCAGTAGAAGAAGTTCTAACACCACTTATGGATCTTTTCCAATATTTTATTTAAAAGGAAAAGTTTCCAGATAGACAGTTTTTCAAGGACCTATTCATAAAAGCATAGTTTTATAGCATAATTGTTGTTGATAGCTAAATGGACAGTCTAATGGAGTCCGGTCACACATTACAGTCTAAGGAAAGAAAACCTGGAACATGGCAGGCCAGTTCACGAGCTAACAAAAATATTGATTCAGGTCCACTGAACTGTATGAAAACAATTTTATTTGCAGTTATTCCATATAGATCTGAAAAAAACTTAGTGATAATAAGTCACATTATAGTAGGTAGCATTGAACGATTGGATATGAGAGAATTAAGCTATTAAACTTAGTGATAAACTAATAACAGACAAATTTGGATTTAAATTGAAGCAATTAAGGAATTGTAAATGGAATTATAATTAGGAATGTGGTATCAGTTCTGAAACAGTAAACTTAAAGGCTTTATTCAAGACTTCAAATAGTTTGTATGAATGTTTCACAGTTTCTGTGAAACAAGGGGGACAATATAAGGAATAGTACATTTCTACATTTGCATGTAAATATGAAATGGAGATGAAAAGTTAATGATAGCAGGAAGGAGTTATATACACTTTCTAATAGGTGTTAAATCTAAACTGGTGGTGCATCATGCTGTGCTTAAATACCTTGGGCTTGAATTTTGCCTTGCACCATATTTTGGTGTTCCAGCTTAGCTATATCACACACATGCTGGACTAGACTTTTGAATGAGATCTAAAGAGTAGCTCTCTTTTCACTGCACTGCCACTATTTTTGTAGCCATAACTGACCTAATTTTTATACCAGTTTTCCTAGTTTAATCTGCCAGGAGTAGCATGGCTATATTGGTGGGGATCTGAACAGGCAGTGACCCAAACTCCCAGACAGAGCTCTGTGCTACTTACTGCATTGTAACTGAGCTCTTCACCTTTGGCTTTGATTGTCCATACCAACAGTAGAGACTGGGAAAAGCTGTTAGTGGACTTTAATGTGCCTTGGGTGACCCACATCTCACTGACACCCTCTTGCTCCTGTGCTCAAAAAGTAAGGGTGGCTGATACATTCTATCATGCTGATCTGGGTCTCAGTGGAAAAGCTGAAAACTTGAAAAAAGCTATACAGTTCCTTGGTCAAGACAAGCAGAGAATGGAAAAGAAAAGGCACAGAGACAATCACACAGTATTATTCTGTTCCCTTTCAATCCAGCACTCCCATACTGATATTTACTTCCTCCTGAAGGCCTAACCTTTCTCTCAAAGATCTCTTTCTTGTCCCCAAGGTATGCTTCAGTCAACAAGTTTCTCTACATTGGCCAAAGCACCTATTTAAAAGGAATGTGATGCACATTGTATATTTTCCATAGAGCTCCTGTGCTTCTGGAAAGACTTCGTGTATAGCCTTGCCCTTCAAAGCATCTTGTATGAAACAAAGACATACCAACTTAGCTGATATCTGAAATCATCATGTGCCTTTCCCTGTTACCACATAGATTTTCTCCAGTGTTTTATCACTGTGCAGGTACAGGTGGGTGTGTAGTGTTTTAGTACTTCCCTGAAACAACAATGGTCTTATTAACCTGGAGAGATCATTTTATGAGCAACTTCTCTGGCTGCCCTGTGTGCTGCCAGGCCTGGCCTGACCCAGACTGGTGGTGCAGGCGAGGAGAGCTGCCCACCTTTAGCTCTTGCCTGCCCCTGCCTACCAGCTGCAACTTCTGCCTGGGATGTATCTGCACCAGCCTCCTGCTGAAGGCACTTGGCTTGGAAGACAGTAAATCACCTGGCGAGGACATAGAACTGCCTTGAGGAAGCTTAGGAATGGGGAGAACTATTTGTCAGGAATTGAGTGGGTATGGTAATATCTCCCTCAGGGCAGGGGAATGGGGAGCCCTAAAAGACTTGAAAATCATAGACTTTCAAGTTTTCTATGGTTCTGTGATAAATAAAGATTGTCTCAGTGAGAACAGTTTTTCTTAAAATGAGTAAGATCTAGATTATGTTGACTTTCATGGCATAATAATACACTCTACATTACCTTTCGCAAGACTAAGGGAAGTACAAGGTACCATTCAGTCTTAAATGAAAGCCATAGTGCAGTACTTCAATAGCTGTAGACTGTTACTCTGGCATACTGAGTATCCCCTTTTGAAATGGATTTTTGAAGTGTTGTCTAAGTGCCCAGAATGAAATATTTCTCAACTTTACTTTTCCCCACTCTCTTACACGATTTCATTCCAGCCATTCTTCTGTCCACCAGGCCATAAATAGGCAAAACTGTTTGCTTTTCCCTATGCAATCAATCGATCCACAAATGAGAAATAATAACATATGTTTTGGTCACAATCTTCCCTTGGGTATATTTTTGCAGCACTTCATGTCTCAGCCTGCTATTGGCAAGGACAATATTGTTATTTCAACTGGGCGAGAGCATCAGCTGATATAAATTGACTTGGGGATATGCAGATGTCCAGCAGTGGTGAGAATTTTCTATCTGTGTGTGCTTTATTTAAAAGTGAAATTCACAATGGATCTCTGATGAAAAGTGCTAGTAACCCTGCAAACTCAGAGTGCTGCCTGCGCAAAACTGGGCAAGGCTTTCTTTTAAGAAGTACTTGTGCTGATTTGGCAGAATCGGACCAGCAAATTGTAGTGATGAACTGGACAAAAATGACCTGGAAAATCCCTGCTTCATGTACAGTGCTGACTGCTGAGCAATGATTGCTGTTCTCTGCTTTTTCCTTTGTGCTGGCCTGTGATAGATATGCTAGTACTGAGTTAATTCAGAGCTGGAATAGGCATAGGGGAAACCACAACATTTTACACTGCTCTTTTTTTATTTATTTATTTTTTTTTTAATCCAGAACACAAAACAATCTCCTAAACTGTTCATTTTTGTTGTGGGCAGGAAGAAACAAGGTTAGAAACTGAAGCTAAGTCAGACTTTCTCAAGTCATTGTGCATCTCTACACAGCCATGTTTGGGCACTTGAAGCGGCTCTGCAGTGACTCAGCCATGTGCATAAGAATGATTAGATTCATTTGAAACTCAGGAACTAACAATTTTGAGGATTCTTTCAAACTTTTTCTAGTTGAAAACTCCATGTGTTCATGTCCCTCTGTACTCTGTCTTGACTCCTGGCATCTTTTGACACCCAACCTCAGAGCAAAATATCTGCGAAACCTGCTGGTTTCTATATCAAAATATTGGAAACCACCACAATTTCCATGCTTACCCCACTCCTCCCATCTTAATTTGGCTAAATTAATCCACATTTCAGTGAACTTAAGGACCAGACTGTATGTACAGCTTCCCATGACTGTAGCCAGGACAATCATGCTGTCAAAATAATAATTAAAGCTATTAAAATGAAGGAAAAAAGAAAATTAGTTTGTTCAGCTGGAACAACTGCATGTGGGCAAGATGCTTGAACATCTTTTCTGTAATGAAAGCTGGATTTCCTGAGTAATCAGCCATGCCCTTCCACAAAATCTGGACTGTTTTTCATGGGTGGTTCCCAAAGATTCAGCTCACCTGGTATGTGAAAGCAATGGGTGTCTTTCTTACCCTGTTACTGTGTAGATTTTCTCCATTGTTTTATTACTACGCTGATACAGATGGGTGTGTAGTGTTTTAGTACTTGCTTGTCTCTATTTGTAATACTCCCACAAAGTCCCTCGTCTTTATTGAACAGCTTTATCTTTTTCAAATAGGAAACATGAGTTTCTTGCAGAGTGTACAATTGGACTTGTCATAAGAAGTTACTGAATAACTATGAGGAGACTCGCGTTCCTTGTGCCATTGTATCAAACCTAAACACAGTACAAAGAGAGATGTTTTTTCTCTTCCTGATGCAAAGATCTAACAGAGATGAAATAGCAGTGTGGTTTAATCTTCTTTTCCCTCTGGAAAGTTGCGATATTTTCAGTTCCCATAATTTTCTTTTAGGGAAATATCCCAGACTTCTCCTACATGTAAAGTATTTGGTATTACAATGATTGCAAATGCCCATAATACTCGTTATTTGCACTCATTGTGCAGAAGTGATGCTATCTTAAATCATTAAATGAACTGAACTATATAATACATACTTTGGCAACTTTCACTTATGGACTACAATGTATATTTGATTAGCTCATTTCACTATGGAAGATAAATGGCAGTATATACATATGTTACAGGGAGCTCGGTCATTTTATATAGCGTGTGCAGCTGCAATCCAGTTGTGCCACATGGTAAGAGATACCACTGCTGATATGAGTGATAACCCAGACCATCACAAATATCACTACTCAGTCATGAGTTTATGTTTGGACAAAGAACAATTTTTAGAACTTGCTCCTCTGGATTTGCTTAATTTAAAAAAATTGTCTAAGAGGATAATCAGAGCAGCTCCCAAGAGATGTTGGAGGCTTGAGGGCAGGGAAGGGAAAGTTAGGAAAAAAAAAATTTTTATTTTTTATTATGCAACATTTGGCAGTGTCTTTACTCACACATGTTCTTTTTAGGCGATGACTTTTATTTTCAAGTTTTTAGAACCTGAAGCTTTCTGTAGATGTTCTTAAATGCATGATCTACTCTTAATGAAGGGGAAAATAACATAGAAGATTAAGAAGATTAAAAAAATGCCCTCAGTCTAAAAATAAGCTTCAAATTAGCCTGAAACTGCTGCATCTAGTTTGGGTTTCAAGCTCATAAGCACTAAGGCAGCAGGTAAAGAAGTAGTATACATTACAGAGTGACAGAGTGGTTTTGGAAAGCCAAACTGGAAACAACAGCCTCATCTTGGACAAGATATCTATGCTGCTCCTTGTTAATTGTTGTTCTGAAATCAGGCATGTACTGATTTCATAGAGTACATAGCCCACTCTTCCCAATACATTCCCTATCTGTGAGAGTCTAGGGGAGTTCTTGTCTTGCAGCCAAGCATTGTATTCTGGTTGGGCAGTGTCATCTAGGGGAGAAAAATGTGATGTAGTTGCTGTGATGTAACCATTAGTATAGCTGCTGATAAAAAAGGGAAAGAAATAATGTTGCTGGGATGCAAAGATTAAAAGCTTATGTTTTCGTGTATTTGTAATAATACCAACTCTATTAAATTATCTGAAATGATAAGGATTATTTTAACCTCTGTGTACAGTGCTGTTCCAGCTGGGTATTTTGGTAAGATGTCATTGTATAAATATCTGTACAATATAACTTAATGCTTCACTAAGAAAGAAAATGTTTGGGATTATCCTGGAATGGTGAAGAGGCATCATATGAATTACAGTAGTATAAATTACTGACTATTGGATTAGTTAGTTTACACATGGAGACGGAGTAGGTTGCCAGAGAAGCATCAGAGACAGTCAGTGAAAGGATTTATAAGCACTAGCTAAACTTAAATGATCAAGGAAGCATGAATGGTGATCTTTCTGTTTTCTCCTATTAATTTTCTCTCTCCGTTTGTAGACTTAGCAGTTTTTGGTACTTCTCCCTTTGTAATATTACTAGGATCCTCTTCAGGTTGACACCGCTGTCATATTGTAAGTACAGAGTCTCTGCCGTGCACATTCGCTGTACTTGGCAGCATTCCTGATCAGTCATTCAAGAATCTATTCAGTGTGCTCTAATATAATTATCTACATTTTTCTTCTTACTTACCAAACTCCCACTTTCCCTCCTTCTGCAGGTACTACTATCTCAGAGGTAAATGTCTCTGGGCTTTTCTTTGTTTGTTTTTAAGGTTTTCTTCTTTCTGTCTCTCTTTTTTTTTCTTCTTCAAAATCTCAATGGAGAGAACATGACTGCTTTCACTTTGGGGAGCACAGGTCCTGATTAATCTGTTATTTTCTTCATGGAGTAAAAGAAATCATTGAATTCACAAGCTCCAATAATCTCTCTGCTTTATCTGTGTTTATCCAAGTACTGCTTCACATAGTAAGAAAAAAGAATAGGTAACTTAATCCTGTCCTGAATGAAATTGAGAGAAGTTTTGGTTTGACTGAAATAGTAATATTTCTGGTAATAGTTGAAGAACAAGGTCTTTGCAAAGCAAGGATCAGGTTGTGCACCACACTGAAGGAGCAAATTACATCAACACTGGTGTTAGTGTGGGAGAGGATAAGTTCAAAATAGCATCAAGAGGTGTTTTTTTCAAATCACCATTTTCTGATTTTCATTTTGACTAGAAAGAGGTACTGCTGTGAACAAACAGGCAGGCAGAGAAGATGGAGGAGGAAAAAGTGCTTGAAGGAGAGTACTGACAATCATTTTGATTTTGCTCTTCACAAGACACACTTTGCATGCTTGTTATTGTGAAAAGCCAATCTAAAGCCAGTAGAGTGGCTACCCAGGCACAGAAAGAGACTTAAATTCCCATGAAGAAAGTTCAGATCCCTCATCTATTCCCCCAGGTTTATAAACATTTGCTAAATGTCTCTGAATCCTTTATTTGTTTGAAAAAAGAAAATAGATCAAACAAGTCAACTCTAAACGTGCATCCCCTAGAGGTTGGCAAATAACACAAGAGATAGGCAAATAATTGCATTCCAGATTTCTGCTTGGTTTTCCTTGGGGATTCTCTATAGGTAATGGATAATGAGAAAAAGGTATTTTTACACCCAGATGAGGAAAAATTGTTTCTGCACCTGTGAATGCTCTCAGTATATTATTTTTTTCTTTAGTTCTGCACTGTGAATCATTGTGTGTTGGACATCTTTTCATTTTTCACATACAGCTCACTGTATAAATATGGCCTTTCTTTTTCATTGCTACCTTTCTCTCTCTCTCTCTCTCTCACTTTCCTTTCTATTTTCTTTCTGCCACTAGACCATGTAAGGTATGGAAAAAATTTCATAACTCAGCTGTCACTTGAAATAAACATTTCTTCACATCTGCATTTGTAAACATGGGGAGAAGACTTCTTATACAAATAACTGGTAAGAAATATTTGAGTCCTTCCTTTGTAAGCATCATGCGGTAAGAACATGATGCACTGTGGAAAGCCAAGGTATTTCAGGGGAAGCAGTGTTTGGATGTCAAACTCATACCAAAGCATGACTGCCCTAGCAGCTAATACTGGCTGCCACAGTAATGGATCCAGCAAGGGCAATGTCCTTGTCCCCAAGGCACTTGCCATTTTGGTGTAGCCTTGGAAACAGCAAGGCTAAAGCAGCTATGGGAAGCGGGTTTCGTGGTACCTTGATTCTCCCTCAGTGGTTTCTGAAGATGGGGGCAATAGGCCTCTTAGTCCCTATGGTCAATCTGTGCCTGGATCTGAAAGATAGGACATTCCATGTACTCTGATGGTCTAGTAACTGTGAAATCTCCACGTGATAAATTTAAATTGTGGTTAAATTTTGTCCTGATCCCTCTAGTCTGTATATCCTATGACCCAAACTCTTTGAGAAGCTCAGACTACCTCCTACACCTTCTTGGGTGCTATAGTCCCATCTCCATCATCTAAACATCAAGAACCCTCTTAACAGCTTCAGTGGGAAAACAGCAAGAAAGTAAAGAGGCTGTTTGAAAATTCAGGGACCACAGAAAATTATTTAAATGTATTATCTTAATAAAACAGAAACTTCTTTATTTTTATTTAATTCCTATTATTCAATATCATATTGAAGTGAATGCATCTCCAGCTGCACTGAACCAGTATAGCTCATTAGACTTCAGAGTTTCAGTAGTCCTAAAACTTCTTAAGATTTGACTCTCAATTTTTATATATAACAAAGCTGCCAAAAAAATAACAAAGTGCCTGGAAGCCAGAGCTGTCCTCTGCAGGATTTAGCTTACCTTTCCACACTGTATACATAGTCAATTTATTTAACTGCTAGATTATTTAAGGAGGAATTTATTACTGTTTTGAAGTTGCTTCAAAAAGGCAAACCAAGGGGAAAGTGTTGTAATTACTAATGAACAGAATGGTCATACTATAAATCTCCAAGTCTGAGATATACTATGATTATCTGTGAGCTCTTATTTAAGATGAATATCTGATGCACTGTAACTTGGAAGATTCACCTATGCAGCTTGAGTATTGTGTTCTGATACTGGTCATATACATAATGTAGAAGTATTTATAATGAAGGTGGATGTTGAAAAGTGGATTTCATGTTTGCTAGTAAAAGGCTGGAGGGAAAAGTAAGTTTATAAAGCTGAACTGAAGCTAAGCTGAAGTATTCTATTAGATGTCAACAGAAAAATTGAATTTTTCTTCTATGGAAAGCTGAGCATTTAGAAATTTCAAAACCGTTTCTATTTTAAAATTTCTAGCTGAACCCAAATTTATGAAAGTTGTAATTCTGGAAAAGAAAAACATTTTAAAACTATTTAAACTGAAGATTGTAAATACATACAATAGTGGGTTTGCATTCTGTGTTTATAGATTTATATAGAATTTGCAATGAATGTTCTGAATATTTGTATAAAACTGTTAACATAATTTCAAAATTATAAAACTGAAATGACAATTATAATTCCTAAAGTTATGTATTAGACCTGAAAGTACTTGTTTTTATGTTTCTCTTAGGAGGAAATTAATGGTTTTGAAATGTTTCGGTTTTGGCGAGAGTGAGTTTAAAGCAGCGGTAAAAATTCTTCTGGCCTTTCAGAGCAGCCTTAAAAATTTTATATTTCTCTGTTAAGAGGAGAAAGTGTAAAAAACCTAAAGAACACATGTCAGAGCAAGAGCTGAAGTTTGGCACGAGAAGTGATGAACTTCACACAATACCTCCCAGGAATCGGCTGGGAGCCCACTAAAGTCAATGAGGATTTTTGACTGGCTTCAATATGTATTGGATCAAACCCAAAAGGGCTCTATTCAGCAAAATACTGAGATGGATTTTACTTCAGGCATGAGCTTAATGAGACTTAGGCAGGTATTTAAAAGTCATGCACACTTGCATTTTTTTGAAAGCACACTTGAATTTCTTGAATTCATTAAGATCTCTACCATGTGAATTGTTGCAGTGTAATAATAAGAAGAAACCTTGAAGCAAGGGTCTTTAGTTATCTAAATACAAAAAGGAAAGTATGTCTGAGGGGAGGTGATGGGCTACATTTCTCAAAGGAACCACAAAAAAGACAACTACTTCAGAATAGGAAGTGAGAAAAAACAGACATTATGACCAGGGGATTTTCCAAGTTTTAAATATGAGCCCAAATTTGCACTCTGGTAGGACTGAAGATTCAAAACCAAAGGTCGTGTAAATTGGCATATCAATCACTGAGATTAAAGGTTTGGGTCATAGTGTTCCTGCCTCAGAAGGGAAAAGAAACATGAAACAACATTTAATAGAAATTTTTTGTTTCTGGATTCTAGTCACTCCTGTGGAAGTGTCCTCTCGACCTACAGGAAGAGCTATTTGTAAGTGAGAAATAGATTACAGGGTTTTATTTTAAAAATAGGAGTAAAAGAACTGCTTAAATACCTAGAGAAATTAAAATACAGCCCTACAGATTTTACCATCTAGGAGCCATTGAAATAAGACTGAAATTTTCAAGGAGAATATTTCCTTTTTTACATTAAAGAAAACATATTTGGGGGGGGGGTAGGGGAAAGAGGAAAATAGATATGAAGTTGGTAATAAGTCAGAACAGGTTAGAATTTAAATCCCAAATGTAAGAATTCAAAACTTACTCAGACCTTTCAGTCTATAGACTGAAATCTGAGGCCTGAAGACACAGCATTTGAGTAAGCTTGTATTTCCATTTACCACTATAAGTGGTAATCTGAATACAAAGGACATTTTTCATTAGCTTTTAACAAGGGTTATCCTTTCATGTCTCTCAGTAAATTGGGATTCCTAAGTTGGTATATTGTACTTCTGTTGTTTTAGCCATTTTGCAGTGATTCAGTTATGTGGACCTGACTTACTCTTCACAGACGTGTTTGCCACACAGTGAAAACTTAATCCGAAATATGTTCCAGGTTCTCTTAACACCACATTAGAGAGTCCTGTAAGTGTGGTCGTCACATTAGCATGCTGCTTATCTAGCAACAAAAACATTTTTGCCATTTTATCACTGCACTCGAATCACTGGCCACCCCTGGGGAACGCTTCCATCAGATGCACAGTCATTTTCTGGAATGACAGTCCAGCAGTGTGAAACCTGAGAAATAATAAGCCCTTGATAAGGGTTACCAGAAGGCCCAGCCGTCGCAGGCCTGTGTTCTGTGGGTCTGTGTTCTGAGGTCCAGTGGCTCATGTCAAAGCAATCCAGGCTGGTCATGAGACAAAGTTTTTGTAGCCACATCAGCTTTCCAGCACTGACTGCAGCTCCCAAGCCTGGCTTGTGCTCATTGTGTTATTCATAAGATTTATTAGTGCATTGTTCAGAGTGTTAAATTACAGCCCTTAGCGATCGTGTTCATACAGATCTCCAAGTGGCAGGCAGCAGAAGGCTTAGGATCAGAAATGAGGGTATATAGTCTCTGCTCTCTGTAGGATACTGATCACTTAACTCTATTTTAAGATTAAAACTTTCTATGAAGTTAGTTTCTCCCTTTCATTTTCCATTTCACAAGCCCATACTGCAGTTCCGGCATGTATCTTTTACCCTCAGGAAACAACCTGCCAGACCGCTGTGGGAATGGAGACATTCTTCCAGGCTGGGTTTCTGTGTTGCTTTCTTTTACCTCAAACCATTTCCTAAACTTGAATGTTCTAAAGCATGAGCTGAGCTATTTACCTCAGGGATTCCAAATCAGGAATTTTAATCACACTGATTATATCAGATTTCATTTAGGAAGAACACTGGATCTTATTTCTCACTCTGAATTTAACCATGGCAGCTTAAGACACCAAACAGGCTTCATCTGCCCATGCTTTCTTTCTGATCTATATTTTGTCCTCTTCTGCTTTGGTACAAAGGGAAGCACAACTGGTTGTATGCTAGATGGTGACTTTACCACTCCTGATCACAGTCATAGAATCATAGAATCATAGAATAGTTAGGGTTGGAAAGGACCTTAAGATCATCTAGTTCCAACCCCCCTGCCATGGGCAGGGACGCCTCCCACTAAACCATGACACTCAGTCCTGTGTGTTTAAATTATTGAGGAAGTTAAGTGTATGGTATGAGGCTGGGGAAACTCAAGCACGGATGTGTAATTCCCCTGCTGTTCCTTTCCTGGGGGACCACAGTGATTTACAGTGCTGCAGATGAACTCAGAACCCTTTGAGTTATATTTATTCAAAGAGGCTGAAGGATATGAATAGTTCCCCCAGGAGTAAAACTATAAGCAATAACGAATAACTGATATCTGTTCCTCTCCTTAGGTCGTACACATAAATCCATACACTGCCAGTGGAAGTTCTGTAGCAGATCAAGAGTGAGTGACATGTGGACTTTTGTACTGAAAATAAATTCATTTGCAGATGTCCATTGGTGACACAGGGTGATTCGGGCATAATTAAGGCAGCTATTCTCTGTCCTTCACATAAAAGAGAGCATGGCTGTCACCATCTCAGGGCACAGTGACTGAGGCCACTGAACTAACCTCTCAGTTATGGCTGGGCTTTCCAGAGCAGCCCTGGAGCACCAAGAAGGAAGCAGCAGAAGGTTTCCTGTCATGTCTGAAAGAAGAAGGGATTTTTCTGTCTGGACCATGGAGAGGCAAATTCTGAAAGCGCAGCAGTTACTGGTACTAGTTACTAGTGCTTTCCTTAATGAGTAAATGAATAATGGTCAAAGAAAAGCAGGAGCTTTTTTGTAGCTCAACTGATGCGCTGTGTCTTTCAGATAGTCATTATGCTGGACTTCGTCATCCCACAGAAATGTTTCTTGGAAGCATTACCAGACCTCCTAATTGGTACATTTTTGGGAAATAATGCTTCAGCTGGGCATAGAAAGAAGGAATGATGAAGCTCTCAATGACAACTCTTCTCAAGAAAGCTTTTACTGGATTTTACGTTTCATTGGCTCTGAGACATGAAGTACAGGAAAGTTTTTCATCTACTAGAAGCAGACTTTTTGTGATCAAGACATTTTCATTTCACATGCTAATTTTAAGATGTAAAAGATACCACTATTACAGACAGTTGTCTATTTACAAGGAGTACCTGTAATGTGTCTTAATTTAGGAACTAAACCTGAGTCTGTTCTTCTTTGGTCCATCTGTAGTTTAAAATATGAATGTCACACATATGTGGGTAGTATCTTTTAAGGCTTAGGCTTTGAAGGTGACAATAACATTTGGACCTGAAATGGAGGACTAAAGTATGGGTTTAGCTTAGGTAACACTAAACCAGTCACAAAAATCATAGTCCCAAATGGTTAAAGTGTCCAAGACATTCTGTATGGGCTCTGAGGGCACTGTTAGCTCTGACTGTCCCTGCCCTGTGGCTTTCCCCATGCTGCTGTGGGCCCATGACCCCATTTGAGCTCCTTCCTGAGCTATGTTACAGATGACCATTTTGTTTGGGCTTGAGTTCACAGCATGATCCCTGACCTGATTTGTCTCATCCCCCTGCCTTCATCAGATGATCACTAGATTGTTGATGGGATGTCTCTCTGTCACTAGCCCAGCCTTGCTCAGGTGCCACAGGCTGGTTCCTCCACATTAAGGTCATGGCCATTGTTGGGGTTACCTGCAGCTCCCATCTTTCCTTCTTTCTGCTTCCAGAAGGCCTCACTTTTTACTGACCCAAAGCCAGATGGTTTCACAGTTTCCTGTGATCAGTGATATTTGTTATCTGTGTCCACAAAACTGAGAGGGCCTCACACTAAAATTTCAAGAATGTCTTTATGATTATGAGCAGAAAGGCATGGATTAATTATTTTTTTTTTTAATTCTATATGGCTTACTGATATTTGTATCTTTTCAGCTCAAGAAGAAAACAGAAACTAGTGCAGAGTGTGATCTCAAAACCTGAATGTGAGTATATAATGTGTCATTTCATATTAAACACAGAATCTGTATCTACAAAATTACATTTAAGCATGTTTTCCAAGCACAGGGTTGTCTTTCCTCACTATGATCATATAGTACCCCTTCAAAATCTGAAGCCAGGTTCAAAATGTCTGTCTTAGAAGTTTTGCACACACTTAATGTGCAACTTTGAAAGGCACTTCCCTCCTCTCAACTGAAGTTATAATGCAACCAAAAAACAGCCCATGACCAAGAAAACAGACCAAAGAACAATTATAGTTCACAAGAAATTTGAAAAAATCAACCTACAAGTTCTGTAGCAGCACTTACATGAAAACTGACAAAGCCTTTTCAGATTTTTCTTTCAGCACACTTAGCAACATAGTTAAATATGGGACTGCCAAAAACTAAATGAAGGAGTCTTGATGGTACTTATCTCACAAGGAACAGTTTGAAATTCACAGCACCTGGAGGCTGTTGTTTTCATGCTGTTTTGCAAATGACACCATGGGAAAGTGCTAAGCTATCTTCTAAAAGGCGAGCTGTGTTACGGAGCTATTTGCAATTAGTTTGGAAAAATGTTATCAGCAGTGGGCAACTGGTTAATCAATGGAGGTTTTTACAGAGTTGTATAACTTGGAATATACCTGTGCTGCAGTCACAACACCAACTGCTATCCAACAGTTAGTTGGATAATGCTAATGATAGAAATTCAGAGCTGGGATAAATCTAGCTGTAATCCAACCACAGGCTAATTGTAGCTGTTTTTTTTGACAAGTCATTTACCCAGCCCAGTGTTGCCATAGTCTGCTTATTACGTGCCTCTAAACCCCTGAATTTAAATGCTACTAAATGATGTCACAATCATTTTGTGACTGCAGTCCTTACTGTCCTTGACCCAAATTTGGTTCCCAAATGTACAAGTGCAACTCTGCAAATACATTAGGTGAAATCAATTAAGTACCAATTTCTAGCAACTGAAAGCTGAATTCGACCAATATACTCTGTTGATCCTCTAAATGCCTGTATCTTTACTGATCAAATGCAGTTTTGCTGTGCTAGTTTGAGTCAGTAGAAAATTGAGCTATGTATCAGAAAATCAATTAAGAAAATCAATAATCTAAACTAACCTCGCATCTTGACAAGCACATGGATATATGTATCAACACTATAATAATAATAATGAAAACATAAAAGTGAAGCTGGAGCTATATATGTTGCATATGTACACCCTTACTTTAGGAATAAAGAGGAATCTCTGTATAAGACCACATTCTTCAAAGCAAATTAACTTCAGGCACTATTGTATGAAAGAGTTCTACGACATTATGATGTGTCTCTCTGATATGACATATTTGGGTTTCTGGATTAATCAGACCTCTTTGACTCATTTCTGCTAAGTGATTTACAACAGAGGATTATTTAGATGTCTGAGAATAGACATATAGGAATAGGAATATGTAGGCCTGCCTGAGAAGTAGGAACACTCCCATTTTAAAGATGGAAACATCTTGCTAGAGGCAAATATCTCAGAATAAGGGGAAAGTTAAGCAGCATACAAATCTGCTCAGATTTAAATTAGGAGTAGCTGTAGTGAAGTGTGAGGTGAATTTCAAGCTGTTTCTTATGAAATAGGTACCATCAAGTGCAGTATCAGGCTGTGGTAGGTTAACACAAAACCCAATACATAGGCTTAGATTCTCCTGTAATCTCACACCATCCCTCAAAGGGTGGTATCTTATTCAGAAAGCCAATTGCAATCCTTGTATTGCTTTCAGCTAGCAGTTTCCATCTTTAATTCACATGCTAATTGTTATTCTTGTAATGAAGCTTACATATTTTCTTCTTACTGAGAGTAAAAGAGGAATTGTTTTTACTTTGAAGGGTAAGTGACAATAATGCTTTAGTTGGTTGAATGGCATTTCAGGAGAGGCTTGAGAAAGCCTTGAGAGGCTTTTGCTGTAGTGCTTCCTGAGATTAGATTTACTGTATTCTTCTGACTGCAGTGATACTATTAGATAGATCTTTATTATCGAGAGAGATGAGTAAAATGCTAATTTGTCCAGAGAGATGAGTAAAATGCTAATTTGACTAAATAAAGTCTTTTGCTAGTCAGTGCCTGGCTTGTCATCTGTTTATCAATTACCTGTCTGATAGTCGTTTGCAGCTAAACTGACTCTTAAGCTCCAGAGAATGAGAATGGTGTAGGACAAGGATGGCTTAGGTTTTGGGCAAAGGTCCTATGGTGGAAGCTAGGGATCCCTCTGTAATTTCTGCAGCCAACGGCTGCTAACTTCAACATGTGTATGCAGTGATTTATTCTTTTCCTCTTCCTTCCTGCCAGGACTGCAGTCTCAGCTGATAATGTGATAGTTATGTACATAACTATAGCTGTATATTCACCCTCCTTCTGTGGCCTCTTTTTGTACCCGATGATGCCAAAGGATACTTTCCACTTAATTCACTGATGCAGAATAAAGGCTTAGGTGGGAGGTTTAGAATGTTTTGGGTTTTTGCTTGTTTGGGTTTTTTTATATGTTTTTTTAAATATATATTGCATATATTTTTTAAAATATATATAGCATATATAACATGGTCTTCAGATGTGCCAAGTCAGAGCAAGGTTCCTCCCTTTTTTCTTTCCTGAAGTGTTACAATAAAGCTGACAAGTCGAGAAAGAATGTTTTCTGTCAGCATATCTAGTCACACCAGATTGTAAAGGATGTGAAATAGAGAATTGTAATAGAAATTAGTAAACTGATAATGTGATTATATCATTACATTTCTCAAAGAAAAAACAGCTAGTGAATTTCATACAGAGTCCCCTCCATGCTGTGGAATAGCAAAGCAACACATTCCAACTTCAAGATAAAGGTAAGGGCTTTCAGGGTAGCAGCATATACAATGTATTCAAAGGAGCTTGCTGCTGATTCAGAAAACCCTGTGTGATCAGAATCTTCCTTTCTCTCTTCCAGCTGTAATTTAATGTTTTCTAAGAGCAAATTACATGGTTACAAGATTGGTGAAAAAAAATCAGAAGAATATTTGGCAGACCCAGAGAGCAGTACTGGGTAAAGTCTGGACCATTTGGCAGATGGAGCTGAGGCCCATATCTTACTTTTTTAGATGAAAAAAAAAAGTATATATTTATATATATTTACATTCTCAGTACCCATCAAAATGAAATCAGTGGAAGTTAGGCACCTAAATTCCTGTAAAACTGTAGGACAGAGGGACTGTACTGTTTGTTTGTACATGTGCAACCTGGGATCTGCAGCTGTCTTTAGATACAACCTTGGAAGCAGCTCCTCTGCTCAAAGCATATCTCACAGCCCTCAGTCAGCATAAAGTGCTAAGCACTCTTGCAGATCAGAGCCTTGGAGTGAGCACTCAAATCAGTTTGGGAACTGATATTTAAAAGATTTTTTTGCACTGATCATCTGTGGTGGAAAAAGGGGTTAGCTCAGCAGTATATTCAGTGTCACAGAAAATACCTAGGGCAGAGGGAGAATACGGCTTTTATCTCTCACCTCTGCAACTCCCACTCATTTACTGTTCTATCACCGCATCCCACACCTCCAGCATCTGCACTGGTTTTGCATCTCAGTTCCTGCTATTCCTTCTGGCTCCTAAACAGTCTGCTTCTTTTATCATTGCTTTGTTGCCTGGGTCTTGTTAGAGCAGCCACTGCGTCGTGTTGTCATTACAGCAGGTATTACCTCATGGCAGATGCAATTCTGAGAAAAGTCCCATTTATCCCTCAGGATCTGTGAAGACCTGAGCAGAGGATATAGAGTTTTCTAAGAGTTTTGCTTTCAGACTACTGAGCATATACAGACTGAAATATGCAGGGGCCTATAAACTAGTTTGAGTGGACATTCCTGAGGACAAAAAAAACCCCAGTACTGGGATGATCCATATGCCAAATCTGAACTTCCTGCTCAAAACCACAGTGGAGCCCTAGCAAGTACCCTTAAAGTGCTCTAACATGGTGGTTGCTCTGTGTTGTTTTATTGCTGAAGAAGCTGCTCATTTACTTCTGAGAAATAAGGATGTGAAATACTTCAGTCTAAACAGGTAAAGTTTGGAAGAAATGTCAAGAATTGTAGGAAAGCCTTATAGTTGAAAGGATAGAGAAAATGCTTTACTCTTTGCTTTTTAGAGACCAAAATCTCCAGACTACTACATTTTCAGATTTCCATGAGTTCTGGTTTTGTCTCGCTTTTTTACTTTTGAGTTTCACATTAAGAAAACAGAATGCGAGTTCTACCTGCCACTGAGTTCACAGATACATATATGAACACATGCATTTCATATAAAAATAAATAGACCTGTGCAGATGCTCATAGGTATGCATATCTATATATTAAAAGCAATTGCCATAGCGAGGTATAATTGTTTGGAATAGCGTTCTGCATTAAATAGCCTTACCAGAAGGATACTCATTTGTATTAGCTGTGTCTACAAAGAGCAGTCTTTTCAATGAAGTAAATGTGTGTCTTACAACAGATTAAAGTCAAATATGATACTGAAGAGTCTCATTCTTTGCTAACAGTTAAGCATTCTAGTGTGAAGCAATTTTCGTAACACTGGCATATATAGTAAACTCCTCCTTTGAAGTCAGCTAATGTTTAAGCTCTGATTGGACATTACAGCATTAGGAATGTTTTGTGTTTTAAACGTTCTCATCAATATGTTCACTTTCTGACAAAAAATGCTGGCAAAATTAAAATACTGCATCAGCCTGAAAAATGCTTACATCTTTGCTTTGGACAAAGAGAAGAGAAACCCAAAATATCCAGATACTTATGTTATTTTTTCCAGCTTTCTCCACCAGTTCCTACAGTTCTGTTGTTGTTGTTTTCTTAAAGGATATTAACAAACAGAACAATAGATTTTACTGTTTTATAGTTTTTGCTGCTGTTCTACATAATTATATTTTCTAGTCTTTCTGTGATGAAGTGTTTGGCAGCAAATACAAAGTAGGCCTCAATTTCATGGTTATCTATGTTTTGTAAGAAAAGAATTGTGTTTGCTTAATGGTTAGCTGAAAAAAATTTCAAAATTTCAGTGGACTGTTAGGACTATCTCAACTGATCTCATATTCAGCCTGAGCCAGAAAACTTCACCTGGTGTTATGTACAATGCTCCAGGATGAAGAACACATTCTTCAATGCCAATTGTGATTTAAAAGAATTAATCCCCCCTTTGTATATCAATGCTGACCAAATATAGTTGTTCCAAGTGTGTGTGTGGGTCAGCAGCTCTTCACTTCTGCCATTTCAGCAGAATCCCATTAGAGCAACTGGCAGGTATGTCTGCCTTCTCTGATGAGCCCTCAGAAATCTCCACAGGGATATGCAGGACTGTAGCACATTCATTTATCTTCCTATAATAAGGCCAGAAGAAAGTGGTCACTGCCAATCACTGACTTGATAGCACAGGATCTGAGCAGAAGTGAATTCTGATAACCCACAGCCCCTTATGTTGTTATGCTGTTTGTGTTAAAAGGGAGTAAGAGGGGGAGGGACATGACACACACCAAACGTTTGAAGGAATATCATACAGAAATGACAGAGCAGCCTACCAAGTTATTTAAGGTATTTGGATGGGCTTCTGGAAAAAAGAGGAAAAGAAATTACTGGCTCAATGTGTAATTGTTTCTCAAATGAACAAGTTTTCTCAGGGAAAGACAGCAGGGAAGAGTTAGTGGTTTTCATTCACCTGTCAGCATGAACAGTATGGTTCTAGCTACAACATTTAGGTAAAGTTGTTCAAAGCAAAGCTTTTATTTAAAATGAAATTTTATCAGTGATATTGACTAAAAACAACTTTCTGCCACTTGGTTGAACACAAGACTGATGCCTTGAAACTAATAGGTGAAGTAAACCCGTGATTTCATTCCAAAATTTATTTAGGAATTTGTTTTGTCTGCTTGTAGGTTTCTTTTTAATTGAAAGATAATATTTCTATTGGTCTTCAGTTGTGCAAGCAGGCTGCCAAATAGCTCTACCTGTGTTTCATCAAAACACTTAGATTTTTAATTCTTGACTTTCTTACAAATTAAAATATTATTGGTGAAATATTATCTCTCTACTAACAGCCAGAGCTATGAAGTATATACAGACAAATTTATGTAAAAGAGATTAATCTTAATACTCTGCTTCTAAGAATAGTTGAAACCCCTGTAGTCATGACAAGAGCAAAATCTGTGTTGTTTGATTTAGAGAACCCCTGCCTCCCACTTCAGTTATTTGAATTTTCTGTGTAAGAATTTTTTTTTTTTTTTACCTACTGAACAAAGAGAATCACTAATTCTGGTGAACAACATGGGTTTCAGAAGTCAAAGCTTTTAGCGCATCCCGGTAAACATGAGGTTTTGGTTTGGACTGCGGAGACAATAGTTAAACTCTTTATAGTGACACCTATGAAGAAAAGAGAAACTTTTGTCAAGACAGGAAATTTATGGACTATGATGTTGATACATACATCAAAGTAAGTCTATTTCAAAATTAAGTGGTCAAGCAGAATGAGCATATGGTTACCTTTCCAGACAGGATGCACTAGCGAAGGCTTTTATTTTGGCATGAAGTACAGCTTTTAGTTGATCTCAGGTTTTGTTTTATTTTGTCACTGATCTTGCTTTTTTTTTGACTTCAGTATGTGAAGCACCAGTATGTGAAGCACCAGTTTAGTCATGAGCATCATCTGTTCATGAACAATGAGATGCTCTGAGTTGGTGCATTGACTACAAGTGGCTGTTCTGGTCAGGTCCTCTTTTTTTTGAAGACTCTTCAGTTAGGATGAAGTGAGTGGCCTGCCTGATTTTATCATGGCTCCTACAGGTGTCAAGGGAAGGTGCTGTGATCCTTGAGGTATGCAGGTGAAAGGCAAATTCTATAAATGATGCAGAAGTTGAATTTCCTCTCCTCCTGTTTATATGTGACTCTTCCATTTGTTCTTCACTGATCCTTGCGGATTACCTCCAGTTTTGGACCACTGGATTTCTGATGCTGTACATCTCTTCTCCAACAAATACGAGCTCATTTAATCCTGAGAGAAAATATTTAGGCTCTTTTTTTTTTTGTTTCCAGAAATAACAACCTTGACTTTTTCTTTTTCCCCTTCACATCTAATAGTGATGTTGGTGTTGCAAAATTAAATTAGATTCTTGCAAACTTAAACCAGAATTACACTGGGCTGTAGCTGTTAACAGTTCAGTGCTGAAATAAGTATCAATTATCGTGAATTCTGGCATGAAGAGAAAGCACAGCACAGAATGGTGGGAGAACTCATTTATCCCATCTCTGATTAGATAATGACAACAGAAAAAAAGTGAAAGAAATGCTTTAAGAACAGTTCTATAATGTTTCATGATTTCTGTGTCAGTATCTTGAGTGTCTACATAGTGATCCAGAGGGATCCAATTTTCTTCCACTGAAGTGATCATAGGGTTGTTGCTGCGGTATTGTTATTTGAATTTGCTTACTTGTGCTTCTCTGAAGCTGTGGAATTGGCTTATCCCTGCTATTTGAACAAATACTGGGCTTTCATGGGACAATGAAAAGCAAAATGCTGTGACTGTAAACATTTTAATTGACACTTTTGTCTCCAGTAAATACTGTTTTTTCAAAACACTTGTCTAAATCTTCAGTACCTCCATGGGTTAGTTCAACTTTGATCCCTGAATTGAGAACTCGATTTTCCCACAGATTTCTTCAGTCCTACTGTGTAAATCTTTTTTTTTATTTTGGTTTTGCTTCTGCATTTGGGAAAATGTCAGGAAGTGTCGAACTAAAAGGTACTGTTTCCTTGTATTAGAATTCTGTTAAAAATGTCTCTCTTCCAACTACACATTTAAGCTCATGCGTGTGCCACTCCATATAATACCTGGTGTTCTTCTCAACCCTGGGAGCAATTAGCCTGGTTTTAGCTCTTGGCCATCAAAACCATGTCAGTTCTCTAGGGTTTACTGCCAGTTAGGAAGAAAAAGTGTCGCTCTAGCAGTAGATCTGGTTAGCTAAACAGTATTAGGTGTCTGCCTAAAAGCAGTGGATCAAATTGCACCACCCAGCTTCCACCAAGTCTTTCCATATTCACATTTCATTGTTCAAAAGCATGACTGGAGGCCCTTAGATGTGCCACCCAGACCTCTGCCATTTGGGTTATTGTAGCTTATGATGATGCCAGTAACAGTGTGTCATCCCCTGTAGTAGCTTGTGTTGCAAAAAGAGCAGGCTCTCTTCCAATGCATTTCTTAGTGGCTTTATAACAGAGGTTGTAAAATGAGATTCACAACCCTCAGACTCCCTCAGGTTCTGGGAGAGTTTGCTCTATGGGAAAAATTTTCCTGACTACTTCTATTTTTTCTTCCTGTTTAATCTGTCCCTGTTACAGACACTTTGTCTCCCCTAGCTCCTTCCTCAGGCCTGCCTTCATTTCTTGCTATTCACATTCAATTGACATAAAATGGAGCTAAATAGAAGCTGTACCCAGGCTTTATTCTGCTCTTTGTGTTATGACAACGACCAAGTAAGTTCTGTAAGTGCTTTTAAATTCCTGAGCACTAACTTATAAAAGTATGTCAAACAGATCTGTACTAGGAGATTCGTAGTCTAACTTTCCTTGCGTCGCTTTCATGGAAGTTAATGAAATGAAACATGAATAATGTAACTTGTGCACATACTGAACTCTCAGGTACATTCCTTGAAAATCCATTAACAGCAGCTCTACTGAGAGTTTATTAGTTTGTTTTAAGTATAACAACTTATGTGTCATAGTACAAACTCTTTTTCCTGTTTATCAAGATGCTGGAAAACCTTCAAGTCTTTCTTTTGATGACTGGCTATTGCTGTGCACTTGCTTCATCTTGTGTTGGGATACGTGATGTCTGTTTTGTCATCTGTGGCATTTTGGCCCAGGTTCTATTCATATTGGACTGCTAGTCCAACCGCCTGACCACTTCAGGGCTGACCAAAAGTTAAAGCATGATATCAAGGGCATTGTCCAAATACCTCTTAAACACTGATAGATTTGGGGCATTTATCATCTCTCTAGAAAGCTTGTTCCAGTGTTCAACCACCTTCTCAGTAAAATGCTTCTTAATGTGCAGTCTAAGCCTGCCCTGACACAGCTTTGAACCATTTCCAATTGTCCTGCCACTGCATCCCAGGGAAAATTGCTCAACACTTCCCTCTCACCTTTCCCTCCTCAAGAAGCTGCAGAAAGCAATGAGATCTCTCCTCAGCCTCCTTTTCTCCAAATTAAACAACCAAAAGACCCCTATCAGCTTCTCAAAGGCCATTCCCATTCCTTTCACCTCTTTCACCAGCTTTGTTGCTCTCCTCTGGATGCACTCAAGTACCTCAACATCCCCCTTAAATTGTCTGGGTTTAACATTTTATGTTGTTAAAGCAATTTGATACCCAGTTTTTGGATTTAGTTGTGTGGTAACTAACAGCTGCCAGATGCTTTTTGCCACAGTGCTTTATAAGCAGTAGAAGAAGAGCTTTCTCTCTACTGATCTGATATGTATTACTGAAGTTGACCATTGCAACCGCATGGTAAACATTTGTAGATTGTTAAAATGCACCTGTAATGGGGAAGTATTTCAGGAGTACATCTGTGCCTTCTTACTAGAGAAGATTAAATGAAAGAATTCCATCAACATTATTTTAGCAAAAATTAGCCTTTGGAACTTGGCAACATGTTTGGAAAAATATGTTCTGAAAAGTTATTTACCAGTAGTCCTATCGAGACACCAGTTCCAGAAGTATTGTCATTTTTTTTTAATTATTTCACAAATCTGAATCCTTTTCATCATCATGACTTTCTAGAGACTCTCTTTCTTATTGACTAAAGACTAAATGCAGGTGAAATTCAGGAAAACACCTTAATTACCAGTATCTGCTTTTCCTGCTATTCATCTCAGTGATGTAGCAGTCTTGCTTGTCAGTGAAATACAAATTTAATACTGGTTGCCTCATATAGGAGAATTTGTGAATATAAACCTACTATTTTTCCTGTTGCAGTAATCTTTTTCTTCACCCTGAGGGTTCGCTTTGGGTATTAGTTGTCTTCACCCAGGCCATTTGTCCTGTTTTACATAACCTCTTCTTGCTTGGCGTAAAATTTCCATAATCAGTCTTAAAAATGACTACTGCATGAAATCCCTGTGAACCCCACAGCTTGCCTCTACCATTTCTTACAGATCAGCTGCATCACATTGGTGCAGTAGGCAGTGAAGTGAAAAACTGATGCTTGGTCAAATACTAACCCTTTTCCTCAATGACTTTATTTACTATAAGGGGTTTGTCACAAAAATGTTGGCCTGTGCTTTTCTAAGACTGTCTCTTAGAATTCAAGAATGGTGCTATGTGATGTTTCATCTGAACATCAGGAAACACTTTTTTACTATGAGTGTGCCCGAGCAGCAGCACAGGTTGCCCAAGGTCTCTCCATCCTTGGAGATATTCCAAAGCCATCTGGACATAGTCCTGGGTAACCTGCTTGATCAGAGAGCTGGATCAGATGACCTCCAGAGGTCACATCTAACATCAACCATTCTGGCATCCTGTGACTTTTATTTTTTTATTTCTTCACCTTTCTTTCGGTAGTATATAAGCAATTTTAACAATTTGTTTGGCTTGTTTATTTGACTGGCATTGGAAAAGATGGATTTTGTTATTTTGCTATTTTGAGTTGTGTAAGTAGATGTCCATTGGTTGACGTGATATTTGTGGGGTATCAGAGCTGCTAAAATGTCTTATTGTCTTGACTGAGAAGACTACTAGGTGATTCATTTAATTTCTAGTGGCCTATGATAATGAAGTAGTTTGCAGTGAAAGATTCACTTCCTTTTTTGTTCAAGGACTGAATTTCATGTGTATATTTTCTTCCCTGGTTTTCTTAATTCCCTTCTGCATTGTTCTATATATGACATTTCCTGCTCTGCTTTGGACTCATCTTCCCAGGTTTAGTTAGCAAAAAAGGTAGACGTGTAGTCTAAGCTAGCTATGAGGTTCCTCCTGAACTCAGTAGGAAGAAATAGGTGCCTCCAGGACAGTTACCTCTTCCACAGGTAGCTGTCTCTTAACTTTCAGGGCAGATTATGCGAGTAGTTAAGAGGACATGCGTAACTTCTGTCTGCCTGCAGTTAGAGGAAATTAATTCATCTGTATGTTTCTGTATGGTCCTTCTCTGTTGACTTTTTTTCAGTGGCTTTGATCTATTGGGATATTTTCTGTTTTCATTAGTTTGGGTATTATGAGAATATAGGAGGCAAAAGGCTACACATTTGTCTGCAAGTGCCCAACAAAACAACATACATGAACTCATCTTTGCTCTGGAAGATTTGTTACTCGACTCTACTCCCTTGCCTTGAAACCTGTTCAGAGCAGTTCTTTAGCCTTATGTTTTGTGTTTCTCTCTTACAGGAAGATAGACATCTTTTTAGCTGACTTAATTGCTATTTATTTTGTAGTGTGAGGCTGCTTTGCATAACTTGGTAAGCGTATATCTGTCTTGTGCACCATGCATGAAACACTGATGCTAAATGTCTGTCTGGGATTTGTACTACCTGAATTTTTACTCTGTCTACCTCTTGCTTGATATTCTGCTCTTAATTTACTCAGCCTCATGGTTCTGTGATTATATTATCAGGGAATTTAGAATTTGGATTGATTTTATTATCAAAGAATTTAAAATTTGGTTTTGCTACTTTCTTTCGTGTACACTTCTGAAGAGGTCTTTGTGCCTTTTATGCACATTGATGCCCACTGTTCATTTGCACTCCATTTCTTATTGTGCTCTGCTGCCTTGTCTTGCATCTGGTGCTAGTCTGAACTTCACAGTCCATTTATTTTTTGCTGGTTTGCCCTGCAGATATCACATACATGCAAAGATCTCCAAGTCACTGCTTACTTTCTCAATATGGGGGCATTTTTTTTCTTGTCTGCAGTCCTTTGCATAATGGCTTGTGAGAATATTTGCATGTGCTCTCATGTAAAGGGCATTTCATTGTTATCTTAAACACACATACACAAATAGCCATAGATCTTTGGATTTTGTTGATTTCTTCTGCTTTGTGTTTGTCTGCTGCCTTTGTCAAATTTTCAGTACATTTTCATGTGTTCCTTGCTCTGCCTTCCGAAATACCTTTGTGACTACTTTGCTTATATTCTCTGTTTGGATGTAAGATTGTTCACTTGCCATGCACTTGTCTTTACTTCTCTATAGAGTTAAAGAGATCTCTGAACATTCTCATTTGAGTGCCTGGATTTTTGTCCTGTCATTATTCTGTTGCAAATTAGTTCAGCCCATAAAGTTTGGTAATTGCATGGATCAGCCATCTTTGTGTAGTTTGCCAAAGCTCTGACCCATTGTTTTGAAGGTTCTTAATGGAAAAAGGCATCTTTCATGTACAGGATTTTTTAATGAACTAAAATGCTCAGGAACACTAAGATTTCTCCCTGTCTGCTACTGGTGTAGTGCAATGTCACTGAAGTGTAAAACACTGCCCATAACAACTGTAACAGTCTGCTTCCCTTTGTTTCCTGTTTTCTAGAGTCATATTACAATCAGTTGTTTTCTTTCTGTGTCTGGGTAGTTCTATATGTTCTCTTTTTAAATGCTCATCTGCTCAGGCACTGGACTATCTTTTCCCTTAGCTAATGATTTTCATTGACTGTAAGATCATGTTGAATTTTGATCCTGTGATTGTCCATAAGCATAAGCGAAGGTAGTTAAAATAGGACCACATTCATGTTTTGTTCCTCCCTTCACATGTAAGGTCTTCACCACTCACAAACTTGAGCATTTCATATTTGGGAAGAGCTCTACAGCATTGTTCTGCCAATGTTACTTTCATCTTTCTGTTCCCTCCATCTCTTCACTCTGTCTCTGGACTCTAGTCGCTTGTTCCTTATGCTCCTGGCTCCGTTCTGAATCTCTCACAGTTTTGTGTCGTTGTATCTTTGCCCAGTCAGCTCCATGACCACATACTTCATCAAATCTGTATCACCTACCCCTCTGGGCATCTTTTCACTGTTTTGCAGGTTTGCTACTTTTAGCCGCCTTTTTGCTTCTCCTCTTGACACCTCTTCTTGCCGCATATACTTGCTTATCCTATTTTCCTTTGTGTAGGAGTCAGGTAGGTTCCTGTTCCTTACTTGGGATCTGTCACACATGATGCAAAGCTGATGTGGCAAAGAAGGTGTTCCTTTATTCCTGGAAAATGTGAGTAGAGCAGCAGTTTTAACTGTCAAACTCTAGTTAACCTCTGCTGTACATATACAAAACTGGATGATTTCCCTGGCACCTGAAGGCCTGTAACCAATCCATTTTGAATGCAAATTTGCAAAGCACATTTTCCTGATACAAAGGCCATTCATTACCTTGTCCCCTTGTAGTTTCTGCTACAAAACATGTACCCTTCAAAGAAAAGATCACCAGCTTTAATACTGAAAAAAACCCATGCTTTTCTTTCTCTAGTCTGTCAAAAGCTGCTGATCTATCATGAGTGGCACACTGTTCGTAAAAAAAACATGCTGACCCAGTAGCAAGAGAGAAAACTTTTTGTCTCCGAAACATGGTGGGTTAAGGTCACAAGTAAAAAAGAGCAGAATCTTACAGAAGAATGAATAAGATAATTACAATAAGAATTGATGATAATAAGTTCATTAAAACAAAACTTCATAAAAGGAAACTTTATGTACATTAAAGTACATAAAGATCATTGCTTTAGCTCGGGTTGAAATGAGGACAAGAGTTGTAGAGGAGAATAGTTTCATCTAAATCCACTGAATCAATATACAAAAAAATAAAATAAAGTTACATCAATAAGAAAGAAGTTATTTCTTAAGGAGACAATCTTTCCCTGTTATAGAAGGAAACCATGTGACGTGGTTGCGCACATGAAGAAAGAAAAGAAATAGCGTTAGCACCTGCCATAGCTGAGCATAAGATCTTAAATTGAAGGAGTGAATAAAAATGTTCTATGTCTCAAGAGTATTTTATTCTGTATCTCTTCACTCAGAATAAATAAATTTGTTCCGGATGAGACCAAACTAACTCATAGGTGCAAATCTTTCTTATGAGTTCAAAATGCATTTGGGTGCAGTAATGCTACGGCAGTCTGGATATGATTTGAAAGCCAAAAAGCCTCAAGAGGAAGGGGAATTTTATGACACCTGACAGTGCACTTTTGGGTATAGCAAAGCTTCTAAATATAATGTCACTTTAATAGCTTTTACTTCCAATCCATGCACTAATGGGATAACCACTAAATGAAAAGCTCAGCGTATAACTTCTAGCATAATGATGTCTTCAGTGCCTTCCTAGCACCAGTTCTGTTGACCTTGTCAGATTACTTTTGTTTCATAGCCTGCCTCTGCCACTCCCGAGTCCTCTGAGTTTATTTGTGTGCCTTCATTATAATTGCAGACCAGGTTCAGACACTGTTTCCTAAAAGCAATTAGCTGTTTGGTCCTGGGACATCTCTTTTCTTTGGTAACAGTATTGCACAAACCAAAGAGAGGGTACAAATCAGGACCAAGTTCACAGCATGTGAAATGGTGTGAGAACATTTTCTGAACACTGTGATTGAGAACTCTCAGATAAAAAGGTGCTACCTAAACTGGATACAACCTTGAAATATTCTCCCCTGCACTATTTCCTCTGTCCTGTTAGCCTTGAAATGTTCAGCTATTCAAAGCAGTTTACCTCTTAGATAACTGATCCACAATTATACAGAGTACCCAGGTTTTACTCTAGTTTGCAGGTTTTAGAGGTTCATTTGAGACTTACCCTAGGATGCTTTACTCTCCTTGATGTAGAGCCCATTTGATATAATCAACTCCTTTCCATCAGATGAAATTAATGGGGAATGTTTTGGGAACTGAAGCTTTCAACATTTAAACCCTGCATATTTTTGGGGGGCATTTTGAAGTGGCCTAAGCTGCTTGCAGGAATTCAATGACAAATAACTTCGTAGAAGTCTTAAAAATAAATGGCCTGAGCAGTTTTTCTATTATTTTTGTTTGTTCCTCATCTTACTTTCACTGAAAGTATTTGACAGGAGCAAGGGAAGAAAAACCCTTTGAGGAAAGAGGTTTGTTGATCAGGCAGAATATTTTTCATAGGAAAAATGCTCCCATTGTGAGGTATGTGACAGATTGCCAAAACTCATTTGTGTGTCTGGCCATGGTATGTTTTGATTTTTGGAACTTGGTGTGTATGGTAGAATGCTGACAGCAAACCCATCACAGGAACAAATAATGGAAATAACATCCCCGTGTTTTGCAGCTCAAATCTCTCCAATTTTGAAATTGAGCAGAATTGATTTCTTCTGATTTTTATTTCCTCCTCCTTGTGTCACAGTTCAGCTGGGCTTCTGCTGCTCTTCTGTAAAAGAAATACAAGGCTACATGCATTCTCATCACCTAAACAGTGCTGAAGCTCAGGCACTAGTACTTGGTAGTGCAGAACTGTGACTACATTCCTGTTTGACCCATGGTTGTTTACCACTTCTAGGCATGGTTTGAGGAGGACCAAGTGCTGAGGACGTTTCCTGGCAAGCAGAATGGATGAGGCTGTCCAGCTGTGTGTGAGGAAGAGAAAGGTTATCCATTTGAAGGTGAGTCACACTGTGCCACTTGCCATCTCAGTGCCAAGCTCTGATCTATTTGAGTTACTTATATAGGTATGGTCTAAATGCTGACTGATCTGGTCAGGAGAGTGCTCCTCTGGTCATTCTGTTTAAACAGTATGTGTTGTTCTTACTAATCTCTTCAGGTTTCATTTGCTTTTCCCATGTAAGACTCTTTTCACTGGAGTGTTCTGGGTTTGCATGTATTCGTGACTTTTATCTCTACAAACACTTTTAGGCTCTACATACAGCACAGGATCTGATAACTTGTACCAGGTTGCACTTCAGGAAAGGCAAAACTTGCAAAAGCAAGAAGTATTATTATTAATTATTATTATTAAAAATGTATTATTTGCTTGCATCCCCACTTTCCCCTTCCCACTTAACTAGCTAGGTTTAAAATACGTATTTGATAAAATACCACTGTTGACCAACTATTGTTACACTGCTTGTAAGGTATTACAGGCTACATTGACAAGCTGTGACAGATATTTTAAGCTAGGGTTTTGTGCTGAATAGTCACAGACAGGTATAAAGCAGTAGGTTCTACTTCCTGATATGTTGCCAGGGCTCACCCTCTCATCTCAGCTTGAGATGAGAGAGCACAGACCTTTCAGAAGCTACTTTCTAGTAGTCAGCAAAAAACCACTGTGATTTTGATAGAAGCACTAGACCACTAGGTTTCCATGGCTAGTATCTGCATTGTCACTTCTGGTCTGTATCTGCCCTGACATTGACCACAAGCCTGTGAAATTTGCCAGAGAGCACCTTGTCTTTTCATCTAGACTCACTGCCTGATTTCTCTATTAATTACCTGTGACGCCAGTCTTGCACATTCTGTTTGCTCTGTGTGCTTCACAAAGCCAATCTGATAATTGCTTCTGGACATCAACAACCTGCTTTGCTCTCTCAGCTTGTTGCCTACCTGCCTTGTCTTTGCTCATAGGCTGTTTCAGAATTCCCTCATCCAGCAACAAAAATGATCTCCAGAGGTTGCATAACCATCTGTCTGTCTAAGTATACAACCCTAAGTATAGGGTTGCCTTCTTGTCTCTTCCTGATAGAAAAACCTGCAAGTTTTAAAAATAAAAGAACTGGGACAGCATTTGTAACAAGCACAAAGCGTGGACCAGGGACGTCTATGCACTTCCACTTGGGCAGGAAGGAGAATGGAAAATGAAGAGCACACACTTCTTTCTTACCATATTCAACCGAGCAGAATTGTTCTTTTCAACACTTTCCACAAATAGGTGGAAATTAAAGACTGTAATGTCAGCTATAAAAACCTAGGAGAATACAGGACATGTACTTACTGGAACTGGCAGGAAACAGGAATATTTTGACGAATAATCTATCACAAATAGCTACTGGACTAAAAAGTCCTCTGTGACTTGCTCCAACTATTCTAAGGAACATATTTGAGTGGGGTAGGACTTGTACAAAAGCATTTTAAACAGGTTTCTTAATATTTAATAGGAGATTTTGAAAACTGAAAAAAAAAAAGAAAATATATAGCCTGGAACAATAGGTCACATACTGAATAGAGTCTGGATTTGTAGGGTTCTGAGTGTTCGGTTTTGGGTTGTTTTTTTTTTTAACTTCCAAGATTTTTAAGTGTTTTGGGTCAGGTCTTCAAAATGGTCTACTAATGGAGTTGAGCTCTTTTGAAAATCTGCCATAAACCAGTGTGGAAGAAGAGATGGGGAAGGTTCAGATTTATGTAAAACTTCAGGGGCCTGTTGTAATCTTCATAGAAAATTTGGTATTTGAGAAGTTTCTGACTTCTTGTTCACCCCAGAATGTCTCGTGGCCCATACTTGTAAAATAGTAGAGAGGTTACTGTGTAGGAACTCAGCAAACTTGCTGTAATATATTATCCATACATGTATCTTCTGGTCAATGTCCTCTTTAATTTACTGACTGCTATGTAGGACAAATGTTCCTTGTCTAAAAGGTAATTTTAAAACCAAAGTAAAGTTGTTTACTTACAATAGTCTGCAAAAGCACAGGAAGGGCTTATTGTTTTTAGAAAGGGCCAAGAGCAAATAAAGATGTCACAGATATAAAAATAAACCTACCTATGCAAGACTGCATACACAGTAAATAGCCATAATAAACTCTTTTTTTGAGCATACATAGTCAAATAATATCATTCACATAAGTCCCCTTTTCCCTACTTGAAACCAAAGTAAAATTGCAAAAGGTCAAAATAGAAGAACTAGTTTTTATGGGCCTGATTCAAGGCTACCCTATGACAATAGAACTGGTTTTATGCTTTCAGTCTAGGTGCTTACGCTATACAAGTACAATTTCCTCCTTGATATCTCGTATTGTGCAAAAAGAGTTGCATACCTTCCATAACTGCAAAATCCCCAAAGGTGTGGTTGGTCACTCAGAGGAGTCATAACCTATAAATACAACCAGCTGTAGACATCACATACATTTTCACTTCCTGATTCAGTGTGGGAAATGCCAGCAAACTCAGTGGAGATCTGTGTAGGTGTAATCAGTCCACTCTCGTCAGACTCTATCTAAAGCCAGGGTTTGCTATTAGTAAAGGTGGGTAAGAATAGCTACACATAGACATAGGTCAGTACAGAGAAGCAAGATTTCTCTGCCACTTCAAGTCACAGCTCTTTTGTGAAAACACAGCGAAATCCTCTTATATAGCTTTTCTGGCAGAATGCAATCATGCAGAGAAATTCTCTGATTGTAAGTGGTCTAGAGCAGTCATTTTCAACCTTTTTCAGTGAGCAGTAAAAAATCCTGGTATAGAATGGACCCCTGGATTGTAAGCTGATTAGCTTTTCCTAATCATCTTTGGCTGCTGCAGGCCAGATGTAATGCTGCAGATCATAGAGGCGGGAAATTCCTTAAGCAAAGACATTTTTTTCCTCTGGATTTTTGTAACCTGTTCCTTAGAACATAATTCACTAAACCTTCTCATCTGATCACTCATAAGATAATAACAAGCCTGCCTGAAATTAAGCAGGGTCAATTTGCATCACAACAATTTTTTCTTAAAGATAATTTTCCTCACAAAATTCACACGTCTCTGTGTTTTCTAGAGAAAGACACAGAGACATGTAAGTCAAGTAGATCTTGACCATCCTCTCAAAATTCCCTTCTGTCACAAAATCTTACAATTCCCTATCATCTTAAGAGGGTGTTTGTAAAAATGTCATGCAATTCCTTTTTAAATATGAATAACTTGGGTGGAACAGAAGTGAAGCACAAGCAGGGCCTGAAAAGTGAATTTCTATGTGAATTCTTGCAGTTGGATGAAGGTATATAGATGTAAAGGACAAAGTTTGAGCTAAGAGAGAAGTGGCTCCCAGTTGGTCAAGCATGGCTATAGGGAAATCCTGATGATAGGAGTATGGTTCCCTAGCTTTGCATTACAGAGTTTATATTTGTGAAATGATTTTTTTAAAAAGTGCAGAAAATACATTACGCTTTAAAGTAAACCACAACATTGTAGTTTTCAGTTTTGTCTGTGGTTAAAAGCTCTGTCTCCTAGTTTGGCAGGGTAATTACTTAATCACCTAGACAATCTTCTAAGGCAACAATAGTAGTAGATGTTTTTCATGTAAAGCGGTCTTTGTAGTATAGCTGGAGCTTCTCTGGAATGTCAGCGATCATGGTGTTCTCTACTAGTTCACCATAAACTGCATAGACATTTTCTGCTTGCTATTTAATGCATTTAATATTGGGAGAAGAGTGTGGAGGTATCTGTTTTCTGAAGCAGACACATACCATTAATTTTGTTGTGTGCGATACACTGTTGTCAAGTATGCAAAGTTGAAAATGCTGAAAGATAATTTCCATGGGTGTTCCCTTCTTAATATCCCAGGTTTCTCAAATAGTACAACCAGAGAGACACCAGAAATTTCTGCAAAATTCCGGGACTGAGACAATGCAAAAAGATTTCTTTCACTGTGCTGTGCATGAAAGAATAATTAACTGAAATCCAAAACAAAACGAAACAAACCCTCAGTTAAGTGAGACATCTTTTATCTATACCACTACTTCCAAGGTGGGCGCTTGATGAAAGTGTAATGTAATGTCACATAAGGCTTACAGACTTCCATGTTTTTGCTCTATTTGTACAGGAGGAAGATTTGTAATAAAGTCAGCAGGTTCAGGAAGCTCTGTGCTCATGCTCTCTGTTCTGCCACTGCCACGGCTGCTGGTGGGGAGAAGCAGGGCAGAGCAAGGAAAGGAAGGACTTGTGGTGGCTGAAGCTGGGTAAGGAGTAAGGAATGTGACAGCCTGGGAAAGGCAGGGCCAAGTGAGAAGGCAATGACGGTATCTGTAACAGGAGAAGGAAAGATGTGGAGGAGGAGGACTGAAAAAGGAGTATAATAATTTGTGTGGAGTGGCAGGAAATGAAGCAAGAACAGATGGGGGAATGCAAATGAGAAAGAGAAGGCAACAGCAGCCATCAGGCTCAGCTGCAGAGAGGTTGAAACTGTCACCTATATTTAATATAATCCTCTACTTGACTCTTGCTTTGAGAACAGGGGTATCTGGAATATGGGTTATGGAATGATTTGGGGTGTATCTTTCTATGTGGCAATTGACATCTCTTCTGAAGCAACTGGCTCGAGCCCTCCAGCCCAGACAGAATGAGCTACATAAACTGGTGAAAAGTGAAGGAACTGCTCCTCCTCTCTGTCTGTCTCACACCTTCCCTCTGGATCAGCTAGCCAAAGAACTGACACCCTGATGAGGGCTTCAGCATCTTGCCAAGAATACCTAGGAAGCAGAAGGGCACTAGAATCATAAATCTAAAAGGCTTGCAAAACAAAATCTGTGATGATATACATAAAAATGATACTCCACACACAGGTCTTTAAACTGAGATTCATCATTTTCTCTTCTGCTACAGAAAGTACATACTGCTTTAAAAATTCTGGAGAAAGGATGCCATTAGTTATTAAGCTCCTCAAGGTAAATGGCTAATGATCCCTACTGACTTAATGGACTGCATTCCATTGGTATTTTTTCATAGGTAGTTTATGTGGATATTGGAGCTACAGTAAACACTGTGCATGATTTCCATTTTCAGAGCATTGTTAGAGCTTTAGTCTCCTCATACAAAACTTATAGACCATTGAAGCTGATCTCAGTACAGTCAAAATGAGCTTAATGTGAAAAGAACTGGGCACATTTTTCTCCTTTACTAAAAGGTTATAGCTCTTTAATGCCAGTGCCAAAAGTTACATGAGATATAGTGTCTTAAAATACACATCATGCCTGTTCCTCAAACTAATGTAACAGAAATGCTGTGCTTGCTCTAAGCGATTATACAAAAAGAATCTTGCCTGGTTTTGAACTTTGAGTCAAAGGACATAAATATTTTGAAAGGAGTTGTTGGCTTACAAATGTGACTCCAGCTGAGACTTTAAACATCAAAGAGACATGTTGATGGAGATCAGTAAGAATTTATAAAGCCATATGACTTGGAACATGTCAGCTGGAGATGAAAAAGAGACTGGAGTCCTGTGATCCTTGCTTTCCCATAGTAGATTGTCTCTTCCTGGGGATGCTCAATTGCTATTAAAGACAAAATTATACTCTGAATGTTCATTTTCAGTTATGTATAATATCAAGTTCTGCTCAGAGAAAGACAAATCATTGACAGTATTTTTGGTTTTATGTGAAGTTTAGGAAAGACCATTTATCCTTTTTCAGCCATCAACAGATTTTCCTAGTACTACAGTTATTAGGCATTGGACAAGCCCTTACTGGGACCTCAAGGTCAAGCAATTAAATCAGAACGAGACACCTGCAGGTAAATGATCATACTTCATCAGAGGTGTTAGAGGAAGTTTAGCACATTTTTCCTATTGTTGAGGAGTAGGGCAAGGAAGGTGGTGTGCATGGGGCAGTTTCATGAGGAGACACAGTTTGTTTTTTGTTTTTGTTTTTTTTTTTTGTTTAGAGAGGAAAATCTTGATTTCACCCCATCTCTACCCCATGTTTGCTTTCCACTTTGTATAAATACATGTTACATCTTACTGGCATAAAAGCAAGTGTAGAAATCTACCACATCATGTTCTGATTTCATCCGTTGGCACTGTATGAAGAGAAAGGCAGCAGAAAATTAGACTCCCCTTTTCCATAACATACAGTTATTTCCACCTGTAATTAAACTTGGCAGTAAGTGGTTCTATAACTCACTTGTAGTCTTTTAAGATCAGTTATTCTTCACAGTAATTGACAATAGAGCTTGTATGACTTTTTCTAGGAAAGGATTGCATCCTTTTAGCTTTTGCATTAAAAGTGGCCAGACCTGGACCTTTAATGGGGCATGGCTTATGTCTGCAATACAGCCGTTTCAGTGGTGCCAGTGTCAATCTTCTCAAAACACAGAAACGAATCATGCTAGGAAACCTATGGTGGGGCTCAATCTGATTTCTTTGCTGAGGAAATCTGTGAAGCAACCAAGCTTGTGAACATGCCCACGTGCCATCTGAGCTTCACAGTTAGGATTTTGTGAGCAGTTTCTTTTTAACTCCCTTTTATTCTTTCAAAAAATGAAGGTAACAGTCTGTACAGTCTTCTTCACAGGTCTTGATCTGAGTTTTCAGAAATGGGCATAAAAGCAGAATGTCCTTCAAAAACTAAAGGTTAAAAAGACTCAAAAGTCTACCTATAGGGATTAGAAAATTATTTAAGATTATTCTGATTATTTTTCTTTCTTTTTCTTGGAAGTCTCAAAACTTGGTTTAATTATCTACTGGGTTCTTAGTTCTTGGGCAATTTATATGCCTACACTTGTAAAGAGCATGTATGTAAATTCCTAGTCAGGAAAGCATAGATTTCATTCCACTTAAGTCCAAAATGCTTTTGGAAAGGACAGGTTTCAGTTTCTTGATGGACCTAATATAAGGTGTGAGAAAGAACTCCTAATTTGGGGCAGAGGGCAGATAGTCCAAATTTGCACCTCAGGTTGGCAACCTCCTCCATTGGTTCTGAAAGTAGTATGAAAAATATCACCCTCCATTTTTTTACCTTTCTTTACCATTTTGAAGGCTAGTGGATCACCCAGTGGATCACCACAAGGAAACCATTAGGATCACCTAGTGAAATGAGAACTAGGGAAAAGAAAAATGTACCATATGTATTCCTGCGTAGAAAGGGTGAAACCAGCCTTAGCCATACTGAGTCAATGACCTGTATTCCCAGTCAATTCAAAGAGTTCATTGTCAAAAATCCTTGCCTTGCATTAGTTAGGCTTTAAAATAGAGTTGCATAGTCTGATTCTGATATCAAGTGTGTTTATTGATGAGCAACTTAAATTGGTTTCTTATTCTTTGTGAAGATATTAGCTAATTATGGTGTGAATGAACCTAATTCTATGATTCTGTGATACTATGATTTTATGATTCTAAGAAGGACTTCTCAATGTGCTTCACTTTCTGACCAGGGCTGAAAGAAAGTCTGAAAGGCAGATCTTTTACAAGAGGTCTTCTGCCTCCAGTTTAATTGTTGTATTCTAGTACTTCCCCTTTAACACTTCCATATTTAGAATTTGCTCCACCATGCCAGCAGCTATATATTGGACAAGGATACAGAATCAGACACATACACTGAGTATAGCATGCCCATGAAAGCACTCCACAGGAACTGTTCTGGATGGTATTTCTGTGCAACACGGCATATAGCCTGATCTTGTAGAAATGGCTGTTTCTATGTGTCGTCTGTTACAGAGGGCAGCACCATAACTACCATAGTCAGATGATGGATGTTCACTTTATAGTTACTGGTTTGTCCTTCTCTCACCTTGCAGTAAGGCTTCATTGTTATGATCATGGAAAAAAAACCAACTTTTTTTGTGAGAGATGATGTTATAGTTTTTGAGCCTAGGTTGGGTTTTGGGTGTTTTTGGGGGGGGGGATTTTTTTTTTTCCTGGTATCTGAAAAATTCTGTATTCAAAAGAATTGCAGGACTGAGACTTAGCCAGTAAAGCTTTAAGATAGGACTATGTAAGCACTGATAAAAAGGCAGCCAGGAAATTAATGAATCTGTTGCATTCTGACACCTGAAAAACTCCACACAGCCTGCTTCCTCCCAGCATGATTTATTTTCCTTTAAAAAGAATTCTTCTGATTGCATTAATTGCTGCCTTTGGCAGTCATTTAATTTCTTTCAGTCTTCATTACATTAAGTGAAAATAGCAAAAAAAGTATTTAGTACCGTCTCTTCTTCTTCCTTTGTTTTAACATTTTGTTCATCCATTTTCATCTGGGAATCAAAAGATGAAGACTTTACTAAATTTTCGTCTGGGAATATGTTGTCCACCTGACCACTTTTTATTCTAAACATTCTTCTTCCTGTGCCTCGTGTTTTCTTTATATTACACTTTTCCTCTTTCAGCTAATGTCTGCAGTTTGTTATTCGTTCTACTGGCACTGCTAGGACTCTGGCTTTTATATTTATAGGTGGGAAGTATATATTCTGGAAGTAATGTTCTTGGTTAAAGTACTTGCCCCTTCCTCTTATTCTTCCTTCTCACATTATTTTGTTTGATTGGAGAATTGCTTTTTAACACTACATGTGAGCTCTCACCCTTTTCTGTCCCCTAACTTGACATTTACACAGATCTGAAACCTCATTTTGGCTATTATTCAAGCTATTCCCTGTGACTTCCTTCCTGTCTCCATTTCTTGCTTTTGTTTTGTACAAGGAAGCCTTCTGTGAGTGTGTGTAGAAGCACCTTTCTTTTTGAAGTCTTTACAAATACCCATTCCCATTTTTTTAACTAAGATCTCGCATAGCATGTGCCTAGTGATGAGTTCCACCTCACTTTCATCCGACACTTTTATTATTTGTCTGTATTGTTGTACCGTTGGGTATGGAGGTTTTAGAATAAAGTCCCATTGCACCATTTTCTAGGCTGGATTCTGCTCAGGTTTTGCCTAGTTCTCCCTCTGTGCCAGTCCATGAGAAGAACTCTTCTAAAGAAAATCAGTGGTGAGTGTAGGTTATAACACAAGGATCAGGTCTCCTAGTTATAATTTCAACACTGGCATCATGCTGAGTTCCAAACTTGTTTAAGGAAATGGTTCTACCATACTTATTCCTTCCTATTTATGCTGATCTACCTAGCCATGGTTATTTGGATTTCCTCTATTGCATACACTTGTTGGCTCCCCTATTTTTCATTTGGGTTTTCTTTGTTTACATATGAGAACAGTGTAAATGTCCAGTGGTTCCTTTTATTGCTGGGTTGAAAAAAAGGAAAAGAGGACATAAATATGTTTCTCTGAATTAGAATAATATTCTCCCTACCTATCTCTAGTAGGAAATACTTTCCCAGTTCCATAATTCCAATCATTTTCTTAACTCCTTCATTTGACTCTGTGTTTAGCCATCTGTATAGTATTTTTCCCTCCTATTCTCCAGTTCTTAACTTAAACAGATGGGCTTTTTCTCCTTTAGTATTTATCCATTTCCACCTCAGTGACATGTATCAACTCTGCTTCCCTTAATTTTACATCTTGCCTATGCAAAAGTAAGATATTTCAAGCTAAGATACATCTTCTGGTCTTGTTCTATCCTCATGGTGATAATACCTGCTTAATGTCTCTTTTTTAAGAGGGCACCAGGTAGCGTCAAGCCAAATCAAGGAACCTATATGATGAGGGTCTGTGGGAAGAAGCTGCTACTTTTTTTGCATCATCAGCACAGCACAGTGAAGATAGGTCACGCCACAGACTGGTTGAATTTTAATGGTGTTAAAAAATTAAACATAGTATCTTAGATGGTATCTGAGGACTTAGCTAGCTAGCAGTGACTGGTGAAATGGGGGTTTTACACACAATTTGATTCTACTCTTCTGCTCAAGCCTTTATGCAGAAGGCAAATCAGCTTCATAGAAAAAAAAAAAGGAAACTAAAAAAAATCTTAACTTGCAGTCACCAGAGAACGATTTCCTGTGAAGGTAAACTCTAGCTGCAAGATTTGCTTCCAGGATCTAAAGTTAGGCCCTAAGAGTAGCCACCTCTGCAGAACATTTCTCTGCTGTGTGTTATTTTCTAAATATGGTGTTTTTAGGCAATATTAAGTAAGGTTGTCAAATGAGGTATTTCTGTATGGGGAAGTAGGTACTAATAGCTGTTTACTTTTGTTTAAAACAATAGTATAGAACTGACTGCATGTCTGTAGATGCACTGTTTACAGTACATGTACATTCCCAAATATCAGTTTATAAACTGTGTTGAAGTGTCATCGTCACTTAATTCTTCACTGCTCATTAAATCCAAAACATGCTTACATATGCATGAAAATTCTTCCAAATATATTCAAGGGGCTTATTTGTGGCTTAAGGTTAAAACACAGCGTTGTAGACCGAAAATGTAAATTTTTGGAGGTATACCAATGACTTATGAGTTCTCATAACTTCATGGGAATGTAAGTAGTGCAAGAATTCAAGTTTTACTCCTGCAACAAACAAATCCTTTTGTATTCCTTGTTTGTTTCCTTGTAATAAGCCCATAGTAGGTATGTCAACCACCTTGTAAAAATACCCAAAACCACTGTCATGTGTTTTAGTTTCTTCTGGGCTGTGGGTCTAAATGCCTCATTGGTTCTTCAAAGTTGACAGTGCATGTTTAGTTAAAGTTTGGTTCACTCTATTAAGTGACATTAAGCCTCTTGTCCGTTACAGTAAAAAAGTCACTGCAGGTATTAGCAAAGGGTAACACCTTTAAACTTTTCTATATTTAAGCTACATAAAGGTTTACATTTATTCCTAGTGTTTTCAGTATCTCCCAGGTAATGTAATTGCTGACACAGTTTTTTAACCAGTCAGGGCAAGTTAACGTTTAAGATAAACGCTTGACTTTGCCGAGTGTCATTGCAACTTCTTGGAATTTTAAATGATAAAATAGGATGCCAAAGTGTGATCACAACTGTGATTACTGGTGGTGCATAGACCACAGTTGTAGTAAGAATGGAAGGACTAATGGAGGAGGGTTCAGGAAGTCATTCTCAGATTTTTGCAGTTGACTATCTGTTTAGTTGTGAGCTTCCTCTGCTGAGTATTTTCACTCAAATAGAAGGAAGAAAAAAAAAATGACTCCTCTATAAAGACATTGGGAAGAGCTGAGAGAAATGCTCAGTTTTGTGTGTGAAAGAGAATTTTTTAATCTTATGTTTTAATTAAAAAAATGTCAGGTATTTCATTAAGAAGTGTTTTATAATAACAAAAAGAAAAAAAAAATAGGCGAGTGGCTCTACTGAAACTATTCTGACATGAATTTAGAGGCAAAATATTTTCAAGAACTTTGCTTCCAACCACCAACTTCTTGTTCAGCCTTTTCCTTGGATCTTTGCATCCCAAGCATGTGACCTTTGTAGCTGAACGAGAATGTGCAGCCACATTGTCTTTGAACAATTTATTTGACTTCAGGCTACAGTGCTCAAAAGCCAGGAGTTGCTGAGAAAGGTTGCAACTGAAAGGGCAACAGCTTGTCCACACACTCTGTGTAGCTGGGAACCCTGATTTCAAATGCAAAGGTCCTATGTACACACTAACATTCCCCAGCTGAAGGAGTGGAAAATGTGTGAACTGATATAGCTAACTTTGTGCAAGTTTGTTTAGTGTTCTTTGCTGTGTTCAGCTGAGCCTGAGTAGGGACGTTGACTTCTTGGCTAGCGTTGAATCTATTTGACTACAGCGAGTTGTCTGAATACTCAGTTAAAAGCATCAGGGCTCACTTGCCTTACCGGGGATAAATCTATATGTTCTTTAATATTACAGTAATTTGTTTGCATTTAAAGAGTAATATTGTTTCTTTATTTTAAGAGAAATTACGTGCTTTGTGATACAACAAGTGTTACATTGGAGATCTGTCTTCTTTTCTCATACCAAGAATTTTCATGTGACTTTTTTATGTTTAGTGTTATACTGTATAGACATAAACACAACACTCCAATTTAATCTAAACAATCAGGGCCTTCATTTATGGAGAACTGTGAGAAAGTCTGACAAGAGAGGTTCAAGGGAAAGTGGATAAAACCGGCCCTGAAATCTCCCAGCATATCTAAACTTGTCAGTAATTAAATTCAGAAACTGCTGGAATCCTTTAGAAGTTGAGAGGTTGGGAGAATATTTAATTTTTCTCCCTTAGTGGATTGATTACTATGGTATTTCTGTTACATGTGAAGAAGTCAGCCCCTATGTAAAACAGCCAAAATGCTCCAGGGCTTCTTTGGAAAGAAACCTTGAGTCTTGTTAATATGTGGTTTAGCAGAGAGAGTGAGAGAGACTATAGGAGGGCATAATGTTTAGGTTTCGGCATTGTAAATGAGAAGTCAGGCATGTGAATTTCTCCTTGAAGAGAGATGACAAGGTAAGCTTATTTGTTAAATACCTTTCACAAGTAAGCTCATGAGAAGTTGAGCTTATCATTCTCATTCCAAGTCATGAGGCAGGATGAAGGAAAGAGCCTAAAATCACCTAGTAATATGAGACGTAAGGCCTACCTTCCCCCAGAATGTTACTAATACTGGTTAACTCATATCTAAATGTAGCTGGAAAGAAAGCTGTGTTCTTCATCTGGGTTATCAGCAGCAGCTTTTCCTGAGCCCATGAGACATGTCAGTTCTGGTTTGCAATAATGCCTGAAGGAAAGCAAGGTCTACTAATGCAAACCTTAGTTTTTCCTGTTGTGTAATCTATCATAATTACATACATGCATTTATTTTGGAAAGCTCTACCTGAAATCTCATTTTGATAGAATTCAAGTAAAATTCATTCAAATGTAAAGAACCGGATATTAAAATTAAGCCTATCCCAAACTTCGCCTTTTTCTCCAAGTCTATTCCTAATAGTCATTCTTCTTTTCTTGAGCGCAAAAGACATTTTTGATTGATGTGAAAACTCTTCATGTTCTGGTTTTAATTTTAGCATTTAATTTTTACAATATATGTAGACCTGACTTCACAGAATAAATATTTTAAATTGGCTGTAGCAGGGAGCATGTTATTCTAGATCATTAGAAATATCATTACATTCTGGATAAACCAATATTCATTATGCATGGTAACATGCAATTATATGAATGAGCAACATGGGTTGAGAAAGTAAGAAACATGAGGTGTCTGATCAGGAGTAAAGCACATTCATATGTAACTGGTATCCTGTATAAGAGCTGTTGCTCTATTTGCTGCTTAGACTTCTTTTATGGGAATTCTAGTTTTCAGAGAAGAGGTTTTTGAAGGCAGTAGCAAAAAACTTTTACTCTTTCCATCACTGAACTCTATTGATTCAGAACTGTAAAACCTTGAGAGCTAAAAAGAAAAGTCCTTGCAGTGGTGACTGTTACCAGCTCTTAGAACTTTATTTCTAATTTTTCAGTGCTTAATGTTCTACTCAGTGCTTAATGTTCTACTCAGTGCCTGGAATCAGCTGACTAAATGACTTACGATTCCCATGTTAAAACTAAAAAAGAAAATTCTAATCTTCATGACAATGGAAAGAATCAAATAAATGAACTCCACAGGTTTACTAGCCAGAATGATGGATCAAACATTTTGAAACCTGCAGTACTTTAAAATTTAATGCAATGTATTATTTAGGAGAATATCTACTGCAATGAACCCATCAGTAAAGGAAATGTCAATTGAGGGCACTTTTTTCCCTCTTTCCCTCTTTTTTTCTTGGCTTATAATGTACTTTTACACTTGTGTTCAGAGTCAAAGCTTTGCAATTTTGCTATCCTACTAGAGCAGATAGTTTGCGTTATTTCTCACAGTACTTCTTGAAGAGACAAAACAAGGTGAAGAAGAGAACAGCCTGTATTTAACCTTCTTTTCCACTTTTTCTGTATACCAAGTTTGGACAGAAGTCTAGATAAGGAGCTTTATCTGTTTTAGCTGCCAATTCCAAAAGGAAATGCTGTATTATGCAATCAGTAGAATTTCACAGTGTATATCACTATATAAATGAAGCTCTTCTGAATTATGACAGTATGCTGTGGGATACTTTTCCTTTTAAAGACAAAAGATACTGTTGCAGGCATCCTGGCTGTTCAGATTCCTTGTATTTTATTCATGTGTTCTTCCCATCCAGGGTGGATATTAGCAGAAGATGCTGATCAAACTTCTGTACTGCTGCTTTGTTAGGGTAAGCATAGGCTATGGGCAGGGCATGGTAGGTGCATTACTGCTCTCAGCAAGGGTAGGTGCCAAGGGTAGGTTGGCAGGGTTGTACTGTCTCTGGGTGGGCACAGTCACACCATGCCCAAACAAGATAAGCAGAGCAGAGCTGGGGCTGAGGACAAGGGAAAACTGGGGCTAGTGATTAACAGGTGGTCACAGTGGCAAGAAAGGTCCTGGAGAGTCCTGATCAAGGAGGTATATGGCCAGGGGAGGCACAACTATAATACAGCTGCAACATAGTTCAGGCAGAGGTCAAAGTTTAGTCTCAGCTAAAAGTAGCTCCCAGGGAAGGAGAGGCAGTGTCTGCTGAGGCTTCTTCTAGTTTTCTTCACAGCAGCTTTCAAACCAGCTGCTGTGGTCTCTCTAAGCTGGCCCTGAGCTCAGGCAACCAAAGCAGCAGGAGAAGGGGGATGTGTTTTAAGCCCTGACACTGCCTGTTTGCATGATGCCATAAAACCAAAGTTCAGATCAAAGAAAATACCAGTATCAGGTCAGATCAAAGTTGCCTCTAGCTCAGTTTGCTATAGCCAGTAATAGTTGTCTACTGCAAAGATTATAAGGAAAGGACAAGCATAGAGCAGTACTTCCCTAGGGGCTTGTCTGATCCACCCTTGACCTCATAGAAAATTCTAATATTCCTAGAATTCATTAATTTTTTTTTCAACTTATTTTATCATAAATCCAGATTTCTTGCATCCTTGCCTCAGAGCGTTATACATCAAAATCTCTCTACTCCTGCTGCTCACCAAAGACATTTTTTTGGCTGTTGCTGGACTCTAGAGGGATCTCTCAGACAAATCTGTCTACTATCAACTTCCAGGTTGTCTGACAGAGGTGGGGGAGAGGGACTCTTACTCCTTGAATATCCTGGAAAAGACATGAGCTAGATGTGGTTTCCAAATAGATAGCAATTCTAGAAGGATTTCCCTTGCATGAACTTGAGTAATATTCTCTTCAAACCAGGTAAACTTTGGGTCCACAAATTTCTCTGCCAAGGAATTCCACTAGTTAACAACACCTAAGTGAAACATTACTTCTGTTTTGAAGCCTGCTCCTTCATGGCTTTTCAATGACATTAAGTTCTTAAGTTAAAAGAGAAGATGAATGGTTGATCTCTATGTGCCTTCTCCCTGCTTCCTATGCTTTTAAAGACTCTTATCTTAATTCCCCAGGATTCCCTCTGGGCCAGACGAGACTCCACTTAGTCATCACCTCTATTAAAATTGTTTCACACTTCTAGTTATGTTTTTATGCATTTATTCCAGTTATGTTGTGTCCCTTTTAAAATGTGGGGACACAATTACACAGCTTAGTATGTAGGGAACCCTGATTCCTTATGGTAGCACGAGGATATTCTCTGGTTTGTTCTCAGTTTTGTTCCTAATAATCGTTAACACTTCATCTGTTGCAGCCCCATGGTCTTTCTCCTGAGTGCTAGTGGTTAGCTCAGAGCTGATGATTTTGTATATGACATTAGGATTGTTCTTCCCCTTGTGTATTTATTTACATTAATCTCTATTGAATTTCATTTGTCTTTTCATTACACAGTGTGCAAAGAACTTCTGCAATTTCTCACCACCATTCTTTCCTGTTCCCACTCAATATCAGTTCATATTGTCAGCAGATGCATGATAATATGAAGATGCATTTGTCATGCATCTGCTGATAATAAATAACAAGATGCAACTTGCTGCTCATGTCCTTTCCAGGTTGGTCATATCTGTATTGAGCAACACATTGTCCCAACACAGATTTTTCTTGATCTTAATGACATTGTTCTGTTCTATTTTCACCTTGCTTTCTGTTTCCTGACTTTTAACCAGGTATTCACCATTCAGTGCCATGACTAATTAGTTTCCTGAAAATGTACTGGAAGGGGGGGGGGGTAAAAACACCCTCCCTTTGGAAAGCCATGTAGTTTTTATCAGCTGGATATACTCCCTGACGCTGTGAAGAACTTCTACACCTTTGCCAGGCAGGACCATGTAAAAACTCCTGTTATTTTTTTTTCCAAATACTTACTCTTTTTCCACATGTCCACTAATTCTAGTCTTTATTATAGTTTCTATTCATGTTCCCAGCACAGATATGGCCAGAGTTAGAAGCTTGTAGTTCTCTTGTGTAATTTTCTTTAAAAGTTGTGTTCCTCAGTCCTCAAATGAAGGACTAATAAAACAGAGATTACAAACTACATTTTTTTTCTCAGATGTGTGCTTGAGGTCCTCTATCATTTTGGAGTGAATATCATCTTAATCCTGGTCATTTCTTGCTGGCCATTTTGTTGGTTTGTAGCTTCTTCTGTTGTCACTTATTTAAAACACAGCCTCCAACTTGCAAAGTGGTGGTCTTTCCATTTGCATCTACAATCAGCCTTTCCTTTGGTTCTGTTTGAAATTTATTTGTGTAAAAATCTTGTCAGCTGGTGAAAACTGTCTCCTTTCTATTTAGGCCAAGGGAAAAGCCTTTAAAATTTCTCATCCAGATTATGGCCTGACACTAAATCACACAGTAGCTGACATTGCAATACAAGTTTCTACTCAATAGTCTAAATTTTGTGTTTAACTTTTTGTGCAAAACATAAAGCTTGCTATGGCATTTTGTACAATCAGATAAAATGAGAACTGAGTGGTTTTACTTGCAGTAGGCATGCTGGAAGGCAATAAATTTTTGGTTAATTAAATTTGGTTAATCTTATCATGCCTGATGCCTAGTTACATCATAAAAGGAGATTGTTATGTTTTGCAGTTATATCAGTTATGGATGTTCACACAAATGTACAGATTAGGATGTTGTAGAATTGCTGTCCAGAAAGGCATCATTCTCCCTCTAAAAAGCACTGGGTAGAATACAAACAACTGGTGGAAGAAAAGGGATAATAAAAATGGTCATTTCCTTACTGTGTTTGCACTGAATCAGTGAGTGGCATTCGGTCTTTTTCTGTCTGGAAATTCAAAGAAATTATTATTTTTCCCCTTGGCTATTTTTAAACCTCCAGTAGTTACAAAAAATCTTTTAACATCAGAATGGAAGTGAAACTAGCTTGTGACTAAGTGTGCTGCTGAATTGTTAGAATATGCTGACTCTGTAGCAGCATATTCTCTGCTGTGTAGGCTCTGTAGTCCAGGGTTACCAAATGTACCCAGCTTGTGAAGCATCACATAGATGTTGATGTTGCCTGTACAAGCAGCAGCGACAGTCATTTCTGGCTTCATCTGTGCACAGTAGGAGAAATTTCCAGTTTGCTGATTTCTTTGTTATGGCATAATGCACTACTAGTGACAGGCATAATGAGCTGGGGACTCCCAGTTGCAAGCATTTGTTTCCCACTTTCTGTCCTCATTATTTTTTATTTTTTGATATCTTTTATAAAGGTCAAAGATATTGCATCTTTTAATAATTTTATATATAATAAGACTGAGATTAAAGTTGTTGTTTTCCACCCTTTTTAATGTCCTGGACTTAATTTACAAAAAAACAAACTCTCTGAAGAGGTACAGACAACAAAAGCTTAAGGGATAAAATAATAGCAATCAGACTGCTAGGCTGGGTGGATCTGGGTTTGCATCTTCCCACCACCTGGAGTTCATTAATAGCAAGTGTGTCCCATTAAGAGTTGCAAAAATTGCTTGGTTAGTTAGCTCTGAAGGGAGGTTGATGTCACTTTTTAAAACAGATGTAACAGAAGCAGCAATGCTCAGGTCTTTACATTCCTTGTCATCATATCCATCTCCAGCCTGGAGGGCTGGCAGGGCTATGTAGCTGCTGTTCCCATTAGAGCTAGCAAGCAACTGGCAAAGACAAATGGAAAATAATTGACTTTCTGGTTTGCTTATTTGCTTTTCGCACCCCCATCCAGTGATCTACTCTAATTTATCCCTCAGATACTGACATTTTCTGGCTGTTTCTAATATCCATTAAGGTCTTGTATTGTTCTTGAGATTATCAAATGGTTGGTTGCATTCAGTCTTAATTGTGCAAATATAGGATTGCATGAAAACAATATGACTATCTGACACTTGTAGGGCTTTCCTGCAAAAGGATGTCTGTAGGATTTGGACTACTAGTTGACAGCCAGGGTAGTGAAATACTTCACATATCATTAGTAATTAATTGAATTTGCAAAATATATTTTGTAAGTATCATTTGTACTGCACGTAAAACCATTTTTGCAAAATAAAAATAACTTGGGAGTAAGAAAACTTAAGAATAAAGTCTCTATTCAGTCCAGACTTGATTACTCCACATATAAAATCTAATATAAGTTTGAATTAATAGCCACGTAGATTTTTCATCCTCTGATTACTTCCTCAGTGCATGAGATGTGAGGAAACGACCGTATTTTTTCTCCTTTATCACTAGCCTTCAGTGTTCAGTGTCCTTTGTTTGCTGTACATTCCAAGCCAAGCCTGTATTAAGCAAATAATTATTAATTTCTGTGTGGCCTTTGCTGCTAATAAAAACATTTCTGTGTACTTCACAAATATTATTTAAGTTACTGTCCCACGACCTATGGAAGATTGAGATATATGACTGCCATTGTACAGGTAGAGTATTAAGCTGCAGAACACTTAAGTTTATATGTGTGTGTACATATATCCAGGCAATCTTGTTGACTGCTTTAAATGCAGTTAGAATTCTTCAGAAAGCTCCATGCCAGTTGCAGAGGCAGTTCGCTGGAGGTCTGAGGGAACTGTGATGCTTCCTTAGTACACTGCAGCCAAGGACCATGGCATAAGAAAAGGCTGTGCAAGTACTTGCTAAAAACACCCTCTGCATCCCAACGGCCATCAGCGTCAAAGCCTAGATGCACAGAAGTGGGTAAGTATAAATACCACCCTGAGTGCAAAAATTTAAATTGCTTTATGGAGTGGCACTGGTCTTCAAACTAAAGATATGCCAAGGCCTTTCAGGACTTTGCAAAGTGTGGACTAAGGCATAGGGATATCTCAGTGGTGGAAACTAGAGTCAGAAGGAGAAAAGAGCAACAACAACAACAAACAAACAAGGAAAAATGAAGAGGAAAAAAAAACAGAACCACACAGATGGCCAGGCACAGTCAGGACCTGGAGCAGTCACCTGAGAGAGGTCCCCCCCATAAAATGTTCATTGGTTGGAAGGTTTGGAGCTGTGAGCAGGGAGATGATCTCTAGCTCTTTGATTTTCCTGGTGTTGAAGGAAGCAGGATATTGCACATTCCTGTGCCATATCTGGCCTGCATCAAAGGCACCTGACCCCCATCCACACACCTTCCTTTGAAGGGGCACTTTTTAGGCCCTTGGGTTTGTTTTATCTAGTTTGACAGAGATGTTCGGGTTTGAAAGACTAACATGTTCAGCCACACTCCCACCGGCCTCAGATGTGCACAGGGAATACTCATCACTCCTCCGAACTGAATTTTGATGGCCTCAAGTAGCATCTGAAATAGTTTTTGGATGCAGTTGCTCTGATAGTGCTCTCTGGATTATTGAGGGATTTTTTTTCCCAAAAAAAGATTCCCTGATAGAGAATCATCCTTAGCTGGCAAGGCCAGATCCTCTAGAGACACAGCACAGACCTTTTCCCACTCAAGGTAACAGAAGTTTTCTTCCTATTGGTTTGAGCAGCCACCAGAGATGGGGGAGCTGCACAATTTGCAGTTACTGGGTTGCTGCACAGGTCACTCGGAGCTCAGCAAAAGCCTTTCCCTGGTGGTGCCCAGCTATGTCTTATTTCTTTCAGCTTCCTCATTTCCCAGCCTAAGCCTTTTTGCTCCCTTCCTGCTCTGGTTCTGCTTTTCATTCAGGACGATGCGGGGTTCACTCATGCTAATCTTTAAATTTGTGTCAGAAAAGTACTTGTCAAGTCACTTTCAAATGTATCTCCTCTTACCATGGTTTGTTTGCACTGCTGATGTGTTTGGAGTATGTAGGCTAGATTCCTTCTGGAGGACATTAATATGGCAGATGTGCTCCAAGCGCCTGCTTCACCAGTGTGCATTCAGTCAACAGGTTTAGGCCAGAGATAATCCGAAGAATTATCCCCTTCCCATCCAGTAGTCTGCCCTTCTTTTTCTGCTGTGCCACACTATTTACTAACTCCTTGTCCTGTTCTCCCTATTACAGCATACATTGTAGCTCCTCTCCACTGAAATTATCTTCATGCCATCCCTCAAAATTAGAAAGACCCAACTTTCAACATTATGCTCGTATTGATTAGAAAACACAATGCTTTTATTCAGTATTAATGTATCAGTGGAGTTTGTATCCTGTGAATTTATTGCTACTGTACAAAGTAGGACTAGGGTCTGGACTATTGTTAATTGTATATCCAGGCTGAATAAATAAGAACTCAGTAAAAAAACTTTCCTAACAGAAAAACTGTGGATATCTGACTATATTGTCTGGGCTTTGATAAGTAACATCTGAAATTTCTAAGGCAAAGATTTTCTAAATTGTAAAGGAAGCCTTTAGAGGGACAGCTGGTTGGTCTGTCTGGGGCAGGAGGTGTGTAACATTTTTGCTTATGCAATTAATTAAAAAAGTATCCCACTCTTCTTTACCTTGTTGTAATACACTTGGATTCTTTACTTTCCAATTTCTTTCTCCGTTTGCATTCTTTTGCCTGTGAGGTCTGACTATATTATTCCCCATTCCTTTCTTTCTCTCTGTCCCTGCAAAACAGCCTTTTGTTGTGCTGTCCTTGGATACTTCTTACGTTCAGTTTGTTTGATGATGGGACTCTTTTGAAGTTTAATTTGCAGCAGAGCATGCACATTGTCTTTGAAGCTGTGTCTAACAGGTAATCTAGCTTCTCATTCCCTGATGGTTAGGCAGTTTTACCTTTACAAATCCCACCAACTCTGACAGTCTTAGGAATCCCTGGTAAAGCAAACACAGTTCTGAAAGACACAAACAGGCCCATTTTGAATTAATGAGTACTCTATATAATTTATATGTACATTCTACAGTATTTTTCAGTAAGAGTTGTTTCTTAGCAGAAAGTACTTTTGGTTTATTTACCGGTGGGGTATCAAAATGACAGCTGTCTCATTGCAAAAAGTATCATTGTAGGTGCATCTGTTTGAGAAACTGAGCCTCTTTCTCTGGAAAAGTGTTTCCCCATGTTTATTTCTAGGGATGAGGTACTTCTGTGGTGTTTGTTCATTTATTTGTTTTAGGAGGAGAGATACCACTTTCAAACTTTAGAAGCTCAGAATTTAAATGGCCTACATCTACCACCCATAGCTGTGGTTATTCATTGATTGGTGTAAATTTGCAAAATTTGTGTATTTTTGTAGGGAAAGAGAAAACTTGAGTAGAGAGATTAATACTACTAATAATCTGATCCAGATTCAAATATTTTGATTTAGTCATAATATCTCTATTGATGGCAGTAGCATGGATGACAATAACTCATAATTTTCTCATTTAGTTTGCACAAGTCATACAGTGCCAAACTGTAATTGTTATCCCTTTTCTACTACTCACCCCTGCCCTGAATTAAAAAAAAAAAAAAAAAAGTGTCACAATCAAGGATACTTTTGTTTATATCATAGGCAGTAAATAAAAATGTTTTAAAATGTTTATTTCCTTGGTTTCCTCAGCCTAGATATTCCATAACTTTGATTATTTGATTTCTTCCTAAGAAAGATCCTTGTTCATTACAATTTGAAATTTAAGCAGTGCAAGATATTGATCTGTCTTGTGGGCTTCATTTCAATGCAGCTTTAGGGAATTAAATATGGATTCAAAAGAGAAGTCCAGCTGCTCATACCATTTGGCAGAAGGTGTCTGAACTGTGAAAGTGGGGGATAAATGCTGGCATTTTGAGCTGTTCTAACCTCTTCTTGAGTAGGAATCTCCATCCATTATGAATCCCTTGGGCCAGATTCTCACTGAGGTAAACTGGCACTGTTTCCTTAGGCTCATTGGTTCTGTGCTGACTTACACCAGCTGGGCCTTAGATTATTTTCTCATTAAGTGGACAAAAGTAACCAAAGCATGCCTGCAGGATTCAGAACTGAAGTGCATTTCTGGAAGTACTGTCTTGCTTTAGTAGCAGCACTAATGCAATGGAGGCCCCCTGATACCCTCCATAGACAAACTCTAAGGGGAAAGAGTGAATTAGGGTAATATATACACAGCTGTGAACTGTCACCCATTTCAATGAGAGGGAACTAGCTGTGCTGAATGAAGCGGAGGAACAATGAGCCATACCAGCTGATCCTGGATCTGTCGTACACCAGCACCCATGCCCACACTGTTCTGCTGCACACTCTTTCCTGCTAACACCATCACTCCCTCATGAATGGATCCAGATCTTTCACAGGATGACTCCTCTGTCCCCACCTGACCACTCCAGAAGCGTGAAAAAGCTTCTGCAAGGAAGAATGGTGCAAAATCATGTGAAGTTTTAGTGTGTCTCTCTCTCTCTCATCTTCAAAACCTGCAGAAACTGGAAGCACTGGACTTCTGAGGCAGTACTGTAGAAATGGTCTGAGCAATTCAGCATGTATGGCATTGTTAACATTCCCTCTGGAAGGGAGGAGGGCACAGTTTTGATATCTGTGACATGCTTTCTTGTCTCAGACGGGAAATAAGGCAAACAAACTACAGGACTTTTTCATAAAGGATCTCAGATTCTTGTATTTCTAATGGAGTATGAAATAAATGGGTTGGATCCTAATCCGTATTAACTACTACTACGTTCCTAGACACCAAAGCAGGCTATCAGCTGGGTGCAACCTATCTGGAAGGATTAGAAAAGCTACTGATTCTGCACAATTTAAAATAAACCCACTGTCTTCATAAGCCTTGCTCCTTCTGTGTCCTGTAATGCTGCATGTAGAGAAGAATGTACAGTCTATATTATGTTGGAGCCTTGGCCCCCCCTTCAACTAGGAAATCTTGATGTTTCTGAGCCTGCAAATCTGTCAAAAGCATGGAATGAAATGGTACGAGGTTGTTAATGTATGTTGCATTCAGCTTGGGTAATGACTGCGTACTTGATGGAAACACATGCAAGACCTATTTAACACTAACTTTACATGAATTAAAGTTCTCTTAAAAAACAAAAAATAGAAAGGGATATTTCACAAGTGGCACCAGAGCCTATTAACTAGGAGTTTAAAATATTTTCACTGCCAGGGGGAACACTCTCCCCAACACAGTGTTTAGAAATGCTGCCTAATTTTATTGGCTGGTCACTCACTCAAAGCACAACCAGCATGATATGCTTTTTATTTGCTGAGTGGCCATTTTGAACTTGTCTCTGCTGACTGTTTTGGGCTTTGTTTCAAATCTCTCTTAATCCTGCAACGAACCTTTAATAAAGCTGGATTGACTTTAAGTCAGTACTTAGAAACATTAATTAAAATAAAACAGGAGGAACCAAAAGATCAAATGATCCATTGTGGTGGTGGTGGTGTTTAAATCAAAGCTCTCTTCTCCACCCCTCTCCAGAAAAAAAGCAAGCCTTTGAAGACTGCAGCTGTATGACTTCCAACATGTTTTTTAAGCTGGCCTTAGGTTTTAATTACTTTTGCTGTTTTTAGTTGGCATTTTCTATATTTTGGAAGAGCTGTTTGGGACACTTCTTTTTGCCCTTCACTTCAGAAAAGCAGAGGATAAAACAGGCAAGATTGCCATGAATAGTGTGACAGGGCATGGCAAACACTTTTCTGTGTTTCAGAGAGCACAGCGTCCTGCAAAGGCTGGAAATGTCCCTGGAAAGTTCTCTGTTTCCTGAGCCAAGTTGTAATAGCTAGCATATCCAGTGCTACAGCTCTGGCATTTTCTTTTTTATTATTTTTTCTGTTTCCAAGTGACCCTCCAGCAGTCTCTTTGTGGCCTTTTCCACTACCAGCTAACAGTGTGCTTCTGCAGACAATGCAGCCTGTATATTAACAGCACTACACTACCTCTTGATCTGCTCTGCCTTGAGCCTGCAGAAAAGCTCGCTGATAGCAGAAGGAAATGCGACTTGAACAGAAATGGTAGCCTCTCTGAGGGCTGATATTAATTACCTGGTATGGTTACCCTTCAGGAGCCTGTTAAGGACACCTGATCCTTGCTGTCAAGCCTGCTATTTCATATGTGAATGATCTCATCAGTTGTTCTCAAAGCAATTGATCTTTAGCCTTTGTACTGTCTATCAGTTCCTGCACTCCCTTAATATGTGTCAGGTTTCTGCAGCAGTTTTCCTGTACTACTTTTTTATTTAAATACAATTAAGTATGTGAGAAACCTATCAGCTGTGTTAGAGGGAAACCTAATAATCAGTAGCTAAAGCTTTGCCTCACTGTCTTTCATCTGCTGGAACTGGAGACTTCAAAACATTTGATAGTATTACCGAAAGCAAAATGGAGGAAGAAGGGTTGTGTAATTTCCTTGAGCCTCAGCTAGGTAGGAAGGCATGGATCTGCTTTCCATGAAGGGAATGTGAAGTCATATAAAATGTGTGACTTCAGACACAGGTAAGGGAGTCCTCTGAGGAGGAGAGTGAAAGATGTTGAAATTACAGCTGCTGTATTTGGGTTGCCTCTGAGCTGTGTAACCTGAAGTCCTGCAGGGGTTCACCCACAATCCGTCTCCCTTCTCCCCAAGTACCAGAGGTCCAGCCTTCAGAAAACCTACAAGGACAAACTGCCAAGGCCTCCAGTGATTTCTGAGTGTTACCACCGTATCAGATACCACTGCAGCTAGAAGCAATCGCATCAAAATTAGTACTGTTGTAAACTAGACATGGATGTGGACTGTGTTGGACCACTTGCTTTTAGCTTTCAGCCAGTCTTACAGTCCAAAGTAACGGCTAAGGAGTAACTGTCAAATGGATCTATGTGGGATGATCATTTTACATTGAGAAGAAACTACGTGGGTGTGGGGAGAAGGTGAGAAATGCTCTAATATCAAGCCAGACACCACTGTCACTGGAGTGGATAGGTGTTCTGTTGTTCTAGAACAGTGGATATTCTACTTTTGTTCTCTACTATGTCCTCAGGTCTGAGGCTTTCTGGACAGGAGGAAGGGGAGAAGGGTCAGGCAGACAAGAGGATAAAGTACTACCCATTTTCTTGGTGTAATTGCAATGCTTTTTCCACTGCATTGCTTTGGACTGGGCTGTAGGAGGGACAGAGTTGTCAAAAATAATTATGGAAAAAAGGAAGCAGAAACTCAAAAAAAAAAAAAAATGTCAAGAACAGCTGCAAACTTAAAAAGATGAGTTCAAAGTGAATTATTTCTTATGCAGTAATATGGTAGCTTCTCTAGTGGGCAAACTGCTCTTCTTGATACAGTCACACAGCATTAGTCATATATACTCTTGCAAGGCACCAATCTGTTAGGTTTCCTGTTACAGCAGTTAATTGCTTTTTGAGGCAAGGCATACAAATATAGTTACCTAGTTAATCTCTCTCTCTCTGCCCCCTGTAACTTATTTGAAGTGTCATCAGGATTATGAAAACTTTCTGAAAATATTTCTGACTTTAAGTCTTAAAAGTCAAAAAGAGGTGATGAAAGGACAGGAGTGTGGCAGAAGAGGGACAGAATGATGCAGAAAGGGATTAAACTTTCCCAACTGCCACTTTCTCATCAGATCAGTGTAAGACAACTGACCTGAAAGGAATTTTGCAGGCTTATACCCATGGAAGATACGACTCCTTGCTTCATTGCAGTTTGCTGTATAGCATTATTTTAATTTATTTAGAAGTTGTTTTTTAAAAGTGCTGTCACAGTCCCGGAGTCTGTGACAACAAAGTTATACGTGACTTGAGGAATCAAAAAGCCACCAACATTCTTTTAATATTTAAAAAAAAAAAAAAAAAAAATAAATGACTTTCCTTCTTCTTTTTATTTATTTTTTATACTCTGTACTGGAAATAAATTAATTCTATGAATACAGTGATTTCAGCAAATTAGACATAAATCTTCTATTAATTATTGTTATAGGAAGGTAGGCGGTGAATGACGGGCAAAGAATGTGTGGGAGTGGAAAATTGCTTAGAAAGCAAAAGTTGAAAAAAAAATAAAGGAAAGAAGAAATAAGAACAAAAATGGCAAACTAAGTACAGCATATAGAGAGATTTCTGTGGGACCTTGTCCTTTCAGTTTGTGAGGGGTTTGTTTGAAATTTGTGCTTTTACATTTCTTAAGAACTGCTTGTTTTAATGCTGAAATGACTGAAAGTTAAAGTTGGTCAAAACCGAGTAACTCTAGTTTTTACTGGGCACACTCAAAAACCATCTGTTTGGTGCAGTTCTTGACATCCTATTTTTAGTAGATCTTACTTCCAACTTGGTATTTGTGAGTCAAATCCCAGCTGGCCATTGGAGTGCCATTGCCCTTTCCAGCACAGATACTCTGCCATTAGTGTATTGTCAAATGTACATTTTCCCTCCTGAAAAGTCATGCAACCTAAGAATGTGCCAATATTGTAGTCATTGTGGTTAACAAAGGCCTTTCCAAGATATCTTTAAAGCTAGCTAAGTCAAGTAATGCTCTCCTTGTATTCGTGATGCTCAAGACAGGTTATGAATCCCACCTGAGAACCTAAGTAATTCTAAGTTGAGCTATTTAGTACCCTCTGAGACTTATGGTGTGGCTACTTCCTGTTTGCAGCCTCTGACCTGAATACTTTGAAGCTGTTTCTGAAATGTTTTTCTGGACAGCAGGCACTGGGGTGTAAACGTTTTCTGAATTAGAACTCATAGTCTCAGTTGTTCAAAACTGCCTCTAGGCTCAACAGAAGATGGTTCAGCCACCCATTCTGGTTTATTCCTGGGTTTCTTTAAAATGTGGGAGAGTTACAAGGTCTCAATAAAATGGCTGAGACCATTTCTCAGCCAGAAATGGCACATTTATTCTTCGTGACTTTACTTGTTCCCAGCAGACTTATTCATTAGGAACAAATTCCACCCCTGGACAATTGTCTTCAGCTGATCCTTAACATATGGGGCACTAATGTAGGTCATGGTGAAGATAGGCTAGATATAAGAAGGAAATTCTTTTACGATGAGGATGGTGAAACACTGAAACAGGCTGCCCAAAGAGGTGTCCCGTCCCTGGAAACATTCAAGGTCAGGTTGGATGGGGTTCTGAGCAACATGATCTAGTTGAACATGTCCCTGCTCTTTGCAGGTGGAGTTAGACTAGATAATCTTTAAAGGTCCCTTGCAACCCAAACCATTCTGTGATTCTATGATTCTGTGAGCCTATGGGTATCTAGGTACTGTTGGAACACTTCATAATGAATTAAAATGGCACTGGTCATGGTGAAGACTGTTGCTTCTGCATGCTGAAGACACAGTTTCTTAACAACCAGACAGAGTAACTGTTGGAAACTCACAGCAATAGCTCTACTGTAAGAAGAGTAGACACCCAGTGTTACCTTTTGTGTTTGCTTCTTTATCCATGAAAAAACAAGTTATTTTCTTAGAAGTCTGTACAATTTGCCTCTAATGAGGCTTCCTAATTTAAATCATATGGAATAGGAAACAAAGGATCTCAGAGCATTTTAGTATCTGAATTCTAAAATTCATAAAGCACTTTGAAGAACAATATGTACCTTACAAATACTGCACAATAAATTTCTCCTAGGCTTAAATATCATCTATGTAATTAAACAGAGATTTTTTTATTCACTCACAATTGTTTTCAATATCTGCATTAATACAGTCGCTTATTTTCAATGAGAATTTAAACAATCTGTTTCTCATTTATTTGCACTGCTATTAGTGTCATTTTTACCATCAAAAGACATTCACTAGAAATTATTTACAGAAGACTGTTATTTGATAAGAAAAGAAATATTTACAAACATTCAACCCCCAGCTTTCCGTAAGTCTATTAAAACAAAGTAGACAAAACCAATGTGCCATTTATACCCTTAGCATAGCTTAGTAAGATGTTTAGTATCGTTGGCCTGGTAGAAAGTGAAAGAACAGTTTTGTTTGTTTTCCCTTTTGTTCCAGGTGCTACATGAAAAAATTATGTTATTTTAGAAACCAGGTTACTTTAATGTATGCTATGAAGCTTAGACAGAAATGATTTTGATGTAACATGGGTCAGTCACTACTAACATAATTTTCAGCACCTGCTAAAATCTGTCATCAGGTTGAACAACTCAAGTCATTAACAGCTGAGCTAACACTTTTTCCGTGCCTCCCCCAACCCAGTCATCTAAGGAGACATAGTTTGTGTGCTGGTTCAGCGAAAAGAAAGCATAGCCAGAGAAAGAAGACAAAAAGGTTAAACCTGGCCTGATTATCAGAGTTACCTGAATGGTTTTATCTTCTGGGTTAGCCCTGTGATAGAAATAATCAAATGTATCAAGGCATTTTTCTCCCATGTGTTTGAAAACCTCTGTGACCAAAGTACTTATTGCTGACCAAAAGCCATACATGCTGTATGGAGAGCTCTGAAAGCAGAGTGTTGCTGGAATGCAATCAGTGGAGGGAGTGAGAACAGTGCCCAGAGAGATAAGCACAAATATCTTGGGTTTATGTCAGGAAAGATTTCTGTGGAATTCTTAAATCAGTCTGATCTGTGCATTGTACAAAGCCAGCAGAGTGAGTCTGAAAGAAGAAGAAAAAGAAAAGAGAAGAATAAAAGGGCACAGAAGTTTTTGCTTTCTTTGATTTGGTACCTGTGAGCTTGCACTGTTTAGCCAAATACTTTACTATCTGAACGGGGTCTTAGTAATAAGTTCTTGAGTCAGGTCTGAGAATATCACTATATTTGACTCTAAATTTGTTTTAAAGCCATCTCAAAATGAAACTTCCAGATGTTTCACCCACAATTCTGGTCATGTGTGGGTGAAACCCAGGAAGTAGCTAATCTGTGACAGCTATATTGAACCGAAGAGGTAAAGCTTAACAGTGTTCATTTATCCTTGAGACCTTGCAGTAAGCCTGATCTGTTTTCTGCATTTTTACCTTAGTCTGCCTTATGCCTTCTTGTGGCTTTTTCTAGTCTCCAGCTCTCATAAATCCAAACATAGGTTTATGTGAATGTCCCTGAGAAAATGCTCCTGCCATCTTTTGTGCAATCTTCAAGAATCCTTGCATTGTCCTGGAAAACAAAAGACAGTAAGGAAAAATGCAGACTCAGAAACACTTGATGGCACAGAGATCCAGCTGTCTTAAATACATGTCCTTTTTTGTACAACTTGGACCATTTAGTGCATGTGAATGAGCTGTCAGAAACATGCATTAGAAATACTTAGCTATAGTTAAAATCCTTGCCTCCTAATTCTGGTCCTATTTATTTAATGAGAATAACTTTCTTTCCAGCTGCCTTGAATGCTGTTAGTTACCAGGCTGTGATGCTCCAGGGTGTGAATAGCCATCAATTACACAGCATTACTCAGACCCTGGGTGAGCAGGCTGTGGCTGATGAAAGCAAGCAGGGAAGAGTTTAGACCAGGATGTCTCCATTCACGGGCATTACTCTTTGCATGAAGCAAGAGAGACAGGACTGCAATTCTGTGTTGGTTAGTGTCTATGGTAAGGGGAAGGTCAGGCCTCTTCCTGTGCATTTTATATTTCATTTCTTGTGGGAAAGCAAGAGCCTGCTCCTGCTGCCTACATTTATTTATTAACCTCTGATTTTTGAAGGTCTTTTTGGAATCTGGAAATACCTATGTACTGTAATCCACATTAACAAGTAAGTCTGAAGAAACCAGGGCGTTGTTTACCCTGGAAGCCCGTGTTTGTTGGTTTTAGGTTTTGTTTTGTTTTTTTTTTTAACCCAATTCTATTGATTTACTTTGTGTAATATTTTTGCCTCTCCCCCCCCCCCAAATGGACATCCTAGTAAACAGCTGCATGAGACCACATGTAGGCAAGGGACATGTGGACCAGTTAACAAAAGGCAAAGAGAGCTGCCCTGATTTTCAACAGGCAGCAAAGCCATCATGTGACTTGAGTAAGCTTGGAGCAGTCCCAAAGCATCCTTGGATGAGTCAGGGCTATGTTTCTGACATGATCAAATGTCTTTCTTTCAGCATGCATTTTGCTGCTTTCACAGGGTTCAAATGCAGTCTGCTGCTTTCTCTGGAACTGGCATAATACCTTTTTTTCTGGTCCAAGTGTATACCTGCAGTATGGCGTCTTTGATCATGTAGCCATAGCCTCATCTAAGAGTCCCTGTGACCACTTTGGTAGGACTTCTGCAGCTTTCAGCTGAAAAGATTGAAACCAGTACAACAGCATCCAGAAAAAACACACTTTGTGTATTTTACAGTTTTTTTATTAGCAGCCTCTTGATCAACATTATTTTGCCATTTTTTTCTCAAAGCACTTGAAAAAGGGAGCCTGATTTTTACTCTCCCTACTCATGCAGTGAGCTGCAAGGTCCATCACAGCAGGCTGGTAAGAGGAAGAGGACTATCCCCTTTCACCAGTGGGAAAGCTGTAGCAAAGAAAACAAAAATATTTGCCCGAAGTCATGTAGGAGAACATGAACATTAACCATTAGATTGCTCTTAATATGCTTTCTCGTGCTGAGTGGGAGCCTGGGAGCTTTCCAGGTGACCTAGAGAATTTTCCAGGCTATTACAGGTATGTGTCTGGAATAGGTCAGAGAGTGGTAGCAGATCATTCCAAGTACCATTTTGTAGCAATAGCTTGGTCCTCTAAATTTTGGAAAATATGATGTTTTTATGGGTTCTGGTTGCAAAAAAAAAAAAACAAAAAACCCCCAAAAAACAAACAAACCTCAGAAGCCTGAATCGCAGGGGCCAGAGCAAAAAGCTTGCAGCAGGAGTTCCAAGAGGTCCAAATGGCCCATTCATTTCAGCAGGATAACTCAGCTGACTAGTAATGGTAATTTAAATGTCACACTTGTTAGCAGTTTCATTCCTAATGAAAGACCTGGCTTTATGGATAGCTTTACTGGATAACTTTCCTGATAAAACCCTACTAATGAAATCACAGTTATACTAGCAAAAAAAGTGCTAGGCTTAGCATAGTTTGCAGTGGTTCAATGTGTGAAATGAGCTATACTGACAAAAGCACTTTTGGACAATATAACTGCTTCTATGGTATCCAGCAGATTTGTGCAATGGATTAAAACTAGATGGTTGAAGGGGTTATTGCCCACAACTTCAATTTAGGTCTATTTTACTACCTAGCAGCATCTGTGAGGAAGGTGCAGAGGGACACCTTCGTTGACTAATTTTAATCTGCTGTCACAGGTATGTCAGAGCACCAAGGCAGGGCTTTAGGCAGCATAAGAATGTTTTTTACAAATCAGATGCACACCTTCAGATTAAACCAGTATAACTAATCTAGCTGAAATTTCTTATACAGCTTTATTTATAGAGGCATCCTCAAGTTTGCGTATTATACTGGCATATGATCATGAAAGTAGCATGTTTGCTTGATGTCAGAAGTGGTATTACTTCTTCCTCATAAAGAAGGAGCTAAGAAACTCAGAAGAGCTACTGAATACATTCAAACTGCACACAGGGGCTCTATCCATACAATTGTAATCTGAACGTTTGTGTAGTACATCATATATAGCATCTCAAGTAAGTGAATTATATGACCTCTGCCTGTACTCTACATGGAAGGACTTGCATCTACACTTCCATTTAGATCCCACTCAGGTATTCTGATTATTTACTGTCATTGGCTAGATATGCCTGAAACTTAGAGTTAAAATGCAGATGGGAAACTTAGGAACAAAGCCTTTTATTAAGGGTTGCTTACATTTTCTGGTTTGGTGAAGGCAGTATGAAACCTAGCATTACTGAATTTGACTTCTCAGAGTAAACGTTTAGATTTTCACATTCATAGAGCTGAAAGAAATCTACCTTGACCTGTTCTCCAAGCTGCTTTCCGAAGAAAGTAAATTTTCTGTCTTCTGTTAGGGAAATTCATTTGACTTGTGCCTATGCTTTATGGCTGAAGTTTAAAGACTTTAACCCTGGTTCCCAATGTACTCTTTTGTATATATTTTATATAACATCGTAAGTCTGTTTTTCCTCCTATGCATCACAACATTGATTGAATCTAAACCACCCCTCCTTGAATCCTAGTAGCTGTTCCACCCTGCAAGCCCAGAGGTAATGCATGAATGCATTATCCTTAGACTGAAGCTAAAGGGCCTCTGTACAGCTCTGCCTCTTTCTGAGCTTCTGTCAGCATGGCTCCAGGGGGACCACTTAGAAATAAGGGCCAACAGTCTCCAATAATGAACAGTAGTGTCACTCTCAGAAGATTGCTAAGGCTGTATCACCAGGATGTCATCCTGTTTCTCCACAGAGGTATAAACATTAGTCCTGGGCACACACGCAATCTCAGCTAGTTTCCACTCTCAAGAGAAGAACTCACATATTAGTCTTTGTTACCTTCAGGAAGGCATCTGTAACTTTCTTTCTTCTAAAGTGAATTCGCATGTCTGAGAAAGGGGAAATACTACAAATGGCTTAATGTATTCTAAAGCATGTCTCTTGACATTGATTATGTGTGTTGCAGAGAGTGTTAAGCTTTTGCCAAAAATGATAATAGAAAACAAATTTCTTGCTCACGCAGCCATTGAATTTAAATATAGTTTTGTTTACAGAAAGCATGATTTTAAGGCCAACTACTGTATTTTATACAGGTTTCACTGAACACTGACATTTTATTTAATATTCTTTTGTATAACAGCAGTCATGCATGAATTACAAAAACCTTTCTGAAACTGAAAATACAAGGCTGTAGTGTGCAAATGTTTGAAGTGTATGACTTCCATTAAGAATTTTTTTCGTGGGTGAAATCCTAACTATGTTAAAATCAGCAAGGCTTTTGCCATTTGTTCCAGCAGGCTATTAAATTTTCAACTGAGAATAGTTTACCAGATTGGGTGCAACCTTCTCAGTTTCTTTGTGGTTTTAGAGTTATGTCCAGGCAGAACTAGACTAGATGGAGCATGGCTTTTAACTAGGAGGTTTAAAATGCATTACTAATTCCCGTAGCAGTTGCTGTGCATGAATTAGCATTTATTCCTATATAGGGGTAAGAAAATTGAATAAAATCCCCTGGTTGTCCAAGATTGCACAGAAAGAGTCACAAAATCAAGGGACGAAACTTGTATCAGTCACAAGCTCCAGCTATCACAGCTCTTGACTCAAGAACTGAAAAGAAGAATTCATGCCTTTTAGTGCCAGAGAGGCTGGAATCTGCTTGTAACCCTCAGAAGATATGAATAACACATTGAAACATGATGTACATCTCTTTCTAGTGCTGATTTCCTAGCTTGCATCATCCCTATTTTGTCTGTCTCAGGTCTACATGTTGTTTCCTTGGCTGTGCTACTCTTTTTAGAGCTCTTTTATGGATTTAGAGAGCATTGAAAAATCTACAACTTGTTTGGCAGTAGACATAAGTGATGGATTTGAAAAGCAGAAAGGTTAGATAACTATAATGGTCTCTATACATAAATAAAATTGATCAGCAATAGAGGGTTGTTTGCCCTTTGCCCTTAGAAGTGCTATGGAGGTGGCTGCAAATCAAAATGATAAAAATTAAAGGTTAAACTGTACAGAAAATACATTGTTTTAAATCCACTTTTTGCAGAAAGACCAAAAAGCTTTTTTTTGTCAATTAGATTGTTTTTTTTTTTTCCTTTAAGCCTTTCTGAAGTATCCTTTTACACTCCGGCCTTCTAATGCATAATGCACAAGTCTCAGAAGGTCACAGCTGGGTGGGGGGACTATTTTCCTTTGTTGCTTTGAGAGAGTTTGTAGCTCCTGCTATATCTGACTCTTGTAGGAAGAGCAGCTATTTAGAGAGTCTCCAGAGCCAAGGCTTTGAAGCTCAAAGCACTGCTGAGGGCTCCTAGTTTTCAGACTAGAATGATGCCTTGACAACTGCTGTCTCTGGATTTTTTGTTGGTATGTTATAAGATGCTTGCTGAAACAGCTTTGTGAAAAGCAGAATCTTAAACAAAGCTTCCTCAGTTAGGATCTATTGTCTGTGGGGCTCATCAGTATTGACACACTTTTTGTTCATTGGTCTGTAATAAAATCTGCTCATGGTACTGGCTGTGGCTTTCGGAAGTGGTGCCGGAACTGCAGTTCCTGTAAAGAAAGATAGCTCAATCCCTGAGTGTGGCATTAGGAGGCTTTTGATGGAAATGTGCTTCTTAAAATAAGTTTACATTTTTATTTTTTTTTTCCCTTAGCAGATCATCAGTTTCTGAGCCAAAAAGGGAGGGGGAAGAATTACAAACCTATAATTCAAGAGTAAATTAAAGCAGATCCATATGGTTGATCTGTCAGCTATTGCTTTTCCTTCCCATCTGGTAATAATACCAGGCATAATGTAAATAACTCACAGCATATTTTGTGCGTATGCATGACTGCATGTGTGCATCCTTTACTTCTGTTCCATTCTGAAACCACATCTGAACTTTACTAGGGAGTTGCTTGGATGCAATTGTTACCAGTGGTCCAAACTCATAGCATCACTCTGCCTCACAATGATAAGTATTTAATGTGTTTGACTGTGTGCATACAGAATAAAAGGCTGCGACAGAAATGCAATTGAATCACGCAAGCCTATAGAGGCCATCACACACAGAGGAACACGCCTGCATGTACATGCACACACATGCACCCACAAAGAGGATCACCCCCCCCCCCACCCCATTCCATCTCTCATTGAGTCACTGGATTTTATGTTTATTGTCACGGGGAACACTCTTATCCTATTTAATCCCATCTAGATGGCTCTAGAATTTCAGACAAATACCCTGACTGAGAAAATGTAATCCAATAGTACTTTGTTTTAGGGAGCTGTTGAATGGGACGTAGCAGACCAGTTCTGTTTTAGTTATTAACTTTTTCCTGTTCATAATGCTGATTGTCTTTTCTTTCTTCAATAGCTGCACTTCTTTCCTTATATGCTCTGACTGCAGTGACAGAGTGCTCTGATTTAGATGGGCTGATTTAAGCAATATCTTCTGAGCATAGATGTGCAGCAACAGGGATCATGGTGCATTTAATTTTAATCATTTTCTCACCTCACAAAAGGACTACGAAAAAATGTAGAGAAGCTGTAATATTCCTTTTGAATTTCTGTCATGGAATTGTTCAAGATATTTGAGTTACTCCATAACTGCATCAGTAAATAATACATTTCTGAAGCCAACATACTAGGAATAGTTGAGTGCTGTGGTGATGCATTTATGGTGAGATAAGCAACTTGTTTGAGAGAGAACCTGGAACTTAACGAAAATAACCTTTACTTCTCTCCTCCCCTCCCAACTGCATGCCATACTTTGGTGAAAGAGCCATTACATTGTTTGACAATAGTGCACGCATTATATCAGTAGAGAATAAAAAAAATTGTATTGCTCTGAGACAATTGAATGTATGTTGCAAAACATGACAGATTTGGAGGTCAGTGGATCCAGCATCCAATCTAGCAAACAATCTATTTAGCTTGATTTATCTGTCAATAGGTAGAACTAGTCAATATTTTCCTCTATGAAGGAACATTTGTACTTAAAAATTTTGTTTAACTAAATTGGTTTCACTTGCAAAACAAAAATATTTGTAAAAATAACATACATTCTGATTTTGTGCTGAATTGTTAATTCACTTCATACCCAGGGATGAATACTATTCTACGGACTGAGATGCACCCAATTTTATACTGTTTTAATACAAAAGCCATTAAAAAAAATATTTTACCTAAAAAAATAAAACAAAATCATTTGCTCTAATAACTTTAGGACCTAAACTTTCTGCTTCAGGAAAATGTTTTTAGCATCCACGTCACAGAAATTCATCAGCAATCATCAGCTATTAGTAGGGTTGTAAATTATCTTTATGTACTATCCAAGTAAAAGCTATTGTATCCTATAATTTTGTTATAGACTGGTAAAAAGGCAAGCCTTGGCTGCTCTCATCTTTCTAATCCAGATGGGAAAAAGTCTGCTCATGGGGATTACATTTATCGAGTGACCGGAACACTAAGCATTTTTCCCCATGTTTTTGTTTTAAACCAAGAACAGAACATATATTGAGCTGACACTCCCCACACATCCCAAACCCCAACAACAAAGAAACCAAGCCCAAACCATATACTCTCCTATTTAGCTTTCTTCAGGCACTGGCTGTGCATAAAAGAAATATAAATGTGGAAAAGGTGATGAACAAAAAAGTCTGTTGTCTGATTCTGAAAGTGAATGTCAGGAATAGGTGCCCTAGGTTCATGATGAATGCTGTGGTTGACTCACTGCAGTGAGTCATGAGATGCAGTTAGTAATGTGCACTGATTGACACTGTTTTCTTCAGTGCAAAGGGGATGGCAGGGTACAAGACAGCTGGAACAGGAGATGCACTCAATAATAGATACAGAAGAAAAGACAGTTGTTGAGCTCTGACCATGTGCACAGATTAAATACATTACTGGAGTTATTGATTTGTAATCTGAAGTGGCAAAGGAATACATTTCCTATCTGCTCTTACTTTGGCATGGTCAGTGCCTACAGTGATAATGGATCTAAATCTTTGTATAAAAGGCTCATTCCTTAAAATAAACAATGAAATGATGCCAGTCTTCTCCTGCTTCTTCTAGCGCACTGAGAGAAAGTAACACTTCAAACCTCTTGCTGAGCTAGTTCTCTTTCTGAAAGCATTTATCCTATTACTGGAAAAAAATCTCAGTCAATAATTCATGGAACATACACCCATAGTTCACATTCTAACCTTCCATTTTGGTAACAGATCTCCCTCCAACTCTCACAGGGCCAGAATGAAATGTTGTATGTGGTGGACAGGATAGAAGCATTCTGCCACAGCAAAATGAAACTTCAGTATGTGTTTTGGTCTGTTATTTAGTTGTATATCAGAATTGTATATAAGGCTTTAATATGAAACAAATAGAGTTGTGTGTTGTTGTTTTTTTTTGGGGGGGGGGGGAGGGGGGGAAGGAAAATTTAAGACATGACCAGGTAGTTTCTTTGTGTATGTGTATATCATAGAATCATAGAATCGTTAGGGTTGGAAAGGAACTTAAGATCATCCAGTTCCAACCCCCCTGCCGTGGGCAGGGACACCTTACGCTAAACCATATCACCCAAGGCCTCATCCAACCTGGCCTTGAACACTGCCAGGGATGGAGCATTCACAACCTCCCTGGGCAACCCATTCCAGTGCCTCACCACCCTTACAATAAGGAACTTCTTCCTTACATCTGATCTAAACTTCCCCTGTTTAACCTGTTACCCCTTGTCCTGTCACTACAGTCCCTAATGAAGAGTCCCTCCCCAGCATCCCTATGGGTTCCCTTCAGATACTGGAAGGCTGCTATAAGGTCTCCACGCAGCCTTCTTTTCTCCAGGATGAACAGCCCCAACTTTCTCAGCTTGTCTTCGTAAGAGAGGTGCTCCAGTCCCCTGATCATCCTCGTGGCCCTCCTCTGGACTTGTTCCAAGTGTTCCATGTCCTTTTTATGTTGAGGACACCAGAACTGCACACAATACTCCAGGTGAGGTCTCCTGGGAGCAGGATAGAGGGGCAGGATCACCTCCTTCGACCTGCTGGTCATGCTCCTTTTGATGCAGCCCAGGATACGGTTGGCTTCCTGGGCTGCAAGCGCACACTGAAGCTGGCTCATGTTCATTTTCTCATCAACCGACACCCCCAAGTCCTTCTCTGCAGGGCTGCTCTGAATCTCTTCTCTGCCCAACCTGTAGCTGTGCCTGGGATTGCTCTGACCCAGGTGTAGGACCTTGCACTTGGCATGGTTAAACTTCATGAGGTTGGCATCAGCCCACCTCACAAGCGTGTCAAGGTCCCTCTGGATGGCATTCCTTCCCTCCAGCGTATCAACTGAACCACATAGCTTGGTGTCATCGGCAAACTTGCTGAGGGTGTAGTCATGCCATTGTCCATGTCAGCGATGAAGATTATTCTGTTTATTCTAATGTTGTTAGTATTCATCCTTTATCAGGATAATCATTGCAGGTGATTTCCCCCCCCCTTTCCTCCCCAGTAATATGCTGCAGTTGTGGTGTTACTTTAAATAAATGGCAGGGCAAGAATTGAAGTTAACTCAATTCTTACACACCTGTTCTATATATGATTAAAAAATAATAATGAAAAAAGATTTTAAAAACCCCAACCTTTAAAAAAGCCACAAAGCACTAACAGTTCAGAGGGAAACACAGCTGTGATGTAAGGGTCTCATGATACCTACATATTCTGTAGTGACCTAAATACTTACACATAAAGGATTGCCTACAAATGTTAATTTTATACTTTTTATTTTTTTTGTCTTCTTCTTTTTCTTCTGGGTTAGTAGAATACAGAACATGGTATGGCTCCATTCTCTATTGAGCAGAAGTGTAGGGTGTCAGAAAACATCACGCAACACTTTGGTCTTCTGCAGTGGGAAAGGGTGTCTGGGTCACTTAACCTCTAAGATAGATATGTATTTATATACGTGTGTGTGTATTTTTGGCATAATAATTCCACTATCTAATTAATTTATCTTAGATATTTATAAACAGTCTTTTCAAGGGGAAAAAAAAAAAAAAGAAAAAAATAGAGAGATCCATGGAGATTAAATTTCCTTGTAAACTCTTGAAATGTATTTGAAGCACCACCCTAGATAACCTCTGTGCTAAGGGGCTGAGATTACAGAATTGTGGTATTACTGGTGATATTATTCATATTTTTAGTATGAAGAATTATATTGATGTCAGTGCCAGTGATATGACAGTGCAGAACAGAAGATGGATTCCCTGAGATCAGCTTTTTTTGTCATTCTGGAGTCACAGAACTTTTGGATAGATATTGGAGCAAAATTAAATTTCCAGAAGTAGCGGAAACTTTTGAGTATGACTAGAAGTCATACTTCATGCAGTGTCCTACCTTGCTGTTGTCCTGTCCTTTGCTACCTGAAAGTATTTAAGAACAGATTAATTTTTCTGAAATAAAACAGCAGGGTAATAACTGAGAGATCTCTCAGGTCATGCAGCATTCTGGGAAATACATATTTAGGTAATACTAATTTTTGCCTCAAAGACAAAGGGATCTCTATCTGCTCAAATCTTTCCTTACTTAGCCTGTGAAAGGCTGTACATGAATTTTCAGTAAATTCTTAATCTTGGGGGAAATATTAATTTTGCCCCAAGGCAAAGTGGCCTCCTTCTGCTCAAATCTTTCATTACTTAGTCTATGAAATTCTGTACATGGATTTTCAGTAAATTCTTAATCTCCAAAGGAATGGTCACTGCCCTGACATTGTAGGCCAGTGCCACAATATAAAATTCCAATTATCACTGATTTCCCTATGAACCTGTTTGGTTATGCTTAATTTCTGATACATTCTTACTCATGTTGTGTATTGAGATACACTTTGATTAGGTTTAGTCAGCTTAGAAATGAACTGTGAGCTTATTGGAGCACTGCCAACATGCAGCATGACTTTGTACTGTTTGATCTATTTACATGTCTTATGTATGTTGACTCATAAAGGCTGGAAGATCTAGCCATACTAAAGTCAAGTCAACAGTAGCAGTAAGAAATTGCCTTTCGTATGTCATGGCTTCTGTGCTGGTTTTGGCTGGGATAGAGTTAATTTTTTTCATAGTCACTAGTATGGAGCTATGTTTTGTATTTGTGCTGAAAACAGTGTTGATAACATAGGGATGTTTTCATTTCTGCTGAACTCTGCTTACACAGAGTCAAGGTGTTTTCTGCTTCTCACACTGTCCCACCAGCAAGTAGGCTGGGGTGCATAAAAAGGTGGGAGGGGACACAGCCAGGACAGTCAACCCCAACTGACCAGAGGGTTATAGAATGATAGCATCAACTCAGTTGGAAAAGACTCTTAAAATCATAAGTACAACCAGAGGTGATCTTAATATCTCATAGCATATGATGTCATGCTCTGCAAGGAAAAAGAGGGGCATTTGGTATGACGATATTTTTCTTCCCAAGTAACACATGATGGAGCCCTGCTTTCCTGGAGGTGGCTGAACACTTGCATGTATATAGGGTTAGTGAATGAATTCCTTGTTTTGCTTTGCTTGTGCATGCAGCTTTTGCTTTGCCTGTTAAACTGTCTTTATCTGAAACAGGAGATTTCTCACTTTTGCCCTTCTCATTCTCTCCCCCCATCCCACCGAGGTGGAGTGAGCAAGCACCTGTGTGGTACTTAGTTGCTGGCTGGGATTAAATCATGACAGCTTCATATGAAGAAATCCAGGGAACTGAAAAGTCTCTTATTTAGTAAACATAAATTTAGGAAGTGGGCATTCAGAGACTGTCGTCCAACATCTTCCACATATCCAAAGGGAAAGAAGATTCATTGGCTTGCTAAAAGCAATAGTGATGTGAGCATCAACTGAAAACCCAGCTCACTGATAACAGCAATTCTTATAGGAATTCTAAAGAAACTCTTTTCTATCCTAAGAGATGATGATTTCTGAAGCATTAGGCCATGTTTTATTATTTCAGGTTACCTTACACCCATCCACTAATTTGGGATTTGAACTCTCCAAAATATTTCATGATGGCTGGTAACAGGCTTATCTGTATGAGACACTCTTTTACTGTTCTTTACTTTGAAAGGTAGATTTATGTCTCCTAAATCCAAGGGAAGCCTATGATCTCTTTTGTGAGTTAGATAGCTGTAGAAACCCTAAGCTATTTGAAAGATTAACATTAGACAAATATTTCATATTTAAATTGTTCAGTACTTGCTAGTTATGTCTAAATACCAAAGATGAATTTCATGTATAACTGTAAGAATGTACATTTGCATTAAATAAGGACCTTAAAAAGGCTAGGAGGATTGGCCGGGTTAATAAATGGTTAGAAGGGTGGTGCCATAGTCAGGGGTTTGGGTATCTAGAACATGGGACTCAATTTAATAGGCCAGGTCTACTGGGGGCTGGTGGAGCTGGTCTGCGCTGCTTTGGTAGGAGGCTTGCCAGACTGGTCAAGGATGCTTTAAACTAGATGTGCTGGGGGAGGGGGACATCATTTCATCCCAACACACCCAGTCAGTTGCCAGCACCTATAATAAATGCTCTGTCCAACCTGGCCTTGAACATTATCAGGGATGGAGCATTCACAACTTCCTTGGGCTATCCTCAGTTGCCCGACTGCCTCACCACCCTCACAGTAAAGAACTTCTTCCTTATATCTAACCTGAACTTCCCCTGTTGAAGTTTAAACCCATTTTAAATAAAGTAATTGGATACTATTTATGAGAAGCTTGCAGTTCTCGTATCTTTATTTTAGTTAGCTACCATGGTTCTCTGAGGACAGAATGAAATTGTAGTGCTTTATTGGGAACCTTAGTTCTAGTGGTAAGGTCTAATTCAACACTCCACTGCTTCTGAAATGATTGCCTGTAATTAGTCGTATCTGTTAAACAGGGATTGACAGATTGACAGGTAGATGACACTGAAAAATTTTGATACTATTCTGTTATGTGCTGTAAAAAGGCAAAATTGAAGAATTAGAAAAAAAAAAATCAGCAAATTTGTGAGTGAGAGAGAAGTCTGGCAGGGGTTATACCATGTGTTATTAAGGAGAGGAATGAGATGAGAAGATGTGGCCTGTTCTGCAGGAAAGAAAATAGAAGTGCTATCCAGAAATTCTGTCTACTGCTAGGTCTCTGCAGGTGAGTAACCTGTCTATTTAAGTGGCTGTTTGAAGCAGTTATTTTAGCCTGATATCTTTAATGCATCCATTTCCCCCCTTTCTGTCTTCTTTGCACTATGCTGTCCTCTTCTGTTGTAGGATGCACCTCTATGTAACTGTCAGGCTCATTGGTTACTAAGAAAAGAATAGACCTCATGTAAGGACATCTAACTGGGTTGTTGAGTAGCGATCAAGGGGTATAGTGTAACAGTCATTCAGATATCCTTCACCAGCCCTCTTATGAATACTGTCGTCAAGGGGAAGGCAAGCACTCTGTTGCCTCATATTTGTTATCTTATTCACTGCATTCTGGGCTTTATGGATCCATATCTATCTCATTAACCTCTAACATCCTATTGACACTGGCTTGCGATAATTTCCCCCTACCTACTCCCCAAGGAAGAGAAAAGGGAAAAGCAGATGAGAATAAGCACCGTAGAACAAAACAGACTAAACTGCCTCTGCCTTCTGTTACAGACATCAGCTCAGGAAAACTACAAGCCTTCCAAAGAGAGCTTCCAAAAATTTTAATACATTCCAGATCTCAGCTTTCAGGCAGTACAGCTACTCTAGAAGTCCCAGGCCACTTTATTACAGCTATGTTACCAGTGTGGATGCTGCTGCAGAAAGGTGTACAAATATCTCAGCCCACATACATGTCTCAAGAACCAGTATCTGATTACGCGTGATAACCCAGAGCAAAGGGTAAGCATGGAGCAACTATTCACTTCCTTTTCTAGTACACAAACCAAGTGGCACTAGATTAAGCTGTCAGGTGGCAAATCAATCCCCCTCAGCCCCCCCCCCCCCCCCCCCCCCCCCAAAAGAAAAAGAAGAAAAACGAAGGAGACAATGCATTTTAAAGCATAAACTTATAGAAACCTGTGCTATGGGAGTATGTGCACACTAAAACCACACATAGGATCAAAAGTTGGAAATTCATTTTGTGGAAGAGAAGTCTGTTGTGGGCTCTTACACACAAAGATAACTAACTTAGTCTGCAAATTGATAGTGACTTGGTAAATATTCAGGGCATTACTACATGCCTTCCCTGTTTCTTCACTCTCTTTCAGGCATCCACATATGACTACTCTTGGAATAAGTGTAACAAGGACACAAGACAACATGCTGGATGGCAGTTTTGTACAGGTGGATAAGCACAAGCTGTCTTTTGTGGGAACTGTAGACAAAGAGGCAGAGGACAGAGGCTCTCAAGCTGAAGTGGGGCAGAAACTAGCATTTGTGACAATATCCTGGTGAGAAGACTGCTAGAGACAGCAGTGGGGGACTAAAAGAGAACCAGAGACCATAGAGAACAACCATGGGTTTGCAGTCTCCAAAAAAGCCCTGAACAAGGACATGAATCTCAAAGACTCAAGACGGATGGGAAAATGAGTCCTCAAGTCTACTTCAATGATCTAGGACCTATCATGAAATGAAATGGCTGTGTGGAATTATACTAGCATTTTATATGAACGCTACACTACATTGCTCAGTCGGGACCTGAAACTTGTCACCTGACTACTGTGACTTTAACTAGTGAAATTGCAGAGGAAGGCTGAGAGTGATTTCTTCAAAAATACTTTATTTTTAGAAATCCCTGCAGCTGAACTTACATGAATACTATATGCAGTATTGCTCTCAAGAATAGGCAGTAAGTGGAATAATAGTTTACTGTGGAAGACTTGTACTGCACTAAAGTACTCAGTCCCTGATGAGGTCAATGTTCTTGCTACCAAGACAGTAATTTTTAAGGCCAGTCTGCTCTGTGGGAAATGTAGAGTCTACAGTCACAGATGTACTGTATAAGGGATACTGCTTGCCCCAAGCACTTCTAAACAGGGATTCATGTTAGACTGGGGATCTCATGGCACTTGGTATATGACTTTTTCTTCTTGTGTCATGGCCCTGGGGCATTATTAGACCTGACCATTCCTGTCTAGTCCTCCTGGGGCTCTTCCCCTCCACACACCCCCAGATCCAGGACCTCATGTCAGCCCCCTAGCACCACTAGTCCCTGCCCCAGTGACTCCACAACAGGGCTGGTCTCCACCTCCCCACAGCCTTGTTCTGCCTGGCTGTGGGCTCTGCCGAGTGAGGCACACCTGTGGACCCACATCGCAGCCACATCCTCAGAATGGTGCTCAAATGCCCAAGACTGAGGCTGTCCAGGTGCCTCCTGTCTGTCTGGTCCTGGATGGGAAGATGTGATGAGCCCTGGCTGCCATGGTGTGTTATGACTGACCCTGGGGAGCCCAAGACACTCCTGGCATCTATGCTGCTTTCAACTGAGTATGACCGCGCAATTCCTCCTGCAGGTAGAACTTTGGGGTGTTACAGATCGAGAAGTTCAAGAGCTGTTATTGAAAGCTGGGACTTTTGGTTAAGAGAGGCAAAAGGGCAGGGGCCCAGAATCCTACATGGGTTTAAAAGCACATAAGGTAATTTAATTTATTGCTAGCATTAGCTTTACTTTTGTTTAATTTATTATTTCATTCAGGCAGAAGTTGCCAGATATACGTAGAAACCTCACTATTGATATAATGTTTTAATACGTAATGAAAGAAAAGCTGCCATAACTTAGACCCCCAAATGCCCCTGACAGTGTAAATATTGATGAAAGACAGAAACAGAAAATGATGGTATAACTTGAACATTTTCTTTAACTTCTTCATAAGTAAATTTGGAGATCCTCCACTTTTGTGTTTGTTACAAGCAATTTCAATGGCTTTATACAAATCTGTACCATCTGATGATCTGGCCTGTGCTTTATGAGTTGCAATGCTTTTAGAAGGTGTGAGACAATTTTTGACATGTATGATCAGGTGATCTTCTTTCAAACAGTTCCAGTGTTTTCAGTGGAATAAGGCCTGGAAATAAGCTCTGTCTCATGAATGTGGTCTTCACTTTATGAAGAATAAACTTCTGTAAAAGTGATTACAACCCTTAACATTTCTGTTTCTAGTTCTAAAACTAATAAAAACCTATTCAAATATCTGTGAGGGAGGACTTGAGAAGAAAACATCTTCGAAGAGCTTTGGGATCCTCAAGACAAAGTGCATTGAGATTATTAGTATTATTACAAGAGGACAACGATAATTGGAACATTACATTTTGCTGTGGGCAGTAAATTTGCTATTGCTGCAAAATGATTAACAGTCTCACCATCTGTGTTACAGGTTTAATGATAATTGGCAGGTTTATGCATATCTAACACTGACATGATCTCTCTTAGCAGTCCTATGTTTGCCATTTAATTTTGTTACTTTCTCCCAGAAATAGTATTTTTTTTTTCTGAAATAATGCATATTTACTGATTAAGTTTACTATTTCTTTTGATGTTTACCTCCTTTAGTTATTCCTAAACATGACCCTTAACACTTCTAAATCACTAAAATGTGCTACTAAATGGGGAAAAATGCACTCATTTTCAAAGACTTTTTTTTTTTTTCCAAAGCAGCATGCTGTAGAGGTTGAGAATAATAGGTCTGCTTAGCTTGCTGTCTCCTATTTTGATGGTAACTTGTAAATGGTGCTTAGAGGGAGAACAAGAATCAGGGCAGGCGCAGAACAATACTCCTTTGAAATCTCCCAGTTTAAGGCATTAAACAGGGCAGACTTTCTGAGTCAGAGGCTGTTATTTGTCTATTGTATTTAAAAGCCTTTAGTGGACCTGTCTTCTGTGATTTTTGTCCAGTTCTTCTTTGAACTCATTCAGATTTTTGACCTCTACAGCTTAATGTATCAATGAGTTGGACAGTTTGTTATGTAATGTGGTTTTAATTTTGGTACATGGAAATTTCATTGGATGCCCTCCAGTTTCTGAATTGTGAGAAAATATACATTGAGTTCTCATCTTCATTTTCTGTGGTTGCCATCAAAATCAGTGGGTAGCAAGGATTCTTCTGGGGCTTGAATGAGAACTATATTGTAACTGAATAAGGAAAGCATCCAATTTTATTTGTTAACACGAAACATTTGTGAAAATCACTGATCCCAAGAAACATAGTGAAAGCATTTTCTGTCCTACAATGCAGTTCTACAACCAGAATGAGGTCAAAACCCTAACGCCTCTAAAGGTTGACTGCTGGACAAAGAATGATGGTGACTTTAATACGTTTCATAACAAATATGTGTCTCACACATGTGTCTTATGTAGATAGTCTACTTTAAATGCATGAAAAGATAAGAATGAAGGGATACATCAGTAGACAATGAAAGAAACCTGTGAGAAATGAGCTTTTATTAGAGATAGTTCTAGTCCAGTAGTCACAGAATATATTAAAATATATCCATAATGAAAGGAAGCTCATTCACTGTCACGCTGTTTCTTATTTGTAAGAATTTGGATGACTCCTTGTTATTCACTAAATATGGGCTTTCCCTAACTCCATAGTAGAGATGGCAGCACAACTGAAGATGGCAGTTAATGAGCCTTGTACCCATACGTGTTTTAAACAATTTTGTTGTAAAATTTTGAATTTCTTGGATGTTTCTTGTATTTTTTCTGTATTTCCCAAATTTCACTAAGCTGTGCTGGGCAAGCTTCACATGCTGCAGAAGCAGCTTTCTCCAGTTTAATAGCCTTTTTCTGTAGTATTGAATTCCCTAATAGCTCCTAACTTAGCATAAACTGCATTAAGTACAACTTAAAGAGAGAAACCAAAAGCGAACCAGCAAGGGACTAAAGCTACAGGTGCAAAGCTACACTTTCCCTGTGATGGCTTTTGGCAAGAGTTTGACCCGGTTGATTTGCAGGTACCAAATCAAAAGTTTGTCTCTCCCATGCTGCTAGCGAGTCCCTCTCCAATTCCTGCTTTTCTCCTTCAATTGACAATGTTTGTTTCTGAAACATAGGGAACAAAAGCCAGAAGGTGTAAACTCTTAGGAAGAGAAGTTTGGCAAAAAGACTGGCTGAACTGGGAAGAAAATTTTCCTTCCTTCCTGTGGCTGTAACAGAGCAGAACATGTCAAGGACTTTCTGTCAGTGGCAACTTAGGCTGCTCTAAAAAGGCAGGGATTGTGGTGGTAGGTGCCCACCTACCCTCTCCAGAAGGGTGCAGTCCAACATTTCTCAAAGAGAAGAGCAGGGCTGGTGAAAATAAAGTCAGACATGGCCCAGATTTACAGGCAAGTCCAAAGTGATGAGGTGGCAGGGTGGTCAGACTGTGGGTCAGGATCAGGGATCCCAGTCAACCAACTACATGGCCAGGCACAGGCATGACAAACATTCATACAGCTGCAGTGTAGCCCAGGTGGAGTCCCGTGATAAGAGTCACAACTAAAAGCAGCTCACAAATGAAGGGGAGAGCCCTTGCTGAGGCCTTCCCACAGAGCTTTTTCTTCACTATGGCTCTTATCGGCAAGCTGGCCTTGCATAGCCGGCTACACTCCTAGAAGTGGGGGAGTGCACCCAAAGACTAGACATGCTGTCAGCAAGCGTATGAGTATGTTGCTAAAACATGTTTTCATATTTTTCCCTCACAATTAGAACTGTAAAGCTGGTCTCAGTTCAGAAGTATTTGCGAGCTGTTTGCTTGAAGACAAAGATTTATGCATTAAAGATAAAAGTCCATTGATGATTCAATGTCACTGTGTTGCCACATAAATTAAATACAGTTTGTGCTTTTAACTTCAATGAAAAATCACCATCTTAACTTGAATTTGTTCATATCATCTCATGTGATGACAAACTTTTTTCTGTTAGGCCCTACCTCATTTAGTATGCTGTATGGAAGGCACTGTAGATAGTTGCTGCAAAATCAAGATGTTTTACACTTTAAGTTTTGTACACCATTATGAAATACATAAAGGAAGTAGATTTTTATTGGTATTTATAATTATAATCTATAATTTATCATCTTTGTATATGGACATTTATTGCTGCAGATACTGAATGTTGCTGGAGGACATCCAGAGAATGAGGGAAGGGCTCACAGGTATTCCTAGACTAAAGCAGTTGACCCCTGTGTAAGAGAATTTTGTCTGTCATGACAACTTACTCCTGTCAACTATAAGCCAGAGTTTCAAAGAAAGTGCTAAACATACACAGCTGCTACCAGATCCATCAGAAACTAAGACTTGGGCACAGGAATAACTATAAAAATTATAAGTATTCTGAAAAGAATGGTACTACTCATCTCTATGTAGCTCTCCTGTAAATGTTTTGCTTGTCAATTTCTAAATTGGGTTAAGCCCTGCCACCTTTCAGATTTCAGCCCTTCTTCCTTTATCTGGCGATAGAAATGTGAAGACAAACTCGACTTTTCTTAAGCATTCAGATACTGTAGTGAACAGTACCATAAAAAAATCCACAAAGAACCTAATAATTTTCTATTTAGAGTATGCTTATCTTTTTTCTGCGTATAACAATGAGGACTGAGTATTCCTTTTGCAGCCTCCTATGTAGACTGATCATTTGTTGCCAGTGTAGATCATGCCACAAATCAGCCAAAAAGCCTTCAGGTCTTCGTTAAAGTCCTGAAGTGAGCACCTGCCTCTGTCTTCTGACAAAACCTTTTAGTGCATTTTGTTGTTCTTTAGTGGACATAGAAGCATTAGTCTTTTTCCATTCTCCTAGCCTGATCTTTTGTGTAACTTATTTGCCATTCAGAATGTGCTTTCCCTTGTCCCCAGCTAATGAGCAGAAGCACAGCACCAACAGCAGTCTTCAAAAGAGGGCTTCCAAGAAGGTGTACAGCCATTACTGCCTGAATTCACATGAACAGCTTGTAAGTATCTTATATTTTTAGGATCAATATGCTTTGAACTCAAGCTTTGACAACAGAAGTTTGGTTTGACTTATTCTGACCTTGTCTGTGTTAGACTGAAATGTCCTTGAGGATTCTGCTTTATCAAACCTGTTCAAGCTTTGCCTTAATTTTTAGATTTCATGATGACAACAAATAGGGGGAGGAAATAAGACTGTGCTGAGCAAAGAGAATTTAATAGTGTCGTAATCTTCTTTAAGTCTTGCCTATAGGATGAAAACTGTTTTGTTTTGGTTTTACTCTTTGACATTATACACTAGTTTAAATTAGATCTAATAGCTACATAGCTTCCCATATTTTCTGTAAAATCTCCATCTATAGCTAGACATACATGATGTTCATACAGGATTCTGTTGCTGTGTAGGATGGATCCTTTTAAGATGAGTTTGGCCCCTAAAGTTTACTGAAAATAGTTTCTTTTTCTTGATGCAATTTTTGGTTTCTTAGTTATCCCATGATTAGATGCTGAGTCGTAACTTGAAAAATATTCCATTCCTGAGGAGCACAGTAGCCTTTACTGCCTGTGGCCTGTCCAAAAGCAGGTTTTAGAAGTCAAGTTCATGTTGAATTGTACTGTCAAAGGTAGATATACTGAATAAATCCCATTATGTTTCTTGTCTGTACTAGATGAGGTTACAGGTGTGGTAACTTAGGGGTCAAAATTGAAAACTCACTTCTCATACAGAAAGCTTGATTATAAAAACATATTTTAAAATTGTCATGGAAGTTAGGAAACCTATACAAAATTGCTTTAATGAATCAGCAAGAGAAAATACAAGAGAGGCTTGCACACTTGTTTGATAGACATTCAGCATCGTAAATGACATTTCAAAAGAGCAAGTGAATACAGAATCATAACCCAAACCTTTCAATGCCTCTAAAGTACTGTATCACTCTATACCTAAAGAAATTCTATCTGTGGCCTCTGAAACTAAGCTTGCTAGTTTTAACAACATGTCCTGCACTTTGCTTAATTGATAGGCCACTTTTTTATCAGAGTTAGAAAATCATTACCTGAATTTCATTCCTTTCTGGGTGCAACTCTCCTTTATGTACATTACTGAGGTTTAACAGTATTTGGCTTCATATCCATGCTCGAATCCTAATAATTTCAAAATTCATCTTTTGCTTTTTTATTTATTTTTCTGTGACTTATCCCAGGAGGTCAAATCCCTTTATAAATGTTGTTGAGAAACTAAAGTCCTTTGAAGATCACTGTTAAGCACAGTTAATAAAAGAAGTCTGTAGGCCAAAGTATGCAAGTGGGCAGAAAAGAAATGGCCATGTGTTATACACAGGTTGTGTAGGCAATGTAGGCAGTGCTTGGGCAACATTCTAATTTATTGACAATAATCAGTATTTCATTCTTGAGAGAGAGATTCTGCTCACAGTTTTTCAGTCTGTACTTTGTGAGGGAAAGTAAGCACTGTTGAATACTGTCACTAGGGCTTTGGATCATATAATGACTTCCCCCTCTGATTCCCAGGTGTCTTGTCGTTTTTTGTGTGACTTTAAGGCTGTTTCAACCTGTTGACTCCTGAGGGGGTGTTGAAAACAGATTTGCGTGGCTTTCCATGCAGTATGGGCCTTAACTTCTGCTCAGACTTTGGCGTAATTCTTGACTTGCCCATTTCTTCCTTGGTTATTGATCTTTAGAGTCTTGTCTTTCATCTGACAAGTATTTTTTTAACTTCACTTTTAATGTTTATGATTCTAATTTGAAAGATGAAAATTTTCTTTTTTCCTTTTTTTTTTTTTTAAATTGCAAATTAATCATGACCAAGTAACTGGATTCTGCCTGTTAGGGACATTAGTGACATGAATAAGTTGACAATAGAACTGAATAAATATAACATAAAAATCAAAGCATTAACTATTTAGCTGCTTAGCTTTTTAGGAAAACCAGGCTAGTTAGCTTGTTTCCCCTTCTTCTTCTGTGCTAATCAGATGATACCAGCTGTTAAATTGCAAAACTTCCTAACAAAAGTTAGAATTCCTCACAAGAAAGTTTTGTTGCATAATTAAAAGTAAAAACTTTAGTTACATAAACATGAATTAAGTCGAGTTTGAATTCTTCAAATGTGTTTTTCAAAGCTGAGGCTTTTGCTATAGTAGGAAGATACAAGATCCTGGGTCCAACTCCTTTGAATGTTTAATACCTGTAACCCAGGTTTGGGATTATGCCTATCCATGTGGTTTAGCATTTTTCTTAACGTTGTATAAAATACATAAGGTAGTGTCCTGGGTTCAGCAGTAGCAGTCATGTTTCTCCTCCTTGGTAGCTGGTGCAGTGCAGTGTTTTGACTTTCGGCTCGGGAACAGAGCTGATAGCGATGTTTTGGTTTGGCCAAGGACTTTGTGAGCCTCATGCTCTGCCAGGGAGGAGGGGAAGCTGGGAGGAAGCAGAGACAGGACACCTGACCCAAACTGACCAAAGAGGTATTCCATACCACAGCACGTCATGCCCAGGATGTAACTGGGAGTTAGCCGGAAGGGCTGGGAGACTGCAGGGTTGGAGGAGGTATCGGTCGGAGCTTGGTCGGGCTTGGGGGCGAGTTATCGGTCAGCGGGTGGTGAGGTGTTGTATTCTGTTCCCTTGTTATTTCCTTTATCATTATTATCATTGGTGGTAGCAGTAGTGATTTGTGTTATACCTTAGTTACTAAACTGTTCTTATCTCAACCCGTGGGAGTTGCATTCTTTTGATTCTCCTCTCCGTCCCTCCGAGAGCAGGGGGAGGGCAAGAAAGGGGGGGAAGTGAGCGAACGAATTACCTGACTGGGTTTAAACCACGACAGGTAGTTATATCTTTCTTTATCTATCTGTTCTGTTGAGATGTAGTCTAGATTTCAATCAAATGAACTATGAAGGGAAGAGTAGAATTTCAGGACTGCTTAAAGGACCTTGAACACATTATAGAATCATAGAATCATGGAATAGTTAGGGTTGGAAAGGACCTTAAGATCATCTAGTTCCAACCCCCCTGCCGTGGGCAGGGACACCTCACACTAAACCATATCACCCAAGGCCGCGTCCAACCTGGTCTTGAACACTGCCAGGGATGGAGCATTCACAACCTCCCTGGGCTACCCATTCCAGTGCTTCACCACCCTAACAGGAAAGAATTTCCTCCTTATGTCCAATTATTGCTGAAGGTCAGTGGGTTGAGTTTGTTCATCTCCTAAAATGGAGTAATCAATTGCCTGGAAAAATACGCTGAGTTTCTAAATGAAAAGGAAATGTGGTCATACACAGTTTTTGTTTGTTTGTTTGTTTCCTAGCCTTTTGTTTTGTCACAATTTTCCTCATTCTGTGCTAATTTAGCTCTCTACTGTTTCTTCTCCTCACAACTTCTACATGTTGCATTTCAAAGGCTGGGAATCAGGAAAAATCTCACTGTCTTGTACTTACTAACAGAGTTAGCAGAGATAGGATCTTGACAGGAATTCAGACCTAACAGAGCAGAGCAACAAGGCTAAAAGGGAAAAGCAGCAGGGGGAAATAAAGGATTCCCTGCTGGTGTAATGCAGTAACGTGTGCTGGTCTGTATTCAGATTATGCTCCTGGAACTGAGCATTATGGTGTGTTATAGAGAAACAGAGTGTTGCTGCATGTGATGGTGCTGGTTGCAGTAAAGTCAAGGCATTTACATTCTTTGGTGCCATGCCTGTGGAGTACCTTGCATCCGTTATCCTTTCCATAATACTGTGATCCAAGATAAAAATGTCTACAGTTTTGCAGACTTTTCTTCCTCATGTGGCCATAAAAGCCCCAGCCACGAATCATATGAAGACTGATTTTTTACTGATTTTTTAATCTGTACCATACAACTGAATAATGATTGTAAGATATGTTTCAAGTGCCCAGTGCCCATCCAGAGACTGAATCACCTGAAGATCTGGCAGTGTGAGCATAGTTAGCTTTCACTGAAGGCCATTTGAGCTAAAATCTCTTTAATTACTTTTGATCCCATAACTCTAAACTGTCCCAATTCTTTCCTGAATGGCTTAAATGTCTCTCTGCCATGTCCAATGTCTTCTAAAGGTGGACCTGGTTAACAGTTATTCTTTTACACCACAGACAATTTTAAACTAGAGGAAAGTGAAATAAGGACCAATGATTTGCTCATTTCTAGAGATGCAATTCAGCTTACTTCTGTGTAACTATATCAATATATACCTGCAAGGGATGTCCCATCAGTGGCAGAAATCATAAAGAATGATTAATAAATAAATGTTAAACAAGAGGTCTGGGGCCTTGCTGGAGAACTTACGTTTTATTCAATACCAAGTCTTTGTAATGTAATGATGAAACTGATGATAATGACAACTGAATGGAGAAGCTTGCAGGTGGGAAGAACAACACACTGTATGATATCCTTTCAGGCACAAAGGATTTCTCTGGATAGACAGTTTCATGTACTGACTTTTAAAAGCACATGCTTAAGAAGTGGGAAGTGATGCAAGGTCTGAGCTTAATTGGAAGGTATACATTAATTTTAAAAAGTTTCAGAGGGAGTTTAAGAGTAAGTAAATGTTTCTGATGATTTGGTTGTAATAAAGACATTTTAATGTAATTTAGTTCTAACAAGTGGAGGAAAAGGTGAAAATACTCTGCTAAGCAGATAACATCAAATAATAGTAACAGACCAAGAAAAGCCTTATTTTTTAGATAACTTAAAAAGGATGTCTGCAACTATTATTTTGCTTTAAGGTATTTTAATTACAGGAAGATTTATTTTATTTTATTTTAAAGGGGGCTTGTCATGATCTCCTGCAATTAAACAGTGGAAGTATGGAGAGGGACTTTGTTCAACCACGGCAGGGCATAACCTAAAAAATCACAAATACCTAAAGGTCTTTTCTGAGCTAAATTGTGAGCTTTCACTGTATGCTAGAAATAAACTCCAGAAATGCATTCTGGCTCTTCTGATGCTATGCTGTGTTGTTACTTCTTCAGTATTCAAGTGACTAAGTCCCCACCATAAACAAAACATATGAAAACATAGCAAAATAATCTTTCTCTCCAAGTAATCACTTCACTCTCCCGCAGAGTGTGTCATGGTCACTTCTTAAGATTAGAAAGCTCACTGTATTGTTTGTAAACATATAAATAAAACCATGGGGTGTGTGTGTGTGTTCTTAACTTTGTTTTTGCGTAATTTTATTTATCTCTTGAAAATAAAACTAAGCCCTGTCGTTTTTTTTCAAGATAAACCAAGATTCTTCTATGTCATCAGTAGTAAGTTGTTGCAAGTAAGGGTTGAGGTACAGCAATGAGAACGTCACATTGCTCTAAGTGATCTGATATTTTTAATGATGTTCTGTATGTCATTTCAAGGCCAGGTTGGACAGAGCCTTGGGTGACATGGTTTAGTGTGAGGTGTCCCTGCCCATGGCAGGGGGGTTGGAACTAGATGATCTTAAGGTCCTTTCCAACCCTAACTAGTCTATGATTCTATGATTATTTGGTGAGAAGCTCATGGGAATAGAGATCAATCAGTCCAAGGTTTAGAGAGGAATTATGGCTCTGGGACAAAAGTGTTAAGGATTTTAGGCTGCATGGCTTAGTGGCCAGATTTGAAGAATACTTAGAAGCAGAAAGATGCAAGTAGGCTTTTTAATACCCCATTGAAATAAACTGAAATTGACTCCAAGGAAAATTTGAAAACTCCCTTATGTGTCATTTCCTTGGCTTGAATGACCTAAACGGTTGAGTTCTTTTTCACAGTTACTCAGGCAGTTAACAGTCCTACTGCTTTTGGCCTACTTTTCCCTGGATACATAGCAAAATATATTGAGGTATAGTTGAGCCACTTTGAAAGATAACATTCTTTCACGTAAAACTCATGGGCTACCTTCAGTAGAGGAGAGGCTGGATTATCTTCAGATATGTGGGCCTTAGTACAAAAGCAGGAATGTGTTTACGGAGTTAGTCACTAGGATAGGCTTTAGTCAATTGTTTCCTCACAAAGAAACATAGAAAGCAGGTAATACGATTTCATTATCTGTAAATAGTTTAGACTCAGGTAAGCCATGCTCATAAGTCTAATGAGTTTTTGGATGGAGACCCCAAAAAATGAAGGTAATAAAAATCTGTGAACTATGTAGATTAATGAAACTGCCAGCATGATACCTTATCAATCCTTAGTCTTGAGGCATTATTTCACTTTATACAACAGGTTAGTTCATTGTCATTGTGAGCTGTCTGTGAAAGGAAGACTGAATTATTAAGGTGATTAGTATAAACCAAATCAAATTGTAGACAGTAGGAAATGGTTAATTTAGTCAAATAATTAAAAGCAAAATGTTGACACTGCTTCAGTTCCCTTGGGGAATTTTGTTTCTATTTACAGAGTACCTAGTCTGACTTCAGTAGGTATTGTCTCCAAGTAGAAACCAGACAATATTGTGTAAACAGTGAGTTGCCAAATAGTTGATAGCAGGTAACTGACTGTACCAGACTTGCCCGACACATTTGTTGGACTGTACGTTTGGAAAAGAATTCCTGATCTAGCACTTTGAATGTGGGCTGTTTAGACTGAAAGGGTGATTGCACAGCTACACAATGACTTGGCTGGTTGTTTTAAGGACAGCTGGGAACAACTTGAGCTTTTTGACATACTTTTTAATCTGAAATAGTTGGATTAGGGAACATCAAAAGCCTTTCACTTGGAAGTGCTATACCAGTCCTGCCTATTCTTTTCCAAAGAAGAGAAATGTGTTGGTGGCCTGTAAGACAGATGTTTGGTGTTGGTGTATGGGAGGAATGAAGCCCTCTAATCTCTAGAAAGGAAAGAAATGGCTAAGAAATTCAGAAAGTGTCCCTGGTTTTTATGTTACTTTGAATGAAACTGGTTGGTTTGATCCTGGGAGAGGGAACAATACTGTTTATTAGATTTTGGTAAAGGTGTGTAACTGTTGATTTGCACCATAGTGGAGTTTAGCAGAGTGCAATCAGTGCAAGTATGAGGTCAGCCATTGTGTCCCTGCAAATACCTTAGGATATCTGTATGTCCCTGCAAATATCCTGTGGGATGGAAGATGACAGGGAGAGGAACTAAGTCTCATTCCTCAACAGTGACTGGAAGAGTTTTCTATATTTTCTTTGTTGAAGATTTCAGGATATCAAAAGGCAAATGGAAAGCTTTTATTTCAAGTGAAGTTCTGGGTAAATATTTAAACAGTAATTCTTATTTTCTTCACAGTAGGTCACCAATTCATTGTTTAAAGGGCACAATAACATTAAATATTCAGTGCAGGAGACAGTACATAGGAGGGAGTAAAGCACATGTATAATAAGGGCCTGTGGGAAAGAGAGATGAAATTTCTGGATGTTTTAAATCACCCCTTTTCAATATATACAGGCAAAGGATCAGGTTTTAACTCATGTAGAATTGTCAGAGATCTAGTAAAACTACAAAGGTAGGAAATATGTATTAAATGATCAGTCTGGGAACAGATCTGAGCCTGTAAGGGAAGATGATACTTAAAGGTACCAGAACTTCATTTCCTGTGACATCATTTCAGATACGGTATTTTTCCTGTCACAAAAGGGTGGTACATTTTATAGCTATCTCTGACTGTAGAGCATGAACAGAGAAGGAGGCCAGCCAAAGAATTTGGCATAGAAATAAACTGATAAATAGATTGGTAGCATAAGACACTTTGCAATCTGAATGCAAAGTAACTTTAATCTTGATTTCAAGCCTTTATAAAAAAGTGAACACTTTTACATTACACAGGTACTGTCCTTGAAAAAATATGATTAGTAAAAATGTGCTTTTCTACAGTAATAATTCCATTAATTTTTTTCACCCATTGATTTAACCATCAAATGGTGAATAAAAACTGTACTTGAAAAGTCAAAATAAACATTTTTCAAACTTTGCATTAAGGTTTTATAAATTATGTGGAATAGGTCAATAATAGACCTGGCAGAATTTTAATGAAGTGCCATTAGAGAACCCTAGAAACCCATGCATAATTTATAACAATGCATTACTTATATCAACTATAAAATGTGCTATCAATATCTGTGACATGCTTAGGACTGCTATTAAGTATCTCTTAGCTATTGATAAACTGTTTGTAAGTGGAATAAATAATACATGCCTAAACCTTTTCTTTATTCCCAATGACATTACCTTCACCATGATTAGCCAATTACTCACTATTGTTAGTGTTGCTCCTTTTGTGTATATAGATTTTAGAGCCTTCCAGTGCTGTGTAATTTGGTTTGAACTGGAAGTTCAGTTAGAAATATGTTGCACATTTTAAATTATATTAAGATGTTTGTAGGCCTCAGATGAAGTGTTTCTGTGAAATCAATTTATGTCATCTCTTCTACATTGTGGACTTGAGATCTAACTGTAAGTACTGTTTTAATCACTGCAGAGTGGCTGATAAAATTATTCCCAGCAGTGATTCAGATTTTGTGCATCTCTGCAACAAGGTGTTTATCATAGAATCATAGAATAGTTAGGGTTGTCATTCTCTGAAAATCTTTAGCTAGAGCAGTCAAATAATCCAACATGGAGAATTTTTCTGCTTTTGGCTTTTTCCTCACAGTCTGTATAGTATGACTTTCTTCCTGACCTTCCCTTCCTTCATTCTGCTGTCTTTATTATGACCACCACCACCTCCACCAAGTTCTTCTGCTGAATTTCTCTTCTAGTTTTACTCCCTGCTTTATAATTCCAGTCCCCAGAAGCTAAAGAAAACAAGCTGTGATCACCTTCCCCCACAGCATGCTCCTCCCCAGCTCCAAATGCCCCCCTCCCAAAAAAAAACCACCCAAAATCCAATGCAAATCAAAACCCAGGAAACACTGCCTTGAAGCAGTTTGCAATTATGAGAGTCAAGGTGAATTTATGAATGAGGACTCAGCTGATGCTGAAGTCCCTGTTGCGCAGCAGAAATTGCATTTAATCCCTGTCAAACTGGATTATTTTCAATTTCGTGGTTTATTGCTAAAGGAGTCAATAAATCATGAGGAACATCCCAGGGAAGGTAATTTCTCTAAGGATCAATGTTAAATTGCTGTCCCTGAGTGGTGGGTTTTCTTGGGTAGTTAGAGCAAAACGTGGAGAAAATGTCACTGAAACCAGTCTGGTCACACTTGTTTAACCTTAGATTTTATCAAAGCCTAAATTAAGTTTTTTTCCTAAGTTAAATACAAAAAATTGATCCAGTCCTTTAGAAAAACACCAGTTTCTGACTTATACCCGCAGGTAAAATCAGAAGTGTCCGTTTACAGGCATTACTGCTTGGAACTGGCACTCTGCCCCTGTGCTGAGCATTACTTTTCCTAACACACTCAGCAGGAAACAATCTGTATTTACACTTTTCCATGCTCCAGCATGCAGTTATCATTTTGGAGCAACTCACCTTCACAGGTGGTTTAAACAAAGATTAAGGAGTGACTAAATCATGGACACAATCACTTTCTGCTGTTGTTTTTTGCCTTGGGCAATGGCATAAACAGCTGGAAAGAGCAGTCCTTAACTGTCACCATTAAATGCATTACTTGTCCTTGATCCAGTCTATGGGATGCCTCACAGCTCCAGTTCTGTCTTCTTAGAAGCTCCTCCTTTCTTAGATAAATCAAAGTCCATGCATTCCCATTTTTAATTCCAAGATCTGACCTTCAGAATCCAGGTTGTACATAATATTTTGATAAATGATAAGAAGATAGACTTTGTGGAGAGTTTTTACTAATTTGAGTTTCCTGTGGGAAATGGTACTCAGGCTTCAGCATTTGAGAGTATGAAGTTTTGTTTCAACTTGAGGCCCAGATTCCATCAAAAGGATGTAGTATCCAGACCATAAACTCCTGTGTGTGGCCAGGGATGCACAGTAGGCTTGTGGTGTACAGATTTACCTTATTTGTAGTCTCATTTATTTGTGCCTGAAAAGCCACAAAACCCCCCTTGTGAGCTAGCTATTACATTGAAAAGCAACCAACTTCTATTTCCAGACATGCTTTTAAAATTGCATGTGTTACAACCTTAGTGATTTTTCTCTGGAAATAAACAAATGCATGTGGCAAGGGGGGCTACACATTAGCTTATAATGAAAGTTTTGAAGGTCAGAGATATTAGCAGCAGTCACAAGAAGTGTTGTTGCCAGGACTTATGATTTCTGGTCTTGGCTTTTTGATCCTAGTCCTGCGGATACCCTCCCACACACACTGGGGGCGGACTCTGGCTGCCTTATTTCCTGTATGCACTTTCCTCATTAAAAAAAAAAAAAAAGGAAATAAAATATTTGCTGTCTCTCTGTCTTCTTGCTACCCTGTGATGTCTGTCTCTCACTCTCCTTTTGCTTTTAAGGCTGATGTAAAAACTGTCAAAGCAGGAACTAAAATAACATTTTTGTTAAATTTGTAAGAGTTAGCTAAGGTGACAGATGCAGTATTCCTTCTTTAGGCATCATTTGTAGTTTGTTTACTACAAATGTGTGTATATGAAATGTGTACCAAGAAATGAGTAGGAAACATATGTGTTAAAATAAAATTGTGGCTTTGAATCATTAAAAAAAAAGAAGGCTTTGGCTATTGTTTTATATCTGTCTATTTAAAATTTCTTCTGAATTATAAACTTTATAACAGTCACAGAAATATAGTGACTACAGGAGTATAGATTTTTTTTTTACCTAAAATGCACTTTGTTATAACATTTTATTTACAAACATTTGCATTTTCTATTCCAAAGTTATTGCCTTTTTCCACATTACCAGAAAGTAATGTGCTGTGTACATTGAGGACTCCTGCTAAATTCAGTTTGAGTTCTGAAACCAACATAATGTAAAAGTCTTTGTGAACTGTAAAATATGAGCAAAACTTTACTAAAAAAAGGTGAAAATATATTTTTTAGCAAAAAAGCTGTTTCTGAAAGAGTTTTAAAATATAAAATCTACCAAGACTTGACCCTTGACATTCACTAAGTGTCTGTAAAATGTTTTTTCTCTGTCCTTATCAGTGTGATCATTCTTAGGTTTACAGCTTTATGCTGGATATGGGTATGTAGAGGTACATCACTAGAGAAACGACAGGTAAAAAAAATTGTGCAAAGTACAGATATTTCATTTGTCTGGCAAAATATTAAAAGATAATGTTAGAAGACTTAATGCTAGTAGTCTGTCTGAATAACTAAAAGCTTACATTAGAAGAGGTATTAATTGCCACATAACCTGGTGTTACTTCTTAGGGTAGATAAGGAAAACTGAGTTTGAAAAAAGTTTACATTTTAATTGTCCTTTCTCTCATGATGCATTCCTCAATATCCCCAAATTCCATCAGCATGTCATGATTAGATATTTGTTATTAATAGTCTTCTCTTGGTTTCAGGAAGATGGCAAAAAAGAAGTAACAGTGAGTCCAAATTTTCCTTGAAAACTGTGTGATAATTACATTGCAGCAATTTTAAAATAAGATAGGTCATAAACTACAGAAAATTATAGATGTAACACTGTTAGACAGTAGCAAACCAGGGACAAGATAAGAATCTCTGCTATCCCCAACTGTATGCAGTTTTATCAGAGAACTGATGTGAAATATTGCTCCCCTGGTTTTCTTTTGCAGGCAGACTTGTGCTGGGATGACTGTGCTCCATTCTCTGTTCATAAGACACAAAATACCTTACAGTTTCTGACACTTGCCCAGGTAGCTACTGTGATTTCTCTAGTAGAGCTGGTTGATAATCAGAATAAGCCACAAATGACTGATAAAGTTCATGATTTTATTGGGGCAGGGGGGCACACTCTTTGCAATACTTAGTTCAAGATGGGACAGAAGAGAGAAAAAGTAGGCACACTGTGTCTTGTTCTAGTACACAGCTGGCCTGATCTGGAGTGTCACAGCCTTTTTAGGTGTTTAGGTACATCCATTAGGTAGCAGACTTGCTTGAAGGCCTATTAAACTATGCTGCACTGCTTTGTGACTTCAGGATTAATATCTGAAGTGACATTTCTTTGGTCTTAAGTCAGATTGTCCGGCAGCAGTTCCTCCTTTCAGGCCTCTGCACCAGGGAAATCTCTAGGCAGTAGTAGAGGAAGCCCTGAATTACTTTGTAAATATGCATGGAGATAGTTAGATTTTTTTGGTGTAAACCTTACACATTCCTAATTCAGAGAAACCTGAATAATGAATGATAACAACAGATCACAATTTAACCTTCCTATTGGCTTCAGCCTCAGGAGGCAATTAGACACACTTTTGTGGAGGTAATAAAAACGTAGTGGTTTTCATCCTGAAAGCTGACACAGCATTACTTTCACTTCTAGGTTTAGCATGATCATAAGCATTTGTGGTTTACTGACATAAAATAGGTCAGGGATTAAAGCATAATTAATCACATGCCTTTTCAATAGTGAATCCCCAAAACCCGTGACTGAATTCATTCCATTATCCATATACACCTTTTTTTTCCAGTTTCAGCCTTATTTAATATCAACAGACAATACTCAGAATTCCTCAGATCTGTGGGTTGTTTATGCCCATCTACCCTGTCTTCATCTGCTCTGTCTACTGAGATTTATTTTCTCTATCTGTTTTGTGACAGAAATATAATTGGCTTTAACTTTTATTCCTCAGCACTGAAAACAGGTTTCATATTACTGGGCTTTCTTAACAACAATTCTACCAGCACAACAATACCTTTATTATAATAAAATGCAGTAGGCATGTAATCGTTTAAAGATGAGTGTTTCTCTTGGGCATTGTGGGCAAAGAGAGAACAGTTGCACAGAAGCATAAATATGCTCCTTTACAATATAAAGCATCACAATATTCTGCTTCTCAGCATGTTCACTGCACTGCCTGAAGATTTCAGTGCACTGGAGGTACCTAGAATCTCTCTCTGTACCTCAAGCACCAGCAGCAGCCCATCTGAACTCCCCCAGAGTTCAAGGAGGGCTGAGAAAGGGCTGGGCCCCACTAAATGACAAGGCAAGCGGTCAGCTTTCACCTGATACAAGTAGCACAGGAATCCCATGCTGTCTGACTGTCATAAGGCAGGGAAAAGCAAGGGTCAACTCATCCCTCTACTTGCTCGCTAAATAGATGCTCTTTTCTTCTTGATGACTCTGCCCAACAGCAGTTACCAGGGAATTGGCAGAGACCCTGGTTGCTCAGCCTTGTCCCTGAGGGGGGACAGAGGTTCCCTATTTCTTCTGCTCCCCATATGCAGAAAAAAAGCATCCAGCTGTCTACAAACCACTCTGTGTGTAATGTCGAAGTATACGTGTCTGCGCCTGTATGTGCCCTTCTGCTTATGCTTTGCAGTTACCCTCGCCTTGGGGCTCTTTTGTGTGCACTCAGGAATGCATTCATACTCGGGCTGCCTGAGTCTGTTGCTGAGTGTGGCATGTACAAAAGGCCCATTTCAGTGAATGTCTTCTGGGCCCTAGTGGTTTTTGCAGAGTTAGATGAGTGTCATGGATTTATCCCTAGTGTTCTGCCCCTTCTGCTCAGCAGAGATGACCAAAAATGTCAACCAAACAGAGCTTTTTTTCATTAATATGTTAAAAGTTTTTGGAATGTTTCAACTGGCTCCTCTACTGAGTTTTCATCTGTTGTAATTTCTCCTCCTGGGCAAGAGAAAACCAAAAGGCCAGCCTTTGGACTGGGAGCCAATGGATTAATTTTTAAGTTTTCCAAGTACTGGGTGTTGCAAGACAAAGAGATTTTGCAATACCGCTGGACATAGTATAGCCTTTATGAACAACCTCACTTGTTAGAATTATTACTTCCAGAACTCATCTAGAGAATTAAAAGTTCTAGTTTTCTCTGTCTAAACAGAAACCTCACTGCTAGGGAAATGATCTTGTGAAACAGCTCCAAGTTCTCAGTTCCTATTTTTACCACTAAATTTGCCTGCAGCTGCCAGTTTGAATTACTTCCATCTTTTCTGTGCTTAGAACAGCCAAGGGAGTAGAGGAAAAAAAAGGGGGATCTTCAGAGATTTTTATTCTTTAAGAAGCCGTAAGTATTTGTGTATCTGAAAGCTTGATAGGCATGGAGCCAGAATGGACAGAACAATTGATTTCTACATTTGTCTGTGTTGGTTTCTCCCTTTTCTTCATGTAATCGATCTGCATATAACCATTGCAGTATAAATCTGTAGACTATCTAGGGCAAAACTGCAAGTTAGTTTCCAGCAGTGATTTTATTTGACTCTTATGCATCATTGATTTTTGCAGGGTTGAAGAGCTCATGAGTTGGAAGAAACTTTCTACATCCATATTTAAGAATTGAGACTTGTGCTTGGGTTTATAAATCTAACAATTATGCTTTTAATGTTCTGTGTGATGAAGAAAAAATATAGCACAAAACAGTATGGGGCAAGCCTCTGTAGTTTTGATTTGTAGAGTTTGATATGTGTTGACCTCACTCTGTCTACAAAGCAAAAGAATGTGGGGTTGTCTCCTCATCACTTACATTAGAGTGATCAGTCTACTGCAATTTTTATCTGTTTCCCAAGATACTGTCAGTCTAGAATTCTCAGCTTTTATTCCTCTGTGATCTAAAAGACTGTAAAAATAATCAAGTGCCAACTGAAAATTTGATGATTGCATTTAAAAGTAGATGTATTTTTCCCCCTTTCTTATATATATTACTGTTGTTTAAAAGAAGAAAACTAAGAGAATTTCAGGATTTTTACAAGTCTCTCAAGCTTGTTTATGTCATGTATTAAATTTGGCTTCTGCATTTTCTCAGCTGTGCCACAGAAAGAGAACTTTTATACAGCTCTCTCCCATGATGCATTCACAGTAAGGGTGTTCAATAGCTATTGCTATTTCTTCTCCAAATTCCAATCACGTGACTGTGCTAAAAATAACTGCCTGTGACTTCTGTCTTTGTAGATTTGCGATATTTGAGGTAAGAAGAAGAAGATGAGCTGGGGCTTGGAGTCCAATTTGATTGCTCGGTAGTGGGTCTGCCTTAGTGAAGCAGTGAAATCTCATATAAGGAAGTAGATAGTTTAGATGAGAGGTGGAATTAGGAGGCTATTTATATTATGCATTTACCTTCTTTCCCTGAAGAGAGCGGTAATGTTTATGGCAAAAAACAGACTCTCCATCACCATAGCAACAGGTTGACCTATGAAAAAAATATAAACAATACTAAGAATTTTTGGGAGGTGGGGATTCTGATAGTTTTATTAAATAAGGCACTGCAGAAAAAATAACCTCTTAATTGATCTTTTCAAATTTACCAAATGGAGGTCTATGTGGATGTGTGCATAGGAACTTTAATGAAAACGGTGCAAGACACAGAAGGCTGTAACCAAGAGGATAGAATATCTTCTGGTGAGAGATATTTACAAAGCAATAGCTTACTGATTTCAAATAGGGACCATTTTGTTTTCATAAGTTCCTCCTGAACTGACCATCAACCTGAGGTTTTGCATTTCCTCCCTACAGGCAGGGCTTTGGATTCTTTGATAATGGCTGGTTTTATAGGGCACCAGTCTGGACAATGACAAGTGGGAAAGGTTTATCTCACAGAGGCAAAAGGATGCTGGGGCACGAATTAGCAGGGCTCATTTGGAGAGCTTTAAACTAGATTCGAAGGGGGATGGGGTTGTAGCTGGGCTTGCCCCAGTGGGGCAGCGCTCCAGAATTGATGAAGACTGGGAGGCCTCCTATAATCCTAGGGTGAAATCGGTGCACTCAGCTCGCTCCCTGAAATGTCTGTACACCAATGCGCACAGCATGGGAAATAAGCAGGAGGAGTTGGAAACCTGTGTTAAGTCAGGAGACTATGATCTGGTGGCAATTACAGAGACGTGGTGGGACAGCTCACATGACTGGAATATAGTCATGGAGGGCTATGTCCTTTTCAGGAAAGACAGGCCAGCCAGGAGGGGTGGTGGGCTTGCTCTTTATGTGCGGGAGCAACTACAATGCACTGAGTTCTGTCCAGGGACAGATGACGAGCGAGTTGAGAGTCTGCGGGTGAGAATTAAGGGGCAGGCTGGCAGGGGGGATACTGTTGTAGGTGTCTGTTACAGACCACCAGATCAGGGTGAGGAAGTTGAGGAGGCCTTCTACAGGCAGCGGAGAGTGGCCTCACAGTCACAGGCCGTGGTCGTCGTGGGGGATTTTAACTTCCCTGATGTTTGCTGGAAGGACCACTCAGCAACCCAGCCACAGTCCAGGAGGTTCCTCCAGTGTATGGATGATAACTTCCTCCTGCAAATGGTGGATGAGCCAACCAGGAGAGGAGCGCTGCTGGATCTCATCCTCACTAACAAGGAGGATCTGGTCGAAGCAGTAAGGGTTGAGGGCTGCCTTGGTTGCAGCGACCACGAGATGGTGGAGTTCAGGATCTTGTGTGGTAGGACCAGTAGAATAGCAAGTAGAATTGCAACCCTGGACTTTAGCAGGGCAAACTTTGGCCTTTTCAAGCAATTGCTGGGGGAAATCCCGTGGGCAAGGCTGCTTGAAGGTAAAGGGGCCCAAGATAGTTGGTTGGCATTCAAGGATTGCTTTTTCTGAGCTCAAGATCGGAGCATCCCGACATGTAGGAAGTCAAGGAAGAGGTCCAGGAGACCTGCGTGGCTAAATAGGGAATTGCTGGGTATGCTCAAGTGGAAGAGGAGAGTTTACAGGTCATGGAAGGAGGGGCTGGCCACTTGGGAGGAATATAAGGCTGCTGCTAGAGGATGTAGGAAGGCAGCTAGGATGACTAAGGCCTCCTTAGAATTAAACCTGGTGAGAAGGGTCAAGGACAGCAAAAAGAGCTTTTTCAAATACATGGCAGACAAAACTAACACCAGAGGCAATGTAGGCCCACTGATGAACGGGATGGGTGCCCTGGTGACAGAAGATACAGAGATGGCAGAGTTACTGAATGCCTTCTTTGTCTCTGTCTACTCTGCTGCAGGCAGTCCTGAAGAGCCCTGTACCCCTGAGACCTTAGATGAAGTCAGGTCAATGGAGCGGTTTGCCTTAGTCGACGAGGAATGGGTTAGAGACCAGCTGAGCAATCTGGACATTCATAAATCCATGGGTCCAGATGGGATGCACCCGCGGGTGCTGAGGGAACTGGCGGAAGTCATTGCTAGACCACTCTCCATCATCTTTACCAAGTCTTGGGAAACAGGAGAGGTGCCTGAGGACTGGAGGAAAGCAAATGTCACTCCAGTCTTCAAAAAGGGCAAGGAGGAGGACCCGGGTAACTATAGACCGGTCAGCCTCACCTCCATCCCTGTGAAAGTGATGGAACACCTTATCCTTGGTGCCACCTTAAGGCATATCAAGGATAAGAGGGTTATGAGGGGCAGTCAACATGGCTTCACCAAGGGGAAATCATGTTTGACCAATCTCTTAGCCTTTTATGAGGAACTAACACGGTGGATGGATGATGGCAGAGCAGTGGATGTGGTCTACCTTGACTTCAGCAAAGCATTTGACACAGTCTCCCACAGCATCCTCACAGCTAAATTGAGGAAGTGTGGTCTGGATGATCAGGTAGTGAGGTGGACTGTGAACTGGCTGAAGGAGAGAAGCCAGAGAGTTGTAGTCTATGGGGCTGAGTCTAGTTGGAGGCCTGTAACTAGTGGAGTGCCTCAAGGGTCAGTACTGGGACCGGTATTATTTAATATATTCATCAATGATTTAGATGAGGGAATTGAGTGTACTATCAGCAAGTTTGCTGATGACACTAAGCTGGGAGGAGTGGCTGACACGCCAGAAGGCTGTGCTGCCATCCAGCGAGACCTGGACAGGCTGGAGAGTTGGGCAGGGAATAACTTGATGAAATATAACAAGGGAAAGTGTAGAGTCCTGCATCTGGGCAGGAACAACCCCAGGTTCCAGTATAGGTTGGGGAACGACCTGTTAGAGAGCAGTGTAGGGGAGAGGGACCTGGGGTTCCTAGTGGATGACAGGATGACCATGAGCCAACACTGTGCCCTTGTGGCCAAGAAGGCCAATGGCATCCTGGGATGCATTAGAAGGGGGGTGGTTAGTAGGTCGAGAGAGGTCCTCCTTCCCCTCTACTCTGCCCTGGTGAGACCGCATCTGGAATATTGTGTCCAGTTCTGGGCCCCTCAGTTCAAGAAGGACAGGGAGCTGCTGGAGAGAGTCCAGCACAGGGCAATGAAGGTGATTAAGGGAGTGGAGCATCTCCCTTATGAGGAAAGACTGAGGGAGCTGGGTCTCTATAGTTTGGAGAAGAGGAGACTGAGGGGTGACCTTATAGGTGTATATAAATATATAAAGGGGGAGTATCACGAGGATGGAGCCAGGCTGTACTCAGTGGCAAACAATGATAGGACAAGGGGTAATGGGTACAAACTGGAACACAAGAGGTTCCACTTAAACTTGAGAAGAAACTTCTTCTCAGGGAGGGTGACAGAACACTGGAACAGGCTGCCCAGGGAGGTTGTGGAGTCTCCTTCCCTGGAGGCATTCAAAACCCGCCTGGACACATTCCTGTGTAACATTATCTAGGTGTTCCTGCTCCGGCAGGGGGATTGGACTAGATGATCTTTCGAGGTCCCTTCCAATCTCTAGCATACTGTGATACTGTGATCTGAGTTCTTGCCATTAATTTAATGAAAGTCAAAACTAGGCAAAAGAATGTATTAGGGCTGATCAAGAAGATAATCTGCTGCACAAAGTGTTTTTGGTCTGCTCCTATTGAAGTCAAGGGAAGACTATTGATCCAAGTTGAGCAGAATTTATCTCCTTTCTCAGAAGACTTACTGCTTCTAGTAATTATTTTTTTCATGGGATCCTGGCCTCTAATGAATAAAATACAGTATCAAAACTTCATTTATACTATAGTGTATGTAGTGGTGAGGAACCTATTGCGTAAAACGTGCACTAAAACTCTTACACATGGCCAATGTAGTATAAAGGGGTCTCATCTGTGCATATTTATTTTACTTGTAACCTTTGTATTTTCATAATGATATCCTTTCCTGGTGAATAACACCAATTTTCAAATTAAATTCTAGTGAAAAGTTTACTATATAATACTTGTTAGTGCTATTCAGTGTTTTATACACAGTACCAATGAATTCTGAATATTGTGACAGCTGAGGAAATGTATATACGTACATACATAACATGAAATACACTTGGTATTATAAATTCTATTATCAGTACATACAAGAGTTGAACTGTCTTCTCTCTTGCCTTAACTTCGAACTTCCAATGCAATTCTCAGAAAAAGTAACACAGCACTTGCAGGAAAATGGTTTTAACTGTCGATGCTTATTTATTTGCATGGAAACTCAGCTGGATGAATTGATTTCTTTTTCTACCAAAGCTTTTTTTCAGGTCTGAGTTCTCCAGAGGGAGGTAATTGAATGACAATTCAATGACCCTCTTCTTTTAGGAAAAATGTTGGGTTACATGTGAGTGACCTGAACCTGGAGCTGGGAACCTGAGGCTGCAAACATTTCTTTCAAACCTGAGTATTCAGGAATGCTAGGAAATTGTGCAGAAGGTGCAGAAAAAGACTTTTGGGGCTGGTGATTTGCTATCTGAAACATAGGCAGGTGAAACAATATTTTTTGCATTATTGCCCTGGGACTTGACTTTAATTGCATGGGTGCTTGCATCCTGCTTCTTAGCAACTCCAGCTGATGCCTTTTTTTTTTTTTTGCATGTCTCTGGGAGTTTTAGCTTGGACTGGAGCCAGTTTTGTAACAATATTAATTTTTCTGGACCTCAACTCTGTCTGGGGAAAATACCTTCTAATTCTCATCTGCCTCACTTCCTCTTTCTTTCAATGATCAGTCAGGCCTACATCCTTACAGTTATTTAAACACACAGCTTCTCGCTGAAATAAACCCCAAATATTATTATTCTTTCCTCTTAAGTTTTTTTTTGGGGGGGGGGAGAGGAGTTGTGATTGATAGTCTTGGTCTCTTTCTACAATGTCCATTTAAATGTCTGCTGAACTGAAGATCATGATGTCTGTCCCTTTCTGCAAGGCTCTATGAATATTTTATGTGCTTTGCTTTGGTTGAGCAAAGGAGCTTTTTGTAGCAGATAAATACACAGACCTTGACTCTGTGTGATTTATCTCACTTCAGAGTGTTGAGAATGTATAATGTGTTCATGGTGCATACAGTTCTGGCAAAAATTCCAGGTCATATGGAGCTCTGAAATGCATAAGTGACCAAAATCCACAGAACCCGCAGTTCAAGCTAAAAACACAGTTAAGAAGAGTCAAAATAGACTTTCAAAGCACAGTTCAGTGTTTCCTGTGCCTGAGTGCTCAACCCTTGCTCTGCCATGAATTAGCCTGGGAAATTAAACATACAATACACTGTAAAAAATTACTGTTAATCTTTAGCATCAAAATATGTAATTCTACTCTCTCATAATGATGTAATTGGTGTATAAAGCCCATTAGAGTCTGAAGAATTCAAGTGCTGATCCAAAATATGTTAATGGATGACAATGAAGGCTGGCTTTGTTACTCTATGCACCCCAGATTATGCATGACTTTAAGACAGGGACACTGAGATGCTTGTCAAACAGTCAATTAGGTAGTCTCTCCTTTTCATCTTACTGTTTTCTGTAGTATAGCTCAGTCACGAAGAATAGCCTATGCTCATTCCTTTCTTCTCTTGTCACCTGCTGACATATAGGTCTAGGCATCTTTGTATCTCTTGATCTGTTGAAAACAAAGCCCTCCATATGCCCAGCAATTCAGACATAGTATGTATCTAGTACAGATGTGCATATCAGCTCTTCCAATACCTTCGGTGAACAAGCAAAATATAACATTGAGCTCTTCTCAAAATCCTGGCTGTTCAATTTACCAGTTTGTACCACCTGACAAGCTTAGAATCCAGACATTTGAACACTGACCAGTATTTTTCTATTTAATTGGCTTTTGTAGTTCCCTACCACCTTCTCATATATATATATGCATATATATTTTTACATAATTTTGTCTTTATCCACTTCTCACATGCTCAATATCTTGTTCTACTTCTTCCATGCTGTTGGTTGTGGAAGGTGTACCTGAAGTTCACAGTTGCAAGAAAAGTAGCTCAGTGAAAAGCTATTGCCTAAAACATCGCAGGGCTATGCAAAAATATGTCTGGAAAATATTCTGTGTTTTCAGTAATGGGTGATTTGAAATTATTTTATTGTGCAGAAAATTTGGAGCACATTTTTTTTCTTTACATTTTATAGCTGATTCATTGCAAGGGTGGAGCAATAGTCGTACTGATAAAATATTGGTCTAATAAGCTTTAAGGAAATTATACTTTGTCTTGCAGATTGCTTGAATACTTTGATTTACTACCTTTTCCCTGTGATTAGTGATTTTTTTTTTAAGTAAACTTTTCTGACACGTTAATGTAATGTAAAATAAATATTTGTGGACCATATTAGAGTATCCTTACACTTATCAAATGCATCTTGATCAGTTTCATTGATTTCAGTGAATCTAAAGATGTCATTATATAGCTTTCCCTATTTTTTTTTTTTCTGAAGCACACCACTTGAGCTTGATGCTGCAGTAATTTAACACTTTTCTTCCCATTGTGTTAAAAGATTCTAAATTAATCTCAACTTCTGTGGAAGCTTCTATGTACATCTGAGTTTAATGATATTTTACACACACCTTTACCATAGAATCATAGAATCGTGGAATAGCTAGGGTTGGAAAGGAACTTATGATCATGTAGTTCCACCCCCGCCACTGCCATGGGTTGTGATTCCTTTGTGAACAAGGCAATATTCAGAGGATTCAAATGTCCAGTTTGGCTATGCTCTTCAGGAAAGTGGGTATTAGCTTCTCTTCCCTGCACCTACTACTCTCTTCAGGGCTGTACAAGAAACATATTGGACAGTTCAAGAATATTATTGTTGTCATTGAGGATTGTCTTTTACTTACTTCTCATTAACTGTGGACATCAATTCTTCTGACACATTTCTTGTAAGAGCAGAGGGAAAAAAGCCAGAATTAAAAAACAATATAATTTGGATTAGTTTATTAAAGGGATATTAGTGTTGTTTATTTCATCCAATTCCTTTGCTGCAAGGAACACTTAAGATACAGGTAGATACACAATGGTTAACTAAGTTAAGCATTTTTTGTTTATTTTTTCTTCCTTTTGTCAGTTCAGCTATTAAAGAAAAAAATATAAAACTTAAAGACAATCAAGCAGATTTGAAACTATCATTATTGTTTCTTCACAACCTATTTATTTGATCACTACAATCTACTTTGTATCTTCTCTTGCTAAAAAAATAATCATACCCCTCATATTTAAATAACATGAGCGCTTGCTTTTTTCTTGCACTACTTACAAGGTTATTTACTGAACGTCTGCTTCCTAAACACATCCAATGTTAAGGTGAGTTACAGTACTATTAGGATGAAGAGGTTATCTGCAAATAAGTAAGAGTCAAACTTGGTGTTTGATTTTTTTTTTCAGTGGATGGATATGCTTTTTATATAAACAGAAATTGTTTCTCTGGCACAATTTGACTTGTCTATATATGTTGTAGGAGATGAATGGACTAGTTGATTGCATTCTGTGCTTTCTTCTCAAACTTCCATATTTTTCATAGACTCATCGATTCTTATAATGGTTTGGATTGGAAGTGACTTTAAAGATCATCTAACTCCAATCCTCCTGCCATGGGCAGGGCCACCTTCTGCTAGACCAGGTTGCTCAAAGCCCAAGTCAACCTGGCCATGAGCACTGCCAGGGATGGCACAGCCACAGCTTCTCTGGGCACCCTGTTCCAGTGCCTCACTACCCTCAACAATAAAGAACTTCTTCCTAATATCTAATATAAATTTACCCTATTTCAGCTTACAGCCATTTCCCCTTGTCCGGTCACTACATGCGCTTGTAAAAAGTCTGTCTCCAGCTTTCATCTAGGTCTCCTGAAGGTACTGGAAGGCTGCTAAAATGTCCTTCTGGAGCCTTCTTTTCTCCAGCCTGAACAGGCCCAACTTTCTCAGCCTGTGTTGATAAGAGAGGTACTCCAAGCCTCTGATCATCTTCGTGGCTCTTGTCTGGGTTTGTTCCAACAGTTCTATGCCCTTTTTATTTGGAGGCCCCAGAGCTGAATGCAGTACTCACAAGAGCCGAGTAAAGAGGCAGAATCCCCTCCCTTAGTCTGCTGGTCATGCTGCTTTTGATGCATCTCAATATGCAGGTGGCTTTCTGGGCTGCAAGGGCTTGCTGCTAGGTCATGTTGAGCTTCTCATAGACCAACACTCCCCAAGTCCTTCTCCTCAGGGCTGCTCTCAATGCAGTCTCCTCCCAGCCTATATTTGTGTTTGGGATTGCCCCAACCCAGGTGCAGGACCTCTCACGTGGTCTTGCTAAATTCATGAGGTTTTCATGGGCCCACCTGTCAAGCCTGTCAAGGAGGTTATCTCTTCCCTCCAGTAGAGGGAATATTTTCCTCTAAATATTTTTCTCTAAATATTTGAAAATCTCAAAGCAAAATCAGATTTACATTGCAGCTACATAATTCAAGTGTTTGTGATATCTGTTTCTGCCTCTTGATATTACAACCAAAAGGGAGAACAGACCTTGTAGTGCAAGACATGTAGACATGAATATCTGAACAGTGGTTGCAGAAGGAACATTTTTCTTTTCTGAGCATCATCCTAGACATCATGTTGCATACATGTTGGTAAGGGATGCAGTTTGCTATAGGGTTGTACCATCAGCAGTTTGTAACCTTTTAGTCACAGAGGTGGGAAAGGACTCTAGTTACATTTCTCTCCAGAGTTTTCCCTAGTATCTGGAGTATTTGCTCTTTTCTATAAATACAAAGAAAATTATTATGATTTTAAAATTTTTTTTCCAGTCTAAATTTAAGTAAAAGGCAGAATACAACTGCAGCAGTGGTTTGTTTTTTTTTTTTTTCTTATGTGCAGTGCACTTGAAAATTTTTTACACACTTACGTAAGAATAGGGTGGAAAAATCAGCAATAGAGGTGATAAATGACATCTTCCTCTGTTTGCAAATCTATAGAAGACTTCCTCCTTTTCATCAATCTAGTAGTGCAGACAGCAGTAAGGCTAAAATGAGGTTAGTTCTGAGATAGATTGAATCTGTCAGTGTGCACTAAACTTTGGCAGGATTCCATAACAGCCTGAAAGTTGGTCAGCTGAGATGAAGAAGCACTTTCATCGCTACAAACTAGACATGTCAGCATGCTGACGCCTAGCACCCAGAAAAAAACTGAGCTTTCAAGAGATACCACACCTGTTTCTAATAATGAATGACAAGTTACTTCCTAACTATTCTCTTAAATTAAGCTATGTTTATCTTCTAACTGACCCCATGATAACTTTGAAGCTTGGATTAAAAGATTTTTTGAAAAGTAATTTCCATTCACAGGGCAGATCTTGGTAGACAATAATTACAACCCTGCCAACTAGTGAAACTTGTGCTCAAATTTCATCACCAGTTTGCAATAGCCATACAACCAGTGTTTCTGGTTGCCTGTTTAATTTCACAATGTGAAGCAGGATAAAAGCACACAAAGCACTTACACTGGAATGATCTCTACTGTAAAGTGGGCAGTTTGTTTTGTTAAAAAGAGAATAGAATTGGATTTGTTGTTTGCAAATTTGAACTAAATGCCCTTGTGTCATGTCACCTTACATTCTAACTTTGAATTGGAAGCGTATATCCTAGCAAAATGCAATATTGTTTCTGTTTTGGTATTCAAGGAGAAATCTTTTCTTCCTAGCTAAATATCTATCTTTTATTTAAAATGGTTAAAAGTAGTCTGATTTGACTATAGAGAGGCAGAATCATATTTTCTGCTGATCAGCAGGTATTCTAATTCATCAGCACTTTTAAGTGTTTTTATTGAGCTTTGTTCAAGTCTGGTTTTGTAGGCACACCATTTTGTAGTGTTAAAAAAGCCTGGCATATAAAACATATGTACAGGAAATTGCCATTAACAACAGGTAATAAGGTCCAATTTGGGAAATTCATACAAACCACTATAAAGTCACGAAAGAAGGAAAACAGAAATGCAAGATTTTAGTAGGTTACTGAACTAAGTCACACAGATTGCTTCCTTTTTCTTCTTCTCTGCTTTCTTTTCAAAGAAATTTAGAAGAATTTTTAAAGACTTTTCCAGCTCTGGGAGCTGGAAATATTTTTTTTCATTTTTTTTCATTCTGTTTGTGTTGCATCTGTCAGAAGTAGTCCAGGGCTAGAACTTACAGGTGTTACTGAAACAAATAATAATAATAGACATAAATATTTATTTGAATATCATAATTATTTAAAAATCACAGTTAACGGTGGCTCAGATCTCTCCCTCTCTTTTTATCATAAAATTATTTTTAGTATGCCACCTCAAGTCCTGCCTCCTTCTAGTTATGTAATAAAACAAAGTGGGTTTATTTTTAAAAAAGTAGTTTTTCTTAAGCAAATTTCAGCCTTTTTCAAGGGCATCAGGGAGAAATGCTTTTGGTAATGTATCTGAATTGGCAGAGTGCAACAAAATGCAAACCAGGTGTAGCGGGCTGCATCACCATTCTCTTCCATGGAGTTGCTGCTTTCCACATCTGATCTTAATTTGATTCTTTTAGTTTGCAAAACTATGCTGTGAATTCACAGTTGGGTATTTCATGAGAATCTCAGCATTTGCTTTTCCCTTCCAAAACTAGAAATACAAAAAAGAGAAAAAAAAAGAGAAAAAATCTAAGATTATAACAAATACTCCAGCAAGATGTAATTCTACAAACAGGCTAAGGATTAGGCAAAACTGAGGCTTTTCATATGATAATAGAAATTCATATCCTTTATCCTTATTGTCTTTTTCTGTTTTAATAAGAAACATATGTAAAAGGGCATAAATACAACATGAAAAGAAATTTTCAAGATAGCCTTCAAAATATCTCCAAAACTTTGTTTAACAAACAGCAGTGTCATACTCCTCACCGTTCAGGTCAATTGGCTGTAGTGCACTAAATGCTGATGCTGATGTCAGGAGAACTCAGTTAACTTTTGTTTCAGTTTGTTCCTTGCAGATGCTGTTAGAAGGAGTTGTTGGAGTCAACACATCTTCACAGCTATGTCAAATAAAAAGTTTTCCATGACACAAATTAAAAACACCCTTGAATTTAAATTCCTACAGATCTGCTCAGAAAAGATTCGGGCACATTACATTCAAACTTTTAGGTCTCCGCTGTTGCTTAATTGTTTGGATTCCCATCATCCCACACCCCATCCTCTGATACCAGTGTGAATTTTACCTTTGACTTTCATTTCATGGGGAACTAGAACAATAGACAGAATATATGTAGTACCATTTCAAGTAAATCTGCGGGACTGAGGGAGTATTAACAACTGTTTAACCTCTCCACCACTGTAATTGTGCTAGAATCTCCTCTGTTTTCCAGGTTCGACATGAAACTTAATGCTGCCATTGGCAGGACTTCGAGTTATGTCTTTAAGAGACATTTCTGTGCCTATATGTTCACTTTATCAAGTGTAGTGACACACAAAGTTCTAGTAAGAGATAATCCCCTGGAAAGTCTCTCTTTGCCGAATCTGTGAAACCTTTGTGGGTAATCTGATGCCTGACTCTTGCTGCGCCTTAGGATAAGTCACCAATCTTTGCTTCAGTGCACTCTAAGTATGGTATTTCTCATCACACTTGTGTATGTGGGGAAAGTTTACGTTTCCCTTTCAGTTGCCCTGAAATTGCTGCCCACAATTTCAGTTCTAAAGGTTAGTTATTTTAGGGAAATAAGAGCTCAAAAATAGCTCTGAAATGTTGCATTTGCAAGTAGCTGAAAAAGTGAACTGAACTCTGTGTTTGCTTGTGCCTGGGGTCCATTGTAGGTTGGCAACATTGAGAAAATTCGCAGACTCTTGTTTCAGTCCAACTGGCAGGGCTATGTTCCTGTAAGGAATAGAGGAAGACAGTCACTTTTAATGGTGTGAAGCGGGGAAGTACACAGATCTAGAGCTTGAGGATTCCCCATGTCTGATAGTATACATGAATTTTCCATGGGCCAGACTTTCCAGATCTTGAATATCTCTCCATGTTGTGCTGCACTTCCAGTTGCTGAGTCTCAGATATTTCAATTCCTTTTGATTTGAAGAAGTGATTAAACAACTTTCCTATGGTGGCTTGGCTTTGGAAGCGTCTCCTTTAAATGAAAAATCACTTCATGATGCATGTGTTCCAGCAGTAGGACCTTATAATGTCATTATGCAAACTGCAGAACTAGTACCACAGCCTTCCTGAGCAAGCTCTTTATCATGTTTATTGTCTTCTCTCTAGAAAATCTTGACTCAGTTTTAGACCTGAGGTGGCTAACTTTTTTTTTTTGCTTTTAGCCTAAATCTAAAGCTTTTGGTTACAGATTTTTTTTTCTGTTACCTTCTAGATAGAAAGTTCCAGGATGAGGCAATCTTTTTCTCTTTAGTGTCTTGGCAGACAGTCAAAATTAATAGTTTTACCAGTAGGGAGTAAAACTTCTGTAGGAGGGCTACCACTTCCACTTGGATGGAATTGTTTTGTAGGTTGTAGGTCGTCTTTGATTACTCTGCTGTGATTTCCCAGACAGTGTCAAAGTATCAAACTTCAGCTTCAAACTGAACTCCTAAAGCTGTTCTGATGATTGAAATAGAAATATAATATGCCGTTTAAAATATGCCATGCGTATTATCCCACTAAAGTGGGACTGTAAATAAAAAGACATAAACAAAACCTTTGCTTCAAATGCTGAAAGGTAGACTGATGGAGTACTAGAAAGCATTTTGGCTGACAGGGCTAGATGACCAAATAATATTTTCCATTTCTGACTTGTGGAAACATAAATATCTTCGTATATGAGAGTAACCTAACACCATTATCCTGAGTATAAACTATGAACTGCATAGCAGAGTTGAGCTTTTGCATCTGGCTGGGAGGTTTATAACACTACTTTGTTATAAGTTATATATACTTTTGTGCTTTTAAATCATATTTCACCCTAATATTTGCACACAGCTTGTTTTCAAAAAGCCTTTCGAAAGAAAGAAAGAAAGAAAGAAAGAAAGAAAGAAAGAAAGAAAGAAAGAAAGAAAGAAAGAAAGAAAGAAAGAAAGAAAGAAAGAAAGAAAGAAAGAAAGAAAGAAAGAAAGAAAGAAAGAAAGAAAGAAAGAAAGAAAGAAAGAAAGAAAGAAAGAAAGAAAGAAAGAAAGAAAGAAAGAAAGAAAGAAAGAAAGAAAGAAAGAAAGAAAGAAAGAAAAAAAAGCTCTGGGCTTCAAGTAATTGAACTGTGCATTCAAAAGAATTGGCTATATCATTGACTGGTTTAAATCAGGGTAATTCCATAGTTTTGTAGCAGCTGGGCATCTGGCCCAGAGATTTGTCTAATCTGGGACCCAAACCCTGATAAATAAGGAATTCCCATCAAAGCTTTTGAGCTTTTGAAGCATTTTTTTTTTTTTTTTGATTAGGAGGCATCTACAAAAATAGGCAGGAGAAAGCTGAATCTACCTCTCTTCCTAAATATAATCTATTTTCCTCTATTGCAGCTATATTTAAAGACCTTCTAGATTTATTTCTTATATAATACCTAGCACATACCTTTATTTGCAAAGCAAAATAGTGGACTGTGTGTATTCTTCCACTGGGCCTCTGAGAAAAGGGCACAAGGATAACTATGTTTTAAAGAGCTTATATTGCCATAAATTCAGCCCCAGAATTTGGTTCATCCTTTTCTTGTTCTGTTAGCCCTCAGTTTCAGATTCTTATTTTTTATCCAGTTCTTCCTTCTTCCTGTAGTAATGGTCCCTCTGAACCACTGAAATAGCAGATTTCTTACAGAATCAATTTCTTCTGGACTTTTGATCTGACTGTCTGAATAGCCTTGAAATGACAATGCGATTTATCATGGCATTGAAGTGGCAACTATTGAATTTATGTAACAGTGAAGTGAGAGTTTTTGTATGTTGTAGTACACAAATGCGCAACCAGCTAAACTGCTTCATTTTTGTGTATGTGTGTGTGTACATGTAGCAAAACACTCAAAGATTAAAGCAAAAAGCTTCAGACAATATTTTATTCTAATCTTTCTACAGGTGCTGAATTCCCACAATGGGGGGATATTAAAAGTGCTTGAAATTAAAATGACCTAATTGAAAGAGAGCAGCAACTGATTCACTACAGTCTTGAAATGACCCAAGGAAATGGGATGTCTTGGAAGCTACAAATACACATTTTTTAATTGCTTTCAATCATTTATCTATGTTACCTTTCTGCACACAGAATGCTAAAAATATTTAATATTGCTATTTATGTATTTATATATATATATGGTAAAATATAAATTTGGCTGTTTCACACAATCATAAAAATTCATATTTTTCTGAACAAAGCAATTTTATATCAAGTCTAAATATTGCATTCAATGAATCTAGGATAATTCTCACTATATTTTTCTTTTAGGTTAGACTTACATTTTACAGATGTGAGTTTTATGACACTGAATGAAGAACTGGGGCAGCTGCAGAGTGGACACACATCTGTGTTGCCACCCCTATTACAGCTGGAGGTCATAGTATTTGGAATCTGCCCAAACTCATCTTTTAAACTCTGACCCTGTAAGATTTTAAACACATGCTTGTTTTGATGTATGAGAGCACTAGAAAAATCAAAGGCTTTATTCTGTAAGCAAAAGGATTACAGTACGTGAAGGTAAACATGTGTGTAAATCTTCTCAGCAATGTGAATGGATATCTTTGTCTCATTTCGTGGAGCAGGTGAGAGAAGGAAGACTGGTATGTTAGTGTTCCAGTCACAGTTCTAAACAAGAAATGGCAATATATCTCTGGGCACCGCAAAATGCTTAGGTAATACATCTGGAAGTGGGACACGTTGCTTAGATGGAAATGGAAGGAAGGAGTTAATCGTCCATAGACAAGTGAAAGAATTGGTAAATGTATTTTAAGTGCATGAGAAGTTCTGGGCAGCTGATTGAATAATTTTTGAGATATTTGTTATAGTAGGTTTCAGCCTCTGAGACACATTTTATCTTGGAGCAAAGTCAGAGAGGGATGTCTTGAAAGAAAATTGAGCTACAGTGATTAAATGAATCATTCAGCTAACATAAAAACAGGTACCGGTAGATTTAGACTTGTTCCAACAGTTCCATGTCCTTTTTATGTTGAGGACACCAGAACTGCACACAATACTCCAAGTGAGGTCTCACGAGAGCAGAGTAGAGGGGCAGGACCACCTCTTTTGACCTGCTGGTCACGCTTCTTTTGATGCAGCCCAGGATACGGTTGGCTTTCTGGGCTGCAAGCGCACACTGCCTGCTCATGCTCATTTCCTCATCAACCAACACCCCCAAGTCCTTCTCCGCCCAACCTGTAGCTGTGCCGGGGATTGCTCTGACCCAGGTGTAGGACCTTGCACTTGACCTGGTTAAACTTCATGAGGTTGGCATCATCCCACCTCACAAGTGTGTCAAGGTCCCTCTGGATGGCATTCCTATCCTCCAGCCTATCAAGCGAACCACACAGCTTGGTGTCATCGGCAAACTTGCTGAGGGCGCACTCAATCCCATTGTCCATGTCACCGACAAACACCGATCCCTGAGGGATGCCACTCGTTACTGGTCTCCAGCTGCACATTGAGCCATTGACCACAACTCTTTGTGTGCGGCCATCCAGCCAGTTCTTTATCCACCAAGTGGTCCATTCATCAAATTGATGTCTCTCCAATTTAGAGACAAGGATGTTGTGTGGGACAGTGTCGAATGCTTTGCACAAGTCCTGACAGCAACTTCTCTACCTGTGTCCATCAATTCTGTAGCCTCATCATAGAAGGCCACCTCATTGGTCAGGCAGGATTTCCCCTTAGTGAAGTCATGCTGGCTGTCACCAAACACCCCTGAAAAGGAACTCATAAAGAAGTGACGGATCCTAGTTGTAATCTCTCACTAAAAAGGCAATTTGAAAAGTGCTTATTTGGACTTGGCCTGGCCTACTAAAATGATTAGAGGTGTTGGAAATATAATTACCCATCGTTATTTTATATGTTATGATGGTTGGTTGACTGAACAAGAAAGTGAAATTCCACTTATATGAGTGCAAATCCTCTTTGATAATAATTCTGCAAGCTCTTATATGAAAAGCATTAAGGAATGAAAACTTTTTTTTTTTAATGAAGTCGTGTTTTCTTCAATATCAACATTGCTTGTAGCACAAAACTTTTGCTGAGGAAGTTTGGAGTGAAATATCTGGTTGAAGCTTACCTTTGTCTTCATAGATCTTTTTCTTATATGCTCACTATCGCTACAGAAAGCTCCTAGCAGCTCCTTTTTGTGATTTGTTGTCTCTGGTTAAATTCCAGGAAGCTGTTTGCCCTCTAACAACCTTCTCTTGCTCAATAGAGTAAGTTTCTCATTCTTTTCTGCTTCCTATGAGGGGATAGATAGAAGAATGGCTCTTTTTATGTGCTCTTTCATCTTTCCCTGTGACTCAATCTCATTAGCTCCTACACTGTTAGCATTACAGGTTTGTATGCGCTTTATTGTTAAATCTGTGCAATAAAAAGTCTCTTTAATTATTATCTTTTATTTAGAATTCTTTTCCAATATTAGGAAAGATAGTGTTCTAATTAGCTCTTCACTAGATTTGAAAGCTTGCTGTCCAAAGGAGAGTTGATAGAATCTGGCTCACTTTTTCAACTAAAATTACTGGTTTACGTGGTTTTCAATAGAGTAGTTACACAGTTTACAAAACTTGTACCATAGAAGACAGGTTGTCAAACATGGTTCCAGCAGAACATCTGTAGAAATGAATAGTAGGTATGGAGGTCATCCTTTTGTGAGTGGAATAAGAGATAGCCTCTGCAAATTTTTGCAGCTATGTTTGACCATTGAACTCATCACCCTACATTGCAGTCATCATTAAGAACACAGAAATCTTAAGAAAACCATTAAAAAACAATGTTGGAGTACATTAGTGCTCAAGAATCTTTCTTTCTTGATGGCTAGTATGTAAACAAACATTAAATGCTAAGTTAACACAGAAGCACATTTGGCAGATTTCAGTCTTGAAGGATTTTGCACTAAAAAGAACTATATCTTTGGGTTTGTTTTTTTTTTAAGCATGACGTATTTGTAAATACCAGTTTGTATAATTTAACTCAATTTTAAGAGCTCTAAGCACATTGGTATGACTTTCAACTTAGCTAGTTTTTTGTTTGTTTGTTTTTTCCAAGTGTGTTTACAGAAAAAAATCCCAAACAAAACCCAATAACCCAACCCCTGGTCTTAATTTTGAGGAATTTGCTTTTTGGCAACCAAGTCAAAGTGAAACATATAAAATGATGCTTTTTTTTTTTTTGTGACACTCCTCTGAAAGACAGTGTTCTAGGTTGTTCCATTTGAGAACACTGTTGGAGTTTATTCTTTGTGTGTTTGCACCACGAAAACATCATTGCTTGGAGAGAACAGCAGCAATATGACCACTGACTTTATCTGAAGTTTCCTTTCATTTCTGAGTGGTGCACTGTGCTATGTGTCAAGCAATAAGGCCTCCTACTATTCCCAAGATGATATAAATACATAGAAACCTCAAGCGACTAAGTTTCACTGTAGCTTTTCTTCTGCTGTGTCATTGATGTGAGACATTCTTGACCCACAGAAGATCCCTCCCACAGCCATCTCTCTATCTGTGTAAGGCCTCTAAGGTACTCACCCATTACATGACCAGATGACCAAACAGGATCTTCAGAACAATTTATGTCAGTAGCCAAATCCTGAGAGACAGGCTAACTGACAGACTCCTGACAGAAAGCTGTGGCTGGATTTGTTTTCTTGATGCTGCACTGAAAATGATACAGAGGCAGCAGTTTGAATAGAAATCAAGCATGTACCTTTTTTTCTCATACAATCACTGTTATAAAAAAGTAACACACACAACTCAGTGGTGGAATTCCAAAAAGTGCTATAAATTGTTTTCCAAAAATATGTTTTCAATGCATTCATAATCTCAAAACCTCACAATAAGAAGTGAGAGGAACCATTAATCTAAATAATTATCTCTGCTATGAATAGGTACTTCCCAAACCATCTGCTCTGCACTATGAGGATTGAGCAATACTATCTAAATAAAAATCTATGACTAATTTGCTTTTTTAACAGACAACTCTGAAGACTACGAGGAATAGGAGTACTCAGAAGTAAACAGACTAGGACATGTCTAATGTTTTTGCTGCATAAAGTATAACACTTCTAATGTTTTTGTCCAAACTTCTGGCTCTGTGAGAGGCTCAGTATTCTGCAATCATTTATTGCCAAACAGATGTTATTGCCTTTTATTTTTCTGCCAACTTGACGGGATTACAATGGCAGGTTTGTATGGGCACACACAAGTTCTGGCTTTAGATTCCTCTTAGTGCCTGTCAGATATAATCAGCTGCTTTGCTACATATGAACCAAAAAAATAGGCATTTGTGGTAAGTCCAGAACATCCGGAGTGGTCTGCTTGGTCTGCTTGCTTTTGTACCCAAGAATATTTTAGAAGTCTGCAGCGAGCTTATTAGGACAACATGAAAGTGGGACAGGTTCTGTTTTGGACATAGCATCAAAAAACCCAGGAGATTTTAACAAAGATGTTCATTTCTTTGATACATTCTGAACAAGTTCTTCTATTCTGTAAGGGAAATAAGTGCTTAAAGCAAAGATTCTACAAGGCAGTGATTTTCAGGCTTATCTCTTGCTTGATCTTTTCACAGAAATGGTCATTAGTAGATCATGCAAGAGTTATCAGGTAGACTTTTTGTGAAATAGTAAATGATGACTCCAGATTAGTTTTTCTTTTCCAGGTATTTGGGTTTTGACTCCTGTTTGCTCTGACTTGTGACAGTTAAATCAACACTTGATGGGAGAAAAGATGACTGAATCATCAGGGGACTAGCCCATTTCTGCTTTTATTAACATTTGCACTGTGACCTTGATGAATCTACTTTTTCATTCTGGCCAAGACTACTGAAAAAAAAATTAGTTTAGAGCTAGTTTTTATACACTTAGCTGAAATGATTCTCATTATTGGCACATCTTTTTTTTAAAACATCTGTTCACTTGATAGTGACTGGAAAAACTTAAATGACCAAAACGGGATTTACAACATCCAGTTCACTGATTAAATGTGCAACCACTAATCCAGTCCTAGTTTATTCTTCTGGATGGAAGGATGTCTTGTATGTGTGAAGGAGTCATTGATTAAAAAGCAGTGGCAGAACAGGGACTAGAACCATGTGGTCTGTATGCTTCTTGTGCCAAATCTAAACACTTTACAATGAGATCATGTAGTTTCAGGAGGAAATGTAACGATACTGGCAGTAGTTGAGAGACACCATTTGTTTGATTGTTAAAGGAAAAAGGAAAAATGTTCCCTTGTAAAAGAGACCATATTCCTGAGATTCTTTCAGAATTCCAATAGACTCTTGCTATAATCAGAGTAACAAGTGTAATATGTCCTTCTTTAAGTATTATTTTATTTTAAACTGTGATCAGTCAAGTCTTCTCGAAGTTCTTTTCTGTCTATAAACTTTTTAGTCTGTGTCTAAAGCTTTTATTATGAATGTCCTTGCTCAGAAACACCACATTAAGTCTAGTGCAGCTGTACTTTAATAGGGGAATCATTCTGGATTTATACCATCATTGTCAAAATAAGAATACAGATTTCAGTGTCATTCAATATTAAGATTTGTGAATGCAGTTTTGTTTCTCCTAAAAGATCACTTCTTTCAGAAACCAGGTAATCAATGCAATGATAATCATGCAGAAAAGCACTTGAGATGTAAAGTGGTAGTTTAGTGAATTATGACAGCTTCACTGAAATTCATACAATTTATGTACAGGCTTCCAAAGGGTAATAAATCATTATCTTTTAGCAGTGAGTAGTAATCTTTCTGCTTTGTGAATAAAAGAACAAATCAAATTTTATTATGACCGCACTAAAATTTTGCTTGGAAATTGTGGTTTAGCTATTACACCTAACGTCATACATCTATAGATGTTCCTGTTGTTAAAATCAGAATAGTTATATATATAACTGTCTCATGTCCTGTCATCCCCACATCACTCCCCATCAAGCAGTTATTTTTGTCATGTTCAGAATTAAGACTGTTCCCTTCATTAATGCTGTTGATTTGAAGAATTTTGAAATGTTAGTAATAACTTCAGCCAGTCAGATCAAAATCTTGTATTAAAATGTTATCTTAATATCATGCCAGTTGTGTTGGTGTTAAGTACTGCAGTGCTCCAGGACATTTAAAAGGGGCTGAGTGGCTAGTATATGTTCTCCTATCAGAAACCTTCAGCTCCCTATTCTTGACAACCTACATTTCTATTTTTATGTGAAACACACTTTTTAGTTTTGTAGGAGAGTGAAAAGCAAAGAAAAGCTTATAAGCAAACACTAATCTTGGGGCTAAGCTGTAAGATTTCTCCACTGTTACTTGCCAGAGTAGAACCATGCCCTGTAACAACAGAGTTGTCAATAAAATCAAAGAAGCAGCACTAATTTAGACATTCTTTAACATGAACACACACACTTCTCTAGCAAATACTCCCATCTGTGTGTCTGCCTCAGTCTGCAGCTGTTACCTGCACAAGAACAAACTGAAATCTTTTTCCCAGGCAGCCTGTGCTCATTGCACTCCAATGAAGAGGCAGTATTCCCTGCCTGGATTCATTTAACATATCCTTGTTTATACTTGTGGACTTCTATCAGAGGTTTCTTGAACTTAGGTAAGAATGTATGGAGTATAATAACAAATGTATGAAGAAATTTAAAGATACTTAAAATCCTTTCAAGATGGGAAAAAAAAAGAAAGTTTGAAGAAAATACCTCCTAAAATATTTTTAAAGGATTCCTGTGGTTCTTTGTGTTGCACTGCATATTAGAGCTCTTTCCTCTTCATGGTCTCTGTGGTTTTATCTGGAAGGAGTTAAATGTGTAAGTGCTCCACTACTGTTTAAAGCATGTTATTTGCATTTGTTGTGTTCAGGTGGGCAGATATCTCTCTTCCTGAATAGTTTGCCGAGCCATACGCTGAAGGAGTTCAGTAAAACAATAGGCAAATTATATTAACATAATCCTTTACTAAGTAAAAGCTAGAGTGACTGGATTATTCAAAGGCTTCCTAAGTTAACAGACTGAAAGTTATGTTTTCATTGGGACCTACTTGTTAACATACACTTTAAAAAATCAGTGCATATTTTAGTCTTGGCTTCCCTAGTCAAGGAAAAAACCACTTCTGAACAAAGACTCGGTGTGAATTGCCCTCCGTCTTCCAGTGACCAGAGAAACCTTAGGAGTTTTGATGAGGATTTTAAATGAGGTTTCTAATATTTAGGCAATTAACAGCATATAAAGTGAACTCTTCCATTCAAGTTCTCCATCATGGGTCAGTGAACTTTGTTCTGGTAAAGAATATTGATCATCTAGAGGCAGATGCAAGTCTTTACTTAGCGTGAACAGCAGGTATAGATGTGAATCGTGAAGAAGTCTATGCTACCAAAGCAAGGGCGCTGACAAGAAATGTGCCTGTGTCTGACATTTGCGTTTTCCAGAAATTAACCTATACCAGAAAATAAAATAATTGAGATAAATTATCTTCCCAGTTTTAAAAAAAGAATTTAAAAATCCAGTCTGGCCCCTATTAAGGTAATTAAGCAATACAAGAGAGCTGCAGTATAGATGGAGGGAAATTCTTGTCATGGCTTAGAAGAACTAATTTACATTTCTCTTCATTTAAAGAAGTGGATATAAGCATGTGATGAGAGCTGCTTTTGGGATGGATAAGCATCAGCTGACTTCTGCTTCAGTGTTAGATTTTAAGGCATTCAGTTCTACCATTTTTTAAGGAAGTTGCAGCTTTTGAACAATTCCTCATGGAACTGAAGACTTTCCTTAAAATAGGAAAAGTTCATTCAATTTCTGCAGCAACAGTAATTAGCCTTTATTATTATGAACTTTGAAATCTGTGAGTTATGAAATGTAGACATCTCTTTCATTTTAGATACTAACACCAGGATGGGGATTACTTTTTCATTTTGTCACAGTCTGTAGCAAAAGGAAAATTGCCTGAAATATATAATATATAATATCATAAACCTGATGCTATAAGGAACTATGATAGCAATATGCTGTAGCATTCAGAAAGAAATACCCTTTCTTCTACTGCAACCCTGACAGAAGAATTATTCTGTGAAAAAACAGCCTATTCTTTTCCTCTTCCTCTTCCTCAAACATGCTGTAGAAACATGAATCCCAAACCATAAATTCTACAGGTAACATTCAAGGGGCAGAGCACTAGAGATGCACTGACTGGAAGAAAGCTGTAAGAATATTTCTTGCAAACCAGTATATCTAGCTGTAATTCAAACTAATTAGCTTACGTACTTCCATCATCTCCATGATGATTAAATCATCCATATACATCCTCATTGCATACTTTTCAGAGTGTAATGGAAGTCTCTAAAAGGCAGCTGCCTGGGTCCTAAGAAATATATTGCTTTAGGCTTTGAAGTGAGCTTGTATTTTGGCACTATGCTTGCTGTGCAGTAGAGGCTTGACCCCAGTCTTCTGTCTCTGCCCGCTCAGGAGCAGATACAGTCATTGGCATAATCATATTCAGGCTGGTATCGTGACTGTTGTTAGCCAGTCCTCCACCTTCTGATCAGAACACGGAGTTCATTCCCAGCTTCCTATCTTGCACAGTGCATATAGCAACTGTCAGTCTATCTACCCAAGGTTCTACAAGGTATAGACAGCCTTTCTATTCACAACAGGATACCTCACAGTTAATGAGTAATGTGAAATAAGCTTACCTTTTCTCTGGCTATTGGATTTTTTAGCTTTTACCTCTTGTTACGTGAAATCTCACAGCATTTCAGACTGCCCTTTTTCCCTGGGGATTAGTCATGGTCCTATAGACTCTGTTTCTCTTCTCTTGTTTCTCTTCTCTTGCTGCTTCCCCTTTGGGAGAGAAAACACTTCCACTGGAGAAGAAAGAAAGCAGATCTGAAAAATTTCTGGAAATGTTATCCAGTTTTCTGATAAGTGTTGGGAAATTTTGTACAGGAAAGAGTTTTAGGCATGTCTCCCAAATCTGTGTTTAAGAAGAAAAGACAAGTTGAAGTCTGGTGAGATCTCAGCCTGACCTCAGAAAATACTGGAGTCTCACTGTTCCTTTTTTTATTTGACTTGATATAATTTCATCTTGTTTTTCTCTTTTTCAGATTCACATACACTAAGAAAATAGATGTAAAATCCTGGAGTTGCATATTATATTTAAAACAATACAAATCTAGGTCTTTGCCTGAAAGCTTTTGGCAGGTACATGAGGTTCATGTAAGCTGAAGTTGTCAGTATAAAGCCTCCTTGCCAAGGCTGGATATTGGTTGCCAAAAACCGCTGAGTGAACAATGCTGCTTTGGATAGAAAGGAAAAGCCCCTTTAAAAGTTGGTTCCTATGGCTCTTTCCCTGGTTTATGTTCGTAAGTTGCTTTTGAGATGCTGAGGCCTCTGCATGCTGAAATACAGTAGGTACTCAAGGATGCTTTAGTCTTACTGATTTCAAAAGAAGGTAGAAAGAAGTGCCTGTGAAGAGAGGGCCTATGCTTGCAGCACAGATGGAAATGAACAGGTTCTGCAGTCCCAGCTCCTGCCAACTCTTGCTTGAAAAGCATGTCAGGCCTTGTTGAGAATCACTACACCAAAAGCCATGAAGATGTATTAACTCTCCTCCAGGTGTCGTGCAGGCTGGCAAGCGTGCATGGCTCTCTATGCTCCTGCAGATGTATCTACAGAAGCATATTTAATATCTATGCCTTAATATATGTGTGAAGATCCTTTTAATTTGCTTTCTTCCTTCTTATCATGGTGCTGTACACCACTGAAGATCTTGGTCTTTGATAGTTTTGTCTTTCAAACATTATGATGTAAGAGGAAGCTACCATAAATGGAACCTACTCAGTATCATAGATACCAAGACAGAAGAGAGCTTAATGATTTATTTCTTCTGCAGGATATATTCAGGATGATGTTGGGGCTTGGACATTAGGTTCTTCCCTGTTATAGGCTTCTTAAAGTTCTAGTTACATAAAAAATAAAAATGTGTTCTTTTTGTTTCACTGTATTTCAACGTGCTCTTCCAACACCAGGAACAGATATATGCAGCATCTAGTATAAGATTAGAAATAACATAGATTTTTCCTACTTCTTACTTGTTGATACTCTCAAGTATCTTACCTGCTTCCTCCAATTATGGTTCTAATTGTTGTTTGTTAACACTGCATTTTTAGCTACCATTTAATCTGTGTTTCAGTGTTTTCCAGTTTATTAACAGTCATTTAGCATATCTTCTATGTGGTTTTTGGCTGTGGCTCTGGGAATTTTTCTGCAGCTTTCAAGAAAATTTTAGATGACAGGAGAAATTTCCTTTAAATAAAAAATAAATTAAAAAATATATAGACAAAATTGTGATGTTTTATTAAATTATATTACATATATATAATAAATACTATAAAGAAATTTATAAAAGTGACATATGCTGAAAGGTCTTATGCAATTTAGAGAGTGTCAAGGTTCTACCTAAAATCACAGGCTTAATGTTTTATCTTAGCAGATTCTAAGTATCTTCCTAACTGCTTTATTTAAACTCTTCGTATCACTTTTTAGGTGTGTCTTTTTCTCTCCTCTGACTAGAAACAGGAAGATGGATGAAATTCAGTTCAACTCTATACAACTTTTCCAAGTCTGTGTGAATTTACAATCAAATGTTTAGGAAAAAATTGTTTACAGTACATCTAGATGAAATATAATTCAAGAAAGAAATGCTAAACATCACGTAACCCATCTAAAATGACAAGAAAAAGCAGCAGGCCTGATCTTTCTACTTAGTTTCATTTGTACTTCGGTCTCTTCCTGTTTTGTGAACACGTGAACATAGATAATTTCAGGCAACAAAATGAAATACTGCTTCAGAAATAGTCACAATTGTGAAGCTTGGATGCAAGTGAGTTCTGAATGTGAGATATGATCAAAACAAAGCAACAGATCTTTATGACTCCTAGTTTTCCTCTCTTCTAATTTGTATCTGTTTGATTAAATTCTTACACTCCTTTTCTTCCCAACATTTCTTCCTACCTTATTCTAATGTATTTTTTTTTTTAATTTTTATTTTTAATTTTTTTAACCCCTCCCTTCACCCCCCCAGATAATTATTTGATCACTTGGGACTGCTTGGGTAAAACAAACCCTCTGCCACTTTGAAATTTCTGATTACTCTGGACTTTCCCCACCATGAGGAAATGACCATAGAAAGCACATAAGAAGGGAGTGAACATGTGTTTCTGATGCTATAAGGAAATAAAGGAGCTCCCGCTGGTTTTAAGTTACAAGTATTTGAGCTGTGAATATTTTCTAAATTGAAACCGAAGACCTCTTGTGGCTAGCTCATCCCATGCTGGTTTTCCTATTGCACTCCTCAAACTCACAATCTGTCTTGCAAGGATTGATAGTTTACCTGCAAAGCCATGTGCTTCCATGGGAGAAAGGCTGCTACTTAATAAAATTAACTTCTGTATTTCCTATGTCATGTTGACCTATAAAACATAAATGGCAAATGGCCACATAACAGATTGTGCTGGACACTTGCAATCCCGCACAGATCACTGTAGTTGAATTTTCATTCATCATCAATACATGTAATCTAATAATTTTGATTCTTTAAAGTGAAGCATTTTTCCCAGCCAGTTTTCTAAGACAGGCATAAATATTTTTTTACTTTCCTACAGCATTGTATTTATACATCCACACAGAATGTGCTGTTCAAATAGTGGCTTTGTGCTAAGCAGAAAAAAACAAAGCATGGATTTTTTAGGTTCATCTCGGATTACTTCTTTAGGAAATTTTATATGACTGCCACCTATATTCACACAACTTTTACTGCAAAATCAGAACCTCATATACAAATTTCTCTAGACACATTTTCCTGCTACTGGCAATTTTATCACCATAAACTGTCCTATATTCAAAGGTGCAAAAGTGTATATTTCCTAAGACCCTTACTTTTCAGTTGTCACTGTTATAAAATATTAAAATCCTCGCTTTAGGAACTAACTTGCAGTGCTAGAAAGAAGAAAAAAAAAAAGTTACTATTCAGTAATGTGATTATAGGAAATATAACTTTTCTTAGATCATTTTTATGTGCAAATAAAAAAGGCTGAAATGCATACTGAAATGCTCATGTTAGTTATTACACAGTATATATACTTTTCATCTTTTTTTTTTTCCCCAGCTTTACTTTTTTTTTTTTTCATAATTTTTAGGACTTGGTTTACTCCAGCTGAAGATAAGCCTGCAGTAACTAACTTTGAAATTCTTCTCTGCCTAAAGTACAGCCTTCTGCTCCCCTTGAAAGGAAGAATTTTTTCTCTTGCCTTCAAATTTGAGGTCCTGGCACTTTTAGTCTAATTTATTTCATACGTGCAACACGGCTTTCTACTCAGAATGAAATGATTATTTTTTTCTTTTCTTAAACTGCTGGACTTCTGAAGCCATTTTTGTCCAAATTACTTTAGAGATGGGGAATCCAGTGGGGTGGGGAGGTTCAGATTACATATTTTTGTCTTGTGAAACTTGAAACCTTTTCAACTTGTAGTAGTCCCCCAATCCCTTTTAAATAAGGAATGTTAAATATTTTTCATTTAGAGAAAAAAAATAACCCCAGAAAATAAAAATCACTTTTACCACACACACAGCCACTTAGCTCCTGTGAAAGTCAACTGATGCAAGTACTGTCTTGTTAATGTTCCTGGTTTTATGCCTCAGGCTAGAACTTTCAATCCATAACTTCAAAATGTCAATTTAATTTATTTTCCCTGTTTCCATTGTTGTCCAATGACAGAAAAATTTATTTTTAAAGTACACTTTTGGTATCATTGCAGAAAAATCAATCATCCAAATCTGGGTTTGTGATACTCATATACTGCGCCACTGACCATCCCAGTTTTTCCAGAACCCATCTGATGCCCTTTGCCCTTCAGTGAATAGGGGATTCAGACTTGTCAGAAAGTCTGGAAGTCCTGTGGGAAACAAACTGTGATCTGCTTAAACAGGTTATGAAATTCAAGAAAAAGAGCAAGTCTTAGTCCAACAGTTCACAACTAGGAAAGTCAGTTTCAGGTGGAATTGCATCTAGATGGCTAAACATTTGCTGAGGAGAGATTGTGAGTCTCAGTGTGTAACTGGGAGGAGGTTACCAGGAGAGAAGCTCAGTTTTCAAGCTAACTCAGTTCAATTTCCCTATCACAAAGATTGGAGAGGAGCATGACAAGGAAAGTTGGCAATCAGGATCCATGCTTAAGTAGACTAATGCTGTACAAATGTACAGCTCTCAGAGGAAAAACTGTGAGGTACCCAACTCAGGAGGATGCCATATCTGAGAAACCCCTAAGTATTTAGGTCTCTGTTCTGCCTGTCTAGAAACAGGAATATAACATTCTTCATTAGTATCTTGGCTTCTTGTGCAGATCTGTACACTTGAGTGTCCAACATCATCTATACTTAATGAAGTGCACTCAGAATATTTTCTGTAGGTGGGGTTGTCTAGCAAGCTAGGGAAAAGTGATCATGATGATTCTGCTATAACAGGTTCAGAGTCTGGCTTTTTCTAGACTTTGATTAAACTGTTAAGTGTGAAACTCAATCAGTGTAAAGTGTTGTTATACACAATGGTCAAGAGAAATGGCAGGTTGATGAACACTACTTACATGATCAGCTTGTAAGGACACAGTTAAGTAGTATCTTTTTGATAGCAACTTTCTTAGATAGTACTAAGACAGGAGGAACTATCTGGACACTGTTAGTGCAAAAGAGAAGTGAAAGGAAATAGAAATTAAGAGCCTAGATACAGAATCAAAATACAAGATGTCTTGCTGTTTCAAAAGAATCTCCACTGAAGAAAAAGAAGTTTTTGACTAACCCGAACTTTTCCAGTTTAGAAGGCAGTTCCCTCAGTATGGACTTTCTGAAGGAGTGAAAGAATGGGATAGACTTCATGTACTTTCTTGTTCCTTTGGTCTATATGGAAGAGTGGATTAATCTCACAGCATTCTACTCCTTATTGAACAAATTATCCTGGTGCCTATAGCCCTATGCTTTAGGTACCCTAAAAAAATCATCATAAGAACACATTCTAAAAGTCTCACCCTCTGACAGAAAACCAGTGACATGATAAGTACCCAGAACAGTAATCACCGTCTTCATCTTGCATTAAACAGTGATACAGATGGGTCTCACAACAAGATCTAGAAGCCATGTTTAAACGTATTTTGAGACATCAGTTGTAACAGTCAAATAGGCTGAAGAGTACGAACTTGAATTGCTTGAACATCATTCTGTAAGCCTATATGATGCACAGTTTATAGAAGCAAATTACTGTGGTTATTGTCAACCTCAGAAATGCTACTGACTGAAACAGAAGCTTTCCTTTACTGTTTTATCTCAGAAATAGTCTCCTAAATGTAAGGTTTAAGCATGTTGTTTGAATTGCCTCTGCCATGGCTGACTACAGAATTCTAGTGTTTGTTCTGTCTGCTTCATTTCATCCTCAATAAATATATTTAAATGAAAAAGGAGGAAGAGAAGGTAACTGCAGTGCTATTCTGTTTCATGAATGAATGAACTTCAAAAATACTTTAATTCCTTTCTGCCTTTGTATCCTTCTTGTGGATCCTGTATGGCAAGAAACATATTTTAAAAAGAGAAACATCTCTTTTTGTGTTAAAAATGGAATTGCATCCCTATCTACCTATAAATCAAAGAAATGCTTTTTTCCTGTCTGTCATGAGACAAAGAAGGACTTATGATTTAAAACTCCATCTAGTATGTGGCAATGCATACAGAGCTGTAGTTAAAGGTTTTAACCAAAGAATGCATTCTTCACATAATATTTCTCTTTAGGAAGTAATAGTTGTATGACTGGTCTGTACTTTCACATGACTACAGTTGTTCATCATTGACTTTAGCATCAGATTTTTAACTTGTTTAAGAAATAAAACAATAACAAGAGTAAAAGCCAATCAAAGTGGAGGTTTGTGAGTGTAGAACTAATAAAAGATTTTTCATGACACATATTTCTCTTGCTTTTGAGACAGAAAAATATTTTGGCTCTCCTTTAGAAAATACAAGTGTGGACATAATCAACTAGGGTGACTTTTATGCCTTTGAAAAACAGTGTTTTGTTTGAGGTTGGAATTCAAATAATATCTGCGGTATGTACTAGTATATCCTGACAAGTCATAAATAGCAACTGAAAGGGTAAAGCAGTTGCTTAAGGATGGGAAATTTTAGAAAGAAAATAAGTGTTTAATTCCTGAAAGGGAGCTTTCAAATGTTGCACAAATGAGGACATTGTCAAGTGCTTGGCTCAAAAAAACCCTCTAAAGTACTCCCTAAAACAACCTAAATATAAAATGATAATCCAAAACTGAAACTAGATATGAAATTTCAGCATTTGACTTTTTTTACATTTTGGGAAGGAAGCCATTTCAAATGAAGAAAGCCCAGCAAAGAAACAAATGGAAAAAAAAAATTAATAACCATTTATTCAAAATCACCTTGTAGAAGCAGTAGTACACTTACTGATTTAGCGCATTTGCATACTTTTGCTGAATACTCCCCAAAATGTTTGTGCATGCCTCTAAAGAATGTTTGCTCCAGATTCACAATGGATCTATGGAGTTTTTGCATTGCACACATCAAGTCATTTTTATATCAGATGATGTTGCCACAATGTTCCTTCCCAGATAACGTTTTTCAAAATGAACTAGTATTAGATCACAGTGTATATTAATACATCATACTCCACTGGATTAAAAAAATGCTTGTTCTTAAAAGAACAGACTTTCAGAAGTGATCAGTCTGCACTTCTGTGTCAAGTTTTCAAGGAGGATCTTAGCTACATAGGCTCTGAAGTGAGTGGTTAGAACTTTACAAAGGTCCTATTGTACTGTAAGGTTTTTCATAATTTGGCTTAAAATACACATTGGGAATACTTGAGATCTCTTTAAAAGTCTGGTCTTTAAAAAGTTGAGCTGTTTTGAAAATCTGGTCCTGTTTTTTGCATTACTTAATTAAGGAGGTCTATAGACTTAATAATGGCATGCAGATACAAGCACAAGCAACATAAATATCTCTGCAAATTGCCACATAAAATCATAGAGTCAGAGAACCACGGAATCATAGAATCACAGAATCATAGACCTGGCTGTCTTGGAAGGGACCTTAAAGACCATCTCTGCATGGGCCGAGACACCTTCCCATAGACCAGGTTGCTCAAAGCCCTGTCCAGCCTGCCCTTGAACACCTGTGGGGCAGCCACAGCTTCTCTGGACAGCCTCTTCCAATGTCTCACCATATTCACAATAAAGAATCCCTTCCTTGTATCTAATCTAAATCTAATCTAAATCTACCCTCTTTTAGTTTAAAAAGCCATTACCCCTTGTCCTTTAGGCACTGGAAGGCTGCTATGAGATCTCACTGGAGACTCCCCTTCTCCAGGCTGAACAAGCCCAACTCTCTCAGCCTGTATTCATAGGAGAGGTGCTCCATCTCTCTGATCATTTTCGTAGCCCTCTTCTGGACTTGCTCAAGCAAGTCCACAGCCTTCTTATGTTGGTAGCCCCAGGCCTGACCACAGGACTCCAGGTGGAGTCTCATGAGAGCAGAGTAGAGGGGCAGGATCACCTACTTCTACCTGCTGGTCATGCTTCTTTTTGATGTAGCCCAGCATATGGTTGGCTTTCTGGGCTAAAAGCGCACACTGCCTGCTCACTTTGAGCTTCTTGTCAACCAACACACCAAATTCTTCTCACCCCAATCCATTCTCTGCCCAGGCTGTTTTGATAACAACCCAGATGCTTGGCCTTGCTGAACTTCATGAGGTTAACATATCTGAGTAGCTCCTTGGAATGGATCATATCTGTAATTTCAGAATGTTTGACCAGTCAATCAGAAGGATTATTTTTACAGATGAATTGTGTAAAAGATTAAATGCTCTGCTGCATGGTAAATGTGTGGGATAAAGCAAGGAGTTCCCATGCAAAGCACTCACTATAAGAACACTTATCATCTTGTGGCCTGAGAGATTCTGAATATTTGCAAAGCATGTAACTAAATGTTTTTTAAAATTCCATTTTATCTAGAAATATGGGTCATAACTTGAGCTTATAGTTCTTTATGTATATATACATCAGTATTTTGCTCAATGCATGTGTTTTGCTGCTAAGAGTTGGGCTCAACACCCAAAAATCTTGTCAAAGGAGCTTGATTTGTCTACAGTAGGTTAAACGAGCTTCATTGTTCATCTGTGATTTATAGAATATAATTTTTGATTGTTTTGCCAAATTTCCAGCCACAGTTGTGCAATAGTGCATCATATCACTGAAAATATAGATATTTGTCCTTGGTGTGCGATCTTGCAAGATTATATGACATGACATCTATAAATCTACTATCAGCTTGAATAGGATTTGCAAACATTGAGAAAGAAAGGCTTGAGTCTTACTTGCTAAATATAGAGAGATAAATGTCTTTACCTTATGCATTGGGAGCAATCCATATATTATTTCCATCATTTTTAAAAAGACATCTCTTGTAATAAAAAGCCTAGCAATTACTGGCCAGCTTCCCCAGATCATCAGAACTGCATAGCCACTTTCAAGCTATTTGCAAAGCGTGGGTGCTGGATTGCATCCTCCTGTTAGCTATCACTATAATCCTGCTGCAGTCAGTTCAATTCCAAAACACAGTAAAGTGAGATGTGGCTGTATGTTTAGAACAAGGCTTTCCAAATTAAAAGCCCAAGTTTCAAAAAATCCAAATCGAGTCAACAAAAAAATTAGTGTGAAATAGTATGTGTAAGATACTGGATCTTACATGGCGCAAAGTCTATTTACTTCTGCTAATAGATACATCTAGAGGTGTCTTAGGTTTACGTTACTGTATCTGGCAACACAATTTGTTGTCCTGACTTTCATGGAGAGTGACCGCAATGCACTTTCTTGAAGACCAGATTCCTGACTTTGGTCGGTAGATAATGGAAATGGGTTTCAATGTGGTCTTTTTATTTGGGCACAGATCTCTCTGAAATCAGCAAGGGACTATAACATAGAAGTATGATCACTGCCTATCTGAGGGTCAAGCTGTAATTAATATTTGCATAACACTTAGACATCAGTGGATCAAAGTAGTTCAGAGTATTATTATTTGTTCTTAAGGTATGAACATGTTTACACATCTCTCTAACCTGATCAAGGTTATAGTAAAATCATGACTGGCTGGGACTGTGGTTAAAATAAAACTCCCTTTGGTAGAATATATAGCATGGACTAGTCTTGCCTTTCTATGGCACCTCCACTTGTGTTTGAACTGTTATCATAATAAAAATAAAAATGCAGTCCCTTGTCTAGTGCGCACACAATTTCTCTTATGTTTATACCTAATGGTAAGGCAGACAATTTAGAAAATTGGGAGGAAAAATCCTTGCTGTTTCCCTGGTTACGGCTGCAGACACAAACTGCTGGGGAAAAGGAGAGGGTACAGAAGTTCCTTCTTTAAGGGAAAACGCAATTTGCACTGTGGCAGAGGAGAGCACAGTAACACCAGGCACATGAAATACATGAAGATGCAAAGACCCTTATTAACTGTGGTTTCAACAGTGGAATTATATTCAGTTTGGCTGCATTTCCAGTGAAATACTTCAGTGGTTTCTGGCTAGAGAGGTATTATAAATCAGTCCTATGCTGGATGGGCTAATACGGGTACTGTGATTTCACTTAATGCAGCAACTTGTTATTGAAATTGGAGATCATGACCTACATGCCAAAGCCCAACAAAAATCTTGGGAAATCATTTACTTCATAATTTCTTTTCAAGACTCAAGTATGGTTTTGTCTTGACACTGTAGAAAAGGTAGACCAAATTATGGAACGAGCTGTGTAAAATCATTAAGTTTTAATATTTCATTACCTTTATTATTTTTCAAGTAAGAAGACACTGCTAAACCTGATAGACTGAGGTAAATAATTCATGCACATGTTTTTATAAGTATTCCAAATTAGTTTCTTTTGTGTAAAATAATGCCTATCCAAAACCCTAAATAAATAAGCAACAAACCAGGCATGCCATGTGCTATTGTAAGTAATAATTCTATCAGAATTTCTAAATTTTTTCCTTCTGGAGTTCCACAGTTTCTGTAGATATGGATTGCAGAAAACAGTGCTTCATCTCCAGTTTGACTCAGTGTTTGGTTTTCTTCCTTTTTTTCCAGGTGGCTGACATTTCTTTATTCTCTGGTGCTGATTTCTTGACATCACTTTGGTTAAGTCTTTTAGAAACATCTAACTGGCTGTTTGGGCAGACTTATTCCAGATCTCCTTGGGATAGATTTCTGATCTTTAGCTCCAACTACTGAAAATGTTCCACCTTGTGCTCCCCCACAATGCTGTTAAATGTCACATGTCCCACTGGGTTCCAGGAGCACGAGCCTGTTTTTTCGATACCTTGGCCTTGCTTCCCCTAGAAGTTACACTAAGCAGTAACTACATTTTAAATTAGATCAAGTAGTTGGGGGGGGTGGGAGGAAGGAAGTGGAGGGAGGGTTGCAGGGTCCCAGCTTAGTGGTGTCCTTGTGGGTTCCCTTGTTCAGGAGAAGCACAGTCCAGTCTCTTGTATTTTTGGTGAAGTTTTTGTTAGGAAACAATTTTACGTAGCTCTCATCTTCTTGGAGCTTCATCTGGAAAGGTAAACTGATGGATTATTTCTTTGCATAGAAAGCACTTCTTAAGGTTGTAGTCAGCATTCACCTTTTCTTGACTGAAGAGAAAGAACCAGATAGGAATGGATGTGTTTATTATTGCACATGAAACCAAGATAAAGACTGGCCTCGCTTGATCTAATGCATGTGTTTGTACATTTAAAATAACTTTTCCAGTTTTCTACGTATGAAAATAGCATTTTTCAAGCACAAATATTTTAAAAATCACCTTGTTGACAAGTGTTCTACTTAGGTACTCCCCAAATCTATAGATTGTCCTCACTAGCTGACTGACAGAGATTGATTCTTATCTTAGGATCAAATCTTTCAAATTATTAAACTAGGAAATGAAAACTGTTACTGTGTCCTCAGGTGGAAAAGGTGAAGCAAGGGAGCAGAGCATCACTCTAACCATTATGAGCATTTGTACAGGTTTGCTCACAGTCAGGCTTTAATCTATAACATCTAGACTGTGATAGCAGTAACTATTTTATAGATCCTTACTCCATGATAAATCTCACTGTAATCAATTGGAAGCACTAAAAACACAGGGGACCATATAAAAGACCTTGAAAATGATCAAGACCTTATGCATCACTTTTCTGACACTCTGTTCCAGTACTGTGGTTTTTGGACTGCATTAGCATTCCTGTTTGATGAGGTCACTTTAATTACCTACCTTTTTTTCAGACTTAAAATGAATGAGGTTACTACTCAATGACATGTATCCTAATTCTGGGGACAATCCAGTCAGTGTTTTAATTCAGGAAAACAACAATGGCAAGAGACAATATAATTTGCTCTTGGTGTTAGGTTGTTTGGTTTTTTTGTTGTTTGTTTGTTCGTTTTCTGGGTTTTTTTTTTTGTTTTCTTTATAAAACAGTCATTTTCTATCTTTAGCTTAGGAGGGTTTCTTTTGAAGGAAGAGGCAGTTGATTCTTCCATTATATCATCAATAGGCAGAATCCCAAAAGTGGCTTTTAAAGCTTGGGACAATTAGTCTATAGACCAGAAAAGGACAAAATTCAATTTGCTGATGCACATCCTCTGTTTCAGTCATCTTTACACTTTACAGAGATGGAACACCAAAGGCTCTTTACTATCTCCAATGAAACAAGAGGCATGCTATAAACATATAGCTGAATTAACCAGGCAGCAACAGGAACAACTTCACTGCATTCATTAGTAATATGTCTACTTCACCACTGAAGGAAATTCTGCAGCATAAATCAAAATACAAAGTAAGATGTCTAAGTACCTAAACCAGCCATAGTCCTCTCTTCCTTGTCCATGCACATTACTACTTTATTCTTATGAAATATTTTTACATTTCATTGCAGAAATTAGACTCCATTTTTTATATTTACTTTAGTTATGTGAATTTAGCTCTGGAGGAAGGTGCCTTATTCACAGCTGTGCAAGTCCTGTGTACTGCCTCAGAACAGATGCTGCAAAGCAAAATTAGTAACATTAACTTCTTGAACGCTTTATACCTGGTGTGAGAGTATGTAAGAGGAAACCAAATCCACAGCAGTAAGGTTCAGTTAATCGGCAATTTTATGATCAAAAAAACACAGTTCTGCCTGAGAAGATGGTCTACCTTGTAGTTATTGTATGTCATTCAATGGCATTTTGTGGTGAACTTCACCAGTTGATTGTCCTGTCTTCTGGACTTCAGTACCAGCCTCTGCAACAGCCTGACTTCAAATCCTTTACAAAAGCAAGATGACGTTATAACCTTTTGCTAATTCTGGTTCCTTTATAGATCCTGTGCAACTAATAGAAATACCATTTTATTAAAATGAAAAAGGAGTTAATTCATTATAATATGGCACTTTAAATGATTTTTGAGAATGCATGTTGACTGAGTGATATATATTTTATGGAAAGCAGAACTAGTTGTTACTCTTGATAGAATGAAACATATTCTCTTGTAAATAACTAAGTTTATCTTAAGAATCTTATATGCCTGCAAGGTCTTTTACTATTTATTTTCCTGTATCTCTCTCACTAGGCCACTGAAATAATTTCTGATCTCTGAGGCATTACCAGCCCTGACTTTTCGTGCCTAGCCTCCCCTGGGACCTCCCCCACCTTGCTTGTTTCCCAGGATCTAACCTCAGCCCAGCCTGTGTCAATCAGTCCCTGACCTACTAGGTGGACCTGGGTCCTGATCATAGTCATGGTCCTAGTCTTCTCCCCTGCTGTCCTGGATAATAGACTAGATTTTCTGAGTGGACTTGGGACCTCCCTGTAGGCAGCTTTGTCTCCAGCCCTGTTTCCAGTCCTCTCCTGAATGGACCTTGAACCTGTGTTCCATCCATAACTCCATTTCTGTTCCCTGAAAACTGTGGTTGGAAATATCCCTTGGATATTTTAATCAGCTTAAGATGTACCTGCTGAAACCACTATCAGATATGACATAATGAAATACAGTCAATTTGGAAATTTTGTTTTCTGACGTGTAGAGGTGCTGTGTCAACATCTGAATCACCTTACTAAAATAACTCATGTGAACAATACTCCACATGGTGAACCCAGTTTATATTATTACATTGTGAGTAAAGGACAGAAATAGAGAAGGAAAAATATCTTCTGTGATTCTAGTATTGCTAGGGGATTTGAGAGCTGCTATTTGTATCAGCAAGGCTATGCTGTACAGTTTGACAATTAAATTACTATATTAATGAAGAGCTCCTTTTCACATGCTGTGTTGTGTCAAAAGAAGCAGCATCTGCAATCACTGGTATTAGGCATGTCATCTGAGCAAGGTCAATAATCAAGCTGAAAAATAAGAAAAAAAAACTGATCTGCTCTACTTCAGATGATGATCACACAATTGCAGACTGCATCACATGGATTTTCATTTGAGATGGTGTAAGAAGGAATAAGTCTTATATGCCGTGAAATTTAGACCTCACCAAGATGGCTTGATATCACTATTAGACTATGAATAAGTAGATAAAGATATTTCTTCTACTGAAACATGTCTTTGTACCAAGCAGTGAAGAGTATGTAATGTAGGGTAATGTATTAAATTTGAACCCAAGAACTAAACTTTTCTTTGCATTAAAAAGCAGATATATCCCATGTTAGATTTTCTCTAATGTTAGAAGGGACAAAACCAAATAAAATCTCCACAGAGCAAAGAAAAATCCATCCCTACAATTTCTATGAGTCATAAATCCAGAAAAGGCCAAATAAAGGACCCAAGTTTTTTACACGTTTTCTTATGCCTGTCTCTATAATGACTTACATTTCTAGGTTTTTTAAAAATGGATCTCCTTATGGATAAAGCACCAAATAAATTAGTAAAAAATAGATTTATTTTTTTCACCCGCCTGTCAAGTTAAGCACAGTTTGTGAGGCTTAATTTAAGAGTACATAATTTTTAACAAAAATAACTTACACTTTCTTATTCTTCCCCATAGGACTTTTTACCAATTGAATTTATGCAAGATTTTGAAATGAGAAGGGGGAAAAAAAAACAACAAAACTTCCAGCTAGCAGGATGTTGAGGTTTTGCAGTTCTATTTTTATTTTTACTGAATCTTAATTGATTGGTGGAAGTGCAGTAGAAATAGAAGTCCACTCAATAGTACAAGTACAGGACCACATCAGCAAGGAAAATACATCAAATTTTACAAATGCATGTCTGCAGTGACCTATCGTATGCTCAACATGTAGCTCATTCTCTGGTTTCATTTTCAAGGCTGTCAACAATGGGAATAAAAGGGTCTAATTGTAATGGTGAGTCCAACTGTCTGGATGCCTATACATTACAAAGAGAATGATGTGCGTAATGACCTTTAGTTGCTAGTGACCAATATTTTGTACCACTCACAGCTCTGATTTTCATCTGCCTACCAGTTTTGGGTGAGATGAGCCCGTTGAAACCATTTTCTCTTTCTCTGGAATAACCTATGCTAGAATCTTCATCAAACAATTTCTCTCTCATGTATAAGTTTTGGATGAGAACACATCTCCTGAAAGAGATCCCATTTTGATCTTAAAGTGGCAAATAATCATTTGTGTCAGTTAGGAAGGTTTTAATGTGATTAATCGAAGTATATTTTATTTTAAGATAGCCTTACAGAAATAATAGTCTGAAGACCTGATTTGAGGGACCAAATAGTTTGTCTTCTTTTTCCCACCCCCTTCTTGTCTAAGGTGGTAAGATTAAGACAGAGCCTCTGGATCAGATGTCAGCTCCAGGATAATGATCTCCTACTGATACACAAATATGCAAAGTCTGAACTGAACTCATTTCAAAGCAAGAGATACTGATGCTCAAATATTTCAATTTAAGGATTTTTCTTTTCTGCTGTGCAGCTTAAGGGTGACTTTGCATGATGAAAACTAGTGCAGAAGAGGACAGTGTCTTTATACAATACTAATGGTCCTAGGGGTCTATTTGGGCAAGAAAAAAGTGAATGGGTATTTTGATACTCATTTTCACCAAGCTACTTCATTATTATCTTATACAATTACTGTAAGTTCCATTATTAGAAAAAGGAAATCAAAGATCAGGGCAATAAGGATGCTCTAAACAACTGTAACAAAGGTACTCATGCATAATAAAGGGGATGGTGTGTTTGATTACTAGTTGCCACTACTGTGAAATGATTACTAGTGGCCACCTAAGTGATGCAAAAGAAAATCCTTATAAGCAACTCAATACAAAAAGACAAGGTGCCTTATTCTACCAAGCTCTATTCAAGGTAATCACTAAGGGATGATACAAAACAAATTAGCAGACATAGTGGGCAGAGGGGAAAGGAACTAATGAATAAACATTTTCAATGTGAAGATGCAGTCACAGCCAGCTAAGTGATACAGAATTAGTTGTGTCATCACAATTGAATATATATATGTAACTTCTTTTCCTTCCTTCTGCAAATAGCTATAAGCCCATATGTCATAATTTTATCTATGTATCCATTAAAAATCTTAATGTCTTATAAGTGGGAGTTGTATTACCTGCTTGCACATATCAAAAATATGACACGTATGTGACCGAATATATATACAAATATTGCTTGAGAAAAGCTTACAGCTATTGCTTGCTATGAACAATAAATGATATGCTATTCCGTTAACTTCTGGAAAGAAAACTTCAAAAACGTACCTATCACAGAAAGCAAGCACACGACCTATAAAGCTACAGTAAACAGACATTTCAATGTCTGACTTCATTATGTTTCACTGCTCACCTAAATTTAATTACATTTCTAGTCTTTTCTAGACCTCTAGAGCAAGAGGAATATGTGTGTAAATAAGTACTGTTGAGAAATATATCCACCTTTTAATATGAATTATGAGCCTAGTTTTCAAGGAGGTGTAGAACTGGGTCTAGAGCTTTCAGTTTTGCTGTCTTAAACTACATATAGAGCTGCAGCTAATTATAAAGAAATGCACAGACTTGTAGCGTTGTGCAGCTGCAGAGAGCATTCAGGCTTGTGCCACCACTCTTAAGGAGGGGAGGGCAGTGGGAGCTGCTCTAGGGCTGACTCCACAGGAAGTTCAACTTTTCTACCAAGACCTTATTATCTCCGTGAGGCTCATTTGTTTAGGAATAACACTGGATAAAAGCAGGCAGAGTTCATTTGGATCTGAGCTAATACATTTGTGAGTTGAATCAAACTGCCTGGGAACTGTGGTATCTCAGGAAAGTCCTCTTCAAGATCCTTTGCCTCAAAAAAAAATTATGTTTACAAGCAAGTGGTCCTAGAAGACTGCTGGCATCCTGGGAAAAAATCTTTTATTCATTTCGGTACTGCGCTGGATTATTTTTGTTCTTAGTACACTAGCTGGTGCAGTGCTGAATTTTGGCTTTAGTCTGAGAATAATGTTAATAACATACTGATTTTTTAGTTGTTGATAAGTATCTCTTACTCTGATCAAGAACATTTCAGTCTCATTCTCTGCCATTGAGGAGGGGCACAAGAAGCTGGGAGGAAGCAGAGGCAGGACACCTGACCCAAGCTAACCAAAGGGGTATTCCATACCACAGCACGTCATGCCCAGTACATAACCTGGTGGGAGCTACCTAGAAGGGACTGATTGCTGCTCAGGTCAGGCTGGGTGTTGGCTGTGGGTGGTGAACAATTTTATTGTGAATTACTTGTGTTTATTGTTTATTTTTCCCTTTCCCTTTTGGTTTTCTATTTTCTTCGCTTGTTATTTCCCTTATCATTAGTAGTAGTAGTAGTGGTTGCATTATACTGTACTTTAGTTTTTAAACTGTTCTTATCTCAACCCCTGGAGTTTACATTCTTTCTATTCTCCTCCCCATCCCACCCGGGGAGGTGGGGAAAGGGAAGGGTGATTGAGCTGCTTTGTGGTGCTAAGTGCTAGCTGGGTTTAAACTGCAACAGGTATCTTGCTTCAGACCTAACAAAGCTTGGAGGTCACTGCAGGTGTACAGAATTGTTCAGAACTGGGACAGGATTTAAGCCCAAAGTCATAATGATGAGTCAATGTGTTTTTAATATGTGCAGTTTGCCTTTTTATTTTTTATTCCATTCTAGCTTCTTTTTGACATATAACCTTATCTGTTCTTCCATTAGTTTGAAGAAGATGCCATAAGCAGGCAATGCTTGCCCATCCAACAGGCTGGTGGATGTGTTTAAATTCTAATCAATATGTATACTGAGATAAATGGTTATTTGCAAGCGAGTCCTCTCTGTATGCCCAGGCTGATATGAAACCTTAGAGAAAATTAAACAGAAACTGGGCTCTGAGCCCAGGGAAACCAAACAAATGCTGCCAAAAAAACAATATACGGAAACATTATATGTCTGACATTATACCAAGTAGTCTCATTAGCTTTGTGTTTTCAAAAAATCCTTTCTTAGAAACGTTTTTTTTTTAAAGTCTCCACAGACAGATTCTGCTTGTAAGAAAGCATATCAGCCTCTAATGTAAGTCATCCTGTGCTGTTTTAGTGCTCAGGCCTGTAAAACCAGCATATTATACGTACTTATTTTTTGTTGATGAAATATACCTAAGATCATGTTTCTGTCTTTGAGAATGACTTAGTTTAAATGCACATGCTACAGTCCCTCAGAAGAAAATGAACAGCAGGCACTACACACGGTTCAGCCCCTTCTCACAAAGGGAGGATCCAAAACATGTAATATTTTCTTGAGGTGCAATAGATTTCCTAGTTCAATAGTGGGTAAGGCCAGTTGCAGGCACTGCCGCAGTTGTGCAGGAGAGATCACACTATGAGTTTTGTTCTACAAATAATAATGCTCCTTTTCCATGGTTTCTTTGAGGTCATGTAATGCTTACATTGCTGAATGTTAGAGCTACAGGGAAAGGACTTTCCCCTGTGGTAAAAAGCTGATGGTACACACTTCAGTAGGGATTTTGATATTTGTATAAAACTTTATGGCAAGCTACTGAGAAATCTTGCAGGAAGCAGATATTTTCAGGTGCATTTGAATATATAGAAATCTGGTATAGTCTGTCATAGCATGAAACCAGAATAAATGGAAACAATGAGTTATTTTGTGACAGTGATGAACACAGAACAATACTATTGGAATAGTGTTGGTGGCAGGCAAGTTCCGTTTTACGAAAAGAAAATGTAATTTTGTTTGTGACAGCAATGTTTAATTCTTGCTTTATCTCATCTGTACGTTGTGCAGGACTTCAGAATTTCCACAGAGCCATGGCACAACAGGGAACATGTAAACCTGAAATTTCTTAGTCTAGCCTCAGCAGAGCATTTCATAGTTTTAGTTTTAAGTTGTCCCTTCTTTTTGTCTGATAGCAACCTTTGCAAGAATCACACTTATAAGTTATAAAATAGAGTGAACTGTGGATCAGTTGTTCAGTGGTTTATTGGCATCTCATGATAATACTGTCTGGCACAGGATACAAAAACCCAACATCCAAACATGATATTAAAACTTGATAGGATAGGTGCACAAAGCCAAATGAATATAGCACAGTATAAACCTAATTCTGGTACTGTCTTGCACCTTGTTGATTAATATATAAAGGTTAAGTGAATACAAAATACTGTAATATGCTGCTTATCAGAATATGATAAAAGTGATGTGAATTTAAAGAACTGGACAAACAGGCCTAGCCTAAAAAAAATTGGTTTCAGAATCCTTTCAGCTTCTTGAACTAACATTATACATGGGACAATAATCATGTATTTAACACAGACTGGCCATACGGTTGAAGAAAGAAAATTTAATCCATTAAAGCAAGAAGAGGAAACTTTTCCACTGCTAATGTACTCTACTTCAAAGTCTATTTTCACACTGGCAAATTTGTGCTTTTGTATAGTAGCTTTGATGAAAAGACTGGGTAGCATGACAGCTGAATATGAATTCACGATCATTTCTGGTATCACTATATGAAGTTTAGTGGTTTAAACTAATCTTACTGTAATTCTTTAGGATAAAAATAACTTAAAAATATTCACTTGAAAACTCTGAATGAGCTATATCCCATTAAATCTACTGACCAATGCAAACATTATCAGCGTTATAACTTGGCATTTCAGACACATTGCCGTTTTTTTCCCTCTGATTGTCCCTTAATAAAAGAGTGAAGGATGGTTATTCAGCGAGAGACTTAAAAGAGCAGAAAGTGCATTAAAACTGTGGTGTTTGCAGTGTCACCTACATCAAATCAACTTAATGAAGCCACATATTTAATGATTTCTAAACTTCTGCCTTCACTGTGTTTCATTCACCTTCCTATGCCTTTTCTTCATTACATATCAATGCTTTATTTGTCTGTTTTTTTTTTCTTTTAAAACTAAGAATATGAAGAAATAGTTTACTCAGTATCTGAAGAAAAATGTAAAAAAAAATCAATAAAATGAATTAGTAAGGACGTCTGCCATTAATACGTATTTTTGACTTTTCATGGGCATACAGGGACCTCAATCAACGCAGTATGACAAGCATAAGCAAAACCAGCCCTGTTATGAAGAGCTTACAATCAGTAGAGCTTACAGCCAGTAGCAGGCAGATCCTGCAGAAGAAAGGCCTTCTGGAAAAAGTTGTGAAATTATCTTGGCTAATACAAGTGCAGCCCTGATTACCTGGAAACAGTGAAACAAAAGCAGGAGTTCTCATTTGTCAGGTCGTTTCCATGTAAAGGTGTGAGTTGGACTTTTCAGGAGCATATGTATTCTTCTCTGGTTAAGATGTCTGTAGGACTCTTTTGCTCTTTCTGACTTGCCCACGGAAAAACTGCTTCTAACAGCTGTCCTATGCTGTCCATCCCTGCTCCTCCCAGGATCCCCTCACCTCCAAATTAAGCTGCAGCCCTCAGGGTGTCCTGAAGCCTCTCCTAATTCAGGCATGAATCCACAGACTCACTTTGGCCCTTGCCATGCCCATGTGTTCCCCCTTCTCTCCTGGGGAACAGGATGAGTCTGAAGGGCCATGTTGCCTGCACACAAGTGCTCTATTGCAAGTCAGTTGCTTCAGAAGAATAATATTGCATTATCTAATTGCAATCAATCAATCAGTCAGTATTCTGGGTTTCCAAATCTGTTTTATGTTTTGGCGAGCAGAGACAATGCTTTAGGATGAGCTGTAAAGTCTTTCTGTCAAGCTAGTGGAGGTTATCTGTGGACACCCATCTATTACTTTCATAGCTTTTAAAAATGGCTGGACTAGTTTATGAGACCATTGTTTGCCTAATTGAGATACTCAAGACTCACTTTCAGCACATTGGGCGCAATGCAGTCAGGCATATTAAGAGAGCGAACTGTGATCCCAGACTGTAATGACTCCAGAATTGTTGCACTGAGAACCCCCACAAAAGCTGTGTTTTGATTGAATTTGTTTTGTTACTGGCCAACGGCTTCCAGGTATCTCCTGTTTAGCACTTACTGTTTCTGCTGGTTGCTCAGATACTGGTGTTGTGATATCTTTCTTTTCTAATCGAAAGTCACCATTTGTGGCTAAGATGCTCAGAGAAGGACTCACTAGGAAATTTGTTTTATTGTGCTGGCTCAAGTCAAAGCAGCCTTCTCAAAAACCTGAACAATCATTTTCTTTATTTTACCAGTAGACAATCTGGTGTGTCTTTGTGAAACTACATTTTACAGGGATTCTTTGGCAGCAGAGGTAAAATCCCTCCCATCAATTTTGCCTTGCAAATCTGTGTTTCCACCTATTAGGTTGCATCACATAGTTTAACAGGTCTGATTTCCCAAACACCTATGGAGCTTTTCTTGCAGAGAATGAATCGGATTCTTGGAGGATAAAGAACTGGCTGGATGGCCACACACAAAGAGTTGTGGTCAATGGCTCAATGTGCAGCTGCAGACCAGTAACGAGTGGTGTCCCTCAGGGATTGGTGTTGGGACTTTGTTGGTGACATGGACAGTGGGATTGAGTGCGCCCTCAGCAAGTCTGCCAATGACACCAGGCTGTGTGGTTTGGCTGATACGCTGGAGAGAAGGAATGCCATCCAGAGGGACCTTGACACACTTGTGAGGTGGGCTGATGCCAGTCTCATGAAGTCTAACCATGCCAAGTGCAAGGTCCTACACCTGGTTCAGAGCAATCCCAGGCACAGCTACAGGTTGGCCAAAGAGGATATTCAGAGCAGCTCTGCAGAGAAAGACTTGGGGGTGTCGGTTGATGAGGAAATGAGCATGAGCCGGCTTCAGTGTGCGCTCGCAGCCCAGAAAGCCAACTGTATCCTGGGCTGCATCAAAAGGAGCGTGACCAGCAGGTCGAAGGAGGTGATCCTGCCCCTCTGCTCTGCTCTTGTGAGACCTCACCTGGAATATTGTGTGCAGTTCTGGTGTCCTCAACATAAAAAGGACATGGAACTGTTGGAACAAGTCCAGAGGAGGGCCACGAGGATGATCAGGGGAGTGGAGCACCTCCTGTATGAAGACAGGCCGAGGAAGTCGGGGCTGTTCAGCCTGGAGAAGAGAAGGCTTCGTGGAGACCTCATAGCAGCCTTCCAGTATCTGAAGGGGGCCTGTAGGGATGCTGGGGAGGGACTCTTCGTTAGGGACTGTAGTGATAGGACAAGGGGTAACGGGTTAAAACAAACAGGGAAAGTTTAGGTTGGATATAAGGAGGAAGTTCTTTCCTGTTAGGGTGGTGAGGCACTGGAATGGGTTCCCCAAGGAAGTTGTGAATGCTCCATCCCTGTCAGTGTTCAAGGCCAGGTTGGACGAGGCCTTGGGTAATATGATTTAGCGTAAGGTGTCCCTGCCCATGGCAGGGGGGTTGGAACTAGATGATCTTAAGGTCCTTTCCAACCCTAACCATTCTATGATTCTATGATTCTCTCTGCCTCAATGTGTTTAATTAATTTCCTGTCATTTTTGCAGCATTTTCTACAGTGGTAGAAAAGTGAAAGTTGGTAAGCACAGTGTTGTGGAATCCCCAAAAGCAGATAGGATCTCTCTTCATTTTTTTTATCCCAATCTCAACACACTTCAAAAGAAAAAGTAAGAGTAAGTTTCAGTTCTGAAATAGCCTGGCCACCTCTGGCCCAGTTTGATGGTCTACCCATGCTTATTCCATTTTCATCACTGAACAAATATTTCTCCCTTTAAATAAGTGTATTCACACTTCTTTTCTTCTTAATTATTTTTTTTCCTTATCTTTTAGCCCATTTCAAGGACACATACTGTCTGTGATCTAAGATTCCTTTTCCTTTTTGAGCAGTTGTAGTTGGGACCACCTTTCAGCCAAATTCCTCAGGCACTTCTGGCAGCAACCTGAGTTGCATAGTCTCACTGCCTTTGGCCAGCGCAATTCATTCAGTCTGTACATCTCCTCAGCACTCTTGATAGGCTTCTGTCTCTGAATAGGCGTAATTCAGCCACAATTCTGTCACTTTGCTTTGTAACATTTGCCTAGATTGAATTAGCGTCTCTGCAGGTGGTCTGTTTCCAGCTACACTGTAATGAAATGGAAAGGGGCTGAAAGCAACTGAACACGCTAATCATTTTAAAGGGGAACCAGCTAGGCCAGGGTATTCTTTCTACACAGTAGAGCTCACTCAAAAACTCCCAGTCACAAAAGCATTATTTTTTCTACACCAAAATCTTTTGCCCTACTGTTTGATGAACTAGTGGTAACAACCTGTGTGTGTTCAGACTAGCTCTTCTACCCAGTTTCTTCTTGGAGTGCATAAGTAATGAATAACTGAAATTTCACCAAAAAAAGAAAATGCCGGAACACATCACCACCCCATACTGTAGGTTTTTGGTTGTTTTTTATCATCAGCTTGTACCAGTTTCATGAAGCTATTGCAAACACCTGACCTTACGTTAGTCTAAGGATGGCTTGCTGCCACTCAGCAGAAATAAGAAAATAATAGAATTGCCTTACAGCCTTTTTCAACACATTATTTGAAGCACTTTAAAGTGAATTTAAACTTCATAATGTTATTTTTTAAGATAAAATATATATTGTGGCAAAAATAAGCTCCTTAACCAAAATGCTACTTGAAATGTGAAATCTTAAAGATTATAGCTTGGTTTTGAATAAAAGTGCACCAGTGGCCTTATTACGAATATTTCCTTAATTCAAGATGTAGCCATTTTGCAGAGGAAGATGTCAAATTTCACCTCCAGGGTTCTCTCTCAGGGATGTAACCCGTGTTTGATCAGTAATCATTTTGAGGCTGTCAGTTCTGTGCTCCCTGGAGTCATTTCTGTCCTCGATATTTTTCTTTTTTTTTTTTTTTTCTTCTTTTTCTGCTCAAGCTCCTATGACATTTTCTTTAAAACTTTATTCCAGTATTTATTTGATTTTTTTTTTTTTCATGTTTTTTGCCTGCATCTCTCAGGCTTCCAGAGCACTGACAGAGAAACTAGCAGATGAATGACAAATGACATCCAGAGCAGTGTGCATGTTTAAAAAGAGAGAGTGAGGAAGTCTGATAATGTTTGATGCAAAGGGATTTTTCCTTTCACCCAACAATAGGACACAGTGCACAAATATTCCTCTTAGAAACATGGGCTTCAAAGAGTTATTTTAATGTTAACAAAAATGCTTGTATATCTAAAACCTCACCTTTTTTTTTGCAGTAGTAATAATTTGCTCTAAAACGCAAAACTGCTTTCGAGCATGCCAGTTTCTTTGTGTTGAAGCTCTTAAAGGACGAGCTATAGTAGTGACTGCTTTCATGCTAATGATTGCTTCAAGGAAGGCCTTAATTTTGTGATTCATAAATATCATTAAACTCTAATTTATAAACATGATCCTTTCAAGACATAAAGTACCCAATCAGGTAAAAGCAATTAGAATTTCTACATTTTTGTGTTTTTAGTATAAATTCATTATGCCTGTCTTCACATTCTCAATCTTATCATTGCCATTATTCTGTATTAATGAGAACACGACACCGAGCCAATCTTAGCAACAGCAGCTGTACCAACAAAATGCTCTCCTGAGGAATATTGATTTCTCTTCTTGGATGTACTTAAACAAAGGCTGGTATTGCAGACATCTTAACCTGCATGTGCTTTAGCCTTGTGAACATTATTACATCATTGTTTTTTATTTATGAAAGAGAATTATTCTGCACATTGCAGAGGTGTGGTATGAGATGCATACTTGATAGTAGCTAGCACATGCAGATAAACAGGATTAACCATTTTTTCAAATATATGTTTTCTAAACAGGATACTTCAACAATTTAATTTTTGACATTAAAAAATAATATATGAAGCAATAGTGGGGAGGAAAAGAGAGCACAGAATACAGAATACAGATTACTCAACTCCTGGTAATGGAAACTGGTCTTTTGCCCGTTAAAAATGTGTGGCATTTCTGTAAAAGCTTCCTACAGGAGACCAAAATGGCTGCGTGGGATTCTTGGTGCTTGCTGCAGGAGATGCTGTCAATAGTGAGTATGTTTCAAGATTGCTGGAGAGCTGGGCAAATACAGCAGAATGAAACATTGTAACTCTTCTTGAAAATGATTCTATGAAAATGCAGTCTATGCATTTGTCTTGCTGGCATGTGTAACACTCCTTCCTCTGAGTACGTGAGCGTGTGCTAATAACAAATTCATGAGACTGAAAAGTACCCTGGATGTCAATGGGGACAAAACATCTGCTTTTCAGAAGCCTGATGTATTTCTGCACAGGTATTGACAGGTAAGATCTGTAAGTGAGTTACTCAGCAAATGAAAAACAGTTCTGGAGATGTTCTGGAGGGGGAACATCATCAGAGTAAGGGCACTCAGGTATGCCCATTCTGATAACTGTTAATTAGAATTTAAGAAAAAGTTGGTGCTTCTTGCTGAACCAAAATAGGACCCAAGTTCAAATCCATAATTTAAATGAGTAGCAAAGATGAGATTGAGAAGTGGCTGCCAAAGCAAACAGCTAGGGCCATAATCTTGGACTGTTTCACAGTTGCAGAAGACAGATTCTTGTTGCATTTTATGTGCTGAATTGCTTTTGTCCAAAGAGGCAATGAGTTCTCTGTCAGTAGGTTAAATGTATGGTCACTACTGCCAGAGGGAGGGCATGAAGAAGGCTGTGGTATCTGCCAAAGGCAATGGAGGACAGGGAGAGGACAAAGTGCAGGACAAACATCTTTGCCACTGGTTAAAGTTACATGCTCAGAACTTCAGCACAGATTCAAAGGGGCCACCCAAGTGATGTGAGACCATGACTGGGCTCATGGTAGATGCCATGTTATATCTTTGCTTTTTATTTTGTTAGAGAATGCTTGCTTCTAACCAGGAGCCATGGTTAATTGTTGGGGAGGGAGGCTGAGGGTTTTTTGCCCTGGCGTGCTGGGTCACATGGAGACATTTGGAGGAAAAGGGAGACTGACCCTCCAAAGGAAGCAAGTGTGCATAGCTGAGGGGCATCTCTGCTAAGAGTGAAATAGGGCAGGCAGGGCATATGAAAGACAACAAAGAACCAGGAGCCTGCAGCACAGTAGACAGTGGAAGACAGCTGTGAAAAAGGAAGTAGAAAAAGCCAAGTCCCATGAGATTTTTCCCCCCCCAGGAGACCCAGAGGGGACTGTGCATACTTCAGTACCGTGCATATCTAAGTCTCATCCAAAAAGAACTGAGTTATTGAACTAAGATCAGGCCTGTAATGTGGCCTGGCTCTAGAGCCTGCAAAGTACAGCATGACTCTGGGGGCACTTGCTCTGAGAAATAGCTGCTGACAGACCCACCTCAGGATACTGGCAAACTTGGGGTCCTTTCACAGCTATGCAATTCTTAGTGACATCTCAAAAGGCTGGCTCCTGATTCAGAAGGAAGAGAATATCAGATAAGGAAGCAAAACATTAATTTTACTAAGGTTCTATGTGCATGTTACTGGGCTGACCGATCTTTACTAAGTCAGGGGAATTCTTCCTTTACAGTTTTCAGTGCATGTTTTCCTGCAGTCTTTCTAAATTTGGTTTAATTATTTGCTCCCTGAGCTATATGGGTGATTAAATGTAATGTACACATCATTTTCAGTTTCAAGAACAGTGTAAAGAGATAGGTCTACTAAGAAGATTAATCGGGTGAATACATGTAGGAGTAAAAATAGCTGATGGTTCTGTAACATTTTATCAGATGGAAATAAAGTCCTATAAATTATAGAGATTAATTTGCAGTCATTTCAAAGAGACATGTTTGCCAACGTATTTACCCAAATATCTGCGAAAAAAAAACACAAACCAAACAAAAACTCTAAATAACGTCAACCACCCTTATGAGATCATTCTTTCCAGAGCAGTTAATGAGCTGGCATATAAGCTGACCAATGGATGGGGTTAGTATGACATAATGACATGCCCTAGGCCATTAAATAAATCCAACAGGTAATGGATATTAGCTAGTTGTCCTTTCTGATTTAGAAGCTCTGGGCTCCATCTCTGCTAGTGCGTTGTACCTGGAGGTAGATATGATGTATGTCAGTGACATATGGAATGAGACACTGTGAGTGCATCGTGATTTGTTAAACTGTGACATATTCCTTGCTGGTTTATCCACACTTCCAGATGACAAATCAGGCCCATTGGGGAAGGGCTAAAAACTCTGCACTGTGCTCTCTGAATGAACATTTCCATAAGTTTTAGGACCATAAAATATTCCAATGACTAGCTTTAACTGTTCTACAAACCTTTATATCTTTTCATTCTGCTTGCTTACCAGTGAGATGAGTGTTTACAAGATCAGATACAAGAGCCCAGCAATGAAGCTGATGAAGGGGCTGAAGCACAAGTCTTATGAGGAGCAGCTGAGGGAACTGAGGCTGTTTAGTCTGGAGAACGGAAGGCTCAGGGGAGACCTTATCACTCTCTACAACTACCTAAAAGGAGGTTGTAGTGAGCTGTGGTCAGTCTCTTCTCCCAGGTAACAAGTGGAAGCACGAGAGGGAATGGCCTCAAGTTGCACCAGGGGAGGTTTAGACTGGATATAAGGAAAAATTTCTTCATGGAGAAAGGTGTTGAAACAGGCTGCCCAGGGCAGTGATGGAATCACTGTCCCTGGAGGTGTCCAAAAACCATGTAGATGAGGCCCTTAGTGACATGGTTTAGCAGTGTGCTTGGGAGTCCTGGGATAAAGGTTGGACTTGATGGTCTTAAAGGTCTTTTTCAACCTAATTGATTCTATGATTCTGAGAGGTATGCTTGTGTAATCTAAAGTAGTTACTATACCTTTTCAAGCACATCCCATGTAACAACAGTGGGAACGTTGCCTGATATACGTTCTACTTTTCAGCCATGACAAAATTCCTGATTACTTCATTTCTGCACCTGTAATCTGCACTCTTCAAGAAATCAATACTTTTCATTAAAGAGGAGTCATAATTCCTTTTATATAGAAACCTTTGAAATATATCATAGGGATTTACTTGAAGAAAATTGAAATCTATCATTGCATCCCTTTAGATCTCTGTGGTCCAGTTTGCTAGTCACACGATGGACTTTTTAGGCAACTCTGAGAACTGACACTTCATTTCATTGAAATAATTTTGCCTGTTCTAGCTTTTTACCTTCTCCGGCATTTAAATCATATGGTAAAGTATTTAAGAACATTATAATGAAGAAAAGTATTATGTCGCTGTCGTTTTCATTAGGGTACATTGTGTTCCAGAGCATGTTTTGGATGTTTCTACACATGAAAAGTATGAACTCGGCAGTAACTCTCATTTTACTTAGGAAAAATTTGAATTCAGTTTTACAAAAATTTGAAAGGGTTATCTGTTCTGGAGACTATTTATACACATAATCAGGTCTCTGTATTACTCTACAGTCAGTTCATTTTTTTCTTGTCTTTCTTTTCCCAATCCTTCCTTGTTCTCCATTCAAATACAGCCAGTCTGCCCATGAATAATTTCAGTTCTGTGGGCTGCTAAATTGCTTGTCTTTTCTCCCATTAAAACTGCATACATCTATAAATACTGATTTCTATTTCTGTGCTTAGGAGTTGCTATACTGGACCAGATATATATGAATGGCCCATTTTAGATAGCTACCAGCATTAGATGCTTCAGAAAACACGAATCCCTCAGCGTACAGGATAAGTATAGGTCACCTGCCCCTCCTGTCATTATTATAATGTGGCAGGCCCTTTCTAATGGTTAGAAAAGGGCATAAATCCAGAGGCAAAATCTAAAAACTCTTTCTACCTTTCACATATACTCCCTTTTAGCAATGTACATGTACATAAACACCTTAAGAGTCTCCTCTTGCAAAAAATACATATTGTGTTTCCAGTCTATGTTGTCAACACTATAAACTAGCACATGGAATTCTTGCATATTTTTAGACCTGTAATGAAAACAGTTATTTCCATTTCCACAGGAAAATGTCATTGATGCTCTTCGAATAAAGCTCAGTGATTCCTTCCCAAGTCTGATAAATCAGTATATTGGGATGTACTTCCTTTTGTCTGTCAAACAGATTCTCACGTCTAGTTGTAAGTCTTCTGCCATAAAAACCACCTCGTGGTGAATGAAAATAAAGATATCTGTGTGTACCTTCGGACAGAAGAAAGATTTGTATCTGGGGGTTAGTGAAACACGTTTTACATTTTCTACTACTGCCACGTATATAGCTAATCTGGATGCAATTCCTTGCATTTCCTTTATTAATATTTATTTTATAAAGGTTTGGCTGCAGAGAGGGTATTGGTGATGTTTGGAGGGGATGATGTTTACTATGTCTGTGGGAGGGACTGGAGGGAAGGAGCAAGAATTGAGCCAGGGATTTATCCTGAAAAAAAAAGACACATGTGAAATATTTGGCCATGTCATAAAAGCACATTTGTGTTTCTGATAACAAAGTTGCTAATATCACTGACAAGCCAGTGGCTTTCTATCTCTTCTGATTTGTAGACCACTGGGTATTTGCCAAGAAAGAAACCTTTTAGACGTCAGAAACACAGATTGCTGCATAACATATGTAACTTTCATTTTGTTAGTCAGGTCTCATGGTCATCTTCAGTCATTCTTGGACCCCAAGAGTGCAGATTAGAAAGTATTGTAGAAACAGAGTGCTAGACCTGCTCTGACTTTTTGTTACATGCAATTATATTCTTTATTTTAGGGATTTCCTTTAAAGATGATTGATGCCTTGGTAGAAATACACATGTGCAAAAGGAGGCTGAGGTTGTAGACTTGAGGTTGTAGACTTAAAGTTGTAGCTCCCAAGGTGGCAATTTACCACATTATTGAAAATACAAATAATAATCTTTCTCAAGTGACAGATTAACATTTAACTCACATTAAAAAAAAAAAAAAAAAATCTTCATGCTTTGGATTGGAACAATTGGAGAAAGGTTTACTTTGAATATTGGACGAAAGGGTTTCCATATTTCAAAGAGTCAATAAAATAGTTCTTATATGTAGTTGGCCACTATCCTTATGTATGGCCTTACAGCCTATGTCATTATCTATAGAAAGAAAAAAATATTTAAGTATTAAAGTTTATTAATATAGTATATGATGTTGTTCATGGCCAAAAGGAACTACCTCTGGATAGGCAGGGCATTTAGTTGTACTGAGTTGCTCCTGCATTGATCTGTGTCTAACCAGAGGTATTTTTATTTCTTAGAAAGAAATACAGGGTTAAATTGGAGATGTTTTCCTCATTGGTGTTTTTTAATAATTAATGACTGTGAAAATGTGCACTATATGCAACTAACTTCTGATTTAAACTAGTCCTGTATTTGATATTTCAGATTCGAAAGCTTCTTACCTGTTTTTAGTTCTTATTACTATATTTATCCACTGTAGTTCTGTTGTTGGCTATCAGACTTTACAACAAAAGTGCTTTTAAAGGCTTAATTTCTAAAGTTATTTTTATATTTCTGACTCCTAAATGCAAAGTAAAAGAGTGATTTCTTTGGCTTTGATTTGGTCATACTCCAGGGTGATAGATATATTCAAATACGTGGTCATCATCATAACTGTTCATTATTGGTTTATGTCTAGCACAACATTTTTATTTTTCAACGCTACACCATTTTTTAATTTGAAATTCTTTCTTCTTCTTTTTATTCTTTTATTTTTTTAAGGTTTATCCCTTAAATATTTTTGTCTTTTCCAGTGTCTTAAGTTCTTTGTTCTGTTTCTGTCTTTCCATATTAGAATCACAGAATCACAGAATCATAGAATAGTTAGGGTTGGAAAAGACCTTAAGATCATCTAGTTTCAACCCCTCTGCCATGGGCAGGGACACCTTACGCTAAATCATATCACCCAAGGCCTCGTCCAACCTGGCCTTGAACACCACCAGGGATGGAGCATTCACAACCTCCCGGGGCAACCCATTCCAGTGCCTCACCACCCTAACAGGAAAGAATTTCCTCCCTATATCCAATCTAAACTTCCCCTGTTTAAGTTTTAACCCGTTACCCCTTGTCCTATCACCACAGTCCCTAATGAAGAGTCTCTCCCCAGCACCCTATAGGCTCCCTTCAGGTACTGGAAGGCTGCTGTGAGGTCTCTATACAGCCTTCTCTTCTGCAGGATGCCCCAACTTTCTCAGCCTATCTTCATACAGGAGGTGCTCCAGTCCCCTGATCATCCTCGTGGCCCTCCTCTGGACTTGTTCCAACAGTTCCATGTCCTTTTTACGTTGAGGACACCAGAACTGCACACAATATTCCAGGTGAGGTCTCACGAGAGCAGAGTAGAGGGACAGGATCACCTCCTTCAACCTGCTGGTCATGCTCCTTTTGATGCAGCCCAGGATACGGTTGGCTTTCTGGGCTGCGAGCGCACACTGAAGCCGGCTCATGTTCATTTCCTCATCAACCAACACCCCCAAGTCCTTCTCCGCAGGGCTGCTCTGAATCTCTTCTCTGCCCAACCTGTAGCTGTGCCTGGGATTGCTCTGACCCAGGTGTAGGACGTTGCACTTGGCATGGTTAAACTTCATGAGGCTGACATCAGCCCACCTCACAAGTGTGTCTAGGTCCCTCTGGATGCCATTCCTTCCCTCCAGCGTATCAACCGAACCACACAGCTTGGTGTCATCGGCAAACTTGCTGAGGGCGCACTCAATCCCACTGTCCATGTCGCCAACAAAGATGTTAAACAAGACCGGTCCCAGCACTGATCCCTGAGGGACACCACTCGTTACTGGTCTCCAGCCAGACATTGAGCCATTGATCACAACTCTTTGTGTGCAGCCATCCAGCCAGTTCTTTATCCACCGAGTGGTCCATCCATCAAATTGATTTCTCTCCAATTTAGAAACAAAGATGTCGTGTGGGACAGTGTCGAACACTTTACACAAGTCTAGGTAGATGACATCAACTGCTCTACCCCTGTCCATCAGTTCTGTAGCCCCATCATAGAAGGCCATCAAATTGGTCAGGCAGGATTTCCCCTTAGTGCTGGCTGTCACCAAGCACCTTGTTGATTTTCATGTGCCTTAGCATGCCTTCCAGGAGAATCTGCTCCAAGATCTTGCCAGGCACAGAGGTGAGACTGACTGCTCTGTAATTCCCCAGGTCATCCATTTTCCCCTTCTTGAAAATGGGGGTTATATTTCCCTTTTTCCAGTCATCAGGAACTTCACCTGACTGCCATGATTTCTCAAATACGATGGCCAGCGGTTTAGCAACTTCATTCGCCAGCTCCTTCAGGAGCCGTGGACTTGTGCATGTTCAGATTTTTAAGATGGTCTCAAACCAGTTCGTCTCCTACAGTGGGCGCAAGGTCTTCATTCTCACAGTCCCTGCATCTGCCTTCCAAGACCTGGGTGGTTTGGTCAAAGCCTTTGCCAGCGAAGACCGAGGCAAAGAAGTCATTCAGAACCTCAGCCTTCTCCATATCGTTTGCGGCCAGTTCTCCTGAGACCTTTCTGAGGGGGCCTACATTCTCCCTAGTCTGTTTTTTATTTGCTACATACCTGTAGAATCCTTTTCTGTTATCTTTAATACCTCTAGCTAAGTTTAATTCTTTCAGTATTTTCTTTCCTTCCTTTCCCCCAGCTTTATACAACTATTATCTATATAATTTTTCTCCATTTGCTTGATTTGTTTATCAGTCTCCCTGACTGAGCTCCTTTTTCTCTCAGTCAACTTTTGCTTTACTACTTTTTTTTAACTGTTGCTTGAGAGACTTCTGCGACTATTTAATGCTCTCTTCACCTGGTAATTGATTGTGGCATCATTGTTGCTGAACTGCCATATGTGAGAGAGATTCAAGCTAGGCTAAGAGTGTCGATTGCTATTTTCCTCATCATCCTAGCTGTTTTCCAAAATTGCCTTTTCCTCTGTTTTGTTGGTTCCAAGTTCTTGGGCTAAAGCATTCCCTAAAGCTTGTAGTGTACTCATGAACAGGTTCTTTACTTCTGTTTCTCAAAGGAAGGAAAGAAGAGGTAAATCTGAGAAGATTCCTAGTTCTATCAGTGCTCTTTTTTTTTTTTTTTTTATAAGGAGATGATACTGAAACTCCCCCAAGAGCTGTGAGTCATGTCTGTGTTTGCTATTGGTCCTTGGGACTCAACAAAGGAATCTGAAACAGCTGTAGTGTTTGCAAGTCTGCTGCATACTCTTGAAGAGGTAAGTTTCAGATGCTGTCAGTCTTCAGACTTTAATCCTGAAGTTGGAAAGGACATTTCAGGCACTGGTTTGAATCAAAACCTTGTCCTTCATGGCTCAGCTTTGCACCATGCTTGGCATAATCTTTTTGTTTGGCTACAAGAAGGCAGTATTTTCTCTAGAGAATCTGAATTTATATTGAAATTCTAGAGGAAGCAGCAGCCCTCACAGAATCTGAGATAAATTTGCAAGTTCAGCCAGTTCAGAAAAAAAAAGGCCTATAGACCATACTGGTAAAATAACTCACCAATAACTTTGTGTGTTACAGGCTCATGAGGGAATTCTGTTTATGCAGTTTGACACTGGTTTTGATGGAGATGAAAAATACAAGAATGAAACCAGGTTAACTGGCTTATATACAGCAAATCTGTGCTTTTCACTTCAGTGCAAGTTAATGCTTATTTTACCTAGACTAATGTATTTTTCCTACAGAGTGTTTTGTTGTTTTTTTTTTTCCTGAAAATAAACCAACTAAAAGCCCTTAGGATTCTGAGGAGCATTTATTATGTAGCTTTTCTCTTGTCAGTGGGTATTCTGTTCAGGCAAAATTTTGAAGGGTTTTTCAAAGCTAGTCTGGCTAAGTTGAAGACACATGTCCATTTGTAGGACATAAGAGAATGACCTCCTCTCCCACTGGTTGAAGTCAGCATGGAATGGTGACTACCCTAATGGGCCAAATGACAAGAAAGCAAAGTAATAGCAGAATCTTCTGAAATCTGTTAGTGAAATGTCATCTGTAAGGTGAATAGTTCTACCATTTGCACTGGTAACTACTGGGAGGGTACTGCATCTTCCTGATCTTTCATATCTTCCTAACCCTTCTTATCAGAGATCATATATAAAAGGTTCAGCATAACTTTTTTGGTGTTCTTTAGTAATAGACATGAAAAGCATTCTTTCACTTCATGTTGAGGTCAGATCTGACAAAAGCAAGAGTTCTTCCCTTGCTTTTCTTGGCTGCGGCAGAATTTAAGGGCAACTGCTCACTTGTTGAAGGCAGGTCTATTCCTTGGCCTGGCAAGGTGGCTTATAGCAGTGAAAGGTCTGACAGTAAAACAACAGAAAGGTAACTAGAATCACCTCTTTGTAGGAATGAAGGCAATAGTATATATCCTTAACTGATGTTTTGTTTTTCTTAGGAGTGGCTAATGGGAAAGAAGCTACGATAGAAAGTATGATTGCAATGAGATCATGTTCTTTGTACTTAAAAAAATAATAATTTAGGAAAGAGTTCCACAACCACAAAACGTCCCATAGAAGTACTTCAAAACATATTTCTATGTAATAAATTAAGCCTAAATAGATCGTGATTTTGTTGAAAGCATTTTATTTGACTTGAAATGAACATTTTGAATTTTATTTTGGAGAATTCCATACTGGAATACTCTTCTTTTCTTTTCTTTTCTTTTCTTTTCTTTTCTTTTCTTTTCTTTTCTTTTCTTTTCTTTTCTTTTCTTTTCTTTTCTTTTCTTTTCTTTTCTTTTCTTTTCTTTTCTTTTCTTTTCTTTTTTTTTTCTTTTCTCTTTTCTTCTTTTCTTTTCCCTTTCCTTTCCTTTCCTTTCCTTTCCTTTCCTTTCCTTTCCTTTCCTTTCCTTTCCTTTCCTTTCCTCTTCTTTCTTTTCTTTTTTTCTTTTTTTCTTTTTTTCCCTTGAAACAGCAAACAGAACTGTTTCCTAGACAGCTGTGTGTAAGGCTTTCAAAACCAGCACCATTTACAGCATTTCTTAACTGAAATTAACAAGATGCACCAAACCTTCCCTCAACCCTGTGAAGTCTTAGACAAAATCAAACAAAACTGCTACAATAGAACACGAAATGAAAAAAACAGTTGCTGAAATTGGTGAGTCTACTGGCTTTGTAGCAATGAATTGGCTTGCTCTCTCTTTCACTCTTCTTTCCAAAAGCTAGTTGATCTGAACCCTAAAGAAAGAAGGAAACAAGGAAGAGGCAAGGATGACACAGGCAAGCTTCAGTGTGGAAAGAATAGCACCATGATGATCTTTAACTAGAGAGTTTTCCTCTGAAATCTTCAAATAAAACAACCACTTTTCTTTATTATTTAAGTAAGGTTTTTTTTTACATACTTCGCAAAGTAAAAAAGGAAGAATCTTTAATATGAGTGATAATGATAAACAAGATAGCTGAAATTCAATACACAGAAACATTATTTGTGCTGTAATTTTTAATATCCCTTCCATAATTAGGAAGATTGCATTTTGCCTTCGACTATTGCTAGCATTTGACATGCTTAAAATTGCATTCTAGAAAATAATTCTGTCCTCCAAATGATCTGACAAGGTTATTAAAAGCAAAAGCTTATGCTCTTTTTTTCTTTTCTAATAAATCTTCCAGGATAATTTTGCTGTTTATTTTAATAACTTAATGCTTAGGTAGCCCTCATAGAGTTGCATACAGATTAGAAATAAACATGGTGGGATTGCTGTTGTTCATGGCATGACTTTATCTGTTGCTTGTATCTATCTGTTGAGTCTGTTTGCTGTTTAGGATTACTAGAAGACTTCCGGTTCCTTTTTATATTGTGTAGTGCTCAAAGATATATTTTTCATTGAAGAAATTTTAATATGATTCTACAATTAATGGTTAACATATGTTCTTGGCTAAGCACATTTGGTTATTCTCTTGGTTGACACATTTGTGCAAAGAGAGAGCAGATAATTCATCCCAGATCATGAATAAATAGTAGCTGAGGTAATATGTTGTAAGGTATCCAGATGCAGAAGCTTTCATTACCATTTGCAGAGGTATTTCTGAGTAAACTGACATATCTGTAGAAATATGTTCTTATGGTTGTCCTGATGGCTGTCACTTTTGTTGTAGACAATCTCTGCAGCTATGTAGAGGCTTACTGCCAAAATCTTGTCAGTAACTGATTTCAGTTCTAAGAAATGTGTCTTTTTCTGTAGTTGCTTAAAGAATGGAACTGCATTAAGTAATGACTGATGACTGCCTTTAACCTATTTCATCTGCAAGGTTAATTGTGTTTTGGACTGATTGGTTGTTTTGTGTTTTTTTTTGTTTCTTTTTGCTTCTTTTTTTTTTGTTTTGTTTTGTTGCTTTTTTTCTCTTTTTTTTTTTTTTTTTGGTGAGAGGTGTCATTTTTTTCTTCCAGTGATTTCCTGTAAAGTTTTTCTTGAATCTTTTTGTGCTTTTCTGCCACAGATGCAGTTGGTGCTTCTCTGTAAAGTCTGGAGTAGAAAGAAGCTGATGCTAAATGTTCAAAAGGAAGATGAGACTATTGAATAAATCATAATTCCTGACACACTCTAATGAATGTTACTATTACTACTTCCCTTCCTAATTTCACAGTTTATGGATAGATAACATTTTTCACATCCTTCAATAGCTTAATTTTGACTCCTTTGATGGGGAACTAATAGAAAAAAAATCAAGATCTTTTATTTTTAAAACACTGAAACAAAATATTTACTTTCCAGACGTTCTTGAGGATAAAAATCTTGTCAAAATTTGACCTATCTTTATACAATTAGCCTGTACTGATATATATCTCTCACCCTTTCCTTCCCCTTTTCCTCATGTAGCATCATTCAACCATAGAGAAGAGGAGCTCTAAAAAAAAGACAAACCAAAAGCAAAAGTGTCTTGGAATAAATTAGAGACATACAAACTTGTAAGAAAGAGACAATAAAGAGACTTAAGACTGCTGTCAGGGATTTATAAGTGTAAATGAATCTCTGAATGAAATCTGTATGTAAATTATGCTGTAGCTCAGCAACAGAAACGTAATGTGGAGGGATCACAGTATTAGTGCATTACAGAGGTCATTTCAAGGACAAGGCGAGTGGATTGCGGGGTCCTCAAAAGTAACAGGTGTAGTACTCTAAGTAGCTACATCTTTCTTGTCCCTAGTCAGCTGATAACCTGTGGATCTAGTACACCACCATGTCTATCAGTTCACTACAGGTTTTAACACATTGTTACTACATTGAAAAGGGAGAGTTGAGAATGATTAAGGACCATTTTGACCTTGCTTTTGCCAAAAAAATGTGGACGAGTGTGGTATTATTTGTCTATCTTTTAAAGTCTTTGAAACTTCCAAATGAAACACAAAGAACGCCACAAGATGAGCACTAAAACCAGTGTCAACAGTCGCAATACGTGTTTTGTTTCTGAAGTAGTGGTTGTTTTTAAAAACTCATGCTGCAAAAGCAGTTGTAGTTGCCTGTCAGTAGCAAATCTTTTTTACTAACAATTTTTCCTTCGCCTTCCCTGGTTAATATGGTAATAGTGCTTTGGTTTGTTTTGTCAGTATTTTTGCATAATTAACAGTCACCTAGGTTCTGCATGATTTCTGTCTCTTGCCTGTACCATATCTGTACCTGCATATGCCATTGCTGTTGTTGAATAATAGAGCTCACTAAAAAGGGAGAAAATCATGCTCGCTTTTTTTCTGGTACTTCATGATTAAGGGGCCGGTATAAAGTGCTTGCCACTATCTCAAAACTTAAGTTGCTCTGAAATTTATGTTTTGTAAATAGTCATGAGAAGGAGAGTCATTGATCTAGGCTGTTCAACTTTCTCCATAACTTATTGAAACTTATAGTTACTGATGGGGTGGAAGTCTCATTGATTTTAAATGAAAGGGAAAATAGCCTCAAACATCCACATACCCGTAAGTGTGCCTGCCATTTAGCTGCCTTTAAGTGAGCTTGTGTTTACAAAGGATATGCGATTACCGGTTGTGTTCTTAAGCATGCCTGAAGCATCCTTTGAGACTTTTCCTTATTTTATTCTGCTTGCAGCTTTTGCTTCTCATTGCTCAGTTACATGGGATTGCGTACATGTACCTGCTTAGTGTTGAAACAGTAAATAAAAAGGGTACGTAAGAACAATATATTCAACAGCGTTGGACACTAGATCCTCAAATGCCTTTTCTTGCTAATTTGGTGATAATTAACAATTGTTAACAGGTGTGCCATTTAAAGGATGTAGCTGTGTTTTAACTGGCATTTGTGTTAGCATTATTTTAAAGAATTCGCTATCTATCTCCATGTGCCTGTGCACTTTATACAGGAGTTGTTCGTGAAATAAAGTTTGGCTAGGCAAGAGTGGATGCATAAGAACAATCTGGTCAGATCTGAAATTCTATGACATTTTTCTCCTGACCTTCTATTGAGGTCAGTCAGATTTCTGCCATTGACCTTGGTGAAAGAGGGATCTGGTCTTTCATAAATCAGTCAAGCCTTTGTTGAGATGATAGTCACATTTCGGATAAAAAGCTACCATCATTTTAGGCTGAAAGAACACATGCTAATTTGGAGTAGAGGAGTTCAAACAAAAATAGGAATACAGAGATCTATAGACTGGAATGGACAAGCCCCAGAGGCAAATGGGAAGGCATAATTGCTAAAATTGCAGTATCAGTTTAACTAAAAGGAATTTCCATTTATATTTATCTGAATGCCCGTGCTGTAATATATGGTATTACAAGGCCATTCATAAAAGGCTGCTTCTAAACTAAAAATTCTCAGTTAAAATGACTAGGAATATTTCTGTCATGAAAGATATTCTAAAAATATTGACAAGAATAAATCCACACCATTCTTTGGGAGTACTCTGCTTTCATCTATCTCGGAATTTAACATTTGTTGAAGTAAATGAGAGGCAAAGAAAGCTGTGAAAAATGTTTTCAAATGTGTATCACTTACAAATTAAATTCCTCTTCTGTTGAAGCAGCTCTTTTTTTATCAAATTTGAAACAATGCTTAGCATATCAGCAATGAAATAGCAAGTATTTACAAACTCAGCCCTTTAACAGTGAACTTTATTAATAAGCAAACTTCAGAATTTTCAGGAACTTTTTAAAGCTTAAGATTTATTTTTTTACTGGTTAAATTTTGCAAAAGGGGACCAATGAGGTTTAACAATTCCTAATTAATTTCTCCGAATTACAATACTGTCTCTTTTTTCATTAACCAGATTTTTTACGCAGCCTTTTTTATTTTTTTGTTCTTTTTCTCTTCGGAAGTCCCTTCCAAAGATAGAAAACGTATAGATCTACCTCTTTGAAATCCCTACGAATTAAGTGTCTTTTTTTAGTATCTTAGCCTCCTTCCCCCTTCTATTTATTTATAAGCTACAGGGTTAAATATCCTCAGAAAAAAAATAGGCTACATATTTTAATAACATTTCTGCTAGTGTGCTCACTTTTTCAATTCTCTGTAAATACATTTTCACTTCCTTCTCCAAGCCATTGTGGGTTGTTAACATTTCCTATGTTTACTTTAGAAATGGCTATAATTCAAATTAGGACAAGGTGTTTAATCTCTGTTATTAGTAAAAGCTTGTAAAATACTTCTAGGCACACTTTTTATGGAAACCACTAGGCAAATGTCCTAACAAATATTGAAGTATGGGCATTTTTAAGTTTCTTTAATCATAGAATCATAGAACCATAGAACAGTTAGGGTTGGAAAGGACCTTAAGATCATCAAGTTCCAACCCCCCTGCCATGGGCGGGGACACCTCACACTAAACCATGTCACACAAGTCTCTGTCCAACCTGGCCTTGAACATCGCCAGGGATGGAGCATTCACAACTTCTTGGGCAACCCATTCCAGTGCCTCACCACCCTAACAGGAAAGAATTTCCTCCTTATACCCAATCTAAACTTCCCTTGTTTAAGTTTGAACCCATTACCCCTTGTCCTATCACTACAGTCCCTAATGAAGAGTCCCTCCCCAGCATCCCTATAGGCCCCCTTCAGATACTGGCAGGCTGCTATGAGGTCTCCACGCAGCCTTCTCTTCTCCAGGCTGAACAGCCCCAACTTCCTCGGCCTGTCTTCATATGGGAGGTGCTCCAGTCCCCTGATCATCCTCGTGACCTGAAGAAAGGTGAGTCTACATGAAGAATGTGAACTATGTACTTCAAGAAGCCAATACGTAGTACTAAGGGATAAAATGCGAGCTTCTCTAGCTGAAGTTTAACCCTGTTGTTGCCTATTAGGTAGAGTAGCTAGGCAGCTGAGGTGAACTGGGGAAGACCCTGCTAGCTTGCTTTTGTAAGAGGAGAAGTTTAGAATGGTAGCTGGATACGTATCTTTCATTTTTATTTTTACAGGGAACACCCAGTTTTGGGCCCCTTGAACTGTTTCTTTGGTGAGAAGAGCAAACTTGTTTTTCAGTCTGTTCAGTGTCACAAGATCTCTGCCTGTATTTCTCTCACTTGCTGGTAAACCTCTGGTTTTCCATCAGTACTTGCATGAGGTCAAACTTACTTGTCTGCTGCTGCTAAGCTGTGTTAATTAATTATTACCCTCTGCTCTTCATCAAAGCATTCTCCAGAAAAGTGGTTTGATTCATACTTACCCCAGCTCAGTGGAATAAATCTGGGCTAAAGAGCATTCAGGAAAATACTTATACAGGAGAATGTAGGGCAAGAACCTCAGAGTGCATGAAGTTGGTCCAGAACTGTGAGGAGGAGAGATAAGCAGCTAATCCAGATCAGTTTCTTAGTTGAGGAAGACATAAGCTTTCTGGTTTTGTCAGCCTCTCAAATTCATCTCCATCAACTTGTGAACCCAGGAAGCCTCTATTTTCTCTGGGTTAATTAGCATTTGTTTAGGCCTTCCCATGTGGTCCAGTGACTGAATAATAGATTCTTTTGTTCCAACTCTCCTTTTTTCCAAGAAGGCTTAATTACTTCACTCAGTTGACCAACATGCTATTTAGTTTTAGAGAAATTTGCAATTGCTCATAGATCAAGGACAGCCTTGCTGGCAGACACTAACCACCTTCAGCGTAAGAATATTTAATAGACGGGAATATATTATTACTGAAACTATGAGATTTGTGAAAATTGATTATGTGGTATTCAGTTTCTTATGCCTGTTGAAATGTTTAATTGCTGGAGTGTTAGGAGAATTAGGTTTACTTTCCTCTATGTTTAAGAATATGGCTTCACAAAAAAACTGTGCTGGGACTTTAAGGGTTCTACATGTATCAATGAGGAATAAAAGTGTTGCTGCTGTGTAACAAGAGCTAGACTTAAATTTTTGTTGTAATGCAGCCATAAGCTCTACATATTAACAGTTCCTTTTTAGCAGTTCATTGAAAGAATGATGTGTCTAGAAGGAATTTGGGTTTGTTTCGTTTTTTTTTTTTTTTTGTTCTATCTTAAAATTAAAAAAGGCAGCAGTCCTAGGGTTAGAATTGCCTGGGTGTGTGCTATGATAGAGTATGTCATCATTCCTCTTGAAAATGGCTGGAGAAGGCTTATAAACATTTACTATCCCCTAGTTTCCTACAACTGCTTTATTAGTTTGCCAGCAGTGAAAGAAATGTATCAGACGACTGAAGTTGTGAAAGAGCAGCAATATTTTACACCATCTTGCGTTTTTTGAAAGGTCTTAACATGACTGGGATAATTAGAAACATTTTGATTGTATGAGTAATCTGAATGCAAGCAGCATTTAGGATTTTCATGGGTTTTATTAAATTATTTTTTTCCACAAATATCAAAATAAAGAAGACAACTGTATCTTTGAGCATAATGTCTTTAATAACAACAGATTCTCTCTTTTAATAACATTGGAATCATAGACATTTTTTATGCTATCTGTAAAGGTATACATCAGACCTGGAATGGAAAATAGAATCCTTATTCATAACTGGAATTATGTTTATACACCAGCAAAACTGAAAACAAGAAGTCAGGATTTGATGAGACAAAACCCAACAGATCTCAGTTGAAAATATTATGGAATGGTCACTATTTTGAATTGCTTACCTCAAACTCATGTTACAATACTACCAAGAGGCAAGAAGAGTGTGATATCACTGTTTCTGTGGTAAATTACTAACCAGCCTGCAGCTGTGTAGCTCATTAAAAACTGTGTCATTTAGGGATATTTTGAAAACACTGAGGTCCTTTAAAAAGACTGGCAGTCTATGGTTGTCAAACAGACATGCAATTATTGTCATAATATTGCCATCAATTGGATGGGAGAAATTATATGATGAACTAAGAAGCTGTTTAATATCATTTTGAGTTTTCCCAGCACAATTTCCCCTTTGTTCAGACCAGCCATCACCCATCTTTGAATATTTGAATGCAAGGACTCAGAGTGTTTGCTGTTCATGAGTACTAATTATAACTTCTTCACTCCATTTTCTGAGGGCAACAGTATTTTCCTTTTCTTTCTTACTGCCAGTCTCCAGCCACTTACATTACCCTGTCCAGTCACAGGCCTGGCAATCAAAAATCTGGCACCATCTTTCCTTGACATCCACTCCGTTCTCCAGAAATGTTCTCCTCCTGCCATGCTGGGGTTGCTGAGCATAACTGAAACTGTGAGTCTCACTTCTTCCCTCTATGAGAGCAATGAAGCACCCGTAGTGTCTGAATCACACTGCACAGCCCTCATATGGCTACAGTGCAAGTTGCCCACATGATTTAGCTCTGTGCTGACATTATTTCTAAGAGCGACTAAAGTGCAAAAGTGAGTAAAGCGCAAAAGTGAGTAAAGCTTGTCAGGCACCAGACTGCAGCTGCCTGAGCTGCTGCTCACCTCCTAATGCCCGCTTGACAAAGTGGGTTTAGCTTGTGTACATTGCTTGAAGGCAAGCCCTCTTCTGGGTCCTGTCCAGGTTTCCATTTGCTGCCAACTTCTGCCTCTGCTCACTGGAAACTGAGGTTTGTTTCATATACTTCAGCTCTCTCTGTTCCTTGCCATTATAAACTGTGCCCCATGGCAAGAAAAACCTCCTGTGGTACCAAACTGACTTCTGGCACTTGCTTTGCAAGGTTTATAAGGTGCTTATATCTAAGGAGGTAGGGATGGGTCACAGAGAGGAGAAGGGCTGGGGACAAAATCACTGTTCTGGTAGTTGTGGGAAGCATTAGGAGGCTCTAGATAAAGTAGCAGCCTCTCTTTTAGAACCTTAGGCCACCTGCCTTTTCTTTCCCCTACTATCTCCTTCACTTTCCTGCTCATTCTTGGTGTACATGACTTCTACACTCAGTCCCATCCCCTTTAGCTTCTACAGGACTCAGCCCTCAGTTTTATTAGATGCCTAAAGACAGCTCCTTAAGGGAGTTTAAAGAGAGGAAGCAGAGCTTTAGTCCAGTTGATCTCACTGAACAATTGTTTTCATGAAAACCCTAGTAGACACTGAAGTTCTTTTGTAAACCTGGCCCCTAAACGATGGGATTTCTCCTTTCTTTAGGCATAAATTTCAGGTTTAGCTCATTTTGCTCTTCAGGGCACACTTTCATCATCCTCTAATCACCCACAACCAAATGTCAAAAGTACCGGTCCTAACGAATCCAAGATATTATTTCCAGTATATAATAGAAATGTATAGCTGAGACTGGCAATTCTCTGTTAATCCTTAAATGGTTCTGATGGCTTCTTCTCTAAAACTGTCTTTTCAAAAAAGTTCTTCACCCTCTCTTCTCTAAGCATCACCAATATCCATTATCTATGTCTGGTTGTTTTTTTATTTGATCGTTTGTTTGTTTGTTCAACACCTGCCTCCAGAATATCTCACCATTCTGTAGCCTGGGAAAAAAAAAAAATTAAAATCTCTGCTGCTCCTATGCTTGTCACAAGCTTTGCTGTATCTTTTAGCATCAGAATGCATTTGACTTTCTTCTTTCAATACACCTTAGTAAGTATTTTTAAAGTAATGCAAGAGAGCTAGCACTCCCTTATTTTTTTTTATTTTTGTTTTGCATTTGTGAAAAATAACCACAACAATCTAATTCCACAAAGGGAATCTTGTTTACTTTCCTTGTGCTTATCTGAAAGTTAGTTTTTCTTTTCTGTTATTTCTGCTATGCTCATAGAATCACAGAATCACAGAAGGTTGATGTTGGAAAGGACCTCCAGAAGTCATCTTCTAACCCAGGCCCTCAGCTCAAGCAGGGCCATCTAGACTGGTTGTCCAGAATCACATCCAGACAGCTGTTGAGTATCCACAAGGATGGAGACTCTGCAGCTTCTATGGGCTGCCTGTGCCAGTGCTCGGTAACCTTCACAATAAAAAAAAGTGTTTCCTGATGTTAAGGGGGAACCTCCTGTGTTACAGTTTGTGCCAATTACCTCTGGTTCTGGCAGTGGGCAGCAGCCTGGTTCTGTCCTCCTTGCACCCTCCTTTCAGGCATTTATACACATTGGTAAGGTCCCCCAGAGTCTTCTCTTTCCAGGCTGGGTAGTCCCAGGTCTCTCAGCCTTTCCTCATATGAGAAATGTTCCAATGGGTAGTATTTATACGGTTTGTTGTTCAATTTTTGTTGTTTGTTTCTTTCTTATTAAAGCTTTTTCATAGTGTTTGTTGAACACCAGAAAGAGTTATTTTTCATTACAAGAAAATATTCTTCATTATAAAAAAAATATTTTTTTAAGTATTATATGTGAAGCATAATTTGCTATCACTATGCCATCATTATTAAAAAGAAATAAAGGGCATGGATAATTTCATCCAAATTATTTTTAAGCTAGCATTTTACTGAAGCCTTTTCTGCTTTCATACTAGAATAATTTTTTTTTTTTTTTTTTAAAAGTCCTCCTACAAGTTTGCTGTTAAGCTGGTGATAATTTTGTCTCCTGGATAAAACACTGGATAATGTTAGTTTTTAGTGCTCTGTTAAAGTTCTAATTTTGTGTCTGTAAGTTCAGAGATGTAAAAAAAAATAAAAATAAATTGTAATTCAAGCTAAAAGACTCATTGCTTGCTTTGGTTTTGCTGGTTTTTAACCATGTGGATTCTAGTGTGGAACTACATCCATTGTGTCGCTGCAGTATTAATACCAAGGCACAAAGGTATGCTTTTGTGTTTGTGCACATGATACTGTTGGCTGAAGTTCAAACTTCAGGACTTCCTCATACTTGCACTTTGTTTGCACGAAGTTATATGGTCTGGGAGCTGTAAGGTCTGGTAATTCCCAGTGTGCCTACCTATGAGCACATTTTTCAACATTGGTTACCCTCCAAAGGTTTCATGAGATATTTAAGCAGAGGAGCTCTGTGGTGTTGAGCAGTGACCATGCCCTGGTGAAGAGCATTAAGGTTACACAAAAATATACCAAACTTTCAAAATTATGTCTTGTGACACATTTGTCTTTTGTCAGGCTCATAGCATCAATCAAATCTTGCAGCCAGTGACTGGAGTAATTATCTCATCCAGTGCTGTCCTATCTAATTATTTTCAGGGACATTTTCAGGCACAAAAGCTGTAAAATTTTAAATCACAATTATACAGAAAAAAATGCATTCATTAGTACAATGTCTAAGATTTTCTGCTTTTTGTTCATCAGATGTTGAATTATACCGCCTGTTCTGCTCTGGAGCTGCTGATTACAAGTATGCATGCATACTTATCTCCATCATTAGCACTTTGGCCAGAGGTCTTTCTCTCTTTCCCTCTACCTGCTCTTCCTTTTGCAACCAGTTGTATGCACTGTGTGAGTACAGATTTTAAGTTCTCAGGAAGAAGTCTTCCACTTTGTATATTGCTTGTTCTACTTATTCTGCCATCATTTAGTGGTCTTTGATATTTGAGAGTAATATTTTATATTTGAGCAGGACTATGGTGAAAGTGGTGTCTTCTTGAACAGAAGTTTCTAGCATCTTTCAAGAGGTATAAAGCAAATCTATCCTACACAGCAATCAAAAATAGCAAGTGTCTACAGTTCATTTCTATTTAGAAAATATCAGAGTAGAAGCTGTTCAGCTAAGGTGTGACTGCAATTCAAAATAAGAAAAGATGAATGATGGTTGTAGCTGAGACATCATGTTAGTAGAACTGATGGAATTTTCTACCGTAAGGAATGCAAGTATTAAGCAGGAAGGAAATATTATTTCAGCATTTTGGATTAGTCTCAGTATTCATTTGCCAGAAAGAAGTGGCAACCTCTGCAGAGTGCAGAAGCTCATGGCACTGTACTAATCAGGAGGATCCTGGTCCTTCCAGCCCTTCCATGCTAGGCAAGGAGAAGAAAAGGGAGGAATGTTGGAAGACATGTTCCATGGTGCCAGGTTAGGCTCTGAAGATGAACAGCAAACCAAAACCAGCTTGCTTACAGGGAGGGAGGGTCTGGTTTGTGAACAGTAAAGTAGGCATGAAAGTAAAATGAAGTGGAATTGTTTTTTGTTCCCACCTCTTACTATGTCAATATGAACAGAGAAGATGAGAAGACATAAAGCTTTAGCTTTTGAGAAGGAAAGGAAAAGAATACTGCTGAATTACACATCCTGTCCTCTGGCTGGCATTCCTGTTCCTATTGAGGTATTTTCCCACATAAATATGCAGTTTTCCTTTTAGATTACTGGGCTGCCGTTAGAGTTAGTATTAACGGTTTTGAGTTGGTAGTTTATCTGAGTACTCAGTACAGGGGTGCACAGTAAGATCTGACATAGCTGAAGTTAAGGCACAGAGCAGGGGTCCTGTATCTTAACAGACCAAACTTTGATAGTGATTGAATGACAAATCAGCTTTTGGAGAAAAAAGGAAATAAAAGGAGGTTAGCTACAGCAGACTTCTGACCCTTGACTCAGGAATGATCTGGTCAGGGAAGAATTAAAAATGCTGGGTTAGCCTGGTGTGGATGATTAAACAGTGTCAATTTCTTAGGTTAGGGTGGTTTATAGCTTGAGTGAATTTTAGCATTAATAAAGTGCAATTTAATAATGCAGAAATATCTTGTACTGTAAGGATTTACTATCCTACTAATTCCTTGCTCTTTTGGGTTTTGTACCCACTTGCCATCTCCCTTTCCTTCTCACCTACCCCAGTATAGGGTAGAATTATTGGGGCCTTACTCTTTCTCCACATCTTTGCAGATTTTGGTCAGTTAGGGAAAAAGACTAGAATAGGTCTGTTGTTATTTTAAGAGAGCAGTTTAATCACCTCTGTCTACATATGTTTATTTTCCAAGTTTAATAAAGTATATATTCTCAGGGAGAATTATGTACATATCAGGACTAGTATTCTAATACCATGCTTGTTTATACCTACCTTGAAATCATGTGCAGTGCAAATTCAGTTTGATCATATCACGCTGATTTCTAAATATAATTTTAGTGCTTCCTACAGCGATTGATTTCATCAAAGGATTCAGTAAGAACCTGGTTTAAAAAAGAGAGTCCTGTTTCATACTTATCTGCTAATTAATCATATGTTCTTGAAATATATTTATGCCAGCATTTTAAATACACAAGGTATTTTACATAAGTCAGAGACTAATTAGTGTACTGAAAATTGCATTTTTATAGCAACCAAGTTCCCAGAAGCTGGCCATTTGGAAACATAGATCTAACATGGAAATTATTTTGCAGTATTAATGTAGTGATTAGTACCAGCAGGAATGCAACAAACAATGTTTTTTAATTCTATTGTTCACCTGTGTCAGTGCAAGACCTCATCAAACCTCTTCAAAAGATGCAGTGACTAAAATCTAGCTACTGTCTCGTCCTGAGTATTAGCTGCAAGCGTATAAAAAAAGGAGATCTTGTTTTATGTCTTCAAAGCCTAACCATCCCAGTCTTTGTGCACCTACCAAGGAAAACTCACACATAGCTGGCAGTGATAAGGACAGCAGAAAGAAAGCATTAATTTCTTTGAGCAGCATTAGAGTAGAGGACTCCTGCTGTGCTCACCAGTTACTTGCTCTTCACAGCTGCCTTCTCAGCTGGGGGTTCTAAATCAGCACTGTAAGAAAGGACAGAGATGACCATAATGTATTTGTTCATTATGGTGATTTTCTTCCAATGGTGGAAAGGTACTGTTCAGATAATACTCCATGTTTCTTTTTTTCTGATTGACTAATGCTTATTTTTCCCTATCAGTGCATAAAATCAGTCAACTGTACATATTTTGAGTGTGTTAGGTCTGACGTTTGAATAGCTTTACAGAAAACAAGAGTGCACAGAGGCACTCATCACAAAACTGATGTGTTATGTTTTTATTTAAATATGTTTCCTCTTTCCTTCCCTTCTTTCACAGTGTGCATTTAAAGTTATGCTTGGTCAAAATCTAGTTACATGTAGAAACTATATGGGCAGGGTAGATCTGTTGCCACTCTAGAACTCTTTGCTAAGATATTCTTCCTTGAGAAAGAAATATTAAGCCAATATTAAGCGTTTACACAGTAGCTGTATCCCTCTGAAGAAGTTGCCTATTTTCTTCACACTAAAAGGAGAGTTAGCGGCAAGCTCAGATGTAATTGTCTAGGTTAGATGACACAAATCTCTCTGAGGCTCTGTCACTTGGGTGTTCTTCCTTGCCAGAGAAATCTTTATACTTAACATCATTTCTGCTCTTTATATGAGTAAGGTACTATGCAGGTTGTTGATTGACAGGTATTCCTTTGGAAATACAGCAGCAGCTCTACATAATGCCACTCACAGATATTGATGTTTAACAGTTAATGAGTGATGGGGCGCTACTGAATAAATCCCAAACTTGCCCACCAAGTCTGTAGACACAATATTCTGTGTTAGGATAAGACATTTAAATGGTTAGGAAGGACCTTCTAGTGTTGTGTTAATGTCTTTAAGTGTAGGCTGATCATGCTGAATTTGGTCCTAAGGATCCATCAGATGTGGTCACAGGTTCTGAGAGGGTATGGATACACATCTTTTAACTATACATATTTTAAAACCAATTGGTACTAAAGTTTTCTTTGTATATGCGTCATTTGCAAATGTATATAAACATTATAAACCAGGCTTTTTTTGTCTTCAACTTACACTTGGTTGCCTTCTTAGATGGTGTTACATTGTGATGTGCTCTGCAGATTGCATTTTTGGTGGGTACCTGCCATTTATTTTAAAAAGACTTTACCTAATCAGACATACAGTGTAACACCCCTGGAAACCACTTACTGTGTCACCAGGGGGGGCAGATTTTGCTTAACTTAGATAGCAAAATACTTAACTACCCAGTCTTCTAAACATAGTTGAGCATCCCATTAACACGTTTTCCAGAAGCAGTGGTGAGAGTAACTCCTACAGTCTACACTTGGAAGTTCAACTTCCACTTGCTACAACTCGACTGAGCAAGCTAACTAATGCTCCTGCCAGGAAATTTCTCAATGTTTTTGTCTTGTTAATAGTGAAAAAGGATGAAAAACATAAACAATGTGTGTTGGAAAGATGTGGGAGTCAGCAACAGGGGCATTAATATGAACTTCAGGAGGCCCTGTCGAAGTTCCTTGTTCCAGTATGCTTTTTCTGGATGTATCTAGATGTGTCCTTTTGACCTAGATTCACTCAATATGTTTACTAACAAGCGAAAATGTGTCCTAGTTTCACTTAGGGCTTGGGTTTCATTACAAGACTGACATAGTTCTGGTTTCTAATTCCTAGCCAAACCTTAGGTGATACTCCACACCTCAGTAAGACAGCTTGTCAGTACAGCATAAGCAGCTATTCTTATAATTGTTGCAAGTCATGAGGAAAAAAAGAATTTAAAAAAAATCGAGACTCATGTAAGATACACTCTCTTGACACCAAACATACTCAGAAAAAGAAAAACAAAGCCCAAGATATTTCCAAGCCTTTTTGTAGCTTATCTGTTATGGTTTGTATGTCAGTATTTTCACTGTGGGTTTGTTTTGTTTTGTTTGGTTTTGGCTTTGTTGTTTTTTTTTTTTTTTTTTCCCACAGGCATCAAACTTATAATTTGTTCTCATGCCTCAGTTTTCCTTATAGCCCTTTTGATCTTTGTGTTCAGAGCTTTTCATTTTTAGCCTAATGTAGGTGGATAAGAAGTACGCTGCTGTGTACAGGAGTTCTATACCCAGGCTCTGTTATGTGCCAGCAATAAACCTCATTTGCTCAAGAAGCAGCAAAAAAGTACAGAAAGCATGACTGTGTTGAGGTTATAATGTCATGTTGGGATACACATACACCTGGTGTGAGAGGGCAGTTCCCACAGCATTTCTGGCTGAGGTGTATATATATATATATATATATAGAACAGAGAAGAATATATATAGTAGAGAAACAATTCACTAACTGTGTTTTTACTCATAATTTTTGTCAGATGTCTCTTATAATTAGTTGTATGGGAATAGATTGTTCCCATTATAAAGCAATTAAAAGTGCTTCTGCACTATATTGATATAAAGTCACATAGAAGCACAGCAGGATTTTCCTGTGCATATGACAGTTTCATGTGCCCTGAAGATGTCAAACAAAGTGTAAACTCAGAATTCCTGCTGCTGTTCAGGTCTGGCTAAAACCAACCTGGGTATGCTGCAAAAAGAAATAATGTGAGATTGTGTTTGTAAGATCTAGAAGGTGGTATGTGATCTGCATCCAAATTAATCCAAAATCTTGTGCTGGGGCTGAATCCTCACACAGCAGGGACTGAGTGGAATATAAAACATGTTCAGATTTCTTGTATATGTGAAGAAATTGTGGGGTGGAAGTGCACTTTAAATCAGAGGGTGAAAGGAGAAGCCTTGTGAACCGGCACAGAAAGGGTCAGGTAAGAAAGCTCCAGCACCCTGTGGTATCAGGAGAGCAGCACAACAGATCACGCTATCAGCAGGAGGAGGCTCATAAGCCCCAGTAAGATGGAAGAGCAGACATCACACCTCTGTTTTAGCCTGTGCCTGCTGGGAGGAGTCCTTCCCCTCCTCCCTGGTGCGGCTGCAGATCTGGCAGGGCTGCAGGGAAGGAGCTCTGCTCCCTCCCACCCTTTTTCGCCTCCTCGGCTGTTGCAGTATCTCTGCTGCTTTGGGGGTTTCTCAGGGCTGAGCTAACCAGATGCTATTTATTTTGCAAAATGTTGAAGACAATTGCATTCATATATAACTACACAGATAGATTTTGTGTATGCATTCTTGTGTGTGCATGTGTGTGCAATAGCTGTCTGGCACGTTAATTTAGCCACTTGTCTTAGCCTCTTTCCGCTGCACAAATGAGCTTTTCTCAAGGGAGCCTATGCAGCTGATTGGGTCTGCCTCGTTACTAAGGCAACCCTTCTCCTCTCTGCTATATGGTTTATAACTCAGATTCACCAGGCAAAAAATGGAAGTGAAAAAAAACCCAAACCAACATTGCTAGAGACCCTGGGGATACCAGTACTTAATAGATGCTCTTAGCTGACTTATTTATTCAGACAAGAATGCACTTTCTAAATGTAGAAGAGTGTTGAAGCAAACAAAGTAAAATATAATGGTACTGTATAAAGGAGATGATAAAGACCAAATTAAAGTCTTGTACAAACACTGTATGAACCTGAAATTAGCTATGCTGTGCATAGCTGATGTAAAGGTATCATTACTGGATATATCAGCAGCTGTCCCTTTGAACGTCATCCCTGATCAAGAGCAACAACAAAAAACTCTTTATACCAAAAAAGCCACAAATGTAGGGAGGAGTCCTTATGTCAGGCTGGCTAAAGCCCAAATAATATTTTATGTTTATTTTTTGGATCAAAATTATTAGTTTGTTCCTGCTTTTAGGTGATTTGTATTGATTAAATACACCACAGATGTGGTGTACATTTTATGCTGAAACAAGGCATGATTTTGTCTTTGAAGAAGGACTTCTTAATCTTATTAGTATTTCAACAACAGAATCCAGAAACATGCTAATTAAAATAAAGGTGATTATACTCAGGGATGGATAACTGATTAAGGTAATCATATATGCAGATAGGAAGAGGGATGGACCTTTAGGCATTATGTCCCAATCTTTCCTTCAAGAAGCTGTGTTCTAACGTGCATTTCTGTTTACATTGGCACAGGCAATATACACTTTGCTATAGTCTATGATTTACATGTTTATTTCTTCATCTTGTGGCCAGTTCATTAACTGCAGATAATGACCTCTGTAATTTTAAGCTCAGGGGATCAAGTGGAGTGTTGTTTGGATATTCAAAAATCTGTGTAGATAGGATTGCAGTGAAGCTTTTCCAAGGGGGTAGATTTGTTTCTAGATGGAGTTAGATGCTTTTATCTCAAGGAAAGGCTCATACCTTGTATGTATGTATTTTCTCCATCTTTTCCAGTCTTGCTGGTGTCTGCTGCCTCTGTTACTATTCTGGTGGTGGATAGTGAGCTTTTGCTGTCCATTTCTCTTCCTGCCCAACTCCTTACACCTTACTCACTATGTAGTTGAATGAGTCTTTGAAGCAAAAATGTGCATCCTGATACCCTGGTACCTTGGGGGTTGCAGAGATACTTGGCACCCTGCAACAGCCTTCACTTCCTTTTTAATTTGTCGTCCTGCTTCCTCTCACTGACTGGAGCTGCTGCTGCCTCTTTTTTCCCTCTTCCTCTCCTTCTTTCCCTAGACCCTTTATCAAATCCATCAAGCAGGTTTTCAGATGCTTACTCTCCAACCCAACCCTGTCATATAAGTCTGATGTCTTTGTGGCAGGTTTATTGTTTCAATGTCATTTCTCAAGCACTATAAGTAATTGTGCTTGCACTTTGCTCAGCAACTGTTCTAGCAAACTCCATTGCCAACCTCCATTGAAAAACAAACAAACAAAAACAAATAAAAAGTTGCAATTAGTCAGAGTAACATCATGATCTCCTCTGCCTCTGTGGGGTGGTAGGAAGAGCCACCAGTAACAGATACACTATCTGGGTTTGTTTGGATTGGGATGAACTATGGACTTTCAAGAACAGCAAGAAGATAGGTCTGAGGAAAATAAATTCCATTTGAAATTTCCACTAAGCAGCTTCACATGGTTGAAAATAAGAAATTATTTGCTTTCCATCAGGGCTACGCTATATTTTCGTACAGGATTAAGCACTCATACTATGTTAAAATATACACTTAGGGTATGTAGGTGCTAGATACCTTCTTTCTGGGATCTAGGATGCTCATATTCCTATAGGTAATGTAGCTTGCCTTTTCAGATTCTACTGTCAGTAGAATTTGATGTGATATGATTTTTTTTCCTATTAAATGACATAGAGTTCATAGGTCATCTTAGGGTTATTTTCATGCTTAGTTACGTATACACTAATGCAAAGTGTTGGTGACTACCGCTGTACTTTTTGCCTAATGAGGCAGTATATGTCAAATCTGTGTTTGCTGAGATTCCAATTAACTGAATCTCAGAAATATGTCCTATCAGCTTCAGAAGAATATAGAAATGCCCCTACTACATAGAATTTTCATTTTAAGACTGAATTTAAACTCTACTTCTGCTTTGAAAGAGGAGCAAAAACAGCTTTAGAAAGTTACAGATGACCAAAGTTCACTATGGATTAGGAATGAGAGTCATGTGGTGGTAACTGTTATGATTGATGCTTTTTTCCTAACAGGAACATAATCTATATATAATTTCTAGTCTGAACTCTTCATTAGGAGAAAAAGCTGACAGCTGCTTTCAAGGAAGTATTGAAAGTGGGCCACTGACAGATATTTTGGGAGACTAAAGCAGTAAATGATAACTGTTAGGCATTTCTTCCCTATATTCAGTAGAGGAGGATTTATCCACAACACTAATGCAGTTTTAAAAAGAGATGTTTATAATACAAATGTACATGTGTTATATCTGTTAACCTGTCCATGCCAGAATAGGCTGTAAATCTCATTGTCTTCCTGATCCTTCGGCAGGTACATTTAACTAAGGATGAAACAGCCCCATTACTTTGAGCCCCATTACTTTGCAAAGTGCACATTGCTAGTGCAAGTCTGAAGGAGAGCTGTTAACAGCTGGGCAACAGGTATGCAGTGCTTATGAAGGTGATTTAGCAGAACAGTGTGGAAGACCTCAGTGTAGTATCTGTGGCTCTGCAAAGGTGGGGAGAACTAAGACAAGCAACCTGAATCAGTGGCGAAAAGTCTCCTGGGAGGCTGTGGCTGGAAGACAGTAGCAGGTAGCAGGTCCCACTGTGAAACTGTGATCCAGAGAGTTATATATAGGGAACTAATAGGCAGGAGAAGACTTTAACTTCTGTAGGAAGCATGGCTAAACCACAAAGTCCAGTTTTATTGTCCGCATTTTACAAGAGGTATCAGACACCTGAGAGGTCTTCGACACAACTTAAACATCACAGGTAGCGTTCCAAAGAGCTCAATCATCTTAACTTAGTCACAAGAGGATGTGAGTGTTTAGAGTTAGATTAAAAAGCTTGGACTAAACTTGGAGAATCAGCTCTGAAAGTCATAAAGGAAATCTATATCTGGAAACTTAAAGCAATTTTTAGAATGAGGACAGCTATGTAATAGCTTGATTAATTTTCACTGAAAACAACTATTCTATCTCTTAGTTTCATCAAGGCATGGTTTTGAATAGAAGTCTGTGCTTTAGTCATTTATATATTATGATGCTCAGCGTAGTGCAAAGTGATCTGTGCTGGCCTGCTGTATAGAAAAGAGCCAGTCAGATATATTCCTTTCAGACTTTCCATTCAATGAATATAAATTCCCTTCCATAAGGGTAAATTGAAAATCTTCATTTTATGTGGTAATGAAGATACAAATTATGCAAGTTCCATTTCCAGGAATCTTAAATGAAATCCAGTTTAGCATTATCAATTCTGTGATTTTCATCACAGAATTAATGTGTCAACTTGCAGGAATCATGCTTTTTCAGAGAGTACTGGTATTGGCTTTGCATGACAAGGTTTTGGTAGCAACAAGGCTACAGGTTGGCTTCTGTGAGAAGCTGCCAGAAACTTTCCCTGTGTTTGATAGAGCCAATGCCAGCCAGCTCCAAGATGGACCCTCTGCTGGCAAAGCCCGAGCCCACCTTTGATGGTGGTAATGCCTCCAAGATAACATATTTAAGAAGGAGGGAAGTTACTGAGCAGGAGCAATTGCAGCTGTAGACAGGAGTGAGATTATGAGACCAACAGCTCTGCAGACATCAAGGTCAATGCAGAAAGATGGAAGGCGCTCCAGGCACAGGAGCAGAGATTGCCCTGCAGCCCTTGGTGCAGACCATGGGGAGACAGGCTGTGCCCCAGCAGCCCATGGAGGTCCATGGTGGAGCAGATATCCACCTGCAGCCCATGGAGGATTCCATGCTGAAGTAGGGGGTTGCCTGAAGGAGGCTGTGACCCCGTGGGAAGCCTGTCCTGGAGCAGACTCCTGGTAAGACCTGTGGCCCATCGAAGAGACCCATGCTGGAGCAGTTTTTTCCTGAAGGATGCACCCACAGAAGGGACTCACGCTAGAGCAATCTGTTCCTGAAGGATGCACTCATGGAAGGGACCCATGCCGGAGCAGTTCATGAAGAACTGCAGCCCATGGGAAGGACTCACATTGGAGAATTTGGTGGAAGACTGTCTCCTGTGGGAGGGACTCCACGCTGGAGCAGGTGAAGAGTGTGAGGAGTCCTCCCCTGAGGAGGAAGGAACAACAGAGAGAACATGAGATGAACTGATCACAACCTCCATTCCCTATACCTCTGTGCCACGGTGGAGGATGAAGTTGAGAAAACTGGGAGTGAGGTTGAGCCCAAGAAAAAGGCAGAGGTGGGGGAAGTGTTTTTAAGATTTGATTTTATTTCTCATTATCCTACTTCGAGTTGATTGGCAATAAATTTTGTTTGCCCGTGACGGTAACTGGTGAATGATCTCTCCTTGTTCTTATCCTCACCCACAAGTCTTTTGTTATATTTTCTCTCCCTTGTCCACCTGAGGAAAGGAGTGATAGAGCAGCTTTGGTGGGCACCTGGCACCCAGCCAGGGTCAACCACCACAGCACTGTGTGCCCCAAAGAATAAAATGATGTGTCAGATTTCAGAAGCCCTTTTTCTCCTGCACACTCTTTTTATGTAGCAGTTTCACATAGTTCTCTCTTATGTAAAATGTCTGGTTTTTAACAAGATCATTTACTGTTTAGCAGCACAAAAGTGTAGACACAGGGGCAGACTCCCTGGTTCAGAGCCTAGTTTCTTGCTGTTATATCTTTCCCACAAGAGCAAACATTACCTTGAAAAGGTATTTTTCGTGTCCCTTGCCCCTCCAATCCTATGTGGAAACTGTTGTACATGCAGTTTTGGTGTTCTGTTATCTAGAATCCATCTAATTCCCAGTCAATTTGGAACCATTTCTTTTTGTGCCAACAGCCTTTTAACTTCTCTATTCCTTGTGTTTAGTCACTTGATGCATCTATAGAGACCAGTCAAAGCCCTCTCAGACTTTAAGCCTGGCCTATAACATGGCCTATATGCTCTCTTAAATATACCTATTTCTCCAACAGCCTGAATGCATCTTCAGACACATGAGCAATCAGAAGTGTACACAGTATAGCTGGGTCTTAGTAATGTCTAGTATACTTGCATAAATATTCTTCTAAGTCCACTGGGAAATACCTCATCCAATTTGTGCTAAGGTGCTGAGATGACATTTTGCTCTCTACTGGCAGTGTTTCAGTCATCCTTGAATTTGTGTTCTTCAGGTCTTATTAGCTGGTGGCTTCCAGCTGACAAGTTCCCACAACTACTGCGTGATGTGACATTTGGTATAATTAAGTGCATCCTATTTCCTATCCCACTCTTGCCAAGGTAAGTTCCTTTAATTTTGTCACTTACTAATTTCAGTAGCGAAATCTTACTTTAAAAATCTAGGTGAAGAGTAAAATTATTAATGAAGCAGTAAAAATGTGAAGATCTCTGTGAGCAGGACTGAACTGTGTGCCAAAGCCATCCAAAGCCATTCTTGCTGTCTTTGCTACCTGCATTAACCTTGCAGCACCTTCTTCCTGGTAAAACTGAATGTCTTTCTTGGTAAACTTGGCAAATTTTCTTTCAGAAGCAGCTGCTGTGGTTTCTCTCTTCACCTACATCTTTGTCTACCTTTAAAATTTTATCTTTCCCATAATCCATAGTTAATAACTGATTTTAACCCTTAATGAAGTTAGAATGAATCCTTAACCTCCTTTATTTTATGTAAAGATTGGTTACTTCATCAGGCACATTTGCATGCACTAGCCTGCTCCATCATATTCTCCATGCCATAAAATGCTGGTTTTCTTCAAAAACCTACTTTAGTGGTCTTGTAACTGCAAGTTTATTATGTTTGATACTTTTGGGGAGGCTTTAACAAAACGTAAGAAGCTTTGCTTAACCCCGGTCCTATTGTGTTACTTCCCCTTCTCATAAATGTGTCATCAAAAATTCTGGTTTCCTGGTTTGCAGAAATATGCACTAGGTCTTCAAGGAATTCAAGAAAAAAAGATTTTCATATCCTTCTGTCTCAATTTTAGCAAACAAAACTTCTTATCCTTGTTTCCATATTAGTTTTGGTAATTCACATGTTGAGATATGTGCTCCCAAAAGCCATTTTATTTGTACCCTAGGTTCAGAACTGCTCTCATTTAGAAGCTTGAGGTAAAAGGTTTACTTAAAGTCATTCATATATTGTTTTTAACTTCCTTTTCACTGTGTCGTTTTACAATGAAAATACAGACTGTCTTCCCCTTCCACTTTCTTAATTCATTTTAATTATGGACATTTTGCTAATTCTTTTTAATATGCTTAGAATTATTTAGTTCAGGCTAACATCTACTCATCCATCCTATACTTTTTCACCTCCAGAGAAGAAGTATTATTAATTGCTGTTTCCCTGTATTTTTGCCTACTTTTTGCATAGTAGTTATCCATTCTGTATTCAGCTACTCCTTGAATAATTTTCCATTTATTTTGTAGGCAGCTTCCAGAAAAGTGTTTGTACATTCTATTTGAAGAATGTAAAGCCTGAAGTTTAAATCCTTATTCTCTTCAGAATACTTAATTTCTCAGTGTGTGGCTTGTTTTTTTTCAGTAAAGTAAATTGAGTTATAGGCACTATTAATTTTTTTCATGTTTCCATTTAAAGTGAAGGAAGTTCAATTTATGATCACTGCGTCCATAAATTTTTTAGTATGCCTGGCTCTTTTAAAATGTGGAATTCCTTTTTTTTTTTTTTTTTAACTTAAAATACCTTAATTGTTTGTTGTTTGTTACTATTATGACACCAACGCTACTTCTCTTCTCTAGCTTTGCAAAACCAGTTTCTTAAACTCATGTAGTTCTTGATAATATTTACATTGTCAGCTCTACTCTTATCTTTATTTGACCACAGATTCTAGACCAGACATTATCTGCTATTCCAGAGGAATGGATGCATAGTGTTACTACTTTAGTTTCCTATATCATTATCACAATGCTATTTCTACTGTCATTGCTTTTAATGTATTTTTTCCTCAAATATATGTAGATTTCATCAATCTGAATCTTGTGCCATATACTATTCTTACACATCTCTTTCAGCCCTGCAGTACTGCATACTTAAGGGATACGTACATATTTCTAGTCATTCCCTTTTATGGCTTAATTTTCCTGCACTGGAACACCAACATCGCAATTTGGTTGTGACATCATCCAAATTTTTAAGTGGATTAAGCACAGTATTTCATTGCCTCTATGACTGACTACAGACACTTTAAAATGCTTTTCACAGAAACATAAATGTTTTATGGGAAAGTGGCCTTGCTTTTCCAAAGCCATTACTTGGGATAATATAAAATTCATATTTTCATCTTGTTATTGAAAATAGACGTGGAAAAATTCTCTGTACAGTATATCTGTATTGTACCTAACAGAGTCCAGTTTGACATCTCAGATATAGTCAAGAATATCTTTTCTAACAAACTAGGTAATATATCTCTCTTAGTCTTTGGAAGCCCAGGGTCAAAGTCAGGCAGTGACCTGTTCATCAGGAGGCTAAATGATCCTGTTTACTCCACAAAGCTTGTCCTTGACTACAGAAGTTTGTTCACAGAAAGTATGAATGGACTTTGAATGAGAAACAAACTTAAAAGACTTTGACTGGGATTTCTTTGAATTTCTGTCACCTTTTTGGCCTCTTTTTCTGATGTATTTAAACATTACATTGGGTTTTTTGGGGGAACAAAGTGGTGTTTGAATGCTGCCCTTCAATATAAACACCAAGAAACAAAAACAAGGGACACAGGCCATAACAATATTGATACATTGTAAGAATTAGGCAGAGTGATTTAGCTAAATTCTAATGGAAATGCACTTAAACTTTTTTGTTAACCAGAAATTTATGCGCAAAATGCAAAGACAAAGGCAGTTTGCATCAAACACTGACTTCTTTTAACTAAGGAGCCATGGAGAGATTGATTGAATTTGCTTAAGAGGAAACAGTGGTGAAAATGTCTTAATTCAAGTGGCTTCCATTTAACTGTCAAGTGGCTCCAGAAAAGGAACAACTAGCTGAACATAAATGAGGCTCCTGCAATCCCTGTACGCTGCAATAATTGTTCCTTAAAAACCTTTTTTTTCTGCTCCTTCCTGAGAACCCATGTTTGTAATTGCAATAAACAGATTCATATATTGCAAGAATATTGAGCTTATTTGTTTGATGTTCAAATATCTATATTGAAAGAGAAAGAAACAGGTTTATAGGCATATCCCTATCCATCACTCCCTTGACCGCAGAGGAAGAATATTTCAGCCATTGGAGGTGGTTAACTTTCTCGGAAGCCCAGCACAATCTTACCTGTCAGGCACATTTTCTTTCATTGGCCACAGTTACTAAGGAAACCACCTCTTCTGGGTGAAGGTTCCCCCCTCTTTTGGGGGCCTGAATCTGGGACTGTAGCCAGATACCACTTGCAAATTGAAAACCGTACTGCAGCTTACTTAACCCTTGATGCGAGCAGAGATACATTATTAATACGATTATTTTCTGCACAAGGGCAGCTGCTGAAGGACAAGTTCTTCAGAGAGGAAGTGCCAGGAAAAGTACCCTCCTCCCCAGCTCTGAAAGAGTGGTTAGCAATGCAAGCCACCACCTACGGGACACTGGGAAAAGGCTGATTTAAGCCCACTTGGAAAATCTGTGTGATACTGAAGCTATAAAGTAGTGCAAAATGCATAAAATGTTAATCATAAAAGGTATTAGGACAGTAAATGTAACAAAAATCCCCATCCTTGTTGAAGTTATATATATGACATAAGATGAGCTGACAAGTTCAGGAATGTGATTGTATACGAGCTTGAACTATCTCTGGTTTCTTCATTCACATCGTGTCTCTGACTTACAAGCTCCAGTGGTTCAAAATGGGGTGACTCAAGTGGTAGCTATTGCTGCTGTACATAGCTATTGATTTAAAATCCTTCTGTCCCCACATGAGCAGAAAAGACACTCATAATTCCAGTGAAACGTATCATTTAAGCACCACAGATGTATGTACTGACATGTAGCCTAGTACCCTCTTAATAAAAACATTAAATATTAAATATAGAATATTTGCATCTGTGAAAACCTGAAACACTGACATTGCTGTCCAGAAGATACCGAGCTAACAACAATATTAATGCTTTAGTCAATCGATAGTTCTGAGGACCACCTAGCGGAACTCGGACTGTGCTTAATGAGCTTGGTGGGGGTGAACGAAGTGGGCTGCAGGCCACAAATATTATTGGTACTGGTAGAGGCAAAGGTTGGGCTTAGAGATAAGGTGTACTAATCCAAGACCCTTCTCACGAGTACCAGAGTTAGCTCCCTTTGCCTTACTATATGACTTTTGAGATGAAGTCCGCAGATGTTTTTCTACTCCAGCTCCCATAGAGGTGTGGAGCTTCTCACACATTTCAGTGGAACTTCAATGCTCAGTAGCTTTCTGGACCTGGCATTTTCTGCTTTTTTCCTCACCTTACAGGGAGACCAACAAAGGGTTTATCACTCCTAATTAATGTAGATATTTAATGCTTGTTTTGGTAATGGTGTTTTGTAGAATCAAAAAAAAAAAACAAACCCTGATCTTCTTAATATTTGTTTGGCTAGAATACAAATTATTCTACCTTCATTTTGCTTCAGATTTCAGAAAGGCACAAGGTAGAGACACATGGTGCTTGTTATATTCTTGAATAAATGTGGAAAGTTAGAAAAAAAAATCTTTTGGGATCACTAATCAAAAGAAGTAGATATAGACAGTACTGGGATTTACTGCTCTTCTGAAATGGGAAGGAATATTTTACTCTTAAGGTAACCTGAGCCCTGTAAATGTTTATGCTGGTACTTAAGCAGTAGTCAAAATGGGACTTAGTTTTCAGCAAGTGAAAGCTCTTAAAGGTTAACATACATGCAGTCCCCTTGAGGAACCCACAGCATCTGCTTATATGTATAAGTAAAAATAAATATGCATTAAATCCCTTTATCCTACTTTCTCTCTAATTAAATGGCAACTCTCAGGGAAAGGGATACACTCTTTTGTGTTGTCATATAGTGACTAGCACAGTAGGTCACTGATCTCACCTGTGGCATCTGCCTTTGCCACAGTGCAATTGTAGTTCTTCATGAAAATGAGTATTTCAGACTGACATTTCAGCATAAATAGAAAATAATTTTAATTACCATAAGCAGATTATATGTTTAAATTCTACTGCTTTCTGCATTTAAAACCTGCAGTATTTGGTATGCCAGCTAGTTCTAATACATATTGCATGGCTTACGTTTAAGGAGCAGCTAGCTGACAGGCACACTGGTAGACTGCTGGACTGAAATTGCTCTGAACTTTCCTAACACTTTCAAATGTAAAAATTGAGCCAGAATAGTTTCATCTGATTCAAGAAAGGAGATAGATGAATAGACATGGACACTGTTTACTTAAATCTTTCCTTCATTCCCCATGGCTAGGAGATTTACAAACATAAATAATGAAATCAATTTCATTTGAATTTTGCTATTCATAGGACTTGCATCCAGAACTTAATATATTCCCTTTATAGTAGGTACAATGATTCCAATGCCTTCTACCTTTCCCGTTTGTGTGTGCTCTCTTGCTTGTTGTGTGTACATATATTCTACAGGGATCACTTGGAGCTAAGTGTACAAAAGTGCAGAGGCACTTATAGGCACACGATGGAGAAAGGCAAGGGTAGTGCAATCACAGCAGATCCTCAGCTTTTAGAAACAGATGAGTTGCTGCAAATACTTCTGATGCCTGCAATATGTGTTCAGTGTAAACATGCAGTTCTGTGAGCAGCTAATGACCTAATGAAGCCAGATTTCCTACAGATTTCTGCCTCTTGATTGACTTTGTAACTGAGACATAGTTTCATATTATGCCTAAAATATTCTAACTGTGGAGCATGCCAAAGGAGGCAGTCCTGGTTTTTATACTGACTTTCAACTGTGCATTACTACCCCATCAGACCTAGCAAATTCATGTCCTCTAGGTGAATTTGAAATCTAAATAATTTGTGTGTGTGTGTGGTGTTTTTCCAGCTGGATCAATAGGCTTATTATCTCTAAAACCGGTACTCCTCTGTCAAGTTTCAAATTTAGTCAATAGGCCCCAAAGATTTTAGACAAGAATGTAGATGTACATGCAGGTCACACATGGGTTGGATGTTTTAAGTGGTATGACTGCGTGCTGCCGCTTAATTTTCAAAGTAGAGTTGAATATAGAATTAATACAGTGAATGTGTCTTTGAAATGTCTCTATAGCCTAGCAACGTGTGATAATTCATGCCAGAGAAGTACAACATATAGCACTACAGGGAAGTAAAGACAAGGTTAACTACTTTATAATTCAGGATGCTGATAAGTAACACATCAAACCTCCTTGGTGGGATCTTCCTTTTGGTGGGATCAGTGAAGTAAGTGGTCTGCATTCACTGCACTTTGATGAAATGAATATGTAAATGTTGCTTGTGGAATACGTCAAGATGTTATTTCACTTGATGCACATGTGCAACAGAAGCTGTTAGAAAGAGTTTGTATTTATTGTTGTGCCAACAGTAAAGTCAGCACTAGTATCTATATTGACTAGTAATGCACAGTCAAAGTGACTAGCCAAAGCATCTTCAGTGGAATCATCGAGCAGGAATAATCAGCTACTCTGAGGGTGATAAATGACCTTTGAATCATCTGTGGTACTCACTAAGCAGAAAAGCAGACAAGTGTCACAAGTGTCTAAACTTTGATGGATTTGGATGCATTATCTGCATGTGGATCAATGAACTATCACCCTGGTTTCAGCAACTGCCCTCAGAAATGTTGCTGTGTATGTGATACACAATGTTGACCTAAGGTAGTTTGGAAGACATTGCTTCAAGTGCATTTTCTTTGCATTGGGAGAAGGAGAAAAGGTGTCTGGACTATATGCAAATGCACATACCGACGTGTTAACATTTTCATTAGTTCTGGTCCTTATTCCCTGGCCACTTCCTATGTTCTCACTACATTTGTGACACGCTTATCACATACTGTGATAACCACTAGACCACCTTAGTGTCGTACCGTTTATTCTAGGTGGGTGTTAATCTGGAGAGCTGTTGCCTTGCTGCTGCTTTGGCTCCTGCTGTAGATGTGTGTTGCTCAGCCATTGCACAAAGCAAGTGTCTTCCCTGTCCAGTTCCACTGCCCCTCTCAGGCTGCACATCCATGTGCTGGCATGCGAGTCATAGTCTGCTGCATAGCACAACTCTGGGGAGCTGAACGCAAAGCAACTGTTTGAAGTTGGCTGATTCAATGCCTGACTCGAATGTCAGTTTTTACCTTGGCAGCTATGCCACAACTTGAGTTCTTGTGACTCCAGAACTTCGGTACTGACCTGATACACTGAACATCAGGGTTATAACTGCTGTCTCCTGCTGGACTGCCTCACAGCGTCAGGAGAATTGCATTGATTCTATTTCTACATCTGCACAATGGATGAAGTAGAACTTGCTATTCCTTTTAAAGTGCTTTGATGTGTGCACAGTGTGGGCTGTTAAAGAGCAGAGACAAGCCACCATAACAATTACACTAGTTATGATCTACCCTTCAACTTTTTTGGTATAGATAGAGTAGGTAAGCAGGTATTTTATTGATTGGAATAATAGCACAAAGACATTTGCCATCTTGCTAATATAGTTTAATATGATGAACTGATGCAAACACTGGCACAAAATTGTTTTTTTTTTATAGTATAAATCATATCTGAACTAGAAGTATTTGGCAGAGTTGTGCTAGATAGCCCTTTCTAATCTACATACAAGTACAGACATGTTATGTATTTGCTGCTTTTTAACTTTGACAGCTCCCTGTTAGAAAGGGATTATTGGTGCTCATTACTGTCATAGATTACTACTTCAGTATCATATTTGAGTCTGTATTTTATTTCTCTTTTCATCCTGATAAGCAGAACTGTCTCCTTCGAGACTCCCCTTCACCTTCTCTCCCTCCAGCAAGATCAGACAACAGACTTCCAAGCACTGAAAGGGATTTCAGGAGCCCAGAGGTTGAGGAAGATTATGTCCTGCTGAGATTTCCACTGCCCTCTTTACGTCCTTCACAGTGTATACAACACAGTAAACATTGATAACATTTCTATAATGGACTGCTCACTTCTTGCTTTTTGAGGCAAAAGTCTCAAAGATAGTTCTTTGGTATTATTTTACAGAATAACATTGCTTTAGCTTCTTTGTGAGGAACCTGAATGTGGCTGCTTCGGTTACTCTTCCTACCTTGTGAAATAAAAGCAAACTAGCACACATACCTGTGATGGCTTATTTGTCCTGCTGACAAAAATGTGCTATAGATCTACCCAGAGGAATATTAGATGATAGCCAGGTTTCCAACTGTTTGCTTATATAGGCAATTACAATTAAAATAAAAACACTACAGGATTTGGCATTCAGTTCTCTCCCAGTAATCACAAATCAAATGTTAGTTCTAGGGTTAACATATATACAGTTCTATAATCATCCTATTCTTTCAAAATCCAAAGTCCATACCCAAGTGTATCCCAAGTACATGATTTAGACTACAGAATTCAGAAACAAATAAAATTGTACATGCTCATATTCAGAAGCAGGCACTAGACATTTCAATGTTAGCTGGGTTTGATGGCACTATTTCACTCAGCAGCCTTGACACCCCATCCAGATCATCTTTTGCTCTTGTCAGTGAAGTCTAAATTTTGCTTCTACAGAGGTCCTTAGATCCTTATTTTGGGATAAAATATTTCTGATTTTGCTTCAATTGTAAGACATTAATTCCTAAAGACACCAATACATCTGTCATGGTTTAATCCCAGCCAGCAACTAAGCACCACACAGCTGCTCACTCACTCCCCCTCGGTGGGATGGGGGAGAGAATCAGAGAGTAAAAGTGAGAAAACTCATGGTTTGAGATAAAGATGGTTTAATGGGACAGAAAAGTTAGAAAATAATGATAACAATGATGATGAAAGAATTAGAATATACAAAACAAGTGATGCACAATGCAATTGCTCACCACTTGCCAACAAAGTGGCCTTTGGCCAGCTTTCCCTCCAGTTTTTATGCTGAACATGACATATATGGTGTGGAATATCCCTTTGTTGAGTTGGGGTCAGCTGTCCCAGTTGTGTCTTCTTCTAATTTCTTTTTCACTCCCAGCCTACTCACTGGTGGGGTGGTGTGAAAAGCAGAAAAGACCTTGACTCTGTGCAAGCACTGCTCGGTGCTGACAAAAATATCCCTGTGTTATCAGTGCTGTTTCCAGCACAAATCCAAACCACACCCCATACCATCCACTATAAAGAAAATTAACTCTATCCCAGCCAAAACCAGCATAACATCTTTTCAGCTGTTCTGTTCAGTTCTGACAGGGAGGTGCCTTGCTTTAGTCTTAGGGGTCCAGATAAGTAGGCTTATGCAGACTTTGTAAAAACAAAGCCTAATGTGAAAAGAAAACACCTAGGGGTCATTTTACTTCTGGCAGGTAAAAGCCAGCTGTCTAACAGCACACAGCAGCTTTACACAGCAGCTTGGGACAGGAAGTTATTGAGCGAGGTTGATTCTTTGTACATAACCAACCCAAAAGGATAAGAATGAAAAAAAAAAAAAAAAGGAGAAAAGGGTACATGTTTTGATGGCCCATACAGAGAAGGCTTTTGGCACTCAAATGGAATTACCTTGGGAATTAATTAGAATGAACTTTTTAGCTTCTGCATGGGAAAGCAGATGAGATGACCTGGCCACTTATCTTGACAGGCTGTTTTCATGACACACATGTGGCAACCTGACTGGGAGGCATTATTGGCTACAAACAGTAATTTTGCTACGTATTTTACCCTAAAGCTTGTGCAACCTCCCTTTTTATTTTAGAATTTCTACATTATTGTTTATGTGTTTACATGCAGGTAAGAAATTGTTTGTTGGTATTTAATAAGTAGCTGCTACTTTTGAAAATTCTCTTTTTCTTATTCCATCATGCTGTCTCCCATGTCTTCATACTAAAAAGCATGGAATCATAAAACTTCACTAACCATTGCTTTTATAAATAAAATTCAGAACTATTGGTTACATGGTGCATAAAAGAGCATTTGCTGTTCGCTTATGTGTCCTTAAATCACTGAATATGGAATCTGGTTACAGTAGTATTGAGAATTTAGTTGCCAGGAAAATATGATGGCCAATGGCATGGGTTAAAAAATGGATTGTATCAATTCTGTTTCTGTAGAAGATGGCTTGGAAGCTTACATATACCTAAGGTTAGCAAGGTACTCCTGTTGACAGTCTCAAGGTACATAGCAAATTAAAAAACAGACTAGGGAGAACATAGGCCCCCTCAGGAAGCTCTCGGGAGAACTGGCTACACAGCATTTGGAGAAGGCTGAGGTTCTGAATGACTTCCTTGCCTCGGTCTTCACTGGCAAAGGCTCTGACCAAACCACCCAAGTCTTGGAAGGCAGACGCAGGGACTGTGAGAATGAAGATCCTAGGCCCACTGTAGGAAAGGATCTGGTTTGAGACCATCTTAAAAATCTGAACGTGCACAAGTCCATGGGACCTGATGAAATCCATCTGCTGGTCCTGAAGGAGCTGGTGAATGAAGTTGCAAAGCCGCTGGCCATCATATTTGAGAAATCATGGCAGTCAAGTGAAGTTCCTGACGACTGGAAAAAGGGAAATATAACCCCATTTTCAAGAAGGGGAAAATGGATGACCCAGGGAATTACAGACCAGTCAGTGAAACCTCTGTGCCTGGCAAGATCTTGGAGCAGATTCTCCTGGAAGGCATGTTAAGGCACATGAAAATCAACAAGGTGCTTGGTGACAGCCAGCATGGCTTCACTAAGGGGAAATCCTGCCTGACCAATTTGGTGGCCTTCTATGATGGGGCTACAGAACTGATGGACAGGGGTAGAGCAGTTGATGTCATCTACCTAGACTTGTGTAAAGCGTTTGACGCTGTCCCACGCGACATCCTTGTCTCTAAATTGGAGAGACATCAATTTGATGGATGGACCACTCGGTGGATAAAGAACTGGCTAGATGGCCACATGCCAGGAGTTGTGATCATGGCTCAATGTCTGGCTGGAGACCAGTAACGAGTGGTGTCCCTCAGGGATTGGTGTTGGGACCGGTCTTGTTTAACATCTTTGTTGGTGACATGGACAGTGGGATTGAGTGCGCCCTCAGCAAGTTTGCCGATGACACTAAGCTGTGTGGTTCGGTTGATACCCTGGAGGGAAGGAATGCCATCCAGAGAGACCTTGACATGCTTGTGAGGTGGGCTGATGCCAACCTCATGAGGTTTAACCATGCCAAGTGCAAGGTCCTACACCTGGGTCAGAGCAATCCCAGGCACAGCTACAGGTTGAGCAGAGAAGAGATTCAGAGCAGCCCTGTGGAGAAGGACTTGGGGGTGTTGGTTGATGAGGAAATGAACATGAGCCGGCTTCAGTGTGCGCTGGGGGGTTGGAACTAGATGATATTATGGTCCTTTCCAACCCTATCTATTCTATGATTCTATGATTCTGTTTTGAGGAAGCCATGTGTCATATTCTTCAGCCTCTGCATGTCATAAAACTGCCTTGTGAACTTAGTGGCTGCATCTACACAGTGAGATTTTGTTAGCAATTTAAATTCTATTTGTAAGTTGTTACCAGCTATTTCAGACATATTTGTAATTTATTGGAATCATCCTGGAAGCTCCACCTACAGGACCCAAACAGTCCAAAGTGTCCATGCCAAGACCTGGAAAGCTGGAGGAATGTTAAAGGCATTATCTTATTTTAGGATTTAAGAAAACATACTGTACATTGACTCAGGCCACAAATAACATATATCTAGGAACCTTAAATTTTAAAGCATGTCCAGCTGAATTAGCATATGCTCTCCGTATTTTTCTGCTTCAGAGTAGTAATAACCAGTAATTGTTCAGAATCCTAGATTTCTCTCATTTCCACTTTCATTCTCTAACCAAATCTGTAAAACACTTTCCTTGTGAATCTTGCTATCAAAGTCTTCAGAATTTTAAGTACTGACACGGCACAATTGCTTATCAACTGCTTCCAGGAGCAAATAAAAATTCAGGAGCTGAGAGGAGATCCATTATATCCTTTGCTGAGTCTCAATCAGAAAGGACTAGAGACTGCAGAAAATTAACAGCATGGCAAGGTATACCATACAAAATGTCTGTGTTCCCATGCTGTGCTGGTTTTACCAATTGATTAGCAGATTTTTAAGTATAATGGTTTCAGCAATATTGTAGTTTACGGCTGAGATGATGGTCCAGTTCTCCTTTACAGCCTCCATTATAGATGGCTTCCCTAAAATTTCCTTCTGTGTGAAAATTTCTCTAGTTACTTCATTGTCCCAAGTGGAATGTCTTGGAAAGCTTGAAACAAATATATTGCACCATTTTGGAGTCAGCCAAGCATTTGAAATGAGTATTGTTCAGCAGCTGTCATTTTTCAAATTCCTTCTTTGCTCTTTGTTCTTGAGCAATTAAAATGATTTTAATTTAGACCTTTGTCTTGAGACAAGGCATTGATGGAGATGAGGAACACCTATTCTGCTACATATGTGTAAATAATAAAATGATATGCATTATCTGCTTTTGTGGCTGTCTTAAGTAATGTATGATACATTACAAAGCAGTCTTAATGCGACATTTGTGTGTGTCATTTTACTTTTAACATGATTTAAGAACTGATTCAAAAAATCCTCAACAAACTTCCAGGTTTTAACTGTTCACACTTAGACATACAACAAAATCTTTGCTGGTTACCTAATGCATAACATTTGTATCAGTACCAGTTTAATGCTCAAAGGCAAACTTATATTCAGCATTGAGATACAGAAGTAAGTATGTTCTCTATGTGCCAATGGTAAGAGAATGAAGGTTCATTGATAAATTGCCATTTGCAGATACATATGTTCATAGTATTCTAATCTCCAAGTTAGACACTAGAGTAAATTTCTGTACGTATGACAGTGCTCATCAGTCAGTGTTGCTTGAGATGGTATATTTCATGGCACTAAAGAGGTAAGTAATTTCAAATCTGCAGAGAGGACAGAGAACAAGCATGTAGAATAGCTGTGTTTACAGACAATTGGCTCTGACCATGAGGAATATTACTGCTGCTGCAGTTTTCAGGAAGGATGCTGAAAAGCCATCAAACAATTTTGGATTAGTACTGACTTTACCAGATTCAAACTGATAAAAAAGTTAAATGACACCTTGGCAATGCAACTTATTCAGAATTATCAATGTTTTCTATCTTCTATGGCTACTTTTAATTTAGTGAAAAGTACATTTTTTTTAAATATTGGGGTTAACATAAATTACATAGCATAATATAACATAATAAAAATGGACATAGCCTTGGGTGACACGGTTTAGTGGGAGGTGTCCCTGCCCATGGTAGGTGGGTTGGAACTAGATGATCTTAAGGCTCTTTCCAGCCCTAACTATTCTATGATTCTATGAAAAATCATCCAATGGCTATTTTCTTGAATAAGAATTAAACTTAATTTCTCTGGTAAAACATAGAAAGATAAATTTTTATTAATGTTTTCACATTGTGAAGTTAGGCTTCTAGCTATAACGTTAAGCATATAAATTGAAAGAAAATTCTCAAAGATGTTCAGGCACTGAAAATCAAGTGATGGAGCTTCCTTTTTTATTCGCCAAAATACTCATGCTGTAGAAATGAAAAAATGCATTTCCTAATTAAGCTTTTGTGGTGGCCTATCTTGACAATAATGTTACAATTAGTAAAATCCAATCTGGATATGTATTTCAGATACATAATTATAATTACATGAAAAGATTTGAATTGCAATGTATGATATGTTAAAATCTGTTGAATATGAAATTCATTCTTACTGAGATTTTTGCAATCATATATGTATATCTACACACAAATAGTAATCAAACAAGGTTTTGACAGTCCTAGTAATCTTTTTTTCAATTTCTTATAGCTAACATATGGATTATTAGTCTTTGGATATAAGAATACATATGTAATGGATGGCTGCTTTCCAACATTTTTGATTCCACCCTCTTCTCACACAAACAGCAACACTTTAAGTTACTCAACAACTTTAAAGGGTATACTTTGTGTAGCAAAAGTCTAACTAACTGATTTAAATCCAGATTTATTTAATGCTTTCAGTTTGAACAAGCTCTACAGAGAATTTTGAAGTATAGAATGAAGATGAGTATTGAGCATTATCTCTTTTACACCTGGCTCTCTGAAACAGGAATGATGGGGACTGATTCCCACATATTTCACCAATTAAAATGCAAGAAACAATTGTTTAATTGTTAAACTGATAAAGCCAGTAAAGCCCAAAGGAATAAATTCCTAGAAAGATCCAAGATACTTTGACATATGGTGATCCAGACCTGGAAGAGGCTGAGTATTCTTAATTCATTGCAGCAATGGGAAAAAGAGGCAGTCAAAGGTTTTAAAGAAGTTAGTAGTTTCAATTCCACTTTGTCTTTAAACTTTTGCACTGTTCTTCTAAGAGGATTCAAAATATGTTGTTTGTTAAGGCTGGTTGGAGTTTTACACTCAATGAAGGTTAGCAAGAAGAGATGTGATGTATTTGCAGTGCTATGTTCAAGGATGAGATCATTATGATTTAAGAATCACTATACTCAGGCGTGAAGCTTCCATGTGAGTGGCCTGAAAGAAACCATGTTAGCATGAAAGAGAATTTGGAAAGAAAAAAAGTGTCAAAAAATGGGAAACCCTGCAAATAATCCACAGGTTTATGCCCCAGTAAGAAGGGGTAAAAATGCCAGAAAGGATGTTATAGTACTGTTTCTACAGTGATCATGAAGCAAGAATGAAATAATTGTTTTAAACTTAAGATTCTAAAATGGTAATTTTAAAATTACAATATATTTCAATCTGTCATAATATGTTCATCAGCACAATAAGCTGAAATATTTATATAGCCAGCTGTAATTGTTTGTTTACAACTAATTCTTGTGCGATGAAAATTTCTTATGAGAAAATAAAATACATTTAAGGCATATGGTTACTTTGATATTCTGGGGTAATACCCTGATGAACATGTGTGAACACCCCAGCCAAACAGGTTTTGCTGAAAGAACTGAAATGTGTCTTATGCCAGTGAAGGAAGCAGTGCAGGTGTCAAATATTGAATACTTCTGACAAATTGCCCTGAATGCCCTTATTAACTGGAATGTATATGAGTAAATTAACTGCTGGGTAGCTCAGCCTGTGTAGGTATAGATAATTCCATGTCCAGTCTGCCCAGCCTGAGCTCACTAGGGACAACTTTAGCCTGCAGTCTTCACTACGGTAATGGAACAAGATGTTCAAACTAATAAGCTTTGTTTGTAACTATTTGCACAGGCATACTATGAAAGATTATGTGATTATGGTTATTATCTAGCCATTTCAGAAGATCTAGAGACATAATTAGTCTTAGCTGCTTCTTTTTCAGTCATTATCACCAAACTGACACCAAAGCATCATTTATTGACCAATCATCTAATGAACCAAGGGAAATGTTACTGAAATCAAAATTTCTCTGATTTCTGAAAGAGCAAAAATCTATACATGAATCAAAACCAGAAGTACGAAATACCTTAATTTTAACATAAAATATGTCAGTTTTTGCCATGGGTGAAATAAAATTTACGGATTTTCAATTCAAAATACTCATTTGAATTACAGATTATTTTTTCCCTCCCTATAAGAATGTGTAGTCATTCAATATTCTTGTGTTAATCATAGAATCATAGAATAATTAGGGTTGGAAAGGACCTTAAGATCATCTAGTTCCAACCCCCCTGCTGTGGGCAGGGACACCTTATGCTAAATCATATCACCCAAGGCCTCGTCCAACCTGGCCTTGAACACTACCAGGGATGGAGCATTCACAACTTCCCTGGGCAACCCATTCCAGTGCCTCACCACCCTAACAGGAAAGAATTTCCCTCTTATATCCAATCTAAACTTCCCCTGTTTAAGTTTTAACCCATTACCCCTTGTCCTATCACTACAGTCCCTAATGAAGAGTCCCCCTTTACACAAGTCCATGTAGATGACAGATCAAAAAGTTCTAGTAAGAGGATGAGTCAATCAAGCTGCTTTACAGGGAAATAAAATAGTATGGATTCCCCTGGTACGTTAGAGGAAATAAGCTCTCCTTTAGCCTCCACTTCCAAGTGGGAAGAGCTGAAGGTGAGGGCATCTGAGAAATGTGAGATTTATAACCAGTGACTGGAGAAAAGCCACCTGGCTTAGTAAAAAGGAAAAAAAACAACCTCAGAATGGTTCATTTGTTAAAAGACAAGTGTATTTTAGATTCTCCCTAACCCTAAACCCCCAGATGTGATGGTTTTGTTTGTCATAGTCTAAAAGCCTGTTCCATGACTACACTGGCTAGTAAGGCAAAACCTTCCCCAGGTCTGTTCAACCTGGGGAAGAGTAGGTTCAGGAGGGATCTTACCAATGTGTATAAATACCTGATGGGAGAAATCAAGACGGTAGAGGCAGATTCTTTTCAGCAATGTTCAGTGACAGGACAAGAGGCAATGGGCACAAACTGAAATACCAAAACTTTTACTTAAACAAAACCGACAAAAAAATTAGAATGAGGGTGGTCAAACCTGGAACAGGTTTCTTGGGGAGGCTGTTAAGTCTCCATCCTTAGCAATATTCAAAATCTGACTTGGTGCAGTCCTGGGAAACCTGCTCTAGTTGACAGTGCTTTGAGCAGGGCAGAAATTGGACTACATGATTCATGAAATCGCTTCTAATCTCAACTATTCTGTGATTTTGTGAGAAAAACCTTAAAGAGTGGTGTTGAACACAGCACCATAGAAGTAAACATTTTAGCCCATATATTTTGAATAAATAATAGAAAAAAACAGACTACAGCTCCCTCAGTTGCCTATCAAATCTAATTACCTGAGCTTGTGGCTGTCTTCAGTTCTGAAGCTCAGTACTGTATCCCTCATTTCATCATGTAACATCTTAGTTTTCTATCCATTAAATATTTAAATGTTTAGATTAAAGATTAAATATTTAGATTAAATATTTGAAGTATCTAAGAAGAGTTTATGAACATCATAGGACTCCCTCATAATATTCAAACAGGACTTCAGTTAATGCATAGTGTAAATTGGCATTAGCTGCAGATACACATATGTATTAATAGTGAGGTATCAGAAGCTGGCAAGTTATTTATATTTTCATCTACTCTATATTGTTTATAATAAACACATGTTATTAAAGTGTCTTTATCTGACACCAAGACAGTAGAATATTCTTTATCAGCAGGAGATGGTTTCTGAAAATACCATTTTGGCTAAAATTGTATCAAAGAGCCATTACATCAGGAGGCACTGGGATAGCTGGTAGTCTGCAAGTATGTGTGGTAGATTTATAAGATCTAATACCTATCTGCTATACAAAAGTGAGAGAGGGTTAAACATGAATACCCTGCTGCTGAAGAAGACATTTGCTGCCAATGGTGTTCTGTAGGGTAATCCTGTTTGCACTTCCTTTCCCTCCCAAAATGCAAAATAAGAACTCTGACATGCCAGGAAACTGAGAAAAACTTATAGTAGCAATAGTGTATGTACCCGTGGCACAAAACCTTGTGCGTATTGGTGTTTGGGTAAAGGTAGTGAACCTAATGTAAGGTAGTAGTTTCTGCCTTGAGTGCAAAAGTTATTGATTGAGATGACAAGATAGAAGATTCTGGAATAAGTCTTCTGTAAGTAGATGACCATGTGTTGACATGGAAAAGCTAATGTAAAACAGTAGAATCCAAATATCAAAGACATTGATAGGTGTGTACCTGAGATTATATTATTATGTATGGTATATGTAAAATCTCCATTGGCATGAACAAAAACTGGCTGCATTGTTCACATAACTATCTATTAATCTTGCAGGTCATCCAAAATGACTATAAATAGTTGCTTTTTCTTAATGATGGAAACTTGTGTTTTGTACATAGAATATAGAGATATCATTTGATGAGTGATTTAAAAATTATCCTGCAAAAGTTATTGATCATTCTGCAAAATCTTGGCTAGCATAAGGAGAATTCCACCTGGCTTTAGGTTAGACCTGAGATCTGTATTATACTTCTAGTTCATGTCAGGGGAAGAGGATCATTTAGATTCAGCTTAAAAATATAAACCCACCATTTACCATAAATATAGAAATCTACTAACAACTTTCTTTTAAAATAGTTTAAAAAAATTTCTGGTATCTGTTCTTCAAGAATCATTTACTCTAAACCCTTCATAGAGAGACTTTTCTGTTGAAAACACTCCATGAACATTTGGTCATTAGCTATCCTTGTATCTTTTTATATTCTAAAGCCAGAAATCATTAAGTCATTTAAATTAAATGCTGTATTTGGCACTGTTATTTCAGTATTGAGCCTAATAATTTGTATTTGATGTATTATTTTCCCTAAAGCACTGAATCTATGAAACATATGCTGTTTCTTTCACTAATGAATAATCAGTCATAATATCAATAATCATAATAACAATAATAATACCTTTTTTTTTCTAATTTGTGTTTTAATTTTAAACAAATTAAAATTTTGATTTTTATTATAATTTTATCTACTGCAATAAGACATTGTCACTCCATGGAATAATGTTTTGTAGTGATATTTAGAAAACTGTAACCAAATCGTTCTATGCACCTTGTTTTAAGCTTTTTCAATAAAATGATCTTTTAAGTCTCTTCTAGTATGAAATTTTATCTGAACTTCCAAGAATTATTATATATCCTTTCACTAATCTGCTTTTTTCCCAATAATTTTTCTTAACATTCCATTATTAATAATAAATACAGAATTGCAGGATGTTTGGGGCTGGAAGGGACCTCTAAAGATCATCTAGCCCATCCCTCCCTGCTGAAGCAGGTTTACCTAGAGCAGCTTGCACAGGATTGCGTCCAGGCAGGTTTTGAGGATCTCCAGGGAAGGAGACTCTACAACCAGTCAAACTGTCTTGCAAAGGGATGAAAACTGGTGGCTGCAGTATAATTCAGTCAGTAAAAACTGGTTCACTAAAACAAGTTGCTAAATGATTCTGTCACTTATTACCTCAATATCCCCTCAAATTGATTATTATTTTTTTTTTTAAATAAACAAAACAGGTTTTGGACTTTCTGATGTGGTAGCATTTAATACTAATTCATCTGGAATAGCATTTATTCATAGGAAGAACTAAACCAATCAAAATATATAGACAGATGGCGATAGCAGGGTGACTGTTCTCTACCATGCTTCTGTTTTATTCCTAAAGCATTATGCAAGGAATCTAATGTTCTTTACATTGCACACAGTACCATGATCTATATTAAATATCAGAAATTCAGAGAAGTGAAAATTAGCCTTAAGGCCTTTTTAAAATAGACCTTTAAAGTTATGACCAACCAGACTCTTGATACAATACATGCATAGTGCGCTAAAAAAATTGTTTAACCTTTTGAATATTTTTTATTATTCAAGTGAAAAAAAACATTGTACCATGTTCTGTGTTAGAAAATGGTGTGAAGGCTTTGTAGATTTAAAATCTATCCAGCAAATTCATTGTTTGCTTGGATTTAACTCAATAATATGCACAATTCCAGTGTTTATGGTATGAGTAATTTATGCTATGAGTAGTTTGGACTTATCACTAAAACTATCAGCAGACATTTTTTCTGGTCTCAATACCTGATAATTTAATGCAAATCTCATGCAGAAGGATAGCACAAAATCTGAGGCAGATGCTACTGTCACCTTTCTGATAGAAAATTGTTGGATTCTGTTTAAAAGGATAAATGCAGTTCATATTTATGAAATGTTACAGTTGCTTCATCACTTCAATTCCCAATAATTCCCTGTTTACTTTTACACAAGGCAAAATGTAAACAAGATAGATAGATTTTGTCAGCCCAGGCTCCTTCAATCTCCTTATTCTAGCACATTCACCAGCAATCCTTACATGTTTGCACCCTAACTAATATGATGCTTCAAATTCTTCCAGTTTAAGCCATGCTGGTCATCTGTCTTTATCCCTACTATGCAAACACAGAAAAGACCAATTTTTGCCATGATTGGAGATCTGAGAACATAGAAATGACATATCTTAGGTGAACTAAAGGTGGGAAGCCTATGGAAGAGGCTGGAACCCAGGATCTGAAATAGCTTAATTGTAGGTGTCTACTTCCAGAGGAGGAGTTGAGATGAAGGGTCTGGGAAACTACCAAAAAGCAGCTCCTAAATGATTTTTAAGCAATTGCTTGTACAGATGTGGGAAACAAACTCTGAAAAGGGGAGAAAAGGCTTCTTTGTAGAAGATGAACGAAGAAGATGTAGGAATGGTCCTGGGAATTAATAAGAAAAACTTGAGCAACTGGCTTCACAGGTGTCCACTGCTGATGCTGAGAGTAGAAAGTGAGTTGGGTTCCTTCTATTTATCTCCTAAAGTGATTATCAAAGACCAGAAGAGCTGTTGAGATGCAGAGGTGCAAGATTGGTGCAGACTCGCTCACAGTCCTCAGACCACAAAGCCCTGAGGATGGGAGAGGAAACACCTATATCCATTTTCTCAAGGAGATAGACCAGTATGGTGACCCTTTCCACATTCCCCTCAAACCTGAAATAAGCTTGTCTTGAAAAAAGCTTTCAGTCAGAGCTTGAAACAAGCACCTTATAACATCTCCTAGTGTGAAAATTCTTTTGAAAGCATTTTCTATTTTCTTTGTTCCCTTTGATACACAAGGATTAAGCCTAAAGGCAGCTTTCTTTGAAAGCAAGAGAGAAAAAAAATGTAAATACTTGAGCTGCAATAGTATCTTTTGGAACAGCCTTGAGAAAAAAGACTTGAGGGTATTGGTTGATGAGAAGCTCAACATGAGCCAGCAGTGTGCGCTCGCAGTCCAGAAAGCCAACCATATCCTGGACTGTATCAAAAGGTGCGTGACCAGCAGGTTAAGGGAGGTGATTCTTCTCTACTCCATTCTCATGAGACCCCACCTGGGGTACTGAATTCAGCTTTGGAGCACCCAATATAAGAGGGATGTGGGCCTGCTTGAGTGAGTCCAGAGAAAGGCCACAGAGATGCTCCAAGGGCTGGAGCACCTTTCTTACAGGCTTGAAGAGTTGGGCTTGTTCAAGCTGGAGAAAAATGACCCTGGGGAGACCTTAGAGCAGCCTTCCAGTACATAAAGGGAGCCTACAAGAAATCTGGAGAGAGACTTTTTACAAGGGCATGTAGTGACAGGACAAAGGGATAATAATGGCTTTAAACTTTAAAGCGGGTATATTTAGATTAGGTATAAGGAAGAAATTCTTTATTGAGAGCATGATGAGACACTGGAACAGGTTGCCCAGGGAAGTTGTGGATGCCCCATCCCTGGAAGTGTTCAAGGTTGTTTTAGATGGGACTTTGAGCAACCTGTTCTAGTTGAAGTTGTCCCTGCCTATGGTAAAGGGATTGGAACTACAGGATCTTTAAGGTCCAACCCAAACCATTCTTTAATTCTATGATATGTTCAGTTTTGGCATCTTTTTTGCTCGTATCTTTTGATCTTTACTAAATTTCTTTAGGCTGCAGGTGCATCTAGAAAAAATAAATATGTATTTTTTTTTTTAGCTTTGCATAGGACATGATTTACTGAAAAAAGGATCATTTTCATTTTGATCACCCTGATCTAGGCTGTCACAGCCATGATGACTGTGGAAAAGAGCAGAAACAGTGAGATAACTCTTGATCTTATACTTTCTCCTCAGTCCAAGGAAGTTCATGGTGAAGCGGCAGCAAGAAGGAGTACGGGGAGATACTTTTGCTGGCTGCATCTTGACAATTACTTTGTCTATTTTGTATATGTGTCTCAAGCAACTATTAACAGAACGCTATGTAATTCTAATTGTGTCTATCTTGTTTAAACCCTTGGATCATGCTGTCTCTCTGTCAGAAAGATTTCTCCTGGGATTAATATTATCCGTCTGGCAGCAAAGGAGTTAATTTTCCTCATAGAAATCTATATAGTGCTGTGCTTTCCATTTGTACCTAGAAAAGTGTTGATTTGAAACACATTAGTGTTTTAGTTGCTGCCAAGCAGTGATTCCACAGTGTCAAGTCTTTCTTTCCAACCCCTTTCTACCCAAAGACCAGTACTCTGGTGGTGGGCCAGAGTTTAGGAGGTGACACAGCCAGCACAGCTAACACAAAGTGACCCAAGTGATATTCCATACCATATGATGTTTTGCTCAGCAATAAAAGTTGAACGAAAAGAAGAGGATGCGAGACTTTTCTTGCTTATAGCATGTGTCTTCCCAAGCAAGTGTACACTATGTGCAGGATACGTGCAGTGAGGCCCAGCTTTCCTGAAAATAGCTGGACATCTGCTTGAGGATGGGAAATAATGAATAAATTATTTTTACTTTTTTTTCTCTTTGTATCTGTGTGCAGCTTTTTTTTTCTTTCTAATTAAATTGCTTTTATCTCAACACAAGCTTTTCCATCTTATTTTCTCCCTCTGTACTGTTGAGAAAAGGAATGAGAGAGCAGCTGTGTCTGGCAGCCAGCCAAAGGCAGCCCTTTGCACAGTCTTTAAAACTGTGCTTCCCAGATCAGTAGGTAAATAAAGATTCACTTCTGCTGCTGCCCTGTGCAACACTTCTCTGAATTCTGATTATTTCTGTCATTTGAATGGTACAACCTTATAGTAGTACTTTTCTTTGATCATTCATTGCATGGCTTGACTTAGCAAACGAAGATTTGGGAAGGGCTTTACCCATGCTTACTACAAGCATGCTGCTGACTAAAAAGGCCAATGTGAGATAGAGAAATCCGGTTGCAAAAAGCACAGCGAAAGGTCTCCTTGGGTGGTATAGGTGGGGCACGATTCTTTCTATGTTGTCTTTTCTCCTCGAGACTAGTTCTGCATGAGTTCTCAAAGGAGACAACAGCATTAAGTATGGTGTGTCTCCAAGTCTCCTGATTGGAGGCCAAGGTGGACCACTGATGGTAGTCAATATAGCCAAGGCTAAGGTATTGTTTCAGGGAGTCCTTATATCTCTTCTTTGGGGCACTTCTCCTGTGGCAACCAGTGGCAAGTTCACTGTAAAACACGATCTTAGGGAGGCGGTGATCCTTCATCCTAGAGACGTGCCCTGCCCAGCGCAGCTGCAATTTCAGCAATATGGCCTCGATACTGGTGACCCCTGCCTGTTCAAGGACAGTAACATTTGACACATAGTCAGTCCAATGGATGTTTAGAATTGTACAGAGGCAGCACTGATGAAAGCGTTCGAGGAGTTGCAGGTGATAGCGATAGATAACCCATGATTCAGAGCCATATAAAAGAGTAGACAGTACAATGGCTCTATAGACACTAACCTTTGTACTTCTCTCAGGTGTTTATTGAACCAGACTCTTTTATGGAGTTTTCTGAAGGCTCTATATGCCTTTGCTATTCTGTTGTCTCTCTTTGTTGATCGTGGCATCCGAGGAAATAATGCTTCCCAGATAGCTGAACTGCTGAACTGACTTAAGCTCTGACTCGCCAATGGTAATGTTGGGATGATGATAATCTTCTTGTGGTGCAGGCTGGTAGAGAACTACTGTCTTCTTCAAGCTTACTTCAAGCTGACTTCTTTGATAGTATACCAAGGAAAATATTAGGTGCTATCAACATACACCTGTTTCCAACTCTGATAATGTGTGTGGCTTTTTGTCATACCATGGCTCTGTGAGTATGTCTTCCACATATTCTTGCAGCCCCAGTTTCTTAAATCAGTCTAGTCTTGACTCAAATCATGTGTACACTGTAAAACTTTGTATTGTGCTTTGGTCTGCCCTGAAATATTTTTTTTTTCTTTTATGATTTCACAGTGAATCTTTTAAAGATTTCTAAATTAGGAAACATAGTACATGTTGTCATGGTTCAAGCCCAGCCAGCAACTCAGAACCATGCAGCCACTCTCTCACTCCCCCTCCCCCTTCTTCCCCCTGTTCTTGGAAGGATGGGGAAGAGAATCGAAAGAATGTAACTCCCACGGGTTGAGATAAGAACAGTCCAGTAACTAAGGTATAACACAAACCACTACTGCTGCCACCAATAATAACAATGGTAATGGAAATAACAAAGGAAGAGAATACAATACCACCCACTGACCAATACCCAGCCTGACCTAATCAGTGATCTAGCCCTTCCAGGTAACTGCCCCTAGTTTATATAGTGGGCATGATGTGCTGTGGTATGGAATACCTCTTTGGTCAGTTTGGGTCATTTGTCCTGTCTCTGCTTCCTCCCAGCTTCCCCTCCTCCCTGGCAGACCATGAGGCTCGGAAAGTCCTTGGTCAGAGTAAACATTACTGAGCAGCAACTAAACACACTGGTGTTATCAGCATTGTTCCCAGGCTGAAAGTCAAAAACACAGCACTGCACCGGCTACTAAGGAGAAAAATGACTGCTACTGCTGAACCCAGGACACATCTATATCTAAAACTGTACAGAATCAGATAAGTTCCTCTGCAAAGCATATATTTGTTTATGCCATTGATATAGCCCACTTTCTCCTTTATGACTGGAATTTAAAGTCATAAAAGTATATTGATGTTTCTTGCTAATGAATCCTCTTTTCCATCATGCCTCTAGTGCAATATATCTGCCTTGAATGTTGGCAAAAAATGGAGGAGCTGACATCTTAATTCAAGTTCTACAGTGGAAAAGAAGAGTGAAAAAGCTGAATATATTTAATCCAAGTATAGTTCTGCCAAGTAAAAGAATGCTTACAGTAAAATAATGTTATGTTCTTGATGTCGCTTGTGGATAGGCTGTTCTTTTTGCTCTTCTATGTTGCAATTATACCCTGCAGAGTGCAGGAAAAGTTAGCCAACTCTCAGACCCCCTAGAACAAAATTCAGCATGTTGCCATTTTTCTTTTCTACCAACATGTCATTGTCAGCTCAACTTCCTGCTTGATTCTGGGAATTTTTTCTATTGCATCTCGTTGCTTGCATCGTCCAGAGACAAACTTTAGTTACTTCCTTTCTTACCTTTTGCACAGAATGGGACTGTGGTCTGTGTTCTGAACTTTCATGGTGCTTGCAGGGATATGAGCAAAAGTAAATGAGGTATTAACATTTTTCTCTAGGTATTCCCTCCAGTACATTGATTTTATGTAACTGTGTAAGCTTATAATAGAAGCAGATAGAATGCTCATTGCTCTATGAACTGTCTTCCAGTGTGGCTGCTGGCCGTGTGGGTGGCTTGTGGCTTGGGACAAGAAAATTGTGAAATGTGGGAAAGTGATTATTACATATGCATTATAGGACGTGTTACAGAAGCATTCTGAAGGTGAAAAGAAAACCCATTGGGGTTTTCTTTGATTGTTTGTTGGATGTGTTTGTGTTTGTTTGTCTGGTTTTGGTTTGTTTTGTTTTTTTTTTCCTTATACTAGTAAGAGCTTAATTTACAGTAATGCAGGTAAATACAGGTACCTCCCGGAAAAGGATTTCAGAATGCTTTTTTACTGATGTTAACTAGTTAGCAAATGTGATTACTATTGTGGTATTTGATCTTGAAATAAAAAGTGTCAGAGGAACGCCAATCTCTCAGTTGCATTATTGCAGACTTGTCCTGGGTTCAGCAGTAGCAGTCAGTTTTTCTCCTTCTTGGTAGCTGGTGCAGTGCAGTGGTTTTGACTTCCAGCCTGGGAACAGTGCTGATGATACCAATGTTTTTGTTGTTGCTAAGTGATGTTTACCCTGGCCAAGGACTTTGTGAGGCTCATGCTCTGCCAGGGAGGAGGGGAAGCCGGGAGGAAGCAGAGACAGGGCGCCTGACCCAGACTAGCCAAGGAGGTATTCCATACCACAGCACGTCATGCCCAGGGTGAGGGGGGGGTGTAACTGGGAGTTACCCGGAAAAGGACAGGAGCTTCTGGGTCGGACTCGTTTCTTGGCTGGTGGTATCGTATTCTCTCCCCTTGTTATTTTCCCTTATCATTGTTGTAGTTGGTAGTAGCGGTGGTGATTTGTGTTGTACATTGGTTGCTGGACTGTTCTTGTCTCAACCCGTGGGAGTTGCACTCTTTCGATCCTCCTCCCCATCCCTCTGGGAGCGGGGAAGGGGAGAGCCCCGGAGGGGAGGGGAGGGGGGGGGCTCGATTGCTCTCAGGCCGGCACCACTCACTGGGAGTGAGTGAACAAGCTGTCTGGCTAGGGTTTAAACCATGACAAGACTTCATCAGGGACTGTAGCGATAGGGCAAGGGGTAATGGGTTCAAATTTAAACAGGGGAAGTTCAGGTTAGATATAAGTAAGAAGTTCTTTACTGTGAGGGTAGTGAGGCACTGAACAGGTTGCCCAAAGAAGTGGTAAATGCTCCATCCCTGGCAGCGTTCAAGGACAGGTTGGACAGAGCCTTGGGTGACATATCTAGTGTGATGTGCCCCTGCCCATTTCAGGGGGGTTGGAACTAGATGATCTTAGTTCCTTTCAACCCAAACTATTCAGATTCCATGATATCTTTAAGGTGGTACTATTTCCTAAATAGGGAGACGTGAGTTTGACCTTGCAATCTCTGAAAAATGCATTAACTTTATGCTAAACGCTTGTTATTGATCTCCAACTGAGTATTCACATCATTAAAGTCTGCAGGTGCTTAAGTGCAGGATTGGGGTTGATTTCCTTCCTTCTAATTCCTTTAAGAATAGACCTCTCCTTCCAGGTTTCTTCAGCTTTGGAGTATTGCCATAAGGGGGTGTGTTTGCTGTCAAATGCTGCCACTAGTCACACTAACATATATTTAAAGAAAAATGCAGGTAAATATTAATAGCATCAGAAGCATATGCAGAATCACTGGGTAAGTGCAATGGGGAAGTATCTGTTCAAATTCTCAGCATTTTGTTAAAATGCAAATTATAAAAAAGGAGAATAACTGCAAGAAATGGAGGAAATTTTCCAACAGTACTAAAAATCTTCAGTTCTTTGTAAGTCAGAGTAGAAATAGAAAGTTATTTGTGTTTTTAGGTAAACTAACTGTCAATTTAGACAAATGCCCCAAATGAATGACATACATAATCTATCTCTACAGTAAGCTTGTAACTGTAGAGCTGTTTGAATGTAACAATTTACTGTGAATGTTTCTCTAGGCCTGATACTGAAGAAAATGAAGATATTGATTTGTTTAGAGCATAGTCCAGTTAAGACTGAAAGAGTACCATAACTCAAAATAATGGCTACTTGAGCAATGAAAAATTTCATTTGGTTATTCTTGTAACATGTTAGAAGGAAACAGATGCATGAGATTTAAATTTTAAGCAGATGAGTTTTCTAGAACATAGAATACTTGCCAATGAATGTTAATGTCCTCAAAAAGTTCAATGCCAAAAAATGCTGTTTGTATTTACATCACTAGAAGAAAGCATTTTGCAAATCCAAATTTTTGATTAGTTCAATTTTTTTCTTTCTCTAATGTTCTCTTTGAGCTGACATAACAGCATAATTTTGCTGAAGAAAACTTCATCAGTGTCTGTTCTACTGTGAGGCCTGGCATCGATTCTAAGTAACCTAATTATGGATTTTACTACAGAATTTTCATCTGAAAGCTCTATTTTAGACATTGTTTTGTAACTCTAAAAAAAAAAAAAATGCAGGCTTCAAAATTAGGACAATGGTTGTTTGACTGTTTACTATGGTGAGACACAAAACTCAGTAAGTAAGATACAAAGTGAGAGATACACTTTTCAATTGGGTACTCAAGGTAGGAGGTAGTAGAAAGCAGGAAACTTCAAGTGGCCAACTATTGTTATTCAGTTCTTGGTATTCAGACCCTTGAGACCTTCAACGTCTGAACTTTCAAAATTCAAGAGGTTTGCAAACCCTTTTAGTCAAGTGATATGAGAAGACTGAACCATTTGCCAATGGGTAGACAACTAACCTAGACTGTGGGGATCAAATTTCTTTGCCTAAAGAAATTTATGCTCTCAAATCTTGTTTGCCAGGGAAGTATCCCAAACACTAGTATTCTGTACTTCATTTTTCTTAGTATCTCTGACACTGTCTTATGTTTTATGAGCATCTATTGATGCAGAGCCTGGAATCCAGCAGTGGGAGCCATTGTTGTGGTTTCCATAATGCATGGTATTTTCATCAATAATTTGGTATACATACCAGAAAAATAAATCACCTCATTAAAAAAAAATAAAAAACTTTGAGATTGAACTCTGTTTGTTCCTCTATTTTAGTGCATAATCCAGAGGCTAGCAAACAAAGCCAGTAGAAGACAAGATTTCTCTTTGCCATAGCTTATGGGTAACTTTGTATATCACGCTTCTTTGCAACATGCCTCTGTTTTCCAGGTGGGAAGATGATTTGCATATGTATGCATGTAGATGGATGGAATATTGTAAGATACCTAAAAAAGATGAAAATTGGAGTCTTACAAGTACTTAAATTTTGTGGATAAGGGGTTCCTTAGGTCTTTTTTGTCACAGGTGTACCGTTTTAAAGAGAAACTCAACTTCCGTCTGAACTGAGGGAAATGATACACAGTAAATCACCAATTACTTCTCTTCTGTCCTTCCAGTTCCAAGAGCATAGTGCACCTTTTAAAAGTCACAGGACTTTTTTTGTCTGTATCTGGATTAGGGTTACTACTCTCACCAGCTTCAGGATGTGCATTTCAGACTAATTCATTGTTTGAAGTCAGGAATCAGTATTTTGTACCAGATATTACATGAACATCTGCTTTATTAAAATTGTTTTTTTTTTAATATAATGTGCTGAGCCCTTCTATCAACACTTGAGAACATACTTTCCCCCCTCCTTAGGACAGATTTGCTTTCCCAACTGTGCTCCACAATTACTTTCAGAATTGATTAACTTCCAGTTTATAATGACACATCTAGCAGTTGTGAAATAATCAAAGTCAGCACTTTTTCCAATGTCGCTTCTCTGTGAGCTTATTCAATCCATTTTATAGTTATTGAGTTTGACATTTCCTCATTTCTTAGGGGCTGGTGCCAACTGAGGACTCTTAAAGAATCACAACCTCTAAAAAAGCCTTTTTCTTTTTTTCTTATTGCTATTGTTGTATTAAAATTTAATTTGACTTTTTCGTGTTTTATTTTATTTATTTTGTTTTATTTTATTTCATTGAAAGCAAAGCTACAGTGAGGCAGAAAGTTAAAGTTTGTCATTGAAGGCCACAAAATGAAATCTAGGAGTACTCCAGAGACTAAAATCCTGTAGGCAAGAAAGTAAATTTTGCTCCAAAAGGTTAAACAAGCCACACAAATGACTTAACTTACATAGATTCTGGACAGATTTCTGTGAGCACTGTGGGCAGGTAAGAACAATAATTTTTCTTATGACAAATTTTTCCAGAGCAGACTTTTACCATACAAAATTTTGAATTTACCACAGCTCAAGAAAGGATCATTATACGTTTGTTTTCCGTATTAATGAAAAACATCATGCTAAAAATTACATATATTTCGATTTCTTTTCAAACATATGACAGATATAATTCTTATGTTATTTCACTTTTCTTTTATGGGCATGTTATTCTATCCCCCTGTAGAGCCATGAGTGTTTTAACTCATTGTTTAGAAGAACCAGAACCACTTGAAGGGATTGATCCCTTGAAGAGACAACAGACTTAGAGATATTGTTACAAAAATATCTGGGAAGTGTAACTTCACTGAAAGCAACAGAAACCATTTCCTCATATTGAGTTACTTTGAATCTATGCAATTTGTATTAGGATGCGAATGGGACCTGGCCTTACACTGTTACTGATCCCTAAGCTATAGAAAGAATAAATATATAAAAATTGATTAAGAAGTACTTTTAGCAGATCTTGTTTAGCAAATTCTGTGAAACCAGTCTGAAAAAAAAAAGGTAATATTTTCTGTTCAAAACCACCAGATTGTCCTTTTTGTCCAAAATACCTTGGAATTAAGTGGAATACAAAACATTGCTAATAAAAAATAGAAAAAAGAAAAAAATAAAAAAGACAATTCTTTAGGTGTTCTAAAATAAGAAATTACCTTTACATTTTTTTTCTCTTCGTCTTTCAACTTTGTAAAAAAAAATCATAAATGTTCCAAAAATGTTTGAAAATGAACAATTTTAGTATAATGTCAAATGGAATGAATGCATTTTTGAAATGCCTTTAAGGTGTGGAAACCATTTTTTTTAATTCTTTTTTTCAGCTGTCACGAGACTTGAAGAAGTAGCAGTATAATGTTGTAAACTATGATAATCGGTTTCTTACTTGACTGACCATGCATAGTGGGACCTTCCACAGGAGGCACAAATTCTACTGAAGATAATTGAAGATAATGAACATAAATCTGCATTGGACAGAGCCTTGGATGACATGGTCTATTGTGAGGTGTCCCTCCCATGGCAGGTGGGTTGGAACTTGATGGTCTTTAGATCCTTTCCAACCCTAACCATCCTATGATTACTACATAAGTATTCACAATTTTTCCTCAGGAAACTACTATGTTTTTTTTTTATTGAAGTGGTAGAACTGTGAAAAGACTGTTATCATCTTTCAGTCAGGTCTAAAAATAACCCCTGGTAGAAATTGCACAAGTTATTTTAACAAATTTTTGCCTCCATAAGGCAGAAATTATTTCCTTAAATGGTGACGAATATCATGTTCTTTTTGCAATAGAATCAATGTACAAAACCATTATATTATCTTTCATCACTTGGACTTTAGAGTTGCTTTTGTGACACACCCTGTAAATAATTGCTGAGGAATGCCTGATTCATAAGGAAGCTTCAAGACTTCAGTAGAGTGCTACTAAACAGACAGATTGATACACTTCGTGTCTTTCTTTTCTCAGCATTGTATGAGTATGTATATGTTGTATAGATGTATACACAAACATGCATAGACACAGCTATGTGTATACAGGTAAGTGTATGTGTATCTGGTCTCTTTCACTGAGCAGTTGTTTGTGCTTCAAGTAGCAGCTATAATTACTCTTCCACATAAAACCAGGTTTTCTTCAAAACTGATGTTGATATTTTCTGCGCTTTTTTCACTCTGCCTTTAAAAAGACACAGGATGTGAGGCTTCTGAAAGAAGTCTGACAGGCAGAAGCAGTAAATGCAGATTTTTCAAACTACATCAGCATTTTGACAATTGGCAACATGTATGTAATCCCAGTTTCTCTGCCAGCCAAACCACAATGACAAATGTAAATGTTTAAGTACAAGAGGACAACCAACCTTTTAAATAAAGACAAATATTCTAAGATAAAATAAGCATGTATTAGAAAATAATATGATCTTGGGTGAACACATAGAGTATATCTTCAAATGCTGAATATATGCTTAGTAAAAGCCAATAAAGGTTGATAGATTATGACCTTATACTCTGTGGAGCCTTTCTAATAAAGTTGTGAGTACTAGAGGATGTCTACAAATTCAAAATGCACAATTTGCATGCAATATGTTTTCTATGTTTTTGTTTTACAACTATATCAGTTTCAGAAATGATTAAGTCACTATAAATTTACAAGCAGCGCATGCATCTGGACTTTTAAAGTATTAAGAAGACTGAAGCTCAGGTGGTCTCAGTTGTACTGAAAAACAAGAAATGCATTTTAGGCAGAAAGTTTCAAGTAATAAAGCATTAATAGTCTGAAATTTGCTGATCCAAGTTGTTTATTTTATCAATCCATAAACACATGCTTCCTTTGTATACAAAATTTATTTTCTGAAAATATCTTTTGCAATGTGGAATAAAATACAAGTTAAAAAATTCTCATGAAGTAATAATACTTGAATTTGGGCTTTCCAATAAACATTTTAGCTACACAGTAATGTTTTATTATTAAATCTCATCCTTTTTCATAATATTTAATTGAATGCCACAGTACAGTAGTCAATGTTTAATTAATCTTAAAATTATTACAGTTCAATATCTATCTTTAAAAGAGAAAAAAATTCTTCTCACAGAAAAATTCATATCATTTTTCCACCAGATACTTTAGTAGTAGACAGAACTGCCTCTTCCAGCAAAAGTATTTTCCCAATTGTTGTTTTTTTTTAATTTCATGTTTCCAAATGCATTAGTGAAGCAGTCATTCTTCTTCAGATTGCTCATCTATCAACCGAGTTAAAACATGTTGTTCAAATGTGTGTATATGCACATGAGTAACATGCAAAAAAATTGTGCTGCAAAGATGGTGGAAATATAAGGATTTAGTAAAAATGGGATATATAATTTATTTTGTTTAGACTGTACTATTCTTTCTCAGGCTTCCAACTAAATAGCCACACTGCAGCCATGATTGCCACTTGATTCTCTTTGTGGTTTCAAGCTGAAGAAATATTTATGGCAAAGGTATTTTAAGTTGATTCTGATTTTAAAACTCTCAGTTACAATACCTACGATAAAGCATTTACCCTTCAAAACTGAACTGATAAAGAAAACAAGTGTAAAATTTTATTTGATCAAATGAACCATTTTAACTTTTACAACAAGACAAAGATAAATCTATAGCATTTCCATAACTGTGGGTGATTCTAAGGAATCAAAGGCAGAATAATGAGATCTCTGGATTCAAACCATTGTCCTCTAGTCTCATCAATAGTACTTCTTTATACAAAAAAACATACTTGATTAACATTGCTCCATTTAGCATGCACTAGTGTCAATATGAATAAGTAACAGTTGAAGAACTGGTCTTATTAATAGAAAAGGCATGAATTTCAAATGCAGCATATTGCAGTAGTCAAACACTGCCATATATGGCTTTTAATAGGTTAGGTTTTTTTAATGGTGCTAAGTCATCATTCCAGCATGTCAAATTCTGTTTATAAAGACCATATACATTTGGTAAAGATTAAGGTTCACATAGATGACCTTGGGCTTTCTTTTAAGCTCATCATGGGTTGTCATTGGTGTGTTACATGTAAGTGAATAGAAATAAAGGTCAAAGATCAAGAGTCTGAGCACTGTCTGAGAAAATACTAATTGAGATGGAGAAAAGCCACGCCAAGGGCTGCACTTATAACAACACCTCTTATTTGTGTACTTAAAATAAAACAACTTTTATCTTACATAAAACTGACTAGAAATGGTGTAACAGTCTCAGGCCTGTGCTGTCTAGAAAGTTTGAGACAATGCTAGTTATCGTGTTCCTAAATCATCCCAGGGAGAATGCTAAAAAATGAACATTCCAGTGTCAGATTATATTTACATATATATATGTATAAACAATCTACCCTGGCACTGCTTAGACTGTCAGAAGAGGTTTGGACATAAAGACCAGTAACACATGCATGGTGAAATTGCTACATTTTGTTGTCATGCTTTGTGCGCAGGCCACCAATACTTCTTAACAGTATTATATAGTTGCAAGGTGCACTAGGCACTCCTCTGCAGTATCTGTCTGTTGCTGCCTTTGTCACTAGTCCTTAAGATCTGTGATGGCTTGTTCTTAGATTTTGTTTGCTCTACTCTGCCTGTGCAACACTACTAGGTATATAATAATAGCAGAGGCAGTTGAGATGGAATTTCTGATTTTAAAGGTGCATTATCCCATTATTCCCATAATTACTTACTGACTTCATGGGATGCTGAAAAATTCAGGCACTATGCAGGCTGTGATGGGAATTCTTTAATTTATTTATTTATTTTAAAGAAAATCAGACTTTATAAGGATGGAGGTGGTTTTTAGCTGCCTTTTTTTTTTTTAATGGAATGGCTGTTTGGAGCCTTCTAGTTCTTCATCATTTATATTCATAAACAGCAACTGGCAAGCTAATTGCAGATACAAACCTGCACAGGCTCAGAGGCTGTAAAGGCTCCAAAACCATTTGGAATCATCACTTACAAGAGGAACCTGTCTGAACAAGATTTTGACTTGCCTATCTCTACAGTTTTTGTGTTATTCCAAATATGAAGCTCAAAGAGTGTTTATAGACATAAAATTTACAGGAAGGGTCTCATAAGCAAGAGCAAGATAATCAGAAACATTTCATAAACACATGGCAGTCCCAGAAAATGAATTGCTTCATGTGTTTAATTTCTACTCCTTTGCCTTTGGCTGGTTTACATTCTGCTAGGAGAACAGTCTTCTTGGATGTCAAATCTGCCATTTCTTTATTTAGATATGTAGGGGAAATTCTTACCTTGTCTTTATGATAAGCAGTTGTGATGCAAAATTGCGTGGGGAAAAAAGGGTTTTGTACAGTAAATGCTACTGGAGCTGAAATTATATAGTTACTTTATAATCCTTACAAATCCCATTTTTATAATTCCATTTATTATTTATTATTTATTTTTATAATGCCAGTTGTGACCTGACTAGCTGTGCCATATCATATAACAGATGGTGGAGGGAAAAACTAGTTAGATTAAGATTTAATTAATATATCTAAAGTATAATTAATTTATTTAATATGTGTTCTCTTAGGCCTTGCTCTATATAGAACTAAGAGACCACTGCAGTTAACATTAGACTTCACTGGGCTGCCGATCAAGATCATTATTAAAATGTATTCCTGATATTGTGGAAATACTTATTTAATGTTCTAGATGCTATGTGGGACATATCAGAACCTCAGCTGGCAGATTTAGTTCCCTTAATTACATTGCAGAGTTTAAAAGGAATAAAATTAAATAACACTTTCTGTATCCATATTTGATGAAGTATTGAAAGATCAAAAAGTCTCTCAGTGTTACGTCATCAATCTACAGTTGTACAGTAGTACAGAAGAGAGCTGTACAACAACGTAATCAACACAATTGTGTAATATCCTACTTTGTACTTTACCCAGCTGAGAGTGGTTGGTTAGCTTAATAGTTTGACTGAATGCCATTGATGTCTGAGGGGTAGTTTTTTCTTTCCTCAGACTTCCAATGATCTAGGATTATACAGTACAGTTATGTCTTAATTTATCAATAGCATCTGATGGGAATATGTTGTTTTAAATTAAAGATGGCATTGGCCTGCCAAGGCTGCATTGCACCCAGTCCTCAATGTCTCATTTTTCAGTTATGTAGGCAAACTATATGGAGAAAGTTACTTTCTATCATCCTGCTGTAATTTCTTCCCTTCAGTAGTCTTACAAGACAATACAAGCCCTCTCAGATGAAACAGTGAAAAATCAAATAAATGCATATGCTCCACCACCTTGCACTGAAAAAACAGAACTGAAATTCCCAAGTAGAGCTAAACGGCAAGGAGTTATGTAAGAAGGGTTTTCACTTTTTCTTCTTTTTTTTTTCCTCCACATTCTTCTGTTACTTCTCTAGGTGATATTTCTTAGAAATTGTCTAAAACAATTCAATAATTTGGTTGCATTTTGCAAATGAGTTTATTTTTATTACATACATGTTTGTCCTAGGCTAATCAGAATTTAATGGCAGTGACAAAATGGAGTCTCTGTTGAATACTGGTTTACAGATTACTAACACAAACATTATTGAAGTAGTGAAAGTAATGATCCTCACAGACTGTAAAGCAGCAATGGAGATGCCATGCATCTGAAGCAGTATCTTTTAATCCCTCAGTCATGAAAACTTCTTGCATGAATCTCTCCAGTGGAGAGATGTAACTGAAAAAAGTAATAGCACTTTTTTATTTTTTTCCCTTAAAAATATTTGGGAACATTTTTTTTCCCCTTTGAGATGAGATGTTTTCCATTGCAGCTGAATCTGACCTTTTGTTCTTTTAAGCTTCATTAGAAAAGCCTGAACTCCTGTTTTAAAAAGCTGGGTCCCGCCCTTTGTCAGAAACAAGGAAGAGCATGTCCTTTATAAAAGAATGAGGTATTAAAAGGGAAACTTCCTGGGGGACCAGGGTAGGCAGATAATGAATACATAGACAGATAGAAAAACATGTTCAGGGAAGAAGAAAGATGAAGGTTTCTAAAACAGGTGAATGGGAAACTGGAGCTGGGCAGAGAGTGGGGTGGGGAAGAAGCAGCAGGAAAATTGTAAGATAAAGTGGATGCAAATTATACCCAAATTCAATAGGAATAGTACAAATGGAAGGCTGAAGTTGTATGCAGAGCAGAAGTATTTAGCAGTATTAACGCTACTCAGTAAGGGTAAAGCCTCCGCAGAGTCAGACAACTGAAAATTAAAAAGCTCATTCCTGATTGTCCACTATAGGACACTAACACAGTTGGAGAGAAGAAACATGAGATGACAAAATTTTTACAGAATTAACCACACAGAAAAAATGTTGTTATTATGATAGCCTGCATAAAGTGATAACATTTGTGCAAAAGACCAAAATTTGAGGCTGGAGTTGGCTATGGTTCATAGAGAAAACTTCAGAAGAATGTAAATCAGATCAAAGGACAGGTACCATACTGCTGATGTAAATGAGAATATGTGAAAACTTGTATGGGTTGAGGAAAAGTACAATTAGTATTTTCATGAGATATATTTAAGCATCTTCAGATAACAATCACAAAATGAGGTTTTGAGTTACTTAGATATCTACAATATAGATGCAGGAGAAAAACTCAAGCTTTGTTGATTAATGGAACAATTTTAATACTCTCTGATTAAACATCTCATTACATTTCTACATTGTTTTCAGTCCTAGAATATGTCAATAACTTACAGGGTATCAGTGATTCTGCACCAAAGTGCTCAGTCTGCCTTATGCTTTCACTTTCATAGGAATAGGGATGTAAAACAGGCCAGATTTCTAAAAAGAAACCTTATTTATAGGTGCAAGTTAGTGATATTACTGAGACAAGCACTCTAAGAGATCAGATCAAATGTTACTGCCAATGTGTGTCACAGACTACCAAAAACTTCAGCAGTACAGGACAACTGCCAAGGGAAGGCAATATGATTCTGGAAACAAGTAACCATTCAAACTAGGTTTTAACATGCAAAAAACCCCAGATAAGGACATGTGGCTCAGTGTTGGAGGCTAATGATCTGACATTAGAAAAGACAAGATTTGTAGGGAGAAATATTGCATATGTATACACATGCACACATATCTTTATATGTAATTATATGAATTAGACCAGGCTTTTGGATACACAACATTCCAGAAGCAATTGCAAAATAAATTCCTATTCACTTTAAATAACATGGAACCAAAACAAATTCAGATTTCAGATACATTAAAAATAGACTGGGCTATTTGGAATGTTGGTTGGCAAATTCCACATGGTGACAAGCTATCTGCGTCTACATATATTTGCAAGGTTTGCATTAGAAGCCAAGCCTTCTTGTATCCTGAATTCACTAAAACATGTTTTCTTATGGACTGAAAATGGGAACAGAGTTATCATTAATTATGTCATAGCTCTGTTAGTATAAACGATTCCTTTATGCATTTCCATAGAACTGCTTGCCCCATATATCACCATCCAGAATTGAATATCCAGATGGAAAGAGCATTTTTCTGTATGTGCCTTTCTCACTGCAATCTACAGCATAATACTTAGGTAAACACAGGTACAAGTATCGCTTTCTGCAATCAGGGTTGCACAAATGAAACATGCCCATTTCCTTCTTGTTAGAAAAAGGAAAAAGCCTTCATACTTCCTAACTTGGCTACATGGAGAGCATCCTAATCTAAGTGAATTAATAAATTAATTTTTTGTCTCCTGAGAAATAAAGCCTCTCTAGTCATTCATATGAGCTTGTGTGCATCTTTAATCATATACTTACGGGTAAGAATGGAAGGCACTACTATTTGATGCTGGAGACACAGGAATTACACGTGAAGGGAGAAGGGGGTTCTGGGCTCCATTTAAAAGCACTCATTTTCAGCCTTGAGAATTTTGATAGGGGCACTTAGACAAGGACTTCCGCTTTAGAGAAGACACCTATGGGGAGTCTTGGTGAGAGCATGAAATATGGTGAAACAGGAGGATGCACATCCCAGGCATGATTATTTGAGAATTGCCTTAGAGTCAGTTTTCCTGTTGGTGAAATGAGTGAAGTTGATGTGTAGCTAGGTGCTGGGGAAGCAGTTCTAAATTAGCTGTAAGTATCTACACCTTCAGTTTTTCTCAAAGGTTTAGAAGAGTAAATTGTCGGAACACAAATATTTAGCTATCTCAGGCCATCTCATTTTAAGGGGTTAGGGACAGGGTGGGGGGAAGACAGCTTCAATTCATGAGCAGATTCATGCAAAAATATCATATGATGCCCACAGCTGACTGGCGTGGCAGAGCTGGAGGGATGTGATGGATCCAGGTGCTCCGGCCATTGAGGTGTATCTGTCGTGGTCTGCATAGGCTTCTCTCCACAGGACCCTGCTCCAGTATGGGCTCTCCACTGGCTGCAGCTTCCTTCAGGGGACATCCACTTTCTCTGGTGTGCAGTCACTGATGGAATCAGCTCTGGCCAGCAATGGGTGCATCTTAGAACCAGCTGGAACTGGCTCTGCCTGACATGGGTGCAGCTTCTGGTGCCTTCTCACAGAAGTAATCCCTGCAGCCCCTCCCCCACCCTGCCCTGGCCTGGCTACCAAAACCTTGCCACATCAGCCCCATACAAGGTTCCTGACTACGAGCAATATTTTCTTACCTCATGTAGCACACTGTTTCCAAAGCTGTCTCTTCTCTGGGCAAGATCAGCTGATCTCCAGAAGAAGGAATTACTCCTCCTCTTTGAGAAGTGTTATCTCGTCCATCCTTCTTAGAGAAACAAAACATAATTATCGACAGAAATAAAACAAAGCAAGACAGAAATACCCCAATTACAGGAGTCTAAAGACTTCTCTTGTGATTCTTATAAATCTTGGTTACTCTGGAGGACACTTAATATAAGCTATTAGAAACAAAGAAACAAAAATGCTGGTAGAAAGTGTCAGGGACAGGCTTCTAAATGAATAGAATTAGATGAACTTTCTTTAAATGTCTTGAAAACAAAACAAAACAAACAAAAAATGGAGGAAATGCACTCTGCAGATGGCAAAGGCAAACCTTAATCCCAGTTTGTACTCTAGCAGCTGGTATCCTAAGTTTTTTACTCCTCATTGGTCTCGCATCCTTTCATTCAACAGACAGATTGTTATTTATTTTCCCTCTTAACAAATGGGGCTTTTGTTCATCTCTTTCCTTCAAGCAGCCCCTTCAGCAATCTTTGTTTGTTCCTGAACTCAGGACCAAGTTGCTGAATCATCTTTGACATAAAAAATAGCAAGGGTAATGTATGCAAAGCAAAGACTACTGAGTAGAGTGTTATAGTGCTAATCTACTTGCATTTGCTCCTGAGAGGAAAATGTAGCTTGCCACTGTCATGAGAGGCAGGAGAGCACACTGAAGAGAATTTTAACAGGGGCTGCATCACAAATAAATGGGTACCATAAACTTACTTGCTGTGATCCTTTGGATGGTGGATGTTCTCTTTCCAATATTTCATGTTAACTCTTGAAAAAGGAGCAGCTGCCTCTTATGCTGTACAACAGCCTGGTGACAGTGCATGGGAACAGATGGCAGACCAAGTGTCTCTTTCTTTGCATTTAGGCAGTCCCCTTTTCTCCTCCTGCTTCTCACAAACAGCCTCAGTGAATTTTCTTCATGGTATAAAGATACTAAATCATTTCTTTTCACTCCAGGAGACAATCACCCTTGCTGAAGAAAGAGCAGAAAATCTAAAATGCTAATTCCTCCCCCCATCCTTCATTCACAGGTTGGTGTCATGGTTTAAGCCCAGCCAACTGAAAAAAGATATGAGCTTTAAGACTATTTTTTTTCTGTTCTGTGGATTGATTTGTAGACAATCTTAATTTGATAGTTGCCTTGCTGTTCAGAGAAGCAATGGAATAGTAGAATTCAAACCAGGGAAGAACTGGTGTAACCAGTCCTTGACTTCTGCATCACTGCCAGAGGTTTTTCCTTTTGCATCAATAATCAGCAAACGTAAATACTACTTTATATATATAAATATGAATAGTTTATATAGATATAAGTAAAACTTCTGCATAGCAGATATTAAATAGTGAATATTGTCTGTTAAGTATTGCTAGATGAGGAAAAAACATATTAACAAGAAACAGATTTCATCACCCACATGGTTTCCCTGCGATTTAGACAAACAAATCAAGTTATAGAAAATTGTGCAATGACTTTCACCTGCCAAGAGTACAAATTAATTTGGAGGTCATGGACACTTTTAAAGTCACTGCTATGGCAAACTCCACTGGGACCAAATTAGCACGGTTAGGTGCTCTGTCCTCTTGCAAGAGGAGTCCACCCAGCCATTCAGAGTCTGCTGCTGACAGGAGTGCCTGGAGCAACTAGACTTGGATGGGAGATGCTGGTGGTAGGTCACCACACCAAGACTGATTCATTCAGACTGTCTGCAGGCTTACTTAGTGACACTGAGCTGGCTGCACTCTCTTTGCCTTTGCAGTTGTGAAGTCTAGAGATGCATGCATTTTTTACAAGGGGATTTCAGATTCTGGACATAATTCTAAGACCTCTGGGACTTCAGACGCTCTGCAGGCTTTGTAATGCCTATGCTTTGATCCATCCTTGCTGTCAGGCCCCTATTCCTGAAATTACAGTTGATCCTGTAACGCCTACTGCCACACGTTTGGAAAGAATCAAATAGCAACCTAATGCAAAACCAAAATCCAAATATATACTGAAGCGAATCAGAAGTTCGCTTATTTCTACTTGCTGAATATTCCATTTCTTGAAAAAAAAAGTATTAAACACAAATGCCATGTGTTAACTGAGCATATATATTTTTCAATGCTCTAAAAGATGAGATTATGAGCTAGATATTTGCACGGAGCCGCATGTGAGCATATTTGTTGATTAAATACTCCTACAAGTGAAGTCTTATCTCTTTATTTCAAGGTCTTTAGAAATTGTCTCCTAATCATCAACCCTTGTAAACAAGCACTCTTTACATATTCCATTAGTAGGTGTTTTGTGTTACTGCAGATGAATCTGAAGAGTCTGGACCCTGGGAGATATTCCTTTTTATGTGCTAGTCTCTTCAGGGCTTTGCAGAATGTCACTTTGAAAATGTAACATGATGGAAATTGGTAAGCTGTGCTCTCTCATGCAATAGTGTTTACATAAACACTGTTGTTTCTGGTTGATATAGCCTGTAACTTCTATGAACATTGTCCTCAAGCTACTATTCATTAATTGAGGAAAAACACAAAATATTTTGCCTGCGTGCTATGTGTTGTGAAATCATACAAAGTTTTTAACTCAGTTGTAGATTACTTGGCACTGAAGTGGCGAAACCCAACAAAATCCTCAGGTCACAAGGCAAAGATAGGTAAGACTGCCAGTCCCAGTAAAATGTTATAATTCTGTTACTGTTCATGAAACATGCAGGTAAATTTTTTTTTTTTGGTTGGTTGGTTGTTGGTTGCTGTTGATTATTTTTTTAATATACATTTTTTGTGGACTTTTTTTATTTGGTTGGCTTGGGGGTTGTTTTGGTGGTTTTGGGTTGGTCTTTTTTTTGGTTTTTGGTTTTTGTTTTTTTTTTTGGGGGGGGGGGGTGGAGGGGGTTGTTTTGGTTTTTGTAAGTAGGTATATGTAAGTTTCTGCATGTCAAAATAAGCCATAGTCTTTAGCTTAGCGAACTCACAGTCCAGCAGCTTTAGATAGGGGAGTACTCACATAAGAAATCCCAATTGCTTTCACTAAAAGCATACAGAGTCTGGATCAAGGCAGACAGATAAAGCAACTGTAGAATTTTTCTGAAAAGCTGAAAAAAATATTAGATCTGTATTCTTCTATAACATTTTTCCTGAAAGGTGGGCATGTGGGTGGATAGTGCAACTGCTTCTGATGCAGGCTAAAGCTCTATGAACTTTTGTGCAACTTCACTGCCTTCTTGGACTCTGGATTATATTAAAGAACAGAAATAATTACACTGAGGGGCCTGTCCTGCATTCCTAACATAAGCAAAATGCTTATTGGATTTGCAGTGTAGGTCTGTCTTTTGTTTAGGAAAAGCTTTGAAGCCTGTTGAACATGGACCAAGTTAAGATCTTTGAGACCCAAGTGGTGCTCTGCATAAATAAGAAATACAGTCCACATATATAGAGCATAATTATTTACATTTGTTCAGTGGATTCTCTGTAATCTGTATTCCTTTGACACGTACAGATTTCATAAACATATACTGACTATTGAGGTGGCAAGAAACACAGCAATGCATACAGAGAAGTGGCTTCCTACATATAAATACGAGCAGCAGGCTTGAGAGTGTATATTTACCAGTGTCCTCTACTGGCTGAATTTAGAACTGTTTTGAGTAACAGTGGGCAAACAGGAAAAAATTTGCGGTGCCATTCATTCAAGTTTGAAAACCAGCCCCTAGTCAGCCATGCTTAGGGTTGTTTTCCATTCTTCCTACCATAATATTAAAATGAAATATTTGTTATTTTTTAATCCGCTGCCAGGTTTATAGGCTAGCTGATATAGGCTAGTTAAAGAAAAGGACAAGAATTCAGGTACAGAAGCCTACATTGTGTCTGACAAGCAAAAAATGCAAGTAAAACAAATTTTAAAAACAAGTGATATGAACTTAGCATAACTGCTAATGGATTGGCTTCTTCAGAGAAAAGAGATGATACTTTGGGTAACAGGGCTGCAGTGGCAGACATGAGGTCCCAGCTACTTGTGAAAATGAGAAAGAATCTCTGCGGCTCCTAAATGCTCTCCAGAGCTCTAAGGAAAAATTAAATAGGGAAATTAGGCCATTTGAACCTGGCTTTTATGGCTTAGATGGATATATGGTACTTTTGAGGCATTATGCTTTCATCCAGTTTTGGTTGTCTGGTTCGTTAGTTCTATATTAGCCAGCAGGAATATGCACAGCTATTATTTCCCTTATAGCACTTTCCTCTAATGAATGTTAGCTTACCTGTTGCTATATTATGTTTTTCTTAATTATAGAATGTGATAAATACTTCATTCATTGTAGCTTCATATTAAGTAGTTCAGTGTCTTGCCACAAGGAATTTTTTTTTAGAGAGCATACTTGAAGAAAAAAATACAGCACTTTCCTTTTTCACTGATCAGATCTAAGCGCTTTTGTATAAAAAGAAGCTGTTTTTGTGTCCCTAGCAAAGAACAGAAAAGGGAAAGTCACCTTTTCCTTCATCTCAGGAGCACAAAGTTGTTTTTTCATAGCAGTATTTGCTCTAATCGTGTTCAGATAGGCAGTATGTGTAGACAGCAGCATTTGAAAAAATGGCTGCTTGGAGTCATAAATCTCTCCTAAGATCTCACTGTGGTGGTGTGGCTTTGATTTCTTTCCTAACATAATAAAATATATTGTATTCTTAATACTGCCTCAAATGCAAGCAGCTTCTTATTTCATTTTTCAGTGTGGAAAACAGAGGAGGGGGAGAAATACAGTCAGGAAGGATATGGCTTCAGAAATATAATCCTAATTATCTGACAGTTTTACACATTTGTTTCCAAGGCAAAGATGGAGCTAGCTGAGGACCACTGGCAGCAGCAGTAGCAGTGGCTGCAGTGTCAGGGCCACCCAGCCTGGTGCAGGGCATCCTGCAGCTGAACTGCTTCAGTGTGGCAAAATGGAGGCAGACCTTCCTAGCAGTGTGCAGAAACCTCAGTGAAGAAGCAGTCTGGTTCTCATGGCAACCAGGATTTCCATATACTGCAGGAGTACACATAGTCTGACATCACTTTGCTGCAGGGAGGATTTCTGTGCATGCTCAAGGACTAAATTAAGCCATTTGTAAATGGAGAATGTGTGCCCAGTTTCATGTCTGTAAATATACGGCTTTCCCTGTGTAAAAGGGAGAGGAAAAAAGAGAGAAAAGGGGATGCAAAATTTTATTTCTCTACGTAGAAATAGAAATAACTCTGACACAACCAGCTTCTAATTTTTGTTTTGCATCCTGTTTTAAAAAGGAATAGTATCTTGCACAGCTGGGAGGAAAGAAAGGTGCTAGCAGCTTCTTTAGGTCTAAGAAAATTGGTTTTGCTAATCAGAACATAGGAAAAATGCATGTACTGAATGTTAGGTGATGCTTTTTGATGCACCATCATACATACAGATTTTAGCAGTGAAAGACTTTAATGGAGACGTGACTCATCATGCATGATACAGTGACATCTGGTGTAAGACATGCTGTGTTGTGTGCTGCAGTTCCCAGCTAGGAAGATAATCCATGTGCTTTGGTGTTATCAGACTGCCAAGGAGCCCAGTGAGAAGTCTCCTTGCCCCTCATTTAAGAGAAGTCACTCTTATTGTTATATCTTCTGGGGCCCCATGTTATTCAATTCTGTATATATATTCTGTCCAGAGGAATTACAATGCAAGAGAACATGACATGAAATCTCTATTGTTCTGTTTAAGGGGATTGGAGTTCCCCAAGGGTGAAAGGTTTACAGTTGCTTGTAGTTCATTTATAATAGGCCTGTATAAAGGCTAAAAAAAAGCTTAAAATTGGCTGGAGGTTGAAGGCATTTAGTATACTGAGGGATCTATTCCCTGTTTTATGTTTTTGGCAGTAACACCAACTCTGAACTGAAAACATTTCTCATACAGCTATTTTGGCTTGTATTGATCTAAATAATTCTGAATATTTTCACTTGCAAAGGTTTAGTATGGACTTGTATGAACTCTGATAAATGGAGATCTTGCAGGGCTAAAACAGATAGAAGTTATTACAAGGAACAGCTGCAGTTCTTTTCCTCATTACAAACTCAACTTTCTGAATGAAGTTCAGTGGAGGTCTGCATAGGTGTGGTATCCACACCACCATTTCAACTGCGGCTGGTCTTCAGACCAGGTCTTTGATCTGTTCGATTTTTGAGCAAGGGTTTGCTTAGCAATGTGTTTTGTGGAGTGCCAAATATATTCCCAGATGATCATAAACAAAGTGACAATGTTAAATAAACATCAGTGTATTTCTTCTGAACCTGGTGTGCTGTTAAATGATACAGACATTTCCATAAACTGCTGTTTTTGCATGTTTTAATCAACAGATTTAACTCTTCTTCTGAATTATAGTTCTCTCTTCTGGTTATGAATCACAATCTTATTACATCACTGTGCTTGAAGTTAACTGTGAGATGTTTAATCACAAATCTAATGATAAATGTCCTTTCCTTGTCCCCTTTCGGGGGGAGGAAAAGAAAAAGAAGTAAGAATGAGGAGAAATAGAAGCCAGACCTTGGTATTTTATCTGCTATATCCTCCAGTGAAATGTTTTTTTTGCGGGCAGCTTCTGGTAAATGTGAAAAACAAAATGGGTGGTTATGTAATGCTTTGAGAGGAAAGAGAGCCTGCTTTGAACTGACAACAGTCTTGACAGCTTGAATGTTGAAGCTAGAACTATCTTGTCAGAAGCATTGTTTTTAACACTGCAGGACCCCACTTGGAGCCCTTCACTCCATGAAGGAAGCGCAGGCGGAACCTTCACACACAGCTGTACTGCAACACTGCACGGCTACTGGCAGTGGTTAAGGATAACTAATACCTGAGCTCTGCTTTGATATCAGTAGATACCACATGCTCACTATCCCCTCTGTACCCCAGAGGGAGCTGATTCTTCTGGCCTTCACACTGGAATACGGTGCAACCACTGTGACAATGAAATCAAAAGAATGGCTTCTTTAAGAAGGCTATTTGTGTTGTTTGGCACCAGAAGTCCTTTCCTTCCTTTTTTTTCCAAGTGGATCCAGAAGTGCATTCATAATTACTTATAATTTTCTATTTGATTGTATAACTATAATGGAAAGTATTCATTACACCTTCCTAGGCTAACTGTGACATGAGTTAATGCATCTCTCTCCACTTTCCCCATACAATTTTTAATCAGTACGGGCTTTTTTTAGTATTTTTCATTTATTCATAATGTAATGGTGCAGTATAAGGATGCATGTTTTTATTCTTTTGTAATTATAAGTGTATTTCTAGGTCACAAGTAGAATTTGCAGGGATGTACAAAATTTGCAAGCATCATCAATAACCTGTAGATGTCATTATCCTGGGAACATGGTGGGTGGATGTGCTGTCTAGTCAGCTAGAAAGCAAGAGAGAAACAGTATGAAAAGAGATTAAAAACAAAATAGAAGGTCTCATTACTTTATTAAAAGAGCAAATGTGTGAGAAAAAAATCATCAAAGTGCTCCTTCTGTTTTTTTTTTTTTATCTCTTCTGTGCTTAAACAGCCCAGACTGAGCAAAGTCCTTGGCTGGCTGCACTGCCCAGACCCTGACATTCTCTCTGGGATGTCACAACACCCAAGTGATGAATCCATGATGGTTCTACAAAAGCAGCCTACAGAGGCAGTGCTCCATGTCACACTCCATTGTGCTTCATACAAGCTGGTGTTGGGATTTTGCATGACTGGGGCAACCAATCCTATTTATGCACTTCCTAATAGCTTATGCACTTGCCGCCTTAAGCACCACAGCCTACAGTGGCTAACAGGAGTAGAGGAGAAATGTCCAGCTCTGGGAGGCTGAGAGAAATAAAAATCTCAACATATGCAGCGCATGTGACAGTGGGCCTCTTGTCACCACAGGCAGAACATTATCCTGACAAGATAACTTCTACAGGGGCCATGTCACTGGTCTGGCTATGACTCTCAAACAGCAGCCCAAAAGGCAGCCAGCCCATCAGCTCCTTTCTTGATACTACCTGTTTTTCGGATGCAGGCATGGTAGACAGTGTCAGGAGCTTGGCAGGATTCCAATAACAAACATGAAAGCAACAAACAAAATTATATACCTGAACTATATGTGTTTCTTTATATCAAACAATTATCTGCTCATTTTATTTAAAATTAAAATGACATTACAATATCATGGAAATAAAATGCATGAAATATACATGAGTGTGTGCATACATACACACATATATATATAAAAATGGATAAAATTAAGAGCTATACAAAGCATGCTTGTGTGTTATCAAAATAGTCTCGGTCCACTCTTTGGCACTATAGTTTCAATATTACTTCAGTCTCTGGGCCTTTCTCACAACACTCAAGGAAAAAGTAGGTTTTGTCCTCCATTAATTTTACTATATATTTTTTTTTTAATTTCCTGCCCTGTTTTAAATCAGAATGATAAATTTCAAAGCTTCTGCATACCAAAAGTTTCAGTGTCTCTTTAATCAAATTCAGAGTAGTTTAACTGCTTGGTTCAGCCATTTTTTTAGTCTGGCTAAATGAGAAAATGAGAAGTTTCATTCCACCAACTTTTTTTTTTTTTCAGTAATAGATAAACTGACGCCTTAGCTCTGGTTAAAGTCAATACCCTACCTAGCTGTGGTAAGGTAAAACAGTCAAAAGCTCTGAGATCAACACCACCTCAGTAAGGAAAATAGCAGTTTAAGTTTGTTGATAGTTGTGTGCCCTATATACAATCTGCTGGTAGCAGCATATGCTGTCGCATCTCAGACTCCTCAGAAACTCTTCTTTAGGTGATGCAGGCATTATGGACACAGCAGTGCTTTCACTGCCTCTGCACTGTTTCTTTCTTCCTTGCAGATGATGTGACTGTTAATTATTTAAATTTCCATATCTTTAACGTGTGTTACAGCAGACTATTTCGCTCTCCTGAACAACGCCTTTTGATGGTGCTCCTTCACTGTATTTTTCTGAGAGAATGGGAAAAGCTATTAGGCAGTCTTCTACCTTTCCTCTTATAAGGACTAGAGCTGTTTACTTTAAAATTCGATTGCAGCCTTGATCTTGTGCTATTAAGTTTAATGTTTGTTCTTCAGGTTTGGTTGACATTTGCTTTAGGATGGGCTCTTCTCTGAGCTGTGCTCATCAGCCCTCAACCCCGAGAGTCTATTTGATTTTGCAGCTGTAGCTGTTATTGAATTAAATTCTGGTTGACGGAGTTCTAGTAATACATTGGTTAGCATAACCTGTAAAAAAAGTCTCCTCCTGCTCTTTCTGCTTTTTTCTTATCAGGTCTCTGACTTTCTTCACTGACTTTTATTATTTGGAAAATGTCTGGTGTACCCTACAGCCAAAGGCACTAGGATGAGCATAATACTACTTTAAGTGGAACTTTTACCTAGCAAGTACACTAATGAAAGGAGCAAAATAAAAAATTAACCAGTCTTGCCTCAGAAAGAAATAACCTGTCCGGCAACAAAGACTCTGAATACCATTCAGAAATATCTCTTAAGTGAGATTTTCCTGGAATGCTTAGTCAGATGACTTAATGGATTCGAGGTTTTACTCATTTCTGACAGTCTTACATTAGTACATTTTTTCTTAAAAATTTGTTAAATTTTATTGTATTTATTCAGACAATTTAAAGAAATCAGGTAGACATGTTGAAACAGAAATCTTTTTTTAGAATGACCAGACTGAAAAAAACCATATTACACTTAAGAACCATTGGAGGGAACTGATCTTCAGAGCTGCTGATCACCTGACCATGTTGAGCTGCACATGTATAATATGCGTTTCAAGCCTCTAACAATAGAGCCATAACCATTTCAACCGTAGCAAGTTCTTCAGCAAGCTGGAATTTATATGATTTCAAAGGTCATGACCTCAACCACTTTCAGCTCTGCATTCCTGACAATTTGGAAACCCTCCTCCAGCCCCTCCCCTGGACCAGTAACCATTCATGCCTTCATATAACTTTTCCAGGATTTTGTAATATCCATACATAAAAGTTGAAGGCTTGTGAACTGCAATGCACAATTCATGTACTGTTTCAGTGGTATTCTGGGGCTGTAAACAGCTTCTCACAGTAGTTTTCAGATTAGTTTTCCTGGGGAAGGAGTTGCATGCCATGGTAGGAGACTACTGAAAGCAGACAAATCCACATTTGTGATGCAGCTGATCAGTTATCAGGTAAAAAAGGATATTCAGATGAATCCAATGCAGCTAGAAGACCAGAAAAATGCGATGATGAAATCCGCAATCAGCATGAGAATAAGTGTTAAACTAATTACTGCAGGAATCGATACTCAGCTTTTACACTTATTTATCTTACATTACTGCAGAAAAACATAAAAACATGAACCTTTGAAACAGTTTGTGAATTATAGAAAATGAGATCATAACACCAATTTTTCACTGTTTTTTGTTGCTCTTTTTTTTTTTTTTTTAGATATATGTAGGAAAAAAGTCATGGGTGTATTAATCTCAGTATTATTTAGAAATCTGGCTACAGTGAATTTGGGGATGCTTACAAACACTGCATGCAATCTCAGATCCAGAAAATCAAGGCAAGAGCTGATGTCTTTCTGGTCCAGATTCAGAGACTGCAAGCACTTCAGCTAATGGGATTGCTTTTATTATTTAATTAATTTCCTTATCACTGAGGGAACCGTGTCTTAATCTTTGGAGTCAGTTACCAGTACAGAGAAATCTAGTTCTCATAAGTATATTTGAGATGGTAGTTTGCTTAGTTTGATGTGAAGCCACAAAAGAATCCCCATCAATACATTCTTCCTAGATTAGGTTTTCCCAGAATTTTTTTTTTTTTTTTTTTGGATAACTATGTTCTTAGCATTCTGAATAAGGGAGCCAACAACCTGTTCCATAAACTGCAACCATTTAAGTCTATGGAATCCCATATCAAAGCTTTTACTGATTTCTATATTTATTTCTTAGCTATCTGTATATTACAATTGGTGTTCACACGTCAATATACATGATTATGTATGTAGTAATTCTGCGAAATACACCTATTATGTCAATCAAATAAACATGCTTGCATTTAACTGCCAATTTCAAATCTGTATGTAAGACTTAATGCTGTCCATAGAGGTGGGCACAATTTAGAAGGCCACCTGAAAAACTGGCCTTATGCTCTTTGACAGTTACTCCATAAGAACATAATCATGAACAAGATAGCTGATTGTTTCTTTTATTGGAAAATGTGATAGAGAAGACATTTTCAATATATAGAAATATACGGATTGAGGGTGCATTAAATTTGAGAATTCAGTATTTAGTGAGAACTGTGTTGTCATAAAATCATTTTCTGCTGCTGATTTTTTTTAGGTCTAATATATAATTTTAATCACAGACTTCCATAAGAAGTTAAACTGCCTTTGAATAATGTCTTTGTGTTTAATAAAAATACTGGTAGAGTTCCATCGATGAGAAGATGTGTTTACCATATACAGGAAAAAGAATCACACCCATGTCAAATGGTAGCTAGTTGGAATGTTTCTGTAAATTATAAGGAGTTACTGGATAAATTATGGTGAAATTATTATCTGTGGTATTCCTGTAAAAAAAAAAAATATATATATATATATATACAAACTTGTTTAATTAAATTTGCTTTTTACAGAAGCTGAGATATCTGTAAGAAGCAAGGATGCTTGCAAATTGAGTTTCAAAGCTTTATTTGAGTGACAGGCTTTATCTCATTCCCTTGTAAAGTGATGGAGAAAATCATTCTGGAGGTCATTTGCAAAATATTAAGGACAAGAAGCTGACTGGGAGTTGCCTGCACTGGCAGTAGACTTTTAAAAAAAAACTTTAGTAAACTGGGAGGTTACTGAAGAGAACTAATGTCTGAACGACGGCCTTCCACTATCAAATGACTAGCTCAGTGGATGAGGAGAGAGCAGTGGATATTGTTTATCTTAATTTAGTAAGGCTTGCGACATTGTCTCCCACTGTATCCTCAGAGACAAACCTCTTAAGTATTGTCTAGATAGATAGATAAAGAGTAAAGAAGACTGAAACTGTGCAGATTTCCAGGCTTATAGGGTTATGATCAGTTGCAAAAAGTCCATCTGGAAGGCAGTCACTGGTGGTGTACTGCACAGATCAGTACTAAAGTCAATACTTTAATATCTTCATTAATGACCTGGATGAAGGGATAGAGTATACCCTCTTCAAGTTCACCTATGATATAAATGTGGGAGGTTGGGCTCAGAATGATGACAACAAAAAAAAAAGAAAAAAACAAAAACAAAAACAAAATTATATGTGCAAGTAGCAAAGAAACAGCTTGTAAGATGAATCAGTAGACTAAAATGCTTTGAGAAAAGGTGGTTACAGAAGTGTGAGAGACTAGATGTATTGCTGATATTCCCCCTCACTGTTCCTGCAGCTCATGTTCCTTGTGGTCTGGCTGTGGATCCTCAGAAGCATTTGGCTAAGGAGAAAACATCAGCCACTGAAGCTGACATGGAGCTTGGGCTTTGTGAATTTGGGCTTGCATCATAGGCCACTGCATTTAGAGGTCAGACTGCACAGGGTCACAGAGATGCTTGCTGGTGCCTCAGAACTTGCTGGATGCGTAAAATGCACAGTCCTTTATGCCCTTCTGTTTTATTGAAAAAGGAAACATTTGTATTGATCACAGAGCCTGAAGCTTGAATTTGGTTGATAAGCAATGGGAAACAAGGATAACTGGCTGTGAGCCTCATCTGTCCAGACACATTTCTTGAGCAAAAGCAGCACCTGCAGACTTGTTGATAAGCCCCAAAGCATTGTTCTTCAGGAAATATGAATTCAGACACTGGCTGTCTGACAAATAGATGTAGTAAGAGAAAAGGCTTGTTTGGCACTGTCTGCAGTATAATAAGGGCACCTGGAAACTAGCCATAAAAAAGAAAAATAAAATAAAAAAATGCAGAATAGACTATGAGCCAATACCTGGGACATGACTCTGCTTTTCCCAGAATCACAGAATCCCAAGGGTTGGAAGGGACCTCAAAAGATCATCTAGTCCAACCCCCCTTGCAAGAGCAGGGTAACCTACAGTACATCACACAGGAACTTGTCCAGGCAGGCTTTGAATATCTCCAGCATAGGAGACTCCACAACCCACCCTGGGCAACCTGTTCCAGTTATCTGTCACTCTCACAGTAAGGAAATTTTTCCTGATGTTCACATGGAACCTCCTATGCTCCAGTTTACACCCATTGCCCCTTGTCCTGTCACTGGACATCACTGAAAAAAACCTAGCTCCATCATCCTGACACTCACCCTTTACATATTTGTAAACATTGATGAGGTCACCCCTCAGGCTCCTCTTCTCCAAGCTAAAGAGTCCCAGCTCCCTCAGCCTCTCCTCATAAGAGAGATGTTCCACTCCCTTAATCATCTTTGTGGCTCTGCGCTGGACTCTTTCAAGCAATTCCCTGTCCTTCTTGAGCTGTGGGGCCCAGAACTGGACACAATATTGCAGATGCAGCCTCACCAAGGCAGAGTAGAGGGGGAGAAGAACCTCTCTTGACCTACTAACCACACACTTTCTAATGCACCCTAGGATGCCATTGGCCTTCTTGGCCACAAGGGCACATTGCTGGCTCATGGTCATCCCCCTATCCACCAGGACCCCCAGGTCCCTTTCCCCTTCGCTACTGTCCAGCAGGTCAGCCCCCAACCCCAGTACATGGGGTTGTTCTTCCCCAGATGCAACTCTACACTTGCCCTTGTTTTCCTTTTGACATATCCTGTAGCAGATGGTGAGGGAGGGCAAGGATGCAGAATGAGCTTCTGTAATTTTGCTGTCCTCCCTAGAAGGGGTTTAGGGCCATGCAGATTATACCTGTGGCTGTATCTAGAATTTTGTGGAAGAGCATCAGCTCTACAACTTACAACTTCATAAGCTGTACAGCTAGTATGGTGCATAGAGGCAGTGTTTATATACCTTTTCTCCGTTTTGAAACTATTAGCAGTTCCTCTCTTGTTCCTCTTAAGTGCTACAAAGTAATTCTACAGACAATCTAACAACTCATTCATAAGGATTAATCACTGCAAAGGAAACAGTCTCGTTTACTCTCCTTCTTTAGAGATATAATACGCGGCCTTAATTCAGATGTCTCCTAGAAGGCCATATGGGTAAAACTATTGCTGTTCTGAGACTTTTCAGCCAAGCTTCTTCTCTTCATGAAGAGGTTGCATCTCTAATCATTTTTGCAAATACAGTATAAATTGCTCCAAAAGCTATACATTTAGTTTTTCATGACACCCTCATTTAGACCATCAACATGCAGAATGTATCTCCTCAGCACTATCCATTGCTGTGGGAGGTTACAGAAAGCTACAACGTCTATATGGTTTATTGAGAATCACATTGCCAAAGCAGCATAATATGTGGAGAACTTATTTGCAAACAAATAGATTAACAAAACCCTGTCTTTTCAGTCAGGCTAAGTGCCTTATGCACATTGCTATGTCACTGTTGAAATACTGTTTCTATTCTCAGTTGTTAGGTATATAGGTATATAAGCACAAGGGGGCTTCTACCTCCTGAGAAAGGAAAGCAATGAAAAAGAAAGTACAAACATGATTTTTATGTTGCTTCTGCAGAGTTGGAACAAAATAATCATATGGGTGGCTGGGGAAAGGGGAGAGGTGGAAGGGGAGGAGTCATATGGCTGCTGTATGTGTTTGGGAAAGGAGCTGGAAACAGTTTGGAAAATATTGCCCTTGGTTTTCAGCACAAAACTGACCATGATGGAGTGAGAAAAGCCCTCCTCAGGGCTAAACTAACGCTGTCTGTTTGCACATATGAGCTTAGCCTTCTGCAGTTGAGAGGGAGAACACTTCAGTGAAAGGGCTGGCATTACCATTTGCAAAATGCTGGCAAAAAGCAGTAAAAGCTGACTGCTACTGTGGCTACCTGACAGTAACTTTTTAGCCAGCTTTATTTGATTTCATCTGATTTGTGTTCCTTTACCCTTACTATGTAGCTAGTCTGCCCTTTGCAGAATTTGCCCTTCTACGTGCTATGCATCCACGAAGCCTGACTTAAGCGTAAGCATAAGAAGCGACCTGTGAGGAGCATTTTAGAAATGGAGTAAAGCCAGAATGATTTTTTGAAATATCTTCTTGATACAGCATGCCAGCAAAACTCATGAAGCCTGAAAATTATGTGGAGCTTGCCTATTGTTGAACAAGAGCTTGCCTATTGTAGAACAAGATAAATAATGACACACCTAATGTGTTACACTGATGTGATAAAGCACAAGTAGTTTACAATTCCATTTCAGCTCTGCTTTTTATTAAAGTAATGATTCATAATAACCTGCTAACAATGCTAACAATATGATCTTGCACTTTTGGGGAAAAGGAAGTTATTTTCCATTAATTTTATTTTCAATTAAGCAGCTGCTCTGTTTCTTTCCCTTGGGATACATGCATTATAATTTGCAAACGCTTACTGTAACTTTTACTAATTAAATATGTTTATCCATCAATTATATTAATGTGTTCCCTGGTTTTCCCTCATCCCTCACTCCCATCCCTTGGACACTGTTGCTTAAAATTGTGGGCAAGTTGTTTTGTTGTGTGCTTTAGAGTTGTGAGTTGACTGATCTGGGCCAAACACTGCGTTTTTTTTTTGTTGTTTTTTTTTTTTTAATTATTATTTTAGATAATGAACTAGAGAAGAGGCCTGAAACATAATTGTGGGAGAACAAATGAAAAAGGCATACAAAGGCAGAGACTAGACACCTGTGTCTAAACCTCAGCTTGCTGCTGTACCGGGTATTATCTTAGATTTTCCTGTTACTGCTGCTTCACATAACTGAGCTTCATCTGTTCTGGGGTGTCAGTTAAACTCTCCTCCTTCCTGTTTACTTCTCAGAAGTGCTTTTGCCCTAATATAGAGCCAAAGAGGCAGATTCTCCCTCTTCCTGTGGCCCACAGGCAGAGAGCAGGACTGTGCAGTGGTAGCAAGCTTCAAGGAGCACACCAGGTCTGTTACTCCTTCCCTTATACATGTACCTGAAAGAAGATCAGTGCAAGCAGTCCTGTTGGTTTCCACGCAACTGTCTTCCACAGGAAATATATGGCCTCCAGTGAACAGTCCTCAGTTGCTCTAAAAAGATTTTCTTTTATTGGAAGAGCTGAAAGCTCTAAGTTTTGTATAATTCAGTGTGCTATGCTGAGGGTGGTTAGACCACCAATTTTGGTGGCAGAACCTGTTACTTACTTGGATTTTCCCTCAATTTTTGTGCAGAAAGTGCTTTAAATATTGTCTCTGCTATTTGTAATAGATGACCTATAAAAAGTCAATAGAAATTTGGTATTGCTTAAGAATAAACTTTAATAAGCAGCAAATTAAAGCTTTAATCTTAACAGATATTATTGTGGCACATGCAAGAAGCCTTTGCCAGAAGATTCCTATTACAAGTGCAACTATAGAGACAAATTTACTGTAAAATTTCTACAGGTTAAGTCTGTAATATTTGTAAGATTTAACTCATGGTTCTTCACAATGACTACACCTACTCTAAACCTGAGCCCTCACTGACCTCTGAAACACACAGGTGAGGATCCAAATGCTAACAGTGACTGACTGGTTTTACGGCAACGTATCTGAACAGTAGCATCCAGTTCCAGCTATTGGTCAGGATCAGGGTCCCAGAAGCCTAATTTTACCTTGTTGCAGCTATACACTCTTTGATGCACTCTTGAGGAGTAGATTAAGCATTAATAATGTAAATTCCTCCTTATTTTTTATTGTTGACCTACATGTCAAGGCACTGAACTTGTCAAATGGCAAACTCACACTGTGACAAACAGTTCTGGAGCACTCACAAGTTGCCTTCCTAAAACACTGTCAGCTCTCATTTGGTTTTGGTTATTTCATTCTCCACCAATTTCTCTCCCCTACCCACACAGTGTGACTGATTTATTATTAGTGGGTTGCTGAATTGTCTCCTGTCTGATTGTGTAATTCTGCCTTCAGTGTGGAGAGACATGAGGGAAATGTGTGCAGTCTCTTCTCTCCTATGTTTTCCTAGTGGACCGGGAGGGGTCAGACCACTTTTGTGGGCTTTGTATTCCTTGTGCTTAGGAACACAACTTCCCTGTGTTCTCTGCTTATTTTGTATAGACATGAAGTGGGTATTACACAAGAGTGGCCCAAGGCTAGGAAGATATCTGCTCTCGCTATTCTCAAAGCACTTAAAAAATATTCTTTTCTAATACACTCTGATAAAAAAAAATAAAAAAAAACCCCACATTAGCAAGCCTTTTAAAATAAACTTTTTAAACAATCAAATCTTAATAAAAAATCCTGCTGTAAAAATTCCCATGACATTTTAAATACTAAAAGTAGCACAGAATAGTAGTTAATCAACAGCACTGTGTCTTATATTTTTTTCTAAAGAAAAGTTACATTAAAGTAAATAAAAGAATAATTAGTGAAATGAGTAACAGTTCCCACCCAGTTCTGTATAATATCTTTATCAATCATCTGGATGAGGAAATTGAGTGCAGATGACCCCAAGTTGGCTGGGAGTGTTGATCTGCTTGAGGGTAGCAGGGCTCTGCAGAAGTATCTGGACAAGCTGGATCGATGGGCTGTGGCCAGTATGAGGTTCAACAGGGCAAAGCGCCGGGTCCTGCACTTGGGCCACAACTCCATGCAATGCTATAGGCTTGAGGAAGAGTGGCTGGAAAGCTGCTCTGTGGAAAAAGACCTAGGGGTGCTGATTGACAGCTGCTGAACATGAGCCAGCTTGTACCCAGGCAGCCAAGAAGGCCAACAACATCCTGACCTGTATCAGAAATAACACAGCCAGCAGGACTACAGAACGGACTGCTCCCTTGTAATTGGCACTGGTAAGGCTGTACCTTGAATACTGTGTTCAGTTCTGGGCCCTTCACTACAAAGAAAGACACTGAGGTGCTGGAGTGTATCCAAAGAGCAAAGAAACTGGCACAAGTTCTAAAGCAGAAGTCTTATGAGAAGCAGCTGAGGGAACTGGGTTGTTTAGCCTGAAGAAAAGGCGGCTGAGCAAGGAGGAAAATTTAGTGGTTTGTTGGATGCATTCTTCTTTCATAAACTGCCCATTGCCTTGGCAAGTTAGATAGAAATCTAAAAGAGAGATTAATTTTTGGGTCCTAGATAGGTCTTCTGATGTGATAGAAGGACTGATAATGGTTTTGAAAATGATAAGGCTGTAAGAACAGGGAACTGTAGGAAGATACAGAGTTTTGCCATCACCTACTCACAGCCAGATGTTTAATGTACCGTGAACAATGAATATTTTGAAAGCAGACAGGCGGGATGTAGTCCATATCAAAACGAACACACCAAGCACATGCCCCTATTCTTGGATGGTCCAGGAAGAGAAAGCTAGTGTTTCAGACTAAAACTATGATGAGTATTTCATACAACAGGTAGATTAACAAACTGTATAGGATTGTGAGAGATAAAAATGGAACTCTCTGTAAGTCTACTGCTACTTCTAACAAAAAACAGCCTGGATCAACCTAATCCAGAAGATATGGCATTTTTTTCCCAACTCTTCATGATAGACTTGTAACTATAAACTGAGTAATTTACTATGAAAACCACTATCCTTCAGTATTTGAGCGTTTGGCAAAAAGAAAAAAAAAAGTAATGACCTTAAACGCTGGGCATGCATACACCTGTAAACATATTTGTAAGAAACTTCCTGTAGAAACCTTAGGGGTTCTTGAGACCTTCAGGGGCAAAGCTGCAAGGAAATTATGATTGTATGGTTTGTGGCTTCCATGCAGTAGAAGGGTGTCAGAATTAGCAGGCTCAAACGAGCACTGTTTACACGATTTCATTGCTTGTAATTGGATTTCAATGCTTTTGATTTAAAATATGGGGGGAGGGTAAGGGAACATGAAACAAAGCCTGGCAATGTGCTTGCCTTTGCTCTGGTTGTGATGGTACCCAGAGAAGTGTGAGCAAGAATGTGGTCTTCCAGATTGCCTCTAAAACTCATGTTTAATGAAAGCTCTAGCTATAGACAGTCAGCAGTTGCCTATGGCAGCTGCCTGTAAGGAAAATGCTATGGCAAAATGATAAACCACCACTCTAGTATACATAAATTCATCTTGCTGCTTAAAATTTGCACTGGAAAGTTGAATGACTGAGATAATGGCTGTAAATTTGTCAGGAAATGTCAGTAAATTTATACTGGATCTGGTATGGATATCCTTCCAGAATAAACATGGTCTCTGTGCTTTAGTTCATCTCATTTGCTCTATTTCATCAGAAATGCAACAGTTCGTTCATACTCAATACTGATCAAATTTGTGTTCTGAGATGGTCCGACATGTACAAAAATGGTGCTAATGACCACAGCTGAGTAACTAGTAATTTCTACTATTTTGTAGTGATTTGTCTTTGTCTATTCCATATTTATACCTTTTTCTCTAAACACATGAAGTTGGGAACCTCACTTTTTTGATTATGAACAAAAATTCAGAAATTATAGTATTTGCCTTAGGGCTTTACAAAACATGCTACATATCAAAGGTACGTAACACACATACAAAACATATGCTGATGCTGCTGTTGGTCTTTTTGAAAAATTTACCTGTCTTCACTTTGAGTTATAGGCCTTCTCTTTCTGAAAACCTGTCCTGGAGCTCATAATATCTTCCTGTTGCTACCTAGCTGCTCATATGCTTGAAATTCAAGCTTGTGCACGTGGATAGTATTTCAAGCCAACATGTTTATGCCTAAATCTAAACTGAGGTTGGTAGGGAGTCTTGGATGCTCTTATGAATACATGGGCTTCATTACTGGAAAAGTATCTGATAATAATACAGGATTCAAAATAAGGTCCAAAGGTTCTATCCTTACTTTGTGTAATCAGTGCTTTGCAACATCCCCTCCTTATTTCTATAGTCTCTTTAGGGAGGAAGAGGAGGAAGCTTTTTCAACAGGGTAATAAATAACTGCAAGATTTACTGAGCTAATACGCTTCTGGCCTAGAGCTATGCAACAGTATTATTCTCCTAAGCAGAACTGTTCACGTGCTTAAGCATCTTACAGTACTGAGGCCATGTCTAGAAATTCAATAGCAAAACCTCATTCCTGATGACTAAGAATCTCAGCAATCTTCTTTTGGAAAAGAGTGGCTGAAATGTTGATACCTCTAATGATCTGCAGAGCAAAAGAAGTTCATACTCCAGTTCTTTTGCAGATTCTGGTATATAAAGAGGAACAGAAATTATTATGTACGAGTAATCTGCAGAAATGAAGGGAAATTGACTTTAAGGTTTGCACCAATCTCAGTATCTGAAAGAAACTGGGTTTATCAGCCCAGATTAGCATGTCTCTTTGATGTCTCATTGGTGCGTTAGGGGGCTTTCTAGGATGTTTCCTTGTTTGATGTACTGCTTTATGGGCAATATATTCACAAGGGCTCCTGAAATTAACAGCTACCCTTGAAACATGATGGACCCCACAAAGCACAATGGATGAGTTACTGAGAAAATCATTAATAAATTCTGCTACTCTGGGCCATGGTGTCTCCTTTATTTTTAATTTAATCAGATTGAAAGTTACTGAAAACAATGAGGAGAATCTTCTTCAAGTTAGTGAAATGAGGACTATTTTAATCACAGTCAGGAAGAAAAGTTGTTGGGTCCATTTGAGAATTCAGACAGATTCTTAAGTGGACTGTGGACTGTCCCCCCTTTTAAGCACAGGCCTGTGAGCCCAAGGTTGTTTTGGGGTTGTTTTAGTAATTCAGTGCCGCAGGATTAAAATTATCTGGCTTTTGCTTTGTTTTCTTGCTTGTTTTGGATTTAATAATTTGTTTGAAAGATGGTATGGTTTTTTTTGGTAGTAATTAGGCTTGATTTGTTGTAAAAGCAAAACACGGGGAAAATTAAACCCAGTACTTCTAAATGGGTTATGAAAATGCATGGTGGAAATCATTATATATACCAATTGCTTAACAACTTATAAAAATGCTTTTGTTCAATTCAACAGAAGTTAGGAAATCAGTTGTCCCAACTTTAAGCAGATACTTGTGTGGTAGCTCCTCAGGAATGAGTTTCTGGCATCTCTCTGTACCTTTTGGAAATCTAAACTGTCATTCTGACTGTGCTAAGGAGGGGAACACAGAGGAAGCACACTAGTTAAAATCAGGCAATTACTTTATAACTCTGGGGTTTATTTTTTCCCAGTTGTTCTCTGCATTAAATTAGTATTTTAACTTGACAGATCTGTGTTTCATGCTTTCCTATTAGTCTTTACTGTTTAAAACACTGAGAAATAACAGAGTAGGTTTTCCTCTGGTGGACATCTGAAATGCACTTAGCAAAGAGTTTTACTGTGTAAATGAGACCAAGCTGGAATTGCTGCGTGGGCAGGCAATGCCTAAGAGTTTAAGAAGTGGCTCAGAAGTCAGAAACTTCATAAAAAGAGTATTTAGCCCATGGAAATCCTCTTGCCCTTGCTATATGCTTGAAAAATACTGTTACTTCATCACTGTACCAGCTTCCACTATAGTTCCCTGCCAAAATACTCCTACATCTCAATTTTTTAATGTTTACTGTCAGTCTCAGTGCTCACTACCTACCATATAAAGATTGTATGTAGATGAACATTCACTGACTCCCACAGGAAAAAAACAATTAATATTACCTGTGTGGAAAATACTGTCAACTTGGAATTTCCTTATATATCCTTTTATCATAAATGCTGACAGGCAAGGAGATTCAAGTTTTGCACTGGTAAAAATGTCCCCCTCCCTGATTTCTTCTCTCCTCACTCCCCATGCCCTGCGAAAACTCCCTCCCCTGCTAAAAACCAAACATGAACAGAGCCCTGAGCTAGACTGAGGAGGAGAAAGTGGTGGAAGAGAGACTAAAGCCTGAAATTTGTGTAAGAGCAAACAAATGCTATTCTGCATCCCTTCTACCCTTTTGCCATGATGAGTACTGCCAAAAAGAACAATCGAAGACTGATGCTAGATTTTTTTTAACTGTTCTTCAAAGAAACCATTTTTATTGTGAGGCAGGGAGCTTGGTTTTATTTCTGTCTGGTGAAACTTAAATTTCCCAGATGCATATTAAGATAAACAACCTTTGTATGCGTGTGTGTGTGTTTGCGCACCTCCAGCATTTCATCTCTACTTTAAAACAGCCATTGGGCATTTCAGTAAATCAGTTCTTGTGGAGCGCTTAGCAACTGAACTGTGTTGCCACAGCTTCCTTACAAATACGGTATGGCCTGTATTTTTGACTGTTAACAAAATTATATAATGCTGTGCAATAAAACACACTAGACAAAACATATCTTGTACACAGTTCTTGTAAATAAAATTTCAAATTTACTGTTCCCCTTCTCTGTCTTGCTTGCTACCATGTATGTCATTTTTCATCCTTTTTCAAGATACATTGCCCTTTTCTTATGAAGCCTTAATTCCTATTTTTATCACTTCCTTACTAAAACACTACTATTTTTTTCCTCCTTAAAGCACTGCATTAAAATGGAAATGTTATCTTTACATATACATTAATAACTCAACATAAGAGCTGCAATTTTTGCTACAATATCATTTTCTAAGAGGTCAGTGTAATTTTACAGCACTTTGGGCACACAGATCTCCAGAGATTCTTGCTTGGTCAAGCTAAAATAATAGTCTTGCTTTCCCGTTGAAAATTATATTGGATTTTCCATGTTAAATGATTGGTGATTTCTGCCATCAAAAAGGTTAAAAGCAGTTTTAAATCCTATTGAAGCCTCAAGAAACTGTATGATGGAGAGATTTCTTAAGCACTTGGTTTGACGAAAATGCTTTATTTTTCTGTCAGGCTAGTATTAGAGAAGGTGAATATTGTTGTTTCAATTAAAAACTGATATTCTGTAATATTAGGCTAATTGACTCGTCAAGAACTGAATGCAAAGAAACTTGAGGCACTTTCTGTACACACTGCATAAATATGCCAGATACTGAGAAGCAATTCCGGGTTTCACCTGCTGCAATCGTTCTAGCAATTCAGGACTGCAAGGGCCCTTGTACACTACTGATTTCAGTTCTTTGCTTGTACAGCCAGCCACACCACAAAAAGCCAAGGGAATTCACCAGATTCCATTGTGAAATTATCTCATTTTCTTCCCCACACAAGTTCTACCAGCAGGCTGCCGATGAAGGTTACTCCTCCGATTATTAAACACAACCTTCACGTTTCCAGCCTTTTCTTTTCCTCCGCCTTGCCGTGGCTGTTCTTCTGCCCTATCCCTCCCTACCTATCCCCCTCCACCGCCAGCCTCTCCTCACACCCGGTTACTGCAACCCGCCATTGCAGACGGACGTTAAACGCCGTTAAAAGGGCGGGGACTTTGGGACACGGGGCCGCCGGTCTCGGGGCGGAGGCCTGCGCGAGGCGGGGAAGTCTGCCGGACTCGGGTTGTCTGCCGGCCTGGCCATAGGCTGGCGCTCCTGAGGGCTGCCGCTTTCCGGGGGTCCCTGCTCCCAGCCCCGCCCCGCGGTGAGCCGTGCCAAGGCACCCCGCATGGCTGAGCGCGTGTTTCTTTTGGGGGGGGGGGGGGTAGGCATCATGCTGGAGAACCCGGGGACCAGAAAATATGCAGGCACATGAAGGAAAGGTTTCTTTTCCTCGGGAGCATGGGTTGAAAGAAAGGAAACAAAAGACTCAGCCCCAGACTCAACCACCAGATGTTGTATTCTGAAGAAAAATTCAGGGAATGATTACATAGCATCACTGAAGACAGCTGAATAAAACGGAGCAGAATTTAATATGCTGAAATCTCGCAGGTTTTCAATAATCAAGTCTTTAGATAGGAATAATGCAAGGTAGACCTGCACTGGTAATGGGTTAATTATGGAAGGAAAACACAGGGCTCTGTCATAAAAGCATAAATTATTGGACACAAACCCCTGAACAAAATGTGTATCAGAGAAAGAAAAGCAACATTTGAGGCTATAAATGTTGTGAACTTCATTAGAAGTAAGCCTAGAAAAACACACATTATATTACGTGCTAATGGGCATCCTATAACAACAGCTCTTTTTCCACCCCAAGGTGCTGCCCCTTAAAAGGCAAACTTAGAAAATACCTTTGAGTCCTGAATATGCCAAAAACCTTTCATTTGGGATGCTTGAAGTCGCTGAGCCATCAACTGTTATCCATATAGTTTAGCTTGTGTTTTAGGTTTTTTTCTGAGATAAGAATGTGACTTGTCATATGCTAACATATAGAGTTATTACACTTTCAGAACTTTTAGTAGGTTCCTGAATTGCTAAGATATGGGAAAAGAATGTCCTGCTATTGTTTCTGTCTTGACTTTCACCACCATATTGACCTCAAAACTTGGTTTGAAGACTAATGAGGCTGCTAATTGAAATTAGCAGCCTCATTCCAGGAAAGATGAGTACTTTCAGCTTAACTGTTGGTAAATTATTGATGTTCCATTTTAATATCCTAAAAATGTTGCTTTCTCCTTCCTGGTATATTTTGCCTATATGTTAGAGCAAGTAAGGAAATGGATGAAAAGTGGTGAGGAAAGATTCAAAGAAATCAGGATAATGAACTGACCTATTAAATGCAGTGCTAATTTTTTACACTGAATTGTCTCTGAGCAGTAATTATGGATCATTTTACAAGATGCATATTTTTCTGTTATAAACATGATTTTATACACATTAATAAATCAGAAAAGTCTATTTTTTTTTTTCGATTTTAGACTAATAATTCCTTTTTTAGGTGGCCACATATGGATAGGAAAGCTTTGGAAAAACAAACAGAAAAATGGTAGTGCAGATGATCAACATAGCATGCATTTTTATTTATTTAATTATTCTTTATGAAAAAATTATGATCCTGGTAAGGTTATCCACTTTTACAGCAAACTTGTGGGGTTTTTTTTGTTATTATTTTAAGCTTCTTTTTTTTTTTTTTTTTCCCTGGTAAAAGTATTACTTTGTCAATAAGAATATCACATGTAGGAATAGTCAACAATTCATGAGTTTTTAAACTGCACACTTTGATGAACTTCAGCTTTTCCAGTTGCTTTTTATTTTAATCTCTTTCTATGGCTAGATATTCATAAAGTATTCAAACTGTCATTACATGCTTCTGCTAGAAAGAAGTTCTAATCCATATATTAACTAGAAGTAAATAATGAAATAAATTGTTTTTCCAAATTTTATTTATTAAGAACACTAGATTTGAGGATCTGGTTAAGAAAAAAACAGCTACTATTTATTCTGATAAACTCTTCCCTTTTATACACTATTTAGTTACTAGAAACTGGAACAAAATGGAAAGGACGTATGTTTCAGTCTTCCTAAAGACCTGAAGGACTGAGCTAACCTTCTCAGAGTTTCATTTCAGTGTCTGTCCCTCCACCATGACTATATTCTTATATTCCTTGAAGACTTCAGGCTTCAGGATGAGTTCTCTGTAATGTTGCTATTGAATGGAGAATGGATTTGAATTTGCAGGGGTATAACTGTCCTGCACAGTAGCCCAGGACTTTCTGTTTCATGACGTCTGTTTTCTTATTTGGACCTTCAAGTCGACTGTTATACATTGGCAGAGATTCTTGTTGAGCATGTTGCAGTTTCATTTTCATGAACCTTCATACAGGCTCAGCACGAGCACCTGCAAAGAAATAACAATGTCTTTGGACCTGAGTGGAGATGGAGGAACATAATTGTGTGTGTTTAGACACAGTTTTACACAAATGGGCAGCTCACAGAAAGCAATGCCTGTCTTTCCTACCCCTCCTATACCAGTTGGAAAATACATACATTCAGTGTGGATGGGATACTGTAAATGAACAAGTTTGAGACACTGTTGGTGAATGGTGTGTGATACTGTGACAAAACAAGATGAGCCATTTTTCAGAAAATAAGGTAAAAAGTAGAAGACAGCTAGTCTGTATTCTTTCATGGAAAAGGCATTTAAATATAGTCAAGTGAATGTGTTGTATTTTTTTTATAAATATTATTGAAATGTTATCTCCTGTCCTTCTGAGACCACTTTCTAATGACATTAACAAGATTTCACAAAGCTTTTAGAGAATGAATCCACCTCAGGCAGAGAAGCTTAAGACTAAAGGGAAAATCTTGCAGCACGTTTGGATGGTAAGCTTTTAGTTCGTACAGGTTTTAGTTGCCAATACGCAGCAATACATAAAGAGGTTTCAGAAGGTGATATCTGATGTTATATGCTGCTCTCTTCCCAACTTCATGTGTTTTCCTGACATCCCATGGATGTTCCAGAGCTGAAATTCAGAATAGTATCTAATTTAATGATTTTTTATTTTCTACTCAGGGTTCCAGTATTTTGAAGTAGTGGTTTGACTTCTTAGCTTTAACTTACACAGACCTGTAGGTAGTCCATATTTTAATTTATTCATTTCTATTTCAATTTAGTGTGCAGGAATAAAATCCTCCTAAAGATATAGTCATTTACATTTCAGGCACTGCAAGGATTATGGTATTTTCAATAATTTAGTGTCTGTAGCTGTACTACTTACAGATGACAGTATTTTTAGCCTCTGTAAATTTTCTTAGTTACTGATTTTACTGATCCTAATGGCAATAAAAGGATGCCACATAAATTTGGGTCAGCTGGTGATTTTCTTGTTCTCAGATGTCCTCACAACCATGTGTACTGGTCTTGTGTGTCAGGGTCTTGGTAGAGGAGAGGATACAGGGGTGGCTTCTGTGGAAAGCTGCCAGAAGCTTCCCGTCCCTGATGGAACAAATGCTGGCCGGCTCCCAGTCAGACCTGTTGCTGGCAAAATCCAAGCCCATCAGTGATGATGGTAACACCTCTGAGATTACATATTTAAGAAGGAGGGAAAGCTACTGCACAGGAGCAATTGCAGCTGTAGAGAGAAGTGAGAATATGTGAGACCAACAGCTCTGCAGACATCAAGGTCAGTGCAGAAGGACAGAAGGTGCTTCAGGCACAGGAGCAGAGATTGCCCTGCAGCCCATGGTGCAGACCACGGGGAGAAAGGCTGTGCCTCTGCAGGCCATGAAGGTCCATGGTAGAGCAGACTTCCACCTGCAGCCTGCGGATGTTTAAGCAGGGGGATGCCCAAAATGGAGCAGTCTCCTCGCAGGAACTGTGGCCCATGGAGAGAGGAACTCAGGCTGGAGCAGGTTTGCTGCAAGACTTGTGACCCCGCAGGGACCCACACTGGAGACTCATGTTGGAGAAGTTGATGGAGGACTGTCTCCTGTGGGAAGGACCCCACACTGGAGCAGGGGAAGAGTGTGAGTAGTCCTCCCTCTGAGGAGGAAAGAGTGGCAGAGAGAATGTGAGATACACTGACCACGATCTCCATTCCTTGTACCCCTGCACTGCTGCAGGGAAGAAGGTAGAGAAATCAGGAGTAGAGTTAAGCCTAGGAAGAAGGGAGGGGTGGGAGAGAAGGTGATTTTAATATTTGGTTTTATTTTTCATTATTCTACTCTGATTTGATTGTTAATAAATTAAAATAATTTCCCCACATAGAGAGTGTTTTGCCCATGATGGTAACTGTTGATCTCTCCCTGTCCTTATCTTGCAGGACCCATAAGCCTTTTGTTGTATTTTCTCTCCCCTGTCCAGCTGAGGAAAGGGAGTGATAAGACTAGTTTTGGAGGGCACCTGACATCCAGCCAGGGTCAACCACCACACCATGCAAGCTGGAAATAAGTAACTGAGTTTGTTTGTAATATGGAATGGATAATATTGCACCTTTCTACTATTTTCGGCTTTGGAAAAAGCTACCAGTAATGAATAATAGACCATGTTTGCTAGGAATTGTCCTATTAAATGCATTAATTAAAAATGATTTATCAAATTCGCTTGATTTTGTCTGTGTAAAGTGAAAATGTGTACTTTATACTGATTTGTAATGTTTTCATGATCTGAGTAGAAAATATCATTTGAATTTCAGAAGTACTTTCTAACATTTTACTGAAAATAATAGAGGAAGGATCTGAAATGATGCACTGCAATAAAAATAGTCTATATTTGTTTACTTCTGAATTATTCTTCCTTTCCTTTTCTCCTTTTATTAAATGTTAGCAGGGTATAAGTAGTAAGGTCATACTCTCCCACTTTTTGATTATTAACGGATTCTCTGCTGCACAGTGAACATGTTTATTTATTATACAGAATATACCAAAATTAATATCACCATATATACCTATGAAAGCCAGTTATAAGGCAGGCAATCTGATGTAGTTTGGAAAGAGCAGAAGGTTGAAGCTTTCAAGCCCTTTTCAGGCTTGATAAAGATGGAGCAAACATTAAACTAACTGGGTAATAATTGTTCTGGATGTTGTTGATTTATATTAATAAGCTAGGAAATGTTGAGTGTAATAGTACGAAACTAGGGAGACACAGAGGTAAGGAGTTCCTATCTGTGTGCTTCTTCTAAAAATTGATGCTATTCCAGGACTTTTGAACTATAAATAGTATACAAAAATAGTGAGCAATTTGAAGCATGTAAGATAGGAAGGAAATTCTAGTGGACTAAAAAAACTCCATACTTTAGACCAGAATTTCACTTATCTTGTAATAGTATACACATTAATAAGCCAACTAATCTCCTGAAAGGTTAGTATTAAGTTTTGGAATATTTTTTTTTCCCCTTAGCTGGATTGCAGCCAGAGTAATTCTTTCCAGTGCCTGCTTGGCTCATGTCAGCCTTGAGAAAGGGCTTGTGTGCCCTAAAGCTTGACCTTTCCCTTTTTTTGACTGCACCATTTGGTCTAATAAAAGGTGTTATCTCTTTCTAGAGGTTGATTTTAAGAAGTGATGGACTAAAAAAGGAGAGGAGATGGTGTCCACATTTGTACTATAAAAATAAATTCTAAAATGATCAGTGATACCTGTAGAAGCCTGGTCAAGTTAGAAATACTGTACGTTTTTAAATGCCTGATAATGACATTAGTAATGATCACAGTTACTTCTCATTTTGCCAGAGTAGTTCACAGTTATATGGGTTTGTACCATTAGCCTACATAAAACAGGGGAGATCAGCTGATATATAAAGCCTCTTTCCTAAGCTTAATTGGCTGGTTTTGCATTTTGCAGATGTTTGATTTCCAAATCAATAATCCCATAAATGCACACAAGCGGCTCTGATGACACACAGACTTTGATTTGCTGCTGCTTTGGTAAGACAAATACCATTGGCAATGGAGGATGTCAAACCTAAAGAGAATATGCCCTTGTGAATTCTCTTACCCAAGGGGAAATTCTAAAATTAAATGTCAAGGTCATCAAGACAAGTTGTGGTGTGCAGAAAATGAAATTGCTACTTTATATCCTCTGTTTTTCATTATTTTGGTGAGGACTCTTTGAAGGCATTTTTTCTCTGTTTATACACCAGTTTGCAGTCCTCATGGCCACACTGGCAGCTGAGGTGTGCTTCGTCAAACTACACTGATGGCAGCCTGGGCTGAGGTGTGCCTGCTGTCCTCACAGCTGCCAAAGGGATCTTAGGGCCCTCAGGGACCTCAGCACCCATGGAAACCTCTTCCTTCTCATTATACTTTAGCAGAAGAAAAAGGTGATGCCTGCAGTTAGATATCAATGAATAATTTTTTAGACTTTTTGGCATGTGATTGAGCCAAAATAGATTGTAAGAGCAATAATACAAGCACTTTACGTGGTATTTTCAAAATCTGGTTTCTTCAAGAGGCATAGATATCTATCTATCTGCACAGATTTCACACAATATAGTGTTATAATCTTTCCACAGAATATTGTCTATGAGTATGAAATTGAAGGGAGGGGCAGAGTACAGTATGATGAAATTGAATGTGGGAGAATCTTTTTATTTGAGCAATACCAGAGGAAGAGCAAGAAGGGGGAAGCATGTGAAAATTGGGTGATGACCTTGAACTGATCAGCTTTCTACTAAGAGTCTAGCAATATTATTGTTTTGAAGCTCTCCATGTTCTCAGTGTATATCTTACTTTTCTTCTTTTCTAAGTATTCTCTGCAGTACCACACAAAATGGCTGGTAAATGTCTTTCATGTAAAAGAGTGAGGCATGACTGCAATGAACCTTTGGAGTTTTTTTTAAGGATTGTACATGGAATCTGCCACTGGTTTAATGCTGTCCAGTGGAGCTGCTAAAAATGTATTCTATTCACAAATATAATCCTATTGAAAAACTAGACTGGTATGTAATTCACAATAGCCAAGATACTCCTCAGCTACTTCATACCACTGTGCAATTATCTGGTTATTCTATTCTTTGCACTCTTGCTTGTGAATATCTAATTTGCATAACAATTTTACAGTGCCTTCTTAATAATGTGTAGTATGCCAACTGTTACTGTTGGATTATGGGGTAATCTGATTTCTTGAAATCCATCAAAAATTATTCTCAATAGCCTAAGTATGAATGTACAGGATTGTCTAACCTGATTGCCTTCTAGTCTGAGAACGTTCAGGCAGGTTGCCTGTAACAAATGTACCTAGCTTAGCTTTCTTGCTCTCTTCCACTGAAGTGTGTATTGACCAGAATTTATATGAATGAGAAAGAAAACTAAACAATTCACACAACTTATTAACTGTTACTCCAGTATCCTGATATTTACAATACTGGAGAGATGTCTGGTGCTGGAAGTGCAGATGTGCTTGTGTACATCGTGTTTATACAGATATGCAGATGTTGGGACCTTTTTACCTCTACAGTTATACAATAGGGGAAAAAAAATAGATGACCAGTCACCCACTTTCATTTAATTTAATTTCATTTTGTTTCATTTCATTAAAAAATAATTCAATGTCTATTAAAAAAAGTGTTGTGTGGCTGTCCCAAGAAGAGGAAGCCATACTTGTCCTGTCTGGAGGTGATCGTGGCATACACTGCCGTGTCAGCTGTGCTCAAGTCATGTTTGGAGAACAGTGATCAGCTTGCTCCAAATTGCTCTTTATCAGAAGAGACCTTAGAAAAGAGCTAGAGGGTTTGTAAAGTGGTCAGCAGACTCTGATCCTGCCTGAACCAGCCCATAAAGTGAGCCTGATCAATAAAGTAAGCACATCCAAACACAAATAAAACTAAATGATTTGGAGCAAATGATGTACTTGGCTCAAGTAGCACCATGGGATGATTCTTGTTAAAATTGTTTGGAATACCCCACTGAAACTGGGACATCTGTATCTCTGTCTGGAAGTAGCAGAAACCAAGATCTGAGTCTATATATGGAACCAATTCATATGCACTCTTCATTATTGGGAAAGGTCTGAGATGGTAAATATCAAGGTCAGTCCAAGTATTTTGAATTGTGAATTGACATGTAATTACCACTTTGAGAAGAGGGGTATTAGTACCTCAGTTATGCTGAAAGTAAGGCATTTTGCTCCAAGAATTATGACTTCTTGTTAACATTTTGGAAATGTGCATATGTTTTTGGATGTGTATAACATCTAAGCAGAGTCCCTATTTATCCTGAGAATAGGTCTAGCCTGATAAATGTCCAATATTATCATAAAGATATATATTTAACAGTGAGTGTATTTGTGTGTTTACATGAAAAAAAAACAGATAAAAAATGATCCTGTTGCAAAAGAAGTCCTGTTCTTGTAAAAAGGCAGCTGATGAATAGAAAACAGACTCTTGTGTAATATCCAAGTCTTTGTTGGTAGTGAACAGATGCTACACCAGCAGTCCTGGGACTTCCATGGAACTGTTATGAATATGTTCACAGCATGAGAATATGGGCAACATGCTGTTAAAATGCTGCTTCTCAAATCCCAGGACTGCTATGTTGCTGTTGTAGCGATGGCCTTAATTCAAAGGCACGCTTAAAAAAGGCCTGTTACGATGTAGTGTTCCAAAATTGTGTCGGTGATATTACAGTTTAGCCCTTTTAGGGCTGAAGGTCTGGGAAGGAAAATAATTCATCTTGCTATATCCTGATGCAGAAGAATCTCTTTGGGTTTGAGATTCTTGCTTCAAGTACTAATAAAGAGCTTTTTCATATATCATGAATTTAAAGGAAAGATTTAGTCAGATTTATCTTGTGCTGCAAATGTATACATGAAGAAACCCCATCTGTATGATGTCACAAGGAATTTTCTATTTTTATTAACCATTTTTTAGAAGGGATGAATACTCCTGTGCAAAGCATTTTATACTGAAACTATGCAAAGTACAGCATAAAGGGAAAAGTTTTGGTTGCTCTTGTTTTGCAAAGTCTCTTCAGGAACCTGTTTTCATTGCTTCAGTCATGCTTCAATAAATTATGGAACGGTAAAGACTATAGAGGGAAATTCTAAAATAAAGGGAGAGATTGAGGACTATGATTAATTAGCAGAGTGTTAAACATATTGTTCTTTTCTCCCGATTATAATATTTAAGGATAGGTACAATATCTGTGATAACAAATATCTGCAAACCCAATGAGGTAGGAAAGAATTAGAGGTTGTTAGAGCAGGGGGCATGTTTAAGTTGAGTTATGTATTTCATGATTTCTATTCCTTAGTCCTCAAGGAGTATGGAAAAATACAAGGAAATGCTAAGGAAATTCATATTTTCATTTTTTGCACTAGTAACTTTTCACATTGCATTTCTGGCTTCCTGGTAGAGAAAGTATGACTACTATGCTTTGTGCTGCCATGTTGAAGCTCCTTTGTCCTAGTTTGTGATTCTGTCTATTGCAAAAGGGTACAAAGTAGGCAACTGCAGTACACTGCAATTACTTTTGACATGATAGTGGCATAAACATACTTCTGATCAGAAACAGACTTTTTGGAAGAGAGGGATATTCACATATGCTTTTTCCTGCCCTGAAATGTAATAGCAGGTCCTTTCTGTACTGCTTGGTCATAGCACTTTCTAGGTGTAGTTGAAAGTAGCAGCTGTCACTGGCTAACACACTCCCAAAACACTGTGAACAGGAATATGATCAGGAACTGGACATCTTCTGCAAAGGCTCGTTTAGAAGTAGGCACATCAAAATAAGCATTTTTAGCAAATCCAGGTCTTTCTGTATTTTGGCATAGAGAAGCATTTCTTTCGAGGAAGGCGGTTTTCCTTCTGTCCTCTGTTACTCTCTGGGCTATCTGATGCTTACCTTATCTATTAAATATATTATTCTGTTAAAGTAATTGACAAGACATTTAAGACAGTCTCTGCAAGGAAGTGGTGGTGCAGCTCAATAGGATGAGATAGGCTAGAGAAATACTTATTTCTGAAGACTCTACTACAAACTTTTCGATAGGTAGTTATTTGGTAAAGCCTTGGCAGTCCTGTGGATTTGATGGTCATTAGTAGTTTGGATGGGACAGCCCTGGAATGCACCTTCCAATTTAGCTTAATCCAAAACACACAGTTCAAGCACTTTCAGACCACTCTGCAACATGAACCAAAGTACACTAAAAGGGAATAATGAAGTTTGTTTAAAAAATGTACTCTTCATCTGAACTAAAATGTTAATGTAAACATGTCCTAGTATATCTTATTACACTGATTAATATGACAGTACCACCCTATCATGATCAGATTCATCATGTCATTGGAACTAGCTGTACAAGTATTTAGGAAATATAGCCTGGTATTATTTGCACCATATATAGTCACTTTATAATAAAACATCTATTTTCTTTTGTTTACAGCCTTCTCAAAGTATATTACAAGATTATTCTTGTTACAGAATTATGTGACCTTGCTGGATAGCCAGTACATATGTGCTTTGTGCTTATGGTTAACATTCAAACCCTTTGTGATAGAGAATTGAAAAAAAAATTAACTCTCAAATGAAATTGCTTTATATGCTTTCTTTTTTATGTGCAAAACAGCTAAGGGAAAAATTGAAGTATTACTGCTAGTGGCAGGAGATCTTAGTGCTGGATCTCTCCCTCTCTTTTTTATTTTTGTCCCTTCTCCCTGCAACTAGCAAAAAAATCAAAAAACTTTTAATTCATAGCTAGAATAACTGAAATTTTTCTGCATACTTGATACCGCTTCATTGTCTTGCATCATGGACTGAATTCAAGTTTACAGGACATAGATAATTTTAACCTTTTTGTAGTGCTTGTATTCTGTTATTTAGCAGAGCCATGTTTCGGTGTGGTTGTATATATCTGTATCCACATGCATAGATAGAATTGTAGAATACCAGCTTGGTATACATGGTACTGTATGCATATTTCTTATGGGAAAACTGTGTGGGTTATTTCATATAGTCTCTGAGGGAGAATGGAAACTGAAATTGGGTTGCAACAGCAGTTTTGAAGAGGAATGGATCCCACTGCCTGAGGCCAACTTCGAGGAAATGAAGCTCCTCTTAGCAAAGCAAGCTGTAGTCTATACCGAAGCTTATTATGCATTTCACAGGGCTGTGAATTCCCATAACCTTAACTGAACTTTTAAGATTTTCTTGGTGTTGTTTTTCTAAAGCTTTGACTTTTAGGATCATGCCTGCTTTTGCCCAAAAGTTCCTTTTATACTCCTCATGATTGTACAACAAAAGCTTTATATGTAATTTCACTACAACCTAACTGTCAAAAGCCAGATAAAAAATACAAAAGAACTTAACATGTATTTAGTATTCAAAATAAGTTTTTGCGGAGCTGTCTTATGGAGTTTCTTTTCTTTAAATTCTCAGGATTGAAAAAATTATGTCACAGCTGTAATGCTCTGGTGTCTACTTCTACTGCCACTTGGTAATAAATGAAAGCACTGGATTTTTATGTTTTTTTTTTCTGTATTTCTTGTGTGTTTTGTGCTGGAGAAAGACTGAATTCTTTATGCCATAGCAAGTTAGTTAGAAAAAGTTTTCAGTCCTACTGAAGGTTTCTGTAATCTTCCATTCCCAAATCTATACCAAAGGACTCCTTTTCTTTTCTTTTCTTTTCTTTTCTTTTCTTTTCTTTTCTTTTCTTTTCTTTTCTTTTCTTTTCTTTTCTTTTCTTTTCTTTTCTTTTCTTTTCTTTTCTTTTCTTTTCTTTTCTTTTCTTTTCTTTTCTTTTCTTTTCTTTTTTTTTTTTCTTTTCTTTTTTTTTTTTTTTTTCTCTTTTCTTTTCTTTTTCTTTTCTTTTCTCTTTTCTTTTTTCTCTTCTCTTCTCTTCTCTTCTCTTCTCTTCTCTTCTCTTCTCTTCTCTTCTCTTCTCTTCTCTTCTCTTCTCTTCTCTTCTCTTCTCTTCTCTTCTCTTCTCTTCTCACTACCCTCATTGTGAAGAATTTTCTCCTAACATCTAATCCAAATCTACCTTTTTTTCTGTTTAAAGCTGCTCCCCCTTGTTCTATCGCTTCAGACCCTTGTGAAAAGCCCCTCTCCAGTTTTCTTGTAGGCCCCCTTTACATACTGGAAGCTGCCCTAAGGTCTCCCTGGAGCCTTTTCTTCTCCTAGCTGAACAAGGTCAACTCTCTCAGCCTGTTTCCACAGGAGAGGTGTTCCAGCCCTCTGATCATCTTTGTGGCCTTCCTCTGGACTTGCTCATTCAGGCCCACATCCCTCATGTGTTGGAGGGCCCCAGACATTACTAGGCATTTTTACCTAGACATTCCAAGAATGAACAATGTGGGATGCAATGCATCTGAAAATGCCATCCCAAAATTGTGTGTGGAGGTGGTGGTGGTGGAAATTAAACACAAGGGATTATTTTTGTTAAAATCTAATATTTTGAAATGACTAAAAAGGAAAGCAAGACAAAGAAAGATTCCAAATCATAAGAAGACCAAACCAACTGTAAAGCAGCAACTATCCCTAGCTCTGAGGATTTCACTCCAAACTTTAGAGATCATTACACTTAAAATTATTATCTTACTTGGATGGTGGAAGTAGGACTTTTAAACAAACTGTATAGAATGCCTCAAAATACCTTGGCAAGACTTGTAGGGAAAGAAAATACATTTGGTTAAACTGAATGATTTGAAGGAGAGACAGATAAGATTCTGGAGACAAGCAAATCTTCAGGTCTGCTACAGCAATACATAGCTGTTTCGATGTTACAACTAGTATATCTCTGTTAACTGACTAAAATTTTTCCCCATTAAGTGAGGAAAGGTGTAAAGAAGGTAAACTGGAGTTTCTTTAGATGAATGTGGTCCAAATTAAATATTTGGAGGTTTTGATTTTAGAAGTCTGATACCTTGTTCTGATTTAGCTACAGATTTCTGAGATTTCTAAGTTAAAACCCTGAGCCTTACAGAAGATATTTCATTTGCTGTTTTCTCTGTTATTTTTCTCTCTGTTATTTGTCTGCAATAGCTTTTATTGTTAGTTTCTGGCTAAATATTATTATCTTGTCTGACGAAGAATATTGTGCTGTCATCATCCTCTTGTTTTCCTACTAGAGTTGTAGAAAGCTTGTATGCTATGACATCTATTTTTCAACATCTACAAGCAAGTAACTTCTCATAAACCAACAAATGTGTTGTCTTTAAACTTCAGAACCAACAGAACCACTAGTTCATAGTTTCTACTAAGCCTTCAGATGAAGGAAACCACAGCACTGACAGCCATCCTGTGTTAAGTATGCACTTTTTGTTCCAGGCTACTCCTTACTAGGAAGAAAGATGCTTTTGTGTCAGTGTTTTTTCACTTGAGTTAGAAGCAGTTGTTACTAGGATCATGCTATGTAGGCAAAATTATAATCTCTGGATGAGCTGTCTTCTCACAGAAATAGGGAAAGTTCTGTTTCTGCTTCAGATTTTGAAATAAATTTGGTTTTAGATAGAAATAAATTTCAGTAAAAATAGTTTAAAATTATCAAGTGGAAACCAGTAGGTTTTTCAAACTTATGTATACTTGTTGGTAGGTGAATACATTTTACTTAGTTCTTGATTAATTCTTTAGTCTAGGTATTAAAATGCACCAAAGGGAAAAATCTATGGAGATCTGATGCTTCTCTCCCAGGATTTTGAACCATTAATGTGTCTCAGATGTAATTTGTGAGCCACTTGAGTAGCAGTCCATGGCATTCTTTTGTGTAATGAGTGAGCTGGTCAAAGTAGAAAGTGACCAGTTCCCCATAATGCTCCTCACAAATGCATATGACAGAAGAGATGCTAATCGTTTAAAGCAGGAGAACAAGACAGCTTTACTATGAATGCTTTTATAAGTTTTGGAGTTATTAGACATGAAAGCTTGAACTTCAGGGAGCTCTTAGAATGTCTCAGTAAATATTACAGGCTCCATTTGAAGTCTTGCAGAAGTTACAAGGAAGGAAAGCATGCCTTTGTATTTTTCATGTCTGAGAACAGTAATAAAAAAGAATGTTATGACTACAGAAATTTACAGCGTAAGCAAATCTTTAACCCATTCCATCTTTGTTGATCTGAAATATCTGGGTAATGATTGAAACTAGATGAATGCAGATTTGCTATGAGGTGTGTCCCTGTGACTATAAGCACTGGGAGGAGAAGCACAGGCTCTCATATCAGTAACAAGTAACATATTCAGTATTCAGTATATTTTCATAAATTCCCATATTCAGTAACAAGTGGTATTCCTCAAGGGTCTGTACTGGGACTGGCACTGTTCAATAGCTTTATTAGTTAAACAGTGGGATTGAGTGCACCCCCAGCAAGCTTGCAGATGACACAAGCTGAGTGGTGAAGTTGATACATTTGGAGGAAGGGATGCCATCCAGAAAGACCCAGACAGGGTTGAGAAGGGCCTGGGTGAGCCTCATAAAGTTCAGCAAAACCAAGTGCAAGGTTCTGCTTTTAGGTGGGGGCAGTCACCACTGTCAGTACAGACTGGGGGATGAATGGATTGAAAGCAGCACTGTAGACAAGGGTTTGAGAATACTACTGGAGGAAAAACTGAATATGAGCCAGCAATGCTTGCAACCCAGAAAGCCAATCATATGCTGGACTGCATCAAAAAGAGTGTCCAGCAGGTCGAAAGAGGTGATTTTTCCACTCTGCTCCACAGTTATGAGACCCCACCTGGAGTACTGTGTCCACCTCTGGGCTACCCAGCACAAGAATGACATGGACCTGTTAGAGTGGGTCCAGAACAGTGCCACAAAAATTACCAGAGTGCTAGAACCCATTCGGTATGAGGAAAGGCTGAGGAGTTGTGATTATTCAGCCTGGAGAAGAGACGGCTCCAGGGACACCTCATAGCAGCCCTCCAGTATCTAAAGGTGGCTTATAAGAAAGCCTACCAGGACCAGTAGTGACAGGACAAGAAACATCAAAGGGTTTTGAACCAAAAGAGGTTAGATTTAGGTGAGAAGTAAGTAAGGGATTCTTTACTGTGAGCATGGTGAGACTGGAACAGGCTCCCCAGAGAATTTGTGGATGCCCCATCCCTGGAAGTGTTCAAGTTCGGTTTAGATGGGACTTTGAGCAACCTGGTCTAGTGGAAGATGTCCCTGCCCATAACAGAGGGAGGTGGACTGGGTAATATTTAAAGCTCCCTTTCAACCCAGACCATTCTGAGATTCTAAGAGTCTATCACATGTGTTAATGGGAGCTGTGTGGTTATGCAAGCTGTCCCATCTACATCGAGGACAAGCATATCCCCTGGGCTGGAGAATGAGTTCTGGATTTTTTATTTTTTTTTAATTTCTGATTAATCAGAAGTCTTTTCTATGTCATGTTTAGGATTCATGGGGATTGTTTTGCTTTTTGGGAAGTTTCTGTCAGTTGCTTTCTCATAGCTCAAATTAACCCTAGCGTCGGCTTAAAGCTTTTGGTCAAAGCTTTAGAAAACCTTGATCTGACCTTTGTACGAAGAGCAGAATTGTTTTCATTAGGCCTAGATGCTGACTTTTTGGATTATTAAATACAAAATATTGAATTTGAATGATTTTTTTTTTTATTTCAGATAGTTTTTTAAACCTGAAATAGAAGCTGGAAGCTATTAACAAGATGCTTTTATGCTGAATCATTTTAGCCTCCTCATGAAATATTAATTTTTCAAGAAACAAATGTTTTTTTTGTCCCTGTAGTTGTGCTCTCTCTTAGGTTCTAGATAATCTGCAGCTTCTGCTGGAAAAGCTGATGAGGCTCACAAGTAGCCTCTTAAGACATATGAGTGTATCCCAGAGAAGCTTAGAACTACATTCAACAAATTAACAACAGTCATGTTAATTTCTGCCAAACTTGTAGTTTTGCAGGTCTTAGCTCCACGCAAAGGCACCTCATAAACACCTCACAAATTCATTTGATAGAGGTGTCAGTTTGGTCTCCTATGATGAGTTCATCCTGTCCTTCCTCTCATTTTTAGTGTTCATGCTTTTAGTTTTAGATTAGAACTCAGACATTTCATACTAGAAATTGAAATCTTAATTGTACTCCCATGTCCCATTAAAGGCATTCCTTATTACAATTCATGAATCTGTGACTCTATGACTTTTGACTCATTCATGATCCTAAATATTCTCTTTCATTCTCTGTATAGGTCTTGCATAATGTGCTAGAGGCCAGAGACACCAAGATCTCAACTAATAAATTACATATGCTGACTGCTTCAATGTTCAGTAGATACTGGCCACAAACTACACTTCTTCATGCCCACCAGTTCTCCTGGGGTTGGAAGAATCTCCAGAAGTCTGTGTGACATTAATTTTCCAGCATCCTCACCAACGTTTGAAAAACTTTCCTCTGCTATCCTGCGGATAAAAAATAGATTACTAATGTACATCAAATGGAGCTGGAGTCATCAGCTGGCCTGAGGCCCAGGAACACCTGAGTCCCTAGAGTTGGTAGTGATTAGAATTTTCTGTCAACGAAAAGAGGTGGCATCAGGAATTGTATATAATTTTTCATTAACAACTAATGACTTACAAGGTTATTTCTCAGTCTCCTGTAATCACTCTTATTTTTTTTCCTAATTTCCACTGAATGATGAGGGACAGAAGGAGTTTACTTCTTTGTGGCATTACTGTGACTGTATTTCTTAATTTTTAAATCTTTCTGGCTTTAGAAGTGCAATGTATTTGCCTTTCTTTCTAATACTTAACTCGAAGAATCTTTCCACAGTTCATCAGCTGTAGGGAGCTGCTTTCACTATGTTCACTTAGCAAACTGGTTTGATTTCATCTGGTATTCCCACTGTGGGACAGATGGCAGAAATGGCTGATATCTGTGCTACTCAGGCACAGTGTCTTCAGATCCCTGCGTCAGAACCGCATAATGTAGAGGGAAGTAATTTTTGGCTGCTCACTCAAGACAGCTCCCTTGAGTGATGAGGCATGTAAGCCTTCAGGCTCAAATCACAGAACTGTTTTGTTTTCCTTGTCCCTGCTCCTTTCCTCCTCTCTACCTCCCTTCCCCTTTTTTGATGAATTAGGATGTTAGCTTGTTAATTCTGTTCTGAAACACTGCTGAATGCAAAATAATATCGACTTAGTGATTTTAGTCTGTTTCAACAATTAAAGCAAAATATGCTATTATGTAATATGAATCTCAATCTAGATGGCAAGTGCTGACAGAAAGCTTACTGGTATTAAAACAAATGTATAGGCTCCTTTTTAGTGTTCATGGAACCTTAGTATCTGTGTGTGTCAGTATCTGTGTGTAAGTATGTTTCTAATGTAAAAAGAAATCCTTAATGTGAGATTTCTTTACTTCATGTTATTATTATTATGCTTAGTCTTTTTACCTTGTGTAGTACCTATGTTATAAAGAATACAATTGTTTGCCATAATTTTCTCTAATGTGCATTGCATTCTATGGACATCAAGGCCAGTGTGGGCCATAGCAAAAAACTATTTAAGTCGAAGATTTCTACTGTACAGTCCAAAACTTTAATGGTCATATATGGTCTTTTAACCCATTTGCACTAAATTTTATTCTTTATATTATTCCCTAAAATTTAATTTGAAAATCTAGTGCAAGATAGTAGCTTAATTAAAAATACTAAAGTTCTTTCCATGTTTCTTGAAGGACTGTGGGTTCTAAAATTTGATTTAGGGATGATTGTGCCAGTTTTGTCTTTAATATTTGTGCATGGTGCCTGATAAGGACAGCAAAGGTCATATTATTTTCTCAGGTGGAAAGAATACACTACATCCCTAGGACTTGAGCATGCATCCCTTCTAAGGTGGAGAAAGATGTTAAAGTCTCATGCTTCTTCCAGCTGAGTAATTTTGTCATTGATGTGCTATTCATACAGTTGCATCCAGATAAACTACAAGAAAAGTAATATAGCATGTGGTAAGGCCTGAAGGTTGTAACTCCATTCCAAAATGCCTGTGTGCTAGGTCTTTTAAATGCATATATTTCCCACTGCAACTGGCTTGCTGTCCTTCAAGTCACCCTGCTCAAGGAATTTACTGCTTTCAGCTGTAGATGGTTAAAATAGCCAGCTGAAACTCTCATAAAACTACACAACTTACCATTGTTTGGTATGTTTCACTGTAGGAAATATAGGAAAGAGAATTCAATTCCTAGTTCCACAGCAAGACTTCTGTATTGTTTGTGGATTCTGGGACCTGTTGTAGCCCTTGAGAAAACTGAAAAAAGCTGAGGAAACAGAGATGAAACTAGGGGAATCCTTCCGTAATGACTGATTTTAGAAAGAGTTTGCACTGATTTTAATCAGAAGTGAATCTATAGATATCAATAGATGGTTTCAGTTCACTTTCTGACTCCTCTTCTGTTCATTCTCCATGATCTTCATTGTATATACGCAAAGTATGCCTTCAGATCAGCTGCTTTTCTGAAAGCTCACATAGAAGGAGAAATTTGGCCTTTGGTTTTGTATCTTCCTCATAGATCATCATGGGGTCTTTTGGTGTAAGAGTGAGGAATAATTCTGTGTGCTGAAGGAAGATACAGATGGAAAAGGAAACAAGGTTTGTAAAATAGAAAGATTTGTAATGGCTAGGTGGGGTTTCAAAATCACCTATGCAAACAATTGAATATTTATTTAAGTACAAATTTACATCTGTGGAACTACTGTCAATCAAAATGCTGTCCAAAACTTGATAATTTTCTGAAATTTTCATCAGTACCTTGAGAATTCGGAAGAAATTGCAGGTGTCCATTAGAATGATTCTGAAAAAACATGGTATTTTATTGAGTATGTTACATGCACAGTAACTGGAAAGAAAGCATATACTGCAATATCATAAGTTGCAAATAAAATAAATTACTTTGATCTCAAAACTAAATATATTTTTTTCCAAAGATGCATTCCTTAATAGTAGTATAATAACAAAAATTTAATTAGTGTAACTTAAAGAGCCATATAATAGCTTTCTCCTGATAACAGCATTGAGGGAATCTAAAGTCACAAAATGCAATTATCATTTACTTCAAGTTATCATGAAATTGAAAGAACTGCATACTGCTCATACTATTATGACTTTTTCAGTGTGCTGAAAAAAGCATACTGGATTGTCTGGACATTTTGCGGTTCCCCTTTTACAGCCTTTCTACATTAAGAAATGAGGATAGGGTGTTAAAGAGATCATAGGAATCAGAATAAGAGCACAAAACATAATGTAGAGATCTGGTTTTATGTTTTGCAAAGAGACGAGGATATACAGGAAGAAAATTAAGAATGTATGCATACCTGATTGGAAATTAGTACTTTACCTCTTTATCTAACCTATTTATTCTAATTTTTATCTTAATACTCTCAACTTCGTCTTTAATGAAGACCAGGACAATTCTGGAAAGACCCACCACCAGAAAAAAATACAAACTTCTGTTGAGATGGCCAATTACCAAAAAAGGGAAAAAAAAAAAACAGCCAAACCATAAAACCTTAATAGATTATTCATAGAAGCATATTTTTTTTTCTAAATCTTTCATTGTTCTAAAAGGCATGTTTGGACATTTGATGCTAGAGGCAGCTGGAAGGAGTTTACATGAGACAGCTTCTACCTCTTTCTTTTCATGCTTTGCTAATGTAGCTATGGTTTCACAGGGCTCCATCAGTAATTTTTAAGACCTCATCTGAGTTTCTTTCAAGAAGTATGGAAAATGTTAGGATCTTATTGAGTTAGAATCAATGAGTTTGTATCCTCTGCAGCTTGAAGGGAATTTTTTATTCCATTGCTTGTGAGGGAAGGATTTCAGTTGGTATTGTTTGATGTCTATTAGACATGAATTCTTACTATATACTTTTTCCCTTCTAAATTTTTTTCTATGTTACTCCCCAGATGTTGAAATCTCTCAGTTTATTGATGTACTTGATTGTTTCCCTCTCTTATACTATTACATTTATTCTTCACAGATTTTAACTTCCTTTTCATGTCTTTAGCTGGTTTGCAGACTGCTGGGAAGTAATACCACAAAGTTATATTGTGATGTATGAGGTATCTGGACCGATACATGAAGATGAAGCCTTCAAATCTAAATACCTAAAGTGTGATTACTTGTTATGTGAAACTTGATAGTGTAGTTAGATAATAATTTTCCTCTTTCAGATTGAAATATATAAGCACAGAAACCACAGAAACCCCAAAATACATAAAAACATTTTGAAGGTTCTTTTCTGTTAGATGAATTTCTTATCAAATGTAGCAATATCTGACATATCACTCAAATTCTGCCTTTCTCTTTGGCTGGATTAACTATACAATATTGTCTTGTGCCCTGTTAATGTCATTAACACCATATGTAATTGTTGCAGGCTTTTTCCAGAACAGCATTGCTAGGATTTGAGCTTGGCATGGAAAGAGGGAAGATGCTCACAGATCTGAATACGGTTTTGTTTTGATTTCATTTTGGTTCTGTCTTAATGGAATGTTTTTAATTTTTAGCAAAAAATAATCATGGATTTTTTGTATATTTCTTCTGCCCTTCCCATCACAAAATACATCTTTCTAGACTCATGCTTAACATTTTCAGGCTCAGAGAAATAGTCTCTCTGTTTTCACAGAAATGAAAGGTGAAGGAGAGCACCTTATCCTTTCTTCTGTGGCAGGCCATAAGCTTATGTTTGTGCTGCTTAGCACATTCACTTCTATGTGAGAAACATCTTAAACAATATTTTTACCTTTCTTCATCTTTCTTAAAAAAATAAATAAATAAAAAAAATCTTTAACACCCTTTCCACCTGATCCAGAAGAGGGGGGGAGGGGGGGGGGGGGGAAGGGGAGGAAGAGGAGGAGAAGAGATCGTTGTCCCAAAAATCTTTCCATATTTTTTCAAATTTATTAACTAAAACGTGATCTATTGGAATGAGCAGAAAGTTTAAAAAAAATCTGCTGTCTAAGGTAAAGATTTCTTTTTCTTTCGTACCTCAGATGTAGCTCAAGGGAGCTATGTGAATCATGTTATAAACTTAAGACTTCTAATTACCTCTGTGAGTCTTGAAGACCTATTTCAGTGAAAAATGGGAATTGCTTAAGCTGGCTAGCACCAGAGGGTAGTAGCTAGATGTTTGTGGCATAGCGCTCATGATCACCAAAGTGAAGAAAGGGAAAGACAGGTTTTCTCTGAGCTCTCAGGTGGAATCTTCCCACAAAAGGGCCGAACATTAATAATCCTGCAAATGTGCTGTTTTGTGGTTCTTGGTTCTACACTATAGTCACAATGCCCTATATTATAGGGTGGGGTGACTGCATGACTTTTTTTTTAACATTATAGCTATGCAAGTTGTAGAAAAGATTTTATTACTTCCATCTCAGATAATTAGAACAGTAAGCTTGCATCACTGCATGATTGTGGGAAGATTAGAAACTGATTACTGTTTGGCTTGTTTTTTAATTGACTTGGCTTACCAGGAAGAAGTTCTAACCATGTGCCTACCCAAAGCTTTTCTCAGTGGTGTCTGCAGCTGAGCCTTTACTGCTGTTCCTTGGGAGTATGGTACGATACATTCTTTAGGAATGCCAGAGCAAAAACATGCCTAGGAGACTTGGAAAGACAGGGCAAATTTTGTACATAGTATGTCATTAGAGTAATTGGGTGTGGACATATCTGGAGATGCAGATCTGAAAAAAAAATAAAAAATTGAGATTTCCATAATGGACTTGGACTTTTATATGCTTCAACAGCCAGACTAAAACATCGCTTATTAGTTTGTGGTATCTCAGCAATATAGACGTTTTACGTAAATTCCATTATCTTTATTGCTAAAATACTTGAGTCTTTTCCAATAATCCATTAAAAATGTGACTAATATCTTTAATATATATGTTTCCCAGGAGAGGAAATGAGTCACTATGTGTGCAGTAGAGTTTTGATTTGAGTAGTACAGCTAGCTGAATTTTCTCTAAAAGCCAAATGAATCCACCCAGAGTGAAAATATTGACAGAATAGATGAATTTTTCAGGAAAGCTCTTATAAAAAAAGAATAATTTTTAAATATCCTTATTCAGCTGAAAAATTCTAGATGAGAGCTCATTAACTATTCCATCTATTGCATAGTTATGATGCAGAATATCACCAAAAATAGCAAAACAATGGGGTTCTTTAGATTTTGATTGCTAGCATTTATTATCTTATAATGATAATAAAATATTATTTTATATGTGTCAAAAAAAAAGACAAAACAGGTTTTTAGAGCCAATGAGTAAGACTTCAAATGTAATTAAAACAAGAAATGAGAAATATGTTTAGTTACTTATTAAAAATAGTGTGGTAAGATACAAACTGTGCTGATTGCTTGGATTTGCTAATCTGTAATGGAATCCCTTAGCATTAAAAAAAAAGCAAAACTACAAAAACCCCTGTAATTCTTAAAGAAATCTAACTTTTGGAAAACAGCGCTTCAATACTTTTTAAGACCAGATATTTAAAACTTTCATCACTTCTTAACCAGTATTGTAGTTTTCTCTGAATAATTTTAGTGACAGGTATAAAATGGGTATCCAGAAAGAAAACAATTGCTTTCAAAATTTGTAGATGCTTATATATTGTTCCAGAGTAAAAGCAGCTGAATTGTGCAGATCAAATTAAAAAGGATTTCTATTCAATTCCTTTCAGATTAGTCCAATGGAAAAGAAGTCCCTGTCTTCTCTATTAAAAATTTTCATTAGTTCATATTAAAAATAGCACTAATAGCCATGGCAACTGAAAGCTATGAAATGCTAAACAAATACCAGCAACAAGCTACTGTAAAACGTCAGTAATCTTCAGAATACTTCTCTGAAATATAGATCTTTATCCACAAAATAAATCCACACCTGGCAGCAGTGATGAAGTGCATTTCTAAATATGTCTATGCTTTAGATAAATATGCATATTGACTATTTGATAATGTTGGGGGAAATTAGTGTTCAACATTAATAACTATGTATGTATGTTTTATATGTAGTAATACTTGGGGCCCATGCATTCATTCTCTCATTTCCCACTGTGCTCTTCCCTTCCATTCCTGAAACGTTAACTTCTTGATATGCATCATGGTTAATGTAGTTCTGCAAAGAGAAGAACCCTATTGTCCCTTGGGAATCTTATATATTAATGTGTGCAATCTGGACACCATGTGGGAAATCAGTCAGAAGATCTTCTTTGGAGACAGGAAATAAAAAACCAGAAGAAGGACTAATCTGGGAAACAGCAAAGCAAATGATAGCTGTCTAACACTGGGAATCTCTCATTGGACCCAAATGAAATGATGGGCCTGTATTCCCACAAGATGTGGAAGATAAACTTCTAAACAAAAGGAAAAAGGACTAGAGAATCCCAAATGGGGAAGGCAACAAATGTTTGTGTACAAATTGTCCTAGGCCTTTGAGTTTTCTTTGAATGGCCTTACTTTCATAGAGAGAGAAACCTGAGAAATAAGGTGTTCTCAGTCCTGGCTGAGAATCCCATACTTTACTCCGAGTACTGGTTAGTCAGAGTTCCTCTGTAAGGCTTGCAGAACAGAACCTGTTTCAAACTGAACAGTGTAGTATGCCTTCAAAGTATGAGGATTTGGCATAACCTCATTACCAATTCCAGTATGGAACCTAGGTCTTCAGCATCTTATGGCTACCATCCACTCTTTCTCTCTTTTCATCTTACTTCTGGTTCTCTGAGGCCTGTTGCAGTGCTGTTAGTTGATGCTCGTTAGTCTTCTATGACAGATATCACTGTTCAGCCTCCCAACCACAGCTAAAGAAGTCAAAGGTCTCACATATTGTCATGTAGTCTAGGAAGTAGTAGTTCGGCACTATGGGATGAAACTGTGTAGCCTATTACCTTCCTTCAACATGCTCTTAACATTTTGAATGTACTCTTCTTCCCATTTACTGAATAGTCCTAGTTCTTCTTTACAAAGAAAAGAAACGAATAGCTCAACCCACTCCCTTAGGCTGAATGCAGGTATACTAAAATACAAGAATAGAATCAGTGGATATTGTTGGTCTACCTACCCTGCACACCACCCCTATCCCCACCACCCCCCATACATGTGCACTTGGGAAGGAATCTGCATGCATGACAACTCCTAAGAGCAGCAGATATTGCAGGGTGAGTAACCATTCTGTATGTGTTGAAAGATCAGTGTGACAGCATCCAGTAAGCAATATTTTAAGCTTAGGTAAAAACAGTTTCTGCTTTTCTGTTAAACAAAATGTATTGCAATGATTTTGCTACCTGAAATGCTAAGTACATACTGAAGAGTTCAGTGTTTGAAATCTCTTTTCTGGTTTTATTTTTTGCTATGTAGGATAGAAATAATAAGCACTGGAAAGCAGGCATGAAAGAAAGGTCAGTAGTTTTGCATCTGCAGTTCTATATTTGCACAGGTTGCTAGGCAATGTGAGAAAATCATAGCTCTTAACTGCAAGATTGTGTTTTCAGATATCAATTATTAAAAAGAAATCAACAATTGTACTCAGTAATATAATTCAGTACAATTTCTTTCCACTAATGTTACTAATACTTGACAATTATTAGAGGTAATTAATATTGTATAATCTGCATTTACTTCAAAATGGGTGGGCCCTTCTCTTCATGGAACAGCTTGTATTTGTTTTATAAGACCATGATAAAAATCTCTTTTTCCCTACTTGAGCATAGGAAATTAATTACTTTCTTATGCTTTTACTTTAACGCCATTGACTATCATAATATATGTCATGCAATTTATCAGATTTAAGGAATATACCATCTTCTTGTTTTACAGCTGCTGTTGAAACAAAAAACATGGTTCTGGCTGGCACTCAAGAGGTGTGAGCCATCTGACATATTTCTGACAGGGACTGAGGAAAGCCTGTCAGGTTTACAAACTGTGATATCAAGGTATTGGGCCTGACTTTTAGGATGGGGCTGTGGAAAGAAACTTGAAATGCAACGGACAGGGAAAAAGACTGGAATCAAAAAGGAGGATGATGCCCGCCCTGGGGCAACATCTGGGGCTCTGTCTATGAGGATTTGGAAGCAGAATGACTCAGCAGGGCTCCTGGGGATATAACTGTGGTGGAGCAGAAGGTGAAAGAAGCTTCTTTTCTGTCTCACAACGTCACTTCATATTATACATAATGGATGAACATGAAGAAACACAAGTTCTAAATGCTTTAGAGCCTGTGCTTCACTTCAGAATTTTTGATGCTGTTGTTGGCAATCAAGATCAATTCCTTTGAAGGTTCCAAAATTGTACCAGTGAGGAAAGAGGAATTGAGTTTATGAATTATATCCTAATTTGCTGTCTCAATATTTTACATGAATAATTAGTTATAAGAGTAGAAATTAAAGTGCCAGTTGAATATTTTTGTTTCTGTGGCATACAAAATTCTGAATGTTCTTTACCTTTTTTTTTTCCCCCAGTAAATTTAATTCAATAACATACATACAGATATATTCTGCTAGTAACCTGGATTCTGCTCACTAAAAATAAATGTCATATGAGACCTTTATGATTCCTTTCCATTGCAGCCTGGAGCTGTACAGTTAAATCTCTGAATGTTTATTTCTCAATGCCATGAGTGAAGTAATTTGTAAACAGAAAATCTCTGAATATATGAAATGTTTGTGTGACGTCGTAGGGTTAGTTTTCAAAGACTATGTTAATGTGATACACAAGGTGAACATATCTTGTTGTAGCTAACCTGATCACATGAGAAACCACAGTTCAGGAAGTTTAGAACAAGGACGCTTGCAATGTAAGTCGTTCAAGTATTTGCATAAGTCATAATTGAAATGTGAGTTTAGGTATTGAGGAAATAGAGATCAAGCAGAGGTAAAAAATATTTTGTGTTCTACTAAAACCCAGAAATTCTGTTTAAGGCCTGAAAATTTTAGCAACATAATAGGAATTAATGCCCAATGAAACCTTAAGTCTAACATTAGGCTTTCTTAAAACAATATCGGTGAACAGAAACCTCGCTGCTATGGCTTATTGAGACTAATGCCTTGTATTTATTCAGATATTCTCAGTATGATAAAATGCAAAAATAAATGTCAGTAAATGTTTGACCCTCTTAATTAGAGATTAGGTGTTGGAGTAATGGCCAGCATAGTTCTGTAAAAACAATTTATAAATTCTGTTCCCTGCGAATTCTACTTTTTCAGTGAGAAAAGTAGAATTGCCCTCCTAAAATAACCTCTTTGCTATTATAGGAATGTGTTTTAATTATTTCATATTCCCATTAAAAGACAAACAAGGCTTGTTTTTTGTGTACGTGCACGTGTGCATGGGTGCAGTGCTTTCTAACACTGATGTGTGCTCCGAAGCAAGATGCATGCCTTATTCTTATCAGTAACTGCAGGGGACTTCAGTGACAATTGGGTAAATGAGATTTGTGCTCAGGGAATAATTGGAAAAACTGTGGGCCCAAATATGAATGACTGGACATTTCAAGTATAATCTCTGTATGGAAACATACTACATTCCTGTGTTATGCATTCTGATTAGTCATTACTCCAGTTAAGGAGGATAATGCCCAAATTCCCTCCCTTCCCTCATTTCCCTCCTCTAGTCCAGATGTTTCAGATGTAGAAGAGCATCTTGGATATCGTCTAAGTGTCCTGGGTTCAGCAGTAGCAGTCATGTTTCTCCTTCTTGGTAGCTGGTGCAGTGCTGTGGTTTGACTTTCAGCCTGGGAACAGAGCTGATAACAATGATGTTCTGGTTTGGCCAAGGACTTTGTGAGGCTCATGCTCTGCCAGGGAGGAAGGGAAGCCAGGAGGAAGCAGACAGGACACCTGACCCAAACTGACCAAAGAGGTATTCCATACCACAGCACGTCATGCCCAGGATGTAACTGGGAGTTAGCCGGAAGGGCTGGGAGACTGCAGGGTTGGAGGTATGGGTCAGTGTTTGGTCGGGCTGAGGGGGGCAGGTTATTGGTCGGTTGGTGCTGAGGTGTTGTATTCTCTTCCCTTGTTATTTCCTTTATCATTATTATCATTGGTGGTAGCAGTGGTGATTGTGTTATACCTTAGTTACTAAACTGTTCTTATCTCAACCCGTGGGAGTTGCATTCTTTTTGATTCTCCTCTCTGTCCCTCCGGGAGCAGGGGGAGGGCAAGAAAGGGGGGGGGAAGTGAGCGAACGAGTTACCTGACTGGGTTTAAACCACTACAACCCAAGTCTGTTGCATTGCCCTTTTACACCAGGAAGTCCAGCAAGGTATATTTAGCATGTTGTTGTCTGTTCTGATTTGCCTTTGCAATTAAATAGATCCCCAGAGGAAAGAAGGTAGCATTTTCTGTCTTCCACTATTTAACTAATGTATTATTAAGCATAAAACTGGACTGGCAAGTTCTACTGGCTTGTGTGTTTCTAATTCAAACAACTTTCAGAAGCTCTTTAGAAATGACAGGGATTTTTGTCCAGGAGAAACCCAGTTCTTGTTTTGGGCTTTTTTTTTTTTTTTTCCTCTTTACTGGAGTTGGATTAAAGAAGGGTGATGACTTCTTGATTCAGATATTCAGATGTGGAAATATCCATTCCCTCCCTTGCAAGGAGCTATTAATGAAATCAAGAATAAGGGCTTACATAAAAATGGAACTGAAATTAACAGAACTTGTGTAAGAAACCTGAAGATCAAGGTGATTAAAAATGGGTAAATTCATCTGTTCTGATATACAGAACTTTTGGGCAAACCAATACTAATAAGAGGCATTTAGAAAATGGAGAAGAAATATTAACTTCAGTAAACTGTCTTCTGATTTTCATTTTAAGTAGCATTTCAATCCAGGCAGGAAATTAAATGGGCATATAGATTTATACATCCATTATTTTTAGTTTGCTGTAAACTAAGAGCAGCAGTTCAAAATTAGAATTCATTTGTATAATCATTTTTCAGTGTAAATGGTTCTTGATAAGGAATGTGATCCTGATCTTCCTGGTATATTACCACTTCGTATCTAGAAGAATTACATTTCAGATACATACAAATGTGTCACATTAGAAGTGTATGGCACCCTAGAAGGGCGTAGAAGGGGAAGCACATTAACATTTACAACACATCTAATTGATTCATTTGCAGATAGAAATATTATGGAGTTATTTAGAAAAAGTGATGGATACCATTATTGAACATGAGATAATTTAGCATGTCCCTGGTGGCAGCTGAGCTGTCAGCAGGTGTTTTTGGATACTGAATTTTGTCTTGCACTGAACAAGATATGCATTAAAAAATAGAAAATGGCTAGTGGAATCAATCTGAGATGTATATATAATGTTAAATCATGTTAAATTGAACTTGTTCTAATTGGAAATAATCCTGCATTGCTCTACTAGAAGTGACACACCAAATTGTTGATGTGTGTGATTTGATTACTTTCAAAAGCAAAAGCTTGGGTTATCCATCTCCCAAACAAAAGCTGAAAGCATCCAAAAGAAATCAAGACACTACTAAACATTCTGTACAGACTAGGTACTTGCATAAATTTTATGCTATTGTATAGAGCATTTTTCCTCTGTTTAGGTTTTTTTGTAGTAGCATTGTATAATGCTGAGTTGATTATAATATTTTTGATCATTGTTTTCCAGAACTGATAAGAAATCCATAATTTCCACCATATGGAAACATACTGGACACAAAGCACTGCTAAGTATTTATTTTCAGTAGACTGAGAGAGATTCTGAGATATGTTTCTTACATAGGCTATTAATTTTGTTCTTCATCTTATTGGACCAAGAAATACCTTTAATTTTGAAAAAAGATTTCAAAGTTGCAACAAATGCATTTGAGAAGCAGATTTTAAATGTTTTTTTCAAGTCTTTTTGAGCCCTTATTGGTATCAACATGCCTGGATTTCTGCATGTTGATGAATCAGTAAATAAAAAAAAGTTTGGGGAAATTTCTGCAGAAGTGGTCATTTGATTCTCTAAAGTAAAGCAATCATTTCATTTCCCTCATGATTTTCAACTTGGCCCATCTGTTATATCAAGCACTGGTTTCTTTCAAGTGAGGTACCAGCCTGCATTGTACTTACTGTATTTTTATATTGACTATGTCTCCCTGTTCAATCACAAACTACAGGTTTACCTGTTTGATCAAAAACCCCTTATCTAAGGTGGCAATCTGTGCTGTAAGGAGGAGATGTTTGACAGGCATCTTTCGCTTTTTGTATTCTGCGCAAATATGGTAATAATTAATCAGGTGTTTTTTAAAACTTAATGCTAAGTAAGTACTTACAGAGCAACAGCTTTTCTATCCATCTGTTTCATACAACTACAAATAGGATCTGGAAGGCTTATGTCCTGGACTTGGATGTTTATATATGCACTAAAAAGTAAAATGTATAAACCTGCTAATCAGAATGAGAATGCCACAGGCATTTGATTTTCGAATGAGCCAGGAGAAACAGAGACATACTGGAGGGAGTCCAGTCTTCACATAGATGATGAAGAAATTGAAACATCTCACATATGAAAAAAGGCTGAGAGAGATGGGACTGTTCAGCCTGAAAAAGGCAAGATTTAGGGGATCTCATTAATGTATATAAGTATCTCAAGGGGGATTGCAAATAGGAGGGAGCTAGGCTCTCCTTTCAGTGGTGCTGAGTGACAGAACCAGAGGCAATGGTCACAAAGTGACCCACAGGAAGATCCTTCTGAGCATCAGGAAACACTGGTGGTTCCCCCAGAGAGGCTGTGGAAGTCTCCCTCCTTAGATATGTTCAAGGGCCATCTGGACATGGCCCTGGGCTCTAGGTGGCCTTGTTTCAGCAGAGGTGGTTGGACCAAGTGACCTGCAGAGGTCCTCTCCAACCTCAATGATTCTGTGTTTTTGTGATTCTGTGAAATGATGATTCTATTCTGAAAGAAGTCAGACATTGACTTGTAATTATTGAGCACACTTTGGTTTTACTGATAGCTGAGATGATTCAGCAGTTCACAGTATTCAGCTGACTAATTATAATAGCACTCAATAAATAACCCACATTTTTCTTTGGTTTAATAAATTATAGCATCAGCATATGTGAGAAGCCACACTCTTCCAGCAGCTATTAGTTTGTTTTGGTGAATGCTGTGAGCATTCCTCACTGTTCTTTCTGTCAATATGGTCTTTTCAGAATAAGATCCATAGTGAATTTTGCAAAGATTAAAATCGTAGGTGTAGTATATGAAAAATAAGTGGTAAAGTGAACACAGTTGGATAGCTGAGAGTGCAGAGGAACAATAAATACTTTTCTACAGTTTGTTGTAGTATAAATCACATTTCCAAGGCTACTTTAACAAGCATTGCTGCTTTCTGCATAGTACTGCCTGCTTGTGGACAGACATATAAGTTCCAATGTGCAGAGACTGGAAGGTGTTTACAGGCTTAAATTTTGACATCACTATTATGTATTTTAATACTATATGAAGATTGTACATTTGCTTCCTCATACAGCATAATTTTAAGAATTCTTTGCATTTTTTTCCTGAAGCTGCACAAAAAAGTCATTGTGGATGAAAATTTGAAAAATTAAAAAAATCTAAAAGCAGACAGCAGTCATATCAAGCAGATCAAGAAGAATCAAATTTGAAATGGAAACACAATCTAGGACACAAGACCGTATTATTTTTTGTCTGCTACTTCTTATGAAATCACTAATTATTCTATTTACTACTACATTTTTATCCACTTAGTGTAAAACAAAGTCACAGCACAAGGGCTGCTTTTCCTCACACACTTTTGTTTTAATAGTGGTTGATACTTTTTGATATAACATTACTGGGTTACAGTTTATAATACAATTGATCGAATTGCAGTGTATTGTTCTAATATTTTATCCATACTGGTGGCAGTTTTCTTATATAATTACTTGATTTCAATTATTTTATGGAAATACTAGTGTAAGTTGGGGAGAGAAGATGTTGCATAATATTTTCCTTAATTTCATAAATTCTAATTCCTTAAGCCATTCACAAGCTGAAGTTTTTATGCTGAAATTTTCTATGTTGGCTGCCTGCTTCATGGCTGACACATTTTTACTTGGCTTGTAAAGAAATGAAACCTGGTCAATCATGCTGTCATATTGGTCCCTACTTCTTTTGTCTCCGAGTGCCAATTTCATTGGTTTCAAGGATATAAAAAAATCACAGATTTTGTAAAAATCATCAGCTGCATAGGGGAGAAATTAGCTAAGGGGGAGCAGAGTAACTATTAACTCTAACTGCCAGCCAGCAAGCACATTGCTATAGAGCAGTCACAGCACTTGCTGTGTTTTTACAAGTCAGCATGCTAAAAAGGTAGGCAAAGGACCCAGCAGGAGCCTGGGATCAAGGATGTGCTTCTTGCCACTTTGATAAAAATCCACCCTGATTGGCCATGTTATTATTCTCTTACTCATGGAAATTTCATTTGCATGTGTAGAAGCTGCTTTGACCACAACTAGAGCTGCACATTTTACCCAGGATGAAAATCTTGTCTATTTATGAATCAATTAACTCTTTGTTGGCAATAAAAGAGCTAGTTTGGAGGATTCTGACCCTACACATGATCCCTGTTGGGTGTGGTGCCAGGGCCCTAAGTGCACTAATTAGCTTTAATTGCCCTAATGGCCTTACCCACTCCCCCACCCCCCTGCCTATGGGTCTATTTGTACTCAGGCCAAGGTAGCCACTACTTATCTGAGGTTTCTTTGGATTCATGTCTTTCACTGACTGTGTTTTCTGGATAGATTCTAAGCGTATATAGTACAGCAATTTTGTCTCCTCTCTGGCCCTTGAGTCTGTTTTAAAGGTAGCCTTGCTTTTTGAATGTGCCTTGGATCTGAGTTACAGGCTCGTCTCTAGCTCTGACTCCTTGGTGAATCTTGGTCTTCTATGGTAGGTAGCTTCTCTCCAATCCTGTCTTTGGTCCTGTCTCCTGCTATTCCTGATTGAATCCCTGGTTCACCCAGTCTCCTCCATTGGTCCTGTTTTTATTGATCCCTGGCACTTCGAATGAAAACGTAGAGAATCTTTCCTCCTTTTGGTGTTTACCTCAGAGGCTGGAAATTTCCTGACATAACACTTTGAAAAATGTCTAAGCATGAAGGAATACTAGAACTAAGGTTGCCTGTGGAATTATAATTTGTCAGACTCTTTTGAAATTTCTAGCTATGTCTGTTGCTATAATTTCTCCATATTGCTCAGGGCACAGTGAAGCATGTTCAGCAAATCGACAGGCACATTTTGTTGTTTACTGTGTAGCTAAGGTCTTATTTCAATCACAGTACTTGAACAGGAGGTATGTGGGGCTTAATTTTGTGTCTACTTTTCTGTGCTAATCACTGTTGTACTGCATAGGTGCTAAATGAATTATATTAGATTTAGCTTGAGTGTGACTTTTTTTTATCCTTGTACAGTAATTGTCCAAATGTGCTTATCTAGCAGATATTAATCTAAATATTTTTGTGTTTTGTTTTGTTTTTTTTTTATTACTGGAAAATAAGCTGCTTGTGTCTACTACACAGAAAAAGCAGGTTCATGATGTTGTGGTTTAAATCCAGACAGTAACTAAGTACCACACAGCTGCATGTTCACACACTCTCCTTCCTTCCCCATTCCTCCTCTGTTGTGGGGTGGGGAGGTGAACTGAAAGAATGTAAAACTCATGGGTTAAGAACAGTTTCATAACTAAAGTACAATATAATAATAATGAAATAAAAAGGAGAGATAGATAAAACTAAAAGAGAAAAGGAAAAATCCCCAAACAACAGTGATTCACACTACCACCACCCCCTGGCCCAATTTATATACTGGGAATGATGTGCTGTGATACGGAATACCCCTTTGGTTAGTTTGGGTCAGGTGTCCTATATCTGCTCCTTCAGAACTTCTTGTGCCCCTCTTCACTAGCAGAGCATGAGAGATGAAGTCCTTGATCGGGGTAAGCAACTAAAACATAGGTGTATTATCACCATTGTTCTCAGACTAAAGAGAAAACACAGCACTGCACCAGCTACTAGGAAGAAAATTAACTCTATCCCAGCTGAAAGTGAGAGATGTGGACACTAAAGTTATTGACACACTGCAAACTGTTGCCCTGCCTCTTTGTATATGCCTTCACCGTGCTTCCAGACCATGAATTTGTCCATTCCTAGAACGCTTTGCATTTTATCCTACTTACAGTTTTTAAAATCTGTCTCCCACTAACCTCCAATACAGATGTAAGTATTTAATATTTCAGCAAACTGAGACTCCGAATCTCAGTAGCAGGGAATTAGAAACATGCTCTTTTGCAGACCGCTTGTAAGAAGCTTGGTTTAGGTTCATAACAGAAACTGTTTCCCCAACCCTCTGAGGCAGCGCTGAAAACATTTTGCCCATGAGCTCTTCTGCCTTCAGGTTATTCACACGCACTTGTAACAAAGGAGCCAAGCCTCTTCTAGGAGGGCTTATATTATGCAATGCATATTTATTAATTTCTGAATTTCTATTAGAAATTAATTTCTAAATTCAACCTGGTTTTGATTCAGAAAAAGTACAGTATCTTGGTCTGTGAATATGATGTAGTGTAACATATGGAGAAAAGAGTGACTCCTCAAAGAGAAACATCAGGTGTTTGTGTCTGCCTGAGTGTTTTCATTTGGCTCTTCCTTCTATGGGTTGCATAAATACAGAATGGCCATGCATGTCTGGAAGTTGTTATGTAGTTGGAAAAGGTTCTGTAGAGACTTGGACCTCTATGGTTCCTCAGTAAGTTTGTTTTCTAAGCAAGGCAAAGTCAGTAGGTAAACATAGTAATGTCTATTAGGTCGTCTTGTCCATTAAGTGCTGTAGCTAGCTTTGGTCTAAGAAGTGATTACTGGTTATCTGTTGGCTGTAAGAGGACTTTGGTGGGAAAGTAGAAGCCTGACCAGTGGCAGCTGATATGTGAGTAGCAGCAGATGCAGGGCCAGATGGTCTAAGAACAGGAGTGTGAAAACCAGTGTGTTTGAGGGAGTAGTGTTATCCCTTGAGAGGAGACAGAAAACCATTTGAGTTGCAAAGTAACAGCTATGAGAGCACATCAGGACTTAATTCAAGAGCAGCCCAGAGACGCAGGCTTGGCCAGCTCTCTTAAAGGGATTTCTGAGTGTTCCAAAGCTCTGTAATACAGTCTTCTGAAACGGAACGCTGTACCAAAATGAGAAAAGGCAGTGGCCCTTGGAACCTCCTGTACTTTCTGTCCTCTACAAAAGGTTGTCTGATCACCCTCTCAGTTAACTCATGAAAGTTTCTGATGTATAATTTTATTTAGCTAGGCTTGAAAGTAACTAATGAGTATGAGCTGCAGAGATGTGCCATGCTGTCCCTGGGAACTGATGTACTGGCTTACCTATCTGCCTTCAGGTGTAGTGTACCCAGAGAGTGTGACTTCTAATTAATGGCAGAATTAAACCTGGGTTTGTACCTTGTCCTTTGCAGCTGGTCTCATTTTTCTCTGAAAACTAAGAGTCTTTTTTTGGCTATATGTACCAGGCACCTTTTGACAAAAGGGGTACTATTTCTGTAAAGCTGAAGTTCCTGCAGATGAAAGTTCAGCATAGCAATAAAGGACTGTACAGAGTACCTGAGTGGTTCATAGAATAGTTAGGGTTGGAAAGGACCTTAAGATCATCTAGTTCCAACCCCCCTGCCATGGGCAGGGACACCACACACTAAACCATGTCACCCAAGGCTCTGTCTAACCTGGCCTTAAACACCGCCAAGGGTGGAGCATTCACAACTTTTCTGGGCTACCCATTCCAGTGCCTCACCACCCTTACAGTAAAGAACTTCTTCCTTATGTCCAATCTAAACTTCCCCTGTTTAAGTTTTAACTCATTACCCCTTGTCCTGTTACTACAGTCCCTAATGAAGAATCCCTCCCCAGCATCTTTGTAGGCCCCCTTCAGATACTGGAAGGCTGCTATGAGGTCTCCACAGAGCCTTCTCTTCTCCAGGATGAACAGCCCCAGCTTCCTCAGCCTGTCTTCATACGGGAGGTGTTCCAGTCCCCTGGTCATTCTCGTGGCCCTCCCCTGGACTTGTTCCAACAGTTCCATGTCCTTTTTATGTTGAGGACACCAGAACTGCGCACAATACTCCAGCTGAGGTCTCCTGAGAGCAGAGTAGACGGGCAGGATCACCTCCTTCGACCTGCTGGTCACGCTCCTTTTGATGCAGCCCAGGATACGGTTGGCTTTCTGGGCTGCAAGTGCACACTGCCAGCTCATGTTCATTTTCTCATCAACCAACATCCCCAAGTCCTTCTCCGCAGGGCTGCTCTGAATCTCTTCTCTGGCCAACCTGTAGCTGTGCCTGGGATTGCTCCAACCCAGGTGCTGGACCTTGCACTTGGCATGGTTAAACTTCATGAGGTTGGCATCAGCCCACCTCTCAAGCATGTTGAGGTCCCTCTGGATGGCATTCTTTCCCTCCAGGGTATCAACCGAACCACACAGCTTGGTGTCATTGGCAAAGTTGCTGAGGGCACACTCAATCCCACTGTCCATGTCACCAACAAAGATGTTGAACAAGACCGATCCTAACACCACTCCCTGAGGGGCGCCACTCATTACTGGACTCCAGCTGGGCATTCAGCTATTGACTACAACTCCTTGCGTTCAGCCATCCAGCTAGTTCTTTATCCACCGAGTGGTCCATCCATCAAATTGATGTCTCTCCAATTTAGGGACAAGGATGTTGTGCGGGACAGTGTCAAACACTTTTCACAAGTCCAGGTAGATGATGTCAACTGCTCTACCCCTGTCCATCAGTTCTGTAGCCCCATCATAGAAGGCCACCAGATTGGTCAGGCAGGATTTCCCCTTAGCGAAGCCATGCTGGCTGTCACCAAGCACCTTGTTGTTTTTCATGCGCCTTAGCATGCCTTCCAGGAGAATCTGCTCCAAGATTTTGCCAGGCACAGAGGTGAGACTGACCGGTCTGTAATTCCCAGGGTCATCCATTTTCTCCTTCTTGAAAATGGGGGTTATATTTCCCTCTTTTCAGTAATCGGGAACTTCACCTGACTGCCATGATTTCTCAAATATGATGGCCAGTGGCTTATCAACTTCATTCGCCAGCTCCTTCAGGACCCATGGATGGACTTCATCATGTCCCATGGACTTATGTGCGTTCAGGTTCTTAAAATGGTATCGAACCAGATCCTCTCCTACCATGGGCCCAAATTCTTCATTCCTTTATATGCCTGTATTATGTATCAGTGTTTGGGTGGTTTTGTTTGAATCAGTTTGAAAGTAAAAAACTATTGATGAGTTTTTTGTGAGAAAGTCTTTGTCATCGTGACTCAGATGTAGTTCAGTAGATGATCTAGGTGCTGTTCTTAATCCAAAGAGTATTTATTGATCCATGCTAATTGTTAAATTCTCATTGCAGAGGTGTATATTTTATTAACAAGAGGTTGATCTGTTGATTTTTTCTTATTGAAGCATCTGGAATTCAATTCACATGCATTGCCTAAATGGCAAGAACACAGTTAAGCTCAAACTCTCACCTTTTCTGGTAGGTTATGTTGACTGTCCAGGAGGGGGAAATAAAAATATAAACAATTACATAACTTCTTATTTTATGTAGGTCAGGATATAGAACATATCCATCATTACTAATTTATAGCACTCTTTCATTAGTTGTGTACAGAAGTAAATGTATAGCTGTACTTTACAAGTCTCTGAGTACTAACACATTATAGTTTAAGGAACTTGTCAAAATGCTTGCCTAATGTGAAAATGGTGAGGGAACAATTGTGAGATTGCACATATGTAATAAAGCAAAGCAGCTGTAGCATCGAACAATTATTAAAAAAATTATTTGGAATTGGGGAGCTGTAATATTTTGAATATTAATATGGCATGAGCTCTTCTTGAATATATACTTAGGTTAGATCCGTTGTATTTCTAAATCTGTCATGCAGTACAATGCTGTAACAGTTAAGGTCATTACTTAATGCTAACACAAGTTTATGCTTCCCGCCTTTTCTGTGCTGAAATAAACTGTTGTCCTGAATGCAGTTTGTTACTTGATGTGTACTGCCAATACACATGCCAAGTAGAGGTATTCCTATTCTTTTATTCTAGCTCAGGCCAAATAGGGAGAGTAGGTGTTTCAAGCTTCAATTTGTGTTCTGGTATGGGACAATGTCGTGGTTTAAACCCAGTCAGGCAACTTGTTCGCTCACTCCCAGTGAGTGGTGCCGGGCTGACAACAATCGAGGCCCCCCCCCCCCCCCCCCCCCCCCGGGGGCTCTCCCCTTCCCCGCTCCCGGAGGGGCGGGGAGGAGAATCGAAAGGGTGCAACTCCTACAGGTTGAGACAAGAACAGTCCAGCAACCAATGTACGACACAAATCACCACCGCTACCACCAACGACAACAATGATAAGAGAAAATAACAAGGGGAGAGAATACAATACCACCGGCCAGGAAACGAGTCCCACCCGGAAGCCCGTGTCCTTCCGGGTAACTCCCAGTTACCCCCCACCCCGGGCATGTCGTGCTGTGGTATGGAATACCTCCTTGGCTAGCCTGGGTCAGGTGCCCCGTCTCTGCTTCCTCCCGGCTTCCCCTCCTCCCTGGCAGAGCATGAGCCTCACAAAGTCCTTGGTCAGGGTAAACATCACTTAGCAACAACCAAAAACATTGGTATCACCAACACTGTTCCCAGGCTGGAAGTCAAACCACAGCACTGCACCAGCTACCACAAAGGAAAAACATGACTGCTACTGCTGAACCCAGGACATTATCTACCCCTTATTCTATACCATTCCCGTCGTGCTCAGATCCCACATTTTCAATGCACCATCACTCTCCCACATATATACATCCATATACACACAGACCAAGAGAAAAAGATCATTTTCTTAGTGCATGGACCAATCCCTGTAATGCTGCCAAGTCCATTCGCTCCATGATGGATGTCAGGTTCCATCTCTTGTAACAATCTTTCAGGGCAGGAAAGGCTGTGTGCAGTATTGGATCGTTGCCTGCTGATGCTGGTCGTTCCTTTACTGTGGAACTCATCTGGTTCTATCAAAGTTCATTCTCTGTTGGGATGACGGTTGGAGGGAAGTCAGGGCTAGTCGCTGGTGACCTGGAGACATCTACTTGATGAGCTATAAAAGTATTACACAGCAGGCAACAGCATACAATTGAGTTCACTGGCTGTTTTCCCCTAAAATCAAATCCCCTTGAGGTATACATCGGACTTCCCCATCTTCCCACATTACCCACCAAGTATATCCATGTCCCTGAGCAAAAGCAATCCCACAAGTGGGTTTGCCTTTACCTGAAGCAGGAATTACCCAGACTGTCTTCCCCAGCAAATTCTTCATATGCACCACGGGAACTTTGTCCCCCTCTACAATATGTAAAAGTTCTGACTGGGCTGGGCCAGCCCTGTTGGCAGATCCTCTGGTGTTGACCAACCAGGTGGCCTTTGGTAAGTGTGTATCCCAATGCTTGAAAGTTCCCCCACCCATTGCTCTCAGTGTAGTTTTTAACAGCCCATTGTACGTTAGATTTTCCCAGAGGCTGGTGCGCGGTAGGGGATGTGATATATCCACTCAATGCCATGCTCTTTGGCCCAAATATCTATAAGGTTATTCCGGAAATGAGTCCCATTGTCTGACTTAGTTCTCTCTGGGGTGCCGTGTCACCACAAAATCTGTTTCTCAAGGCCCAGAATAGTGTTTCGGGCAGTGGCATGGGGCACAGCGTATGTTTCCAGCCACCCAGTAAGCACATGGCGCTTGCCTTGGGGGGTTGGTGGCAGTGTGATATAGTCAATCTGCCAGGCCTCCCCATATTTATACTTCAACTTCAACCATCGTCCTCCATACCAAAGAGGCTTTAACCGCTTGGCTTGTTTAATTGCAGCACATGTTTCACACTCATGAATAACCTGGGCAATAGTGTCCATTGTTAAGTCCACCCCTCGATCATGGGCCCATCTATATGTTGCATCTCTACCCTGATGGCCTAAAGCGTCATGGGCTCACCCGGCCAAAAATAATTCACCTTTATTTTGCCAATCTAAGTCCATCTGAGCCACTTCAATCTTAGCTGCTTTATCCACTTGTTGGTTGTTCTGGTATTCCTCAGTGGCCCGACTCTTGGGTACATGGGCATCTACATGACGTACCTTCACCACCAGGTTCTGCACCCGGGCAGCAATATCTTTCCACAGTGCAGCAGCCCAGATGGGTTTACCTCTGCGTTGCCAGTTGCTCTGCTTCCATTGCTTCAACCACCCCCACAGGGCATTTGCCACCATCCATGAGTCAGTATAGAGATAAAGTACTGGCCACTTTTCTCGTTCAGCAATGTCCAGGGCCAGCTGGATGGCTTTCACCTCGGCAAATTGACTCGATTCACCCTCTCCGTCAGCAGTTTCTGCAACTTGTCGTCCAGGACTCCATACAGCTGCCTTCCATCTCCGATGCTTTCCCACAATACGGCAAGAGCCATCAGTAAACAAGGCATACTGCTTTTCACTTTCTGACAGTTTATTATATGGTGGGGCCTCTTCAGCACGCACCACCTCCTCCTCTGGTGACATTCCGAAATCTTTGCCCTCTGGCCAGTCCATGATGACTTCTAGAATGCCTGGACGACTGGGATTTCCTATTCGAGTTCGTTGTGTAATTAGTGCAGCCCATTTACTCCATGTAGCATCAGTTGCATGACGTGTAGAGGAGACCCTGCCTTTGAACATCCAGCCCAGCACGGGCAGCCGGGGTGCCAGGAGGAGCTGTGCTTCAGTGCCAATCACTTCCGAAGCAGCTCAAACCCCTTCATAGGCTGCCAGTATCTCTTTCTCAGTTGGGGTATAGCTGGCCTCAGATCCTTTGTATCCCTGACTCCAAAAGCCGAGGGGTCGACCTCGCGTCTCCCCTGGAGCTTTCTGCCAGAGGCTCCAGGTAGGACCGTTCTCCCCAGCTGCAGCGTAAAGTACATTTTTTACATGTGGCCCGGTGCGGACAGGTCCAAGGGCTACTGCATGAACTATCTCACATTTAATTTGCTCAAAGGCTTGTTGTTGCTCAGGGCCCCATTTAAAATCATTCTTCTTCCGGGTCACATGATAGAGAGGGCTTACAATCGAACTGTAATTTGGGATGTGCATTCTCCAGAACCCCACTGCACCCAAGAAAGCTTGCGTTTCTTTCTTATTAGTTGGTGGAGACATTGCTGTTATCTTGTTGATCACATCTGTGGGGATCTGTCTACTTCCATCTTGCCATTTTATTCCCAAAAATTGAATCTCCTGTGCAGGTCCCTTGACCTTACTCCGTTTTATGGCAAAACCGGCTTCCAGCAGGATTTGGATTATTTTCCTCCCTTTCTCGAAGACTTCTTCCGCTGTATCACCCCACACAATAATGTCATCAATGTATTGCAGGTGTTCTGGAGCTTGCCCCTGTTCCAGTGCAGTCTGGATCAGTCCATGGCAAATGGTAGGGCTGTGTTTCCACCCCTGGGGCAGTCGGTTCCAAGTGAACTGGACACCCCTCCAAGTAAAAGCAAACTGTGGCCTGCACTCTGCTGCCAAAGGAATTGAGAAAAATGCATTGGCAATATCAATTGTGGCATACCACTTGGCTGCCTTTGACTCTAGTTCATACTGAAGTTCTAGCATGTCCGGTACGGCAGCACTCAATGGTGGTGTGACTTCATTCAGGCCACGATAGTCTACTGTTAGTCTCCATTCTCCATTAGACTTTCGCACTGGCCATATGGGGTATTAAAGGGCGAGCGGGTCCTGCTGATCACCTCCTGACTCTCCAGTCTACAGATCAGCAGATGGATGGGAATCAGGGAGTCTCGGTTGGTGCGATATTGCCGCCGGTGCACTGTTGTGGTCGCAATTGGCACTTGTTGTTCTTCGACTTTCAGCAACCCCACAGCAGAAGGATCTTCTGAGAGACAAGGCAAGGTGGACAGCTGCTCAATTTCCTCAGTCTCCACAGCAGCAATACCAAAAGCCCACCGGTACCCTTTTGGGTCTTTGAAGTACCCTCTCTTGAGGTTGTCTATTCTGAGGATGCATGGAGCCGCTGGACCAGTCACAATAGGGTGCTTTTGCCATTCCCTCCCAGTCAGGATGATTTCAGCCTCCAGCACAGTCAACTCTTGGGATCCTCCTGTCACTCCAGACATATAGATGGGTTCCTCCCCTTGACAGCTTGATGGCATCAGGGTACACTGTGCACCGGTATCTACTAGAGCCTTATACTTCTGTGGGACTGATGTGCCAGGCCATCTGATCCATGCAGTCCAGTAAATCTGATTGTGCCCTACCTCCACCTGGCTGGAGGCAGGGCCCCTCTAATGGTCATCACAGCATTGGACACTTAAGTCAGGGTAAAAGGGATTATTCTTCGTTATCACAGGAGCTGGAGTAAAATCAGCTCTGCCACTCCATCTGGGAAACTGCTCACCAGAGACTGAAGCCGTAGCTCTCATGGGACGATCAGTCTTGGCCCTTGCTCCCCTCTTCAATTCACAAAGCTGATGTAGGTTTTTGTCCTGGGTTCAGCAGTAGCAGTCATATTTCTCCTTCTTGGTAGCTGGTGCAGTGCACTGTTTTGACTTTCAGCCTGGGAACAGAGCTGATAGCGATGTTTTGGTTTGGCCAAGGACTTTGTGAGCCTCATGCTCTGCCAGGGAGGAGGGGAAGCCAGGAGGAAGCCGAGACAGGACACCTGACCCAAACTGACCAAAGAGGTATTCCATACCACAGCACGTCATGCCCAGGATGTAACTGGGAGTTAGCCGGAAGGGCTGGGAGACTGCAGGGTTGGAGGAGGTATGGGTCGGTGCTTGGTCGGGCTTGGGGGGCGAGTTATTGGTCAGCTGGTGGTGAGGTGTTGTATTCTCTTCCCTTGTTATTTCCTTTATCATTATTATCATTGGTGGTAGCAGTAGTGATTTGTGTTATACCTTAGTTACTAAGCTGTTCTTATCTCAACCCGTGGGAGTTGCATTCTTTTTGATTCTCCTCTCTGTCCCTCTGGGAGTAGGGGGAGGGAAAGAAGGGGGGGAGTGAGTGAATGAGTTACCTGACTGGGTTTAAACCACGACAGTTTTCCATCCCACTTTGTCATGTCTTCTCCATGATCCCGCAGGTAAAACCATAGGGTACCCCGTGGCGTATACCTCCTGTATCTCCTCTCTTGAACAATAGGATGCCTTTTGTTAATAGCTGAGACGTGTGTTGGTACACGTGAGGAGCTGGAGTAGCTGCGCTGACTGTTGCTTTGCCCTCAGATCCACCGACATTCTTTTCCTTTTGAAAGTGCTGGATAGTGTTGAACAAGGCCCTGTAAGCATAGGCCAAGCCCCAGCACATTGCCATGATTTGTCCACCTCTGGTATGGCCAGAATGACCACACACCTCATTTAAGTGTTTTACTAATTCTTCTGGATTTTGCAGTTGTTCGGTAGTGAAATTCCAAGGTACTGGAGGGGCCCACTGACCTAGATACTTGCCTATACTGTCCCACACACCCTGCCACTCATGGCTGTCCAGCCTCAGGGAAAATCTCTTGGTCCTCCTACATCGTCGTTTGACCGGAGACAAGACCCAAACCTGACTCTGCTTAACTCTTGAAAGCAGTTGTGAGCAAAACGCACTCTGTATGCATGCTAGCACATGAGCACCTGAGAAGGAGAAAAAAAGATGTGTAATTGCTAAGCACTTCCATTATATACCTCCCAAAGTATAAAGGTGGTGACCACACTGGGAACACAAGCCAGATTAGTTTCATGATCAATGATTCTATTGTATTACAAGTCATTACCATAAAGTACAGTGAGACAAAAACCTTAACCCAAGCCCCACACTTGAAAAACACTAATACAGCAAATACCGGATGGAAGTAAGATAAGATATACTGAAACTGTGAGATCAAGAGGAACAACCTTGAGAGCCAATAAATCAGCATTGTGACGAGTGACTATTAATCCGGTCAGATCTGTTGTTATCTCAACCCCTTGTGCCCCACGTTGGGTGCCAAAAAACTCTGTCATGGTTTAAACCCAGTCAGGTAACTTGTTCACTCACTCCCAGTGAGTGGTGCCAGGCTGACAACAATTGAGGCCCCCCCCCCCCCCCCCCCCCCCCCCCCCCAGGGCTCTCCCCTTCCCCGCTCCCGGAGGAACGGGGAGGAGGATCAAAAGAGTGCAACTCCCACGGGTTGAGACAAGAACAGTCCAGCAACCAATGTACAACACAAATCACCACCACTACTACCAACAACAACGATAAGAGAAAATAACAAGGGGAGAGAATACAATACCACCGGCCAAGAAATGAGTCCCACCCGGAAGCCCGTGTACTTCCGGGTAACTCCCAGTTACCCCCCACCCCGGGCATGACGTGCTGTGGTATGGAATACCTCCTTGGCTAGCCTGGGTCAGGCGCCCCGTCTCTGCTTCCTCCCGGCTTCCCCTCCTCCCTGGCAGAGCATGAGCCTCACAAAGTCCTTGGTCAGGGTAAACATCACTTAGCAACAACTGAAAACATCGGCTTCACCAGCACTGTTCCCAGGCTGGAAGTCAAACCACAGCACTGCACCAGCTACCACGAAGGAGAAACATGACTGCTACTGCTGAACCCAGGACAGACAATTAAGTTGCTCAGTTGGAAAAACTTGCTACTAGCAGCACACCAAATTCTAATAACTGGAATACAAGCATGTTCCTAATGAAAATGAGAAAAGCTAGCCTGTTAAAAAATATATGAGTAAAAGCTGATGTTTCTTCATTGTTAAAAAGAGGTCTCTATACTTATTTTCTTATAGTGAGATACTATCATTTTAGCAGACTTGCACCAGATATAATACCGAAGAAAACAACTGGTATAGATTGGTTTTATTTTAGCAATAAATAGATTGTATAGATTGCTGGAGATTTCTTCTTTTTTTTTTTTTACTTTTCATTTGAAAAGTGCATTAAAAGAAGACTGAATATCATGGTCTTTGGTTGTCCTTATGCTGACTGAAACTGCCTGAATTTCATTCTCACAGATCAGTGGACACTTTGTCTTCTGCAGTTATAAACAGAAATAGGTCAGGGAGTAGGTGCTCTAATTGAGGCAACATTAATGGTGCCTTCAACAAGACAATTTATGGTCCAAATTTTTAAGATCCTTTCTACGAATGTAATGACTTTAAAAGACTTCCTACCAGGAAATCCTCAGTTTCATAATTTGGCAAACCAAATCCACAGCAAGCAGTTTCTATCTCGTTGACAAAAAAATGTTTTTTCTTCAAACTTTCTAAACTTCATGAATCTGAAAAGTGTAGAAAGATAGATTTTTGTAACTTAGGTTTGTAATTGGTCCTTTTGATGAATCTAATTTAGAAACTTTTCTCAGGAAAGTTTTATCTTCATAAATAGTTTTTTAATGTTATTTTTCACATGATGAATTTGGTGTTTGGCTAGTACTGAAATTGTAATTTTTAGGAGAGTAAAAGCCTTTTGTTAATTCATGACTTCTGATTCACTCAATGTTTTAAACAATGGCATAAGTTTTGATAATGACTGTTGGTCAGTCAAGTATGTTCCATTTCAATTTTGAAATAAGAAATTATGAAATTGACTGTCAAAGCAATTATGATGGAATGAATTTATCTAGAGGTAATTATATCATGAAATTAGCTATCCAGGCAGTTATTAACTAACTACATGAACTTTTGGGAAATAATGCATTTTTTTCTGAATCTTAATATGAATGTTCTTTACTTGGTGTATGCCCTGTCTACAATGTAGATTAACATTCATTAATTTTCATGGAAGTAATCAATTACTTTGTATCATGTTTGAACATTCTTTCTTTCCAGAGTACCTATTTCATTCCTTTCTGTCTATCACATGAATATCCTTCCAACTGTTCATTTGCATAGGAGGCTACTTGTTGGTTGCAACCAAGAAAAGGAGATTAAGTTATGGCATGGAAAGACTTGATGGCAAAATCATGTAAGAACTAAATAAAAAAAGCTTTTTCTCTTTTCATGCCACACTTTAAGCAGCCTAAATTGGGTGTGTTATAGCAGTAGTGATACGTAGTTTCTGAAGTTATGTATTGATCATTTCAATCTCCTAGTTTTAGGTAATCTCTAGAATGAAATAATAAACCTTATTTCTACAAAGAATATGGTTTGGGTTTTAGCCTGTTCTCCCCCCACACCTGAGAGCTCTATGAAATAACAATTTAGATTTATCCATCTATTCTGTTAAAAATAAAAACTTTAGTTAACTAAATAAATGATAATATTTATGATTGAATTAATCTGGTAATAAGCTACATAGTCATATGAAACCAGAATAGTGAAACTGTTCAAAAAAATCAGGGAATTTCAAAATACTCAAATGTTTTTTAGTCCTTCTAAAAATATTCTAAAGAAAAGTTTGTTCAGTAAAAATCAGGCTCTGGGCTGTAGCTGAGCAGCCCAGATAGTGACCCCTAAGGGTTACAAAGTACTTGCCAAACGTGCCTAGCGAGAAAAGCATGAACTACAGTTAATCAAGCAGTCTATTACATTGTGCTGCTCTACATGTGCTTCCTTAGAAGTTTGGACTCTTGATGAAACAAGATGTTATTTGGGAATAAAGCATAAAGAAAATGCTTTATATAAGGGGGAAAAAATCATTCCTTTGAATTGGCTGTCCTTTGTTGAGGTTGATATTATCCGAGAGAACAGTGGGATGGGAACAACCTGGCAAACTTTCACTGAAATCTCCCAGTTTGGTACAACTGTCTCAGGTCCATGAGGTAAGCCACATGCCAGACAGGTTTCCTGACAACTTGGCTATCTTTCTCCAAATCTACCACACCAATCTGGGCTTTTAGGGCTTTTGCCAAGTAAGAAGAAGCCAGGTCAGAGATGTGTGCTGAGCATCTGAAGCAGAAGTGGTGGGTTTTGCAGCAAGTCTGAGTTTCTGGTTTGGCCTCCCCCAAGTTGTTTCCCACACAAATGAGCTCTTTTTGCAGTGTGAGGAGTTCTGTTCCACAGGAAAAAATTGTCAGACCCTGGGTAGTCTTTGAGTTTTCTCCCTAGGATTCCTCTTCTAATAACGGCCCCAACTGGGTTTGTCCTGTAGCTGTACGCAATGGCAGTGTGGGCAGCAGAGGTGTAGGGATAGGAGGACTGCTGGAGATATGAGGAGATGCAGGGCCATGCTCTTCCAAGCCCTAAAGCTTGTGTGCACACCCACATCATGATGCTGCAGAGCAAAGTTGATATGGCAAAGTCTTGATAACCACAACAATGTCACATGTAGGTTGTGATAAGGACTACATAGGTTGAAAATGCTTTCTTGACATATAAAGAAAGCTATAGACCATCTGCTTTCATTGGAATATTGTGCTTTGCTAACTAGCATGTATAAACTAACAAGATTTTTCTCTTTCTAAAACAAGCTGTAAAGCTCCCACACATTTAGTTTAATAAAATTCTAGAAGCTTATTTCCAGGTTGTAATCAAACAATAGTGACTCTTTATTTTTTTGTTGTTGGTGGTTGGTTGGTTTTGTTTGTTACCTTTTTAATTGCATTTTGTCACTTACCAAGGAAGCTGGGCATCAGAGCTGACTAGCAAAGGAATGTTTCTTCTCTCCTAAAGAACTTGAACATCAAAACTGAAGAAGCCATGGCAAGTAGGGTGTCATAAATGAGAACAAGAGAAGAGGGGTAGGTTGACAATATCGTGTGGCTATTTAGTAAGGCATGTCCATATCTGAGATGGTTTTGTTTTGCTTATTTTTGTAGTTTGAGGCTTTTTGAGGACTTAGAGAGCATGAACTTCATATGAACTATGGTTTTCTCGGGTGCCCTATGGCTGAGCTACAAGGCTCTCAAGCTGCATGTAATTGAAAAGACAACGTACATTGGCGTGTCAGGAAACATCACTTACATCGTTTTATGCTGCATTTGCATCTTAAACTTATCAACAGACATTGCCTCAGGTCATAATAGCTATTCCCTCAGAATAGCCATTATGAATAGGCACTTATAAACAAGTGAACATATACAAATTTCTGACTTTTTTTTTATTATTTTCTGCTCTGGTGAAGTTAATGGAAAACTAGAACATTAAGGATTTTTTATGGTTAGCAGAGTATGTTTTAAGTAAGAACTAGTTCTTGACTTTGTGTTCAGCATTTTAGGTGGGGGCAGGGAATGGAGAATATGACTCTTTTTCTTCAATCATGCTTTAAATACCATAGCTGCATGAATAGAGGGAAGATTAGCAACACGCTCACCTTGCCAAGTATGTAGACTCTGACGTTTTGCAAAACATTTTGTCCTAACAGATTGTGCTTTGCAGACCTCTGAAAGTTTTTACAGAACTGTGCTTCTAAGGTCCAAAAAAAGTGAAGGTGTATCTTCTGTCTCCTTGTTTCCTTACTAAAGTAAGCTCTTAGCTCTTTGACAGTTTTTAAATTAAGAAGATGCGAATAGCACATTTCAGTAGGTTTTGTGTACGTCTTAAGACAGCATAAACCTAAGAGGAGACAGAGTTGCAGGATTAGGAGACTGTTCAGAAACATTAGCTCTTCTTTGCTAAGGCTTACAAATTTGAAATTCCAGAAGTCTTTCTTGGAAAATTTCTGTCAAACTTTTTTTACTGTCAGAATATAAATGGCATCAAGACTGTTTTCCTATAGCAAGATGGAAAATTCTCTAACAACTAATTGAAGCTTAACTTCCTTTTGAGGCAGAACCCACTGTCCTTCTACCTTGCTGGTAGTTGTAGTGAGCTATCTGGAGCTCATTAACAGGAATTAGAAATATTGTGAAGAAAGAACACTAAAGAAATAGCTGACACCAAGCAACTTGTATGCAGTGGATGATACCATAAAAGTATTACTTCTCTGCCTTGCCTGGCACTTTCATTTCCAGACTAAGCAAGAACCAAATAGAAGTGACTATAAAAAGGATGGATGATGGATGTTTTCAGGACATCCTGAAAGACTACATCAGTCATCTTGCTTGACAATGACTTTTTTCTGAATGACATATACTCTCGAACTTCTTCAAATCTGGTTAATTCACATGCCCCAAAACTGTTGAATGTGGTTGTTGTATCAAGTATATATAATCAGCAAAATATAAATCTCACAGTATAAACAGGTATGTTACTTTAAAGTATAGTTTACTTGATTAAAAAGGACATGGAACTGTTGGAACAAGTCCAGAGAAGGGCCACGAGGATGATCAGGGGACTGGAGCACCTCCCACATGAAGATAGGCTGAGAAAGTTGGGGCTGTTCAGCCTGGAGAAGAGAAGGCTGCGTGGAGACCTCATAGCAGCCTGCCAGTATCTGAAGGGGGCCTATAGGGATGCTGGGGATGGACTCTTTGTTAGGGACTGTAGTGACAGGACAAGGGGTAATGGGTTAAAACTTAAACAAGGGAAGTTTAGATTGGATATAAGGAAGAAGTTCTTTACTGTAAGGGTGGTGAGGCACTGGAATGGGTTGCCCAGGGAAATTGTGAATGCTCCATCCCTGGGGGTGTTTAAGGCCAGGTTGGACAGAGCCTTGGGTGACATGGTTTAGTGTGAGGTGTCCCTGCTGATGTCAGGGGGGTTGGAACTTGTTCTTGAGGTCTTTTCCAACCCTAACTATTCTATGATTCTGCGATTTGATTTGCCTGTTCTTCACTTAGAGTCTTGACTGAGACTTAAAGTATTGTGTGCTAAGAGTATGTTACTAAACTTATTAGTAAGAATCCTTTACAGGTCATCTGCTGCCTGATATTCTTTGTATGTAAATGTAAAACCACTTAGCTTGCAAAATAGTCTCAGCATGATACTTTAAATTGCTTTGGGGGCATGGGGTAAATAAAGCGCTAAAACTTCAGTTCTTCTAAATCCACAGTTTTAACATGTGCAGAGGTAGTTAATAACCCCCATAATATTAATTTGCCTCTGTACTATATCATTACTTTTTTACTAAACTATGGTATGTGCAATACAGAATTTGTTCAACCTTCCCAAACTCCGAGAGATCCCACAGTTGAATAGTAGGAATATTTTATTTTTTTTATCTTTGTGGAAATCAGTGGTTTAGAAATGGCTTCATCAGCTATATCCATTTCATGCAAAACTACAGGAGCTTATTGTCAGCAGGAAACAGAGCCAGATGTTACTAGTTCTTAGTTTTCTTACATTGTAAGCACTGCATTAAGCCAGATCTCAGGGTGCTACTGAGGTTTATAGAAAAAAAAAAGAAAAAAAGAAATTGGCACACCACGGTTGCCACAAAGCAAAACTAACGATAAAAGTAGAAAATAGAACTTTTTGCAGGTAGGCAGTAGCTAATGCTGCAGACCTCTTTAGCTGTGTAAATAGCAGTATGCCTTATAAGTTAGTTTTAAATAGCAAATGGGTGATACACGTAAGGCATGACAGGGGTTTTTGGTTTGTTTTGTTGTTTTTTTTTTTCCTATGCCCTCTGGTTTTAACCATGTGTTTACTTTTAAAATCTTCAGAAACTAATACTTGAATTCGGAATGTTTTCAAAAGAGCACTGGAAAAAATCTCACAAGACTATTTAACAGGTCTATTTATGAGCCTGAGTCAGCAACGTTTCCAGATAAAATAGTCAGGATTGTGATTAAACGCTCAAAATGCCAGAGCTTTTCTAAAGCTGTGGAGCTAGGATCCATGTTGTGGTTTTCCAGATTGTCTAGAATTATTTGGTTAGTGCTTATTTGTTTAGTGTTGCAGTGAAGCTTACTACTGAAAGACTTCACTGTTTTAACAGGGTATTATTACTGTTTCAGGGAATGCAGTGACTGTAAATTTGGGAAAGATTTGCAGGTAAATGAAAAAAAAAAAACAAACCCACCACCCCCCCCAAAAAAAAAACAAACAAATTTCAACTTTAATATAGTTTTATTGGCTGTAGGTCATGCCAACCTAATTGGGGATGGGGGAGAGGGTTGGAAGGAAGTACTAATCAACTGATGTGAATATATTCCATGAGGTGCCATAAAGGATGGAAAAGAATTAATTAGAAAAGCCAATAACTATGAAGTAGATTTACTCTGAGGTCACCAAAAACTTTGTGGAAGGAAGAAGTCTGTAGGTGTGAAGTTGCTGACAGAATTTAAAGAATCTCTCCTGGGTTTTACTTTGGTTTTTTGTTTGTTTTTTTTCAGGAAAAACAGGTGTGTGCCTATGGTATTTGTTAGTGTACAACATGTCTCAGGTGAGCTACAGCACTGTAACAGAAGTTCAGTGGTGCTTGATAGTATGAAAAGAAAGGACATGCCATTAAAACCTAATTTTTGAATTGGTGCTGTTTAGTGCTTATGCTGCGCAATTGAAAAAGACAGACCTCAGTGTAGTAGGTTAACGCAAAATAAACCTGTCATGCAGCTACAGGAAAGGCAAAAGAAATTCAAGTATCAAATGAAATAATGGTGGTGTTTGTGATGCTACATAAAAGTAATGAAACTTTCTTGTCTGCAGTGTGTCCATCTGACACATAAGTGCAATGATGGCTGCAAAAGGAATTGAGAGATTGGAGGATCTCATAAGAAAAAACAAGTGTGGCATGGTCATCTAAAGCCAGGCTGAAAATGGGCAGTATAGTTTTCTTGTTCCTAAAATGCTTGAGTTAGCTGAGACTTCAAAGAAAGGTGAAAAATGCAATTGCAATACTGTAATCTGTACAAGAATCCAGCAAAATCCCTCTCATTTTTAAAATGTAGAATTCTAATTGAAGCTTCTCAATTTCCATGCATGTGGAAATTGGTTGGATTTAAATTGTCTTTCAAACTGGTGGTGTGCTTTGTGGGGTGTTTATTTTTTTTTGTGTGTTTGTTTTTTTTTTGTTTTATTGTGTTTGTTTTGTTTTTTTTCTTTTTTGATTGCTAGAAATATTTTGAAATATCTTGAATTAAGTGAAAATTTTTCAAATAGCTTTTTTGCAACAGAATTTTCACTTAGAAAAATAATAAAATTACATACATGGCAGATAAAACTAACAGCAGAGGCAATGTAGGCCCACTGATGAACGGGATGGGTGCCCTGGTGACAGAAGATACAGAGATGGCAGAGTTACTGAATGCCTTCTTTGTCTCTGTCTACTCTGCTGCAGGCAGTCCTGAAGAGCCCTGTACCCCTGAGACCTTAGATGAAGTCAGGTCGACGGAGCGGTTTGCCTTAGTCGACGAGGAATGGGTTAGAGACCAGTTGAGCAATCTGGACATCCATAAATCCATGGGTCCAGATGGGATGCACCCGCGGGTGCTGAGGGAACTGGCGGAAGTCATTGCTAGACCACTCTCCATCATCTTTACCAAGTCTTGGGAAACGGGAGAGGTGCCTGAGGACTGGAGGAAAGCAAATGTCACTCCAGTCTTCAAAAAGGGCAAGAAGGAGGACCCGAGTAACTATAGACCAGTCAGCCTCACCTCCATCCCTGGGAAAGTGATGGAACACCTTATCCTTGGTGCCATCTTAAGGCATATCAAGGATAAGAGGGTTATGAGGGGCAGTCAACATGGCTTCACCAAGGGGAAATCATGCTTGACCAATCTCTTAGCCTTTTATGAGGAAATAACACAGTGGATGGATGATGGCAGAGCGGTGGATGTGGTCTACCTTGACTTCAGCAAAGCATTTGACACAGTCTCCCACAGCATCCTCACAGCTAAATTGAGGAAGTGTGGTCTGGATGATCAGGTAGTGAGGTGGACTGTGAACTGGCTGAAGGAGAGAAGCCAGAGAGTTGTAGTCTTTGGAGGCCTGTAACTAGTGGAGTGCCTCAAAGGTCAGTACTGGGACCGGTATTATTTAATATATTCATCAATGATTTAGGTGAGGGAATTGAGTGTACTATCAGCAAGTTTGCTGATGACACTAAGCTGGGAGGAGTGGCTGACACGCCAGAAGGCTGTGCTGCCATCCAGCGAGACCTGGATAGGCTGGAGAGTTGGGCAGGGAATAACTTGATGAAATATAACAAGGGGAAGTGTAGAGTCCTGCATCTGGGCAGGAACAACCCCAGGTTCCAGTATAGGTTGGGGAACGACCTGTTAGAGAGCAGTGTAGGGGAGAGGGACCTGGGGGTCCTAGTGGACAACAGGATGACCATGAGCCAACACTGTGCCCTTGTGGCCAAGAAGGCCAATGGCATCCTGGGGTGTATTAGAAGGGGTGTGGTTAGTAGGTCGAGAGAGGTCCTCCTTCCCCTCTACTCTGCCCTGGTGAGACCGCATCTGGAATATTGTGTCCAGTTCTGGGCCCCTCAGTTCAAGAAGGACAGGGAGCTGCTGGAGAGAGTCCAGCGCAGGGCAACGAAGATGATTAAGGGAGTGGAGCATCTCCCTTATGAGGAAAGACTGAGGGAGCTGGGTCTCTATAGTTTAGAGAAGAGGAGACTGCGGGGTGACCTTATTAGTGTATATAAATATATAAAGGGGGAGTGTCATGAGGATGGAGCCAGGCTCTACTCAGTGGCAAACAATGATAGGAGAAGGGGTAATGGGTACAAACTGGAACACAAGAGGTTCCACTTAAACTTGAGAAGAAACTTCTTCTCAGTGAGGGTGATGGAACACTGGAACAGGCTGCCCAGGGAGGTTGTGGAGTCTCCTTCCCTGGAGGCATTCAAAACCCGCCTGGACACATTCCTGTGTAACATTATCTAGGTGTTCCTGCTCCGGCAGGGGGATTGGACTAGATGATCTTTCGAGGTCCCTTCCAATCTCTAGCATACTGTGTGATACTGTGATACTGTGATACTGTAAAAGTTATTAAAAAAAACTATCCCAGACAGCTAAACTGGCCATGAAAATAACCATGACAGGTTGAGCTACTGATTTTTCTCTGAATCGCTACTAATCCCTGAGGTGTAAACTTCCAATGAAAACAGGAGCTGTCTTAGCAGTACCATCAAGGTAAAAGAGAGGGTGTATTTCTTCTTTAGGAAATGACGTAATGTTGTACTCTTCCCAGTGCTGGCTAGCAGACGTTCCTTTTGGACTTTTAATACAAAAAAATTGAACTGCAGTTATAATAATTAATATTCGTTAAAAGTACAGCTTCCATTTCATAATGTGAATGCTAATTCTAAAGCACGATTCACTTAGAAATTTAAGTAGATTCATACTGATTCATACTGATACAAAAGAGTATGCTGATAGCCAGAGTTCGTTACTTGCCAGCAGCCAGAGGACCAAAATTGAGTTGAAACAAATTTTGGTAACCATTTAACTGACTTAATACTCACCAATAAGTTTATATTACTTTAAGAATAACAACTTCAATATAATTTTTTTTTTTATTCCATTCTTATTTAACTATGAAAAAATGTTATTTAATGTGGAGTTATTGTTCCAATCATGAAATGTTGGACAATTATCCTGGACATTACCCTCTCTAGTTCGTGTGTTTCTGCCCAAAATTTTAAAATAAGTTATTACAATTTACTCAGGATGATCAAAATTAGCTAGAATTTGAAAGCAGACTTTTACTACGGTTTCTAAATACCTTTACTGAACAAATAAAACCTAAACTAGCACAATAAATTGCTGTTATATATCTCCTCAAAATGTCCATATTAAGGAGAATGAGCATTTGTACGTATTAAACCACAGATTACAGTAATGAATAAAATATAGATTTTCATGGCTTGGTAAGATTGACATGTCTTGTTACAAGCATCATTTTTGTATAAGGGAGGGTGAAAAATGTATTATTTTCTCTGAAAAGCGCTCCAAGTTCACCCAGCGGTGAATTTGCCAGTTTATTGTTATTGGGATAAAAATTTTGTGTGAGACTCTAAACAAATATATCCACTGAAGGGTTGCTATAGTTGCTATATTAACAATATTCCCCATGGCTATGCTAGCACAGCGGAAGATGGCGGCATTGTCTTCAGTGTTGGTGATACTTTAAGAAACTGTGAACCAATTCACTTCAAAACAAAACAAAAAAGCCAGTCTCAGACTCTCTGAATTTTAAAAGGTTAGAATACCATGAATACCATGTTTTTGTCAATGTGGGACTAAGAAGGAATAATGCAAGTCACATACACATTTGTATAAAAACTTGAAGTACATTCAGGTGGTGGCTTTCTCCTCACATTTCATTTTTCTGTCTTTGTTCAAATTGTAACTCAGCTCCTATACCACAGATTGGTGGGAAGGTTACTATTTTCAGAGGGGTTTTCTTGTTTTCAGATTTTTTTTCTGGCTAGAGACAAGGACAATGGGACTTGTTTTTGAAAAAGTTTGCCACCTGTATTGTACTCCTCGGAAAGTTGAATTATGTTCAGATAAATTCTCTTTTGTCCTAAATCAAACCTCTTTAAGTCCTGGTATAACAAACATTGCTGAAGATCTAATTGCAAAGTGTTAGCACTGGTAATGAACAAATTGGATACTGTTTTTTGTAGGTGATCTAATACATTTAGATATGGTCATTTAGCACTAAAGTAATGATAGGGACTTGTGTTGGTCTAAGTGTGTGTTGCTCTTATCTGCAACCATGGCCACTTAATAGTAGTTACTGCAGTGCGTTTTAAGGTGTATTTGTAGATGGTACAACTTGATTCTCTCAACCTTACTTAAATCAAAGTGACACTTTCACTTAAAGGAAAGTGGTGCAGAGCTCAGATGTCTAGGGCAGGTTAAAAAATGGCTTAGCTATGTAACTGCCTTGTTGCAGTCTCAGTAGTGTGAGAAACTCTGGAAAAGCCACTAAACTATGTAGTACTACAAAGGAAAGATGGATGAACTAGATATGTTTATTGCTGCTTTACAGGTAATGGGTAGTTAAATGTTTTTAAGGTCATTATGTTGCTGTTTGGTTTTAAAACATCTTTTGTTATGTGGCAACTACATTTTTCTATTTAAATCACCTGCTGAGCATTTGCTTCCTGTTTATGTGGCATGTAAATAGTAACAAAATAACAAAATTGAGTGAAAAACTCTTCAACTGAATGCTAGTTGTCACCTAACATGCTAGTGGTAGAATTAGTAATGAAACATTAATTAGTAATTTTATAAACCATACATGCATTTGCATGTATGACTGCGTGAATCTATTTTTCTTCTGTCAGGATTAAATGACAGAAAGAAACTCTGAGAGGAGAGAAAAAGTTCTGACCCAACAGCAGGTAGAAGGAATGTCCTTTAGAAGCTTCTAGAAGAAAAGACCAAAGTCTTGGATGTTACATTAAAATACATAACTCAGCTTCATGAAGTTTAACCATGCCAAGTGCAAGGTCCTACACCTGGGTCGGGGCAATCCCAGGCACAGCTACAGGTTGGGCAGAGAAGAGATTCAGAGCAGCCCTGCGGAGAAGGACTTGGGGGTGTTGGTTGATGAGAAAATGAACATGAGCTGGCTTCAGTGTGTGCTTGCAGCCCAGAAAGCCAACCGTATCCTGGGCTGCATCAAAAGGAGCGTGACCAGCAGGTCGAAGGAGGTGACCCTGCCCCTAGAGGGGGAGGATCTGCTCTCATGAGACTTCACCTGGAGTATTGTGTGCAGTTCTGGTGTCCTCAACATAAAAAGGACATGGAACTGTTGGAGCAAGTCCAGAGGAGGGCCATGAGGATGATCAGGGGACTGGAGCAGCTCCTGTGTGAAGACAGGCTGAGAATGTTGGGGCTGTTCATCCTGGAGAAGAGAAGGCTGCATAGAGACGTCATAGCAGCCTTCCAGTATCTGAAGGAGGCCTATAAAGATGCTGGGGAGGGACTCTTCATTAGGGACTGTAGTGACAGGACAAGGGGTAACGGGTTTAAATTTAAACAGGGAAATTTAAGTTAGAAATAAGGTGCTAGTTCTTTACTGTGAGGATGGTGAGGCACTGGAACAGGTTGCCCAAAGAAGTGGTAAATGCCCATGGTAGGGGTGTTAGAACTTGATGATCTTAAGGTCCTTTCCATTGTAATGTATGATTCCATGATTCTATGTGAATGAAAGTGTATTCTGGGTGTGCTTTAATTCCTGTGGCTTTCTTGCTGAATATAAAGAAATCTTGCTTTTAAGGATTTTGAGTGAATATTGATTATGTATTGATCAGCTGTCTTTGGAACTGCTTGAAAATGTCAACTGCTGCATGTGTACAAACCTGGCTATTTAAAGAACTTCCATATCCAAGTGTTCAGGTGCTCTGGGATCTTGGGGTGTGTGTGGTCTTTGTTTTTTTTTTTTTTGTTTTCTTGGATGTGTTTTGTCTGTTTTGTAGTTTGTTTTTTTTGGGGGGGGGGTGGTGTAGGGGTGGTGGGGGTGTGCTGGTGGAGGTATTTTGTTGTGCTTGGTTTTTTTGTGATGTTTGTGCTTGTTTTATGTGATGTGATTTTTTTCATTCTGCTTCATAGAGAGTATTCAAGTAGCTGTAGAATCTATTTCAGGGGTTTTATCGGTAAATATTTTTTCCTCATTGGCCTTTTCCCTGTTCTTTGACTGTAACACTTCTAAAACTGCTCCAGCTTTGCTTTGAAACACTGTGAACTACCACCCTGTCTTCTGTTTTAGTTATCTTCATCAATCTAAACTGTACACAAGACTGATCCTTAAATGCAAAGGCATATGGTGAAGTCTTATAATGCCTCATTATTTGTATTGGGGCTTGAAATATTTAATCTTTATCAAACCTGAAACCTTAATGCATCTTTGTCATGCACAACTGTATAAGCAACTTTTTTTCTGATTTATTGTTCCATAAGTAACTGAGTAGGGAGTATGCTCTAGGGATGATTTGGAACTTTATCAGATAAATAAAATATCCAGGAAAGAGAAGAATGTATGAAGGGGGGTAGTGAGGCAGAGGAGAAAGATGTAAAAGAGTAGAATGTCTGTTCTGTGTCAAGCCTAAAAAGAGAGAAATTTAGTACTTCCAGTAATACTGGAGCACACAAGATGTGAAATAGTGTTACTTCTTTCATACCGACATGGAGATGGAAAGATCCCCTGCAAAACCACCAGACCAATCTCTGCTGTGCACTGGCAGGTAGCTAAAGTGAATGAGTAAAGAGAAAAGAAAGACTGCTTTATTCCTTTGGATAGGGCTGCCATATAGCTGTTCAGATAATGGCAGGTTCTGAAACCTTCTTGGAAGGAGAAATGCCTTTAAGATCCAGAAATCTCAGCTCACATTGACATAAAATTTGGGAAGATTATGTTTTAAGTCACAGAATAAAACTAGGAATGTAGTAAAAAGACAGACATGACACATTTTCAGTTCAGATGTGTTTTCATTGTAGTAGAATAAATCATAAAATATTTTACCCCAGCTGCTGCTTATCAACAAAGAAGCTCCTGGCTATCAGGCAGCTAGTCTTGCAGACTTCTTAACAGAGAACTGCTTAAGCTACTGTCTTTCCTTTAGAAGCAAAATCTACTGTTTGTTTCATTTAAGTTGTACTAGTGAGACCAAGGAATGTGGTGGTCTGAGAGACATCAGTCTTGATGAGTTGTTATCCTTTTCTTGAGTTGTAGTACACTGCAGCTGCTTAGAAACTTCCTGTAGAGGCTTCAGAAGAAATCACATAACTGAAGTCAGACTGCCTGCTGCATGAAGTTTTAGATTTATTTGGAATGCAAGTTTCTTACTGAGCACTGTGAAGATAAAAATGGTAAGATTTCTCTTCCTCATCCTCCATCTGGGTGGAAAGATTTGACTTCTTTGTTAAAAAAAAAAAAAAAAATATTTCAATACTTAAATTACATAACTCAGTTATTGTACATATTCTGTTTTAATTCACTGTATCATACCTGTTTTTTTTCCCAGGTCATTTTATAGTTAAATTGCACTGTTATATAATTCATTTGGATAACAGTCCTGTGCCATGGGAAGTGGAGGGAGGGGAAACTACCTATATTGATGCATTGAGGCACTTGCATTTTATAAGAAGGAGGAGGAAAATAAATCTATCCTGAAACAAGGGAGCACAAAATCACAAAATGGAATATAGAAACCTTTGGAATTAGATTTAAGTAATGTTAAGTTTGATGGCTTTGTAACAGTAGCAATGGAAAATTACTGAGGTGCATGATACATAGAGAAAAAAATATAGTACAGCTAGAGAACATACTGAGAATTCTCACAAGATAAATCGTTATAGTTGTGACATTGCTTAAGAAAAACAGTCCAGAAGAGCAGGACACAGGGATAAGGAGTATCTGGGAACTGCAGGTGTCCAGGATGGGCTACAGTTAAACTAACTGATGAGTAGGAGGATAGGAGGATTATTATGTCTCTGGTGCTAACGAACCAATTAAACTGGTATGAGCATCTACTGCGCGTGCTTCAAAGGCTGCCAGAAGTGATGGAGATTGTTGGAAGAAGTAAACGACCCTCAGAGACCACCACCACAATTCTGTACGCATGCGGGGAACTTTCTGGAAAATTATGTAATCCATACGTAGCCTCATGAATATGTATGTATGCCCAGTGGCTATAAAAGGACTGCTTGTGTGGCAATGGGGAGACACACGTTAGGACGAGCTATCCCCCGTGTCTCCCGGCACCACAATAAAGAATACCTGCTTGTCAGCTTGAAAACTTTGTTGGCAAGTTTGTTCCTGGAGTTTTCTCCGTATCAGTTTGGCGACCCAGATGGGACCCTCTCTGCTCGGCTGCAGGACCCGCTGAGGACAGGGCTCCCTCTTGGCCCTCAGGAATTTTTCCCGGAGGGACCCCTCGACTCATTCGGATCACTGCAGGAGCAGACAAGGACCATCCCATAAAAGGTATTCTTTTCTTTTATATGGTTTGTAAGGTGCAGGGGGCATCTCGGTTTGGTAAATTGGTTTGGTAAATTTTCTTTTATATAGTTTGTAAGGTGCAGGGGGCACCTTGGTTCAGTAAATTGGTTTGGTAAATTGGTTTGGTAAATTGGTAAGCATACGCATGGTTTGGAAGCCTTCTGTAAATCGAGATAGGAAGTCTCATAGGTAAAGGCGTATACCCGGCTGCTAGCATCCGTTTGGTATACACCCACAAGAAGCAAGGGTCTTCTTGTGGTTTGGGTCCTGCAAGACACAGGGGGTGTCTTGTGGAAATGGTTTTGTATTTTACTGGCATACACCCAGAAGAAGCAGGGGGCTTCTTGAGGTTTGGGTCCTGAAAGACGCAGGGGGTGTCTTGTGGAAATGGTTTTGGATCTTGCTGGTATTTATTTTGTGGCTTGTTACATAAGGATTTTGGTCTTGTGATTTTGGTATCAGTGACAAACTGTTATAACTAAGCAGGGGGCATCTTGTGGTTTGGGTTCTACAAGACACAGGGGGTGTCTTGTGGAAATGGTTTTGGGTCCAGTGTGCTATCAACAGCCCATAAGGGATTTGATTCAGTGATGCTGTCAGCGTGGGTCCCTGAATAGGTTAGTCACATCACCCTCCGATACAGTGGGCTGTCCAGTACGTCCCACAGTGGGATGCAGACAGGCCACCATTGTAGAACAAGATGATATAGAATTGTGGTCACTAACATTGTGAATCCAGCATCCTTTTTGCAGGAACAATTGACAGAACCACTAACACACGACTGCTTGACCACCATAGAGACTGTATATTTGAGCCGACCAGATTTAAAAGAAAAACCTCTGGAAGATGCTGATTTTTGGTTTACTGATGGTAGTAGCTTCAGGAAAAGTGGTAAACAAAAGGCAGGATATGCCATTACCATCACTTCACAGGTAATAGAAGCTAAACCTTTACCTGTGAACACCTTTGCCCGGAAGGCAGAAATAATAGCATTAATGAGAACCCTGGAATTGGCTAAAGATAAAAGCATAAATATTTGGACTGATTCTAAATATGCATTTGGTGTGGTACATGCACATGGTGCCATCAGGAAAGAATGAGGACTTTTGAACACACAAGGGAAACAGATTAAACATGCTACAGAAATTCTATGATTACTGGAAGCTGTTCAGCTACCTGAAAAAGTAGTTGTTATGTACTGTAAAGGACATCAACAAGGTGACTCTGATCAGGAAACTGGAAATAATTTGGCTGATTTTGAAGCCAAACGAGCACCTGAACAATCTCAAATCATGTCCTTAATCCCTGACGGCAAACTAACAATTGAAAAATCTAAACCTAGGTATTCAAAAGAGGATAGAAAATTGATTGAGGATCTAACGGGACAGGAAAATAAAGAGGATTGGGCTCAAATACCTGATGGGCAAATTGTAATCCCCTATAACCAACTCTGGAAATTAGTTCAGGAAGAACATAATAAAACTCATTGGGGTAGCAACTCTTTGTATAAATATTTAGACAAACAAGTTGTAGGAAGGAATCTATACACCACAGTTCAATTAGTGACAAAGCAATGTCAGTTATGTCTTAAGAATAATCCTAAAACTGAAAATAGAAATCAAATCAGGAAAATTGGGAGAGGAAGTTTTCCGGGACAGCAGTGACAAACAGATTTTTCTGAATTACCAAGAAAAGGGAGTTATCGATATTTGTTGTTGTTAACGGATACTTTTTCAGGCTGCCCAGAAACATTCCCTTTTAGGATAAATAATGCGAGACAGGTGATTAAAACATTATTAAATGAAATAATACCTCATTTTGGAGTACCAGTGGCAATTTCTTCTGACCAGGGTTCACACTTTAGTGCAAAATTGTCACAAGAAATTAGCAAAAAATTAGAAATTGATTGGCAACTACATGTTCCATATAGGCCTCAGGCCAGTGGACAAGTACGAAAGATGAACCATCTGATTAAACAACAGATTAGTAAAATATGTCAGGAAATGAATTTCTATTGGTACCAGGTGTTACCACTGACTCTATTGAGAATTCAAACTAAACCACAGTTGAAAGAAGAGGTCAGTCCATTTGAGATTTTGTATGGAAGACCATATCAATCCCAGTTTAAAGAAGAAAGTCTTCAGGAAGTGGGAGAAGGCTATCTCCGACAGTTTCTGATCAATCTGGGAAAAGAATTGGAGGAGATAAATAAGAGAATAGTAGGGACAAGAGCAAGAGGTTTGGATTATCCGATTCACCCTTTCAGATCTGGAGACTGGGTTGATGTTAAGAATTTTTCAGGAGATCCTCGACAGAAGTAGAGGGGACTGTACCAGATATTACTGACCACCTTTACAGCAGTGAAGATAAAGGAACAACCTGCTCGGATACATTAAGATACATTCAAGAATGAAGAAAGCACCAGAGCCAGAGAAGACATGGCCCATCAAACCTTCAGGACCCTTATGTATGAAATTGCATCGGTCATAATTTGGACTCATATGATAACTGGCACACAAGCTTGGGACCAGAACTTATACCTGAAATGAGTGCAGAATGTTACTAATGTTTTTAATCGTAGTGACTGTTGGGTGTGTGCACAGTTGCCTAAATCAGGAAAAATCCTGGATCTCCCATTAATTGGAGTTCCAATTCCTAACACTGTCTCATGGACAAATTTGTGGGTGAACACTAGCAATCTGTATTTGAAGGAAAGGTTAAAATTTGGAATAATTAATCCTAATCCAGGTAATAAATATTACACCTGTGCACAAAGATGTATTACACCAGGAACCAGGGTAGGAAATCTTGCTTAAATGCCACAGATGTAGGTCACCATTCAAATTGCAATCATACTATTAATATAGATGGTATCATAGTTCAGTGGTGGCCCGTTCCTAAAGGGAAAGGATGGTATTGGTTATGTGGAAAAAATGCTTATAAGACTCTACCCTCCAACTGGAAGGGGGCATGCACCTTAGGTTCTGTAATACCCAATTTTACTATTATCGACAGGTATCCTTCTGGGACTTGGATTAGAAGTTTTGCTAAATGGATTAAGCGAGGGTTTAACCTTATTATTGACTGGCACAGCACATTTCATAGTTTTGTAAATGGGCTAATTCCATCTTTGGGTGTAAGTGAATTAGAGAAGGCAATTGTAAATATCTCAGCAACCATAGAGGAAATGGAAAGTAAAAACATTGATATAATTCAGGCAGAAAACCAAGAGATAACTAGCTTGTCTAAAGTGGTATTACAAAACCGAATGGCTCTAGACATGTTATTGGCATCACAAGGAGGGGTTTGTTCCATAATCAGTGAAAGCTGTTGCTCCTATATAGACCAAAGTGGCAGAATCGAAACAGCTCTGGAGGAAATTCGGAAACAAACTAAGCTATTTCATGAAATGACCATGGATGACACCTCCTGGGGTTTTGAAGAAATATGGCAAAAGTTAACTTCATGGTTACCCAATCTCTCCTGGTTGAGGCAACTGGTTGCAGGAATATTGATGTTAATTATTTTGATATTGATTACTTCTGGTATGATAGAATGTTCTCTCTAGTATTGTAAACGGTCTATGATTGGAAAAGGAATGAAATTAAGCACCAAGCAGAAATAGGAAATTATTTCAGAAAGAATTTTGATGGTAATGGTAATATATAAAATGTTGCAAAAGAATTTGCAAAAGGACAGAAAAAGGGGGGAATTTGAAACAAGGGGGCACAAAATCACAAAATGGAATATAGAAACCTTTGGAATTAGATTTAAGTAATGTTAAGTTTGATGGCTTTGTAACAGTAGCAATGGAAAATTACTGAGGTGCATGATACATAGAGAAAAAAATATAGTACAGCTAGAGAGCATACTGAGAATTCTCACAAGATAAATCGTTATAGTTGTGACATTGCTTAAGAAAAACAGTCCAGAAGAGCAGGACACAGGGATAAGGAGTATCTGGGAACTGCAGGTGTCCAGGATGGGCTACAGTTAAACTAACTGATGAGTAGGAGGATAGGAGGATTATTATGTCTCTGGTGCTAACGAACCAATTAAACTGGTATGAGCATCTACTGCGCATGCTTCAAAGGCTGCCAGAAGTGATGAAGATTGTTGGAAGAAGTAAACGACCCTCAGAGACCACCACCACAATTCTGTACGCATGCGGGGAACTTTCTGGAAAATTATGTAATCCATACGTAGCCTCATGAATATGTATGTATGCCCAGTGGCTATAAAAGGACTGCTTGTGTGGCAATGGGGAGACACACGTTAGGATGAGCTATCCCCCGTGTCTCCTGGCGCCGCAATAAAAAATACCTGCTTGTCAGCTTGAAAACTTTATTGGCAAGTTTGTTCCTGGAGTTTTCTCCGTATCAATCCTGAGATGAAAAGTAATGGTGGCTTCAATATTTCTTGGTTAGGTTAACACCAAATGTCAAGGTAATGCATTTACCCCCCCCCCCCCCCCCACAATCTGTGTATTTTCTATAACAGAGGTATGTAGATGTCTATATACATATGTATATGGCATGGTATTTTATACATTGTCTTGCACAATACAGTATCAAGTAGATTTGGAGTAATTTTGGCTTTCCTGCTCGCATAAAGAGATTCAGGAGCAATTAAAGAGTGTTGCAAAGGAACTAATACTTAGATAAACTTCCTAGGGAGATATATTTGTGAAGAAAACTATTCAGTCACAATTTGCTGGAATAATATCAAGGCTAATCTAATGCTTTACTATAACAGCAAAAGACATAATAGTTTGATTGATAGGAAATTAATGGAGAATTGTTTTATTTCGTAGTAGCTTGTATAAAGAGTTTTCTGTCAACTTGTAGAGGGGGATCAGAGTTAGCATATAGTGTTGATGGCTCTGCTGGTGTGGGCCCCAGTGAGATAAAATATCTGTGCTGTACAACTTAGATACTGTGATAAATTTTTAATATCAAATGCTTATACTCTTTAAATGGTTTTGTTAGCAGGACTCCCAACACAGGTTGATATAGAGGTGTTAAAAACCCCATTTTTTTAATTGTTTTAAAAGTTTTAATTGTTTAAAAAAAAAATAAAAGCAAAACAATTCTTCCTCCATTGTTTTGGTAATTATTTTAAACATTCATGAAGCCAACATCTGTTGGTGGGGGGAAGGACAGACTATTTTTAAAACTAGACAAAAGGCTTTTGTTTTGGAGAATCAAGTGCTCTGTCTGGAAAATAACTTTTTCATCTCTCTTTAGTTTTGTTGCTTTATTAGTGACAGTATTTTCTGCTTATAATAGTGCGACTGAATCCCTCTTAGGGACTGTTTTTCCTTTGACTTTATCAAAATGTAATTAATGCAGTCAAATGCAAAAGGCTGGCTATGATTCTATGTCATATCTTCTACAACAAAAGCCTGAAACTATGAGCAACTCGTTTTTAAGTATTTATTGAGGATATCACCAAAGATAACTGGTTTTACTAGAAAATTTATTTGAAGAGAAATTGTCTCAGTTGCAATTTTACCATGAGCAGTAAAGCTTTATTCAGCGCACTGTTTCAAATGAATTTTTAAGGCTGTTAGTCTAACACATTTATTTCCTGTCTCCCAGTGTGGATTTAATTGTTGTATCAATTTTATTTTTCTGCCTGCAGAATTGATTTTTGGGTTTGATGTTTTTTGCTATTGGAATGTGACAAAATTGATGACAAGTACAGGATATTCCATGGAAAATCTTGCAATGTTTTGAGAAATAGTCACGCTGGCAATAAAGATATAATTTTATTGTTAATGACTTTATAATGGCTCTAGTGATGATTTCTGAAGTAATTGATCCATAAGTCCTTTGTGAAAATATGAACTTTTTATTAGATAAATGGATTAAAAAAATCTTTTTATCCTTTAAAAATAAAATAAAATAAAATAAAGAGAACTCATTCCAAATCTAAATAATTTGTTTGTACTTTTTTAACTTTAAAAATTTCAAAGGCAGAAAAACCCTGTATCAATTTAAAGTATGAAAAGATGTGAAAAACCTTGTTGTGCCTGACCTGGTTGGAAAAGACTTGCTATTTACAAGACTGAAAATTCTGTTAGTTTCACTACATATCTATTGACTTGTTAGCTGTGAATTTTGATTCGTACCTCAGATCAGAGTGTTGAACATTTTTCAAGGACATACTGGAAAAAAATGCTTAACAGGTATCTCACGTTTATAAAACTGAAAGTTAATGCTGTTTTAAAGAAAGCATTCTCTAAAACAATCTAGTTCCTGCATTAGCAGACTTGTGCGCCATATTTCTGATACATAAGAAAAACAGGTATGTTTTGTAATTTAGCATTTTTTACTACTTTGTGGTTTAGAATCTATTAAATGTCGGTGATGGTGAGATTCTGGTATTGGTGGAACACCAATAATAAACTGGAAATAAAAGTAGGGAGTTTATTTTTATCTGTGGCTTATTATTAGATTTTCTTGACTGAAGAGACTAGAAATTAACATATCTGAAAGCAAATAAAAGTGGTAACATTTTTGACATATATGGCTGCCTAAGATGGAGAATAGTCTCAAACTATTCTAACAGTTTTCACTTTATAGTGTAATCAGAGGTACAGAACTGAAGAATCATAAAATCAGCAAACAAAAGCAATTAAAAATGTTATTTTATTAATTTAAAAAGATATGAAAAGTGTTACAGTAATTAAGAGTTTGCAAGGAGCTAGAGTTCTCATTGTGCTCTAGTCCATTGTGTATGTAAAAGAGAGAATCCTGACATAATCTGTGTGCTAATCAATAAAAAAACATGGAAGGTCAGATGTAGGTGAACCAGACAACCTAGATGGAAGAAAATCAGACAAAGAGGGGAAATTGTATGAGCTGTTTTTAGGGAAGGAAACTGAAGAACAGTGTAGGCCAGGAATTTCTTTAAAAATATTAAGAAAACTCATAACAGAAGGAAGAACTAAAGTTCTGGTCAAAATGCATGCCTTCATCTGCATGTATTTTTCCCAACAATGTTTAATTCTAATTTTTTTTTTTGTTTACGTTAAAATCTCTTCCTTATAACTAAATAAATCAGGTCAGCTCAAATAAGGGTAAGACTATTTCTATTTATCTCCACATAGTAAATACATACATACATACAATGTTTACAAGTTTGGTTATATTTTGCAAATAATAATAATTTTTAAAAAATGCTTCATTCACTTGGTTTTATGCAACAAGAAGCTTATTGTTATATGAGAAGCTCATTAGTAGTATCTTTAAAATAAAAGGATTTTTCAAAACAAACTGCAATAAAAATTTTCCCCAGTAATTGGCTTAAGAATTAAGAGAATAGAGGAGTTTCTTTTTTGAAACCGTATTGTGCATTTTATATGGGACAGCTACAAGATTTAAGAAGGTATATTTTTCACTAGAATTGGATTTCTTCCTTAAGATGAATTATGCCTTTTGTGTCAGAGCTTGAATATTTTCAAAATGCGAGTTCACTCTACACCAGGCCAGGGAAGATGCTTTCAGCAGAATTAGCCAAATTTTTTAAAGGATTTTCATGTTGCAAGTTCTTTTTCCTTTTTTTGCACTTCTGGAAGTGTTTCTCTCTTCACATATAGTTAAGAAGGAAGATTGACTATACTCTTAAATTAGATACGCATCAGTGCACAGTCCCCCACAACGTCATTCTGAACTCCAGAGACATGGATTTAATAGGTGGAATGTTAGGTGGACTAGGAACTGGTTGGATGGTCTCTGAGCGACATGATATAGTTGAAGTTGCTCCTGCTTACTGCAGGGGGATTAGACCTAAGTGACCTAGCCTTGTTGATCTATAATAATAAGAAAACAAGACTTCTTTTTTTTTTGTTTGTGCTTTTTTGTTTGTTTTTTAGAATTGCAAAAGCTGTATCCTTAATAAGTGGAACATAAGAAGGCATCAGATAATATGAAATAATGTTGAGGGTTTTATTAGATTAATATAGATAAGCCCTGCCATTGTCATACAAATCTGTATAAACTCACAAAAGTCTAGATGTGCAAGCCTAATCGAATCTAAATTTTTACTTCTCCCTCAGAAAAGCAGAACAGAAATACTGAAACAACTCTCACTTTAATCAGCAAACTAATAATATTTTATTTTGAAAATTATGACTATTATTATAAAATTGCATCTATATGGGAATACACAGACAACATATTAGTAAATCAGCTCCATCAAATATACTATGATTCTTTCAAGTGATTGGAGCCTAAGTTTTGGTACTCCTTTGGTGGTTCATACTCTCTTCTATGGAAAAGGAACATATGCAGTAAAGTTTTCAGCCATCAGGAAATTTTGTGTAGTGTCACTTTAAAAAAACAATCACTCTCTGGAAAAAGTGAAATAGGAAATAGTATTTTGCAAGCAAGTCAAACTGAACTCTTGGTTAATTTGTAAGCAGTGAAATGTCTAATAACATCTAAATATTGGTGTCACATTCATGGAACTCCTAGGCTCATGTATCAGGTTATGTAATATTCGTGTCAGTCTGCTATCTAAATAACTACATGATCAATTAGTTTTCCAAATATTTTTCAAGTTCTGTTCCCAGGGAAGTACAAGAAATTGAAACAAAATGTAGGTGAATAAATTAATAAAATGTCTTAAATTTTTTGAGAAGATATTTTCCACCATTGGGAGATTTTATTGGAAATGTGCTGACCGAGAATATTGCAGATGCAGTTTACAGATGTGTTGTATCTCTAAAATGTTATACCTAAAATACTTTTTTAGAATTACGACAGCATAATATCAGTTGATGGTTTAGTTGAGCAAGGTACAGAATCCAGAAATCAACCATAGGCTAATAGATATGCAATAATATTTTTAACATGATATTCTACTTGAGGATTGTGGTCTTTTCGTATGTTCACGCATGTGAGCTTTGGGAATAACTTCCCAAACATAAAAATTCAAGGGAAGAGACAGGAAGCCTGTAAAACTGGTGGGAGTATGTGTACTATAGAAAAGAGATAACAAGATATGACCCTTTATGTGTTTGTGAAAGCAAAAACCCAAACCCTGTGCAATTGTAGAGAATCTGGCTTAGAAAGATAAAATAACAAGATAATTGTGCTTCTCTGAGGAATAAGTTATTTGGGAGGGGAAAGTGAGGCTTGTTCAGAAGAAGAGGAGAAATCTTTGTTAGAGAAGAAGAAATCTTTGTTAGCTGGGTTGGGCTGAAATCTAACTTGTGGGAGAGTACATCTGAAGTGAGACTGGTAGTAACAAATTTTGTGTGTGTGATATGATTGTTTCAATAGGAATCGCGTTATTGAATAATGCAAGAATCTGGAAGACCTGAATTTGGGAAGAATTAAGGTACTTCAAGGGTGAGAATAAGATCAGATATGAAAGAATGAAAGAAATCAGTAGCTGGCAGTGGTACAGTAATCAGGTCATTTCGGAAATTATTTCATTGGAATTGGTCAATAATATCTAAAACTGATAATGATGGAGACAAGCAATGTATAAAACTTTTAAAGTAGAAAATTATTAATGAAAAAAATAAGTTCATAAACAGGTAATGTAATTAATCTCAGGTAATTAAAAATGCTAATAATTATGGAGTCATATATGCAGAGAAATTATATATCTTTCATTATAGTATTAATTTTAAAATGCCAAATATTAAGTATTGAACAAATTGATCAAATTGACCATTAATCAAATCATAAAAATCATACCATAAATAATATCCAGTGAGGACCTGACTGTAATTGTGACCTGCAAGTTTTTGTTGCAGAGCAGACAGTTGAGGCTGACAGAGAGAATGGCTTACCTTCAAGCACCTGACAAGCCTCAGAAGTGTAACTCGCCACTTCAAACAAGAAAAGATGGTAGATGACACGGTTTATTGTGAGGTGTCCCTGCCCATGGCAGGGGGGTTGGAACTAGATAATCTTAAGGTCCTTTCCAACCCTAACTATTCTATGATTCTATAATACTTGCTAAAGCAAGTGTGAGTTTTAAATCTTCTCCTTAGCAAAAAGTATCTGCACACTCTGTTAAATGTTTTGTTCATCTTACAATTTATATTGCCAGCCTTTTGTTTTACAGCTTTTGTTACTGCTTTTCAGAAAAGAAATAAAGAAGAAATAACATTAATAGACTTGCTTTGGAAGAAAGAAAGCCTGTGTAAGAATTCAACCTGCTTTATTAAAGGTTCTTCTATTCCACAGAAGAGGAAAGAAAGGATTAGTTTAATATTATGCTGACTGACCACCACAATGTAACCTTTCAGAAGCATCACCAAGTTCCTCAAATTATAAGCTTCTTCATAGAAAATTGTACACTTGTGGACAGTTATTGAGAAGTATTCTGTCTGATATTTCTAAACCTAAACTGTCAGGTCAAATTCTGCACTTTGAAAATACACTGAAGTTGCTAAATAAACCCCAAACCCAGTCAGCAGGGAGATTTACACTAGGCCTGAAACAATTGATTCCTCTCCATGAATTTCATCTGATATCTGTTAGGGAAGCCACAACAGGAACTAATCAACAGCTTCCTGAGTTGAATGCAAGTACAGACCAAATTAAATTTTCTATATATTAAAAAGGATTATCACAGCTTAGTGGGAAGAACCCAACTTCCTGGTTTCATTTTTAATAGTTCCTTTAAAAGGATCTAATTGTTTTTTTAAAAAAGTGCTTGCTTCTATGAAAACTTCAGCATATGGATGGTGTTATGTTGTGTGTATTGCGTGGTCTCTATCCCGTTTTTTATTTTTTTGCACCTTCTTAATTCTCTGTACACACAATCTTGTCTTACTTTCTGATATTACAATCTGAAATATATTAAAAATGGTACAGTTGAGCAGATAAAACCTAGATTCTTTCTAATTTGATCCTACAGTCAGTAGTGCAAGCCTAACTGTACTTACCTAAGTTTTAGGCAAATAAATCTGCATGGGGACATGCAGGAAATCTAGAGAGAGATTCTGAAGATCAGCTATGAAATATAGATTCATTTTCTAAATAAAAGGCTTTCCGGCTTTAGATCAGGCTCTCCAGTGACACTCAGTATCCTGCTATTTTCAATATTTTTCCTATGAGTTCATCTAAGCAGAGAATTCAAAATACTGTAGAGTGTAAACCAAAGTAGTAATCAGTGACTAGTTCCCAAAACTTGTGGAAGTCACTTTATTTTTTTTTTTTTATTCATGATGCTGTTTAATGCACTTCAATTGACGATAGCCACTCGCACCACAGTTTTGAAGATTTATTAGATATTGAACATTTAGATACTCACTGCAATGCTTAATAACCGGTTGGAAATCTGGCAACTAAACGAGTCATATACTTGTAGATGCACTAAAGTTGAGATTCTTTCCAGATATTGTTACACTAATGACAATATGGTGCTTCCATCCAGCATGGGTAGAAATGTTATTATCTAGCTTTCATTATTTTCTCCCTGTTTACATTTATTGAATTTCAAAAGCATGTTATTCTCCACTGTTGCACACTGCAACTCTGTAGTTGTCTCCTATTCCAGAATTACCTGTATTAAAACAGCTGTGAAATGATCAGTGCATAGATTGAACTTTTCAGTTTGTCTGAAGAATTAAAACTTTGAGTGATCAGGACTTGGACCTGTCTTTCTCTCATCTTGGTTTTGTAAAACTTTTGATGTAACTTGGGTAAATGATTTGAACTGATTCAGTTTCCATCATGGAACAATGTAGGCAGCATTGCCTCCCTGTAGCATGGGTAGGTTAATGGATTCTTCACAAAGCCATTTCAAACAGAGTGAAAGTCATTAAGGGGCAAAATACAGTGGTTGCTACTGTGCTTGGAAGCTTCAGGGCAGTAAGCTGCTAGCAGCTTTGCTTGGTAATCCTACCAAGCAAATTTTATTAAATTACCTAGATTTTTGTTGTTTCTGCAAATGAAAATGTTTATGCTTTTTCTGTAATAGAAATATAAGATTATAATTTATCTTCCTAGGCGGAAGAAGGGATAATGGCAATTGAGACTCAGTTTTGGGGAGTGAGGAGAAGATGCTAACTTGAAACCCCAGGATTTTACGGGAGTACTTGAAACTATTCTCTTGGTCCTCAGTGTTTTCCACAGTGAAAGAATTTATAATGCTTGCCTAAACTTTTCCTGGAGATATTCAACAGAACCTGCACAAGTGCCACAGGTTGTTATACGGTTTCCATCTTTCTCCAGGATAAGCACTAGGCATAGTCTAGAAGTAGTCTTCAGGGTCTGGCTTTTGCTTTTAAGATACTGAGGAGGGCATATTTTAATGACAGACATGAATCAGTGGTAAATCTGGGAATGGACACAAAGGCTGTTGGTCTGAGCATTTAAAACTCTTGATGTATTTGAAATCAACTTCTCGCATTTTGGGATGAAGCCATGGTAAAGAACTCTCTCATTCCAGGTTTCTAATTTTTTCAATACAACTTGAATCAAGAAGCAAGTGTAATCCTACAAAAATAAACAAAAAACAACAAAAAAACCCAAACAAACCAAATCTTCTTCACCTATGTTGTGAAGAATTGCTGATATGTGTACTATGTGCAGATAATTTTATTTCACAATTCATCCAAAATTCTGAAATTCTGTTATTTGGAATGAGCTAGACAGGGTCTGGAGAAAAACAGGCGGTTTATTACTGACACTTAGGTTTTGTGTAATCAAAACATGGTATTCAGTCTTTGAAGCTTTACATAATCAGAATATTTCTTATAAAAGCTCCTTTACCATATCTGTCAGCAAGCAGGCATGTCATCCTTAGGCTAATACCTAGACAAAAAAGGACTGAAGGGAAAGTGTGGTTTCTAGTCTCATGGTCCTCAGAAATTGCTGCCATTATATGTTCTATAGTATTAAAGGAAGTCAAAGTAAACTGCCATTTAAGAATTATTCATTTTTCTGTACAAGGAGAAATGAGGTCTCTCAGGTAATGCAGTAGAGAAGGGAGCCCTGACGAATGTGTTAGTAAATCATATGTCCTGTGGAGCTTCCTCTAAAATACTTTAACTTTGATTCTACAAAAATAGGTCAACATAAGTCACATACTGCTGATGTGTTGAAATTGAAGGCATTTTGGGTTTAGTCAAATCAATTAAGAAGCTACCATATTTCAGTGTATTAAATCTAGTCTTAAACTGAGAAACCTATATCAATGTTAGTTGGTGTATATATTAGGAAAAGTTTATCACGCCTCTAATCATAACAAAAAAAAAATACATGTTTTCCTTAGAATGTGTGATGGGATGTTTATGACAGTAGCAGTTTAAAAACCCGAACAACAACAAAAGAAACCCAATAAAAAAGAAACCAAGCCAAAAAGCCTCTTGACTCCATGCATGGTAATTCATGCTAACAGCCTTATATAGAGAGAGGAGGCCCAGAGCAGAATGGCAAACTGGATATTCAGGACTGAACTACTGCAGGACTGAACCAGACACTGGCACTTGGATGTATTAATTTGGTCTATGCTGTCTCTTCAAAACTTTCTTCAAGTGTCGTTTTTTCTTTTATATGAACGGAATTAAATTCCTGGAAGATGGATTGTCATGTTTGTGATTCAGAATAGGATTTGCTGGTAACAGAAACAGTAGATTAGTTTTTTCTGCCATGATGAGTTAAAATAGACGGAAAGTCTTGGAATATAACTTTTTTGTATTGTAAAGAGTAAGAGTAAAGCAGAATCTCTTGAAGGCTTTGTGTATTTCCTTTCCCTTCTTCCAGGCCCATTTCATAGGCAAGCCTGTCAGAAATAGTGTTCCTAATCTCTGGTGACTTGTCTTTTCCTGCACAAGCCTCTACCTCACACTGTTCTTAGAGCTTTCAGAGCTCTGTCCTTTGAAACACAGAAGTTTGTCTGTTAAGAAAAAAAAAAAACAACCCAACAACCCAAAAAAACCAACCCCATATTTTTCTTGTCATACTCAATATGTTTTCCAAAGTTACTTGCTATTTCTAGTACTGGCCAGGATAAATAATTTAAATCTCTGTTTACCTTTTTTGCATCGTTCACATTTTACTTGCAAATGATGACTCACCCACTCCATGGCCGCCTGCTATTCATTCTAGCCTAGCACCTACTCTTTCAATGTTTGTTATCTGAGCTCAAGTTCTGACTGTCTCTTGGCCGTCATTTTAAAATGAAATGTGGAAATACCAAATTTACAGTCTCTTAGTACAATCAATCAATCAATCAATCAATCAATAAATAAATGTGATGGAATAATTCCAGTCTGCTAAAACTGTAGGCAGGAACCTGTTTTGGCAAGCAAAGAACATAAAAATATGTGCTTCAGGTTATCACTCCTTTTTTCCCTTCCCTGTTTTAGTAACTGCCGGTATGATCTCTGCATTTTTGTTTTCCAGATGTTTAGAAAAGTCATTTGTTTAGTAGCCTGTATATTTTAATTACCAGTTTATTTTTGTGCCAATATAGACTTCATATTAACTGTTTCTCCTTTCTTGCTAATACTACTACAGCAAACCTACCTATAGGCAGTCTAGTGAGCCTTTTAATGCAATAATGAATAAGCAAAGTCTTTTTGCATATGTATTGTAGGCTTTGATATCCTGATCTGATTAGTTGACTTTGGTGATGCTGAGGATGTGCATACCTAGAAGATTTAAATTGATATGCACTGAAAGATCCATAGTGCCAGCTTGGCACGGAAACCACTCCTCACATTAGGCCTCTGACTGAATGTGAAATAGCTGAAAAAAAGTTACAGGTCTGAAATTTTAAGGAAAGGGAAGGAAAGGATATGCCCCTTTGGAGCAGGGTAGTGATAGAAGCACAGATTAGCCCTGAATTTCAAGTTGAGGGAAACCTAGATTGGCAATGAAAGTTCTTCAGTATCTGGCAGAAGATTAAACCATCTGACATAACATGGTGTGGTCCACAACTATGCAAGTATCAACACCTGAAATTGTTTGCAGTGTGCAAACAAAATATGTGCTAAAAAATGGAACCACTGTCTTGTCTGTTCTTGTATGGGTGGTGTGACTGGGGCTGGTGGCAGCCAAACGAGTGTGGCAAATGGGAACAAAGGGTATACATGGCATAACAAAACAGAAAAAATGAAGGGCTCTACTGAAAAGACTTTCCCTCTAATGATGTCATTATGTTGCTGATTTCTTTTTAAAGGTTGTGACATGGTGATAGCTGTTAATTTTTTTCATGTCTTACTGTGTTGATAAGGCAGTAGACTAAGATGGAGTTAATATTGCCTTTGTGTGCTGGAGTTACTATTTACACAACACTCTACATTTCACTGACTTTATTAAATGGTACAGTTTTACTTTCAATGTTATATTGTCCTCCTAGTCCTATAATTATTATAGTAAGGATACCATAAAAACAAATTAAACAAACATCTGAGGAACTGGGGAAAAACTCATGTACATTTGCCTTTAGTAAGCATGTAAATCCTCTTAATGATCCATAGTGATTCAGGCATTGTTAATGCAAGAAGTATTCAATAACTGCAGGACCCAGTAATTTTAATTAAAAATAATTCCAGACTTCATAGAATCACACAATAGCCCCATAGAGTCTACCATGCTGCAGGAGGCTGTTCCAGTGAATGATTGTTCTTACTGTAAACATTTCTTTGAGATAAAACCTCTCATGGTGTAACTTCTGTGCGTAATCCCATGTCTTTGCCGTGTGGCTTCTTGTGAAAAGAGCCTTTGTCCTCTTTGTAGCTGCCCTTAAAGTACTGGAACACCGTGATGAGGCCTTCCCCCCTGAGCCTTCTCTAGGGAGAAGACCTACCCCCTTCAGTCTTTCCTCATAGGACAGGTTCTCTAGCCCACTGATCATCTTGACGACGTTCCTATAGACCTTCTCCAGTCTGACCACATCTTTCTTGAAATGTGGGGGCCAGAACTGGGCACAGTACTCTGCAGCCTGAAAAGCAGAGTGGGATGATCACATCTCTGTCTTCTAGTACTGCTCCTGTGGATGCAGTCCAGGATCAGACTTGCCTTTGTTGCTGCAGCAGCACGGCTTCTCCCCAGCCGCACAGAGCCTAGCCTGTACTGGGGTTTTTCTTTATTGTGATCCAGGTGCAGGAATTGATATTTGCCTTTTTCCAGTCATCAGGGACATCCCCTGGTCTCCACAACTTTTCAAATATTGCATAGAGTGTCTTTGCAACAATGTCACCCTGAGTGGATCCCCTTTGGGCCCATACATTTATGTGAGATGAGACTGTGAGAAGCCACAAGCCAACCTTTCTTCCACTCCTTACAGGCTGACATGTGTACTGTTGCAACTGCTTGATCTTGTGATCTGGGGTCCAGCTGTACAGGTAAATACAGAGGCAAAGAAAGTATTGGTAACATCTGCCTTCCTTGTCAGCATTACTGCCTGTTTAGTAATGGACCTATGTCTTCCCTGTGCTTCTGCTTACTGCTCATGTATTCTTTTTTTTTTTTTTTTCTGAACTTGATATCTTTGGCCAATTTTAGTTCAGCTTCAGGTTTGTTAGCCACTTTTGAGAACTACTGTTTACTTTTGTATATTTGTATAGCAGACAATCATTTTTAAGGAAATGAGAATCCAATTTATATCACTAGATCAAACCAGAATTAAAGGGTTTTAAGGTTGAAGTATTTTCGGAGTTACCCTCTTAAAATAGGAGTCTCCTTTTGAAGCTCTACCATAGCTTTTCAAGGATCTTTTATTTTATAAGCTGTTTTGCACTTACCCCTTCACCAGCTGGTAATGTGCATTTTGTACTGGGAGGCTTTTCATATGTGTAGCAAACACCTTGAATATGGGATTTCTATTTTTGTTGAAACACACAGTAATATGGAACAATTAAAAGTGCAAAAATTTCTGTGTAAGTTTTCATGTAGTTATGTAAATACTGCAGCTTAGGGTTCTGTTTTGTTTTGTTTCTTTGGGGTTTTTTTGGTGTACAGACTAGAGCTTTCTTGGCTTATTCTGCATGATAACCTTTCAATGTAAAGTCAAAGGTAGTTCGGACCTGCATGAGAGGGCATACAGCAATTATGTTCCTGATGCTTAATAGGAAATAAAGCATTTTGAAAGGAATGTGAAATAACGGTTTGCTGAAGCAGGCCCAGTTGAGTAGTCATTCATATTTTTAAATAACTAATCACAGAAGACAAACAGAGTACATATTTGGTGGTGGGATTTCTATGTGCACTGACAAAGTTGTTTCATGTTGCAAAAGAAGTGCAAAAGTAGAGGGCTGAATGGAAATCGCAACAGATAGCAACAGCACCTTTCTCCTATGACGCCAGGCTTATTCTGCTCTATGATTTGTTTGCATACATGACTTTGCTAATACCATATATTGAGTCAACAGAAAAGGAGTATGTTGATAAAGATCATTATTATAACTAAAGAATGTTTTTTCACAAATAGTAATCTATATATAACTTTAAATGTCTATGAGGAATTGGTGATTTATTCCTCATTTAGTTTGCTTAGCGATGACTATAATGAGAATACATGCATGTTTGCATACAAATACACTAACATTTCAAGAACTCTTATATAAGCAAAGTGAGTAATGTAATTCTGGACAGAACTGTGTCTTCTTATTTGAAAATAATTTATAGAAGGTGAAAGTTTTGGGGACCAAATGTAACTTAGGCTAAGCAAGTCACTTAGTCTTTCCTATTACTTTAAACTTCCCACCTGAAGCTTATTTCTTGAATCTAGTGGGGTTTCATTTCTTTCTTTTAATGAATGAATAAATTGCAAAGATTTCAAATGCAGCTTTGAAGATGAGAGTGGTAACAAGCTGAATTGTTTAGGATAACTAAGCTCATTAGAGAATGCTTGTATGATTCACAGTCTAGTCTATTGCTAATAACTGTTAGGCGTGTTTCTGACAAACATTACACAACTAAAATTTTTGCGCTAGCAAGAAGGGTATACTTCATATTATTTACTGGTTTAAAATGGTTATTAATAAATAAAGAGCAGCTACACAGTGATCTTAAATAATTTGGTGGGTTTTTTTAAAAAAGAAAACTTAAGTTCTCACTTTGCAAATCTAGATTACTTTTTTTTTTATTTCCTCTGTATGTGTATGTGTAAAGCTGTTTAGATAAATCATTCAGCAGCTAATATTTAACATTTGCTTATGTAATTTTCTACACCCTGAATCACTAGTCTTGATTCAGTCACAAGTAAAAAAACGGGAGATTATTATCTTTGTAGCGTGTAACTATACATCCACTATCTTAACTTCCACTTTCCTGCTCTAGTTTTCTGTCCACAAAGGGATTGCAATCAACAGTATAGATGAAGGACATCACCTTCATTCCCCTTGAGCAAGTGCCTCTCAGCACAAGGTAAAATTGTGCTTTCAGACCTGAGATCTTGCAAAAGGAGTGAAAAAGTTGGAAGCATCTCTTTCTGCTTATAAATTATGCATTGTGGCTTATTGTAATAAAGATGCCACTGTACCAGAAATACTGGGATCTCAACTAAAAGTAAAATTTTGGTTCTCATTACAGCTTGCTACTGGACACTGAGTACATTTACATTTACACAATGTTAGCCTCTGCCCTGTCTGTTGTAATAACTTCCTGGCTTTTGATACAGTGACATACCATATGGTATGTTAATCAAAATTAAGCACAACTTTTTTTTTTAATTGGTTAATATTTGTCTAAAGCTGGATGTTCACCTTCTTATTACATGTGGCTTTAGTAAAAAAAGCAAAAAACATTTAGCATTTGTTATGACAGGAGAGTAAAAAGACATTTGTAATAAAATTTACTTTACAGCTGGACAATGGCCCATCAAAGTAAAATATTACTATTGCTAGTTCATTTCTCTTAGGTTGTGGCCAGTCTGATGTGTTTTGTTGGTTCTTTTTGTTTGTTTGTTTGGTTTTGAGTTTGGTTTTGTTTTATGTATTCCAGACCTGAGATGTTCATCCTAAATGTATATGCATACTGTTCTCATTTGGAAAATCACTCTCTGTGAAGGATGTCAGATTTACTTGATAATGTTTATAATTATAGCAAATGTTTTATATTAGTGCGTTTATCAAGCATAGATACCTGAATACATATTGAAAACATTAAATTCATCTGTTATTCACATTTGAAATATTCACATGTACACTTACTGGAGAGACAGGAAGTGTATTTAAAACGCAACAGAACAATTATTAATCAGGTACTACAACTGTTTGAATCCATGCTTAGTAGTAGGTACAATTTAATCCATGTTGTTGATAAAATCTTTAGATAAGTAGGGACTTATATGTAACAACTGATGAAGGATATAATGACTTTATTTTTTTCTGGTCTGAAATACTTGTATTTTGTGAAATGAGAAACAAATTGTGTAGAGAAATAATATTATCCTAACATATAATTTGCTGAAATGCAGTGCTCTAGTTTTGGGTAGTATATGCTGATAGATAAGGTACATTGATTTTAAGTTTCTTGTTGAAGAAATTCCCGAAGCATGTGATGTGTACCCCAGCCTGCCATGATCATATATTTCCAGTTTCCAGATCTGTAATAACAAAATGGCTGAAACCAAGGAGATCAATATGCAGACAATATAGGGGTAGCAGAAAGAAGCAGAAATGTGGTTTTGTTTAGGAGAGAGTCCTAGATTGGATCTGGACCAGTCTAAAGAAGTTAACTAGGTATATGGCAGAAAGACCATATTTCTTTTTTTCCAACCTGCTGTGAGAGATCAGAGAAGATCAGAAGAGAAACTGTGAACAGAAAAATAAATCATGGACTCCAAATTCCAAGGGACTGAAGCATGGCAGGTGCTCTGGTGCAAAGGAATAAAAGCAGATCTTTTATCACTTAACCAAAATTTTATATATATATATATTTTATGCTAGGCAACCTAAAAGTAGATATAGGACCCTTTGTGAAGGCTATGCTTCTCACATGGCTTTGAAAAAGTAATCAAACTGAACAATTAAATATCCAACTAATGTCCAGAGGCATTAAATAAAGTGTTTCACTGAAGTATGTTATGACAGTATTAACTTTTCACATTGACATCAAAATGGTAATTTTGCCCACTGAAAAGCTGTTCTTAAATTAAAATTTTGCTTTGAAACCGAGAAAAACATCATATAACAGCACTTTAAAGTATTTTACAGTTTTCACGAGGCTGAGTCCAATTTCATATTTGCTACACTTTCTCCTAGGATAAAGATTGAATTTAATGATTTCACCAATATATATAATCACCATATCAGCTCTCTAATATGACATGACAGCGCACCGGAAACGTTCCTTGGAGAGAAATGCTACGGAATATGAGAGGATTACAAAAAATAAAATGATTGACTCAAGTTGACAGACCAGTTATTTTTAAAACAGCTTTAGATAGGTTTTTAAATGCAAGCAATGCTCCTGCTGCCAAATTCTGTCCTGTGCTAGTTATTTCAGGAATATAAATAGATTGGTTTATAGTTTTGATCAAGACATTTAATTCTGACTTTTTCCATTTTGTTCAATTAAACTAAGATTTCAGAAAGGTGTATCTCCAAACCTATTTAGATCCATATCTCCTAGTGGTAACCTAGACTGTTACAAAATATTTAATTTTTTTGCAGAGTTCAAATTTACAGATAGAGATTTCCCCATGGCTGATTTTACAGAATGTATCAACTTTTCCATTATTTTAGCTTCACAACACATTGTTTTGCATCTCTTATCTCAGGACAACATCTTGCCATATATACAATCACAATAATGAAGTCTTTCTTAGGCAAGACAATAGCTGTATGTACAATTTAACTGAATACTGCAAGCCATGGGGAAGTTAGTATTTTAAGTTGAGGGTTTGTGGGTTTGCTTGTTTGGGGTTTTCTTGTTTGGTTTGTTGTTGTTTTGTTTTTGTTTTTGTTTTTTTTTGAGTGGGGAAGGATGGGGTTGGTGGTTGTGGAGTTTTTTTTTTGGTTGCTTTTTTGTTGGTTTGTTTTTTTTTCCCAGAAATCCACATGACTCAATTAATGGAAGAATTGCTTAAAAGAAAGTTTATAGAATAAAGTCACTATTGTAGTTATTAAAGATGATTTCATTAAGAAATTTAGGCGAATTTGTCTTGGGAACCTATGAAGTGATGAAAAGTAACTTGTTGGTGATATCACTTATGGCAGATAATTTGCCCACATTTTAGTGATGGTATTTAATCATTAATTATACCCTGCCTTAAAATAGGGCATTATGAATCTTTGAGATTTGTCTTTTCCCTCTGTTGCTTAAAGTTTTCCTGTAGTTGAAAATAGCTTAATGTACTCCAGGAACTGCCATGAAAGACTGTTAATTTATTTTTGCATGACATGCTGTGTGATGAAGTCGTGGCTCGCAGGTTTGGGCTTTTTTGGTGGCTTTTACTGAAAATGGTTAGAAAAAAAAAGAAAAAGGACAGATCGGTGACTAGATACTTTTAGTTTCAATGCAAATTTCTGTCATTCCTCTATGTGAGCTATTCCTGTAAAATGTCTGGCATAACCATGGAAGAGAAATGTGTCCAAGAAAAGAAATTCAAAGGTGGCCTTTTTTTTTTAATCTTTTTTTTTTATTATATGTCTGTATTAGAATCTCACTATATGGTGTCCCGGGCACTTTTTTCTGCTTCTGCTTTTTAGTAAATCTTGAGTTCAGACTACTTGGTGCCATTATAGCAGTTCCAGCACAGGTGAACTGAATGGGAATGAGAGTTAGGAACATCTTTTAACAAACTACATGTGGCATTTTGGCTGCCTGCAGACATTAAATGAACAAGGAATGACACTGATGGCTTTAGTAGACAGCACAGTACGTTTGTCCTGGCTTGTCCTTCTTATCGAGGACTCCATTGGGCTGCTGCTATTCTGAAGAGGCTGCTGCTTCTACTACTCAATTGTTATTCTCTCAAATACCCCTGCCAACACTGTGCATATCCCTCTCTTCACCATTTTTAGTTAAGGAGCCACAGAGACAATGTTGTGATCTCAAGGCTTCCGAGCAGTTCCAACTGTTGAAATTCTGCTAGCTGTTCACATGGCACCATTTAATAGTTCTGTGATATTTGATGCAAAACTAAATGGAAGTCTAGTTTTTTTCTCCCTTGTCAATTGGACTTACAGTTTTCAGTCACCCTCAGTAGGATTTGGCCCACGGTATAATTATTTGCAAGTTTCAAATGTACAGATGTTAAGTAATTGATTTTGACAGTTTGTGCATGCCATGGGTCTGACCCATGCTGAAATATATGCATGTGATTGTGCATGGCTGGAAGTCAGGATGATTCTCTGAATAAACGTGAACATGACCTCAAGAAAAGCTTTTTCTTTGCTTTGCATCGTTCTGGGCTATCCTTGTATTTGTGCTGGCTTAAACGCGGAAGATGAATCTGAGTGTTTTGGAAAAATTGACTCAACTGGTTGATTGCCTGAGTGGAAATCAGGAATACATACTACACCAGTGCAGCAGAATAATGCTGTGTGTGGCCATGAAATGAAAACCCAAACTAGAGATAGCCTCTGTAGCTGCAGTGTTGCTTTTAGTTACTTGCAGTTTTCCATACTATTTGTAAAACAGCAAAATTACGTAGCCTTAAAATTTTAAATGGTTTTGACTATGAAGTGTGGCCAGAAGCTACTAAAAATAATAATAAAAAAATAATCTCAGTATCAAAGTAAGGTTCACATCTCTTTTGCTGCAGAAAACAAATGAGCTCAATGGATAATGTTTTTATGGTTCACAGCAATGCAGACTAAGATACCAAATTCCTTGCTGGTATAAAGGTGGTGTATATTTCTCCAATCATTTTGGCATAACAAACAGGACAGTAAAGTTCCATGTTCCAGTAGCATCCTTTTTCTTAATTGTCCATTCTGGCTTATTTTTGTGCAATGGTTCAGAGCAATCTAGGCTCTTATTTCAGTGTGCCTGGATTTGGATGCCATGTATGGAAAAAGGAGGGTTGTTCTGTCCCTAAATTGCTGATTCCTAATTATTGTATTCTGCATAAAGAGCAGAGGCAGAGTAGAGGTAGTGAATCATTTGGCATCCTAAACAATCCTCTGCCATTGTCCATTATCTTTCTGTGTAATGACCCTCAGATCTCTCTTGCCTCTGACGTGCACTTCTTTTTGGGCAACGTAGCCACTAAACCTACTACATTAGATGATGTGGCAGGTACTGCTTTCAGTTAATATTACCTTTGTCACATTCCAAATTAGCTCTTCAAAGTTACTGGAATAAAGAGTGTAACGTCTTTTTATAGTAGGGCTGTCTATTTTGTTTCAGACAAAAAATCTTTCTTTAGGGGTGGAATATTTCTCATGAAGTTCCTCCCTTACCTAATCCCCATGAAACTTTATTTAAATCCTGCTGAGCTCCATCTATTACTGTAGCTCACAATGCTTTGTGGTTTATACTTTGATAATTTTGGATTTAAAAATGAAGTGTTGAATGGGAGAGAAAACACTATTTGGAGTCTAATTGGAAAAATATAATTCTTTTATTTTTTTTTTAGTCAGCCATTCTGAAAGATGGGTGTTTTCTACCTTCAGTTCTTGAGGCTGAAAAACACAGGGGAGAATAATAGTAAGTCCACCTTTCTTTTTGTTTTGTTTTGTTTTGTTTTTTTGTTTTGTTTTTGTTTTGTTTTTGTTGGGTACAAAAAAAACAGTGACATTTAATGAATTACACGTATTTAGCAGTTAAGGAATCTGTTATGTTAACCAAAATATGGTTTTTGGGGACTGTTTTTGAAGCTCAATCTGCAATAGAAGCTATCACAGAATTTTTGTGCCTAGAAAACACTGTATTTGCATGCAAATCTATCATTTTGCTGAAAAAGTGGGAGCTGAAGAGCCCTTTGAAACAGCAGTTATTATTCACCAAAGCAGAGACTGTCTTGCCAGTACTGTCTTACCTTTCCTACGGTGATTTCTTTTCATCACGAAGGGAATAATTTGTTATAGCTTGCTAGTTTGTTCTTTGCTGCTTAACTCCTTTAATCTTACATGGAATATAGTCATCTGCTTGGCCAACCCATCTTCCCCTCCCAGTCTGAAAATACTATATATAATTTATGACTCATCGAATATGCTGAATTTTGTGGTTTTAAAGCTATGCTCATGGTTACTGCATTGGATACATGTCTGCATACAAATATTTCACTGCTGACTGCTAAGAAGCAATCTATAATGAGTAAAATTATTTGAGATAACTTAGCCAGAGGCTTCTAAATATGTAATGTGTCCAGGTTTAAATATGAAATAATAAACGATGGAGATAGGTAGGGTACTGTTCATAGAAAACTATTGCTATTATGATTTTTGGAAACATTCGATCAATCTAGAGATCTCTATACACTGAGAACACTAAAAGCAGCAGCTGTTCTGTGTTTGACTTTTGAAGTTGAATCTGGTGACTTATGATGTATTGTTTCACAAAATAGAAAGCTATTGAAAAGCTCTGTGTTTACATAGCTCCCTCCTAAGTTATGAATCCAGCTAATTTGCCATTACTTTTGCATACAGCAGGCAGCCTGAGAACTGTTGCATCTGTGTACATCTGCATGAAACTCCAATGAAAAGAAATGAGAGTGCAGAGGTATGAGTGACAAGGGATTATAAACATTAGAGACTTAATTAAATCACAAAAGCTCCTGCAAGGTTCAGGCTGGTAAACTTATATCTTTCGTTGCTGAACTAAGATAGGGAAAATAATCCTGGTTGCCTAGCAACATCTTTGCACAAGCTAACTCAGTGGAAAATCTTTGGGTTTGATAGCAAATTAAAAATGGATGTTTCATGTAAAGAGAATAAGGTTTCCCCAGAACCTTTAGTCAACCGATAAATTCATTGCATATTACTACAAATTAAAATGGCAATGGGTCTAGGAAAATTTTGTGGGAGATTGTAGATAATCAATATGGCCTAACATCTTAGCAAGAATGATGAATTGGCTTGTAAGAACAGAGTACAAAGTGCATCCAAAGCATATAGGGTTCAAGGAAATGCAGACTGGTGAGGGGAAAAAAAAATACAAAAAAAAAAGAAAATTTTGGTATTGTTTACAACTTCCAGCCTATAAGGGCATTTTCTACATCCATACATGTTAATTTAGCAATTCTTTTGCAATTTAGCCTTGAATAGAGAAGGAAGAGGAAAATGCTATTGAATTCCCATTTTCAAAGATTAGCCTCAGAAAGCTATATTGCGGTAGCCCAACTCTGCCAATCGCTGAGCATGTGCCTGCAGGAGAACTTGCTGCTTGCCTATACTTCAACACAGTTCTCTATCCTGGAGAAAGAAGAAACAAGCCGTCCCAGAGATGCAAGGTGTGTTTGTATCATGCTGGGTTAAATATTACATTAATATAATGCTCATAGCTGATGTTTCATGTACCACAGGTAGCTTTCTTCCGGTTCTTTTTCTTCAGAAGACTGAAGACAGAGCTGTCTTGCCATACAAGCCTTTTTCCCATCCAGTGCAAACCAGGGATTTTCCTTGAAATATTATCCTTTTATAACTTCAGCCATTACACACAGTAATCAAATTCTGGCAGTTTGCTGTCTTCCTTACCTGTGTTTGGTTTACAATTTAATATTCAGTTAAAAATTAAAGAATCTGAGTTGGATTTTGGAGATTATCTGATAATTTCAGAATAGTTAGCACAGAACAGCTCAGTTATCCTTCTTTTTACTCAATACAAAAAGCTATTATTGCAAGCCTGCATCTGTATAACTGTTGATTTTTAAACTGAACAATATTTCTCTTACTTTATATGATGTCTAGAGCTGCTAGTGTGCTCATAATGACTTTCATCTTTCCGTCAGTAGATGTCACTAATGTTAATAGCAAACTGAATCATGCAGTTAAGACAGTCTTTAAAATGATTTGGGTGCCTTTGATACAGGTACTTTAAACATTACAGTTTTATCTTTGTTGCAGATTCCTAGTCAGAAAGAAAACACAAATATTTTTACTTTTCAACATTTATTTGTCTTTAAAGCTGTTATTATCTTAAACTGATTTGAAATTTAAAGTAGCAATCCATTCTAGCAAACAAGCATTTTATATGGATGTGCAGTTCACAAGCTGATGAAAACCAGAACCGACTGTAGCAGTGTTAAGTTACAGATAACAAACTGAATGAGCTTTTAATAATTAGTTGTGTCCTTATATGTCTTATCTGCTTGAAACAGTCAGATTCATCACAGAATACATTACCTTTGGGTGCCATCAGATCCTGCCTGCTTCCCTTGTGCACCAAGGTGAGAAAAGGAAGGAAGAGGTGCTGAAGCATGTATTTTCAGTCCCTGAAGAGCCCCCTGGCTGGAGCAGAGAAAAGTGTGAGGAGGAAGGACCAACACAGAAGAGCTGTTCCAGACTGACTGCAGCTCCTCATTCACCTTGTGCTGTTCAGTGGGGGTAGAGATGAGAGTAAGGGAGAGAAATTGAAGATGGAGTGAAGCTGGGACTGGGAATAAATTTGGGGTGGGAGAAATTGTTTTGGTTTTGTCTTTGTTCACTATCCAACACTATTTTAATTGTCATTTTCATGCTGAATCTGTTTTACCCATGATGGTAACTGGTAAGTAATATCCCTGTCTTTATCTTAAACCCTGGTGAGCTTTTAATTTTTTTCTCTACCCTGTCCTGTTGGGGAGAGGGGGTGAAAAAGAGAGAGTGGGGGTCTGACAGCCACCGAAAATCAACCCACCATAACACTACTCCAAGCAGGATCAATTTCAAAGTCACTTTAGGACACTCAGAGCCTTGTCTAGTTGATTATTTACTTTTATATTTCTAAGGATTAAGATGCCGCAGCCTCTTTGGGCACCTGTTTCAGTAGTTAACTTCTCTCCTTGCAAAGAATACTTTCCTTTCAGCGCAATGAAACTCCCAGTCCTTTACTACAACATTTGGAAGGAACCAGGCAGGATTCAAACAGATTATTCTTATTTTCCAAGACAGTCCTATAGTGAAGCTATCAATAATTGCTTCAGACTACGTACAATTCAATAAGGGGCTTTGTGTTGCCAATGCAACCATATTTAAAAATCTCAATTTTCCAATTTTTCATAGAATAATATTACCATTGGTTAGAAATTTCTTCCTAAATTGGCTTTCTACCCTAAACAAAATTAAAACATTCCACATTTTAAGTCTCCAGATTCCCTGTGTCTTCTTTCTGTTCCTCCTCCAGCAATTCCCTCTCTGAACACAAAACACGCAGTCCCAGTGCTTTTCTTTTTAGAGTCAGAGTGATAGTGAAACCAGGGTAATGGGACAGTTTCATTGGAAAACAATGGCTTTAACCAGAAGTTCTAAACTTAGACTTTCAGTGTTTTATTTAACATTTCACAGTCACATGTATGGTTAAACAGTCTGTTTACTACATGCTTTACTACTTGTTTACATTCTGAGTGTGTGGACTGATATTCAATCCCTCCTTTTCTATCATGGTTGCACCAAATCTTGTGAGCTATATGTGAGCCAACCTAAATATCCTTTTAGGTTTCCCTGCCAGTCAGACAGAGGCGATGAAAACAGATCAGAAATGTGAGAAGGACCTTGGTAGGTTTTTACCTGGGTTTTGCCAAAAAGTGAAAGTGAAAGGGGTAAAATTTCTCAGCTTGTGATTAAGTATCACAGGAGGGCTCTGACTCCTAACAGCCAACAGAAAGCCAATTACAAAGCAAAAGCATTTTTTATAAGAAGTTATGCAGTTTATAAATAGAGGCAACCTAACATCCAGTAGTACTTAGAGTTTAGAATGATACTACTAGGCACTTTTTAGATTTACAGGAAAACTCATTTGAAAACTATCGTTAATAAAACAAGTAAGCTTTAATTTATGGGAATTGCATCTTGTAACTTCAAAATAAGAACCTGAAATCTGAAGTTCATTAAATCCAATACTAAAGCTGGGAAGTATGAAAAATATACTTGCAATACTAAAAAAAGCTAGGAGAATTAGCCGGGTTAATAAATGGTTAAAAGGGTGGTGTCATAGTCAGGGGTTTGAGTGTCTTGAACACAGGACCCAAGTCTGTAGGCCAGGTCTAGTGGGGGCTGATGGAGCTGGTCTGATAAAGAAGGGAAAGAGCAGTTTTGGTAGGAGGCTTGCCAGACTGGTCAAGGAGGCTTTAAACTAGATGTGTTGGGGGAGGGGGGCATCATTCCATTCCAACACACCCAGTCAGTTGCCAGAGCCTTTAATAAATGCTTGGAGTAATGTAGAGATATCCCAGCTGCTCCAGCCAACAAGCCAGCTTCATTTGGAGCTTGGCTCAGATGCCTCTATACAAACGCCCACAGCATGGGTAACAAACAAGAGGAATTAGAGATGTGTGCACGTCTACGGGGGTATGATATAATAGGCATCACAGAAACATGGTGGGATGGCTCCTATGACTGGAGTGTTGGAATGGAAGGTTACAGGCACTTTAGAAAAGACAGGCCTGGCAGGCGGGGAGGGGGAGTTGCCCTTTATGATAGGGATAGGCTGGAGAGTATGGAACTCTGTCTGGGGACAGGTGATCAGTCAACAGAGAGTTTGTGGGCCAGGGTTAAAAGGAGAACAGTGATGGGAGACATTACTGTGGGGATCTGTTACAGACCGCCTGATCAAGGAGAACCTGCGGATGAAGCACTCCATAGACAGATAGGAAAAGCTTCATGCTCGCAGGCCCTTGTTCTCATGGATGACTTCAACCACCCTGACATCTGTTGGAAGGACGGTACGGCCCGGCACAAGCAATCCAGGAGGTTCCTTGATTGTGTAGAAGACAACTTCCTTCTGCAAGTAATAGAGGAGCCGACAAGGAGAGGTGCCGTGCTTGACCTCGTGCTCACCAACAGGGAAGGGCTCGTTGGAAATGTGATGCTCCAGGGCAGCCTTGGATGCAGCGATCATGAGATGCTTGAATTTGAGATCCTCAGGACAGTGAGAAGAGCGTGCAGCAAGCTCACTGCCCTGGAAGTCAAAAGAGCAGACTTTGGCCTCTTCCGGAACCTGCTTCGGAAGGTTCCATGGGACAGAGCCCTAGAGGGCAAAGGGGCCTAAGACTGTTGGTTGATATTCAAGGATCACCTGCTGCAAGCTCAGGAGTGTTGCATCCCAACCAGAAGGAAGTGCAGCAGGAGGGCCAGGAGACCTCCTTGGATGGATAAGGAGCTCCTGAGGAAAATTCAATTGAAAAAAGAGGCTTATAATAAGTGGAAGCAAGGACAGGTGGCATGGGAAGAGTACAGGGATGTTGTCCGGGAAGCTAGGGACCAGGTTAGGAAAGCTAAGGCCTAGTTAGAATTAAACTTAGATAGAGGTATTAAAGATAACAGGAAGGGATTCTACAGGTACATAGCAAATAAAAAACAGACTAGGGAGAATGTGGGCCCCCTCAGGAAGCTCTTGGGAGAACAGGCTACACAGGATTTGGAGAAGGCTGAGGTTCTGAATGACTGCTTTGCCTCGGTCTTCACTGGCAAAGGCTCTGACCAAACCACCCAAGTCTTGGAAAGCAGATGCAGGGACTGTGAGAATGAAGACCTTGCGCCCACTGTAGGAGAGGAACTGGTTCGAGACCATCTTAAGAATCTGAACGTGCACAAGTCCATGGGTCCTGATGAGATCCATCCACGGGTCCTGAAGGAGCTGGCAAATGAATTTGCTAAGCCGCTGGCCATCATATTTGAGAAATCATGGCAGACAGGTCAAGTTCTCAATGACTGGAAAAAGGGAAATATAACCCCCATTTTCAAGAAGGAGAAAATGGATGACCCTGGGAATTACAGACCAGTCACTCTCACCTCTGTGCCTGGCAAAATCTTGGAGCAGATTCTCCTGGAAGGCATGCTAAGGCACATGAAAATCAACAAGGTGCTTGGTGACAGCCAGCATGGCTTCACTAAGGGGAAATCCTGCCTGACCAATTTGGTGGCCTTCTATGATGGGGCTACAGAACTGATGGACCGGGGTAGAGCAGTTGATGTCATCTACCTGGACTTGTGCAAAGCGTTCGACACTGTCCCACACGACATCCTTGTCTCTAAATTGGAGAGACATCAATTTGATGGATGGACCACTCAGTGGATAAAGAACTGGCTGGATGGCCGCATGCAAAGAGTTGTGGTCAATGGCTCAATATCTGGCTGGAGACCAGTAACGAGTGGTGTCCCTCAGGGATCAAGGTTGAGACTGGTCTTGTTTAACATCTTCATTGCCGACATGGACAGTGGGATTGAGTGCGCCTACAGCAAGTTTGCCGATGGCACCAAGCTGTGTGGTTCGGTTGATACCCTGGAGGGAAGGAATGCCATCCAGAGGGACCTTGACACACTTCTGAGGTGGGCTGATGCCAACCTTATGAAGTTTAACCGTGCCAAGTGCAAGGTCCTACACCTGGGTCGGAGCAATCCTTGGCACAGCTACAGGTTGGGCAGAAAAGAGAATCAGAGAAGCCCTGCGGAGAAGGACTTAGGGGTGTTGGTTGATGAGAAAATGAACATGGGCCGTCAGTGTGCGCTTGCAGCCCAGAAAGCCAACCGTATCCTGGGCTGCATCAAAAGGAGCATGACCAGCAGGTCAAAGGAGGTGATCCTGCCCTTCTACTCTGCTCTTGTGAGACCTCAGCTGGAGTATTGTGTGCACTTCTGGTGTCATCAACACAAAAAGGACATGGAACTGTTGGAACAAGTCCAGAGAAGGGCCACGAGGATGATCAGGGGACTGGAGCACCTCCCGTATGAAGAGGCTGAGGAAGTTGGGACTGTTCAGCCTTGAGAAGAGAAGGCTGCGTGGAGACCTCATAGCAGCCTTCCATTATCTGAAGGGGGCTGTCGTGGTTTAAACCCAGTCAGGTAACTTGTTCACTCACTCCCAGTGAGTGGTGCCGAGCTGACAACAATCAAGGTCCGTGTTCGTCTCCCCCCCTCCCTGCACCGGGGCTCTCCCCTTCCCCGCTCCCGGAGGAACGGGGAGGAGGATCGAGAGAGTGCAACTCCCACGGGTTGAGACAAGAACAGTCCAGCAACAAATCACCACCGCTACTATCAGCTAAAACAATGATAAGGGAAAATAACAAGGGAAGAGAATACGATACCACCGGCCAAGAAAACGAGTTCCACCCGGAAGCTCCTGTCCTTCCGGGTAACTCCCAGTTGCCCCCCACCCCGGGCATGACGTGCTGTGGTATGGAATACCTCCCCGGCTAGCCCGGGTCAGGCGCCCCGTCTCTGCCTCCTCATAGCTTCCCCTCCTCCCTGGCAGAGCATGAGCCTCACAGAGTCCTTGGTCAAGGTAAACATCACTTAGCAACAACCGAAAACATCGGCTTCACCAACGCTGCTCTCAAACTAGAAGTCAAAACACAGCACTGCACCAGTTAACACAAAGGAAAAACATGACTGCTACTGCTGAACCCAGGACAGGGGCCTATAGGGATGCTGGAGAGGGACTCTTCATTAGAGACTGTAGTGATAGGACAAGGGGTAACGGGTTAAAACTTAAACAGGGGAAGTTTAGGTTGGATATAAGAAGGAAATTCTTTCCTGTTAGGGTGGTGAGGCACTGGAATGGGTTGCCCAGGGGGTTGTGAATGCTCCATCCCTGGCAGTGTTCAAGACCAGGTTGGACGAGGCCTTGGGTGATATGATTTAGCGTAAGGTGTCCCTGCCCACAGCAGGGGTGTTGTAACTAGATGATCTTAAGGTCCTTTTCAACCCTAACTATTCTATGATTCTATGATTCTATAATTGGTTTATGGAGCAAGGTTATTCTTGAATTGCAAATGTACATCAAACTAGAAAACGCTCTAAAAAATTATCCTTCAGCATTCAAAGGGAGTTGGAGAATTATTGATGCTGTGCAGGTACATTTAGATAGTTGCAGAATAAAACTAAAGGTTCATGTAGAAAATGATGCACTGAATATAAGGCAAGATGAGCTAACTTTCTGCATGTTTCTTACTAAGGTCTGTGCCCTAGTGCTGAAGTTAACTGTGACTTATTCTTTGAAGCACATGACTCACCAGGAAAGGCTTAGGGAACTGGACTTAGTCTAGAGAAGAAAAGGGGAAGTGTGTTGCAAAGGGAACAAAATCAATGCTTTCCAGTGCCTATGGGGAGGTTTTCAAGAAGGAGTCAGGGTCTTTACAGATGTGCCTGACAGCAGGAGAAGGGATTATGGATATACATTGAAAGAGGCAGAAGATCCAATTTAAAGGGGCAGGAATGCCATGAGGACAGACGAGTGCTGGAACAGGCTTCACAGAGATATTGTGGAATGTCTGTCCTGGAGGTTTTCAAGAGGAGACTTCATAAAGCCCTTAGCAACCTGGTCTGACCTTGGAGCTGGCCCTGCTTTGAGCATAGTTGAACTGGAGACCCCCTGAGGTTTTTCCAACATGAGTGACTCTGCAATTCATTATTGATTCTGTCATGGCTCTCCTTTAGTTACATAATAATAGATTTTAAAGGAAAAATTAACTGCTTTAGGATTGTTTCTAATATCTTTCTTCATATGAGAATTAGTTTTGTGGTTGAATTACTGCCAGGGCGGAGGAGCTGTGAAAATGTGCAGCTCTCATTAAAAAGTATTATAGTATAGTTTTGCCGGCTTAGTAATACAGAACATACTCATCCTATTTAGCTGCAGCCACAACCAGTATCTTTTACTGTGCTGCTTTTTATGAGCTCCCTTTTACAAAGGCTGTGTGAATGACTGACAGCTTCGGTCAGTTATCAAAAAGAAAGTTCAGAGTTCTATTAATTAAAATAATCTTGCATGCTGAACCAAAAATCTGAGAGGTGTTGTCCTGGACAAAAGCCTGAACAGAGGCTAATGACAAGCAGATTGCATTCAGTTTGAAACAAATATTTTGCCTCTGTGCTTGTAAGTAAACCAGCGGAATGAGAGATTTACAGGAGATAGTGGTGAGGGACATAGTTTGAAGAGAAGTTTGGACTGGATATATGGAAAAATTTCTTCACTGTGAGAAGAGTCTAACAGTGGAAGAGGTTGCTTACACAGGCTGTGCAGCTTTCATACTTGTAGGCTTTTAAGGTCTAAGGCACTGAGAAACCTAGTCTCATCTCATAGCTGACCAAGGAGGAAGTTCAAGTATTTCAATTTGAGTGACCTCAAATTAAGACTGGAAATAGCATCAGTGCTTCCTACTGCAGTATCTGTGGTCAGTGTAAGTGACAAGCCACTAACGGCCATGTTATACAATGGTCTGGACTCAGCTGGTTTCACTTACAACTGATGGCACTGTCATATTTCATTAAAGAAATTATTTGGAGCAAGAATGGGAATCACAGCCTTTCTAGCTGCCAAGTAAGTGTCCTGGGAGTTAAAACAGTATTAAGCTGTGAAGTCAGTCTCTCTGGCTTCATTTGCTTTAATATTTAAAAAGAATAGGAAAACCAGGGGTGAGAGAATGTTGGTATCTAATAGCAGTGTGTTTAGCATGCACTTGAAATGTCCTGTTTTAGACTTTCAAGACAGAATGATCCTGTTTCTCCCCTTTTCTATTAGAGCAAGTCATATCTATGCTGAACTCATGCCTAGACTCTTCCTTCTACCCCCTACCCCATTTTGCAAAGGAACATCCCTGATAAGTAAGATCTGATCTTTCTTGTGGCTCCATGAGTTTTGTTTACCGTGCATAAAAAGGCCATATTTGTTCCAGTCTTGTGTTTTGTTTCTAAGATCAAGAATTCTGAAGATGTAAAACAGAGACAGAATGTAAAAAAAAAAAAAATAATAATAAGTCAAAACCCAGCAACAAACAAGCAAAAAATGTGTCATTTCTGGGAAACCATAGAATTTCACAGCTGTGAGGCCAGAAGAAATTAGACTACATAAGGTTTAATAGCAGTCATGTTTATGCAAGAAAGAAACTTTATTGGGACTGTGCCTTGGGTATGTTTAAAGAAGTGGTAGTTGTGGAAGCATCAGGTTCAAATGATGCCCTACAAGGATAACCTTGCATTGCAATTAGAGTGTCTGCAGTTCATCAGCTCAGTAATAGAGCAATGCAAGGATTTTTGATTATTTCTATCAGAGACGCAGACTGATAAAATAATCCACTACAGAAATTATTTAATCAAAATACCTATTCAGTGATCAATGGTTGAAAACCAGTAAAACTGTAATTAAATAACTGTGAGGATAAATATCTTAGTTAAGAACTTGCAGTTTCAGATTGCCTAATCAGCATGTCTTTGGAAAAGTCTGTGATCCAGGTATTGACTTGACAGTCTACTGGACTATTGTCAGCAGTATTACTGTTTGAGGAATCTCAGTGCCTGAAAAAAGTGCAGTCAAGTGTCTGTTAACCAGACTTTCATTCCATGTCACCAGTCCTATAGGTCAGAAAGATTTTTAAGCTTCATTTGTTTATTACATAAATGTTACTTTGAACTAATTGAATGCACTATTACTTTTAATGAAAACACTTTTATGCTACTTAGCCTGACTGGAAGGAATACAACACTTTTGGAATCACAAAGAATTTGAAATCATAGACTAAATTCACCCAATTTAGTAAAAATACTGTGAAGATTGAAATTATATGCTGAAACAATAAATTCTATTCTAAAACAATACAGAACAACTTGACAACCAAAAAATGTTTGATAAGTATTCCTGCACTCAATCTCAGAAAATAAATGCAAGTGTAGTACGTATAGCCTTTTTCATCCTTCCCTGTAGTATAATCTGTTTTAATGGCATTATAGGAGTAGTGAGTAACAGAGAATATTTGTTAACAAAGACACTGAAGAAACAGGATGAAGCTGAAATCAGTTTTATAGTATGACATACACTTGTTTAATGGGAAATTGAAAATTTTGTTGTGATGAGTTCAAAGCTTAATCACACAGATCTTTTTGTATAGTGAAGCATGGTATGTGAGGTTTTGAACATGATAATGAAAACTAACCCCAAACATCCATCATTAGACATTCAGATGAGAACATGTTTCGTTGTTTTTTTTTTTCCCCCATTTTAGCCATTAGTCACCAGCAAGCGGGTAAGCATTCCCACATTCCAATTCTGTCTGAATCACTTCAAACAATTTCAGTGTGTCTGATGAAAAACCCAAGAAAGAAATTTTTGCTGACATTGAAACCAGACAGTCATACTGAAGGTTCAGTGGACGTCAGCTGTCTGATAACTTTGCCATGAGCTGCATGCTTCCTTTTATCTGTGGGATTCATTTATCACGTAATTGTCCTTACTCAATTTTAGTCGCAATTTGCCAAGTTTGGTGGTTTTTATCTTTTTGTCTAACTTTACAAAGAGGTATAACTAGAAATTTTAATAGAATGCAGCTTTAGTCCTATCCTATTCTGCATATCTACAGCTCTTAGCTCAAACCTGCAACTTATGTGAACTGGACTGAAGCAGCAGCTAATGCTCCATTGATTCATAATTACAATTTCCAATACAACAGAATCATGAGAAAGCAGAGATTAGATAGACATCCATTGGTTGGTTGTGGCTTGGTGATGGTGGATGAAGCTCGTGGGGAATGTGCAGTATTTGCTGCAATTCAAAAAGACACCAAGTCTTCCAGCTCCAGGACCTGCTATAGTTGTGTGCAAAAGAGTGTGCAAGGGGGAGAGATTATGAATAAACATTTTTAGTTTGTGTTCTACATTTCCTGGTTGTAAAGTTTTCTGTTTAAGAAAGTAACTATTTTACTTTATGTTCCAGTAAACAGTGACTTTTGAAATTGAAAGCCTTTTGTCCTCTTTGGGCCTTGAAAGAAGATCCTGTAAGAGAGCAATATCTATAATAAGATCTAGACAGACACAATCAAAGACTTTTTATTTGTCCAGGCTTCTGAAACATAGGCCAGTGCAATTAATTCTTACATTTCTCTGTGGCTTTCTTTTAGTGTGGAATATTGTAATGAAAATATATGAAGAGTTATTATGCCTATCCTTTCCAAAATAATAAATGCAAGAGTACAGTAAGTATGATTTTTTCATATTACAGGTGGACATAAACATACAAGTATCTTTCATTCCTAGTTCTTCAGTTTACATACACTTACCTTCAGTACAGTTAAAGAACCTCAGTAACTTCAGTGCACCTACTCTTAGTAGTAGACTTTGTCATACATATTTAACCTTTCAATGCCTTTGTAGTTGCTGAATCTTTATTTGTTTTGACCTCGGATTTTCAATAGGAAGTGGATATTAGGATGGTGAAGAAAAAAGAAAAGCAAGATCTTTCTTTTGAAGTAAACTCATTGCAAGATAAGTACTAGCAGAAGTACTTTACTAATGCATTTTTTGTTGAGTTATTCACAGCTTTATAGTATATAGGGAACATATGGACGAATGTAAATTCAACAGCATATGATGGTGTAAATTCAACAGCTAATTTTTTTTTAATGTGTGCGACTTTAAAGATCACTCATCTGGGCTTCTTATAAATGAGCACTTTGAGAAGTTTTTGTGGTTGTTTTCCTTTCTCTTGGATTTGCCTTGCCTCCCAAATACTGTTTGTTGAGTTTTTGTTTTGTTTTTTTTTTCATTCTTTAATTATAAGTTAATTATCTGTTATCAATCTGTTAATGTCAATAACTAAAGCTAAATCAGAAGGGAACAAGCTTAATGCATTAAAAAGAACAAACATTGCCCTTCTACAGTTTTGTGGGGATGAGCATAGCTCTTCACATGTACATTCAGTTAGTCAGTTTTGTATTTGGGAAATATCTTTTAGTTATCTGGCTACTTGCATTTGGAATGCCAAAAGGAAGCTGTTATGAAATCAGCCTGGGTTACTCAATTTTGATTTGTTCAAAAAGACTATTAGTTTTGGGGGATTGTGGATGTTCATAAGACAAGAGTAGCTGGTACAGGGAGACAGCAGCAGACACCTCTGTATATGCAATTACAAATTGCATGCTGCAGAGCTCCAAGTAGACATGTATAGAGATGTGTCCTAAAGAACTAAAATTTTCTTGATTTTTTTTAATGTAAACCAAATACTCAATGAATTCATTCTCTTTTTTTGTACTTCAACTCAGAATATCAAAAGAATGCCTCCTTTTCAGACAACAGCTACCAATGGCAACCAGTCATTGCTATGAGTTCCGTGTCTGATCCCTGTTATGTTCTCAGAATTATAGTTTTGGCAGTCCAGGTTCTTAAATTTTGCTCTTGAAACTCTAGTGTGGGCTAAAATGGTCAATCAAATTTAAGTCAATATTTTCTGTGTTTCACAGAATACCCTTTCTGACAGTACTTTTCAGATAAGATCCCTTCACATATGACAAGCAATGCGTCAACTATTTCTTACTTCAATCATTTCAGTCAGTACTGTTGCAGCCAAAATGACTTGATGTGGGGAATTTAATTTATTGCCAACTAGCATAAAAATTTAATTACTGATTTGGATCTTGGGAAGCAAACAAAAAACTCCAAACATTCAAAACTGGTAAAAACTGTTTCCTCTCCTTTTTCCACACTCATCTTGACTCTGGACACCTCCCCTCCTCCTTTATAATTGCCATTCACTTCAATGAGGCAATGTGCAGTGCAGGAGTTTATGGTCAGTACATTGCAGTTTCTTTTTGCTGCTTCTTTCTTCTCACTCTCTTAATATGCTCTGGCATAGCTCCTTCATAGGCTGCAGTCCCTTTGGTGGTGTGAGGAGAGGAGAGTCAGAAAAGAAAGGTAAAACCTGTGGGTTAAGAACTGTCTAATAATTGAAATAAAATAAAATATAATAATAATGTAATAATAATTGCAATTAAAAGGGAGACAATAAACCAAAAAATAAAATGCAAGAAACACAAGTGACACACAATACCTTATCAAAGTACAAATGCAATAGGATTGCTCATCACCTATTGACCAATGCTTAGCCTGTCCCTGAACAGCGACTGGTCCCTTTCAGGCAACTCCACCCAGTTTATACACTGGGCATGACGTGCTGTGGTATGGAATACCCCTTTGGCTAGTTTGGGTCAGGTGTCCTGTTTCTGCTCCCTCCCATCTTCTTGTGCCCCTCCTCACTGGCAGAGCATGACAAGGACTGAAAAGTCCTTAATCGGGGTAAGCACTACTGAGCAATAACTAAAACATCAGTGTGTTACCAATATTATTCTCATACTAAATTAAAAAACATAGCAGTGTACCAGCTACTAAGAAGAAAATTAAGTCTATCACAGCTGAAAACAGGACAGTAATGCTCCATTGGCCATAAGAAACTGATTATCAAGTTGATTATTTTATGGTTTTCTTATATTGTACTTTCTATAATCCTGTTTTTGTTTTTTTTTTTTTTTTTAATTTTTAGTTTCCAAGGTAATCCATAAAAATTTTACTTGAAGTCAATGTAGTTTGGTGCAGATGGCTACTAAGAATGTTCTCAGTGGTATGAAAACTCACTTTATTGAGGGAAGCATTAACTTGAATCTAATAGGTGACGGAAACACTGGAATACAAATATCTATAGTCTGATTTTAGAGGTGACATCCCATCCTGAGATTGAAGAAAAGATATATCCTTTGCTATTTTCCTGTTAAATTTATCATCCTGTAGCTCAATCCTGTTTAAATGGAGACTTAAGTGAATAATATTCTATGGAAAACAAATATGGATAACTTGGCTCACTTTCATGGAGTGAGCTCCATGAGATGAGTCAGTTCTTCCTGCAAAGAAACTGAGATCTTCCATCTAAAGAGCAGCAGTATAATAGAGTTTAATGTGCAATTGGTTATAACATGGTTTGGACATCTGACATTTCTGCACACATTTAAAGATTTTAGCCCTAATCTGCTGTCAACATTATCTACTGAAACACTGATAAAAATTTGTCTATTTTCAAGTTTCTGTATTTGTTGTTCTGACATTAAATATGCAGAAGATTACTAAATATAGCTTATTTTGTATGTTTTTCTCTCAGGAACAGGCTTTCTCTTTATGAAACGCAGATTTGTTAGAAGCTACTTGCACTGTGTTTAATATAGATGGTGTTTCACTCTGAATCAGAAGAAAATGATATAACTGTTTACAAATACTGAATTTGAAACAGAGCTGTCTACAGCATTTTTTGAGTAACTAACCCTATCAGAAGACTTTGAAAAATTAGCTTTGTTTTAAACTGATCTTAATGTAAATGCTATAAAATAGAACTAAAAATTCTTTCCAATTTAATGTAACTATATCATTATTGGAAAAAAGACTATCAGCCACCCTTTGCGTTTGATATTCTAGCCATTAATTTATAGTTGATCCTAACTTTTGGGTAGTTTTGCTTCAAGATGAAGCGATGCACTGGAATACAAGTTCCTACAAAATAAAGTAATACTGGAGTTTTACTCTGTAACAGCTGTCTGACATTCATCACAAAAAACAAGTGTTACTTTTTTTCCAGTTTTCCATCCTTCTGTGGAAGAGTTTCAGCCCAGTTTCAATGGACTTCCATCCAGTAACATCAGTGTAAGGATTTCTATATATTGCTAAGGCATTTTAGAAGCAGATACTCTTTTTTGATGCTGATGTTTAGTAGACATGGCAAGCAAATGACATCTTTGGTACTGCTTCAGACATACGCTTTATATCCCCAGAGCCTGAATATTTAGTGTGTGACACAGTCTTAATTTTTTACTACCTTATCTCCAAGTACTTAAGATAAGTAAGTTTATATAATTATATTTACATCATGAGTTTATATGATCACATTTAACAAAGAGCAGACTGAGGCAAATATCAGGGAAAAAAATGCATTCTTTTGTAAGGCTACATTCTTGATCTTTTTTATAATGCACTGCTTACCCATAAGAACAAATGTATGAAAAATATTTTAATGAAAACAATTATTTTCCATCTGAACTGAATTTTGTATAAATTTGGTAATTAACAAGAACACGTGAATTCATAGATAGAACAAACCCTTTCATTTTCAGGAATCCAGATGCCATTTTTATCTGTTGTTATTAAAATAATATCAGTAAGCATAAAATTTCAAAGCTTTTGTCGTATTTAATTTAAGAGATATAATACTTTTTGTGGCAATGTACAGCATGTGCATGTTTGTAATATTCAATAATGATTTATTCTATATGGTAAACCTGGGCATAAAACATAAGTTTCATAAAGAGATGTTGATCCTACTGAAAGCATGCAGAAAATGGAAAGCCTTAAACCATGCTCTTTTAAAACTACTACTTCTCTTATATAAAATGATATTTGTAAGATACATTATTTATTTTAAAACTTACCAACAGTGTAAAATTTTAATATTCACATTAAAATGTGGTAAAACATCAAACCACAATTATTAGTTCTCTACATTTGTTATTTCTTGTGATTTACAGCATAAATTATTTTCTGTACAACTTGTTGATATACTTCAGTGTCAAGTGTTCTAGTAGTTTAAACTCATCTTTGCTACCAGTAAGCTTGTGGTCCAAGGCTATGCTTTCATCCAGGCTTTGCTCCTGAGTTAGGTGAGGTATTCCTCAAAAAAAATGATGATCTTACTGTCATGTGCAAGCACGAGTATATTTTTCTCTTATCCCCCTTCCCATTTTTTAATGCAAGAAATATTTTAATAAGAGGTGGCATTTTCAGTAGTAGTATTTTTATTTGCTTGATTCTAGTGCTAAGAGATACTTTATGATAATGTCACTGCAAGGTAAAACATCTTTATCAACAGAGCTGATTATATTAAGGTGATCTCCAAGAAATAATAATTAGACACGAATACTTATCAGAATACCTTTTATGTAGGGGGGGAAATTATTAGTGGCTTTCGGTTTTAGAATAAAAGATATAAGACATAATTGTTTAAGAATACTGGTTTTGTTGAACATGTTTAAAAATTTTTAGAATAAAAGATATAAGACATAATTGTTTAAGAATACTGGTTTTGTTGAACATGTTTAAAAATTCAAGATGTGTTAATGGTACAAATGGTTTGCATCCTACATGTAATTTTGAAAGTACACTTTTCTCATTGTAGGATGGAGGATGTGGTAAAGAAAACTCCCTAACATATCCTGAAGATAAAAACAACCTGCATTGTTCATAATGTGGGACAGTTCCTGGATACTTAAAAGATACTGCTAAAGACTATAGCTATTAGTACAGAATTACTACCAATATAAACAAGTAACCGATGTAAAATATTACAGATAAATATTCTAAAATTTATAAAAGCTCAGGCAAGACTTCATCTGCTTTCTCTCATGAGTCTTGACCTTGGGTTAATACATTCTGGGTCCAAGAATAATTAAAAACTGCATTAGTTTAAATTGTTCTGTATATATTAAAAGGTTTTAGATAGGCAAGAAAATCTGATTGAGCAGCATCACCTGTAATAAGGGAGACAATGTATCCTTTCACTACAAAATGATGGTTTGAGGCATATTTGTCTTCAGCCTTTTGGCCTAAAGCTTCCTAGCCCTAAGATTGCTCTTTTTTTCATAAGATTTTCCAAACTGAATCACCAGAGAAAAAAGGAAAAGGAGGATTTTTTTTTTCCTGTAATATTAGAAAAAAATAAAAATTCACTGAAATTTTGAAGAAAAAAAAATGTTAGATTTTACTGAGAGGGAGTTTTCTGTGTGCTGAAGGGAAAACCAGCCTATCTATGAGGAAAAGCTTAGTCAGCAGTCCTTACAGGAAGCTTCTGAGGAACATGGGTAGGTGGAGCTGGAACATGGGGCAAGAAGTGGCTCAAGCTGGAACATGAAAGGTAACCTGGAACAGTTTCCTCAAGGAGAAGCTAGCCAGAAATCTGTCCCAGTAAGGGACATCAACAGCTCATCTAATCAATTTTGAGGTTTCCAAATCTCACTATTGCCTCTTATCTACAAACAAGGAACCCACTGCTAAGGTCTGTTATCTCCCTGAAGTACTTTTCCAAGCAGAAGATAAGCAGGCACTGCTACCAACATTCCTGCTTGAACAAGTGGTGTGTTGGCTTTAGAGTTTCTAGCCCTTTTTCCCCTAGTGGATTGCAATAAGTTACCACCTAATTTAATGCTGATTGAAGTCACGTATTAAAAATAGCAGATTAACGCACAAAAATTTACTCCTGAGGTTGTAGGCCAAGCATTCAAAAGTTGCTAAAAATTAGTTAGTTGCCTATGTGGTATTTATTATCCATATGCATAGGCTTAATTATTATTTTATTGTCTAATATTGTGTGTCCTAATGTACCCAAATCAATTTGTATATGCTCTGGGGAAAGCTTAATTATAAAGCCACTGCCTTACTTTTTGCAGCAATTAGAAAATGTGCAGGAGAAGAAACATGACTTGGTAGTTAAGCCAGACAGGTGTTTTCCTGGGAGTACTCAGTGGCATTCTTGTCTGTTCCAAAGACTGCATGAATTCAAGATAAATAATTTGCAGGTAGTCACCTGGTGGAGTGCTTGACTTTGGTTGCTTAAGGGAGACACTGGCTGGGTCACAGGCTGCAATGGTCTAACTATTCTGAAGAAAAAGAATCGGTTTTGCACAGGCACACTGGGTATGCAGACTAATGAATACTCTTTAGGGTCTATCCACTATTGGAAATAGGGTACAGATATTCTTATCAGCATTACTTTAAACACGTACTATAAAACTAAGCTAATATCTGTAAAACACTTGAATGTTTAATGGTGGGACACACAAAAGAGTATACAAAGTATTTGGTTCTACTAATTACCACCACCACCACCACCACAAGGTAAAAAAAAAAAAAAAAGAAAGCAGGGGCTCCTTTGCCTGGTGTGTAGTTCAAGGAAAATGAAGGAATCTATTTAAACTGATAGCCCCTGGAGAATTGAGAGCTTAAAAATCTAAGAATCTCTACTAAGGCTTCTCTGCTGTGCTTTTTATTTATATCAGCAGTGAATGGTATTTTATTTGACTGCTGAAGCTGAAGTAATAGGCTTAATTTCAGCAGGTCATCATGAGAGATCAGTTTATGCAGGGTTTGCTGTAAGTCAGTCTGCTTTTACAAATTAGATAGCTTTAATGTTTGTGCAGTGGATACCACAGCTTTGAAAGGATTTAAGCTGTTCTTTCTTGATAGTATAATTTAGGGTTCTGATATGAAACTCTGATAAAGTTTATTTTAGAATTATTCCAAGACATGTTGTGAAACAGTTTCCATGACAGCTTACTTCAATCTTTAAAGGCACTATATGCTAAATAAAATAACATATCCAACATTGATCCTATTTTTATTCCTCATAACTTTCACAAGATAATTGATTTTTATTCATTTAAATAATTTCAAAAGGAAACTCAAAGTACAACAGGGGGCAGTATGAAATATAAGGATTTTTTAAACTGCTAATTATTTTCCTCTTCAGATAACTGTCTTGAATAAAAAAATAGAACAGTTTTAACAGAGCAGAATATACACATCTTTATAGAATAAACCTCCTAGATTTATAGTAATTAGGTAGTAGACTCAGACTCTATGCTCATAAATCATGAAAACTCAAAAGTTAGAAGCCTCCTCAGTTGCTTCAGTAGAAGCAAAAGACTACCTGCATTGAATAATCACTTTCTCTAAATTTCAAACTAAAGTTTGTGCTAAGTCCTAGAAGCTTTCCTTGTTTTTCTGTTATGAAAATATTCCTATATATCTGTTACTTTACATAGACATTTAAGGAGAGATTATATCTTGCACAAGGCTGTCTATAGATTCCTTCAGTTTGACTTTCAGGGCTAAAGGTCAGATTAAAACATCAATTGCTAATATTTCCATGTGGATTGTTACTTCTGGAATTTATGCTTCCCTGCCTTCCTTGTATCACAACAGACCAACTTTTCTGCCTGGGGCTTAGCATAATGGTGAAGTTTGAATTAGAGGTAAAGTGAAAGTATATTTCACAGTAACAGTGATTCCTCTCATGCCCATGTGAATACTGCATGCATCTGTTGCCATTATCCTGTTCTGTGGAAAAAATAAGTAGTTGTTTCCAGGGCTATCAATCCAATTTTTATCCTAAGTATTAGATATGCTTTGGTGAGATCTTGAATCCATTTGTGTAGCTGTTTTAATGCCCACCAGCTACTACATCTAACTTAAATATAGATGCTGAGACACTAGCTTATGTGAAACAGTTGTTCCAGACTCTACTGAAGGCTAAATTTAAAAAAAAGGTTCCTTTTTTATCACATGTGTGATCTGGGGTTTATTTGCAACACTCATCTCTAGAATGAAAGCGAAGACATATGTATACTAGAGATGCAGACATCTAAAACCGGCTCAGCTTCCAAAATTCTGTAAGCAAATGTATTCTTTTCAGAGATTGTGTTCTAAGCAACAAATTATAAAACGAACATGTTTGAGTACTATGGAGCTATTTTATTAAAACTGAAAAGGAACTGTGCATATGAAGGTTTAGACACTTGAAAAGCAGGAGAATTGAAAGCTAAGGTAGCATGGAAGCTTTAGGCTTTCTACAGTGCCAAGCAGCAAATTTTCAGAGAACACATCAAGCTAAACTTAGCAGGAAGTGTATGAAGACTATGAGCATGCTTTCATTTTTGTACCTCATGAATATTTATTTAGTGGTTTTCAGAAGATATACAGAAGAATAAAAAAAGAATAAAATGAGTTAACAAAAATCATCGTGTAAGTCAGTGTCAGTAGCAATGTTTAGATGTTCAATTTGACTTGAACTTTGATTTTTATTTAGAATTTCTTCTGGGATGTGGGCTGCATATTTTGAAAGATTTGGGGAGGATTTGCTTTGGCTGTAATAGTAAATGTAAAATAGTCTAATAACTGTTACTTATGTTGTTTGAACATTTTATTTAGTTTCCATTTCAAGGCAAAAGTTCTGGTGCAACTGAAATTGATGCTGAGGAAGTTCAGAGTTCCAAAATGCTCAGCTCTTCTAGGTGTGGGGATTTGAGGGAAAGAGAGGAAAGCAAGAAGGTTATGTATGAGCCTTGCATTTTATTTTCCTGTAAATTTTCAGTCTTAAGGGGGTAATATTATCCATCAAAGGAAGAACATTTTTTAGAAAAGATTAATTCTCTCTCTTCAAGTAAGAAAATCCTTGCAAATTTTTTGTTGGGTTTTGTTGTTTTTTTTTTTTTTTCACCTCTAGATCTTCTGAAGTGGAAGTATTGCCAATTGCTAAGCAGTTTAAAGGTTATTAAGCTTCTAAAAAGTAAAGTATGGGCAATTTCTGAATATGAGGTTCAGAGAACTGTACTCTTCAAGGTCAAGCAGCCTCTTGAGGATTGTAGTAGTTATTCCCCTTGATAGCAGTTACACTATTAGCACCCTTCTCACAGTTTTAAAATATTTTAGGATAGACTGGTGAACTAAGGCTGGTTAATAGATAAAACCTATCTTATTATGGTACCAAAAGGCAAGAAGCTGATTGTTGTAGTGAAGTTTATGATTGTGATGATAAGTATCATTATCACCTATCATGTATAAGTGAAACATAAGTGACACAACCATCTGTGGAGATATTTTGAAGTGTAGATGTGGTGCTTAGAGATGTGGTTTAGTAACAGACTTTGTAGTTTTATGTTTACTGTTGAACTGAATAATCTTAGGTCTTTTCCAGCATAAATGATTCTGTGAAGATATTGGCATATGTTCAAACTCAGGTGTGCTTTCCTAGGACTGTTTAATCTGATGTTTTGCAGACAGACCAGACTCAGACAAGATCCAGCACTGGATTTTTATGGTTTGGAGAGTAATTCAGAAGTATTCTCACTGCACCTTGATTTAAGTATGTAGTTTGTCACACCTGCCATCACTGGGGCTCTACATGAGAATGAGGGATGTAAATAAATGCTCATTGCTGTAGAGCTGCCCTGTTAGAAGTGGAGTTTTGAAGTGATAATTCCTAAATGTTTAGGAAAAAGTTGCATAAAAGCATCTGGTAAAGCCTAGAGATGTTTGTGGTGAAGAAGATTAAATATAACATCTGCTGTGTAGAGGATGAAAAAGAATATACAGCACAGTTGATATCTCTAGGAAATAATGTGAAAGTGAAAATAATGAATCCAAACGTAAGTATGAAAAGCAATCAATATATCATTATAAGTAGGAAATTTAATTTTGGTAGTGTGTTTTACACCTTTTGAATATACTATGGATATACTATGAAGCAAGTTTTCAGATTTGAAAGGCCAGATTTTGTAGGTTTTGACCATTTGTATACCACAGATTCCTAAAATACCTCTCAAAGAGAGGCAGTTTCTTCTTACAAAGCATAATGTTTCTCCACTTCAAATGATTTTCTTAACATTGAAAAGCATTAGCTGTCTATTCTTGCTTGCTAAATTGGTTTTTCTTTTGGAGTGTCTACTTCAGCTGAAGGAACAAATTTTCTTGTCTGAATTATTTGTGAGGAAAAAAAAACATTTAGTGACCTCCAGTGGTTCTTCTGCATGTCAATGAGTCTTTTGCAGTTTTAGAAGAATAGATAAAACCTGTGCCTTCCTCTGCAATGAAGCTGTGTCCTGAACCCTTACCTTTTTTCACACAGAATGGGAGTGTGGAAGTCCACACCCCAAATGACACCATTTCACATCTCAGTATGGCACCACTGCATCTCTCTCTAAGTACCCAGAGTAGTAAACAGCCTAGTAATGGGTCATTGACCTTGCACCACATCTGAAGGAAGTTTGCTCTGAGAATATGAAAGAAGCTCAAGCAGAGTATCTGGTATAAATGCCATCTCCCTTTTGGGGCCTCACTTAGCATTAATTTCACTTGCAAGGGACATGTAGTGAACATTTTAAAATCTAGTAAACATGTTCTGCCTGTTTCCTGTTCTAGGCTCAGCACAAGAGCTAACACTCTCCAAACTTGATCTGAATCAGAAAGACAAAAAGCAGAAGCACATTAATTTTGCTCACCCTCTCAAAGACCCCTTCCTGGGGTCATCAGGTCACATCTTTATCTCCCATTTACCAGATTTAACAGAGGAAATATCTGGCCATCTTCAACAATTGTCAGGCAAGCTTCTTTCCAAACTAATGAGAGGCCTGCCTTCTTAAAACCTCCTAAACCTCCTAAAAGATATGTTCTTAATTCTGAATTCCTTGGCATATTGCATCCTGATTGTCCCTGATCGTCTTCTGTGTAGTTTTCAGAGGGAGAAACTAGCATTCAATCAGTTCTCCTAAAAAACGCTCTTATTTATTAAGCAACATTTTTTATTCCACTCTACTCTTAAATTGCCTAAAAGACATACAGTTTTGCAGAACTCTAGTTTGTGCAATTGTATTCTTTCAAGATGTCACCCTAAAGTTATGAAAGCTGTCACTGCAGATTACCAACTGTTCTGCTTTGAGAAATATCAGAATACACTGAAGACTAATATTTTATAACTTCTGTGGTTCTAAATCTAAACATTAAATTCAAAGCTGTCATTGAATGTATAGCTGAATTTAGCTCACTTAGTTTGAAACCCAGACAAAATAAGGAAGATTTTTTAAAAATCCACAAAGAAGACTAAATTTCATGCGCAATTATAGGAAAATAAATCTGAGTATGAACACAGATACCTCTGAAGAGAGACCGATTAGAATTACATTTCTCAACTACTTTGAAAGAATTAGAACAGGTTAGTTAAAGGTCATCACTCTCTTTCTGCCTGACATTTCCTTCCTCCTTATAAAGTGATTAAGTTATAAGCCCCATAGTTCAAACCAAAGGGAGTATTTATTCCTTTTGCTTTTAGTCATTTTGCTTAATATTACTCTTTCAACATAAAAATAAGTGATTGTGACAGAAGTTGGTTTAATTTATTAATTTAATTACTGTCTGCCAGCCTTGTTCTAAATTTCAGCACACTTCCATTTTTGTGCACTGAAGTTAATTTGACTTAATTTGGCTATTTCTTGCTATGTATCAAGAACAACATTTTAGCTCAGTAGGTAAAACAATGGTGTTATTAGCACAGGCATTAAGTTAGTCAAGCTCAGTTTCATATTAAAATTTCATTTAGCAACTGTATGCAGTCAAAGTTCTACTTGTTTTCTAACAAAGTGTGAAGCTAGTCACAGCAAGAGTTCTAGTGTATATATTATATCTGGATGGTTATCTTTCCAATAAGATGATAAATTTTTGGCATTTCACCAGCTTTTAAACATCATGCTGTTGTTTGAAAGTCCTCAAAGAGACAAGTTGTCTTACTGTGGAACTCACCTCCTAACGTGAATGAACTTCCTCAGCTGGTATAGTTATATGCATATACGAATACATGTACAGTTTTCCATAAAATCCAGTAGATAAAATGACTGGTATAAATACTTGATTTTGTTACTACATCTCATACCATACTAAAATATAAAATGTATTTATGTCACAATTTTGAGGGCCTGGTCAGCACTCAAAGCATTAAGAAGGATTTCTTAGGGCTGATCCTGACTCCACCTATATTCGTAAACAAAAAGTCTACATAAAGATATATTGAAAACATGCCCTGTATGACTGCTGCACTTTCACAGTTCAATCTCATTGATGAGTATTTATTTGCCTACCCGCTTTGGAAAATATCTCAAAATTAGAATGTTCTTTCTATTTCAGGTTGAGTCTCCAAGTTTTTGCTTGCTTATTTTTATAAACAAAGTCTATTCTCTAAGACAAACTGTATAGGAAACATCTTTCATTGTGTCCACTAAAATCAGAGGGTTTTAGGATAAAATATGGAAGCTAGTGAAAAGACATACATTTCTAGCTAAGCTGCAAGGGTAGTAGTTTTGCCCCTTAGCAGACACAGAACTGTCTTTGCTCAGTTAATCTTCCGGCAAATCAATGACATCTTTTTGGTCAGAAAACAATAGCTCTATTGCAGGCATGAATGTTGCAATCTTGAGAAGAAAAGGATCCAAAAGAAAGAACCTTCTGATTATCAGAAATCATCAAACATTTTCATTATTGGCATACCAAGAAGGTACAGGCTGTGAAACTTTTTGCTAAATGATCAGTACCATACACAAAGAAACAAGTCGCTTTCAAATTTGGGCCATCCCAGCAGATGTTTCTTATTGAAACATTCAGTATAAGATTTTTTCTAATGTTTTCTAAGAGTTGATTGAATTTAAGGGCTGGACATATATATTAAAGATTTTAGATATTTTAATAATTTTTTAGTTCACAGTGGGGTGTAGAAAAGTGAAAAATACCATTTTGTAATACTTTAATACAAATGAAAAATTTAGCCTAAGCCAGGTATGCTTGATCATACATCAGGTAGGCTACTGGCTTGAATAAAAAGCAGTACCTGGACTGTTTCATCTATTTACTTCTCATGTTAATCACTCTCTGTCAATAATAGTTGTACATAAGTCCTTCAAGTGCTGAAATAGCCATCCAAAGAATTGAAAGCTGCATTATCTGCCATTCTTAGCATGTAAAGACTTAGGTAGTCCAATTAATGCAACCTCATATAGGTGGCAGAGTACATCTGTAACTTTGACTTCATTTTCTCATTGTGGTATCTTACGTGCTGAGTGCTTTCAGTAAACATTTAATTTGATTTCTTAAGAAATCTGCTTACTCTGTCTTCCAATTCTGTTTTATTGGTTGTGCTAGAAAATGTATATTGTTAAGGAAAAATTTAATGCCAAGTGTTGCTACAGACACTTAACACTTTTTGAGTGGGCTTGGGTGGAATAACAGCACTTACGTACTTCAGTAGCAGATGTATATACAGGTGTTTTGAAGCTGTACTAGTTGTAACCTCTTTTTCAAGTAAAGAATTCAAAGTTTACCTGTGTCCATTAATAATTCTTCTTCACAGTGATATGTCACTGTCCTGGGCAAGTCTCTTATATCAAAAATCATTTTCACGTCACCCCACTTTACAGATGAACAGCTATAACACAGAGACTGGAGGCAGAACGAAGTGGGAATCACTCTGAATTTGTTGTATGGCAGCATACACTCAGATGCTCACTAAAGAGCCATAAAAGCGTCTACTATTTTAAATGAGAGAATCTTTTAATTGTGTTTTTTTTTTTCCTGGATTAGAAGGCAAGACATAAGTGCTAGTCCTACTCCACTTAAACTCCAAGACCCGAAAGTGCTGATCATAGGCTTTTATATGTTCTTAAAAGTTCCATTTGTATGACATGTAAGCATTGGGTTTGGTGGTTTATTTCTGGTCTAGGAGATGACTTAACTTTCAATGAATGTCCTAGCTTCCAGGTCGGAAAGCAAAAGTAATTTCTTGTCACAGAATGAATGTCCTCCCTAGTAAGGTATGAGAAATTTTATTCAAATAAACTGGATAGGCCTCTAAGTAGGTTGACATGCTTAAAAGTAACATGGAATTATAGTCATGGGCTATTTGTGTTTTAGCTAGTGCTGGGGTTGGGTTTTGTTTTTTTTTTCGACAGTGTAAAGAGCTGTATATGTTTTGCATAGGACTATGGTGAGTCTTCAAAGTTCTTTAAATGTGGATGTACTGGTTTAAATTCTTTTTACTTTATGGAGTTCTGAGATGAAAGCACACTGCATGATATTAGTTCTGTGGAGAAAGAAGTTTCTAATCTCAGCTTTTCCATTTTCTTTTAAGTTTAAGGGTAAAAAAGAAACAAGTGTTCAGATACTGATTTCTTATTTTCAGTTGAGACTTTCCTGTGGTTTGCTGGAAAATGGTAAATACCATTCCAGTTGGAACTCCCTGAACCTGATAGTATGAGGAACAGAGGGCAACTATTGTACTCTTACAGTTCCTCAGGACTTGTAAAAGTGAGAAGCACATTTATCCCATCTTAGTTATTTGAAACTGCCAAATTTTCTGTTAAAAGTTACATGGAAGTAGAAAATATCTAGAAGTAAAGCAAAGCTAGCTTTTTATAGGGATCAGAGTAGTTATGTATTGCTCTGGATTTACACATAAACTCTCAATGTAAGTACATGACAGATTTGCTTACCCTAAAAATTAACTTATACAAGCCTTATAGTTGGGAGTTAAAGCACAGATTAATAAAGACTGTTAGATTCCCAGTTCCTCTTAGGCGCTTATTCCTTCCTGTAATCAGTATGTCTGATGCAGGCAGATATGGGCTTACTCTGCCTGTACTACAAACTATTTAATAGAGTAAATTTGTTAGTATAGCAGAGGGCCCAAGTTAAAGTATTCTGTCTACACAGCTTTCAATTCAGCTCAGAGCTGATTTACATTTAGTTAAATAGGGGCAAAGGGAGCCTGCACCTTTCTCCAAACAAGCACTTAACAACCCCTGAGAAGTGGTTTCCGAATTATAGTAAGTGAACTATTAGCAGAGAGGTTACTTCAAAGAAGTCAGTGCATATTTCCTGAGCAATATATATCCTCTTGCATAGCGCCTAGCCCACAGCTAGAAGGAATTGCTGCTACTATGGGAATCCTTGTCTCTGAGAGTGTGGGAGCTTTTTGCAGTCATTTTAGAGCTGCAAGTGGTACCTTTCTTCTGAAGATGCACAGTGCGTTCAAGCTCAGTGATATTCATTAATGAAATAGAAACTTAAGGTATTGAAATAAGAACTCCAAAACCTGTATGCCAGTTCAGCTAGTGACAGATTTTGTGATTTGCTGTTCTTTTAGAGTGAATGCCCAGAAGAGGACAAATGGGATGGTGCAAATTCTGTACAATTCTGTATTAAGTTGCATTATGTTGAACTGTTGAAATTTAGACCTGATAAATGTTTGATTTGAGATAGATCTGGATTAATCATAGTAGAATTTTTATGAAAGAAAATAGAAAAAACAGCTCAAAAAAAAAAAAACCCAAAACCAAATCCTGCTTTTCTTCACAATTTTCACAATTATTTTAGTAAATACTGGAAACAGGAAAAGCCAAGCATGTAGTGATAGGACAAGGGGTAATGGTTAAACTGAAACAGGGTAGACTCAGATTAGATAAATAGAAATTCTTCATCATGAGGTTGGTGAAGCGCTGGAACAGGCTACCCAGAGAAGTTGTGGATGATTCATCCCTGGAAGCATTCAAAGCGCTCAGTGTATGGGTTTTGAGAACCTTGTCTACTGGAAGGTGTCCCTGCCCATGACAGAGAGGTTGCAACTAGATGATCTACAAGGTCCCTTGTAATACAAACCACTCGATTCTATGATAAACTAAAACTAAACTATTTTGCATATCATGAGCCAGTTTGAATTTGAAAAAGTCTTAACCATGAGTTCTGTAATTTGGCTTAAACTTAATTTGAGATTGACTTTTTATATAAAGTAAATATGTTCCTGCTCTCTTTCACACAATCTCATGGCATTTCAAGTACGATGCTACTATGAACTGAATGCAGGGAAAAAAATAGGTACACTGTGACTGAAAATACAAATTACTGAGGATTAAGCTTACAGAACAAGTAGTTGTGGGTGGCTTGGTATGCCTGTTAACTTCACTGTTAATTTATGTCCTACTAATTTGTTCATGTAAGACTACCTTTTTTTCTTTTTTTGACCTCATATGTAATTTATTTCTTTCCAGTTGCTAACTCAATAGATCAGCAGTTAAAAATTTTGCTTCTATTATGCAAACTGGTCACAAACCCCAGCATGCTTCACCTACACTTACCACCCCAGGACTTTCACCTGGGTTGTGATTGTTCCCTGTATTTGGCACTGGTAAGGCTGCACCTTAAATACTGTGTTCAGTTTTGGTCTCCTTACTATCAGAAAGACATTGAGGTGCTGGAATGGGCCCAGAGAAGGGCAACAAAGTTGGTGTAGGGTCTGGAGAACAACTCTTATGGGGAACGGCTGAGGGAACTGGCATTGTTTAGCCTGAAGAAAAGGAGGCTCAGTGGAGACCTTATTGCTCTGTACAGCTACCTGAAAGGAGCCTGTAGTGAGATGGGGGTTGGTCTCTGCTCTCAGGTAACAAGTGACAGGACAAGAGGAAATGGCCTGAAGTTGTGTGAGGGAGGTTTAGATTGGATAGTAGGAAAACTTACTTCATCAAAAGAGTTGTCAGGCACTGGAACAGGCTGCCCAGGTTGAGTCACCATCCCTGGAGGTATTTAGATGTGGCTCAGGGACATGGCTTAGTGGTTGACTTGGCAGTTATTGTTGTATTTGGACTCAATGACTTTATAGTTTTTTTTTCCAGCCTAAATAGCCTAAATGATTTTATGATTCTGACAGTATTTCATCAAATCTCTGCTCCTTTATTTCCACTGAAGGGTCACCTGTAAAACAGGCAAAATGGAAAAAAAAAAAATTCTTAGGATATATATAAAAGTTGTTTCCAACATTAGCTTTCTATATAGAATATGCTATGTGTATGCATTTTGTCTCAGATAAGTGCCATAATACCTTATAGTTGCTATGGTAACTAGAGAACAGCTGAGGTTTATTTTCTCTATATTTAGAAAAAAAAACCCTAAAATATCTAAACCAATTAAACCTCAATACTGCTGAGAATTTTAGCTAGAAAGGACCTATCAATTGTAATAAATGCTTTAAATTTATCCTTGAGGCATGCATACACAGGGGCACATCTGAGGAAACCTACAGACCTGACTGACAGCTGGTGTAAGCTGTGCAACGTATGGCCATGACGGGGCACATGAATTCAGGTGTAGCCCTAGGCTAGCTTCTGCTTTTAGATTACAGCCAGCTTGGCAAGTCTGTTGAAGGTACACGTTAATTATTCCTATTTCTGCCTTCACCTGCCCATACAGTTTCAGCTGGACATCCAAACTGCAAAATGGTTGGTCCCCCAAATTACTGGGGCATTGCAGATGTACTAAATACAGCTTTCAGCACCATTTGCTGTAGACCCTGCCACAGAGCACACACTGGAAGGGTTACAGGTCTCTATAGTTATGGGCACGTCAGGAAACCTTCAAAAGGGTGAAAAAACATGGAAGATAAAGTATCGCAGGCAGTTTGACCTCTGATTAATCCTAGCTGATCTGAAGCTTTGTAAGGAAAGGAAGCTTGCTAGGCACCATATACTTTCCACAAATTAAATGGAAATATATCAATGAGAATTCTGATTATAAATCAAGTGTGAAATGAAAATCGGTTTATGTGATGCTGAAAGACAGCATCAGTTGAAATGCTTTCCTGTACTCTCTGGAAATCCAGTTGCTTGCTTTTCCAAAGGCAATTGCATTTAATGAGTTTTGAAGTATTCTGGGTATTTTGCAGTTGTTTTTTCAGTACACAGAGTACTGAAACACATCCTGTGACTAGGCACTGATCAGGCAACATCTCTAAACTGTGCATAAACACTTTGCTAAAACTACAGTCTTGTAGGACCTGTGTGCTTAATTTGTGGATTCATTTAAACTTATCGGTACAGAGAGACTGAGTTGTACAAAATCGGAATTTTCTCCTTTATTTTACTGCAGATCTCCAGCTGAAAGCCTGCATAGCAGATAGGGCAGCTGTAGCTGCATGCTGGTACCTGTTCCTATTACTAAGGAGCTCAGAAAAAAAATATGTTCTCTATTTAAAAGCTGTTCTTTAAGTAATAATTTTCTCTATTACCCCCTACTTCTTTAAAAGTTGTTTTAATTTAAAGATCCATTTGCCTGCTTTGGTGGTGTACTTAAGGCATATTAATACTGAATATTTATTTTCTATTTAATTTTTTCTTTCCAAATATGGGCCACGGTTGAAGAGAAACAGTACAAATTAGGCAGAATAACTGCTTAAATTATAGTTAACACTGGAACACTTGAGATTGCTAGTTACCTAGAGATCTAAAATATAATTACAAGCTTTCTTAATCTGTCAGTCCACATTGTTGGCCAGGTCCAGTTTTGCGTGTAGTGCTGTATTAAGATACTCAGATATCATTCTCTGAAGGTTATGAATATTTTCTTTATATATTTCAATCCCATGCATGCTCTGCAAATGGCAAAAAGGTAGAATGGGTACATATGAATTTGCAAAGAAGCAAAGCACATACTTCTATTTTTTTCCTTGGTTTACAACTTCTCTTCATCCAGAGCATTTTCAGAATCAGTGTCCCCATGCTTTCAATACAGGCAGATGGTATGGTTTTAAAGGGCAAGAAATTTTATTTTGAGGAAGAGGAAGATGTGATGGTATCGCTTTGCATGAATTCTGTGTACATTTTAAATGCAATTCTATGCAGTACAATATGGTGCTTTTTCCTAGGAGGGAATAAATAATGTGGGAAGGGAGTTTCCACTCGCAATCTCAGCACCTTTAGTCAGTTTGGTGTTATGGGTTTCAGCAACGTTAATACATGTCAGCTTCTGAACAAGCTTCCTCAGTAAAGGGCTGATATTCCCTTTTATCAATGTCCATGCTTATATTCAGTATAAGTGATCAATAAGAATGCTATGTACCAACTATAATAACCAGGACAGGCCAGTGTATGTATTCCTGAGAAAAATTGTGCAATACTCTGGTCCCTAAAAGTCATTCCAAGCCATTGTGTGGAAATGGCAGTGTCATATACAAGCTATTGTGTGTGTGTGAATCTGAATTTCTGAATCCTATTAAATCTGACATTACTTAACTTATTTTGTGGAAGGTGAACTTGAAATTATGTGTCTTTTTTACTTCTTCCAGTCTCTTCTTGTAGTCTCAGTTTTGCAGGGTTACCTAGGAAACTGACTGTTACAGGTTTTGTGATTATAAGGAAGGAATAGATTTAGAAAGCACAGCTGCTTTCCTTCCATAGCTGCTGAACTTGTCTTTTCTCACTTGCTTTTTTTGAAAGTGGAAGCATTTCTCCACCTGCTGGCTCTAAGGCAGATATTGCAGCCTTCTAAACAGAGAACTACATACAGATTGTGTATTACACAATAGACTACTTGTATAATAAAAGCCTGTTTGGGATTGACAGCATATCCATCCTTACACTCAAAACCTGCTGCATTTGTAGTAAAGTAGTTTTGGAGTAGGATAACCTATTTTTAGTTCATTCAGTCTAGGGAACCGGATGTATTCCAACAGATAACATTTCTCCACATATCTCTACTACAAGTGTGACAATACTGTGAAGGCAGCCTGTGCTGTTCAAATGCAAGCAAATTATTTAGTACCAGTTCCTAGGCTTTTCCAGTGGCTCAGTTACCTATTTGTGTGGATAGTAAATTGTACAATACTTATAACCAGCAGGGTAATATTCATCCTCTGATAGGCAGGATCATAGTGAGTCAAACATTCAGGTATATTCTGAAATGTGCAAAGCCTACCATGATACAACAGAGATGTTCAAATTCGTTCTGGTTCTGGCAGCTACAAGCAGAAGATTAGGAAATGAAGGTGTATGCTATACAGCCTTTCTGCATCTCTGTGCTAGGTTTGGTTGTTTTGGTTATTTTGATTCATTTGTTTGTTTTTTATTTTTTTCCAGCTCAGTGGGAGGTTGAACACATGTTGTCTCGGAGGAGTTGGTGTGTATTCAATGCAACACTCAGCACTCCCCATGCCTTACAAGGCAGACTTGCAGTGCCCTGATGAGATTATGTGGTCCAGGAATAATAGTGTATAGAAAAATATGAGTAAAAGCTAAAATGTGGATGAGACTTACTGTGGAAGTGGGTACAGCTGTGTAAATTTTGTTTGTAATACACTGACCTTGTGGTTTCTTTTGCTTGTCCTTCTGCTGAACACCTGTTTGCACCATGTGGAAACAATACTTCTCTGAAGTGCCGCTGTCCTGCAAAAGTATCATACACAGTATAGTAGAATAACGCTATAGAATGCCTGTTTGTGAACACTGCACTGTACAGGTAGTGAAAATAATCGCATTTTCCTCTTAGTGCCTGATTTTTTTCATTGACTAGAATTACCTTAAGACTCCTGCTATTGAAAATGTTACCTTTCCTGTATATTTCAGGACCCAAGCTTGTGTGACAGCTAAACCTGATTGATTTTGGGTATTTCAGGGTAGGGTTTGGTTTGTTGTGGTTTTTTTTGTTTGTTTGTTTGTTTGTTTGTTTTTTTGGGGGGGGTGAATGTTGTGGTTTGGGCTTTTTCTTTTTTCCTTTGGTGTATCAGACCTTTGATGTGACTGACAGCATAGCTGCATGAGCTGAAGAAGGAAGACACAATACCAGGGAGGAAGATAGAACCATCTCTTCCAGCAAATCAGAGTTTAGACTGACTTTTGAAAATACATCCTATTTTAGGGTTTCATAGGGAACATCTTAATGCAGGCATAATTCTTTGAAATCAGCTGTATTCTATTTATGTTGAGAAAAAAACTGCCTTTTTTATACGGTGTTACCTTTCATGCAAGATGATTTGCTTCCACAATTATCCCCTTCAGGAGGAGCATAGCAGAAAGAACACCCTTCAAAGAAGTATGTATGCAAATTATGGAAGCTAAGATTTTAAGGTGAATGCCAGTGTTCATTTTCAATAGATATATACAGCTATCTCATTCCCAAATCTGAAGTAAAGAACCGTTATGCCTGGCAGTAATTGATCCCAGATGATCTTATTAACTAGGACAGTCTGTGGAATTTGCTAAGAATATAGAACTCCTTTCTTTAAGAAGTAGGAAGAAAAAAAGCAGAAAAAGTCATATTTTGTTATCTGTCTTGGCTCTTTTGAGTTTTAAAGTTGCCTCTGTGCTCTTATTTAATTAGTTTCTCCAAGCCTGAGGTCAAAAAGGTGCAGAGTTGGTGCATGAAAAGAAACACCAGAGGTCAATAGAAATCATTAAGTCACTATCAAACTCATCTGGAAAAAATTAAAGATTTGGTTTTTTCCTTTAGCAAAGACTTCTGTGGAATAACAGATGCTGAAGGATACGTATTTTCCTGGACTAGCAAAGGCATAGCTGCTCTGAGTAATGAGTGTGCTTCATGACAAAACACAGTATGTGTTACCTGAAAGATAAATGATAAAAAGTCTTTCAAGTATTTTTCTTTTCAGCTTAGGTTTTCTATTTTTCACTTGTTCATGTAACATTAAAATCTAGCTATATATATATGTATATATATATAAAGAAAAAAAGAAGATACATACTTCTTCAGGAAAATTTGTTATCCCTTTCTGACATTTTCTCTAAATGTAACTTTGTCCAGACGCAAGCTTCCAGTCATATTAAAGCATTTCTTGTTGTCACAGCCTACTTAAATGTGTGTGGATGCCAATAAGACCACTTAAACAGTATCTCATATCTTTCTGGGTAACAGATAGTGAAAATGATATCTGTTCCTGGGGTGATATCTCCAGTATATATCAGATATCATAGAATCACATCATAATAGATAATTTTGTATCTTCAGATTTGAAGAAATGGGGATTGTGACCAGTTCATCACATCTCTGCTGCTCCTTCCTCCGCAGTGGAGGATGTCTCACACTCTTCCCCTGCTCTGGCCCTGGGTCCCTCCCACAGGAGACAGTCCTCCTCCAACTTCTCCAACATGCGTCTTTCCCGTGGGCTGCAGTTCTTCATGGATGGGATGCAGCCCTTCAGGAACAGGCAGCTCCAATGTGGGTTCCCTGCAGAGTCACAGCTCCTTCTAGCAAACCTGCTCCAGTGTGGGCTCTTCTCTCTATGGGTCACAGGTCCTGCCAGGAGCCTGCTGCAGCACGGGCTTCCTATGGGGTCACAGCTTCTTTCAGGCATCCCCCTGCTCCATCATTTATGAAATGAAAGGTTTTTCATTTGAGATGTTGGGAGGTAAAACCTGAGATGCCAATTTCTATATCTATTTGAAAAAATTATGTGTTTCTTCCTTCCTGAGATTAAAAAAAAAAAAAGTAAATTAAACAATTATATAAAGTCGGGTCTGCTGTAGGGAAATGAGCACTTCTGATATTTAAGCACTTTGGATTATATACAGAATTGTCAAGCTTCTTCAGTGATTGTATTTCTTCAGTATTTCTGATGGGAAATGGTGAAATTCTCCCATTGTCTTATGAAAGTGAGGTAGCTTCTGAAATTATATTCTGTACTCCTTAGCTGAAAAATAGCTCTCGACTTTTATACCACCAAAGTATAACCCATTGTTAAGAAGTCTGATGGACTATCTGAACTGATTGGAAAGAAGTTGCCTGTATATTTACATGCTTTGTATGCTTTCATAGAAAAGGCAAGGATATTATCTTCCTCTAATAGGTAGTGAGGAGACAAATGCCTAGGCAGCCCACATAGATTATAAATAATCTTCTTTTTCTCAAAGATATTAACTATCTAAATTGTAAGGATATAAAAATTAAGACAGTATTATATCAATGAAAATAATTTTTCATTGTAAAATTCTTAATGAAATATCTTTTGAGTCAACAAGCTAAAAGTCAGGAAATCTTATTCACGTATAACTGCACTGTCATTCTGTTCTTTTTCCAGGCATTTTTGCCTAAGCTATCACAAGCTTTTATAGTACCGTAATTTAAAACATGTTATATCCTAGAATCCAAATTTAAAATTAAATGCCTTTAGAGCAATCTCTTCTAAAGTATTACAAAAAAAATGTTACAAAATCATTGAAAATAAGGTGAGAAGTGCCTCTGGAGGTATGTTTGAAGGCAGAACCAACTGTTATTTGGTTTTACCTAAATAGACTTTGAGTGACTACATGACCAGTAATAACAGGAAAGTTAAGGAAATCTGAGTGTCAGTATGTTTATGTTATTTTGGAGAACCTTTTGTTTTTTTTCCTATGGACAAATATAAATGAAATATTTGACCATCTTTTGCCATGACATATTTTTTAACAAATTGAACACCAAAATCTGAGTAAAATCCCGTAATTCCCCCTTTCTGCAACACTTCAATATTTGGTTGGGCTTTTGTTTGTTTGTTTTATTAATTTACTAGCTTTGAAAAATTTTGACTTTTCAAAAGTTCTTCCTTGCAGTGCTGTTTTTCCTCCATTTTCAAAGATAGATGAAAATTTATCATAGAATTTGTTCTGTTACTAGCTCACATAATTTTTTGTTTGTTTAATTGATTTAAAAAAAAAGAAAAATGTCATGGTATTTTGTTTAGTATAGTTTAATAAAAATTCATGAACAGTTCATTTTAGTAAATACTTCATTCTCAATACATCTCTTCTAGTGCTGCACAAAGTGTTTTTTCCTGTTACGGAAGACAAATGTAGCTCCATCTGTTGCATAATTATTTTGGGGTGCAACTTTCAATAGCAAAAAAAGCTGGTCAGACTACTTCTCATTTTACTAAATTGGTAAGGACTGAAGGTTATTACTTATACTACTTCTAACAGTTTAAAAGCCCCCCAAAAAATTAAAGTTTTTATGTGGTAATGTCCTGGGTTCAGCAGTAGCAGTCATGTTTCCCCTTCTTGGTAGCTGGTGCAGTGCAGTGTTTTGACTTTCGGCCTGGGGACAGAGGTGATAACAATGATGTTTTTGTTTGGCCAAGGACTTTGTGAGCCTCATGCTCTGCCAGGGAGGAGGGGAAGCCGGGAGGAAGCAGAGACAGGACACCTGACCCAAACTGACCAAAGAGGTATTCCATACCACAGCATGTCATGCTCAGGAGGTAACTGGGTGTTGCATTATTTTCGATTCTCCTCTCCGTCCCTCCGGGAGTAGGGGGAGGGAAAGAAGGGGTTACCTGACTGGGTTTAAACCACGACAGTTCTTTTTGGCGCCCAACGTGGGGCACGAAGGGTTGAGATAACAACAGATCTGACCGGATTAATAGTCACTCGTCACAATGCTGAATTATTGTCTCTCAGAGTTGTTCCTGTTGATCTCACAGTTTCAGAATGTAGTACATTACTTAGAGCCGGTATTTGCTGTGTTAGTGTTTATCAAGTGTGGGGCCTGGGCTAAGGTTCTTGTCTCACTGTGCTTCATGGCCATGACTTGTAATACGGGGGGGCTCCAGCAGCAGGGCGGGACGGACGTGGCCGTGGACTTGTACCTGGCCGTCCGGCTGCTCTTCACCGTCCTGACCCTCGCCCTCGCCTCCGTCTTGGTGAGGCCGCGGGGAGCCGAGCGGGAGCGGCCCCGGGAGCCGGCGGCTGCTGAAGCGGCCCGGGAGAGCGGCCCCGGGGACCAAGCGGGTCCGGAGGCGGCGAAGGGACGGCTGCGGGTGGAGGAGGTCGGGGCGGTCGAGGAGAGGAAGGAGGCGTCTGCAGAGCAAAGGGAGAAGGCGGCGGAGGAGCCGAGCCCCGCGGAGGAGCCCAGCCCCGCGACGGCCGAGAGCATTCCCCGGAAGCCGCCTGCCGAGCCCCAGGAGGATGCAGGAGACCACGCAGCATTTCCCAGCAAGGCAGAGGAGGAAGATCTGGAGTCAGGAAAAGAGAAGCCGGTGGTGGGAGAGCCGGCAAGCACAGCAGCTACACCAGCCCCAGTGACAAGTACAGCAGCATCGTTTGAGAGTTCTGAAGGTTTTGAATGGCCTTTGGGTACCCTTGGGACCTGCCTGCTGATTGTGATGGGGATCAGCATGTTGGCACACACACAGGCTGTGTTCTACCCACAACCATTTTGTCTGATCTCAAAAGTTAAGCAGAGTCAGGTTTGGGTCTTGTCTGGGGTTAGACGACAATATAGGGTGACCAAGAGATTTTCCCCAAAGCTGGACAGTCATGAGTGGCAGGGTGTGTGGGACAGTATGGGCAAGTATCTAGTCCACTGGGCCTCTTCAGTGCTTTGGAAGCGTCGGAGATGGAAGGCAGCTGTGTGGAGTCCCCAGCAACAAGCTGCAGAGACTGCTGAAGGGGACAGTGAATTATTTTGAGCCTGGTGGGCTCATGGCACTTCAGGCCATCAGAGCAGAGATGCAACATAGAGATGGACTCATGATCGAGGGGTGGACTTAGCAATGGACACTATTGCCCAGGTTATTCACGAGTGTGAACACTGCACACAGCCTCTCCTGCTCTGAAAGACTGTTACAAGAGATGGAGCCTGACATCATGGACCAGATGGACGCAGCGGCTTTATAGCTACTGGTCCATGCACTTAGAAAAGAGTGATGGTATATTGAAAATGTGGGATCTGAGCATGACGTGAATGGTATGGAATAAGGGGTGGATACTGTCCTGGGTTCAGCAGTAGCAGTCATGTTTCTCCTTCTTGGTAGCTAGTCAAATAACTGGGAATTAGGTTCCGTAACTGTCTCATATTCCTCGTATATTGGAGTTGAGTAGCCACATATATGTAGCTTGCTACTTGGTAATGTGGGAAAGAAGTTCTTAGAGGGAACAAAGCTATTCTAATGAACTAAACTCTGAGCAAAATCCATGTATTTAGATATATTGGGGACATATATTTGGAGAAAAGATAACAGTGGTTTTGATACTTGATACTCAGGTCTGAAAACCCTGAACTTCAAATATATAAATATATATATAAGAATAAAAAATTTGAAGATGAATCTATTGTAGCCAACTTAAAATATTTTATGCTATAATGATTGTATATATATGCTTTGGCTCATGTGTGGTCCTAATGGTTGTACATACTGAATATTAAACATATTTTCCAGCAGTGGTTTGTTGCTTGTTGGGCACAGCATTTGGCTTGTTACAGCAGTTGCATGTTGGCTGCTGTTACCTGAGATAATGGGCAGCCCCAGCTGGAAGAAACATAACCCCACACTAATGATTGATCGATTATTATTCGAGCCACTGTTCCCACTCATGTTGCAATGATTTACTAATCTTCATATCTGAAGGCTTTTAGTTTTCATCTTTTGTTTGATGTAAAAAGCCACAGCTTTCTTCAAACACCAAGGGATCCTCAAAAATTTTTTGAATCTGAGTATTTCAGGAATGACAGTGTCCCATGAGAAACTGATTTTGAATTCCATGTGTTCCATCAAAACTGAGATCAAATTCTTCAGGTGTATTTCCTATTTAACGGTAGTATAATATTGTGAGTGTGCAAAAATGTTGCATGTACATAGTAACTACAATATTCTTAAATTTTTCACTTTGTTCAAACTGTTCATTGTGGTGCTATACTAATCATAATGCTATATTTCTTTTCTCAAATTAGACATACATAAAACTAAATTCTAGGTTTTTAACTAGATGGGATTTCACAGATGGGGAAAATATCTAGTTGGAGACCTAGATTTACAAGTGAAATTACGTTTCCAACTAATCTATTGACAAAGTTAATGGAAATTAATTTGCATGTTACAATTTTTATTTTTTTTTTTTTAATCCTCAAATGTGGAGGCATGTCTGTTATAACTTAGCTATACCGAATTATCTTCAAGTATCATACTACCAAGGCTTGTAAGGTTTTCCTACACAATGCTGTGGGTAATGCTGTAGACTTTTAACCTAATTATATTGTTTCTATCATTTTAAAATAATGCAAAGCACTACAGGCTGTTTGTCCTTTTGAGGCTTTATCAATCATCTAAACTGTCATATTACATACCCGACAAAAGCACAGAGCTCAGTGTAATTTGGTTGCTCACAAAGTTGTCTTGAAGAGACAAAAGCCCTTTGCAACTGGGAATATGAGATGTCAGAAGATGGCAAAACAGAGAAAGGGAGTGTTGCCACTGGCTCCCATAATGGCTCACTGAAACAAATAGAAACAAACACATGAGTGCAAATATGTAGATTTAAGGCCCCAAAGGGTGGCTAGGTAAGCAAATTTAAAATTCTGCTTGGCATTATAATAAATCAGTTAGTTGATTTTCCTGTAGTAGAATTGATGGCCTTTATTATACTGTAAGTTTTCTCTTTACCAAAGTGTATTTTCTTTTATTGTCTTTTCCAGAAAGTTCTGTATTTTCCTCAGTCTCACAAAAGCTGACAAGCTGTTTTCATTCAAGATTCATGTTTTCCCTTCAACTAACCTGTCTCCTGAAATATTCATTTGCTGTGTTTATATCGTGAGACAGGACGAAGTACTTGTTCTCCTAATTCACAGATACTGTAAATTTTAATAGCTTCATATTTACCCCCTGTTAATACCAGAGACAAATCAAGTGATTTTGCATAAAGTGGTCTGTTTGTCTCTTCAACATGCATAAAATGTACAGATTCAATTGCCGCAAACTTTTATTATGTTATTTCTGTAAAAAATATCTAAGAATTACATTTTTTTTTACTGCATTTGGTAAAAAGCTGGAATGGTCTGCACTCACAGTATGCATAGCTCTTGTCTGGTGTAGCTTTCACAAGATGAATTGTAGTCTTTGCTTAAAAACCTGGCTGTAAGCCCACAGATGCTGTTATGCAGTGTCAAAAGGAGGGAGGACTACTTTTAGCAGTGCCTATTATCAGTTCCTTATGTTACTTTGGGAAACAAAATGTAGCGAGTTAAGCAATGCATTGAGCTGTTACAAGAGTTATGCGAGTCCCAGGCTGGAGAGGATAAGGTTTGAATTTGTCTATTCTGATCAAGATCTTAATGAGGAAATGATATGTATTGTGTGCACAAGATCTTTTCTTTTTCTTAGCACAGGCAAGTATTCTGCTCACCTGACTTTTATGGAATCTGTGCTTTCAAAATATTTCTCTTATTTTCTTTTGAGTTGGCAAAGATAAGAAAATAATATGTAAAAAGCAATACAGGAAAAGGCATTTAATCTATTATTAATGATTAATATTTAAATTTGTAAATTAGTTACACTAAAAATTAAATATTGCAGCATTGTGATAGAGCAGGATATACAGAAAAATTGTTCTTTTCCTCATCAAACCTAAGTATCACCATTTGGGCTAGGTACTGTGATTCCAGAATAGCTGAGATGTTTTTTTACTTCATGCTTTTGCAGCAAGTCTTGTAAGAGTTTTTTCAGAAAGATCTCAAATCCTTTTACTTACTTATATTTCCCCTGTCTATTCCAAGCCAACCCCTCCCTTCTCTTTCTCCTTTTTCCTCAACAGACCCAAACTGTATGTCCTATATGGATTGCAAAGTCAAGAGTGGCTTGTCAAATTTAACCCTAGATGTACCGTTGCTTTGTAGCAACTCTTTTCAGGTCAGGACTTACTTGAAAGAATAGAACTTAATTTTAATAATACTTTCTTTCATTTGTGATTCAAGTAACACCAGCAAAATAGCAGTGGCAATTCCATAGTAATTCAATATTGGAACAATTCAATAGAATTGCCATAAATCACAAAAAATGTAGGTGTTGAAAATCCCTTAGAAAACTTATTAAAGAGTACTTAAAGTACAAATAAACCGACTTCTATGCATGTTGTAATATATGTTCAGAAAAAAAAAAACAACCCACAAATGTAAGAAAACTTCCTATACCTTGCTCTGATCCCCTCAAAACTTTCAGTACTTCTGGGCTTGTTTAAGTTTGTTTAGAACCAGAGATACCAGCCACAAATTAGATCATAATCTCTTCTGGATACTGTGATACTAGTTTATTTTATAAAGAAAAATGAGAAGCCTGATATGTGCTAGAGACATAGTAATCCAATTCACAATGTTCCAATTAAATATTTACACATAGCAGTTCTGCAGAAATGAAAAATCCTACTCTTATAGAGCGGTCAAGTTACCTAGAAAGACTTGGAAAGGACCTCTGTTTCTAATGATACAATCAATTCTTCTTGCACTCTTAGTTACTTTGATATTTTTTTCAAGCACACGTAATTCTTGCACATACTTCAAAATTATAAATATTGTTGAATATTTTTTTGTGGGAAAAACATGACCGATCTGATTCATATACAAATTATAAAGATGACAATTTTTAACTTTACATAAAGCAAAGACAGCGCCATCTGGATATTTTATCATCTGTATTGCTGTGGAGGAAGGAGAGCTATATAAAATCATGTAGAACCTTAATTTGGTTCCAACTTCACAGTTCAAAATTATATCTGACTGCCTATGTAGGACAACTCAGAAATTGTTGTCACCAATCATCTGTCATCATCTGACCTGCCTTAATTAATGAACATGTTTATGCCTAAATGGGAGGATTGTGGTGATTCCTCTTGAAGATTTCTTAGTTGTTGGTTTGTTTTGTTGGGTTATTTTTCCTGAAGCTGTAGTGCTTGAAGCTTACCTTCTTTCAGATTGTTGTGTCAGTTTGGCTGGAAGAATAGAGTAAGGAGTTTCCTACATCTGGAGGAATCAGTTTCTGGCTGTACCAGCGAGAAATGTGATGATCACTGATAGGTGACATTTCCCTTGACCAATGCGCTTGGTTTGGAATGTTCTCTTTTCTTTTTTTTTTTTTTAACACACACACACACACATATAGAGAGAGAAAAAAATATGGATGAGACTACAATTTGTAATTATGACACATGGAGCGTTTCCAGTATTCAAGAAAAATTTTCTTTGTGGCCAGCCTTTACCTGCTCTAAATCTTCAGTCTGGTACATTATGAAACAATAGCAATATTACTGAAATAATTATGAAGTGGCTGTGGCTTCTATATGGTAGTATTTCAATTTCAGTGCCTTTGAGCATGTTGAACAAGTAACCAGATTAAATCAAATTAATATTGTAAAAGCAAAGTTACTCTTTTGCTTGTGGAAATAAAAGATATGATTGTGATTATAGTTGGAGGGGCACACCAAAAATAAAAGGGAGAAACACCAGCTGCAACAAAAGAAATTCTATTACGTGTCAGGGAGAAAACACTGGAACATGTGGCAGGGATACATTGATGAATCTCCATCCATGGAGATAGTCAGATCTTACTTTAGCTCTGTCCCCAGTTTGATCAGGAAACTGGACTAGAGTAATCTTTTCCACATTGAACTGAGCAAAACTAGTAAAAGAAACCAGGTAAAAAGGAGTTCCAGCTCAGCATCTGCAAAGCACAAGTTGTCTTCCCCCAACAGACGGTAGCAGTTCAAACCACCTCACATCAAACCCATCACCACAGTCTCAGCTCCTCTGTACTTGGCCGACAAATATGTCACTGGTGCACAAGGCATCCCCTTTTAGCTGTGTACTGTGCTATATGAGGGCTATAAATGCTCTGAAGAGATTCCAGTGCTCTTTATATCTCATGACAAGACTATACTGTTTATTTTTGGGAGTGCAAGATGTAGCAGGTGGCAAATGTGAAAGAACATAGATTGTACAGGCTTGTGTACATTTTTATGTCTAACATAGCAAATTTCTACCAATTTCTGCAATATACCTCATCTGTATTTGCATGTAAGTGCAAGAGTTCATCTCTTATTTATATTCCAACTCTCAAATAAATATAATTCATAATAGTTCTGAGTCATATTGCTTGCCTTACAAGTGTACTATTAGGCTATCTGAAATGAATGTTGTGGACGTTGGATGATTCTAGTTGACATACAGTCAGTTCAGAGTGTAGATCCATTTATTAATTATGTATTGCATTTAGGACTTGCAAATCACCATTCAGTCTTGATATGTCATTGCCCCTTGTAGAAAAAGATGGGTGATTCACAGTTGGATCTTAGACACAGTATCTCAAGGGTACAGAATATCTTCGTATTTCTTGCAAATGTCAGAAGAAATTGTTTCAAAAGATGTTATGTGGGTAATGCATACGATCGCGCATACTTATTAAAGTGCCTGAGTAGTTTACTAATGTAGTCATGTGGAATAGACTGTATCATTAAGCAGCTTAAAAAAATAAAATGTAATCATGGTGTAAAAAGTCAGATTTTGCATTATATTTTATTAATCTGGGTACATTCAGGTCCAGTTTGCCAGATTTACAAGACACTGAGGGGAAGAGGATGAGGAATTAAACAGGAGGAAGTAAAAGCATAATGATTCAAAATACAGAGAGGTTGTAATAAGAAATAGTAAAAATGAAGACAGAATGCAGAAGGAGCCAAACAACTGGCTCTTAGGTGGTAAGTCTCCTTACCGCTTTCTACAGAACTTGTCTGGTATATATATTGTGGCTGTCTGATGCAACAGCTCCTTAGTGAAACTCAATATAACCTTGAATGGTTCTACGCTGTTTTTGTTTGTGCAATTGCCTTGGCAACTCTGAAAGAGTTTACTACCCTAGGTTATCAATCTATCAAGTTGCTAAACTGTTCTTACACCATTCTTTGATCTGGTACAAATGAGCTTTCATCATAGTATCTTTGATGGCATCTTTTCTGAACTAAATTTATAATCCAGTTAATAATTTTCTTCATAGGGTAATTATTAATTCTATAACTAGAAGAAGTTAAACTCCTATGAGAAAGGATATGATACTTCAAGGCTTCAAAAGAAACGTTAGAATTATCTTTCCTTGTTGTCTGTAACATTATTGACTGCTGTTCTGTATGAGGTTCCTACATTTTACATCATTATTTTAAAAACAGAGACAAGCAGTGATAAATTTAGGACAGCTACTAAAATGCTTCTGGTAGTTCATGTCAACAGCAGCCTACTTTCAAGGAATCTGCTATTATTAGCCTTATTGCAAAACCAACAACTGCTTTTTAATATATTATTTTTTTGAGGTACTTGACAAAGAATGCATTTTAAGATGTTCTTATCCGAAGTATCACTAAGAAATTGCAGATAGAAAAATAAGACCTCTGGGTAGTCTGTAACAATTCATACAAAGCTGTTCAAAGCTAAAGAAAGAATGGGGATATCCCCAAATGAAGCATTAATATTATCACTAGTAAACTTCGCCAGTGAGGGAAAAAAAAAAAAACACAAAAAACAGTTTATGACCAGTTAACCTTAAATGCATGTATTTACTAATTGTTTAACTGTTCTGCTTTTCCTTTTTTTAAGAAGGAATAGGAACAGTTTGTCAACTTTTGGAGGTGGAGGGGTTATCTATCCAAAAAAGTCAGTGTGATCTTTGGTGTATACAATCCACAGGGGATCAGCAGCAGTTTATTGCCTCTCTGCAGTATGGTCAGTTCTGGATTACTTGACCCATAATCAACAAAAGCTGGAAAAAGCATCTCTGAAACTGAAATAGACTGATGAAAATGATCATACAACTGGCAAGTACTCCAAGCGTCAGCAGCAAAATTCATTTTGAGAGACATTTTAAGTATAAATGTCAGCTATCTCAAGGGATTAAAGTTTTGATAACGTTCCCTGAACTTGTCAAAAAGATGAAAATAAGGTCCAGTGCATGGGAACTGAAACTGGACAAATTAAAAAAAAAAGTGATATGTATAAAAACTGTCAGCAGTAACTACCTGTTAAGAACAGTTAAGAACTGTTAAGAAAGCTCAGTAGGAGCTGTTAGGTTTTCCTACCTGCAGAAACTTCTAGTTCAATATTGGTATTTTTTCCAGTAGATATTATAGTTGTCATCATTTAAGCCCAGGCCATAAATCAGAACCATGCAGTCTACTCCCCCCCCGGCACTGCTCCTGGAGGGACGGGGTGTAGAATTGAAAGAATGTAACTCCCACGGGTTGAGATAAGAACAGCCTAGTAACTAAGGTATAACACAAACCGTACTGGTACTACCACTAATAATAATGATAAGGGAAATAACAAGAGAAGATAATACAATACCACCTGTCGAAACCCAGCCCGACCGAGCAGTGAACCAGCCCTTACAGGTAACTCTCCTGTTTCTGCTTCCTCCCGGCTTCCCCTCCTCCCTGGCAGAGCATGAGGCTCAGAAAGTCCTTGGTCAGACTAAACATTTAAGCAGTAACTAAAAACATCAGTGTTATCAGCGCTGTTCCCAGGCCGAAAGTCAAAACCACAGTGCTGCACCAGCTACTAAGAAGGAGAAAACATGACTGCTACTGCTGAACCCAGGACAGTATCCACCCCTTATTCCATACCATTCACGTCATGCTCAGATCCCACATTGTCAATATACCATCACTCTTATCTCAGTGCACTCTTATCTTAGTGCATCGACCAATCCCTATAAACCTGCTGAGTCCATCTGGTCCATGATGTTGGGCTCCATCTCTTGTAACAGACTTTCAGAGCAGGAGAGGCTGTGTGCAGTGTTCACACTCGTGAATAACCTGAGCAATAGCGTCCATTGCTAAGTCCACCCCTTGATCATGAGTCCATCTCTGTGTTGCATCTCTGCCCTGATGGCCTGAAGTGTCATGGGCCCACCAGGCTTAAAATAGTTCACTGTCCCCTTCAGCAGTCTCTGCAACCGGTTGTTGGGGACTCCATACAGCTGCGTTCCATCTCCGATGCTTCCAAAGCACTGGTGGGGCCCAGGGCACTAGATACATGCCCATACTGTCCCACACACCCTGCCACTCGTGACTGTCCAGCCCTGGGGAAAATCTTTTGGTCCTCCTATATCCTTGTCTAACCGTAGACAAGACCTAAACCTGACTCTGCTTAACTTTCAAGGTCAGACAAAATAGTCATAGGTAAAACACAGTCCACTAATAATAATGATAAGGGAAATAACAAGGGAAGATAATGCAATACCACCTGTCGAAACCCAGCCTGACTGAGCAGTGAACTCACCCTTCTAGGTAACTCTTAGTTACATCCTGGGCATGACGTGCTCTGGTATGGATTGCCTCTTTGACTAGTTTGGGTCAGGTGTCCTGTTTCTGCTTCCTCCTGGCTTCCCCTCCTCCCTGGCAGAGCATGAGGCTCACAAAGTCCTTGGCTAGATTAAATATTTGAGCAGTAACTAAAAACATCTGTGTTATTAGTGCTGTTCCCAGGACAAAAGTCAAAACACAGCACTATACCAGCTATCAAGAAGGAGAAAAAATGACTGCTACTGCTGAACCCAGGACATAGTACAGTCAGAAATTAATTCTTGTAGTTCTCCTATATAACAAATATGTCTAAAATTATTCTTTCCACTTTTATTTTTAATTTGTGAAATTGGGGTAGGTTAAGAAATGTGGTATATATTACTCAGGCGCATACAGTGCATTCACTGATCATCTCTAGTGTCTGATAATACCTTGACTTGCTCCACTTTACTGTTCTGCTCTTCATTATTAAGAAGTTAAAACAACATCTCTTGGCTCGTAGCCTGCAAAACAATTTAATCCTAAAATCCCTTTTTTGCTTTCAACACAAGTCATTTAGTCAAATAAAAGAAAAAAAATCAAAATCTGAATGAGGAAGTAAAGCCAGGAGTTATGCCTGCTTCCTGTTACACTAAATTTATCTGCAAACAGGTAGTCATAATCTTACAACTCACTGGGAAGCTTCCAGCTACCTGCAGTAGTATGCTGCACTGGCATCTCCTTTTGAAAACCCACAACACAGTTTTGAAAGACATCTGATATCTTGTCAGAAATACGTAGTAGAATATTGCTTGAAGTACTCAAAGAATCTCCAAGCAATTTGAGATAACTGTTGGTGAGACAATAAGCAATCAACAGATCAGATAACACCCCATGAGCTGAGCCTTTGAACCTGAAACAGGAGAATCTTGACCTTGAATGGTATGGCAATCTCTATATAAAGATATTAGAGTGAAAGTATTTTACCTATTTACAAATAAAGGTATAACTCCAGGCACAAAGTAGAGGTTATGCTTTATGTGATAGGTGTCATTGTTAAGAACACCTTCTCTTGTTTAAAGAGTGGAAATTTTCTTCAAAGAACATATATGAAGAGCATTTTTAAAGCACTTGAGATTGTCTGGAGAGCAGGGAAGAAATTTAAAGTTAAATTCAGGGAGAAACATCAGAAAAAGACCCACACATCCCAAAAAAAACAATAAAACAAAACACAAAACCAACCAAATCCAAAAAAGAATTAGAGAAAAAATACAGGAAACATTAATGGGATGATTCTATACTCATGGAATGACAACTTTAAATGAACAGGAGTTCACTTTAGGAAACAGACTGGTTTGTTTTCTATCTCTCAAATGCTTCCTTTGATACCTGTGGCCTTAATAAGTGTCTTAAAAGGTCAGATGATGTGAATGAAATTGTCAAAACAAAGCTATCCAGATAATTTGAAAGGTTGTCTTGGTTTAACTCTAGCTGGCAACTAAGCACCATATGCCTGCTTTCTTACTTTCCCTCATCCCCTGCTGTTGGGATGAGGGAGAGAACTGTAAAAGTGAGGGAATTTGTGGTTTGAGATAAAGACACTTGAATAGGTAAGCAAAAACACACACACAACCAAAGCAATTTAATGAATTCATTCACTACTTCCCACCGTCAGTCAGGTGTTCAGCCATCTCCAGGAAAAAGAGCCTCCATCATGTGTATCAGTTACTTGGAAAGACAAACATGATAATTTCAAATGTCCCCCTCTTCTTTCTTCCACCAGCTTTATATTTCTGAACATGACATTATATTGTGTGGGATATCCCTTTGGTTGGTTGGGATCAGCTGTCCTGGCTGTGTCCCCTCCCAGCTTCTTGTGTACCCTGAGCCTACTTGCTGTGGTGGGGTGAGAAGCAGAAAAGGTCTTGCTAGCGGTAAACACTGCTCAGTGATAATGAAAACATTCCTGTTATGAACTCTGTTTCGGTAACAAATCCAAAATAGCAAAATTTGAGCTGCTGTGAAGAAAATGAACTCTATCCCAGCCAAAACCAGTACAATCTGGTCCATGATACTGGATTTAGTATCTTTCAAATGAAGTGGTTACTTAATCTAGCAAAGCATTCCAAAAAGCTCTACCAACGATACCTGAAAAACTGCATTTAGAGAAGGGCAATAAAGTGGATGAAGAGGCTGGAAGGAATGTCCTGTGAGGAGCAGCTGAGGACTTTGTGTTTGTCTGTTTTGGAGAAGAGGCTGATGGGTGACCTCATTGCTGTGTACAGCTTCCTGAGAAGGGAAAAGGGAGGTGATCTCTTCTCCCTTGTATCCAGTGACAGGACACATGGGAACTGTTCAAAGCTGCATTCAGGGTAGGTTCAGACTAGATATTAGGAAACATTTCTTTACCTAGAGGGAGGTCAAACTCTGAACTGGCTTCCTAGAGAGGTGGTTGCGTCATATGGTCTGAGAAGCAGGAAAGACTTTGAGTAAGCTCTGTCAGCAATAACTAAAACATCCCTGTATTATCAACAGCGTTTTCAAGCAAAAATCCAAAACATAGCTTCATACTAGCTGTTATGAAGAAAATGAACTGTATCCCAGCCAAAACCAGCACAAAAGTTTAGGGGTAAAACAAAAGTGGGAAGGGCCAAACTTCTTTAAGTTAAACAAAAGGAAGACAAAGTTGTTATGTTTTATGTTAATTCTGCCATTTTACATGATGTTATATATATATATTCTTCAGTGTTAATGTTACTTATGTTCTAAATTGCGTTAAAGACATAGACACTCCTGGCATTAATCCACTGTTCAGTGATACTCAGACAATATTCTTCTTCTATTTAAAAATGCGTGTTTTCTAATGACATAACTTCAGCCTGTTTTATTTGGATGCTTATCAGCATCACCAGACAAAACCATAAATTATGTTGATGCCATTTTGATAAGAAAAATCAGTGTTTCCTGAAAAGAGTATAAACATTTACCAACCCACCAGAATCTAATGATGAATTAGTCTTTCAATCTTTCCTGTGTGATAGTCTGACAGTCCTGTTGTCTGTATGTGGCTTACAGCCAGTTGAAGGGAAAAGAGATCAGTTGTGTTAAGGATGTATCTATCTTGAGAAATACTCATTGTATGCTTATAATAGCATATTGTTAAACCAAAGGACGTTTCTTAAATCTTGGTCTGAGGATAATTTTCAGACACTGGTGAAAGTAAACTAGTTTTTTTTTCTAATATTTCTTTTCCTTGTTCCTGATCTTCAGTTTAGCTGGAGACAGAACCATCTGTATCACAACACAATAGTGTAAGATTTAAAAAATAAAAATAACATGCCCACCAGCAAGGAATTTGTCAATGGGATTTTCTCTGCTCAAATTATGGTACTGCTACCATGCTGTAGTAATTCTGTAGTAATGCTTTTGTAAGCCCTCAATGCACTGAGAGCTTATGTTTGTGTCTAGCTGAGCTCTGTTTACTTCATAAGTACTTAAAATTGTCACTAGTCAAAATGGAAAAGCTGGAACAAACAACAGTTATTACTTTAAACATTTAGGAAACTGCAAATAGTAAAATGATGTTGCATAAGGTTGTCTCATACTGAGGAAAGAGAGGCACTTGAGAGGACTTACACAGGCTCAGAACTTTTGATGTTAGGATATGCCTCTGAGTTACAGGGTTTACAATGTTCCTGGAACTCAGATTGCATATATACAGGAAACCCCTTGAGAGCTTCACGTGTGAAGTATATTTCATGCTATTGAGTTATGCAAAGTTTAGAATTTTATTATATTCTTGGAAAGAAATTAAATACAAAGGTTAGGATGTTTAATTATACTTCCTGCAAAGATACTTGTGCTATTTGTTGAATAAATGTGTAATCTGTCAGTGTAGCAGTAAAAACATAATTGGTTTGTTTATATACACTAAAATTAAAAAAATCTTTTTTAGATGGGCCATACACTTTGAGAGACACATTTGCAAATGTTTTTTCAAAGCGAATAGCATACATCTTATGGTTTTGGATTTAGCTCAGCTCCATAATTTTATTAATTTGGATGCCTGTTACCATTTTATATAGATTTATTTCTTACTAGCATTGCTTATTCTAAAGTGTTATAAACAGTTCCCATTGTTGACAAGACAGGCCCTCTCCTTCTTCATATTTAAGTCTAGCAATAGAAGGAATAACTACAGACACTCACACTAAAGACTGGTTAGTTTCTGAAAGGAGGTCTCTGTCAGTTGTCCCTTAGTATGTGGCAGTAAATGCATCTCTCTTCTCTTGGCATCTTTCTGTGATTTTGTTAATGGATTCCCTACCCAGGTTTTTAAGGGTAGCTTATGTCATCTACTGTGTTTGCGTTGAATTACTATTTCTGTGCAATGAATTGAACATAGTTGCATGTAACTGTGTTCATAATTTCCTTTACTTTCCTTTCAATACAGAGACCAAACTTCAACAGCAAATTTCATTTGCTTTAAGCGCACCTTTTTCTTTTGTTAAATGAATTGTTCTCTCAAATAAAACCCCCTTCTTTTTAAGAAAACTCTCCTCCTGTTTTGAGGAAAATTGCTGGAGACACAATATGCACTTGCTGAATTAATCTAAATATTTACCTAATCTTGCCTGATTATATTTAAATACTTAAAATACATAAATACTTAAAAATATTTAAATACCTAAGAAGCAAGATGCTGGAACAAATGAAATTATAACAGTGATAGTTTTGTTCCTGAAGTGAGACAAAAAAGCCCAGGAGGCTAAAAAAGAAAGAAGTATTAAATACTATTACTGCTTATTTATAGAAAGAATATAGATAATATCACATTATAATGGGACTTTTTTTTATGACAAATAGGGATGAGATTAGTTTAAAACTTTCCATTTTGACAAGCTGTTAAACTTGAGAACCTTAAAAGCTGAGAAATTCAATCCATCAGTGTTTATAGCAGGTCTCAGAATACCCGGACAATGTCCAGGATCCTAAGTAACAGAGGTTGTGATGTGCTAATACTTAGATTATTACTGCATTTGACAACTAAACTAACAAAGTCTATTTTGATTCTAGCCAAAAATCTTGAGGAATTTGATGAGTGAAAATCTGTTGAGCTTTATATGTCAAAGGGCTACCCAGCTATGGAAAACCACAAATGAAGGAATCCAGAAAGTTTTGGCTCCAAATAAGATCTGAAGACTTGGAGTAATCTGAGCCATCTCCCAGTTTATGAAGGTAAGTTAGACCAGATTTAACAAAAGATTAGTCAGTTCCCATCTAGAAAATTGAGCCAAAGCAAACACTCTGAGTTATACCTCTGGGTATATCCACTGTGGTTGTATAATCCTTCTTTGGAATTCATACCCCGAGTATGGCATTCTCTCACCAGAAAGTAATATAAGACCATACATTTTAAAATGGAAGCTATTCAACCATAAGAGTATGAGAAAATACTATGAGGAAAGAATTTATGAAGTCCAAATTATTCCTCCACAAGGCTGAGCTTGTCACACCTCTGGTCTTTCTTTTTTTTCTCTTGTAATGTATACTGTTATTTTAAGGCCCTAACAGTAATCAGAAAAGAAGCAGAAGTCAGGAAAGGTGTTTTAAACTGGTAGAAAGAAAGTGACTAAATTTAAATTACATGATATTCAGTAAAGAAATTAAAGATACTAACAGTAGAACTACTTTGTAGCTTAGCTATACAGCTAGAAAATGGAGCCACTTTCAAACAGATGAAAAAAAGTGCATTATCACTAAAATGTCTGCAACACATACAAAGCCAACTAAATTCAAAGTAAAAATCAGGCTTGCTGCTATAAGCCTATATGTTGGTTTCTAAAATGCGGTTGACTTCTTCTGGCCATGTTTTCAGAATGTTCTCATTCACTGGAAGTCAAGTGTGCATGAGCTTTTGAGAGTTAAGTGCAGCTAAATGTGTCAGTTAGCTGTTCTGTCATGTGTGAAGAAAAAAATCCAAACAATAAAAATCACATTCAGTCAGCAAATATTTTATGAGTCCATCATTTAAAGGTTCAGATGGATATAGTACTTAATTCAATAATCTGAACATGTTTCTGAACTGACACAGTATTGCCTGCTGTTACGAACAAAGGTAACTGGAGACCCAATAATATAATTGTGAGATTCCCTGGAAAATAGGCATGTAGGCTTACAAAGGAAGGGGGAAATATATTTATTATGAGCCTAAAGAAAAAATTAATTTTTTGAATCCCTACAAGTATGTGTTTTTTTTTTTGTCCTGTGCTCTATTCCCAGGTAAGGTCTGTGCTGTCACATAACAGGTGTTCAGTCGTATTGCTTTATAAAGAATCTAACTGAGGCTGAGATGAAAGAAAGAAATTTTGTAAAGAGTGAAACATGAATAAAAGCTCAAAGAAGTATGGTTTACATGAACAACTCTTATTTCCTGCACATCTGATATGATTTGATCCCCAGTTTCACAGACTTTAGGTACAACATATTAGTCTCTTTATGCTTTGTGGTGAACTTGGTCTGTATGGGAAAGAGCAACCAATCATTCACATATGAATAATTAAAAAAATATAATGGGGTGATGTTTTGTTTTTTTATGGATTTTTTGTTTGTTTGTTTTGGGTGGGTTTTTTTTGTTTTGTTTCTCGGGGGTATTTTTTTCTGTTGGTCTTTTTTTGAAAAAAACCCAAACAAATATTTTGATGTTTTCTTTGAGTTTGTCAAAGATCGTCTATAGTGATGCATAGGGAAGGAAAGCATCTTTGGTTTTATCAAGTGGATTATTGAACATGTTGCTCAGAGAAGCTGAGGATGTCCTATCCCTGGAAGAGTTCAGGTAGTTGTACCCTTTCTAACTTAGATTTTTATGTACTGAAAAGTAAATAAGAAAAAAGAAAGTGCCTACTAAGTTTCATTTGCATTCTAGTCTTACGGTCTTCCAAATGTATTTATACACTTCTTATATTTTTTGATGATCCATGCTACACTAACGGCTTATAATCTTAATTTTCTTAGAATAGTACAATTTACAACTAAATAGCTACATTACCTGCCTAGCAAGCAGTACTTTATACCATTGGTTTGTCTTGGCCCTTTGATTATTTCCTCTTGAAATGTAGGAATGATAGTTATTTTTTCCTCTGATGAAGCCTAGATTCTTATTAGTAAAGGCAACTGATTCTTTCTTTTATCCATATTGATCATTGTACCTTTGGTTTAAGAGCAGTTAGATATCACAAATTCATTTCAGGAGCCTTTTTATTTTGAACATATATTTTTCTATGGCCAATACAAATAGAACATTTATTTTGGTAGTCTCTGCTAACATAATTGTACTCCTGAGGTAATGAGAATATTTTTTCAGATTTTTTCAGAACTCACAGTAGTCATATGAATGATGTTACAGTTGAAGTCTAGTCCCCTTAAGGGAATGAAATCATTTACAGGCCACAGTAGTGTTTTCTAACAAGGCTGTGACTTCATATGATTTACTAATATCTGCATTGTAATTCTGAGGGCATTTCAGCACTTCGGGTATTCCACCAGCAATTGTGGGTAGTTTTGTGAGCTGAACATTGATCATTTGATCAGTAGTTAGCTAGCAAAATCTGTATTCAGACTTGTTATAGAGAAACAATTTATGATATAATAAAACAATTTAATTTTAGAAAACTGTCTACTCTGATAGGAAAACATGTGTGAATGTTATTTGATTCCATGTAGAGAAATATCTTGATGAATGAGACATATTTAGCTGCTAAAATTCCACTTAATTTCTTAAGCATCTTAAGTTAAAAAGCAGACAGGATAGTATATTTTAACGATTTAAGGAATGAAAACATATGTATGTCCCAGTAAGGATTTTTTTTTGCGTAATTTCTTCATACTCGATCCATGGTCTCTAAGTGTAGTAATTCTTAGATTGAAGACTAAGTTTCGTGGTTTAAAACCAGTCAGACAGCTCATTCACTCACTCCCCCCTTCTTGCCCTCCCCCTACTCCCAGAGGGGATGGAGAGGAGAATCAAAAGGAATGCAACTCCCATGAGTTGAGATAACAATAGTCCAGTAACTAAGGTATAACACAAATCACTACTGCTACCACCAATGATAATAATGATAAGAGAAAATAACGAGGGAAGAGAATACAACACCTCAGCACCAGCCAACTGATAACTTGCCCCCCCCCAGCCCAAATACCAACCAATACCTCATCCAGCCCTGCAGTGCCCTAACCCTTCCAGGTAACTCTCAGTTACCTCCTGGGCATGATGTGCTCTGTTATGGAATACCTCTTTGGTCAGTTTGGGTCAGGTGTCCTGTTTCTGCTTCCTCCCGGCTTCCCCTCCTCCCTTGCAGAGCATGAGGCTCAGGAAGTCCTTGGCCAGACCAAACATTTGAGCTGTAACTAAAAACATCAGCGCTATCAGCACTGTTCCCAGGCCAAAAGTCAAAAACATAGCACTGTACCAGCTATCAAGAAGGAGAAAAAATGACTGCTACTGCTGAGCCCAGGACACTGGGATTGGGAGATAATGGACATATGACCAGCACTGGACATATGACCAGCACTCATTCTCTGCAATGAGAAGTATAGCAAACAGAGAAAATAAAGATGGCAACAGCACTGGGTTTAAATTAATTCACTATATGGAAAATAGTATGGAATAAAAGAGGATGATACATATTTTTACAATATCTCTGACTATTTATAATTATTACAAAGACATGTATTTAATGATTTTAGGGAAATTATTTTCTTCAAAATAATATCTTCTTCAAATAATGCTTTGGGCAGCAGTGAGGACAGGAGACGTCTTTTTAGGCGTTTAATGCATAGCTCAGTCCATTTGCTATATTTTTTCACTTTCATTGCACATTATTTTTTTTGTATGTTCTCTGTCAGGTTTCATTTTGTTTTTCATAGCAACTGAAGTTGCAATTGTATATTGTTCTCTGAGTCTGCATTGCTGATTGAGTGATAGCTAAACATTGACAAGTAACTGTCAATGTATTTGTGGCTGTGACTTTTTTTTTCTTCTACTAAAAATTAAATTCCATTGGTTCTTTCTCCACAAAAATCTTGGGGAATGGTGGGTTTTCAATGCCTGTGTTTGCCACCAAACACAGTTTGGTGTTGGTGTTACCAAAAAGGGTGCTGGTGAATACAGTTCTGCAAGAAAATGGGTGTTTTGAGGTTGTTTTATTTTTACTTGTCAGACATGCAAAGCTTAACAAGTTGATCAACCTTAGCTATGTGAATAGATGAGCACTATCGTTATGAGGACTTGTTACATGATGGAAACTTCTGTATGTTAATTTGGGTGTGGAAAAATAATAGCCAGAGAATGTGTATTACAGTGTTGAAGCTAACTGATGTTTATAAATAGGTACCTGAAGCTTGGATATTGAGACCATAGAACCCACTTAACACTGTAATGTCAAAAGTTTTAGTCTGGTTATCTGCAGCTTTAAAACTGCTGTGAACCTCCTAGACTTCTTAGGCACCTATTGGCCTAAATTCTTGGAATTTGTCTTTGGAACACCTACTTATACATATGCTTATTTTTTAACTTTCTGCACTAGGGTCAGGGACAGAGTTTGTGGTGAAAGTTAGGATCACCTCATCAGGGTTGCGATACAGTGAATAACCTGATCATAATATTTCACAGATTATAAAAATCTGGTTTTGATATCTTCCTTATGAAATTCCCTTTAAGGTCAGCTGTTTGAACAATATTAAGCACCACTTCAGAAATGACATTTTAAAAAACTTTAGAATCTCTTCTTGGTTAGCATCCTAGCAGCTATTTTTAACTTCAGTTTCTTTAACACTTGTTAGTATGAACACTGATTGGAACTGATATTTCCCTCTATTAAGAAAATAATAACAATTAGTAATAAACAAAGTTTACTGGCAGCAAGGCACTTTTGACAGGAAAGCCTGTGAGCTCCAAGAAGAAACTTTTATTTGAAGTTGAAGATCCAGTCACTTTGAATTAGCTAGCTATATACAAATGATAACCATCACCAGTGTGTAAACCTTAAATGACATTCAGCTAGGTTAGTGGAGAGCCACTACATACTATAGCACTTCAAAGGCAGGTTTTTTTGTCTACAATCAATCAGATTCAGAGCTCAGAGAAAGCAGGGATTCCTACCTACCTCCTTGTTACAGCACCTGAGGGAACTGGATTTGTTTAGCCTGGAGAAGGAGGAGCAGGTTCCTGTTTGATGTCTTCAAATACCTTAGAAGGATTGTGAAGACCAAACGAGATGAGTTTCAGAGGTGTGCTGTGAAAGGATTCAAAGCATGTTTGCAAATTGCAACAAATGAAAGTCTAAATGGATGTGAGGAAAAATATTTCCTCAATAAGAGGCAATTGCTATCATTGGAGATTTTTCAGAATTTAACTGAACAAATAATAAGCAATGCAGTCTGACCTTGAAGGTACTTTTGTTGGAATCAGCAGTTGGACTGGATGACTTCTAGACATCCTTTCCAAACTATGTTTTCCTATGATTCTGTATTCCTTGTGGTGGTCTATGTCTCAAAGACCACTGGTTTAAAAATTTCTGAAGTGCAGGAGACAAATTACATTATATATTTTTGCACTGACTTTCCAGTCTTAATTGTGGTGTTGCTACTACTCTGTGTTATCATGGGCATAGTACAGCTTGGGCATATTTTTTCAGGGATTCTTAGTATTTCCCTCAACTTTATCACAATAAAAGGCTGAGTATAACAACCACTGTGCTATAAACCCATATATTCAGTTTTCTTTTAGTTTGGCAAACAATACAGGCTCAGCAACATTATCAGTTCTATGTCTTAATTTTTTCTGAAATCTGGAATATTGGCTAATCTACTGCATTTTTACTTTTTGGTTTCTGGTATGAAAGCAGTGCAAAGGCCACAAAATGAATGGCAGTTCACTAAGTAAAATCATTTTGGACTAGGCAGAATACAAATATGACTTGGAATATTCTGGGTTGAAGAACTTAACTGCTTTGATGAATTTTCTGATTTGTTATGATGTTGAATTTTGCTTTCAGAAAGAGGAGATGAAGCATTTGGGAGTAGGTTTAGTGTTCACCAGTAGTAATTCAATAAGCCTGGGGACAGCTACTTTGGGTTTGCAACATTACAAACGGAAAAAATAGTTCATTTTGTTTTGCAGCATATTCCAGTTTAGGAAAGCTTCAGGCTTAACTACCACGTTAGTAGAAGCATTTGTAGTATCTCTGCTTCTCTAAGACATGGGGCAGTGATCAAAACCAAAGTGTAACTTCTGCTTAACTGACCTTTTAACCTAATATTATCAGACATCTGGTTGCATGTGTCAATTGAGTACATTCTAGTGGCACCCCAAAAAAGTAATAAATACTGTCCTAAACATCTTAAAACTTTGCCATTTAGCTGTTTACTTGGAGGGAGAAGAGGAAGCAGATGATAGAAACAATGCATAAACAATAACTTAGGACTGAACCATGTGATTGCTTTCTAAGTGTGATTCATGTGATTGCTTTCATAAACAATGAATTAAGATTGAGCCATGTGATTGCTTTCTAAGTTCTATTCCACTTGGGAGCACAAAACAAATCACAAGGTTGGGAATTTCCCAGAGTCAGCCAGCTAATCAAGGAAAAAGAGGTCAACATGGTACAGATATCAAAGCAAACCAAAGAAAAAATTAAATATAAAATTAATTAATCCAGGTTCCACAATACATTTTGATTACTGTTTGTACTGACAATATACTGGCTGCTTTTCAGAGGCAGGTGAAAATCTAGCTTTTCTTCTGATGACTTTACAGTATGAATTAGCTTTATATGACTACAGAATTGGTGGAGTTCCATACAGAGGGTTGCTAATGAAATACTTTGTTGTTTGTGTGCCCAGAAAGGCCACCACTGTTGTGGTGAAGCTAAACAGGAAAAGCAAGGTATTGCACTGCCTTCAGCATGGTATTTGTTTAGTGTTGTTACCCATGGGCCAGAAAGATAGAGGATGGATGTATGTAGATGTTCAGGCATAATTTGACTGTAAAGAGTTGCAAATTGTACTTCTCCTCCACTAAATCATCAAGTTTAAAAAATTATCCCTTTATCTTGCCAATGAAATGCTTTAGTGACAATTGTAAAGTGACTGCTGGTATTGCAACATAAGAATTAGAAGCATTGTGTTCAGAGATACTATTATTATCAGCAGCAAAATATAGTTTATTTTATAAACTGCTTTTTGCAAACAAGGAATTCTCAAAACAATCACATATTTAATGTGATAGCACTGCAAAGCAATTAAACATGAACCGCCACTCTTTGCAGTAACTTTCTGGTCACCAAGATATTTCATTTATGGCTTCAGACCTGTACATAGAAGTTATTTTACTTATTCAGCCCATATGCAAACGGATATTGCATGGACTCTCTACAACTTCATTAAAGGGGAGTGCACATATCCTGTCAAGTTATTCTGAATTCTCTAACTGACCAAGAAAATAAGATTAACAGGTATAAAAGATGTCTAAAGGCACAGTTTTTCTACTTGTGTATCTACAACAGTCTTGATTGCAACTGAGATGTAAATAAGAAGACTTTTTGTCAGTGATGGTCTTAATACTTGAATTAGTTCTGGCATCTGATTAAATAGAGCTATTAATCTTAGGAGTCCAGCAAATCCAGAATAATGTGTTAATCTCATAGTCACATAAATCATATAATGAAATGAATAGTTCAGTGAGATGAGATGATAACCTGTTCTTTTTTGCTGATATAACTCAAACACCTATATAATGTGTGACAAGCTGTCAGAGTTTTCTTCTCTTTCTCTGCTCTGAAGATTTTGCTTGCAAAGATTGTTTGTGACTGTTGCATGCAAATATAAGTGTTGCCACATACAATCTAACATTCCCCATGCTGGCTGTAAAAAGTTAACAGCCGTTATTGTTGCTATTAATTGAACTAATGAGACATAATAAAAAAGAAGTAATCATAACTTCAATATTAAAAGATAAAAGGTCTACTTTGAAAAGTACATACCAGAGAAGAGATGCTTTAGCTACTATTTTCTGGATCACAGTTGAGCTAAGAAATAGAACATTTGTGTGACAAGTGATCTATTGTATACGCTCATGTATGTACTTTAATCCTGATGCTATAAACTGTCAGAGTGTACTTGCAGAGTGAGAGTCTCATCTAAGACCAAACTCTTGGCTCCCTGAGCTTGCAATATATGGGTGATCACTTTCCTTTAATTAAAGCTGACAGATGAAAAGCTTTGGAGTGTAATATGTTGCTTAATTTTGCTTTCATAAATTAATGAAAATAGCTTTCGTCTTTCAATATAGTTGTCGTAACATAAAGTAGAAATATGTCCTCACTCTTACAGGCTGTTTTGACTGTTTTCTCACAAAGCTATGAAGCAGACAAAACAGCTGTTTTGTAACGTGTTAATATGCCTCGTCTACTTTTTAATATTTGCATACCTATTTAATCCAGAACTTCTGGAGAAAGATTAGATCCATTTTTATGTCAGTCAAATAGAGTAAGATAGCCCTCTGTAGTCCATTAAGGCAAGAGCCCTCTAATATGTAAAATGCAGCAGCAGAGGACAGCAGGATAGACTAGTCAGTGATGAGAGCATGACTAGTTTATGAAATAGAAATACAGGGTCAGCTTCACATTTAAAAGCAATGTGTAACAATCATTAACTTCATATTTGTGCTAAAGAATCTATGCTGCAATGATGTGTATGACTGAATTCTAGAATTAATTTTAGCTTTTGTTAGTAAAAGAGTGTTTAGTTTTTAAAGGAAATTCTTTTTCAAACAGAAACTTAAAAATTGTTTTCTTTTCTCCTGCTCAAAATTATTTTTTTTGCCATTGGTGGGTAATTTGAAGAGACAACACGGGGCAAATAAAAAGAGATCATTCAACTAGAGTTGGGAAGTAAGTAGAGTGTGTGTGCTCATGGTCCAGCAGACTAAATCTGGTCAAAGGTGAAAATCTTCATACCTCATGCAGTTAACATGTTGAAGTCTCAGCCCTAAATATTTTGATCTACTGATTAACTACTATTGTGCCATGTTATTTGTTGCTGTAGATCTCTAGTACACAAAACTGCCTCATTTGTTTTCCTGGTTTAAAGGATGATAGGTGCTTTGTTAAGCCTCACTCCTTTTTGCTATTTACATTTGCTATATTATTCTTAGAAAAGATGCATTAGGTCTAATTTCTCAGAGGGGAAATAATAATGATTCACAGGTAATATATATTTCCTAGAGAAATTATCCATAGCCTTATTTTTCTATACTTTTATGTAAAGTTATTCCATAAATAACTTGGTTTGGTATATAGATCCCAAACTATTGATGGAGATATACCTCCAGGGGGGTGCCTAGTGATTTCATGGTAATATGTTTCTGGAATATATTATTTGATAAAAACTGGATTTTTTACTGGGGATTGAGGGGAGGAGAGACACAAAAACAACTTCTCTCAGTAAAATCACAACATCTATTCCAAGTACCCAAAGTCTGTTGTTATGAACAGATAATCTGGTAATACCCATGAATACATTAATAAGGCCACCAATGACCAGTATAAGTAGGACCAAAAGTAGAATATAGTATAAAAAAATGAAAAAAAAAGTATATACAGAATGGTTGCTGAAGTCCATGTTAATTACAAAACAAGATTTGTCAATAAAGGCTGTGTACCTGATGATTCAGCTGTCTGTATCTCAATGAACTAGGGTATTGGAGGATTTCTGAGGGAAAAGAAAACAAACCTGTATTCATTCTTTAGTCATATGCTTGCCATAACTGTTCATCACAGAATGTTCTACCACTTTTGGCAAAGAACTTTTCTTAGTGCTGTTATCTTGGAATGAAAAGAACCCCACAACCCAGAGAGCAAGCTCAGCTTTGAGGAATTAGTAGCCACAACAGAAATCCAAATCTTATGGATGTTTGCTTGTTTATTTTCCCCCTCAAAACCTGTTGGGCTGCACATCAGAGTTACTTTTATCACAAGAAATAATCAGACTAGGTCCAAATTACAAAAATTAATTTCCTGTGAGAAAGAGCTTTATTCCACTGAAATACAAATGCTATTTGTAACCTGCACTAGTTTTCTACAGTCCTTAAAGTTAATACTTACTTATGAACTTTCTTCATTTCCCCAGGAATATATCGTGTTTTCATGATGAAAACTGGAGTGAGATTTAAACCCTCTGTAGTTTAATCTTACTTGCACATGAGAAGCTACTTCAGAGTAATAGGATAGGAGTTGAAAATCCCGGATGTCACAAAGATGATAGCCAACCCTTTATTTGGAAAAGTCAGCATGTTATTTTGCAAGGCAAGACTACCATCTTGTGGCCTTTGTGTACAATGACTACCTGAGAGCACAGATGTCTCAAGATGCCCACACAATGAAATAGCTGTCACTTCTGCTTCTGGTTTGTTTTTTTTTTTTTTTTTTGCTAACAGTTCAGGTCTTTTCCCAGTCAAAGCTTATAAGTCTTTCAATAGAAGTTGGTCCTTTTTGTTCCATTGGTTGCAGATATTATGTGAGCATCTATTCTTGCTTGTTTCACTTATTCAGTGTGAAGCCATTAGAAGAGCCTGGCTGTGTCCTCGAGGATACTGAAGTGCAGCTGAGGAGACCAGGCCTTTCCTCTCCAGAACGACTCAAGTCAGTTGCGTCAGCCTTTGTGTTCTGTGCTGTGTGCTCTCTCTGCCTGCTTACCTGGGTCTCCTGAGCATTTGCTGGAGCTGGCTAATGTCCCTGTTGGTGTGGTGAGTACTAAAGTGGAATTTATCCTCCTGCTGTTGTTTGACAAGTGGTGGAGTTGACTTTCCTTATCCTGGTGGTTTGAGTCTGACTAACAGCATGAAGAATGGAGAGCAATGGAACCCGCGTGGGGCATCTGCCTGAGAACAACATATCTTGATAAAGCTGGGCATGGGCTGTAAGGACCTTCCAATAAAAACTGAAGACTCTGTCAAATGTCTTGCTAAAATCTAGATAATGAACATCTACTGCTTTCACCCAATTGAATGACTTATTTCAAAGTAAAATTCCAGGCCAACAATAAAAAATATAAGTTTATGGTTTTTAACATTTACTTTACAATACAAGAGACAAAGTTTGCATAAAGTGTGATCCAAATCCTTGTAGGAACACAGACTATTCAATTTTTTGGCTGGTATTTATGCTTTTATTTTAATTCTCCTTTTACTGAGCCAAAGAAATAAGGGAGAACTTCCTGAAGAATATTGGTCACCGCTTTCCTGTAGGTTTCTACTTTATTATGTTTTACTTATGAACAGAATTGTAATCCTTAGTGTGACTAAAGTGTTTATCCTTTCTTCCCAAAGATTTTATTGCCAGTTAGTGCTTGATATGATCAATTCAAAAACACATCTATGGATAGCTTGTTATTTATTGCAGTCTCTCATTATGACTTTTAAAAAGTAAGATAATGTGTCCCAAACAATTTTTTTCTGAGGTTTGAATAATAATTTATTCACAACACAAGAGTAGACAATGGATGTTTATCAGCGTCACTGGGATACATATACACATTAATGAAATATTAATTACAGTACTAATGATCATTAATCTCCAAGGCAAATGATTACTTGTAGGAGCATGTTTCATTGAAAATTAGCAAAATATATTAGCAATAATTGCTGCAAAACTGACAATACTTTATAATAACACAGCAGAGTGAGATTTCTTACAATACCCTGACTGCAATTAGGAAAAAAAACCCATTTGTTCCCCTAACTAAAATACTTTGACTATAAGTAAAATAAATTGTTAACTACATGATACCATAGAGTTTAATGGGGTTCTGTAGTTTTATTCTATCTGAAAGATATTCTTAGGTATCATGAGTACGTGTTTTGACAGTTTTAAAGACAAATGATAATTTCAATATTTTTTTAAAATAGGTTAAGCCACAAAAAAAGCCCCAAAATAAACAAGAAAGCTGACTAGAATTATCCAAAGAAAAGCAAGCACTATTTTTCTCTATACAACTTGCTTTACATGTATTCCTGCATGTTTTCTTTGTAGGTTTTGAACAGTATCTGTTTTTCTCCACTTAAATGTAGAGCCACCCTACTCTTACAAGATTTCATGTTAAATCCAGTAGAACCTATTTAACTCAATTTCTTCTACAGAGACATAAGAACTGTCTTGGGTTATCAGAAATGCATGGCTCTGTGCTTTTTATAGGAAGATAACATTTCCAAACATTTAGCTATGTGAAGTGGATTTCAGCTTCTCTGAAGTACTTTCATTTTCCCTCGGGACTTTGTGTCTTGCAGGAATAGTACTGAGCAATACATGAAAAATATCTTCTTAGATTTGTGCTAAACAGATCTTATTGAAAAAAAATCAGTTACATGTGTACAGCAGTCTTCTGGGAGCATGAACACCAAGTGGATTAAAAAAACTTAATAATCTGAAAACTCATTTAATACATGTAGATATCCAGAAAAACATTTAAATGAACTTAAAAGTACAAATGTTGGAAGAAACACATGGTTGATTTGATTATTGGGTGGAATATTTTTCATATACCATTCCTAAAGGCAAGTAAAGGTTACACACTTATATAACAACTGTTGGATATGTTCAGCTGATTAAAGCATTACACTGCCCAACAAAAAAATTTTATATCACACAGTCATAAAATAGTTCAAGTTGGAGGGGAAAACTGAAAACAGATGTTGTAAAAAGCAAGAATCCAGAATTTTACTGTGAATTTGGTGTTTTTTGACATTAATAAGAATCAGCGATCACCTCCTGAACCCTGAATACATGTGGTGGAGTGGAGAAGGGGAGTTATACTGCAGTATTTCTTAGTATTCCATCTGTAATTGTGGGACTGCTTAGCATATGGTCATGCTCCATCGCCATTACAAAACTAGAGCTGTTACCTTCCACAAAGATTTTTTTTCTTGTTTGGTTTTAAAGATGACAGTTATTGCAGCCCACCTAATTTGTGCTAGAGCACATGTTAATGAGTGAACTCTGTATCTATTCTGAATGATAGGAGACATACATATTTATTGGCCAAGTTGTTAAAATGACACAAAGTAGTTATCATGAATTAGTTTTTCCATTTCACCTTCACTCAGACTGGCTTTATCTTTCGCTTGTGTTCAGTAAAAATAAACCTGTCATGCCCACAAAGTTTAACTCTTTTTAAACTGTCTGTTCTTTTCTGACAAGGACAGTAAGCCTGTTACAAATGGTTTATTTATTCTGGTACTTCCCCTTGTTCTTCTGCCTATCTTTTCTGGTGTCTTTTTAAATTAATTCTTCCTTCCAATATTCTTTTACAAATCCTTGTACACACAAAATCAATCAGAATTTTGCATTTCTAGATGCTGAAAGACTAATGAAATTAAAAGCTTGAAAAGTAAGGCAAAGGAACTTTTAAAAGGAAAGCCCAACCTTTATTTTTTTTCTTATAGAAGAAAAAAAATCTTTTGATAGTTACTGGTCATCTTTCCTACAGCTGTTCTAACCACATGTAAAGAGATTATCAGTCTCCTGTAAGTAAAGTATTGCATTGATTGTTCATAAGCCGAAATTAGCAAGAAATCTGCATAATTTCAAAATCATATTTCAAAGTTAGATGAACTGTAACAAACTCACATGTTCCAATTTAGCTATCATCAATTATTGTGTCTAAACAGATTATGAATCATCTTATAACCAAAACTTCTGATCTTCTCATGACCATTCTAATGATCTTTCCAGAACTTCTGATTCTCAGCATACAAATCCATTGCATATGACCGAGTTCTGTTCTATTGATGAAGCCTTCAGTGTTAAAATGTCATATGTGTAGTTCCAGAAATTCCATCAGATCAAATAAGCCAATTGGGATTTGCACAGCACCATTGATCTGATCAGTGGTGTGGAATTATTTTATCTGTATTATATTTCTTATATTTCTTAATTTTATTTGTTTATCTATGTTATATTTCTTGCATAAAAGCCAGTATTAAGTGCTTTCCTCTTTTAGAAATATCTAATACTTTTCTTTTTTTTTTTCGTTTAAATTCCTTGAGTTTTGATTACATCAATGACTTGGACATACAGCCATAAAATAACATCATGGTAGTATAGTGCATTTAGAATAATAAAATCATTGAATAGTTTGGGTTGAAAGGGACCTTAAATATCATCTAGTTCCAACACCCCTGCTGTGGACAGGAACGCCTCACACTAGACCATGTCACCCAAGTCTCCATCCAACCTGGCCTTGAACACTGCCAAGGATGGAGCATTTACCCCATCTTTGGACAACCTGTTCCAGGGCCTCATCAACTTCACAGAAAAGAACTTTTTCCTATATCTAACCTAAATCTTCCCTGTTAAAAAAAAAAAAAAAAACAAAACCAGCAACAACAACAAAAAAAAAACCAAATCAACCAACCAACCAAACAAAAAAACCACCTTAAATAAAAAATAGAACTTTGTTTTCTGGGGTTGAAATTAATGGTTCTGTTTATTATCATTGAAGCAAGTATTGCAGACTGCACAATTACCTGTAATTTGATGGATTTTTATCTACATGGATGATGCAAAGTTTCATTGTCTCAGTATATCATACTGAATCTTTTTCATCCCTGCTGAAACTCTCCTTCCTATCAATATCTATGCTCCATTCTCCAAAAAGATTGCTTCGTCAGATGACTTCTTTCCCAAGATCTGATTATCTCACAGCTATACTTGATAGATGTTCCTTTCCTATTCTAGGATGAAAACTTTCTAGAACTGTTAGAAAAGAGTTGAATTGACGGGTGGGATGAGGCGTTTCTGTTGCTGCATGGACATCAGGATGCTTTGTGATAACATGCATTCCTTTTTCATATCCCCAATTCATACATCAGTTCACCATTGGTACACTCCTGTTTCCTAGTTAAAGCAGGATGAGTGCACGTAACTTTTGTTTTTCCTACTGTAGATGTCACTCTAAGGCTGCGTGCTTCTTTCTTATTGAAGTAAAACATCAAGTTGGGGAAGAAGGTGCTGAAGATTTCAATTGTTTAGTCCTGAAATATTTGTGTTTTTATACCTTAGCTTGAACATAGAGGAACTGCAGTAAGACTCTTGAACTGAATTACAAATTTTGGATCCTGTAAGAAAAAATCAGGTTTTCAGTATTTTAGCTGACTGAATAAGTTGGGTATTTTTCAGGAAATATAGTTCCAGTGAATGATAATTTTATTGGATCTGAGAGGCTTCTGAAAGCCAGATAGGTAGCTAAAAATTTTATTTTGTTTTAATCCCCAACAAAATGCTAATCTTGGCTATATATACATTTAGACAGGTACTTTAAAACAGCTACCATATGAGGTGTCTAAAAGTTGAATGCTATTTAGGTAAATAGGCTGACTGGATCTCAGCATGTGCCTTCACTTATCTTCAGATTTGGTAGGGTGTTTATATTACATTTAAAAATACGAGATTAAAAAAAAGACAATTACATTTGTTAAACTCAGAATATTGTTATGGACAAAACTGAGCCCCTCTGACATGGGGAATCAGCAATATACTGTTAACAAATTAACATATTTACAATCTACTAAAATACAACCGGAAATTTTATTAGTTCAGTTACAATAACACTAAAACACCCCAACATGTTACAGACAGATAGGTTCTTAACACGCGAGTTGTCAGGGCAGTATAGAACCTTGGTCTTTTTGCTAGTGATAGCAAATTTGGATTTACTGAACTATAGAACAAATGTGTAGAAAGTCATCCACAGATACAATAGCATGCTCAGCACCCAACCGCATCATATTTTTGACAGTATCTTCTATAGCAACCTTCTTTACTCCATTAAAGATGAGGTGACTGCAGAATGGATTTCAAAGCCTCAAATGTTGCTGCTCTGAATACCTTCTGGAGAAGCATCTTTTTTTTGACTTTTTTATGTAATCTGTCATGGCCCTGAGGGCACCACCAGCCCTCACTATTCCTGCCCATCCCCAGGGCTCTCACCACCCTGTGTAAGGCCCAGGACCCCATTTCAGCCCCCCAGTACCACCTGCCCTTGCCCTAGGAACACTGCTGCAGGGCAACTATCCAGCTCCCCACAGCCCTGCCCTGCCCTGCCCAGCTGTCAGCTCTGCTGAGATGAGCCCACCCATGGAAACAGCAGCAACCTTAATGAGATGCCAAAAGGTGGGTAGAGTGGGTACTAACCCTGTTTCTTTCAGGTCTTATCCTGCTTTGCCTTAAATTATTAAAATTGCCATCAATGAACTTGAGGATGCGTTTGTTTTTATTCTGTTCCTCTAGAATTTTGTCTGGGAAGAATAACATACAGCAATTTAAATTCCTGCAGAATTTTCATGGGTTTATGGGTACCATGCTCCCCAGCCCTCCACACTATTAACTTTCTCATTCCAATGCCTAAAATTGCTTTCTGAAATCTGCTGAGAGGTTCAGATGTACTGTTAATGGATTTCAAGGCATTGGAGAAGATAAGAGTACATAGCAAATTCTGAGCTCTAAAAAAAAGGAAAATTTGAAGCTTCTCCTTAAACTGAAGGAAATGAGAGCTCTGGTGAACTCTTAACTAAATGCTTTGGACAAATGGTCATGAAAGGATGAAAAATGCTAGATCAGTATGTATATATATATATTTATTTTTTTTACTATATACTGCTTCCTTGGAGTACCTAATGAAATCACCATAGTGCTGGATTAACAGAGAAGAATTGAAGTTTGTAACTTTTGTGTATTTTGTGACTTTTCTAGAGAGAAAATATGCCTTTGGAAAATTTCTTCTGATACAAAGTATATATATTTGGGAAAGGAGTGAAAGTACCCTCCCATTTGGCTACAAAAATATAGTCAAACAAACAGTTATGGACATTATTAATCTGTGATCATCTAGATTGATTTATAATGAGGCAGGTAAAATAGCAGCTTGAAGAACTGTCATCCTACCTTTACTGGTTTGCTAATGGCCTGAATAGCACTTGTTAAATTGCTGTATAAATACTTCTTGTTTTGCCTCTAAACTAGAAGACATGATAGCTTGGTGAAAAGTGTGACTTGACTTCCTTAACAATACTTCTCAAAGAAAGTAGTATCTTTCTCTAATTACTTCCCTCATATCACACAGTAATATAGGTTTTCTCTTTTTGCTTTTATACTGGTCGTTGTCTTTACACCAGCATCAACTCATTTCTTCCCAGTCCCTCTGTAAGCATAATCAAATTTTTAAACAATTATACAAATCTTTAAAAAACCTGGTTCCGCAGCTCCATATGCTGAACTGTTTTCCTTAATACTTCCTAATTCATCCTCAAATATTCACTGCTTTTTTACAATGATTTCCAATAGGAAAACTGGGGGAAAAAGCTATTGCAAACCAGAAAACTGACATTCTCAGCATGAAGAGGCTGTGAATAGAAACTCTTTATTCATCTCTTTATTTTTCTCCTCTCTGGTCAGGACCCCTAAGGCACCACTGAGGAACCTTGGTTTGGTTGCTGCTTCTCCAGAAGTGATCCAGCCCAGATGTGGGCTGTTAGGTCTGACTGCTGGGAGAAGACCCATGAGAAACAGGTGCCCAGCTCAAATACGTCTTACTTCATTCTTAAATTATCAGACTATATGCTTTCTGTGAGTCTTTTCTTTTGTTCTGACCTTTGCCTTTTTTAGGCCAAGAATATCAATCTTAAGTTTAAGATGAACTCCACATTTTTGTTTCAATTGGATGTGAAACCTTTTACTAGTATGTAAATGCTTAATAAAAAAAGAGCCCTACTTCATTTCCTAGACTTTTAGAATAATCTGCTTTGGATTGCTTTTCAATGCAACTTCAAATACACTTCGGTAAAGACTTTTCATGGCAATCTGTCAAATGAATGTGTTAGGTAAAATATTTCAGATGTAAATTTTTGCAATGTTGCAGCTTGTTACTGTGCCCAATGAAACTCTACATTAATACGATTCTTTCTGGTATTAGGCATTTGTGCTTATACATTATGGAGCTGCCAACAGAGGATGTTCAACTGTTCATTGTAGTGCCTTGATCTCATATGACAATGTAAATCAGGGAAAGTCTTTATATAATTTTCTTCTTAAGTTATATGTAGAGACCTTCGACTTTTCTGTATGTAAGGAAATTAGAATTGCATTTAAATGCATGATGTTCAGGACATAAATGCATCATTCTTCTCTATAGTATCTATAAGTACAATAGAAAGCTTGATTTCCCTTAAGGACAGCAACAATATGTCTAAAAAATTTCAACATAGATATATTGAAACCAAAATATATGATATTCACAATAAAACTGTAGAACATGCTAAGTACCTATTTGACTGCCAATATTTATTGCTTCAAGGAAAGCTTTAAATTAGGACTAGGTAGTTTTGTGGCCTGACGAAGATCTATACTCTTTCCATCAAGCACAGGGTGAAAAAAAAGTGTTGCTCCACTGTTGAATTTAAGGATGGGGCTGGAGGTTCCTGCAGCCCTCTGAATTTATTTGTATTATCATTTTGCTCATGTGAATGTTAAATGTTGTTACTGTTAGGGTGGTGAGACACTGGCACAGGTTGCCCAGAAAAGTTGTGGTTGCTCCATCCCTTGGCAGTGTTCAAGGCCGGATCGGACGGGACTTTGAGCAACCTGATTTAGTGGAAGGTATCCCTGCCCATGACAGGGAGATTGGAACTGGATGAACTTTAGGGTGCCTTCCAACCCAAACCATTCTATGATTCTATGGTTCTACAATGCTTCTTTGTCCTCATTCAAGATTTTTTGTTGAAATAAAGGTAACAATTTACCAAAGTGCAGAATCCAACTTTGTTTAGTGTGGGTTGTCTTAGCTTAGTGATATCAGCTCCAAGGGTACGTTTGCCTATTCATAACATGGGTTTTGAGTGTAACAAGCTTTACAATATGACACATATAAAGCAGAGAGATTCCAAACATGTGATCCCCATGAATTTTAGGAAATAATCTGATAAACCATTTTTTTTTTTTGAGAACTTTGGATAATTTAACTAGGCTTTTCTGTTGCAAGAGTCCTAAAATTATCAGGAAAATTAACTGTTGTTTATAAAGCAGACTATAACTTTTAAATAAATGGGGTAGTAAGGATACCAGAAAGCAACATTACTTCAGGCAATAGATTTTATGCAATTACAGGTTTTTTTCTCTTGAAGTAACATTTAAGTCACATAAGTAGTGCTGTATTGTTTACTTGTAGGCAAAGTTGAAGATTTATTACTGTGAATAAAAAAATGAAAGAGTAGCATGCACAGAAGTCAATAATTTAGGAGATACGGTGTCAGGACCACAGCAAGGAGAATTAGCTTGTGACATTGTAGCCATGGTAAACAAGGTGCAGAGACCAACAATGAAATTATCAACTTCAGATAATTGAACAAATAGGTTTGCCTTAGCTTTTAGCTCAGAACCCAGTCAAAGTATTCCTCATCCAGCTAAGGGCGGCTGAGGGTATAAAATGGGGGTTTTCAATCAAATCCCAGATGAGCAGCTGTTGAGGTTAATCCACATGTATTTAAAAGATGGGTAGAGAGTTCTTCAGCATGAAGATATGCATGTTGTATTTAAGCCAATTTTGCTAAAAGTACAGGGTCAAGCATGGACATTATGCACAACACTGGTGCAGTCAATTCCTATGGAAGCTTCTATGGGGTCACAAAGGAGAAAGCATTATACTGTGTCAGCTGCGTTTATCCCTTCCTTATTGCCCATATATTTCATCCATGGTGCATAGGAACTGAGAAGGTGAAGAGGAGGCCCAGGGCATTGCTTGTAAATGTAACTAACTATGCAGACAAAAAGGTCAATGGGAAAAAAAGGTAACTCTCAGCTAACAAGTTTGAAATGGTACTTGCAGTACCTGGGACTGTGGCTGCTCTACCAGCTTGCTAACACCATCATGCTTATGCCAAAGGTACACTTTTTAGTAAACATGCTTTTTTCCCCCATTCCCTGTGTGCTATTCCTGTAGCAATAGTGAGAATATATTCTGGAGAATATTACTGCAAGCAACTGAAAATCTCCATTGGCCTTTCAGCTTTGTATTTCTGCTGTGAAGTGAGTTAAAGTTTTGAAAATGCCTCAGAATTAATATCAGTGGGTTGTCTGTCCTTACAGGCATTTCTTTACTTTTCCTAACTAAAGATTAGGAAGCGTTTCTGATTTTATCCCCATTGTTCTGAGAAAGCCAGCCAAAAAGAAGAGATTTAAGTCTATCTCTCATTAAATTGGTAATATTTATAACGAAATTATTTCAGTGTTTTCTTTGTGTCTTATAGCATTTTCACTCTTTTACATTGAGGTTCTAAACATTTCTATGTATAGTTACAGGAGACTTAATTTTCAGTAACATGAGAAAAAGGGAAAGTTGTAACCATCTCAAAACCCAGAACTGAAGATCAAGGAAAGATGCCATGTTTCATGTGAGAAAAAAAAAAATAAATTTTTTCTGACTTCTGTTCTAGGGCCTGGTTGAGGGTAGCCTTACTAGTTAGGTTGGCTGCCTAAGCAGTTGTGTGTTCACAGGAACAGTTGTGTTCACAGAAAAAAGAATGTTTGGTTTGCAATTTATGTAATCACTTATTCAGGAAGAGAGCATAACCCTATCCAGTTTAATGATTGAAAGATGCATTTGAAAAGTTTGAAAGATTTGAATGGACTGCAGCCCATGAGAAGCCAAGCTGGACCAGTTTTTCTCCTGAAGAGCCATTGCCCATGGAGAGGATCCATGCTGGAGAGGTTTATGAAGAGCTGCAGCACATGAGGTGGCCCCACACTGGAGCAGGGAAAAGTGTGAGGAGGGAGGGGTGGCATAGGGGATATGATGTGCACACCATCCCTCATTTTCCTGTGCTACTGTACTTAGACTAGTAGTCTGGCTGTTCCTAGAAGGAAGACCATCTTGAAGGTGTTTCTAGAGTTCACATCTCTTGTCTTGTGACTGTGTGCTTAGTTACATAGCAGTGAAATGAACAGGAAAATACAATAGGAGAAAGATAGCCTTCTGTCTAAACAATATCTAATGTATGCGACAGCAGGCTAATATTTCAGCCAATTTTTGGCATGAAATAATTTTTAAATAGATTGCCAAGCATAGATAGTGAGGGACAGTAACGTCTCAGTTGCCATATAACTATGTATATTGTAGGAGAAAAGTAGGAGCAGATGCTAGTCCTCTTATGCAAAAAATATATTTAATGAAAACATGCTCCATGAGAAAAATGTTTAAACATATGCTTTTACTAATAGAGATATAAATAACTATACCATGGCTTTTTGTGTCACTTGCATTTAAGTTAAAATACCAAGTCAAACATAATAGGCATTGCAGTATAATATGTGTTACAATACCTAAACATTCTCCACTTCAAGAAACATTAGTGAATTCAAGATGGTTAGTCAGTGCCTTGTGTTCACCCAGAATTAAATTGACAGACTAATATTTGTACAGCAATGTTGCACAATGCCATTGTGAACAGTTGTTGTATGTGATGGCACCATCTCCTAGTGTTGTACTTCAACTTGAACTTTACTCTGTGTGCCCCAAAGAACTGAAGATACCTAATACTTAATTTTTCAATAGGACAATGTTATGTTAGAATGTAATGTCCTAATTTTAAGTTCAAAAAAGTTTACCAAGCTCTCTCTCTTCATGCTTGCTAATACCTTAACAGACAGTATTCTGCAATGTAAAGGTTTGGAAAATGAACTTTTGCTAGTTTTGGGATTACAGGCAGAGCTTTAAGTATACCATGTCTATAAAAATGCACTGTATCGACGAAACCCCCAAAACCTAGGTGAAGTATGAGTATTTCACAGATAGACTGTATTGTGAAGTGGAGAGAAGATGAATCCCAGACCAGAAGTTTTCTTTGCATTTATTAAAGACATCAACCCTAGGACCCCACCTTCTAAGCCCACCATTCAACTCACCTAATTTTAACCATTGGCAAATACTCTAAAATTTAGGAATTATTTATTAAAGTGCCTAAGTCCTCAGTCAATGGAGAAGAAATAGCAGCTTCAGAGAATTTTTCTATTTTTCTGGAACATAAGTACAAGGAAGGATAGAACAAAATTTCTCTGAGAAATACTTTTCTTGGCCATAAAAGAGCCTTTTAGACAGCTACTTTCAAATGGATTTCTAAATTTCAGATAGTTGGTTGGGAAAGGTGACATCTGTTTTCAGCTTTGTTATTTTCACAGCTCTAACAATTGTTTGTGTAAATATGTAATGGAAAACATTTGGGATAGATCAAAATTATGTTTGAAGGAAGATAAACAAAAACACAGTTTATCTTCCTTTAGGGAACAGAATATGACTCGCACTTGAGAATTGCTTATATAGCAGCAGACTGCCTCTTTGGAAAATGGTTCTGTCTCTCCTGTTGCAGAAAAAAAGTGAAAAAGAAATAGGAAGATATGACTGTTTATAATGTAAAAGAGATTTTCTTAGAGTCTGACTCTGGTTCAAATATACACCTGCTAGAGCACTTTTTTTTTTTTTTTTACTTACCATTCTTTCTGCAAGATTTCTGTGAATCTTTTCTACTGCATGCTTCAGTAGTTGCACCTTTGACAGACCTATGTAGATGAGAACTGTGAGTAGGGAAGAATGCGTAATTAATAAAGTACTCTTAACTGTTTTCAAGACATGGAATTTGGATATGATTGAAAAAGTTGATCTTTGGACCCCTGAAAACTTTTTTCTTTGCTGTAATGTTGTGTCTGAGATGTTTCTTCCACAGTTTAGACAAATAAATAGTGACTTTTCCCAAGGTGTTATTAACAAAATTAACAGTACGTCCTTTTTATCTGGGGTTCTTTCTTTTATTTAGAAAGAAGCTTTTAATGCCCCCTTTTCTTTCACCAAGTGACACAGCATTTTTGTGCAACAATTTTTGTATCAGTCATTGTTCTTAGAGATTCTATCAAAGAACAAAATGTAAGTGCTTGCTTTTAAATAATAATTTGAAAAATATAAATCTATATATATTTTCAATATATATATTGAAAAATATAAATCAATACAAGTCATTGTCTAGAACTGTTTTAGAGTAAGATTTTTAAATCTGCAGTCTATACCTTTATTTTTAAGATTGGTGCTGTTGCCTGTCAAATGTCAGTGCATTATTCTACTACTAGAACACTTCTTCTAAAATCCTCTAATGTTATTTTCCTTTCAGAAAATAATTGAGGTGAGTTAAAAGTTAATTGAGACAGGTGGCTTTTAGGATATTGAATTTGTGAAAACATTGTTCCCTCCCCTTCTCTTTCTTATGTCTTGTAGTTTTTGTTTTATATCTCAGGTATACCATCACTACCATTGACCTCTACTCAGTGAAAGACCCTTATATTTCCTTAGCATCCATTGCAGGAATCAGAGCATAGCTTAATATGGTTATTTATTTTATCTAAATGCAATTTTTTTAATTAAGTTAATAGCTAAAATAAAAGCACCTCTAAAAGCATTCTTCTAGTCAAAAGAAAAAGATTATGGTTGTCCTGGGTTCAGCAGTAGCAGTCATGTTTCTCCTTCGTGGCAGCTGGTGCAGTGCTGTGTTTTGACTTCCAGCCTGGGAACAGTGTTGGTGAAGCCGATGTTTTCGGTTGTTGCTAAGTGATGTTTACCCTGACCAAGGACTTTGTGAGGCTCATGCTTTACCAGGGAGGAGGGGAAGCTGTGAGGAAGCAGAGACAGGGTGCCTGACCCAGCCTAGCCAAGGAGGTATCGCATACCACAGCATGTCATGCCCGGGGTGGGGGGTAGCTGGGAGTTACCCGGAAGGACACGGGCTTCCGGGTGGGACTTGTTTCTTGGCCGCTGGTATCGTATTCTCTTCCCTTGTTATTTTCTCTTATCATTGTTGTCGTTGGTGGTAGCGGTGGTGATTTGTGTTGTACATTGGTTGCTGGACTGTTCTTGTCTCAACCCATGGGAGTTGCACTCTTTCGATCTTCCTCCCCATTCCTCCGGGAGCGGGGAAGGGGAGAGCCCCGGTGGGGGTTGGGGAGGGGCCTCGATTGCTGTCAGCCCGGCACCACTCACTGGGAATGAGTGAACAAGTTGTCTGACTGGGTTTAAACCACGACAATGGTTAAAACAGAAGTCAGGTTATCCTTAAAGTAGTATTTTTTTTTGTTCGTTGATGATAGTTTAAAGCTGGTATCTAGTCATGTTAACAAAGAGATGTAAGAAGGTTCCTACAGCACAATTGCAGATAATAGAGCATGATTACATTTTTTGTAGCTGATAATAATGTTGCTTCTATCAAGCTGCATAGAAGAAAATGACTTGTTATACACCATACCTTATGAACATGACTGTCTTGTTGTGTTTGTTAGTGAGAAACACAACTGCATTGGTTAAATTTGCATGTGTAAGTATTATATTAAGAAAACTGAAGAACGTATTGTTACAATAAAATCCAAAAGAAAAAGTTAAGCTGTTTCCTCAAATTAATAATCTGGAAATTTTCCACAGTGATGTTCATATCCTGGTGAAAGAATTAATTGGCTCAGTGTTTATTTCTTTTTACAGAAGACAGTTGACATCGTAATGTGGCTTTGTATTATGCTTTAGCTTATTGTCAAATTCACTACAGAAGCCATGCTCATACTTTTATATGACATTCAGTATGACATTTATATGACAGTTCAGCTTTTGTCATAGCTGAAGCAAGGTCAGTCTTCTGTTAGGAATATAATACAATAAGTATATTATAGCTCTGGAAAAGTGGCCAATATGAAATATCTTCTGAATTTTACTTTGGAATCACAATGACCACATGGATGCCCCTAGCAAATGCTTTCAGGTAGACTTGATTGAAGAAGTTTCATATTTTTTGTTCTGTCTATATCTTGAGATTAATTTTGTATGTGAGTGAGTGAGAATACAGGTTTGAGAGAATCAAGGAATGTAAATATTTGGTATTTAACTTAAGAGGAAACAGCTGCAAGGTCTATTACTCTCAGAGAAATGCCATCAGAAATGACGAAGTATTTTCCAAATAAACAAGCAAAAGTAATATGCTAGTATTTGTGTGGTTTCTGAACAAGTAAAGATTTGCCAGCAGTGACTGCAGTAAGGAAATTGCAATATCCAATTAATTTTCATAAAGATATTCAATTTTTGTCATTAAAGGCAAGTTGCAACTTTATTACTGGTGGTGTATATTTCCTGCTACAACTTAGTTCAATCATCATATGTAAGTAATTTGAAAATGAATAACATTTTTACACATGAACTGTATAAATACTGATAAGGGCAGGACTTTTCATGTTCTATCAGACATAATAAAATATTAATATTATTCTATATGGGGTTGTAACTATGACTTTACTAAATAAATACAATATCTTATTAGAAACTTCTTTCATTTAACCTTGAGGTTGCAGTTCCTTATTTGTCTTCTAGAATAACAAAGCATGCCATAACAAGTCAGCAAAGAAGTTTATGTCATTGGAGAACTGTCAAAGAAAAAGTCATTTAAGCTACCCAGAATAAAAATAAAACCCCAAAATATTAAACCAAAACCCCAAAACCCCAAACACAAACAACACTGTGATAAATTACAGTAATATAACATTTAACATTTCCTTTCCACTTAAGGAGTATCTGAAAAAATTCTATTAACATACTTTAAATCCAGAGAAAACAAACATAAAAACCTGACAGTTTTCAAATGTTAATTTTCTTAGTAAAAAACCCTAAGGCAATATAAAGCCAAGTGCTATAAAACATAACACTGATACAAAATATGAAAATTTAAATTATTTTATAACCTGTTCTTAAGATGTCGTTAATGATTTGTTCTGACAACCAATGATAATATGTTGGAAAATATATTCAACTCAGACTGTATACAAAGTATGTCAAAGTTTTACACAGAGCAGCTTACTTAGCTCAGTGCAGAGTTCTGCTTAAAAAAACAATAGTACCGTATGGCTCTCTGATGATCAAAGCCTCAATTTCCATTTCCATTGTTGAAAGTTGTTATTGTCAAAACAGATCAAGCACAAAGTCAGTGATTAGAATTACCTTGAGGTACATGAAATATATAAGGCAGACTAGCATTTAACCTTTTTCTTATGGTTTGGAATTTGAGAATTTCTGGTTAACACATCAAAGAAAGAATTAACTAAAAGTCAGAGACTGAAGTAAATCGCATTTATCTATTACAAAGTGATTCCCCATGAGCAGATAGAGGTAGAAGAAGGGAGATATCCTTTCTCACATTTTTCTGCAAGACAGAAGTCAAGCTACCTTTGTAGGCAAGTCAGTGTGATGACCCATTAAATCTTAACGTTAGCCCCTAAAGCCCACTGAGACCCATGACAGACCTTACAGAAAATATTTTGTACAACTTTTCAGTGATTCATCCATACCTGAAAGTGTCAGTAACCTTTAATTATTTGTGTTACAGGAGCAAGTAGAGGTTCTGCTTCAGTGCTGAGCCACACTGTGCGAGCACACAGGAAGCAATAGCACTTGCATCACAGAGAAAACTTGTAAAGGAAGAAGGGAAAAGGTAGGAAAAAATGAGAAATCACTGTACTAGTGACAATGGTCGTCATGCACCACTGCTCAGTTTCGTCAAAACCAAACCATTGAATCCTTCATATCCTAGGCCATTGTGCTAAACCTGAAGTCACATTGTTACATCCTGAAATAGTGCACTATTCCACATTTTTTCTGCTACATAAAGTATTATTTTTAATATTTCAGTGAATGAAAAACAATAGCTATTAGCAATGTCTATAAATTAGTTAAAGACTAGACATTTCTGCTATTCAGAATTGCTTTGAATCTCAGCTTTTAAGAAATGAGTATCAGGTATGATTTGGCTTCTAATTTCCCCATGTTATACAGGAAGACAAAGCTAATGTTCAGTGCTTACAACTTCAAGACAAATATTTTTCAATTTTCTGCTGCAAATGGAAAATGTTTTCTATTAACATATATTTAGTATAAGTTGTGTGCTATATTTCTTTATATCTTGGAATGTGTTCTTGGTAAAAGTATGAAATGAGAAAGCCATGTTTCTTAGAGGTGAAATGTTTTACACATGGTGTTTATATTTCTCTTTTCCACACGACTCCATATTTGTAAACTGAATTTATGAACTTCTATCAAAGTAGGCTGAATTCTCCGATATTTACAGTACCCAGAAAATCCAACTTTAGCAGCTCAGTCATGAATCTTTCACATTTTGTATAATTTAATCATCAGTGTCTCAGTTTCTTGATTGATTGTCCAATACGCTATTATATATTAGGCTTATAAATGAGATCTTAGATCACTGTGCACAGAGTATAATACAAGTTCTTCAATTTTGATTACAGTAGTCAGAAAATGTTACATAAATCATTTTGTCAAACCCTGCAAATCAAATTATATTTTCTTTTCTGAACTGTAAAATAAATTTATCACCATAAAAAAAAAACAAAATTCTTTTAGTTACACTGCTGTAAACTCGAATGTGGCCAGTAACTGTGGACTTCAGGCACAGCAGCATCAGCTTATAGATTTAGCATATCATAGTTTTGTAAAGGGAAGGGGGAGAAAAGAAATGAAAAAAAGAGATTGATGCAGAAAGAACAATACTTATACCCAGATTAAAAAAAAGAAGTATGCTTTAGGGAAGTAAGACAGAGAAAGTCATAAATTTGGGACTTTAATTTTTTTTCTGGCTGGGGAGGGATACTGGCTTAGAAAAAGCTTCATTGTAAAACTCTTGTTTTGGTTTAAACCCAGCTAGTAACTAAATACCGTGCAGCTGCTTGCTCACTGCCCCAAACCACAGCACTGCACCAGCTATGAGGAAGAAAAATATCCGAGCCAAAACCAGAACAATTCTACTGTCTGTTCTAACCGGTTTTAATAAATTTGTTGTTTCACTCATAGAATCTGTCATTTTTAAGGGGAATTTGCTGTTGTATCACCTGAGGAATGATTTTCATATTTGTTACTCTAAGTTAAATTTACTGATTTTCCTAGTTACCACTGATGCCATGTAATTTTACTTCTTGTTTGACTTCTTAGAGCAGAGAGAATGTAAAAATCCAAGTTTCTCTAGGTTTGCAACCTTCCCATGTGGATCAACAAAGCTTTTTTGAAGTATCATCAGCTACATACATTATCAAGTATCACCTTTGTCAAAGACCATGCTAAAGTCAAAGTATGGAATGGTCACTGCTGTCCTCTCATCCATGAAGTTAGTCAGCACATTAGAGAAGAGAATCACACTTTCAAAATACAATTTACCCTTAGTGAATACAAACTGACTATTCAATCAATTTCTTGTCCTGTTTAATCTTGTATATATGTTCCAAGAAAATTTGATGTCTTAACTTCCCAAAGACTAAGGTCAGGTCAACAATCCTTATTGTTGATCTTCTCAAAGACAGGCATATTTGGCTTTCACAATCACAATCCCTTCCCCTAGTCACTATAAACTTTCAAGGATAATAGAACAAGACCTCACAATGATATCACCCAACACTTCTAACCATCCTGGGCACAACCTAGCTGGTCTCAAGGGCTTACAAAGTCCAGTTTGCTTAAGTGGTCCCTATTTCATTCTTCTGCTCTGGGTTATGTTTCCCTATGACAGACTGCCTTGAGGCCAAGGTCTGGGAGGTCTGAGGACAGATTTAGCAGTAAAGACAGGGACAAAGAAGCTAGCAAGAGCCTTTTCTGTTTCTGTGTCCTTTCTCATCAAGGTCTCTAGCTGTAGGAATATATTTTTCTTGGTCTATCTTTGGCTGACAAAGTGCAGATAGAGTTCCTACTTGTCCTTCACTTCCACTGCTGAGTCCAGCTACAACAAAGCTTTGCCTTTCCTAATTCTTTCCCTTCATGCTCAGGTGATGTTCCTGTATTGGTTGAACTCAGCTCATTACAGACCACATTAATTTGAGCACAGCAGTCATAAGAATTTACTTTTTTTTTTTTTTAAAGAAAGAACATATTTTATAATTACCTTAATAACTCTTCTGTTCTAAAAAGTTGCAAACTGATTTTATTATTGTTTATTGCTGTTAATGCAATGAATTAAAGCCAAGGATCTCTTAATTGAGTCATCTAAAACTCTGTGACTTTGCATGTATAATTATACCTGTGCTTTGTCAGTAAAAGACAAATGTAGAAAATCTATTATAAACATTATGCTCACATGTGTTTCCTTTCACTTCATCATCTCAGTCTTAAGTGGATTTAAGCAGCATACATAATTCACAAAGTAAATGAGGTGAGTAGTCAATATGTAAGATTTAGAAAATGGCTACAAGCTCAAGTGTATGAACTGAGATTGTATGTTTAGAATATTAGTATTTGGCTTGTTTCAGCAAATTTTACATAGAGCAGTGATTGCACTCCTGTTTCTTTCCCTGGGCCTGATTCTACATTCTTTAGTGTCATTTAATACCCTAATTTTTATTTAGCATCTTGTGAAATTTAATCTGTGTAATTACTCACAGTGAGTAATGGTAATGAATTTGAAGCCAGTGGGATTGTCTCAACAGACAACTAATAATTTTTTGATGTATTGACACTGGTGTTGTTTGTTTGCTTCCACCTACCTCTCAGTTCAACAAAAACTATGAACCTTCACTCAACCTGGCCAAGGACATTAAGGACAACAGGAAAAACTTCCACTGGTACATTTGAGAGAAAATGAGAGAAAATGTGGGCCACCTCCAGAAGACAGTGGTAGACTGCAGTGAGAGAAGAGATAGTGCAAGGTCCTGGGGAAGAGGGTCTCTTCCCTCGAGACATGTAACGTGGTGGGGACACAGTTTCTCCATTGGTACAGATAATGTACTTTCATACTATGTAGCAGGTTTGCTAAAACTTCCCATGATTTCACAGGGAGAATTACTCAAGGACAATGTACATGCCTCTTTTCACATTTATATTAAGTTGAAAAAATACTTTATAGAGGTGCTTTTTTATCATTCTATCTTCAACATGTAACTATTTGGAGAAAAAATACAGTGGTTCCCGTTTTAAAGGTTATAATGTGGCACTTAAAAATATATTGTGCTCATTATTGCCAAGAAAGCAAAGACAACATTTGAAATGAAGAAACAAACCGTTATGCTACTTTCAGAATCCTACACTTTGATTTTTTCTTCTCTGTGAGTTTTCCTGTAATTTGTTTTAATACATCTTCATATCTGAATTAAAGAGTTTTGAAAAAATGCTAGCATGCAATGTAATTTTGTTTAGAATTCTAAATACTTACTGTCATCTGTGGTATCAGTAAAGGAGCCCAGTATGAAGTAGATGATGCCACTGTGTGAAATAAAGCAGTTGCGTCACAGACAGAAGTATATCTGAAGTATATAAACCAAGTTGATTGCTAACATGTATTTCAATTGTGGGAAATGTATGCTTCCACATGAAAGTAATAATATATTAGGCATAACTACAAAGACATAGCAATAATATCTAGGTGGTTATGGGTCAATTAAGAAATGAAGTAGGATGTGGGAAGACATATCTACAATACTTTTTGACCCAGTTCTCAAATATGTTCCAGGCTACACATTATATTCTACTTACTTTTCTTGATCTTCCCCTGGGTTAAGTAAAATACATTTAAAACAGGATAAAAAGGTATTTCCTTGGTCTTGGTGGAACAGATTTGATCTTTTATCTGGAGTCATCTTTACAGTATTCTTTACAGGATATTTTTATATTTCATTTCTTCTCTTGAGTGGAATGCAAACTTTAAAGTCTACTTTCACTTATAACACTCCTTTCTACTTCTGTTCCTAAAAGTTCATTTTATGAAATGCAGAACTGGCTGTAGAAAATCACTGAATATTCTTCTGTATTGTCTCAGGAAAATCAGGCATTCACAGAATTAATTGCGTTAAAATGCTTCTAATTCAATCCACATTCACCATGTTAAAATAATTCCTTTTATTTTCAAATTCTTTCCTCATTTTGGCGGGGGGGGGGATTGGGAATAGGAAACTGTGAGGAAGATGTTTCACTCAGGTCAGCTTCAACTGTCTTGTACTGCTTGGCTCCATTGAGAAATAACTTTTAAGGTTCAGTGTTCTCTTTATCTTTATCTTTATCATCTTTATCTTTATCTTTATCTTTATTAGAAATCCCTGTTTGAATAAAATTTCTGAGGCACATCATAGGAATCTCATGTGGAGAGTGAATCATGAGGAACTGAACAGGACTGAAAATGGAAATAAGTGTTAATTAGTGTTCCTAATCAACACTATGACTTGAAATAGAAATGTTCGTTTTGGATAAGTTTACAAAATGCAGAATTTTTCCTAAATAACTTCTCAATGGAAATAGGCTTAGTAGAAACAATACTTCTGTCCTGGGTTCAGCAGTAGCAGTCATGTTTCTCCTCCTTGGTAGCTGGTGCAGTGCAGTGTTTTGACTTTCAGCTCGGGAACAGAGCTGATAACAAGGATGTTTTGGTTTGGCCAAGGACTTTGTGAGCCTCATGCTCTGCCAGGGAGGAGGGGAAGCCAGGAGGAAGCAGAGACAGGACACCTGACCCAAACTGACCAAAGAGGTATTCCATACCACAGCACGTCATGCCCAGGATGTAACTGGGAGTTAGCCGGAAGGGCTGGGAGACTGCAGGGTTGGAGGAGGTATGGGTCGGTGCTTGGTTGGGCTGAGGGGGGCAAGTTATCGGTCGGCTGGTGCTGAGGTGTTGTATTCTCTTCCCTTGTTATTTCCTTTATCATTGTTATTATTGGTGGTAGCAGTAGTGATTTGTGTTATACCTTAGTTACTAAACTGTTCTTATCTCAACCCGTGGGAGTTGCGTTCTTTTTGATTCTCCTCTCCGTCCATCCAGGAGCAGGGGGAGGGCAAGAAAGGGGGGGGGAAGTGAGCGAACGAGTTACCTGACTGGGTTTAAACCACGACAACTTCCCATTAAAATATTGTAGGAAATCTCTTAACTTCTTCAAATTATCACATATAGTTACCTTACCCAATGATTGTACTGAAAGAAGGTATTTCAAAATAATAAAAATAAAAAGTCTGTGATAACACAATGCATCAAAACCAGTGCTTCAGATACCATTTAATTTAGTAATATTGAGAATTTTCACATAAAGGCAAGAATGATTTTTTTTTAAATAGATATTTTCATTTAGAAACAAAAAGTTTCTGTTCTGAGAAGAAGAGAATACAAAGAGAAAAAAAATTTATGTTTGGACAGGAAGAAGTTTATCACTCATATTTTCCAGCATGCTGGAAGAATTAATTGTTGCATTGATTTCTGCAACATCATTATTGCCTTAATTGCCCTCACAACATGCATTTGCCTGAAACTATGTTGATTTATTAAGCTCCATCTGCCATTCTCAGCCTTATTGTACCAGAAAGATGCTCTCAGTTCCCTTTTCTGGGTCATCTTATAATTACATTGCACTCTGAAATGTCAGTTTCTGTCTGAAACATTATAGAAAAGTAAATCTACAGGCAGCTTGCAAGAACTGACAAACTCACCATTTTATGTTTATGAAGCAGAAGAGCAATTTTTTTTTTTTTTAATGAAAATCCATGGGTTGACTTTCTGTTCATTCTAGCTTTATAACTGGGTCGAGCAGTGCTGGACAGGTAGAATTAGATTACAAGTTATTAATTACAAGTACTTACTTTCAATACAAGTAATTACAAGCATTCATTACAAGTACTTATTTAGCACTGCAACAAGAAATCCAACCCAAGAGATAGTATAGCTCCATACGTGTCAATAAAAAAGGGAAATTTATCCACCTACACATTTGACAGTGATCTCTGCACAGCAGTATGTTCCCGTGTGGTAAACGGAGTGTCAAAAATGTAGCCTGCACTGCCTGCACAATGCTCATATCCACCCTGCCACAGCCAGTAGGTCAAATTAGTTCTACACCTGAGAAACTTCTGCCTTGTGTGGCACAGAATTTTTTCACACTTTTGAAGGAATCCTTCAGCCTTGGGAACTTCTGAGTGTTTTCATTCTGTAGTTTGGTCATTAGGTGAGGTGGCATAACTAATTTAAATTGTCACTAGAACACCACTGTAATTAAAAGAGATATTTTTGTCACTTGGTGGAAGCAGAATAGAACTTTAATGTAACTACTGCATGTATTTTGCATTCATAGAATCATAGAATAGTTAGGGCTGGAAAGGACCTTAAGATCATATTAGTTCCAACGCCCCTGCCATGGGCAAGGACACCTCACACTAAACCATCTCACCCAAGGCTCTGTCCAACCTGGCCTTGAACACCACCAGGGATGGAGCAGTCACAATTCCCCTGGGCTACCCATTCCAGTGCTTCACCACCCTTACACTAAAGAACTTCTTCCTTATACCCAATTTAAACTTCCCCTGTTTAAGTTTTAACCCGTCACCCCTTGTCCTATCACTACAGTCCCTAATGAAGAGTCCCTCCCCAGCATCCTTATAGGCCCCTTTCAGATACTGGAAGGCTGCTATGAGGTCTCCACGCAGCCTTCTCTTCTCCAGGCTGAGCAGCCCCAACTTTCTCGGCCTGTCTTCATACGGGAGGTGCTCCAGTCCCCTGATCATCCATATACTAAAACATTGCTTTAGGACATTGATTTACAAAATTTACTGCATGTATTTAGTTGCTGAGCAGGGCTTGAGATGCTAATAAAGGTTTTTCTCTTCACCACAGATAGAAAAAAAAAAAAAAATAACCTGCAGCAGTCACATTACTAGAGCTAGTAAGCACTCTATAATGAAATTTTACCTGTTGCACTTTGTTTCTTTATCAGGTTTTCAAAATGTCTTGAAGCACTTTTGTTCAGCCTTTGGAAGACTTAAGTTTCACTTCAGCTTCCTCTATGCTTTTCTGAGAAGAGCCTGACTTGGTGTATGGGTTATAAATTTGGTCCAGTCTTAGATGAGAGGTTTTAAAGTAGTTCTTAAGCAAAAATACTTGCTGAGAATTTTTTAAATGCACCACTGTTTTCTGTGATGAAATGCACTAGTCTCTAATGTTAAGTCTTAAGACTTGAGCAGTTGAAATCTGCTGATTTTATAGGAATCTGTTAGTTTTGAATGGGCAGATAAGCCATTCACAGAGTTTTTAATTCCCTACTATATATGTATTCAAGAGTACAAAACGTGAATAATGACATTTGAAAACTTGCAGTCTTTTTATGAGTCTGCATACGACAGTTAAATTAATCTCTCTGAACTTTTGTAAAAATTATGTTAGCACTGATACTTTCAGAAAGAAAATGTCATGCAAGCACTTCAAAATAAAATAATTTCAAATTCATTTCAAAGTGAATATCCACCACAACTTGCTTATTGCATTTGCGTAGTTCTAAACATTCCTACTTTTTTAAAAATGCAACCTTCAAATTTATTTACCTGTGGCTTGGCTGTAAAACCACTCAGTAGAGGACCCATATGAAAAGAACTCTATCAAAAATATGTAGATATAATTTGGTCCACAGTTCACATGCCTGATAAATAGACTATCAAATAATCATCTTTCTTTATATATTTTCCTTTTTAAACCTATTCCCCTGTAACAGCCAATGCTTGGAATTGCTAGCGGGTAGATACTTCAACAGCTGGTATGCAGTAGGTATTCAATATGTACATCTGAGAGATGAAACTGAAACTCTTTTTCTATTTTAACAAAAGATTGGGTGACAATCAGAGCAAGTATTACTGGAGGGCAGTGTGTCAGGAAAGCAATTGGCAGATGAGCGGATAAAATATGGTAGAATGGTATCACATATCAGATGAGGCTGTGAAGTAATGATCAAACAAGGCTAGAGAAAGATGGAATGGATGAGGAGAATGCTTCTATCACTGGCTCTCCCAGATGGCTTGCAGTATTGATATAAATCTGCTGAAGAAACAGTTTGACTGTGTTGTAGGAAAAATTACACTTCCCACAAACAAAGCTTCAGAACTGTAATGTATGGCATTGCAATATATATTGTCTCATTTGCCAAGATTATCTTCATTAGGTGAACGTAACATTCTCTTAACTATTTCTTAGTCTCAGAAGTACGTCATGCATTACTTGACACAGACCATTAATACAAAGAAAGACCCCTATGCAGAAAAAGCAGTCTTACAATTTTCAAATTAAATGAAGAATAATCTGAAATAGCTTGAATTTGTTTGAAAATTCATATTGCTTGCTTGGTGAAGTATTTAATGGTATTGAATGTTTTTGTGTCATGAAGGGATTGATAGATTATTTCTGCAGATTTAACAGTTTGCTACAGTCTTCAGTAATTAATTATTTTGGTGTGAATTCAATTTATCTTTTAGGGATATAAATACAAAATAATTACAGTGATTTCTGTTGACTGGGCACAGTGAACAGGCGTTGCCTATATTTTTCCAAATTAAGGCAAGCAGACAAACTGTAATGAAATATTCTGCAATTTTCACTTTTTTTTTTTTAAATATATATAATACTTTATAACATAAGATCTTAGGTAAAACAAATAAAAGTTTTCAGAAGTCAGACCTATTGTGCAGTGATTTTCTTAAATCATGTGTTATTTCAGCATTTGTCTGTAGAGATTTATTACAAGTCCATATATAGAGATTTGTATTGAATTATTCTATTTTGGGTTTTCTTGTTTGATTTTTTTCTTATAAATGGACAGTACAGTGATGTATTGTTTCATAAGAGTGCTTGAAAAAAGATATAAACAAAGAAATAATATACTGCAATTCTTGTATAATGGAGTATCTATTTCAAAGAGAGAAATTAGTAATCTAGTCCATTATTTATATGCAGTTTAGAGTCTTCAAAAAAAAAGTGTGGTTAATCATTAGCACTATGTATTCATTATTCTCAATGTTTCTTAAAATTACATATTCAAGTCACGGATTTGTAAGAAAAGACTTAAAAAATATTGAAGAATTATCAATACCCTTATAGTCGTTAGTTTAGTGTTTAAGGTAGTCATTTAGAATGTGAAGAGATTTGCATATTCTTATCTATTTAATGAACATGCTCAATATGTTGGTCAGCATGATAAAGAACATTCTGGGAATGGGAGCTCTATTAACAGCTGATTTGGAATAATAACTATAAAAAAATATGTTATCAGGTCTAACAGAGCAGCTCCCTAAAATATGAGCCTGAGTCAGATCTCATTCTCCAGTCGAGGGACAGCACCTCTGAACTTAGAATCATAGAATCACAGAACCATACAAGAACTCAGGTTGGAAGGAACATCTAAAGATTGATGATTGATGGTCCAAACTTGTGTGGGAAAGAGAGCCTGGATGGTATTATCTAGTAGTCGATTCGCATCCCGAAAACTTCCAGTAATAGGAAGTTTTACCAAGTTCCTGGGGAGGCTGTTCCAGAGAATGTCTGTCTCACTTCAAAAACAATTTTACATATGTTGAGATGAAACTTTGATGAAACTTGGGTATTGTAATCAGAAACTGATCAGAATCTTCTTCCAAGTAGTGTCTGGCATGAAAACATTGGACTGAGGTAAGATAGGCAGGTTCAGGCAAATTAAGAGAAAAATAACATAAAAATAAATTAATCATTCAAACAATATGTATTTCCACAGCCAGAAAGAAAATACACTATGAAATATATTCTTTTACTCATCAGTTTAGACCAATTTTAAAATAAAGGATTTTAAAAGAGCCCAAACACTGCCTTTTCAAGAACCCACACTCTCTTTGTGGAAATCAAATTAAAAAACACTTTGACACTTTCCAGAAGACCTCATTTTTATTTACTCACTCCAACCTGAATTTCTGTATAGTTTTTGCCTTTCCTGATACTCAGTTCTTACATTAATCTGTCAGAGTAAATTAAGTAAGACTGACTGACTGTGTCCTGCTAACCTTTTCTCCAGAAACAGGTTTGCTTAGGACGACATTATATTCTACTAAGATATTGTTTTCTTGATAGTTAACACTTTCAATGGAGACATGTAATACCTGAGTTTCCAGTCTTTTTCCAGTTAATGTTTCTTGATTGAAGACATTAGTAGGAAAGTTTAATGATAGCCTGGCAGTTACTGCATTTTTCTGGGAGCTGGCACTGTGGCTTCAAATTCTGTCAGAGGAGAGCATTCACCTGGATACTTTAATATCCTGGCTAGGTATCCTGCCCAGTATCTATTAGGTGAACAAAAGAAGAAAGATAGATACTTTTTTTATCTGAAAATGTAGTTCGTACCTTCCTATTTTTCCACTGAAAGCCATATCTCAAATCAAATATTGTTCTAGGGACAAAAGCCTATAGAAAATAAGAAAAAAATATCCAATACCTAACAGGCAAACTTAGAACTGTTTAAATTAGTATGACAGTTTGATGTATTTTGGCTTGAATTATTGCACACTTGGAAATGCTGCCAATTGTTTATTAAGTGGTTAATTTTTAGTTTGCCGTGATTTATGTACTTAGAAAAAATCTGAAGTTTCCTACTTCTTTTTCTTCAGCTATAATATAACAACCTTTTGGAAGAATAACTGTAGTTTGAAAAGGTAGGATAGAGAAGGAGCTGCCTCAGGCCTGGATTGTTGCTGATAAAGATATACTTGGAATCTATTTTAAATATATGATAGAACAAATCAATGTCTCTGGTCATTTATAAAAGCATTTTGAATTTTCATTTTGCCATTGGAAATAGTTTTATTAATATGCAGACAAGATAAAGTGTCCTGTAATAAATATACTGAAAATATATTTGCCATCACAGCATTTTACAGACATTAAGGAGCAATCTGTAGGACGTAGCTGTAACAGAAGAGAAAGGAGTTTGGAATCATAAACAGTGGTAACTTCACATCTGTTTTTCACTCATCACTTTGATATATGAGTCAGTTAGAAGAGGTTTTCTTTTTCCAGAAAAAAATCTTCTGTCCTACTGATGTCAAAATCAGTTTTAGTTTTTCTGTACCACTAGATGGCTTTCTGGACTAATTAAGGATCTTGTGCCTCTGTTTTCCATTCAAAAAGACCTACACTAAAAGTTTTTAATGGTAACTTCCTTTAGTAGGTGTTCATGCTCTAATTGTGTAACTCAGAGCATACATCCTTTGATTTGAGGTCAATTTTACTCAGTAGTTAAAGCTCATCGAACAGGCGACATTAAAGACTGAACAACTTATGCTGTGGTGAATGCTTTACTGGTCTGTAGTGAAGATGGACTTAAACCAGGAAACTTTGGGAATGTTCAGACTGGGGAGGTGATTTAACACGGTTCAACTTCAGATTTTTATGAGTCAGAACAAACAGGTACCTTGAACTGTCTGTAGACAGGAATGTCTTTGTTTTTTCAGTACTTCTCTTGTTTTGAGTTTTCTTCTAGAGGAAGCATCTGGGTTCCCATAATGAAGAGACTATTCTAGGGCATGTGCCACTACACAAAAGTAATGCTGGTCTTGAGGAAAAGATAGAGTTTTCAGCTGTCCATGATTTCTTGTAGAGGGAAATTTGCCACCAGCCTGTAGATTGACCACCACTCTTTGTTGTTGGACATCCTTTGAGGGAGAACAAGATGTATGTATGCTTTTTCCTCCCATCCTCTCAGCATTCTAAGCTGTGGAAATTGGTATTTTGAAATGTAAGATTAAGTATTCAGCTTTTACAAAATATTAATTATGGGGTCTAAATTGCTTTCAACACAGATGGTGTGCACCTGCACACTTAGAAGCAAGTTCTCAGTTTCTGTTGCCTTGGAAAGAAGTACCTGTATATTGCAAAAGACAGATATTAAAAACTTCAAATATGTTGCATTTGGTTATGTCCACAGGAGCATTTTAAATAAGCTTCTGTTCTATTGATTTTGAATTTTATTGCAGAGAGCTGGTGTTTTCTGTTGAAAGAAAATAAGACTGAAAGCACTTCTAGTGTTTAGGGGAAAAAAAAGTGAAGCTGTTCAAGGATGTGTAAAAATGCAGATTGGCATAAATTGACTCAATATTACAGAAGTCATTCATGCAAAGAAAACAGTAATGCCATGATAAATAATAGAGTGAATATAGGGAAATTACTATTTTATTTATAGTGAGTCCATGAATTCTTTTTTAGCTGTCTGAATGTCAGTATATATTCTCTTAAACATGGGAATTTTGGGCATAATTTCAAAACATAACCACTTCTGTAGAGCAAACAAAAAAAATGAAACCAAACTGTGTCACTTAGATTGAATAGCTTGAAGTACGGCATCGATATATTATCCTGGTCAGCAGAGGAACAGAAATTGATTCATATGGTCCCACAGTGTCTAATGTTTCATTCTGCTTATCAGGTAGAAAGGAGAGATACAGGAACTGAGGATAAGGTTAGGAGCTCAAATCACAAAATTTACAGCTGATTAGACCTGTGGTATTTCTCATGGTTTTCACCTTTTGCTCTGCAGTCAGCTTAATGACTTTGTGTTTCTTGGAACTAAATTTCTCTTATCAGTTTTGTTGCCAGTGTCTTCCACTGTACCCCTTGTAGTGATGTGCTCACTTTCAGCATCTTAGCAGATCCTTCTACTTTCCAGCTATTCGCATTAACACTAATCCAAGCATTTCAGTTACCATCAAAATTCTGGAAAGCATGAAAGGGCTTTCTAATGTAAAGATCAAGGAAATTATTTAAAAATAATTACTGCTCTATTTAACCTTGTGTTTTCCAAAGTTTCTGAAAACAGGTTTGAATAGGCTAGTTTTAAAATGTCTCAGAAGGAGTCTGTGTTTTGTCTAATTTAGAGAGATCTTCACAACCAATTTACTTCAGGCTGTCATGAATAATCTTTGCAATATCAATGTATCTTGTTACTTTGCAGTTCCCTCTTATTTGCCAAATCAGTTCTACGTAGAACCACAGGGGCTGTTGTTGTTTTAGTTACATCAATATTTAATTACATTCTGCTGCAAAATGTGACCACATTATTCTTACTATTTCTTACCTCTTAGGTTCTCTTGCAAAGAAATTCTTCTCTTGCATAATGTCAGCTTAGGTTAATATAAATATTTTGTAAAGTATTTAATCACATTTCTTTGCTCTACCACTGATGTCATCTTCTGTGATGAAATAACTGAAATAGTTTCTCACTGGTGGGGTTATTGCATTTCCTACTGATAGTTTGCATTTTAAAGTCCTGATAAATGTCCAGGTTATAAAACATATTGTTGTGATACACCTTAGATTTTCATGGTTACGCAAATTAGATTTCTATGGTTAAAGTAAAACTATAATTAGGTAAGATGCATGACTGCACATTTACAAAGACTTCATGTGTTGCCACCACATGAAAACTCTTTAATCATACCTGACAGTTGATGAGACATCCCTGGTCTTTCACCATTGAGTTGTGTCCTACCTAATGTAATCTAATTGTTTAATACAGATTTTGCAGGTGAAAAAAGGACTACAGGGAAATCACAAATGAAACCTGCATGTCTGGTTTGAAATTCCTTCCATGTATCTGGATCTCAACTTGTTTATAACCTCAGATGTCCTTCAAACAAATTAAATCCTGCCCTATGTCAAATTTCAGATCTGTTTATTAAAAATTAGGAAAATGAGGGAATGAAGAGAGAGTATTATTGTTGTCATAGTTTAAGCCCAGTTGTAAATCCTAAATCAGAACCACGAACTCACTCCCCCAATTCCCCCCCCCCCCCCCCGCTACCACCAATAAGAATAACGATAAGGGAAATAACAAGGGAAGAGAATACACCACCTGCTGACCGATACCCCACCCGAGTGAGCAGTGATCTAGCCCTTCCGGGTCACTCCCCTTAGTTTATATAGTGGTCATGACGTGCTGTGGTATGGAATAGCTCTTTGGCTAGTTTGGGCCAGGTGTCCTGTTTCTGCTTCCTCCCAGCTTCCCCTCCTCCCCGGCAGAGCATGAGATTCAGAAAGTCCTTGGTCAGAGTAAACATTACTGAGCAGCAACTAAAAATGTTGGTGTTATCAGCGCTGTTCCCAGGCTGAAAGTCACCAACACAGTACTGCACCAGCTACTAAGAAGGAGAAAAAATGACTGCTGCTGGTGAGCCCAGGACAGTTGTTCATAGATTAAAGATGAGAAAAATTATGTACAGTGATTGCCCTATCCAATATCAGTAAATGGATCTATGGTAAATCCAGATCTCTACCTATCTAATCTGGAAGCCAGACCTCTAGTTATCGGAGCCCAGTTTTAGCTATTATAAAAATACTGTTTATGTCAGTTAGCTCGAATATGCCAGATTTATATGCCACAGCACATTTCAAAAGTGTAATGGGAGCAGAAATGTTTATCACTGATAAAAATTTAATGCTGAAAACTGAGGGACTCAGGAAATCATAAAAAGGCAGGGTTCTCTTAGAAATCCATCTCAACCACATTTCACATCCTCTCTCTCTCTTACTAGTTACATCACTAACACATTATTCAGTGCATTAAGTTTTGCATTTAAGGAACAGCAGTGAAAATATTACTTTCTATAAAGAATGGCCAAGGCAGAGATGTAAGAGAAACATTGTCAGAAAACTTCCTGAATTTTCTGAGTGTTGCTTGTCTCAATTGTATAAAAAACCCAAGGTGTGTCTTGTTTGTTTGCATCCCCAACTAAATTTCTCTCCTGAAAGAGGTGAGAAAGAAAAAAAAAAATTAAATGCTAAAATAATCTCAGGCTATATCAATCAGCCTGCTTTTCTTGAGGGTATGTAATGCGTGTCATGAAAGAAGCCGGCTTATCTTTTCCTCCTGGTGCTTCTAAACTTGTATCTGGAGGCCTGACATCCAGGACACCCCAGCAATGCTCTAAGAAGAATTAATAACCAAAGAGAGAGCTCCTCATGCATAATCACTATGGGTAGAAAGGACTGTTCAGTACTTGTCAGCTTCAGAGTGTGTCTAGTCCTCTTGCTAGAATACCTAGTTTGACATTCATTGTGTATTCATGCTATCGACTGAAGTAATTTACCATAGTTTTATGGTATAAGCCTGAACTGTCCTTTCAAAGGTTATCAAGTATGCCAATAATGCACACAGCAGGAATCTGTCTTTGCAGACCTTATGAAAAATAAAGGAGGGAACTCAGACATATGCACTCTTCAGGTTTAAATTAGGTACAGCAAATAAGTGACATGGAATTGATCTGTACAACACCAAACCTGCTATGCATGAACTGTTCCAACTTAAAGATCAAGGAAATTATTTCAAAAAAATTACTGCTCTATTTACCCTTGTGTTGTCCAAAGTTTCTGAAAACAGGTTTGAATAGGGTAGGTTTAAAACGTCTCGTTATGAGTCTGGGTAAGCCTTTTCACCTCTCAGAATGAGAGGTGAAAAGAACCATCTTTTCACCTTTGTACTGAGAATTGCTGCAACAGCCATGCTTTTCTTTCCTACAACAACCACAAAAAACATGTTTATGTCTGTGTAGCTTCAGTCCTATGACAAGGCAACACTGCCAAAGAAAACCAGGCAGTATATAAAAAACCTGTAATTCTTAGTTTTGGAAAGTAGCTGGAACAATTGTATGTTTAGAATTAGTATTTTTATACCCCAACTTACACTGTAACTGATGTTAAAGTCCAGTAAAGTAAAAGCTGTGTCTCATCTTAGTGGGTCAAACCCATAGTTAATTTGTTTAATTTCTTGCTAGTAAATAACTTCTCAGTGGAAAACAGAAGAATCTGGTGGCAATTACAGTGATTTCTATAACGCTACTAGGAAAAAAAATAGTATATTCTTTTCCAATATGCTTTGACTTAGCGATAGCATGTGTATCTTCAGCTCTTAATGGAGAAGAAAAAGGAGACAGAAAGATTTTGGAAAGGCTTATAAGGTTCTGGAGTGAGTAGATGTCACTGTCCCAAGCATAAAGCTGCCTTAGGGCTGAAAGACATGAGATAATGTGTACTGTGTTTTATCTTTCCTAATTTTACCTCACAGAACTTTTGATAGTAACAGATTTTTAGTGTACATCTATGCTCTAGGTAGTTTTGCTACCAATGTGAATGCCATTTTTTAACAATAAGGCCATTGGACAGTAGAGTTTCCTAAGGTATTGTATTGTGCTAATGTGTGCAGGAGTATCTTCCTGGAGTACTACATTGTATAGAATTATATGGGAATGTCCCTGTATTTTCTTTCATGAAATTTCCTCCTCCTGGGCCAATTAATGACTATACAATTTGTGTTTTTACAACAAGAATCACTGTATGAGAAAAAAATGAAGCGACAGAATAGTGATTCATCAGCAGATAAAGGCAGAAGAAAATTAGCTTTTCAGGTTCCATACTTGCCTCATGTGAACTTCTTGTTCCTTTCATGCATTTCACCCAGTCTATCCTGTGCACTCTTGCAGTCCTCACAGATGTCCAGCCTCTCCCATTACCTACACCTATACTTCACCAGAAGTAACAGTAGAGGACCAACTTCCTTCATTTCCTTCCAGCATCACTTCCAACACTGTCATGTTCTCTACTGCAGTTCAATGATTTGCAAAATGATATTTTAAATCAAATTATTCCTAACTCACTAAACTCTGTGAGCTATTGTAGGAGAATTGAAATTCTTGAATGTTTGCTGGGGAATGATTCTATGGGTTATTCATACCACTTTTTCAGCAGTTTAGGAGTATTAAAATATGAAGCTTGACTGGAGATATGTATTTTTTCTCTTCCATCCCCTTTTAAATATTCTTTTGATGCAGAAGATGCATTTCTTACTGCTTATCTGGAATTTCACTTGTGTCGTCCTTCCACTAGATTGTTGCAATCACAGATCCTACTAGCAGATACTTCAGTTCAAATATTCTCATGCAAAAGCTTCAGATAATGACCCCTAAGGGTAAAATAATCCTTGTGGACAAAACAAAGTCCAATCTAAACCAGTATCATGTTTCAGCCCTATAGCAGTTAGGTAGGGAAAAATTAGACAAGCACTTTGTGATATTTTTCCTAGTCTGCAGCTTATTGCAACTCAAGAATAGGTACTGTCTCGGGTATTTTGTTCCTATGAAAGGAACTGGCACAATATGAAGCTCATTTCTAGAGGTAATTATTTTTATGAAGCGTTATCTTTTTTGGAACACTGAAAGTGAAAAACCTTACTACCTATCAAAATCAAAGTTGTTAAAGCCTAAACTTGCACAGATCTTAAAGCTGTAAACTTAATTATTTAAGTAGTTTCTTGCTAGACATTTTGAAGTGACAGCTCTTGGTTTTGTAAGTTTTGGATTTGTAAGGACACTGCTGAAACCTATGAAATTGCTGATTGAATTCTACACATATTACTACATATGATATTTTCTTAAATTACTTAAATTACCATATTAATGGTTAGATGGTGATCTGACATTGGTGATCTGGCATTGATGATCTTTCCCTTTTTAAGAGTGTATTCAGCAGTTAGCAGAAAAGACTCAATTTTTGTTTCACTTTGTTTATCTGCAGCTAATATCAAATAGATTTTATCTATTTCTGTTTCAAGCACTATTTTGTGACCAGTGACTCACAAGAAGTTTTGTTTTCCTGGAAAATGCAATAAAAATTGTGATTATGACCACAACAATTCTAAAAATGAGTAATGCTTGAGTTCTTTTTATTAGTACAATCAGAATTGAATTTCTAAAGAAAAGTGCATTGAGAAAACAGGAATAGAAGGTGTTGGTAAGCTGAAACTCATGGGCTTCATAAATGTGTCACTTCAGTGACAGTGTTACTTCTTTCTTTGAAGTACCTTTGGGAAACAAGTTCTTCTCACTCTTCTTTATGAGAAGAAATACTGATAATTAAATGCCCATGATTATTATCTATAATAGCTTTTTCCCCACCCATTTTATGTATCTACCAAAAATACATGAAACAAAACTGAAAATGACTGAAATGTAATGTTTACACTCATAAGAGGAACTATATAAGGTAAACAAAAGCTATATATTATCACACTGTAATGTCTACAAATAATAGATCTGTGTTTGTGGGAAAGGAGGGAATACTCTCCTAGATACCGTTTACACCCTTTGCCCAACAGAGAAAGCAGATATTTACAAAGACTTTTAATTTGTACCTTTTCAATCTGTAGAGTGATTGCATTGTGGAAATGGTTTATCTGTTTTGTTAAACATAAAGGAATAGTTTTCTTTTCTCCTATTAAGAATAAGTTGTTGTTATTTTTTATTAATATATTAATTTTCATAAACTAATGGATTAATTAGAAAAATCTCACTGTGTTGTAAAAATATCTAAATGGATTGAAAGAAACTAGTAATGAGTATGCAATTTTGTCAACACTGCAAATAACAGAAATGTACTAAAATAATTTCCATTCTAAGTGTCATAAACATGCAGTTCATATGCTGTAATTAAGTGTCAATGAACATGAACTGTCTTCTAATAAAGGCAATTATAAAATGACTATTCCAAATAAAATACTCAATTTTTCTAAGCTGTGGGTTATGGGCCTATTAATTGATTTTTTTATCCATTCTTGAAAGTTGAGAAGAAAACTCAACTACTTTTTATTTTAATATTTTTTTTTAGTATGCTTATTCTTTTCGTATTGAAGACATTAAAAAGATATGCAAGTCACTTCATGGTTGCTTCCTGAATTTGTATTATTCTTGCATATACTAACCCTAATTATTCTATGATTTTATGATAAAGCAGCAGTTTATAGATAAAGCAGCACAGAAATTGATGGTTTTCATTTCAGTACAAGGACTTCTCAAGGCTAATGTGACCTGTCGTACTTTAACAGAGCTGAAACCTTACAAACCCAGCCCTTGGATTTGAATGGCTGGATTTGACACTTGTTTTCTACTTCCCAGATCTATTTCTGCCCTACTTTAAGGGAAGGTTCCTCTTGTCCTCTCAAAGGGCTCCTATTGCTCCTAAAACTTCAGATGTTCAGGCTGTTGAGGTAAAGATGCTTCTAATTGGTGGCCTGTTACTAAGTAACACTGTAAAGTGGAGCAGCAACTGTTTCTGTGTCTTTAAATTTAACACCTAAATTACAAAACCTGTGAAAGGTGGCACATTGGTGCTGTTGACTGTGTTCTTTCTCTGGCTTGTTTTATTTAGTAGATTTTTAATAAAATTCTTTATAGGCATTATTCAGTTTAGAAACATAATCTGACACATAGCTTTGCATTGATAGCAAAAATATACCATTTAGTCAGCTGTGTAACCAAGATGTACCATCCAGTGAAATGTGCACCTAAGATACAGATCTTGTATCAGGGGTGTGAGGAGGCAAACAGTTTGATAATAGCAAGCTCAGGTCACACTGCGTTGTATAAGAACATAAATTTTGTCCAGGTAAGAAACAGAACTAGGACTGCGGGATAAAATGGTTGGAGATGGGGTCAGGAGGAACAAAAAGGAGACACTGAATCTCACGGCATAGAAACCGAGGGGTGTAATACAAAGAAGAAGAACTAAAGAAAATCAAGACTACTTTTTTGTTTAATCACAGGGTTATGCTTAAAACAACGATTCATCTTTCATGACCTTGTACTTAGAGAACTGAACCTGTTCTGATTTAATACTGCACACAACTACGCCCTTTCTTTCCTTACTCTCATGCATAGCCAAAGTGAGGTAGATACAGCAGTGAGGGGCTGGCTCAAATTCTCTGGTTGTTCATAGTAAGCAGTGTACAAAAGGACATGAGCAGTGCAGTGACACGTAAAAGATGTAACCTAGATATAGAGCAATCAATTACCTTCCCTTAGGTACCACCCAAGTGGCTATGTTACAGCTGAAGTTCATCAATCAAGTAGGTTCAGGACTTCATTTTGCTGTGCCAGTATCTGTTCTGGGATTTGCAGCTACTAAGCCCTACAGAGTCTTATGCAGTAACTGATGTGTAGAGAAGAATCTTATTTATTCTTAGCCATTTTATCTTTGTGAAAGAAGGTAATTTTGCTCACTGCAAAATCAAAGAAAATACCCCTTTTATAATTTCTATACTATACCTTCATTTTCATCCCACTGTTTTTTTTAATTGTTCATAAGGTAGTTAGGGAGGGGAGAGGAAATAATAAAATCATAGAATGACTTGGGTTAGAAGGGACCTTAAAGATCATCTAGTTCCAACACCCCTGCCATGGTCAGGGACACCTTCCACTACAACAGGCTGCTCAAAGTCCCATCCAACTTGGCCTTAAACACTTCCAGGGATGGGACATCCACAGGGCTGCGACTGAAGATGCTGTGTGTTTTCTTTGACAGATGGACCCACTGGAAATGCACTAGTTTGGCATGAATTATTATTATTATGAAGATTACTACCTTTATATCCACTTTGAGAGACCACCATTGATGTTTAATATAAATAAATTTGAAACATTTTGATCATCTTAATGCTGTGGTTCTTTGTTTTTCTGTGATTTCTGCTCTATGGCACCAAAAAATGGTTAACCAGAAACTTACATGTTTTATTACAATATCACAATGATATATCACTTTCTGGGAGGGAATGAAGACTTGCACACAATTTCTTGTCCCTGAAGATATTCAGTTTTTAAGAAGGAGTGGGAAAAAAAAAATTGTCTTGTTAAAATTCTGTGACTAGAATTAAGGGTCAAATGGATATCAGAATATTAAAAAGCCCTGACTCTATCTGTAAGTGACATTTACTGTAACTGATCCCAGCACAGAGCTTGTAATTTCAGGATGAAAACGCAAGTTATCTTTGCTTTCAAACTCTTGTTTTTATGTTACTAAATACAGGGTGTACAATTTAGACAGATAATTCATTTTTTAAAAACTTCATTTTGGAAGAAAAAATTTCTTCTGTGCTTCTTCTGCCTGTAATATTAATTCTGAAAAATTAATAATTTTTTTTAGTAATTATAAACCTTCATTGTTTAACTTGCAAAACAGATGAGATGCCTATAGTAAGCTTTTCAGTAGTTGCTTCACAAATTTAATTTTAAATGTTCTTCATTTATAAGTAGGTCTTCAGTTAGAATAATTTATTCTGATGAGATGGCTACTTATATTCATATACATGAAGAAATTCACATACTGAAGAAAATTGCTTAATCTGTCTATTACTAATGAAGAATTTATAGGAAATACTGAAAACATACTAAAAACATGTAGTTTCAATATGACTATTAAAAACTTTTTCCGGGAAACAACAGAAAGGCCTTGATTTTTAGACCTTAGATCACAGCAGTCAGTTAAATTATGAAATAAATTTATTATAATAATGTGAATCCGACAAATTCAGAAGACAGTTTTTGAAATTGAAAAAATTTGCTCATGAAGTGTTTTCTCCCTTAAGCCGTCTCATTCAAAAGTTCTTCAGGTTCCCAGTACAACACATATGGCAGAGTACACTCTTATTCGGGCGGGCAGGTTTACAACAATTAGAAAGCATTGGGCTGTCTGTGATGTTGTTAGATTTATTAAGACTCAATTCCAGCTGGCACTGGAGTAGCTACATTTTATTGATAGATCTATGTCCTTTTTTCATATTTCTTAAACAAGATTGAATGGTAAAAAAGTGATATAAACATTTCTGCTGTCACAGTTTCTCAAGAGGTGGTTTTTTGTTTGTAGTACCTAATAAATTAAACCAGAAAGACTAAAAACAATACATTCTAACATAAGTTTTAACTAGCCTGATTAATACAAAATATTATGTAAGGATTTGTTCCAAACCATTACTATCACCTGGGGAAGGGGAAGAGGAAGAGTGAAGGTAGCTAATTTTTTTAGTCTCTTATTTGTTTCTGTACCTTGTCTTAGACAATATTTCTGTAATAAATACTGGATCTTCTTGCTTGAGAAAATTCTGCTAAAAATTTAACATATAAAATCATAGAATAGTTAAGGTTGGAAAAGACCTTAAGATCATCTAGTTCCAACCCCCCTGCTATGGGCAGGGATACCTCCCACGGCTCTGTCCAACCTGGCCTTGAGCACCGCCACGGATGGAGAATTCACAGCTTCCCTGGGCAACCATTTCCAGTGCCTCACCACCCTTATACTAAAGAACTTCCTCCTTATATCCAATCTAAACTTCCCCTCTTCAAGTTTGAACCTGTTACCCCTTGTCCTACCACTACAGTCCCTAATGAAGAGTCCCTACCCAGCATCCCTATAGCCCCCCCCTTCAGATACTGGAAAGGTGCTATGAAGTCTCCACGCAGCCTTCTTCTTCTCCAGGCTGAACAAGCCCAACTTTCTCAGCCTGTCTTCATACGTGAGGTGCTCCAGTACCCTGTTCATCCTCGTGGCCCTCCCCTGGACTTGTTCCAACAGTTCCATGTCCTTTTTATGTTGAGGACACCAGAACTGTACACAATACTCCAGGTGAGGTCTCATGAGAGCAGAGTAGAGGGGCAGGATCACCTCCGTCGATCTGCTAGTCACGCTCTTTTTGATGCAGCCCAGGATATGGTTGGCTTTCAAAAGAGGTTGGCTTTATCAAAACTCTAAATAAAAAGCATTCTGCTTATGACCTCATTCTGAGTTTTCCTGCTAATATTCATAACTAAACTTTACTTATAGTGACTCAGACTGATAGGCATGAAACAATACTTTGAGACTCCTTACAAACTTGAATACTTGTATTCCATGAGAAATCAAAACAAAAGAAACAAAAAAATCAGATAATTAAGTTTATTGTTTCAAATCACATTAATATCAAATAACTGGTCATGCATCTATGATTGTTGAATTCTGTCCTAAAAAGTTATAAGAAAGCAAACAGGGACCTAGTCATTATACTGCTGGATGACAATTTTAGTTCATGCAGACACTATTTTTCTTAAAGAAGGAGACGCACAGAGAAATTAGACTCTAGCTAAGTTAAAAAAAAAAAAAAAGAAAGAAAAAGTTTTACTTATATAGTAAAAAATTTAGAGCAACACCACAAGATTTGGATTGGGAGCACCAGATCCATGTCATCATGCTTTTATGTCAAGCTGAAAAATACCATTGCAGAAGAAAACTTCAGCAGGAATTTATAAAGCGAATGAACATAACAGAAACTGAAAGCAAAAGTACAATGAAAAATTGACCAAAGGAACAAATTTACAGAAAAAGGAAGATAATGAAACAGAACTGACAACTGTAGAAGAATGATCAGTCACAAAAATATTTTTTGTCCTTTTGAACAAATGGGACTTCCAGCTTATGAACTATTTCATCATTCACCAGTAAAAAATGATACTGCTTCTTAGTGACAAAAAGTAGAATTAAGCATATTACTTCCCTTTGGACTGTATCAAGAAAACAAAAATGCTATGAGGGAAAATTTTATTTAGAATATATAAAAGCTGGGGAAATCATGCAGTTTGAGCTATATAATGAAAACATTTAATCTGAAATAGGAGCTCTTTACCTCAGTCAAAATGTACAATTTTTGCTAAAATATGTCTCCTTGGGTATCTCAGTGTATAGAGTCGTTTCCTTTTTGAGGTCTATGAGATATACTGAGGAACATTTGACAATCCAGTGACAGATTCTGAAAGAATATATGAGGATTCAACTGAAGTGATAGTGGAAGACACATGATTTTAGCTAGCACTGTACTTCCAAATAGCTCAGAAATTTGAGCATTGTTATTAAAAAAAAAAGAATAAAAAGTACATTATGTTTTCTGGTATTGTGTTTAGTAAGCTATCTAATAAAAAAACAATTACTCTGACTGGTTTTCAAGTAGATCGTGATATTAGTAAAGATAGATATTGATATAAGCAAGAAATCACAATATTAGCAAAAATAAAAAAAAAGACACTATTAGGCATTATGACTAATTCTGAGAAATTCTGATCTTTTTTTTAAGAGAGCCCCACACCAAATTCAGAATTTAAAAAAGGAAGTTATCACATGATTTTTTTACCTCTAGCCTGTGTAATGCCACATTTCAGGTTTCGCAGTCATTTTGTTCTCAAATATCATGCATACCTAGAGAAAATTAAATGTAAATAATTTAACACCTTGCCAGTTATTAAATACCAATTATGTTTCACTAACCATAGTAGTTTGCTAGAGGTAGAAACCAAAGCATAAGACTGATACTGAAAGAGAAACTTTTGCTGCTTGTTGTGCTTGCCTACTAATATTGTTCCATTTGCTCTTCTGCTGCTTGAACATGATTTTTTGCCAATTTTCATAAACAAATAAGGTTTTTACAGCCAATTAAAATATATCTAATAATTTAGTTTGTAATTTCAAGATCTTTGCTTCAGTGGATCTATTGCATCAATCAGCACTGAAGCAATTATTTAATTTGCAGTTATTAATCAGATTACATAATATTTACATAATTGTCATGCATAAACATGAGATGATAAATTCATGACAGAAAAATTGTCATTCTGACAATGCTAAGGAATGCAAATATTGCCTATTGTAAAACACCAAGTAAATGAAAATAAAACACTTACAGGCCTGGTGGTGGAATAGCTGCCTGAGTCTAATTTATTTACCATGGATGTGGTAACTGGTATCAGATAGCATTGTGTTGATATATGACCTTTTCCATGTCTGTCATGTCTTCCAGTAGTTAGTGATGTAATGGCAAATTGGCATTTTTACTCAGATTACACAGAAATTAATTTGATAGTATGATCTGTGGGCTCTAAGTTTACCTTAGCTATGGACTTTATAGTCAGTAATAATTCAGAGTTTTGTACCCAGGTTATTTCCTAGAACCATGGGAGCCTGAGCATCAAGCTTGAGCTCCTGCCGCTTATACAGCTCCTTAAACCTCATAAGGCTGCTGTGAAGCTGCATGGTTCAGTAGGGTTGATTCCAGAGGATGTCCTTTTCTTTTTTAGGCTTGTGAAAAGCTTCCGTTTGCCCACACAACTGGATCCTTGCTGCTTCTTCCTAGGTTCCAGGTTGTGTTTAGAGAAAGGGCAGCTGGCTGCAGGATAAATAGCATAGACCTCATCAGGGAACCAGCTGTGAAAAGCCGCCACCACATATGCCATCATAAGATGAAAACTGCATTCATGAAAGAAAAAAAGTGTGAGAGTTAAAAAAAAGTAGTCAGATTAAAATAAAGGTGACAAAAATCAAAACCAGGAGAAAAAGCTGGAGCAGAAATGAACAATGAGATGATTCTTCTGGAGTTCATTTCTCTCACTTTGATTTCAGGTTTTGACCTAAAAGGATGAAAACTGAATAGTGTGCGTTTGCAGTATTCAGATGGTGATGAGATATCTTTGTTGTGCATATCAAACTTTGCATAAATATATCCTCAGAATTCTTGTTTATTCTCTTCCACTTTAAAAGTAACTATTCAGTAGATTCTGTGGTAGAAAGTAAAATGCAGAACTGATAAAGTGGTCTAACATCCATGGCATTCATACAAACAAACTTTCAAGCACTCCTCTAATTCAAGTCCCTTCTCCAAGAGCAAGTGCTTAACATTAAATATCCTGATGTACATTTATGCATTCAAATAAATGATGATATTTTCAGAACTGCCAAAGGAAAAACTATGATCTCTAAAAGTTGACTTACCTAGCTGATTTTTGGCTACTGGTCTTTTTTTCAGTGAGGAGCTTTAAAACAGGAATTCTTTCTGGTGCTGATCTAGAAAATGAGATATGAGTTTATGAGATTTGAAGTGACATACTTTGAATTAGATTTTATTACAGTTAACAGTAGAATTGTTACCCCATACAAAAAAATCATTTAGCTACTATTTATTTTCAGAATTGCCTTTTTGAAGCCAATAGAAAAAGTGAAGCGTAAAATCCTCGATGGATTACCAGCTATTTATCCTGCATGTCATGGTTTGACTCCAGTAGGCAAATAAGCACCACACAGCCACTCACTCACCTTCCCCCAGCAGGACAAAATAGAATAGTCTTCAGTAAACTTATGCAAAACTCATCACAAACATGCTTTAAATTCACAAAGAGATTATCTTTTAAATTAGTCTGAAGTCCCTGTTATATGTCCCTGTTTTGGAAACCAGTCACATTACTTGTATGGCTGGTAATAAGGGCAAAGAAATGGCATCTTCTGATTCCTGCTCTACTGTCTTAATTTTACCACCCTTCCAATTTAGAATAACTTTACAAATACCTCACACATTCATATGACTCACAGTCTTCAACTTAAAATTTCCAGCATTTTCATAGAAGCATCATTAATGTGCAGAAAAGCCATCATCATTATTAAATAGGTCTGCAAACATGAATAAATTTATTCAAAAGACAGAATGGCTAATTAACCAATAATTTGTATAATCACACTTTTATTGGAATTAAAATAATAAGTAATAGTAAAAAATTAATATTTAAGAATACAATAATAATGTGGACGCAATTTTGTTGGGTTTAATTGACTAAAATCTGCAAAACACCCCAGATAAAGAAAGAAGTTCGATTGCAAGACCAATAAAGACATTATACATCCTTGGTCGAAGCAATCCCAGGCACAGTTACAGGTCAGGCAGAGAAGAGATTCAGAGTAAAACTGTGAAGAAGGACTTGGAAGTGTTGGTCGATGAGAAAATGAACATGAGCCAGCAGTACACGCTTGCAGCCCAGAAAGCCAACCGTATCCTGGGCCGCATCAAAAAGAGCGTGACCAGCAGGTCAAAGGAAGTGATCCTGCCCCTCTACTCTGCTCTTGTGAGACCTCACCTGGAGTATTGTGTGCAGTTCTGGTGTCCTCAACATAAAAAAGATGTGGAACTGTTGGAACAAGTCCAGAGGAGGCACACAAGGATGATCAGGGAACTGGAGCACCTTCCACATGAAGACAGGCTGAGAAAGTTGGGGCTCTTCAGCCTGGAGAAGAGAAGGTTGTGTGTGGAGACCTCATAGCAGCCTTCCAGTATCTGAAGGGGGCCTATAGGGATGCTGGGGAGGGACTCTTCATTAGGTACTGTAGTGGTAGAACAAGGTGTAATGGGTTAAAACTTAAACGGGGGAAGTTTAGATTAGATATAAGGAGGAAGTTCTTTAGTGTGAGGGTGGTGAAGCACTGGAATGTGTTGCTCAGGGAAGTTGTGAATTCTCCATCCCTGGCAGTGTTCGAGGCCAGGTTGGACAGAGCCTTGGGTGACATGGTTTATCATGAGGTGCCCCTGCCCATGGCAGGGGGGTTGGAACTAGATGATCTTAACGTCCTTTCCAACCCTGACTATTCTATGGTTCTATGATTCTATGATTCTATGATAAGCTGTTTCTAGAAATTTGACCAAAAAAGAAACATTCTTAGAACTAGACAGCTAGAATAGTCATAGGACCAAGATCAAGGTCATGCTAATCAAAGTATAATTCTTTTAACATCTAATATGTGAGATAGTGTTCAGAGTTATAAGAGATTCTCTTATTTTGTTAACATTGCTGGTAGTATGAGAATATAGTTATTTTGGATTTAGTGCAGTTTGTGACAGGTGGTTCTTTTAGGCATTTCTGGGCTTTCAACAGAGATTTTAAGCCTTTAAGTAAAATTTAAATGAAATATAGTCAAGGTTTAGGAAGCAAAGATGGTAACTTAGTTGATCATCTGGACAAGAGAAGGCAGTGAGTCCAAATATATGGTACTTAAATAATTTTAAGCAAATAGTGAATTTAATTTGAAGTTAAAAAAAAGGTAACATTTCTTCAATAAATATTTTTAATTTTATGTTACATTTGCATTTCTTTGCACCTCTTTTGAAAGAGGTCAACAATTTGTTGTTTGCAACATTTTTAATTGATATATTCAAATTATATGCCTGACTCAGATACTTCTCAGAAAATGTAGTAGTTCCAAGATGGCTTCTCCTCTGTCAAATTCATTGGTATTGTTTTAGCAGGGTTCAAAAATTATTAGGAGACGCATATAAGACAGACATATAGAGTGAAATTTATTAACCTAGATAGCAGATGACAAAGTATAAGAACAAAGATTACATTGCATGAAAGTTCTGTGTAATTTTATAAATATAAAGACCAGTCAATTTCTTATTTCCTCATATGTATCAGTGAGATAAAATATGCCTTCTTTCTTTTAAGAAGATAAAGAATAACCCAGATTTGACATATTTACTAATTCACAGAACAGCTATAGCAGTTAACCTTTTCAGAGGTCAATGGGAATGGCCAAATCATTAGTGTGTCCTTGTTAACAAATGTTACTATCTCTTCTATGGCATTTCCCTCAATCTTTAATTAACAGAAACATGTAAATGAGCTCCACCAATTATCACCACATTAATTTGAGTTAATTTCGAAGATGAAATAGCTGTCTGGAGCCTTATATCAGATTGTATGCTGTAATCGTTATCTGTAATTCATTTTCTTGTGCTGAAGAAGCCAGCCAGGCTGACTAAAAAAGCCCACCACCAAACAGTAGAAAAAGTTACAGCTTTTGCTGTCATTTGGATGATAAATTAAAGCTTTGTTCCTATCAAAGCCTCAGTGTTTGTTTCATTTCCTAAATTGAATGATTTTATCGGTCTATAGTGAGTGACTAAGATTCAATAAAGCTTAAGAAACTGAAAATAGTAGTCAGTGATCATTTTTTAGAGAGACAAAAATCACAGCAAACTAAATTAAATCTTCATGGCCCCTTAAATGCAAGTTTATGTTGGATTTGTGTTGCAAGGTCTTTTGGAGGAGGGACCACTGTAAGGGTGGTTTCTGCTAGAAGCTGCTAGAAGCCAAGGCCAACCCCTCAGAAACAGGAGTAGCACATCTGAGACAACATGTTTAACAAGGGGGAAAGTTACTCCACAGGAGCAACTGCAGCTGTAGAGAGGAGTGAGAATATTCAAGAGCAACAGTGCTGTTGACACCAAGGTCAGTGCAGCAGGAGGGTAGAAGGTCCTCCAGGCACAGGAGCAGATATTCCCCTGCAGCCTGTGGTGCAGACCATAGTGAGGCAGTCTGTGCCTCTGCAGCTGACATGGAGGTCTGTGGTGAAGCAGATATCCACCTGCAGAGTAGATATTAGGAAAAAATTGCTCACTATGAAGGTGGTGAGACACTGACACTGATTGCCCAGAGAAGTTGCAAATGTCCCATCTCTGGAAGTGTTCAAGTCCAGGTTGGATGGGGCTTTGAGCAGCCTGGTCTAGTGGAATCTCTGTCCGTGGCAGCGAGGCTGGAACTAGATTATCTTTAACGTCCTTTTCAGCCCAAACCATTCTATGATATGATTTTATGACACAAAATAAACTCTGTCCCAGCCCAGCATTCTAACTTATGCCAGATAAAATAGGTTTGATACCAAGTCTTGCTGGTACCATGTGTCTGGAGAATTGGAAAAAGAGTATCTAAGACAGAGGTAAAAAAGTCTCATTATCTTCCCTGACTGAGCATCTGTTTTCCTACCTCAATTGTACACAAGAATTTAGCATACATTTTGAAACAGCAGTAATCTAATTACATAAATTGATTTTGGAAGCAGAATAGGATGAAATAATGCTACGAATCATGCCAGAGTAGCCCATGGTTATCTTCTTAAAGATAACCATGTGTTTTTAACACTAAGAATGACTATATGAGGTCTGAGTAAAACATTTGATATGGTGGTACACGTTAAAAGATAAATTAAAAAATAAACAGGTGGAAAAGAGCAGAACTGTAAAACTGATCTCATGGCCTGAAATGAAGGCAATATATGCTAAAAAAGAAAATGTTTTAAGAAAAAGGAAGTTTCCAGTACAGTTTCTTAACATTTTGTTTTTGAAACTGAACTGAAACATTCTTTAACTGCTGGGGAGAGCCCTTCTAACCACAGGCAGTAAAAGCAGAGTGAAAAAATAATAAACTCCTGAAATTGCCATTGCCGTTTTTTACTTTTATTGTTTGTTTTCTATGAATGCTCATAGTGAAGAAATAAAAAAAAAGCAACTGTGAAATCAGGGGTGCTAGAAGCAGTAAAGCAATAGTGCTAGGTCTGGATTCTCAACAAGAAAACACAGCTCAGCAGGCATTCTGTATCATACGTCTGGTCATTTTAGTAATAGTAGTAGTCATGTTTCTATTCAGCTTGAGAGATAAGTCATACTGGGTTTTGCGTTTTCAGCTTGCTTTTTGTTGGTTTTTTTTTGTTAGAAGGGAGCCTAGAATCATGCAGAGATGTCTGATTTGCTACACCTAATTCCTACATGCCTTTAACTTCCTAAAGCTACTTGCACTAATAGTGAGAACTCCTGTGAGAAGACTGGTCGTTTTCTTTTCATGTTGCTGAAGGAAAAATTGTTTTCTGGCAGAGCTCAGCTTTCTCCATTAGTTTCTGAGGCAACTTATGCAACTTGTTTACACAAGGTGTCTGTTGGAAGCCAGCATGTCCTATTTTAATTGGTAATGGTTCTAAAGAAAAATAGTGAGCTGCACCTTGTAACAAACTAATGAAATATGGAAACAGTACCTGAGATACATATGAAGAGTAAACTGTGATGGAGGTGTTAGTGAGCTCCGAGTAAACAAAGTTATTCTCTCAGGCTGTGTGCTTAAATTCCTCCTATTTCATCATTAATGGCTTACTATAAAGCAAATTCTGGTGATGGTATTAGCGGACCTGTCTTACCAGCTTCACACTGCAGCTTTTTCACAAAACGTTAGCCTTAGAATATAAATAATCTGGAGGTCCATGCAGATAATTAGTGTCTTTGCCTGTATGCTTCTTACTCTATTCATAGGTAAGATAATGTAAGGTCATTGATCATATATGAAATAAAGTGTGAAAAGTTGATGTCAGCAAAGTCTGTTGCTTTAATGGAAACCCACACATCAGAAGCTCTTATACACATAACACAGGGTATATGCAATATGCCCAGGTATCGCAGATAATGTGCATGTGCAATAAATCTTAGAACAACCTTACTTTTAATCAGAGTAGAAAATTTCTATAATACAACTCAGAATAGTTTCTTTGCTTGAAAAAAACCAAGACTTTGTTGCCATCATTTTACCAAAAGTCTAAAAGAATTGGTGAATCCTATGTGCTGTAGAAATGTCTAAGCATATTGTCTTACTACTGTGCTTTTAAGTAGTTTGGGATCTGCTCACACAAGTCAATGTCTACCACCATACATCGCCTCCATCTTGGAAAAATCCTTGGAAAGATCCTTGCAAGTTGAGAAACTTAAGAAATTGAGCTAAATGATATGCTAAGACAGCTACTCATTCCACACTGTGATATTGTCACTGCTGATACGTAGTCGTCTGCTCTTGTTCTTTAATTGTTCCCTTTAAGAGCTGCAGATTTGACTTAAAACTTTTGTGCCAGACAAGGGCAGCAAGCAAATTAGTAACTGCCAGGGAAGTATATATTGAAAAAATTTCATCTGTGAGGCTTCCAACTGTTAAGTGAAGGATTATCGTTGCTTACATGATGCTTACTCTCACAACTCAGACATGCTATATGGATCAAGTTGACAACTTTCTGCAAGTAGTAAGCATCGCTGGTTGAATCATTTCCTTTCTGCACTTCTATTCTACCCATATATTTTCAGGATCAGCATGCATAAATAGACTATCATCATATCACTGGAAGTCTTTCATTGTTTGACAAACTATTTTTCATCTGGGCTAATGATCTGTGCTAGTTTGCATTGATCTTCTGGAAGGAGAAATGCAATATGCCCAGTGAGGAAAAGAGAAATTAGGCAATGAAAGACAGCTGAATACAAGCTAGGTTGCAAATCTCTTTTTATGTTTAATCACTCAGACCTGCTTTGTCATCGGTGATTTACCCAGGGACTTTTGTGTGTAGCAGATAAATACACAATTTATTTATTTTCTAAACCTGTTGTCTAATGCTCCAGAATCAGCCAGTGTAAGCTGATTAAGCAAATAGCTATTTGGCCTAATGGTACAGCAAAACGTAATTCTTACTACTATGGGCCTAAATGATTGTGACCTTATTCCACTAAATCTCCTTCTAGAGAACGTCAATACTGTGTGTCCATCTATAGGGAGTTCTGGGAAGACTGACAGGCAGTGAGGTATGATGGACCTGTGGAGAATCAAAAATAAGAAGCAGAAATCTGTACAAACTGAGGCATGACTTCTGGATCAGAAGGAGGTTTTTAGGAACAATTTTAAAAATCTCTCTGTTGGAGCACAGAGGAGTGGAAAATGTGTCTCATTTATTTTCTTTATGGAAGGTCACAATAAGTCTTCAAAATAAAGAATCTTTTCACTGTTTCACAAACTAAGGTACATTAAAGATATCATCTGTGTTGTCAGGTTTAAACAAGAGATCAGTGAAAGGAGTTAGAGTTCATGTCTAATGACTTTCAGCATAATGTTTTTTCTATTGAATCCTCTTTTCTGCCATCTTTTAAAATAATTACACCATACATAGAATGAATGGATTTGGAGTCATCATAAGGTGTATGAAGCTGTGGATTGACTCCAAGTCTCAGGAGTTTTGCGTGTTTTTTATTCTGACATGTTTCATTGAACAATGGATGACAATGCACAGTCAGAGTTCATCTGAAACAAAATATTTATGCACAATCTGATTCTAACTGTACTGATTAATAGCAACCTCGTTATATGTAGCCCAAAGGAATAAGTGAGAGAGAAATACTGTCCAGATATTCTTACCAATTAGATATACATGTGTAAATGAACTAATCAACTAAGAATCTATGTACCTATTCTTTCCTGCCATAGCGAAACAAGTCTGAAATATTTCATATATACTGCAGTTAGAAGTGAAATAAAATATGTAGTCAGCCTATATTGTCTTAGAACTATTTCAAAGCAGAGAAAAATCCCACTGGGCTGATGAACAAGTGGCTTTTTTGCTACTTCTTAAAAAAATACATTAATTGTACAACATCCTTGTCTCTAAACTGAAGAGACAGAAATTTGATGGATGGACCACTCGGTGGACTAAGAACTGGCCAGATGGCCACACGCAAAGAGTTGTGGTCAATGGTTCAATGTCCGGCTGGAGACCAGTAACGAGTGGTGACCCTCAGGGATCGGTGTTGGGACCGGTCTTGTTCAACATCTTTGTTGCTGACATGGACAGTGGGATTGAGTGCGCCCTCAGCAAGTTTGCCGATGACAGCAAGCTGTGTGCTTCAATTGACACACTGGAGGGAAGGAATGCCATCCAGCAGGAGCTTGACATGCTTGTGAGGTCGACCAATGTCAGCCTTATAAAGTTCAACCAAGCGAAGTGTAAGGTCCTACACCTGGGTCAGAGCAATGCCAAGCACAGCTACAGGTTGGGCAGAGAGGAGATTCAGAGCAGCCCTGTGGAAAAGGACTTGGGGTGTTGGTCAATGAGAAAATGAACATGAGCCAGCTTCAGTGTGTGCTCGCAGCCCACACTGTAAAGCCAACTGTATCCTGGGCTGCATCAAGAGGAGCGTGACCAGCAGGTTGAACGAGATGATCCTGCCCCTATACTCTGCTCTTGTGAGAAGCAGTGCAGTTCTGGTGTCCTCAACATAAAAAGGACGTGGAACTGTTGGAACAAGTCCAGAGGAGGCACACAAGGATGATCAGGGAACTGGAGCACCTTTCATATGAAGATAGGCTGAGAAAGTTGGGGCTGTTCAGCCTGGAGAAGAGAAGGTTGCGTGTGGAGACCTCATAGCAGCCTTCCAGTATCTGAAGGGGGCCTATAGGGATGCTGGAGAGGGACTCTTCATTAGGTACTGTAGTGGTAGGACAAAGTGTAATGGGTTAAAACTTAAACAGGGGAAGTTTAGATTAGATATAAGGAGGAAGTTCTTTAGTGTAAGGGTGGTGAAGCACTGGAATGGGTTGCACAGGGAAGTTGTGAATTCTCCATCCCTGGCAGTGTTCAAGGCCAGGTTGGACAGAGTCTTGGGTGACATTGTCTAGGATGAGGTGTTCCTGCCCATGGCAGAGCGGTGGAACTTATATGATCTTAAGGTCCTTTCCCACCCTAACCATTCTATGATTCTATTCTTCTACGGTTATATTGTAGCCTATAGCATTGCATGGGGTTGTTGTGACCCAAGGGCAGGACCTGCCTTGGCCTCAGGAAATAGATCCAGCCTGTCCAGATCCCTCTGTATTAGAACTTTCTTACCCTTCAGTAATCAACCCTTCTGCCCAACTTGGTGTCATCTGCATAGTGAGGGTACAGTCAATCGCCTTGTCAACATCACTGATAAAGATATTAAACAGAACTGGTCCCAGGACTGAGCCCTGGGGAACAGCATTTGTGACCAGCTACCATCTGGATGAACTCTATTCACCACCACTCTGAGCTTGGCCATCCAGCTAGTTTTTCTCCCAGTGAAGAGTACACCCATCCAAGCCATCAGCAGCCTTTCCTTCATCTGCTGAGTGTGTCACCTTGTCATAGAAGGAGATCAGGTTGATCAAGCAGGATCTGCCTTCCATAAACCCATGCTGACTGGGCCTGATCACCTGGCTGTCCTATATGTGCTGCATGCTGGTACTCAAGATGATCTGCTCCACAACCTATCCAAGCACTGTGGTCATAGTGACAGCCCTGTAGTTCCCCAGATCCTCATTCCAGCCATTCTTGTAGATGTGCGTCACATTTGCTAAACTTCTGTCAACTGGGACCTTCTTGGTTAGCCAGGACTACTGACAAATGTTTAGTATTGGTTTCTTCTAACTCCTTCAGTACCCTTGGATGGATCAAATCTAGTCCCATAGACTTGGGTGTGAGTCTAAGTGGCATAGCAGATTGCTAACCGTTTCCCACTGGATGGTGGAGACTTCATTCTTCTCCTTGTCTTCCAGCTCAGGGGGCTGGGTACCCAGTGAAGAACTAGTCTCACTATTGAAGACTGAGGCAAAGAAAGCATTAAATAACTCAGGCTTTTCCTCATCTTTTGTCAGTATGTTTCACACCCGTTATCTAATAAAGTATGAAGATTCTCCTTAGCCCTCATTTTGCTGTTAATGTGTTTATTTAAACATTTTTTATTGCCTTTTATGTCAGTAGCCAGATTAAACTTTAGGTGGGCTTTGATCCTTCTTATTTTCTCCCTGCATAACCTCATGACATCTTTGTAGTCCTCTTGAGTTACCTTCTTCTAAAGGTCATAAACTCTCTTTTTTTCCCCGAGTTCCAGCCAAAGACCTTTTTTTTCAGTTAGGCTGGTCTTCTTCCCCACCAGCGCATCTTTCAGCACATGGGGATGGCCTTTAAGATTTCCTCCTTGGAGAATGTCCAGCCTCCCTGGACTCCTTTGCCTTTCAGGGCTGCATCCCAAGGGAATTTATCAACCCATCTCTTAAATAGGCCAAAGTCTGCCCTCTGGAAATCCAAGGTGGCAGTTCTGCTAAGCCTCCTCCTTACTTCTCCAAGAATCAAAAACTCAATCCCATATGCCCAAGACAGCCTCCTACCATCACATCACCCACAAGTCCTTCTCTGTTCACAAACAGGTCCAGGAGGTTGCCTTCCCTTATGTCCTCACAAGCTGCATGAAGAAGTTGTCTTCCACACACTCCAGGAACCTCCTAGCACAAAGAAACACTACAGTATAGAACAATTCATGGTTGGTTTGGTGGGATTTTTTTTGTTTGTTTTTCTGGCCTTAAAGGACTGGACTCCAACTGTATTTAGCCCAACTATTTCAGAGTTAACCTGTAAAGATGACATTATAAAAACATAAACCTATGATGATTTTCCCCCTCTCCCCTAAACTGCAGTTCATAAATCTGATTCTTAGTCACTAATCCCTGAGGGTCAGGCTGAGGACAGAATTAAGGACTATCTCTTCACTACTATAACCATGGGCAAGGTTCAAGGTCTAATTATCTATCTGTCATAGTATTATTTGCAGCAGTGCCCTTGGTGACTGTTCAGGGACACACAGGTATGACCTATGCATGAACTGACATAATAACATGAATTTAAGTGTTTTGGAGGGGCTGAAAAATTCATGCAGCCTGCAGCTTTCCCCTCTGCCCCTGACATCACGTTGTGTAGAGAAGACAAGACACCACAGGTGCTGATTTTGACATTGGCCATTGCAGAGGTGTGAGGAAGCAGCACAAAGGATTAATTCAAGTTGCCAGCAAAAGACACTGTGGTTGTCACATACAGTGTTTTGGGGACTGGCTGGGCAGTGGAAAGCTTCCTTTATGCTGTTTCTGTCTGGCACATTAAAGATGCAGATAATGAACCCTGTCAGACAAAACCCTGCAATTTCAGAATTTCAGATGTTTCACACACTTCCCCCCCACCCCACCCCATGCGATACAACAAAAATTACAAGGATCTGACTCACTCTTACCTTCACTTTCACAGTCATTCTGTTCCAGCAAAATCTGTTAGGTAACCTGCCTTTATTTTTTATTATTATTTTTTGTGTTTTTTTTTTTTGCACAGTAAGGGTTGCTTTAAAGTCTTATCAGCATTTGTACATAAAGAAAACTCCATGTCAGGGGTGGGATTCCATCCATTTATATAATGTATACAGTGTACAAAATATTATACCTATTTTTATGAATGAAATGGATATTTATGCAGAAAATATTCATTACATGACCGTGATGTTCAAATAATAATAGACTATTTTATAAAGAAATCAAATGTATTTCTATAGGGAACTTCTTTCTTTATCTTGTAAATATCTGTAAAAATTAATATCCAGGTCAGTGTGCATGAATCATGAATTCTGCTTCCTAAGTTTAAGACTCATCTGAAAGAAGTAGCCTGGTCATCCTGTCAGTAGAAGCTACAAATCTCTCTCCCCATGCCCCTTCTCTGGGTTTCTGTTTGTACCTTCGCCTGGTTTCAGCTGGGATAGAGTTAATTTTCTTTCTAGTAGCTGGTGTAGTGCTGTGTTTTGGCTTTAGTCTGAGAACACCAATAATAGCACACTGATGTTTTAGATGCTGCTCAGTAGTGCCTACTCTGACCAAGGACTTTTCAGTTTCAAACTAGCCAAAGGGATATTCCATGCCACAGCACATCATGCCCAGCATACAAACTGGGGTACCAGTTACTGCTTGAGAACTGGCTGGGCATTGCTTCCTTACCTTCTTCCTTCCTACTTTTCTAAACCAGCAAAGTAGTTGCTTCTGTGTTTTGAACTCAGTGTTAATGATTAGTTTACTATGGTGGTGAAGTCTGATTTGGTTGGATTATATCTTTATTGGTCAAAGGTTTGTCACCATTCAAGAGCATTGTGTGAGCTTAATGGAGACAGACACCAAAGCACTTCAATGAGTGATATACGCAGTTTTGCAAATCACACAACTTCTACTTTCCCCGAGGGAGATGGCATGAGCCAGGAGGAAGGTCAGGGTGGCTGGCCCAAGACATGACATTCGTTTGGGGCCAGGATACTTAGTATGCAGAGATCCTTCTGACCCTCTCCTCATGCTCTGTCCTGGGTTTTTCCCTGATACTTTGAAGCCTCCCTCCACTGTCTGATGCGATGGGTCATGGGGCTGGGTATGGACTGCTTGACTCCCAGTGAGGACATCAATATCCCTGAGACACTTGACACTGGCCAGGCTGTAGCCTCTCAGAGGCTCTCTATGCCTTTGCAACTGTCCCAGAAACTGATGGGTTTACGCTGCAGGAGCAATTCTCCTTGTAACTGGTTGACCTATCACTGCTATGGGGTTAGCAAATATGCTACTGCAGCTGTTAGCCAGGCCCAAGACATGGCAACCATCATTGTGCTGCAGTACTAGGTTCAAGATGCCATCGCGTTGTGGTTTAAACCCAGTCAGGTAACTCGTTCACTCACTTCCCCCCTTCTTTCCCTCCCCCTACTCCCGGAGGGACAGAGAGGGGAATCGAAAAGAATGCAACTCCCATGGGTTGAGATAAGAACAGTTTTAGTAACTAAGGTATAACACAAATCACTACTGCTACTACCAATAATAGCAATGATAAAGGAAATAACAAGGGAAGAGAATACAACATCTCACCACCAGCCGACCGATAACTCACCCCCCTCAGCCCGACCAAGCACCGACCGATACCTCCTCCAACCCTGCAGTCTCCCAGCCCTTCCGGCTAACTCCCAGTTACATCCTGGGCATGACGTGCTGTGGTATGGAATACCTCTTTGGTCAGTTTGGGTCAGGTGTCCTGTCTCTGCTTCCTCCTGGCTTCCCTTCCTCCCTGGCAGAGCATGAGGCTCACAAAGTCCTTGGTCAAACCAAAACATCGCTATCAGTTCTGTTCCCAGGCAGAAAGTCAAAACACAGCACTGCACCAGCTACCAAGAAGGAGAAACATGCCTGTTACTGCTGAACCCAGGACACATTGATTAGTTTGGTGGCATTGCCACTACCTTAAGTACTTCTGCAATTTTTTTTGTGGACATATTTCCCTTTCTATATCTTTTATTAAGACATTCAATCGTATTAATGAGAAATATGCAGATATGACAGCTAAAGTAAGAATTCTACATACATTTGGTTATTTCTTTCAATGGCTCAGATCAATATATGAAATTATGAACCCCGATGACATGAGCCCCACAGCTTTTATTTCTAAGACAGTCCTCTGACTTACTGAACTTCCTGTATCACACATATTCAGTTTACAAAGCTTAGTGGTGAAGTATTGAGAGAAAGTATTCTTTACCCCTTCCGGTTTTCTGTGTTAACCTTTTTCTTTGATCTTTGAGACCCTTTGTCTCTCTTTCTTTTTAATGTCACTTGAAAAAGGAGGTAGATCAAAGAAAAGTGAAAACAAAAGTGTTGGAAAATTGACAAAGCAGAACAAGATTGTGACAAGAAAGTAATACTACCTTTATTCAGTTAATAAGAGATACTAGACTCAGCTGTAGATCCAATGATTTAAATTAGGGAAATGTCAAGGACTAGGCTTTGGGGTAAACAGGAGTGACCTAGTTGTTATTCACTGCTCTTCAACACCACACATAAAGATTTACTGGATGCACTAGTCACTTCAGAGTATGTGCATGTCTTGTGCAGTGGATGGGTTGGAGTTTAAGGATAGTTTTGAACTGTATTGTAGAGAGTTGAAGCAGTTTTTGTGGGTAGGAGCACAAAATGTTTAATATTAAAACTGCCTAAATAAGTAGATAGCATATATTCAGTGAGAAATGAGTGTCTATACTTTGAGTCACTATTTAGAAATAATTTAACACAGGTGGTGGATTGTGTTGGCATATTGCCATTTCACATCATTAGTTTAACAGCTATAAAGTAGGAAGGAACACACTGTAAATGTATTCTTTATATTTTAGGGTGTGGATATCTTAAATCTGGATTTATACAGCTTTGCTTTCAAAAAGTTTTCAAATAGAAATTCTTAGTGAAGGCTATAAGAAACCAGCCATTTTTTGTTTAAATTAATTCAGAGATTATACTAAATATATTTCCATTGTAAATTTCTTTGTCATTTTAATATTGAATTCACTTCAGTTGAAACAATAAATTAATTTTATGGCTTCTTTTACACTGCATTGATGTTCACATAAGAATTTAACCTTTACAAATATCACCATTTGAAGGCTGGGGGAAAGGTGTTTAAAGCGTAGAAAGAAAATTAGGAAGTCACAAAAAGACAGTCAGTCATCCAGCAGCACTTGTTCATAATTCTTAATATTCATCTGACAGTCAAACTTGGGATTCATAATTGGCTTTTGTTGATAAGACTCCATGATGCAGAGAAAAACAAGACATGGATAATTAAACAGGTAAGAGAAGCTGCTTTATTCAGTTGCCTGCAGTTTTGAGAAGTGAAATGCACACAAAGGAGTGAAACATTTTTAATGCACATTCTCCTCTGTGGAATAAAAACTAAACAAAAAATATACTGAAATCTGAGATAGGAAAACAAAAACAAAATGAAAAAAAAACTATTAAATTTGTTGAATCAAATTCCAAATCTGAAGGTTGTAGTTCATTTACAAACAAAAGAATTTCAACCATCATCACCTCCACAGAAGATCATTTATGTTTTATCCCTCCCATCGTTAAACCTTACATTTAACATTATCTTTGATTACTAGTGCTTTCACATATTTAGGTATTTCTTTAGTATATTCTCCTAAATATGGTGATGTAAATTCATGTTGTTTGTAGATAAACTACAACATGCAGATTTGGAATTTGATTCAAAGAAATTTCAAATTAAAAAGGATTACAACTCCTCATCAGCTGCAGTCTTTCAAGAAACAGTAGTAGTGCAGTGTAGATCTATTTTACACGGAGTTGATACACATTCACAGAAAAGAGCAAATATTTTGTCCTCATTCTATGTTAGAAATGGTACATATGATGGTAATATTATGCATTGTATTCAGTAAATTTGTGATATCTTATGTATTCTACTATCAGTTTTAGTGAATGGTCTCTACTTGTGCCTTCAGAATTTTGCTATTTAGTAAAATCGTATTTATAATTTTATAAATGTAATAACATATTTTCTTGGAGATACAATAATTTATGCATTGTTCACCTATTTTCTTTGCTACTTTCAGTGAGAAGTTGGACTAGATGACTGTCAGAGATTCCTTCCAACCTGAATTATCCTATAACTCTGTGATTCTCCCATCTTCTAAAACACTGTCTGAAATAAAAATATATGTTGAAAAGGCTGTAAAATGAATATTCATATGAAAATATTTTATGCATATTACATCTAAAAAAATATCTGTGGCCCTTTCACATCAAATACAACAAAGATAATGGTAAATATTTTTTAAGTGACAGAAACATTACTCCCTCTACCTGGTAGATACAATTTTAGGTGGAAAAAGAATGCTTATTCCTAATTCCTGGCAATACCACTGTTGCTTTTGGCAGTTGTTCATAAATTTATGATTGCTGGAAGCTAATTGGTGTAAACCAGGAGAACAGGTGTAAAAAAAAAAAACTGCTATCTGCTTGCTCCATTTATCATTCCATTTGTTCTATTCTGTCAGTGGTGGATTTCTGATCTAGCACAGCATGGATGTTTTGCTTTTATACAAGCAAAATGGCATTAAGAGAAAAAGACAGATTAAAAAGAATGTAGGTTCTTAATATAAGCTTTAGGTAAAATGAGTGGTTCTATCTCAAAATTTTCAAGCACCTTTACACTGAGCTTGAGTCTGAGGCTTGCCAAGGTCTGGAAGATAGGCATTTTTCTTGCTAATTCCCTGTGGATAAATGAACGCAGTCCAAAAAAAACCAGTCTGAAAATGGTGGTTGCTGCTTTCTTTTAGAAGAGTAAGAGAAAGTGCCTCCTTTATTTTCTTTTCTTTTTGTATAAAGAAATTTACGTGCACAGTATTTAGGTGTGCCTTGTCTAGAAATCTGTTGGCTCTTTACAGGTAGGATACATATCACCTTTCCAGTGAAAGCTGCTTTACAATGCCAAAAAGAACTGAAGGCTGATTCTGGAAAAAAAAAGCACAACAAACCTCTGGGATAGAGCACAACTGCATAGCTTATTATTTACAGCAGGATAAATCCAAGGTTATGAGTCTACACTGAGCATTACTTCATCTTCATTACATACGCATTTGATCAGGGACTAGAATTTAGGTCTCTTTGCCAGTGGGTAAAAGAAAAAAAAGGAAAATATTCATCACAAAAGCCTTCAGTATATTTCCTATTAACAAATTCCATCTGGCTTCCCACTCAGTATATTGCTTCTAGCTGACTGTGGGAGTGTTCAAAGTGTGTTGTCTGTTGTGACAACCTTTCATTAGTGCCTATCTCTGGGAAACCTGAACATCTAATCTACAATTCTTGGAACTTCTCTTCTAGGAACTATGTTAGATTTACTTTGGATGCATGCTAGATTCAGCAGTTAGGCTACAGTATCTTTTGAACCCAAACACACAGTTGTCAGGTTCAGCTGCCATGTCTTAACCATTCTTCTGCAATAATCCAAAAGTATCTGAAGGTAGTGAAATTACCTCATCTTTCTCCATGTTTTAAAGGTGCAAAGAAATTTTCTAGAACCTTTTAAAACTTCAGGAACAAACTGTGGCATAGCTGCCTACTTCAAGTCTATGACTTATATATAGGACTGTTTTTTCTTACAGTAGCAATAGTGTTTGTTAACTGATTGCCATATTCTACCTTCAGAGGCTCTCACCTCTGTTATGGGCACAGCTCATTTGCTAAGACATCAAAATTTTATAGTCCAGGACAATAAACAAAATGGCATTGTTTGGATTAGCAGAGCCCAAAGGAGCCGAAAACAATTTTTTTTGACAGTAAACTGTAAAAATTCAGAAATCACTGGAGGGGCAGCAACTATAGCTGTCCAGATGAGTTTTCTGAAACCACAAATTTCCCTCTTTCTGAGTCAGTGCCCTTAGGCAACCTGGTAGACTGCAGCAATTTAGCTGACTTATCTGGGACAGTCTTCTGAAGTCTGCTTGACTGCAAAAGGTTCAGGCAAAAGATTAACATATTTTTTGTTTGTTTTGTTGTTGTTGTTGTTGTTGTTGTTGTTGTTTTTTGATTGTGTTTGGTTTTGTTTCGGTTTAAATTCAGAGTCAACATTTTATACCAAGCTGGTATTAGCTAGAAATTTCTTGGGAACTTGTTTGGATTTTTTTTTCCTTCCATTTCTAAAAGCATTTTCATCTTAGAAATTCTATCTAATAAATTTTTTTCCCATCTCTTGTGCAATCTGGTGTTTCTAAGCCCCACAATTTTCCAGTTAATTTCCAGCTCACAACTGCTACCTTTTTAGTGCTACTATTCATCTAACTATTTGGGGGGAAAAAAAAAACAGATTTTGCTTCTGTTCCCCAAGCTTTTCAGGTGAACTGTACCAAAGCTGCAAGAAAGTGCTCAAGTCCCTAGGTTAATTGCATGTGATATTAAACAATTAACAGAAACCAACCATTTGCATTTTAATAACATTGTAACCATCTGGTAAATGAATCCATTAATCTTGATTAGCTGGGTACCAGACTGGATTGTATAGTTCACTGATGTGTGTATGGTTAAAAAGGAGATCCTAAGTCATGTTTGGAATAATTTTCTCCAGCAAAGCACTACAAAGAGTAAGTCAAGCTTGACTAATATGATGTAAGATACTGATCTATACTCACAATAAGAAAAAAGTTGAAACTGATAGGTTTAAATAATGTGGAGTCCGTGAAACAAAATTAGTAGTTGGGTTATCAAGATGAAACTGATATTTTCAATCAACTTTACAATATTAAGATTAAAAGCAAAAATGCTTTGTAGATTAAAGTGGAAAATCAGAAGTGTATCTCAGTTTTAGTAGGAGTAAATGCAGCCAAAGTTAGTCTACTGAGTGCAATGCTTAGGAAGGTTATGGGATTAGACTGTGGCTTTGTTCAGGAAAAAGTCAGGTTGCTGTTGATCTCCCATACAGAATAAATCAAAGCTCCACAGATGAACAGAATGCAGTGAATTTATGAGTGTGAGGAGATGTATTATTACTATTTTCTCCCACAGGCCTTGTTGCTGAATTTCCAATCATTTTTTATGCACTGAAGTCACAACTGCACAATCAGAAGTTACAAATTATATTTGGAGTTCGGAACGGATGCCTCTATACAAATGCCTGTAGCATGGGGAACAAACAAGAGGAATTAGAGATGTGTTCATGTCTACGGGGGTATGATATAATAGGCATCACGGAAACATGGTGGGATGGCTCCTATGACTGGAGTGTTGGAATGGAAGGTTACAGGCTCTTTGGGAAAGACAGGCCTGGCAGGCAGGGAGGGGGAGTTGCCCTTTATGTTAGGGATAGGCTGGAGAGTATGGAACTCTGTCTGGGGACAGGTGAGCAGTCCACAGAGAGTTTGTGGTTCAGGGTTAAAGGGAATATAGCTATGGGAGACATTACTGTGGGGATCTGTTACAGACCACCTGATCAAGGAGAACCTGCGGATGAAGCACTCCATAGACAGATAGGAACAGCCTCACGCTCACAGGCCCTTGTTCTCATGGGTGACTTCAACCACCCTGACATCTGTTGGAAGGACGGTATGCCCCAGCACAAGCAATCCAGGAGGCTCCTCGATTGTGTGGAAGACAACTTCCTTCTGCAAGTAATAGGGGAGCTGACAAGGAGAGGTGCCATGCTTGACCTTGTGCTCACCAACAGGGAAGGCATCATTGGAAATGTGATGCTCCAGGGCAGCCTTGGATGCAGCGATAACGAAATCCTCAGGACAGTGAGAAGAGCGTGCAGCAAGCTCACTGCCCTGGACTTCAAAAGAGCAGACTTTGGCCTCTTCAGGAACCTGCTTAGCAAAGTTCCATGGGTTATAATCCTAGAGGGCAGGGGGGCCAAAGACTCTTGGTTGATACTCAAGCATCACCAGCTACAAGCTCAGGAGTGTTGCATCCCAACCAGAAGGAAGTGCAGCAGGAGGGCCAGGAGACCTCCTTGGATGGACAAGGAGCTCCTGAGGAAAATTCAAAGGAAAAAAGAGGCTTCTAAAAAGTGGAAGCAAGGACAGGTGGGCTGGGAAGAGTACAGGGATGTTGTCCAAGGAGCTAGGGACCAGGTTAGGAAAGCTAAGGCCCAGTTAGAATTAAACTTGGCTAGGGATATTAAGGATAACAGGAAGAGATTCTAAAGATATAGCAAATAAAAAAAACCTAGGGAGAACGTAGGCCCCCTCAGGAAGCTCTCAGGAGAGCTGGCTACACAGGATTTGGAGAAGGCTGAGGTACTTATGACTACTTTGCCTCGGTCTTCACTGGCAAAGGCTCTGACCACACTACCCAAGTCTTGGAAGGCAGATGCAGAGACTGTGAGAATGAAGACCTTAGGCCCACTGTAGGAGAGGGACTGGTTCGAGACCATCTTAAGAATCTGAATGTGCACAAGTCCATGGGTCCTGATGAGATCCATCCACAGGTCCTGAAGGAGCTGGCAAATGAAGTTGCGAAGCTGCTGGCCATCATATTTGAGAAATCATGGCAGTCAGGTGAAGATCCCGATGACTGGAACACAAAAAGTTGTGGTAAACGGTCAGTGTCCAGCTGGAGACCAGTAATGAGTGGTGTCTCTCAGGGATCAGTGTTGGGACTGGTCTTGTTTAACATCTTCATTGCTGATATGGACAGGGGGATTGAGTGAGCCCTCAGCAAGTTTGCCGATGATACCAAGCTGTGTGGTTCAGTTGATATGCTGGAGGGAACGAATGCCATCCAGAGGGACCTTGACACACTTGTGAGGTGGGCTGATGTCAGCCTTATGAAGTTTAACCATGCCAAGTGCAAGGTCCCACACCTGGGTGGGAGCAATCCCAGGCACAGCTACAGGTTGGGCAAAGAAGAGATTCAGAGCAGCCCTGCAAGAAGGACTTGGGGGGTGTTGGTTGATGAGACAATGAACCTGAGCTGGCAGTTTGCGCTTGCAGCCCAGAAAGTCAACCGTATCCTGGGCTGAATCAAAAGGAGCGTGACCAGCAGGTCTAAATAGGTGGTCCTGCCCCTCTACTCTGCTCTCGTGAGACCTCACCTGGAGTATTGTGTGCAGTTCTGGTGTCCTCAACATCAAAAGGACATGGAGCTGTCGGAACAAGTCCAGAGAAGGGCCACGAGGATGATCAGTGGTCTGGAGCACCTCCAGTATGAAGATAGGCTGAGAAATTTGGGCCTGTTCATCCTGGAGAAGAGAAGGCTGTTTAGAGACCTCATAGCAGCCTTCCAGTATCTGAAGGGAGCCTATAGGGTGCTGGGGAAGGACTATTCATTAGGGACTGTAGTGACAGGACAAGGGGTAACTGGTTAAAACTTAAACAGGGGAAGTTTAGTTTGGATATAAGGAGGAAATTTTTTCCTGTTAGGGTGGTGAGGCACTGGAATAGGTTGCCCAGGGAGGTTGTGAATGCTCCATCCCTGGCAGTGTTCAAGGCCAGGTTGAACAGAGTCTTGGGTGACAGTTTCTGTGCAGGTGGAAATTAAATTTTATTCAGTGCATGCCATTCTCTAGTGCCTTTTCTGGCAGAATATTTCAGAATTTCATACTATGTTTATTGATCTCGTTATGCAATATCTCTCTTGGGTAACTTCATACTACTGTTAGAGAAAGGTCAGAAAGAATGATTCTAACCTTGTCTTTTTAGACTACCAGAAAGGATGCCATGAGAATTCCTACCAGCTGCTGGTCTGTGCCACTGGCCTGTGACAGAATCACAGTTAGGTCGTTGTTATTGTTTATTATTCCTGTTGCAATTTTTCTCCATTTTGCTTCTTTACCCTAGCTTCCTTTATCTATTCTCAGTAACATTTAGTTTCTTGCCCTGTTCCTCAGCAGCTTAACAATTTCTCCATCTATTAGTCTTGAATATGTCTGAAAGATACGATGTTAAATAAATGAGAAATTATGATGAAATCACAATTTACGGAAAAGCTGAACTTTCCAAGTATAGTCATGTTTATTCAGACAAATGCTTTAGCAGATATAGCTGTCTTCTAAAATGTTTTTTTCCCTTTCCAATGAATTTTGTACCTGTAATTGTTTAAAAAGATTCAAGCAGACAGTAAGATGGTATTCTGTCTCTTTCTAGTTCTGTGTTGCATGTGAAAGAACCTTCCCTCAACAAGAGGCAGTTTAATACATTATGTATAAGAAAATGTAGCAAAGTGGAAATTAGTGTATATAGGAATGCCTGACCATGTTAATGGATAGGATTTTACACACCTCAACAGGTAAAGGACTTATTCAACAGAATATATATATATATTTTTTTTTTTTTAATAGAGCAAGCACAAATGCATTTGATTCAATGGGAATATAGGATGACAGCTACAAATAAATACCAGTTGCAAAACTATTAATTAAGAAGCCTCCATGGCTATCCTGACTCTGTAAAATTTATGTATCTACATTGCCAGTAGTGTGTGAAGGGCTGACATCTTCCTACCAAATTATTTCCTGGCATCTATAAATGCTTTACAGCCATGACTATGAGGTTTTAAATCATGAGAAACAACCATTTTTTTATAACTATGAATTTACTTTTAAAAATAAATTTGTGGTCTTAAATTTCAATTTTGACATAAAACGTTATACTGGCTTTTTTCCAAGTACTTTTTACTTTTCATCTGAATTTCCTTGTTTTCCGAGATTCTCTTCAGTAATGCAAGCATTGTAGTAAGGTGTGCAAAAATCAAATCATTGTTGAATGTTTTTAGTTTTGATTACAAATAAGATTTTGATTTTGATTACAAATAAATTTAGTTTAGGAAGCTTACCTACTTTCTAAACAACCATTAAGAAATCCCTGTAACATATTATAAATGGAAAATAAAGCTAAAAGTATCACTCCATTTCAGGGTTCATCAGCATATACAGAAGAGATTTCCTTGCCTTTTATTAGAGTCAGTAATGTGAAACTTATTGAAAAAAAAAGTTGTTAACTTCTCAAACATGTACCCTTGCTCTATACAAATAATTTGAAGCTTAATATTTCTCAATTATTTCTTTCCATGGTTACGTCTGTATGATGCACCATTTGAAACAGTCCTACAAAATTCCCTGGGCAAGTAGTCCAGACATTGTTTATTGATAAAGTAAAAATCAGAGTTTAACTGCTGGCAAAACAAGAAGGCAAAGTACAGTGATGCTGCATAGTTGCTCACCTGTGAGAAGAAACTGGCCTGATTCTTTCCTATGTTTCCTTAGGAAGATCTTGGGATTAGAAGTATATCCACACTTATAGCTGTTTGTCATTAGGCTAATAAGTAGAGGAAAATGTTACTGCATTTTTATAATAATTTGGTAATGTTGTCGGAAATATTTGTTGGAGAAAAGCTTTCTCTCCATTTCTTCCACGCACCCAAAACTCTCAGAAACATTTACACTGATTTTTATTGCCTTTTTTAATGTTTTTGGACTGATTTCAAATATGCAATATCACCTGGAAGGATTTTGCATGGTAACACAGCAGAGGCTGAAAGAGTCTGATTAGAATTAAAGATGAAATTCATCCATATTGTATCTTTATTATAACAGACACTACGGCCTTAGAATATTCTTTAGAACTCAAGTGCACCTTATAAATGTTACATTCAGTACAAACTACCTATTACTAATTTAATTTGGAGGAGGAATGATTCCAGTTATGATACTAAAAACCGCAAATGTAAAAGTACAGACATGACTACGTCCGTTATAATTAAAATTCACAGGAGATGGGTTAAGCAGTTCATATTTTCATTATATTTTTCCTATAGCAATCAGATTATTGTTAGACTTGAACATTTTGTACAATAGAGGTACTTAAACTACCTTAGAATTTCCCATTTTAAGTTGCTCACTGAAATATTACAAAATTACTTATTTTTTACTTTTATTTATGTTTTTGAGATAGTAAATCCAATGCAGGTCAAATTTTTTTTTTAATTTCTCAGTGTATGGGTGTCATTGGTCATCCCAGTAGTCATCGGTGGATATATATTGCTTTCATGCACTGACCCCGCGAAGTTCAGTTGACTGTCAGGGTGATTTATTCTATCTGCGTTGATGGCTATTTTATACATTTGATGTGGAACAACATTTGTTTCAACAGTAGTTATCTGTTGCTTATTAACAGAATGATTCATTAAGGTGGAATATATCAAGAAAAGGTGACAGCATCTGTGTGTGCTGGAGAAAGTTCTCTTTTTTTTTTTTGCAAGCAAAAAGAACCCTGTTATGGCAAAAAAAAGCACAAGGTAGAGCCAGTTTCATCCACACCAGCTGCAGTATTTTGCTTTTGGTCATTCCATTAATATTGCTCTCCTCATTTCTCCTATTCATCCATTGTGTTAAACTGTATAAATAGCTAGAGCTCGAATCACTACCTCCATGTCTATAATGTTAAACTGACCATGCTCAGGATTGTTGGCCAGTGCTGGTGCCATGTGTCATGGAAAGGCTGCCATTCATGCTGTTAAGCTAGCTGTTGGGAATGTTCTCTGCTCTATGACAATTCTTGAGACACAACCAGAAATGTCTGGAGAGAGTGTTAGCTTTTCCAGGCTGAAATAATGATAGGCACTGTTTTAATACTTTGAGCATAGGCACACATTAAAATAAAAAATAAAAAAAAAATATTGTTTCAGTGCCCAGGAAAATTTCCTGACACTGTTTAATTTACCAATATTGGCAGAGCAGAGTGGACTTAGTACTTATGATATTGAGTTTTATTGTCCCTGGATCCCAAACTGAGCCTAGCACCCAAGAGTTTAGTTCAAGTTTCTCTGTCAATAAGACAAAAGATTGAAGTATCTAAAAAATCTCACACAAGCTAGAACACTGAGTTGTGGATGCACTGAGTAAGAAAGGCTGAACAGAGAATCATAGAATCATAGAATGGGTTGGAAGGGACATCAAAGATCATCTGGTTCCAACCGCCTGCCATGGACAGGGACACCTTCCACTAGACCAGGATATTCAAAGCCCCAGTCAACCTGGCATTGAACACTTCCAAGGAAGGGGCATCCACAGTGTCTCTGGGCAGTCTCTTCCAGTAGCTTGCCATAGTGAAGAATCTCTTCTTTTTACCTGATCTAAATCTACCCTCTTTCATTTTAAAGCCATCTGCCTTGGTTCTGCTACTGCACACCCTTGTAAAAAGTCCCTCTCCAAATCTCTTGTAGGCCCCCATAAGGTATTGAAAGGACACAATAAGGTCTCCCCAGAGCCTTCTCTTCTTCCGTCTGAGCAGGCCCAACTTTCTCATCCTGTCTTCATAGCAGAGATGCTCCAGCCCTCTGATTGTCTTTGTGGCCCTCCCCAGGACTGTCATCTAGTTCTGAGAACAGAAATAATACTAATTCACTGTTGTAGGTGTCTTTACTTCATTACTTCTTCCTAGACATCCTCCTAGAGCTAGACATCATGATTATCTTACAAAGACTACCCCTTACTTCCCATTTAAAAAGCATGGAAATATCAAGACTGAGAATGACCTGCTCTTAAATATCTGTATCTCCTGTTTATGTTACAGCAAGAATTTATAATACAGCAGTGACTTCAGAGCCCCATCCTAACCTAAGGAAGTTCAAAACCATATGCTTATCTTTTAAAAAAGCACCATAGCCACCAGGTTCTAGAATGGAAAGGTATAGATACTCTAAAACTTTCTTCCTCAAACTAATAATTCAAACTCTAATGTAGGAAATAATCAAAACTTAACTTAGACAAAAAAGAGACACTCTTCATGATTAAGACATTCACATACAGGGAAGAGGGAGTTTTGCCTTCTGGTGGGTTTTCTTTTGTTTTCTTTTTCTAAAACTAAAAAACATGGGATCAGAACATTTTAAGCATTGTAAGACTTTGAACTGGTGGAAGCAAGACAAAGATTTTCTAAAATGTCCTCATATAGTAGGATTTAATAAATATCATTTTCACAATACATGCAGATATAGGATGATATAACTACAATAATGTTACATTGCTTTCAAATGTTCATATTCTGTTAATGAGAGTTAAAGATACTCTGTGTGGGATGTTTTTATGTTAACTACTGTTAAATTTCTATTGACTCTTCTACTCTGGAAAACAAATGATCTATTTCTTGTGTGAGTTTAGTCTTCTTATACAGAATAGCTCTTGCCTGAGACCTCTCTCTCCCTAAGGGAAAGGGCAAAGATTACTTATCTGACTTATCAGAGCAGTTCCAGTTCTGTTAAGCTGGCCAAAATCCTCATCTGGACCACAAGCTAGAGTATTCTCAATTAAGCCATATTTTAGGATTTTATTATTTAATGACAGGAATTAACCACAATGTAGTGACATAATAGATCAATTATTGTTATATTGAATATCCAGCAATATCTTTATTTTAGGGGAAAGAATAAGAGGAAACCATTTCACAGTATCTGAGCAGGCCCTCTCTAGGGTATCCTACCCAGGTCTCCAGCTAGCTTTTTAAGCCAGTGATAACCGTGGGGTACATTTTCCTCAACCCTTCCAAGTTTGTCCTTAGTGCTACACCTATAGCCTTAGTTTATGATAAAATTAAAGGTACAGATGTGTTAAAGATACAGTAAAGTCAGGCTACACAATGGCTGTATGATGGTACAGGTTATTAAAGAACACAATAGAAAGTGTGTGTAGTAAAAAAAAAATAATTAGCTTCCACACTTCCTAGACTACTGTACTGTTCTACATCATCTGCTTAAAGAATTTCCAGATTCAGACCAAGAGTCATGAATTGTTTGATCTGGTTTGTTTTTCTGTCCCTCGTGGCAGTTTGTTTAGTCATTTTTCTTCCCTTTATTTGCTTCACTTTTTGAGCCAAAACAATTAAGGTTATGAATTTGGTATGTACATAGTCCCTTTCTCATGTACATTTTCTCAAGGTTGCTTGTATTATTTGCATGGAGCGAGTTATGTTTCAAAAACTGGATAATGCTTGCAGTGCTGACACAGGTCTTTCTGATTTACATGTTCTTTAGGTCCATGGTGGTTATCACAGTATAATAGCTTTTGCAGTTTCTATGCTTCCAAGGTTTTACATGTGTCACAGCTGCTAAAATGATTTTTCAGAGAGCTGCTTGGGAATATAAAACAGCTCAACAACTCTTAGGTGTATAGATGAATTCTTAGAAAACAATTTGAAAATGTACTTTGCATGTTTGAAGATAGCTTGAAGATAGCTTACATTTCTGACTCTGTCTTGAGATTTAGTGATAAAATATGAAACACTATCATCAGAAGGTTTTATTGAGAAATATTAAAATAATTAGAAAAAAACAAACAAACCAAATTCTGAGAGAAAATAAATGTCTGGAACCTAAGATCAAATATTTAGGACTACAACAGCAGATGAAAAACTTTTAAAATAATATATATTGTATTATTCTGAAAATAAAGTTTTCAGAATTAGACACTTAGGTTTGCTAAAAAATAATTCATCCATTTATTGATATAACCACAAAAAGCCTACAGCTGTTTTCATTGAGTTTGAACTTCTCTAACTACATAATGGCTTGTTTAATACATAATGTTTGACAAGGGAAGATATCTTATGTGTTTATTACTTGAGCTACAAAAAATACATCTTTTGAAAAAATATATTTGCATTGTGGTAAAGTATTAACTCATTCAGTTGAAACTCTAGTGAGTCAAAGGGTTTTGAAATGTCCACAGATGATGAAGGGCAAGGTTTGTATATACTGAATAACTTTTTCATTTAATGTTAATGTCTAAGAGCCAAAAACTCTTCTATTGCTCAAACTAGAGTAATTGATACTTTCATCAGAAATTATACATAAATATGTATATTTGTATGATGAGGATTTATTCTTGTTTCTGTTAATGTGTTATAAGTTATTACAAGGTGATTCCCTAGAAGATGATTGAGAATGCTATTTTCAGCAAGAGATTATTCTTTATTTGTTTCTGTAAATTCTTTAAAATAAATTAATGGCAGTTCAACAAAACAATTCTGTTGTTTGATTTGTGTTAATAAGCTCAAATAAGTGCCTAATTTTCAGAACTAAATGAGTAGCATAAACACAACACGCATACTAATGAGAAGAAATTACGCAAAGAATTATTAAAACTGTGGTCTTTTACTAATTTTTAAGGCTATTTCTATTAAGTATGGTACCATAAGACCCAACTTGGGCCCTTAAATATAACTGTTTAGTAGGCTATATAGTAATATCATCCCCTTTTGCATTAAGACGTATAAAGAAATTTAAGGGGGCAGTCCTGAAACACTTGTTCCAATAAAATAGCCTATACCAGAAAGAAAAAAATACAACCCTGGGATGGGGTAAAATGCATTAAATTGAGTTTTATTCAATTTACAAAAAGACTAGCAGAACTGCTGTATGCAACTAAACCAGCAGGGAAGATGTAACTAACAGAAATCCCAAGGACAGTGCTATTATCTTTACTAAGAACTCTTCTACAGTAAGAAGGCAAGGCAGGCTCAGGGCCACACATTAACTGTGTAAATAAACTGTGTTCTGTCTTCCATGCACCTGTTTCCCGTGTGCTCTTAGCTAACTGTTTCTTACTGGCACATAATGTGCACTAAAGTTTCATAGATAACTGAATACACTTAGAGCATACTTACAACTCAGACTATAGAGATACCTGGTCTAGCTTGAAATGAGCTAGCTTAATTACAGGAAGCATTAGAGCTAGAATGACGCAAGCAGATTGCACTGCTTCCTAGACAGGGAAATCAGTAGTCTGTAGACATCATGATGGAAAATATATTTTTTTAAGTATGAAGCAGGAGTAGTCTGTCCCCACCAAAATAGTACAGTGGCAAGGAGAGCTGCTGCTGAAGCTTCTTCCAGCTTTTTTCCCCCTAAATTCTGAAGGGGGCCAAGGCCTCTTAAAAGTATCACTCTCATGAAAAAGATGGCTTTTAACACAGACTATTAAAATACTTAAAGGAAGGGAATGCACTTTTGTTTAGCTTTTGATGTGACTCATAGACCTATTACCTAACGAAAGTTGCCAGGTAACCCTGTATTATTTAACTATAAGTTATGGTTTTAAATCTTCTGAAGGACACGTTCATCAGGAGAGAGCTCCTAGTAATGGCGAGGGACTTTGAGTCCAATTCAGAAGAAAAAATAGCTTCATGTAACTGTCATCCTACAATTCCATTGTATTTTGACAAGAGGTACAAACATTTTTACATTAGAATTTGTGGCAGCACCAAGTCTAATTTCTTAATGTTGAGCATTCAATTGTTTTGTTCATGGGGCTGAAAAGCATCAGTAAGCTTCATTTGTCCACAAATTTATTTGAATCTTCTCTTTTCATCTCCTGTGATTAATTTATGTCTGCACATAATAAATTTGGTTTTGTACTTGGTATTTGATTTTGAAGAACAGTTTTTACTTACTATTTTTCCATTCTTGCCTTTTTGTGGTTTATAGTTTCAGAGATACCTGTTGAAGTTTATATAAAATTCTCGCATAATTTCTAGTTGCTACAGGACATCCATTTTGTTCTGAAAATATTTGCATATTTTCATGTTACTTTTTTAATCCTCGTTCTTGTGGTTCAAAGTTTTCATAGCTATGAAAAAGATGTTAGGTAGAATGTGAACTGAAATATGGATTTTGTTTGGAAAAAGTAAAGAAATATTGCATGCAAAAGTAATTCTGATAAGAAGTATCTGTGATATTACTGTAACAAGTAAATTATATTAAAATATATCACAGAACATTTTTCTTTACCTGTTATGCTTTTATCTTCATATGTGATTTTTCCAATGGATTATTGTTTTTGTGGAATGAGCTATGATGATATTCCTGCCTACTCTATGTCCTCAACCTTATATCACAAATTTTTACTACTTGCTCACATTTTTCTGTACCTTTGTTTTTATTTTCTGCAGCTATGCCACTGCATCCTCTCTGTATCATTACTCAGCATTACACTGAAGCTCATCAGCATTGATGACTTTCGTGCTTCTAAAATTTGGACTCAAAATGGAATAATAACCTGGAGAGTATCTTCTGCACAACTTAAATATCAACTTTGCTTTGAGGAGTGGTTATTCAATTGTAGAAAACAGAACAAAGTAAGATGACTGGAATCTGGATGTACTCTTGTGGTTTTATTCTTGTTTGCTTTGTGGTTTGGTTTTTGGTTTGGTTTTGTTTTGCTTTGCTGGTTTTGGGGGGGGGGTTGTTTTTGGTTTTTTTTGTTTTTTTTTAATTGATGCAGAATATTGAATCCTAGTAACCACTGCAAATTTCCCCATCTGTGCCAGCTTTTAAAATAGTGCAGCGGGTAACGTTCAGAACTGTATGGCCTGTGCCATTTCAAATACTAGGACTCTGGTTTCTACAGCCTGTTTTCTGAGGAATATCAGTGTTCAACAGAGAAAAAGGACAACAGTTCTTTGAACCATGAAAGAGTTCTTTGCAATAAGATGGCATAGTGCAGTAATTTTGTAGGTATGTTGTCCCCGATTTTCTGTGTTTTACTACGGCTGCTCATTGTGATGTTCTGCAAATCCACATATGTACCTAGTGGTTCAACTTAATATTTGACTATTGTAGGAGTGTATTCAGCTGATGTAAAGAAATTGCAGAGTTTTCAGTCATAATGTCCTGCACAATCAGCTCTTGGGCATGAAAGAACATGATTTCTTTTGTGACAAAGCACTTTCGCACATCCTCCAGCTTGCCGAGTGCACTTTTGCAGAATTTAATGTGGACCAACATAAATAAATACTTTACTGAGAACAGAGAATTTGAAAATATTCTGTGTAAAATGTCTTACTCCACGGTGAAGCATTTGTGAACAGATGCTAAGTTATTCATTTGCGGGCAGTATTTTTCCCTCCAAGGTATTTCCTGATGGTTAATGTATTCTTGTCAGCACAATGCCACCTGTTTGCCTTGTACCTAGAGGGTACATATGGGTACACAGACCCTTAACTCTGCTGTTAACTTCAGCCAAAATAATCGTAATTTAAATATTTTCTATTACTTTTGTATCTGTGCCCCTCATAGATGCCTGAAGTTGCTACAGATGACACAGAAAAGGGCAGCTTGATGTTTAGGAAAGTATTCCTGGCACTAAATGTAAAATATTACAGTTTTGTATAGACCTCTGTTTTTTGCCTTGTGTCGTGATTTAGATTCAGCCAGTAACTCAGTACCATGCACCTTCTCACTCACCCTCCTTCTCTCCTCCCTGGGCAGGATGGGGAGGAGAATCAAACGAATATTAAAAAAAAACAGGTTGAGATAAAATTATTATTACCAGGTAATAACAATAATAGAAATAACAAGGAGAGAGAATATAAAAATAAAAAGGGGAAAGAGAAAGTAAACAATAAACACAAGTGATGTACAATACAATTGCTCACCACCAGCGAACTAATACCCAACTCAATCCAAGCAGTGATTGGTCTAATCCAGGTAATCGCCCCCAGTTTATATACTGGGCATGATGTGCTGTGGTATGGAATACCTCTTTGGCTAGTTTGGGTCAGATGTCCTGTCTCTGCTTCCTCCCTACTTCTTGTGTCCCTCCTCACTGGCAGAGCATGAGGTTGAAAAGTCCTTGATCAGGGTAAGTATTACCTAGCAGCAACTAAAACATTGGTGTTATCAGCATTATTCTCAGACTAAAGCAAAAACACTGCGCTTCACCACCCACTAGGAAGTAAAAAATAGCTGTTACAACTGAAAGCAGGACAGCTTAATATGGCCAAAGGTAATAGGATCATAGAATCATAGAATAGTTAGGGTTGGAAAGGACCTTAAGATCACCTAGTTCCAACCCCCCTGCCATGGGCAGGGGCACTGCACACTAAACCATCTTAGAATCATAGAATCATAGAATCCTAGAATCATTAGGGTTGGAAAGGACCTTAAGATCATCTTACAACCCCCCTGCTGTGGGCAGGGACACCTTATGCTAAACCATATCACCCAAGGCCTCGTCCAACCTGGCCTTGAACACTACCAGGGTTGGAGCATTCACAACCTCCTTGGGCAACCAACCCATTCCAGTGCCTCACCACCCTAACAGGAAAAATTTCCTTCTTATATCCAACCTAAACTTCCCCTGTTTAAGTTTCAACCCGTTACCCTGTGTCCTGTCACTACAGTCTCTAATGAAGAGTCCCTCCCCAGCCTCCCTATAGGCCCCCTTCAGATACTGGAAGGCTGCTATGAGGTCTCCACGCAGCCTTCTCTCCTCCAGGCTCAACAGCCCCAACTTCCTCAGCCTGTCTTCATACGGGAGGTGCTCTAGTCCCCTGATCATCCTCGTGGCCCTTCCCTGGACTTGTTCCAACAGTTCCATGTCCTTTTTATGTTGAGGACACCAGAACTGCACACAATACTCCAAGTGAGGTCTCACGAGAGCAGAGTAGAGGGGCAGGACCACCTCTTTCGACCTGCTGGTCACGCTCCTTTTGATGCAGCCCAGGATATGGTTGGCTTTCTGGGTTGCAAGTGCACACTGCCAGCTCATGTTCATTTTCTCATACACCAACACCCCCAAGTCCTTCTCCGCAGGGCTGCTCTGAATCTCTTCTCTGCCCAGCCTGTAGCTGTGCCTGGGATTGCTCCCACCCAGGTGTAGGACCTTGCACTTGGCATGGTTAAACTTCATGAGGCTGGCATCAGCCCACCTCACAAGCGTGTCGAGGTCCCTCTGGATGGCATTCGTTCCCTCCAGGGTATCAACCGAACCACACAGCTTGGTGTCATCGGCAGACTTGCTGAGGGCGCACTCAATCCCACTGTCCATGTCAGCGACAAAGACGTTAAACAAGACCGGTCCCAACACCGATCCCTGAGGGACACCACTCATTACTGGTCTCCAGCCAGACATTGAGCCATTGACCACAACTCTGTGTGCGGCCATCCAGCCAGTTCTTTATCCACCAAGCGGTCCATCCATCAAATTGATGTTGCTCCAATTTAGAGACAAGGATGTCGTGTGGGACAGTGTCGAACACTTTACACAAGTCCAGGTAGATGACATCAACTGCTCTACCCCTGTCCATCAGTTCTGTAGCCCCATCATAGAAGGCTACCAAATTGGTCAGGCAGGATTTCCCCTAAGTGAAGCCATACTGGTTGTCACCAAGCACCTTGTTGATTTTAATGTGCCTTAGCATGCCTTCCAGGAGAATCTGCTCCAAGATTTTGCCAGGCACAGAGGTTTCACTGACTGGTCTGTAGTTCCCCGGGTCATCCATTTTCCCCTTCTTGAAAATGGGGGTTATATTTCCCTTTTTCCAGTCATCGGGAACTTCACCTGTCTGCCATGATTTCTCAAATATGATGGCCAGCGGCTTCGCAACTTCATTTGCCAGCTCCTTCAGGACCCGCAGATGGATCTCATCAGGACCCATGGACTTGTGCACGTTCAGATTCTTAAGATGGTCTCGAACCAGTCCCTCTCCTACAGTGGGCGCAAGGTCTTCATTCTCACAGTCCCTGCATCTGCCTTCCAAGACTTGGGTGGTGTGGTCAGAGCCTTTGCCAGTGAAGACCGAGGCAAAGCAGTCATTCAGAACATCAGCCTTCTCCATATCCTGCGTAGCCAGTTCTCCCGACAGCTTCCTGAGGGGGCCTACATTCTCCCTAGTCTTTTTTTTATTTGCTATGTACCTGTAGAATCCCTTCTTGTTATCTTTAATACCTCCAGCTAAGTTTAATTCTAACTGAGCCTTAGCTTTCCTAACCCGGTCCCTAGCTTCCCGGACAACATCCCTGTACTCTTCCCAGCCCACCTGTCCTTCCTTCCACTTATTATAAGCCTCTTTTTTCAATTGAATTTTCCTCAGGAGCTCCTTATCCATCCAAGGAGGTCTCCTGGCCCTCCTGCTGCACTTCCTTCTGATTGGGATGCAACACTCCTGAGCCTGCAGCATGTGATCCTTGAATATCAACCAACAGTCTTAGGCCCCTTTGCCCTCTAGGGCTGTATCCCATGGAACCTTCCGAAGCAGGATCCTGAAGAGGCCAAAGTCTGCTCTTTTGATGTCCAGGGCAGTGAGCTTGCTGCATGCTCTTCTCACTGTCCTGAGGAACTCAAATTCGACCATCTCATCATCGCTGCATCCAAGACTGCCCTGGAGCGTCACATTTCCAACGAGCCCTTCCCTGTTGGTGAGCACAAGGTCAAGCATGGCACCTCTCCTTGTCGGCTCCTCTATTACTTGCAGAAGGAAGTTGTCGTCTACACAATCGAGGAGCCTCCTGGAGTGCTTGTGCCGGGCCGCACCGTCCTTCCAACAGATGTCAGGGTGGTTGAAGTCACCCATGAGAACAAGGGCCTGCGAGCATGAGGCTTTTCCTATCTGTCTATGGAGTGCTTCATCCGCAGGTTCTCCTTGATCAGGTGGTCTGCAACAGATCCCCACAGTAATGTCTCCCATAGCTATAGTCCCTTTAACCCTGACCCACAAACTCTCTGTGGACTGCTCACCTGTCCCCAGACAGAGTTCCATACTCTCCAGCCTATCCCTAACATAAAGGGCAACTCCCCCTCCCCGCCTGCCAGGCCTGTCTTTCCTAAAGGGCCTGTAACCTTCCATTCCAACACTCCAGTCACAGGAGCCATCCCACCATGTTTCTGTGATGCCTATTATATCATACCCCCGTAGACATGAACACATCTCTAATTCCTCTTGTTTGTTCCCCATGCTGTGGGCATTTGTATAGAGGCATCTGAGCCAAGCTCCAACTGAAGCTGGCTCATTGGCTGGAGCGGCTGGGATATCTCTACATTGCTCCAAGCATTTATTATAGGTTTTGGCAACTGACTGGGTGTTTTGGAATGGAATGATGCCCCCCTCCCCCAACACATCTAGTTTAAAGCCTCCTTGACCAGTCTGGCAAGCCTCCTACCAAAACTGCTCTTTCCCTTCATCAGACCAGCCCCCACTAGACCTGGCCTACAAGCCTGGGTCCCGTGTTCAAGACACCCAAACCCCTGACTATGACACCACCCTTTTAACCAATTATTAACCTGGCTAATCCTCCTAGCTTTTTTTAGGTCCTCCCCTCTACCCTGGAGAATTGATGAAAAGACCACCTGAGCTCCAGAGCCCCTAACCACCTGGCCCAGGGCTCTGTAGTCCTTCTTTATGTTCCCCAGGCTGCTACTATCTATATCCCTAGCACCCACATGTATCACCAGGAGTGGGTAATAGTCCGTGGCACTTACTAGAGCAGGCAGCCTCTCTGCCACATCCCTGATCCGTGCCCCCGGTAGGCAACGCACCTCCCTTGAGACTGGGTATGGACGGCAGACAAGTGCTTCTGTTCCTTTCAGTGTAGAGTCCCCTACTACTACAACCCGCTGCTTTTTCCTAGCAGCACCAGTAGAGATCTTCTTTAGCAGGGCATCAGCCGGCTGTTTCTGGCTCGAGTGGACTTCCTCATTAGCCCCCTGCGGGACAGCAAAGGGGTTCTGTGTGGGGACAGGGGATTTAGGGGGAAGGCCCTTACTTTTGGTTCTCCATTTCCTTCTTTTTTTTTTTTTTTTTGTTGTTTTTTGTCACTAATTCCCAGCTTCCCAGGTTAACAGCGTCCTTCTTTCCTTCATGAGGTAGAGGTGAAGCTCGAGGCCCCTGCATAGTTTGGGCCGGGAGCAAGCATTCCTGCTTCCTCTCAGCTTCCCTGACATCTCACAGTCTATTAACAGCATCCCGCAGCTCAGCCACCTGCTGCAGGAGGACCTCCACCAGGGAGCACCGAGGGCAGCCCTGCCCATTGCGCTCCCTCCCCTCACCAGACCAGTGCAGGCACTCTCTATACCCCGAGCTCTGCACTGCAGCCTCCCCTCTCACCGGCTCTGTCTGGGTGCCTACGCTGGGCACCACCGGGGCAGCCAGAGAAGAGCCCCCAGACCGGGCCCTGATCATACGGCGAGTGCTCACCACACCGCTCGCCGGCCCGCGCGAACTGCCTCGCCGCGCTCCTGGTCGCTCGCGCTCCCTGAGGCAGGGTTTTCCCCAGTCAGGGCTGGTGCCGCAGCTTCAGGCTCCGCCCCCTGTGAGTCAGCTGCTCGCTCTCGTCAGCTGAGCTGCCGGCTCCTGGGCAGGTCCTGTCGTGGACTTGAGGCCCCCTCGGTGGCTCTCGTCGCTCTGAGTTGAGGCTCCTGGACGCTGATCTCCCCCCTGCTCCGGTGTTGAAGGCGCCCTCTCTCGAGCTACTCACCTCAGCAACTGACTTACCCAAGGCTACTTTGATACTTACAAAATTTTGTCTCTGTCCTCCATTTTCTTCATGCTATTTTAATTGTGGAAAGTGACTATAGCAAAGTGATCATTTCTTATCAATTCCCTTGCTCATTTGTATTTTTATTAACCAGGTTATTATCCCCTGCCTCCTCTGCTGTGGCTTTGTTCATCTGGTTTTAAGTCGCTGGGAAGTGCATGCATCAGAGTTTTATGAAATCAAGCTTGTAGTGGTTTACCCATCTTTCAGAGGAGCACAATATCTACCAGAGAATCTCAGATAGTACCTGCGTATTTGTGAAATCATGTTTGAAGATAATAGAGGCGTATATAATTGACTATTATCTCATTAGATGGCTGCTCTACAACTGGGAATTGCTTCCACAGACATCAGAAATAACAAATAAGAGTACAAAGGTGTCAGTAGGACTTTTCTTCAAAGGAAAACTGGAAACTGAGATAAACTGTGACTGGACAAACTACCCAATGTCACTTAAGCTTTTCCACTTAACTTCAGATTAAGGCACCCTGTCTTTCGCTGTTGCTTTCAAAGCAGAATATTTTCCTTCCTCTCATGAATTTTGGTGTTATTGAAAAGTGAGAAAGAGAAGCACAGGAAAAGAACAGTGTTTTCCTTTTTGCTCTTATTGTTATTATATGTTATATTGGTTCCTTTTTAACAAATATTGATGCGCGGGTAGACTCCACAACTCATTAAAGTTTTAAAGTAAGTATGCTTTATTCAGCACTGAGGCGCATGGGGAATTGGTTCTCCAAAGGCATGTGCACCTCTGTGTTGCTCTCCTTCATATTTATCCTCTAAAATATTACATATTCATGAGGTTACGCAACAAACCTATACATATTCATGACCTATCCCTGCTTCATATTATGAGGTAAAAGGTCCTTGCTTGCGTAGTGTCTCCTGGTGGACATGGGCGAGGGTCTGAAGATGAAGTAAATGAGTCTTTCTTTCTCTAGTTGTTGAGCATGTTCCCTGGTGATTTAGTCACTGTCCAAACTGCAAAGCTGATTTCAGCTGCTTAGGCATCCAGAGAACAAGAGTTACTGTTCCTTCCTCTTATCAAAAACCTTGGTCCTCCCACCCTGTTCTGGCAAGCATGATAAGCGTTGAGCACGCATTTGTTGAGTAAGCACAAGTAAGCAGTAACATTGTTAAGCAAGCAGCTTAACCCTAACCCCCCTGTACACTGGGTAACCCTTTGCATCAGTATTGTTAAAGAATTTTAAATAAGGGAGAACATCTCTGTGGCTACAGTACAGTCATCTCTGCCAGGGGGAGAAATCACACTCCATCAAGTTCTTTCTCGTGGATTTAGGTTGTATCTCTCACATTCTCATCCCTTCAGCCTCTTCAGTTAGTGGTAAAATGATATGTCTGGAGAGGTGGAGTTGCTGAAGAATTTTGTTTCTGACCTTTTCTACAATTATAGCTCTTAAATATGAAAATAGAGGGAGGAAAAACACTTGAAAGTTGCTTTGTGTTTCTGTTGCTTTTAACATGAAGGCCTATATCTCTTTTCTCCCCCACCCCATTTTTCACACATGGAGGAAAAAACATTAAAAAGCTAAAGACATACCAATGTTTTTTTTCTGAAATAAGTTTATATGGTGTGTTTGGTAAATGTATTCAAATTTTCTGTTCCCTATGTAACATTCTGCTGTGTTTCTCCTGTTTCTCACACTTAATAATGTTCAATTTTCTTCTGAAAGTAGAGTGAAAATTATAGGAGAGGTAAATTAAGAAACATGATTGCTATTTATAATTTAATGTTGTATAAGCATGAACTAATTAAACCTTGCAGTGTTTAATTCATCCATAAACGTGAGAACATCTGCTGTTGATTAATTGCATCTCATAAACATTCAGTTGCTGCACATTTGATTTAAAATGTCAAGGAACACAGTAAACATTTGTGAGTTTTCTGTATTTGAACATGTATGCAATTAAGAGCAGCCTGAAGACCCCCATCCCTGTCTTCCTATTAAAAAAAAACAAAAAAACAAACAAACAGAAAAACAGACTGTATGAAATATGTTTAGAAATCATTTGGAATATTCTCCTACTCATATCCTTTGAAACACTTTCCAATTATGTGATCTACAAGTTACTGACTAAAGCTAGTCTCATTTTTATCTTTTAATGAAGTTTTAGAGAGAGCGTGGTAGCAGACTGACAAGGATATTCTCTCTTTCACTTTAGGTTAGCATATGAAATTGCTCCAATAGCCTTCCTCATTGTGTTGCTGTGAATCTAATCCTTTGTGAACACCTCCAGGAGTGACAGTATAGTGATTCACATAGACATTCAGTTCTTAGGCAGCTAGTCTCTTTTCTGTTTGAGTTAGCATGTAGTATTTCTGAACCTTTTTGGTCCAGTATCTGCTAATAAAGTGTAAGATTGATACTATAGTTATAAATGATGGCCGGCAACCCACCACTCCATTTTACTTGTTCTGGTGAAAAAAATGCTATCCTTCTGATTGTGTTACACATGAATGAATGACAATTCAGTGATATGGCAATAGTGAGGAAAGCCGCTCTACACTTGTGCATATTAACATACATTGAATAACAATATTTGCACTGTCATAGTTTATGGCGATATGATGAGAAGGAATGCAGAAACTATAGCAGTCTTCCTCTTCACAGTGTAAAAATGTGTGAAACATAATTGTGAAATTTACAATTATTTATTTAAGACAATTTTTAGTCTACCAGACACTAAAATATTCTTACTCTCAAACTTCTTTACACTCTGGTTGCTTTCAGAGGTCAAAAGTTCAGGAAAAAAAAATAAAATTGGAGTGCTAAAATTGAATTTAAAAGAGGAAATATAATTATCTTAAAGTATACCCTTTCTTAGAAACATGTATGAACAGCTATTGGTAGTTGCACTGATAATTCTGTATAATTCATTAATAGTGATTTGCTTTCTATGTATTATTTCGTTTATTCCTAAAAGGAGAACAAAATTACTATAACACAGATCCAGGAAAAAAAAAGAAAATAGAAGAAAAAAAAAGTGGCTTTCTTATTGCCTTTAATTATAGGAAACATGGAAAAGTACAGTAGAAGTTTTTGAGTTACTATTTCTGACATTTTGTATCAGACCTTTCATCACAAACAGAATGCAATATCACAACTCACAATGATTTGCACTAGCATAATTTCTCTGTAAATTTGACTCAAGAGTCATCCTCCTATTCCTAAATGGACTTGTTACTTAAACCTTCCTAAAAAAAGAATGTCTGGAATTGTCCATGCTGTTGGAAGACAGAGAAGATGTAAAAATGTCTGTCATGTTACTACTGTATTTTCAAGCATAAGAGATACAAAGGGCATGCTTCTATGTTGAGTCTGATGTCCAGGGCATGGTCTCCCTGCACAAAGTTTCACATATGTGCTACATGTCTTACTGCTCAGTTTCCAAAAATGCTTAGTAAAGAGGGAGGTAAATATCATTTTTTTTTTTTATTTCTGCTTGTGGTCATTGACAAAAGAAGCTCAATGAAGTCACTTCTGTTCGTTTACTTAACAGAAAAATTTACTCATGCAATTTTACTTATGTAAAAATGTGTGTGCACAAAAAATAAATATTTGTGAAAGAAATAGTGGGTTTCTGGACTTTAAGTTAGAATAAAAAGTCTGTAATGAGTAGAAAGGAAAAGGAATCTGTGTGTATGATGGAAAAGAACATGCTTTTACATCTGATCTGAGTGCATTATATCTCTGAAAAGTGTTTGAAAGGTAATGTAGACAAATATTTTTCAATCTGTAGGCTTGCTGTTAAATTGCGAACCATCACTTTAAAACAGTTTATAATAAGCTAACATCTTTATTTTCTAAGTCAATAGCTGTAATACTTTAAGTGAGTGAATGACAAATAGTGTAAAAATATATCCTGGCTGACTTTCTGCTTTTGAAGTGGATGCTCAAAGTGTGCATGACAATGAAAGCTTGTTCATGCAAACCTCTAGAACAGAGAACTGGAGTGAGCCTACTCACTGTCTGAGGAAATCTTCATCATCATCGACTATTTTACGTGGAAGTTTCAGACTTTCCAACTTTTCAGTTGCAGAATGGCATAAGAAGTACCACAAAAATAATGGTATCTGGCAAAGTATGACCTTTCTTAACAGTGCTTATGTTCTTGAAATATATTACTAAAACAAGAATTATATGCAGTGAAACACTCTTTTTTGAAGTTCTGAGTAACAGAGTTTAAATCTGGAACTTAACACAAATGTTTCCTTGAAGACTGCAAAGATCTCAGTGATGCTTAGATCTGTTCATGCTGAAAAGAAATGAGGAGGAATATAAGAAACATCATTTAACTCTGGTTTGCTGTTTGAAGTGTTGTCTCCCTTAAATGATGTGAACTGGTGGAAAAGAGAATGAGTCAGTGTTACCCTTGTTTCAGCATGGCAAAAACTTCCTGGAGAGGTTTCTCTGCCTTTCCCTGAGAGTAGCTGAGCAGGATCAGCTTGGAGGGTTTGGGAAATGAGGAGTCAGATGGATAGATGGACAGACATGGAGCTGTCAGGGTGAGTAAGGGAAATGGTTTTGCAGCAGCAACACATTTTTTGTGGTAACCAAAGGGAGCGTGCTCCAAGCAGAGGGGACTAGATAAAAGTTGCACCCTGCAAGGACACAGTGATCACACTTGAATATACTTATTTCCAGGTTTTCTTTTCAGTCTGTCTCACTCTGCTTAAGACTGTGGTAGTCTCATTCTTAGCTATTTAATTACTTACTCTGGTAAATCATTATCTTCTAAGTTTATCTTACCTTATAAAAACCCATTACCTGTAGCAAGAGTGAAGTGGAAGCTTTTGATACACTGCTTAAAAGAAAAGCTGGGGCAGCCCCACCTCAGGCCCTGAAGCTGGAAGTCTCTGTTGCTAGGTTTGTTAGTCAAATCTGTAACTATCATATAGAGTGATTTGGAGCAAGTTTATCAAATCTCTTTGAATCAGCAGAGAAATACCTTTATTTATGTTACTATTTGTGAAAGTCTTTAGAAGATTTGTTCAGTGTTTATCACTGACAACAGTAAGCATTTTAAAAGAGTAGAAGGAAGGTTAATGTCATCTTCTGTTTAGAAAGACCTCCTTCAGCTCTTCATAAAGGAAGAAGTCTACTTTTTCTTGGTTAATCAGTGTTTCCATACACACAGTTCTTCTTTGGGTTAACTGACTGATTTTTTTCGTCATCTGACTTCTGTTAAGGAATTATTTTCTTTTCCTTAGAATTTGTTTTATTTATGTTTTCAGATTACAGAGATCTGGGCCTCGCAATTTTGTGGCCAGCTTTTAAATTTACAGAATTAGACTATATCTTGATTGTCTTCAGTAACATAAAAAAAAAAAAGTACTGTTTACCACTTCTTGTTGCTGAAAAAGTTGTTATAATAAGTGTCAAACTGTTAAAAACAATAGAAACGTGGCTAAGCAAATAATAAGTTAGTGAATTGCTTGGGGGTCACTTTGAAACAAGTCTAGATTTCTCTACTATCTAGGCTGATGGTAAATTAGATTTTGGAGAAGTGTCAGCAGTTTCCTTCACATGCTTTTCATTTGCTAGGACTTAACCATCAATCCAGCAAACAGGGTACCTTTGTCCTACCACATAGAATAACAGGAATCTTTTCTGGCATTGTATTTCTCTTTACTTCCTGGATTGGTTATTTTCTTCTAAAAATTTCAAGGTGATATTTTATATAGGAAATCAATATGCTCTTTAATACATTTATGTTCCCTCTGTTGGCTGTTTGTATGAAGAACTATGGACATTTCATAGGCAGGCTTTCCTCCTTCTGACTTACAATGGTCATTGAGGACTACAGAGTTACTCTTACTACTAATGGTGGTTGAGCCATCAAAAGCTGCTGCTCTGGCATTTTACTAACCATGTACATAATAAGATATGTGCAAAGAAGTGAAGATCTCTACTACTAAGTAAAGATTTAGTAATATGGTTGAAACGCTACACTAGCTCTGTCACTTCAGTCAGATTTCCTCAAATTACTTTATTTCTCTGATAGGACATGGTGTTGGTTGGGGTGTCTTACACTCAAGTTTCACTGAAAAACACTGTGACACTTAGTAGGTAACCAGTGCAAGACAATATGCCAAATGCAAGCAGATATTAGGAAATATCATTGTTTTATTGTCATCATGTAAGGCCCAGTTCTGCCTCAGCTCATGTCTGGTTTTGTATTTGGGAGTTCTGCTGCTTCTTTCAGAGTAAACTCAACTAGATGCTCTGCATTAAGTATAATTTCATACAATTTCACTTCCGGGTTAATTAACTGACTACTAGACTAGTCTAGAAACAAAATACCCTTTCTCAGCGGTACCTCTCACCAGCTGGCTGAACTGGAACATTTTTCTTTCTGCCTTCTATCCCATTTTTGGAAAGTAATAGTAAAATTTTTTTCCTTAATAAAATATTTTACCATCCCTTAGTGAAAAATACAAGCAAAAAGTGTGCCAGGATCCAGGTATTAAGACTGATCTATAAATAGTAAAAGATAATTTTCTTTTAATTTCTATTGAGGATTTCATGACATATGCTGAAGAAGTTGTAAAGAAGGGAATGGGTATTACTCCTATATGGATGAAAAACTACATAGAATTTGAGGCCTGGGTGGGTTTGTTGGTTGGGTTTTTTTTGTTTGATTATTTGTTTTTACTTTAGGCTACTAAGAAAGTTTTAGACAACTTTATTCAGTTAACTTCTATTATTTTTCTAAAAAAAAAAAAAAACAGTTAATTTACATATTGATCAGTTAATTTACATATTTACATCTCCCATACCTTTCTTAATTATTCTTAATTACAAAAGCTATTTCCATAGTTACAATTTATATCTTAATTACATAGTAGATTTCTTTCCACTTATTTGGCTCATTCAATTTATCTGCCTTATTTGTTATTTGAACTACACATAAACTTCAGGGGCACGCATTTCTTACAGTTTTTGGGAAGGAAAAAATGTACTAAGATAGACATAAAAGTGTTTAATATGCAGCTAGTTCAATTACCATGGAATATCATTCAGACTTCACTCTTTAATACAGATGCAGGCTTTTGAAGAGAATCTATAAGAAAATAAGATAAAGAATCAATTAGATTCTCCAAGAATTGAATAAAGTACAATAAGCATCATTTAAAACGTGTAATAATTTTTAAATAACAGTCACAATTTTTAGTGGGTTCATGAAAAACAGATAAGTCATGGAGGCATTTAAAACAGTTCTAAAGAATTGTAAAGTTTAAAGAATCCCATTAATATTTTAATTAAATATTGTTCATTTCTTTTTATTATGCATATTTTTTTCACAGAAAGCAGATTTTGTGTCTGTTACCTTTTTCTTTGCCACTTCAGATCCATTTCATGCCTCAGCTGTATAATTAAGTGACTCGTGCTAGTCTTCCCTGAAACACTTAACTACACTTATTACGGACTTGTTTTGCTTCTTTGTAGCAGAAGTGAACTAATTGATTTTTTTTTTCAATCGTAGACTTAATTATGCAGAGGATATTCTGCTCCTTGAAATTTCATGATTACACGTATATCTGTTATAAAGTGTATTATACATGTGTTTTCTTATGTGCTTTTGGAAATACCGCTTAAATTTTTACGATTAATTGATTATCTTTAGTAGTAACATTTAAAAAACAAACACTTTCACTTCAGAATTTTCACATAGAGAAATTTCCCTTTTAATGCAAAGGTATTTCTTCCTTGTTTGTTTTGTGTTTTTTTTTTAACCTGAACTGAAACATAAGAGAAATAATGTGCAATCTCAGACAAAAGTTATGTTAGGATTCTAAACTTTTTTTTCCCACTTTATTTTTTTTTCTAAGCCTATAGTCCTCTTAGTTCATAAGTACAGCACTACACCAACATTTCTTTCAGGGCTAATGCTCAAGATGTGGGTTTGGGTGTCAATAAGTAACATCCATAAGTATTCTTTTCCTTTGATCAGTTGGGGTGACGGGATGCAGGTGCTTTGGCCATGTTCTCATTATGTCAAAGGAACCAGTCTAAGCCCTGTCCCTTTGTTCCAGCTTAACACATTCATGTTTTTCAATAGCCCTTCTATATCAGTAACAACTGCTCTATGGGCGGCATCAGTATTATACGCTCTAGAAATAAGGGATAACAATGCTTTCTGTGCTGGCAGATAATAGGGTAAAGCTAATATTGTGACCTAAGGCCTTTTCAGGTGGTATCCTCACAGCTATTCACACTCTCATTCTTCTGGTAAAGTAACATCCATATTTAGAAGAGTGGTGGTTATGACAATAATCTGTATACATGTAATACGTTCAACCTGATGAGAAAACAGAGAATTTACTGGGAAGGTATAAATTAGCCTCTATGTTTGCAGTGAATGAATTCTTGAATTAGGTCAGAGCTGATAGGAATGTACAAAATAACCTAAATACACTGTAGATTTGATGCATTCCTTGAATATGTTGCATATACAGTGTGGGTAGGATGCCTTTGCACTATCATTATGTGTATGTTTTGTGTGTTTGGTGAATTCACCACAAATATTATACTTCTGAAAATTTTTAGCAAAATAATACCAGACTGGCAAATTAACAGGAAACACACAAACATAGAGCATACACAGATTGTTGACCCTGATAAATTAGTTTTAGCAGTTTCTAAAATATTCTTTTCCCTGATCTATTTTTAAAATTTACACAGTTGGTCTTATATTATTAAGCCTGTTTTTTATATGGCTGTTGTGTAAAATTACATGAGCATAATTACAAAGGATCTATGTGGTTGTACAGTTACACTTATAAAAAACAAACCAACACAACCCACAAAAACCAAGCAGAAAACACAAACCCAAGAAACTCTCTGAACAATAGGCTTTATCTGTCAATTTATTAAGTTTTTAGAGTCTTGTTAAGTGTGAATTCTACTGATGCTTAATAGAAATGACCTATCTGCTCACTTGAGAATAACACATTTATTCTAAGGCTGTATAAAAAATGTATAAAACCTTTGTAGCCTGCCTCATCCTTATTGTTACATGGTCATAGCAAACCATCTTTAAGGTTATTTATTTGCTAAGTTTGCATACGTTAAATTCAGTTTTTGGCAGTTCCTGCTGTTAGATAGCTCAATGCTGAATGAGTAAACAATGCTGGAAAAAAATTGAGATGCCAAACTCCTAACAGAGCTCAGTCATTGTTAAATGATAGTTTATGACCAATTTCATACTTGACTAAAAAGTACACTTTGAAAACAATTTCACTCCATCCATCTTAGTTTGAAAGTGGAATTGTTAATAGTTTTTCTTATCTCTTGAATGATGGGGCTACCTTTTTACTAGTTTGTTGCTTATATAGCAGTGCAGAAATTACTTATGTCCTCCAATATATCTGCAGAATGGTGCTAAGGAAGTCTCCATTTGCACAGCTTAAGATGTGAATTCTACAGTTTCCCTGTCATGGTCACCTATCCAATGGCGAGCTCCTGTGACCTGAGGCTTAGTCTTTCAGTAAAGTATAAACTGAACCGTCCCTGTGATCACTGAAATGACCAAACTGCATAGTTGCAGAGGCCAAATCAGTCAAGCCACAGCTAGAATGTGTTCAAGCCAAATCTAGAAATGAAATGCTAGATTTTTTTTTTTCACATATGACATCCTTTTAGTCACTTCAGGCATGAGTTGGCTGCCTGTGGTCAAAAGGGTTGCACATTGTTTGTAGACATAGCCATTATGATACACATTCTAAACTGCTTTAGTTTCCAGTGTAGCAACGCTATTTATTGGCTTCTGCCTTTATTTTCTTCTTAATTCAGGCAGTCCCTATGACATATTTATGAGTTCTTTCCTCCCTTGAAGCACCTGGGTTTTGCTTTAGGATATACGTAAGTCAAAAAGTAAAGCAGCCTGATCTCTGAACTGTTTTCTAGCCAGCAGAGAGTAAACGGGAGACAACCAATTTTCAACCAGGTCGGCCAAAAGAAGTGAAAAAAACCCCCAACAGTGCATGTATATTTCATTGTCACAGCATCCATGGCATTCTCAGAATTGCATGTTTGCTGCCATATTGTGATTTTTTTGTCAGCTGTGATGTGTAGTCTGAAAGTTTTTGAAGACAAATGAGGCTTCTCATTGATTATGATAGATCTCTGCTTGCATTTCCAATTGCACTTGTCATTACACCATGAAAAGACCATGTCCCTTCTCCTGAGCCCTGAAAGGGAAAGTTGAGCAGGTTTCTCCAAGGAAAATACTATAATTGCTAACTTTGCAGAGTAAAGTTTCGCAGATGATACCTTTCTCCTTCTCAGAGCTTCATATGACCTTTGAGAGTATAGAGCTTATAGAATTATAGACGAGGTTAAATTATATTCTATTTCTTCCTCCTTGAGCTTTTACTCCAAGATTACTTTTGTCTGTATTAACAGGGTTTGAAAGACATCATTTTGAATAGGCTGTGGCACGAATTTTAAGCAACACCCCATACTCTCTTTGCTAAATTTAGGTGACTTTGCATAATGATCTAATTCACCCTTTTTTTCTCTGTGCGTTCATGAAGTGCCCTTCTGCTGTCTATGGGTTCCTATGGGAAGGCAAATGTCATAACTCTGAATGTACCCCTTCCTCCTTCTTTCCCCCAGCTTTATATGCTGAGAATGAAGTCATATGGTATGGGATGTCCCTTTGGTCATCTGGAGTCAGCTGTCCTGGCTGTGTCCCTCCCAGCTTCTTGTGCACTCCCAGCCTACTCACCTATGTCTCAGTTCTGCATTCTTCCCTCTCCAAATTACCTTAAGCAATATGAAGAAAATACTGAAACCTGGAAAAGTCACTAGCAAATGCAGAGAAGACCCTATAATGCAAAATAGTAGACAACACTAATAGATGGATTTCAATGGTACAGCTGTGAAAATATGTGATATTTTTGGCTGCTTTTTTAAAACTATTTAAATGCTTCTATTGGAAAACCTGTATGATAACTGATGTCTATCCACTACCCTTCTCTTATGATTTTTTTTTTGTCCCCCCCACAGGAACAGAAGTGCTTAATTCTTTGTCCAGTTCTGTCAGTTCAAGTTACTTAAGAAAGCAATTATTGCCAAAATAACAGGCCTCTCCCTCAGATTGTAAACACTTTTCTGGTCACAGACACTCAACAGCCCTACTATGATATTTAGTCAGAAAAAAAGCCCAGCAGACTGGTCCAACTTTCTATGATGAAGTTGAAATGTTACTGCAAGAGGCTAAGGAAAGAATATGTCCTCAATGACTTGCAAATATTAATTCTAATCTGTTTTGGTTTCAGTAGAATATAGGATAAGCAGCAAAACTCAGACTCAAAGCAAGGTACCGTTAAATTTCACTTCAAGGAAATAAACTTTCTCTGTTATCTGCTACAGAGTGATGGTTGTAGCCTTCATTGCATTTAACTGCAGGTCTTTCAAATTCAGTTGACAAAACTGACATCAAATTGGCAAAGAGAGTATTTCATCTGTTTTGAGATGGAAGTAGGTTTGTTTTTTTCTTGGTCTTTTAGGAAAGACATACTTCATGCTAAACCATCTCATAAGTTCACTTTTTCCTATTCATCTTTTGCTATAATATTTTAAGGGAAGTGACATTTAAGGAGTCATATATTATCTGCCAGCACAGATGAATTATTTCAGATGTACATTGAGCAGCTAATTTATAAAGCACTGCCTGTATCACTGAAGAAAGTTGACTATCAACCAGTGAAGCTATGTTCCTAGCATTAGCCAGCATATGATGAAGTGTCTCATATTCTTAGCACATTAAGTTTCAGATATCATTCAGCCTAATTCTCTTTTTTCTTAACAGCTATAAGGTTGTGTATAGGCCTTCAAGATACAGCTGTCAATTTTCTTAGATAGACAATGTATGGAAGTAAGAAATGGGAATGTGTGGCTTCACTGAGGTTTTCAGGCACTTGTGCCATTTGTGCCCAGCTGATGAGTTTAAGTCAGAAAGAGCAAACCATGAATTTTGCATATATATATAGGAAGAGCTTTTATATATGAAGAATATTCTATTCTTCCTTGCAAAATAGAAATGTGACATTATTTTCTCTTTAGTGGCCTCTACTGCAGTTTGTGTGCTGTTTGATAATCCAAAACCAGGAAGCTGAAATAAACTGAGGTTGTACCTGAAGTTTTGCCCAAGTGTACGTGAGGGTTAAAGTATAAACTTTTCCATGTTCTACATATATAATATGTATCTATATGTGTGTTAGAACTGAGAAAAATAGTCACATTAATGTTAAAGTATTTCATAAATCTTTCAAATATGGACTGATAGCTACATGACACCATTAATTTATTTTGCTTTGGCTTCCACACAATAATGGAGCTGTGTTTATTGTCTATATGGTCTTCACTCACACAAAATAAAACGTTTATTTAAACCATCAAGGCTTAGTTGACTAGTGGAAACCCATTAAGATGCCTGGAACATAATCCTTCATACATATAGATGTGAAAAATCTGGTACTTGTTGGGAGGGGTTATGTTTTCCTTTTAGGGGATATATGTTAAACTTTCTTGGCAACTTCCTCATTCTTACAAACTGACTTTTTTTTTCCTGCTAAAATAAATTCAAAACCTGTTTCCTTACACACCTTGTTTATGACTTTGAAAATTTTTGAACAACTAAATACAGCCTGAAAGTGATCACTTCAAAACTGACTCTTGCTTGCTGCCTCTCCCGTATCAACAGAATAGGTGAACACCTTTGTCATGAGCCCAGTAGAAATTATATTGTTTTTCAAGATGTTTCTGATATATGTCTAACATATCTGACATGTATCTAAACTTACTCCCCCATGCAATGGGCACTTTCTGAACATCTTGATTAGCTGAGTAGGTGTCTATAATAATAAAATGGTAGGTGTTAAGTGTATATTAAATGTATAAAATTACTGTGTAGGAGTGAAGTAGGTTATATTATGAAATTTGCAGTGCTCTGTTGTGGAAACCTGTCTCATTCATCTGTATTAGAAAATCCTATTTAACATTAAAGTAATATTCACAAAATTCTTTGAGGTTTGTTTTAAAAATAAAGATCAGGAAATATTAAATTAAAATGTTTGGAGTCAAGTTCTAATATTCTCCACAGTCTTTTCTTTCCTCTAGATGGATACTTCTAGATAGATTTGTCTTTATTTCATGATAGTACAAAAGATGTGAAAGTAAAGGAGGAGAAAAGACAGCAGTGAGTCTTCCCTTGGCTCAGGAAGCAGGAGACAGTGTGTCTGATGTCAAGACAAAAAAGGTAAATAAAATACTTATTCTGAATTTTTTTCAAAGTTAAAGAATTATGCTGCCATGAAAATGTAGAGCTTATCATAGAATCAGAACACTTAGGGTCGGAAAGGACCTATTTCCAACCTAGCTGGATCATCTAGTTCCAGTCCCTCCCTGCCATGGGAAAGGACCTCCCTATAACAGGGACACCCCCTATGACAGCTTCCCATGACAGTGAAGAAGCCCTGAGACTGCAGAATCATATGCAGTTATTTAGTACTTTGCACATAATAAAATCACAGGCATTTGGTATTTTTGTTAAGTTTCAGTCCTAATAATAATTCATTTAAGTAACCATTTAATTCTTTGACAATCAGCATTTTCCCCTGTATTGGGTCCAGGTATTGATAGCACCAGTGGGCTGCCTGGGTGTCCCTTGTGTAGAGTGGCCTGTGCTGCCCAGTGCTGGACACAGCCCAGTGACTGCTGAGGCCCTCAGTCACGGGTGGGCGCCTCAAGGAAAGCCTGGATAAGGAAGGGCAAACGGTGCCAGACAGCCAGGGCTGAGGGGAACCTTGTGAGAAACAGCCCTGCGAGCCCCGAGGGCAGGGAGGGAGGAGGGCAGGAGGGGCTGCAAAGACCCACAATAGAGCAGGGTCTTGCCTGTAGCACCTGGAGATGATTGTTGGAACCCATACAGGGGGATTTTTTTTTTAACTGGTTTTGGTTTTTGTTTGGTTTTAATTTTATTTTATTTTATTTTTATTAGGAATAGCGCAATGCATTTTAAATTCTGATAATATGCTGATATTCATGATACACTTGGTGTTTGCAAACAACATGCACAAAATTCTGTTTGCTTAAACTCAGTGAACAAAAAAGACTTTTTTTCAGAAACGCAGGTCTTTTGAAGAGGAGAGAAAGAAGTTGAAGCAAGAGACAGAAGGAACAAGAAAGGGAATACCAAAGTAACATCTTGGGGTATTTGAACATTTTGTCAGTGGCTGTATCCAGCTCTGTTTCAAGGCAACATGTCCCCACTATCTATATCCCATTCCATAATGTTTTTCTGCTGTATATTAACATATATTGTATCAGTTAGAAATGAAACAAAACATTTTTTTTTGCTTGTTGTGTCAGCTGGATCAGTTGTCTTACTGTCTCTCTTGCGTAATGATTACGGCTAGTGGTAAATTAATAGAACACTTTCAAATTAATTAGCTGTTTGAGAAATGATTACTGGGTAACATCCACCATCTCTCCAGGGTGGAGGGACACTTTCACTATTGAATAAAGAGTACTCTTACATAGCACTGTCCTAAAGGCAAACAAACCAAGAAAATCAGACTGGCTTCAGTAAGGCTGGAATCCCAGAGGCCTCAAATTGAAAGTGGGCTATTTTTATCACTACCTCAACTTGCAAAAGAATTAAGCAAAATGACACATGTTCTTTATAGTTAATACTGTATACAATTTTCTTTTTCTTTGATAATATAAGCATAGCTACTTATCTGTCCATTAATGCTGGAAATCAAGTTTGAAAGTCAAATGAACCACCTGCTCTCTACTAATTAAAATTTTCTAGAGAAATGCTAGCAAGCAACTGAAGTGTAGTTTTGTTTACATGACATTAGAAAGAATTATACCAAATGTTGTTTGAAAATATTTTTACTTGGAGTATAATCAGGAGATTTTGAGATAGGTTTTTATTGTAGAGTGCAGTGACTATCAAAATATGCATCTAATTGTAAGCAGTTAGTAACAGAAAATGTAATAATGTGGCAATAGGAAGAATACCATAGAAACAGGTGAGGGAAAAAATTTTTTTATGACATTTGCAAGAATGTACTTTTAAAGTATTTTAGGGTCCTAAGACCAGGTATATATAAACATATATATATTACATAAAAAATAATTCAGAAGTTGTATTCAGCTTAAGACTAAAATGAATATTTTGAAATTTCTTATGAAGAAGTTGAAGGTGGTTTGTCTTGTGAAAGTACATATAGACTGATGCTAATTTGTTGTGCTTTGATAACACTGTATGTCAAAGAGGAGGAAGAAAAATCTTTGAAGAAATTCAGGTCCTGATTTATCATTTTTCTTTCTTTTAAGGAAAAAAATTTAAATCTATGTAAAGCTATTGTGCTAATGAGTCAAAGGAATGCAACAAATTCTCCTACCCCTGACTTGCAAGGAGTGAGTGGCTGAAAAACTGTTCTGTAGAATTCTGTGCAGTATTTTGTAGAGACAGCTTAGTAAGCATTTTGATTTAAAGGTCTTTATACAGGGAGGTTTTCAGTGATTAAATTAAACAAATGTCTAAAATACTGTCTTATGCGATCAAAATAGATTTGCTTTCACCACAATCTTCAATTATTCAGTCTATCTAGGGCTTTTTATGCTGTCTACAAAAGTGAGATTATGGGTTTGTTATATTTTAAATTATTATTTGATTCCGTTTTCTGACAGTTCAGAATGGGGATTATTAGAACATATGAAGTAGAAGGGATCTTCACATTCTAATTCTCATGATATATGTCATATAGTCCACTTCCTAAATGCAGCAAGTTCCAAAGAGCACTTCAGCTTTCTACATGTCTGTTCTTCTTGCCTCTCTATACACATCTCATAATTTTATTGTTCTACTGGGTTAGAGTGTTCTCATTTCCAGGCTAAAATTCCTTATCAACTGTCGTGGATTCCTTCAGTCCTAGTTCTTAGTTTGTCTTTGCACATGTAAAGTTCTCTTACCTCCTCTGTGCTTAGACCTTTTTTCTAGTGTAATTTTATGCAGTAATTGTTCCCTTTAACCCTTTGTTTCTCAAGGTGAAACCAGTCTTATTCTTTTAGTCTTCACTTACAGAGTAAGATCTCCATTCTCCATATTTCCGTTCTTCATATTTGTCTTTGAACATACATACCCAGAATCACATGCAAGATTCTAGATAAACTTTTCTGAGACCTCCAACAATTATGTTAATGCTTTTCAGTCTCTGCTGAAAATAATCATCCTGATATTGGGATTGTATTTGTCTTTTTTGCAGCTACACTAGATTGCCAATCTACAGTGATCATATGACCATTTACTATGTTCCATACTTCTCTGTTATTTTTAACTCGAGAGTTACAAAAGAAAAGTTTTGTTGTTAATAAAAAAAGTGAGCTTAAACTCACTTAAAAACTTTCAGCAGCTTTTATTATTTTCTTCAGTTCCCAGTGAACACGACATTTCTTGGCTTGTCGTTCTTCCCAGCAAAGACACACACAAAGTGAAGAATGTATAGCAGAAAGCGTGAATATAGTTGGTTGTTAATATTGAAATAACATGGAGCTTTACATGGAGTTTTACAGTTAATGCTAATAAGAGAATAATAGACCAATAAGCACAATAATCATATACTATTAGAGATATGCAGAGTGAAAAATACTCACATACTATCATATATTTATACATAGTTATGTATAAGTAGATTTTGTAGAATGACCCAGTAATGCTCAAGACTGGAGCTTGAGTGCTTGCTTGGACATGAGTAAAGTAAGTATTCAATAAGAGATTATCTGATGCTGACAAAAAAGTTTACTTCAGGAAACTGGCGTCAGTTCTTTGGGTTCAAGATGCTAAGCAGACCCCCCATCTCTGTCCCCTCTGATCACTGATAGATTTATGGTCTAGATCTACTATGGTTCCCTGAATAAAGAAACTGAAGTGACAAACTAGGAAGAGACACCAGAACAGTGAACAGTATTCTATGAGTGAGAAGCTTGGCTTGATTTTGCCTGTGGAATGAGTAGCAACCAGGTTACCGACAGGGACCTACAGGTGGGCTGGAGTGAACCAGAAGAGAGGTGGTCCTTAGGCAATATATATCACCTTAGAAACTGCTTTCTACGTTGGGCACTTTTAGGTGCTGCCATCAGCTCCTCCTCACTGAGGCACTGTGAATTTGCAGCCTGCTTCCCAGTGTAACAAGGTGACAATGGCTTGCTTGCCTCTATTGCACATTTTCTCTGATTAGATCCTTCATTTTACTTTTTTTTTGTGTGTGTGAATTATTCTCTAGTACTTTGTGTCCTGCCATGTTCTGATGATGCCCCACAGCTTTGTGTCAAAAGCATGATCAAAATATTCACACCAACATCATTTCCAAAATCTTTGACCGCAATAGATAATGGACCTGATCTCTGAGAATCTTTCTGTATAGCCTCCAGTACAGTCTATCTCCCTTCATTTCCATGCAGCCTGTTTGTGTATCTGCTTCTCCACATTTTAGTTTGTCTGCTTATGTCCATAGTTTTGTTTGTAATAATTTAGTTTTAAATACGGTTTTATATCAGATATGATTGATATAGAAATCCATTTTGAGATTGACTTTATTTCTTTTGTTCAGGCAATAATTTATCCAAGAGATCTAACAGATTAGTCTAGCACGTTATATATAAAGCCTTCCGGCATCATATTATGTCATTTTCTATGTATTTGCACTTTATTTTTTTTTTAAATATGTTTGAAAGTATTTAATGTCTTACATTTTAACTGTTCCTTTTAATGTTTTATTAGTTGGCAATTGAAACACGCATCTGCAACTAGCTTCAGTGGTGTCCTCTTAATGTTTCTGAATTATTACGTTTTAAAACTCAATTCTACATTCTATTAAAGCATCAATGTGTATTGTTATTGGACTATATCAAATGCATTGATTTAGTAATAAGACTGATAAGAGATGGAGTAAAATGTCTTATCCCTTCAATATTTAGAAAGGGGTGATCTGTAGAAGAGAAAGAAGAAACAGTGAACATGTCCATAAATTTTTACTTTAAGATTCTCTTTTAATCTTCTGTAACACCTTACAGTATAGCTATTTCATCTGATTTAAATTTTGATGTCAACATGAAATGCCTAAATGTCAAGTCATTTTCACCGAATTTAGATTACTGTAACCAGGTCTGCTTGTCCAGCCATATTTAACAACTGCACAACTGGCAACTGGAAAATATACATATTCCAGCTCATTACATAAAAAGATTCATTTGTACATCATAAACCAGCATCTCAGCAGAAAACAAAAGGAATATGAATATAGCTGTATTCTTGAGAGGATAATACAGTACAGTGACAAAAGCATGGAGTGCTCTCAGGACCTAAGTATGTCGTATGTGTTGTAAATGAATACGCGTGTGTGCATGTATTTATATACACGCATTTGGAAGTTAGGGATTGCCTTGATGGAAATGCTTAACGACTTACAAATCAGACCACTTTAAAAAGCAACACTTTACTGGATTGACATTCATTAAGAGTACACATGGGCAGTGGTTAGTTTTTAATGACTTTCAATCATTACATACTTGAACCATTAGTCCTTATCTAGCTTGATCAATGGTGAATATGTAACACCTTGATTAGTGGTGAATATGTAACACCTTAATTAGTGGTGAATATGTAACATCAGTGCTGACTGATGGCCTCAGTCCTCAGTGATCTTGGTCATGGTGGTTGAGGTCATTAGGCCTTAGAGCTGGAAACAAAGTACATCTTTTTCTTTCCTCTCCTCAGTGTTTTTTTATACTCCTTGTATACTCAAAACAAAAGGGGAAGGAAGATCCAGCTGTTTCAGGCCTGGTTAATTTCTTTTTCTGCTTTTGTTAGGCATCTTTCTTGCTTCTTCTAAACCCTCTGGTTGGCAGACAGAAACTATTTGTGATTGACTTGGAAAGACTGTGAAATTGTCAGAGCATGACCTGAATTTTTCAAGGCATCTTTAAAGTGGTATCCTAATTTTGAATTGCAAAAAATGTCTAAGTGATTGACTTTTAAAACTGGCACACTTCAGTCCAAAATAAATTTATGACTCACTTGAGAGTGTGAATGAACTAAAATTTTAATATACTTTTAAGTTTTTTCCACATGGCTTGGCATTTTTTTTTCTATTCTCCCATGAAAATACACAGATTTAAAAAATGAGCAATAAGGTCTGATAAAATTAAACTTATTAAGAACAAGTAGATTAATAAATTAAAATATAACAGATTAAGAGCAAAAGACCAAAGATAAAATCCCACAAGAATTTATTTCCTCTTTCACAGAACTCTAAAAATTTGCATGGAGAAATTTCTCTAAAAAAGTTACCACTGCAGCTGATTGTATACAAATATAATATTGCTATTCTTCCCCATAGTTGTTAGTTTTATTCTTGTCTTTTATCTTGTTACCCAGTGTAGTTAATGTCTCTTTCCTAGAGAAACAGGCTTTTAAAATGGAATAATTATCATAATTATTACATGTTATCATAATCTATTATTCCTCTTTAAAGGAATAATAAACAAGCTAACATTTTCAAAGAGGTAATGGCTGTGTATTCCCAAACATAACATCACAATATATATATACTTTTAAAATGTTCATGTCATTAATTATTTACAAGACTAATCCTCAAAATTATGGACAGGATTATTTTCATACTAAAGTATGCACTTTCTACTGTCATCTTCCTACGTGCGCTCCAACGCGCATTTCATTGTTTGTTTTTTTTTCAATGGAATGTATTGTTCAGTGATGGAACAGGAGAAAGATTTAAACTATCAGTTTCGATTACAACAGATTTGTTCCATGCTTCTTATGACATATCACTGCTTATAGTTATTTTCTGCTGCTGTTACTACACTGCAAATGCAAAACAGTATAACAAGCAATAGAAACACAGTCAGCATAAACTTAAATGTTCTTTTTGTATGACAAAAAAATATAAAAGAGGAAAATGGATATCTGATAAAATACACGTAATCTGAATGAGTTGCTTCTTTAACTCTCATTAAACTAAGTAGAATTTAGCCATACAAAATTCTACGGTACCATTAGATCTTGAACTTAGAAAACAGTCTTTGGAAGACCATGTTTTTAAGGAAACAGAAGGTACTGAACACTTTAGAACTGTTATCTCCAAATGCAATTCTGGTAGATTTTCTTCCTCAAAAAAAAGTGCATATAAAATGTAGTTTGCATTATGCAGATTTCCAAGGAATAAGCTTAAGGTGTTGTGTATGGCAAGATTTTAAATAATGAAAAATGCAGCTACCAAAACTTGTACTGTTCAATAAGATATAATAGTAGAATTAAGAAGTCGTCAGTGTCAAGTCAGGAAAGCATTCTGGGACAAGTAGATAACCATATTTTTGTTGAAATACATGTAATACTGTTATTAAAAAGGCAGTCCTTTTCTAGTCTGTCTATAGTGCTATTTTCCCTAATTTAATGAATAAACTTAAAAAACTACACTGTAATTTGTTACAGCGAGTATCACTTCACATAATTTCTTTTAAATCGAGAATGTGATTTTTCAGAAGTATTTTATTGCACAGAAAACATGATGAGTTTTCAAGCAAATTGCTTCATGTTTGCTCATTTTTTTTCTTTTGTACTTTATTGCTGAAAAATTACATTAACAAAATTCTCACTAGCTTATTTGATATAAACTTATTATTTGGTTGGTTCATTCTTTTTTCACTAAATTTATAAATCAGTATACTGATATATTTCAGTAAGATTATTAGTATGAGTCAGTTAAATTAATGTAGAGTTTTGTTACAGTGTAATGCCTGTAAGGTAAAACCAGCTGGTTTTGCAAGAGAAACATTGTAGTGAAATGATATTATTCAAATTAGTTATTACTTTTTCTTTGTGCTGCTATCAGGAACTGATCATTCTCAATAGTTTGCTCCAGTCAAAATGCTTCAAAATTGTGTGTTCCAGTCAAAATGCTTCACAATAAGTACAGGGATCTCTTCAAACATGGAAAATTACAGTTTATGGGACCTTATGGAAGGAATTCAGGTTTAGGAGGTCCAAAAAGTTCATTATAGATAGGGCTTTGATTTTTATTTTGTTCTCCCCATTCAAAGAATCAATGACAATTTTATATAAATGTAAATCCTAATTGGATGAAATAGTGCTCTTTTGTATAAACAAAGGCCTGTTAAAAGTCAGGCCCTCTTTATTAGTTGTATCCCTATATTCTATGCTAATGTTGTATCTGTAGTATCAGTTTCACAAATGCTTACTGATGCATGTATAAATGTATTCGGACAAGTGAACACACTTTCATGGTTTTCATCTTAGCAGCTTTATCATCTTAACTAAAATGGAGTTTTCAGAATGTTTTACAGAGGAGAAAAGTTGTTACGAAGTTCATTTACTAAACAGGAAGTGAGTTAGTCATATCAAACTTGCGCTTTTAATATTAAATTATCCTTACTTATTGTGATGGGGATAAATTTTTGCATTAAAACAAAATGTAATGGTTTTGCTTTTTTGGCACATTAGATAAGGTAATGTTTTTTACTTCTTTTGGCTGTAGATGTCTATTAATGAATAACCTGAGAATTGCCAATATGGTACAATTTAAGTCAAGAAAGGGGGGGGGGGGGGGAGGAAAGAGAGAACTGCCCTGTTTAAAGTCTCTTTATCTTTCTTTCATTTCTGAAAGAAAACAAATTAACATAAGTGTCTATATAATCTCAGATACCTGAAGGTATCTGGATGAAATACTCAGGAAATGCTGAATTTCGTTTTGGTAATTTATTAGTGTGATTTGACACAGCTAATTTTTTTTTCCTATAAATTAGAAACCACATGAAAACAGAAAATGTATTCTTTTATTTAGCATAAGATTAAGATTCTCAGATGACTCTCTTTCATGTATACTTTTTCCTTTTTTCAAGGGGAGTATCTAACTTCAGAGTCGTAGCGCAGAGTGGTAATACTGCATATAGTCTTCTGCAAGATAAGCTATGGCTACGCATAAAGCAAATTTGCTTGCTTTAAATTATCAAAATGTAGTAATTTATCGTCTGTTTAGAGTCATCTTGTGTGCATCTGCAGCACTTACATATCATCATATATAATGATTTCTTGTTGGTATTTTGCCACTGTAGGCTGTTTAGTAATTTTGCCTTCTGTTTGCCAGTGGCAGCTGTCATGCTACTTTACTGTAGATGGAAGTTCCTAAAAATTAATTCTAAAAGATACTTTGATTCACCTCCTTGGACCAAGAACAATTGAAAATTTGTAGAAAAATTTCCCCTTTCAAGAGCTTTGATTAAGTTTCTGCTTCCTTTTTCTGGAGTGGTTTCTGCCTATGTCATGAGGAAGATTTTCATTTTCTGATTTTCCTAATTCTGGTGCTGGTGATGGACACTAAAATCTATATCTAATGAAATGATTTTTCTTAAATTAATACAGTAAACTAGAAAACATTACATCTTTTATCCAAAGGTTAACTTAATATGGAGGAGGAATCTCCAGACTTTATGAATATATACTGTCTTGCCACTGGGCTGCTATAACCAATTTCAATGAAGTTAAGGAGAGCTTTCTCAGACTTCCTTATAATTTTATTAGGCTAGGAACCTAAGAAAATTAGAAAATTGTGTTTATCTGTGTTCTGTTGTAACAGAGAAATATTTCTTTTTTTTTCAATTTCACTGAGAACAAAAACTTAAATAAAGAAATCAGAGTAAAAACAAATATGTTGACAGCAATGTAGAAACCAGAAGAGCAGGTAAAAAAATAAAGCTACTAATGCCTACAAAGGAAGAGAAAATGTGTATATTTTTCAGTTACTTACAGATTATCCCAGACTCAAGGGAACAACAAGAGAAATGACATAGTTATTAGCCTATCAAATCATATAGAGATGGAAAAACTGTTGATATTTGTGTTTAGCCTAGAGCTGGAGGAGTTTTTGATTGGTGGTGAGAGTCAAAGAAATGTACAGTGGAAGCTGATGAGAAAGCAGAGTAGTGGAAAAGTTCAAATATTTCTACAGTTGACAGTCCACAACACAGTGTAACAGTAAGAAAAATGTGGTTGTTATGTTGCCGGACCTTTATCTTAGCATCCTCATGCCTTTGGTGACCCAGATGAAGTGTTAACAGAACATACAGATCAGCTGGTAGAAGTGTGAGAACCAACGCTGCATCTATCACTGTCACTGACAGCAAGTGCAGGAGGAAATGAGGCCAGGGTGAGGACTAGTCTTGCAGGCTAGCACTGAAGAATGAGCGAGGCAGTCTTTCCATGTTAGAGATATTAATTCCTCACATCCAGAGAGCTTTTCCAATGTCAAAGCAGTGACAGGTAGCTGACTCAGAATACAAACTTTACTTACCTATCAGGCTGCCAAAAGCTGATCCCAAAATGCAGTGACTAGTTATAAAAAAAATGGGAAAAATATAATAGAAGAGAGATTACTCCTGACTGTACAGCAGGCATCAGAATGAGATGCTTTCAAAGAGCTTGTGTGTACCTCAGGGCCAAACATCTGACTCAGATGAGCCCATTGTTAATAATTGCACCTGCTTTTACAATCCAAAAAATCCAAGAATATTCAGTTTCTTGGTAATAGTATATTCTGTACTACTGAAGTACCTGCTCTAGGGCTAATTCTGATTCTGGCTATGAAAACTGTATCATCAAAAACATTCTTTCTGAGTAACGGCTTACACTGAGCTAAAATGTTCCTCATCTGAGATTTTTTAACAAATCTTTAGGAATGCTGGCATCATAAGACACTTTAATAGTTGCCAAACCTTACTAAATTGAGCTGTTCTGAAGCTGATGTAAATGTGGGATAATAATTGTCATGAGAGGATTTTGTCCCATAAGGTCTGCTTAATTGTAAAACACCTATGGGAAGACCACATACGTATAAAGACGTCTGTGTCTGACATATTTGCCACAGAGTTCCCCTGCATGCCCATAGCAGCCTCCTAAGAGAGGTTACTCAGAAGAGCAGTCCCAGGATTTTGCTCCATATAATTTTATAGATAAGATTAATCTCTTTTACTGACTGTCTAGGGAACCTGCAAAAATCTAGCTGGTTCAGAAAATTAAGTGATATGAAATTCCAGGTTAAAAAAAAAAAAGAAAAAAACAAACAAAAACCAAAAACCAAAAACCAAAAACGAAAGTGAAACTACAATTAAACCATGATAGTCACCACAATAAATCTCATTATGGAAATCACAGATAACAGCTGTTGCATTTTCAAGATACCAAAATAATATTGTATCATTCCTGTTATTTTTTAGTTTAACAAATTAAAATTTTAGATAGATTCATTTCTTAAAGTACCTCAAAAACATCTCCAAGCAAGGAAAAAGGGAAAGGTCACAAATATAAGTCAGTAAATTTGAATGGTCATTTAAAATTCTGAGTTATTTTCATGAATACTTTTCAAAATAGTCAGCCATAACTCCTCATTACTCAGTTCTGCAGTAAATTGATATTTTTAAGGTTCCTTCCCCCAAATGAAGAATTCTCTTAAAACATAACATACATTTAGCAAATTGAAGTCAAATAAATAGTAATTTTCCTGTAGTAAATAATTATCAGTAGTTTGCTCTAGTGGATCTGTAGGTATTCCCTCAGGAATCCATTTTGTTTACATGTCAAAAAAAGGTGTTACAATTTCTCTTGTGTATTCCGATTTCTTGTCATAGCTAACCCTGTCAGAGTTATGAGGCATTTGCACTTACTCCTAGAAGAAATGTTTTCTAATCTTACAGACAGTACAAAAAAGACCTACTGCACTTTTATTGCTTTCATTTCTTCATTGTAGAAAATACCTCTTGTCTTCCCCCCTATTGAAAAGTATACTGATCTGACAAGGGCAGTAAAAACATATATTGGTGTATCAGTGTTGTGAATGTGTACACTGTCTCTTCAGCTTCAATAAAATTCTTATCACTTTTGCTGTCATTTAATTTATGTGACCTAAAAGTAACATAAGTAGGGAGGCTGAATTCTTTACACCCCATGGACAAGGTGCACAAAACAGTGGATGCCATCAACAAACTGCAGCCATCAAAGAAGGCAGAGAAAAGGGAGATGAGGCATAATGCTGCCCTGACCCAAATGACAAGCCAAACATGGCTAACCTAATATCATAATTTGTGCCACTAGAGGTCAATTGCAAATTTACTACCCGTCCAGGGCAAAAGGAAACCAAAAAGGAAAACTCAGCATTACAATTGTTCCCTTGCATTGCTTTCAGGACAGCACAGCTACATGCAGTAAGTTTGATGCCATAGTCTTAGACTGACCATGTTGGGAAGAGAAAGAAAAAAAAAAAAAAGAGTACTTAGCTTGTATTTTAGAAATAAGCTGCCAAATTAAAATGAAGAAAATTATTAGCATATTAACTGTTTTGTTTTTTTTTTTTTGGTACTTTGACACTCTCTATGCAACTTGAAAAACCTAGAATTGTGATGGGAAAATCATTTTAAGGACAGCTTTCTTCATGAAAGAAGAAATCTAATTCTAATTTAGCATCATTATACTTTTTAACTCTCTGTAAATTCCTAAAATCAAATCTGATCAGTTGTTTCTCTGTAATATTTTGATTTGATTGTTATGAAAATCTGATGCAAAATAGGACCAATGTGGGTCTTTTTATATTGACTAGAAGTAAAAATAATGTTTTATTAAATGTAAATCTTTACATTTGCTTTTTCTTTTCCTTTGTTTCCTTTCGTTCCTCCATGCCCTCCATTTTTCTTTTGCAGCACAGGATGATCCGGGATGGAGTTGGTTAAGACTATCAACTGCATACCAAAATTTTAATATGAGCAAAAGTCACAAGACACAAACATCATACCTTGGGGAGAAGATGTTATATGTTTCAGTAGAGATAAATTCTGGGATGAGTCACTAAGCAAATCATGTCAGTTCTTGAATTTGCCTTCCTTACTCTTAAGGCTGTGCTTGGTCTGACAATAAGCTCTAGCTCCTTGTTGTGGTTTAAACCCAGTCAGACAACTCGTTCACTCACTCCCCCCCTTCTTTCCCTCCTCCTACTCCTGGAGGGACAGAGAGGAGAATTGAAAAGCATGCAACTCCCACGGGTTGAGATAAGAACAGTTTAGTAACTAAGGTATAACACAGATCACTACTGCTACCACCAATAATAATAATTATAAAGGAAATAACAAGGGAAGAGAATACGACATCTCACCACCAGCCGACCAATAACTCGCTCCCCAAGCCCGACCAAGCTCTGACCGGTACCTCCTCCAACTCCGCAGTCCCAGCCCTTCCAGGTAATTCTCAGTTACATCCTGGGCATGACGTGCTGTGGTATGGAATACCTCTTTGGTCAGTTTGGGTCAGGTGTCCTGTCTCTGCTTCCTGCCAGCTTCCCCTCCTCCCTGGCAGAGCATGAGACTCACAAATTCCTTGGCCAAACCAAAACATCATTGTTATCAGCTCTGTTCCCAAGCTGAAAGTCAAAACACTGCACTGCACCAGCTACCAAGGAGGAGAAAAATGACTGCTACTGCTGAACCCAGGACACTCCTATATAGGAAATTAGGCTTGATTTTTTTTTTTTTTATTTTTTTTAATTCTGTCCTAGTAAACAGTTACTGCCTGACTCACCCTTGATTTCTGAACAACTGTGTCTCTTTTACCTTCCTCATACCAAACATATTTTAACTATCAGATAAAAAACAGAAGATAAAACCTTGTACGCATTAAAATTATGGTGCATAAGTATGTGAACAATAAGCAGAAAGACTCATCTGACTTGTCAAATTCAGTGCCTGTATTTTATAAAGTTTAGACTTCAAAGAAAGTTTTCTGTCTTTGGTGAAAATAACTGCTCAAATGCTTAGTCTGACCAAAGACTTTCTGAGTATCATGCGCTGCCAGGGAGGAGGGGAAGCCGGGAGGAAGCAGAGACAGGACACCTGACCCAAGCTAGCCAAAGAGGTATTCCATACGACAGCACATCATCCCAGGATGTAACTGAGAGTTACCCGAAAGGGCTGGTTCACTGCTTGATTGGTCTGGGTATCGACAGGTGGTATTGTATTCTCTTCCCTTGTTATTTCCCTTATCATTATTATTATTGGTGGTAGCAGCAGTGATTTGTGTTATACCTTAGTTACTGGACTGTTCTTATCTCAACCCGTGGGAGTTGCATTCTTTCAGTTCTCCTCCCCATCCCTCCGGGAGCGGGGGAAGGAAAGGGAGGGAGTGAAAGATTGACTGTGTGATTTATGGCTCAGCTTAAACCACAACATAACTAAAGTCTTTTTTCTTTAACTGTTAACCAACTTTACTTCTCCCTTGGTTGATATTTTGAGATGCATGAATTTTGCTATTCCCATATTCCCATCATGCATACAGTATTCAGCCTTTTCTTCATTAACTTCTAATTCTTTCACATTTCACTTTGTAAGACAACAAAGATGATACTTTAACATGATAATCCTTATTATGTTCAAAAAGGTGGAACTTTTTCATCCCTGAAACATGGCAGATCTAGTAAATTGTTGATTACAGTGGCAATTGAAAAAGAAATTTTTGCTTGTTTCCACAGAAAAAAAGTTATGATCTCACCAGGATAGATAATGAGATTTTTATCACCAAGCAGTAAGTATAATTAAACAAGCATCTGTTAAAAGTATTTAAGTATAACTGATCCTAGCTTTGGATCCAGGTACTACTCTGTTTTTGAAAATCTTCTGTTTTAACTAGGCAGAGGAAGCCAGTAAAGAGATTTCTGACTGCCGGAGGGTCAGTTTGTGCAACAAAGTGCTGTAATGACTTAACAGTTCATATTTTTAAGCAGAGTAGCCACATAATTAGGTTTGGCTTGGCCACAGTCCTTCAGAAGATATTGCTTCTAAACCTAACTTGAGCAGTTCAATAATCTGTAGGTAAGATATTACTTAAGGTAATTATTTTGGAAACTTGCTCACTTATTTAAGTACTTAAGTAAGAACTGAGGGATTTAAAGTTTGTGTCCCAAGTGCAGTGTATTTTGAAACGGCTGAGTGGAAGGAAAAATTTTTTTAATGTATGTTGCAATATGAGAAGATTCCCTTCCTGAGTCCCTGATAGGAGTTAAATACATTCTCTATATTATAATCATAAAATTACATTTCCTAGATGGTCTCAGAGTTGGCTTTTTTGCATGAAGTAGCGGGTTTTTGTTGTTTTCTTTTTTTATCCCATATGGACATTTCTTCCTGTTTGGTATTAATTGATGGTTTATTGCCTAGTCATTCACTTCATAAGTTGCTTACCTTGAATTGTTCACACTTGCTCTCACCCTTTCTATTAAAAAAAAAAAAAAAAATTTTCACAGAAAACTTTGTCACTCCATCCCTCACCCTGTTTTCCAAATGTTAAGTGGAACAAACCCAAGCGAAATTCCCCAGTGGTCATTCTCCACTCCTGAACTGTGCTTCTCTACCTCCTGATCAATTATTTATCTGTGCAGTGACATCCCTTTTATCAGAGAGCTGCTTAGTTCCTTTCAGAAACTTTGGAGAATGACTTGTGAAGGCTTTTTAGGAATCCAGGTAGTTTGTGTGAAATGGATAATCCTTGCTCCTGCAGCTTTTGGCCCACTCAGAGAATTCTAGAAGGTCTGTAAGGGTGACTTCCTTTTATGAAAGTTACACTGAGTCTGCATTACAACCATTTTCATAGTGCTTCTTAAAGATATTGAGCCAGATGTTGTATGTCACGCAAGACTAAATCTAAGATTTCATCTGACGTCTCTAATCTAAATTCTTCCTAAAAAAAAGCATTATAAAAAAGGTATTACCTAACAATCTGATCTTTGGCTATGTTTATCATTATATGTGCTCAGCCTAAAAAGGAAAATTAGGGTTTCTTTTCTATTATTGCAGTCTCTGATCTCCCTGCAGTAAGAACTGCTGTCTTTTTCAAGTGGTCAGAAGAGTTGATATTGTACTGTTTGCATTTAAGATCAGACTTTCTGTCCATGCGGATTCTGAGTTGCTTGCTGAGTTGTTAGTGTATACACTTGATTTGACTCTAACCTTTGTTTAAAAATGTAACAATTATGTTTAATGTATGTCTAATCTCTATTTTGACATATAATTTAAGCCAACAGCACTTCGATATGACTTTAAGCAGTGTGTTGATTCAGACCGTCATGGTGAGGGCTTAGCAGGTGAAGAAGAAAACAATGATGGTCAGGATGATTATTGCTGCTACAGGCTTTGTTATTTAATAATTCAGTCATTGTCACGTTTGTATTCCTTGCCATAGAAAACCATCACCTTTTCTCTTCTCCACTAACTAAAATCAAGTCTTGAAGCAAAGATTATCTGATATTGCTACTAATAATCTGTGCTATTAAGAATGTGAGACTGATGGACCCAAAATAAAATCTGTCATTTAGTGATACTTTTTCAGGGCATTCACCCAGCAAAGTCCTAGACTCCAGTGCTCAGTTCCAGTAGTTCCTTACATATTTTGGACTTTATCCAGTGGCTGGTAAGTGCATGATGTGTAAGCACTCCCTGATGCAAACAAATTTTCCTTTTTACTGAAGAAATGCTGCCATCAATGCCCACAGAATCATGTTCTCTCTTGTTTGTTCATCTTCCTCTGCTGTGTTTTTAAATGATTTGGGCTGCTCTCCTTATGCATGGTACCAAAATCGGTGTTGCCTTTATAGACTAATTTTCCTCTGAATACATTTTCTAAATAGGGCCCTGTGGGAGACTTATCTAAGCGGAGGTCTGCTTTGTGCATTTTGAATTATTTTACTTATGCCTCATATGCTCAAAACAGCCAAAGTAACATCATCTTCAATATATCCAGTAGTGCAGGTTTGGTTGCTTATGTAATTAACAGAAATAGAGGCAGCAATGGCTTTTAAAGCACTTAAGTTTTCAGGTGGGGATTCTGTGTTTGGCTGTTGTGGGTTTTTTAATTTGGATTTTGTCTAAACTCCCCATTACTATCTGTTGGAACTTGTTCCTATTCATCATCAAGTAAATTTAAGGTTAGCCTCCAGTATCCTCTTGTATTTCTGGAAACCTAACTTTTTGTATTTTATTTCCTCTAGTAATGAAATGAATGCCCCACATGAATTCAGTGATTCTTTGCATCTATTTTTTTACTACCAGATAAAATGCAAATAATAATGATGTCATTTGTTGTTTTATAAAACACAGCACTTTCTGACAGGTCAGAATTTTTTAATGCATGGATTTTTCTGCTTAGAAAACAAAGCCATTTAGCTTAAAAGAAATGTTCTGTTCTACTAGTTCTTTCACAGAAGAACAAAACTGTCATAGTGTGATTTTGAGGTGGACTTCTTATCTTACACCAGTAAATTTGCAAGGTAAATAATTGATGTTGCAGAATCTAGAACACTTGTTCCTGTCCAGTATCTATGCCAGCCATCTCTCATATCCTTCTGTACACTGATTTCTAGTGTTCTTTTCTGATCCACCTCTAATTTAATGCTTTACTCATACTCATATCCTAAATGGTCCAATGATAATGTGTTGATGTTTATCTAATTCATTGTCTTTTACATGACAATCTCTGCAGAAGTAATTGCTTCAGAAATTGCTTTTATATGGTATATAAATGAATCTCTCCCCATGGGTGATGAAACATGATAGGTTCTGTGAATTAATTTCATACTCTGTTGTGTATACAGCCACAGTGATACTGCAGCACTATTTTAAAGTTACTTTTTTCTTGATCACAGCATGAATGGAAAAAATCCAAGTGATTTTAAAAGCCTCAGGATGGGAGTAGGAATAAAAACATGTATTAGATATGGGGAATGAAGAGTTCTTACAAAACTAATAGTCATAGGTCAGGAAAGTTAAGATGACAGACTTGAAAGATTATTTTCGATTGCAAAGGCACTGAATTAGTCTCTAGATTTGGAATTTAGTTCAATATTTCTATATAATCTTGAAAAATGTGGGCAAAGATAATATGTAGACTGTAATGCCAGTAATGACAATTAAGGCAACTCTGAGTCAGCTGAGCTGTTTGCAAGACCTTCTCTAGCCCCTGTATTCTGTGCAATGTTGTGCTGCATTAAAAATACTAAACTTATTTTGAATGAGTTTCTACCTCTAGACCCAAAAGCAGGAAGACATGATTGTGGCAGTCATCTTGCTTCCACCATCTACATGCTCGCACCTACTTCTAGAGCATGTCTTCGTGATGCTGCATTGCTGAGTGTCTCCCTGGAAATTTTCTTTCTTTAGATAAAAATACTGGCTACCAGCTTCCTGGCATTTCTCTGCCGCATTACATATCACAATCTGTTCTTTGATTTCTCTCTACTTTTACATTTCTACACTTCCTCCTCACTTCAGTGATGAAGTTGGGGTTCAGCCTCTGCAGAAGAAATAAATTATAAGAAGCAATAAATTCCCCAAAGCTATTATCTCTACCCTTCCAAAGTGAGGGCTTATTTGCATTCAATTTTTGTCTTTAGTTTGTCTCTTCTACTATTCAAGGGAATTAAATCACTCAGGGTGATAAGAAGGACACACAGCAAGCTCACTGCCCTGGACTTCAAGAGAGCAGACTTTGGCCTCTTCAGGAACCTGCTTAGTAAGGTTCCATGGCATAAAGCCTTAGAAGGCAGGGGGACCCAAGACTGCTAGTTGATGCTCGAGGATCTCCTGATTGAAGCTCAGAAGCGTTGCATTCTATCAGGAAAGAAAGGGGGCACGAAGGCCATGAAGCCTCCATGGGTGGATGAAGAGCTGCTGAGAAAACTTAGAAGGAAAAAAGAAGCCTATAAAAGGTGAAAGTAAGGACAAGTGACCTGGGAAGAATACAGGGATGCTGTCCGGAAAGCTAGGGACCAAGTTAGGAAACCTAAGGCCCAGTTAGAATTAAACTTGTCTAGGGATGTTAAAGACAACAAGAAGGTTTCTATAGGAACATTGCAAATAAAAGACAGATGAGGGACAACGTAGGCCCTCTTTGGAAGCTGTCAGGAGAACTGGCTACCCTGGATTTGGAGATGGCTGAGGTACTTAATGACTACTTTGCCTCAGTCTTCACTGGCAAATGCTCTGACCACATCACCCAGGTCTTGGAAGGCAGATGCAGAGACTGTGAGAATGAAGACCTTAGGCCCACTGTAGGAGAGGATCAGGTTCAAGAGCATCTTAAGAATCTGAACGTGCACAAGTCCATGGGACCTCATGAAATCAATCCTGAAGGATGGGTCCTGAAGGAGCTGGTAAATGAAGTTGCTAAGCCACTGTCTATCATATTTGAGAAATCATGGCAGTTAGGTGAAGTTCCCGATGACTGGAAAAAGGGAAATATAACCCCCGTTTTCAAGAAGGGGAAAATGGATGATCCAGGGAACTACAGACCAGTCGGTCTTACCTCTGTGCAGGGCAGGATCATGGAGCAGATTCTCCTGGAAGGCATGCTAAGGCACATGAAAAAACAACAAGGTGCTTGGTGACAGCCGGCATGGCTTCACTAAGGGGAAATCCTGCCTAACCAATTTGGTGGCCTTCTATGACAAATCCTCACAGTTCAGGATGGATATAAAGAATAAGTTCTTTATTGTGAGGGCGGTGAGGCACTACAGCAGGTTGTCCAAAGAAATGGTAAATGCTCCATCCCTGGCAGTCTTCAAGGCCAGATTGGATAGAGCCTTGGATGACATGGTTTAGTGTGTGGTGTCCGTGCTCATGGCGAGTGGGATGGAACTTGATGATCTTAAGGTCCTTTCCAACCCTAACTATTCTATGATTCTATGAATTCTCTTCAACTGATTGTTTGACTTTGAAGCTTGTATTTTTTTCTCAGAATGGAGTTCACACTGTGACCTGCTAAGGGCAAAGTTTCTCCAAATATTTAGAGGCATAGATGCCCAGATGTGTATATTGTTGTGCTTTCTACACTAATTACAGAGAAACCAATTCCCCAGAGTACTCCAAATTACAGTGTAAATGTAGAATATTTAAAGAACAGTTCTACAAAAATGTAGAACAGATCGTAGCCACAAGATGGAACAGAATTCTTCTGTTTATATCATCACAAGATGGAGCAGAATTCTTCTGTTTAAATCTTGCTTTCCCAATTATCCTAGTACCGTGAATTCTCTCAGGTTTTGATGACAGCAATATTTGAAGTTCATGATTTGGTAAACATTCTTAAAAAAGAAAATGCAGTTTACGTCTCGAAACTTTAACTGAATTCTCAGTCAGTAGTGTTAAAGTCCTTATTGTATTTTTTCTGTCTTATTCAATATTCTTTTTATTAGAAATCATAAGCTTTATGCAGAAAAAATTGCTGTGACTGCTACAACTTAAATACTTAATATAACTTGTTAGTGTAAGTTGTTGCTCATAATGACCAAAAGAAGAGAACATTGATAACTTTTTAACTTGCTTTTCACCAGTTATCTGCCTGCTGCAATAAATTAAGTTACACAGGGTGGATGCGCTATGTCAGGAACACCATTTGTTGTGAAACTCTGTGGAGAGAACGTGCTGAAAGCAATAGATCAACTCATGCCAGGGCTTTTAATATCTAATGCACCTATTTGCTTTAACTGCCTTATAAGGACTTTTAATTAAATCTCTATTACTCTCTTGTTGTAATGGGAAAAATGTCAGACTTGGATTTGTAAATTGTTTGTGTCTCTTTTTCTCAAAACCTGATTTTGGCACCTCGAGTAGGTGATTTTCTTTTCCTTAGAATTCCAGTGATTTATTTTCAGGTTAGATTGTTGGAGATATTGTTTTCTTGTAGGTGAAAAACATTTGAAAAAATGGCAGCTTAAAGCAACTTAAAAAGAAAAAAATAAACCACAAACAAAAAAAAAACAACAAAAACACCCCAACCAGCCTACACTCTTTTGTACAGCTAGTTCTGCTTCTCTTCCATCATATATGATATTTTCTCATTAAAATTGTATTGTGGATTAAAATCTAAAATCACATGCCAAAACAAAGTTAAGTGGTTTCTCTCTCCTGTGTAATTCATTGTCCTGCAATATTGTAGATCTTACTGTGGATCTAATTTTTGCTTTTATGAAATCTTTGGGAAAAAAAAAAATGGATTCAGGAAAGTGTTTAAAATAATTTCATATAAGTCACTGCCATGTCTTTCCTTGTCCAAATAGCAAAATGTTCATAAAAACTAGGAGGTTGCTCTTTTTCATGGTCTCTGGCTTCTTTTGAAAACTATGTTTGGGTGGACGTACAAAGGTAGGTTATCAACATGGCATTTATCTTACAGTGAACACAAGAAAACATCTGTCTATAGTCTTTAAAAGAGGTGATGTTTTGTTTGTCTTAGATTGATGCCTTATTTTCTCACATTGTCAATTATGTTTGTCTTTGGTTGGTTTTTAATTTAGAAAATTTATTTACTACTTAAAACAATTTGAAATATATTTTTAAATGCCTCTTGCTGTAGATTGTTTCCTCTCAGTATGAATGGTCAGTTTGAAAAAAAACCAAATATTTATGGAGTTACCTTTCATTCTGCTTTGTGATCACATTAAAATAAAACAGTTAAGCTTAGTTCTTAAAATTTTGTCCTGAATTTTTCTATTCTGTTTGTTCTTCTGTGCTTAAAATGAATGTTTTTATTTTTCTCCTACCTTTAAGCTTTAACCTGACACTTTATTCCAGCTTCCAGTCAATCTTTCAAGTGTGCAAGCTATGGCTGAACACCAGGTATTACACGTTGCTGTATTAAGGTTTTTCTTTTATGCTAAAAGAAGATGAATGCAAGAATATTATTGGTAGTAACAGGGACTACCTCTGTGTAATAAGAAAAAGGGAAATTAGTGAATTATTTATTCATAAACTCCTTTTTTTCAGACTCTAGAAAAACTGACAATTCCTCTCTTTGTGTTAGTTATTGCCATGGTGCTTCATGTTCAGCAGTTGAAGAAAGCTCAGTCTTTAATCCCTGTTTTTGTGCTTCTGTTATTCTCAAAGCGCAGGTTGCATTTCATTCTCTGGCCTATCCAAAACAGTGGAAAAATCTTTTCCCTAGTTTGACTTGCTTGTACTTCTCTCAGTCTTCTCTCTTGTTCACTTTTGTTTGGCACATTTCACTTGTTTTCTTTTGACCTTTGGAGAGTTCAACGCATGTTTTTAACTATGTGAAGGTTAAATAGGAAAATTTTATGTTTAACGGTTAAATTAACAAGATCAACAAACTTTAATTAACCTGGGTATAACTTTTGTACATGTTAGCTCAGACATCACTAGCAGTTGAGCTGCACCTCTAACATAGTATAAGCATCAAAATGTAGCAAAACCCCCTTATTAAATACTCTACTGGTTGACCTGCATTGAATACCATAGTTTTAGCTTGAATGTTACTAATATTTAATATGTTAAAGTTAGCTTCCATATTAATAATTCATATTTTAAAAAGCTAGAGAGTGTAGTGCAGACACATTGTAACTTACTTTTGAGAAACAGATTAAAACTGAAGATTAATCTTGAATTTGATCTACATGTGCAAAATTGGAAGTTCCTCTCATCTCAGAGACATGGGGATAAGAGGCATGAATCACTGCTATTAGACTTTGACTTTCTCTAGAGTTATTTTCAAATCAGTTCTCAAGCTTTTAAGAAAAAGCTTGTCCTAAATGTTCATGTGCAGGAGAACAATGAATCACTGTAACTAAAAAGATTTCATGTAGAAATGATGACAAAAAAAGAGTAGTGAAAATTACCTGAGATTTCAAAAATTTAGATTCTTATCGATTTCTGGTTCAGGCCTTTCTCCCTGAACTTATTAACTTGGAAGCAAGTTAAACCTGGTCCTTGGGAGTGATTTTATAAAATTGTAGTGGCTATAAGCAAAAAAAACACCACAAAACTGTTTTTTTCAAAAGATATGTCAAGCTCTCTGTATTGTAAGTCAGCTTGGGCTCAGTTGTAACACTATAGTGATTGCTAGAGACTCGCATCAGAGAAAGAGTATCCTGGGTTCAGCAGTAGCAGTTATTTTTCTCCTTCTTAGTAGCTAGTGCAGTGCTGTGCTTTCGACTTTAGTCAACCCAAACTAGCCAAAGAGATATTCCATACCATAGCACATCATGCCAAGCATATAAACTGGGGGGAGTTACCAGGAAGGCCCAGATCACTGCTCGGGTCAGGCTGGGTATCGGTCAGCGGGTAGTAAGCAATTTTATTTTCTCCCCTTGTTATTTCCCTTACCATTATTATTATTGGTGGTAGCAGCGGTGGTTTTATGTTATACCTTAGTTACTGGACTGTTCTTATCTCAACCCATGGGAGTGATATTATTTAGATTCTTGTCGTGGTTTAAACCCAGTCAGGTAATTCGTTCGCTCACTTCCCCCCTTTCTTGCCCTCCCCCTGCTCCCGGAGGGACGGAGAGGAGAATCGAAAAGAATGCAACTCCCACGGGTTGAGATAAGAACACTTTAGTAACTAAGGTATAACACAAATCACTACTGCTACCACCAATGATAATAATGATAAAGGAAATAACAAGGGAACAGAATACAACACCTCACCACCCGCTGACCGATAACTCGCCCCCCAAGCCCGACCAAGCTCCGACCGATACCTCCTCCAACCCTGCAGTCTCCCAGCCCTTCCGGCTAACTCCCAGTTACATCCTGGGCATGACGTGCTGTGGTATGGAATAGCTCTTTGGTCAGTTTGGGTCAGGTGTCCTGTCTCTGCTTCCTCCCAGCTTCCCCTCCTCCCTGGCAGAGCATGAGGCTCACAAAGTCCTTGGCCAAACCAAAACATCTCTATCAGCTCTGTTCCCGAGCCGAAAGTCAAAACACTGCACTGCACCAGCTACCAAGGAGGAGAAACATGACTGCTACTGCTGAACCCAGGACATTATCCACCCCTTATTCCATACCATTCACGTCACGCTCAGATCCCACATTTTCAATATACCATCACTCTTATCTCGGTGCACTCTTATCTTAGTGCACGGACCAGTCCCTATAAAGCCAGGCTCCATCTCTTGTAACAGTCTTCCAGAGCAGGAGAGACTGTGTGCAGTGTTCACACTCGTGAATAACCTGGGCAATAGTGTCCATTGTTAAGTCCACCCCTCGATCATGAGTCCATCTCTGTGTTGCATCTCTGCTCTGGTGGCGTGAAGTGCCATGGGCCCACCAAGCTTAAAATAATTCACTGTCCCCTTAAGCAGTTTCTGCAGCTTGTTGCTGGGGACTCCATACAGTTGCCTTCCATCTCCGACGCTTCCAAAGCACTGGAGGGGCCCAGTGGACTAGATACTTGCCCATACTGTCCCACACACCCTGCCACTCCTGACTCTCCAGCCTTGGGGAAAATCTCTTGGTCCCCCTATATTGTTGTCTAACCCCAGATAAGACCCAAACCTGACTCTGCTTAACTTTTGAGATCAGACAAAATGGTTGTGGGTAGAACACACTCTGTATGTGTGCCAACATGCTGATCCCCATCACAATCAGCAGGCAGATCCCAAGGATACCCAAAGGCCATTCAGAGCCTTCAGAACTCTCAAACGATGCTGCTGTGCTTGTCACTGGGGCTGATGTAGCTGCTGTGCTTGCCGGCTCTCCCACCACCGGCTTCTCTTTTCCTGAGTCCAGCTCTTCCTCCTCTGCCTTGCTGGGAAGTGCTGCGTGGTCTCCTGCATCCTCCTGGGGCTCGGCGGGTGGCTGCCGGGGAATGCTCTCGGCCGTCGCGGGGCTGGGCTCGGCTCCTCCGCGGGGCTCGGCTCCTCCGCGGGGCTCGGCTCTTCCGCGGGGCTCGGCTCCTCCGCCGCCTTATCCCGCTGCTCGGCAGCCGCTTCCTTCTGCTCCTCGACCGCCCCGGCCTCCTCCACCGGCAGCCGTCCCCTCGCGGCCTCCGGCCCCGCTCCCGCCGCCGCTTGGTCCCCGGGGCCGCTCTCCCGGGCCGCTTCAGCAGCCGCCGCCTCCCGGGACCGCTCCCCCTCAGTTCCCCGCAGCCTCACGAAGATGGAGAGTAGGGTGAGGGCCAGGACGGTGAAGAGCAGCCGGACGGCCAGGTACAAGTCCACGGCCACGTCCGTCCCGCCCTGCTGCTGGAGCCCACCCTTATTACAAGCCATTGCCATAAAGCACAGTGAGACAAGAACCTTAGCCCAGGCCCCACACTTAATAAACACTATCACAGCAAATACCGGCTCTACGTAAGTTACAGCATTCTGAAGCTGTGAGATCAAGAGAAACAACTCTGATACCCAATAAATCAGCATTGTGACGAATGACTATCAATCCAGTCAAATCTGTCGTTATCTCAACCCTTCGTGCCCCACGTTGGGCGCCAAAAAGAACTGTCGTGGTTTAAACCCAGTCAGGTAATTCGTTCGCTCACTTCCCCCCCTTTCTTGCCCTCCCCCTGCTCCCGGAGGGACGGAGAGGAGAATCGAAAAGAATGCAACTCCCACGGGTTGAGATAAGAACACTTTAGTAACTAAGGTATAACACAAATCACTACTGCTACCACCAATGATAATAATGATAAAGGAAATAACAAGGGAACAGAATACAACACCTCACCACCCGCTGACCGATAACTCGCCCCCCAAGCCCGACCAAGCTCCGACCGATACCTCCTCCAACCCTGCAGTCTCCCAGCCCTTCCGGCTCACTCCCAGTTCCATCCTGGGCATGACGTGCTGTGGTATGGAATAGCTCTTTGGTCAGTTTGGGTCAGGTGTCCTGTCTCTGCTTCCTCCCAGCTTCCCCTCCTCCCTGGCAGAGCATGAGGCTCACAAAGTCCTTGGCCAAACCAAAACATCTCTATCAGCTCTGTTCCCGAGCCGAAAGTCAAAACACTGCACTGCACCAGCTACCAAGGAGGAGAAACATGACTGCTACTGCTGAACCCAGGACAATTCTCCTCCCCATCCCTTCTGAACGGAGGGGGGGGGAAGAAAGAGGAGGGAGTAAGCAAGCAGCTGCATGGTTCTGAGTTCCTGGCTAGCCTTGAACCACGACAGAAGGGTACTTTCATTCATTAAATTCTTCTGAGATAATATCATCATATTATCACAGAACAGAATAATTTTTTCTTTGCTATAGTTTTTGAGACAAATCAACCATTTTCTTTACTATGCTATTACTCTAACTGTCCTACATATCAAATTTTATAACTTAGTGGTTCCTCTATTCACAAGGGCATTACTGTACCTTGTCTATGGCTTAGAATATAAGCTTAGTCTTTTTTGTTTTCTTTAGAATAGATCTTTAAATTCTAGAGACTAAATTTTAGTTCTTTCTGTATGATTTAATTTTAGTTCTTTCTGTATAATTCCTGACTAGCATAATATCTTATGACAAAGTCTGTGGTAACAGGACTTACATATATTGCCATACAGACCTAAATAGACATACACCAAGGAAATGAGGGCTAGTGTTGGTGAACCTGAAGGATGGTGATGGTGAAAGAATAATACAGGAACAATCTGGCAATGGCTTTGCCCAAATGTTTGGCATTTCCTTTCTATAAGAGCAGTGACAGTGTGGAGCAACTTTCCAATAGGAAATATAGTACTAGGAAGTACAGGCCACTTTAGAATTTGAGCTTGGATAGAGAGGTCAACTAGTTTCCCAAAGTGGTTTTATAAATCAGTCTTGCTGGAGCAGATTTACAAGACCCAGGAGTCCCAAAATACTAAAACCTCATTTTCCAAAACAACTATCTAGCTAATTACTCTATCAGAGGTTTTTTTGTTTGTTTGTTTATTTGTTTGGTTTGGGTTTTTTTGTTGTTGTTTTTTTTTAATTACAGCAGTAGTAATATTGGGAGCAAACAACCCCACAGAGAGGTAAATACAGTTTAAATGTTTGGGAGACAGAAAACGAGACCAAGCAACAAAGTTATTTTATAATCTCAGTTTTGCAGCTTACTTTATCTGAATTCTGATAATAATGTTGTTCTCAGTGACCCCTGAGTGGTAACAATATTATTTTGATAGCCATGGATGGCAGTTCTAACAAAAAGGCTGCGAGATGCATGCTTAATGAGCCTGAACTTTTTCCATCTCTGGAGGTAGTTCCCTTCAAGTCAGGACTGAGACACATCAATGGGCTAGTCTAAGGGAGCTTGCATTATCACTCCTAATATAATATTCATTCTCTGGATTTGTTAGTCCAGAAATTATTCTCCCAGGCTGTCAATCTGACAAGTTTCATTAGTACCAAAGATTTTCTAGTCTGTACAGAAAAGAAATAATACCTTTATTTTCATTTACCCTCTTGGTGATTTAAGACAGGGCTAGGTAAATACTAAGGACAAGAATGTTCTTCCAAAAGGTTCTACATTTCTAATTTCTTTTATCTGCTTGCTTTTCAAAAGACCTTTTTACACTTCTGAAAGGTATATGAATATATGAGTCCCATGGTTTTAGGTATTAGCACAGGTGGAAATTTTGGCACTCAAGACTGAAAGTCACTGGAAGGACTTCACAGTTTAACTTTTGTATGCAGCTTTGGAACGATTTTTAATGCAGTTACTAGATCTTTAATTACATCTCATGTCATAATCTCTCCATAATTTTATTGACCTAGAACTGCTTAAGAAGTCATGATGATCCACATCCTTAAAAGCCTAAGAAAAATTAGGAGTCCTTAGCTCTGGTAGCTACAATTGGAAAAGTAGGAGAAAAAAATATTTCACTGGTCTCTGAGGCTTCTACAATGGTATGAAATGAGTCAACTGAGGTTGGCCTAAAAAAATCCTATCTAACTACTTCTTAGTGAGTTGAAAACACTGGGGGAGACAAAACATTTCAGTGAAAAGATGTGGTGTGACTTGACAGTCAATTTTCCACTGGGAATCAAAGCAAGTATCTTCAACGTAAACACTGAGTATCACAGGTATCTGGCGTCAGCTTACTGGCTTTGTGACATTCTGGTATGTTGTAGCTGTGACCAGAATCTAATGGTTGAAAGCAAGATGCAAGGAATGAACTGTATAACTTATGTAGCCACTTTGAATTACAGGGGAAAATGTCCTTCCTGATCTGAGTAGGTACCCAGCTAAATCTGAAGTATTTGTTATCTGACTTCTGTTGTTCTCTCTCCTGCTGATAAATCCTTTCTCCCGATAAATCCTTTCTCTTTCCATCACAAAGAAGCAGTACAAGTGTATTAGAAAGGACACAGATTCAACTTGTCTGCTTTTAACGATTCTGTGTAGCATCTTTCGGTATATTTTGCTTTCTGCTGAAACGTCATTATGCATAGGAGTCCAGTGACAGTAGATAAGATCATTCAGGACTAGTATGTGCCATACTTATTCATATGCAAGAGTATTTTAATGCATAAACAATACCATTCATACAAATCACATCTGCTAAGAAGTATGGTGCTACTCACTGCATTTAAGCTTCAGCATAAGATAGAATGGTGTAAATGGCTTATAAATCAGATTGCCTCAAGAAGTCTTTGTCCATCCCTCTCCCCCTTCCCTTTCTTCTTTCCCTTGTATTTTCCCCATTTCTTGACAGAGCATTTACATATTTCCATGTTTTCCAATGTATCCTGACTCTTCTGGTACCCACCCATCTGTGTTGACATAGAACAAATTAAGCTTTCTGCTTTTGAGCCAATACTGAGTCATTTTTGTGCATACTGTATGACATTTTCCGTGCATGTCTAGGAGACAGTTCCCCATAAGTGACAGGAGATGTTCACATATTAAAAATGTCATCTGCCCTGCTGACAAGCTTTTCATGCTGTAGCTTTTTCTGGTGAGCTTACTACTGTCTTTTTAAGCCACTTTTATCTTTGATTTCTGTTGCTAAAAAGTGGCTGTAGCAGCTAAGCTGTTTATGTATTTGTGCTTTAAAAATGAATCAGAACTGTTAGACGTCTTTGGTACTTAAATCACCCTGTGCAATACCATTCAGGTCCCCTCAGAATAGTGAGGGTTATAAGATCAGATGACAACTGTATACCCATTAATCTCAGTCCTGGTGTAGCTTGTAGCTGAGCTGCATATGTCTAAGGAACATTCAGCTCCTGCTGTGTTTGTGCTCAACATCAGAGCCACAAGAGACATCTTCCCATCATTCATACTGCTATTATCATTATTAGTATTAAAACTTGATTATTTAAATGCTCAGATAATCATTGGTTTTCATGACATCATTGACATTTGATATGCAGTTTGTCATCATGGATTTAATGTTTTTTAATCAAATAGAGGCTCCTCTCTTATCTGCTGATTTTGGCGTAATTGAGTAGTATATTTGCCTTTGGATGAAAAAATGTGGCAGGTAGTCAAGTATGCCATTTAGGAACATTAAATAATTCACTTCTCTCAAATTTTATCTAACAGCAGTCATTTTGAAACACATCAGAAGGGGCTGCATCAATAAATAATTAGAACATCAGCCATATTTGTTATTATACCAAAGTAACAATGTTACATTTAAAAATATTCAGGTATATCTGCTTTCCTAATTTCATGCATCAGAGGGATATTTGTGCGTCTCCATAATCTACACTGCATTTTAATTTACTAAATTTCTTAAAACCAGAGTGACTTTCCTATGCTTTGTCATTGTAGGCCCTTCCTTAACTGGTAGAGCTACTTAGTTGTCATTTCTAAATAGCTTATGCTTTTTATTAAAATTATGAGTGAAAAAAAAATCAAACAGTTGTAGAGCCCTAGTAAAAAGAACCGAAAGCAACTTTGGAAGGTCATGTGGTCCAGTCCTCTTTCAGCAGGAAAAGGCTTTCTCAAGTTTTCATTGATGCTTGTTCCAGGTATGAAATGTACCCTGAATCTTTACTGAAGCAAAATTGAAGTTTTCACCAGTCTGTCCTCCGCCTTGCACACATATCTGCACACACACACTATGTGCACCAGAGTTTCAGAGGTTGTAAGAGAGCTATACATATTCTGAACAGGACCTCAGGCTGGATGTCTGGAATCTAAGCCCCCAAGGTGTGCTCTGACATGTATGTGCCCTTCGTCGCCATACTTCTCAGAAAGGGAATGTCAATCAGGGATACAGAAGTCCTCGACCCACTCATCATTAATTTTCTCTCTTCTTTGCCTACCAAGGCAATATCAGTTGTAAGAAATAGTCGATGGGAACTGGTTAGCCTGAGATGGTACATCGTCTAACTTTTTGCACTGGAAAATGATCTGATCTGCTTTGAGGTAGGGTGGCAGCTCTCCTGTGTAAGAAGAAAATATGGATAAGGAGTATGTATGTCACTACTTTCCTGTACTGAACTTGTATTGATAGAAATTTAAACATCGGAGTGTCGTGGTTTAAGCTCAGCTGGTAACTGAGAACCACTCAGCTGCTCTTTCACTCTTCCTCTCACTCCTCCCCACACCCTTCTTCCCCCTGGCTCCTGGAGGGATGGGGAGGAGAACTGAAAGAATGTAACTCCCATGGGTTGAGATAAGAACAGTCCAGTAACTAAGGTATAACACAAACCACTACTGCTACCACCAATAATTATAATGATAAGGGAAATAACAAGGGAAGAGAATACAACTGCTTACCATCTGCTGACCAATACCCAGCTTGACCTGAGCAGTGATCTAACCTGTGGGCATGACATGCTGTAGTATGGAAAACCTCTTTGACTAGTTTGAGTCAGGTGTCCTGTCTCTGCTTCCTCCCAGCCTCCCCTCCTCCTTGGCAGAGCATGAGACTCATAAAGTCCTTTCTCAGAGTAAACATTACTGAGCAGCAACTAAAAGCACCGGTGTTATCAGCGCTGTTCCCAGGTTGAAAGTCAAAACCACAGCATGGCATCAGCTGCTAAGGAGAAAAATGACTGCTACTGATGAACCCAGGACATGGAGGAAGAGAAAATGAAATTATCAGTTTTCTACAGCTAAAAACTAGCCTTCTGCATTGTGTTTCACTTGGGATGTCCAAATCTAGGATATTATTTTGCATGTATCTGCTGTATGAAGCTGTACAAGCCAAGGGTAAGCAAAAGCCTCTACTAAAAGCGCAGTAAGAGTTTGTTAGGTAAAAGGCAGGTAACAGAAGAGCAATTTGGTTAAAATTTGTAGCTTCTCTACTGTTCCAAAATGAAATGTTATGTTGACCCTTGTGATGATTAAGTGCCTTTATACCTCTTCTCAAAAATGGTACCCCATAAAAATAAAACTTTCTTTTAAACCCAGGAACAATCTTTTGGCACCTATGACACAGAAGCTTGTATTGCTGCTGCAGTACCCAAGAATTGAAATGTACTGAATGACCTTAATTTCTCAAATGAGCTGATAGGCTTCTGGAATCTGTTCTTGTATATTTTTGTAGAAAATTGACTAACAATTTTAGGAGTTTGTAATAATTGCTTTGAAGTAAAGAAATACTCTGCATGTTCCAAGTTGATAAAAACAAACTGGGCTGTCAGAGCTTTTATTAGTCATTCTCCCTGACAACACATCTCACTGACTGTTAGACAACCTCCAAAATAATTTTGTGCATGATCTGAGACATGATAAACTATCTCTCAATGTTGTTGTTGTTCTCGCTCTACTCAGAAGGGTGATATTAAATCAGAGGGAGTCTGAAAGACAAGCTACTCTTTAGCAGTGCTAACACTTGGTGTGTCAAACAGGGCAAATAATGTGATATGAATAAGAGCATTACAGCCAAAGAGAGTTCATAGCATATGAAAGGGAGAGAAAATTTGTTGATCACTCAGTGAAATCTCACGGGGCTGCTGATGTTTTGCTTCTGAGGAAGCACTAAACAGAGTCCAAACACTGTGGAAAAGTTAATTATTAATTCAATGAGGTTTCGGTGCTTTGTTGTTTTTTTTTAACCAAACTATAGAGAATGCTCAGGGTCTTTACCATAGAAAGCCTGGTTTATATGGGCTATATGTACATATATATTGTAATGTAAGGTGTATTCCTCTTTGCTGTTGTAAATCAAGTGTTTCTTTTCAGATGCTTATTGATTTCCTTCTTCAGTGTGTGTGAGTGTAAGGAAACAGAGTTATAGCTATCTTTTATTTTTTTAAATGGTAGTGACATTTCTCACTGAGGCTTCATAATTTTACTCCTCAGCTGTAAAAACTGGTAATAAGTCATTGCCTTCAAGATTTTCAGAAAGTAGATTTGCAAATTATATGTAATTTACCACAGGACTGGACATTCTGAAACTGGCCATGCTCTACTCCTGCACTGAGGTCCACACAGCACTGTCATGGCTGTGCTATCTTCGCTATGTTAGTATATGCCATTAGAAAGATGTGGCATATACTAATAAATGTTGCTCTGCTAACATGGTTAATACCAGCTTTCCCAGGGATATACATTAAGCCAATAAACTGCCTCACTGTTAAGCTAATCTCTGTACATATAAGCACGTTTTCCAGAATAATCATGAATGAGCTTCTCACATTTGCCATAGCTGATTTTCATATCATCAAAACTTCATATTGCAGAAAGCACAAATAATCTTCAAGAAACTAAGTCTCATTCTATCTGATAGATTGGAGCAGCAAATCTAGTGTTGCCACTTCTGAACTCATGCAAGGACCAAAACCACACAGCTTGTGGTCACAGCTATTCGCTTCAGTGAACCTGGTCCAGCATTTCTGTAGCTGATGAGCTTATAGGTGATGTGTCACAAGTTGCATTTTTCTCTTGGTTAAACAGCATTCAGTAGTGATATTATAAAACCAATACTTCTGGCAGGAAAGTGTAGGTTTTCTCTTATTATTGACAACAGGATATGTTGTATCACTGACTTTTGTAAAGATCTCCATCATATAGCGGAACCAAACAGATACAATAAGAAAGGACAAATGAAAGTTGAAAGGCATGAATAACTTTTTTTTTCTTTTAATGGAAAAAGGTTTTTTAATCTAAAAGTAAATTTAAAAAATGAAAGTCCTAGGGATGCCATGTGTAAATGAGAACCTAATCTAACCTATCAAAAATGGATTGCTTCAGATTGGCAGTTTTCCATTATGACTTTATATTTATCACATTAAGAAAATTATCAAAAATAATGTAGATGTAACAGTGATTGAGAATGCTACTAGAATGCTAACATGTTTCTTTTTTATGGCCTGCTAATGTTAAATTATCCACTATGTTTCCTCATAGAAACAGCAAAAACAAATCTAATCTTACTTTTCTGATTCTTGTGGTTAAGCACTGCATCAGAAATATCTTTAAATATTATAGAACTGTAACTAAATCTTTTAAATACAAACCCATTTCTTTTCCTGGTCTCTATAACTGTGACATACACAGAGTTCATGTGTAAATGTACAGGATTCCATAAATACTTGTGCCTCCTTCCTCCCAGTCTGCCCTGACGGATTCAACAACAGTACATGCCAAATCTTCTTTTAACATTTCTCTCATTTTATAATGTATCTGTTTGAAGATCAGTTTGTCCTTTTACCATGAAGACGTAGCCCCTGTAAGAGATTTATGCAAATTCTCTATGATATAAGCTTTTTATTTGAGTTGTGGAGGTGACTCACCAGAATACCAGCTACTCCAATCAGAAGAGAATTTGGGAAAACAAATAAATCTTTAAACTTAAAAACCTGGACAGAATACACTATTCATGTACTGTAGTTATTAGGCAGCCTGACCCTGCAACTATGACCATACCAAGTTTCAAGCATATGCATCTTATGCTCATATATGCAATGCCCTGAATGCTTTCCAGAGCTTCTTCTGGCCGTGCAGTGGCTCGTGGGCAGAGAGCAGAGCTGGTCTTAAGAGAGTAGTTAGGCACCCTGAAAAGACAGCCAGTAGCATGGATGGGGTTTCAAACTGGATAAGTGATAGTGGGTACATCTTTCTTTTCTACTGCAGGTTTGGGTTATACAAAATCGTCACTTTAATGCATGTCTGCTATGATTTCCTTCATATAGCAGTAGGGTAACAGTGAATACGCAGTTGATAGCTTACTGTAATAGGCAAACTTAAAAAGCCTGAAAAATTATATATAGAAACATGCAACTCTATAGTATGTGTATCCTTTAAGGCACCTCTTAAAGACAAATCCCAAGGAAGAAAATTGTTCTTAACAAGGCATTTTGCAAGCGTGTGCATAGCCATTTAATTTGCAGTGTATCTTTAACTCATAGAAGTGTGTCTTAATTAAACTGTCTTTCATATTTTAGTTCTGTTCCTATTTATCAAATAAAATAATAGATGTTTAATGTACTGAAGTTCTACAGATGCACCCTTGTAACTCTCTTATATTCCTGTGGTTAAAATTCCATTGCCAGTTTCAACATAATCTTCTAGTTTATATGAATGTAGGATGGTGCTTGTTGATCCTGGCATGTGATATAATTCTGCCAGGTAGATGATGATAATGAAAGGTTCTTCTTCCTTGCTTTTGCTATATTTTTGTTTAATTTTATATTCCTAGCATTGTACTATTGCATTTGACTCTGAATGGTAATGTGGAAATATCATTTGTGTGACTGAGTTTGTGATTTATAGTTCCATACTGGTTGGTTGGAATTTTGGTTTTTCTTGTCATGGAGTTTGGTTGACTGTTGCAAACACTCTTCTTTTTTTACAGGAGAGAGTCAGAGGCATAAAATAGAAAAGTCACACTCTAGGACACAGCTGAAATGAGACAGAACAGAAATAAAACTTGCTTTTGGAACATAACAAAGTGAATAGTAATGTATTTGTTCTGTGCAGCATATTGTCTTTTATTACTCTGATGTTTCTTTCCCTTTTATTATGTTTTGCCATTTTATATAGAAGGAAATGAGAAATAAAAAATCCTCTAACTGGATACTGTTTGAATCCTCTAACAAAACAGTAAGCAGATGCATTTAATTTGGAATTTTAAATTCCAGATGAAAAAGAGAAAAATTACATAATTTTCAGTGGTGACTTTTGTTGTAAGCAGAACTAGAGAACTTTCTTGAATGATATCTTTAAGGTCAAGATTTGCTATTTTTTTCCTTTTTTTCTGAGTCTGCTCAAGTCTCAAGTCTCTTGCACAGCTGAGGTCATAGGCTGAATATACTCTAGGCTGGTTACACATAAAAGATTGGATACATGTTGTCTAGATAATTTTTTTTTTTCTTTTTAGTTGATATTCATGTCTCACTTGTAATACATTTCACTTGTTCTGAGTATAGTTGAATCTTTTACAACATGTCCATTCTCTGGGTCTGCTGCTGAAAATCTAAGCCTCTCTGTTTTTGAGCCAGCAGGGATATATCACAGGAAGTTTAAGAGCTGCTTCCACTGTGATTAATAAAATCAAAAATTTCTGAAATGGATTATTACCTGTGTAAAATGTCAGACAGCAAATGGAGAATAAATGGCAGTACCATCTGCCATGCTGCAAGCAACATCAAATGTGGGTGACTAAAGACAGTCAGTCATTCATTTACTTATCTCAACTTCACTCACCTGTAATAATTGTCAGCCTCTTTCTGTTGAACAAGGTTGCTAAATCAAACTGTTTAACTACAAGAATTGGTCTGAAGAGTAGCCTTTTCTCATTTTGTCTTTCTTTTGTGCAAATTTTTGGTTACTGTATTTAGCCTGGATTTTGGCATGGCAAAAACAATGGGAAAGGACATCTTCCTTCCTATCTGTCCTCATTAAACTTCTGTTAGCTTTCTATTATTTGAGATTGACACAATCCTCTTAAATTAATAGCAAATTACCATAATTACTACTGACATCCATGAGATTTCACATATGTGAAATACTGGCAGAAGCTTCATTAGTGCCTTAGGAAACTGGTAGAAAGAATTCACTGATCATGAAATCCAGTCAAATAAAACTTTTAAAGAGTATACCAAACTTCCTGGTAATAGTCTATGCCTTAAGTACAGAGGAAAACCAGGATCACATTTCATGTGAGGCTGAAATGAATAACTGTATGTCAAATGTGCATTTGTACTTGGACATCTTAAATGATAGTGTTATATTTTCTTAGCAACGTAAGACTATGCAAGTAGTGATTTTAACGTGGATAGCAGAGATTATTTGAGATGAATCTTGATTAATGCTGATGATCAAACAGGATACATTTTTAGAAGGGATATTTTTGGCTGCTCTATTATAGATATTACTATTAAATTCATGTCAGAAGCCTATCAAGTAGAGAAATTATTGTGGAAGAGTAGAAATAAGAAACAAAATAAACATTGATCTCAGATTTGGTTCAAGGTTTGGGATTCAAGGGAAGGTTTCTGTTGACATAAGAAATGAGAACATTGTCATTGATATGGTTTATGATGTACAGTATAATTTTAAGGTTGACTGATAGCCTTGACATGAAGTTAGGGATTTTAAATTTAAAATCTGTCAAGGAGAAGGTTAAGGCTTATGCTTTATTAGGAGTGAGGAGAAGAGGGTATAAATAGTGGGACTGTGCATGTCTTGTCCACTAAACTTGTTTTTCTTCACAGCATTTGCAGAAATCTGACACCATGCATTAGGGATAAATAAAACATGGCAGCTATTATTTTCAGTGACAACCAGTATAATGTGGACAGAAAGGATTTAAAATCTCTGACAAAACACATCAGTGATGTACCATCATGTAACAAAATTTTGAAATTTGTTGTTAAGTTTTGAAAGCTACCATTGTGAGTTTTTGGGGGTTGGTTTTGTTTTTTGTTTTGTATCGTTTTAAGAGCAATGCACTATTTTTTTTCTGTTAGTTGCCATTAACCAATTAATCAATTGCCGAGGTGAGTAGCTCGAGAGAGGATGCCTTCAACACCGGAGCAGGGGGGAGATCAGCGTCCAGGAGCCTCAACTCAGAGCGACGAGAGCCACCGAGGGAGCCTCAAGTCCTCGACAGGACCTGCCCAGGAGCCGGCAGCTCAGCTGGCGAGAGCGAGCAGCTGACTCACAGGGGGCGGAGCCTGAAGCAGCGGCACCAGCCCTGACTGGGTAAAAACCTGCCCCAGGGAGCGCGAGCGACCAGGAGCGTGGTGAACAGAGCGGGTCGAGGCAGTTTGCGCGGGCAGGCAAGCGGGGTGGTGGCACTCGTTGTATGATCAGGGCCCGGTCCGGGAGCTCTGCTCTGGCTGCCCCGGCGGTGGCAGCGTGGGCACCCAGACAGAGCCGGTGAGAGGGGAGGCTGCAGTGCAGAGCTCGGGGTGTAGAGAGTGCCTGCACTGGTCTGGTGAGGGGAGGGTGCACAATGGGCAGGGCTGCAATCGGTGCTCCCTGGTGGAGGTCCTCCTGCAGCAGGTGGCTGAGCTGCGGGATGCTGTTAATGGGCTGCGAGATGTCAGGGAAGCTGAGAGGAAGCAGGAGTGCTTGCTCCTGGCCCAAACTGTCCAGGGGCCTCAAGCTTCACCTCCACCACATGGAGGAAAGAAGGAGGCCGTTAACCTGGGAAGCTGGGAATTAGTGACAAAAAAAAAAAAAACAACAAAAAAAAAAAGAAGGAAAAGGAGAACCAAAAGCAAGGGGCTTCCCCCTAAATCCCCTGTCCCCACGCTGAACCACTTTGCTGTCCCACAGGGGGCTAATGGGGAAATGCACTCGAGCCAGAAACAGCCGGCTGATGCCCTGCTAAAGAAGATCTCTACTGGTGCTGCTAGGAAAAAGCAGTGGGTCGTAGTAGTAGGGGACTCTACACTGAAAGGGACAGAAGCACTCGTCTGCCGTCCAGACCCAGTCTCAAGGGAGGTGTGTTGCCTACTGGGGGCACGGATCAGAGATGTGGCAGAGAGGCTGCCTGCTCTAGTAAGTGCCACGGACTGTTACCCACTCCTGGTGATACATGTGGGTGCTAGGGATATAGATAGTAGCAGCCTGGGGAACATAAAAAAGGACTACAAAGTCCTGAGGGAGGTGGTTAGGGGCTCTGGAGCTCAGGTGGTCTTTTCATCAATTCTCCAGGGTAGAGGGGAGGACCTAAAAAAAGCTAGGAGGATTAGCCAGGTTAATAATTGGTTAAAAGGGTGGTGTCATAGTCAGGGGTTTGGGTGTCTTGAACACGGGACCCAAGCTTCTAGGCCAGGTCTAGCGGGGGCAGGTGCAGCTGGTCTGATAAGGGAAAGAGCAGTTTTGGTAGCAGGCATGCCAGACTGGTCAAGGAACAAGCAATCCAGGAGGTTCCTTGATTGTGTAGAAGACAACTTCCTTCTGCAAGTAATAGAGGAGCTGACAAGGAGAGGTGCCATGCTTGACCTTGTGCTCACCAACAGGGAAGGGCTCGTTGGAAATGTGACGCTCCAGGGCAGTCTTGGATGCACCGATCTTGAAATGGTTGAATTTGAGTTCCTCAGGACAGTGAGAAGAGTGTGCAGCAAGCTCACTGTCCTGGACTTCAAAAGAGCAGACTTTGGCCTCTTCAGGAACCTGCTTAGTAAGGTTCCGTGGGATACAGCCCTGGAGGGCAAAGGGGCCCAAGACTGTTGGTTGATATTCAAGGATCACCTGCTACAAGCTCAGGAGTGTTGCATCGCAACCAGAAGGAAGTGCAGCAGGAGGGCCAGGAGACCTCCTTGGATGGATAAGGAGCTCCTGAGGAAAATTCAATTGAAAAAAGAGGCTTATAATAAGTGGAAGCAAGGACAGGTGGCATGGGAAGAGTACAGGGATGTTGTCCGGGAAGCTATGGACCAGGTTAGGAAAGCTGACGTTCAGTTAGAATTAAACATAGCTGGAGGTATTAAAGATAACAGGAAGGGATTCTACAGGTACATAGCAAATAAAAAAAAGACTAGGGAGAATGTAGGCCCCCTCAGGAAGCTGTCGGGAGAACTGGCTACACAGCATTTGGAGAAGGCTGAGGTTCTGAATGACTTCTTTGCCTCGGTCTTCACTGGCAAAGGCTCTTACCACACCACCCAAGTCTTGGAAGGCAGACGCAGGGACTGTGAGAATGAAGACCTTGAGCCCACTGTAGGAGAGGAGCTGGATCGAGGCCATCTTGGAAATCTGAACCTGCACAAGTCCATGGGTCCTGATGAGATCCATCCGTGGGTCCTGAAGGAGCTGACAAATGAAGTTGCGAAGCCGCTGGCCATCATATTTGAGAAATCATGGCAGACAGGTGAAGCTCCCAGTGATTGGAAAAAGGGAAATATAACCCCCATTTTCAAGAAGGGGAAAATGGATGATCTGGGGAATTACAGACCAGTCAGTCTCACTTCTGTGCCTGGCAAAATCTTGGAGCAGATTCTCCTGGATGGCATGCTAAGGCACATTAAAATCCACAAGGTGCTTGGTGACAACCAGCATGGCTTCACTAAGGGGAAATCCTGCCTGACCAATTTGGTGGCCTTCTATGATGGGGCTACAGAACTGATGGACAGGGGTAGAGCAGCTGATGTCATCTACCTGGACTTGTGTAAAGCGTTTGACACTGTCCCACACGACATCCTTGTCTCTAAATTGGAGAGACATCAATTTGATGGATGGACCACTTGGTGGATAAAAACTGGCTGGATGGCCACACGCAAAGAGTTGTGATCAATGGCTCAATGTCTGGCTGGAGACCAGTAACGAGTGGTGTCCCTCAGGGATCGGTGTTGGGACCGGTCTTGTTTAACGTCTTTGTCGCTGACATGGACAGTGGGATTGAGTGTGCCCTCAGCAAGTTTGCCAGTAACGCCAAGCTGTGTGGTTCAGTTGATACGCTGGAGGGAAGGAATGCCATCCAGAGGGACCTTGACACACTTGTGAGGTGGGCTGATGCCAACCTCATGAAGATTAACCATGCCAAGTGCAAGGTCCTACACCTGGGTGGGAGCAATCCCAGGCACATCTAGAGGCTGGGCAGAGAAGAGATTCAGAGAAGCCCTGCGGAGAAGGACTTGGGGGTGCTGATTGATGAGAGAATGAACATGGGCTGGCAGCGTGCGCTTGCAGCCCAGAAAACCAGCCGTATCCTGGGCTGCATCAGAAGGAGCGAGACCAGCAGGTCGAAGGAAGTGATCCTGCCCTTCTACTCTGCTCTTGTGAGACCTCACCTGGAGTATTATTTGCAGTTCTGGTGTCCTCAACAGAAAAAGGACATGGAACTGTTGGAACAAGTCCAGAGAAGGGCCACGAGGATGATCAGGGGACTGGAGCACCTCCCCTATGTATCTGAAGGGGGCCTATAGGGATGCTGGAGAGGGACTCTTCATTAGGGACTGTAGTGATAGGACAAGGGGTAACGGGTTAAAACTTAAACAGGGGAAGTTTAGGTTGTATATAAGAAGGAAATTCTTTCCTGTTAGGGTGGTGAGGCACTGGAATAGGTTGCCCAGGGACGTTGTGAATGCTCCATCCCTGGCAGTCTTCAAGACCAGGTTGGATGAGGCCTTGGGTGATATGATTTAGCATAAGGTGTCCCTGCCCACGGCAGGGGGGTTGGAACTAGATGATCTTAAGGTCCTTTCCAACCCTAACTATTCTATGATTCTATAACCTGATGTGTAGAAGTTAATATGTAGAAAGTGAACTCTCCACGTTATACACTTCTCACAGTAGCCAACTCAGTGACTGAAAAAAATTAAAAAAAAATTGTTTTAGGGGGAACAAAACAAATAATTTTCAATGTCTATAATTCATTGTTTTCTATTTTTATTTCTTTCTTTTTCATAGAATTATCATTCTTCATTGTTATAATGCCAAGCAATTGTGTTGAAAATTACATTTCATAAGAGGACACAATATCTGAAGTTCTTCCTTCATATAACTGTCAAATCTGAAAATCTGGTACAATCTTGTTTTAAAAACAAGTAAATAAAAAAGTTATATTTACATTGTCATATTTACTTATCTCTAACCAAACATAACTGGTATTTCAGTTATAAACCCTTTGTAAAAGCAGTAACTTTTTTTTTTCATTAATACAAAAAACATTGCACATGTTGTGACACTTCAATTTTTTGATAATAGCATATTTATTCATTAGGGACAATGCTTATGCCAGATACACAAAATGGGGATTAAGACAGGGGTTTGAAAAGTATTTTTATTAATACAATGCATGCCTTTATGCCTTTTTTTCATTTGTGTATAAATGAAAAGTGTGTGTGAGAGTATTCTAAACTTATTTATGTGTGCTTGCTGTCTGCTCGTAATTTCAAACTATTGTGGTAATAGAGCCCTATATGTATTTAAGGCTTTATAAACAGAGATTCTATGTTTCATACTGTGTGAACAAGCCAATTACTCTTCAAGCAGAGTACTTAAAATCGTACACAATTAATCTCTTTTATTAACTCTTCAGAAAAAGCTATAGCAAAATAACAACATTAAACACAGTATGCTTCCTGAGAAAATTGCTTAAGCCTCCACTTGAGAATTAGAGCCTTTCACTGACAGAGGAAGCTGCCTATAAACGCTCTGAATTTCTCTTAATTTTTCAAAATGGACTTGGGGTTGTGATTGATTGATGAAGAAACACGTACAGCAGTACATGGTTACATTTTCCATCACTTTCACAGAAAGAAAATGAAAATCTGAATTCCAAACTTTTTTTCAGAACAGATACAGACTGCAGCAAATGTTTGCTTCTTTCTCACACAGTTGAGTGTCCTACAAAAAAAAATGGTATATTTTTCTGTCCTTTAGCCCAAAGGATAAGCTACAGAAACATACTTCCATGGGCTATTGCTGAATGAAGTGTAAGACCAATACATTCTGCAATGAAAGCCCATGTGATTTTGAAGTTATAGCTTCCACTGTTCATCAGTATTGTTTTGCCTGGTAGTAGGCATTTGGATATTCCTTAGCAGTACAAAAGTTCAACAGTGTGTATCTTCACTATCTACCTCATGTGCTTATTTCAGAAGCTGTTTAGACAATTAAGTACTGCAGTAATATGTCCAAGTGTATCCATCCTGCACTCCGATTGTGCTCTCATTTCTCACCACATACTTGCAGAACTGGTTTTGCTCTGTACTTGAATGGAGAAATTTTTTGTGAGGTACAGTCTTTGTCTTTTCCTGTAATATTACTGTTATGTTAATCATTAGGTTGCTGGCCATCCCTCTAGCACACACAAAATATGTGTCCAGTGAATTGACTTACACTACTGAATTCTGGAATTAAGTGTATCTTGTTCAAGTACAGCTGAATCTCTTATTATTATAGCATTACTTCTGCAAACAGCCCCATCTAATCTGAGCCACACTCCTTGAAGCTGCAGCATTCAATACAACTGTATGTACCCATTCTGGAGCACAAATCCGGAGAGCAAAGTGCAACTTGACTTTTAACATGCCTGCTTTCAACAGCATCATCTTTAACTATTTCCAACACTGTTTTCCAGCTGAGAAATGGAAAATTGTCTTAGAAAGGTGGTGTGTTAACTTTATCCATATATTTATCTACCATTTGCAACAGGAAAGAGTATTGGGCAGACTAAGAAACTGTAACCGGATGTAATTCATTCTGGGGACAACTAATACAGATAATTTAAGGACAAATACAGGACTTTGACCTGGTTTCCTCAAAATCTGCATTGTCATACTAAATAATGTTTAAAGTTTTTGTCAGATTTTAATCAAATAGTGTGAAAACATTCTGAAATCTATCTTTAAGAGCATTTGGGACCAAGAAAAGGTACATTCATTTGTAAGTATTACAGTATCACAGTATGCTAGAGATTGGAAGGGACCTCAAAAAGATCATCTAGTCCAATCCCCCTGCCGGAGCAGAAACACCTAGGTAAGGTTACACAGGAATGCGTCCAGGCGGGTTTTGAATGTCTCCAGGGAAGGAGACTCCACAACCTCCCTGGGCAGCCTGTTCCAGTGTTCTGTCACCCTCACTGAGAAGAAGTTTCTTCTCAAGTTTAAGTGGAACCTCTTGTGTTCCAGTTTGTACCCATTACCCCTTGTTCTATCATTGTTTGCCACTGAGTAGAGCCTGGCTCCATCCTCGTGACACTCCCCCTTTATATATTTATATACACTAATAAGGTCACCCCGCAGTCTCCTCTTCTCTAAACTATAGAGACCCAGCTCCCTCAGTCTTTCCTCATAAGGGAGATGCTCCACTCCCTTAATCATCTTTGTTGCCCTGTACTGGACTCTCTCCAGCAGGTCCCTGTCCTTCTTGAGCTGAGGAGCCCAGAACTGGACACAATATTCCAGATGCGGTCTCCCCAGGGCAGAGTAGAAGGGAAGGAGGACCTCTCTCGACCACCCCCCTTCTAATACACCCCAGGATGCCATTGGCCTTCTTGGCCACAGGGGCACAGTGTTGGCTCATGGTCATCCTGTCGTCCACTAGGACCCCCAGGTCCCTCTCCCCTACACTGCTCTCTAACAGGTCGTTCCCCAACCTATACTGGAACCTGGAGTTGTTCCTGCCCAGATGCAGGACTCTACACTTTCCCTTGTTATATTTCATCAAGTTATTCCCTGCCCAACTCTCCAGCCTGTCCAGGTCTCGCTGGATGGCAGCACAGCCTTCTGGCGTGTCAGCCACTCCTCCCAGCTTAGTGTCATCAGCAAACTTGCTGATAGTACACTCAATTCCCTCATCTAAATCATTGATGAATATATTAAATAATACTGGTCCCAGTACTGACCCTTGAGGCACTCCACTAGTTACAGGCCTCCAACTAGACTCCGCCCCATAGACTACAACTCTCTGGCTTCTCTCCTTCAGCCAGTTCACAGTCCACCTCACTACCTGATCATCCAGACCACACTTCCTCAATTTAGCTGTGAGGATGCTGTGGGAGACTGTGTCAAATGCTTTGCTGAAGTCAAGGTAGACCACATCCACTGCTCTGCCATCATCCATCCACCGTGTTATCTCCTCATAAAAGGCTATGAGATTGGTCAAGCATGATTCCCCCCTGGTGAAGCCATGTTGACTGCCCCTCATAACCCTCTTATCCTTGATATGCCTTAAGATGGCACCAAGGATAAGGTGTTCCATCACTTTCCCAGGGATGGAGGTGAGGCTGACCGGTCTATAGTTACCCGGGTCCTCCTTCTTGCCCTTTTTGAAGACTGGAGTGACATTTGCTTTCCTCCAGTCCTCAGGCACCTCTCCCATTTCCCAAGACTTGGTAAAGATGATGGAGAGTGGTCTAGCAATGACTTCCGCCAGTTCCCTCAGCACCCGCGGGTGCATCCCATCTGGACCCGTTGATTTATGAATGTCCAGATTGCTCAACTGGTCTCTAACCCATTCCTCATCGACTAAGGCAAACTGCTCTGTTGACCTGACTTCATCTAAGGTCTCAGGGGTACAGGGCTCTTCAGGACTGCCTGCAGCAGAGTAGACAGAGACAAAGAAGGCATTCAGTAACTCTGCCATCTCTGTATCTTCTGTCACCAGGGCACCCATCCCGTTCATCAGTGGGCCTACATTGCCTCTGGTGTTAGTTTTATCTGCCATGTATTTGAAAAAGCTTTTTGCTGTCCTTGACCCTTCTCACCAGGTTTAATTCTAAGGAGGCCTTAGTCATCCTAGCTTCCTTCCTACATCCTCTTGCAGCAGCCTTATATTCCTCCCAAGTGGCCAGCCCCTCCTTCCATGACCTGTAAACTCTCCTCTTCCGCTTGAGCATACCCAGCAATTCCCTGTTTAGCCACGCAGGTCTCCTGGCCCTCTTCCTTGACTTCCTACATGTCGGGATGCTCTGATCTTGAGCTCGGAAAAAGCAGTCCTTGAATGCCAACCAACTATCTTGGGCCCATTTACCTTCAAGCAGCCTTGCCCATGGGATTTCCCCCAGCAATTGCTTGAAAAGGCCAAAGTTTGCCCTGCTAAAGTCCAGGGTTGCAATTCTACTTGCTATTCTACTGGTCCTACCACACAAGATCCTGAATTCCACCATCTCGTGGTCGCTGCAACCAAGGCAGCCCTCAACCCTTACTGCTTCGACCAGACCTTCCTTGTTAGTGAGGATGAGATCCAGCGGCGCTCCTCTCCTGGTCGGCTCATCCACCATTTGCAGGAGGAAGTTATCATCCATACACTGGAGGAACCTCCTGGACTGTGGCTGGGTTGCTGAGTAGTCCTTCCAGCAAATATCAGGGAAGTTAAAATCCCCCACGATGACCACGGCCTGTGACTGTGAGGCCACTCTCAGCTGCCTGTAGAAGACCTCGTCAACTTCCTCACCCTGATCTGGTGGCCTGTAACAGACACCCACAACAGTATCACTCCTGCCAGCCTGCCCCTTAATTCTCACCCACAGAGTTGCAAGTATTCTTGCAACTCAATTCAGCTGTAATTCTTTTAAATTCACATGCTGTGTTGTCTTACAGTTTATCACACAACATGTGCCTGTAAACCCTTCACTCTAAGAACCTTGTAATGTGACTCACTTTAAACCTTTGACCTTATCACATTTTACCTCTCTTGCCCATCCCATCCTCAATTCACTGCCATTCAAGCTCTTCCCTCTGCTAACATCTGACACATTAAAGCTTAGCTGATCATCACAGCACTCATCCCTTTCTTCTGCCATACTTGTTTGAGATGTTTCTGTATGTGTATTGGATTGGGCTTCCTCTCTCTCTATGAAGGACATCATAATTGTCTCCCAGGTAGTCTTGTACCTTGTACTTGCAGTGCCTTCCAGCATCTTCTGTGCATTGTCGTTCTTTCAAGAAAGCAATTTTCTTGTGAATTAAGCAACTTTCTTTTGTAGTCTGGCTGCTAGTCCAGCTTTGGATGTGGATTTGCTGCAATCTACTTTATATAGTCTCAACAACAGTCAGATTTAGGAAGAATATCAAAACCATATAACACTAAAATTATTTGATGTGTAAACTCAAACATAAATTCAGAGTGACACTCAAGCTGGCAAACAAGGGATCCACTCCATCCAGGAACCAGGCAGCAGCATGTTTATCAAGTAGACCTCTGTTCTTTGACTCTTTCCTCATTTCCCTCACACTCTCTCTTCCATTCAGCTGCTTGAGGAAGATCATGAACTCATTCTGTACCTACCCAGCATTTAATTCTGTAGGAAGCACACTGTATACTCTTCCTATCCTATTTGCTAATTAAAGAGACATGCATGTAAACTTGTGGGTTGTGGTTTTTTTTCATCTTTTAATTAGGAAAAAGTATTATGAAATGCATTAGGAAACTTCTTGAATCAAACTTTCTTTTTTAATATCAGTCTGCTTATATATAACATGTTCCATTCTCTCTCACCAAAAGGCTGCTTTTTTAAGTATGCACATTGATGTCCTCTGGTGGTCCAAGTAATAATATGGTGATGATAGCAGAAATAACTCTCTCTATGCTTCATTTTATTATGATATGATTAAATCCAAACCTTTTCAGTGAGATAATCACATAGGATGAAACAGAAAGACATAAGGAAAAAGAGATAAGATATGATCTCAAATTGTTTAACATAAAATCTCAATGCCTCTTTTTGCCAAAGCCCATTTCAGAAACTGATTTCATGTAATAAACAATTGTGTACAAAAGATTTCTGGCCTCAGGTCAGACTAGCCATGGGATACAACATGAATTCCTATTCTTCCTCACCATGTCTTGGAGGTATCCCACACACTGCCTTGACTAAGAAGACAAGATACGCTGCTGCTGTGGGAAACAAGTTAGGATCATATCATACACATTAACCAGTGGATATTGAGTAGATGAAGTGGTAGATAGAGAGGGAAGGCTCTTATCTGTAATGGCACAGAATATCTGTGGGGCATTTATGATCTTTAAAATACAGCCAGTATTTTCCTTCTTTGCAAAATTCTTCAGAGCCCCCAAGTAGAAACGGCTTGCTCCACTGAAACTTCTGCTGCCAACCTGAATTCAGCAAGTGCACAGAATGCTATGGCAAAGCACAGCTAATTATCTCAAAGTAAAAACTTAGAGCTTGTTTGTTTTCATGCCTTAAGTTAGAATTTCTAGTAGCTATTATTCAGCAGATCTTGGACAAGGAGATATATTAGTACCTTGTTAAAGACAGGAAGTATTACCAAGCATGCATTTCTAGGTTATAAGGAAGAAGGATAATTAGACATATTTCTGTCCCTGCAATTATCAGCAGAAATAAAAGAGTTATCTGTGGTAGTTTGTGGGTTTTAATATATAAATATTTTGATGGCTTATTACATTATAACTTTCCAGCTACTTGCACAACCCTTTCCCTGGTTAGTGTAGAGCAAAACAAGAAGTAGATTTTTCATGTATACTTCATTCTATAACCTGGAATTTTACTTTGAGTTGCCACAAAGGCATTGATTTTTCTAATGGAAGTTTAAAGGCTTTATACTAAGCTGTTGTTAGGTAAAATAGATACTAGTTAATTTTAACTTAAAATCTAAGAGCTAATGTTAGAAGTGCTAAAACCCATCAGAAAGCTAGGATATGCAGCTATGAGCATCACCATGAAAAGAAAAAGATTTTCTGAGTACAGGGGATTATACAGGAATAAGCCTGGGGATTCTTGAGCAGGAAAGCTGAAGCTGCTTCTGTTTAGTGTTTGTTAGTATTCAGGGAATCGCTTCTCTGTGTTTCCTTTACTTTATTCTCCTTTACTCCCCCAAACTCCTTCTTTTAAAGAAATAAAGTCTAAAGTGACTACCTTCTGATGTCTTCTTCTGTACAGGGATGCTGGGGAGGGACTCTTCATTAGGGACTTTAGTTATAGGACAAGGGGTAAAGGATTAAAACTTAAACAGGGGAAGTTTAGATTGGATATAAGAAGGAAATTCTTTCCTGTTAGGGTGGTGAGGCACTGGAATAGGTTGCCCAGGGAGGTTGTGAATGCTCCATCCCTGGCAGTGTTCAAGGCCAGGTTGGACGAGGCCTTGGGTGATATGATTTAGCATAAGGTGTCCCTGCCCACGGCAGGGGGGTTGGAACTAGATGATCTTAAGGTCCTTTCCAACCCTAACAATTCTATGATTCTATGATTCTAGTGAAAATATCCCTGCCCATGACAGCATAGTTGAATCTGGATGGGGAAAAACATGATTATTATTTGACCTTGATGATGGGGAAAGTTTTGGAACCAATCACCTTGAGTGCCACCACATGACATGTACAGGACAACCAGGTGATCAGACCCAGTCAGCATGGCTTTATGAAAAGCAGATCATGCTTGACTAACCTGATCTCCTTCTATGACAAAGTGATCCATGTAGTGCATAAGGGAAAGGCTTAGAATGTTGACTACCTAGACTTCAGTAAAGCCTTTGACATCGTTTCCCACAGCACTGTCCTAGAGAAACTAGCTGCTTTTGACTTGGATGGGTGTACTTTTTACTGCCAAAAAAATGTCTGGATGGCCAAGCCCAAAGAATGGTAGTAAATGGATTTAAATCCACTCGGTGGCTGGTTACAAGTGGTGTTCCCCAGGGCTCAGTATTGGGGCCAGTTCTGTTTAATATCTTTACAGCATCTGATATCTATTTAATATCTATATCTGAATGAGGGGATCGAGTGCACCCTCAGGAAATTTGCACATGACACCAAGCAAGAATATTGATGTGTTTGGTGGTAGGAAGGCTCTGCAGAGGGATTTGGACAGGCTGGATCAATAGGCCAAGGCTGACTGTATGAGATTCAACAAGGCCAAGTAGTGGGTCCTGCACTTGGGTCACAATGACCCCATGCAACACTACAGGCTTGGCCAAGAGTGACTGGAAATCTACTCAGCAGAAAAGGACCTGGGGGTGTTGGCCAACAGCCAGCTAACCATGAGTCATCTTGTGTCCAGGCAGCCAGGGACAACAACATCCTGGCATGTATCAGAAATAGTGTAGCCAGCAGGACTAGGGCAGTGATCATCCCCCTGTACTTGGTGTTGGTGAGGCTGCACATTGAACACTGTGTTCAGTTTTGGATCCTTCACTACAAGAAAGACATTGAGGTGCTGGAGCACATCCAAAGAAAGGCAGTGAAGTTGGTAAAGTATTTAGAGAACAAGTCTTCTGAGGAGAAGCTGGGATTGTATAGCCTGGAGAAAAAAGGCTGAGACCTTAGCTCTTTACAACTACCTGAAAGGAGGTTGTAGTGACAAGAGAGTTTGTTGATATTAGCAAAAATTACTTCACCAAAAGTGTGATCAAACATTGGAACAGGCTGCCCAGGAAAGTGATGGAGTCACCATCCCTGAGGTATTTGAAAGATGTGTAGATGTGGCACTTAGGGACATAGTTTGGTGGTGGACTTGGCAGTGTTAGCTTAACAGTTGGATTGTGATTTTGAGAGTTGTTTCTAAACTAAACGATTCTATAATCTTTAGAGGACCCTTCCAACATAAACCATTTTACGATTCTGTTTCAGATCCTGTGTGGGCAGAGAGACTTGCTCCGTAGTACTTCACAGTGTAATGTTAAATACACTAATAATTTATGTTGTGTCTCTAGACAAGAAGCCTTCAAACTCTTATTTCATCAATAAATAGGAGTATACATTGGTATAGGATTTCAGTGTTCTTCAAGATTAAGTATTTTAGCATACAAAGGTGTTAGAAAAAAATCATCCATACTAATATTTGGACTGTGCTGTGTTTAAGATGTTATAAGCAAAATAGGATTTCTGCCCTATCATATCAAATTCATAACCCAAACTTTGATTTTTTTTCTTTGCTATGATACCTTTCACAGCAAATATACACTGTGGTATTAAAAGGTATATTATTTAAGGCGTGTGTATAATGTACTCCTTAGTATATGTTGTCATTTTACTACATTTCAGTAGATGGGAAAAGGAATGGACTTTTTCTTACATATTGGGATTTGAATTAAGGCATCTTGGATTCAATTTCTAGCTGCATTTCAAGCTCAATTTTAAATTAGCTAATATTTCCTTTTTGGATTTATACTAATTTCCATTTGCTAGCTGATTAGATACCACAGACACCTCAATATGAATTTACATCAGCACAGGTATTTCTTTCCCACCCTGGGAAGTTCTCAGCTAACGCTCACTGTATGAGCACTAAGAGAGGAGTGAGAGTCATCAGGCTAATGTGGAGTATGAATAGATGCTTTCTACTCAGATTGAAGAGGTGTCCCGGGATTTGATTCGGAAAACACTCAGAAGTTAACAGTCTTGAAAAAGTGTCTCTTGCCTGATGAACTCCTTTAAGAGCTATATTATTTTGACATTGTTTAGTAAGAAGCATCTTTATTGAACTGTGTGTCAAATTGTGCTCTGACAGGAAATTGAGTACATTCCAGAATTTGCTTTCCTGCCAGCAAAATAAAGTAATATTAACTTCCTGTTATTTTTTTTTACACATGTCTGAGTCATGAGCCCAATTTCATGTTTCTTTGCTACTTCAAAATAGCGCTTTCACTGACATGTACCCACCCTTCTAGCTAACTTAGAATCTTACATTTGCCACTTGCTCAGTATACATGTCTTCCATTTACTTTTTCACATTATTCAGTTCATTTGCTCTTTTGCAGAAAGAGGAATAAACTCCCAGGGAGAGTTCAGCAGTACATAACAGCTGTGAATATGTTCCTCTGCTGATGACAAAAATACACAGTGTACCCGACAGTTTTAGAGGTGTGTTTTGTTGACTTTTTTCAACAATTGTTGAATCAATGCTAGCAAGCAGGTGAAGCCACATTAGGTAGTTTTGGAGAGTTTCAGAAGCCTAAATGTTTCTGACCATGGATGGAGCAGAGGAAGGAGAGATATACCCAATGTCAGCAAGAGTAAGAAAGGTTAAATGAGACAGACCCAAATGAAAATACTGGACATGTCGGTCATGATCTTTCAGTGAAAGGTGAAAAAAATCAGCTTAAGCTGATTTAGGTATAAGTTGGAGAAAAATTCTTACCTGATCCCAAAGCTACTGATCAGGTTTTCCTTTGTCAGGGAAGCGTGAGAAATATGACTGCAGTCCTATGCCTCAGATTTTTTTCAGACATCAGAGCACTTGCATGTCATTTGGTGGTCCTACATCTAGCTGTGCCAACCACCAGGTGCTTCAGAAGAAGGTGAGAACTCCTTTCTCTGATGCACTCCTACCCATTTGAAGAAGTCAACATGACTATTCTAAATGTAGATGATGTGAAGAATGCCTTTCCTGGTTCTTGCAGAAGCAGCTGAAATCTTGGAGTGTAACTTGCAAGTACTTTTTCCTTTTACGTACCAAGAAGTCCAGTTTTCTTCTCCTGACCTGGAATGGGTGGGTAAACAATAAAAATAACATAACTCCGTCTTTGTCATTAGTTGTTCCAGATCACACTTTGCTAAATTCCATGAGTCAGTATGGGAGTATTTGATGCTTAACAGCACAGTAAGGATTAATAACATTCCTCACAGCCAGAATGATAGACTTAGGTACTGTACTTATTTTATTGCCCACTGCGCTCACAAAAAAGAAGCTAAAAAACTGCACCCTCTACTCATGAGGCAAGGAACCTAATGACAATGGAAATGGAAAAGGATGAGATGCTGATTGATTTCTTTGCCTCCATTTTTGTGGGAAATGTGTACTCTCAGGCTACTGGGTCAGCAAGCCTTGTGACAGAGGCTGTGGGAATGAAACACCCCACAGAGCAGGTGGAATACTTAAGCAAATAAAACATACATGTATGGGAGTAAATGTGGCTCTGACAGAGCTCACCAAGGTGGATGTGAGGTTGCTGCTACTTAAAAATTTACAGTAATGAGGGAATGTAACAGCTGGAAAAAGGCAAACATCACATCCTTCTCAAGATAGGCAAAGAGGGAGGCCAAGAAAATGACAAGACAGTAAAGTTTTACACTGGATGCTTTTCAGTTCACACATTACCTGATGCAGGACTAAATGACTTCCCGAATGATGATACCCTTCCTACATAGAAGGTAGGTCTGTGAGTGAGAATTAAAGCACGTGCATACATTCTCTTTCACTCAAAATGAAACTCAAATAAATTAAACCATGTGTGGTCTGCTGAGAATATACTTGTGCTGTGACTACAAGGAGTCTTGTTTTCTGAATTGTATTCATATCATGCCTCTACTCTTCTTTTGGAAGCAGGGGAGATAGCAAGGTTGCTGCTAAGCAGCAGCTGTCACCAGAATGTGTCATGTGTAAGTGGATTAAGTGCCACTGAAGTATATCACTTCTGAAGCCTTTCTGTCTGTTATCAGTTGAAATGATTTATACCCACAGTATTCAGCCCAATGTGTATATCCATTTTCTTCTTTCTACCCATCCCTATGGCCTGTGATGTCTAGTGAGTTTAAGGCTATCTATATTTCTCATTGTTAGTGTTCGGGGAAAGCCTAGCCCTAGAGTCACAGTGCTAAAGTAAAAGTCTGCATGTGACTGACTTGCTCCTGACAAATACTATCTGCAGTCTTAGCATTAATGGTGGTGCCTGTTTAGAAAAACAAAGCTGTATTAATACCCCTTTAATCCTTGTCATCATTTCCCACAGGGAATTTCTTTTTTTTTTTTTCCTCACAGACTTATTATGGCAAACTCTCAAAATACTTGTTGCAGAAAATACTTTTCAGCATATTTTTTTCTGACTAAGTTATTTCAGCGACTGAGATTTTCACTTCCATTTCTTTGGGCACATCTAAGCAATGAAACTAAACATTGATTGAAAATATTTTGATATTTGAATTGTTTTAAAAAATGCAGTTTCTTGGGAAGGGGAAGAGAAGAGTCCGGTAGGTATTTGAGTAGTGCTGAATAAACACAAAATACCATTAACTTTTACTGGGACTGAAGAAATCAGGCTCAGATAAGAGAGAACACCACAGCTGGTTCTTTATGTTGGCTGGGTAGGAGACAGTTTAGATTCAAAGGCCTTTCACTGAAATTCGAATAACATCCATTATAAAAGAGAACTCTTTCTTTTTAACAAGTCCATATAATCTAGAGTACAAGCAAAATAATATTGGCTCCATATGCATACATGTCAGAAAGCCTGTCAAACTCTTCTTAGGTGTTTGAAAAGTTTGATTGTGGGAATGTAAAATAATAATTCTTTTTCTTCTATTTTTTTGTTTGTGGTGTTTCTTGAAGTGGTACATTTTGATTAAGGAAAGATGACATCTGTGCATTTGTACAGCAGCTATTGCATTTGGATGTTCATTTGGTTTTGGTCTCTTACTACTCTAGCAGTGAAACTGATAGGTGAAAAAACAAGCAGATTTGTGGCTTTGGAGGTGGGAAAAGGGGAAACAATATCCAAAACAGTACAAAATCACATCTCTCTTCCCAACTCTGATGCTGCAGTTCTTCCAGTCTGTCCTGGGTTCATCAGTAGCAGTCATTTTTCTCCTTCTTGGTAGCTGGTGCAATGCAGTGTTTTGACTTGCAGCCTGGGAACAGAGCTGATAACAATGATGTCTTGGCTTGGCCAAGGACTTTGTGAGCCTCATGCTCTGCCAGGGAGGAGGGGAAGCCAGGACGAAGCAGAGACAGGACACCTGACCCAAACTGACCAAAGAGGTATTCCATACCACAGCACATCATGCCCAGGAGGTAACTGAGAGTTACCCAGAAGGGCTAGGACTGAGGGTTGGAGGAGGTATCGGTCGGTGCTTGGTCGGGCTGGGGGGGGGGCGAGTTATCGGTAGGCTGGTGATGAGGTGTTGTGTTCTCTTTCCTTGTTGTTTCCTTTATCATTATTATTATTGGTGGTAGCAGTAGTGATCTGTGTTATACCTTAGTTACTAAACTGTTCTTATCTCAACCAGTGAGAGTTGCATTCTTTTTGGTTCTCCTCTCTGTCCCTCCAGGAGTCTGGGGAGGGAAAGAAGGGGGGGAGTGAGTGAACAAGTTGCCTGACTGGGTTTAAACCACGACACAGTCATCTCTTTCTTAAAAATAGGTGTAACTGGATTCCTTTATTGCTGCTCAGTCACTTGTCTTTATAAGGCGATCATCACTTCCTAAAACAGTCATTAAAACCACAAACATCCAGATTGCCATGATTCGGGAAAAGGAAATCACACCATGTAGTAGGGTGATGTTGCATTGTTTTGTGGTCTTCTGAAACCTGGTCTTTTGAGACCTGGTAGATATGGGTACAATAACCTCTGATGACTATTGCTAATTAGCAAATTTAGCTGGCAGCTCCCAGCACTGCCAATCTATTAATTTTTGTATTCACATAGACTCATTTGAGTACATAACTGAAGGGAAAAATACCCACAACATAATGCATGAGGTTGAAGTATGTCTTGTACAATCATTAAATGATGATCTGTTTATTTTTAGAACCTTAAGTTAGGTCTTGGATTTTAATGTAAGGTCAAATCAAAACTGATCAGTTGCCATAAATTTCAGAGTGAAGAAGAATACACACAAAAGAGAAACAAAATTATGTTGGTATGAAAAGAAAATCATCTGGTAGTAGCTGACAAAATACTATATGGTAGGGCAATAAATTAGTCCTTTGCAGAATCTCTCATATTTCATATTGTGTACTCATTTCCATTTGACTTGGTGAAGAAGGTCAGTTTGTAAGTAACACCCTGTGAAATTGCCAAGAATATACTGCCAGCCAATGAAAACTGATGTAACGCTACTGGTGTTAACAGAAATAGACACATTGCGATGACTACTTATTATCAGAAGTTATTGATTTGAGTTCCATCTTTGTTGGTTTAATGTGTTTGCTGACACTTGTATCTTTTATTTTAAATGTATCAAAATTCTGCAGGATAGTAGTCTGGTATTTCTTACAACTTCTAACACTGGTGGTCTTAGAAATAGAACTTGCAAATGAAATTCTATCAATCACCTTAGTTCCCTTAAATTTGAAAGTTAGCCTCTGTCATCTCCCCAGGGTTGCTAAAGAATTCAGTGACATCAGTACGCACTTCTACTTTGTCTCACTTTGGCAGAGAAACAGTAAAACCAGTACATAGAATTCAGGTCACCACTAGTCTCATGCAAGCTATAATAGATACCAGTGCTAAACAGGGTCCAAATAGAGTTTCTACTTCAGTCATTGTATGAAATTCTGTCTGTAAATGCCATATTAAAAATTAATTAATGTAGTTCATATTTCTGTTCATATCAGTCTAGAAATATTAAATTGTTTTCAGTCTATAATTACACAAAAGAGGGGAAAACTGATAAATATATTTTTTATTGGAAAAAGAATATGTGGGTGTGAATGAGACTTAACTGCCATGTGCCTTACTAGTCACAACACAGTATTTTTCCAGCTCTGATAAACTTGGACAAAACCTAGTTCCTTTTATAACTAATGAAAGATGAAGTCACAGGAAATGCTTCCTTTGTGTAGCTGCACTAGAAAACTCTGCATTTTAGAAAGCTTATTCCAATTTGAGATTAATTTGAAATTCAATGTAATTCCAGATTTTTGGTGACATCATGTAAAGCATCCTCAGAAGATTATCTGAGATGTAAGTTAGAAGGAGATGTTGATGTGAATGAAACATATTAAAGATATCAGAGCCATCAGCAGCTGTGAATTAAACCACAGCCATTCAAGATCAGTGGACTTGCTGAACATTGTTCAAATACAGCTCATTGAGCAATAATATATTCTGTCTGGTTTAAAAGTATACTAGTAATTTGAGAAATGCTATTTGGCAATAGCCTAGCATCAGATATGTGTGCTCAGGTGTATAAAGTCTGAGCCAAGACTGTTGTAGGATGGCATCTACTGCATGATTTTTTCATTATTTCATAAGATTGAAACATCTCTTCAAGAATGGATAGCAATCACCTTTAGTTGTATCAAGAGTCTGATTTTTTTTAAACAGAAACATTTCTGTGATTTACTTGCAGAAAGGGGGTTTCTTTTCTGAGATAGCAGCAATAGCCTGTTGCCAACATCTTATTTGCAAGGTAAATGAAAGAGCTGAAAACATTGGGTGATATACAGGGAATTTATCTCTTAGAAAAAAAGACCAATGTGCAGTAGGCAGGATGCTTTTGTTGAAGAAAAAGCAGGAAAATTTAACGGTTTTCAGTTTAGAAATAATTTTTTTTTACTTGACTACAGTTTCTGATGAATGACTTTATTAATTTTTGAATTAATAAGTAGGAAATTTTTCTTTCCAATAATGATATGGAACTTCTTACTAGTTTAATAAAACTCTGTTTTTCCCATCTGTTTAGCATCTCAATATGCTCAGATATTTAAGTAATATTATTTGGAGTGATGTTGCTTATATATCCAAGATTTTGGCTTCTATGGTCATGGATCTACTTTTGAGATGGGTCTGTTGGGAGCCAATGGGATTCAGCTGACCAAGTGGGGCAAGAGCGTCTTTGCCAACAAGCTGGTCAGACTTATAAGGTGAGCATTATAGAATACAACCGCACACCACCCACAGACCGATACCCAGCCCAACCTGAGCAGCAATCTGGGCCTTCTGTGTGAGTCCCCCCAGTCATCCCAGGGCATGACATGCTGTGGTATAGAATACCCCTTTGGCTAGTTTGGTCAGGTGTCCTGTCTCTGCTTCCTCCCAGCTCCTTGTGTCCCTCCTCCCTGGCAGATCATGTGACTCAGAAAGTCCTTGGTCAGAGTAAACGTTACTTAGCAACAGCTGAAAACATCGGTGTTGCCAGTGTTGTTCCCAGGTTGAAAGTCAAAACCACAGCACTGCACCAGCTACTAAGGAGAAAAATGACTGCTACTGCTGAACCCAGGACAGATTGTCAGAGGGTAAGAAAACGCATGTTTTTTTTCTCGAGGCTTTTTTTTTTTTAAATTGGTTTGGTTAGGTTTTTTTGAAGGATGGGGAGGCTGAACCTTTTTGTTCTGTCTAAGAGTAGGCAAATGTGTGATGTAGAGATGGCACAGGCAACTAGAAATGTGAAATTTTAATCTTAACAATTTTTTAAGATTCAGCTCAACAAAGCCATGGCTGACCTGATCTTAACATAGAATCACAAAATATTTCAAGTTGAAAAGACTCATAAGGATTGAGTCCAACTCCCTGTTCCTTGCAGGACTACCTGTGTTACTTATGGCTCTCCTTCAGCTGGGAGCTTGAGAGTTCCCTGGCAAGCAGTGTTTTGTGATTCCTGTCATCTAAATGAATTTACCGAGGTGAAAATAGGCTGTTTAAAATGAGTTTCTGTACAGCTATCACAAATTTATTAATATTTTAGCATTCTTGTTTATTGTACAAGTTATATTGTTATGTGTATGTTTCCTTGGGAATATCTTACCTTGGTGTTTCTGCAATTTCTGCCCATCAGAATGTCATAAATTCATTTACTTCCCTGTGTTCAATAATTCAAAGGCAGAATAAGTGTTACGCAGGAGATAAAGTAACACCTATGTACATGTAGCATACACGTATAGTAGCAGCTCTCCAAAAATAATTTAAAAAAGAATGCTGGTGGGGCCAATTTCTTAAGGCTCAATTTCCTTTGGAAAGGATGTCACTTGTAATGGTTTGACTTTTCCACTGAATGTAGCAATGCACTTTCTAAAGACAAATAAATGATGTGTTTTCATGCATATGGATAGTTGTGAGTAGGGAAAACCCTTCACCAACTGGAGACTTTTTAGGTCCTATTTGGCCTTGGTACTTGGCAGCTTTTACTGGGAAGATGTATTAGTTATACACCACAAGACAAATAAAATCTTGGAGGGAGATGAAAAGTATGAAAGATCTCATCCATAGTGGCTGTAGTTCCCTGATGCTTGCTTGGGAATATGGCTCCAGGTAGCTTTGGCAGTGATGCTCTCTTCTGACATGCAAAAGTTTGTCTCACATGCACTGATACTGACTGGTCCATAATGAAGATGTGTATCTTCGTTTGCTCTTTAAGCACCACCATATAACATACATTCTTTTAGCTCTGTATGGTTTCAACTTTTGATGAATTCAAAAAGCTCCTCATGATTTTACTGAGGACTTATTTCTGCATGCTGCTTCTTCAGAGAATTTCTAAGCTGATCAGATTTATCCTAGGGTTGCTTTAAATCATGGCACAAATTCATCTGGAGTAATGAAGAACCCATTACTTAAAGAGCTTAGGAAGAACCCAAAAAAGGTGGATACAACCAAAACCCTCCTCTGAAATCTAAGTTGATTTTACAGTTAAGCATCCAGCTATTAATGAAATAAAATGTCACAAAACTTTGACACTAAGTAATTGCAGTAATTTGGACCTTTAACAGTCTCGTCTGCTAATTGATTTTACCAGAAAATGGGATGAACTGTTCCTTAGTATATGTTTCTGGATGAACACAGAAAGCAAGTGCTGTGTATTCAAGTCAGTTCCAGAAACACTGATGCAAAACCTGTAGTATTTCATTCAAAGCATTCATCCTAAAAATGAGTGGGGTGTTTAGTGGAAAACATGCAAAAACTCTCTCATATGCAATTCCAAGCCAGTGAGAAATGGATAAACTTCCCAGAGTCCAAGTCAGATAAAATTCATTTTATTGTGTTTATTCTTAGTTCTATAATCATTTATTAATAAGTGACAAACTTAACCTAACTGAAAGTAATTGTAGTTATACTTGTGTCCTGAAAAGGGAATAGAGATTAGCAGGCTATGAAAGCTGACCTTTCTTTTGTAACTTTTTATGGAACAGAATTTGCTTCTTTTTTTGGTGTTTTTTTTTTTGTTTGTTTGTTTGTTTATTTTTTATTTTTTATTTTGGCTATAATTGATATTGAGATCAACCCATGATTTAAAATTGAATTAAAGGCTTAAACAATTTCTCAGGCTAATTAATTTTCTTTTTGCCTTGGGGAGTGGGGGTGAAGGAACCTTTTGAATCTTAAAATAAGAAAAAAAAATGAACAGGCCTATAAAGAAGGCTTAAATCTTTAGTTAAGTTTAGTGAAACTAATATAGTTTTAACAAAAATGGCTACAGGCTTCTATTACTACTTTTATGGAATGTAGGAAGACAGGAGCATGTGAAAGAGGCAGATTAATTTTTTTTTATTACATTTGAATTAGTGTGATTATTATTGATATTTACAACACGTTATGCATGCATAAAGTGCTCACAATTTAATACTTTATGGTTTAATATTTGAATATTTAATTCTGAAGTTGTATAAATAGCACATCTCAAAGAGAAAAAATGGTTGTTACTCAGAAATTACTGAAATAGTCCTCTGCTTTTCAACAACTAGTTAATCACCTTTTACTCTCCTGAACTTCATCACTATCTATCATCATTAAGCTGCCCATGGTTTTCTTTCTTCAAATTTTGAGGCAAAATCTTTTCTACATGTGTTACATATATAAATGCAAAAATTTCTATTAAATTCATTTCAGTCTTCCAGGAGCTTTCTTTCCCATCTTGATGTTTATATTAAGTCTTTGCCAACTTAATGTTTAGTTTTTCTTGATTATTGAACTTTGAATGGTAAGTTATTTGAGACTTGGAGCTCTTGTATTGAGCATATAATGAGGCTGTGAAATATTCAGGTAATTCTGGAGCGTAAGTAACTTTTTGGTAAGGTAGAGTGGGAGCTTTAGGGGTTCCTAGGAGATCATCTGTGGCAAAAGCATTGAAAAAACAATAATGAGCCAAACCCAATTGTAAACCACAAAGAGGTTGGTAGTAGATAATTAAACAGTTTAGCTGTTTCCAGCAATCGTTTGTGATAATTTCCTACTGCATATATTTATGAACACGGGGAGGACAAGACCTTTGACAGTCTTGTAGATTTCCAAATGCTGTGGCAAATCTGAGAGACTGGAAGTTATTCTCTAGGAAAGCTTACTTAGTACATAAGAGATCCCTTCTTAGATGAGGTTTGTGGGTTCCTTTTTTTTTTGGAATATCTCTATCTTTGCTTTAATTTCCCTGGAACCAATCTAGCTTCTTGTAGTTCTGTTAAGACTTTTTATTTCTGCTGCTTTTGAGAGAGAACCTAGGATAAAAAAAGCCTTGCTGTGCAGTTCTTTTCAAGGACATAATTTGGTTTGAGGAGAAACCAAAGAAAATGGAAAATGACACCGTCCCAACCAGCTCCTGAGCTCCTCAGAAGGATATAGGCTGTGTTCCAGATTCAGAAACTTTTATCTGCCAATGAATCCTATTAAAAACAGAAGGGAGTTCATAATACTAGATTTAATTTGAAAATAGTACTAGTATTACTTCTAGTGGTTTAGCACAATCCAAGACATCATCTTAAAGTGCTGTTATTCTAGCACACAGTGTCACCACAAGACTCTAAAAAAACCAGCAGAGTTTTTCATTGTTTCTTTTCAGAAAGAGGGTTCAAAATCATACAGGCAAACCAGCTTCCTTGTTTTGCAAAATTTCACCTATTGCTGCTACACTTCTACACCCCCCCCACCCCCCCCACCCCCCCATCTCTAAATAACCTTCTGGTGCTTCTGGCAGCCCCAGTTTTGGTGCAGTAGGATGCCTGTCTCTGAAAGAGGCACTTGTTTCTTCTGTGAGACTGGCTGTTGAGTAGTGGTCCTTCAAACAGAATTCCCTTTGCTGCTCTGCCCATTATATTTTTGTGGAACAGAGTTACTAATATTTTCACCTTCATCTGCTATCTGGGGGCAATATAAAAGGGGAATGGAAGCTTGCAACAGCAAGAGACTTTCCCCAAAGTCAGAGGTTCCCTTGCCTAACTGATTCACTGCTCTGCGGGTTGATGACAAAAGACCCACTGTAGCAGGTGAAACACTAGATAATAGTACAGCAGCCCAGTCTGCACCAAGGATGACAAGAAAGCACAACTAGGAGAAGGTGACAGGTAATTGTTGTAGGTGACTCACTTTTGAGGGGTATAGAGACACCCACTTGCTGGCATGGTGTGCTCTCCAGAGAGGTGTGCTGCCTACCAGAGGCTCACATCAGGGATGTCACAGAGAGACTACAGAGCCTCATATGGCCCACTGACTATTAGCTGCTACTGTTGTTTCACGTGGGCACCACAGATTTGGCCAGAAACAGTGTGAAGACAATCAAGAAGGATTACAGAGCCCTGAGTGCAGCTGTCTAGGACTGGAATGCAGGTAATCTTTTCATCAACCCTCACAGTCAAAGGGAAGGGATTGGAAAGGGCTAGTCAAATTTCATGAGTAAACAGATGGTTACAGGACTGGTGCCACAGCTAGGGTTTTGGTTACATAGACCATGGGTCTCACTTTGAGAAACCTGATCTGCTGGGGGCTGATGGAGTCAACCTCTCGGAGAAAGGGAAGAGTGTCTTTAGTCACAGGCTTGCCAAGCTGGTGAAAAAGGGTTTAAACTGAAGTTGCCGGGAGAAAGGAATCTCAATCCCTTTGACTCCTACCAGTCTGATGCTGATGTCAGTAGATGTCCGTAAACTGGAGAGGGATAACAAGTCAGCAATGGAGCAGCTGATGAGCAAGAAAGGACTTCCAAACCTTCCAGCCAACAAACTCAGAATCAGTAGCTCCCAAGTGAAATGCCTCTATGCCAGTGCTCAGAAAAATGGGAAACAAGCAGTAAGAGTTAGAAGTGCACTTATGCCTGAAGAGCGATGACCTCATTGGCATCATGGAGATTTAGTGAGATGACTCCCACTACAGCGTAGGAATGGAAGGATACAGGCTCTTCAGGAAAAACAGGCTAGGGAGACAAGGAGGGGATGTCACTGAAAGTGTTCAAGAACAGGTTGGATGGGTCTTTGTGCAACCTGGTCTGGTGGACAGTGTCCCCACCTGTGGCAGGCGGGTTGGAACTAAATGACCTCTGTGACCTTATGACTGTATTAATGGAAATCTGTACAAAGACTTGCACACCTTATGCAAGGTGCTTAGTAGCGATACACAGATTGTGGTATATTCACAGTGAATGACATGGATATCTATAATTCTGTCAGAACTATCGTAGTTCATCTATTGAAAAGATGTACCTGTTTTTTGCAAAGGTTAAGGAATAGTAATTCCTCAGATAGAAAGTACTTGTCTAAGATAAATAAAGGTAATATAGTGTTTATACATTGAGACAATGATCAGGAAAAAAAGCAAAAGGTAATCCACTTATTCTTCCAAGTGAGATCTGTGTACAGTTTGACACTTTTACAGTGGGAAAATATGTGAAGAATTTTTAGTTTAACTCCAAATTAATAATTCTGTAGGTATGTATGTATGTTCATTTGCACTTTGCTAAGATGTTATAGCCTTTTTTTTTTTCCAGTCGCTGATGTATTTCACAGTTGAATTCTCCCTTGAAAAACTGAGTAACTGTAATGCAACCTGTGAGGTCCATAAGTTGACTTTCAACAGTGAAAAGATATTACATCCCCTGCAATTACATTTTCCACCAATAAAATATTAAAGCTGTCCTGAGAACCGTGTGCTTCTTATTTATTAATTATCTGTGTATGTGAAGGTTCTAGTGTTAGAAAAATCCTTATTTATCAGATATTCAGCAGTATCTTGTCTTGGATATTTCTATTAGATTCGGTGGAATTGTACTATGAATTTCAAAATCCAAACTACTAAGCAATGGATGACAGTGAAAATCCCACCTTAAAATGTTTGAGGTTATGGTCTTTTCACAGGTAGTGTAATAATGTTGCTCAAAGGTGTTATTTTTTTAAGCTTGAATTCCCATGAGGTATTGTGTAGTGGAAGCTGGAGTATTTTCAACTTCAATTCCCCTCATCATGGAAAGTATTGTCATTCTTTCATCTGGCCTTCAGAAGAGATGAGAAGGTCTTTTCAAAAGCTTTTGGAAGTAGAGGGAAATTACTGAGGGTAGAAATTTTAGGATTAAGGAAGAATGACATAAAAGATAAGTGAAAAGGGTTAACAGGTTTTATACTGTAACACTGGTTTATTTCAAGTGATTTATCTTTTCGAGTATAAATATACTGAGGGCATATTTAAAGCTCAGATGGTAGATATAAATAAATAAAGGAGAAGGGAAGGGAAAGGAAGGAAAGGGAAAGGATCCAGATCTGCTCATTCTGTTACTGAATTTGAAAAAGTGGGAATGAGAAATGAAGCAAGTGTCAGCAACAGTAAAAAAAAAAAAAAAATGAAAAAGAGAATGTAGTTTGAACTATAACTGCTTAGCAAAGGGAGTAGCTCCAAATCTTTTGATTAAAGAGAACACTTACTTAAAAAGGTAACACTCAAATATAGCAATATAATTTAAAAGAGAGGTCACGCTTAACAAGCATTATTAGTGTTATAAAGTGATAATGAAACCTAAAGGTATAGAACCAGAAAAGTATTCCAAACCCCTGAAAACCTAGAAATCAAATCACAGTAGTAATGAATATAAGAATTAACTTAATAATCTAGTATCTAGAGAAAGGGAAAGTGGTAAATGAATATAGCATTTTTGCCTTAAGGTGTGTGGAACATGAATTTGTCTTCTTTAACTGTACGTATTTCTATGATATGGAGTATGGAGCTTTATACTGGTCAGTCTTTGAGAAGATAAAAATAATAGAAGGATTAAACAATGTGATAGGCTACATGATCAGGGGACTGGAGCACCTCTTGTATGAAGAAAGGCTGAGAAAGTTGAGGCTGTTCAGCCTGGAGAGGAGAAGGCTGCGTGGAGACCTCATAGCAGCCTTCCAGTGTCTGAAGCGAGGCTATAGGGAAGCTGGGATGGACTATTCATTAGTGACTGTAGTGATAGGACAAGGGGTAATGGGTTCAAACTTAAACAGGGGAAATTTATATTGGATATAAGGAAGAAATTCATTACTGTAAGGGTGGTGAGGCACTGGAATAGGTTGCCCAGGGAAGTTGTGAATGCTCCATCTCTGGCAGTGTTCAAGGCCAGGTTGGACAGGGCCTTGGGTGACATGGGTTAGTGTGAGGTGTCCCTGCCCATGGCAGGGGTCTTGGAACTAGATGATCTTAACGTCCTTTCCAACCCTAACAATTCTATGATTCTATGGTAGCCTGAAGCAGTCTCATAATAATTTTTAGAATATTGAATGACATAAATTCTTCATTAATTTATTAATATTATGTAAAAAACCTCAAATGCAAAGAAAATTTTATGATTCTGTGAAATAAGGATTTTTAAGCACATCTCTGTATATTATTTGTTACAGAGAAAAAAAAAAAAGTGGAAAAATAAATGTAACAGTTGACCTTGTTTGATTCATTCTGCCTGAAAAATCAGGTTCCTCAGTTGTTGTGAGGCTGAAACTCCTCAAACCATAACAAAAATATGCATGTACATTAATTACTTAATATAAGACTTTTCAGGTCTAAAAGAACATGTAACATGTTCCATTAAAATGTTCTGTCTCTTTTCTATGAAGTGGTATAACACTTGCATATTTCTTGCAAGACGGGCAGCCCACGAAATGTAAAGGGATGGTGGCATAATATACAGAAACAGTAATTCTTGTGGAGATCTTCAGCTTTGCAGCTTCCCTTGAGACAGTAACAAAAGAATATTTCTGAACTTAATGGCTTCCAAACTCATTTATGAATGTGATCAAATTATCTGTATCTTTAAGTGTCCAAAATAACTGTAGAATCATGAAGGAAGAAGGAAACATCCACTAGCAACATCATAAGCCCCACTCACACTTTAGCTAGCTCTGCATTTCTGAAAATGCTGAAATTTCTGAAATTAGCTAGTTTTTGCAGCTCTATGGAGAAATTTTATATACTGAAGTGGCATATAGAATAATGTGGGCTCGTCATTTTGATTAAGCTATGACCTGAAGCTGTAATGGGGATGCTAGCCTAAACTACTTAGACAGAAACTAACTTCAATGCTTTGTGTTGCAGGTGTAATAAAATCTGGGGAGCATTCATTTCAAGTTTTTGAATGGATGGAATGGAATCAGGAAATGGACCTTTGAATTATTTAGTACAGACAGAATACACCCAGAGACATTGTATGCCTCGTCCAAAGTAGCTCTTGATGAGAAAATAAAGTCTTCCAGGATATTCTATGTTGGCTTTATTTAGAAATTAAAATCTTAAAGAAATGAAAGAGGATAACATGGTACAGTGTAATATGTTACTTCTACCTTTTGCTAGTTAAAGCATTTACTAAATTAACTTTGCAACATAAAAGCATCTACAAATTTGGTTAAGTCTCAGGTGTTTTTCCTATTAAAAGTAGATGACAAACATAAAATTCTCCCAGGACTAGGTGAGGTAAATCCATTATTTAACAAGTGAAGACTAATTTTCCCTGGAGTCTTCTAATAACAGTTGTTTGAACTGGGCAGATCACTCTTTGCTTGCTTTTTTTTTTTTGTATTTATAATTTAGAGAATTTTTTCACAGGAATGGGGTAAAAAGAAATTGCTTAAGGTGTAGAAAGAGAAAGCATGTGACTCATGTAGTAGAAGTACTTACTATGCCCAAACCTATAGTAACCCTTAATATGAATATCCATAAACAGACTTGAATGAGAGTGAGAATAGAAAATAGAATAGATATTGGGTGCTAGACATTAATGTAGACCTCTGCTCATGTAATTGTTTTCATTGGCACTCTCTCCTGTTTCAGGACACACACCAGCAATTGTAGCATCGCAGCAGAGAAGGGGGAACTTCTGTAGCTCTTAGAAGTGGAATAATAATAGATATGGCAGAAAAGCCAATATTAAGTACCCTGTTCTTTTTCATAATCCAAAATGTGCAGTATGAGATCATATGAGAACTAGCTGAAATTTGGATAAAAACATCTGGAAAAAAGTTCCAACTGAAGTCTATTCAAGGTATGTCCAGATATTCACTAATTTGAGCTGATGAAATTTAATAATTAAAATCACTAATAAAATTAAATGCAAAACAAAATCATACAAAATAAAACTTCTATGGAAAGAAATTTCTTTGTGAAAGTAAACCACAAAACATTGTTCTGAAAACATTAATACTATGTAAACAAAAGTTAAGTAGTAGATCCAGTGTCTATCAAAATTTAGAACATTAAAATGTTTTTCTAATTTTTGTGGAATTACAACAATTTATCTGTCCTCCAGGTATGAGGAAAAACAAAAGAAGTATTACAAAACTGAAAACATTGATGTTCTTGAACTAGATATTAGCAGCTTTTGTTACTTTACTGAATTGGTTCTTTTTAAAAAAGCTAATGGGTTCCATCACTCAGTAATTACATAATAGCTTTGCATGTGGTTTTGGTTTTAATAACCATGTTATTTTTAATACATTAATAAGAGAGGAGAGGGCATACATAAAACCCAAAACATATATAGCAAGCAGGCAGGGGGAAAAAAATAATAAATATCTGTTTAGAAATGTAAAGAAAAGGAGATGGATAGTAGAAAACAGCCGTGCTTGGGAAAACTCAGATTTACTTCCAGGCATTCCCCCAAAGCAGTGAGCACTCTATTTCATCCAGACAAATCGCTTATTGTTCCCCCCATGAAGAGATGTACATCAGTGAAAGTACAGAACACAGGATCTGCAAAGTTGGCACAATTACTATTCTTAACAAATTATAATAATAGGAAAAAAAAAGTATAAAAACTTTCTCTCCTTCAGCTTTAGGATCACTTGAGTACTGCTAAATCCACACAGTCCCACAAGTGTCTTCATGGCCCTGCTTACATTTCTTCTCTAAACCAATTAAGAAGAGAGCTTTTCTTCTATAAAATTCCTATTCACTCTTATCTTTATAAGGTTATTTCCTTCAGTGGTTTCAAACATTTGATAGGCAGGACATGGCTTAACTGAAAATTCCCATAAGACACCTGTCTCCTCCAGCACACTAAATTCACTCTGATGTGTTTTTTTTTGTTTTTTTTTTTGTCAAGCTGCAGCCTGTAGGCCTTTTGGGGTTCATGTACTGTTTCTCTAGTGGATCTCAAAAGTTTACATCTTTGCTACAGCCCTTTGAATTTTTTTAAAGGTTCAGAAGCTGAAAATGGTTGAAAACTCTTAGAGGACTTTGATTTAAACAAGATAGCGGTGCTTGACTCTTGATTATGCTTTCATGTGCCATCTGCTAGCAGTGCTGAGAGTCACTGTTAAAACTCAGAGATGGAAGAAAAAAATGCAATGATGGGAGCTTTAGTTTGATCTAGGTTTTTATTAACATCATCTGCTGTGTTTACAGATCTGAATGACATACCTTAATCCGAAAATCAATTTCGCTACCAGTGATGTAGTACAATTCTGTAGTAAGCAAATGTGGGTTTTTTTCCAGTGGAATCTGAATCTTGGTTTGTTTATTTCCTCAGGTCAGAATAAAAGTATAACTGCTAAAATCGAACTAAAGCTTATTGAATTTGAACTACAAAACACATCTATTTCAACATTTTGTCAGAAACAATGGTTTATCACTGTTTAAGTGGTTTCATGTAGTCTCCTGAGTGTACTATTTGGTGGAATTAAGTTCTCTCATTCTAACAGTAAACAGATCTTTCCATAAGAAATTAAGATCAAGAGGTATTTCCATGTTTCAGTGTAGTTCAGTATTTATTACATTCCAGAAGTACTGTCATCCTCTCAAATTGAAATGCTGTCACCCTAAAGGCTTTCAGATGACATTTTAGTTCTCCATTCCAAATTCCTTGCCACAAGTTAAAGCTTTTTTGATTCTTTTTTCTTTCTTGAGATCACTTTTACAAATCTGCTTTCCCACTTGAGTCTTTAGTGTTTAGAGCTTTTACATATAAATGTTTTTATTTCATTTGTAACAGTTTAATACTAATGCCAGATGAACACAATTCTTAGTGTGTTCTTATTTGCTTTAAATAGTCTATTTTTCTCCTTGAGAAAACTTTTTTTACTTATGGGTCTGTCGTAGGATTGCATAGAAGATAGGACTGAACTGTCTGTCTTGTATTGCCTGTTAAATAGCCAGTGTAAGACAAAAAAATCACCTTGCTATTTTTATCTTTCTTTCGCCATGTTTGCTACCACTCTCGAGACTGCCTTTCATATATGAGTTTTTATTAACGAAAATAAATTATTTCACCTTCCCATGAGGTACTGACTCCATGTTGGTTTGTTTTCTTTCTTCCATGTAACTCTTGGCACAAATGCCTTCCCTGTAAGGGCAAGGAAAGAAATTGCAATAATCGACTGCTAAAAACAGCTCTAGCAATTACCTAGTTATGTAATTTTCAAATCCTTTTGATTAAGAATCCATTCAGGGATTATCTTGTGTCTCAACAGAATAAAAATTTGGAAAAAACCCACCAACCTCCTGCTGCTTTGTGTCATCTGATCCATTACATGTGTTCTTGTTTTAGGTTTCATTCACAAACTATCAACATACAAAAGCAATGGTTGTTTAGTGTGAGAATCAGCTATTCTTGCTCTGAACTTTGAAAATTTCCAATGTAGTGTGCTAGCCACGACTGTTACATTTACTTCTTCATATTAGGTTTTGCTCTTTTTTTCCACATGAAATTACTTGTAATATCACAAAACAAAGATATTGAAGAGATACATGAACTTAGTTTTTTTTGAATACCATATTTCAGTAATTCATTATGCTACACAAAGTATTGAAAGCCAAATATTATTACTGTCCTATTTTTATGCCCAGTTTGCAATGTAACATCAGCACTGAACTTCTTGCATCTACACAAAAGCTGTGGCTGAAATGCAAAGGTCTGTATTTATCTCATGTAAAGTATATTTCGTGGTTGTCACTCTGATACTGCAAAGGAGAGCTACTGTTCAGAAGACTGACCAAGACAGCTCTAACCAAATACTATTTACAGGGAAATCATTCCATTACTGTGCATGGCAACTTTATTCACATAACCATTCTCTTTTGAAAGAGAATGACAATTTTCAGCTGAATACACTTTTTTGTTTGTTTGAAAAATGTTTTCTAGAAACTTAATGGGCTTGCAAGAAAGCAGGTAGCAGTAACTAATGGATTAATGCCACAAATAGTTATATGCTTTAAGCATGTGCATCTAATAAATAGATATATAAAAGGTACCTCATAGCTGAAAGAATGCATACATTTTGATAGAGCATCTCTTGTGCCAGCTCTATGTGTGCAAGCTTTCAGTATTTATTCAATACCACTGACGATTAAACAATTTCTGTTCTATAAATTTTAAAAAGTATTTGCTTCAGATGACTGCTAATGGAGATTGCATATGACCTGAATGAGATCAGATACATATTTATAATTGTTATTGATATTTTTTCCTACTCAGCATTTCTATTGCTTTCTGAGTCTGTGTTTATATTTTTGAACCACTTTTGTAAATTGATGCTTTGTATGGAAATCAAGATCTGGTGGATTTGCATTCCACTGTGATGAGAATAGAATCTTACCTCAACTACAGTGTAACTTCCTTTATTAATCTTAGTAGTGTACTTGTTACATATATGGTGTGGAAAGCACCATTTATGGTACAGAATAAAAGCATGCTGAAGAACAAGATCTGAGGGATTTTTTTGCGTCTGTCCGTTACTGAATTTTCTTACATCATTTCCTTAATAAAAAATCAGCCACTCTAAGTTAGCTATTTTCTCTGATATACAGAAAAATTTAACAACATTTTCAGATTGCATATTTTTTGCCTAACAGAACAATTTCTCCGCAAAACAAGTCCATTAAGGTCAGCTCAGTAATGCATTTCTGAGATTCTTTTCATTCACTACTCACAAAAGAGAACAAGGATTGCTATTGACATACTCAGGAGAGATCAATTTTTCATCAAAACTGTTCTTTTAGGATAAGGCTAAGTTTTTTGAAAATATTTTGTTAAAAATTAACTTCTCATGTGAGAAACATTAAGGAAAAATTCCAACATAACCATATTGTTTTACATTTGGAAGTCAGGTTCTCATTAAGCTCTTTCAGATGTAATTACAGAAAAAAAAAGTATGTCTTGGATGCTCAAGAAAGCTTGTCTAAATTGATTGAGTATGGAAGTAAGGACATACCCCACATATCAAAGTAAGATATTAATAAACAGTAAATTTGCCCCATCTCCTTACAAGGCAAAAAGATTACCTTAAATTTAATTTTCTATGGAAAAAGGATGTATGCAGAGGCAACTGTTATGAAGTAGGCAAATCACTGTAGAGTTTCTTTGTATTTCCTGTAGTCCTGTATAAAATTAAAATGCATTAATCCCAATGTAGGCACATAATCAGAATTAAAGTGGCCCGAATTGAATTCAGCTTAATTCACTTTGAAGTCTGAAGTGGACTACATTTAATTAAAACCATTGAAATTCTGAACAAAAGGATCAATACTAGGTTTTAATTAATTTTAATTAATGCACTTCAACAGTTACTTCAGATTAAGTTTCTTGACTGTTTAAGTATTGACAAATTCAGTAGGCCTTGAGTCTTTAGATGGGAGTTTATCATTAATTACAAAATGATTGCCTCCTTTCTCCACAACCTAAAGAGCTAATGGCATAAGATGTGGCTATTCTGAGACCAATGCAAAACACACAGAGTGTAAACACAAATTTTTTTAAACTCTGGCACTTCTTCCCTGGAAGCCTTAATAATTATTGAAAGGATAGCAAATTTATCTGACAATTAAAAAGCAATCTATTATTAACTGGAATTATGTAAGCCATCCACCTTATTTATTCTTTCATCCTTTAATATTGTCTCTGTTCTGCATGAGCAAAAGGCAACATATGTAACGACATGATATTTTTTAAATGAATTTTCTTCCAGAAATTCAATTATTTCTTAGTTTATGGTGAAGATGCATAGTTGATTAATTAAAGGTAATGAGAATATTTAAACCTCGGAAATAAAGGGTTTTCTTTCAAAATGTTGTTCAAACATTCCATATGACGATATTGGAATAAAATTTGTGTCACTGAAGTGGTGTCAGACAAGTAGCTGAATAATTCATCATCATACCCATTTTTAGGCTTTGTTCATCTATTATTTTGAAGAAATACATTTGCTCTTTATTATTTTAATATATTTGAAATGCTTCATAATTCAGTTAGTGACATAGTTGATTATTTTGGCAAGTTATATGTAAAGCCATTAATGTAAGAATCTGTTTCCCTTAAACCAAGATATGGCTCCAAAGTAACAGTTTCAAGGAATTTAGTCTCATTCTTCAGTTTCTCATGTTGGATAATATTTACTTTTATTTTAATCATTCAAAGATGTATTTTGAATTGCTGCGTAAATTTAGAAACTTTTTTCTTTAAGCTGATAAATCTTTACATTCTGTAGTAACATTGGAGTTTAGGTCTTTCACTTTAGCTCTTCATTCACCTGACATTATTATGAATTAACTTTTCCATACTAATAAGTCAGTTCCAGCAGCTGTCTTGTAGTATATAATGCACATATATATACAAACTGTATATTGCATATTGCATTTATGATACTACATATACATCCTTTTTTGTCATTTATACCATCACAAGTCTAAGATCATTTCCAAGGAAAGTTAATGGGATTTCACAATAAGTGGAAGTTAATGATTTCTAGGACAAGGTACAATTCTTTTTATTAAAAAAATTGTAATGATTCTAAATCCAAATGAACTGGAATCCCTATTGCAAGAGAAATATGATGATAAGTTATCTGTGGAAAAGAATATTGTTTATGACAACACCAACAGCCATATAACCAGAGCTACATTTTATCGATGAATGCGACATGCCTGGAGGAGAAAACTTTTCTCTAAAGCAATTTAAAATGGAAATAGTCAAAGGACCAGGACAAATTATTATGAGAAATTTTGTTTTCCATATTTCCCAAGTGCTGCAGTTAAGAGAAATGTGTCAAGTAGATGCAGAAAGTATCAGGAGGTGAAGAAACATATGTTTAAACTGGAAAAAATACTGAGTGCTGTTACAAAAAAATAAACATGCTGACTCTTTGATTGCTTAGTGGTTAACAGGAGAAACAGGAGTGCAACAGTAAGGAAGAACCTGAAACTGAAAAGTGTAGTTACTTGTTGAAAGGGAGTTTGGAGAGAGATACATGTAATAGAGTACTCAGATATCACCTATACTTGACTGAATATGATTCACATGTAAAAATTCCATCTTGTTCTATTTTCTGCTTTGGGTTGTTTTTCAGTAAGTTTGTCTAAAACAACTGATAAGGTGCTTTCACTGTCTGCTAGGCTGGGGTGTAGAACTTTCTGACAAGCACAAAGCAGCGAACATTTATTTAGGGAAGGAAAAAAAGCAAAGTGGAAAAGCAGGGTGCTGTGGAGTATTCTAACAGTTCATGGGTGTTTGTTAAGTTCTGTTTTGCACAGATCCCCATATGCCTCAGGTTGAGCCTGAAGAAACACCTTATTTTTCTGAACTGCTGCATGTGTACCCTACTCCAACTAGTTCAAAAGATTCATACTCTGGCTCTTCATGTAGTTACATAATTGAGAGCTGTTGTTCCCAATCTTTTTTGAAGCTAAGTCTCTCTTGAGAAGATTGGCATATTTCACTGGTACACTGGTAATAAAATTTTCATTATAATTTAGCATGCAGAGAAGTCAGTAGACTGTAATTGGTAAAGATTTTTCAAATACTATGTTAAAGTCCACAGGTTTGGTTTTCTGTTGCTTCTTGGTTGTTTTTTTTACTATTTTGGGTTTTTGCTTGTTTGTTTGTGTTTGTTTGTGTTTGTTTTTGTTGGGCTTTTTGGTTTTTTTTTTTGGGGGGGGGGGGGAGTGGTGAATGGTACACAGACTTGGTGATGTGTTAAAAGGCATATTTCTATCTCTTTTCTATCTGCAAGTAACACAGAAAAAATGCTAAAATAATTCAACTTCAGTGAAGAATGACTTTTATTTTACACTAGCAGAGGATTATAATAACCGGATGAGAAAAATGCACAATCTAAGTTTTTTTCTGTCAAAGTGAAGAAATTGAGATAAAGGGCACAATGACCCTTGCAGGGCCTTTACAAAGACACTGCTACAAGCCTGACACTCTCCAGAGATCTAAAAACACGGCAAAACTACTTCAGTTAACCTTTAACTGAGGTGTGCACAGCTGTGACTGAAGTTCAGTACTATTTTTCTTTTCTGTTGTGCCGCTGTCTTCATAGTCTCAAACCCTTGGTCTAGAAGCTTTGTATAGATAATGTAACCCTGTCCTTGTATTATTTGAATCAGTTTAGAGGTTAGTGCATAACTGAACAAAAACAACTTTCAAACAAAGCAAGAGACAGCAAATTTTACAAGACACATTGTGCATGTTTCCATTGTGAGCATAGTGGCGTCACTTCTGAATATTGCAGGTCAAAGCACCCTTTTCCCTTTTTTGTAGAAACTATGCCACTGATGTGAACAGCAGTTTAATTATATTGTTAGTGAACTGGATTTGTTCTTCAACCTTTGATTTCAAGTTTGAATGCATCATTCCAGCTTGTGCTCTACCCAACATTTTTTCTCACATGTAAGTCTGCTTGCAGAGATTCCGCCACTGAATGTTAGGACTGCATACCAAGTACAGGTTTTACTCATGTAAATTACTTGGGCAAGGAATTAGGTAAATCACACAAACCAGTAGCATCTAGGTATTAGAAATGACCTTCAAAACATGATTTATAAGGTAGTTGAAGGCCATCATAATAGTATGCGTTATTCAATATGCTTTTTTTGTCAGGAAACCCAATGTAAAACGCATATATCTTTTTTTTTCCATTTAAAAATTGAAACAAGTCTCACCATTAGAAAACAGTATATGGATACTGATTCATTTAAATCTGACAGTGGTGATGTATCAGCAACGAAAAAATCTTGTTTATATCTGTCTATCTCTCTATCTGCTGATCTTGTTTATATATTTATTTCATGCTGCAAAATGGTGACTAGTTAATGTTTAGAAGAATTAGCACAATGATGCCAAAATGTGAAAAAAAGCCATTTGTTCATAAGTGGTAGAAGTATGAAGTCCAGTTCTGTGGGGATTTGTAAATTGCCATCTTTTGTTTTCCCATTGTTATAGCACTCTCAGCTCTTGCACATCCCTAGCACCTATCCCCACTGCAGTGTCCTCAGGTCTGTTCTGCATCCAGGGGAGTAGTCGCATGTGTTATGGTCAGCTATATATATGTATGTTGATTATTCAGATCCTATGCAACTTCTGGTTATGAACCTGACTTTTTCTTCTCACTATGAATCAAAAACATCTTTTCAACTGGAAGGAGAATTATATTCTTCTATTAGTTTTCCAGTACTAGTACTTGTAGGAGCTTGGTAACTTTGAATATTCAGTAAAATCTAATTGCAGTCAACCAGTAGCTTAAAAAATAGGAAGACAGTGCTTGCCAGAACCTAATTTCTTTAGGAAATGAAGGTAAAATCAAATAAAATGCAAATTTTAAAGAGTAAGATAATTTTTTTATTCTCATTAAAACAATGTAGAACTTAGCAATACTGATGATTTGCTCTTTGCGTATATCAAAATAGCTCTTACCAAGTTGTCACAGGCAGGGGGAACAGGAAGGTTCTGGGAGCTGCAATCAGATCTTTCACTTCTCATTTATGTGTTGTAAGCGACCCAAAAGCAGACTGTGTAGTCATGTCTATTGCACTGAGTTGCATAAAGATGTATTAATGGTATAAGACACTTTGGAGCATTGACAAGTATGCAGAGTCCTCCATGCTGCAGTGACCTCTGTCTACACTTGAAATTCATTCTCAGTCTTGTGAGCAGCCTTGCAGTGCTTGTTCATGTACCTTTTTCTGCAAGAAGAAGCCCATCTAGAGGTTGTCACAGATGATTTTCTGCAACAGTGAATATCTTGGAAACAACTATTTAACACCTCACTTGTCCTTTTCACTGAAGACTGTAGTCTTGCTACAGGCAAGAAAGTAACTGAGAGCTTCAGGCACAAGTAAGACCTGGTTAGTCCAAACAAACCTTCTCTTAATATTCAAACATGGTTATATGGGATTTTAATTAGCTTCTGTAAGTCAATATTTCTGTTGTCAGTCTCCTATTCTATAAGAGAAGTTTTTGATCCAGATGCTTTAAATCGAGATCAAGATTATGTTTTAATTACCACGGCAGAAAAACTTGCATGACTTGAGTAGTACTGTAAAGAACTATGTTTTATTAGCCTCAAACCTGGCTCAATTCTAAGTGGCAGGTTGGATTAGATGGTTGAGGTTTGAGATCGACTGTACAGAAAAATAGACACACTGAAATTATTTAAGAAATAATTAAAATAGTTTTGAGCACTGTTATTATATTGGTGTAAAACAATAAACTTAAAGTACATGTGAGTTGGTCTAAGGAATGAAGGAGAATTGTCATATCTTTAAGAAGTTGAAAGCAAATTATTCTCATATGAGTAAAGGTTAAGTGCAGAAGACCAGCACCAGCAAATCATAAGCTTGTAGTTTACTTTGACCAAAACAGATAAATGAAGCATAAAAAAATTTCTAATACACAGGAAAAAAAATGTTCCAAGTAAACATAAAAGAGAATGCAATTTTTGTAAAGGCAAGATCAGAAAGGCTGGACTATAAAATGCAATGCAACTTGCTGGAAAATATCAAGGAAAGCAAAACAGTTTTTTATAATGTATTATTGTACATTGCCAGCAAAAACATTTTCAAGGAGAGTAGAGATCCATAACTCAGTGGAGAGAAAAACTAGAAATAGATAACACAGAATGCCAAATCATTTTCTTTTCATCTGTGATGTCCCAAAAAATGAGCTGTGTTTAACAACTAGCATAACTAATGTTGGTAAAGAAGAGAGGCGTTCTCAGTGTAGAAAACTGGTATGAAAAACATGCTATAAAACTTAAAAAGTATTAATCTGTCACATGTATTCAGATTACATAACAGCAGTAGTTATTTTTAGAATATCAAGGTAATGATAACAGTTGAAAAAATACAAATGCATTTATAAAAAAAGAAGAAGAAAAAGGAAAAGGAAAAAGAAAAGAAAAAGAAAAAGAAAAAAAGAAAAAGACAAAGAAAAAAGAAAAAGAAAAAGGAAAAAAGGGAAAAAGAAAACGAAAAAAAAGAAAAGAGAAAAGAAAAAGAAAAAGACAAAAAAGAAAAAGAAAAAGAAAAAGAAAAAAGAAAAAGAAAAAGAAAAGAAAAATAAAAAGGAAGAGAAAAAGAAAAAAGAGAAAAAAGGAAAAGGAAAAGAAAAAGAAAGAAAAAGGAAAAGAAAAAAGAAAAAGAATAAGAATAAGAAAAATAATAATAAAAATGAAAATAAAAAAATAAAAATAAAAGGGGTTGAGTCAGGGAAAAATACTCAAGGAATTACCGCCTACTTTGTTGAATTAAAATGCCTTGAAAAATGGTAAAGCAATGAAATTATTTGTAAGCACCTGCAAAATAAGAAATAACTAACTAGCAACACATATTTGCCAAGAACATCCTGTTACCAGTTAAAAAAAAAATGTGGAAATTAAAAGAGCAGCAGATGTCACAGATCTTGACCTTAAATAGTATTTCTGAAAGTGTTTCAGATGACATTCTTAAAGAAAGGACATTTTCTACTGATTGGCATTACAGCACAGATAAAGCAATGTTGGTAAAAAAACACTTCCAGAGACTTAATAGGATTCACTGTCAAAGGAGAAGCCTATGTCACACATTTTCAAAGAAAACTGTCATTCTGGAAACATCCTATTATTTGGTAGTATTAATGTCTGAGGTGAAATATAAAGAATGGTTACTAAATTTGAACTTTAAACAGACCTGGAGAAATCTGCAAGTACTGGGAAAAACACCATTAGAATTTAAAGTGATCTGGATAATTTGGGAAATGGACTAAATGAACACGATGAATTTTTAGAGAGACAAGTGCAAAATACTGCACATAGGAACAATTAGCTGCATGGATGCAGAAATGAGAAAAATGGCTTGAGGAACAGTTATTTACAAAAACATTGGGATAAACATTATATTAGAATAAAACTGAACAGAAAGATACTCTGCAACAATTTTGAAAAAATGGTCTTATGTAAAGGAGCCTGTACATGCAGTCTTGCCACAAATACTTTCTCCCTCCAGAAAGGCTTACCAAGTTTCTCCTTTGCAGCTCGCCCTCCTCATTCCAAGTTGACTCTGCTTGTATCTAAGGGGCTACGCATATCAAAGAGCGATGGTAACTGCTGAGTACATTGTATTTTGGTTGGCAGAGGGTTAGTAAGAGTTTTCCTGGATACAATATAGCAAGTCATGGACACTGCCCTTTGATTACCTAAAGTTTTCGACATTCCCTGGAAAATGTCCAATGAGCTCCGAGAAAAGAAGAAGGTGAGGAAGGATTGAAAGTGTTACAAGACTAAGACTACAGAGGGTATGCAGTAGTGTAGCGCAGTCTACAAGGCTGTTGCACAAGAGAAGGAAATAATCTGTTCTTCACATCTGCAGTAGCTGGGAAAAGGAAATAATGGGCTTCTGTTGCTGTCAAGTAAAGTCAAGTCAGGTACTGGGAAAAAAAAAACAACAAAACAAAACCAACCAAACAAAAAAGAAACAAACAAACAAAAGAAACCCAACTAGTGAAACACTGGAAATACTTGAGGAAGGTGACATCTCCAACACTGAGAACAGTCTAGAAACACATCTGCAAGTACTATCAAACATAGCTGATGCAGGAGTCTTCTACGGGAGACTTTGGAGTGCATAAACTAAGTATTTTTGTACACATGCTATTGTTTGATAAAGATAGGTGAAATATTTTGAGGTCTGGAAGGAAATAGTTTTCTGAACTATTCCTCCCCTTTTCTGCAGCAAAACTATACTGCACAGAGCAAAGAGATAATATGTCACTGGCTCAGAACAGAAACATGAGTGCCTTAGGAACAATTTCTATTTTGTTTGTTTGTTTGTTTAATTGTTGTGCTTTTTTTTAATTATTATTTATTTTAAATGCACAAAAGAATATAGTAACTGCCTTCTTTGGGTCAACCTACCTTGGTAATTGATTTGGCTTCAGCTGAGCAGTTCAAAAATCACGTGGGACCTTAGCTAGCATATCTCAATGCTGGGGATGTTAGTGCAAAAACAATTTCTAAGCAGCCTTCCACATAGGCTATGTATTCATACCTAGGCTATGTGTTCATGCACAGGTTTGGTCCATGTTGATAGTGTGAATATATTTTATCACACAGACTTAAGCGTCCATATTACAAAGTAACAGAATTGAGTCGTTGAACCATTTTGGAGAATTTTCTTTGGGTGAATATGCATTAAGTAGGTAAACTTTAGCTTCTCCCTGCACCTTAAAACAACCATTATCAGGCCACTTCTGGTCTGGAACTTGAATAAATACCTTTCTGCTGTCACTGAGACAGTTGTCACTTATAACATACTGTGTTTATTAGTGCAGGTACAGTACCTTCATTTCAGTTTGAGTTGTGTAAATCCTCATGACTTGACAATAACTTATTAGCTTATTTTTAACCTTTTAAAGGAAGATATTTTTGTATATGATTAAAAGTTCATAGCTAAATATTATTTTATATTTTGCATAAAGCATTAAATAAAAGACATTAGTATAAGTTTTCAGGATACCAGAAGTGGGTAGTTACAGAACAAGAAACCTGCTTTTCAATGAAAAAAATGTTTCTCAATTTCATCAAAGACTCAGTAATATTCAAGAATGTTTATAGTATGTGAAGTTTAATCTACTATATATTTTTTTCTTTCTCAGTTAATTTTATGAGCTCCTCAAGACCACGTCTAAAAAATATTCCATCTAGAAGAACTTTCCTTGAAGTCATTCAGATTTGCTTCTTTCCTAGTTCCCTTGCTGGTATTGATAACTGTGGTTTGTATTCTGGTCAGGTTTCTACAGGAGTTTAGGTGATTTTTGTTTATTCAAAATTTAATGAGAATGCTAATGCCATTGCCAGTTTTAATTGTTTAGCTTGAAAGGGCAAACATGATTTACATTAATTTTACCACCTTCATAACTAATTAGAATCTCAGCCTTGTGGTTATGGTTTTAGACATCTTTGCACTTCAATGTGACAGCAAAATACTGTTAGTCACTCTCTTGTGTGAAATTTTGTTCTAATTTATTGACACTATAAGGGCATCTTACAATCTGGACACTAATCAACCTTAACTACAGATTTCATACTAATCATGGCTCAAAGCTCTTATTCGATGGTTTGCTGAAAAATATTGTGTCTGTGAGACTTTTTTCTCTTCCTCCTTCATACAGTTCTGTTAGGCCAATTATTACTGGAGCATTGGTCAAGTATTTTAAAGATTAAAATCTTATTCAATAAAGATCAGAAGAAGATGTGTAAAGAAGATCTCTTTTGTGGATATAAATGTATGTAGGTGATGCAAGATGGCTTCAGTAGCAGTTAAGTTTTTGGTTATGAAATGCCTCCACTTCTCACAGCATAAATGTAAATCCTAGCAGAAAATAAAATTACCCTACGTGATCTTAGCTTTGAACACAACCCATTGACAACCTGCTACTATGTCTTGTCGGAAAAAAAAAAAAAAATTAAAAAAAGAAAAGAACTTTCATCATAGGCGTAAGTTTAGCTGTTAGTATTAGAATGATAACAGTTCAGGGGTCTTGTAGTTAGAGATCATAGTATCATAGAATGGTTAGGGTTTGAAAGTACCTGAAGATCATCTAGTTCCACTCCCCCTGCCATGGGCAGGGATGCCTCATCCTGCACCATGTATCTGAAGGCTCTTTCCAACCTGCCCTTGAACTCTGCCAAGGATTCACAACTTTCTTGGGCAACCCATTCCAGTGCTTCACCACCCTCACAGTAAATAAATAGTGATGTGTAATACGGTAAGGGAGAAGGGTTAGAGGCTTAAATCAAGATGGAAAAAAAAAAAAAATCCAGAAGAACTGAAAGGAAGCCAGAAATAATGTTGTATATGAGTTATACTATAGCTGATGGTGTGAAAAGGGAGAGCCCATGTGTCTGAGCCCATTTTCACTTTCTGTGACACAGTCTGGGATTTCAACATCTATGACTCATTCTTCATCCATTGACTTTTTTCACCAGCTATCATCTTCAATGGCCAATTTCTCTAGAGAGGATTACAAACATGGAGTAAATATAACTTTCCCTAGGTGTTACAAGTTTATGACTATTGCTACCATTTGCTAAGCAGTAGATTGTTCCCATTACTAATATTTATTTCTTTGTTATTCCTTAATATTCCTCTTCAGACATTCTCATTACATTCTGTCTTAAATTATATGCTCATACTGATCTCACATTTCTGTGGTTTATTTCATCAGTGCTTATATGGAGCAGCATAAAAATCTGAATGAAGGAGAATATGAGAAAAAGTACAACAATTTGTGTGCTGTGCAAACAGATCTCATTTTTTTTCAAATATACTATCCTACTGAACTTACAGAAAAGCTCTCAGTGACTGGATTCAAATGTGTGTAAAAATTAAGTAAAGCTATTCATTCTATAGACTTCATGTGACTAATTTAAAATGAAAGTACAATGTGACGATCATTCATAATACTTCAGAGGAATTATAGTTCATGCTGTCATTAAAAGTTTGTTGTTTTTTTTTTTACTTAGGATGCTTGATTTGATATCTATGTATGTCTGGTTATCAATATACGACTTCATGAAGGGAATAATTTGGTTAAGCTGTTTCAAGTTTTGATGAATGGTTGGCATCTGGATAACTTTTATCTGTTCTTAAAGACACTACTTGTATCTATCACTAACTGAAGTGGGCATATTCAAACACACTACAGAAAATTTCTTTTGACAAAGACATGCAGAAAAAATTAAAGGAAAATAAAATCAGGAACATCCTGAAATATAACTTTAAGTACCCTTCATTAAATTCAATTTTAACCATACTTCTAAATACAAATTAACAAAAAATTATGCAGTTACATATTGACTGTACAGATTATAGATTTCTTTTTCTGTATCAATGGATGATGACTTTGGCAGCAGCTCAATGACTGTTCTCTTTTGTCTGATGAAACTTTAGCCAGTGCTGCAGAAAAGATTTGGACAAAACCAAAAAATATTCTGGTTTAATGGGGTTATGCCTATCTAATGAAAGATGCTTCAGTATTAATACAAATAGTTTCACATTCAGCTACTTTGTTTGGTGATTAGAATCTATAGCTCTAATTGGCTGTGCAGGACCATTATCCTGCATTAATATTAGCCTGCCCATTCCTCTGGTATTCAGTTTAAATGAAAACTACAAGAGCTGCTGTTTCTTATCATCTTGCCTACAGAGTCTAAATTTAAATGGGTCATATTATTTAATGAGTTGCACAAAGAGGTCAACAGTCCTCTTTCTGAGAGCTCAGTGTATTTTCTACAAAGCTTTGAATAATTTGTTTTATCATTTCAGCTTGGTTATTGGATATGCCAGAGATTTATTTTGAGTCTAATTTTTAAGCAGCAGATGTACTCTAGATTAAAATGTGGAGAAAAATAGAAAAATCTAGTAATCTAAAGGACTAAAGAAAGGATGCATTTAATTTTTCCTTTTTTCCTTTTTTTCTCCAACTGATCAATATCCTGTTTACAACTGTATACAAAATGTGGCATTCTGCTTCCCAGTCACTGAGACAAAAGCAGGAGGTTTGTTTCTCCCATTTCGTCTTGAATTTAAATGGAAACTTTATGCTAATATAGACACAGTTTTGCATGCAGTCTTTTCAGTTAAACAGGAGAAAAGTAAATGCTGCTGGAAAGTATAGTTTTTTTTTTAAAAAAAAAACTCACTAACATTTTACACTCAAAGTTTTGTAAAAAAAAGATTTTATACCACTGCAAGCCCAGTAATTTATTGTTAGTAGAATTAATGCCTTACCTTTGATTACGTCTAATCAAAAAATTCTTAGTTTGGTCACAGTGACATTAACACTTTGTAGTTCAAATTATGTAAAATTAAAAAGAGACACTTTCTAATGAATATTCTTTTCTTTGGTGTCATGCTCATCCCACTCAGGTGAAAGACTTCAGTCTGTGGGTGGTTACTCAGCATCCTATGTCCTTTGCTGAAAGGATTCTCCTCACTGTAGGATGTGTTTGGGGGCACTTTTATGTTGCCTACAGAGTGTACTTTGGGCTGCCTCCGTTGGTGTGCAGTGTGTTAGCAGTGTGTTAACACTATTTCTAAATTTACTATCAGAGATGTGTTTTACATGTGAAATCAGTGTTACAAAGCTCCCAAGGGTGCCTTCCTTTGACCTGGTGAATTATTGATTGCCCTGCAGCCACCAGTATCACTCCTTGTCTGCAAACTCAGGGCCCCTGCTGCCATTTCATGCTGGTTTTCTTCAACACTGCATTTTATCAACATCATAGATAGCTGATTCTTCACAGAATATCTTCTGACATCAAATAAGCCAGATATTACACAACTCTACAAATCTAAATGAAAACTTGGAAAAATAACAATAATAAAAAAATAAATAGTGAACTGGACAGATAAGTGTTGTTACAGCCCAAAATGAATCTCCCAACAGGCACAGAGAAGCCTGGAAAAGCATGACAAGTCCTCATGCTTTTGTATTACCCTAATACAAAGCCTATGTCCTGTTACAAGCAAGCAACGGCCACCCTCCCCCATCTCTAACCCCCTAAACCTAAACAAAACAACAAACCAAACCAAACAACAACATCCCACCTCCAGCACTACCCCCCAAGACTTACTGCACTATGAAGCTAGAGCTGAAACTCTTTGGGGGTTTTTTAAAGTCATCTTCTACTTTGGTGCATGGTGAATGGGAAATTTTCCTATTACTGAAAATAGAAGAAATTGAAGATTTTTATTATTAATCAAGAAGCTTGTTCTTCAGTGCCCAAGAGAAGAACTTCAGTTATGAGACTAGATTTCCCTTATGTTTTAGCCATTGATTTCATAAGTAAATTAATTTTCCTAAAATTAAGAGTCTACAACCTACACTTAGGTGACACCATTACATCTCCTGTAGTGGAGTGAAAACAGTATTTCTAAAGAAAACAAATTATTCTCTCTTGTGAGGAGACTTCTATGATAGAATGGAGTTATTTCCCTGAATTGTATTCTATTTCTCTGCTGTTTTCTTAGTAAAAATCCTCAGCTAAATTTTTTAGTGCTTCTATTAGTGAAGGTAACCCCAGATTGGTCCTCTGACTATATCATCTGTTAGTGCCTGGCAGCTCTTGAGCCGTAGCTCATTATAAGAAAGAAGTACAAGCAGAAGTAGTTTGGTATGGGGTATGTAATTTCAAAGAGCTCATATTTGGGTTTTATGGTGTGAAAACTAACCTTTCATTTCAAATAATGACTCTATATTTTTCTCGCAAAGACAAGCTCAAAAGAGTAAATGAGTATAAAACAATATTTGGACTTTAAGTGATTAATGCACAAGAGCTGGAGACTCAGTGCAGAGGTAAAGCACATGCATGTTTACTTACAGACAAAGTATCAGTTACCTTTGACAGCTGCGCTTGAAAAACCACCTTGCTAAACTCACTGCAGGCACTCAAGGCAGCCATGTACATTGAGGTGTGGCACTAGTAGACTGATGTTATTTGTTGAAGGAACGAAAAAAATTATTCGTTCAGAGGATAACAGAAGGTATGTGCTGTTCACTGAACAGGATTCACGGTACAGTACTCACTAATTAAGAGCAGCTTTTGCCTAGGAAAAGCTTGTTAGTGGGGAACAATGGCAGTGTGGCACTGGATGGGAATACTGCAGGGCTCACCAAGTGAATTTCAGTGAACATTTTTTCTAGCATTACATTTCTGTTGTCTGTGATAAAGTATGCAAAATGATGCAGCTTGAAGGAAACTGATGAGCAGAGACATGAACTGAATTACAAAGCAAATTTCAGGAAATAACTTATTTCAAACACAGGCAGAATTGGGTAATCAGTCACAAATGACAAAGGCAGTATTGCTTTTCAGAGTATGTACTGCATTGCAGCACATAATTAACACCCAGCATTACAGAGCTCTGGAGGCTATTTTATTACAGTCAAAGGAAAAATTGGTGAGTTCAGACTTGGTTTGTTAATCTGAATTCTGATAGCATTGCTTCAGTGGAATCCCTAGTCTTTTTGTGTTAGCTATTCCTCTTTGCAAGCTTACATGAAATCATGAAGTAGTAATCCCTTCCAGAGGTGTTACTGGAAGCTTCTACCAGGTCTTTTGAGATCTTCTCTTAGAATTTGTTATATACATGAGAAATGTAATCTGTCTTTCTTTAAAATTATCCTAGGCCATTTAAAAAAGATAATAATGATGAAAAATGCTTCATTTTCTGTCCATTTGTAGTCTGATATTTGTTCAAGTATTTACCAGCTTGATTCCTGGTTCAGTGATGAGATGTGCCCTGGAAGGCTTCTCCTTTACAACATACAAATTTTCATGAGGTGTTTTCCATCCTAATCATTACAGAGGTTCACAACTTCAGAGAAAACAGAATATCTGACTCTAACTCAAGTTGCAGCCTAGAGGGTAAGGGGTGAATTACATGTCACGTGAAGTTGAATTTGAAGTCATGACGGTCTAAGAGGTCAAAGGATTCAAATTCTTCATGCTATTCTTGTTTATGTATGGCAATATTCGTAACTCGCAAAAATATCTACAACCTAAAGTACGGCAAGATGTGATTTCTTTCTTCAAGCATAACTTTAGGTTAGATGTCTGCAATGAGGTTTACTATGAAGTTTCATGTCACTACTAAATTGCATTAATGCAACATAATTTTATTCTGAATTGCAGGGAACTTTCAACAGTACCTTCACAGTTTTATCTGTCAGAAAAGCTGTTGAACATTGTCAAATAAAAGTAATCATACCTAATAAGTACTTCTAGTCATTATCAATCTACGTATTGCCTTATGGCCATTTGGAGACACAGTGTTGTAACTCATTTTACACATTTGAATGCTATATTCCAATTTCTTATTCTGCCATTCTTTGAATAAAACTGCATTGTAGTTGCTATTTCTTCCTTCTGCTCAGTTGCTTATTTTATTTAAGGTACAAATTTTCCTTTTTTTTTTTTTTTTTCAGTTGGACACCAGCACTGGACTAAACCAGATGGATTTTTCCACAGGACACTATGCAGATCCCATCCATGGAGAAATTACTCTTTATCTCATAGTTTCAGTTACTGCAATTCCCTCCTTTCCTGCAATAGAGAGCACAGCATGGTCTGAATTTGCTTTTTTTACCCTGCCTGCCTGATTTTTACAGAGCAGGTAAGCCAGGTTATACATGTGGCCTTGTCAGATCTGAGCTTCATTTTAATTCAGGGCTGATTTTTTGGCAAATCTTTAGAAAGCAAAATGTTCAGATTGTGGATATTTTGCAAAACTCCTTATTTGCAGTGTATCTTTTTAAGAATAACTGAGTTTCTAGGCAAACTACAAAGTCTGGAACAAGATTTTCTGGAGTAAATACCTCTTGGGAAACCTTTATTTTTAAGCAAATAACAAGCTACTTAATGTTTCCTAAATCTTCAAGGTTTCTCAGGCTGCATATCAACAAACTTTGAAGCTCAAATTTCTGTGTGCGCACACATAAAATATGCATGTTTAGATGTAAAATTGGTCATAAGGAAAATATTTTCCCTCACAGTTCTCATTCAGTGTGGAAAAATAATTAAAATATAATACATATAGTGCTATGAGTAGAAGTAATGTTTAATCAGGTTAATAGCAAATATTTAATTACTTTCCAAGTCCCAGGTATCAAAAGGTCTCTATCTCATTTCACCCTATATTGTACATAAAGATATATACAAATACCCAAAATATGCAATAAGAAAAGCAAATAATGGCAAGAAGTTTTGGTCTTGTGTTGAAGAACACATTTTTATTTCTATTTAAAATTTGCCAATAATTTCCTAGTGCAGAAGTTAATAAGTTCTGCAAAGACATTAGTTTTGATAAAAAAGAACAATGGCCCTACTGTGAAAAGTTTGTTCATGAAAATCAAGAGAGAAATTGTTCCAATAGTTTTCCTAATTAAAAGTTCTGTGCAGTCTTTTCTGGACAGACTGAAGTGTCGCAGTCTGTCAGATTTTGAGCAGAGCATAGTGCTGTTGAGACTGTATGATATTCCAATTGAAATAATTTTATCAAATATTAATAATCCATATGTATTATAAATATTGTATTTTAATATAAATTATTTAGGATATCCAGATACAGTTTTGCCAGATTTTTTAAATACTAACAATATACAAATAAGTATTAAATTTGAATGTTTCACTGCTTTAGTGCTTCAGGGTTTAATGTGGGGACAATTTTTAAACAGCTTCATGGAAAAATGTCTCCAAGTCATTAAATTTATTAGTGCACTACTGTGAGTTGAAAAATATTTTGTTCAAAAGCTGCTATTGTGAATGTTCTAATTATCTCCATTGTGTGAAGACATTGTGCTAAAGGCTTTTGGTGTATAATGGGGTTGAGAGAAAAGTAACAGAGAGACTGAAGGAAGAGAAGTTTTAATCAGCACCTGTTCTGGGCTAAACCTGGTAGGCAGCTGAGAGCTACACAGCTGCTCACTCAGTTGTCGCCAGAGTGGGATGAAGAAGAGAATCAGAAGGTTAAGAACAAGAAAATTTTTTAGTTGAGATAAAGATAATCCAACAAGAAAAGCAAAGCTGCACATGCAGGCAAAGCAAAATAAAGAATTCATTCAAAACTTGCTATCAGCAGGCAAATGTCCAGCCACTTTGCTGGAAAACATATTCATCACATGTAATAGTGTCCTGGGTTCAGCAGTAGCAGTCATGTTTCTCCTTCGTGGTAGCTGGTGCAGTGCTGTGGTTTGACTTCCAGCCTGGGAACAGTGTTGGTGAAACCGATGTTTTCGGTTGTTGCTAAATGATGTTTACCCTGACCAAGGACTTTGTGAGGCTCATGGTCTGCCAGGGAGGAGGGGAAGCCGGGAGGAAGCAGAGATGGGGAGCCTGACCCAGGCTAGCCAAGGAGGTATTCCATACCACAGCACGTCATCGCCGGGGTGGGGGGTAACTGGGAGTTACCCGGAAGGACACAGGCTTCCGGGTGGGACTCGTTTCTTGGCCGGTGGTATTGTATTCTCTTCCCTTGTTATTTTCTCTTATCATTGTTGTTATTGGTAGTAGCGGTGGTGATTTGTGTTGTACATTGGTTGCTGGACTGTTCTTGTCTCAACCCGTGGGAGTTGCACTCTTTTGATCCTCCTCCCTGTTCCTCTGGGAGCGGGGAAGGGGAGAGCCCGGGGAGCGGGAGGTCGATTGCTCTCAGCCCGGCACCACTCACTGGGAGTGAGTGAACAAGTTGCCTGACTGGGTTTAAACCACGACACAGTTTACAACAGCCCCAGTGGAGATGAACCATTTGAAGACAAATATCATAATCATGAATATCCCCCCTTTCTCATTCTTTCCCCCAGGTTTTATTGCTCAGCTCAATATCATATGGTACGGAATATCCCTTTGGTCCGTTGGGGTCAGCTACCCTAACTAGGTCCCATCCCGTGTTCTTGTGTATCACCACCATTGGCGAGGCATTGTGAGAAAGTCTTTGCAAACAGCAGTCAACAATAGCTAAAAAACCAGTGTGCTATAAATGCTGCTTTGGTCCACAGCACCATACTAGCTGCTGTGAAAAACTTAAGCATCGTACTCAAAACCAGTACAAAAATTCTGACCTGTGTGATTGATTACTGGATTTGTAGCAGCCTGCATAGCATCCTATTCCCCTGAAAAATTAGTCTTACTATAGGACAGATTTTATAGAATAGTTAGGATGGGAAAGACCTTAAGATCACCTAGTGCCAAACCCCTGCCACGGGCAGGGACATCTCACACTAAACCATGCCACCCAAGGCTCTGTCCAACCTGGCCTTGAACACTGCCAGGGATGAAGCATTCACCACCTCCCTGGACAACCCATTCCAGTGCCTAACCACCGACACAGCAAAGAACTTCCTCCTTGTATCTAACCTAAACTTCCCCTGTGTCATGGTTTAAAACCAGGCAGAGGGCTTGTTCACTCACTTCCCCCCTTCTTTCCCTCCCCCTACTCCCAGAAGGACGGAGAGGAGAATCGAAAAGAATGCAACTCCCACAGGTTGAGATAAGAACGGTTTAGTAACTAAGGTATAACACAAATCACTACTGCTACCACCAGTAAAAACAATGATAAAGGAAATAGCAAGAGAAGAGAATACAACACCTCACGACCAGCCGACCGATAACTTGTCCCCCCCCCGGCCCGACCAAGCACCCACCAATACCTCCTCCAACCCTGCAGTCCCAGCCCTTCCGTCTAACTCTCCGTTACATTCCGGGCATGACGTGCTGTGGTATGGAATACCTCTTTGGTCAGTTTGGGTTAGGTGTCCTGTCTCTGCTTCCTCCCAGCTTCCCCTCCTCCCTGGCAGAGCATGAGCCTCAGAAAGTCCTTAGCCAAACCAAAACATCATTGTTATCAGCTCTGTTCCCGAGCTGAAAGTCAAAACACTGCACTGCACCAGCTACCAAGAAAGAGAAAAATGACTGCTACTGCTGAACCCAGGACACCCTGTTTCAGTATTAACCTGTTACCCTTTGTCCTTTTATTACAATCCCTAATGAATAGTCCATCCCCAGCATCCCTATAGGCCCCCTTCAGATACTGGAAGGCTGCTATGACGTCTCTATGCAGCCTTCTCTTCTCCAGGATGAATAGCCCCAGCTTTCTCAGCCTTTCTTCATACGGGAGGTGCTCCAGTCCCCTGATCATCCTTGTGGCCCTTCTCTGAACTTGTTCCAACAGTTCCATGTCCTTTTTATGTTGAGGACACCAGAACTGCACACAATACTCCCGGTGAGGTCTCACAAGAGCAGAGTAGAGGGGCAGGATCACCTCCTTTGTCCTGCTGGTCACACTCCTTTTGATGCAGCCCAGGATATGGTTGGCTTTCTGAGCTGTGAGTGCACACTGCCGGCTCATGTTCATTTTCTCATCTTCCAACACCCCCAAGTCCTTCTCCGCAGGGCTGCTCTGAATCTCATCTTTGCCCAACCTGTAGCTGTGCCTGGGATTGCTCCAACCCAGGTGTAGGACCTTGCACTTGGCATGGTTAAACCTCATGAGGTTGGCATCAGCCCACCTCACAAGCATGTTGAGGTCCCTCTGGATGGCATTCCTCCCCTCCAGCATATCTACCGAACCACACAGCTTGAGGTCATTGGCAAACTTGCTGAGGGCGCACTCAATCCCACTGTCCATGTCAGCGACAAAGACTTTGAACAAGACCGTTCCCAACACTGATCCCTGAGGAAGAGCACTCATTACTGGTCTCCAGCTAGACATTGAGCCATTGACCACAACTCTTTCCGTGCAGCCATCCAGCCAGTTCTTTATTCACAGAGTGGTCTACCCATCAAATTGATGTCGCTCCAATTTAGAGACAAGGGTGTCATGTGGGACAGTGTTGAACTCTTTGCACAAGTCCAGGTAGATGACATCAGCTGCTCTGCCCCTGTCCATCAGTTCCATAGCCCCATCATAGAAGGCCACCAGATTGGTCAGGCAGGATTTCCCCTTAGTGAAGCCATGATGGCTGTCACCATGCACCTTGTTGTTTTTCATGTGCCTTAGCATGCCTTCCAGGAGAATCTGCTCCAATATATTGCCAGGCACAGAGGTGAGACTGACTGGTCTGTAATTCCCCAGGTCATCCATTTTCCCCTTCTTGAAAATGGGGGTTATATTTCCCTTTTTCCAGTCATCGGGAACTTCACCTGTCTGCCATGATTTTTCAAATATGATGGACAGTGGCTTAAGAACTTCATTTGCCAGTTCCTTCAGGACCTGCGGATGGATTTCATCAGGTCCCATGGACTTCTGCACATTCAGGTTCTTAAGATGATCTTGAAAATCATCCTCTCCTACAGTGGGCCTAGGGTCTTCATTCTCACAGTCCCCGTGTCCCCAAGACTTGGGTGGTTTGGTCAGAGCATTTGCCAGTGAAGACTGAGGTAAAGAAATCATTAAGACCCTTGGTCTGCTCCAAATTCAGGGTAGAGCCTTATCCGAATCCGGGGTAGAAGGGTATATGAAGAGACTCTGCAAAGGACTAATTTATTGCCCTACCATATAGTATTTTGTCAGCTACTACCAGATGATTTTCTTTTCATACCAACATAATTTTGTTTCTCTTTTGTGTGTATTCTTCTTCATTCTGAAATCTATGGCAACTGATCAGTTTTGATTTGACCTTAAATTAAAATCCAAGACCTAACTTAAGGTTCTAAAAATAAACAGATCATTATTTAATGATTGTACAAGACATACTTCAACCTCATGCATTATGTTGTGGGTATTTTTCCCTTCAGTTATGTACTCAAATGAGTCTATGTGAATACAAAAATTAATAGATTGGCAGTGCTGGGAGCTGCCAGCTAAATTTGTTAATTAGCAATAGTCATCAGAGGTGATTCTACCCATATCTACCAGGTTTCAAAAGACCAGGTTTCAGAAGACCATAAAACAATGCAACATCACCCTACTACATGGTGTGATTTCCTTTTCCCAAAGCATGGCAATCTGGATGTTTGTGGTTTTAATGACTGTTGTTTTAGGAAGTGATGTTCGCCTTATAAAGACAAGTGACTGAGCAGCAATAAAGAAATCCAGTTACACCTATTTATAAAGAAAGACATGACTGGAAGAACTCTAGCATCAGAATTGGGAAGAGAGAAGTGGTTTTTTACTGCTTTGGACTTTGTTTCCCCTTTTCCCACCTCCAAAGCCACAAATTTGCTTATTTCTTTACCTATCAGTTTCACTGCTGGAGTAGTAAGAGACCAAAACCCAATGAACATCCAAATGCAATAGTTGCTGTACAAATGCACAGATAACGTCATTCCTTAATCAAAGTGTACCACCTCAAGAAAGAAAACCACAAACAAATTAATAAAAGAGTCATTATTTTACATTCCCACAATCAAACTTTCCACACACCTCAGAATATTGAGCCACTGACCACAACTCTTTACGCGCGGCCATCTGGACAGTTTTTTATCCATCGAGTGGTCCAACTATCAAATTGATGTCTCCCCAATTTAGAGACAAGGATGGTGTGTGGGACAGTGTCGAACACTTTACACAAGTCCGGGTAGATGACTTCAACTTTTCTACCCCTTTCCATCAGTTCCATAGCCCCATCATAGAAGGCCACCAAATTGGTGAGGCAGGATTTCCCCTTAGTGGCAGTAGAAGTGGCAGCATATAAAATTAATTTGGTCTAGGAAAGTTCTTAAATTTAATTTTTCTTCTTGGATAGACAACTGATGAAATCTGAGAGAAAAAAAATCATCTGGAATAAAATGTGCTATTGAAAGAAACAAAACTATGACAATTTCCATAAGTGAAACATAGCCCTTAACTTGCTAATAGTGTCCATCCATATCAGCTGGGAATTGACACCATCTGTGTTTGCGAAAAAAGGATGTTCAGTAACAGGTGTGAAGTAAAAAAGCCAAACACCAATCCAGATTTACAAGTTGTGTATTCACAAATAAAATCATAACAAGAGGAATCAGTTTAATTAGAAATAGATAATGTTCAGTTTTAAAATATGCTTCTCAGTGGGCATTTAATGAGCTAAAACATTCTTAATATTTTCAGCTTTTTTGATATTGGAAAACTGTGCATCTCATGCTTTCATGTCTGTTTCTCTCCTGAACAATAGGCTGGAAAGAAACCTAAAAAAGTAACAGGCCTGTGATTATGGCTGAAAATCGCTGACTGTGATAAGGTTATTCTGTGAGGACGTATTTAACTGCATGAACCACAAACATATCCCTAACCCAGTTATACACTTTAAAATACTGCCCCTTGTCAGGATGGGACCTGAACATACATGTTCTTCTCTATGATTTAGAGAAAGAAAGAGGTGGGGGGGGTTGGTTCCCAAACAGAGACTCCTGAAAGTGTTATAGAGGGAACCTGCACTCTCTGAACAGCCTTCTTAAAATACCTGTTCAAAGATAATCTATAGGTTACCCATGTGTTCATCTACTCTGTAACTTCATAGGAGCAGTAACATCCAAAATTCTATTATCTTAAAGGTGAATTTACTAAAAGGACCTGGGAATTCATTTTAATAACCTCTGCGTTGTGGGTTGACCCTGACTGGATATCAGGTGCTTACCAAAGCTGCTCTATCACTCCCCTCCTCAATTGGACAGGGGAGAGAAAATACAGCGAAAGGTTTATGGGTCAAGATAAGGGCAGAGAGGGATCATTCACCAATTACCCTCATGGGCAAAACAGACGTGGCTTGGGGAAATGAGTTTAATTTGTACCAATCAAACCAGAGTAGGATAATGAGAAATGCGGACTCCCCTCTTTATGGGGCCACAGGTCCAGCCAGGAGCCTGCTCCAGCACAGGCTTCCCACAGAGTCACATCCTCCTGTGGACATCCTCCTGTTCTGGTGTGAGGTCCTCCACAGGCTGCAAGGAAACCTCTGATTTAGCACCCGGAGCACTTCCTTCCTTCTGCACTGACCTTGGTGTCTGCAGGGCTCTTTCTCTCACATATCCTCACTCTTTTCTCCCCCTGCAATTGCTCCAACACAATTTTTTTCCCCCCTTCTTAACTATGTTATCCAAAAGATGATACCACCACGTGATGGGCTTTGCCTTGGCCAGCAGTGGGTCCATCTTGGAGCTGGCTGGCATTGGCTCTATTAGACACAGGGGAAGCTTCCAGCAACTTCTTAAAGAAGCCATGTTGTGCCCCCCCTCGCTATGAAAACTTTATCATGCAAATTCAATACACTTTGTAATTTGCAAAACTCAGAGAAAAGAGATTACTTAAGAGAACTGGTCAGCAATAGGATCATTATCTGCCTGTCTTTATTTTCTGAATTCAGTTTTCAAACTTTCAGCTTTTCAGTGCAGGTATTGTCTAATAAAGACATTTTTGTGATAACCTTCAAAATGACAAGTGAATTTTACCTTCCTTAATATTTCCGAAGTTTTCTTGATACTTTGTTTCCCTATCCTATCACTTTCAGAGTTCATGGGCTTTCAAAACTTGTTATCAAATAGATATACGATTCAATGAATGTAAGAGGAGTTTCCCAGTATTTTTATCTCTCTTCAATGCATCTGTTTGGTAAACCTGCTATGTTGTGTGGTTGACCCATGCAAGTTGTCATATCATTTCTGAGAAAATATTTTTCTTCTAGTGTGGAGTATGATTTTAACCATTCACTTTACAGAAGGTAACTTTAATTGTTCAGAAGTTTTATATACCATAATGCAACAGAAGAAATCATCTTTTCACAGATATACTCCAAGCTGAGGATGCTAAGTTCATTGAGTAAATTATTCATTGTGATTTTTTTTTGTTTAGCTCTAATTAATGTTTTCTGCTAGTAGACTATATTTAATACATTATAAAACCACAGCTTGTGCAAAATTGTTTTCCCAGTATCATTTGATAACTGTTTTGTTTGTTTGTTTGTTTATTTTGCATCCTCCCGGAAGTGTATTTGGTTTTCATAGTAAAGTGTTTTAGTTTAATTGCGGTAAGGATGTCAAGTTTAGAAACCTGTTTTTCCTTCTCACTGTTGTTGATGGCTCATATTAAGAAAGTAATGACCATGTAGTATGTTACATATCTACCGGCTGTTTCATTTTGTTCTTCATATAGAGACACATAGCTGGTTTTATTGAAGCATAGAACATGATGCAATATTGTATTGTGGGTTTGGTGATAGTGTACCTTTAATGTAGCAATATGAAGTTCAGGATTTATTTATCCAAGTGTCTAAAGGTGTACCTTCAATAAGAATTAACACAAGCAATGTGCTAGGAAATAAACACTGCAGATTGATGTTTTTTCATTACTATTCTATTTTTTCCATGTAAGGGCTGTTGATGTCCATATGGACCAGTGAAAAAGATAATTAAAAAATGGCTTAATGGGTTTCAGTCTCTGGGTGCAAAATTTACTAACTTCAATAAATAACTATGCTTTAAATAGAACATTCTTTAAATGAAAAACATTTCTCCAGGTTCCAAGCAGAAAGAAATAGGTTTTAGCAATCTAAAACATCTTTTTGGTTAATGAGGAACATCCGATTTTCAAACACAGAAAAATACTTGCATAAAGATTTATGCAAGTGGGAGATACTGATTAAAAACTAGATGTGTTGGGGGGGGGGCATCATTCCATCCCAACACACCCAGTCAGTTGCCAACACCTATAATAAATGCTCGGAGAAATGTAGAGATATTCCAGCAGCTCCAGCCAATGAGCCGGCTTCAGTTGGAGCTCAGCTCAGATGCCTCCATACAAACGCCCATAGCATGGAGAACAAACAAGAGGAATTAGAGATGTGGGCACGTCTACGGCGGTATGATATAATAGGCATCACAGAAACATGGTGGGATGGCTCCTATGACTGGAGTGTTGGAATGGAAGGTTACAGGCTCTTTAGAAAAGGCAGGCCTGGCAGGCAGGGAGGGGGAGTTGCCCTTTATGTTAGGGATAGGCTGGAGAGTATGGAACTCTGTCTGGGGACAGGTGAGCAGTCCACAGAGAGTTTGTGGGTCAGGGTTAAAGGGAATATAGCTATGGGAGACATTACTGTGGGGATCTGTTACAGACCCCCTGATCAAGGAAAAAGGTCTTTGATAACCTACTTCATGAACTCCTAATGGGAATTGTGATCCTAACTTCCCTTTTGCCTTTTCTTGAAGACCTTTCATTTAGGTTTGGGCTTCTGCAATACTCAGTTTTTATTGTCAGTACTGGGAAATTAGGCACTGCATGAAGTTAGTCTATTCTTAAAGTCACAGTACGTTCTAGCCACTGTTCTTATCTTAACCCATGAGTTGAACCTTTTTCCAGTTCTCCCCATATCACACAGTATCACAGTATGCTAGAGATTCGGAAGGGACCTCAAAAAGATCATCTAGTCCAATCCCCCTGCTGGAGCAGGAACACCTAGATAATGTTACACAGGAATGTGTCCAGGCGGGTTTTGAATGCCTCCAGGGAAGGAGACTCCACAACCTCCCTGGGCAGCCTGTTCCAGTGTTCCGTCACCCTCACTGAGAAGAAGTTTCTTCTCAAGTTTAAGTGGAACCTCTTGTGTTCCAGTTTGTACCCATTACCCCTTGTCCTATCATTGTTTGCCACTGAGTAGAGCCTGGCTCCATCCTCGTGACACTCCCCCTTTATATATTTATATACACTAATAAGGTCACCCCTCAGTCTCCTCTTCTCTAAACTATAGAGACCCAGCTCCCTCAGTCTTTCCTCATAAGGGAGATGCTCCACTCCCTTAATCATCTTTGTTGCCCTGCGCTGGACTCTCTCCAGCAGCTCCCTGTCCTTCTTGAACTGAGGGGCCCAGAACTGGACACAATATTCCAGATGCGGTCTCACCAGGGCAGAGTAGAGGGGATGGAGGACCTCTCTCGACCTACTAACCACCGCCCTTCTAATACACCCCAGGATGCCATTGGCCTTCTTGGCCACAAGGGCACAGTGTTGGCTCATGGTCATCCTGTCGTCCACTAGGACCCCCAGGTCCCTCTCCCCTACACTGCTCTCTAACAGGTCGTTCCCCAACCTATACTGGAACCTGGGGTTGTTCCTGCCCAGATGCAGGACTCTACACTTTCCCTTGTTATATTTCACCAAGTTATTCCCTGCCCAACTCTCCAGCCTGTCCAGGTCTCGCTGGATGGCAGCACAGCCTTCTGGCATGTCAGCCACTCCTCCCAGCTTAGTGTCATATGACCAGGGAGTGGGAGTGAGTGAGTGGTTGTGGGGTACTTAGTTGTCAGCTGTGTTTAAACCATGATACTTATGTAAATTAATACTGTTCCTCCTAAAATATTTCTGTTTTATTCTCATGGTATGACACAATCACAAAATGCCCGCAGCTGTGTGTATCTGGCTATTTTGTTTATAATTAGATAGCAAATACCCTAAGCTAAAAGCATCATAAATTAAAATCATCATTTTAAAACTTACTTGATAAGAAGGTGATGCTAGTTTTGTTAGAGCTGCAGTTATGCTAAAAGAATTATTTGAAAATACATAAGTTAAAAGCTGTATTTTAACACTGTCTTGAAGAAATCACTTCAGTGTTCAAAGTGAATAATATTAACTCATTCAATTAGTTAAAGCCTGATTCAAAGCTTTCTTGAGCAAAGAGTTAAAATTCTCAGTTTAATTTGGAGTTCTGTCTGGGGCTTTTTTGGGTTTCTTTCTTCCCAATAAAGTAAGTTTAGCATAATTCCAGTTGTAAAAGTTGCAGTTTCATTCCCCTAATTTTGTATGGGTGTAGATTTTAAGGCAGGTCAGCATTTGAACTCTGAAATGTAGAATTTTGTCTTCAGCATTGTTTATGCATCTTATTAAAAGTCAGTTATTTTAAAATGGATATGTATTTTGTGTTATAACTTGTATAAGATGCTGTCTTGAATGGATAATATTGTTCCAATTAAGCACATAGAATTACATGTGCAGAAAAACCATTGATAATTTTTATACACATCATAAGGCGATGATAAGTATACAGAACCATAGAATCTTAGAATCATAGAAAGGTTTAGGTTGAAAGAGACCTTAAAGATCATCCAGTTCCAACCCCCTTGCCATTCACAGGAATACTTTCCACTAGATCAGGTTGATCAACGCCTCGTCCAACCTGTGCTTATTCTCAGTACCATAGCTTGCATCTGGTACTGAAGATATGTATCATTGTTAAACCTGAATTGCTGAGTATACAGGTATTTACAAACTTAGTACTCACTGCAATCAGAGGAAGATAGACATCTATCTTTTGTCCTTAAAAGATAAAGAAATACCCTAACCCTGTCCTTGTCATTTCACAAATGCATTTTATTATCAGAAATTAATTGTAGTGAGCATTTGTATTTGAAGTGACCTAGGGATCAATATAGAAAACAGACATCTTCAACAATTAGCCATATTGACTTTATATGATGCTATGGCATTAGAATTATCCAATTTAAACATAACTATCATTGAATTTAGGAGTATCACCATAATCACCAGGTTTGTGTGTTTTCCTGGATAGAAGTCCTCCTACTGATGTTTGCTGAGATTTTTCCAGCCAGGCTTCAGCTTGCTTGATTTCATAGGTGCACAAATATTCCTGTATTTTTCATATGATGATCCAGTTAGTTATTTGAAAATGTTTCTAAGTCGATTGTGCTAGATGAAAAGACTAAGGATGACATGTTTCAGCTCCAAGCTGAAACCATCTAGTTAACGTACATAAATGTGATTAGTAAACAGAAAGGCATATGTTGCCTGTACACAGAATATTCACAGGGAGCCAGACCAGTAAGTGAATCACTGGAGATTGGAACTTCATCCTTGTATGCAGTAAGATTGATAGATTTTCTCACATCACTTCAGAAACTAGACCTACCACTTCAGTTGCAACAAACATCTGAATTACTAAATCAATCAACAATTCAGATAGGAAAAGTGGGAAAAATAATCAGAAATATTAAAAGTACATACAGCTTTGTGAACTTTGTGCAGTTGTGTCAGAAGTATGTAAAATCATTTAAAATTGCACTGTTAATAAAAAGGACAGTATTTTGCACAGACTTTGGGAAAGCTATGCAATGAGAGAATAAAGCTCACTTAGTGTTTCAAAGTTTTATTTGCTCTGAGATCAACTTAGTTTGTAGTTTGGCCACTGATGGTGAGTTAGATACTAAATTTGTGTGTAAATTGTTTCAACATTAGTATTCTGTGCTTTCAGTAGTCACATGCACATTTAAATGAGCACATATTTTTATAAATGCACCATGCATATTAATTGTAACTTCAATATGTCCCTACATTTTTTCATTAATAGTTTTTTAAAAGAATAATATGTGTCCGACCAGCGATTGACAGATTCCTGGTGACATCTTGAACATCATTAATATTTTTTGCAGTATAGTCAGTTTTTCCTCATCTACAAATACCTGCTTTTCTGACTAAGGCTGAAAACCGTATTAACCAAGCCAGACAGAAGCCAGATAGCTGCCAGATAGTCTACCAGCTTTATTTCTATAATGGTATCTTTTTATTCAGCTGTAACTGCTGGTCAGGCTGCTCTACTCTGCCAAGAAACATTTCTCATTCTATAGGTTCAATTTTCAGCCGTTCCATTTACCTGAATCTCCAGTTCAAAAGTGATAGGGACATATAAGCATGTAGTAATAGCCACACTAAAAAGCTTATTTTTCAGGTGAACTTACTAGCATTTAATAACACAGCTTCATGATTCAGATCAGAAGTGGCTTGTGCCACACTGGCTCAGAGCACAGGTGAAATTATGACAGCTTCCACATAACTATATGTTAAGTTCTCTTTATTCTGCTTTATCTGGCCTGTAAATCTTCCTCTGCACTTCAGTGTTCTTTTTGTGTCCATGGTGTCTGTTGTCTCATGCTGGGTTTCGTTATACAGGCATCACAACAAACTTTGGAAATAGCACCAATTTGATGTTAGTGTACAATGGACAAGAGAGATGTGAGAGCTTTTCAAGGTATCAGTTTAAATTCCAATGTCTGATTTAAGATATAAAAATTAAGCTTTATTTTTTTTTTTTCTGAATGTGATGGACACTTTTGTACATTTATAGAAGAGCTTTCATGTACGGGAACAGATTGAAAAGCAGATCTTTGGCTCACTGTTGATTAGATAGAGTCTCTAGTGGAAAAGCTGCACAAAGTTAGTCTTTCTGCCAGCCCCACACTGAAATCCGATGCGTAGGCAGTGCAGGGTTTGCACTGGCTGGTTGATTGGAGTTATCGTCTTCTGATACTTCTGGTGGTGTACAAAATTCCGATTTTTTTCTGTCAAATTTAACACAATTTCTTCTGATATAAGCAACATAAGGTATATGGGTTGTACCTGCTTTTTCTTCACAGTGCTTTTTTCTCATTCAGAAAACAAAGGTTTTTAAAAAATTGTGATGATGAAGGTCTCGATAAATCTTAAACATGAAGGAATCAACCTTTGGCTGGTTTTTATTTTGGGTTTTTTTTGGTTGTTTGTTTTTTTTTCCTAACACTTAAGAAGAAGCATTGTAATAGTTTTCTCTATTTATGATGTTTAGTGTGGAAGCATCTAAATTTCATCAAAGGTAGTTTCATCAATTTTGTACCCATTTATCTTGTATAAAAAAAAAATAAGTAAACAGTTACTATAAACAGCACCTCTTTTTGTCTTTTTTGCTTCGTTTTTCTTTTTTTTTTTTTTAATTGGACTTTGGAGTTTCTTTCCCTGCAGCGTCTTAATTCTATTAATTCTTTTGACATAAGCCTGAATTATTGGAAGGTCACATTTTAAAATTTGGAGAGATTTTTCTGGTCATAAAATTTAATCTGCCATATATGAGCAAAGATCATAGCAGATGGCACTGTGTGATTTTTCTTTTTCAGTTCATTATCAGATAGCTTTCTGAATTTCAGAGAATTATGTAAAGTTCTGATGGTCCAAATTTAATATTTATCAGGGCAGTAGAGGTGTATTGAAGTGGCTGATACATAAGAAAAAATTATTTAGAATTGTTTCCTGTTTTAATAAAAATGGTATCTGATATTTGTGACCTTATATTTCAGGTTTAATGAATATAAAAATATTTCTTGCATGTTCTACAAAACCCAATTGAAATAAACTAAATCAGTGTTTTCATAGAAAATTACATTTGTTCAGAATTTCCTGATTTCTTCATCAGAAATAAGTGATAAAAAAGTGATAGCCCTTTTATTATTTAATTACACTGGAGTGTTTGAATTTTTTGGTGCTGAGGCATTTACTGGACCAAAACTGTGTTCTCACTAACACCTGAACAAATGCAGTATCTGTGATAATTTTAACCAATACCACCTGGGAACTGATTTATAAAAAGACCGTTACCACTTTTACAATTACTATTAACTCAGAACTGTATAATCTGATGCCTCTGAAATAACAAGGTACAGACAGAGAAACTTTGGTCTTATGCCTGTTACAGGCCATTAATTAAATTAAACAGGAAAGAAAGAAAGAAAAATTGCTTTTTAAATATTTAGCTGTAAAATACACAATTAAAAACAACACTTTCATAAGGGTTGTAGCTCAATAGACTAATTCTGGACATCTCAACATATAATAGAAATAACATTTGGTGTTTAAAATGTCAAATTATAATTTTCTAACAAAATTGTCATGCCATTGTTTCATAAGAAGGATGTCGCAGACTGTCAAGGGACTTGAGGTATCTCCACCTAATTGTATTCAGAGGCAACAAAAAGCGGAAGATATGACCAGTAATATTTAAATGTATATACATGAATCCACAAATCATGGATGTAGGTGCCTAGTTTAACTGCCAGGCACAGTCATCAAAACCACAATGTGTCTTTAGGCACTAATACCTGTAGGCACTTGAACTTTTGCCAGTGAGTTTCTACTAGCACAGGCAATTCTCTCCCAAATCTCTCCCTGTTTGGTCGCACTGAGCACCTTAATGCTTCCTACCCATCTGTCTTCACTTGGAAACCTCTGCATAGACATTCCCCCTCAGGCCAGTCCAGAAAGCTTGTTCAGAGTGAATAAGCAATATGCATATGTCCTTTTACTAAAAATAGCAAGTGGTGTTGCTTACCTCTTACTCATTATCACAAAGATGATGATGCTTAGTATGTGGGGAACCTGAATACAGCACCCTCCTCAGCTGAGGGACACAGCCTCATGTGCCTAGGAAAAAAAAGATCTTTACACTAGTTCTATCCCAGAAAAGTAAACCTGATGTAATAAATCCAGCTATTACAAAGTAGGAAGGAAGTAGTCTGTGGAAGGTCTTAGCTGTGACACTGATACTCTGTGTGATGCTGGTACAATATGTTCTGCTGTAACATAGTTTTTTTTAAGGTGTGGGTCAAGATAAAAGACCCATACCTAATATACTACTTATATACACACCTAGTATACTGCTAAAGTAACACTGGAAAGAGAGAATTTTCGCGAAACATTCGAATTTGAAAGATCAGACCACCAAAATAGAAACATTGTAGAAAAGGAAACAGAATATCTGGGAGCTGAAATAGGATGAAGTTAAATGTTTCCAAGCCAAATTTGACCATACAATGGACATGAAATACATCTGTCAAAAGAAAAGAATCAGTAATCAAGGACTAGTTGTGCTACAGTCTCTGATTTGCAAAATCTGTAGTGGTTCTTTATTTGAACTGTACTTCCTGTTGCTTAGAGTTTCACAGCATCCCTTGCAAGGAATTCACTAAGAATGATCCCTGTCCTTAGTCTGCAAAATGCAAAATTATAAAGTGAACAAGAAGCATTTTTATTGGATAATCAAAATGAGCTTCTCTTTTATTAATATTTTAGTGTTACTCAGGCAGTTTTAAAGCTCTTTCATGAATTATTTTGTACTTGGAGTTTTCTTACATGCTTTACTGGGTATTTCTTATTTTGCCTAGCATAAAAGAAAGCTGCCACTGATACAAAAGATACTAAAGGACATTTAAAAATAGAAATTGTTCTTGCCTTCTGGTTCACGAAATTCAGATGTTCCTTGTTTGGTCATTTTTAAGCAATTGTTTTTCATTCTTATAATGACTCTCAGGTTGCTTGCTGCAAAAGTCAACTCTGGCTACCTCTTATTAGTCTAGTAATTTACAAAACTTCTTACTGCAAAAGTTTGCTATCATATGCTTTGTCACAACATGAAAAGAAACAATTTAGCTCCTTAACTACTGCCTACAGGCAGTTTACACCCATGCTCCATGTGCAAAATTATGATGTTATATGAGAATGGTTGAGATGCATGCATGGATGAAATTTATCTGAGATAATGGCAAGGAAAAAAATGAATATATAGAGTGAGTGATCATCTGACTTTGAAATACTGTTATTTACTGCAATATCCCTTATTAGAGTTTGTGGAGTTGAAAGGAACATATAGCCCTTTACAAAAGACATAGAAATGAAGAGTGATCTGTTTTATAAGTGCAGGCATGCAGTCATTACCAACAGAAGAAACTGAGGTTTAGGTCTTTACATTTTGATGTATTTGATGATAGCTTATGCTGCTCCAGGCATGATGTTGAATATGATTTAAGTCATACTTTACTAAAAAGAAGTCATTGCTTTTAAAAAAGTACTAGATTAGTTGTATCTGAACTTATGATCTCAAGTTAATCAAGTACTTTCAAATAGAAAATACTGGGGAATGAATGGGAAAATCTGGAAAAACAGATCATGTTGGTATGATTATCTACCTTCTTTCCTGTAGTTCAACACTGATGAACTCCCATTTCTTCCATCTCAAAGAGACAGTTCTGTGTGTATGCAGTTCAGTGTTTATCAAGTGGTGGTGGTCTGAAGTCTAGGTGTAGTCAAATAAAATGTTCTGACACAACTTTCCTAGTGTTTGAGGCCTGATACATTCCACTTTTCTATGGAAGATCTCATGTTCTTTACGATTCCTCTAGTTGTTTCCTAACAAACAATTCCAGTCAGCATGCAATTTTACCAGTTATAAATAAAATATGTAGAATCAGTCTGGTCCAGCAGAGAGAGGGCTAGCACACTAATTCTATATAGACTTCAGCAAAATTATAGTGGTGCCTACAAAAACAGAATAGTCATGCAGTATTTTTTCTTGGGATGAAAAGTGTGTGTCAGGGTAAAGGGTGATGAAAGTGTGCCAGATCACAGCTGTCTTGTTAGAGTTGCTCCATTTTCAATAAAGAATGAAACTAACTATAGGACAGGAAATCGGTCTCTCTTTGCTGTCAGATCAGAGTTTGTTCTAAGTGTCTTTTATAGCTTTCCCAACAAGTCCAAAGCCCCAGAAAAAGCAACTGTGATGGTTTTATGTAAAAGTACATCGTGACCTCATAATTAAGGGAAACTAAGAAGAGAACTAAGACTCTGAGTTCAACCTTTGCTCCCTGCTCTAACTTACCCATAGGCTTTAGCCGATTTCTTGTGCTTTCAACTGCTACCCAGCAATTCATAAAGTCCAGCACAGCTCTAGCACTATAATATTTAATAGCAGTAGACTGACCTACATAATATTGGTATTAGGAGTGTTAGAATAACTTTTTCCTTTTAGATATCTCATAGAGAAGTTATTTGTGTGTTGCTGAGTGGGGAGGCAGGGGGATCAGGATTCTGCTATTTCATTGCAGCATTTCTTCCAGTGGACCTCTGTCTGTGCATGGTCTTTTTATAAAGCTGACAACAACCAAACTGCATTCCATTTAATAACTGGAAAATTCCATAAAGTGATGTAGAGATTTATGACACAATAGAATCTTTGCTGAGCACTACACCATCCTTTAGGCATACAAAGCTGACAAAGCCTTCTGTAAGGCAGTGTTAGCAACTGTTCTTTGATTAGGAGACACTTAACCAAGTATGCTACCAGAAGTACCTGAAGTCACCTATGTCTGTGTATACATGGACTCTCTCTTGAAGAAATAATGTACTCACAACAGGTGCTCTTTAAGTAATGTAGATAAATGGATATTATTATCCCATCTGCTTTTCCTTTTCTCCTTTCTTCTCCTTAGAATCTCTCTTAGTTACAGTTCCAAAAGCCAGGATATATTCACAGAATATCTACTGTGAATCTGCCAGTTTCATGTAAATTGCTACAAGTGTACTCACTCTAAAAATGAACCCATGCACCTTGCAAATAATTGCTCTGCTTTCAGCTAATGAAGAACATTATTTAGAAGGCAGGAATTTTATAAATTTCTATGCCATGTAGTTTCTGGCAATTTCACTGTGATTTTGCAGAGTTAATCTAACCGAACTGGCTATTGAATCAACTATTAAGCATGAAATTGTAGAAGTCTTATCATTCATTTTTGTTCATTCTCACATTCTTCTTGTAGTGCATTTTATCAAATTATGTCAATGTTTCCTTCTTACTAACACTGGGAAAATTGCAACTTCCCTCTCCCAACTGGATTTCTATGAAATAAACTGCAATCTAAACTGGGAAGTGTCATCATGCTCTTTTCAACTTAGAAGAACTTAATTATCACAGATGAAATTTTTTTTTTCTAACTGCTTCCTTAGATCCTTTCAATTGTTTCTTATTACTTGGTTTTAATATGAGTAAATATTTTAATGCTGGATGAGCATCTTGCTTCTATTTCACTGCTTCTTTATTAAAATAAGTGCTGCTTTTCCAACCTTGATATTTATGCACGGGTTTATTAATGGTTTTAGCCTTCAATGTCCCTGTAACAACTTGAAGATTTAACACTTAAATGTATAAAATCACATTGCATATTGAAGTAGCTTCTTCTTATAGTAGAAGGTTTTAATCATATGCATCTTAATTACTCTCTTTCAAAAATTATATCAGGAAAATGAAAAAAGAAACAACCAGAAAAAAATTGGTCTTTGCATCCTTATTTGATGCACTATGTATGACTAACAATTGTTTTATGGTTTTCCAAAGGAAAGAGTATTTGTACTCTTTCTACTTTTAAAGTTGTTTCATTCATTTAAACAGATATGTCTATCAAGACATGTTGTTTGATTTTCCTCTCCCCCAACTTTCAAATTCTTTCATTCCCCAAATCTGAAAATTTAAGATAGTTCTTTTTTCCCTGATGTCACATGCCCATATATCCTCACAGTTGTGGTATGAAAAATATCTCTTTATGGTCACTCACAATGCTCATTTGCTGCTCATAAGCCAATGATACCACTTAGTGATGAACTGTTTCAAGTTAACACAGGATCTGGGAGAACAAATGAATAAAGTACAAGAGGTGAATAAAAAGCTCTAAAGATAAGCTGTCTAAGATGACATCATTCTTCAGATGCAACTAAATAAAAATAGTCTTCTTACCAGCTGGATAGAAATATTTTGATAGTATCTATGTGAAGAACTTCTTATTAACCTATGTGTCCTAGGAAAGCTATATATTTCTGCTTAGTATTACAATAATTTAAAAATGTAATTGCTTGTGTAATAGCATATGTCAACCTTGTTGCATGGGTGTACATGTTGAAAGCTGTTGATTTGCATGCATGACTTAGTCTTATTAAGCTTTGAAAGTGGATGCAAAAATGTATGTTCTTTACCTAGAAAATCAAGGACAAGGCTCGGTATCAATTCTTAGTCAAGAATGATGTGTTCACTGTTGTGTTTGTACTACATTAAACATACACTTAACAGTAGCTCTTCTCTTCAATAAATACTAATATTATTTACAGGTTAGTTACTTAATACTTGTCATGATTTAAGCCCAGGATGTAAATTAGAACCATGCAGTCTACTCCCCACACCCACCCCTCACCCCGCTCCCGGAGGGATATGAAGGAGAAGCGAAAAGAATGTAACACCCACGGGTTGAGATAAGAATAGTTTAGTAACTAAGTTATAACACAAATCACTACTGCTACCACTAATAATGATAAAAGAAATAACAAGGGAAGAGAATACAACACCTCACCACCTGCCGACCGATAATATCCAGCCTCCAGGAGTGCACTAGCCCTTCTGGGTAACTCTCAGTTAACTCCTGGGCATGCCTTGCTGTGGTATGGAATACTTCTTTGGCTAGTTTGGGTCAGGTGTCCTGTCTCTGCTTCCTCCCAGCTACACCCCCCCCCTCCCCTCCCCCCCCAGCAGAGCATGAGACTCAGAAAGTCCTTGGCCAGACTAAACATTTGAGCAGTAACTAAAAACATCGATGTTATCAGCACTGTTCCCAGGCCGAAAGTCAAAACCACAGCACTGCACCAGCTACTAAGAAGGAGAAAAATGGCTGATACTGCTGAACCCAGGACAATACTACAATACTTCATTTCTTAAGAAATCTGGATTGAAAGGTTAAAATTTCATAAATGAGTAGGAGGTTGGGGACTCCCAGATTTTTTGTCTTCACATTGCTTTGTCTGATTTCCAGAAAAAAAAAAAAAATTGTATTTTAATGATAATATTTTTTATGCTGTCTTAAGCTCAGCATCCACAAACACAAACATCCAAGCAGTTACTAATAAGTTAAAATAAATTTTATCATTTTATTACTTGAAATTAATTCACACTGACTAGCCAGGAGAACTCTGCATAGCTCATATCCTGTTTTTATTGCTTCGCTGAGCAAATTACTGTTCTATTTTTGATATAATTTATAGCACAGTGTACAAGAAGTATATTCATAAACATGGAAACTATAAGAAAGATATATGTGTTGGCTTTTAATAACAAAATTTGTCTTCTTAATGTACTGAGAACTTAATATGAAAGGAAAACCTAGCTTTCTGTAAATATAAGTCATACTTTCTTTGGTCTGATACTTATCAATAGCCAAGACTTAATTTGAATGGTATTCTCCTTATATTTTAAAATATTTCTATGGTGTGTGAAAACATCTATTTGCACTGAAAATTTTCTTTCATTGTGACAAAATTATTGCAAAAAAACATTCAACTAGCTGCAGTAAGGCTTTTCTATTAATGTTTACCTGCTAGTAATTCCTGCATATTTTATCACTGAACTTCAGACAAATGAAACAATAATTATATTCTTACTGTTTCTGGAATTATTCAAAGAATAAAATTCTGCTAGAAATGCTGGCATTGGGGAGTTTGATCTTAGTCATCACTCAGAAGGAAAAAACAATTTTTTTCAGTAGTTTGTTGAACTACAATACTTTCATTCAGTTTTTTTGTGTTATGGTTTAAACCCTGTCAGACAACTCGTTCACTCACTCCCCGCTTCTTGCCCTCCCCCTACTCCCGGAGAGACGGAGAGGAGAATTGAAAAGAATGCAACTCCCACGGGTTGAGATAAGAACAGTTTAGTAACTAAGGTATAACACAAATCACTACTACTACCACCAATAATAATAATGATAAAGGAAACAACAAGGGAAAAGAATACATCACCTTAGCACCAGCCAGCCGATAACTTGCCCCTCCCCAGCCCGACCAAGCACCGACCAATACCTCTTCCAACCCTGCAGTCATTGCCATAAAGTACAGTGAGACAAGAACCTTAGCCCAAGCCCCACACTTGATAAACACTAACACAGCAAATACCGGCTCTAAGTAAGGTACAACATTCTGAAACTGTGAGATCAACAAGAACAACTCTGAGAGCCAATAAATCAGCATTGTGATGAGTGACTACTAATCTGGTCAGATCTGTCATTATCTCAACACCTCATGCCCCACGTTGGGTGCCAAAAAGAACTGTCGTGGTTTAAACCCTAGCCAGACAGCTTGTTCACTCACTCCCAGTGAGTGGTGCCGGGCTGACAGCAACTGAGGCCACCCACACCGGGGCTCTCCCCTTCCCCACTCCCAGAGGAACGGGGAGGAGGATTGAAAGAGTTCAACTCCCATGGGTTGAGACAAGAACAGTCCAGCAACCAATGTAAAACACAAATCACCACTGCTACTACCAACAACAACAATGATAAGAGAAAATAACAAGGGAAGAGAATACAATACCACCGGCCAAGAAATGAGTCAGCCCAGAAGCCTGTGTCCTTCCGGGTAACTCCCAGTTACTCCCCACCCCGGGCATGACTTGCTGTGGTATGGAATACCTCTTTGGCTAGCTTGGGTCAGGTGTCCTGTCTCTGCTTCCTCCCAGCTTCCCCTCCTCCCTGGCAGACCATGAGCCTCACAAAGTCCTTGGTTAGGGTAAACATTACTTAGCAACAACTGAAAACATCAGTATTATCAGCACTGTTCCCAGGCTGGAAGTCAAAACACAGCACTGCACCAGCTACCACGAAGGAGAAAAACTGATTGCTACTGCTAAGCCCAGGACACTTTGCAAGATTGTAAAACTCTATTTTGGAGTTATATCAACCAACTTATAGTTTTAGTCTATCAGAAACCCAAACATTACTAAATAACTGTGAACTTCATAGAATTTCCAGTTATTCTGTTGATATATAAAAAAGATTAATACAAATAATACAGTTGAAATAATGCTTAAATGGTAAGGAATTATAAGTCAATTTCTTAAATTTTATTACCTTATTTCTTTTATTTTTCATTTATTGTGGGAAGACAGTTATTACTGTGAAATGTAGTGACTAACTGTAAAATGAAGTAAAAAATAACTACTCCATAGAAGGGTCCAGGCATTACCACAATGTAATTTTTTTCTTTAAAGCCCTTATAACTAGGAAAGAGCTGAATATTACACTTATAAGCAAGAGTAATATCATCAGTGTATGTTTCTCCTTCTGACATTTTTGGTCTTAATTTGCTGCTAGTTTTACTATCACTACATGCTTGAATCTGTCTAGAGCTTGGTTTCTTAGTTCTTCCTAGATAATTACTTATCAGTTTACTAGATCTTACAATCTATAGAATAACTTTTTAAACAAATAGAAGAATTTTCATTAAGCATCAAATTTAGGTAGTTTTTTTCTCTGTGATACAGAGAATTATACTCAAGTATATAGGTATTCAGACTGACAGCCATACGCAGTGATGGCTCAGGTTTACAAGGAGGTTGATTTCTCTTTTGAGCATAAGACTTATTAATATGATAATTTTTCAAGCATTTATGAGGGTATAAGATCTAGTGAGACATGAACTCTGATGTCCATGTAAAATAAAGTCAGCAAAATGATTTTGGAGAAGCCATTTCTAAACAAGGATCAAATGTTGCTACTAAATGCCAATTGTATTCTAAAAGTTGCCAGAAATATAAAATGTATTCCAATAAAAATAGATGAATAGCTGGTGTTCTATAAAATCAAACAGTTTGCAGAGGAAATGCAAATCTGTTAGGTTAGCTTTCCAGGAGCGGCTTTTCTTCATTATTTTACTAGGCTGGGTGTAAAAAAGTAAAGTAAACATTTGGTGTTCTTTTATTTAGCAAAATGTTCTTGTAATTTCCCTCAGGAAATTAATATCACCACCTTAAAAGAATTTAGGATTTTTTTAATTAGCCAGTTCAATATATATTGATGTTATTCAATACAGTAACAGAACCATTTCCTATTACCTTCTCCTGCATTTGTTTAAATAAGCCTTCTGTTCTTTTGGTTTTCATCCTTCAAACACTTGATTTCTTGTTTAATTCCAGGCATCAGACAAGCTAGAGATGTCGAATTTTCTAGAATTTTCTATTCTTTCCTCATAAATCAGTTCCTTCTTCTTTTTTTTTTTTTTTTTTCATGGTTGTCTCTGAATTCCCTGCAGTTTATAAAAGTTTATCTGGAAGGTAACTTCTTGAAGTGAATCCTGTATTCAAAGTGTTATTCCACTAGAGATGTCCAGAGGCAAGTACTCTATCTGCTTTGTCACGAGATATCTCTGCATACGCAGCTCTAAACAGGAAAATATTTGCTTTCCTTTGCTGTCATTTCACGTTGAAAACTCACAGTTCATTATCACACACATAAGTCTTTTACATTTCTGAGGCTGTCTATCACAAAGGTCTCTCTATTACGCTGATGATTTGTTCTTCATATGATTGCCTCCTTTCACCCTTTCAGCCCTCTTAATTTCTGAAGTTGCATATCATTTAACATTTCAAGAGCCATGGTTAGGCAGTGGGGCTGCACAGATCTTGTAATGAATACTGGCACTAAGGTCTAAATGATTTTGTTTGTATTTTCAAACTTACTGATGTTTTTTGTCACATGTTTAATCTCTTCTAATAAGGTATAAGACATATAATAGAATTATGATAGAAAACTACTGATTTCTGGGAGACTGTGTTTGATAAATAAAATGTCTGAGCCTAGATATCTCTGATTACTTTTCATCTATTGGCATTCAAGGGAAATGCAGAGAAAATTATACTAAGTACCAGAGATTTTACAGACTTTGCTGCTGTTTATGCTGCCAGTTGAAAAGAAAAGCAAGGCTTATCTAATGGCAAGCACAGTTTCAGGGCCATTTGAAAACATTACAGAGAAGTTATTGTTTTATTTTCTAGTAATATGTTTAAAAGACAATAATAAAACTAATCCTGGTGCATGATGAGTGTATCTACTAATACTTGACTTGCTGACTGAAATTTTCTAGATTAACATTTCACTCTGGCATTTTAACCTGGAATCATTTTCTTTGTATACGTCATTTTGTAAGCAAAAGGCAGATATTTCTGTCTGTGGCCTAGGCAAAAGGATTATTTTTAACATGAAAATTTTTTTATTGGTTTTACCTAACATGAAATCATAGCCCATGGTGGTAAGATACAGTTTTAATTTGCCATGTTTACAAGATTTGAGCATGTTGTGTGGCACAATCTAAATATGTCTTGCTAACAAGCTAAGTTGAGAACTTCAGCATAGGCTTTTATTCATTTTGGAAAGAAGATGCCATTTATTGGCTGGAACACTGGGTGATGGGTATCAGTACTCAGGGGTTTGTATAAGACTTTCTGGTTGACTTCAGCTGAAATTTTCTCTATGTTTTAGATTTCATCTCTTTTAAAATGAATGTAAAATAATCTCATGTAAAAGTAAGGGTGCAACTTAATCACAGAATCACAGAATGGCTGGGGTTGGAGGGATTGTCTAGTCCAACCTTTCTGCTCAAGCAGGGTCACCTAGAGCACACTGCTCAGGATTGTGTCAAGAAAGCTTTTGGGAAGGGTCAACCAGGGTTCCAGGGAAGGAGACTCCACAACCTCTGTGGGTAACATGTTCCAATGCTTAATCACCCTCACAGTAAAGAAGGTCTTCCTCATGTTCAGATGGAACTTTCTGTGTTTTAATTTATGTTCATTGCCTCTTGTCCTATTGTCTGACACCAAGAAGAAGAGTCTGGCCCCATCCTCTTGATATCCCTCTGTCGTGGTTTAAACCCAGTCAGGTAACTCGTTCACTCACTCCCCCCCTTCTTTCCCTCCCCCTACTCCCGGAGGGACGGAGAGGAGAATCGAAAAGAATGCAACTCCCACGGGTTGAGATAAGAACAGTTTAGTAACTAAGGTATAACACAGATCACTACTGCTACCACCAATGATAATAATGATAAAGGAAATAACAAGGGAAGAGAATACATCATCTCACCACCAGCCGACCGATAACTCGCCCCCCCAGCCCGACCAAGCTCCAACCGATACCTCCTCCAACCCTGCAGTTTCCCCAGCCCTTCCGGCTCACTCCCAGTTCCATCCTGGGCATGACGTGCTGTGGTATGGAATACCTCTTTGGTCAGTTTGGGTCAGGTGTCCTGTCTCTGCTTCCTCTTGGCTTCCCCTCCCCCCTGGCAGAGCATGAGGCTCACAAAGTCCTTGGCCAAACCAAAACATCCTTGTTATCAGCTCTGTTCCCGAGCTGAAAGTCAAAACACAGCACTGCACCAGCTACCAAGAAGGAGAAACATGACTGCTACTGCTGAACCCAGGACACCCTCTCTTCCGATAGAATCATAGAATAGTTATGGTTGGAAAGGACCTTAAGATCATCTAGTTCCAACCCCCTGCCATAGGCAGGGACACCTGATACTAAACTGTATCATCCAAGGCTCTGTCCAACCTGGTCTTGAACACTGCCAGGGATGGAGCATTCACACCCTCCGTGGGCAACCCATTCCAGTGCCTCACCCTCACAGTAAAGAACTTCCTCCTCATATCCAATATAAACTTCACCTGTTCAAGTTTGAACCCATTACCCCTTGTCATATCACTACAGTCCCTAATACTTAGACACATTGATCAGATCATCAGATCTGCCCAAGCTTTCTCCTCTCTAAGCTGAAGAGACTCAACTCCCTTAGCCTTGCCTTACAGGAATGATGCACCAAACCCTTAATCATCCTAGTAGCCTTTCACTGTACTTGCTCCAAGAATTCCATGTCTCTTTTGTACCGTGTAGCCCAGAACTGGACATAGTACTTCAGATGTGGCCTCACTAGGGCTGAGTAGAGAGGGAGGATTACCTCCCCCTCCTGCTGGCAATGTTCTTAATGCAGCCCAATACCACTGGCCTCCTTGGCCACAAGGGCACATTACTGGCTCATGGACAACTTTTGCCCACCAGGACCCAAAGGTCCTTCACCTCAGAGTTCCTTTCCAGCAGGTCAGCCCTCAGCCTATACTGGTGCATAAGGTTATTCCTCCCCAAGTGCAGGACCCTGAACGTGTCTTTGTTGAATTTCAAAAGGTTCCTCTCTGCCCATCTCTCCACCCTTTCTATATACTGCTGAATGACAGCAAAGCACTCTGGGGTATCAGGCACTCCTAGTTTTGTATTGTCAGCACACTTGCTGAGGAGGCACTCTATCCTTTCATCCAAGTCACTGATGAATAATTTAAGCATTACTGGACCCAATGGATATTTAATGGATATTTAATGAAATGTTCTCCCCTTCCCACCACCCCCCCTCCCCAAAAAAGAAAAAAAAAAAGAATTTCACATTCGTCTGGGTTTGGGTTGGTTTAGGGTTACAACACACAGCTTGAAAAACGTGCAAGAGCTCTGACTAAATTGGGTCTCGGAATAAAGAAAAAGAAGGCTGACTTGAATTACCCGTTGTAAGATCACGTACTCCCAAAAATATGGTTGTAACTTTTAGACACATGATTTCCTCTTGGCAAACATGTACCAACAAATCTGAATTTTTATTTCCTCACATATTAATGATAAATATTAATTTAATAAAAACAATGATTTGAGCAGATCTATGCTTATCTCAGGACTAATGGAAGCTTTTTCATATGCAGCTTTGGTAGATCCTTCATATTGGCAACTGTAAGGCAGATGGAAATGTTTAAACATTTTTCTGACAAATAAACAGCTGACAGCATACCTTAATGGTGTTTTTTATGACATGGATTCACCAAACACTGTCTCATTTACTTGAAAATGTCAGCAGCTGGAATGGGAGCAAGCTGGTGACTAATAAGTCTGAATTAATTGCAGCCATTAATTTTAATTGGGATTCAAAATGTTCCAATTTGGTGTACATTTAAATTACTAAATAAGTTTCACTATTTATATATATCTCATATGAAGCAATTACTGATAATTCATCTATGAAATAAATACCTGAAAAGCAAATAGAAGAAAGCTTATTATTTAAATCTTAAACAGTATACATTTAAATTTGGCACTCTTACTACAAAGTGAGAATATCTCACTTTGTAGTAAGATTCTGTGAAGAAAGAAGAAAATTATAAAAAAAAAAAAACAGTGCTTGAATAAAATCTATACCTTTATTCAGAAAACATGAATTACTTATATTTTTTCACACTAAATAACAATGCTTAGCTGTTTTGGGATTTGGGGCTTGTTTTGGTTCTTTGCTTGTTTGTTATTAAAAAGGTTTTGCACAGAGGGATGTCTCCTAAACTGTCTGAAATCACTTAACTCTTTTTCACCTTTTTGGAAAAAAATGGCTGTCCAACCATGAAGCAGGAGTCTCTGGCCCCAGTTTATTAAGGTCATAATTTGAACTTTTTTAATAAATAGCTGATCATTTGAACTGTTTATGAATATCCTCCCTTGCTCCCTCAGTGGACAACTTCATCTGAAAGGTATGTTTATATATAAGATTGATAGTGAACTGGAATTTTCAGATTAAATGACTATTTCTTCTGGTTTCTCTTACAGTTCTAGTCTCCCTTCCTTTAAATCTGATGCAGCTGCACTTATCACACAATAGAATTTATAATTCTCTGTAGTTTTCGTTGTTTTATAGTAGCCTTAATATGATGTAAATTCTCAGGATTTTTCACTATATTGTCAAAACAATAAAATATAATGGCATGGAATATGAAGATGTACAAAAACTTTTCTATTTAAAATTTCAATTGGCAAATGTAGTTTTTTGTCATACTGTGCTAAGAAAACAATTGAAAGCTGCTTTCAACTTTTGTCCATCCTTCTTGTCAACCGAAATGTGTCAACAAAAATAGTATTTTTAACCTTGATACATATCATGCAGATTTAAGCTAAGCAAATACAAATACAGCCATAATTCCATATAAAGAAGAAAATATGAATCAAATACTTCTTTAGTTTTGGTTTTGTTTTATTTTGTTTTGTTTTTTCTCTCAAGAGGTGTCTTTAGAAAAATTAGAAATTTGTTTTGTTTAGAATATTAGTTATGTTGCTAAATTTCAAATAAATTAAAAAATAGTACAGCTTCTGTTTCTTTAACATAGTCTGCTATAAGTGTTTAAATGTTGGAATTGTTCAGGATTATCTTGAATATAAAAATGCACATATATTGCATTTATTTAAAATGTAATCCTGTTTAAATCACCTGCCTAAATCACATATGTAAGAGACTTCTAGCAGAAGCTTTAAGTAGACAAGAATTTTTCATTTTCTGAATAATCTTTTTTTCCGGTTAGACTTTTATTGGAAATAGTGCTTGGTCAGGAAGTGAGCTGAATAAGTAGCTTAAAGTCTGCTGAAGTGGTTATAAAGGTCTTGATATAAGCAAATAATTTGGGATTTACATTTCTTCCTAATTCCTTAACTATTAGTTAAACAAATATATAATCTAAAAAAGTTTTAATAATTCTGTATGCAGATACTTTTCATAGGGAAAAATCTTTGAAAGATGGTTGACAAACTCTTAATGGGTAAGCCACTCTTAAAGAGCTGCACTTTCTGATCCATAAACTTTTAGAGTATAAGTTTATCTTTTAGGGAAGTATGACTACCTGCTTACTTATGTCTTAATCTTGTTTAAGCATCAGTCCTCCTAGACTGAACTAATCAAATATTTAGAAGAAACAGTGTTTAGTTCAATAAATCACAACAGGTCATTTTTGATAAATAATTATAACAGTCCATCAACAGCTAGTTGACTGCATTGTAGTTATTTGTGGCATAAGACATACTAAAGCAAAGCTAGCATCTGGACATAGTTCTAATTAGTTCATTGGTATTCTAGAGCATTTTTTTCTCTTTTTTTTTTTTTCCTTCTTTGGGAAAGCTAAGTCAAAATTTCTCATCATCACTAAAGCTTTGACAATCGTTAATACTAAGCTAGGCTGAGGGTTGGGAAAGAAATGACATGATGAGATCATAGGCTATCAAGGAAAAAAAACTGAGTTTAGATCTGAAGGTTTATTATCCAACAGCTCTTTTTAACTTTTTTTTTTTTTTTTTACAATGAGGAGCTGGCTGCTTTGTTCTGTTTCTCTCATAGCGTTGCATGCTTGCTCTGATTCTGTTTAATTTCAAGAAAGGAGATCAGAAAGGACTTTCCAGACAGATGGTGGTGTTGACTGAGTGCTATTTCATATACAAGCTTCATCTCGAATTACATTTGTGCCATATGCACTGGCTTTTATACTCCTTTTGGAAATGGTTTTAAGTGTAGGAACAGCAAAATCTCAATACATGTCATTTTTCCTCCTTCTGTGGTTACACTAAACGCACCTCTGCAAGGTGTTAATGGAAAAAGTGTCTCAAACCTCATACCACATCTCCGTAAGTGTGAGGCCAGCCTCAGCCGTTAAGAACAGGTCTCCCAAGAGAACTAGTTGTGTAAAAGATGAAAATTAACTTATATCAAGAGATTAAATTGAAATGAGACATGTAAGTTCAAATTGGTATTTGAGCCGGATACACTACATGAATTGTCCTCAAAAAATCTGCCTCTCTAAAAAGTAGAATGGCATAGAAAACAGAAATATTTTCAATTTATGAGCCGTAATATTACTACTTCCTTCTCCTTTTAGTAACATGGAATGTGATGGTTATGATTATAATTCATTATACACAAAAAAAGTCAAATAAGCAAAATACTATATTCAAACAGTGCACATACAGTGCACTGAATGCTTTATTCAAAAGGTAAGGGTTTAGTTTCAAAGCAACACCAACCAAAGGTAGGGCAGACAGGTTAAATTAGTTATTGTAAATCTATATACAGGGTACAGGATGTCAGGCACTCCTTAGCTGATATAATCAGGAAGAAAATTACTTTGTGCAGATTATGCCTTATTTTACCTCTACAGGTGATACTTAAGCTTCCATGAGGCTTAACTGGAGAGATAAAGCAACCAGACAAGACCACCAAGTGAGTCCTAACCAGAGTCATATTTTTTAAAAAGCACCAATTATTTTAGAAGCAAGATGTCATTTGCCAGACTCCTAACAGTTTATGCATCAAGTCATTGGTAAAAGAGGATTGGGGAGTCCATTTTCCCTGCTTGAAAATGTTATATTACCCTTTTTCCAGTCATCAGGAACTTCACCTGACTGCCACAGTTTTTCAAATATGATGGACAGTGGCTTAGCAACTTCATTTGTCAGCTCCTTCAGGACCCGTGATGGATTTCATCAGGTCCACGGACTGTGCACATTCAGGTTCTTAAAATGGTCTTGAACCAGGTCCTCTCCTACAGTGGGCCCAAGGTCTTCATTCTCACAGTCCCTGCGTCTGCCTTCCAAGACCTGGGTGGTTTGGTCAGAGCCTTTGCCAATGACAGACCGAGGCAAAGAAGTCATTAAAAACCTCACCCTTTTCCAAATCCAGAGTAGCCAGTTCTCCTGGTAGCTTCTGAAGAGGGCCCACATTGTCCCTAGCCTATGTTATATTTTCTATTCGTTGAGTGCAGTAGTTTAGAAAACTAAAGCTTCTGTGTACTATACAGTAATTTTGGGGAATGACCAGGAGCTTTCAAGAAAACATTAGGCAGCCTCTGAGAAGCTGATGAAGTTACATCAGATTCTTAATACTATTGCAATAATATTATTTACTGCCTTATATTAATTATCAGGCTCATTAGATTTTGGTTCTTTTACTTTTGGTGATGCATTTGGTTGGAGGGTTTGTGTATTTTACATGATTTGTATTACTTGTTTGTGGGGTTTTTGCACCAAGCTCAGTGTAAATGACCTTATCTCATCCTGGACAGATTATTGAATCTCATGGGGTTGATATACTTGACCTGTTGCCAAGTCACCTTGTTTTTTAATTATTCTATTAGCAGTGCTAACATTATCCTGAATATGCATCTTGGAAAGAGAGGTGTGTGTTAATGTTATCATTAAATTACTTACATTAATTGAAGAGAAAATGTATTCTTCTTGGTAATATAAGCTGCCAAAACCTGTAAAGAAGACAACATTGAAGGGATAAACCAAAAGGACCTTTCTAGACAGTCATATTTTGTTATGTAGTTTATCGTAAATATAATGAAATTTGTTAACATTTGTTTACATATAGTTTACACATTTTTCCAGCCCCTTTCTTCCTTCTTGTAGAGGAACAGAAATTTCATAAATTCTGATCTCTGAAGTGGAAAAAATTAAACCAATACTTCATGCTTTTACACAAAACTGTCTTTAAATTTTTTACGCAAGACTCTACCTTAAATGCCTTGTCATCAGCTTGATCATAGATGGATGCTCTTCTGAGAAAAGCTGAAAAAAAGTACCTAAATTACTGTCAAAAATCCAGGTGGGGGGCATAGAGGTCAACCTGCACTCACAGTTCTTTGTTTCTCCAAGTATAAAACAATTGGCATTCTTTTTTCAAACCTTTAAAATGCTATGCGATTGAGGGAAGACTGATTTGACCATCATATCTGTATTGCACAATGAATGTGGATGTCACAGAGCTGGAGAATTAATCAGGACAGAGAAAGCCTAGCTGGAGTCTCCTCCTGACTGCCTCAATGTGTGGTAATCTTGTTTCTAAAGTAAACACAATGATCATTTTTCCAGAAGAGATGTTTTAATAGGTATAAACACAGTCAAATATTAGCTGAAGTGCTGTCTGAATGATGGTGTCTTTAATTCCCTGGTATTTTTACAAATTAATTTCTGTCTTCACTTTTTTCAGCTAGTGAGGAATAGCTCTTCCATCAGCCAGCCCTGAGACTTGCCTCTGAATTCCAAAACTGTTCTTTCCAGTCTATGCTCTGGTTTTGTTCCTTTTTAAACTAAGCTCTTTGCTGCTCATGTGTCCTTGCTAGCGATATAAGGTAAGCAAACACAGATGCGCATTGCATTGAGCAACTAAAAAATATACCTGCGGGTGAGTCTGCAAGACTTAAACTGTTGCTTTCCATTTTTACAGCGTGAACTGGCTGAAATTAAAATTCGGTGGAAGCTTATAAATTAAATTTCAGGATATTGTTTTCAAAATGTCTTTTGTAGATGGGTGTGTAATGACGTGTTGTTTTCCTGCACTTACTCCTTATATTAATGTTCCGGTTTTGATTTTATAAATATTTACTGCTTATTATCATGACACATTGGTTTCCTCAAAGCCAAAGGGAAATCTGCTTTGGAAAAGAAAGGAAGTGAGGTTTGAGTCTCAGCTCTCCTGTACTTCATACTCTTAAGACCTTAAGCAAAAATTCTTAAGCACTATTTCTGCACTAACTCTTGCAAGACTCAATTATAAATTTTGCATGGTCTATGTGAAATAAATTCACCTAAATTCAAAAATATCTGTAAGTTATTTTCAAGGTCAGATGTAAAATATTAGATTAGTAATCTAAATCCTGAACTAGTTACCAAATTAATAAAGAAAAGACTAAACATGTAAACTCATGCTGGTATTCGTTTCAGTCCAACAGGAAAAAAAAAGATCTTTATTTCCATAAATCATGGCACTTGTCCTTGTTGCAAAATGTTCTTTATGGCCAAAGATCTACACATAAGTAAGCATGTAACATACTGCCCTGGACAGTTACAGGGTAACAAGGACTTAGGAAATCCTGTTATTGAACTGAAACATATATATATATATATATATATAAAAATATAAAATTAATTGTTATATAAACAGCATAGTTCAAACTAATCATTAATGCTGTTTTAACATAAAAAAATGCGCATGTTCTAGTGACCAACCTTTTTCAATGGCACCATAGAGTTATTTATTAAAACAAAATAACAAAGTCTCAGAAATATCTTGATCAGTTAGATGACTACCAGTTGCCTAGGGAAAAGAGAATTGATACAAGTATGGCACCTATAAATCAATGGTAGATAATATCACCAGAGAGAGTAACAGAAATTATTACTCTGATGATAATTAATACCAGAGTACCATGGTGGAAATAGAATTTTTTATCTATCTAGAGTGTTGAAGTAAAGTGAAGACCTCAAGTGATAGAACTATGCTGTTGGACAAACTCAGAGCACATACTAAGCTGCAACAATAACAGGGAATAACGAATCCGGAACTTCTAGTAAACAATAATGACAATTTAATGAAGAAACTAAAGCTTCATATACATTAGTAAGTTGTGGTGCTGTGAACAGCAATGACCCACAAAACACTACTGTAAATGATGCCTAGAACTGTGTTTTACAGTATCAGCCATATTACCTTTATTTTGATCTGAAGCTTTCTAAATTAAAGTAAATAAATTATTAGCAATCTGCTGCGCTAGTGAAGATGAATTGGGTAGCTTGTCAATGAGCATCAGTTTGGATCTAAGCTGTTTGCTTTCTCTGTAGTTTTTCTTTATGATAGTCTACTCACTCACAGAATTAATAATAATTGAAATGGTAACTGTAACAAAAATATGAGATTTAATATAAAACCGTGTACTGTATTTCAGCAAATTTGAAAAGAAGTAATTTGTTTTGGGGTGTGCTTGAATAGTGAATGTCCCTAATGTTAATTCAGGAGATTCATAAGCATACTGTAGTTGCATAAATGTGTTGATATGTATATGTGGCTCTTTGAAAGAGTATGGTGAAATGTGATTTCTTACTGAATGTGATGTTGTTTTTAGAACTTCATTATATTGGTAATAATAATGAGCCATAAGCCTTCACAGGTCTCTGTAAAGAAAGAAAGAAAGAGCACTCGTAATAAAAAGCTTGCTGTTATTTTGAAGGAGAAATAAGAATGTTAGATACATAATTTTACATAATGAGTGTGTTGTTTGGGGGTTTTTGTTGTTGTTTGTTGCTTTTGGGTTTTTTTTTGTAAAAGTACATAGACATATATATGTACAAAATATGTCCCACTCTGAGAAATGAAAATTTAATTTACATTCTTTTTCTTCCACAATCCAGGTTGTACTGTGTTCTATACCTGAATAGTTCTGTCAGCTCCAAAGAATTGTATATAATAAAACTTCTTAGTACAAATTAAGTGCCCTAAACATGCCCTTTTTCTGTATGCTTGCTAATAGGTTACTTCGAAGATAAGCATAATCAGGTTTTGTCACTGAAATCTGGAGTTATTCTAGGTGTTTCAGAGAAGATCAAACTCTGCAAAGAGAGGAAGTAAAGGACAGAAAAAGAGCAGATATGCCATAGGCTAAATGGGACAGTAATTTGTCAACACGTTTCTGTGACACACAGAATACACTGATTTTAAGAAAAGGTATTAGGTGTGGGATTTTTTGCCAAATAAATAAGCTTTACCTGTGGCACATTAAAGTCTGAATTTCTTCAGCACTGGAGTGAGGTATTTGAGTTATGCTTGGGTAAAGAAGAAATAAATGTGTCTATTATTTCTCTTGCTACTGCATAATAAATTACTGATATAATCTGCATAATTGCTATCAACAAAATAAACCGAACTTCTCTCACAAAGACACTCAAATCAGCTAGGATGTAGAGATGATTTTAATACATAAACTATATTAAAATATATTTTAATGTATGGGTAAAAGTCTTTAAATGAAATCTGAAGTGTTGGAAAAACCACTATGGAAAATAAAGTTTTAGTTGAATTATTATAATTTCACATCTCGTGCTTTGATATACTTCCTTTTATAATTTTTAGAAATAAACGTGTTTTCCCATTTTTTCCCAATAAGTCAGATAATTGTATGTTTCAAATAACTCTGAGAAAAAAAACTGACATACTGTGAAAAAATCTGGAGGGGAAAAAAAAACAAAAAAATAACCAACAAACCAAACTCCCAAACAATCTTTCAGAAACTTACAAAAATAATATTTACTCTTTGAAATCAGTTTTGCTAAAATTTGCTAAAATTGGCAAATTGCTGCATGGGGAACAAATAGAAATTGGAGATCTGTGTGCTGTGCTTGCTTTGAGATGAAAGAGATGTGGTGGGATAGGTCACACAGCTGGAGTGCTGCACTGAGTGGATATAGGGTGTTTTTAGGAAGAACAAGCTGGGAAACTGAGGACAGGGAGTCATCCTTATGTGAAGGAGCAGTGGGAATGCATGGACCTCTACATCAGGTTCTGTGAAGAGCCACTTAAGAGCTTAGGATAAGGGGGGAGACAAACAGGATGGTATTGTGGTAAGTAGTTTGATGACAGCTTCCTGGCACAGATGATCCAGGTACAGATAAGACACTCTTCTGTACCTGATATTTATAAAAATATGAAGTACTGGTGAGAAATCAGAAGGTTAGGGCAATCTTGCCGGCAGCGCTTATGAGATGGTGGAGTTCAAAATCCTGGGGTGAGAAACAAAGGCAAAAAGCGCGATCACAGCTTTAGCTTTGATAGATTAGATTTAGGCCTCTCTAGAGACTTTCTTGGAATAATATTATGATATTATAAAACTGTGAAGAGAAAAGGTCCAGGAAGGACAGTTGGTTTTCGAGGGTCACCTCCTCCAAGCTCAAGAATGGTCCATCCTGAGAAAATCAAGCAAAGATGGTACAAGGCTTGGATGGATTATCAAGGAGATCCTGAAAATATACAAAAATAAGGAAGGAAGTGTAGAAAAGCTGGAAGAAGCATCTCATGACCCAAAAGGAATAAAAAGTCACTCTCAAAGTCTGAGGGAATGATTTAGAAAGTCAAAAACAATCCAGAGCTGAATCTGGCAAGGGACATGAAGGGTAACAAAAAAGGCTTCTACAGTTATATCCCTAAAGAGATGCCTTCAGGAAGTGAGTTACAACATTAACAATCATTAGATAGTGTTTAACACAAGTCATGCAAGTGGCGTGACAATACATATTATGCTATTTAACCATTCTGTAAATATATATTGGTAAAGGAAAGTGAAACTGTTTCTTAGGCACTGAATCAAACATAAATAATGAGAAGGAAAGAAGATTAATTCAAAGATCTTGTTAAATCTTTAAAAAACAGTCACATACTTAAAACTCCATGGAAGCATTTAAGCAACAAGTGACAGGACAAGAGGTAACAGTCTCAAGCTGCACCAAGGGAAGTTTAGACTGGATGTCAGGAAAAATTTCTTCACTGAAAACACAGTCAGGTATTGAAACAGGCTGCCCAGGGAACTCATGGAATCATCAACCCTGGAAATGTTCAAAAAATGCGTAGACCCCTCAGTGACATTGTTTGGTGGTGGACTTGGCAGTCCTGGGGTAACGGTTGAACTTGATAATCTTAAAGTTTTTTTCCAACCTAGCTGATTTTACAATTCTATGATTATGTCACCATTCTTCTACATAGATAGATTCTCTGAACAATATGCTATAGGTTCTTTGTTATTAATCAGGCTGATCATATACCTGTTGATTGTTGCAATGTGCAAGAAATACAAAAATAAGAAATTATGGGGAATTTATTGCATGTTGGATGGCTTGCTTGGTAAGGACCAAATGTCTTTACAAGTAGGTAAGGACAATACCAAGGAAGAAAGAGAGACTTGCCACCGTAAGAAAACAGTTGAAACAGATTAAATCTAAGTGGCATCACATAATGTCTGAGAAATGCAGAATTACATCCAATAATCTCAGATACTACTGGAGATGCTGGTGCAAAATGGAAAAAGGAAAATTAACATAAAAAAAACTAAAGGAACAACTCCACATATAAAGAAATAAAAGACTGAATGGTGTCAGAATTTGCTGGCTTAGCTGAAAGCCACAATAATGAGGAAATTAAGCTGACCTTTTCTTTACAAAAGAAATGCTGGGTGAAGTACTTTAGAGAAAGTAATTGGTGTAATAGCTAAATTAATGGCTGGAAGCCAACAAATTTTAAGTTAATGAATGGAAGTCAACAGCTCTTACTATCTGTGTCTTGCATATATGTGTATGCATGTTTGTAGTACAGAAAAGTACAGTGAGTTCATAGTCTTCTATGAGCTCAGTCTTCCTTTTAAGTGTATGTGAGGACATTAGCACTGATCAGAAAACTATTTTGGCTTTAATTTTTAGATAAGCCATTTTTATATGTTTATGTTTTAATATGCTTACAATAGTTTTATAAGCAAGTTAGATAATGCATACATTATCTGACTTAGAAAATCGTATTCAGAGAAGAAAGAAGTTATGGCATGTAGATAATTTTCAAGTATTTACTGAGTAGAAGAAAAAACAAGGGAGATGAATTACAAATAGAGATGCTTTGAAAAGACTGGTTATTTTTTGGTTAAACAAGGTTAGTTTTTGAAATTTGGGTCCTGAAGTCTATTTAAAATGTACCTGTAATAATGTCGTTTAATTAAAATCCTTAGAAATTGCTTCTTTCTTGCTTACATCAGTTACATCAAGAAAAATGAGTCTGCTTTTCTAAGGTTTCTTCAAATGATCTCAACACTGTCTGATAGATAATATGAGAGAATTGTAGAAATTGGTAAGTTAAAGATAGAATTATTTTGGAATTTATAGGAAATTCTTAAATTAAGTTTCTGAATAATTAATAAGCAGTTAAGTAAGTACCAAGATTTCTAAATATACACTTAAGCTCTGTATTGAAACATTTACATTTACCACATACTTTTGAAGTGATTTCATTAGCTATAATTTGTTCCAAACCCAAGCCCGGTCATTAATAACTGAAACTGTCTGTTGTCTATGATCAGACTTCAGTGAAAAGACTTGAATAAGCATATTTCCAAATCCTGAATCTCCCAGGGATTCAATAAAACTAAGCTAGTATGATCACCTGCTCTTTAAAGATAATTCCACTAATACCTCACATGAATTGGCAAGGCTGAAAATATTCTACCATTCCCTTTTGTCTTTATCTTGTTTATAAACAGATGATTGGAAAACAAGCTTTAAATTTATCAGGGCTACTGGTTTCATTTGAAATACAGAAGCAGGGCAGTTCAGTTCACATGCAGTAGTAAACGAGAACTTTGACTTGGAATCTCTTTTAAAAGTAGTGTGCTTTCTTTTTTATTTAGCGTATGAGAGAGGAGGAGAAAGTCACTGTGACATGGACATGATTAAGAGAAGAAACACTGATTCATAAGCATGTGCTAGGTATCATGTTATGAAATGGATCAATAAAGAGTTATGTGTTTTCTGCATAAAGCTGATGATACACCAGAGAAAACATGTAATAGCTGTATAATATTAACTTATGTAATATACATTATATATCCACTGCAGTAGCAGTTCAGTGTGGGGGATGGTTTAAATTGAAACACTTGGTCTTGGACTAAATGGTGGCAGAAGAAATCCTCTTATGGAAGGTAACTGATTTAAGACCTTAAATAACTATTCAGTGCAATTCTATCTGTATCCAAAGCCTAAATTCATTGACATAGCAGAATCTTGGCATGCATGAAACTCCATGACTATGTTTGTAATGGGAGTTAAGTAAATGGCTGGGATTTAAAACGGACACTAAGAATTTGCTAGAGGGAGAATCTGAATAGGACCATGATTAGTTCATGAACAGGACCACCTGGTCTTGGAAAGCAGCACATTTATTATCTAGGTTCATAAGCAAAAGTAGGATTTTTGAGTCATCATGAACCCCTGACTGTGGATTACATCTTAGAATTTCTGACCAGAAAAAGATGAGTACCTCAATAACTACCTATCAAATGTAATTAGACAGCTTTTTAAATTTATAAGCTTTTGGCTCTAGTCTTTCAGTTAAAACCCTAACATTAAGTCTTGCTGAAAAAATCTTTGTATGTTTTACCAAGATGTATAGGATGCTGAAGGCATGGTGAAGTATGGCATGATGCTACATGCTTATAAACACTGGGTTTTGTGGTTTGATTTTTTTGTGTGTGTGTGTTTTTCTTTTTTGTTTGTTTGTTATTTTGTTTGTTGTGGGGTTTTGGGGGGGTTTTGTTTGTTTGTTTACGTTCTTCCTTAAAGAGAGGACAGAAACCAAATAAGGTATCATGTGAGAGAACCCCCAAGAGAGCAGATATTTTAATATGGGGAGAAGCTGAGGCTTCATTTGTGCCACACTGACGGATGGGAGCGGGGTGGTATAGCCAAGAGTGCATTGGGTAAGAAAACTTTTTTTAAACTGAATTAGATCACACTTTTCCTGCAAAAGCAGATGGCTGTGTAACATATTACAGTTCAAAGAAAACCCAGAGTGACACAAGAGGCGATTCCCATTAGTAATGAATCTGGTCATGTAAGATAAAAGTAAAATGGGTAGCTTTTCAGTTGCCTGAAATAAAGGTGAATTAGTCTGCAACAGGCCTTACTAAAATGGACTGACCAGTTCCATGCCTTTGAAAATGCCTTTATAAAGGACATCAGGGACAATAATGGATTGCACACCTGCAACCACTGTGTCATATATTTATCTGTAATTTAACATCATTCTGTCTAATGCTGGATGGAAGCTGCATCTTCCATGAAGTGCATTTTCAACTTAGATGTAATTTGTTATTGAACAGGTTAACACCAAATAAATTTTTTTTTAAGGCAAAAATTTATTCATAAAAATCCCATTAACTTGAATTTCAAACAGTAGGTGAAATGATGGGGAGTTGAATTAGAAATTGAATATATGAAAGAAAAATTAATGAGCAGATTTAGATTGGCAGCCCTGAAAAAAACAGAGCTGCCTGTTCACATAGTAAGGGGTCAGTGGCTGCATTTCTTGCCAACATATTTGTTCTGTTCTATGAAGTGAAAAAGTAGTTTTGTTTATGAGTGTTTGCATTTTTGGTGGCATTGACAGTGAGCATGCCAATAAAAACACTATATGTCAATTAGTTTCATATATATATTTCATATATTCAGCCTGGAGAAGAAAAGGCTGCGTGGAGACCTCATAGCAGGCTGCCAGTATCTGAAGGGGGGCCATAGGGATGTTGGGGAGAGATTTTTCATCAGGGACTGTAGTGACAGGACAAGGGGTAATGGGGTCAAACTTAAACAGGGGAAGTTTATATTGGATATAATGAAGAAATTCTTTACTGATAGGGTGGTGAGGCACTGGAATGGGTTGCTCAGGGAGGCTGTGAATGTTCCATCCCTGGCGGTGTTCAAGGCCAGGTTGGATGAAGCCTTGTGTGACATGGTTTAGTGTGAGGTGTCCCTGCTCATGGCAGGGGGGTTGGAACTACATGATCTTAAGGTCCTTTCCAACCCTAACTGTTCTATGATTCTATATAAAAATGTATTTCACAAATTTTATTACCTAAGTATCTATAACAAAATACTAATAAATTAATATACTGTATCACAGACAAGAAAAAAAAAAACAACCAACAATGCTTCCCACATTTTCGTCTTCTCAGGACAAATTCCATGAGCAACTTTTGAATACATGTGCTGAGATGTGCAAAACTCCAGGATGTATAAAAGCATATTGATTGACTTTACATCATATTTGAAAAGTCATGTCAGCAGGTGAAGTCCCCAGGTGTGTACTGAGACTAATACTATTTAATATCTTCAGCAATGACATAGATAGTGGGATTGAATGCACCCTCAGCAAGTTTGCTAATGACATGAGTAGTGCAGCTGGTTCACTTGAGTGAGGGGATGTTATTCAGAGGGACCTTAACAGGCTTGAGTAATGGCCTGCATAAACTTCATGAAGTTCAATAAGGCCAGTTTCAAGGTCCTGAACCTGCTTCAGGCAATCCCTGATATCTATACTGACTGGGTGAAAAACTGATTGAGAATAGCCCTGCAGTGAAGGATTTGGGGATAATGGCAGATGAAAAATAATGTATGATCTGGCAGTGTGCACTTGTACCTCAGAAAGCCAGTTGTATCCTGGGCTACATAAAAGAAGCATAGGAAACAGGTCAAGAAAGATGATTCTCACCCTCTACTCCAATTTCTTAAGAACTCATCTGAGGACTGAATCCAGCCTGGGATCCTTAGTACAAGACAGACATGGATCTGTTAAAGCAGGTCCAGGGAGAGTTGGGTTGTTCAGCCTGGAGAAGAGAAGGGTCCAGGGAGATCTTTTTGTGGCCTTTCAATACTCAAAGGGGCTTACAAGAAAGGCAAAGTCTTTTTACCAGGATCTGTAAAACAAGGGGAAATGGTTTTAGACTGCAAAAGGGTGGATTAAGATTGAATATAAGGAAGAACTTTTTTATGATGAGGGTGGTGAGACACTGGAGCAGCCTATCCAGAGAAGGAAAATTTGAAAAATTAGTTGGGAAAAAGTGGGTCACGTATTTATTTTTCTCCACAAGAATAGACAAGAGAGTTTCTTTTATTCTCCATGGAGTTTAGAGAGCTCTTGTCACAAAAGGTGATTGTTCACTAAGTGTTTAGTCCACTTGAAACTCTTTCATGCTTGTTTATTAAGTAATTAAGGAGTTTTGCTCCTTAGCAACTGCCATTTTTTAATTACTAAGTTAACTCAATGCAAATTGCTCCCATGATGTATCATTATTTAGAACAGAAAAAGTTGAGCATGTGATCATTAATTGTTATAAACTGGCCGTGTTTCTTACAAAGTTGTGCTCCATTTCTCTAAGGGTTTGGGGGAGGGCAGGGCTTGATTTTTTGGCTGGGATTTTTTTAACTTTGTTAATAAAACAGTGATCTGGATTACTTTTTTTACAGAATCAATGTGGCTATTGGTAGCTATTCATCATAATTCATAGCTCAGTAAACAATTCCCTTTTCTAATTTACCAGATATTTGCTTTGTCACTTTGTATGTGGATGAAAAGCACTTCCATATAATCTCAATGTCTTTATATAATCTCAGTGTCTTTGATATGAGTAGTTTATACAATAAACAATAGTGAACTCAGTAGGGAAAACCATTTGTTGGTTTGAACACAATAAATTCTACCAAGCCATACTTATGACAGGAATTCCGTAGAATAGTACAAAAATAATTAACTCAGACCAAGACCTGTCCAATCTCCAGTGATTTGAGTGGAATTAAGCTACTGCTAAATTTGGCCCATTAACTTCTCTATGGTTTCTGCTGTGCATATCTTTGTTCATTCTGTATTTGAACATTTTATTACCAAGATTAATAGTCTCTTTCCTACTGCATTAAGAATCCAATAGCATGACAAGGAACGGCTGTCATATGCAAAAAGCATAAACTCATTAAAAACTAGTTTGACACAGTGGTTTGTGCTACTCAGGGACTGATTTCCTGACTCAAGCCTATTACTTGCTGTACTGGCAAAATGTCAGATATTCATGGGATTTCAGACAGACCCTGTCAGCTCTCTGCACACTGTCATACCTAGTATCTGCAAATATTATCTGATTACTTTTTCTTATTCTAAAAAAATTACTGTACCTTCCTAAAAAATTACTGTACCTTCCTAAAAAATTACTGTACCTAAAATAAACTGCTGTACTTTATAGTGTAGGCAATACAATATCCATGTTTGATACTGCTTCACTACTACTTAACAAACCTTGAAAGCACCCAAACATTCACTGGATTCTAAAAAATCAAAGAGCTAAGAGACGACCCCCTAGAAGATGACCTGCCAGTCTTCATTTCTAACTTATTTACTTTCATTAAAAGAGCTGAATCCAGCATGATTAATTTATAAAGCATTCTAAATGAATGTAAATTAGTTCTAGCATTCATTTTACTCCTCTGTCAGATTTTCTTTTTTGTACAGCTGATATACAGTGATAATAAGTAGCATATTGTACCCCGTGTTTCACCAACTATGTTTTTCAGAATTTTTAGTCATTTATTGTTGGATATATTTATATGCTACAGTCACGCATGTCATCTTGATAACAATTTTTTGATATAGTTTTTACTTAGAGGGTAGACTTCATATTTTGCAGAGGTTTTCCCTTTTAGCATCTGTATTCTAGATAACATGAAAACTTGAATCTGAACTCTTCTGAAATGTGGACCGACATTCAGGCTCTGGAAGCTGGCAGATAAGGCTGATAGGCAGCTCTCAACCATCTTTGAAAGGTCATGGCAATAAGGAGAGTTGCCCGAGGACTGGAAAAAAGCAAATGTCACCCTAGTCTTGAAAAATATCAAGAAGGTGGACCCCTGGCAAGTCAGCATCACCTCAATCCCTGGAAAGCTGGTGAAATGACTCATCCTAAAAACCATCTCTAAGCACATGGAAGACAAGAAGGTGGTCAGGAATAGTCAGCATGGATTCACAAAAGGGAGGTCATACTTAACCAGCCTGATTGACTTCTGCAATGGAACAGCTGGCTGGATAGATGAGAGAACAGTGGATGCTGTCTACCTGGACTTCAGCAAGGCTTTTGACACTGTCTCACGACATCCTGGATTGAGTTAGGGAAAGTTGAGGGAAGTAATACTTCCTCAGCCCTGTTGAGGGCTCAACTGGAGTACTGTGTCTAGTATCCTTTGGGAGAGTGCAAACACTACCATAAAGAAACTCATCTTCTGAAAAATACAAGTTGGCAGATAGAGACCATTCAGGACAGATGGAGACACAGGTATTCAGCACCTTCAAAACCTCTGCTATGTTTCCTTTTAACAATTCATCATTTATCACTCTTGCACATATTATCATCTTTTTTATTATTAAGTTTTCCCTTTTGTGGGCTGTATTTTTTATTTCAATTATTATTTTTGTTGCACTCTCCTTGTTTCCAAGATTATAATGAGAAAAAGTATAAGGGATCCCAACATTATAAGGAGTGCATCAGGTGCCTAAGCGTAAGTACTTAGTTCTGCTTTAGAAGTATGGAATAGCACTAGATATACAAGATATTGAACAGGACTGGCAGATAAAACAAAAAAGTCCCAGACCCTCCTGGGGCAGCAGCTAGTGGCCAGGCAGAGCATATTAGGGAACTGATTTTCTGCTTTCCATTTCAGTGAAGGTGAAGTTAAAAGTGTGATAAATACCTTTACATACAAGGTTTACTTTTGTTAGATACCATGGCTGATGAAAAGCCCAGATGTGAAGGTGATGTGTTTAAAGAGGCAACTTTACTGTACTGAATTATACAAATAATACTGGATATTGTATGTGACAGCAGTATTCCACTAATATAGTTCTGAACCACAGTAATTCATGTATCTCAGAACTGGTTTGCCTTACAGTTTTTGAGTACTACTGTTTTAAAGCTTTGTGAATATTTCAGAATCACTCCCTGTTTTGCTCCCTAGTACTAATTCCCAAATTGTTCATATGCACAGTGCCCAGTAACCCTTCTGGAGGGGAACAATATCTTCTTATCTCTAAATAAAATCTAAAAGTGGTTTGATGGATTGGATTATTTCAGCAAGCACTCTGATAAACAGTATTGGCAGAACCAAGCCACATGTCAGTCAGCTGCATAGCCCCAGTGGGATTGTTCTCAAGCGCAGGTCATAAACACAGTATAGGTTAGAAGAAAAAGTTAAAAAAGAGTTAAAAGGTTGCTGAAATGTTCACACATTTTGAAGAGTGACAAGGTTTTTGGTTGAAAAAGTGTAGAAGACAGTGAAAACAGTGAATGCCTCATTAGTTTTGGTTATTAGGAAAAATAGTGATTTTCTTTAAACAATTTGTGTTGAAATATTCGTATGTTGATCAATTTCTTTGCCTCATGATTGTGCCCGGTAACATCAAAGAACAGATCTTCCTGGAAGACATGTTGAAACATATGAAAGACAGAGAAGAGAGTAGAGACAGGCTTTAAACTGAAAGAGAGTAGATTTAGATTGTATATGAAGAGGAAATTTTTTAGACTACAGCTGGTAAGACACTGGAACAGGTTACCTAGAGAAGCTGTGGATGCCCCATCACTGCAAGTGTTCAGAGTCAGGTTAGACTGGGTTTTGAACAACTAGTGAAAGATGCTCCTGGCCATGGCAGAGAGTTGGTCTAGATGATCTTTAAAGATCAATTCTGATCTAAACCATTCTATGATTCTACATTCTATATTGTTCCTAAAAGAAATAAAATATTTTTGCTTGGAAATAGATAGAGGAATTTAATGGATATCCATTTTTACTTCTCTGATGCAGTCTAACTATTAAGCATTATTAAACAGAGTTTTCCTACCATTGGGGATAAAAGGAAATTAATAAGATGTCTACTACAGCTAGAGAGAGGAATAAAGAGTAATTGGAAGTTGTTTAAAAAAAACTCAACTCTTTAAGCAGGTCAAAATTTGGAGTTTATAACATCACCTTTCCAAATAACTACTGAAGATGTTACTGAGTGGTGGAAAAATGAAATCTCTGTATACAATAGACAGAAAAAGTAGAAGAATAATAGTCCCCTTAAAATCACTTTGACTTCATTATCGTTGCAAAGTAGAATTCGATTCACTGTGGCTGACATACTATCAGAGCTGTACTATAAATCTCTATATTTCTTGTTGAGAGTGTCAATTTTTATAGTTTTAAAATTCTATTCTATCTCACAATGGAATGCCCTTAAAAGAATTCAACAGTATGGTCTAAGAAAGCTGAACATTAATGATCCTCTTTGCTCCATGGCAAAAATGACAGAATTTGGTCCTGATTAAAAACACTGTAAGAACACTGTTACATTTCCAGATATAAAACAAAACTCAGCAGAATTTCATAGTTTGATGCCATGGCTTAGGGACCAATGGTTGTTACAGATCACCTTCTGTCTTACAACAAGCTAAATAATACATTTGCCACATGTGCAGGAAAATTAGCAAATTTCAACAGATACCTTTAAGTGTCATAATATTTTCCGATGCCAAAATCATTCCTTAAGTACTAGAGCCATTAGGTCTGTTTAAATTATTTTTTGGTCAGTGTTTGCAACAAATATTGAAACTTGAGTACAGGTATATATTTATGCATATGAGTCACACTGGTAAATGTTTAAATAAGCAACTTTCTTATGCAAAAATTATTTACTAAAACACATATGGTATTTTCATTTTGTTTTGCAAAACAACTTAGTAACTTGGAATGGTAAAGTCAAAATTCTGGCAGAAAATTGAATATCTATTAGGAATTTGTTTGCATACGCTGCCTCATGTCATCCAAGATGTGTGTTCTGAATTCAGTATGCATCCTGAATCATGCACAAAAGCTGTCCTTTACACTATACCACTTCCAACTTGCATAAGAACTATCCTTCCTTCCTTCCTTCCTTCCTCCCTCCCTCCCTTCCTCCCTCCCTCCCTCCCTTCCTTCCTTCCTTCCTTCCTTCCTCCCTCCCTTCCTTCCTTCTTCCCTTCCTCCCTTCTTCCCTTCCTCTCTTCCTCTCTTCCTTTCTTCCTCTCTTCCTCTCTTCCTCCCTTTCTCTAAGGAGATTTTACTTCAATCAAGTAACTTCACCTAACATGGGAGTAAAATATTTTTAATATGCAGCTACTGTAAACCTCTGATTAAGCTCAGAAGAAAGGGACTTGGAGGAAGGAACAGAGAGGGAACATAAAACTGCTAGAGAGAGTTGTGGCTAATTTGTGAATGAGAAGTAAATCTGATAAATAAGGGGATGCATGAACCTAAATAAACAAAGTTCCAAACCTGAAAACTAATCAGTTGACATTTTGGCAATGGCAACACAAAGAAGAAATATGATGTAAAAAAATACTTTGATGAACAGACTGCTTGATGCATCTTCACTGTACCAGGTAGGATGAAGGCCATTAGAAGGGAGTCTGGAATGAAGACAAATAAATTTCTTGTGATGAATGCACAGACATGGGTTGTTTGCTTTGATTGAATGGAGTGCTGTATCTTGAAAATATTTTCTGATTAGAATCTGAGTGATGACAGCACTATATCAAACAGAAGAAAGCTTCATTACTTTAGAGGAAGCCAGCAAAGTCTATTAGACATTCTTTCAAACAAAGAATGACTTTCTGGTGGATTTCCCACAAGTTTTTTCAAGGCCTCTCATACAAATTTGTAATCAACAGATAAGTTTTCCATAAATTTTGATCAATAGAATCACTGCCTTTTAACTATATAGGTACAATAAAATGTAATGTTGGAATCTGGAATATTTTTGCTTGGTGAGTTATCACAAACTTGATAAAAGTTCTTATGCAAAAATTTGAAATTCTGCTATTTGATCTGCATTTAATACCTAAGTTGAGTTCATACAGGTAGAAGTTCAAGAGCTGTAGACAGAAACACACACATACATGCTGCTTTTATTCTTATCATCAGTGGTAACTTCTAGTTGTCTGTTTCCCTTTTTTCAAAACAGAAGCAGCTTTTGACTTCTGTATGCCTGCTTGCAGTCCTGGAAGTAGTATTCAACAACACACACTTGCAGTCTGTGTTCTCAGTCCTCAACAAGCTGACACTCTCATCTTCACTGGCTGAACAGGGCATAATTCCTTAAAAGTAAAGTTGTGAAGTGCGTATTACATCCTGCTTCACCTCAGAAGACAGTGAAGGAAATAATGTCTGTTGTGAAGTCTGTCTGACTTTTTTTCATGCTGAGAAAGTTGGGGCTGTTCAGCCTGGAGAAAAGAAGGCTGCGTGGAGACCTCATAGCAGCCTTCCAGTATCTGAATGGGGCCTATAGGGATGCTGGGGAGGGACTATTCATTAGGGACTGTAGTGACAGGACAAGGGGTAATGGGTTAAAACTTAAACAGGGGAAGTTTAGGCTGGATATAAGGAAGAAGTTCTTTACTGATAGGGTAGAGGCACTGGAATAGGTTGCCCAGGGAAGCTGTGAATGCTCCATCCCTGGCAGTGTTCAAGGACAGGTTGTACGAGGCCTTGGATGATATGGTATAGTGTGAGGTGTCCCTGCCCATGGCAGGGGGGCTGGAACTAGATGATCTTAAGGTCCTTTCCAACTCTAGCTATTCTATGATTCTAAAAACTGATTTTCAGTTGTTTAAAGAAATTACTTAAGTATCTACTGAGTACATGGAATACCACATTTCTCAGAATTTGGTAAATTCACCAAAGCTGATACTCCCTCTAAACAGAAGCTGCAGATTCACAGAGAAATTGAGTATTTCTGGTATGCAGGAATGGAGCAAAACTACCCCTCTGTTGATAGACACTTTTCCTGCTAAACTCTGAGTTCAGGTCTATCTTTTCATTATGGCAACAAAGCGTGCAGAGAAGAAGCAAACAGAAAACTCAGCTCACATGTAAGAGTGGAAAGAGATTAAAATAGCAAATGCAAGTGGTAGAAGCAGAAAAAGGGAAGGAAGGCAGAACCATAGGAAAGTCATTGGATGCTGTGGACAGTGACAGAATGAAGAACAAAAAGAGGGAACTTGAGAAGGTATGCAAGGAAAAAATAGTTGTGTGGCTTGATGTACAGCAAGACTAGAACAGAACAGAAGAAAGGACATTGTGACTGTGTGCAAGAGCTAAGCTTGCTAACTCAGCATAAGGACATTGTGACTGTGTGCAAGAGCTGAGGTCTTGCAGTGAGGAAGTGAGGAAGACTATCGACGAACACCAGAGACCTCCACTAAGCAAGAAAGTGCATGAGTAATTAGAATGTAAATATTATAATTAGTTCATGGGAAAGCTATGAATATGTATGAGTATACTAAATATATAGCTGCTGTCAGCACATAACGGGTGCAGTCATCTCTCAGAAATGATTTGCATATGCTCCCAGAGTGTCAATAAGAATGCTTGCTTTCTAAAACTCCAAATTGAGTCTTAGAGAGTTTCTCCAACTGACTTTTATGGTAACACTTCTAGTGGTGCATGCTTCAGGCTGTTGTACATTGTAATGATCTTTGGCTGGTCTGACAGCTTATAACCTGAGGAAGAGCAATTCCAGATTTTAGTTACTTTTTGAAGGTCTAAATTTCATAGTGTTGTTGAAATGTTAGAAATCAAAAGCAAGGCTCTTATAAGTCCAGGCCTAAGGACACCACATTGTTTAATATCAGAATTTCATTGGTCTCTCAGTACTCAGGCCCTGGGTATGACTTCTTTTTCAGACAACAGGCTCCACTTGGGATGCTGTAAATTCTGTTTTCAGGAAAGCTCAAGAGGACATGAACACTGAATATACCTATTTCCCCTCTCATATGTAGTCTTTCTTTGTTGTCTAGGGAGGTAAGAAGGCAGCAGACACTTGCATTTTTCAACCTTTTTCAACATAAACAGGCAATGCAAGTTTTTTTGCTATCGCACTGATTTCAATGTGTTTTGTTTAAAAGCAAGAATATAATTCAGTGCCTTTGGTACATTAATACTAGGAAGTGAGACAGGCCACAACACTCACAAAACCTTAAATGGATATAAAATTACAACAGATTAGCTCAAGAAGAACTCTGAAAAAATATGAATTCTCTTGAAAAGCAGATTACTTTGAAAATCATGAAAAACAAGACATATAGAATGGGTAATACTAAAAGAGTATATAATTGTCATTTAATGCTGCAATTGATGGTTAAGGACAGAAAGAATATGAAATAGTAAAAATAATCAAAAATTAAAAAAAAAAAGACAAAGCTAATGAAGGAAAAAATTGCATAAATGTTCAAAAGGGAGAAGTTATGCATACGCAGTGGAGGGAAAATTCTTGTGGTTTTTTTTTTCTGAAATAAATCATTAGTGGATACACAGAATTGACATAAGACAGGTCATGCAGTTGTCCTGGGTTCAGCAGTAGCAGTCATGTTTCTCCTTCGTGGTAGCTGGTGCAGTGCTGTGTTTTGACTTCCAGCCTGGGACAGTGCTGGTGAAACCGATGTTTTCGGTTGCTGTTAAGTGATGTTTACCCTGACCAAGGACTTTGTGAGGCTCATGCTCTGCCAAGGAGGAGGGGAAGCTGTGAGGAAGCAGAGATGGGGCGCCTGACCCGGGCTAGCCAGGGAGGTATTCCATACCACAGCACGTCATGCCCAGGGTGGGGGGTAACTGGGAGTTACCCGGAAGGACACAGGCTTCCGGGTGGGACTCGTTTCTTGGCCGGTGGTACTGTATTCTCTTCCCTTGTTATTTTCCCTCGTAATACAATAGAATCATTGATCATGAAACTGATCTGGCTTATGTTTCCAGTGTGGTCACCACTTTTATACTTTTGGGAGGTATATAGTAGAAGTGCTTAGCAATTACACATCTTTTTTCTCCTTCTCAGGTGCTCAACCTGTGAAGAAGACATCCTTTTACCCTCCCAGTCCTCCCCCCAGACCATTTACATTTGAGAGTTTTGAATTTTTTGAATGGCCTTTTAATGCTGTTGATCGTGATGGCAATCACCATGCTAGCACGCATACAGAGTGTGTTTTGCCCACAACTGATTTCAAGTGTTAAGCAGAGTTAGGTTTGGGTCTTGTCTGGGGTCAAACAACGATGTAGGAGGACCAAGAGATTTTCCCTGAGGCTGGACAGCCATGAGTGGCAGGGTGTGTGGGATAGTATGGGCAAATATCTAGGTCAGTGGGCCCCTCCAGTACTTTGGAATTTCATTACCGAACAACTGCAAAATCCAGAAGAATTAGTAAAACACTTAAATGAGGTGTGTGGTCATTCAGGCCATACCAGAGATGGACAAATCATGGCAACATGCTGGGGCTTGGCCTATGCTTACAGGGCCTTGTTCAACACTATCCAGCACCTTCAAAAGGAAAAGAATGTCGGCGGATCGGAGGGCAAAGCAACAGTCAGCGCAGCTACTCCAGCTCCAAGCACAGCAGCTTCACCACCCCCAGTGACAAGTACAGTCGCTACTCAACTTTGGCTGCAAAGAACAGAGCAGCTACCCCAGTGGCAAGTACAGCAGCTGCTCAAACTTCGACTGCAACAGACAGCGTGGTTACCCCAGCTCCCAGCACAGCAGCTGCACCACCCCCAGCAACAAGTACAGTTGCTACTCAAACTACAGTGATAATTACTGCAGCCAAACTGGAGGACCAATTCGTACCAATATCGGTTGCCCCTGTACACAAGAGAACAAGCAAAAAGGAGGCAAGAAGGGTGAAGCGAGATGAAGAAACAATGAATTCACCACCCGGTCCAGAATCTGATCAGGAGTCATCATCACATGACAAAGAAGAAGAAGAAGAGGTAACTTCTCAACCTCAGACCTCAACCGAGCTACGGAATATGCGAAAAGATTTTACTCAACCAGGGGAGCACATCATCACCTGGTTACTCCGATGCTGGGACAATGGGGCCGATGGTCAGGGACTAGAAGGTACAGAAGCCAAGCAGCTGAGATCACTTGTTAGAGAAGGGGGAATTGACAAAGCAATTGCAAGAGAGAAAAAGTCTCTCAGTCTCTGAAGGCGGCTCTTGGCAGCTGTGAAAGAAAGGTTTCCATACAAGGACGATGTTATGAGTCGTTCGGCCAAGTGGACTACTATAGACAAAGGCATTCAGTCTCTGAGGGAATCAGCCATTGTAGAGATGATCTATCACATCAAGCCGAATAACGGGGATACACCTATAGATCCAGATGAAGTTGAATGTACATGACCCATGTGGCGAAAACTTACACGGAATGCACCGTCATCATATGCCCATTCATTGGCAACAGTAACCTGGAATGAAGTGTACCCTGATGCCATCAAGCTGTCAAGGGGTGGAACCCATCTATATTTCTGGAGTAACAGGAGGATCCCAAGAGTTGACTGTGCTGGAGGCTGAAATCAGCCTGACTGGGAGGGAATGACAAAAGCACCCTATTGTGACTGGTCCAGCGGCTCCATGCATCCTCGGCATAGACTACCTCAAGAGAGGGTACTTCAAAGACCCAAAAGGGTACCGATGGGCTTTTGGTATTGCTGCTTTGGAGACTGAGGAAATTGAGCAGCTGTCCACCTTGCCTGGTCTCTCAGAAGATCCCTCTGCTGTGGGGTTGCTGAAAGTTGAAGAACAACAAGTGCCAATTGCGACCACAACAGTGCACCGGCGGCAATATTGCACCAACCGAGACTCCCTGATTCCCATCCATCAGCTGATCCGTAGACTGGAGAGTCAGGGAGTGATCAGCAGGACCCGCTCGCCCTTTAATACCCCATATGGCCAGTGCGAGAGTCTAATGGAGAATGGAGACTAACAGTAGACTATCGTGGCCTGAATGAAGTCGCACCACCATTGAGTGCTGCCGTACCGGACATGCTAGAACTTCAGTATGAACTAGAGTCCAAGGCAGCCAAGTGGTATGCCACAATTGATATTGCCAATGCATTTTTCTCAATTTCTTTGGCAGCAGAGTGCAGGCCACAGTTTGCTTTTACTTGGAGGGGTGTCCAGTTCACTTGGAACCGACTGCCCCAGGGGTGGAAACACAGCCCTACCATTTGCCATGGACTGATCCAGACTGCACTGGAACAGGGGCAAGCTCCAGAACACCTGCAATACATTGATGACATTACTGTGTGGGGCGATACAGCGGAAGAAGTCTTTGAGAAAGGGAGGAAAATAATCCAAATCCTGCTGAAAGCCGGTTTTGCCATAAAACGGAGTAAGGTCAAGGGACCTGCACAGAAGATTCAATTTTTGGGAATAAAATGGCAAGATGGACGTAGACAGATCCCCACAGATGTGATCAACAAGATAACAGCAATGTCTCCACCAACTAATAAGAAAGAAACGCAAGCTTTCTTGGGTGCTGTGGGGTTCTGGAGAATGCACATCCCAAATTACAGTTTGATTATAAGCCCTCTCTATCATGTGACCTGGAAGAAGAATGATTTTAAATGGGGCTCTGAGCAACAAAAAGCCTTTGAGCAAATTAAACGCGAGACAGTTCACGCAGTAGCCCTTGGACCAGCCCGGACCGGACCAGATGTGAAAAATGTACTGTATACTGCAGCTGGGGAGAACGACCCTACCTGGAGCCTCTGGCAGAAAGCTTCAGGGGAGACTCAAGGTTGACCCCTTGGCTTTTGGAGTCAGGGATACAAAGGATCTGAGGCCAGCCATACCCCAACTGAGAAAGAGATACTGGCAGCCTATGAAGGGGTTTGAGCTGCTTCGGAAGTGATTGACACTGAAGCACAGCTCCTCCTGGCACCCCAGTTGCCCATGCTGGGCTGGATGTTCAAAGTCAGGGTCTCCTCTACACATCATGCAACTGATGCTACATGGAGTAAATGGGCTGTACTAATTACACAACAAACTCGAATAGGAAATCTCAGTCGTCCAGGCATTCTAGAAGTCATCATGGACTGGCCAGAGGGCAAAGATTTCGGAATGTCTCCAGAGGAGGAGGCGGTGCATGCTGAAGAGGCCCCACCATATAATAAACTGTCAGAAAGTGAAAAGCAGTATGCCTTGTTTAACTGATGGGTCTTGCCATACTGTGGGAAAGCATCGGAGATGGAAGGCAGCTGTATGGAGTCCTGGATGACAAGTTTCAGAAACTGCTGACGGAGAGGGTGAATCGAGTCAGTTTGCCGAGGTGAAAGCCATCCAGCTGGCCCTGGACATTGCTGAACGGGAAAAGTGGCCAGTACTTTATCTCTATACTGACTCATGGATGGTGGCAAATGCCCTGTGGGGGTGGTTGAAGCAATGGAAGCAGAGCAACTGGCAACGCAGAGGTAAACCCATCTGGGCTGCTGCACTGTGGAAAGATATTGCTGCCCGGGTGCAGAACCTGGTGGTGAAGGTACGTCATGTAGATGCCCATGTACCCAAGAGTCGGGCCACTGAGGAACACCAGAACAACCAACAAGTGGATAAAGCGGCTAAGATTGAAGTGGCTCAGATGGACGTAGATTGGCAAAATAAAGGTGAATTATTTTTGACCCGGTGGGCCCATGACATTTTTGGCCATCAGGGCAGAGATGCAAAATATAGATGGGCCCGTGACCGAGGGGTGGACGTAACAATGGACACTATTGCCCAGGTTATTCATGAGTGTGAAACGTGCTGCAATTAAACAAGCCAAGTGGTTAAAGCCTCTTTGGTATGGAGGACGATGGTTGAAGTATAAATATGGGGAAGCCTGGCAGATTGACTATATCACACTGTCACCAACCCGCCAAGGCAAGCGTCATGTGCTTACCATGGTGGAAGCAACCACCGGGTGGCTGGAAACATACGCTGTGCCCCATGCCACTGCCCGGAACACTATCCTGGGCCTTGAGAAACAGATTTTCTGGCGACACGGCACCCCAGAGAGAATTGAGTCAGACAATGGGACTCATTTCTGGAATAACCTTATAGATATTTGAGCCAAAGAGCATGGCATTGAGTGGGTATATCACATCCCCTACCAAGCACCAGCCTCTGGGAAAATCGAACGGTACAATGGGCTGTTAAAAACTACACTGAGAGCAATGGGTGGGGGAACTTTCAAGCACTGGGATACACACTTAGCAAAGGCCACCTGGTTGGTCAACACTATAGGATCTCTCAAGAGGGCTGGCCCGGCCCAGTCAGAACTTTTACATATTGTAGAGGGGGACAAAGTTCCCGTGGTGCATATGAAGAATTTGATGGGGAAGACAGTCTGGGTTATTCCTGCTTCAGTAAAGGCAAACCCACTTGTGGGATTGCTTTGGCTCAGGGACCTGGATATACTTGGTGGGTAATGCGGGAAGATGGGGAAGTCCAGTGTATACCTCAAGGGGATTTGATTTTAGGGGAAATCAGCCAGTGAACTTAATTGTATGCTGTTGCCTGCTGTGTAATACTTTTATAGCTCATCAACTAGATGTCTCCAGGTCACCAGCGACTAGCCCTGACTTCCCTCCAACCATCATCCCAACAGAGAATGAACTTTGATAGAACCGGATGAGTTCCACAGTTAAGGAATGACCAGCATCAGCAGGCAAAGATCCAATACTGCACACAGCCTTTCTGCCCTGAAAGATTGTTACTTGAGATGGAACCTGACATTATGGACCGAATGGACTCGCCAGCATTACAGGGATTGGTCCATGAACTAAGAAAATTATTTTTTTCTCTTGGTCTGTATGTATATTGGTGTATATATGTGGGAGAGCGATGGTGTATTGAAAATGTAGGATCTGAGCATGACGTGAATGGTATAGAACAAGGGGTGGATAATGTCCTGGGTTCAGCAGTAGCAGTCATGTTTCTCCTTCATGGTAGCTGGTGCAGTGCTGTGTTTTGACTTCCAGCCTGGGAACAGTGCTGGTGATACCGATGTTTTCGGTTGCTGCTAAGTGATGTTTACCCTGACCAAGGACTTTGTGAGGCTCATGCTCTGCCAGGGAGGAGGCCAAGCCATGAGGAAGCAGAGACGGGGAGCTTGACTCGGGCTAGCCAGGGAGGTATTCCGTGCCACAGCACGTCATGCCCAGGGTGGGGGGTAACTGGGGTTACCCGGAAGGACACAGGCTTCCGGGTGGGACTCGTTTCTTGGCCGGTGGTATTGTATTCTCTTCCCTTGTTATTTTCTCTTATCACTGTTGTCGTTGGTAGTAGCGGTGATGATTTGTGTTGTACATTGGTTGCTGGACTGTTCTTGTCTCAACCCGTGGGAGGTGTACTCTTTCTATCCTCCTCCCCGTTCCTCTGGGAGCGGGGAAGGGGAGAGCCCCGGCTGGGGGGGGGGGGGTGTCAATTGTTCTCAGCCCAGCACTACTCACTGGGAGTGATTGAACAAGTTGCCTGACTGGGTTTAAACCACGACACAGTTTACAACAGCTCCAGTGGAGATGAACCATTAAACAGCTGTTGGACTTCCAGAGATAAACTTGAGAAAATCAAGAGAATTAAATCCTCAGAAAACAACACTGTATTTACTGGAACTTTGATTAATCTCAATCATTTTTTATTGTTAAGAAGGCCAAAGAGGAAAAATATTATTTTAATTTTGTAAGTGTTACATGATCTTTCAAACACCAATAGGTAGTTTTCATATAACTCTTATTAAAAAGTGAATGTAGAGAAAAAAGTTATTATTTTTTTCTACTGATGTCATGTTCAGTTACGAATGCTGTCTTCTAGGTACAAAAATATTAAATAGATTTAGTTTTTTAAAGATAAAAAAGTCAAAATCCACCTGTGCAGTATATTTGCAACTCAAGGAGAAGAAGTCCTTCCTCTTGCAGAGAAAGCTTTGAGAAAACTCAGTAAGTTTTGCTTTTTAACAATAATTCAGAGACTGTACTGTCACAATAAGGAGTTTCCAAAGTTGTAGACATCTCTAGTTTTGGAATACCTCTATATTAAGCTTTTTAATTAAAATATCTCTTTAATAAAGCAATGCAATCATTATAAAGCTTTTCCTGTATCTTTCTGAAGGCCAAAAGTCTTTAGATTCCCAGGATAAAATATTATTCTGTCATTATAATGCAATTATTCAATTATAGATATTATCAATATAGACATGGGAAATTACAAAATTAATTGAAACTAGTGAATTGGAACTATTTACACAAGCTGAGGAGTTTTAATCATTCTATTTATATAACAGTATCAGGTCTCATTTTACTTTTCACTTCACTGAAGTACACTAGAGAAGAACCAACATGCCAACAAGTACGCATGCAGCTGTTATTTCATGCAGTTTAGACTATTTTACCCATTTCCTACTCTTTTTCTTTCCTCAGAAATTACTCAGGGTGTAGAAATTATACTGTGCTACTCCATCGGTATCTCTGAAGTTCATCCAAAGCCATGTCATTATAAATTAGAGCAGAAGATGCTTCACGCTGCTCTCATAGGTGTTTTAAAAGGTCAGAATTATCCATTCACCTGTTAGAAATGTGGTCATTCTAATTTATGTCAATAATGGCCTTTTTATTACCGTGTTCCCAGTCTTGTGCCATACAATAAGATTCTCATAAGTGTGAATTTATTAAGTAATAATTTATGCCCATATACTGCTTCAGCTGTTGACCTTCAGTCTTACACTCAACATGTTACATATGAATTACAGTACAGTATGTTGAGCTTAATAGTGATTCATTCCTCAGCCATAGTGGTATAGGTGAGTAAGGGCCTAGATAATATCACCCCAGTAAATAACTTATCTGAAGGTAAAATAACTTTGTTGTTATAGTGAATTGTTATTATTTCCTTATAAAATTTTATGCATATAGAGAAGACTTGTCCTAATGGTGAATGAAAATGTAAAGTAAATTAAAGTATTTTTGTTTAAAGCTCACATCTTGGAACTGAGTGCTGCTTTCACACAGTAAATGTCTTCCATCTTTATAGCTTTATATGCATTAACAGAAAAATAATATTCTTTTTTTTCAAAAGCTATCATTTTCATTTTAGATACAATGTCATTCTCACAAAATATTAGCATTTTCATAGGAGCTACAAATATTTGTATAACATTACTGGATTTTTAAAAGCATCACCAGCATCTCCATAGAAATTCCTTCAGTACTGATTCTGGAATACTGCATTTCTTGCTATTTTATATTGAATTATTTTGCTTTTATACATGAAGTTTCCTGAAATAAGTGATACTCTTTGATTTATTAACTGTGTCTCCAAATATGTTTTCCTTAATACCTAGATATTTTTGGTCTCATATGTTGAAGTATAAATCAAATTCACTGTGGATGAAGTACTTCAGGCACTACAGAATACAAGTTGCCTATGTCTGTTGCTTTACTGTGTGAGTTGCCTACATTTCCTCTTTCTACCTCCCCAGTGAAGTCAGCAACAGAGCCCTGAGCATACTAACAGGCTCTGCAGCTTCCCCCCACCCTTGGATTTAGCCACCTGTGTTTCAAGCTAACTCTGACATGATGTAGCTGTGAGACCTTGTGTTTGACTGCTGGGCAGGAGCTGTGAAAAGAAAGGGCTTGGCCCCATCTTATTGGAGTGGGAAGCTTAAGTACTCAGCCTTTCTTCTGGACTACGTTAAACTGTAGCTATGCACCTTGCTTTCCCAACCCACTGCTCCAACCGTATGCTCTGCCCCAGAGCCTGCCTTGCCTGGACATCACCAGCCCATGGCCACACCTTGCCTCACTTATATGGCCTTGGTGCACCATGACATTATGATCAGTGGGGAGGGGAGGAAAGGAGACAGGAGGGGAGGGCAGGGGCCCACTGTCTCATTGGCATGGTGTAGCCATTTATATGCATTAGACCATTAGACCCGTGTGAGCATAGCTGTTATCATAAGCCTGGGAACTCTAACCAACCATTTTTCCTCTTTTTTTTTTTAACAAAGGAGACAAAATGTGACACCTTTTCTGAAACACCAGAATGAGCACTGAATAGTATTTGTGTGTTCAAGGAAATAGAAAGATGAACTATGCAAATAACCTGCTGATCCTCAAGTATGAACATTCCCAGAAGTATCCTGATCACCTTGATTATGGTACCAACAATGGCAAAGGCACATGAAAAAAGAACAGCAGTATATGAAAACAGTAGTCACCAAGAAAATATCCTATACTCATTCCCATATGTCCTGGGTTCAGCAGTAGCAGTCATTTTTCTCCTTCTTAGTATCTGGTGCAGTGCTGTGTTTTTGACTTTCAGCCTGGGAACAGCGCTGATAACACCGATGTTTTTAGTTACTGCTCAAATGTTTTATTCTGACCAAGGACTTTGTGAGTCTCATGCTCTGCCAGGGAGGAGGTGAAGCTGAGAGAAAGCAGAGACAGGACACCTGACCCAAACTGACCAAAGAAGTATTCCATACCACAGCATGCCATGCCCAGGATGTAACTGAGAGTGACCCAGAAAGGCTAGCTCACTGCGGGGTTGGACTAGGTATCAGTAGGTGCTCTGTAGGGCCAGGTGGGGCGAGTTATTGGTTGGCTGGTGGTGAGGTGTTGTATTCTCTTCCCTTGTTATTTCATTTATCATTATTATTACTGGTCATAGCAGCAGTGATTTGTGTTATACCTTAGTTACTAAACTGTTCTTATCTCAACCCATGGGAGTTGCATTCTTTCAATTCTCCTCCCCATCCCTCCAGGAATGGGGGGAGGGGAAGGGAAGAAATGGGGAGGGGGAGAGAGAAACTGTGGCTGGCTTGCGGACAGGGCTTAAACCATGACACCATGACATCGTGACATGGGAAAGTAAACAAATTTAAGGGAGACTTCAAGGAAAGGAGCTGTGCAGGGAACCCAGAATAAAGAAGAACCTGAGAAGGAACCTGCTCAAGAATGTGAGATTGTCCTGAAACACCCAGGGGGAGCCAGGAAACAGAAACCAGGAAACAGAGCCAGGAACCAGAAAAAGACTCCAAGGGACTTAAAAGTGGGATAGGACCCAGCTGGGATAGGACCCAGCTGCCCAGCCCCTGATGGTGAACCCCATATCTGGAAACATTATGCCAACCCACCCAGCTTTTCTCCTGGCCCACATCTTCTTTGCTACAGAACAGATAAGTCATGCAATTTGTAAAATTGTACATGCATGTGTGACTGAAATATTTAAGTATTCAAATCCATTTAGTCTCCACAGTGTCATCTTGTCCTAAACTGTGACACACTTTTCACTCCTGACTCCTCTCTCCACATGGAGGACACTCTTCTTCCCCTGACAGTTTGGCTGCTGGTATTCATAGAATCATAGAATCATTAGGGTTGGAAAGGATCTTAAGATCATCTAGTTCCAACCCCCCTGCTGTGGGCAGGGACACCTTATGCTAAATCATATCACTCAAGGCCTCATCCAACCTGGTCTTTAACACTGCCAGGGATGGAGCATTCACAACCTCCCTGGGCAACTTATTCCAGTGCCTCACCACCCTTACAGGAAAGAATTTCCTTCTTATATCCAACCTAAACTTCCCCTGTTGAAGTTTTAACCCCTTACCCCTTGTCCTGTCACTACAGTCCCTAATGAAGAGTCCCTCCCCAGCATCCCTATAGGCCCCCTTCAGATACTGGAAGGCTGCTATAAGGTCTCCACGCAGCCTTCTCTTCTCCAGGATGAACAGCCCCAACTTCCTCAGCCTGTCTTCATACAGGAGGTGCTCCAGTCCCCTGATCATCCTCGTGGTCCTTCTCTGGACTTGTTCCAACAGTTCCATGTCCTTTTCATGTTGAGGACACCAGAACTGCACACAATACTCCAAGTGAGGTCTCACAAGAGCAGAGTAGAGGGGCAGGATCACCACCTTCGACCTGCTGGTCATGCTCCTTTTGATGCAACCCAGGATACAATTGGCTTTCTGGGCTGCAAGCACACACTGCCGGCTCATGTTCATTTTCTCATCAACCGACACCCCCAAGTCCTTCTCCACAGGGCTCCTTTGAAGGATGTTGTGTGGGACAGTGTTGAATGCTTTGCACAAGTCCAGGTAGATGACATCAACTGCTCTACCCCTGTCCATCAGTTCTGTAGCCCCATCACAGAAGGCCACCAGGTTGGTCAGGCAGGATTTCCCCTTAGTGAAGCCATGCTGGCTGTCACCAAGCACCTTGTGGATTTTCATGTGCCTTAGCATGTCATCCAGGAGAATCTGCTCCAAGATTTTGCCAGGCACAGAGGTGAGACTGACTGGTCTATAGTTCCCCGGGTCATCCATTTTCCCCTTCTTGAAAATGGGGGTTATATTTCCCTTTTTCCAGTCATCGGGAACTTCACCTGACTGCCATGATTTCTCAAATATGATGGCCAGCGGCTTCGCAACTTCATTTGTCAGCTCCTTCAGGACCCGTGGATGGATCTCATCAGGACCCATGGACTTGGGCACGTTCAGGTTTTTAAGATGGTCTCGAACCAGTTCCTCTCCTACAGTGGGCTCAAGGTCTTCATTCTCACAGTCCCTGCATCTGCCTTCCAAGACTTGGGTGGTTTGGTCAGAGCCTTTGCCAGTGAAGACCGAGGCAAAGAAGTCATTCAGAACATCAGCCTTCTCCAAATCCTGTGTAGCCAGTTCTCCTGAGAGCTTCCTGAGGGGGCCTACATTCTCCCTAGTCTTTTTTTTATTTGCTATGTACTTGTAGAATCCCTTCCTGTTATCTTTAATACCTCCAGCTAAGTTTAATTCTAACTGAGCCTTAGCTTTCCTAACCTGGTCCCTAGCTTCTCGGACAACATCCCTGTACTCTTCCCAGGCCACCTGTCCTTGCTTCCACTTGTTATAAGCCTCTTTTTTCAATTGAGTTTTCCTCAGGAGCTCTTTATCCATCCAAGGAGGTCTCCTGGCCCTCCTGCTGCACTTCCTTCTGGTTGGGATGCAACACTCCTGAGCTTGTAGCTGGTGATCCTTGAATATCAACCAACAGTTTTGGGGCCCTCTGCCCTCTAGGGCTGTATCCCATGGAACCTTCCAAAGCAGGTTCCTGAAGAGGCCAAAGTCTGCTCTTTTGAAGTCCAGGGCAGTGAGCTTGCTGCACGCTCTTCTCACTGTCCTGAGGATCTCAAATTCGAGCAAGGCTGCCCTGGAACGTCACATTTCCAATGAGCCCTTCCCTGTTGGTGAGCACAAGGTCAAGCATGGCACCTCTCCTTGTCAGCTCCTCTATTACTTGCAGAAGGAAGTTGTCTTCTATACAATCGAGGAACCTCCTGGATTGCTTGTGCCGGGCCGTACCGTCCTTCCAACAGATGTCAGGGTGGTTGAAGTTACCCATGAGAACAACGGCCTGTGAGCATGAGGCTTTTCCTATCTGTCTGTGGAGTGCTTCATCTGCAGGTTCTCCTTGATCAGGTGGTCTGTAACAGATCCCCACAGTAATGTCTCCCATAGCTATATTCCCTTTAATCCTGACCCACAAACTCTCTGTGGACTGCTCACCTGTCCCCAGACAGAGTTCCATACTCTCCAGCCTATCCCTAACATAAAGGGCAACGCCCCCTCTCTGCCTGCCAGGCTTGTCTTTCCTAAAGAGCCTGTAACCTTCCATTCCAACACTCCAGTCATAGGAGTCATCCCACCATGTTTCTGTGATGCCCATCATGTCATACTCCTGTACATGTGCACACATCTCTAATTCCTCTTGTTTGTTCCCCATGCTACGGGCATTTGTATAGAGGCATCTGAGCCGAGCTCCAACTGAAGCCGGCTCATTGGCTGGAGCGGCTGGGATATCTCTACATTTCTCCAAGCATTTATTATAGGCTCTGGCAACTGACTGGGTGTGTTGGAATGGAATGATGCTCCCCTCCCCCAACACATCTAGTTTAAAGCCTCCTTGACCAGTCTGGCAAGCCTCCTACCAAAACTGCTCTTTCCCTTCTTTATCAGAGCAGCTCCACCAGCTCCCACTAGACCTGGCCTACAAGCTTGGGTCCCGTGTTCAAGACACCCAAACCCCTGACTATGACACCACCCTTTTAACCATTTATTAACCTGGCTAATCCTCCTAGCTTTTTTTAGGTCCTCCCCTCTACCCTGGAGAATTGATGAAAAGACCACCTGAGCTCCAGAGCCCCTAACCACCTGGCCCAGGGCTCTGCAGTCCTTCTTTATGTTCCCCAGGCTGCTACTATCTATATCCCTAGCACCCACATGGATCACCAGGAGTGGGTAATAGTCCGTGGGACTTACTAGAGCAGGCAGCCTCTCTGCCACATCCCTGATCCCTGCCCCCGGTAGGCAACACACCTCTGTCCTGGGTTCAGCAGTAGCAGTCATTTTTCTCCTTCTTGGTAGCTGGTGCAGTGCAGTGTTTTGACTTTAGGCCTGGGAGCAGAGCTGATAGCGATGTTTTGGTTTGGCCAAGGACTTTGTGAGCCTCATGCTCTGCCAGGGAGGAGGGGAAGCCAGGAGGAAGCAGAGACAGGACACCTGACCCAAACTGACCAAAGAGGTATTCCATACCACAGCACGTCATGCCCGGGGTGGGGGGGTAACTGGGAGTTACCCGGAAGGACAGGGGCTTCCGGGTGGAACTCGCTTTCTTGGCCGGTGGTATCGTATCCTCTTCCCTTGTTATTTTCCCTTATCATTGTTTTAGCTGATAGTAGCGGTGGTGATTTGTTGCTGGACTGTTCTTGTCTCAACCCGTAGGAGTTGCACTCTCTCGATCCTCCTCCCCGTTCCCCTGGGAGCGGGGAAGGGGAGAGCCCCGGTGCGGGGGGGGGGGGGGGGAAGACGGACACGGACCTCGATTGTTGTCAGCTCGGCACCACTCACTGGAAGTGAGCGAACGAATTACCTGACTGGGTTTAAACCACGACAGTTCTTTTTTAGCACCCAACGTGGGGCACGAAGGGTTGAGATAACTACAGATCTGTCCGGATTAATAGTCACTTGTCACAATGCCGATTTATTGGCTCTCAGAGTTGTTCTTCTTGATCTCACAGTTTCAGAATGTTGTAACTTACTTAGAGCCGGTATTTGCTGTGTTAGTGTTTATCAAGTATGGGGCCTGGGCTAAGGTTCTTGTCTCACTGTGCTTTATGGCAATGGCTTGTAATACGGGCGGGCTCCAGCAGCAGGGCGGGACGGACGTGGCCGTGGACTTGTACCTGGCCGTCCGGCTGCTCTTCACCGTCCTGGTCCTCACCCTACTCTCCATCTTCGTGAGGCTGCGGGGAGCCGAGCGGGAGCGGCCCCGGGAGCCGGCGGCAGCCGAACCGGCCCGGGAGAGCGGCCCCGGGGACCAAGCGGCGGCGGGAGCGGGGCCGGAGGCCGCGAGGGGACGGCTGCCGGTGGAGGAGGTCGGGGCGGTCGAGGAGAGGAAGGAAGCGGCTGCCGAACAGCGGGAGAAGGCGGCGGAGGAGCCGAGCCCCGCGGAGAAGCCGAGCCTCGCGGCCGAGCCCAGCCCCGCGGAGGAGCCGAGCCCCGCGGAGGAGCCCAGCCCCGCGACGGCCGAGAGCATTCCCCGGCAGCCGCCCGCCGAGCCCCAGGAGGATGCAGGAGACCACGCAGCATTTCCCAGCAAGGCAGAGGAGGAAGAGCTGGACTCAGGAAAAGAGAAGCTGGCGGTGGGAGAGCCGGCAAGCACAGCAGCTACACCAGCCCCAGTGACAAGTACAGCAGCATCGTTTGAGGGTTCTGGAGGTTTTGAATGGCCTTTGGGTACCCTTGGGACCTGCCTGCTGATTGTGATGGGGATCGGCATGTTGGCACACACACACACTGTGTTCTACCCACAACCATTTTGTCTGATCTCAAAAGTTAAGCAGAGTCAGGTTTGGGTCTTATCTGGGGTTAGAGGAGGATATAGGGGGACCAAAAGGTTTTCTCCAAGGCTGGACAGTCATGAGTGGCAGGGTGTGTGTGACAATATGGGCAAGTATCTAGTCCACTGGGCCCCTCCAGTGCTTAAGAAGCATCGGAGATGGAAGGCAGCTATATGGAGTCCCCAGCAACAAGCTGCAGAGACTGCTGAAGGGGACAGTGAATTATTTTGAGCCTGGTGGGCCCATGGCACTTCAGGCCATCAGAGCAGAGATGCAACATAGAGATGGAGTCATGATCGAGGGGTGGACTTATCAATGGACACTATTGCCCAGGTTATTCACGAGTGTGAACACTGCACACAGTCTCTCCTGCTCTGGAAGACTGTTACAAGAGATGAAGCCTGACATCATGGACCAGATGGACACAGCAGCTTTATAGGGACTGGTCCATGCACTAAGATAAGAGTACACCGAGATAAGAGTGATGGTATATTGAAAATGTGGGATCTGAGCATGACGTGAATGGTATGGAATAAGGGGTGGATAATGTCCTGGGTTCAGCAGTAGCAGTCATTTTTCTCCTTCTTGGTAGCTGGTGCAGTGCAGTGTTTTGACTTTAGGCCTGGGAGCAGAGCTGATAGCGATGTTTTGGTTTGGCCAAGGACTTTGTGAGCCTCATGCTCTGCCAGGGAGGAGGGAAGCCAGGAGGAAGCAGAGACAGGACACCTGACCCAAACTGACCAAAGAGGTATTCCATACCACAGCACGTCATGCCCGGGGTGGGGGGGTAACTGGGAGTTACCCGGAAGGACAGGGGCTTCCGGGTGGAACTTGCTTTCTTGGCCGGTGGTATCGTATTCTCTTCCCTTGTTATTTTCCCTTATCATTGTTTTAGCTGATAGTAGCGGTGGTGATTTGTTGCTGGACTGTTCTTGTCTCAACCCGTAGGAGTTGCACTCTCTCGATCCTCCTCCCCGTTCCCCTGGGAGCGGGGAAGGGGAGAGCCCCGGTGCGGGGGGGGGGAGACGGACACGGACCTCGATTGTTGTCAGCTCGGCACCACTCACTGGAAGTGAGCGAACGAATTACCTGACTGGGTTTAAACCACGACCTTGAGACCGGGTCTGGACGGCAGACAAGTGCTTCTGTCCCTTTCAGTGTAGAGTCCCCTACTGCTACAACCCACCGCTTTTTCCTACCAGTACCAGTAGAGATCTTCTTTAGCAGGGCATCAGCCAGCTGTTTCTGGCTCGAGTGTGCTTCCTCATTAGCCCCCTGCAGGACAGCAAAGCGGTTCTGCATGGGGACAGGGGATTTAGGGGGAAGCCCCTTGCTTTTCGCTCTCCTTTTCCTTCATTTTTTGTTGTGTCACTAATTCCCACTTCCCAGGTTAACAGCCTCCTTCTTTCCTTCATGAGGTAGAGGTGAAGCTCGAGGCTCCTGCACAGTTTGGGCCGGGAGCAAGCATTCCTGCTTCCTCTCAACTTCCCTGACATCTCACAGTCTATTAACAACATCCCGCAGCTCAGCCCCTGCTGCAGGAGGACCTCCACCAGGGAGCACCGATTGCAGCCCTGCCCATTGTGCACCCTCCCCTCACCAGACCGGTGCAGGCACTCTCTACACCCCGAGCTCTGCACTGCAGCCTCCCCTCTCATCGGCTCTGTCTGGGTGCTTATGCTGCCCACCGCCGGGGCAGCCAGAGCGGGGCAGCCAGAGCGGGGCCCTGATCATACGACCAGTGCTCACCATCCTGCGTAAACCGCCTCGCCGCACTCCTGGTCGCTCGCGCTCCCTGGGGCAGGTTTTTACCCAGTCAGGGCTGGTGCCGCTGCTTCAGGCTCCGCCCCGTGTGAGTCAGCTGCTCGCTCGCGTCAGCTGAGCTGCCGGCTCCTGGGCAGGTTCTGTCGAGGACTTGAGGCTCCCTCGGTGGCTGTCGCCGCTCTGGTTAAACCACTGGCATCATGAGGCTGGCATCAGCCCACCTCACAAGTGTGTCGAGGTCCCTCTGGATGGCATTCCTTCCCTCCAGCGTATCAAACGAACCACACAGCTTGGTGTGTTAAAAGTTTCTGCCATAAGTTTTAATGATACCCCGTGCAGCATGTTCCTAGCATACATGGAGGCTTTCTTTGGTATTATAAAGCAAATATCCCATCATGCTAACTATTCACTCTCCTATTTGAGTGCTGTTTTATTTTACCCTAGACAGTCCTGAGTATTTTCTTTTTCTTCAAAGCCCTACACATTTTTATAATGCATGAAAAGAATAATTTTCGCTGTCTAGGTGATACTGTAATTACATAAGATGTTTTGCTGCTACGATTCACTGTTCATATTGATAATTTTGTTTTGTGTGTAGGATTTGTTCTGAATTTTAGAAAGATGTGCATTTTACATTATTAGAGGACAGGAGTTGAAAAAGGTAACTCCTTTTATATGAATTGAAGGAAATAAAAAAACCATAATGATGGTCATGAATGTTATTAAGCTCGTTTCACAGTGCTGTCCATGAAAAACTACAGAAGAACCTCTTTATCACTGTATATGTCTCCTACTCCCATGTAAATATTTGTGTTCCTTCCTGCCCACTTACATAGAAATGAGTAAATGAACATCATCTTGTTCCTTTATTCACTTAGGTTATTAGTGGATTCAGCCACTGTGGTTTACATAATTATGAAAGTCTACCTGAAAATGAAGCAATGGTTCAGAATATCTCTATAAGCATCTTGCTATCAAATGCTGCCAAGTCTTGTAAATTTATTATTCTGTATTCTGTTATTGTCCTACACATGAATATGCAGTAGTTGGTCCAGTTTAAGAGTTAGATTTCTGTTAAAGCTATACACTGGGCTGCAGTGGAGAAATGAGAGGATTCAAAGTACTGTAGAACTTGCAAAATGTCTTTCCTTATCTCAGGAATTGAATCTCCCAGGAACAGATCATCTTGTTTATTTTTATTTAATAGAAAAATGGAAAATTAAAGATAAATATCAAGGAATAATAATAATAATTATAATAATAATAGAAGACTCAGCTTTGATCAGAGATACTAGTGAGGGAATGAGTCCCAAAATCCTGGAAATTTAATCTGAGTGTTCTTTATGGATGTAGAATCAGCTTTCTGTGAACTTTGACCATAGTTATTTAATAAGAACTGGAGGAATTTGTGAGCTATATGGAGGTAAAAGTTTCAGTTAAAGAGGAAAAGTTCATGATCTTAACACTTTTAATGATTAGGATAGCTTTGCTCAAACATCTCAAAAAAAAAAAAACAAAACAAAAACAAAAACTCTCAAACCAAGCATAGGAAAATAGTAGCTTCCTACCCAAATTCTCCTTCAAATCCTCAACAACCTCAAATAAAATCAAGATACTCAGGAGGGAGCTAGAGTTGGGAACTCAGTTCTAACAATCGTTGTTATTATCATTAAATGTTTATTTGTTACCCTCCAAAATATCTGTACTGCAGTAATTTCGAGTTTGCTAATCTGATAGAAGCTGACAAAGAAATCATGTTGTGGAATAAAAAGAAATATGTTATCATATAATGCATTTTTTTTACATTTGATTCCCTCTGATTATTTTTAGAAAACAGTTGTGCAATGTGTTTGTTTAGAGACTCATAGCAGCTAATCATACCAAAATATAACAAATTCCTTAGTAGTTTTACCTCAACATTGCTTTTTACTTGTTCATACTGAGATCACTCTCCTTCAAAAACATGCAGCTTAATTGGTGTTGCTATAAATGTTTTTAGTAATTTTTTTTTATAAGTGTCATGGAATTTACATTCAAACTGAGTGTGGAGCTTTGATTCACATGTACATAAGTGAAATGAAAGTGTAGTTCTCCAAGATAGGTATACCAGTGGCTTTAAAATGGGTTAAGCTCTTATGCTTCAAGGCCTTTGAATACTTATTCCAATTATTTGTACAAGTTCTTTTTCATAGCAAAGGGTTTTGAATTAGGGTATACATAAAGCAAAAATAGAATTCCGTGTTGTAGAACAAGTAAGATATGTTACTAGTAAAAGGACATTTAAATATATTTTTTAAATTGCTGTAAATTGAAGCACACATGTGTTCTAGATTCCACTTTGAAAGCTGTTTATTCCATGCTAGCGAAATGCACGTTATTCTACATCAATTTACTTTTGTCTGCTAGTATCACTGATGCATTGCACTGTCACAAGAAGTAGCAACTACTGAATACATTTTTACTTAAAGTGTAGATTAACTTGTAGAGTTCCTCCAAGGGTCATATCATCTACATGAAAATCAGCACCTTCTAAAACCTGTGCTTCAGTTGTAACATACCTTTAACATATTCCTGCAGGAATTGCAGAACTCTTTAGTATGCCCAGAACGTCTTTGTTATTCGAGAAGGTTCACAGACTACAATAGGCCTACAAAGAGTTAGGTGATGAACACCCTTGCAAAAGTAACAGTTTCTATTAGTCTTCCCAAGGTGCTGAGAGGCATCTCTGCCAGCCCCAAGGGCCCTTCCTGCCTCCTCCCACTCTGCCCTCAGGGCTCGCAGGGCTGTGTCTCACCTGGTTCCCCTCAGCCCTGGTTGCTGGGCATGATTTGCCCTTCCTTTCCAGGCTTTCCCCAGGGTGCCCGCCCATGGCTGAGGGGCTCAGCTCTGCCCTGCCGTGAGGCCGTTGGAGCCAGCTAGAACCTGCAGACCTCCTTGACAGAATTTGGGCATATACACCTGGTACCAAAGCAAATGTGGAAGTTCAGAAGTCCTGAAAATCCAAGCAGACTGATTCAGTTACCTCTTATCATGGCCTCAAAAGCACCACCAGCCCTGACTGCCCATGCTGAACCTCCTCTGGGGTTTTCACCAGCCTACCCATGGCCCAGGACCCCATTACAGCTTCCCAGGACTGTCAGCCCCTTCCCCAGTGACCCCACAGCAGGACCAGTCTCCAGACCCCCACAGCCCTTCTATGCACAGCCAGACCCCACTGAGCTAGGGCACCCATGGGCCCATGTACTAGTCTGGCCTGTCCCAGTCCCCATGGAGGTGCCAAATGCTGGGGCTGCCCCAATGCTTCCTAGCTACTCTGCTCCTGGTTAGGGTGGTGGGATGGGTCCTGACTGCCAGGCTTTATCCTGATGGATGCTGGGGAGCTCCTGGCCTCAACAAGCTGACAGTGCCCATGGTGCCCTAGCACTAGTTTCACTGTGCAAGCTCAAAAGCACCCATGGGTACATTATCAAAGCCAGAAACTGATTACAGGAGACTGAAATGTTACCTGGTACAATTTTTGCCATGGATTCCCAATTAGAGACAGCATCAGCTAAATTTCTTCATTAAAATCTATATTTTTTGCATGGGAGACTGTTTTATCTGACATTATTTGACTTATCAAATAAATATTTTCTTGTTATTTAAACACCATGTGTTCAAATCAAAGCGTTCAACCCATGTCTTTTTTTATTTTCACTTTGAAAGACAGACATAACTGTAATCTAAGTATTTAATTTTTGTTATCATCCAATACCAGTCTGTGTGTGATACATTTCTGCAGTTTTTTTCCCTGCAGGGAGCAGTGACCTATTCAGCAAAATTTCTTGATTTCACAGCAAGGTAGCATAATCTCTGTAGGATTCTTTTTTCTTTTAATTTCTTTCTTTTCCTTTTTTTATTTTTTTTAATTAGGAAAACCTCTTTCAGTACTCCCTGTAGTATCTTTTGCAACAGAGATGCATTTACTGAACAGTTTTGCAATTATCAATATTTATAAGGCCATTAGAAGTACTAGCACTCCACAGGGTGCCTAATTTCTTTAACTTATTTTGCTAGAATGTTTCAACTGACTAGTGAGCAAGCTGGTATGACTGGATTCATCTCTAAGATTTTTTTCATGAAACACAGCTGCTATCCAAGTAATGTGGGGTGAACAACTCCCACTTTATTTCTTTCACATAAAGAAGTAGCAAAAACAGAAGTTCTTTAAGTATGGATAGGAACAATAGAGTTTCAAACATTAAGAAAAATCCTATCATCCTAACAAAACATGTTTTTCTTAACAAGTAATTAATGTTTGAACAATATAAATGAGAGACAGGAAGAGTACATGTGAGTCACCCTGTCTCCCTGCTTATAAACACATCAGAGGAATAGAGAAGTTAATAGGAATGTCACAGTGCAGCAGGAAAAACATTGAGGAATATCAAGCTTTCACTATGCTGAGCAAATCAATGTAAGTCAAAACCATGAAGTGAAAACTCATGCTGATGTGGTATTGTTTAAGGGATTTGTAGCTCTGATTCTGTATTACTACAAACACTTCTAGACTACTTTTTCCATCAGAACTAGAACAACTGTTGCTTTTATTATTTTAAGATTTTTATTTCCATTCAATCCTCTTATAGTTAATTATATCATATTTTACTTGAATGATTATAAACCAGGTTTGGTTGTTGTTTTGTTTTGTTTTGTTTTTAATTCTTCCAAATGAGACTGTTCCACTGATCTAATTTTCTAAAAAATAATAATTGACTAGAGATAAACTGACATTACAGTTTACAACTGAACTGGGCAGTGTTGGCTGTTCTGAAGTAATGTGAACTCTTAATGTGTTTGGAAAGCACAGCCGGAGATAAAGATTAACAATATTTACAGAAATTTATGTTTTTGACAACTGATGGCTCTAAGTGGAAAGATTTCTTCTGGAAGTAAGAGGTATTTTTTCCTTTCTCGAAGTAAGAAGTATTTTTTCCTTTCTTTTAAATCACAGATAGATTAAGTGGTGAGAGCAGCTATCTGAAAGTGGCAAACTGTCTAGATCTACCTCCCAGGAAGATGATGATGGTAAGACAGTGGTGTACCTTTTTCCAGATTCACTTTAAAGTATGTAGGTATGTGTGACATTAGGGAAAACAGCAAAGATAGGCGAAAAAGACTGTAAACATGCTCAAGTGAATTGCAGTGACCTGAAGCTGGAGTGTCAAAAAACACACATATCATACTCGTTGTTTAGCCTTGTATGTTGGACAAGTAGAAGATCTGTGATAACATAGGCATGCAATCAATGGACTTAGAAGCCCCCTATCAAACATGCTTGAGATTCCTGCCCTGCTGCTGAAAAGATCAAAGCACAGTGACAAACTATGCCTGTGCAAATCCCTGATGTACAGGCAAAAAAACAGCAGTTCAGTGATCCTCCAGCACGGACTGACCTCTGCCATGCCTGCATCCTCACCTGTGTGCCTCTGCCTGGGTCCTGCTTCAGGGATCCCCCAGTTGGCAGGTTAACAAAAACAGGTCTTTGGTCCACGGGCCATGACAATGTTTTGCCAGATGGAGGAAGGTTTTAATGTACTTGCTAATCTGTTTTTCAGTTCTCTAACTGTACAATTTTAACCTCAACATTTGGTCTTTTTCTGTTTAGCAGGTAAATTATCTCAGGCAGGAACTCACACAATTCATTTGTACAGCATGGTCAATTTCTCTGTCTCAAATGATTCTTGAAATATCAATCTGGAGATGAGTGAGTGAGTTTACTCTGACAACCTTTCTTTAATAAATTTATTTTCTAGTGCTGAAGGATCTGCGTCCATTGAAATAGGAAGGAAATTGAACCTTTGAAGATTTAAAAAGAGGTACAAATAGAACATTTTACCACTTCTTTATTATGATGTTCTAGAAATACCTCTAATTTTTTTCATTCTTATTTATTATTTAACAGCAACCCTTAAGAATTTCTACTACAAGAATTTAATTTTCTAATTAATAGTCTATGATAAAGAACAAGATTGCTAAAGTTATAACAAATCCATCACCAACTCTACCAGTGTGCCGGTAACTAAGTTAAAGGTTTAGGACAGAAACAATTAAAATACTGGAAAAAGCTAAAGCATAGGTTGAGAAAATCTGTACGTGCACATTGTAAACGGATTGATCTGTAATGGAAAGCAATTTTTTACTCTTTAAACAGAGATCTATGATCATAAATCTTATTACATTGAGTGGTATGTCAGTCAGTGTCATACAACAAAGTCTACTGAGCTGATTAGGATATAAATAAACTGATTACATCAGCAGCATAATCATAAATGCAATGGATGGCAAAAAACATGGCAGCTCGTTATATAGAAAAAAATTACAGATCGCTGTTCGGGTCAGGTTGGTGACGAGGCAGCGGGTGGTGAGCAATTGCATTGTGCATCACTTTTTTTTTTGTTATATTTTGTTTCTCTTTTTCTTTCATTTTCATTATGATGATGATGATTATATTTTACTTTATTTCAATTATTAAACTGGTGTAAATGTAATGAAGTCTCCGAGGCAGATGGGTGTTTAGTTATATATTATCTCTAAAATGTGTTCCATTAAGTTTGAGAATATGACAGGTTTAGCACAGAACTCCAATATTGAAAAATCAGAAAAGACATTTAACATGAAAAGCAAAATAGGCTATGTATGTTGTATTCATTTAAAGTAAGCCATGTACTATGTTGCAGTCTGATTTTAATCTACTGCGAATGTGCACCTGATATATTGCAAAACCACTGTTTGAATAAGACTGAAATATAGAAACAGAAAAAATACTGTATCTTCTTTAAAGTTATTGTTTCAGAACAACTTTTATCAGAACATGGAAAAGTTGAAATAGCGCTGTAATTTTCAATAATATGGAATTTTAATTAACATGTCTTTTCAATAGCTGAACACTTCAGTGTTTACACACTAGACACAAATTAGGCAATTTTATGCTGTGAAAATGATAAAGTTGTAGAGAAATACACATTTTCCTCTTCATTCACTTCCTAAAGAGCCTTTGACGAAATGCATGTGGAAAAGGTGCAAAAAGAATGTTTTTTCCTTCCCCCCAAAAATAACCGTATCCTTATGGAAGGGAAGATTTGTTTCATGCTAAGCCACTATTTAGGAATTTAGGTGCAATTTCTTTCTCTGATACAAGCTTCCTGTGCAATATTAGATCTGCCATGTTAAAATAGATTAGAAGGTCCTCTGGCAATATCCTGTTCGATGAAACAGGAGTGGCTCTATATTCAATGAAAATACAAGTTGAAAATATCATTTTTTAAGGGGTCACCAATTAAATTAATCATTAAGTAATGATGTTGGTCCCCTACAGCGTAGCGTACTTAAAGATCAGAAGTTATGTTAGAAGACAGCCAGGTTTCAGTGCAATGCTGTTAGAAACCTCTGAGATCTGGCATCACAACAACTGTCTTGGGACTTCTGGGCTCCAAACTCCAGCTCTTCTGGAGTCTTAATGACAAGGCAGCTGTGACTTCAGATGTTATTGTCAAGGTTCCCACAGACCAGATGCAGTGCAGAGAACTTAACTCCAGTTACAACTGGGTCTCTGCATTTCCGGCTAGCTAACCTGAGACTTCAGCATGTCTGACTGCTCTGTAACTGCAGAATCAGAAAACACTAGTTTTGTTGCAGAAATATATTTGACCAAGAATCCACAAAGGATTTCCAAGGATGCCTTTTCAAATGTTAAAAAAATCAGTGGAATTGGAACACTGAAATTAAATGTGCTTATGATACCACAAAGATGACTTTCTGACCTCAATCACTAGACTTTTTCATTGGTTTAATTCCCAGACTGTTCAGGAATTTTTCCTGCCTTCTTGTTTTATCAAGCATTATTGTTTGTTCATTCTTCACAGGTCGGAAATGATTTCCTACTGTGGGTTGTTTTTTGTTTGTTTTTTGTTTGAGTATGAAAATGGAATATTTTGCTACATAGTGTTACAGCACTCATTTAAAAGTAAAAAAAAATTAAGCTTCCTAATGATTCATAAAATCATAGAATAGTTAGGGTTAGAAAGGACCTTAAGATCATCTAGTTCCAACCCCCTCGCCGTGGACAGGGACACCTCACACTAAATCACCTGTCCTGGGTTCATCAGTAGCAGTCATTTTTCTCCTTCTTAATAGCTGGTGCAGTGCTGTGTTTTTGACTTGCATCCTGGGAACAGCGTTGATAACACTGATGTTTTTAGTTACTGCTCTGTAATGTTTACTCTGACCAAGGACTTTCTGAGTCTCATGCCCTGACAGGGAGGAGGGGAAGCTGGGAGGAAGCAGAGACAGGACACTTGACCCAAACTAGCCAAAGAGGTATTCCGTACCCCAACATGTCATGCCCACTATATAAACTGGAGGCAGTTACCTGGAAGGGCTAGATCACTGCTCGGGTCGGGCTGGGTATCGGTCAGCAGGTGGTGAGCAGTTGTATTCTCTTCCCTTATTATTTCCCTTATCATTATTATTATTGGTGGTAGCAGTAGTGGTTTTGTGTTATACCTTAGTTACTGGACTGTTCTTATCTCAACCTGTGGGAGTTACATTCTTTCGATTCTCCTCCCTGCTCCTGGCTGAAAGTCAAAAACACAGCACTGCACCTGCTACTAAGGAGAAAAATGACTGCTACTGATGAACCCAGGACAGCTCCTGAGAGGTAATGACCTATATTTGATAACATGACAAATAAAAACTAGCAATTTCAACAACCAGATTTTTTTTATTATAAACACACATTACATCATTACATTTCATTGTGTGATTATTATGTCAGTTATACAACAAAGAAAAATTCATTTGCTGGGTAGAATAAAAATGTAACTACTTGTAACAGAGTATTCTTCTGAGTTCCTTGCTGTTTGCTCTGACTTTTCCCAGTGATGCTCTTTGCTGCAGGATTTGAAGTGAGTAGTTGAAGGACCGACTTAAAAGGAAGAATAATGATTACTTCAGAAGGGGTAGTCTTCTGAGGAAATACTAAAGTTTCTGAAATGACTGAAGTTATTCTTTTATGCCACATTCAAATTAGTTTTACAAGCCCAATTTTGGAATAGCCAACTGCGACTAAATTTGTATTGGAGCATATTTATATCCTTAGGTTTGATTTTGTGCATTCTGTTTTTCTGAAGTTGTGTTCCTGTTGTGGTTTATATCTAGGTAAAGATGCAAGTATAGAATCCCATTCATGTACTGTGAAAATTGAAGCGGATGGTGTGTCCTGTAAAATCAAAGAAAGGTTTAAAGTTTAACTGAATTATGAACATGCACTTTTGATATTCCCCCAGTTGCAGCTATAGCAGTGCTGCTAATTAAAACTGTAAGCTGCAGGTACTCAGTGCTACAACTAACAGATGAAAGTGTGATTAGCATAAAATGAAGGCAAATTCAATTAATTCCTCCTGGGTAGTATAGTGCATCCATGGTCCCAAAGCTAAGCACATTGTCTGTTGCTCTGTATGAGACATTCTTGCAATGAGAGAAGTTTTGACAAAGGACCAGAAAGCCACATAAGAGTTTCTAGTTTTAACACTCAAAGGTGGCTTATGTTTCAGGGGACTGGAGCACCTCTCGTATGAATACAGGCTGAGAAAGTTGTGGCTGTTCAGCCTGGAGAAGAGAAGGCTGCGTGGAGACCTCATAGCAGCCTTCCAGTATCTGAAGGGGGCCTATAGGGATGCTGGGGATGGACTCCTCATTAGGGACTGTAGTGACAGGACAAGGGGTAACGGGTTAAAACTTAAACAGGGGAAGTTTAGGTTGGATATAAGGAGGAAATTCTTTCCTGTTAGGGTGGTGAGGCACTGGATTAGGTTGCCCAGGGGGGCTCTGAATGCTCCAACGCTGGCAGTGTTAAAGACCAGGTTGAACGAAGCCTTGGGTTGCATGATTTAGCGTGAGGTGTCCCTGCCCACGGCAGGGGGTTGTAACTAGATGATCTTAAGTTCTTTCCAACCCTAACTATTCTATGAGTCTATGATTCTATGTTGCATGACTTCTAAGCATGCTTACAAATTCTCTCGTGCCTATGGCAAGAAGTGTGATTTTTTTTCCTCTGAAAGATCTGTTCAAGAAAAAAAAAGTGGAGAAAAGTTGCAAAGGGTACTGAGCCTTTGCAACAGCACTGCTTAACTCAGCACTGAGAAGAAACTTCAACAGACTGGACATAGACAGTAAGTTGCTACTCACATCTACTGATCACAGTGGTTTGGATGATATTGGAATTGTAGGTCAGAAGTAACTACTGTTACATAACATGTTTGAGGGTGAGGCTACACCAGCACAGAATGTGGTGGATAAATTGTCATCAGTGTCCTTGAAAAGATGTGGTAATATGTTTAGTAAGACATAGCCTGGTGTCACACTGCGATGTAATTCTGTGCCCAGCTGACCATCTTATCTCCAAGCTGTGCACTTTTACCTCTCTTCCTTAAAAGTTGTCATGCAGTAATCAATCTACCTATAATGATTATTCAGATCAGTGTTCATTAATTGTCCTGTTGTATCTTCGTATAGGAAAAGGAAATGAAAAAGGAAAATGAAAAGAGGTAATATGAAAAGGAAAATGGAATAAAAAAAGTTTTGTGTTACATATACTCCTCACCTGGAGTATTGTGTGCAGTTCTGGTGTCCTCAACATGAAAAGGACATGGAACTGTTGGAACAAGTCCAGAGAAGGGCCACGAGGATGATCAGGGGACTGGAGCACCTCCCGTATGAAGACAGGCTGAGGAAGTTGGGGCTGTTGAGCCTGGAGAAGAGAAGGCTGCGTGGAGACCTCATAGCAGCCTTCCAGTATCTGAAGGGGGCTTATAGGGATGCTGGGGAGGGACTATTCATTAGGGACTGTAGTGACAGGACAAGGGGTAAGGGGTTAAAACTTCAACAGGGGAAGTTTAGGTTGGATATAAGAAGGAAATTCTTTCCTGTAAGGGTGGTGAGGCGCTGGAATATGTTGCCCAGGGAGGTTGGGAATGCTCCAACACTGGCAGTGTTCAAGGCCAGGTTGGACGAGGCCTTGGGTGATATGATTTAGCCTAAGGTGTCCCTGCCCATGGCAGGGGGGTTGAAACTAGATATCTTAAGGTCCTTTCCAACCTGACAATTCTATGATTCTATGATTCTATATATTTTGTATAAACATATATCATGACATCTGAACATCTCCTTCAGATGTGTTGGTAGAAAGTGGACAAACCATACATCACTTCTATTTAAGATCATTTACTTTTTCAAGCACATAGGATTTCTTTACCAGTGGCTGGTTTAATTGGATAATACCCAGGTGACTGAAGGAAAGTTAATTTTTAGTTTAATGCTCTTCTGCCTCTGGCAGCTTGTTCAGAAATTAGAAGGCAGCAAATGTCAAACATACCTGCTTTCCTGATTTGTTACCATGACAGACAAGTGTGACTCTCATAGCTATCATTTTCCCATTGAGTTTTTCTAGGGTTTTTCTATGGCAAATGTGAAAATTAATCTAATTCTAATGGTTTTGATGGAATAATCCTATGTAGTATTAACGTTCTGTTGATATTCTAGCTGTTCTATCTGCTGCTGTTCAGCTGTTGTTTTATCTCTAGCATATGCTTAGTTTCCATATATCACTTATTTTGAGTAAAACTGCACACAAGGCTGCTGAGAGAATTAGCTAATGTACAAGCAAAAATGCTGTCTATAATCTTTGAGAGGTTGTGGAGAACAAGGGACTTTTCAATGTATAGAGGAAGTACAGAATGCACAGAATTTGCCCAATCTTAAAAAAAAGGCCAGAAGGATGGGAGTCTGTAGGCCATTCAGCCTCACTGTGTCTCTTGGGGAAATCATGGAGCAACTGTTCTTGGATCTCATTTTAGGGCACATGAAGAGGGATAAAGTGACAATCGGAATGGATTTGCTAAGGGTAAACTGTGTGTGACACACTCCCTTCTGTGATTCACATTGTCTTTAACAGAGCTGTTACAGTCTAGATGACTAAACAGCTAGAAGGGCTAAAACCTGAATGGTTATTTGAACCCTGAAGGTAGTGGTTAATGGGTAATACACGTTTTGTCTTTGATAAGTGGAGTACTACAGGGGATCTATGTTGGACCTCTCCTGTTTGGTATTTTTGTCAGTGGCCTAGACAAGGTTAGAGAGCGCATGTTCACCAAGTTTGCAGATGACACCAAACTGGTGAAACAACTAATAGAGCTACAGGCAAGGCTGCCACCCACAGGAACCTAGAAATACCAAAGGAATGGGCCAGGGAAAACCTGATGAAATTCATGAAGGACAACTGCCAAGTGCTGTCCCTCGGCAGGAAGCACTGGTGCAAGGGCATAGGCTAGAACCTGCCTACATGTCTCTTAAAACTTGCCTTCCATACAACCTAGAAACCTTGTATTATTTCCCTTCTTTATGATTGCTAGTTCATGTGTCGAGTTTGTGTATGTCCCAGTAGAACTATTATTCAGTGTGAATGATGGAAGCTGCTTCAACTGAGATGTTTGGTTGAGGCCATTAAAAAATCTCTAAAAATCAGTCAGATTAAGCAATTCATAATTTCATAATTTTGGAAATGAGGTCCTAAAGAATAAATTTAAAAGGAAATTTTGAAAGTCATAACTTCCACTAAATCATGACATTTTACTAAATCTTCTCTTCAATGAAAACAAGTAGATCTCTTGGAGTGTTTGAAAGATCAGCAAAACAACAAGATTTTAAAATTATTTTCATAAAATTGTGGATTAATTTCTATGATGTCCTAATGCATAGATAGCATTCTACATGTGGAGTAAAATTAATTCTGTATAACACAGGTATATAACAGTTTTTACTATTGAGATTTAAAATCTACTAACGCCTTCCGCAGGAGACAGCTACAAGTAAGAGCAAGACAAATGGCTGTATGATCTAAATGCCATGGCATTCCCCAGGTGCTGTAGACATCGTGAACATTAAAATTTCTTGGCTCCATCTTATTCCTAATGAAACTCAATTTGATTTCTATCAATATTAAATGCTAAGTCACATTACAACCAGGAACAATTTCTTAATTAGCCCATTTAATGGCTCATGTTATTTTTACTGAAGAGCACAGTTCAGTGAGATTAAGAAATAATGGTTGCTTTTAATTTTTATTCTGTTGTGCTGCTTTTTAGTAAATGGACTAAAAGTTGACGAACAATCATAAAGTTTCTCAGCAGAATCTTGATGGACAGCACAACTATCTATAAGGCAAATCCATATTTATAGGTATCAAATAAGATAATGAAATGTCTCTTTCTGGGAATTCTTTTCATTTTGCAGTATTTCTCCCTTCATTTGAATTTTAGCTATTTGTCAAATTTTGATGCACAATTGAAGTCGTATGCCACAAAAGGACGAATTTCATGCCTCAAACAATTGCACTGACTTCCACAGCTTTCCAACAGTGACAGTCATGGTATTTATTGAATTTATGAGATTTTTTTATCTCCACTCTATCTTCCTTTTTTTTTTTAATAAGTGGTATTCAAATTTGTTCAGAAAAAAAGAAATAAATAATAATTTCTGTCAAATACTTGCATCAATAAAAATGATTCGGCCTTTAAAGACAAAGTGTTTTCTTTAAAGCACCTACAAATATCTACCAGAAAAAAAAAAACTTTATAAAAGGGCAGTAGTTTAATTTTGAGACTATCAAGTATGATTCAGATCAGCTACTAATTTTAACATAGCAAAAACCCTCACTACTAAAATTGTTTAACAATTCTGATTTTAAGAAGTTCTTTGGGCTTTTCCAAGTTGTCTTGGGGAGTGACCTACACCTTAAAATAGTAGAGAGATTCTGATTGTATGAGATATGATGGATTAAGTCATGGTGCTTATGGTATGCCTTAATGTTGGATATCAAAGCAGTGAAAATCAGAGCAAAATTTACATAAGTAAAAAGAATATGAAAATGTTAAATGTATGAAATTAAAATAAATTTAATAATAAAACAATGGAAAAAGACTAGAACACTTAAGGAACTGAAAACTTTTAAAGTTTTTTTTTCAATAAAATTATAGGTTGAGCTAAAATGGTATAAAAATGAAGAAGACAAAAGTTTAAAAAATATTACACTAAACACATGAAAAGTGTTCAAAATAGTCTCAGGATTATTATTATGTTTTTAGAAAATGTAAGGATTGGTTCTAATTAATTCCTTTGTTGAGTGCTTGTCTTCCAGAACACTAGCTCTACTGTCCTCATCTGATTTGATGCTGTTTTTACAGTGGTATTCCATGCTGACTTCAGTAGATTTATTCTGTTTTCATGCTGTGGTGAATTAAATTGAAATTTCTCACTGTACTTCCTCATTGCAATTAAAGATGCTACTAGATAAGCAGTGTGCTTTTGCAAGTTATTTTAAGTGTTTAGCTAGCATTCATTATGCATATAAATAACTGTTTTACAATCTGAGTGTCAAATACAATGTTTATCTGTAAAAATAAATTGTGTCATGCATGCTATTTTCTTACACAATTATTGAACTGAGTATGTAAGATAAATATTGGCATCCATACCATATTGTAGTTTATATTTTAACTAAATATTTCTTCATGTTTCCCTAAAGGACCTTTGTATTAAGAAAAGAGCTGGGTTTATTAAGCAGTTGTTTGCTAGACATAAAAAGGAAAAAATAACCCAAACAAATGATTTATTGGAGGAAAGTCTCATTATTTACGTATTTTCTTTTCTAATTATGTGCTACTCCATTGACATTTTCAAAATCGGATTCAATAATAATAATGAGCCAAGTAAATATTTTCACCTAGTAGAAAGCATAAATTGCATTCTAATTATACTCTGCATTTATAAGACCGGTGAAGAATGTTAATGCATCAGTACTCTTTTAACAAGATCTCTTCACCATACAAATCAAGAATAGATGACAAAAACATAGCAGGTTGGTTTGTTTGTTTGTTTGTTTTGCATTGGAGGATATACTTTGTTTAAAATCATGGCAAAGCTAAAATATATCAGAAATCCAGTCAGGTGTGCGCAGAACGATTCCACAAGGGAGACTGAGCAAATAGTATGTTTCATAAAACAAGCCACATTTATTAGAATAGAGCGTATGGGATAAATTCAAGTATGTATAGATATACTGTATACTTCTGTGTACTGTTTACTTCAAGCATATCAATTTGGTGCTGCTAACCAATACATTTCAAGATTCACTCAGTCTTCAAATAGTACAGCTGACAGTGTTCTTCACTGGTGTAAATGTGTCACAGCATTCATTTTATCTAATCCTTAAAAATCCTCAGGGTTTGGACACTAAAAGCAAGAGCTTTTTACACTTCTCATAAGTGCAGTGAGTCCGTCCATGAAATCATACCAACTGCAAGCAGCATTTTTGCATTTTCCACCACAGGAGTTTGCACTGGAGTCTGACCGCTGACAGCTGTTGTCACGGCATATGCTCACTACAAGCAAGACTTTAGATTGTGCTGGCAGTGTATTTGCCGATATGTTGTAGATGAGAGGTGACTATGAGCATGTTACAATAGAAGGCAAAAGGCTTATAAATGTATGCCTTTTATTCCAAAAGATTGTGTAAGAGTCCAATATTGTGGTAATCTACATACTTTTGCTTGCAGACTGAACATGATTTGCCAAATCATATTCATTTGAGGTTGGTTTAGAACAGAATTTGACAGTTAATAAGCAGAAAAACAATACTGTCTTAAGAGCCCTAAAATGAGTTTTGCCCCTTTGATTCTTTTATTTTAAATTACTCTTATATTAATGGTGAAATAAAGCCCACAGTGTTAATGATAGGACTTGTCTAACTATTTCAGTTTTAGCTAGTCTTTTCATTGTCTTTTTGCTTGCTTGGTTGGTTAGCTTTTTATTGGATTTAAACAGATCCATCTATTTTTTCACTTTCTCTGTATAGTCTTTGCAATATGAGCCTTTGAACCAGAGAATGCAATGCGTAGTTGTAAATAGGTTTCATATGTAAGCCTCTTAGAAAGAGTGCCATAGTCATAATGGCCTGAATACATAAGACAATAATCCTTAGTGAACTAGAAAGAAATCACACAGTCTCTTACTTAAAATTATATGAAATAGAAGGACTTGCCAAGATTTCCAGAGGTGTTTTCCAGGTTTTTTTTTTGTGTCATGTTAAATTTCTTTTTTTTTTTTTTTCCATTCCAACAAATACAATATCCACAAATAACTGCTACTTTTTCCATTGTGCACAGATGACTAGGTAGGTTTTGATTCCCTCCAGCAAAACATTTTGTGGCTTCTATCCCTTTCTGGTTTTGTGGGTTTGTTTGTTGTTTCTTTTTGGAAATACTCAGTTTTGGGCATTACATATTTCTCTTTCTTGCTTTTGCCTTCTGAGCCTGCAACAGCCCAGCTGGACTTAATGCTTTTCAGTCTGAGCAGGAGTCTAACTTGAACAATCCACTTGGATGTAATTCTAGTATCTGAGGATTTGGTTAGGCATATTGTACATTGAGTAATCAGTTACTCAATATTTATGAACAGTAAATTTATATGAAAAATAGATCTGTGTTTAACAGTCATTTGTAGAGAGAATAATGGGACAGCAGCAATGTAGTCCTTGCAGAAGAAACATGAGTCTGGATTTTTTCATGTGACCTTGCAACATCAGAAGTTTTTGACCTCCCTATAACATAAAATTGAGAAGACATAATAACTACATTCTCTCATTCTTGTTTATTGTATGTGTAAAGTTATGTATCTTTTATTTAAGAAAAAAAGTTGAATAATGGAGCAAAACTATATTAAACAAAATTTTTTTTACTTTAAATTTTGTCTCATTCATCTTAATAGGTGATGTGTTAAAAAAAATTGTTCTTTTTATCTCAAACCTGAATATTAATAAACAAAATGATTACTGCTTTTAGACTTTTTTATGCTAATATAGTTTTATTTATATTAAAAATAATGAGAAAAGAGCTAGAATTATACAAAAACAATGAACTATAGGAAAAAGAATGTGCATTTTCTGATATGTTTAATTATGTTGAAGCAAAGGAATGGGGATATACATAGGAGCCATTGTAAAGTCTTTGTAATAGGTGACATTTCTGAATCTACAGAAAAAAGCAAGTATGGAGGTTTTCAATAAGTAATTATGCTGCTTGAATCATAAAGCCTACAGGAAACAACATTCATCAGAACATTACAAAATAACTTTGCAAAAATATTTATGAGCTATAAAGTAACACATCTATTTAAGTTGCAAAAGGCACTTTCTATTGCATAGCAGAGACAGAAGTGGATCAATTTAATAATGTAGACATAAGATAAACACTGTGCATCGAAGCAAATTACCTACTGAGAAATTTATGGCTTCATTCTAATATTTGCACACAGCTTTATGCTCCCTGTGAAGAGAATACCACTGAGAAGAGATTTCCATACTGTGCCAACAGCTAGATTTGTAAAGGCTCTTTGACTGTTTTTCTTAGCACATAGATAAAGCTTTTATTTCATGAGATATTGCTGGAACATCATTCTATTTAAAGAAATATGATAAGCAAGTGGTCTTGCATTCTGCATGTTCTGTCTATTAAGAAAGATGTTATTAAGAAAGATGACTCAGCAAAGCATAAGGGTTAAATATTTTGATGCCTTGATGTAAATTTAGTCCATTTATTTTAATGTTTGTCCATGCTATAAACATGACATACCCTGAGTAGATTCTTGAAGCAATAATCACTCCCCAGTGATAGCATGGGGGAGAGAACTGTAAGGGTAGAATTGAGAAAAGTTGTTTGATAGGAAAATCAAAAGTTGCACACACAAGCAAATCAAAACAAAGAATTTACAATGCCCCATCAGCAGGCAGGTGTTCAGCCATCCCTAGAAAAGCAGGGCTTCATCACACAAAATAGTTACTTGGGAATACAAATGCCCTAACTCCAAATATTCTCCCTTCTTTCCCAGCTTTATATGCTGACCATGACATCATATGTGGGATCTCCCTGTGTCCATCTGGGGTCAGCTGTTCCAGCTGTGTCACCTGTCAATTGCTTGTGCAGCCCCAGCCTATTCACTGGTTGAGTGGTGTGAGAAGCAGGAAAGGCCTTGACTCTGTGTAAGCACTGCTTAGCAGCATTTAAAACATCCCTGTGTTTTCAACACTGTTTCCAGCACAAATCTAAAACATTTGTGTTACAGACCCATACTGTGTGTATCCATATGGCTACTGTGAAGAAAATTAACCTATCCCAGACAAACCCAGCACATTCTCCACATTCCATACCATTTACATCATACTCAGGTCCCACACTATCCAATGTAATCTCATTAACCACCACTCCCCTTCCCATCCTTTGATATAATACACAGATATTATTACCTTAGTCTTTGGACCACCCCTGTAAAAGGTCTATAAAATGCCCATGAAATGTCCATGAAAAGTCCACTAAATAGTTTAGTCCATGACTTTGTGCTCCATCTGTTATGGTGGTCACTCAGGACAGCAGAGGTGGTAGCTTGCAAATAGTTATTGGGTACCAAAGCCAACTGATTAACTTTTACGTCACTTCAGATGCTGTTTAACATAAACTAGGAAACTTGACTTTACGTGTTGTATGCCAAACAAACGTAGTTACTTTCTGTTTTAATTTTTATTCAACAAATACAAGTTATAAAAATATTTTAGATAATTGATAACATTATTTGAAGATTAATTGGGAGTAAACATGTTTACAACTTTGCAGCATCCATGCAGTCATTTTATTTAAATTACTTTGGAACAGACCAGAACTGTTACTGCTTAGCAACACTTATCACAAACTTGCGATGTTGAATGCTTGCTATTGAAAGAATAACAGGGGGGAAATCTCTGGATACTGAAATTTGAGTTCCCAAACAGGGATTTTAAGTCTTGTAATTACATCTTTACATGATACAGACAAAGAACTAAAAACCTGTTAGGTGACTGAGAATGAAAGTACTATTTTGACAGGTACTTTCAAAAAGTCACTGTTTAAGTCCTAAGTAAGTGACAGAATTTTAAATCCATCAATCTGTATTTGTTATATACCAATATTTATTTCTTTTTCTTATTGAAATAAAGGTAAAATTAATACTAGGGTGGTCTTCCAAAGATATTAAACAAGTCAGCATATATTCGAGCCAAACAATCTAAAGAATTATTGTATGGAAACGTATACTCCACCAATTTTAGAATATTTTCTATTACAAGCACAAAATACTAAGCCTCTTTATGCTTGTGGAAATGCTTTCTTAACTGCCTTCGTAACTGCTGGCTTTGTTAAGGTCATGTCCCTCCATCTCCCCTCTTACTCTATTTTCTTCATGTTCATCATATATACAATGCACAATCATATTTTCCTTGCCTTTGAGCCCTTCAAGTTTTGGCCCATGACCTGAGCCTTCACCATCCTCTCTCTAACCTATTTTTCCTGAAAACATTCTTGTTTTTCATACACAGAAAAAGTCCACTGTCTCAGTATCTACAAACCTGTACTCTCCTCTATATTGCCACACTTTTGTTCTTGCTGTGCTAATAACAATTTACTTTATTTTTTCATTGTACTTTATTTTCTCTACCGTTTCTTCCTTCAAGTTACCAAAGTTATTTTTTGTGTGTCATTTGTTCTCTGTCTTCTTATTTGATCTTCCTATGTGATCTGTATTAAGTGATATAATCTATGTTTTATGCTACTTTATCCACAGTTTGTAATTGAGATCCAGCTATGTTTAATCAATTCATCACTGGCCTGTAGCGAGTGGTTTGATTTCCTGTTTACTTAATTTCTCACTCTGCTTCATTTTTATATTTTTTTCCAGAAATAAAAGAGAAGAATTGTCTTTCCCAGATCTTTTTCTGCCTTTTGCATCTAGCCTGCAAGACAAAGTCAAAGAAACATTCTTTCTCCCACTGCTCTTGTATGCATTTGGTAAAATGGATCTTTAGTCTTAATTAGTTTTTATTATTTTAGCATATACTCAACTCTTAGGTTATGTTATAAAGAAATCCTGTAGATTTATTGAGAAAAGGAGTCTTTACCTTACCATAAAATTTACCAATGCCTAAAGGAGCCAATCTGCAATAAGGACCTGTAGCCCTTTATCCTTTCTAAACTCAACTATGACAATGACTTTTGTCCTTAGTACTTCTTGGAATAATATCTCTTTTATATTGTAATATTTCAGGAGACATAATATGTTATAGAATTGTTCACTCCATAAACAAAGTTGAAGTATTATTTCTAGAACAGAGCTTAAGCACTCTCATTCAAAATCCAACAAAATTAATGTTAAAATTCCACTAAGTTCAATTTTTAGATCAAGATGATGGAAAGAGAAAGGATCCTAAATCCTCTGGAAAGAAAGGAGAAATGCAGTGTCTATTTAGCTTTGTTCATCATGGCAAAAATGGATTAATTGTAGCAAAATGTTAGAAAGCCATTTCTAAGATATATATGTATCATCAGATGGTTATTATATTAATGTCTAGGGACTAGTCAGGTATACGACCTCATTGTGCTAGTTATTGTAAAAACACTGCCAATAACTTGTATAATAAATTAGAGCAGTCTTAGCCATCCTCTGCAACTCCCTTAAGGTTAACTCAATGCTCTCTAACCCTCTGTTTCCAGCAACGGGGAACTGAGATACAAAATGGTAACTTTTGATGTTGTTTTTTTTTTCTTTTTTTAACTCCCTTATATACTTTAAGGCTTTTTGATTCAGGTGTTCTATTGTTTGTAAATACTTGCTGAGGTAGGTTTTTCCACTTAAACCACTGCTTTTATATGCCCATTATCTTTTGTGTCAGCTTCATCAAGAAAGCTAGATTTCTGTGCATGGAGGTAGCTTGAGAGTCCAGCTACTGATAATGGGAGTATGCTTCTAGAAAACTGATTATTGTTATGGCTTTTCTGCAGACCCTGACTGACAGCTTCTGCTGATTCCTGAGCATAGTGGGTGGCTGGCAGTTCTGTGATTCAGAGACACCTTCCCAGCATGAGGTATTAGCCAGCTCTCTGCGGCTCTACTGCATGTTAAACAAAGGGAGATTACTAGACCAAGTAAATGAAGGTCATTTCTTGACTCTACACTGTGCTAAGTAATGGAACAGGTCTGAAATCTGTGTCCCATTGTCACTGTAACAGGATCTGGGACACCTGGCTACCCTGGTAAGCAATATTTCATTACTCATATGAGTCCTCAGCAGTTTCCTAAATAGACAACAGATGTTGTGAACCAGTAGTAATTGCTGCTCACTGGGACTGCTAAGCTCCAGTGGCCCATGAGAGCTATGAGATAATCAGTCATTGTCTGTTGTCTTTCTAATGGATTTTTTTTTCTTTCTATCTGCCTCTTAATTCTTTTCTTCCCAAGCTAAAAGGCTGCCAAGCTCCCACAGAATCAGTCATAGGAGCACAGTTACCTAGTTCAAACGTAATGCAGATCTTAAGTGTTGCATAACAAAACTTAAGTGATACTTCCCCCTTCTTAAAGACATTACTCCAGAGGTGCTACTACTGTCACTGATGTGCTCAGCCTTGGCCAGCAGCACGTCTGTCTTGGAGCTGACTGGCACTGACTCTATCAGATATAGGGGAAGCTTCTGGCAGCTTCTCACAGAAGTCACCTCTATAGGCCACCCTCTCCCCCCAAAAAGCCTTACCACATGAACACAATACATGTTGCAATTTAAGGTTTTGGATCTTAGCATTAAGTTTAAATAAATATTTGTATGTTTTGTTGTCTTTTTTCCCTGAGAGTTTGCTCAGCAAAAGTCACAGGAGCAAAGTTTTCTTTTCCTCTTGCCTCTCAAAACAACTGCTCTTAGTTCATGCTATTTTAAAAAACATAATGGAACTGCATGGGATAACCAAAACTATTTTAGAAATGATTCTACCATTGGGGATCATCTTCAGCAGTGCTTTTCTCTTAGTAATTCATGCATTTCACAACAGGCAATTGTTTGTGGAGTCTGCATACCAGAAAGACTAGCATTCCTTAAAGCTATTCCATTTCCATTTTCTCTTATTTCTGTAGCACTTCCTTAGGTGTAACTCCTATTCTGTTGTGACTATAATCACTAGGTAAAATATGACTATACCAGCTATTTTTGATGAAGTCAAAGAAGTAGAAAGAAAACATGAATTTAAAAAGAATGCAAAATAATAACTTAAAATTAACCAACAAAGAAAATTTATTTTTTTTTTACAGTCTGAAAAAAGTAAGCCCAAGACACACATTTCTAATTTATAAAATTAATTGAGGCAGAAACACATTCAACACGATTTCTCTCCTGACACCAAGTAATCTCCAGGTGCTCAACTCCCTTCAAACTAGAACTGCAAGGCTGCCTGTGTGCTATGTGCCCCAGGCTTGGGAATACCTGAGCAAATTGGGCATCCTCTAGAGATGTACCAGCACATCAAGTTAACTGCAAGGTTTCCTTATTTAAATGTGCCTGACTTGTCTTTGCTCAATTGCTTCTCACGCCTGCAGCCTTCTCTTCAGTTCTTCAAAGCTGACATATTTATTTATGGCTTTTTAAAATATATTTTTAACTAAGGAAGAAAAACAGAAAGTCATTTAGGAATCAGTTCTTGGTTTCTAATATTCTCAAAAGGCAGGAGTGGGAAATGTTATAGAGATGTTATAGTGTGCATTCTGCCTATGTATAAGGAGGAGAATGGCAAGAATAGCTTCCCATCCCACCAAGTTCTCTCCTATGTATTTTATGTACATTGATGTACAACAAAGATTTCGCACATGGCCCCTTGTCAGTGGATGGGAAGGGCTCCTGTAAAACTGTGCAAAAGGTTTAGCACTTCAGTGACTGAGTTATCAAATAAAGATGTGCTGGTAGGACAATGCAGAAATACATGTTCAGACTGAAGCTCTGTTAAGTGCTCTATCATGTGAAAATAAAACCACATGCATATTCCTTCCCAGGAACTGGGAACTGGGTGTTCATCTGTTGCCTAATGGTCTAGCTTAGTGAGGTGTTGAGAACTCTCAAATGCTCCTACCTTCAAATGAGCAGCAGATTCACATGGCTAAAGCATGCCAGCATCTGTAACCAGCAGCATATCATTGATATTTTCAACATCATATATCTGCTATGTTTGATTTTGAACTGAAAAAGTGTCACTCACATCAGCAGCTTTCTTCAAATCAGGACTGAAGGCTTATGTCTACAAGGAACCAGATAATTTAGCTATGCAACTGCTCACTTAACAAATGGCTACAGACAGCACCAGTGAGAAAGATGATACAAAACTAATCTGTGGTTGGATTGTGACTGAGATTAGGGAAAAAAACTTTTAAAAGTTGTTTAAAACTTCAGTGAATACCTGATTTCACTTTCATCCTGCACAAGCAATCCAGGAAGTTCCTCGACTGTGTAGAAGAAAAATTCCTTCTGCAAGTAATAGAGGAGCCAACAAGGAGAGGTGCCATGCCTGACTTCATGCTCACCAACAGGGAAAGGATCGTTGGAAATGTGATGCTCCAGGACAGCCTTGGATGCAGCGATCATGAGATGCTCGAATTTGAGATCCTCAGGACAGTGAGAAGAGCGTGCAGAAAGCTCACTGCCCTGGACTTCAAAAGAACAGACTTTGGCCTCTTCAGGAACCTGCTTAGTAAGGTTCCATGGGATACAGCCCTAGAGGGCAGAGGGGCCCAAGACTGCTGGTTGATATTCAAGGATCACTTGCTGCAAGCTCAGGAGTGTTGCATCCCAACCAGAAGGAAGTGCAGCAGGAGGGCCAGGAGACCTCCTTGGATGGATAAGGAGCTCCTGAGGAAAATTCAATTGAAAAAAGAGGCTTATAATAAGTGGAAGCAAGGACAGGTGGCATGGGAAGAGTACAGGGATGTTGTCCGAGAAGCTAGGGACCAGGTTAGGAAAGCTAAGGCTCAGTTAGAATTAAACTTAGCTGGAGGTATTAAAGATAACAGGAAGGGATTCTACAGGTACATAGCAAATAAAAAACAGACTAGGGAGAATGTAGGCCCCCTCAGGAAGCTCTTGGGAGAACTGGCTACACAGGATTTGGAGAAGGCTGAGGTTCTGAATGACTTCTTTGCCTCGGTCTTCACTGGCAAAGGCTCTGACCAAACCACCCAAGTCTTGGAAGGCAAATGCAGGGACTGCTGTGGGAATGAAGAACTTGCACCCACTGTAGGAGAGGAACTGGTTCAAGACCGTCTTAAAAACCTGAACCTGCCCAAGTCCATGGGACCTCATGAAATCCATCCGCGGGTCCTGAAGGAGCTGGAAAATAAAGCTGCGAAGCCACTGGCCATCATATTTGAGAAATCATGGCAGTCAGGTGAAGTTCCCGATGACTGGAAGAAGGGAAATATAACCCCCATTTTCAAGAAGGGGAAAATGGATGACCTGGGGAACTACAGACCAGTCGGTCTCACCTCTGTGCCTGGCAAAATCTTGGAGCAGATTCTCCTGGAAGACATGCTAAGGCACATGAAAATCCACAAGGTGCTTGGTGACAGCCAGCATGGCTTCACTAAGGGGAAATCCTGCCTGACCAATCTGGTGGCCTTCTATGATGGGCTACAGAACTGATGGACAGGGGTAGAGCAGTTGATGTCATCTACCTGGACTTGTGCAAAGCATTCGACACTGTCCCACACAACATCCTTGTCTCTAAATTGGAGTGACATCAATTTGATGGATGGACCACTCGGTGGATAAAGAACTGGCTGGATGGCTGCACACAAAGAGTTGTGGTCAATGGCTCAATATCTGGCTGGAGACCAGTAACGAGTGGCATCCCTCAGGGAGCGGTGTTGGGACCAGTCTTGTTTACCATCTTCCTCGCTGACATGGACAGTGGGATTGAGTACGCCCTCATCAAGTTTGCCAATAACACCAAGCTGTGTGGTTCGGTTGATACCCTGGAGGGAAGGAATGCCATCCAGAGGGACCTTGACATGCTTGTGAGGTGGGCTGATGCCAACCTTATGAAGTTTAACCATGCCAAGTGCAAGGTCCTACACCTGGGTCGGAGCAATCGCAGGCACAGCTACAGGCTGGGCAGAGAAGAGATTCAGAGCAGCCCTGCGGAGAAGGACTTGGGGGTGTTGGTTGATGAGAAAATGAAGATGAGCCGGCAATATGTGCTTTCAGCCCAGAAAGCCAACCGTATCCTGGCCTGCATCAAAAGGGGCATGACCAGCAGGTCGAAGGAGGTGATCCTGCCCCTCTAGTCTGCTCTTGTGAGACCTCACTTGGAGTATTGTGTGCAGTTCTGGTGTCCTCCACAAAAAAGGACATGGAACTGTTGGAACAAGTCCAGGGAAGGGCCACAAGGATGATCAGGGGACTGGAGCACCTCCCGTATGAAGACAGGCTGAGGATGTTGGGGCTGTTGAGCCTGGAGAAGAGAAGGCTGCTTCCATTACCACTATCCCATTAGTTGATTTGCTTGTAGCAAACTGGTTAGCTGTGGTCTAGCAGCAGTCTGAGCTTCTGACTCTCCATTCCTTTATTGTTGATTCAGTGTGATTGTAGTATATTTACAGAAATAGCATTTTCTGCTACCTTATGACACCTTTTCTAGACAAGAAATGTCACTTTATAATTACTGCTAGAAATGGAGAGCAATGGGAATCCACATTACTGAAAATTTACCATATATGGTTTTGCTTCTACAGCAGGAACTCTGTCAGTTTATGGGTGTGACCATGCTGGATGTATTAATTTTCCCCTTGACTTCTATTCCAGAGGCCTTGAAGCAACCAAAACCTCTCCTTCTGCATTCCCAATTCTTTAATGTTGCCACAACCACTCCAAACTGATCAGTACAGCTTTGAAGGGACTTATGTCTTGTTACTGGGGTTTCAGAGAGATTTCAGAGAATTACCAAGTACAAACTCATTCCCAGAAAGCTTCTGCTTGGTGGCATGCACAGCCACACCTGGGAAACAGGACTCCAAACTGGACACATTTGACAGGCACTACAGGAAGCAATAGAAATAGGGAGAAAGAAAGCTGGGTTTAAGATTCTTTCAAATGAGTTTGTGTCCATACTAAACTGTTGAGATAAATAAATTTTGTTGTTTGTTTTTTTTTTAAAAGCCCACTATTAATCCTCATTTTAAAAGAGCTGTTCCTGAAATAGACTTGTTTGAATTAAGATGTATTTATTCCTAGCCCTTCCATCACATCTCTGATCCTTTAGAGGCTGAGTCCTAAAGAATTTTGTGAAAGTATCTTTCCTTTCTAGAATATACTAAATCTAAATTTGATGAGAGAATGTAATAGATAATGACAACTTCATGAAAGCAAAGTTATTTTTGCATTGTGACAACTACGTATGCTTCTATCCTTTCTGCAGTGCCAGCAGTTGGAGGAATGAAACACTTGAGATGTGAAAAATTTCCCCAAGAAAAACATGCAAAAATATAATAAAAGCAAAAATCAAGAAGATTTATATAACTAATTAGTTTTTTTAAAATTACTCCTAAGCATAAATAAATTTCCTCCTCTATACATATTCTTTTAAAATTTCAGCATTTTTACAAATAATTTTGAAGTAGGTGTATGTAGGAGTAAAATAAGGTTCCTCTTGACCGCATATGCCTATCAGCAGCGGGAAATTGTTTAGTGTAAGTGACCTGCTAATCATCTGCAAAAAATTAATTCCTGCATTTAAAACACAAATTCCCCAAAGTACTCTGGAGTTTAGGCATTTGTCCTCAGTCTGATAAAATTAAGATAATAGGTAAGAAGAAGAAAAAAGACAAAGAAAGTGGTAAAAAAAAAGTTTCTCATCTATGCATTGGACTTTCACTGTCACATTATTAATAATTCTCTGAATTCTCTTTCTCTTCCTTCTTCAGTAAATCTGATAACTGATGATTATTTCTGTGGCAATGCCAGTGATGACAGAAACTAGTTACAAAATCACCCAGACCTTACGTACTAGTGGCAAAATGAATACTATATTCCGCGTGTCAATATGATTATAATCATTTCCAAAACAATTGCTGAAAAAAATTGAAAAGTTCCTAATAAAAAATTGAGAACTTTCCAGTACATGTATTCAACAAGAATGTGATAAAGGAAACAGTTGATAAAAAGCAGAGATTATAAACAGCTACAACAAAAAAATATGTTTAGCTTAATACTAGAATTTTAGATAGGATTTCATTTTACTTTAGTTGTTTTATTGGTTTGCAGCAATCATGGGCCTGTTACTTGCTTAAGCCAACTGACTAGCTGTCTGTAGACAGCGTGTGGCAGGAATGATGTTTCAGTGATTCTGACACAGTAGCAAGTGAGCTATTTGTGTATATGAAACAGTTGTATAACTTGGGATTTTAAATTTAAAAATTCAAATTACTATAAATTTATTCTTTGCAAATACCTAAACTTGAATTACGTGAAAACTGCAGGCATTTGTGTTTACTTCAGCATTCTCATTAAGGAAGAATATTATAGAGTGTGCTATACAGGGCGAGAGTTTATAAAATGGTATGATACCTAGAATCATATAGAAAAGAAATTGAATTTCTATAGATTGTCTTGTTTTTTTTTTCCTGAAGTAGCTTGGTCTACCAGGCCAATTTTTACATGCTTTTTTTTATTGTTTGTTTTCTTGTCTGTTTTTAACTCCTCCCTTGAGTTTTTTCCTGGCTTTATCCATGAATAAACACACACTAATATAATACTAGATTTAAACACTATGCTATCATTTAAACCTATGATTTGTAAAAAACTGAATAAGTGGCTACAAACATGGGAGTGGGGGAATGCTAGTTAAATGTAACAACTAGATTTTGTTAGCCTTTTCCATATTTCCTGAATTCTCTCAGCTTTAGACGGTATTAATTGGATTGGCTTGAGGGTATTATTCTGTCTTGGCTAATCATACAAGCAACTACCCTAATGCAGACAGAACTGCACTGGATTTTCAGTGGCACTAGTAGACACTGGCACTAGTAGAAAACTATCCATGAAGCCTAGCAAAGATTAATGATGGAGCATTTACTCAGTTTCTCCAGTAAGTTTTAAATTCTGTGTTGATCTCCATGTTACTATACCCTGTTTAATACATTGCAATAATAACAGTCACATGATAACAATATGTTATTATGAATGTAGGACAGACATATAAAATTCAGTCACACAGGTTTCTGCAGAGCATCGCCTGACAATCTTTCAGATGAGTATGTGATGTGGATACTCTGGCCAGTGCAATGACACAAGAATGGTTTTACATGATTCTCAGTCCCTCCTAAAAACAGGCCAAACAATCTTAACTTTGGTGTAATTGCATTGAGTTAAAACCTCTTAAAGGGATGCTTATGTCTTGTTGCAAATAAAAGAAATAAGTCCAGTGAATAAAACACTCATTTCCAAAGGTGGCATGTAGTTCAGTTGGACATGACTATCCAAACTGAATTATATCCACATAGTTTATTTTCAGTCTCTCAATTCAATGGGATGTGTTATTTTCCTTTACAAGTAAAATGGATTTATATTTTAGGCCTGCTCAAAGGGCAGTTAACTTGAAGGGATTTTTAATGGTCTGAATATTTTTATTTACATGACAGCTGTCTTATACTTCCATTGCATGAAATCCCATGTTTCTAAGGAGATAATCCTCAACAAATCTGCAAAAACCAAACCTGTATCAAAACCTTGTCTCTGCCTCAACCAGGTATATGGAGAGAAAACAAACAAACAAACAAAAACCCCTAACTGAACAGAAAAACAGTTAAAAAATCCTGAAAATAAAATTAAACATGTCACAGAATATTTCAGGTGTCAGCCTAATAGCTGACAGCCCAATGTGCAAATAACTGATTTGCTTTACAAAGGTGTGCAAAAAGAGGTATATCTCAGCTGAAGTTTGGAAGCTCCCTCCCTTTTTATCTTTAAAAACAGTAAGGTTCTTATTTTGCTTATGTGCTGGAGGTAAATACCATTAAAAACATTATTTTATGCCTTTCTCCATTTGGAATCAAAGGTAGAAGGTTTTGTAACATATCTTTTTCATTAATCCTTAAAAAGAAGCAAAAGTTAGCTGTTAAATGAGCTTCCAGGTGTATGGTGACATTAATACTTTCCAAGTCAGGGTCTTTTGAGAGTGGCATCAGTATATGATTTTCAGCTGTGTTTTCTCAGATATTATATTGACTGAATAATTCACTCTGCCTGAAAAGTGAGAATGATTCTGCTCTTGTTGGTCTTTTTAAGTCTACTGAATTCAAGTAATGACTGACAGAGCCCATAGAGATGGATATATACTTACGAAAGATAGACAAGTATAAAATAATGCATGGGCAAGTTGCTGGATGCAAGTGGATGGAATAAAGTCTCTCTTAATCTAAAGACCATTCTTAACTGAAATCAGTTTAGTCATTTAAAGGCAACAAATGTTCATATGTGCTTCATATCTTTTGCTTTCCAGACCCAGAAGAACTGAAAAACTGTAAAGCTTCCTGTTTGTAGGGTTTCTATAAGTGAGAATTTATCTTTCCTGAACATTTAGAAAACTTAACCAGAATGGCCAACCTAGTTAGTTTAATGGCGTTAACCCCATTGTTTGAAACTTAGGGAGGTAATAAAGATAAGTTAAAACTACTTTACTCTTAAATCAGTGTCCACACAAATATTTAGTGCAGATAACCAATCAATTTTAAATTCACACCCCAACTTAATTTGGATCAATTTTATTGAGTGTCCCTAAGGATAACAGAGCCTTTATAAACCCTAGTACAGAACCTGATTTTCTGATATTTTCAGCTCATGATGACACAAGAGGTTCAGGCAAAAACTTTGATGTGTGTTATATGGATTCAGAACTAAGCATAAAGCTTTTTGAGGCCAAACCTTCCTATCCTTTTTGAAAACAAACAAACAAACAAAAAAATCCAAAACTTTCTAATGCTACAGAGAGAAATTGAAACCACCTGAACATTTTTTTTTCTCTTTAATCAGGATCCCATTTTTTAACCCCATACAAAAATCAGTAGTGGCCTTTTTAAGACAAGTCCGTATTGCTTACCACAAAATTGAGCTCTATGTGCTACACACTGGAAATGAGACTTTGGGCTTTCGGAAGATTTACACCTAAAAGATAAACATTTGCAAACAAATTTCTTTAAATATGGCAATTATTTCAGTTAGAAGTAATTGTCCTCATTATGACTTCTTATGTGAATTTTTCTTCCTTTTGAAAGATGGGTATTTCAATCAGATACTATCATACGACAAAAATAAATATTAAATGCTGTTTTCACATAGGACATAATCATTGCTTACTAGCTTAGGAGCTTGGAGATGTATAGACATAAGCTGTCAAATAACTTGCAGATGTAATTAAAATGAAGGTTTCTTTCCCAGTGGAGTACATATGCTGTAATACAATTATTTAAATATATGAATGGGAGACTGAGGTATATGTATATCTAGCTCAGGGTGTGATACTATGCACATAATACCAAATTCAGCTGGCTTACATGCTCTGATTTTCACTTTGCATTTTCTATAATGTATGGCGAGATGTCCATCTATTTTAAGAGAGCAAAAGAATAATTGTACCCAGTTATCAGAGGTGATGCTAGGGGACACATGGGTCAGCAAGAAGATGGAAGGAATTAGGAAGTAGTTTCACATATGGAAAAAAAATATAGGATATGACCTTACAGATTATGCCTCAGAAACCTGAGCTTTAACAATAAGTGCATAAATAAGCATATGCTCCTTTTCATTGAATACAAGCAGCTTTAGGAGTATGGCAGGATTAGAAAAGTTCAAGCGATGAGAGAAATAAGACTAATAAAGTATAGCTTTGCAATGCATCTGTTTTTATATATCTCTAAAATTGGCTCAAGGTAACACCAGAAAATATAAACAAAGATACAGTCACTACATTATTATTGAAAATTAGTATATTTGGTCATTTGATTGTCTTTGGTCAGAAACCGAAAACATTCAAATCATTAAAGAAAACCTAATCCAATCTTTCCAATTTGTTTTTTCCAAATTTCCAAAGAAAAAGGAAGAGTGATTAATTTAGCAAAATATCCTCTCTTAAAGAATATATTTTGATTTTAATACAAACCAACATAATAATTTACAGTTATTAAATAGAAATACTAATTTATCCAAGTTCAATTTACATAATTACTACTGAATGTGTTTGTGAAGGATCAAAGAAAACTTAATTAAATGCTTTGAATCCAGTGAAAATTTTTTAGTGAAATAATTCTTGAAAACAGAAAAGTTTCACCCAAATCCAACATGTATTTGAGTCATCATTGTTTCAGCAGTAGGAAGATGTAACACTCAGGAATTATTAAGGTTTGAATAAATGGTATTTGCTAATGGTAATTTTTTTTTTTCCTACTGTTTCTGAACACTTGTTTTCAACAGAAAACACTTCAATTTAAAGAGAATCATTTGTGTCACCTTTTTAGAAGGGTGAAGGTCTCCATACATTGAAGTAGTAGATAGAAAAGTGCTTTCTGCAACCACAGTAGCGTTCAGAAGTAGCAATAATCATTATGAGTTCATAGTTCCAGTGTTCCAAGTGTATGAAATATGAATTTTATGTATTAGAACCATCTTAATCTGAGTGGTATATAATCAGCTTTACTATCTGCCATAAACTTCATATGAAATCTCAATGCTTCTTTTTAAAAAAAAAAAAGTATAAAACCATAAAAGCACTCTGAAAATTTTCTGAAATTACTTTTGCATAAGGCTCAGAAAGCTTAAAGTACTCTCCTGGCCTTGACCACAGAAAGTGCATCAAATATAAGGTGTATCTGAAGACTAATGGAAACGGACAAGAAAGCTTTTGCTTGCTCTTTCCTTTTCTGCATTGGTACAACCAGACAGAAGAAATGTGAACTGGTCAATGGTATGTAAACATATTTGTTAAATATTTGTTGATTTTATTCTAGCACCTGAAGCACTGATTACGTTGAGTGGTTCCATAAAAGGCCCAGCATGTAGTCTAAGTTGAATTGCTGTATATTCTCCAAGGGTCCTCTCCCACTGTCTTGTCCCATTGAAAGCCAGTCCCATTGCACTGTGAGATGCCCATGGGGATCTCCTTCTGGTCATCAGTTTTCCACTTCTGAGGCTAAAACTTTGCCCTAGAAAGCAGATCACTACTGATTGATTCCCCTGCACCATACTACTACTACTACTACTACAACAAATGAAGGTACATGTTGCAAAGTCATGGATTCAGCCCAGGCCACAGATTGTTCAGATTGTAATTTCCCAGAAGAACATGGTAATAAAACTGAAATTTCCCCACATTGGTGACAGAATTTCATATCCTTGATGTCTGCATATGATAAGACAGGCTGAGAATATTCAAGCTAGTGTTAAGGACTCATCAATCCTCAGAACTTAGTGGGTGATGATGGATGAGTTGTGGATATAGCATATGATCTGGATATACGAGCAGAGTAATAAGTGAGGGTAAAGTGCTCACACTTTGTGGAAAAAGCAGCAACTGAGAGAGAGCTAATCTCAGTCATGGATTGTAAAGGGCAGTCCATTACTATCAAACTCATGCCATCTGGGTTGTGCGTGATGTCTTTGGTTTCTACAACGGCTTGCTCCACTTCTTGTGATGATGCTCTTTTATAAGAGATGAAGAGAATGATTATACCAGCACCCAGGGATGCACTAGAACTAAATCTTGATGCTTGAATTCCTACAGCTGCTCATGAGCAATCTCATATTAGGAGGTCAGATTTGCGAACTCGTCACCTCACTCAGAGTTAGCCTGCAGCAAGTTGCTTTTTCATCTATGTGATGTCTAATCTTCTAGAGGCTTATTTTTAAGATGAATCTGGATTTGTTCAGGATTGTGCCTAGAAGTTATATACAAATTTTAAATTAGGATTTGTATTTCAATACCTCCCTTATTAGCCTCCATGTGTCTTCTGGCCTATCACAGTTATAAATTGTTAATAGTAATCTTTTCCTTAATTCCACTGAAGCACTATTTCAGTTGCTTTTAAAAATGAGACTCAGCTGCTGTCCTGCAAAATGACTTACAAAATTATTATCATCACTGAATTCAAATAATTGGGTCACATGGAAAAGGTTAAGGGAAGGTCTTTCAGCCTTCCTCCTTTTTCCTTTAATAGCAATGGAACTGCTCCTTAAAAGATCAGGATAGTACACAGAGGCAAATCTAAGTCCCTTTTTTTGTAGGTGACACCTGCTGTGTAAATAACATGTTATGAATCTCTCCTAGAGAGGTTTATTTCATTGAAGCTCAGAGTAGAAACTTCTAAGCACCCTAGTGTTGGGCACTCTAATCTACTCTAATTCATTAAATGCAGAGCAAAACTTACTGAAAATTGTTATAGACTTGAGAATACAGTAGCAAACAAAACTAAGATCTTACTACAAATTGCAAGCTTTGACAATTTAGAATTGGAATGTCCATCTGCTTCAAAGCCATTTTCTCAGTAACAAAACCAATATTTGGTCTTTTTCCATCTGGAAGGGAATAGCAATTGGTTTCTCTGTTTTAGCTTATTTCATTGGATTAGAGCCCTATATACCTCACTGGAAATAGTTAACCAAAGCTGCATTAACATACTGGCCAGGGATTCAAAGAGTTTGAGATTTCTGTAAGTGATTTTCTCACTCTCTTCTTCACACTGTACTAAATGAGCTCATCTCTCAAACTCTTCTTAAATATTTGTTTGGCTCAGAGGTGATTATAATCATGACAGCAGTTGGAAGTCTTCTGGGGTTTGGTACTACTGCCATCTGCCCCATGTAAAGCAAAAACAGTTTCTGAGATTGTTCAGTTACTCATGGTGTAGCAGCAAGCCAATTCTGGATAAATATCCAAAGGCGGCAGCAAAAACTGTATTCCACTCACTGATTTTGGGTGAAGCAAAAGGTATTTTAAAGAAGTAAATAGCAGAATGTTGTCCAGAATGCTTGTAGTGCTTTTGTCATTGCTGTGGTTTAAGCCCAGTTTAAACCCAGTGGGTTTCCAAAATAATAAAAATCCTCTGCTAGACTGGAATGCCATGATAAACAAAAATGAAAAAAAAATCACTGCTATTTCATTGTATGGCAATTAATATTGAATGGGACTTAGGCTCATACACTGATGTACCTACAAAACTAACTTGGAAATATATGATTTGAATAGCAGAAATTTCAGTTTTCTGTATGCAAATAGCAAAGAAAAATGCAGTTGCTCATTCAGTAAAAAGTTTCATTTTGGCTTTGTATCCCCATGTCTCAATTTTTTAAATTTTATTTTAGTTTGTTTGCTGTATTTTTATTTGCCATTTCACAACTTCTGAGTTACCTTTGTTAGCTGTATTTTTATTTGCCGTTATCCAGCTTCTGAGTATCAAATTTACGTCCATTTCATAATCCAGATTCCCAAGAGAAGGCTTCTACATGTCTAGGAGCCTACACGTCAACTCAGTAACAGATTTTACCCTGCAGTACCCTCAGAGACTATTGCAGTTCTTTTGTGTTTGTTGATGCAATCTACTTTTGAGATGGTCTTACAAGTGAAGATGGAACATTTCAGTGTTTAGGGGATTAGTCTGGGATTTGGAAAATATCTGCCTTCATCCTGTTAATATCTGAAGCAAAGCAGTTGATCTTCCTGTGACCTAGGGGATTAAAATAATTAGCTGGACACTACACTTCAATTTTGCCATATTCAAGTGCCTCAAAAAATGAATTTATTAACTGTGGAGGATAAATCAGTATCAGATAATAAGTATCTGATATTTCAAAGGAATCTGCAGGTTACCTGAAGACTTCCTTTGTAACCCTTACCTTCTCTTATCCTTCTTCCTGTAGTGATAATATTAAGGGAAGTGTTTGAGGGACTCCATTGTGAAAAGAGAAGAAAGTGGTGAGCAGAAAAAAAATAATTTAGAAAACCAAAAAACTGCTGAAATACAAAAGTGATGAATGATTTGACAAATTATCCATTATTTGGGTTAGAAAATAAAACAAAATCTGCTGCTTTGAGTTTATTTGACTTTCTTAAAAAAAAAAATCATTCAATATATTTCACTTTCAAATAAATAGAACCCATGTTTGACCTTTGAAGATAGATCAAAAGACCAAATGGAAATAAGGCTTAAGTGATCGTATGTTTTCTTTATTTATGTTGTTTGGTTTATTATCTGCTAGCTCCCTCTAATATTTTTAGAATGTTCCAGCTAATTGAAGCCAAACCACAGGAAGATAAGAGGAAGAAAGGGTGTAACTTTTTTATCATGTTCGTGTGAACAGAGAAGATAAAAAGTAAAGTTGCACACTGTGGAAGAGTCTGCTTGAGGAATTTTGCCCTCATCATATGTTAAGCAATCCACACAGAGTTCATCCTTGAAACACAAATCCAGAGGGAAAAAAATGTTCACATGAGTGTAACTGCTCACTTATCCTTTTAATGAAATGTTTACTTAGCAGCCTTTTGCAGATTAGAGATTTTTGCTGTGTCATATGCAGTTCCTTAGGATTATATCCTTTTAAAAAATTACTCTTTAGATTATCATGACTCTGATATGACTTTTGTAATTGCAATTCTCTGTAGCATTTCATGCTTAACTGATTTTTTTTAGTAGCATGATGTTCAGTAACATATTGCAATGAGGATTGCACTGCTGCTCTACAGCCAGTTAAACACTGATTAGCTCACAGCTGAAAGTTTTAATAACACTTGCTCATTCCTTTATAATGTCAGGTTTTAATTTCAAGAATAAACAAACTGTGTGGTTTAGACTTAATTATTTGTTTTATTGAAAAAACATTTAATTGGTTTAGAGAGATTAATGTATTCATTAATTTAAATATTACTTCATATTAATAACTCTATCAAAAATATAGATTAGGGGGATGTGTATTTAAAATCCTAAAGGAGCTTTACTGGTGTTCCTAAGGTAACTGAACTTTGTAAGGGCCACCATGCCAAGCTATGAAAACCATAGAATGTCATCCATGTTGGCAATAAGGAATCTGAACATTATTATATTCCTTTGATTTCAGAGGTCTGTTATTAATAATTTATAATATATTTTTATATATTATATATATAATTTATATATATTCATAATGATATAGAAACATTTTTGTTGTTCATCTATGCACCTACATCTATTTCTATGGTTATTAATTTCTAGAAAAACACTTTTTGTGTTGAAAAATTTATGAACGCTAATACACAAGGATCTGATCCTACACATAAATATGCAATACTGATATATAGTTTGAAAGAGTTTATCAAGTACATTCCCTACAGCTAGTAGACTGGAAAGTCAGTGTAGCCTTAAATGTGGTTCAGGTTATTTGACCTCTTAAAGCTCTCAGCCTTTCTACAAGAAGACAACTAGTTTAATACATGTACCAACTTCTTTTCTTGCATTAAAAAGTGCTAGTGGCTTATATAAACACAACAGAGTTGTGAGCTTCGCATATAATTGCACTAACAGAAATTCATTTGTCGTTTACATAAAAGTATTTGTAAGTTTGCATTGTATATGAAAATTTCAACACATATAGAAGATTCAAAATTATTTTGCAAACCACTTCTCTACATTTTATCAATTACTCTTAATGGGGAGTCACAGCTGTGAAATGTTTTGAGAGAGATACATTGCACGTTGAATAGCAGTGAACTGGATCAATATGGATATGAACCAAAGTTCTGTTGAATGCACAGAAACTGGAACTCTATATTGTAAAAATCCTGAACTGAGGTCTAGTCCATTATTTATCATCTTTCATTAACAGAATCATAGAAACATAGGTTGATTAGGGTTGGAAAGGACCTTAAGATCATCTAGTTCCAGCCCCACTGCTATGGGCAGGGACACCTCACACTAGACCATGTCACCCAAGGCTCTGTCTAGCCTGTCCTTGAACACTGCCAGGGATGGATCATTTACCACTGCTTTGGGCAATCTGTTCCAGTGCCTCACCACCCTTACAGTAAAGAAAGAGCACTAATCTATTTTTTGATTGAAATATTAATATGAAGTGATATTTAAATTCTTCCTTATATCTAACCTGAGCTTCCCCTGTTTTAAGTTTAAACGCATTACCTCTTGTCCTCTAGCTACAGTCCCTGGTGAAGGGTTCCTCTCCAGCTTCCTTGTAGGCCCCTTTCAGATAACAGAAGGCTGCTGTGCATTTCATCAGGTCCCATGAACTTGTGCACATTCAGATTCTTAAGATGATCCCAAACCTGATCTTCTCCTACAGTGGGCCTAAAGTCTTCATGCTTATAGTATCTGCATCTGCCTTCCGAGACTTGAGCAGTGTGGCTAGAGCACTTGCTGGTGAAAACTGATGCAAAGAAGACATTGAGAACTGTAAGCGGCGAGGAGAAGCAAGACACGCCAACCCAATCTGGGTGATAAGCAAACTTCTACTTTATTTGTGGCGCACTTCGCTTATATCCGCATGGAGTTTAGCCACGTCTACTAATCAGAACAGTATTGGTTAGTTCTACACATCTTCCTTCACATTCTCCTCCCACATCCGGTTTCCGGTTACCTGTGAGGCCTACACCTTGCTTTGCTTGCACAAGGCCTCTAAGGCTCCATGGCCTTGCTCTTAGAGCCATCCTGCAACAATTTCCCCCTTTTTCTTTTGTGGGAGCAAAACATTGTGGGTTATTCTGTTCACTTGTTTCATCACACAACTATAAGCAAGTCTAACAACTACAGTGATTAAAATAGCAATGATACATAAGCGCAGTCCTTCAAATAGCAGTGTTTTAAGCCAACCTGTAATGCCCCATGAGGACAGCCATTTAGTTATCCCTAGGTCATTGCTCACTTGCAATTGCTGGATAAGCTGAGCCAGGGTTTTCAGCTCTGCATGTATCAAATTAGAATGACCAGAAAGATTCATACAAAACATTCCATCAAACTCTTCACATCCATGTCCCTGTTCCAACAACAAAAGGTTCTTCAGTGTTGCATGTCTTACAGAGTCAACATTAAACAACAAATCAGAAATTGCCTTCGATGTAGTATTTGTCTGCTTAGCAACTCAGCAACTCAGTCTGTTTAGTTGAGCCAAGGCCCCGGCTGAAGCACTGACAGTGATTTGGCATATTATGATTGGATACATGCCTTGAAGACCCTTAGTGACTAGCATATAATTGGTTAAGCACAGGTGTGAGAACTCAACCTTGAAAGCTTGCCAACAGTCCACAGTTCTCATTAACTTGGTGAATTCCAGCCTCTTACCTTGCTTGCTTAAGCTTCTTCGGGCCTCTCATGGCCTTGCTGTATCTTTCAGGATTATTCAAAGTTTATGTACCAATTATGCATTCTCCCGTGACAGCACTGTCTCCGCATCTCTCCCCTTTTGTTTTATCCAGTAACAAGTCGCTACTACAGCAAGGCACACACACATTTACATTAGCAGAGTAACTATTACAGGGTACAGCAGCATGTTGAAGATGCTGATGGTAGCGAGGGACTAGCCAAAGAAATTTCTTACCACTGGAATTCTCCCACCCTCTTAATTTGTTCCATTACCTGCTTTAGAACACTACCATTGTATTAAAATCTTTCTAGCTTTTGCCTTAGCATTTTTCTAGCAGCTACTGCAAATTTCCATACTCTAGCATCTCTTTTACAAGTGACAAATCTATACAATACAAGGTGTAGTTTCTTATTAGCAACTAGCTAGTAAATACAGGTGGTTTCATATACAAAATCACAGCCTCTAATAATAGCTACTTTACAAGCACACATATTCAGGGTATTACTTTTCAGTTGCCCCCAAGTGATGTTTTGCAGTTATTCCTTCTTTCTCTTGCTCTATCTCATTCTGCTTGGGGTATTCACAGTCAGCTCCTGTAGCTGAGGTATCAGGTTTTTCCATTCGTCTGTCCAGCTCATGGCAAGGCTTGACAAACTTTGCAGGCAGTCGCCATGGACCTGTAGGCAGGAGGACACAAATATACCACCTCCCACAGGTTATCAGTTCTTGAGAAGTAGACAGGTTAAACAGGTTGAATACAGCATCATTACTCTCTCCCCCCCCCCCTTTTTTTTTTTTTTTTTATCCCTGCAAAAGCTGGCCTGCTGGGCAGCAGCTATAGTGGCCTGCCTGCTTCAGCAGCAACCATAAATACCTGCCGGCAGCTGCACTTTTACATTAACCCTTTCATGCCCGAAATGTTAAACAGCTACCTGTTAAAAGCTTTTACATGAACCCAGCAACAAGAAAAATACACAGAACACCGTCTGCCCTCAGCACAAACACACACACATGCGTATGGGATCCCACAAGCACATGCCACACAACTACAATATTTGAAGCACAAAATCCAGGAAATCATTACTCCCACTACAGTTCCACGTACAAAACATGGCACAAGGACCCTGTGGAGACTAATAGCAAACCAGCTCCAAGAAGCATCATTGCAGTGCGAGGTGGCAGGCTCAACCTTAGCGGGTGTCCCTGCAGAGGCTCTGCCTCCCCCACATCGTATGAGGCTTGGGCTTTTATAGTGACCAAAATGCACACTATTCCAACACAGGTGGCCAGCCTGTGCTGGAAGAAGTGGCCAGCAGTATCTACAGAGGTCTACAAGGGTTGATAGAAACCTGGACATACTTATGTTTACCAACTTCTAGTACATGAGTATCACAGAGAAACTGTATGGGCTCCCCCTGTCAATTGCAAGAAAAAATCGTAACATATACAGCTTGAGTATAAGAGGATTTTAACCCATACGTGGTCACTGCTTGTCAAGCCTCCTTAACTATTTTGAGATCAAGAGCTTCCCACTCTTTAGCCCCTTGCTGTGTAGTAAACACAGGATATGCAGAGGTGCCCATTGCAGAAAATTCACTAGTAATTATCGCATCTTTGGTTTTGGTTTATTACTTCTCTCCGTGGTTTACTGAGTTTCTTTGCCGTTTTATCATCATTAAGCGTTGAGTCAAATAGTTCATCACCAAACTTTCACCACTCACTCTCCTCAAAAACTGTATTAGGATCTACAAAAATCCCTTAGCCTTCCCTACAGCCACTAGACCTGCTAGCTGCTTTAGAGTCTCAGGCTCAATTCCCCGCTTTTATAAAAAGCACTGTAATAAATCAGGGACTACCTCTCGATCCATTTTCATGGCTGGCCTTTTCCGGATCGTCCTCTTCTGGATCGTCCTGTAACCTCGGTCTCCAGATCAGCCTCCGGATACAGCAGTGTCTGGTTCGCCCCAGCGGCGGATTCCTTTCGGTCAGTCCAAGCACCCGGGTCCGTCATGCCACCGCAGCAGCATTGCCCACGCTCCCCGGCTGCTGCCGCTGGCACTGCTCACTCTCCGTTCCTGGTTCCTGATACTCAGGGCCCTGTATTCCGGGTCCCCGTCAACCGGGGCCCTGTATTCCGGGTCCCCACTAACCGGGGCCCTGTAGTCCATGTCCCCAACCCAATCTGGGTGATAAGCAAACTTCTACTTTATTTGTGGTGCACTTCGCTTATATCCGCGTGGTATTTAGCCACGCCTACTAGTCAGAACAGTATTGGTTAGTTCTACACAGCTTCCTTCACATTCTCCTCCCACATCTGGTTTCCGGTTACCTGTGAGGCCTACACCTTGCTTTGGTCGCACAAGGCCTCTAAGGCTCCATGGCCTTGCTCTTAGAGCCATTCTGCAACAGAGAACCTCAATCATATCAATATCAAGACATATAAATTTAGTAATAATTTCTAGATCTGGAGGGCTGGAGGGCAAGCTAGGTGTCATAGTTTAAACTGATCCAGCAGATAAGCAGCCACTAGCTCACTTTCCCCCTACCTGGAAGGCTGAGGAGGACAACTGAAAAAATTCAATCTGCAAAACCCACAGGTTGACGTAAGAGCAGTTGACTAATTGAAATAAAGTAAAATACAGAGATAATAGAAATAATACTAGCAATAAAAATATTGACAATAAGAATAGGGAACAACAACAGAAGAGAAATGAAAATTTGGAAAAGACAACTGATGCACAATACAATTGCTCACCACCCACTGACCAACCAGGTTATTAATAGGAGATCAAATTACATATATTCTTCACAAAGACACTTGTCCTGCAGACATTTGCATATCTATTTACTGATCTGATTGATGTCTTAATTTCAGTGCAAACACTGACAGTAGGCAGATTTGTGTACATAACAACATAGTTGCCCTGTTCTCAGGAGTGTGACTACTGCATATGAAGACATACCTCCAGTAGTTTAAATCCAGCTAATTCCAGGTACTGAGTGTAGAGCAGCAGGCTGGACACCTTCTGCCAGCGTCCTAGCCAGTGTGCTGTATTTGGCTTCACAGCATGTGATGGCTCACTTTCACTCCAGTGCTTAGGAATTAGGACAGTTAGTACAGAGGGAATGTGAATTCAGTTCACAGAGACTCCTTATCCTTACAGAATACAAAACAATAGGCCTTTCCTATAGTGAAGATATGTTTATATGAAGATATGTTCAGTTTAGGTGACTGAAATCAGCTACAAGATTCCTTATACAGTCTTATGCAAAACCACCGTGGCAGGGCAGATGGAACTAGATGATCTTAAGGTTCTTTCCAACCCTAACCATTCTATGATTCTATGATTCTATAGTCCTGCATCACAAAGGAATGATGCAATATAAACCCACTTCACCCGTTCATATGAAAAGAGGCTATATTTTGCTTGGTTGGCTTACCTGGTAGGTAAGCTCCCAGCAAGTTGCTCTCTCATTCAGTGTGATGAAGTAGAGAACTGGAAGGTCAAAAGCAAGAGAAAAACAAACAAAGATAAAATGTTTAATAAGTGAAGGGGAAAAAAAAATAAAAAAGAAAACTGCTGCAAAAGCAGTCACTCATTACCAGCAGACTAATGCCCAGCCAGTCTCTGAGCAACCGCTACTCTGGAGAAACTCTCACCCAGGTTTTACTGTTAAGCATGACACGATATGGTATGGGATAGCCCTTTGGTCTGTTGGGGTCAGTTGTCCCAGCTGTGACCACTCCGGACCCCTTTCACACACACACACACACCCCCCCCAGGCTACTCACTGAGGGGAAGAGTGAAACAGAGAAGGTCTTGATGCTGTGCAACACTGTTCATCTGTTCATCTACAGCCAAAACACCAGTGTATTATCAATATTATGTGTGTCACAGACTCAAAACACAGCATCATACAGGCTGGTATGAACAAAATTAACTCCATCCCAACCAAGCACAGCACAACTGGCAGACTTCATGCCAGTCCATACTACCCCACAGACCTTTTAACTAGTCATTGTTTGATTTCCACTCTTTATCTTTAGGAAAATATCCCTGAATGTCACTTCTTTAAACTGACTGTTTTACTCTGTATCCACTCCAGACAAATTGGGCTTTTCTTACTGTCATGTAATCCATAAATTAGGCCTAAACAAAATTTATTGCTCAAACTCAATTAAAGCTTCACCAGCATTAACTACAGGTTCACATATATTCATCACTACACTGCTCATTCTTCAAAGTTACAGGCAATGATCCAAGATGCACAATCACTCACCTAAAAGGGAGGGCTCTCAACCTCAAGGAGTTCCTTTGGACAACATCCTGACCCAAGGGGAGACTCCTGGATTTCAGTCTCGCTGCTCCAAGGTGGACCAACTGAAAATGGGTCTCCAGCAGGGCTCCTTTTATACCCAGGATGAGTCTGAGCTATGGCCAAATATGTAGCCCCACATGGGCTCAGGACCTAAATTCCTTGCCCCTGCACCCACCAACCACCACCGTGAGAGTGGGACAAGAGCTGTGCATGCAGAAAGGTTTCCTGGGCTTTTGTCTGTGAGAGGAAGCTTTTGAGAGCTTTTGTTGCTTTTGTCTTCTCTTCTCCAGGCTGAGTATCTTTAAGCTCATATATAGTTCCTTGTCAGACAGACTCTGTAGACCTAGTTTGCTTTAAGGATTTTCCTTCAGTTATTCATAAGTGAAAATTATGCTCCTTTTTAATGCAAGAAAACCCACCGAAAACAATTAAAATTATCTTTGAAATATACAGTGGAATTAGATTCCACTGCTTCCTGGCAATCTTTCTGACACAATGCTTGCTATAGATATTTGTGTGCTCATAAAATTCAATGTTCATCAAGTACAGAATTAAAGGAATTGATGCTTGTGATGTAACAATACCTTGATAAAGCTTACCTATTAACTCCTCTGCAATTCAGGTGAATAACATTTGGCAAAAAGCTACACTTTCTAATGCTGAAAGTCATCAGGAAAATTTAGCCACTTTCATTTTTATTTTTGCTCTTGTCCTCTGACATCATAAAAATCTCATTAATTCCTCATATGGACTCTTCTCAGTATTTAATGGTTTTAAAAATAGTAGTGACAAGCAAGAATGTTTAGAAAGCTTTTATAGTTGAGAGTGTCTCTCATCTCCCTAAGTTCTCCTTCCAAAGTTTTGAGCTATTGATGGCTTGTTTCTTAAGCACAGGGTAAGGCAAAAAAGATATTGCATCTTTCTATAGGCAGGATTCCAAAACCTAGTCAACTCACCAAAGCCCTTAACAGTGTATTGCTATAGATAGTAACCTTGCAAATTAAATTGATCCCGCCTGATCAAGGAGAACCTGCGGATGGAGCACTCTATAGAGAGATAGGAAAAGCCTCACGCTCACAGGCCGTTGTTCTCATGGGTAACTTCAACCACCCTGACATCTGTTGGAAGGACGGTACAGCCCGGCACAAGCAATCCAGGAAGTTCCTTGATTGTGTAGAAGACAACTTCCTTCTGCAAGTAATAGAGAACAAGGAGAGGTGCCATGCTTGACCTCATGCTCACCAACAGGGAAGGGCTCATTCGAAATGTGATGCTCCAGGGCAGCCTTGGATGCAGCGATCATGAGATGCTCAAATTAGAGATCCTCAGGACAGTGAGAAGAGCGTGCAGAAAGCTCACTGCCCTGGACTTCAAAAGAGCAGACTTTGGCCTCTTCAGGAACCTGCTTAGCAAGGTTCCATGGGATACAGCCCTAGAGGGCAAAGGGGCCCAAGACTGTTGGTTGATATTCAAGTATCACCTGCTGCAAGCTCAGGAGTGTTGCATCCCAACCAGAAGGAAGTGCAGCAGGAGGGCCAGGAGACCTCCTTGGATGGATAAGGAGCTCCTGAGGAAAATTCAATTGAAAAAAGAGGCTTATAATAAGTGGAAGCAAGGACAGGTGGCATGGGAAGAGTACAGGGATGTTGTCTGAGAAGCTAGGACCAGGTTAGGAAAGCTAAGGCTCAGTTAGAATTAAACTTAGCTGGAGGTATTAAAGATAACAGGAAGGGACTCTACAGGTACATAGCAAATAGAAAACAGACTAGGGAGAATGTAGGCCCCCTCAGGAAGCTCTCAGGAGAACAGGCTACACAGGATTTGGAGAAGGCTGAGGTTCTGAATGACTTCTTTGCCTCGGTCTTCACTGGCAAAGGCTCTGACCAAACCACCCAAGTCTTGGAAGGCAGATGCAGGGACTGTGAGAATGAAGAACTTGCACCCACTGTAGGAGAGGAACTGGTTCAAGACCATCTTAAAAACCTGAACGTGCCCAAGTCCATGGGTCCTGATGAGATCCATCCATGGCTCCTAAAGGAGCTGGCAAATGAAGCTGCGAAGCCGCTGGCCATCATATTTGAGAAATCATGGCAGTCAGGTGAAGTTCCCGATGACTGGAAGAAGGGAAATATAACCTCCATTTTCAAGAAAGGGGAAATGGATGACCCGGGGAATTACAGACCAGTCAGACTCACCTCTGTGCCTGGCAAAATCTTGGAGCAGATTCTCCTGGAAGACATGCTAAGGCACATGAAAATCCACAAGGTGCTTGGTGACAGCCAGCATGGCTTCACTAAGGGGAAATCCTGCCTGACCAATCTGGTGGCCTTCTATGATGGGCTACAGAACTGATGGACAGGGGTAGAGCAGTTGATATCATCTACCTGGACTTGTGCAAAGCATTTGACATTGTCCCACACGACATCCTTGTCTCAAACTGGCTGGATGGCCGCACGCAAAGAGTTGTGGTCAATGGCTCAGTCTCCGGCTGGAGACCAGTAACAAGTAGTGTCCCTCAGGGAGCGGTGTTGGGACCGGTCTTGTTTAACCTCTTCCTCGCTGACATGGACAGTGGGATTGAGTGCGCCCTCAGCAAGTTTGCCGATGACACCAAGCCGTGTGGTTCGGTTTATACACTTGAGGGAAGGAATGCCATCCAGAGGGACCTCAACACACTTGTGAGGTGGGCTGATGCCAACCTCATGAGGTTTAACCGTGCCAAGTGCAAGGTCCTACACCTGGTTTGGAGCAATCACAGGCACATCTAGAGGTTGGGCAGAGAAGAGATTCAGAGCAGCCCTGCGGAGATGACTTGGGGGTGTCGGTTGATGAGAAAATGAACATCAGCTGGCAGTGTGCACTTGCAGCCCAGAAAGCCAACCGTATCCTGGGCTGCATCAAAAGGAGCGTGACTAGCAGGTCGAAGGAGGTGATCCTGCCCCTCTAGTCTGCTCTTGTGAGACCTCACTTGGAGTATTGTGTGCAGTTCTGGTGTCCTCAACATCAAAAGGACATGAAACTGTTGGAACAAGTCCAGGGAAGGGCCACGAGAATGATCAGGGGACGGGAGCACCTCCCGTATGAAGACAGGCTGAGGAAGTTGGGGCTGTTGAGCCTGGAGAAGAGAAGGCTGCGTGGAGACCTCATAGCAGCCTTCCAGTATCTGAAGGGGGCCTATAGGGATGCTGGGGAGGGACTCTTCATTAGAGACTGTAGTGACAGGACAAGGGGTAAGGGGTTAAAACTTCAACAGGGGAAGTTTAGGTTGGATATAAGAAGGAAATTCTTTCCTGTAAGGGTGGTGAGGCACTGGAATAGGTTGCCCAGGGAGGCTGGGAATGCTCCATCCCTGGCAGTGTTCACGGCCATGTTGGACGAGGCCTTGGGTGAGATGATTTAACATAAGGTGTCCCTGCCCATGGCAGGGGGGTTGGAACTAGATTATCTTAAGGTCCTTTCCAACCCTAATGATTCTATGATTCTATGATTCTAAATTGATTCAGAATTTCTTTGACCTCATGAAATGTTTACTTCCAAGAAGAAGAAACTTTTTTGCTTAGGCAACTGGTTACAAAACTTTTTCTGAACATGGACAATTACTGACATTCCAAATTTCTTGCAAATGACCATGCTCTCTTAAAACAAGAGAAATTATTGAAAGTGCATCAAATGTAAAGAAGATAAGGAGCCTGTGGTTTTACATGAGTCAGAATTTGGGAACCACCAATTTAAAATAAACAGTTATTTCTTAACTTTCTGCCTTAGAGGTATATTATTGATACAAAAGGAACCCAAGAAAGTACCTTGACCTGAGTGACTATGATCTTGAATTCTCATGGTGATCATCCCCTCCCTTTTCTTAACTCCTGAGAGAATGTGTCTGCTGTGTCATAGTCTGTATTGTAAATTCTTGGGTTAGAGACCTTTCATGTTGTGTATGCAGCACAGGAGAGCCTCACTTCTGGTTGTGGAATAGGCACTCCATTAACACAAATAATTTGCAAGTAAAGCTATTTGAGAAGACTCACCTGGGAAAACATCACCAGAAACAAAGTGTTGTGCTTAACATACGGAAGTTGCTCCCCTGTCATGAACATTACTACAGACTCCCAGAAAAACTAAGTACTGTTTGGCCAATAAGCAGGCAAAATTTCTATCAGTTTTTTGGTTAATGATAACTGATATGATCAAAAATTAAGAGTGAGCCCCTTCATGCTGTATAACTAACACTATAATTTCAATTGAACTTCAAATATTCAGTAATATAAAAAGATTATCAAATATAATTTCTCTAATGTGGTTATACTATTTGGAATTCCTAAAATACCTTCAGCCTTGAAATGTTTATATGTACAAGGATTTAAAAAAAACAATAAATATCAGAAATAGTGACTATATCTATATGAAGAAGCAAACAACAAAAATGAAACTGCTGTTTGTAGTATATAACTGCTAATTTATGACTATCAAAAAATTAATAAATATAATAAACAAAATCATCTGCTGAGAAGAACATATGGAATTAGCAATAGGAGGTCACAGCTGGATGAAATAGAAAGAAGAAGCTGAGATACAGAAACAAATAAAAACATTTAATCTATTGCCAAACTATGAGCTCAGTTTCCAGAGTAATTTGCAAACACTGGTTTAGGTAACAGTATCATAACTTCAGAAGGTATTTAAAGGAAAAAATCAAATGATAAAGGATCAGGAACCAATTAGTAAAACAAAGTAATATAAATAATACATATCAGACAACTAGGCAATAATCCAATTATCATAAGAAAAGAAATCTTGTGAACTGACAAGCATGCAAAGAAAAAAGTTCAAGGTATATCTCATTGTCTTCAACTATTCATCAAGAAGATAAAGCACATAACTGATTTCTGTTATTAAACTGAAACTGCATAGTTACTAATTCAGCAACAATATATTTATATATTTTCAGGACATATTTGTAAAAAATATACAATGAAAGGTATTCCAGTACATATTTTAAAATCTCAAGTAGATATATAGATCAATTTAAATTAATACTTTTAAAGTAAAAAATAATATTATAGATCAGGGTTTTTTTTTGTATTTTTCTGTATGTATCCCTATTAAAGGACAATCTCCAATGTCTTTTTTAGCAGCACTTACATCACAGCGAGGTGCAGAGATAGTAAGGCACAGAATCTCAAAAACAGTCATATTTCTCTAACAGGACTAAATGTGTCCTTATTTAGACATGGAGAGTTTTTCAATGCAAAGGCTTCTATCCAAGTTCATAATCTCAGGCTTTGTTACTGTCAATGGAAAGAGTCAATGGAAGCTTCTAGAGCAAATTCATCTCATCCTAAAGGAAATGTTTAAAATAGGTCAGATGACTCATAACTTAACAATTTTTTCTCTATTGACTGTAATTTTTCCACATAAGTCACAATCACTTGTTCATAGAAATGCAGTGTCACAGTATTCTGTTTCATGATGCTTGTTCCCAGACTAGTACTGGTAGCTATAACCAGTAGCTCAGTCTTTAGGAATATGTAGAAATAATAAATGTACTGAACATGTATTCTGTTCCAGAAATCCTTTTTCTAGAAAAAAAAAAAAAAGATAGAAGGGAAAGCTTATTTACAGGTAAGTGAGGCTCACATCTTCACATTTGTCAAAATGGAAACAAAAGAGAAGAAACTGAACTCCAACCTTACTGACTACATGAAATTCCTAGACACACAAGTATTCTGAGAATAAAAAAAGAGAAAAGTCCTCAGGCATTCCAATATCACAGCTGTAGTACATTTATTGTTATCCTGCTTTTATGATTTTATTTAAAATGTTGATAGTTTTAATTTTCTATTTTTATAATATTAATTTTATTATTAAAACATAAGATCTTTTCTAGACACTATATTTAGTTTTGCACGCAGGCATCTACACACTACATATGTTAAATATTCAGTAAAACTACTCAACACCAAAGATGAAAGAATTAGAATGACAAGTTGCAGTGGTTTTCACCTAAATCAATCAGGTCTACCTAAAATAAGAGGAAATTAAAAAAAAAAAAAAAAAAATTTAGAATCTAGATGTTACCTATGCAATGTACAGAGGACAAATGCAAACTCATCCCTTTTCTACTTCACATATTTTCAAAAAATCCCCTTTCCCAGCTTCCTTCAGTCAACAAGCAGCATGGCTGTATACTATTCCTGGCTTTCAAACTGCCTTTCATGAAACTGATGGAATCATGCTAGTACAATGCCAAACCTATAGCCAAGCACGACAGCTATTATGCCCAAGCTTATGCAATGTTTCTTAGCTCTTAGCATAAGGCCATATTAAACACCGCTGTTTTGTTGGTTGGTCTAAAGCATAGGCAGGACAGATCTTATCTGCCTTTAATTTTCCTTTTGTCATGATAATGATGAAATTTGATTCTTATGGGTCCATTCCAACTTATTTTATCATTCTATGAATTAATTACATGCATTCATTAGTTACAGAAGTCTGACTACATCAAATTGAATAGGAATCTTTAAAAAAACCCACCTGTTAGGCTCTTTACATTTTGAAAAAAAAAGAAAAATTCTATTTTAATCCACCTTTTCAAGGTTTTCCTAGGAACATGATGGCTAGAAACATTTCTTTTTCTTAGAATGAAAGCTATTATCACAGAAAAGAAGGCGACAAATTTTTATGATATTGAAAACCATGATACCTGCTGCCACTCTAAAAGAAAAACTTCTGGCGAAGATGTACTTGCTAACTGTGTTGGACTTCTCTCTAGTTAAGGCAAAATTTATCTTTCAAGGGGCTTACTCTAGAAGTGTCCAGGCATTGTTTGCCTAGACATTTCTAGAGTAGGAAGTGCTAGTGTAAGAGCTGAGAATATAGTGTACCCTGGGCCTTATTCTCTACTGAGGGACCTCATGATATCTTGCACACTGTTGATGGTAGGAATGAAATGGAAATCAAATGACCAAAACATCAGTACCAGAAATGCAAAGTATTTCATTAAAATAGAATTTTCATTGCAAAAGGTCTACAACAGTCTTCAAAAATGCTTCCAGGATGCTCATGAATAATTTGGCTCAATATATGTGGCAGCATCTTAATTGCTTGGCAGTGAATGAGCTGGTGGACATGATCAGACACCTGGTATTCCCTTCACAGCAGAGGACACCTCAGTTGCACTTGGACTGCATTCCTCATTGTGCTCTTCGCATGAAGGGCAAATAGACTGCTCTCTGTTCTTGAGTTAACTCTTGAGACAATATAGACAAGTCATGCAAGTTCTGCTAGGCAGAGCGTTAGCTTTTAGAAAGTTATGTTTCTAACACCAAGTGGTAGAAGTATAGCACTGGAAACCAACTAAGCAATCTGGAAATGTGATATTTAAGTTGTCTATTAAAAACAGATGTAAAAAAACCCCACAGCAACAAGACAAGAAGAATATAAATTATTAACAAATTACTTCCAGAGGTGCAGGCAGCAGAATAGAAATTTGTTTCTTCTATTAGTTTCTTCTATTAATGCTAATTTTTTTTTTTTAATGGATCCATAGGTTTTGCATTGTTTCTGGCCCTGAATCAAAACTTGTAATGTATACCAAAATTTAGCAACTGTTAGCCCCTTTAAGACCACTGTTAAAAGCATGTCCTTGCTCTAGGTGTTAGATATCCCAATGTGGTAAATGCACCTCTATTTTTAGCGCTTATGAAAGATATTTCTAATTATATTACTCTCTTCAAGATTATCTCTGAGAACTATTTGTGTAAAAGACATGCAAACCTGCTCTTCTCAAAAGGAGCTAAGAAGAACACTGCTGAATGCTGGTGAAGTGAACAATCAAGCAATGTTTCAAATACTGCGAAATATTTGCTTACATCCACTTGAACCAATAGCAGAGCCTTCAGTAATGAAAGCATATGTCTACTGTCACTGATGCCAACAGGCATGCTCTGTGATTTTGTTACGCTTGCAAAATAAAATGTGAAGGTTCAGGGTAAGAAGTGAATTCTATTGTACTTTTAAGACAAGAACCCAGTGATGACTTATTTATAGTTGCTTTGTCATCTGAACTCCACAAAACATAATTCTGCCTAGTTTCCTTTTAGTGCTAATATGCAGCCCATAAGAATTACAGCAGTGTAGATTATAACCCATACCATACAAACCTCTTCTTAAAGTACACATTTTTTCTTAGTTCAAGGATATTGTGCCAGTGGTTCTGAAACAAATGGCAAATCACATCCTGGGGTGCATCAAACACAGTATAAACAGACAGTTAAAAGAGACGGTTATCTTGCTGCATTCAGTGCTGATGTGGCCTCACCTTGGATACTCTGTGCAGTGTTCTAGGCCCCACAATTTAAGAAGGATGTGAAGGTACTTCAATGCATCGAGGACAACAAAGGTGGCAAAAGGCCTGGAAGGAATGTCGTGTGAGTAGTGGCTAAGGATTTTGGGCTAATCATCTAGTTTGGAGAGCAGGAGGCTGAAGGGTGACCTCGCTGCTCTCAACAGCTTCCTGAGCAGGAAAGGGGGAGAGAGAGGTGCCGATCCCTTCTACCTGGTATCCAGTGACAGGATGTATTGCAATGATTCAAAGCTGTGCCTGGGGAAGTTTAGACTGGGCATTAAGAAGCATTTCTCTACCAAATGGGTGGTCAAACCCTGGAACAAGGTTTTTAGAGATGTGGTTGGTGCCGCAAGGCTGGCAGTGTTTAAGAGGGTTTTGGACCTAAAACCAGATGACTCACGCCTACATAAATGGATGAGTCATTTAACCACATCCATGAGCCCAGTTTGCCTTATCAACACAACGGTTCCTTATGAATGTAGCCAACTTTTACAAGTAAATCACTATTTTCTTCATTTGACTTACCTGATATGGGCATATTTGTGAACTTGGCAATGTGTACATTGATTATGGACACTCTGGGCATTTAACATTCTAAATATGTAGGAAAGATAGCATGTGAACAGTACTGGCTAATGTTGCCCATTCATTCACATATAACTTTTATTCCTTGTCTGAATGCAATGTGAACATCTATGAGCAAGACAGAGAGTCTCTGAAGAGCTTGAAGTTATTAACTGAAAAGGAGAAGATAATTCAAGAAATGTTAGTTTTCTAGATCCATCAGTCAGAAAAGTCTGCTTCTTTAAGCACACTGAGCTGTTGTGAACTCACCCAACTAGTTGAAATTTCACACCTTACATTTGCATTGTAAGATACCAAAATATCTGACAATACAGGTGAGATCTGATACTTTCTGAGCTCTTAGAAACACTTCTACTAGACCCTACCGTAATTTCAGTCCAATATGGCTTCATCCTACTTCAAATTATGAAATTATTTACATTTATGAAAGCATTGGCATATTTACTTTCAAAATTCATTTTCTAAATTTGTGTTTGACTGCATAATGGGCTTTGGGAATCTTTGATTATAGAAAACATAATAAGTATATATGTAGGCAATTGATTTTGCAAATATGAGGGTATGAATGTGTAGCTCCTAAATTTAGTGGACAGGCATCTAAAACCAGCTCATTGTACCTTAAGGAAGCTACAGGGCTTATCTGGAAGAAGTTATTAATAAATGGTCTGTATTTGCAGCAAAAGCTTTGCTATCTTTATATATAATGACACAGGTACTAAGGTACTATTTGCTGTTTACTGTGAAAAATTTATTGAACTACTATTTTCTCTCAACTGACCAGGTTTTTGTAGTGAATTATGGACTCATATTTCTGATATTCGCAGTGTCTTTGAGTCATATGAGTGGCAGTATTATTACAAACTGTGATTATGTTCAGAGCAGTAAGCCTGACTAGCTGCAGTGAAGCGTCACTGATTTTACAAACTAGTCCAACTTCAACAGCAGGGAGGCACGAGTCTCAGTTTTGGAATTTGGACTCCCCTCTCCTGTGTGAGAGGAGAGGCAGTACTTGGCTCTGTGCTGGGTTGTGCAGGCACAGGAGAAGGTGTGTCTTCAGACCTGTGATGCCCCCTCCTGTTACACCTGCAACTTTCAGTTCATTGCCAAGCCATTCACAAGGAAAGAGATCTGGCTTTTAGGGTAAAATCTGCTTCCCAAACACCTGTTCCAATTTTATCCAGAGAACCAGCAGACAAGTGTATTCCTGTATATTGCAGATGGGCTACAGCATTCGAGACATCTACTGGGTCACACTGAAAAATACCAGTCTCTGATGCTCAGCAAAATATTCTGGATTTTTCTGAATTTAAGAAACAGTAGCATTCATCCCAAATTCAGTGTTCCTTTGTTATCATGTGTTGAGTGCACAAAAATGAAATAACAGCTTACAAAATTATGGAGGTATAGGAAAAAAGTTGTTACTGATATCAGAAGAAATTCCAGTTCCAGCCTGTAAGTACTGTGGTCAGAAGGATCTGATCTATAGGGGAAAGGGGAAGGGGAAAGTACATAAAAATAAAATTCTACAGTATTCATTATTTTTGTAGTTTATTAAATATAATTGATTATGAACACTCTTGTATATTTAGTTTATGAGAGATACAAGGAAAAATATATGGCCATTTCAAATTTCTGTATATCTATAATAATTTTGGAAACCCACCCAATTACATTGAGCTGTCTACTGGGTCAGCTTCTCTGGAAACTACCCTCTCTGCCCTCCTACAGTGCTGCGTGTGTACACAGGATTTATTTTCACATTTAAAATTATCTAAAAAGCTGGTTTGCAATGCAGGAATCGCAGCTTTATTTACTAGCATAATTCCTACTTGCCTAAGCTGATCTCACAGGCGCTTCATCAGCTCTTGCACTGTCCTTCACATCTGTGTCAAGGCAGTGAATATCACAGCAGCAGGATTACTTTGCACAGCCATATCTGGAAGCTCACTAATGGTTTTCTTCAATTGCCTCATAGGAGCAACTCCCAGCATGACTAAAATGAACTCATCTAATACTACTTTTGTTTCCCTGTTTGAGCTATACTAAACGTAGCTCTTCTGCTTTGTGTTTTCACGTTGCAGTGTCGAATGCTTTCCCTCTGGGCAGGTGAGATATGTAGGCAAGGCAGAAGGCAAGTATGATGACTCCTCTATACAAGCACAAGCAGCTCTTTCTGTATATATGTCAGTAAATAGGCAGACTGACAACTGACCCATGACAAGGTTATGTATGTCTTTCTATCCATTTCTTGTAATGTAGTGTGTATATTAGAAATTTGAGGACACAGTTACTGTTTGCTGATCTAAACAGACTTCAAGCACATCTTTAATCACTATAAAGATGAATGCTTTAGATCAAATTCCCTAATTGAAACCCTATGGTTGTTTGGAAAGAGAAAATGACATTTCAGCAGCTGGTGAATGACAAACTTTGTCCTGATCTAATTTGCAGCCCCAGAGTAGAGTAGAAGATGGGAAAAGTAGCAGAATAGAAATCAGTCCAGCATAAATGGCCTTTGTTTCAAGATTTATTTCTTATCTCCAACTCTTTGTTATTTGAAAAAATAACATCATGCAACAGGCTAGGCAAACATGCATTGTTAAGTCCAAATGGTTCACAATGGGCATAGGATTTCCACAAATTAAATTTTGACATATATTGGTCCAATACTCAAAAGAAAACTGCAGATAAAAGTGCCTCAATCCTACACATGCCCTTCAAATGCTGGCTCTGAGGCTAGAAAATATTTCAGTAGCCACATTGCACCACAGCCCCCTATTTCTTGTTTTATAATATTTGCAGAGGCTCTGTGATATTTAATTGATTTTTGGCCTGTGTTTGTAGGGCTGCTGATAGCTGACAATGTGAGGAGACACATTCAACTGTTCTTTCTTAGCAGCAGAATGTGTATTTGGGCCATCTTCATAACACATTATTAGCATGCCTAAAAATATTTCAGCTGGCAGAAAGATGCATTCTTGTCCCCTTTCTGTGCTGGTTTCTTGTGACTTTATTTAAAAAAACTAAACTTGAAAATTTGCTTTCTGCATTTTTTTTCCATATTTGCTGTATTATTGAAGGATTGTTGTCTACTGTAGTAAGCCAAGCAGTCCTTTTCTTTTTGTTCTGTACTTCTTTAACCTGATTTTGTTCCTGTTTGTCTGGAACAGAGCTTGCTTTCAGAAATTCCTCAGGAGACTTTGTTGCAGTAGCCTTTTCTTGCTCATACAAAGAGGCTGCAAGTGTCTGTACTGCCACTTCACTGTCACTGACATGCCAGCAGACACATCCAGCCCATTTTGATACTTCTTTGACAAGGAGGAGTAAAATCCTGCAAAATAAAAGCAGCTTTTTTTTTTCTGCCTTTAGAAAATTTAATATCTCTTTAAATAATAACATATTATAAATAGCATATCACGAGGGACACCATCAAAATTAAGAGGGTACAGAAATCTACCTAATGAATACTGAAATTACAAATGCAGTCTGATTTATTTTTTTTTCCTCCAGTAAATGCACATGCAGTCCATACATTCTATGGTACTTTTAGCTTGCAGGTCATGGTCCATCCATACTTTGCTGACTACATGTATTTCTAGGACATTCTGTCCTGAAATACTAATATTCATCCTCTGGGAATTCTGTGTTTAAAAAAAAAAATTGTTCCATGTAACTTCATAAACACATTTTTCTCCATAGATCTCACCTTAGATATTTGTTAAGGGGTAATAGAACCATAGAATCATATAATAGTTAGGGTTGGAAAGGACCTTAAGATCACATAGTTCCAACCCTGCTGCCATGGGCAGGGACACCTCACACTAAACCATGTCACCCAAGGTTCCATCCAACCTGTCCTTGAACACTGCCAGGGATGGAGCATTCACCACTTCCTTGGGCAATCTATTCCAGTGCCTCACCACCCTCACAGTCATTGAATGTTTCCCTATATCCCATTTACTTTCTTTTGCAGCTAGGTGTTGGAATGAATTATGCGTCTGAATTCCTAAATGCAATATTCTGCAAATTAACCTGGTCATTCATGATCCCTTTAAGCGTATCTGAGAAAATACTTTTGTTCTGTCCCTCAACAGGATACTTCAGGATTTAAGCCACATTTATCATTACCTCTAGATACCAGCTGGATGTATAAATTAGTTTCCTCTGAAATCCCAAGCCTTCACAAGTTTTCAGCACTAGAGCATTAAAAGCAAAAAGCCCAGAAAACAGAGCTACATATGAATATATACATTCTAACAAAAATGTTTCTTTTGATATTTTTAAATTAATGTTACACAATGCATTTCATATTGTTCGCTGGCATATTAGTAGGGAAAGGAGAAGACAGAATCAACCTTGGTGAAAAAGTATTTCTAGCTGGAGGAAATGGGAATAAATATAACTACAAAGTGTTAAAACAGCTCTAGTTTGCATGAAGAATGATCTTACTCTTGTTGTACTGTGGTAGAGCCAAAACCAGATAAAATTCTTTAACATAGATCAAAAATCTCCATGTGTGCTAGGTTGCAGATGATCCCCTGTGATCCCCTGCACAGAATCACACCATGACAGCTAAGTGCCTGTGCCTAAGCCTGTAGCTGACTGTAACAATTGTGCGGAATAGTATAAAGCATAATCCATAAAGCAACTTGATCCTGAGCAATCATTCAACTATCTACTTCCACAGCACATTGTGATCTTCCCGTAGTACTGTTAAGTCCTGAAAATACAACAGTATTTTTAAGCACATTTATTATCCTTGTAATGAAACAAAACAACAAAGGACTGTGGCAGGGAAGGCTTGTAACAAAGTTCCTTTCATTTAATAAGTAGCCACAGTCAAGCAAAAGACATTATAAGTACTAAAATGGCATAAGAGTTCACAAGATGAATCAAACCAAACCAACGAAGCAAGACAAACCAACCCTAAAAAAAACAAAACAAAACACAGAAAAATATCTCAGGGAGTGTGGGGAGAAAGGATTTCTAAACCACTAACATGTGTGCAGTTTTCAGGCACTCTCAGACACAAAACACTAGAAACCAGCAAAGTGTGTTGGAGAAATATCACTAGATGTTCACCCTGTTTCTCCTTCTATAAGGTGTTCATCCTTCACAATTGTCATAACATCGCAACAGGCTAGATGTTATGATATCTAGCCCCCCATGTTGGGTGCCAAAAAAGAACTGTCGGGGTTTAAACCCAGTCAGGCAACTTGTTCACTCACTCCCAGTGAGTGCTGCTGGGCTGACAACAGTCGAGCCCCCCCACCCCCGCCACCGGGGCTCTCCCCTTCCCTGCTCCCGGAGGAACGGGGAGGAGGATCGAAAGGGTGCAACTCCCACAGGTTGAGACAAGAACAGTCCAGCAACCAATGTACAACACAAATCACCACCACTACTATCAACTACAACAATGATAAGGGAAAATAACCGGGGAAGAGAATATGATACCACCGGCCAAGAAACGAGTCCCACCCGGAAGCCTGTGTCCTCCCGGGTAACTAACTCCCAGTTACCCCCCACCCCGGCCATGACGTGCTGTGGTATGGAATACCTCTTTGGCTAGCCCGGGTCAGGTGCCCCATCTCTGCCTCCTCACGGCTTCCCCTCCTCCCTGGCAGAGCATGAGGCTCACAAAGTCCTTGGTCAGGGTAAACATCACTTAGCAACAACCTAAAACATCGGCTTCACCAACACTGTTCCCAGGCTGGAAGTCAAAACACAGCACTGCACCAGCTACCACGAAGGAAAAACATGACTGCTGCTGCTGAACACAGGACAATGGACCTCTTCTCTAAACTATTAAACTGGTAGAGAATGAAGAAAGGAGAAGTATAGGTCACAAATGGCAAACCGAGTTTCTTGGTTAATGAATGAAATCAATCATAAATTAATGAATAGAATTAGGGATGTGTAGACACATTTTCTCTTACTGATATGTACTGTAAGTCTCAGACTTGCTAAGTCAGGTTGGTTCCTGGTTTCTGAGTGAAGCTTTCACATAAGTACTGCCATTTAGCTTTGAAACTAGAATCCATACTACAGATTCCACACCAACCCACACCCCCACCCCCACCCCCCCCATTTCTTTTCCCCCCTTACACATTCAAAGAGAAGAAATTAAGGACCACATTGCTTTAAGTTACCTTGCATACCATATGCCCTGGTTTCAGCTGTAAGAGTTTTGGGGTTTGTTTCTTTCCTTCCTAGTAGTTGGTACAGTGCTGTGTTTTGGTTTTCAGTTGTTTCCCCAGAGTTTTACACTCACTGAAAGACATTGTTTAATAGTTTAGATACATTTTATCTTTGAAATACTGTGTTTTTTTTTAACTGAAACAATTTGCTAGAAGAAGAAACGTGGATTGAAAACTTCCAAAAATTTTAACCACTAGCTACTTAAACTACATACTAATGCTCCCAAGAATCAAGTTTCTACTATTTCCGTCAGATATGAGTGTAGTTGTCTCCGCTTCAGTGTTGCCTTTGTATTCCATTCACACAGTCCAATAACAATTACAGCTTCCCCAGTCACCTAGCATAGTATGGAAATCTGAAAATATGTTAACAATTCAGACTGCCCTTGTGATTTGGTAGAACTGCTAACTCTGTACATAGCTGTTGCCTGGAGAAAGTATTCCCAGGAGTACTATCTTAAAAATAGTTCCAATAACTTCTATTATTACAGCGGCTTCTTAAAGCTGCTGGTCAGTTGCACATTCAGCCAGAAGGTTTCCAATAGCAAAAGCAGATTCCATTCTCTTAAGAGCTTTATTCATGAGACCCAGAGTATTACGTAAAGATCCACCAATATGTCCTTTATTTGCCCTCACTAAGAGGAAGTTAACGGACCACTTCACAGGGCCAGTATGTCACTTTCCAGCTTCAGAGAGAACTGCTTTATAAAAGGTGGTGTTCTTAAAAGGAGAGTTGAGTGCCCTTACAGTGAAAAAGCAGTAAGAAGCTTTCCTCGGCCTGCATTTGTACCTCTACCTTCCGCTCAACGTATTCAGATATGACAATTAGAATCATATGACAAATAGAGTCATACCATTCCATTATATAAAAATGGTAACAATTGAAGTCTCTGCCTTGATCTGGACATATTGCTTTCCTTTTAACTTCTTTTTCCTTTAAAACAGACCTCTCTCTTTCATAATCTTGTCAGCAATTTTTCGCTCAAAAAAACTAACACCTGCTCAGAAGGGTTAATGTGCGGGAAATTAGTTGTGAAGGGAATGAGAGGAGCAGATGACTGAGTTGCAGAGATGCAGTGGAAGAGTAGCACAAAAAGAGGGAGGAAGGATGTGGGATACTACAGAAAAAAAAAAACAAACACAAAAAAACAACAAACAACAAACAAAGCTTTAATCAAATAGTAAAAATAAACCCAAAAACTAGTGAAGAACTCCTTTTCACATACATCTGTTTGTGATCAAAGCTTCCTAGTGTACCCACTTATTTACATACAAGGGATGCCTTACAAATGCCTTACAACAGCCTTCTAGTACATAAAGGGTGCCTACAAGAAATCTGGAGAGGGACTTCTTACAAGAGCAAGTAGTGATAGGACAAGGGGTAATGGTTTTAAACAGAGAAGGTAGATTTAGATTAGATGTTATGACAAAGTTCTTTACTGTGAGGTTAGTGAGACACTGTCAGAGGTTGCCCAGAGAAGTTATGAATTCCCCATCCTTGGCAGTGTTTAAGGCCAGACTGTATGAGCTTTGAGCTACATGGTCTAATGGAAGGTTGCTTCAATTAGATGATCATTAAAGTCTCTTCCAACCCTAACTGTGCTATGATTCTATGATTCTCTCACATCTTTAGGGGTGGTTTATTTCATTTATCGATCATTAACATACATAAATCTATACTCCTACATTTGTTATAGTTAGAAGGATCAAATATCTAAATCACTGATGTAAAAATTTATGGGGTTTTAGCAAACCAGACTCATTGTAACCTCCAGCACATTAACAGGAAATCAGCAAAAGTCTTGTTTGGTTGGTTGGTTTGACTTTTCATCCATTAAGAAAAGGAAAAAATACATGCATTCATATGTGCCAAGGATAAATTATTCTTTTGTCTGATAAATCTTTCTGTCTATAGTTTCACATTTGATACCAAAGGTCCAGGTCTGCTCAGGATCCTTTTTTTGTATCTGCCCTTTCCTCCTCCTACATCTTGCTCTTCTCTCAGAGCTCTTTTGTAGGAATATTTGTTTGTCCACTGATGCACTAAGTGGTACTAGAGAAACAGTAACCAGACTAGCTGCAAAACACTGCTATCTGCAGCAGTATTTTAACTTTGAATTCCCTGAACTGTTCCATCATTATTAGTAGTCATGTGACACAACACAGGGATTGTTTAAGCTAACAGTATAGGAGAAACATACATGGAAACACAGTTTTAAGTCCCTAATTCCTTCCTCTGCGTAGATCTACTGTAACTTCATACATAAGTCAACACACCCATTACTGTGCAGTTAATAACAGGGTCATTACAGACAATTTATGATGCTAATAGTGAAACTGCTTGCAGGAGTCTGTTAAATCATCTTACTTTATTTTATTTCTTTTAGATCATATTGTATTTCTGCTATGGTTGTTCATGTCACATTTCATTGCGCTTTAAAAAGTTCAGTTTGAGTTGTAACTGTCTGTAAAATGTTCTTTTTCTAGATTTTTAGATACTGGTTTGTTTTAAAGAAAAAAAATTCTCCCTATCCAGATTTGCAAAGAAATTAATAGATATTTTTATTTGTTAGGAATTTCTTAAAGCAGCAGAAAAATCACTTGGATACCTAAATAGCATAGAAACACCTGAATCACAGCTGAGCAACACACAGCTTCAGGATGGTATTTATTATAAGGGGGAAATCACGAGACAGGTGAAAATTGCAATAAAAATAAAAATTCATGAAGTAAAATTTATTCTCACTGATTACAGCAAGTTCTTCTCAACTCTGTTAACAGTATATCATAGGTCAGGGATCATTAGGGAGCATTTTAGCCAGCTCAATGCCTTAAGATAGCTCACTGAAGATACTGGTATTGTCTCAAAGGGTATTGTACAAACAGCTTGTTCTCCACAGGGACATGGGTATTCTTTTGGCAGATAACCTAAGGCACCTAAAATGGCAGTGGATGCCCATGTTTGTGCAAGAGAACTGCTGCCCTCATATTCATGGAGCATATCACAGATACGCTTTTCCAGCAAATGACAACATCTAATCACATTGACTGGATTTTCATACTTCAGGAGCATCAATATACACAGTAACTGTGTTTATAACAAATGCAGCTCTCATCATGTCTGACTTAAATACACTATATAATCTCAGAAACCTGCCATGTTTTTCCTCAGTGCCTATTTTTCAGTCTGACCACGCTCTACTGCTTCAACTGCAGAAGGAATGGTAAGGAGCAAGGCACTAACAGAAGGCGGTTCTTTTTCTGTCTGCATCTTTCCTTCCTGTCTTCACAGAAGTCAGCTCCCCATAGTCAGCAAAAGGTTTAAGGAAATATCGTTTAACCAGTGGGAGCAAGGATCTGTAGATTGTGAGATGGGGGAGGAGGCAGCAAGTATCTGCTGAGATAAGTAGGAAAAGACATCTGAAAAAGGACAGAATTAATGCGGAGTTAGGAGACCTATTGGGTGTTTAGTAAGGTAAAATCCAAGCCCAGGGTCTAGGGCTAAGAGACGACTGGAAGTTTGAAGGGGAATTAAACAGTTTGAAAGTCCAGACAGATCTGAGTACAAGGTGTGGTGGGGGATGCTGAAGGCATCTGTGCTAATGCTTAGCATATAACATGGTTGTAACTACCTACATACTGCATGTATTAGTGAATACATAATTATTCTATGCTTTAAATTGTTTACATCCTGCTGACAGAACCTCTGTCACAGAATAAAAGACACTTGGCCAAAAGTGACCCAGTGAGGGAGGGTCCCCCTGTGTTTCCATTATCAGTATTACTTTCCTTCTTACAGATTCCCATGTTGGCCAGCATCCCTTTAGAGATTTTGTTTACAAGAGACATTACACAGGCTTTTCTGCATTTCCAGGGCGTCAAGATGCCTTGACTTCTGAGCCTTTTTCCTGTTCTCTATTGTGTTGTTAAATTAGTGCTACTGTTTCTCACACACTTAATCTCTTTTTCTCATGGATGTCTTACCCTTATGCTCTGGAAACTTCTTTGTACAAGCATTTGTCAGTTCTCAGAAGCAAATTCTCCCTTCATTAATTTATACCTGACTCTCTGTGCAGCTACCACAACAGCACAAAAAGCAATTTATTTTTTTTTTTAACAGAACAGAAGCTAGTACACATTATAAACCATAAAAGAAAACAAAAGTTTTCCAATATACTGGTTAAAGATTGGATGAATCCTTATCTTGCTGTTGTGGTAACCCTAACCTGAATTAACATCTTTCCATCCTGTGTGTTTGCATACATGTGTCCATGTTTATGTTATTGATCCAATGCAGCCTGTCACAAAAGGCTTGTGTAAACTTCTCTGCACCATTAAACTTCCTACATTGAGGAATGGCTAACAGCATCAAATGTGAATATTTGCTTCCATAAAGAACTGCTGGTACCTTGTTATTTTTTTTCCTTTAGAGACCATTACATTTTGAAAGAGCTGTTCTTTCAATATGACATTTTCTGTTTATTTCATTGTTCCTGGTCATTGTAAAGTGCATGTGCATAAAAAGAGTTTATATTTTTCTTGTGTTCATTTGCTTCTACTGCTTCATAATAACAGAGCATAATCATAACAAAGGCAATTCAATATACAAACAGCATAGTTAGTAGGTGATGTAAATTTTAAACTCGTCCATAGATTTTCAGTTGCTTAGTGTAAAACAATCAAACATCAAACAAATGATGAAGATGCTTTTGTTGGCCATAGAAAAAATATGATAATGTTCACACTCATTTTGGTGTACAGCCTTTGGTGTTCTGCATTTCTGAATCTCACGCCACAGAGCCCAACTCATTTACAAGATTAATTTCCATGGCAGACAACACTGTGGTGCATGCAAGACTCCTTCACTTGTGAGAACCTTTCTCAACAGTTCTATGGACACGCATCATATCCGTTATCCTTTCCCTGCCTTCCTGAGCAGAGACCTCCATTCACTTCATAACATGTCACCTAGTCTAAGAAGCTTTCTAAAAAGAAGATGCTTCAGTGACACAGAATCAGGTCCCAGTATGCCAAGACACTTTTTTAGTAGAAGAGGTTTGTGAGATCACCACTGCTGGATCTGATGGAATCATGGAAAACTGATGCTTCAGATGGGAGGAGATGAACAAGAGAAAGACTGGGGCAGCTCATTAAGTACTTTTGCCATCAAATACTTTTGCAATCTAAAATTCTGGACCAGAATTTTTACTGGACAAAAGCCATGGTATCACTGTTAATCTGTAACCACCTGGATCTCAGAACTGGCTTGCATGTGAAACACAAAAGGATGGATCTTTAAAAGCCAAAACTCTGGGTTCTGGGCCATCATCGTCATTAGGAATCAAGGACAAAAATGAGCTGAAGAGGCTCTCCTGAATGATTGCTACTGAATTCTTTTCCACAGCCAATATCTTTTGTTAATACCAGTCAAATCCTTGCTGCTGCACAGAGGCCAACTCCATGAATGAATGGCTGGCTATAATTACAGTTTTCCAGACCTGGGAGATGAAGTAGAAAAGTGAGGGTGGAAATATGGACTGTGGTGTATGGACATAGATTGGGTGCTGTTCTGTACTAAGAGAAACATCACAAGTAACTTTGGGACCCATTCCAGAACATGTTGTCATTTGCTAAATATGAGTAAGAATAGCCACCAGTTACAGTTTTATTCTAACAATGAAATGGTAGAAGATGAGTGGTTAGTAATCGAAATCATCCTGTCTCCAGTCCTTAGCAATTTTTACTCCTGGCATTAATTACACACTCTAGCAGATGACTGAAGACTTATACTGGGAGGATAAATAAGAAGTTCAGTGAGTTGTGTAACTCTTTTCCTGCCTAATTCTGCAAAATTAGTTGGAGTATCTGTCTATGAAATCTGAAGTTACTGGTATAGAGCAGCACAAGCACACAGTCTCTTTTTGAGAGTGAGCTTTATCCATCCTAGAGCAAGAGTTTGGAGATCTCATTAATTCCAATTAGCCTTTCACTGCAGCCTTTCCATAAAAATATAAGCATACTAGTAGCTGTACACGTAGTTCAATCTTCCTTAGAAACAATAATAAAAGACTTCTCAGGAGTCTACTGTAAGTAGTTGTTGCATGTCACCCACAGTGCTTTTATTTTTTGCAATAAAACCTTAATTGGCATTAGTTGCAGACTTGGTAATTGCATAGATACAACACAGGAGACTGAAAAATTCACAGCATTTTCCCCTTATGGGATTTATGCTTGTTGATCATTTCAATTTACAAAGACTTTAATCTTGAAAGTGATTAGGAGAAAAAAAATGCCAGTCATTTTAATCAATCAAATTGCTAAAAGGATCATAAGATAACCATAGATCATCACATTTCAAGTTATCACATTATTATAATCTTCCTGCATTTTGGAGACACTTCTGAGTAACAGAAGTCAGGGACTGCAATTTAACTTGTTTTTCATTCAGGGAGTAACTTATGCTTGCCTTGTGTATATAGTATTGTCAAATGTTTTTCAGTCTATATAAAATGAAATAAACCACATGGTTGTGGAAAATAAAGAAAAAGCTAAGACTGTCTACTAAAAGGTTCAGTAAACATTTTAATTGACAGACTGATTGGAGTTATTTCTAAAAGTTCATTTTTATTTGTGTATATTTTTCATGTGCGAAGTTAGGAATGTATATATAAAGGACTGGACTGGAGATTTTTGTGGTTTTGGTAATTTCCTTGGGTTTTGTTGGGGTGGTTTTATTAACCTGTCCATACTGATTTATAGAACATCAAAAGATGATAAACTGTAACTTAAGAAACTCTGGTGTAACACAAATCTGATTTGCATATTTGCTATAATTATGCTGAATTATGATAAATATAATGAATATTAGGCTAATTGTCCTTCTTGTTCTTTTGTTTCTAATTATATTTTTCTTCTATGACTGTCATTATCAAAGATACATCCAGTTCATCTGTTGAAGTAGAATTTTTCCACTTCAGTAAAAATAAAAAGCATGGTAGATTATACAGGACCAAAATATTTTGCTATGATTTACCATATTTACTTATGATTTTAAACATATGTAGAAATTTGAAATAATTTAGGATGAATAAACAGCCATAATCTAGATTAAAGCAAGGGACTAGATGATAACATTTGTCCTGGGAGGCTAAATCCTCCACACTATCCTCCCGTGCCTGGAAACATGAGTTAGAAATCTCAGCAGACTTCTCGACAGACAATGGAACAATGAGATAGAGAGGAAATCTATAGGTAACTCTCCTGGGTGGTAGAGCAGTGGGTAAAGAAAACTTTCCTCATATTTCAGTATTTCCACTTATTCATGGTCAGGGTGACCATGAGAGGTCACTAGCAGGGTTGAAAAATGAGTACCAGTTACTCTTCTGCATTGAGCTTTGTGTGTGTGCTCACACATTTCAGTTAAAAAAACAACCAAAGTCAACAATCCTCGTATAGAAGCTCTGGCAGCACACAGTTTTGAACCCCAAGTATATTGACAAAGAATCAGTAACTAAGAGAGTGTTTAAAACCTCTCTATCCTGAAGATTATAAGGATCGTAAGATCATAAAAAGAGAAGTTTATCCAGTTTTGATGAAAAAAACATCCTGGTGATGGCCAGGAACTGTCCAAGTGGACTGTGCAAAGTTGTCACATTTGGGGCAAAACCTCTCATAGTTCTTCTGGGTTTACTGCTGGTAGGTAACTGTGGAGCTTGAGCAAAAGCACAGGGCTTTTTTCATTTCATAAAAAGAGTCATGGGGACTATTTCTCTGGTCCACTTAGAACACCAAAGCAGTGCGCTGTGCTTATACATGCTATTTCTGCTATTTAATAGTTATTCCAAGCAAAGGAGTGTAAGAGTAGACAAGCTGGGCATTTAAATTGAGTAAATTGGCTCTATTGTGTAGCTGAATTAACTGATTGCTTTTGTGAACCAAACTGCTTATACAGCTGTTCAGGTGTATCTGTTACACTCTTTTCAAGTGCTTTCTTTGCAACTGTAAGAGTGTAGGATACTCTGTCCTTTCTTTTGAGGAAATTTAAGATGAGAATCAGAAGAGTGCTTGTGAAGTTTGAGAAGCATAAACTGGTACACAAGCATCAGATGTTTCTGAACCCTTCTGTTCCAGAACAGTTCTGCTTTACTTTGACAGATGAATTTTTGTTTTATTTTGATGAGTTCTCCAGATAGCTGCTATAAATCCTGCTTTTTGTTTCTGACAGAAGAAATGCAAGCCATAAAGGAAGGATAAACATTTGTAAATTCCTGCCTGCCAGTGAAAATTTCACAATTATTTTTAAAATTAATGTATATTTTTCAACATTAGCTATTTCTAAATCCACATGGGAATTAAAAAAAAAAAAATTAAGATGGGAATTTTTTTGGCACACTCTTCAGAATTTTGTGTCTTCTAGATGTTTATTCTCAAAACTGTCTTATAGGACCTAAGTTTCAAAATCTGAATTTCAAAATATAATATGTATATTTAAATGAACAAAAGCCCATTTAATTAGCCCGGTTTTACATGTGCTTATTCTGGTAACTCCTTCACTCTTTAGAAAAGCATGTTCACCACTGAAATTTACATGAAAAAAAAATCATTGGAAATCCTTTTAAAGCTGTATAAATGTGCCCTGGATTCAGCTGTAGCAACCATTTTTCTCGGTTTTAGTAGCTGGTGCAGTGCTGTTTTTCAACTTTAGCCTGAGAACAACACTGATAACACACCAGTGTTTTCAGTCGTTGCTAAATAATGTTTACACTTTTCAGTGTCTCCTGCTCTGCCAGTGAGGAGGGACATGGGAAGCCGGGAGGAAGCAGACACAGGACACCTGACCCAAAAATGGGGGGAAGCAAGCGAGTGGCTGTGTGGTTCTGAGTTACCGTATGGGCGTAAACCATGACAAAATGGCAGTATACCACTGTCATGATTTAACCCTGGCTGGCAGTATCTAACCAGCCACTCACTCACTATCCCCACATTAGGGTAGAGAGAGAATGGGAAAAATAACAGTGAGAAAACTCATGGATTGAGATAAAGGCCGTTTAATTGATAAAACAAAAGCTGTGCAAGCAAGAAAAGCAAACCAAGGAGTTCACAAAATCACAGAATTGTTAGGGTTGGAAGGGACCTGTGGAGATCATCCCATCCAATTAATTCACTACTTCCCATCATCTGGCAGATTATGACCTCACAGAAGCCTTCCAGTATCTGAAGGGTACTGAAAAGGGACTCTTCATCGGGAACTATAGCGACAGGAGATGGATTAATGGGTTCAAATCTAAACAGGGGAAGATCAGTTTAGATTTAAGGAAGAAGTGCTTTACTGTGAGTGTGGTGAAGCATTGGAACAGGTTGCTCAAAGAAGTTCTTGGGAGTGTTTAAGGCCAGGTTAGACAAAGACTTGGGTGACATGGTCTTGGGTGAGCCATCCCTGCCCATGACAGGGGGCTTGCAACTAGATATTAATGTCTTTTTCAACTCTAACCATTCTATGATTCTATGATTCTACCTATGATTCTATGATTCTATGTACAGTGGTTACTTGAGAAGGCAAACACCGTAACTATGAATGTCTTCCCATCATCCTTCCTTCCCCAGCGTTTACTGCTAAGCGTGACATCATATGGTGTGGGATATCCATTTGGTCAGCTGGTGTCAGCTCTCCTGGCTCTGGCCCCTCCCAGCCTCTTGTGCATCCCCAGCCAAATCACTGGCAGAGCAATCTGAGAAGCAGAAAAGGCCTTGATGCTTTGCAGGCACTGCTCAACAATGGCTAAAACATCCCTGTGTTATCAATACTGATTGATGCAGTACAAAACATAGCACCAAACAGCTGTTATGAAAAATATTAACAGTATCCCAGCCAAAAACACTATAGCCACAAAATTTTCACCTCAGTGTACTATACTCAGGTATGTAAAATACCTTATGGTTTAAAAACAAAATGTAAAGCTTGATCATGCTTAACAGGCAGGGCATAATTTGGTATTTTAAGAATTTCAAAACTTCATTCCAGCAGTTCTAGGTGCATATATAAACACCACGTGTCATCAGTGAAAATCATATTACAAGGAGGATCATAAAAATGCTGACCAAACAGATTTCAAACTGTAAAACTGCAATTTTTTAAAAATGAAAATAAGACTTGAGTGTTGGGGCTTGTGGTGTTTGGGGAGTGGGGGGCTGTTGGTTGCTGGTTTTCTTTGGTTTTTTTTTTTGTTGTTGTTGTTTGGGGGGGGGGGGGGGGGGGGGGGGTGTTTGTTTTTTTTTTTTTCACTGTTCAGTTTGGGGCTTAGTTTTGGGCTTTTTTCCAGTGAAATTTACCTTTCAAGTCTTTTGTCTTTCTGTGGAAAAAACAAACTAGGAAGACTGAAAAGAAAAAAAAAGCAGTATGCATGTGTCATTTTTAATTCCAGTATCAGCTTTGATGTTCCAAGATCATCTTCAGTAAGGCACATTCCCTAGTCAGAGTAACGCTTTCCTTATTCCTTGTTTATACACACTTTCATCTATTGATGTAAGTTTATTTTTATGAAGTAAGTGTCACAAATAATTACTGTGTGAATGAGGACTGGTTGGTTTCACCTACTGTGAATTCAATGATGATTCACATCACGATCTATGGTATAATATTTATTAATTGTTTTCAATGCAGTTCACTCATTTGCAGAAACTTTTTTGCAGTGACTTTCTAAGTAATGACTTCTGCCCATACCAAAATAAAAAAAAAAAAACAACTTGACTGCTTAAAAAAAAGCATCTCAACAGTGTTTACCTTTAAAACATATCTTATTTGATTAAAAGATAAAAAAACAGATTATTTTTTCACTGAAAATAAACATGTCAACTTCAATTTGAGACCTTAAAATACCTTTGTACAGTTTAAAATCTTAAGTTACAAATATCTACTTTAGCTCCACTGTTCATTAAATGCTTTTAATGTTTTCTGGATTTTTAAATCTATTTAACAATGTGGAACTATATTTAAAGATCATTAGTAAAATAATAATCCTTATTCTAAGAGAAAATAATTAAAGCAGATATTAAATCAGGGGAAGTATTTCTGTCTGTGAAAAACACGAAGTGGGATTTTGTACTGAAAGGGTTATATTTCTTGTGAAATAGAATGGAGCAGTTTCTTGTGTGTGTCTGTGTTGCAAATGAGAAACAATCTGAAGAAAACACATTTTATGGACTTATAAATAATTATAAAAAGAAACTAATGACACCTTAGTCACAGGAAGTATAAGACATTCTTCCCAAAATGAAATTCACATGTCAGGTTGCATCCAAATTGCATTTCAACACCTGAGAAAGAAAACCATGAAATGAGGTTTTATTATGTCGATAGATATACAGCTTTACTATGTGTTGCATGAACATGATGATGATTAAAGCTATAATTCGTTTGCAAACTAAATAAAAAAGATACATTTCCTGCAAATGTGGCAGAATTTTAACCCATGCTCTCACACCGGAAGACCAGTATCCTTCCTGGGATGATAACAGCTTAGAACAGGGAAGACAGTTTGTGGCTTTTGGTCTGCTTGGATTTCATGAACAATAAGAGCAGGTACTTTACTGGGACTATGGCATGAGATAAAAATAAAATCAATGTCATGGGGAAGCCTTGTAATCAGGCTGCTGGACCTAGTCCTCAGTAAGCACTTTAGCCCTTGCATTTCTGTCTCTTGCCTCTAAACAATTCCCAGAGATATATTTTCCTGGGTCCTTCTCTAACATACAGAATATGTTTTTCTTAAATTATTTGTTCTGTTTTGCTTGCAGCAAATAGCTAACTAGGCTTTCAGTATGTGAGCCTGTCAGGCTTCAGAACAAAAGAAAGTTTCTCAGAAGGGACGTTTTAGGAAGTTAAATGTATCCATGTGGGATTCAGAGAAAACTGAAAAAAAAAAGAAGAAGAAAGTACACAGAGCAAAACACTAGTGTTTCTTGACTTCAGCTGGATCTAAACCCAATATTCTCTTTGCAGATATCAGCTCAGACTCCGCTTGACTTCAACTGGTAAAACAGCACAGTGTAGGAGGAAGGCTGTTGTCAAGGGGTTTTGTCAAGGGGTTTTACAATTCTTCTCAGTTTTCAGACTCAGTCTTCTGCGCCCTGAACCCTGGCAAAGATTAAGGCTAATTAAAGGAAAGTCAGTTTACCTCAGTATGATTACTATAAATAAAAAGTTACAAAATTAATAACAATAACCAAGAAAATTTGGTTTAAAAACCACTTCCATGTTACTGCAACATTGCAAAATTAAATCTTGTGAGTCCTGTAAGAAAATTGATGAATTCTGCAGGTCTAAAACATTCTAACTACCATATGCGAGGTGCTGAACTAAATAGCCAGTTTGACTGCTAAAAGGAAACATGCAGAACTCTTTTCTGTCACATTCATTAATTTACATCTTAGATTATCCAAATTATTAAAAAACAAACAAACAATACCAACAAACAAAACCAAAAATGTGGTGTCACATAAAGTGCTGAGAAATAAATGTCTTGTAATACACCTTTAAAAGCAGGCTTTTCTCACTGTTGAGGTGGTTCTTGAACTACCTCTTGTGGTTTAATGCCTTCCTGTGTAGGAACTGAAGAGTAAATGGTGATCAAAGGTGACTGAGAGATTTTTCAGTTCATCGTTTTCCTCAGCAAAAGGCTATCACAAATAACAGGTTCAGTCCCAGGCTGACAGTCATGCACAAACTGGAACAGATGATCATTTCTAAAAATCAATAAAAGTAGAAATGTAGGCATTGACTAGACTCATATTGCAAGTTTGGAGTGCACTTCCTTTGTTATTTCCAGTTGATTTATTTTCAGGTAATGACACCATTCTCTGCAGTTCTCCTGAGCAATTTCACTATGTTGATCAATCAATCTGTCAATGATTTTAGTAATTCTACATATTTTTCATACACTTGTCCTTCACAACATAGTTCATAGAATATTCATTGTCTTCCATTAAAATCTAAGGGCATCATTAGGATCACTTCTGAAATCCTTCAAGATATTTACTTTCAGATAATGAGTATTAAATGCTGGCAGACATTCAACACATAACAAAAATTCTGGGCTGTGGAAAGAATGCAGAGAGAATAATGTATTTTAGAGGATGATTCCTGTGAGCAGCATTCATTTTGTCAGCTTCTAATGAAAGAACACAGAGATAGATGAACTTGTTTTGTGTGGACTTAAGCAGTTTGATTAAAGTCATATTTTAAAATATATTGACTCTGCTTGAGTCAAAATCATGGTTCTCTTCGAAACACAGTAGGAAATTATGCATTTTATTTTTTTCCAAGTGTTTGTTTCCAATTTTTTTTACAATTGTTTGTAATTAAAGTTGAAGCCAACTTTTGACTGCATAGTCTATTTGTTTATGTCTTTCTTTGAGAGTAAAACTATGTTAGTTTAGGCACAGTGCCAGACAAAGTTAATGCCTTCTTGGATGCAACTCATTCACATTCAAACAAGCGAGAAGTTCACACTTGTCCCTAACTGGTCTGCATAGCTGAGTCAATACTTCCCAGAAATAAGCTCTATGTACAACATCCTTTTCATGAATTATGAAGTCTGGCTTGCAGCCCTCATTAGATGCAGCCACAGTAGAGTAGACATGCTTTTGTTTCTGTTCAAGCAATTGTGGAAGCTATACATTCCCTTCAGAAATAGCATTGTAGCAATGCTGAGAGACACACAGCGAAAGACTGTTTTTTTTTCATACATATATTTCAGATTAAAGGGCCCAGAAAGTTAAAGATGTAAGAAAATAATGAACAGTTAAGAATATTTTAACCTGGGATTGATCTCATGCCATATGAGCCCAGTGATCTAATTTTGGTTTGTTGGGATTTTTAATTAAATAATTCCATCTATTTATCACCTTCTCCATCTGCATCTTCTGATTCTGGAAGTAAAATGGTAACTATCTTTTTTTTCTCAAAATTATAATTGAGTGGGATGGCTAGATACTGTGGGAGTGTTTACTTCTTTTTTTTTTTAAGCTATCAGTTTACCAGCCTTCTTGTCCAACAGTTTAGAAAAGGGGGCATTCAGGTAGCCCAGAGGCCAAACTAGCCCAGAAAGCTAATAAATAGGTCTCTGTATTTGCTTTCTGACTAAACCCCTAAAAATAAAACACATTTTCTAGAGAGGTTGTCCTTACTAGTCCTTTTTTCAGTGACCAAAATAAGTCTTCCCTCGCAAAATACAGACTCCATGGTGAAAAGTCTTGGTATGTTATAGAAAAATTAGGATATATCAATTTCATTTCACCTTGAAGTCTTGTTCTTTCTGTTATCATAATCTAAAAAATTCAATATTTTATAAAGAAAAATGAACTATTAAAAAAACAGCTCAAAACCTAAATATTAGAACTCACAGGGAAACACAACCATTACTAAGAAGTTTTATTTACCAAGCTAATTACATTTTAAAAATTCTCTTCAAGGATCTGACAACAGATGGGCCGGTTTTCAGTTTTATTGGTCCATAATAATACACTGACATCATACATCACACAGGGTCTGGGAAAATTGATCTAAAATTTCTGGTGCTCAGTGAATTCATTTTCGCCTCCCAAAACACAAATCAATTCACTTAATGAAGAACATTTCATTAGAGAGAGAAATCCAGTAACATAGATTAACTGGGCAACACCCAATATCTAGGGAGTTTTTTCCTGAAGTTATACTATTTGCAGTTCTGTTCTCTGTTTTTTGCATGAAGCAACTACTGCACTAGTTAGTTACTTATGATGTCAAGTAAAAAGCTTGCATGTGGGGGACACTTACCTATTGACCCTGTTTGAAGGTAAACGATGCTTCAGAAAATAATCTCTCTTGATTGTAAACAAATAGTGTTTCTTGATCACAATTATACCTTATGGAAAAATGGTATATTTCTAAATTACCTGTAAAAGAAAGCCTTATTAGGAGGTCCAGAACAGTCACTCTGTGAGTGCAGACAACCATATCCAATTTCTTTTTCAAGGTGAAGAAACATTCATTTTCCCCACTGAGTTTTAAGATTCCCACCATCTATTTTTGTGAACATCACATTGGCCTCCAGTTCAATTAACAGATGTAGCATTTAATATCTTATAATTTCAATTTTAGAACTACCTGCATATACAACTTAGAAAGCTGTAGAGCAGGGATCCCTAATAAAATCTGTGTTGGTTATATGTCTTGAGAGATGCAAACATTTCTGAAATTTTGAAAATTTTGTAGACACAGAGTCTGTGTTTCAAAGACCATTACAATTTTTATCTTATAGAATATTGTGTCTATCATTCATATTTAAAAGCAAGTTCTTATCATCATGTTAATCCTTGGGGATCAACATACTGAAAAGCACTGAAAACATTGATAGTGACTGTGGGCACACACCAGGAAACTAAATAGCTTATTAGAGAAAGTTGGTAGAGGAGTGACATTAGCAAGGAATGACTTGAGAGGAGAGGATTCCTGTGCTGTGGAGAAGAGCACTAAACAAAATGCAACATGTTCCAGACTCAGGAATGAGAATAGCTATTTTAAAGGGGGAAAACAACAGTAAAGGATTAGAGGAGAAGCCAGCAGTATCTGCCAAACTTAGAAGTGATTATTGACAGGGACAGGGAGAAATAAGACGCCTAAGACTCATTGGCGAGTGTATGAGGACCCAGCCTGCCAAAAGCCAGGAAACTGACAAGTCATTTAAAGAACTAGGAGAAAAAATGTCAGGACTGAAAGGTGTCGGGACTAGGAAGCATTTGAAAGGCTACTCATTTTTCATAGATCCTGTCTTTCTAAAGCTAATCTCACTGCAAAAAGAAAAGAAAAGAAAAGAAAAGAAAAGAAAAGAAAAGAAAAGAAAAGAAAAGAAAAGAAAAGAAAAGAAAAGAAAAGAAAAGAAAAGAAAAGAAAAGAAAAGAAAAAACAACAAACCAACACCAAAAATGCAGAAGAGGTTTCTTTTTCTAAAGAACTTAAATTTGGCACTTGCAACACAAACCAAGTACATGCGACTCTATATGGGAATTATTCACCATATTGTTCTATTTGTGCAAGCGAGCATTTTGTTCAATTACAGGATAACAGCTAATACAGACCTGTCTTTTCATAATTATTCTCTAGTTCATATTGTATTTTGCCATAAGAAAATTTTATGACCTTGTACCATTTCCAGGAAAAGGTATTAAAAAAAAACCTAACATTTTGAGGCATTCGGCACAGACCAATATATAGTTAGCAGGTAGTGCCAGCATAGTAAAGCTGAATATTCACAAATATTTAGTGAACATGAGAGCTCTAACTTGTTCCTGAATATTTGATCCTAATATATTCACCAGTGGATGCACTTTGTGCTGATTTTTATCTCTTCTTTGAGAGTAACCAGGCTGTAGGGCTTTTTTATATGGTTGGCACTACACTGGCATAATGAATTGCTCATTTTCCACTGAGAAAAATTTCACATCAAATATTTATTTTTACAGTTATTTACATACAGATGTGTAACTTTTCTATAGATGAGTATATTTATACATATATATTCTGTACTTCTGATTTCCTTTGTAAGTTATTTTGAATAAAAAATAAGGAAAAGACTGAAAAATGAATAACATGAGTAAGTATTGTCAACATTTAAATATTTACACAAAAACAAGTACTGTTTTTCAGGTATTCATGAAAAGTTTACAGATACCTTTCAGAAATTAATTTAAAATATTAAATTATAAGAGGTAGATTTTGAAATGCTTCTTAAGGTGGTACAAGACTAAATACTATTTGATTACTTCCCATGATCATTCCACAAGAACTCCTTTGTGAATATTTAAACCTCTTTTTTATGTTCAGTGGATGCCTTCCAGAGGCTCTTCTTTCATTTAATTCCACTGTCAATATTGAATCATGAAGATATAAAAAGGGATTGTAAATGATGTCCATCTCTTAAAGTAGTATAGGCTAGTATTTCCTCACTGAAGTAAACAGATTTCCATCTGCTGAGAAGGTGGCACAGTTTTCTGTTTGAAGAATGAGCAGCTCAACAGATGGCAATGATTAAATACAAAACCTGAGGTGTTCATTTACCTTCATCTCTAGTTTCTGGAATAACATAACTACTCAAAGCACTGCAGGGCATTGATGACTAGTAAATTAAGATGTAGAATTCTGCAAATGCTTATAAAGCCCTAAAAATGTCTTCGAAATTGCTTGAATTCAGGGAAGTCTTTTCACTCAATCTCTTCTCAGGAAAGTTATTTTCACCATTGCTCTGCATCTTGTTTTTGGCTGGAACACGTTTGATTTTTCTTCCTAGCAGCTGGTGCAGTGCTGTATTTTGGCTTTAGTCTAAGAATAGTGCTGATAACACACCAATGTTTTAGTTGCTGTTAAGAAGCACTTACCCTAATCAAGGACTTTTCAGTCTCATGCTCTGCTGGTGAGGAGGGGCACAACAAGGCAGGAGGAAGCAGAGACAGGAGACCCAAACCCAAACTAGCCAAAAGTGTATTCCATACCACAGCATGTCATGCCCAGTATATAAACTGGGTGGACTCACCCGGAAGTGACTGATCACTGCTCGGGTCAGGCTGGGTATTGGTCAGCAGGTGGTGAGGAATTGTATGGTGCAGCATTGTTTCTTTTTTGGAGGGGGGAAGGTTCCCCTTTTAGTTTTGTATATCTTACCTTGTTATTTCCCTTCATTATAATTAGTAGTAGGGATATATTGTACCACAATTATTAAAAGGTTCTTATCTCAACCCATGTATTTTTCTTCTGATTCTCTTCCCAAGCCACTTGTGAAAGAGCAAGTGAGCAAGCAGTTTCCAGCTGAGGTTAAACCATGACAATCTGAAAATGGAGAACATTATTATTGCTGGAAGACTAGTTGTTACAATCAATCCTTGCATGATTTTTCAATCCTGAGGCTAATTATGAGCTTCAAATTATTAGGCTATTTCACAAGGTATACTGTGATATTATATACCCATTTAATACTATGTGTGAAATATATTATAGAAAATAATGCCTTTATTTTTTTTTTATTATGTCCTTGGATTTCTGCCATAGATCTAGTAAGTTAGAATACTTATGACACCTAGATGTCAGATTTTGAAAATCCTCCTTACATTTTTTTGTATTTTATATGACAGGTGATCACACCTGCTTTACTGGGGTACTCGTGGACCAATGTTAATCTTTGATCAGATGTCAGTCTCTAACTCTAGTGTAATGACTCACATGACTCTAAATCATAAATCAATGTCATGTGATCCTGAATTTGGTGCAGAGAGATTCTCTTTTTTGTGTTTACTAACAAAAGAAGATTTTCCACTTCTCTTCTTGATTTCTGTGTGATGTACTTATTTTATTGACAATAAAATCAGTGTGACATACCTCAGCAACTATAATAGATTCTATATTAGGTGTTCTATGAAGTAAGGTAACACAGTGTTCCAGGCAACCTCATAGCAACATTTGGTAATGCTTTCAGTGGTCACATGTACACTCCTTCGGAATTAGACAATAAACAGAAAATTCTTGATGATTGAAGTGCTGCCCAGTTGTCTTTTGAAATCTCTAAAGAAAGCATTCTTTACAGGTGTATAGTGTTCCCTTCAAATTGACAGGTTGTATTTATGTTGAAAATCTGAAAATACTGTTTTATTTGAAATAAATTTGTATCATTTGAAATAAAAATGTAAGAAAACTGGGAGTTTAAAGCCATTTAACTTTTAACATATGTGGGGTTCACACACCATCCTGGAACTGAGAGAGGTTTGGTTCAAATGCTCCAAAATTCACTAAAGTAAGATACTTTCCATAAACACAAATAAATAGTGTGCTATTGAGAATCATGAATATAATCATTTGCTCTGTTTATCTCATAGGAAGTTGACAATGAATGAATAGTGTTGTTTTTCACAACTTGATCTGTGCACAATAACTGTGGAGTTAGAGAATCAAATGACACTAGACACTACATGTCTGTTACTACAGCTCTCAGAATAGCTAATGCTTAAGAATAATATTTTATGGGTAGAAAAAAAGTAGTAAGAAAAGAGTTGATATATCATCTTTAAAACTGATCAATACTTGCTGAGAATTCTGTGCACAGGTATCGATCTCTTATGTTTTAGTTTCTGACACATACAGAGCTGGTATATATTATAACTCTAGACAAAAAAAAAGTATCAGCTCTTCGGGTCATGTTTATTTAAATACTCCTATGACACAGAGTTTGCAATATCTGAGCATTGCAAATACTGCAAATTGATATAAAATGTAAGCTGCCTACAAAGACTAGCAAAGTTCCAAACATATTAGCTCTTTCATGGCCGTTTTCTTTTGCACTTGGTTTATCGGTGTATAAGCACCATCGAAAGAATTCAAAAAAATTTAAAAGACAACATAATAAACATAATTTTTAGCCAACAGAAATGCTGGAGAACGTATCATTTCATTATTTGTCCTACTCTTTATGCTTGGTCACTAAATAGAATTTTCCCATATATACTACTTTCTTCATCTTGCTGGACTGCTTGATACCTTACATAGAGTTAATAGGTGTTTGTTTACAATGTAAACATTTACTGTGTTTAAATGGGGAGAGAGAAGTGTATTTTTTAGACTGGGTTCTTGTTCTGAGTGTAAACTACAGTTAATGCATGCTCTTAAATAATTTCCTCTATAAAGTAATTAACTTGTCTTTCTGAACAGAATTAGGAAAGTGAAAATGAGGTAAGAGAAAGCTAACGAAAGGACATAGGAAAAGGGATTTCTGAATAGTTTCCAAACTGCTGAGGCCTTTACCCAACCCAGTTGGAATCTTTGTTTCTGTTCAGGTGTGCTGATTCCAAATAGGACCAGTGGGTTTTGGATTGAAAACACCCCAAGAGACTTACTGGCACTATGAAATATCCGCAGTTCCTTTTGATCTGAAGACTCTGTGAAGGAGATGAGACTACACCACAACTCATAAGCTTAAGTGAGAGCATTATGAAATCAACCTAGGTTTTAAACATAGCTATCAAATGGGGGTTTATCACAGAATCACAGAACGTTTAGATTAGGAGGGACTTCTGAAGGACATCTGGGCCAAGTCCCCTTTTCCACCTAGAAGAGGTTGTCAAGGACTGATTCCAGATGCTTTTTGAATGTTTTCAAGGACAGTGACTCTACTACTTCTCCAGAAATTTTGTATCAATGCTCAGTCACCCTCACAGTAAAAAAGCATTTCCTGAAGTTCAGAGGGAATCCCCTGTGTTTCACAGAATCATAGAATAAAATCATAGAATAGAATCATAGAATCATAGAATAGTTAGGGTTGGAAAGGACCTTAAGATCACCTAGTTCCAACCCCCCTGCCAGGGGCAGGGACACCTCACACTAAACCATCTCACCCAAGGCCTTGTCCAACCTGGTCTTGAACACCACCAGGGATGGAGTAGTCACAACCTCCCTGGGCAACCAATTCCAGTGCCTCACCACCCTTACAGGAAAGAATTTCCTTCTTATATCCAGCCTAAACTTCCCCTGTTTAAGTTTTAACCCGTTCCCCCTTGTCCTGTCACTACAGTCCCTAATGAAGAGTCCCTCCCCAGCATCCCTATAGGCCCCCTTCAGATACTGGAAGGCTGCTATGAGGTCTCCACGCAGTCTTCTCTTCTCCAGGCTCAACAGCCCCAACTTCCTGTCTTCATACGGGAGGTGCTTCAGTCCCGTGATCATCCTCGTGGACCTCCTCTGGACTTGTTCCAACAGTTCCATGTCCTTTTGATGTTGAGGACACCAGAAATGCACACAATACTCCAAGTGAGGTCTCACGAGAGCAGACTAGAGGGGCAGGATCACCTCCTTCGACCTGCTGGTCACGCTCCTTTTGATGCAGCCCAGGATACGGTTGGCTTTCTGGGCTGCAAGCACACACTACAGCTGGCTCATGTTCATTTTCTCAACCAACACCCCCAAGTCTTTCTCTGCAGGGCTGCTCTGAATCTCTTCTCTGGCCAACCTGTAGCTTTGCCTGCGATTGCTCCGATCCAGGTGTAGGACCTTGCACTTGGCATGGTTAAACTTCATCAGGTTGGCATCAGCCCACCTCACAAGCATGTCAAGGTCCCTCTGGATGGCATTCCTTCCCTCCAGCGTATCAACTGAACCACACGGCTTGGTGTCATCTGCAGACTTGCTGAGGGCTCACTCAATCTCATTGTCCATGTCAGTGACAAAGACGTTAAACAAGACCGGTCCCAACACCGATCCCTGAGGGACACCACTCGTTACTGGTCTCCAGCTGGATGTTGAGCCATTGACCACAACTCTGCGTGCGGCCTTCCAGCCAGTTCTTTATCCACCGAGTGGTCCATCCATCAAATTGATGTCTCTCCAATTTAGAGACATGGATGTCATGTGGGACAGTGTCGAATGCTTTACAGAAGTCCAGGTAGATGACGTCAACTGCTCTACCCCTGTCTATCAGTTCTGTAGCCCCATCATAGAAGGCCACCAAATTGGTCAGGCAGGATTTCCCCTTAGTGAAGCCATGCTGGCTGTCACCAAGCACCTTGTTTTTCATATGCCTTAGCATGCCTTCCAGGAGAATCTGCTCCAAGATTTTGCCAGTTTGTTTCAGTGTTTGCCCGTTGAAAGTCCCCCTCACAAATATAAAACTATAATTTGGGACTGGGATTTTATGAAGTCCCAATCTCAAATACTCAGAAAGTTGCTCTATCTTTTATCATGCCCCTTTCCTGAGTGATCTTTGGTCAACATATATGCATATGTGAGTGTATGTGTGTGTACGTATATATGTACATATGTATGTATATGTACCTATGCACATACGTGTGTATATGTGTAAGTATATCTATACGTATATGATGTATGCATACACATGCAAAAGTGTGTATATACAGGTATAGGTGTGTGAAAAGGTCCACATCACTGTGAGGTTAATGTAAAGGGGTGAACTGAATACCAAGATACTGGAATTAGGATGTGAAGAAGAATGATTCTATATAAATGCTTGGTGACTCATACAGATTTTATGACAATCCATTTCTTGGAGTGCCAAGTCAGTTCGAATGTATTTGATATTAGAATCAGGTAGAAAATCAAGTCTAAATTTTTTTTCAAGTGGTTGGTAAAGTAGATGAGGACTCTTTAAAATCTGGTATTCTTATGAGCAGCAATTAATTTACAAAAAAGCCAAAAAACCACAACACAATTACTACATCATACAATTTCTTTAAACAGTTTTAAAGATATCGAAATGCTCACAGGATAAATATGTCATGATAGACAACTGAGAAAAAAAGTCTATAAAATATTAGTGTGAATTATGCTATGCTGTACATTAATATGTTTGCTTCAATAAATTATATATAAAATTATTATGAAATACATGAAAATATATAAAGGTGTACCTTGTGATCTAAATTGACCATAAATTGAGACTGGTTGTTGAAAATATATGTATTTCAGGTTTATAAGCCATATTTCCAAGAAGAAATAAAAAAAAAATCCATAATAAACATCATTTAGTTTCACTTTGTGAATAAATTTGTCACTATTTACTGCTCTAGTGGGATCCACACTTGTTAAAATGCAAACAAGAACCCATAATTATGATCCGTGCAAATGAGTAATAATGTGTTATTCAAACAAACCTTAGATCTGTTTTTTCATTCAAATATTTTTGCAGTTGCTGCTGCTATAGGTAGCTATATTTAGTTTCAAAAAGAAAACTTGTTTTTCTTGTATGTTACTAATGCGTTTATGTCTTACTATATACATATTAAACACACAACAAATTTCTGAGAATAGCAGTCCCAGGAGGCACATTAAGCGTGAGGCCTAAACAGATCATTATTTTGCCAACTATTTAATTCAGACATTTGCTGAATTATTTTCTATTTGTATTAGTGTCAACCACATAAAAAGTGAAATTGAATCCAGGTTTTTTTGATGTGTAGTAAATACAAGTTCTTTAAATTTGCTGAAAACATCTGCAAAACTTGGTTATCAAGAAGCCTGAGTACTATATGAAAGACCTCATTTGATTCACTATAACAAAGAGCAAAGACACAAGAATACTGAGGTTTAGTCAGCCTCTGAAGAATATATTAAATTTGACTTTTCTAATCTATCATTAATCCAACTCCATGACATTTTATAACCATCAAATCACTGCATTAGGCTGTGTCAGAATAATCATAATTATGCAAATCATTTAAATGACAAAAAGGAGAAATATAAAAAGCAGATAAAAACATAAGAAATGAAAAAACAGCATTAGTATTTCTAAGAAGCTTCTAAGCCGAATCTCAGGCATCTTTGTTGGGCCTGAATTTTGCTATAATCTTCTGCAGTTCAAAGATGCTTAGATTTCCCCCCTAAAGATTTTTCTAAGGCATCAAATTCTTTGTCTGCTTCAAATTTCTTCAATTATTCTTAACTCTTTTAATTTGACAAACCTTTCTACAACATGGAGAAGCTTCACGAACTATTTTTCTTATATCATTACTTTAAATGTCACATTTAAAGTCAGCCATTTTAGGTTCTTACTGTACATCAAAGTCTAGGGCAAAACTGAGTCAAGGCTACTAAATAAACATGTAATCCATACTGAGCATGGTGACAAAACAAGAAACAAAGATAATAGAAACTGAAAGTTTAGCAAAACTGAATACTGTTTCTGAAAACAAACACAGCTAACACGTTTTGTCTACAGCTTTCCCAGTTATCTGAGTATCAAATTATGATGGTGTCTTCTTAAAATGTCAGCTAGCAGCTGCAAGTTGTTAATGTATTCTGTGCATGTATTGATATGTGGGTTTTAATTTTCTCCTAGAGAATCCATGACTGTGATTCCCCATTTCTTTACAGATGTGCATATTCTCAACAATGACAGGGACCTGCCATTTTCCATACAGAGGTTGATAAGTTCTTCTTAGTAAAACCTTAGAAATGTCTTCAAGTGCTATAAATCCTCACATTATGCACCAGAACTCCTTGGCTTACTATTCCTGATAAATTGTTTAGTTTGTATCATTAAGAAGTAACCTGATGTTTAAGAGTGAATAGTTTCACGGGAATTATATGCTTTTTTGACTTAGTGGGCCTGATGTTGTTCTCAAGGAGTTAGATTCCAAACCTCGAAAAAAGTAAGCTTCCTCATATAAGGAGAATGCTTAAAGTGAGGAAATTTTCCAGTGCTCTGAGTGCTGCACTATTATTTTCAATGAAAATTGAAGTCACACTGCTCTGTGAAAGCTACTTTGGTAATATTCAAACTATTTTGGAAAAGGGAAAGAGAAAAGGTGTCTGGCAACTTTGTAGGTTTGTATTCAGAAAGCCATTTTCTTGACTATTTTCTTCCTGATGTCATTATTGTTACTACTGCAGCAAATTCATTAATGAAAAAAAGGTAGCTCTTACTTTCACAAATTGAAATTTATCTTGTTAAATTATTTTAAGAGCTTGTTGAGCTTATTGAGCTTGAATGATCCGGTAATGTATTTTACAATAGAGGCTGAAATCAGAAAATCAGAGTTTAGAGTAGTGTTTCAAAAAAACATGAGCTGTTCTGAATAAGCCACGACTAGTTCAGCTGAACCACACCAGTGTGTCAGGAATTTAAATGTTCTGATTTACACTTCCCACTAGTGATTTAAAATGTGCTCCTAATAACAGAATATTTTTTTTTGGGAAAAAAAAAAGGCTATTTATCATTTAGCACAGATTCATAACTGAAAAAAATGCATTAAAATTTGGGTAATTATTTAAAAATAAAATATTCATGTACATTAATATTTCCATTTAATCCAGCTTCATAAGGCACATACATAAAAATACAGAGAAATGTTGGCATATAAAGCGTAGCTGGCCTCCTGACAGGCTGAGAGTATAGATTTAATTTTACTGCATTCTAGGTTTATTTCTCATTCCATACTATGTCAGAATAATCTGTAAATAAAGAATAGTCTTTGGCTTTTGCAAAATGTTTTTCTTTGTCTTGTGGAAGCTCTAAGACAAGCAGTTCAGCAGCAGCTATTGGGAAAAATGTTATTATGCTTTGCTCATACTTTCTTGCCTAAGGAGCACAAAAAACCTCTCAGACTGATGTCAACAGAGTAGCTTTCAAGTTAATTGAAAAGTATAGTCAATCTGCTTCAGATTTCTATCACTGGGAACAAAGAGAAGAAATGTATTTAACCAAGCCTTTGTAGTGTTTATGCATGATGTGCTCTAAGTGTCATGGCAGACCCTAAATGAAAAATAAACAGAAAGGTAAACAAAAAGGAATTCCTTAGAAACACTGGGAAAAAAAAAAAGAAAATCCTTACAAAAAACCTCCAGAACCATGACAATGTTTTGCTGGAATCAAGAATTTAAGGTCTTCAGTTTGGCATGTTCAGAAGTGCTCAAGTGGCCTTGATGAAATTATTGTCATTTTCAGACACTAGGTTGCTGTTGAAACAGACCTCAGTGAAGTCATTCATATGACTCAAATATCTTACTTATCTCCATCAGTCTGAAAGAGTTGTTAATCTTCTGGTTTTTTTGAGGAACTTGGCACTGCTGATATATGATTTCTGAGTTATTTTTTTTCACATGCAACAGACATTTTGAATTACAGTGATTTAGTCATCAGACCTGTGTAACTGCTGAGGTACCCCGTACCTCTGTCTAAAATTGTCTTATGAGTAAATATCCTTTCATGAATCTTTGAAGGTCACATACTGCAGCAAGACATCCAAGAGTGCTTTAGTAAAATTTAGTCTGGAATGTAAACCCCCTTAATCATTGTCTGGAGATTTATCTGTCCCCTTTCAACATTTTTCTCTCCTATTTTACATAACCAAAATTATGAGTGTGAAACCAAATATTGTCATTTCAAATATTCCTTTTACAGCCTTCCAACTTTACAGCTATTCCACTTCTCCTAAAGCTTGATGTGAAAGAGTAAATTTTACTAGGTCATAACTTAATTTTTTTAACTGCAAGCAAAACTACTTCCCTAGTTGTAGACACATTTACCAGTTAAATCCTGTGTGATCATTTTATAAGCAGGAATTTAACTTCTATATACTTTTATTAACCTTTTATGCATACACACAGTTACCTCAGTAACACTCCAACTGTGTGACTTAGCCTATTAATAAAATATCTATAAACTGCTAACATGAATGGTCTTTGTGACAAGAATCTGTGTATCTACTGGTTTACACATTTCTTTAATGTGAGGTATACATGCCAATAATTGCACTTTTATTGTCATCAGCAAAAGTATTTCTCTCATAAAATTTTAAATACCCACTTCGTAACTGACTTGCCTTATTCCTCATATTGTGGTGCAGTGAATGCTCTATATCTAAATTCTAAGTGAAAAGTAATGTTTAAGTAATTCTATAGAGAAACATGATACCTCCTAGGTATATTCAAACAGCTGGAAATAGTATACAGCATTTCTAGATACCATTATGTAACATTTTTAGGATTTTGCTTTTGCCAACACAAGTAAGAATGTTAGGAAAAAAAAGAATTATCTAAACTGCATTCATAATTCTGATGATTGCAGGTGCAAATACATTACCATAAATAAAATTATGTATATGGGTCACACATATATGACAACAGAAATTCACATGTACAGTGGTGAATGAAAAATATTGACTCATACATAGTTTTAAAATCTTAAAAATTGACAGGGAAATCACGGATGGCTAAAAAGGATTTGCTATCTCCTCCCAAGACATGGTAGATGATATTTACTATCCACATTTTATTTGAGCTACTGATGGCTGCAATACAGAGTCTGGATTGCTGCTGTTATCTTTCTAAAGTAAAAAAGATTGCCTTCTGGCTAGCTTATACACTGTACTCAAGGCAACAAGCAGAGGGCTATGACGCAGATCGACAGAGAACATACTATTGCACTCACTAATTGTCCTACAGTGAAGAAAGCTTTATGCAACACAGGATTTATATAACAATGGGTTTTGAAATACTGCTTTTGTGTATCTGTGGATACTCTCATTTTTAATAAAAGAATTATTATTTTTCAAAAATAATAACCTAAGTGTAGAGGTGATATTTCTTATTTTGTATGGTTATTCATAGCACCTAAGGCAATCAGAAGTGCACTTTCTTGCTTTTATCAAATTGAGGAGTGGTTTTGTCAAGGTAAAACATACATCATTCTCCCACTAGCAGTTTTACACATGCCTTGTTAACAAACAGGTTTTGCAGATCCAGTCTCCTTAGAATGCCTTCAGAGTCAGTGAGAAAGAAATGTAGGGAAAAAAAGCCTTAAAAACTGTTGTAAGTCTTCCTTCATGTACACAAGCAACGCTAAACAAAAGGAACTAAGAACACCTGTAATAATATAAAAGTTTAGATCTATATAAGTTCATAAAATAAAAACAAATATACATCCTGTACTGAGCTCAATGATAAATACTGCTAAAGTCATTAGGACTTCATAGTAAATAAGATGCATGAAATTTAAAAGAATCTTTCTAAATTTGCAAATAGCTCTCCACAGTGCCTCTTTCCAAAATATTATTTATAGACTCAAACCAAAGGATACTTTTGCCAGAAAAACAGGGAGAATATTCACAGGTGTGCAATGTTATATGTGTAAAATTTTTATAGATTGCAGTCTTTACATACTGATGGTAGTTAGCTGAATTCTAGCATGTTGCTCTTCAGTCAACAGGGCTTGGATGCTTGCCACGGTGCCTAAATAAACAAATTTTAAATGGAATTTGAATTTTGTGTTTATTAAAAAAATTTATATGGGTATCACCAGTCTTTACACCTTTACAGTAGCTGAGCAGTAGAGGCAACAATATGAAGGCACTGCTTGTTAAGTACTAGGTAATCTATTCAGGAAAGGGAACAGAAGAAAATTAGTTTCTAGAGGAAAAGAATCATAGAATTATAGAATAGTTAGGGTTGGAAAGGACCTTAAGATCATCTATTTCCAACACCCCTGCCATGGGCAGGGACACCTCACGCTAAACCATCTCACCCAAGGCTTTGTCCAACCTGGCCTTGGGCACCGCCAGGGATGGAGCATTCACAGCTTCCCGGGCAATGGGAATGGGAATTCCCAAACCCCCCATGGCAGGGGGGCTTGAAATAGATGATCTTAAGGTCCTTTCCAACCCTAACTATTCTATGATTTTATGATTCTAAAATCCAAGCTTCAATATGCTGTTTGCATTCTGCTTTCACAGTTACAAACTTCTTACTGATAATTGCCCTGCTCTTCCTACAGCAATTTTCATATGCTCTATAGAACTCCAATGTTTGAGTGCAATAGGAAGGAATTTCAAAAACTTAAGCAATATATGAAATCTTAGTATGTATTTCAATCTTTGTCAATATGTTTTGTGTTGTCTACACAATTTTCGATATCATCTACTGAGAAAGAGACCTATTATCATCAAGTTAGCATCCAGCTCTGGACCCTGCTTAGGTCACCGTCATCTCACATTAACTGCCTCAGTCACCAGAATATTACTTATTCTTGGTTGAGTCTATTGTCAGTTCTTGGCTGTGCTTCTCTTGTTTTACTTACAGTTTTGTTCTGAGTCAAATATTAACGACCGGCTTTTAGTGAGGTAGAAAATGCATATGAACACAAGGAAATTAATGGGGGAAATAGACAGAAGAATCTCTAGAAGACTTGTCTGGCTGTGGCTCTTAAAAAAGTCCCTGTTTATGGACTTGTTCCAGAAAGAAATCTGAAATTTATTTTTCTGTTGCACTGCCCACTTTAGAAAATGCTCCCATGGTAACTGAGTCTCTTAAAAGCTTTTAATTTGTTTCCAGTGTTCTTGCATGTTTTATTTATCACTTTGCCTTATTCACCCAGCTTTTTACCTTCTTTTATTTATTTGCTTATCTTTGGTATTGTTTACTTGGTGTTTTCCTCTATTGAATCTTTCCCACTGTTCCTGTATGCCCACATGTTCTCATGTTCTGCTGTTCCTGTTGTCACTGAGCTGGAAGCCAAAGGAAAGAAAAAAGCATTTGTCATCGATGATTCCACCACCAAAGAAACATTAGTACATACAGTGAAATCCCTTTTTAGTTGTGGTTAAGTTTCCCATGGTCATTCAAAGAATAAACCTCCTTGCTCACTGCACAAGCCAACATCTAGCACTTCCTCCCTAACATCAAAGAGGTCCATTAATATTTTTAGGATAATAGTTTGAAGCTCCAGCTTTGACTACTTGTGTCTTTTTCAGAAGGAGAGGCTCTGGGACAGTCCTTAGTTTCCTGGCCTGCAGCAAATCTAAATGAAAAGTAGTTTTTTTCTCAAATCAGGTGAATGTCAATCAAGTCTAACTACATTAGATATAAGACAGAGCACAAATGCAATATGATTGGGGAAAATATACTTCGCCTGCAGCCCAGGAGTGGAAAACAGCTGTGACTGCATCTGTATATAAGGATGGCTGATGCGTACAGGTGTGGGAACTACTGCCTTATGTTGTTATTGCTCCTTCTAATTGTTCAGAACATTGTAACCTACATTGTCTATAGAATGATATTTCACATGACAGCTGATTCTGTTTTATCACCTCAGGAAACCCTCACAAGTAGCAAAAGACAGTAATCCTACATTTGGAAAAAGTACAGTGCAGTTTAAAAGTGCCTTAAAGAGGACTGTAAAATAAAAAACTGTGAAGAAAGAATTCTTTATAATTAATGTTACAAATGAACAGGTGTTCTTAAAAACCCATAATGCTTTTTAAATCTTCGCTAAATCATAGAATCATAGAATCATTGAAACATAGAATGGTTTGGGTTGAAAGAGATCTTAAACATCATCAACTTCCAGCACCCCTGCCACAGGCAGGGACACCTTCACTAGACCAGGTTGCTCAAAGCCTCAGTCAACCTGGCATTGAACACTTCCAAGGAAGCAGCATCAACAACATCTCTGGGCAACCTGTTCCAGTGTCTCATCACCCTCACAGTAAAGAATTTCTTTACGATGAATCTAAATCTGCCTTCTTCCAGTTTAAAGCCACTACTTGTCCTATTGCTACACTGCCTGATAAGGACTTCTCTCCACCACCCTCCCACCCACCATCTTTCCTGTAGGTTTCCTTTAGGTACTAGAAAGCTTCTATAAGGTCTCCCCAGAGCATTCTTTTCTCTGGTTTGAATAACCTCAACTGTCTCAGCATATCCTCATAGAAGAGGTGCTCCTGCCCCCCAGTCATGTTTGTGACCCTCCTCTAAACCCATCCAAGCAGGTCTGTGCCTTTCTTGTGCTGTGGGACCCAGATATGAAGAGGTTTACTCCAGGTGGAGTCTCATGAGAGTGGAGTGGATGGGGAGAATCACCTTGATCAAGCTGCTAGCCACACTTCATGATAATCATCAAGTCTTCAATAAATGAAGAACCCAAAATTCTCATGTTTTCCTATATTTTATCTTGAAAGTAATTGTTGTCACTACATTAATAATATTGACATATTAACTTCTATTTTTTGTGCATTTGTTTTTTAATGTGAAAAATTAAGAATTCATTAAGGGCTGAGTAACTTTGTTAAAGTTCATAAAGAAAACTCCAATTATCATAGATCAAGTGGAGTACAGTTTGAATTTCATTTTTGTTTAGTTGTTCTTTGTAATTTATATGTGCTTCTCCCATTTAGTTGTGCTCTATAACTTAAAGAGCAGTTTATGGAAGAATCATGAGAAAATCCTTTTTATGAAAAAAGTTACTTTTCATTCTTCTTATCTAAGTCTTAAGCTTTATTCAAAGAACAAACAGAAAGTGAGTGATGGAAGTGGCAAATTTGGAGAGGAAACAGAAACAGTAGCTAAAAAGTTTAAACTTTTTATGTGAAAAATCCCCCTTACCATGAGAAGAGGGACGTTTAGTGGGCTTGAGACTCATTCTTAAAGACAGCAGTTACTTTTGCAACTAAACTGTTTTCTATCCTCTTTTATGCTCATTAAGCTGTGTTGAGTGATCTCTAATAAAATGACCTCCAGAATTCTGTAATTAATGATGTATCAGGACTCCATCCAAGAGGTTTCTCCAGTGTCATAGTTTTGCACAAAACAAAGCACAGTAGCACATTTGAACCAATGAGTGTTGTATAACTGATAACACTAGGGGTAGTTAATTTAAATTTAAGAAGATAAATTCAGACCACAGAATTCAACACAAAAGCCTAGTCACACTCATACATTCTGCTCATGTATTGTAATAGCAGAAAACTGTTGTTAATACTTCTCATTCTCCTCATACTTCAGTTAGAATGTGTGTATCATGCCTTATTAGAAGATACTTTTATACCTGGGGGGAAATTCAGAACACTGTTTCTTTGTTTAAAATTATATCGGTTATAATTCCAATTTACTGGAGAACAGCAGCTTTCTCATCTCTATTCAGTCATTCACTCTTGGTTTACAGTTAACCGGCAACTAAACCACTGAACAATCAGTTGCTATGACTAAGTCACTGCCATAGTAAGAGAAATAAGAGAATCTTCCCTCAAATTAGGCTACTTTCCAGTTAAATGTTATGTTGCAGTAAAAGTTTGAAAGCCTTTTTCTTTTAAAGGTTCAATTTCCAAAGTTTAAGTAAAAGAATGCTTATGTTTAAATCTGCTACAAAAATAACTGTTCACAAATGCAGCTTGTAATGAAAAATATGTGACTGTAAAGATCTGGATTAATTTTCAATGCACTGGTGTGGCTTATCAAAGATGGACTCCAGTTCTGGTGAAATCTGAAGACCCTTATTGCACGTCTTGCATCCCTTTTATAGTCCACTAAGTGCTAAGCAGTAACTTTCCACTCTCTTACTTCCTTGTCATCCTGATTCAGTAAAACTACTAAAGGTTACAAATATTCCAAATATTTACATAGTTTGGTCTGTCTTTGAGTTGCAAACCGCCTGCTTTGTTTCGCTAACCGATCTAGACACTTCATTGTTCTCTTCAAGGTTCCCAATGCTTAGGCCCTACCAGGGCATTAACACCTGGTGTTTTCTTTCCCAAGGCTTAAGCCCGACCAGGGTGATAACGTCTGGATCCATTTCCTTAACTATTTCTGTCCCGTCACCCACGCACTGGTAGTTGCCCTACCTTATTACAGCCTCTTTGCATGTTTTGAAAACATTTTCCTTTGCTGCTTCATCTTCATTCGGAGAAAACTCCAGGAACAAACTTGCCAGCAGAGTTTCAAGTTGACAAGCAGATATTCTTTATTGCGGCGCCGGGAGACACGGGGGATAGGTCCTCCTAACGTGTGTCCCTGAATTGCTATACAGGTCATCCTTATATGGTCACTGAGCATATTACATCATTTTCCAAAAAGTTTCCGATATGCATACAAAAATGTGGTGGTCTTTAAGGGTCGTTTGCTTTTCCCAACAAGCTTAATTAACATTACAGACATAGCAATCATCCTGGCCTTCTACTTATCAGTTAGTTTAACTGCTCTCATCCTGGACATCTGCTAGTCCGGGATACTCCCTAGTAGATGCTTACACCAGCTTAATGGGTTTAATAACACCCCAAGCATAGCAATCATCCTGTCCTTTTACTTATCAGTTAATTTATCTGTGCCCACCTGCTAGTCCCAGATACTCCCCATCCCCAGGTCCTGTCCTTCTATTCTGCTTTTTTCGCACCTTTTGTACTGAGGTCCTGAGGGCCTGAAACTATGTCAACTACCTTCAAGCACCGCAGTTGTTTTCCATTACAAAGCCATCAAACCTAACATTACTTAGAAGTGGTTGCATTTTGTATTTTTGTGCCTCCTTGTCTCAATCTTCAGTTGCCTTTCTATAAATTGAGACACATATTGGTTTTGATTTTATATATCTATAAAAGGTCTTAACCTCTAAGCTTTCAGAGTAGGGTTCTTTGACTTTATGGCTGTGGCATCTTCCATGTCTGGTATATTTCTGTGAAGAAAGGAAACACAACTATCAAAAACATGTCTGAAATGTTTTCGAGGAATAAAATATGTTTGGATTTCTAAAACCACTGTGATGACCTAAACAACTGCACATATTGTCAGAGCATTCATAAGCCAGGCATTTTAGGTACAGCTCTATACCTGTTTATGTTTAAAACTACAATTAAAATATCCACAATATCAGTCCTGCACCGGGGTGTTTCATGTGTTTTTATTCCTTGTGACATTCTCTCTATAAAGTTCCTCAGCTCACAGTTTGAATAAGAAATGTAGGCTTAGGGGGGTACATTTACAGCTTGTGCCAGTTAGTTTAAAAAATCATTACTGATTTTTTTTCACTACTCACCATATCTCCTCTCCCAGTAATGATGAGAAAGGTACCTCAAAGTGATACAATTAAAAAAAATGGGAGTTCTGAGCTGCCAGCTTCTCAACTTCATTGACGTATAATACAAGAGAGAAAATTTGTTGAAGCGTTTGTCATTCTACAGTCATGTGTTTGATAAAACTCAAATCTTTTTGAAGACAAGTATTTTTTTTTTAATATGCTTCCACTTTATGCTCTGCATATAGCTTCTATAGCTCTCTGCGTATAGACTCTATAGCCTATCCAGCAATGAAGGCTAGAAACCCTCTGGACCAAGATCAGTAATTCTTCACTATGACAGTGATGAAGCACTGGAACAGGCTGCCCAGAGAAGCTGTGGCTGTCCCATCCCTGGAAGTGTTTAAGGCCAGGTTGGATGAGTTTCTGATCAGCTTGCCCTAGTGGAAGGTGTCCCTGCCCATGGCAGGGGAGCTGGAACTAGAAGATCTTTAAGGTCACTTCCAACCCAACCCGTTCTATGATTCTATAATAAGTTATGCTTTTTATGCTGCTGAAATTCTGTTTCTTTGCAAAAATGTAAATGTGACTGAAATGTGTGAAAGATGGGTATGTTTGTCTAAGAAGCATTTTAGACTTCAAAATTCAAAAATTGTCAGCTCTCAACAGCTGGGTTATAAATACTTTTTTCTCTGTGGTAAAAATGACAGTTCTTAAATGGCATGCAACTTTACTATTGTAAAGTGGCATAAAAATCATGCAGTGAAAATAAATCAATACAATTATTTCCACTCAAAATAAAATCATAAAAATAGGCAAATTAGTATTCAAAAATTCCAAGGAAAAATGTGTCTTTGCATTGATGTTAAGTCTACCTCCAGGACTTTAACATTAATTATGGACCTCTGAAATGCAGCACCTTGATATCAAAGGAAGTCTGTATAATCATGTGTTCTGTGAATGTTTTTAATTATTTTAGCTAGAAATAATGTTAATAAGAAACACCTCCCCACTCATTAGCTATTGTACTTTTGTGTAACACCACTTAAAGCAATGCACATTGTAAGAGATGACATCACTGCCTGCGGACAGGTGAGAGGTTCTTTTCCCATTGAACTCTTTCTTCAATACGTGTATGACTTCGACACATGTAGGACTTGATCTGAGATGTTGACATCATACTAAAAATGCCATTATGACTTACATATCTTGGCTTCTCAGAAAGATAAAAATATTTGAGCCTTCATGAAAGGCTGTAGTTTCTGCTAGGTTCCTGTTACAGCATGGGCTCTTCATGGGGTCACAGGCTCCTTTGGACATCCCCCTGCTCTGTCATGGGGTCCCTCATAGGCTGCAGCTGGATATCTAGTCCACTGAGGACAGCCTGCCACACCAGTCTGCACCATGGGCTGAAAGGCAATCTCTGCTCTGGTGCTTGGAGCACCTCCTCTTCTTCCTTCTGTACTGCCCTTGGTATCTTCAGATTTGTTGCTGTCATATTCTCACTTTTCATTCTGGCTGCAGTTTTACCTGGGGAGTTTGTTTTGATTTGTTTCTTAAATATGTTATCCCAGTAATGCTACCACTGTTGCTGATGGACTTGGCCTTGGCCAGCAGTAAATCCATCTTGGTTCTGCCTGGCATTGGCTCTATCTGACAAAGAGGAAGCTTCCAGCAGCTTCTTGCGGAAACAACCCTTGTAGCCCCCTACAAAAATGTTGCCTCATAAACCCAGTATTCAAGGAAAATATTATTGTTTATCTGTTAGAGTGCTGAAAATGAGGATCAGATTCTCAGACTGGAACATTTCCTTTCCTAAGGAGTGATGTTTTTTTCCTCATTAATTTTGTCTTTGGAGGCAAAATCAATACTATTGTAAACAGAAAAACATATGGGCTACTATAATTTGACTTGTTTTGGGATTCAAAGGGACTGAATCGTTGTTTTTGATTTCTGAGGCCTAGGTATTTGCTGAGGTACTAAGTATGTACATGAGTAACTGGGGCGATTATTTTCTGAATCTGCTAGGACAATATTGCATATGGGCTGTTCTAACATTAACCTGGATAGGCTGGAAGAGTGGGCTAACAAGAACTTTATGAAGTTCAATTAGGACAAGTGTAAGGTCATCCTCCAGGGAAATGTAACCTAAGAGTACAGCACAGGCTGGGATCTATCTGTCTGGGGAGCAGATTTATGGAAAGGGACCTGGAGGCCTTGGTGGACAATAAGGTCAATATGAGTGAGCAGTGTGCAGCTGCAGCAAAGAAAGCCAAGAGGATGCCGGGTCACATCATCAAGGGCATCACCAGCAGAGGTAAAGTCATTATCTCACTCTACGCAGTTCTTGCGAGCCCATACCTGGGATACTGTGTTCAGTTTTCTTCCCCACTATACAAAAAAGATGTGAGGAAGCTGGAGAGGGTCCAGAGAAGGGCCACAAAGATGATCAAAGGACTGGGAAGACTGGCATATGAGGAAAAGCTGAGAGAAAAGTATTTGTTCAGCCTAGAGAGAAGAAGTGATGGATTTCCACAACACTGGACACTTAAGATTTAGCTGGACAGGGTGATGAGACATTTTCTCTAGACCATGCTTTTGCCAAGAAAGGTTGTACCAGATGATCTTTGGGGTACCTTCCAACCTGGTATTCTATGATTCTGATTCTAAGAGGAATTAAGATACTGTAACCCTTTGTGTGACTGGGTTATGGAATCCTAGATTAAAATGGATCTGTAGCTCTGCTGATTATTTTTAAGCTTTTTAGTTCAAATCACACTTGAATTATCAGAAATAACTCCATAGGCAGATGAGGACAGAGAATCCCTTTGTTAACACTGACAAAGGATTTCTATTTGATTGGCACTGTGTAGCGCAGCAGTTCTTCCACTTCATGACAGTACAGCAAACTTTAAAGACGCAGTTCCCAACAATTTTATAGGTATTCTAAGATACCTTTTGATGGATATTGCAGGTATTTCAGGAGAACTTTTGATGAATATTCTGAATTATACATCATGAAGGAAGGATGGCTGAAATGTTTCTGTCACAGACAGTTGTTTTAGCTTTTTAGTTGCTTCCTCCTTGAAAACTGGATGAGGTTGAAGAGTGTAGGAGGAAGTGAACAAGTAGTCATAGGAAAACTTTAGTCTTCTGACATGGATGCTTTGAATATTCCTTGGGAGCATATGTTTCCACTGACAATTTAAAATAATCAGGTCATAACCTTTATACACTCAATCATATTTGAAGGTGACTGCATAATGAAAAACTCCTTTCCACTTAAAATAAAAAGCCATCTCTCTTAGATAAAAATATTCATAATTTTCCTGCTGTCATGACTCTTGTATGAAAAAGAGGGTTATCCATTCAGAATGCAAACCTCATCCATGAGAGAGTTTTTAACCCATGATACTGATACTGTATAGAGAAAATTATGCTAATTTGATTGTTTTTTTATAGCACATAGAGGCCCTAATTTTGTACTTTAAAGCAGGTAGACTTCTAATTAATTAGGTGGTATATATTTTATTTGCAGTAGCTCAGCAGTGGGCACTTTGTTTCTGCTTTTAAGGTTAAAAAACAGATGGGTTTTCAGAGGTGCTGCATGTTTGCAGCTCCTACTGAAACAGCAAGTCATTTTCATAATATCATGCTGGCATAGAAGCATATGTTATTAAGATCACAGAATGGATTAAGTTGTTCAGAAATAACAAATTCTGTTGCCAAAAAGGGGAGAATTTGGAAAAGGGAAATGAAACTGTTATTGTTTTGTGGCTTATTGTGTAGTATCTCTTCCTAGCACAACAGGAGTTTCTAAAGAATGAGGTGAAGAACTGTTTTTCTAGCTTTCCTGAGCTTTATAATTTATATAAATTTATCTATTCCAGGCTAAATCTTAAAAATGGCATGAAATGTACCTCACATGAGCATAATTTTATTGTTCTGCCCCCAATAAGAGGGACTATACCTCACTCCTAAAAGCTGCCAGTCCAAATTGTCCTCAGAAACTTGCATTGATAGAAATTCAGATAGCTTCCTGAATATTGCTTTAAGAGAGCTAAGCACTTCACATACATTCCTTTCTGACTTGAAAACAAAGGTATGCCTTTGATCTATCTTCAGTAACAGTGCCAAAATCCAGGATTCTGCAACTCAGCACAAAAGACCCACTTACTGTGCACCCTGCTGCCAACATCTTCTCTGTGCCTGCTGTTTCTTCTCCCACTTCACTCTCTTCACTCTGTGTAGAAGATACTTGGGCAACAATCTGGAAGTATATTTCCCTGCTGGCTCCCCTGAGCCTAAATGATGAGGACAACCACTCTTAAGGGTACAATTTTTCCAACTTTCTGTGGCTTTGTTGCACTTTGTTTCCTACCTGCAAGATAGTGAGATAGCCTTGTGAAAACAGATACATATGAGACTGCAGAGCACCCAGATGCTATGGGAGATGTAAGTTTTCCACATGATACTGAAGAAAACACCAAGTAGGGGAAGCCTCAGAACAGCACTTAGAAAGAACAGAAGCTACAATAGAGGACACTGTTTCCACAGTAGCAATCCTGCCTCATCTCTTACTGGACAAAATTCTGAGATGCAGGCAAGTTTATATTATTTGTTGTCATTAGTGACAGTATGATAATTATTATTTACACATTGATTACTACTTCCTCTTACACTTTCTTTTTCTCTCCTCACGTAGCTTACTGACTTTCAAAATGTTTTCGTTTTAGGTATTCATGCTTCCCATCCTTTTTTCTGTTATCTCAGTTTTTATTTTTGAATCAATTTTGTTTTAACTTCAGTGGAAATAAACACAGTAGGAAGTAAATTCTCTGAGACAATCGCCATCCTTTCCACTTGTGTAAAAAGCCCAGTACTTATTACGTTTTATGTAACTTAGTAAGATTGATTTGCTGGAAGTGAAAGTAAAGGGTAAGGTGAGTTGTATTAAGGAAGCAATGGCTATCTTCCTTCCCACACTATTACTGCATCATATGAGAAAAGTAATAGGATGCAGTTACAAAGCTTTTTGTTCTCCCATTCTCTCCACTTCCTGCACCCACTGAAAATGGAGTTATTTGAAAAAATAACTTTGAATTGTTATTATACCTATTTTTGCCACCATGACTACAATCAGATATGAAATATTAATATATATTTTAAAATACAATGGATTCATATTCAAGGACTCCTAAATGTTTTTGCAAATATGACTCCCTCCTCTCCTCCAAATATTTTCATGGAAGAATGAAAATACATCATATTTAGATAATGCTATTTAGCTGAAGAATTGCAAATGAGCAATACCAAAAAGACTTCTTAAGCTACATATCAGTGGTCATTAAGCTTACACCAAACCAGCAAAACAGAATCTGAATACTGGAAATATTCTGAGTGTTATTAGGAACACTGATACACAATCAGCTGTAAGAGATCACAAAGATTCATGTTCTTCAAAGCTAATCTAGAGTGCTACGTCCTGCATTTGGGTCTCAACAACCTCATACAATGCTATAGACTTGGGGAAGAATAGCTGGAAAGCTGCTTAGTTATAAAGGACCTGGGGGTGCTGGTTGACAGCTGAACGTGAGCCACCTTGTGCCCAGGCAGCCAAGAAGACCAACTGTATCCTGGCCTGTATCAGAAATAGTTTAGCCAGCAGGGTCAGAGCATTGATCATCCCCCTGTACTCAGCACTGCTGAGGCCACACCTTGAATACTGTATTCAGTTCTGAGCCCCTCACTACAAGAGAGACATTGGGGTGCTGGAGCATGTCCAGAGAAGGGCAGCAAGCCTGGTCAAGGGTCTGGAGTCTTATGAGGAATGGCTGAAGGAACTGGGATTTTTTAGTCTGGAGAAGAGAAGGCTCAGTGGGGCCCTTATCTCTACAACTACCTGAAAGGAGGTTTCAGTGAAGTGGAGGTCAGCCTCTTCTCCCAAGTAACAAGTGATAGGACAAGAAGTAATGGCCTGAAGCTGCACCAGGGGAGGTTTAGATTGGATATTAGGAAAAATTTCTTCACAGTGGGGGTAATCAGGCATTGGAACAGTGGAATCACCATTCTTGGAAATGTTCAAAAACCTTGTAGATGAGGCCCTCAATGATACGGTTTAGTGGTGGTCTTGGCAGTCCTGGACTTGATCTTAAAGGTCTTAAAGGTCTTAAAGGTCTTTTCCAACGTAGTTGATTCTATGATTCTATGATTGATATGTTATCAGCTTTGTTCTCAGACTAAAGCTGAAGCACAGCACTGTACTAGGAAGGAGAAAAATAACTGCTGCAGCTGAACCCAGGACACAGTCACATGCAGTCTTTTTGGTATTCATTTTGGGTGATCACAACAGCATTTAGCTAATTTTAATCTACAAGTCTGAATCCATGCCAAACTGTTTATTAGAGTTCAAAGATTAAAATTCCTTGTGCAGATGTGTTAGTTTTGATACTGTGTCACACCCCACCATTGACTTTTCTCTCGAATCTATGCAAATCCCTATGCCTTTTTTACCAAACACAATATGTTTCTGATGTTGAGAAATTTCTTCAAAATTTTACATTCTGCAAATCAAATCTTGCTGCCCATAACTGTGTCTTTTGTTACCAATGTAGCTATTTCCGAAAGCTTTCTAATTGCCTTATTGATTTTCCTGAGTATACCTCGAATTTCACTCATTTGGGATGGAGGCCAAGTTTTTTGTTTAATTTTCATGGAACAGCACTGTTAAATTAATTTTATTGATGTATAGACTGCATTTTACAAATTAACATGGTGTTTACAGGTTGATTTCTTTTCACCACCTGGTTTGCCTGCTTTCAGGAATATGTTGAGAAAATGATGAGATTTCAAGAGTAAATTCTGATTTATGAACCTCTCTAGCAATAAGAATTCTGCACAGCATGAAGTAATATACCATTATCCTAAAAGTCCATACTAGTCCTGTTGGAATCCAACATCTTGTTTTCTGCCTCCTAACACTATTTGGGATAGTTCTGGAACTATATTTTCTTTGAGTGAGACTTTCACAAGGACTCCACATTGTCATGATTTTCCTTGTACTACATCCATGTGCCTAACTTCATTGTGTACCAAGAAGTTGGGGGAAGAGCTTTTCCCTCTCCTCTCCTCTCCTCTCCTCTCCTCTCCTCTCCTCTCCTCTCCTCTCCTCTCCTCTCTCCTCTCCTCTCTTTTGCTTTCCTTTCCCCCTTCCTTTCTTTCCCCTTTCCTTTTCCCTTTCTTTTCCCCTTTACATTCTTTCCCCTTTTGGTTACAAAATAGCTAACATCAAAAAGTAAAATAGGTTTAGACTTATGTTGTGGTTTAAGGAGCATTTCAGTGTAAAGCTAGGAATCAGTGCTTTGTCAGTATACACAGCAAAGACAAGTGTGTGCTCCTTTCATTTTGAGTGGCCCACTATTCTCAAACAGCAGCACAGAATTTGCAGAGACAGAACTGAAGATAAATATACACAGAGGGTCCCAAATTGAGCAATGCTTTCATGATTCATGGAAGCAATTTGAAAATCGATTTGGCATTTGATCAAATTCCACTTTAGTCTTTAGAAGATGGAATTGAAATGCTGAGACCACTTGGCGAGTTAAAATCATGGTAACAATAATGCTGCAGCTTAAATCCTACGCTGCTTTTTTCCTCAGAGCACATAAAAATAAGTCAAATGGCTCTTACATACAGTGCTGTGGTTGAGTTTGCCAAATATTTCTGATTATTATCTTCATGAATTTCTCTCATATTTTTGTTTTTGTTTGTTGCTTTTGTGTTTTGATTGATTATGGCTTCGGTTATTGAGATGTGTGTTTCAGCCTGCTGTGAAAAATGGGCTCATTGTTGCCATGGGAGCTTCCCTGATAAGAGAAGTGTGACTGTGAATCAGGTGGGAATGCTGATCCTGGTTTTGGCTGTTTAGATTCCCTATATCCTATCCTTGCTTAAGTGGCACATGTAATGAGGTGTATCAAAACTCATTCCACATATTCTTTGTCCTTTATATAAAAGGAAGGGTCACTATTAGTTACTAATCTTAGTATTTAGTGGACATGTAACTTTTATAGGGCATTAAATTTTTATTGTATGTTTCCCTGTGAAGTTTCCATGTATAGACCAAAGTCACCCTGCTGCCAGATGGTATTTAGCAGAGTGCAGCTCTTTTAGGTAAAGTAAAAGGTCTGTTTAGGAGTAAAAACATGGTGAAAATTGCAAGTAAAACACAGAACCACAGCAGAGCAGAATAAGACTCACTGTGACAGAAGGCAGGAGTAAACATAAGGCTCATTAGAGCTGATTCCCTACAGTTTAGTCCCTATTTTGTGGAGTTTGGTGGCTAAGAGTCCTATTACATATGTCTCCAAACTTATGCTTTGACTTGGTACTAGTTCAGATCTAGCCTCTTACTTAGAGGTATTTGTTCTGGACTCTTTGTGACATAGAGCTATACCTTTAAGAGGTCCTTTAAGAGGACCATAGGATGATTTCGGTTGATCATTATGTAATCTGAAGGGAAAGATCCTCTGTCCCTGTTTCCACATGGAAAGGTAGTTTAGTTTTCAATGCGGAAGAAAACTTCTCAGTAAAATTTAAATACTTTTCTTACATTGGTGCACAGATTGGTTTGGCCCCAGAGGAAATATAGATTTCTTTTGAACAAAACTACATTAAATTTCACCCCTGGTGATTTCATCCCTATTGCATACATGTATAAATATTTTTAAAAAAACAAAGTAGGAAGCTGATGAGCATAAATATTGCCAAAGTTCACTGAAGTGTTTTTCCTTCTACTCAATTAATAATGTGGGGCTTTAACATTGTTGAGAAAAAGAGTAATTTTTTCTTTCGTATGTCCATTGTTAGCAAAATCGCATTCTGGAACTGAGCTTTATTTTTTATATTTGGCAGAGAGAAAAAAGAAGTTATACACATACATATTAAATTAATATGTTAGCAATGAATAAAATTAAGTTGTTTACAGTAAATACATGTTTCAATGAACACTGTTAAAATTACCATAAGAATACAATTTATTGCTGAATCAAGATATTCCAAACCAAATGTAGTCTAAATATCCTTAACATTACATTTACCGTAATGGTATGGGAATGACTTCATATGTCATGGAAAAGAACAGATTTTTCAGTATAGTTGCAAGATAATGACTCGTTATTGTCCAGTGCCTGTATCATTACAATAATATGACAAAACTTTAAATCAATTGATATATTTCCAGTTAGCAAATGTGTAAAATAACCGTACTTATCTGACTTTCCTGTTATTACTATCCAGTAATGACAGGAAACTGACAAAAAAAAAAAAAAGTGTCTGAATGCAATTCCATTATTTGTTGAATATTTTAAGAAATATCTTATAGTTCCTAAGGCTGTTTCTCTGTTTATAGGAAGAATATGCCAAGGAGCATTCTATAACCATGGCACCAGGTCATGCCATCCATTTTTATTTTTTCTTTTAGATGGGGTAGCTACACCTAAACCTGACCTTTGGGAATGTGTTGTTCCTTGCACACACTATGACCCAAGCTGTGTCTGCTTTATGTATTATGTATTGTATGGACATGATCTATATGATCTATATGTTAGTATATAGATGATATCTGAAATATTAATAAAAATAAATATTGATTCCACAGATTTTCATTAAGAAATGGCATACATAAATAGCACTTTTCTAAATCCTAAACAGCAAGAGAAAAAAGAAAAAAAAAACCAAACCCAACAAACAAGCAAACCACTTTTCTATATTCAAAATAGAAAAAAAAAAAAAAAAGCACTTTTTATTTGCCTGATGACCTAGAATTAAAATTGGAAATTGAAATTAAAATTAAAAGGGAAAATGCTGGGAAAAAGATAGGTTCAAATTAAGTGCATGTAGCTTTCCATCAAAATATATATTACTAAGGATCTGGTGAACCTAATCTCTCTGCAGCTGCTGGACTCAGAGAGTGAAGGTGGAGTATTGCACATCCTTGTGGTGTGCACACATTGCATTCACCTCTAGCTGAAAAGGAAAACAATGACTTCATCTTCTACTGCAGTAACTGCAGCTCTGCTCACTGACTAATGTTTATAATCTCAGAATTCTATTTATATTTGAAATGGCTTTCCCCTTGCCAAGTTTGGTTGAATCTGGTCAATAAATTAAACAAAGAGTAGGTAGCAGGGATAGGGTGATAGACGGATGAATAAATCATGCAAATGCATAAGCTTCATTTCCTCAGAAAACCAGAGTAAAAGAATGTGTGCAGCTATTTTTTTAAGGGGCATACTAACTGATAGTTTTAGAGGGAAGATGAGCATTAGTTCATGTTAAGAATGTACTTGTATCTGCAGAACAAACTACTTGATAAGGGACATTAGATTTCTTTCTGTGTTATTCTGAACTATTATTACCCAGGGGATGCATAAAACAGGCACAAAAAAAAAAAAAAAAAAGAAAAAGCCAAGTACTGTAACAAATGTGGCTCCCACATGCACAAAAAGAGCACAAAGGCTTCCATCCGAACATACATTGAATTTACTAATGCCTGTTTCAGAATAATAGTATAACAGGATTAAATGTTCAAAGCTTGAATTTTCAGAGTAACTAGTTCTTACTAGTTACTTCAAAGCTTGAATTTTCAGAGTAACTAGTAGTTCTTACTAACTTCAGATGAAAAGGTTTATTAGAAATATCAGGCTCTACAAACATCCTTTGCTCTTTTTATTTTTCAGAATGACAGGTTCTCATTTGCAAAATTAAATCCATGCAAATAGGTCTCAATATCTGCTGCCTTTCTATTTCAGCCAAAGAGATCAGCCAATTAGGATAAAATGTCTTGTTTAAAAGCCTAGGTTCATCCATAACAGGCTAAAAACTATTTGGTGTGGCTTGTCCAGGGACAAATACAAGGTCTGAGCAGTACATCTGTGCCTAGTAGTCTCCCACTGCATAGTTACAAAATGTCTAGCTCCTGATAGCATACAATTATTGTTCCTAAACCATGACACTTCCAGAATAAGAAGTAGAGAACTGCATACCCAAATGAGCTTGAAGGATGATAGAAAGGAACTATGTAAATTGGCCTTGGACCAGGACACTAGGTTTCACATTTATACTGTATCAGAATAACTATATCACTAGTCAGTTAAGACAATAATTCCGTCTTGTCTTGGATAGCCTCAAACACCTGGCATGGATACTGCTTCATTAGCAGCTCAGTGGCAATGCTGCTATCTGCTGAATTTGTACCTGGCTGGTCCCTAAAGGGATCTCAATTGAGCACTGAGTTAGACTGATGCCATGTTATCTTTAGAGATCTGAACTCACAGCTTGAGGTGACAAAGGTACAAGCTTAAAAGTCATAGTTAGGATGTTATTTCCATTCTAAGTGCTTAATATCTGCTACTTATAACTTTCCAAGCTATTGACTCCTGGAAGAAAGTTTCTCAGACTTGTGGTCAATCCAGAGATGAAGTGTTTAAAAAGTTTGTAAAAAATCCATGTAATTGTTACTGAGGTATCTGATCATAAGGCTAAAGGAGAGTGTGAAAGCACTTCCTGTTACACAGGCTATGTATTGCAGGTACTCTCTTTGTTTCTGGAAATTATCAATGTAATTGGTTGTCGTGGTTTAAACCCAGTCAGGCAACTTGGTCACTCACTCCCAGTGAGTGGTGCCGAGCTGACAACAATCGAGGGCCCCCACCCCGCGCCCACCGGGGCTCTCCCCTTCCCTGCTCCCAGAGGAATGGGGAGCAGGATCGAAAGGGTGCAACTCCCACGGGTTGAGACAAGAACAGTCCAGCAACCAATGTACAACACAAATCACCACCGCTACTACCAACGACAACAATGATAAGAGAAAATAACAAGGGAAGAGAATACAATACCACCGGCCAAGAAACGAGTCCCACCCGGAAGCCCATGTCCTTCCAGGTAACTCCCAGTTACCCCCACCCCGGCGATGACGTGCTGTGGTATGGAATACCTCTTTGGCTAGCCCGGGTCAGGTGCCCCGTCTCTGCTTCCTCACGGCTTGGCCTCCTCCCTGGCAGAGCATGAGCCTCACAAAGTCCTTGGTCAGGGTAAACATCACTTAGAAACAAGCGAAAACATCGGTTTCACCAACATTCTTCCCAGGCTGGAACTCAAAACACAGCACTGCACCAGCTACTACGAAGGAGAAACATGACTGCTATTGCTGAACCCAGGACATTATCCACCCCTTATTCCATACCATTCATGTCATGCTCAGATCCTACATTTTCAATACACCATTGCTCTCCCACATATATACATCCATATACACACAGACCAAGAGAAAAAAAATAATTTTCTTAGTTCATGGACCAATCCCTGTAATGCTGCCGAGTCCATTCGGTCCATAATGTCAGGTTCCATCTCAAGTAACATATCTTTCAGGGCAGGAAAGGCTGTGTGCAGTATTGGATCGTTGCCTGTTGATGCTGGTCGTTCCTTTACTGTGGAACTCATCCGGTTCTATCAAAGTTCATTCTCTGTTGGGATGATGGTTGGAGGGAAGTAAGGGCTAGTCACTGGTGACCTGGAGATATCTAGTTGATGAGCTATAAAAGTATTACACAGCAGGCAACAGCATACAGTTAAGTTCACTGGCTGTTTTCCCCTAAAATCAAATCCCCTTGAGGTATACATCGGACTTCCCCATCTTCCCACATTACGCACCAAGTATATCCAGGTCCCTGAGCAAAAGCAATCCCACGAATGGGTTTGCCTTTACTGAAGCAGGAATAACCCAGACCATCTTCCCCAGCAAATTCTTCATATGCACCACGGGAACTTTGTCCCCCTCTACAATATGTAAAAGTTCTGACTGGGCTGGGCCAGCCCTGTTGAGAGATCCTCTGGTGTTGACCAACCAGGTGGCCTTTGGTAAGTGTGTATCCCAGTGCTTGAAAGTTCCCCCACCCATTGCTCTCAGTGTAGTTTTTAACAGCCCATTGTACCGTTCGATTTTCGCAGAGGCTGGTGCTTGGTAGGGGATGTGATATATCCACTCAGTGCCGTGCTCTTTGGCCCAAATATCTATAAGGTTATTCCGGAAATGAGTCCCATTGTCTGACTCAATTCTCTCTGGGGTGCCGTGTCGCCACAAAATCTGTTTCTCAAGGCCCAGGATGGTATTCCGGGCAGTGGCATGGGGCACAGCATATGTTTCCAGCCACCCGGTGGTTGCTTCTACCATGGTAAGCACATGGCGCTTGCCTTGACAGGATGTCGGCAGTGTGATAGTTACAGTTGCTCTGCTTCCATTGCTTCAGCCACCCCCACAAGGCATTTGCCACCATCCATGAGTCAATATAGAGGTAAAGTACTGGCCACTTTTCTCGTTCAGCAATGTCCAGGGCCAGCTGGATGGCTTTCACCTCGGCAAATTGACTCGATTCACCCTCTCCTTCAGCAGTTTCTGCAACTTGTCGTCCAGGACTCCATACAGCTGCCTTCCATCTCCGATGCTTTCCCACAATACGGCAAGAGCCATCAGTAAACAAGGCATACTGCTTTTCACTTTCTGACAGTTTATTATATGGTGGGGCCTCTTCAGCACGCACCACCTCCTCCTCTGGTGGCATTCCGAAATCTTTGCCCTCTGGCCAGTCCATGATGACTTCTAGAATGCCTGGACGACTGAGATTTCCTATTCGAGTTCGTTGTGTAATTAGTGCAGCCCATTTACTCCATGTAGCATCAGTTGCATGATGTGTAGAGGAGACCCTGCCTTTGAACATCCAGCCCAGCACGGGCAACCGGTGTGCCAGGAGGAGCTGTGCTTCAGTGTCAATCACTTCCAAAGCAGCTCGAACCCCTTCATAGACTGCCAGTATCTCTTTCTCAGTTGGGGTATAGCTGGCCTCAGATCCTTTGTATCCCCGACTCCAAAAGCCAAGGGGTTGACCTCGAGTCTCCCCTGGAGCTTTCTGCCAGAGGCTCCAGGTAGGACCGTTCTCCCCAGCTGCAGTGTACAGTACATTTTTTACATCTGGCCCGGTCCGGACAGGTCCAAGGGCTACTGCGTGAACTATCTCGCGTTTAATTTGCTCAAAGGCCTGCTGTTGCTCAGGGCCCCATTTAAAATCATTCTTCTTCCGGGTCACATGATAGAGAGGGCTTACAATCGAACTGTAATTTGGGATGTGCATTCTCCACAACCCCACTGCACCCAAGAAAGCTTGCGTTTCTTTCTTGTTAGTTGGTGGAGACATTGCTGTTATCTTGTTGATCACATCTGTGGGGTCTGTCTACATCCATCTTGCCATTTAATTCCCAAAAATTGAATCTCCTGTGCAGGTCCCTTGATCTTACTCCGTTTTATGGCAAAACCGGCTTTCAGCAGGATTTGGATTATTTTCCTCCCTTTCTCAAAGACTTCTTCCGCTGTATCGCCCCACACAGTAATGTCATCAATGTATTGCAGGTGTTCTGGAGCTTGCCCCTGTTCCAGTGCAGTCTGGATCAGTCCGTGGCAAATGGTAGGGCTGTGTTTCCACCCCTGGGGCAGTCGGTTCCAAGTGAACTGGACACCCCTCCAAGTAAAAGCAAACTGTGGCCTGCACTCTGCTGCCAAAGGAATGGAGAAAAATGCATTGTCAATATCAGTCGTGGCATACCACTTGGCTGCCTTTGACTCTAGTTCATACTGAAGTTCTAGCATGTCCGGTACGGCAGCACTAAATGGTGGTGTGACTTCATTCAGGCCACGATAGTCTACTGTTAGTCTCCATTCTCCATTAGACTCTCGCACTGGCCATATGGGGTATTAAAGGGCGAGCGGGTCCTGCTGATCACTCCCTGACTCTCCAGTCTACGGATCAGCTGATGGATGGGAATCAGGGAGTCTCGGTTGGTGCGATATTGCCGCCGGTGCACTGTTGCGGTCGCAATTGGCACTTGTTGTTCTTCAACTTTCAGCAACCCGACAGCAGAAGGATCTTCTGAGAGACCAGACAAGGTGGACAGCTGCTCAATTTTCTCAGTCTCCAAAGCAGCAATACCAAAAGCCCACCAGTAGCCTTTTGGGTCTTTGAAGTACCCTCTCTTGAGGTAGTCTATGCCGAGGATGCATGGAGCCTCTGGACCAGTCACAATGGGGTGCTTTTGCCATTCCCTCCCAGTCAGGCTGATTTCAGCCTCCAGCACAGTCAACTCTTGGGATCCTCCTGTTACTCCAGAAATATAGATGGGTTCCACCCCTTGACAGCTTGATGGCATCAGGGTACACTGTGCACCGGTATCTACTAGAGCCTTATACTTCTGTGGGACTGATGTGCCAAGCCATCTGATCCACACAGTCCAGTAAATCCGATTGTCCCCTACCTCCACCTGGCTGGAGGCAGGGCCCCTCTAATGGTCATCACAGCGTTGGACACTTAAGTCGTGTTGAAAGGGATTATTCTTCATTATCACAGGAGCTGGAGTAAAATCAGCTCTTCCACTCCATCTGGGAAACTGCTCACCAGAGACTGAAGCTGTAGGTCTTATGGGATGATCGGTCTTGGCCCTTGCTCCCCTCTTCAGTTCACTCACCCGTTCCTCCAAAGCTGAAGTAGGTTTTCCATCCCACTTTGTCATGTCTTCTCCGTGATCCAGCAGGTAAAACCATAGGGTACCCTGTGGCGTATACCTCCTGTATCTCCTCTCTTGAACAATAGGACGCCTTTTGTTAATAACTGAGACGTGTGTTGGTACATGTCAGGAGCTGGATAAATCAGATAGATCGTCCCTGAATTGTTTGAGGTCCTGGGACAGTTTTTGACAGCTGAGATGATGGAAGGGGTGAGATTGTCTTCGAACTCTCGGAGTTTATGAACCATTTCATCCACTGTTAGTGGTACTATGTCATTCCAGGTTACTGTTGCCAATGAATGGGCATAATATGACAGTGCATTCCGTGTAAGTTTTCGCCACATGGGTCATGTACATTCAACTTCATCTGGATCTATAGGTGTATCCCCGTTATTCGGCTTGATGTGATAGATCATCTTCACGATGGCTGATTCCCTCAGAGACTGGATGCCTTTGTCTATAGTAGTCCACTTGGCCGAATGACTCATAACATAGTCCTTGTATGGAAACCTTTCTTTCACAGCTGCCAAGAGCCGCCTCCAAAGACTGAGGGACCTTTTCTCTCTTGCAATTGCTTTGTCAATTTCCCCCTTCTCTAACAAGTGATCTCAGATGCTTGGCTTCTGTACCTTCTAGTTCACGACCATCGGCCCCATTGTCCCAGCATCGGAGTAACCAGGTGATGATGTGCTCCCCTGGTTGACGGGAAAATCTTTTCGCTTATTCCGTTGCACGGTTGAGGTCCGAGGTGGAGAAGTTACCTCTTCTTCTTCTTCTTCGTCATGTGATGATGACTCCTGATCAGATTCTGGACCGGGTGGTGAATTCATTGTTTCTTCATCTCGCTGGGGGTGGTGTAGCTGCTGTGCTTGGAGCTGGGGTAACCACGCTGTCTGTTGCAGTCAAAGTTTGAGCAGCTGCTGTACTTGCCACTGGGATAGCTGTGCTGTTCATTGCAGCCAAAGTTGAGTAGTGACTGTACTTGTTGCTGGGGTTGGTGAAGCTGCTGTGCTTGGAGCTGGAGTAGCTGCGCTGACTGTTGCTTTGCCCTCCGATCCGCCGACATTCTTTTCCTTTTGAAGGTGCTGGATAGTGTTGAACAAGGCCGTGTAAGCATAGGCCAAGCTCCAGCACGTTGCCATGATTTGTCCATCTCTGGTATGGCCAGAATGACCACACACCTCATTTAAGTGTTTTACTAATTCTTCTGGATTTTGCAGTTGTTCGGTAGTGAAATTCCAAAGTACTGGAGGGGCCCACTGACCTAGATACTTGCCAATACTATCCCACACACCCCGCCACTCATGGCTGTCCAGCCTCAGGGAAAATCTCTTGGTCCTCCTACATCGTCGTTTGACCCCAGACAAGACCCAAACCTGACTCTGCTTAACTCTTGAAATCAGTTGTGGGCAAAACACACTCTGCATGCATGCTAGCATGGTGATTCCCATCACGATCAGCAAACAAGTCCAAACAACATTAAAAGGCCATTCAAAAACTTCAAAACTCTCAAATGTAAATGAGCACCTGAGAAGGAGAAAAAAGATGTGTAATTGCTAAGCACTTCTATTACATACCTCCCAAAGTATAAAGGTGGTGGCCACACTGGGAACGTAAGCCAGATCTGTTTCATGATCAATGATTCTACTGTATTACAAGTCATTACCATAAAGTACAATGAGACAAAAACCTTAGCCCAAGCCCCACACTTGAAAAACACTAATACAGCAAATACCGGATGGACGTAAGATATGATATACTGAAACTGTGAGATCAAGAGGAACAACCTTGAGAGCCAATAAATCAGCATTGTGACGAGTGACTATTAATCTGGTCAGATCTGTCGTTATCTCAACCCCTCGTGCCCCACGTTGGGTGCCAAAAACAACTGTTGTGGTTTAAACCCAGTCAGGCAAGTTGTTCACTCACTCCCAGTGAGTGGTGCTGGGCTGAGAACAATCGAGCCCCTCCCCCCCCCCGCCCCCAGCCGGGGCTCTCCCCTTCCCCCCTCCCAGAGGAATGGGGAGGAGGATCGAAAGGGTGCAACTCCCACGGGTTGACACAAGAACAGTCCAGCAACCAATGTACAACACAAATCACCACCGCTACTACCAATGACAACAATGATAAGAGAAAATAACGAGGGAAGACAATACGATACCACCGGCCAAGAAACGAGTCCTACCTGGAAGCCCGTGTCCTTCCAGGTAACTCCCAGTTACCCCCACCCCAGGCATGACGTGCTGTGGTATGGAATACCTCTTTGGCTAGCCTGGGTCAGGCGCTCCATCTCTGCTACCTCCTGGCTTCCCCTCCTCCCTGGCAGAGCATGAGCCTCACAAAGTCCTTGGTCAGGGTAAACATCACTTAGCAGCAACCGAAAACTTCGGTTTCACCAACACTGTTCCCAGGCTGGAAGTCAAAACACAGCACTGCACCAGCTACTACGAAGGAGAAACATGACTGCTACTGCTGAACCCAGGACATTGGTCAATTGCTGAGGTGAGTAGCTTGAGAGAGGACACCTGCAACACCGAAGTGGAGCTGGGAGAGATCAGCGTCCAAGAGCCTCAACTCAGAGTGACAAAAGCCATTGAGGAGGCAACCTCAAGTCCTCGACAGGACTTGCCCAGGAGCCGGCAGCTCAGCTCTCGCGAGCAGCTGACTCACCGGGGGTGGAGCCAGCAGGCTCGGCGGCAGCTGTGAGCGGTTAAAAACCTGCTCGGGGAGCGGGAGCGAACAGGAGTGCGGCGAACAGAGTGGGCCAAGGCAGTTTGCGCGGTAGGCAAGCAGGCAGGCAAGTGGGGTGACCGCCTGGTCAAGAGGACTCGACTGGAGCGCAGGAGGAGGAAGGACTGCTTGCTTGTGCAGAGAGACGTAGACGGACCAATGGACCAGATAGATCATGGTCTCCATTCGATCAAAACCTGCAGCTAGGAATAACGTGGGTACCCAGACTGAGCCTTCCTGCAGACATGTGGCCGTGCAGGTCTCTGGCTTCAGTGAATGCCTGAGCCTGGCGCTTGTATCAGAGAGAGCCAGTGACACCGCTTGTGTGCAGTGTCAGCAAGTAGATGACCTGCTAAAGCAGGTGGTTGAACTGAGGGTTGAGAGCTATCAGAGAGTGTGAAAGTGAAATTGATTAGTGGAGCCACACCCTAAGGCAAGGGCAGAGGGAAGTGGCTGAACCAGTGATAGATCCCCTTCCCTCCTACCATCAGATAGAAGGAGTAAACTTAAGGGACAAGGAAGTATGCAGGGAGGTCCCTCCTCAGAGAGGTGAGCAAAAACCCTCACAATCCCTTCCTTCCTCCCAGTTGCCCTTGAGTAACAGGTATGAGGTCTTGGAACTACAGGGCCAGGTAAATGGTGATGGAGGGGTAGATCCATCTAGTAAGTCACCTAGGGCTTGTCACGCGCCCCCATGCCTTAGAACTTCCTCAACCAAGAAGAAAAGAATAATTGTGGTGGGTGACTCTTTTCTAAGGGGAACAGAAGGGCCCATTTGTTGACCTGATCCATCCCACAGGGAAGTCTGCTGCTTACCTGGGGCTCGGATTGGAGATGTTAAAAGGAAACTCTCTGATCTGGTGCAGCCCTCTGACTACTATCCGCTGCTGGTTTTTCAGGTTGGCAGTGATGAAATTATGACAAGCAGGGTAAGGGCAATGAAGAGAGACTTCAGGGCGCTGGGACGGCTGGTTAGAGGGTCTGGAGCACAAGTGGTGTTTGCCTCCATACCTGTTACAAGCAAAGGTGAAGAGATAAATAGGAAGAGACTGCAGATCAATATATGGCTATGGAACACCTGGTTTGCTGGTGGCAGGTCAATACATCAGTCCCAGAGGGGGAGAAGGTTTCTGGGGCAGGAGTTAGCAGGGCTCATTGACAGGGCTTTAAACTAGGTAGGAAGGGCGAAGGGGTGATAACTGTTGGGGACAAGCCCAAGAGAAACATGCTAGGGCTTGAAGAATGGCAGACTAGGGAGAACTCTCAATCTATTGTTTCATTTGAGGGAAAGCGTAGTTGTTTAAACCCTGTCCTGCAGGGGAAAAAGGGAACTTGGACAAGAGTTAATAGAGCTCGCTCACAGAGCTCTAGGTTAGATTCGAAGTGCAAGGGGGTCGTAGCTGGGTTTGAACTACTGGGGTGATGTTCTAGTATGAATGAAGACCAGAAGGCCTCCCGCCTTCCAAGGGTGCCACTAGCGTGTTCAGCTCGCTCCCTGAAATGCCTGTACACCAATGCATGCAGCAGGGGGAATAAACAGGAGGAGTTAGAAGTCTGTGTGCGGTCTAAAGGTTATGACCTGGTGGCAATTACAGAAACATGGTGGGACAGCTCACATGACTGGAATGTGGCTATGGATGGCTATGTCCTTTTTAGGAAAGATAGATCAGCAAAGCGAGGTGGTGGAGTTGCTCTTTATGTGAAAGAGCGACTAGAATGTATTGAGTTCTGTCCAGGGACAGATGAGGACCAAGTGGAAAGTCTGTGGGTGCGAATTAAGGGAGAGGCTGGTACAGGTGGCACAGTTGTGGGGGTCTATTATAAACCTCCTGATCAGGACGAAGGAGTTGATGAGGCTTTCTACAGGCAATTGAAAGCAGCCTCATGACTACATGCCTTGGTCCTTATGGGGTATTTTAACTACCCCAATATTTGCTGGAAGACTTACACAGCCAGTCATTCACAGTCTAGGAGGTTCCTCCAGTGCATTGATGATAACTTCTTAATGCAAATGGTGGACAAACCAACTAGGAGAGGAGCGCTGCTGGATCTGGTACTCGCCAACAAGGAGGGTCTAGTTGAAGCAGTGACTGTCAATGGCAGCCTGGGCTGCAGTGACCATGAGATGGTGGAGTTTAGGATCTTGTGTGGGAGGAATAGAATACCTAGCAAGGCCACATTTCTGGATTTCCGAAGGGCAAACTGGCCTCTTCAATCAATTGCTAAGAGAAGTATCATGGCAAAGGGTACTAGGTGTTAAAGGGGCTCAATATAGTTGGTCAGCATTCAAGGATCACTTCTTCAAAGCTCAGGATCAGAGTGTCCCCATGAGTAGGAAGTCAAGTAGGGGAGCCAGGAGACCAGCATGTTTTAAAAAGGAACTGCTGGGCAAACTCTCACAGAAAAAGAGAATCTATGGATTATGGAAGGAGGGGCTGGCCACTTGGGAGGAATATAGGACAGCTGTTAGAGGATGTAGGGAAGCAATTAGGATAACTAAGGCCTCCTAGGAACTTAATCTGGCAAGTCGGGTCAAGGACAATAGAAAGGGCTTCTTCAAATACATAGCAAATAAAACTAACACAAGAAGCAGTATAGGCCCACTGCTGAATGAGGTGGGTGCCCTGGAGACAGAGGATATAAAGAAGGCAGAGGTGTTGAATGCCTTCTTTGCCTCTGTCTTTACTCCTGCAGACTCTCCCCGGGGGACCCAGATTCCTATAGCCCCGGAAGGAGTCAGGATAAAGGAGGAGTTTGCTTTGGTAGATGAGGATTGGGTTAGGGATCAGTTAAGTAATCTGGACATCTATAAATCGATGGGTCCGGATGGAATACACCCGTGGGTGCTGAGGGAGCTGGCAGAGGTCGTTGCTGAGCCACTCTCCATCATCTTTGGTAAGTCCTGGGAAACAGGTGAGGTGCCTGAGGATTGGAGGATGGCAAATGTCATGCCAGTCTATAAGAAGGGAAAGAAGGAGGACCCAGGTAATTATAGACCGGTCAGCCTTACCTCCATCCCTGGAAAGGTGATGGAACAACTTATTCTTGACACCATCTCTAGACATATCAAGGATGAGGGGGCCATTAAGAACAGCCAACATGGCTTTACCAAGGGGAAGTCATGTTTGACCAACCTTATAGCCTTCTATGAGCAAGTAACTAGGTGGATGGATGATGGTAGAGAGGTAGATGTGGTTTTTCTTGATTTCAGTAAGGCATTTGATATTGTCTCCCACAGCATCCTCATAGATAAGCTAAGGAAGTGTGGGCTTGATGATCAGGTATTGAGGTGGATCAAGAACTGGTTGGAAGAAAGAAGGCAGAGAGTTGTGGTCAATGGGGCAGAATCTAGCTGGAGGTCTGTGACTGGTGGAGTCTCTCAGGGGTCGGTGCTGGGACCAGTGCTGTTTAATATTTTCATCAACGGCCTGGATGAGGGAACTGAATGTACCCTCAGCAAGTTTGCTGATGATACTACACTGGGAGGAGTGGCTGACACACCAGAGGGCTGTGTTGCCATTCAGCAAGACCTGGACAGGCTGGAGAGTTGGGCGGAGAGGAACCTGAAATTCAACAAGGGCAAGTGTAGAGTCTTGCATCTGGGGAAGAACAACCCCATATACCAGTACAGGTTGGGGGCTGACCTGCTGGACAGTAGTGAAGGGGAAAGGGACCTGGGGGTCCTGGTGGATAGGAGGATGACCATGAGCCAACAATGTGCCCTTGTGGCCAAGAAGGCCAATGGCATCCTAGGGTGCTTTAGAAAGGGTGTGGTTAGTAGGTCAAGAGAGGTTCTCCTCCCCCTCTACTCTGCCTTAGTGAGGCCGCATCTGGAATATTGTGTCCAGTTCTGGGCCCCACAGTTCAAGAAGGACAGGGAATTGCTTGAAAGAGTCCAGCGCAGAGCTACAAAGATGATTAAGGGGATGGAACATCTCTCTTATGAGGAGAGGCTGAGGGAGCTGGGACTCTTTAGCTTGGAGAAGAGGAGACTGAGGGGTGACCTCACCAATGTTTACAAATATGTAAAGGGTGAGTGTCAGGATGATGGAGCTAGGTTTTTTTCAGTGATGTCCAGTGACAGGACAAGGGGCAATGGGTGTAAACTGGAGCATAGGAGGTTCCATGTGAACATCAGGAAAAATTTCTTTACTGTGAGAGTGACAGATCACTGGAACAGGTTGCCCAGGGGGGTTGTGGAGTCTCCTACGTTGGAGATATTCAAGGCCCGCCTGGACAAGTTCCTGTGTGATGTACTGTAGGTTACCCTGCTCTTGCAGGAGGGTTGGACTAGATGATCTTTTGAGGTCCCTTCCAACCCTTAGGATTCTGTGATTCTGTGTAATTAATTTTCACACTGACACAGTTCAAGCTGTCACAAAGCTGCCATTTGTCTATCAGTAATATTCACTCCCTACATATTTTGGCTTATCATAAGAGACACATTCTTTGTTTCTTATTCCCTTGGTGTTAACTTATAGGGCTCAGTGAAAAAAATAGAGAACATCTACTTTGGTGGAGGAGATGGTAATAGGCTTAGAAATCACAAAGGTATTCTGAAAAAAAGAAAATTTTAGCCCTTCCTTTAGAGAAGTGGTAAAATCTATTTTACACTAAGTTTTGACATTTTCTTGCATTCTAAAAGCATTCTTAAAATTCTTAAACAGACTCTCCAAGAATTCCAGATTTTTCTTATACTGTTCTGATATAAAAAATGATTTGTCAAATCTTATTTTTACTTCATTATTTCTGAAAACAAGCTGTTCACCCACAACAGGACACAGCAGACCAAATCAAGGTTTGAAAAAATGAACTGTTTCCCAGGCTGCTTGAAGAGGTAAATACTTCTTAAGTACTACTTCTCTGTCTGCACTCCATCCTGCCCCTGTTTTTCTATATCTCTTTGTCCTGCATATGGCTCTCATGCTTATTTCAGAGGTGTTTTTTCTATACATGTCATGGCACTGTAAACTGACAATTGTTTCGCTTGTGGGCATGGTGATGTTGTGCTTAAACACCCAGGAAGTCATGGCACCTTTGTTACTAGCAGCTGCACTTGCACATGAAGGTATTTGTAATGGCAGATATCCACTTAACTTCAATCCTATCATAGAATCATAGAATCAACTAGGTTGGAAAAGACAGTAAAGATCATCAAGTCCAGCCATTACCCCAGGACTACCAACATGAGCTCTTGGCCCTTGGTTGAGTTTATACATAACTCTGATGCAATATAAGTAAGACCTGGATTAAAAAATAATAAGTCATTCAAACCTAAACTCTGCATGCTGTGCCCAGTTGTTTACTGTAGCTACCATATATGTGGGAATCTATTTGAAGTCTCTTAACAGGCAGCAAGTTTCATATTTTGGCAATGAGACTGGACACGGAGATTACATAGTCAGACTTCAGTTATCTAAATTGGTTTTATTCTCCAGGGGGTTTGGCTTGGGTTTATTCTGCCACTGGCTGCTTCACTGAAAAACCAAAATAAGAAACTAATATTTTTTTTTCTGTTTAAGTAGAAGTGCCAGCAGGTACTTCTTTTGTCAGCAGGCATGTAGCCTGTTCCCCCTGTTCTTCCTTATCAATATGAATAGTTTCTGTTCTACTTGTAATCATCTTCCCTCTCTGCAACATCTTGGAAAAAAAGAAATGTTCTGAGAATTTTATTTGAAAAATATTTTTCCCTATTTTTAAACTCACATTTATGTTTTTATTCTTACTCCTTTGTAATCTAAACATATCTTTAAACAAAAAAAAATCAAAGATTACAGCTTTCTATTTTATTTTTTTTAATTAAAGTTTACACAAGACATTTGTGAAACAATAATTTATTTAACAGGAAAACCAGAAAAAAAAAAAATTCTACATTCTGTTCTTTCACAAGTCTCTAACTTGCACCCATAGAATGATTGACTGTTATCCTGTTACCACTGGTGCACTTGATCATCCCCACGTGTCTTTAAAACCCAAGAGAAAAAGCCGACCTATTAATTTATTGCTTTCTTCAGTTCTTGATTATGTTAATTGGAATTACATCTATAAAAAAATCCCAAACAGATGATGAATAAACTAGCCCAGGCATATTTTTTACTTCTGTGATTAAAACTGAAAAAGGAATATATGTTGTCAATGAAACTTTGCAATGTGTTTTAGTCCATTCATTCCTGGAAGGAGTAAAAAGTCCTTTATAAACAGTGAACAATGGAGGTGTTCTGAACATATGAACATTGGCAAATTACAGAGTTTTCCATTTCTATAAAATACACTAAAATTCTGTACTTGGTCTAACAACAATACCTTCAAAATCAACATGCTGTGAAATTTGGGTTTCAAGCTTCAGGCCCTTTCTGCTGAAGGCGGGATATTACCATTAATCATGATAGGGCCACAGATATGTTATTGTTAGAAACTGATTGTAAGTTCCACAGCAATTTGAATGTGACACTGTATTTAAAGCTTTTCTTTAAATTTGAATTCTCTTTTATTACTATATATATATATATATATATATAGTATGATGCCCTATGCGTGGCCTGAAGACTAGATACTTCTTTATAAAGGAATGAATTTAGATGTCGGTTATCCCTGACATCTCTTGCCTCATGATCCTCCAGATTGGGTTGCAATCTGAACAAACTATTCTGCTAGATCACAGCCTATGGCCTGAAGTTTTGTGATTCCCACTCAGTATGTGACAGAAAATATAGCTATCGCATCAGCGAGTGCTGCCACTGCACTATGGTGGGACCACATATTGCCTTTTTACTTGCTTTTATTTCTCTTCTTTTTTACCTTTCTAACTTAGCCTCCTTGGACACCATAAAAGATCACCCATTTTTACTAGATAGCGAAGTTGAAGGAGCCTATAATTACAAAAGTTTATAGCAGTGAGTAGATTAAGCTGGTCTGTGTTTTGAAAGAGAATTATGATGTTGTGTGCCCATAGGATCTGCATGATTAGCTGTCTTAGATTATCTTAATCATAATGGTGACTTTTAGAGTAAGTAGTGATTATGGTGGGTAAGGATTGAATAGAAAATTAATTATTCTTAAATTTCTAATTCTTACATAGCTTGCTACTTCCATCTGTAGATAGCACTGCTTGTTGGAGAAAGAATTGAAGAAATAATCTCAGAATTAACATTTTAGAATCTGGAAGACTATTCATGGTGAATAGTCTTAATGAGAAACTTTTCTGGGCTAACCACTGATTTTGAAATATTATTGACTGTGAAGTGCCCTGTTCCTGAGATTTAGAAAGGAGTATTCAATTTTTTCTGGCTTTAGGTAACAGTTAGGAAAGAGTTAAGTTTCTTTCTCAAAGCACACTCCTGGTGTTTGAGAAATTAAATAACTATTTTTTTTTCTGATGGAAATATTTTTAGCTTTGAGGTGTAGTACATATCCTGCAATAGATTTATTTAGCTTTTTGAAAGTGGCAAGACACAGTTGCACACCAGAAAGGTGTTAAAATATAATAGTATAGAAAAATGAAAAAAGAAAAAAGCTTCTTTGAATAGTGTCAAACTCTTTTAAAACCAGCTTGTGCTTCATCAAAGTCTTTGTTTCGCCTTGACACTTTTTGAGGTATCATTTCTTGCTGTTAATTGCCAGTGAAAAGCATGCTGGCAGTGTGAAGCTTCAGAAATTGTAGAGCATCTCTCCTTTTGTGTTAGTTGCTGCTTGCATATACTATCATATATACCCCATATAGCTTTTTTTTTTTTTCTGCTGTGTACTACAGGGAAATTTCAATACAGCATTAAAAATTGGCTTGTTTTTCAGTTTGTATTTTTGATTGAAACTACAAAGTTCTCTCTTGCTTTGCTTATGGAGATGCATAGGAGGAATCCCTAATGTGTAATCAGTATGAGACTAAAACTCTTACAAACACAGAACACTTGGGCATCTGTAGTAATGATAATAGTCATTAAAGTTTATATTTGTGTCTAAAGGGTATTTATATATTCTGCTTGAAGTAGTTAACTAAATCTCTGCACAATTTGGTTTGGCTTTGTACAAAAGTATAAGTGAAATATAGCTACCCCAAGGTTACTGAGAAATTACTCTTGAATGAGATAATTTTATTTTCTCCCTTGGTCTTTCTATGCTATTATAAATGGGGACACAAAATGGATTTAAAATGTTAACAGAAAGCTTAAGAAATTACTGCAGTAACAGGCTAATATCAATTTGAAGTAAAATAATGGTCCTCAGCCACTAGGCATATTCTAAATATTATCTTCTGTTTTAAGACAGATTCCAACACAGGTTTCAAGTTCCAGTTACTTTTTCAGCTTCTCTTAAAAACAAACAAAAAAAAAAAGAGGGAAAGAAGTTGTTTCATCTTCTTCAACAACACTGCAATATTCTCGGAAGTTTTTGCGGTCTACATACATTTGTGGCCACATCTGAATAGTCTCCAACAAATCAGTTTCCTTAGCTTCCAGTTTCCTTTCTAAACTAAGTGATAGTATTTTAGAGGCTGATTGGCATTCATATAATTAGATCCTGGAAACTACTTTTCTAGAAATGGTGAACAACACTCTGCTATGTAGTAATTATAATTGTTATCACTACAGAGAAGCTGATACAACACACTGCCAAACTGGGTGATAGCTATTTTTTCATCCACTTAGCAACTATTTTTCCTTTGTGGAAATGTTATGCAAAATGCTGGGCATTTTGTGAAAAGTGAAGAGTAAACCCTACTAGGTTTCACCTAATTCTGATTAATTTTTGGATGGGGAGGGTTAGCTAGAACATGCATAAGTTCTAATCAGGTTTGTTCTAAGATTAAAATGTTCATGAAACGGATTGACTAGCAATTAACTGCATTAATTGACAGCTGAATTCCTAAAAGTGGAAAAATACAGGACGCATTAACCTAGCATTTAATTAAAAGACATTTTTTTTAGAACCTGTTTATCCTGGTTGTCTAAGCTGACTGAGCTGAAATATCATTTAAAACACACTGTAAAATTCTGTGTTTAAATGTATCTTTACTTCCTGGATAAGACAGAAGCAGTAGTCAAAATATATAGCAGAATCTTCATTGTGTTAAAACACAAGGTTAGGAAAGAAGATGAAAAAATATTTTCCTGCTGTAGGATATCATCTCTCTCAGTCACAGTGCCAGTTTTCAGGAGATGGATTTAAAGGAAACTGTTTTGGGACACTTCCTCTCCCCTTCTTTCTTTTCTCTTATATCATACTCTCACCCCAGTCCTGTAGTGAAAATTCAACATATTCTCTTCCACTAGACAACAAACTTCCCCATGTACAGTGTGCATACTCAGTAGTAAATAAGTTTTCAAACTAATCTGCCACATTAATAGATGCCTTTTTAAAATAATTAAACAAATATAAATAACTGATATGCATGAATATGTAATAGGCACAAAGTTGTGTTTCATTTAAACTTGAAGATAGCTAAATAGCCCGCAGTCAGTGTTTTTAGGATGATATAACTATGGAGGAAAAATAACATTAATAATTCAACAGTTACTTCCGGTATAAGCTCATTCATTTGTTTTCTATTTTTGTGAAATTGGCAAAAGCATATAAAAATCTCTACTAAATCTTCAGTGAAAACATTCAGAACTTAAATCCCCCAAGATAGTTGTCCTGGGTTCAGCAGTAGCAGTCAAGTTTCTCCTTTGTGGTAGCTGGTGCAGTGCTGTGTTTTGACTTCCAGCCTGGGAACAGTGCTGGTGATACCGATGTTGTCAGTTGTTGCTAAGTGATGTTTACCCTGACCAAGGACTTTGTGAGGCTCATGCTCTGCCAGGGAGGAGGGCAAGCCGTGAGGAAGCAGAGATGGGGAGCCTGACCCAGGCTAGCCAAAGAAGTATTCCATACCACAGCACGTCATGCCCGGGGTGGGGGGTAACTGGGAGTTACCCAGAAGGACACAGGCTTCTGGGTGGGACTCGTTTCTTGGTATTGTATTGTCTTCCCTCGTTATTTTCTCTTATCATTGTTGTCATTGGTAGTAGCGGTGGTGATTTGTGTTGTACATTGGTTGCTGGACTGTTCTTGTCTCAACCCGTGGGAGTTGCACCCTTTTGATCCTGCTCCCCATTCCTCCAGGAGCGGGGAAGGGGAGAGCCCCGGGAGGGGGGCCATCAATTGCTGTCAGCCCAGCACCACTCACTGGGAGCGAGTGAACAAGCTGGCTGGCTAGGGTTTAAACCACGACAATAGTCTTGCAGAAAGAGAAATTTTATTCTTTTAATAAAAATATGTTTTTTAGCTGATTAGTTAAAAAAAAAAAAATTTACCTCCCCAAAAAAGATTTATCAAAATCTTGTAGTACCAGCTGAAAAATAAATTTGTAACACTTTGTAGGGCTGTTTTGAGTCACCTGAAATAATTTCTTTATATCCAAGTGGAACATGACTAATCAGTTTCTGGGATTTCAATTTTTTTTTTTTAATTTAAAGATTTCAATCAGTTCAGTGCCTAAGCAAGATCATAGTATTCAATGCTCCTCCTATTGTTCAGTGTGAAATCTGTCATAGACTTTACCAATATCACAGAATCGCAAATTTGTTAGGGTTGGAAGGGACCTCTGGAGATCACCTAGTCCAAACCCCCGTGCCAAGTTAGAGCCACCTAGAGAAGGTTACACAGGAACTCATCCAGGCAGATTTTGAATGTCTTCAGAGAGGGAGACTCCACGGCACTCCTGGGTAGTCTGTTCCAGGGTTCTGCCACCCTCAACATAATTCTTCCTCGTGTGAGGCGAAGCTTCTTGTGGTTTATTCTATGGCCATTGCTCCTTATCCTGTCACTTTGCACTACTGTAGAGTCTGGCACCTCCTGCTGGCACCCCCCTTTGAGATATTTGTGTGCATTAGTGAGATCCCCTATCAATCTTTTCTTCTCTAGACTAAACAGGCCCAGCTCCCACAGTCTTTTCATAACAGAGAGGTGCTCCATACCCCTTATCATCTTTGTGGCCCTTTGCTGTACTCTTTCTAGTACCTTGTCGTTCTTGTAGTGAGGCTCCCAGAACTGAACACAGTACTCCAGATTTTGCCTCTAATAGCTAGGCTGATTAGAAGGGAAGCATCATCTCTCTTGATCTGCTGGCCACAGTCCTCCTGATGCACTCCAGGGTATGACTGGCTGCAAGGGCACACTGCTGGCTCATAGTCAACTTGTCCACCAATACTCCCAGGTCCTTCTCAGCAGAGCTGCCATCTAGTAGGTCAGCCCCCAACCTGTACTGGTACTTTGGTTATTCCTCCATAGGTGCAGTACCCTACACTTGCCCTTGTTGAACCTCATTAGGTTCAACATTAGGTATATATATATATACATCAATATTTCATATTAAAATAATTTATCGTGAGAGTAATATTACATTACACTGCCAGAAATATTGGGCTCTGATCCTGAAAGGTCTTATGTGGTGTAGGTTCCTGATGCCTGGACAGAATCCATTAATCATATGAGTGCTGAAACTAATGATTATTAATATAAAATTCCTTTCTTAGAGACAGAGACTTTATAAACAGAGAGTTTATAAATGGAGTCCCCATGACTTCAGTAAACAGAGAGTATGTGGAAGTACTGGTAATTAACAGGTGAAAATCCCACGTTGAATAGTTGAAATAGTTGAAATTCCTTGTTTAAAATTTAATATTTAAACATCTTGATAAACATAAATGCATTTAAGAAGCAAACTAGGATATTATGAAGCATGCATCTGCTGTATTTAAAAACAGAAATGCCCTGTTTATGGAGAAGTCATGGAGGGACCATTTTTAACATGGTGTATTCTCCATGAAGGATGTGAAAGATGACTTTCAGCTGTTTACAGTGACAACACTAATCCAGCCAGTTCTTCCTTTTTTTTCTTTTTTTTTTTTTTTTGTTTATATGTATTTTCTGTAAACTCTTTGTCGTGGTTTAAACCCAGTCAGGTAACTTGTTCACTCACTCCCAGTGAGTGGTGCCGAGCTGACAACAATCAAAAAAAAATCCTTGGTCACATCACTTAGCAACAACCGACAACATCGGCTTCACTGCTCAAAACTAGAAGTCAAAACACAGCACTGCACATTATCCACCCCCAGGACATTATCCACCCCTCCATACCATTCACGTCGTGCTCAGATCCCACATTTTCAATACACCATCGCTCTCCCACATATATACATCCATATACATACAGACCAAGAGGAAAAAAATCATTTTCTTAGTGCATGGACCAATCCCTATAATGCTGCCGAGTCCATCCGGTCCATGATGTTCCAAGTTCATTCTCTGTTGGGATGATGGCTGGAGGGAAGTCAGGGCCAGTCGCTGGTGACCTGGAGACATCTAGTTGATGGGCTATAAAAGCATTACACAGCAGGCAACAGCATACAATTGAGTTCACTGGCTGTTTTCCCCTAAAATCAAATCCCCTTGAGGTATACATCGGACTTCCCCATCTTCCTGCATTACCCACCAAGTATATCCAGGTCCCTGAGCAAAAGCAATCCCACGAGTAGGTTTGCCTTTACCTGAAGCAGGAATAACCCAGACTGTCTTCCCCAGCAAATTCTTCATATGCACCACGGGAACTTTGTCCCCCTCTACAATATGTAAAAGTTCTGACTGGGCTGGGCCAGCCCTGTTGGCAGATCCTCTGGTGTTGACCAACCAGGTGGCCTTTGGTAAATGTGTATCCCAATGCTTGAAAGTTCCCCCACCCATCGCTCTCAGTGTAGTTTTTAACAGCCCATTGTACCATTCGATTTTCCCAGAGGCTGGTGCATGGTAGGGGATGTGATATACCCACTCAATGCCATGCTCTTTGGCCCAAATATCTATAAGGTTATTCCGGAAATGAGTCCCATTGTCTGACTCAATTCTCTCTGGGGTGCCGTGTCGCCACAAAATCTGTTTCTCAAGGCCCAGGATGGTGTTCCGGGCAGTGGCATGGGGCACAGCGTATGTTTCCAGCCACCCGGTGGTTGCTTCCACCATGGTAAGCACATGGCGCTTGCCTTGGCGGGTTGGTGGCAGTGTGATATAGTCAATCTGCCAGGCCTCCCCATATTTATACTTCAACCATCGTCCTCCATACCAAAGAGGCTTTAACCGCTTGGCTTGTTTAATTGCAGCACATGTTTCACACTCATGAATAACCTGGGCAATAGTGTCCATTGTTAAGTCCACCCCTCGGTCACGGGCCCATCTATATGTTGCATCTCTGCCCTGATGGCCTGAAGTGTCATGGGCCCACCGGGCCAAAAATAATTCACCTTTATGTTGCCAATCTAAGTCCATCTGAGCCACTTCAATCTTAGCCGCTTTATCCACTTGTTGGTTGTTCTGGTGTTCCTCAGTGGCCCGACTCTTGGGTACATGGGCATCTACATGACGTACCTTCACCACCAGGTTCTGCACCCTGGCAGCAATATCTTTCCACAGTGCAGCAGCCCAGATGGGTTTACCTCTGCGTTGCCAGTTGCTCTGCTTCCATTGCTTCAACCACCCCCACAGGGCATTTGCCACCATCCATGAGTCAATATAGAGATAAAGTACTGGCCACTTTTCTCGTTCAGCAATGTCCAGGGCCAGCTGGATGGCTTTCACCTCGGCAAATTGACTCGATTCACCCTCTCCTTCAGCAGTTTCTGCAACTTGTCGTCCAGGACTCCATACAGCTGCCTTCCATCTCCGATGCTTTCCCACAATACGGCAAGAGCCATCAGTAAACAAGGCATACTGCTTTTCACTTTCTGACAGTTTATTATATGGTGGGGCCTCTTCAGCACGCACCACCTCCTCCTCTGGTGACATTCCAAAATCTTTGCCCTCTGGCCAGTCCATGATGACTTCTAGAATGCCTGGACGACTGGGATTTCCTATTAGAGCTCGTTGTGTAATTAGTGCAGCCCATTTACTCCATGTAGCATCAGTTGCATGATGTGTAGAGGAGACCCTGCCTTTGAACATCCAGCCCAGCACGGGCAGCCGGGGTGCCAGAAGGAGCTGTGCTTCAGTGCCAATCACTTCCGAAGCAGCTCGAACCCCTTCATAGGCTGCCAGTATCTCTTTCTCAGTTGGGGTATAGCTGGCCTCAGATCCTTTGTATCCCCGACTCCAAAAGCCGAGGGGTCGACCTCGAGTCTCCCCTGGAGCTTTCTGCCAGAGGCTCCAGGTAGGACCGTTCTCCCCAGCTGCAGTGTACAGCACATTTTTTACATCTGGCCCGGTCCGGACTGGTCCAAGGGCTACTGCGTGAACTATCTCGCGTTTAATTTGCTCAAAGGCTTGTTGCTGCTCAGGGCCCCATTTAAAATCATTCTTCTTCCGGGTCACATGATAGAGAGGGCTTACAATCTAACTGTAATTTGGGATGTGCATTCTCCAGTACCCCACTGCACCCAAGAAAGCTTGCGTTTCTTTCTTATTAGTTGGTGGAGACATTGCTGTTATCTTGTTGATCACATCTGTGGGGATCTGTCTACGTCCATCTTGCCATTTTATTCCCAAAAATTGAATCTCCTGTGCAGGTCCCTTGACCTTACTCCGTTTTATGGCAAAACCGGCTTTCAGCAGGATTTGGATTATTTTCCTCCCTTTCTCAAAGACTTCTTCCGCTGTATCGCCCCACACAATAATGTCATCAATGTATTGCAGGTGTTCTGGAGCTTGCCCCTGTTCCAGTGCAGTCTGGATCAGTCCGTGGCAAATGGTAGGGCTGTGTTTCCACCCCTGGGGCAGTCGGTTCCAAGTGAACTGGACACCCCTCCAAGTAAAAGCAAACTGTGGCCTGCACTCTGCTGCCAAAGGAATGGAGAAAAATGCATTGGCAATATCAATCGTGGCATACCACTTGGCTGCTTTTGACTCTAGTTCATACTGAAGTTCTAGCATGTCCGGTACGGCAGCACTCAATGGTGGTGTGACTTCATTCAGGCCATGATAGTCTACTGTTAGTCTCCATTCTCCATTAGACTTTCGCACTGGCCATATGGGGCTATTGAAGGGTGAGCGGGTCCTGCTGATCACCCCCTGACTCTCCAGTCTACGGATCAGCTGATGGATGGGAATCAGGGAGTCTCGGTTGGTGCGATATTGCCGCCGGTGCACTGTTGTGGTCGCAATTGGCACTTGTTGTTCTTCAACTTTCAGCAACCCCACAGCAGAGGGATCTTCTGAGAGACCAGGCAAGGTGGACAGCTGCTCAATTTCCTCAGTCTCCAAAGCAGCAATACCAAAAGCCCACCGGTACCCTTTTGGGTCTTTGAAGTACCCTCTCTTGAGGTAGTCTATGCCGAGGATGCATGGAGCCTCTGGACCAGTCACAATAGGGTGCTTTTGCCACTCCCTCCCAGTCAGGCTGATTTCAGCCTCCAGCACAGTCAACTCTTGGGATCCTCCTGTTACTCCAGAAATATAGATGGGTTCCACCCCTTGACAGCTTGATGGCATCAGGGTACACTGTGCACCGGTATCTACTAGAGCCTTATACTTCTGTGGGACTGATGTGCCAGGCCATCTGATCCACACAGTCCAGTAAATCCGATTGTCCCCTACCTCCACCTGGCTGGAGGCAGGGCCCCTCTAATGGTCGTCACAGCATTGGACACTTAAGTCGTGTTGAAAGGGATTATTCTTCGTTATCACAGGAGCTGGAGTAAAATCAGCTCTTCCACTCCATCTGGGAAACTGCTCACCAGAGACTGAAGCCGTAGCTCTCATGGGACGATCAGTCTTGGCCCTTGCTCCCCTCTTCAGTTCACTCACCCGTTCCTCCAAAGCTGAAGTAGGTTTTCCATCCCACTTTGTCATGTCTTCTCCGTGATCCAGCAGGTAAAACCATAGGGTACCCCGTGGCGTATACCTTCTGTATCTCCTCTCTTGAACAATAGGACGTCTTTTGTTAATAGCTGAGACGCGTGTTGGTACACGTGAGGAGCTGGATAAATCAGATACATCGTCCCTCAATTTGTCGAGGTCCTGGGACAGTTTTTTCACAGCTGAGATGATGGAAGGAGTGAGATTGTCTTCGAACTCTCGGAGTTTATGAACCATTTCATCCACTGTTAGTGGTACTATGTCATTCCAGGTCACTGTTGCCAATGAATGGGCATATGATGACGGTGCATTCCGTGTAAGTTTTCGCCACATGGGTCGTGTACATTCAACTTCATCTGGATCTATAGGTGTATCCCCGTTATTCGGCTTGATGTGATAGATCATCTCTACGATGGCCGATTCCCTCAGAGACTGGATGCCTTTGTCTATAGTAGTCCACTTGGCCGAACGACTCGTAACATCGTCCTTGTACGGAAACCTTTCTTTCACAGCTGCCAAGAGCCTCCTCCAAAGGCTGAGGGACTTTTTCTCTCTTGCAATTGCTTTGTCAATTCCCCCTTCTCTAGCAAGTGATCCCAGCTGCTTGGCTTCTGTACCTTCTAGTTCGTGACCATCGGCCCCATTGTCCCAGCATCGGAGTAACCAGGTGATGATGTGCTCCCCTGGTTGACGGGTAAAATCTTTTCGCATATTCCGCAGCTCGGTTGAGGTCCGAGGTCGAGAAGTTACCTCTTCTTCTTCTTCTTCGTCATGTGAGGATGACTCCTGATCAGATTCTGGACCGGGTGGTGAATTCATTGGTTCTTCATCTCGCTTCACCCTTTTTGCCTCCTTTTTGCTTGTTCTCTTGCGTACAGGGGCAACTGATATTGGTACGAATTGGTCCTCTGGTTTGGCTGCAGTGATTATCACTGTGGTTTGAGTAGCGACTGTACTTGTTGCTGGGGGTGGTGTAGCTACCGTGCTTGGAGCTGGGGTAACCGCGCTGTCTGTTGCAGTTGAAGTTTGAGCAGCTGCTGTACTTGCCGCTGGGGTAGCTGCGCAGTTCATTGCAGCCAAAGTTTGAGTAGCGACTGTCACTTTGCCCTCAAATCCGCCGACATTCTTTTCCTTTTGAAGGTGCTGGATAGTGTTGAACAAGGCCCTGTAAGCATAGGCCAAGCCCCAGCACGTTGCCGTGATTTGTCCATCTCTGGTATGGCCAGAATGACCACACACCTCATTTAAGTGTTTTACTAATTCTTCTGGATTTTGCAGTTGTTCGGTAGTGAAATTCCAAAATACTGGAGGGGCCCACTGACCTAGATACTTGCCCATACTATCCCACACACCCTGCCACTCATGGCTGTCCAGCCTCTGGGAAAATCTCTCGGTCCTCCTACATCGTCGTTTGACCCCAGACAAGACCCAAACCTGAATCTGCTTAACTCTTGAAATCAGTAGTGGGCAAAACACACTCTGTATGCGTGTTAGCATGGTGATTCCCATCACCATCAGCAAACAAGTCTCAAGAGCATTAAAAGGCCATTTAAAAAATTCAAAACTCTCAAATGTAAATGGTCTGGGGGGACGACTAGGAGGGTAAAAGGATGTCTCCTTCACAGGTTGAGCACCTGAGAAGGAGAAAAAAGATGTGTAATTGCTAAGCACCTCCATCATATACCTCCCAAAGTATAAAGGTGGTGACCACACTGGGAACATAAACCAGATCAGTTTCATGATCAATGATTCTATTGTATTACAAGTCATTACCATAAAGTACAATGGGATAAAAACCTTAGCCCAAGCCCCACACTTGAAAAACACTAATACAGCCAATACCGGATGGACGTAAGATATGGTATACTGAAACTGTGAGATCAAGAGGAAAACCTTGAGACGTTGGGCGCCAAAAAGAACTGTCGTGGTTTAAACCCAGTCAGGTAACTTGTTCACTCACTCCCAGTGAGTGGTGCCGAGCTGACAACAATCAAGGTCCGTGTTCGTCTCCCCCCCCCTCCCTGCACCGGGGCTCTCCCCTTCCCCGCTCCCGAAGGAACGGGGAGGAGGATCGAGAGAGTGCAACTCCTACGGGTTGAGACAAGAACAGTCCAGCAACAAATCACCACCGCTACTATCAGCTAAAACAATGATAAGGGAAAATAACAAGGGAAGAGAATACGATACCACCGGCCAAGAAAACGAGTTCCACCCGTAAGCTCCTGTCCTTCCGGGTAACTCCCAGTTACCCCCCACCCCGGGCATGACGTGCTGTGGTATGGAATACCTCCCCGGCTAGCCCGGGTCAGGCGCCCCGTCTCTGCTTCCTCACAGCTTCCCCTCTTCCCTGGCAGAGCATGAGCCTCACAGAGTCCTTGGTCAGGGTAAACATCACTTAGCAACAACCGATAACATCGGCTTCACCAACGCTGTTCTCAAAACTAGAAGTCAAAACACAGCACTGCACCAGTTAACACAAAGGAAAAAAAAAATGACTGCTACTGCTGAACCCAGGACACTCTTTTTATCAGATAAAGCAATTGCAAAATATACTTCTCCCAGTAGTTGTTGCACTGACAAGCACTTTAATTTAGAGTGAGGCTCACCCAGGACCCTAAGGGTTAAGAAACTAATTGATTTTGCACACCTATCCTTTAGTTTTATAACTAAGCTCTGTTCATAACAAACAGAAATTGCTCTCCTCACTACATATCTGGTGAAGATTAATGCCCTACAGAACTGAGTACTAAAGTTCGGTCATTGCACAAGGTCAATGTCATCAGACCAGTCTTTACATCCTACCCTTTCTGTGTGAAACATAACTTCCTGTGAGCCCTAAACATGCTTTTCCTGTTCTTTGTCTTTCTTTGCATTTTAGTCAAGTGAGTGCTTCTCCTTGCCGTTCTTGATGTAAAGCTACTTTCCAATTGCCTGGCTTGGTAAATATATCCTGGTTGCCTACATACTGGCAGTTAAATAAATGAGGATTACAGATGAACTCAGAGTTTAGCTGCTTCTGCATAGGAGCATTGCAAAGATGTTTCTCTTTTACTCTAGTGTCTATTTTAATTCACCTTATAAAGGGTTAATATTCTGAAGAATTTTGTGCCTTGTTTTCTGCTCCTGGGTTCAAAATATAGTAGGAATAATCTGGCAGACAAACGCACATTCTGCATGATTATGCAAGTTACTTTTCCTTAGGAAAACAAACTAGACTATAAATCTGGTGATTAGAATTTTTATGTTCCCTGAACTTCAGATCTTCCATTTTGAAATTTGTCAAACTGACCTGTTACTTACTCAAAACCAAATTCACCATCCTTTTTGTAACTTCTTTTTATTTCTTTGAGTCACAGTTAACAACTATAGCATTTTCAATTTCAAAGCCAAAGCAACTCTGCTTTCTCTCTGAAGATAAAGACAAATTTAGGCAGAGTTACTGACTCAAAACCTTTAATCCTTTTAAATTTCTTTCATTTTATTTCAGTAACATACTACTGATTTCCTTTAATCTCTTTGCACATGAAATCTGCTCTTCTATGGAAGGCAAACATGTAATTTAAATTCTATTTTTAATATGATACTTAAGCCTGTGTGACTTTCTGTACTAGCAAGGTATTTTTTCTTTATTAAAAGGAACTGCTATAGTATCATCTATCAGAATCTAGAAAAATGTTGGTATATATTGTTTGTGCATCATTGGTGCATATTAATATTGCTGAGATACTGAAAATTTGTTTCTGAAATAGGTATCAATACACCTTAAACCTTTAGAAACCTTTTAAACATACTCCCCACTCCCCCTTTTTAAATCGCTAGATGTAGCAGATTTACAGTATCACCCAAAGGTTTCAGATTATGTTATTTTGAATGAAGAGAGATACATGACGGCACGTGAAACCTTAGTAGGTGCCTCCTCCTCTTTTTTCCAAAGCCAATTTTTTCTGCTGTTTTGAACTAGGTGAGAATGGTGGTAGGGAAAGAGACTGCTCCTCACAAGGTTATCTCATGAGCCCATAGAGTCATAGAGGTCAAAACAGCATCTTGATCTGCACGCAGATAGCTATGGAATAACAGCAAGTAAAGGAACATCTGATTTAGTGTATTCGCAGCTCTAATAACCAATGGAGATGCTACATACTACTTTTCCATAGGGTTGGGTTTGGATTTTTTTTTTTCAATTTTAACATGCTGCTCCATATAGAATAATCTGTGCAGAGGGTTAGCAAGGAAATTGGTGATCTCTGTAGACTCTAATTCTGCAGGGTGTTAAGATTTTATGAATATATGCCTGACTTCCTTGTTACTTGTTTATTTAGACAAGATCAGTATTGGTATATATGTACAATATGAGTCCATCTGGTATATAATGACCTATATCTACATTATTAAATTCACTTTTCCTTTGAACAAGATGGCTCCAAACATACTGCCTGTTGCTAATGATTTCATTCTTTTGAGGGGCTTTCATTTCTAAGAGTGACATATCTTAAAAAGTGCAATACTAGTCATTATCTTTACATGGTGCCTCCCCTTTCTTTTATAAATTATCATTGCAGTCACTTAAGAGAAAAACTAATATGGCTGAATGAAATATCCTTCATCACAAAGATTAATATTAGAAGAGGTTGGCAGAGGTGATATCAGCTCATCCAAAGATCTTTAAAAGCTGATGACATTTTAATTTCATACATATTGGCACTTTCATTTTACACAATTTTATCATCCTGAGACCCCATAGTTATGTCAGTGTGTCATGGTTTAAACCCAGACAGACAGCTCGTTCTCTCACTCCCCCTGCCTTTTCCTCCCTTTTTCTTTCCTCCCCCCCCACTCCCCACTCCCGGAGGGATGGGGAGGAGAATCAAAAGAATGCAACTCCCACGGATTGAGACAAGAACAGTCCAGCAACCAATGTACAACACAAATCACCACCGCTACCACCAACGACAACAATGATAAGAGAAAATAACAAGGGAAGAGAATACAATACCACCGGCCAAGAAACGAGTCCCACCCAGAAGCTCGTGTCCTTCCGGGTAACTCCCAGTTACCCCCCACCCCGGGCATGTCGTGCTGTGGTATGGAATACCTCTTTGGCTAGCCTGGGTCAGGCACCCCGTCTCTGCTTCCTCACAGCTTCCCCTCCTCCTTGGCAGAGCATGAGCCTCACAGAGTCCTTGGTCAGGGTAAACATCACTTAGCAACAACTGAAAACATCAGTGTTATCAGTGCTGTTCCTAGGCTGGAAGTCAAAACACAGCACTGCACCAGCTACCAAGAAGGAGAAAAAATTGACAGCTACTGCTAAACTCAGGACACAGTTATTTCTTCTTCCAACAAGTTTTCCAGTGCTGGGATCTTTTAGTCATCACATATTTCATGTTTGTTCTGTTTTATTTCACTGTTCTGTTTTATTCCACTCCTATCTTTATGGATAGGAGAAAACGCTTTGTTTCTGTTTTACTAGTTATTCACATCATAGAATCACAGAATAATTTGGTTTGGAAGGGCCTTTTAAAGGCCATCTAGTCAAAGCCCTCTGCAATGAGCTAGGTCATTTACAGCTAGGTCTGTTTGCTCAGAGCCCTCTCCAACCTGACCTTGGATATTTCCAGGGGTGAGACATCTACCACCTCTCTTGCAACCTGTTACAGTGTTTCACCACCCATCTGATAAAAATATTTATTCCTTATATCTAGACTGAATCTGGTCTCTTTTAAGGTAAACCTTTTACCTCCTGTCCTATCACAACAAGCCCTACTAAGTCTGTCCCCAGCTGTTTCTGGTCTGTGCTAATTCCCCAATCACACTCAAAAATTCCTTACAAGGGTTAATCAGAAAAGATCACGATCATGTCATAGACCATTTTGATAACTTAAAAACATAGAAACAATTGATTTCCTTTACTTGGGAACAGTACCTGGGATTGTTTAATTTCTTAGTATAGATATGGCCTATATCAACGTCCAGTCAGACTTTTCAACTGCTGACCTCACCAACCAATTGTAAATAAACCTGCAAAAAAAAGGTTTATTCCAGAAGATTTTCCACTTCTACTTGCTCTCACATAGCTTTCCGACTTCATTTTTTTTGTTGTTTTTTATCTGAAGACAGCTTTGGTGAGCTAACTTTCATAAAGTACACAGTAAAAATGAAACTAGCTATGAGAAAAAAAAAAAGACTTTTCATAAACTTTTTGATCCTTTTATCACTTTCAGATTGTTTTAATACTATGAGGGGTTAAAACATACTTTTCAGCTGGGGATGTTAGTTCATAGATCAGTATATATTTATATATTTTAAATGGCATTGGTGCTCTGATCCACCATTTTCAGTAAGGTTTCCACTAGACAATCTCATGAATGGGGTTTGGAGCAATGGTTTGCAAACCATCTGTAATTTCAAACTAGTTTAATGCAGTATTTATCTTAGTTTCTTGAAGAAATTAGAATTATGCAACCTTATTGTTCCTCCATCTGTATATTTGTAAATGTCTCCTAATAACTTTAGAACCTGTGAGTCATTTCAGTTACGTTTGGCTGAGAGCAGAGCTTTCAAGGCTATTTTATTACTATAAATACAGAAAAAAAAAAATGGTAACTGAGTAAAGAGATGTTAAAGAAAAGCAGTTATAACTCTGTCCTGTATTCCTTCCAGAATGAAACAAACAGCTAATTAATCAATATACTTGTTTCAATTTACTAAACCTCACTTTTTTTTCCATTAAATCTAAGGAGGAACCTTGTGCAAGGGAGAAAAGAGAGGGCTTTAAGAATGTGACAGGGAATGGGGCTACTGGAGAACAAATGATTAGGAAATATACAGTACTACCTCATAAAAATTTGAATTTCATGAGCTCTGCTTTTCATGCAACAACCTCTCTTTACTAACCACATCATAATAATAGCAACAATGGATAAGGAAACAGCAATGCTAAGAGAGATGTGCTAATACAAAGTTCATTGTTTAAGTGCCTTTGAATATAAAGGTGAGAAAGATTTCAAGTACCTGACAGTGGTTGCTGACAGGCAGTGTAGCTGCCAAAGACAGCAGAGAGGGATTTGTCTGAGGCAGATTTTTAAATGACAAAGGGGAGGTCCATCACTGAAACATAGTATTTAGAGAGTGGCATCTATGAGAAATAGTTGGTTTTCCTGATTTCCACTGACATCCAAACTCAGCAAAAAACCTGGGAGCTACTGTCTCGCCCAGAGACAAAGTACAGCAATTAAGATACTTAGACTCCTTTTCCTCTGAGAGGCAGAATCTTCAGGTTGCAACTGCATTCAATCTCCAATCTGAGAATGAAGAAACACAGCCTGACACAGCAAACTTGAAAGACTGCTGACCCTGTGTTGTAGCTTTTACTCTGAGTGCTACACAAACTAAAAGTTGCTTTTTGTGTTTGAGAGCTTCTAATGCTTCAGGAATAAGCATTCCTTTCTTAATTTTCTTTAAAACAATAGGAAGTCCGGAGGGAAAAATATAAGCATGTAAAATGTGCATTTCCCCAGACCACTAAGTTAATGAAAACTGTTGGAATTTAATCGAAACCAGAAATTAGACCTTGATTCACCCTGAAACCTATTCTACCATTTGGTTCCATTCTTTTTGTATTGCTGTATGCAAGGAACTGTCTGGCACCTTAGTTTTGAAGGCTTGCACTAAGGCAGGTAAATAATCATAGAATAGTTAGGGCTTGAAAGGACCTTAAGATTATCTAGTTCCAACCCCCTGCTATAGGCAGGGACACCTCACACTAAACTGTCACCCAAGGCTCTGTCCAGCCTGGTCTTGAACACCGCCAGGGATGGAACATTCACAACTTCCCTGGGCAACCCACTCCTCACCACCCTTACCATAAAGAATTTCTTCCTTATATCCAATCTAAACTTCCCCTGTTTAAGTTTGAACCCGTTACCCCTTGTCCTGTCACTACAGTCCCTAATGAAGAGTCCCTCCCCAGCACCCTTATAGGCCCCCTTCAGATACTGGAAGGCTGCTAGGAGGTCTCCACGTAGCCTTCTCTTCTCCAGCCTGAACAGCCCCAGCTTCCTCAGCCTATCTTCATATGGGAGGTGCTCCAGTCCCCTGATCATCCTCGTGGAATATACTAACAATGCATATATGAGAACTAAAGCAGATAGAAAAATGGGTAGTAAGAGAGAGTTAGCTACTGCCTAAGTAGCTAGTGAAGAGGGGAAGCTGTGAAAGACTATGCCTCCTCTCAAAGATCAGGCTTTATGGAAGGATATATGTTGTTTCTTCTCCCCTTCCTCTAATACCTAGCAATAGAAATTATTAGCAGAGATTTTACAGTAGTGGGCATGTGCCAAAGTAATCACCGTTCTTATTTTTATAAGTGTAGATAAAATAAAATGTACTGTGTTTATTTAGAAGGTGCCCTCTGCCAAATAAGTGTGTAAGTAATATATAAACATGCATTGGCATATATTTAGTAAATGTAGGCAGAATTTCCTTCTGATTTGCATTGCAAATGTCCTATCTACACTGGGAAACTATGTTGGATATTCTGTAGTCATTTTGAGTACAGAGCAGCCTGACAGAATTTGCATTGAAGTTCCACAGTTTATATGATGAGAGTATTTTTTTTTTACATATCTATAGTGATAGTTGTTTGCTTGTATAGGAATCCTGGGTATTTCATGTATCTTTCTTGTTCTATTTATTTATTTATTTATTCACTTATTCATTCATTTCTTAATTGTAACATTTATAGGATATGGTGTTTTGTGAGTTGAAACCTTCAGAATTTGATCATCAAAATAAACCTCATTGGTTCTGTTTTATTATAAAAAAAAAGTATATTTTTGCAATGTATTTCAATTATGATTTACTCTATATTTGAAAAAGTTTTCAGGATCATGACCTTATATTGTGTCTTTTATCCCACTAATGCTTTTCAAAACTAAGTTGGAAGTTACAGAAATTTTATTTTTGTGTGTGTTGTCCCTATGTAGGGTGTTATAATTTCATGTAGAATTATATTATTGAAGATTAATATTCTTTATCTACACAGCAGCATTTCAAATATCTAAAGGAATGATTACATTACACATTACTCATTAGCATATTCATAAACAAATAAGGATATCTTAATGTCAATTGATTTTAAGGAAATCTAATGGATTAGTTAAAAAAAAAGTATTTCCATGCAATTTTGGTGGCACTCTTTTGTATAGCTAAAGTTAATGATGCCTTTGTACCAATTATAACAAATCTTATTGCAGGCAGAAGATCTGGCACTTTTAATATATTTTAACATCTTCAAGAATCCCCAGGCAAATTATACTTTTTCCTTTAAGTCAAACTGCAATGCAGTCCAGTGCAATGAAAAATTAAGGTCTCAATTTTCAGAGAACTTTAGGATATTGGTTTGAATCCTTATTATTTTAGAGTCACTTTGGAAATTCTACAAAGTTACAACTTTTAGTACAGAATGAATACAGGAGTATGCATATTCCTCATCTTGTAAGAAAGAACTTTATCTGTTCTTTTAGGGTTTTTTAATTCTTAAAAGAAAATATATTCTGTGAATCTACTCTGTGAGGCTACTCTTTTGACATGGACCTCATGCTTATCATTTACAAGTGTATCAATAAATATATGGCAATTATATCAACCATTGTCTGCCTGGAAATTAAAACCAGATTTTTTTTCTACTGAAAGTTTTTGCATGATGAGTAGAGGGGCAGGATCACCTTCTTCGACCTGCTGGTCGAATGATGCAGCCCAGGATACAGTTGGCTTTCTGGGCTGCGAGTGCGCACTGGCGCCTCCTGTTAAGTTCCTCATCGACCAATACCCCCAAGTCCTTTACAGTCCTTCCTTTACAGTGATTAAACATATTCTCACTGTTTCCTACCTGTTGTCACTATTAAGGTTAGCAGTACCATGAGCTTCAGGCTCTGGTTTCAAAACAGACACCCATAGGATGCCTTTACTTGACTCACATTTTCTTCTCAAACTAAAGTTACACTGCTCCCAGAATTTTGTTAAAAGTGGCAAAAATCAAGTAACTCTCTTAGCTTCAAACCAGCTCTAACAAAACTTCAGTACAAAACCTCAGCTAGGGCTCCAATGTTTTATTGAAAATCTCAACAATACATGACTCCTGTTCAATGAAGAATTTTTAAAGACTCACTGATTTTCTGAATGAATCCAGAATCAAATGTTATCCTCTTTATACATTATTATCAAAAACATCCACAGTTCTCAACTTGCATGGCTTACACATGAAACAAAAAGAACACCTTTGTTTGGAGGTCTGTTTTTCCTATAAGAATATGGTTATATTCCAATCTAAGCAGAACTCTCAGCTTAAATGTTCATGTAGATCAAAATTGACAAAGGATTTACATGGTCTCTTAGGATACAGGACTGCAGAATTTTTCATATCAGGTTCACAGGGTGTCACAGTGTGACTCATCAGGATTATGTGAAGACAACAGGCTTCCTCACCTGCTGCATCAGCTTTTTAAAAGTGACAAGCTGACTGAGTTATGAAAGATGCTGAAACCATAGCCTACTTAAAGGATGGATCTAACACTTGAAAGTAGCTGGCAGGGTGTTGTTTGAAGCTTTTTTTGTCACTTTTTTGTGGAGAGCATTGTCTCTTTACATAAGCTGAAGACACTCCACCGCTTTGTGGCTTTTGACAGAAAAGCTCCCTATACTCAGGAAGTCAGCTGGAATTCAAACACAAACCCATTTTGAGCTTTTCTTCCTAGAATAATAGCTGAAATGAAAACATTATTTTGAACTTAAACTGCCTAATCATGCAGCACCCTCTACAAGACAGATCCATTGTCTGAAGATAAGAATAACTTACTTTGACCAAAGACAATATTTTTCTATATCGCAGAGGTGGCTAACTTGGATAAGGTATATTTTAACTACAAAGCTAGACAGCACTAAATCTGAACTGAAAAACAGTTTGAGAAGGGCTTTTATTTTTTTTTTTTTTTAAAACACATCTGAGTGTGAGCTATTATTTTGAGGTATTTTTTAATCTAAACCTCACACGAATCAAAAAGAATTCATTGTTGCTAATAAATATGGCCAGGGGAGGCCATATCCATGAAGGGACTCTTACTGTGTCTACATTATGAAGTAATATGGAAGAATAAATGTGTATCTGTGACCTGAACAGTTGTCACTGAGTACCTGACATTGATACTGTGCATGCTTCAAATGATTAAAATCAAATTCGGATCAGCCTAGATCTGTGGACAAAATGCCCCGTAGAAGTGGGAGTGCACTAGGTGTATTCCTGGGACTCATCTGCCTTTTTAGTTTCACACAAAGTGCATTGAGGCCATACACTTGAAGCCTATTTCATGGTTTTGCCCAGAGTATGGTTCATAGGGGTAACTGGGATATTTATTTCTCCCAGTCCTAACTATAATGCTACTGTAGATGCACCAACTACTTAATAAGGTCTGCCAAGTGATCTAGTGTTTCAGCTGTTCCCTAAGCTCTCCTTGGCACATGTTCCACTAGCATATACACATCACCACCATGAATGCTCACTTCTGAAACATGAAGCATTGAAGACGTTCTCAGACAAGATGTAAATACTCGGTGAGGGGGAATTGCACCTACCTGAAGTAAACTTGAATTGAATTTCCTTTAAGAAATAGTGAATAGGGGGAAAATAGCAAGAAATAGCAGCTAAATAGAATGGTTAGGGTTAGAAAGGGACCTTAAAGATCATCTGGTTCAAACTCTCGTGCCATAGGCAGGGACACCTTCCACTAGACCAGCTTGCTCAAAGCCCAGTCTTTCCTTGAACACTTCCAGGACTGGGTCATTCACAAATTATCTGGAAAACCTGTGCCAGTGTCTCACCAGCCCTCATACTAAAGGATTTCTTAATAATGTCCAATCTAAATCTACCCTGTTTCAGTTTAATGCCATTCTCCCTCATCCTATTACTTCTTCCTCTTGTAAAAAGTCCCTCTTCAGATTTCTTGTAGGCCCCCTTCAGGTGCTGGAAGGCTGCTATAAGGTGTCCCTTGAGCCCTCTCTTCTCCAGGCTGAACAAGTCCAACCCTCTAAGACTGTCTTCATCAGCAACGTGCTTGTGGCCCTCTTCTGGACTTGCTTGAGCAGGTCCACATCCCTTTTGTGTTGGTGATCCCAGAACTGAATACAGCACTCCAGGTGGGGTCCAGTGACAGCAGAGTAGAGGGGGACAATTACCGCAAGCTGCTAGTCATGTTCCTTTTGATGCAGATCAGCATGCTGGTGGCTTTCTGGGCTGCAGGTGCACACTGCCGGCTCATGCTGAGTTTCTCGTAGACCAACACTCACAAGTCCTTCTCCTCAGGGCTGTTCTCAATCCATTCTCTGCCCAGCTGTAGTTCTGCTTGGGATTGCCCTGACATCTCTAATTCTGACTTCTCTGTCAGAATTGTAAACATAAAATGTAGTATTGCTGCTGGTAGCTTGGCCTTGAAGGTAACCATTGGAATGATTAGCATGTTCTTTCCTGTCTCCCCAGTGGTAGACTGTGCTTCCAGTAAATTTCTGCTTCTGCTTTTCAGTCCCTTCTTTCATGTGCATAAAATTTGGCTAAGTTCCCTTTTCACCTAAATCTCCTCCTTGGACTCTGAAAGCAGCATTTTAGCCCCTCTATTCCTCTGTGTCACAAGCCTTAGAAAGATAAAGAGAATTAGAAGTGGTGAGGCAGAGACACAAGTCCCAGCACTTACTACAGGAAAGTGGGAAATGGGGCTACAGTCCTTTTAGCTGTAACTCCATGCAGATGGACCTTTCCCTTTCCTAATGCTCCATTTTCCCATACGAACCACATACTCCACTGCATATGGCAAAATAAATATATATGAATTTTTCAGACATGTTGGTATGTACTTGACAGCAATGAAGCTGAGGGAAACAATTTGCTAAATGAGGTAGATGGGAATATCATTATATATTTAATATTCAGCCGTGTGCCTGTTAAAGCACAAAATAGCAGCATAAAATAAACTTTGATGACGTACAATTAATTTGCCTACCTGAAGGCAGTTAATGCAATAAATAAACTAATTCAGCTCTTATTAGGGCCTTAAAGTGAGTTTTTAGTTCATTTAATTAATACTTAAAAAATAGCCTGCAGATAGGTAAATCACGTCACAGAGAAGTAGTACAAACTGGTATTTATTAATCTATTTGCTGATGCTTACTTAGCACCTTTAAAATTATTTTGTTAAAATAAAGACATAGTAAATAAAACCATGCCTTGTAGCTGTTCTGATCTATTAGAAACTTTCATTCAGTGGTCCTACCAGAGTACTTCTTTCAATTACATATCTTCCTATTGGAAAATTCTTGGTTCTGCTCTTTATACTCTATCACTTTTAGATTTTGTACCAGCCTTACAAAGTTGAAGAAAACTTTCAAAAGTTTTCAAAAGATCATATTCTGTATGATTATTTATTAAATATTTCTACAGAAATTGGTTTCCAATTGCCTGTTTTTAAAGAGAAGGGATCTGGATTGGCTTTTGCATTGCATTATTTTCCATTAAGGAGAAAAAAAAACAACTATTAAAATTTACTTATATTGTCATCTGTTCTTAACATCATTTTCCTGTATTCATACTCAGACCATGTATTACATGTTGCAACTGAATATTTCCTGTCTCTTTCACAGAGATCACAATTTCCTGCAGCATCTTGGTTAGTAAGGCACATTTATGATCCAGAAATTACATTGCCACATGTGATGAAAGCTTACAGGAAGAAACAGCTTGTGCCTGTAATACAAAACCTGCTCTAGATTAAAAAACAGGGAAGTAGTTTGTTCTACTTAAAGTAAATGCAAGTTCAGCATTTCAGCAAGTCTGGTTTTGGGTTTGGTTTTGTTTTTTTTTTTAACTGATGCAGTTTGTCTTCACTGAGTTAGGAGATAAAAAAGTGTGTGCTTGACTCAGCATATGCGTAACAGTATTTTAGAGAGAGGGAGGAAAACTGAAATATATTCTGTGGATTTCCCTCCTTCAGCTTATCCCTGGCTGTCAGAAGCAGTGTGTTGCTTTAAAATTATTTAGTAAGGATGATGGTCTGAATTTTTGGGCTACTGTACCCAGGACACAAAGCAACACTGATGTACAGAAAATGAAGTTTGACAGCATGTAATACATTCAGATCAAGGTCTAAATAGCTCAATTTTATTTTTTTTTTAATCTGATATTAATATTTCTTACCAGATACCAACAAACCTATACATGTTTCCATTAGAAACACTCCTGACCATTGAAGCAAGAAACTCTGTGGTCTCATACACTACATATTCTGAATACAGAGAGCAGAATCAAGCCTTTAACAATTATTTTTTTCTAAGTATACTGTAGAATTAAATAAAGAGTGTTTATTCTTCATGTGATGTGTATATATATGCAAACATATGTGCATTTATATATCTGTCTCCACAGGAATACAGGGATTGAGATATTTGATGGAAAATATTGTGAATCCAATTCAAGAATGTACTATGTCCCACTTAAGAAAAAATGCACACAAATGTGCACTTGCCCTCTCTTTCTTCTGTAGTAAGCATGTACATTTTGTTAAATGGTGCTTTATCACCCTTCTTTTAATTTAATTCAATTGCCATAGAATTATATGGATCAATTTAAGCATCTATTGAACTTCATTTTCTAATGTTATATGCAGATATCCATTTTAGATACCTGGCACCATAGTTGAGACTGATTCAATGAAGTTTTCTTAGCAGGATATGATGTTTACAGTACAAGCTTAAGGAGCTGCACTGTACCTGTTCTACTGAATAGGACTGCTTTAGGGTGAAGATGTTTTCTTTTTCTTCCCTCCCTCCCACCACCCCCAAGCTTGTTCTCTCTAACCACTGGTCTGTATTTTTGTGTAGTTTTTATAAAGCATGATGAGAGCAGGAAAGTCTGAATCTATGGGATTAAAAAACTCCACTAATCTTTAGTGCTCATGCACTGAAAGAGTTCCTTTTTGGTAGTGTGATGAATGTCCAAGAGACATATCTGCTGAAATGCTACAATTTATGTTTTGTTATTACTTTTTTTTATTGTCTTCAAAGATTTGTGTGAAGGAATATCCAGTAAAATGCCACTCCAAAAAGGCAGGTGACAAATGGGGGAAGTGGACACTAAGATGCTATGCAACCTATGTTCAGTGTATTCTTGCTCAGCAGAGCTATGCCAGCAATCTAGCAGGGACATCCCTGTCACTTTACCCAGGCCCAGGATGGGAGGAGGAGACAGAAAGGCTGGGGTGGTTACACCCTGGCACTCTTCTACAGCTTTTCCAGTGCCCCTGCCTGCCTCAATGCTAGACTCGTATCCAAAAGAACCATGATAGTGTATTTACAGAGGGACAAAAAATTAATAAAAATAATGGAGCTGATAAATACTGTTCCATAGATATTTTAATGAGAAGTATATTATCTCCAGCAGGGGAAAAAGAAAACAACAAAAAAAACCAACAAAAAATCAAAAAGAAAGAAACAACCCACAACAAAACCCCTGTATTTTTGACCAATTATATAAAATATATTTATGCAACAAAACAATGGAGTTTCTAGACACATCTATTGGTGCATCTGTGTTCTCAACTCTGGCAGTGGAAAAGCTGCAATCCATTTTAGTGAATGGACTTACACTAATGCACTTTGAAGATTCTAAAACTCGTTCCTTCCCTCAGTCACATAACCTTAGATAAAGATTATCATTCAAATGGCTAGTCAGCCATATTCTGTACAGATGGTACACATGAAAACACTACAACATCTCACCTGCCTGTAAATGATCAGCACATAGAAACCTACTAGAACAGATGCCAGGCAGATAGAAAATATGGCAGTAAAATAGTATTATTTAAATAATCATTCTTACTCAAGTCATATCTTTTTAACATCAGCAAGAACATTTTTTTTAACAGGAAATTTGCAGGAAGAGACGTAGGAAATTAACTTACCATTCAGGTATTATTTCATATCTCTATTTTTAAATATTTCTTTGAAGGTGTTTATGTTAGAATTGCTAGTCTTCATTTTGATAATCCAGTTTCTAGTCATGTTAATAAAGCCATGCACTTCCATTCCTCTTTTCCTCATGCCTAGAACAATTACTTATGTTGACACAAATTGGAATATAATTCACCAATAAGTTTAATCAAAAAAACTCAAGATGGGTTCATTTCTTGATTATACATAGTGTATCATGTTGGGTATGTAAATAGAAAATACTTGTTATACTTAAAGAAACAGAGACAATATCAGCATGAAAACATAACCGTAATATTAGTACAAACATCTATCTTTAGTGGCAGGCTTTTACATTTATTTGCTTGCTAATTTTATCTGCTTGAATTTCTGTTAAGAAATTAGACACAAGACTACATGGTATATATAACCTTTAAAAAATACATTTTTTTTTTTATATATAGTGAAGATGCTAAGCAAATTGCTTAAACCACATTTTTTGGATCAAAAAAGTTTGAACTCCACATCAATTTTCTGTAACTAAACCTGAACTTTTAAACCTCTCTTTCAGGTACAGTTATCATGGAAGTATGAAATACATGAATTATGATTTTTCATTCATTTTTCCTCTTTTCCAGAGGAAATATAGAAATAGTTGAACACTTCAATCTCATCAACACTGTCAATAAATAAGGAGGGAGAAAATACACGTTTTCTATATATGTGAATTCTTGATGGTGACTTTTGAACTCTCCTCACAAGTCTGCAAAGCTGTAAACATCATTTTGTACTGGAAAGGTTATCTAGTTTTCTATTCCAACAGATTTTGTTACATGGAAGACAAAAGCATAACCACTTCAGTAAACAAAACAAAGATTTTACTGTGTTCATTTATTCTACTCATCACACATGATTGGATCCAACTCTGTCTTGAGTTTTAAATGAGTTCACTTCCAACATAAGCAATAGAAGTTTGACGTGGATCAAAGAGAAAAAATTGGACAAAGGCTCCTTGTGCAAATAATGATATGGCAAATGCAAGAAGAACCACACTGAATCTGTAGGGCCATTTAAGCTGTAATGAAAATAATTATAAAGGACATCTTGAAGTATTTCATTATATTTTGTACTAAATAGACATATTGGACACTCTTTTATCATGAAGAATAGGACTTCAAAGAGATCATTTGCTTTCCTTTTTCTTCTTCTGACTGTTGGACAACTACTCCTAATGACTAAGCTTCTATTAGCAACAGGGGAAATTCAGCATGTCAAGTTAGTGCGGTCTGGATAACAGTTCCATATTCTGAAATACAGCAATTCTTTAAATACAAATAACCACAAATAGGTGGATCAAATGTTTACATTGCTAGAGATGCTTTAGTGGAGAAAATTATTTGTGAGATGTAGAAGATATGCTCAGAATGAATTCAAACCCTTATGCATCTTTTGAGATATATAGATATATGTGTGTGTGTGTAAGATATCATGACTTAATTAATTGAGCAGCAGTTGTGTGGTATACAATGTTTTCTGAACCATTTAAAGCATTTAGGTTTAAAGATGTGATGCAAAGTTGAGACCAAAGGCCACAGTACAGTTTTTAATATTAGTTTATGTACAAAGATAGTATGAAAGATGTGCAATTCATTATGTGAAATATACCTGAAATATACCTATATACCTAAATCCAGTTTACAGAAACATCAATTCAAAAATGTAATCAAAGAGATGCATTTATTCTTCCTAATCTAAAAGAATTTAAATCAAATTTTAAGAAGGGATGTATACATGCATGGTGAAAGGGGAGAGTTGCCTACCTGAAGAATTTAGATGACTGAAAAAAATGAAATTTCTATTTGAAGCATTCTGAAACATGTTTTTCTGCATTTCTCATGCTGTTTCTCAGCTAAGACAGAATTTAAAGAAAAACATCAATAAAACTTATTTTGTAGTGATACCATAGATATGCTAACAATTCTACTAGCAGACCAATTAAAAATGTGATTTGCTATAAAGAATCCTTAAAAAAAAATGTTTTAGACAAATTTTTTTAAAAATTAGAATTTGTCATTTATCTGCCAAGATAACGCCCACAGCATATAGAACTCTTTGTTTTAGCATCAAGGCTTATGACAGTACTTCACTAGGCACTTGCAGTCTAAAGGTGAGGACTTTTAAACCTGTATCCCACATATACAGGGTCTTAAAAGTTCAGTAATCATTCTGACAGATTACTAGATAGCAGTAATATCACCATCAAAATGACACTCACTATCAAGGATAGCAGTCCCTGTGATAATTGCTATAAATACTCATAAAAACCTCCTATTTAAATAGAAACCAGCGGTCAAAACATCCTGAAATTGAACACTGCAAAAAATAAGTTTTAGAAGTAAATTAAAAATACACTGTAATTCTGTCTTACTTTCCCACACCTTTCACTTTCATCACAGGACTATTAGTACAGACAAGCAGTCATCATCAAAAAACAAAGTGTTTGTTAGAGTGGTCTTGAGAAACCTCATTTCCTTCTTTATTCATGTAACCTTTTTGTTAAATTTGACTGATGGGGTAAGACACATTCACATCAATAAATGTAGAATATTTGGTCAAAAGAATATACTTGATTTTCTCTATGCTTGCTTGCTTGTCACGCAAACAAATCAGATAAAAGCATCTCAGGAATACTCTTGGATAAAAAAGACACATGTGAGAATTAACAATATCTTCTTTCCCTGACTCCCATTTGTTGCTATGGAAATGGTTTTTTTGAAAGTACACTTTTGCTGCTTGACCTTAAAGACAGGGGCACATGAAAAAATTATCAGAGTTTCTTTGGTGTTTATATTACCTGTAATAAATTACCTCCACATTTTGAAAGATGAACAGCAATACATTAAAATACTAAAGGCTCAAACCATATGTTATGCATGTGTAATAACCCACACATATCCAAATGATGGCCAGGATTACAAAGACACTACTTCAGGTACTTTAATCCATACTAATAATACAAAGTAGCTGTAAAATTGATTTTTTCAAGCCAATGAGGTAAAATGAACCTCGAGCATATCTAAAACTGTCTTACTGAAGGAATGCAAATGGAGAAAGAGATACTGTCATTATTTTTTTAGAAATAGAAATGTTATTTATTAATATTTTACTGATGTAAAAGGCATAGATTGGAACAGACATCCCATTGGTTGGTCACATTCTTAGGGGAAGCTGAGAAGAATATACTAATCACTTCTTTTTAAATGAAGGATATCAAGAAGTAAGCATTACACATATTCTACCTGCGGTTAAAGAAACCGATTCAGTAGATATCTCAGAGAGCCATTTTATAAGTTCAGCAAACTGAACTGACAACACTTGCAGCAATGTTGTATCATCACATACACTAGTTGGGTATTTAATCAATGAAGTGTCAATTTCAAAACAATTTGTCGTGGTTTAAACTCAGTCACGTAACTCGTTCACTCACTCCCCCCTTCTTTCCCTTCCCCTACTCCGGGAGGGACAGAGAGGAGAATCGAAAAGAATGCAACTCCCATGGGTTGAGATAAGAACAGTTTAGTAACTAAGGTATAACACAAATCACTACTGCTACCACCAATAATAATAATGATAAAGGAAATAACAAGGGAAGAGAATACAACACCTCACCACCAGCCAACTGATAACTCCCCCCCCCACCCCAGCCTGACCAAGCACCAACCGATACCTCCTCCAACCCCGCAGTCTCCCAGCCCTTCCGGCTCACTCCCAGTTACATCCTGGGCATGACGTGCTGTGGTATGGAATACCTCTTTGGCTAGCTTGCGTCAGGTGTCCTGTCTCTGCTTCCTCCCGGCTTCCCCTCCTCCCTGGCAGAGCATGAGGCTCACAAAGTCCTTGGCTGAACCAAAACATCATTGTTATCAGCCCTGTTCCTGAGCTGAAAGTCAAAACACTGCACTGCACCAGCTACCAAGAAGGAGAAAAATGACTGCTACTGCTGAACCCAGGACACAATTTTAAAGGAAAAAGGGGTAAGATTTCTTATTACTTCTTCCCTTCCATCTACCTTCCTCTCATATCCCTCTTTTTAAATGCAGCACTTGTGAAGAGCAAACTGAAAGAAACCAGCAAAGAAAACACACACACACACACACACACAAAAAAAAAAAAAAAGAAAGGAAAGGGATGTGAAGACAGAAAAGTGTTAGACATCAAATACTGGAACTTTATAAGAAGACATACATTTTAGAAGAGTAATAAGGTGAAAAGGGAGAATAAAACAGATGGAAAAAAACTGTAGCAAGCTTATTTTTAATGGAAACCCAAGTTTTCAACTAAATAAAATTTTCAGCAAAAAATCGACTTTCTGATGAAACTTTAGCTTTCCCAGTGTGAAGTCAACTCTTTTCAATTGAAAATATTCCCAGGATACCATATGGTTGTAATATATTTTCTCACAGTCCATTAAACAGTGTATGTGATGACTGTCTTAAGAAACCCTTCCACCTATCAATGGAAGAGATGCTGCTGCTTCATTGTGATTTCAATAAATACCTCAGCCCAAAGAAGAAAATTGGAATTATATCTGCTTGAAGTTTCCTCCAAGACATCAAAGCAGCACCTCCAAATCATAACATTTGATTTTTTATGCTGCAGTTTTACTGAAAAAGATCTTAGCTTTGATAAAATTTCACTAAAAAAAAGTATGCATTTTGTCAGATTATCAAGAAATTATGTTCTTTCTGTGTTCATTATAAACAATAAGAGATCATTATCCTTCAGTATTTTTGCGCATGGTTTCAAGTGGAAAAGAAGTAGAACTGAAAAGGAGTACATGTTCTGCGCATAGAGCTAGGGTTGAATTAGGAACATCAGGACAAGATTTTTCTGTCTGCCTTTAGTACATGGGAAAGTCAGGTTTAAAAGTGCTTATCTTGATAACAGCTTCAGGAAAATATATGACTAATATTTCATATTGATGAATTTTATCAAGTTCTTGCAGGTTTAACATTGTATTGCCATGTCAGCATTCTGTTTGGTTTTCTACAATTACTCAAGTATGTGGTATAATATTGTCAAACATGTCTATATTACCAATTTAAACAAAAAAATAACTAACACAATTTAAATGGAGCTACAACATGCTTCATTAGAATCATAGAATCATAGAATTGTTAGGGTTCGAAAGGACCTTAAGATCATCCAGTTCCAACCCCCCTGCCGTGGGCAGGGACACCTTATGCTAAATCGTATCACCCAAGGCCTCGTCCAACCTGGTCTGGAACACCGCCAGGGATGGAGCATTCACAACTTCCCTGGGCAACCCATTCCAGTGTCTCACCACCCTTACAGGAAAGAATTTCCTTCTTATATCCAACCTAAACTTCCCCTGTTGAAGTTTTAACCCCTTACCCCTTGTCCTGTCACTACAGTCCCTAATGAAGAGTCTCTTCCCAGCATCCCTATAGGCCCCCTTCAGATACTGGAAGGCTGCTATGAGGTCTCCACGTAGCCTTCTCTTCTCCAGGATGAACAGCCCCAGCTTCCTCAGGCTGTCTTCATACAGGAGGTGCTCCAGTCCCCTGATCATCCTCGTGGACCTCCTCTGGACTTGTTCCAACAGTTCCATGTCCTTTTGATGTTGAGGACACCAGAAATGCACACAATACTCCAGGTGAGGTCTCACAAGAGCAGAGTAGAGGGGCAGGATCACCTCCTTCGACCTGCTGGTCATGCTCCTTCTGATGCAGCCCAGGATACGGTTGGCGTTCTGGGCTGCAAGCACACACTACAGCCGGCTCATCTTCATCTTCTCATCAACCAACACCCCCAGGTCCTTCTCCACAGGGCTGCTCTGAATCTCTTCTCTGGCCAACCTCTAGCTGTGCCTGGGATTGCTCCGACCCAGGTGTAGGACCTTGCACTTGGCATGGTTAAACTTCATGATGTTGGCATCAGCCCACCTCACAAGCACCTCACAAGGTCCCTCTGGATGGAATTCTTTCCCTCCAGGATATCAACCGAACCACACAGCTTGGTGTCATCAGCAAACTTGCTGAGGGCATGCTCAATCCCACTGTCCATGTCAGCGACAAAGATGTTAAACAAGACTGGTCCCAACCCCGATCCCTGAGGGACGCCACTCGTTACTGGTCTCCAGCCGGACATTGAGCCATTGACCGCAACTCTTTGTGTGCGGCCATCCAGCCGGTTCTTTATCCACCGAGTGGTCCATCCATCAAATTGATGTCGCTCCAATTTAGAGACAAGGATGTCGTGTGGGACAGTGTCGAATGCTTTACGCAAATCCAGGTAGATGACATCAACTGCTCTACCCCTATCAGTTCTGTAGCCCCATCATAGAAGGCCACCAGATTGGTCAGGCAGGATTTCCCCTTAGTGAAGCCATGCTGGCTGTCACCAAGCACCTTGTTGATTTTCATGTGCCTTAGCATGCCTTCCAGGAGAATCTGCTCCAAGATTTTGCCAGGCATAGAGGTGAGACTGACTGGTCTGTAATTCCCTGGGTCATCCATTTTCCCCTTCTTGAAAATGGGGGTTATATTTCCCTTTTTCCAGTTATTGGGAACTTCACCTGACTGCCATGATTTTTCAAATATCATGGCCAGTGGCTTTGCAACTTCATTTGCCAGCTCCTTCAGGACCCGTGGATGTATCCCATCAGGACCCACAGACTTCAGATTTTTAAGATGGTCTCGAACCAGTTCCTCTCCTACAGTGCGCACAAGGTCTTCATTCTCACAGTCCCTGCGTCTGCCTTCCATGACTTGGGTGGTTTGGTCAGAGCCTTTGCCAGTGAAGACCGAGGCAAAGAAGTCATTCAGAACCTCAGCCTTCTCCAAATCCTGTGTAGCCAGTTCTCCCGAGAGCTTCCTGAGGGGGCCTACATTCTCCCTAGTCTGTTTTTTGTTTGCTATGTACTTGTAGAATCCCTTCCTGTTATCTTTAATACCTCTAGCTAAGTTTAATTCATTGGATCAAACTATACGGTCTTGTACTAGCTTTGGCTGGGAGTTTATTTTCTTCATAGGAGCTATCATAAGGCTGTGTTTTGGATTTGTGCCGAAAATAGTGCTGATAACATAGAGATGCTTTTGTTACTGTTGAGACAAGGCATTTTTTGCCTCTCCCCCCACCCCAACATGGAGTAGGCTGGGGGTGCACAAGAAGCTGGGAGGGGATATGGCCAAGACAGATGACCCCAACTTCCCAGATGGATATCCCATACTATATGACCACATGTTCAGCATATAAAGTTGGGGGAAGAAGAAGGAAGAGGAATCATTCAGAGTTACAGGGCTTTCTTCCCAGGCAGCCATTATGTGGGATGTAGCCCTGTTTTCCTGGGAGTGGCTGAAAACCTGCATGCCTGTGGGAAGTGGTGAATGAACTTCTTGTTTTGCTTTGCTTGTGTATGTCACTTTTGCTTTATTTATTAAACTATCTTTATCTCCATCCACAAGTTTTCTCTTTTAACCTTCCAGTGTTCTTCCCCATCCCATAAGGGGGTAGTGAGTGAGCAGCTGTGTGGTGCTTAGTTTCTGGCTGGGGTTAAACCATGACACGCCTTTGGAGGAAAAAAAGGTAAAAAAAAAAAAAAAAGATTATCCTTTGACTGCTAGTACTTTTTACCTGACTAATTGCTTTCTGAAAAGGAAAAATATATTATTAGTTTCTGTGGTTTTATTGCTTTTCTGCTGGCACTCCCCTGTGTACCATTTATTATCACTTCGACATAATAGCCTATCATTAACTGTAGACATGAGCAGCTTCTGGTTTGCAGTTAAACAGTCTCAAAAAATGCAAAATGAACCAATTTACCATAATATTTTAGACTGAAGCAACTTTCCTGGTGACCTAGTCTTTTATTTTATGGTGCTGTTACTCGACACAATATTAATCAAACCTCTGTGTTACAGCACCTGAGCTCAAAGAGAGACTGCTGAATCCACACAGATTTCAGAAGGTTGTTTTGGCTGATTAATCTTTTATGCATATTAGTAGCAATCACACAATTGACTCTGTACTCTTCTCCTTTCCCTTCCCTCTTCCCTTCCCTTCTCTTTTTCTCTTTTCCCTTCTTCTCCCTTCTTTCTTCTTGCTCCTCCTCTCCTCTCCTCTCCTCTCCTCTCCTCTCCTCTCCTCTCCTCTCCTCTCCTCTCCTCTCCTCTCCTCTCCTCTCCTCTCCTCTCCTCTCCTCTCCTCTCCTCTCCTCTCCTCTTCTCTCCTCTCCTCTCCTCTCCTCTCCTCTCCTCTCCTCTCCTCCCTCCTCCCCTCCCCTCCTCTCTCTCTCCTCTCCTCTCCTCTCCTCTCCTCTCCTCTCCTCTCCTCTCTTCTGTAATCAGACTTTGCTGTGTAATTTTTCCAGATTCCAGAGAGCTTATATAAGAGAGAGAGTGTTGTGAAAACTGACGTTTTGTTGAAGTAGGATTGATTGATGGTGTTCCCAGTTGAAATCAGCTCATAAATAAATCAGTACTTATGAGAAACTACATCTGTCAATAGGGAAAGATTTTCTTATTTTCCTGGAGGTATGCAAGGGAAGAACAGAAATAGTTGATTATTTTTTTACCAGTTGTTAAAATAAACTGATTTCACAAACTCAGCACTTTTATTTCAACCCAAAAGAAGATCATTGTTTCTGTGACTCCTCCCGAGTACTTAGGTCCAGATTTTAAGTATAATAAAGGTCTTCTTCAAAGAGATTGTTAGTCACAGTCAAATTTCAAAATTATGAAGATATTAGCGGTTTCAAACCACCAGTTCCATAGCTGAATAAATGACCTCTCTGGAGGGAATGGGACAGGCTGGCTCTGCCAGCCCAAAGATCCCTCACAGCTCTGAGCCTCTAGGGAACAGCCAGCCCTCACAGCACCCTGAAACTGAATCAGAGAACTGTTGTTAATATTTTCAGTATTTTTTTCACTAGTAATATTAAAAAAAAAACAAACAAAAACCACAAAACCAAAAAACCAAAAAATCATCATTATTTTCCAGTGTAACTTATCAGTAGTCTAACATCACTTGCTTGCTCTTTCAAGGAAACTTGACAGTGGTCACAGAAACTGGGCACTAAATTCTTGGCATCTTTTTGAGCAGTCAAACATAACAGCAAAGAGGTTACATTTCAAAGATGTTTAAGAGGAATTATCTTAGCAGCTACTACTGGCATTATCTGAGACATGCATGCCTTAACACCTGTCCTGGGTTTTGAACATTTGTCCTTATTAATATTTAGGTTATGTTTTATGCTAAGAGCTCCCACAGTAAATGCACACATAAAATTTCTGTCAGAAGGATATACTCTATATGCTTCACCAGCTATAACTGAGTATGTGGCATGTATATTAGGAAACAGGAAATGTTTTGTAAATTTGCAACAGTACTGGCAGATTGTGTAACTGTGGATCCTGACTGACCTGTTATATTTTCTTTAAGGACTGGATCTTCAAATTCCTGATAATATTACCTTTCTTTTTTCTCGTCTGGTTTTCAAAATCCCAAGTCAGCAACAGCTCAGTCCACAGAAGTGTATTTGCAGTCTGAAAAAACACCACCACCAAGGAAGGTAGTATTTTCCTGGCTAAGAAATACTATTATAGCAGCAATTTTTCCTCTTAATTTTTGCTGTATGAGAACTAAGATATCAATAATTCATTCTGCTTTTTTCTAAAACATAAGACCCTTTCTGAACCTCAGTCATCGCAGTGGCCAGGTTTAGAAAAATATGTCTAACCCCACAGAACTGACTCTGTAACAGCATGGAGTTGCCAGAGACCACAACTATAAGTGGGTATTATTCTGTTCTATCACTAGAAATCAAATTATTTAAAACTTTTTAAAAGCAATTTATACCATATTAATCAGCTAAAAGACACATACAAGGGGAGCATGATAAAATATTTTAGCTTAGTACTGGTGACATAAACCAGTGTGCTTCAGAAGTATCTATGACTCTTTTCTAAAGCAAGAAATTACCCAAAATTCAGGGCCCCACAGGTTGCTTTTTTGAAAAGAAAATGAAAGAATCTGGTATCTCTGATATAAACCCCATTTAAAAAAAAAAAAAATAAAATCTGAAATCCTCTGGAACCTAGCAAGAGGAAACTGTATCTTTTCTAACAAGTCCAAGCTCTTTTCAACTTGCACTTGACAGGCTTTTCATGTCTAGCTTTTTTCCTTCCTCAATCATGCACCTGGCAATTCAGACATTTCCCTGATACATTCCAATATGCTTTGCCTTTCCATACCATGGAACAGCTACATAAATACTGGCCAACAAAAGTTTTGTTTTGTTTTGTTTTTTTCCTTTTGACTCACTGTTAGGTTATGACCTGCAATTATCTCTGGAACAGAATCATCAGGCTTTATTAATTTCTTACAACTGTCATAAACAAAAACAATAATCCCACTCAGTCTATAAGCAATTCTGTTAAATCAAGAACATTCTCACATGCCACTAAGAACAAAAACTGCAATAAAGAGAGTTTTGTTGGCATACTATTGTTTTTGCAGACTAAATTTATGCAAAATATTATCATGAAAGAAAGACTGAAATACATAAGCACTGAATTTCATAGTCATCTTCCCTCAAAATGCACCTATGCCTCACCAAAACAGTTTGCTTTTCTCTTGGCTGGTTGCACACACATTGTGCATGTGTAATCACTTGACATAATAAAGAGCCTGACACAGCATTGGATTTACCAGCATTCAATAGAGTAGTCAATAAGAATACAGGAAAGAATGTTTTACCTGACTTGCTGTATTTGTGGAGTCCTATAAGGAGATTGTGAAAAGGAAGAGAAAAGCCATAGATCAATACAGAAGTAAAGACAGGACTGACTAATAAGAGATTAATTCAGTAGAAACAAAGGCAAGCTCTGTACAAGAGGAAAGCAAAACCATGTTGATTTTATCATCACAGGTACTTTGTGTCTTATCATCTTGATGACTCAGACACTAAGGAATTTATCCTCATAAAACCCCAGGGACAGGAAGACAATTCTTTGAAAGCTATACCTCAAATAGCTATAGGTATAATGTAGCAAGTCTATGGCAAAAGCAGAGCAGAACTGATGTCTTAGTGCAATACCTTAAACATATCCTTCTCATCACATAAAAGTAACAAGCATTTTGCATTCATATAGAGACTGAATTGCTTAAACTATACACTCTATCTTGACACCTATATTATATAAATACTAAGTAGAAATTTCCATTTTCTTTCCAAATCTTTCATTCTTACTGACAATAATTTTAATAATTTTTTATTTCTGGTCTTCATTAAAAGACTACCCCTACCCACCCCTGTCTACTTCCATATACACATTAAAATAATGGAACTGATTATTTGTTTCATAACTGATGGACAGGATATTAAACTCATCTGTGTTCCTTTAGAAAGTACATAAGCAACCATATAAACACGTGAAATATTTCCGAATTCTGGAAAACATTGGGGTTTTCCTCTCTGCTTTTAGAGTCATCTATTAGACTTACTATATAAAAACCTTTATGCAGGATTTTTAAAAAAAATAAATATTTTAAGTGAAAATTCAGAAGTGCTGTTCTAGTTTTGAGAAAATAAGGAACTGCAAATTTTCATGAGTACCAACTTCACTATCAGACGTTATTGGAAAACTTAGCATTTGGATAGCTTTGCAATGTGAAATAGTTTCTTCCTTGTGAAATTCTTCAGCATTGACAGACTTGCAGCCTATTACAGTCTATTAACAGCATCCCGCAGCTCAGCCACCTGCTGCAGGAGGACCTCCACCAGGGAGCATCAAGTGCAGCCCTGCCCATTGTGCACCTTTCCCTCACAAGACCAGTGCAGGCACTCTCTACACCCCGAGCTCCGCTCTGCAGCCTCCCCTCTCATCGGCTCTGTCTGGGTGCTTACGCTGGCCACTGCCGGGGCAGCCAGAGCAGGGCTTCCAGACCGAGCCCTGATCATATGGCGAACATGCACCACCCCGCTTGCCTGCCCGCGCAAGCTGCCTCATTGCGTTTCCCGGGGCAGGTTTTTATCCAGTCAGGGCTTGTGCTGCCCCTCCTGGTTCCGCCCCGTGTGAGTCAGCTGCTCGCGTCAGCTGAGCTGCCGGCTCCTGAGCAAGTCATGTCGAGGACTTGAGGCCCCCTCGGTGGCTCTTGCTGCTCTGAGTTGAGGCTCCCGGACGCTGAGCTTCCCCCCGCTCAGGTGTTGAAGGCATCCTCTCTCGAACTACTCACCTCAGCAATTAAAATTATGGTGAGGCACTGGAATGGGTTGCCCAAGGAAGTTGTGAATCCTCCATCCCTGGCGGTGTTCAAGGCCATGTTGGACATAGCCTTGCGTAATATGGTTTAGTGAGAGGTGTCCCTGCCCATGGCAGGGGGCTTGGAACTAGATGATATTAAGGTCCTTTCCAACCCTAACTATTTTATGACTTATCACAATGCTTGCTTCACAGTTGCTGGAGGTGAATCAGTTAATCAATGGTGTCCAAATTGTGAATGTTCTCATTCTTCTGCTAGTTGTCAAGTTTAATGTACTCTTATTCCTATGGAGTTAAGCACTGTGGAGGTAGAATACACATGCTGTTTCCAGCAGCAGCTTATTTTACAGGACCAGGACCTGGTACAGAGATGGCTATTCACTAGCAAACTTGTGAACTCTTTTCTGAATCTTAGCAATCACCACCTAATTATAGAAGTATTGTAAAAAAAACCCTGCATTCATGCACACCAGTGCACTCTGTAAGGACTACACTAATGATTCAATTGGTAGAGAGCATGTTCACAAAACATCTATGTCATGTGTAATGACAATGGCGAAAAAACAAGAAAGGCAGCAGGTATATCAAGCAAGATACTTGTTAACCTAAACTTTTTAGATTAAAATACTATTAGATAAAAAGAAGACAGTGCTATAACCTATCTCTTTACAACATTCTTCCACCTGAAACAGCTGAAAATAACTATAAGGGATGTTTTTTCTATAAGGAAAAAAAAAGAAAAAAAAAAACCAAAATAACAGAACAATATTTAATACACTATCAGCAAATCAAATCCCCCAATAGTGTCTTACACTCATTACATCTTTGCTTGGAACGAACATGAAACTGAAGAAATGAAAGATCTCATCATCAGAAAATAAAGCACCATCTGAAAACACCTGAGTTGTCCAATTTATATTTTTATTTATGGTCATGTATGGACCTAATAAACTTTGGACACTTTCATATCCTTTCAACATTAGCAGAAGCACTTCTGTCACTTGATATATCAGTTTGAACTCACAACTGTCTCAAAGCATGTTGTGTGAATTCAGTCCATCTTTAAAAATGTTTTCTAAGGCATGTCATGCTGAAATGTTTGCTTTGCCCACCATATGAACTTTTCACTCTAAGAGTTTAACAGATTAAAAAGTACATGGTTTTATTATCCCCATGACGAAACAATGCTTCCCCTTTGAGGTAAAACATGTAATCCTATTCCCAAATAAGAAATAGAAAACAATCCTAATCAACAAAACATCTCAAAACATGCTCTCTTCTGCTTACTGTCAAGGTGTTGGAGGGTCTCACCAGCTGGGTGATGGCAGGGCTGAGCAGCCAGGTCCCATCCACCGCCAGCCAGGAGCAGGGCAGATAGGGGGAGATCGAGGTAGCCCCAGCCCTCCTTGGAGACGTGGTCCCACAGGGGTCAGGCTCAGCAGGGCCCATGGCTCGCCAGGACAGGGTTGTGGGGAGCTGGAGAGTGGCCCTTCTGCAGCATTGCTTGGGCAGGGGCTGATGACTCTGGAGTCTGCAATGGGGTCCTGGGCCATGGGCAGGGCCATAAGAAGAATTGAAAGGATACATTTGTTTCTTATCATATAACTCTATTGTTTAAGAAAGACACAGCATTGGCCCTTAAGCACTCCTTGGCTAAGTGTTTTTTGATTCTCCAGTTTCCAGAAACAAAGCAACACAAGCAAATATGAGAGGTTGCTATTAAATTAAATATATAAGTTTCAGGTAGGAGCAATGAGGCAGGTGGAGAAATTGACTCACTGAGAGTCCCTGACTCAGTTTTCTCAGGACCTCAGACTTCATAATTTCTCTCTGAATTTCTCAAACCCATTTTTGTCCTAAGCTCAATTTAGCTTTCCATTTTGTACCAAATAACTTTTAAAATCTTCTTCAGTCTCCCCAGTAGTTCGGTACATACTCCCAGCACATAACAATGTAGCCTATTAGGGAATGGAATTTTTTTCTGTTTATAAATAGCAGAGCCAGGTTTCCAAGGAGCTTCACTCATGTCCCCTATCTAGAAAAGGCCAGATGCTCACAGTAGGCGCAGGGTTGTTATCTTGTTTCAAAGACCAAACCTGCATACAGACTTCCTTGGACTTTTGCGACAGGATTTTTCGATAGGACATACAAATCCCCAAAGTGAATAGCATTTTCTGTTTGCATAACTATTAAGGAGTTTGCTTGCAATTTTTATTCTTTGCTTGTCATTTCCATACTTCACCTGGAGAACTTTATCTTTAAAATGCAAAGTTGCAAATATATAGCTGTATCAATGGGTTTTGCTTCAGGAATTATGCTGGGATAATATAAAAGTTCTCCCATCTTTTTAAAGACTTTTGATTTGGGTTTTTCATTTTTCTGTTTGGTTGGTTGGTTGGTTTTCTTTTTAAAACAACTGTGCTTAAATGTATATAGAAAAGAGATAGACTCAAAGGTTTCTGCCTACACTGTTGTCCTGGGTTCAGCAGTAGCAGTCATTTTTCTCCTTTTGGTAGCTGGTGCAGCGCTGTGTTTTGACTTTTGGCTTGGAAACAGAGCTGAAAACAATGATGTTTTGGTTTGGCCAAGGACTTTCTGAGTCTCATGACCTGCCAGGGAGGAGGGGAAGGTGGGAGGAAGCAGAGACAGGACACCTGACGCAAGCTAGCCAAAGAGGTATTACATACCACAGCACGTCATGCCCAGGAAGTTATGGGGAGTTAGCCGGAAGGGCTGGGAGTCTGCAGGGTTGGAGAAGGTATTGGTCAGTGCTTGGTTGGGCTGGGGGGGGCGAGTTATTGGTTGGCTGGTGCTGAGGTGTTGTATTCTCTTCCCTTGTTATTTCCTTTATCATTATTATTACTGGTGGTAGCAGTAGTGATTTGTGTTATACCTTAGTTACTAAACTGTTCTTATCTCAACCTGTGGGAGTTGCATTCTTTTCGATTCTCCTCTCTGTCCCTCCTGGAGTAGGGGAAGGGAAAGAAGGGGGGAGTGAGTGAACGAGTTACCTGACTGGGTTTAAACCAACACAATTGTAAAATAAATTTTATTCCTTGATTAACCTTTCTCTTTGTTTATTATATGATACAAAACAATAAATCTTTTAAAATAAGGATTTAATCGTCACTCATCAGGAATTATTTGTTTAATTTCTACTCTACCATTAAATTAAACAGTAGAATCTTAAATGCAGTTATTTACATCTTAAGCCTAAAGGAACTTATGAACCTAAACCCTGAATAAGAACAAGCATTTTATGACAAGGCAAGCAGAATCTTTTTTAGTTAGCAAGAGTTGGAATATTTTACTCAACAAATCGTTAATTCAGTAATAAAATATCAATTTGATAGAGGTACTAGACCAAATCTGTATCAATGTGTTTTAAGTTACAGTATGCAATGACTTAGATAAGGAAGCAGATTACTAGGAAAACTGATACCATTTGATATATGAATTCAGTTTTCTGCAAAGACAGCACTGGTTAGCATGTGTTTGCATCTATTTATTGTCTTAATGTTAGTGTAATATTTTTAGGTTTTTGCTTACCAATTTGTCACATGTAATATCTTAAAAATTCTTTAATTATTTGAAATTTTTCCTTTGCAAGTACTCTCTTCTGATCCTGAGTATCAAGTTAATTAAATAAGACCACATCATCTTCAAACTGCAGTTTAGACAAAGCACTTCTCTAATTTATTAACAAAGTACCCCTCCTGCATGCTAAACAAGTTAATGTCCCCAGTTCTATTTTCTGCCTCCTGAGTCCTTCACTCTCCTTGTCCTGGGTTCAGCAGTAGCAGTCATGTTTTTCCTTTGTGGTAGCTGGTGCAGTGCTGTGTTTTGACTTCTAGTTTGAGAACAGTGTTGGTGAAGCCAATGTTTTCGGTTGTTGCTAAGTGATGTTTACCCTGACCAAGGACTTTGTGAGGCTCATGCTCTGCCAGGGAGGAGGGGAAGCTGTGAGGAAGCAGAGACGGGGCGCCTGACCCGGGCTAGCCAGGGAGGTATTCCATACCACAGCACGTCATGGCCGGGGTGGGGGGTAACTGGGAGTTACCCAAAAGGACAGGGGCTTCCGGGTGGGACTCGTTTCTTGGCCAGTGGTATCGTATTCTCTTCCCTTGTTATTTTCCCTTATCATTGTTGTAGTTGGTAGTAGTGGTGGTGATTTGTGTTGTACATTGGTTGCTGGACTGTTCTTGTCTCAACCCGTGGGAGTTGCACTCTTTCGATCCTCCTCCCCGTTCCTCCGGGAGCGGGGAAAGGGAGAGCCACGGTGGGGGGTGGGGGGGACGGCCCTCGATTGTTGTCAGCTCAGCACCACTCACTGGGAGTGAGTGAACAAGTTACCTGACTGGGTTTAAACCACGACACTCCTTTAAAAATTAGCATCTATCCAGCAACTGGGAGAAAATCAGTACCATGTGAACTACTACTATAGCTGGGAGCCTACAAGAATTACTCTTTTCATTAGAACTAGAGGAAAAGGTCTGAAGAGAGAAACATATATTATTCTTTTACTTCAGTGTCCTATATTTTAACTCAGATTTATTTAATATAGTTATGTTTTCAGTATTTTTGATTTTTGCTGGACATTTTTGTTGCTGTTGCTTGTTTTTATTTTTACTGTTACTCAGTAGCAGTACATTCCTATTCAGTGCACTGGAACTAAAAATTGAGCAGGAGACAGAAACTGTATTTGAGTGTAAGAATTTCTCTGCTCCAAAATTTGTCTTCATTCCAAACTGTAACGAAACCTGAACATTTCAATATTCATCGTGGTATTTTTTTCTGTTATAAAGAAAATTTGATTTAGATAATCAACACTTTCATTTCCAGAAAAATAAAAAAAAAAATAAAAAAACTCCATATTCTAAAATCAATTATCTAACTGAAAAATAAGAACACTCTTTACCCAGCAAGTTTCAAGGGAGCTTAATTTCAAAAAATCAAAGACCAGGTCAGGTGACATTTTAGGTCTATTTTTTAAATGTAGGCAGGTCTCCTATGACTATTGTTAATCTAGATTTTCCAAGACCTGGGTAGTTACATAAAATTCAATGTTGCAATAATTCTTCTGGTTTAGTGCAAACTTGGGAACAACATGCTTTATCACCAAAGTGCAAAGTGCTTCTCAACTCTGGAGACCAGTGATGAGTGGGATCAGTATTGGGACCGGTGCTGTTAAAATTAGCAAGTTTGCTGATGAAATCAAGTTATGTGGTATGGTCAACACACTGGAGGAAAGGAATGCCACGAAGAGGGATACTGACAGTCTTGACAGGTGGCCTGTGAGGACTTCTTGAAGTTCAACAAGGCCCAGTGTAAGGTCCTGCACCTGGATCAGGACAATCCCAAGCAGAAATGCAGACTGGGAAGTGAGTGGGTTGGGAATAGCCCTGAGGAGAAAGACTTGGGAATGTTGGTTGACAAGAAGCTCAACATGAGCTGGCAGTGTATGCTTGTAAGTCAAGGGAGGTGATTCTCCCCCTCTACTACACTTTGGTGAGACCCCATCTGGAATACCCCATTCAGCTCTGGGATCCCCAGCACAAGAGAGGTGTGTCCTGTTAAGGTGAGTTCAGAGGAGGGCCATGAAGATGATCAGAGGGCTAGAGCACTTCTATGAAGACAGGCTGAGAGAGTTGGGCTTGTTCAGCTTGGAGAAGAGGAGGCTCTGGGAGAACTAAGAGCAGCTTCCAGTACCTAAAGGGTACAAGAAAGTTGAAGATGAACTTTTTACAAGGGCATGTAAAGATAAGACAAGGAGGATTTAAAATTTAAAGAAGGCAGATTTAGATTGGGTATTAGGAAGAAATTCATTCCTGTGAGGGTGGTGAGATGCTGGAAGAGGTTGCCCACAGAAACTGTGGATGCTCCATCCTTGAAAGTGTTCAAGGCCAGACTTCAGGCTTTGAGCAACCTGGCCTAGTGGAAGGTATCCCTGACCGTGGCAGGGAGGTTGGAGCTAGATAATCTTTAGGGTCCTTTCTAACCCAAACCATTCGATGATTCTGTGCATTACTGATGATAGCAATCTGTTGTATCTATGAATTATACCAAGCAGGACAGCATACAGGCATAGCTGAGTTATTGCTATCATAGTTGAAGTTATAAAGTATGTCAAATAAAAAGAAGAAAAAAAAAAATTTCAAGTTAGTTTTAGGGACTCGTGGAAACCACTATGACACAGCCAATCAAAAAGTGTCAAAGTTATTGTAATGTTGAAATATGAGTACCTAGAGATATAGAGGACTCTGCCAAAAATGATACAACAAAATTCAGATTCCAGTTGGTAACTCAAGATACAGCCAGTTCCCAAAATGCTTGTTAAAAATGGCACCTGATAAACTAAATTCTCACACTGCTCTCCCACCTCTGCTCTGCTTGACAGATCTTCTTCTGCCTCAAGATGACCTCATTCTATGATATAATCAGGATGTTTCTATCCTGATCCTGTTCTCATATATCCCTAACACAGATCTCCAGTACTGTTTTTTCAGTTTTAGTCTGACAAAATACCTTCGCATGAAACTGTAATGCAAGGTTTTAATTCTTTGTTAATGGATGCTCTGCAGTCCAAATCCATTAACTTTATACTGATTTTTTTTCTTTTTTCTTTTTATTATATATATGTATGTGACCCACATGAGGTCTGTCAGAAATGTTGTATGAAGACAGTTTTGCAGATTTCTAAATATATATTTCTGGGATTAACTTTGCACTCCCATTTTCAAAAATTTTGGCCATCTTGGCAATGAACATTTCTGCCTTTGAAGTATGGAAGTAAAAAAAGTCTATTTTGTAAAGAACAAACTCGTTATTGAGTGCCGTGGCTTAAGCCCAGCCAGCAACCCAGAAACCACGCAGCTGTTAGCTCACTCCCCCCTCCTTCCTACCCCCACTCCTAGAGGGATGGGGAGGAGAATCAAAAGAATGTAACTCCCATGGGTTGAGATAAGAACAGTCCAGTAACTAAGGTATAACACAAACCACTGCTGCTACCACCAGTAATAATAATGATAAGGCAAATGGCAAGGGAAGATAATACAACCACTCACCACCACCCGCCAACCAATAGTCAGCCCGACCGAGCAGTGATCTAGCCCTTCTGGGTAACTGCGTTCAGTTTATATACTGGGCATGACGTGCTGTGGTATGGAATACCTCTCTGGCTAGTTTGGGTCAGGTGTCCTGTCTCTGCTTCCTCCCTGCTTCCCCTCCTCCCTGGCAGGTCATGAGACTCAGAAAGTCCTTAGTCAGAGTAAACATCAATGAGCAACAACTAAAACCATCGATGTTATCAGAGCTGTTCCTGGGCCAAAAGTCAAAACCACAGCACTGCACCAGCTACTAAGAAGGAGAAAAATGACTGCTACTGCTGAACCCAGGACACTGAGGAAGTGGTTAGGGACAGAGGACTTCAGGTTAAATGAAGTGATCATAGACGGCTAAAAGACCATAAAAACTGTAAAACATGGAAAAGCCGCCAAACAGAAAATGACGTCTTCATATTGTCTTAGCAGCTGCTTCAGGTTTCTTTTCCTTTCAGAAAAAACGTAAAAGCAGTGATCATTTGGAACATGAGCCAAATATAGAGTCAAACTATGTGTTTAGTACAAATTGAGTGATTAAGATATTTGCACACACTAAAAATAAGAATTTTTTTTTTTGATTCCCCAAACTAGTTTTTCAAAAGTGGCTGCTGGCTGAGAGTGTTACTTGTTAAAATGAAATCTTTCATTTGTATAGGCAGAAAAATAAAGCAAAAAAATGCAGTTAAGAAGCTTCTAAAGAAAGTTCTAAAGCTTTCCATTTTTTTGTGCCAAACGAATATAAAGCCTTTATAATTATCTCAGTGCTTTCATCTAAGTGAGTACAAAGAAGTAGTAGAGGTACATAAAATACACCATATACTTTTTACTACTATGGTCGTTAGTGTTCCAAGCTTAACACACACTTAATTATCTAGAAATTCATGTAATTTGCATTTTAATAGGATTTTATCTGAGTTTGCTCCATCTTTTTTCTTCCTATAATATTCAACAGTTAAAACAAGATAGTGAGTAAGGATTATAAAAAATCAAATTGATTCACTCAAAGAACTGAAATTTCTTACATTTTACTAGAGGAAACATTCTGATACACTAAGATCATCAAATGACATGATACTGATACAGAAAATTGTTTTACCTGTAAAAATCTTTTCACTAATTGACAGGCAATTTCTTCATTTATAGTATTGATTTAAAATTTGTTCTCCTGCGAGTACCCCCTGCAGAAATCAAATTTCTCATTCTCATTTGTATGCTAGCTGCAAAGAGTATACAGCAATCACACATTATTAAGCATTTTGCATATTTTTATAATAGGACTCAAGTATGCCATCAAATATACTCCTTAATATCTGCTTTGTAAAACTGGGATATAGAGCAACCTTGCATTTTTTTTTTAGTATCAGCATTCACAGCTGAAAGGAAAATTATTTGAAGGAAATTAATGCTTTTAGTAGAACTCTAATCTGTACTCTGATCCATTATGAGGTCTTAAATCAGTACCTACTTTCTTGCAACTTCTTAATCTACAACACCCATTTCTAATAATAACAATATTTTGAGTTATAAAAAGTCAAAAATCTGCACTTTATACTTCTGTGTACCAAACTATAATTACAAGAGCTATCTCTGTATGTGATTATTTTTATCTTCAACAAATCTGGAGGGAATGTAAACTGCTTTATCAACAATACTTCATTAATAAGAGAGATCTTATCTAAAAAAGTCTCCATTTTAATCTGGTATATTCTCTAATGTTATCCAGTGTCGCTCATTAAAGATATAACTTTACAACAATGCTGAATATGGATTTTTAATAGGACCAGTATGTCTGTCTTAACTGTTGGAGGTTAATGATCTTATCTAGACATGGCCCTTCATGCTAAAAAAGCAGCAAAGACAGCATCATTAGAACAATCCACAGCATTTCAACCTGTTAGTTTCAGAAAATAATTTATCCAAAAAGCTCAGTTTAAAAACACATGCCACATGGTGTTTTATTTCAAAAACTATTGAATGCTTGCTCTTCACAGAACTTAAAATGAATAATATTGCCAGATAACTCAGAACAGCTTTCTGAAACTCACAGATAAAAAGCATTAAAACATATTCCTTAATGTGTATCTTTAATAAGAAGTAAGCAGCATGACTGTTCTGAGGAACATTCTATTTCTGCAATAAATATTCTTGTTAAGAGATACGCTGTATGCAGATCCTAATTTTTTCAAGTTATGACACAAAAATCTTACCCAAGGGCAAGTTTAAATACATTTATGTAACTTTAAATACAAACTTAAAGCATGATCTCTGTAAAATATGTAATTTCATTCTTTATCCTTTAACATACAATGCACATATTCATTTACACATATGCTTCTAATGAGTCTGATTCCTATACTTCAGCACCAAGGAGAGATCACTTAGAAAGAAAGGGACCCTACTGCAATGTCTGATTTTGTAATTTTACCTCATCTACTTATGCTCTCACTTACAGTATTTTCTCTTAAAAATAACAAACTAAAAGTAAATTAAAAACTTGAACAATGCAATAAGCCATATGTAAAGTTTAACCCATGAAGGATTCCAAAGATTTAGATGGAAATAGGCCAGATTAGTAAAAAATATTATAAACGAACAGCTGCAGTAAACTTTAAAGTTTTTAATAGATGGTCAACTTAATACACATGTTTGTGATAACAAGTCTCCTATTTCCAGAGTTGCAAAGCCTGATCTTACAAAGTAAGTTAAAAAAAAAGAAAAAAATAGACCCCTTTCAGACTAAGAAAATGATTGAAAATTACGACTATGGCTTGCTCTGTTTTCCTGGGACCTCATTCAGATTTTGATCTCTTAGTTGCCTTCTTTTCCTGTTGACTGAAACTGTACTCAGTATATTAAAGAAACCATGCATGAGAACTTATGCTGTGTGCATGAATCAAACCTCTACAGAGCCCTCTATTCTGCTTTAGCTCTTCATCACCCCACAGTATGACTGTGGCATGGGGGACATTGACAGCTGTATTAAGAAGAGCCATAGTGTGGCGAAAGAGCAGTGAAGTTGTTCTGAGCCATGCCAAGTCAGAGCAGCATCACTGATGAGCACTTGGGAGACCTCTCAGAGACAACTGGATGGGTTGCCAGCCCCATCTGCCTCTCTGCTGATCATGAAATAACCCAGCCTTTCTGTTTAAATGTAATCACTAACTAAAGGTTTCTTTCTGGCCTCTTGAGTTACTTCTTGCCACCTTTTTTACCATTTTATCAGTGCAGCTTCTTTTCACTCTTACACATTTTTCCCTTTCCTCTTTGAGGCATGTAAACAAAGCAGTAACTGTGTATTTCCCTTTGCACTCAACCATACAGCCCCAGTCTCTTAACTGCAAGCCCTCCTTTATGATTTGTCACCCACAGGTTCAGAACAGGGATTTAACTCCTGATCTTCCTATAACTTAAGCAAGTAACGAAAATGACTCTGTCAGTGCTATAGGTTTGGGCTTTTTTCTTGTGTTTTTTCTCAATGGCAAGAGGAATTGACTGCTTGCATTTTGTAGTCACCTAAGTTTATGAACTTGCACAGTGTTGTGACAAGCTACATTGATTTAGATATAGTTTTGCTTCCCTCTTTCTGAGAGCAGCCCTGCCAGAGACATAGATCTGGATCCTGCAGTTATAGGTCATAGCAGTGCATAATTTATCTTTATTTTTTTGAAAGCATCTATATGGTGAATAAATAAATACAACTGTATTAAGTTAAATTACTAGTCACATGTGAAATTCCAACACATAAGCAAAATGAGATATAGTATTTCCTTACAAATATAGCTAATAAAATTATTGTCTTTATAAAGAAAAGAGGACACTATAGAAAATAAAATATATGCCATAGAGCATGCATTTGAATTCTAAATACATATCACTTACCAAGAATTTTAGTAGGCATAGTTCAGCTGATAATTTATCAGACTTTTTAGGAAAATTTGCCCCAAAGACCTAAAATGTATTCCTTATAGATTTCTTTCTGTGCTGTTCAAATAGTAAATTTAAGATTTCCTGACACCAACTTAACAAGCTTAAATTTTACAAATACTCTGATACCCTTATAAAAGTACAGAAATTGCTAAAGAGAACCCTTTGTTTTCTTTTTATTTTACCTGATTGTTTCTTCAAGCTTTACCTGTCACCATGGGAAAGCTGTGAATATGCAGAAGAGCTAAAGCTTGGCATCAAAACGATTAAGAATTATGCATACAATTTCCCTTCTGATTACTTCCTACTTTTCAATGTAAAAAGATGATGAACATAAACTGGGTTGCACCACAAGTCTATGAGAGTCACATTCTTGAAAATCTTATCCTATCTAGTTTCAGGAGATATCTTCATGTGAACTTGAGCTTCCAAAATAATACCAAAAAAAAAAAAAATAAAAAATTCTGTCCATACTTCTCACTAGAGATTATAATATTTCAGTCTCATTAGCAAATACTGCCACAACAATATGCCACATTTTATTACTTTACCATCAGTAAGAGAGGATGCAGGGGGCAGTATTGGCATTCTGGATGATCTCACCAGTGCTGAAGCAAAACAGTTCACAAAAGCACCTATCAATCTTCCAAAAAATCAAGCAAATTATCAACAATTTAAGGTAATAAAAAGAGCAATACTTATCTTGAAAATTACTGGCTGTGTATACCAGACTTCTGGTAAAAATAAAAAGGAGCTGGCTTGCTAAAACTAATTGTTTCTACAGATTATGCAAATACAGTTAGCATTTAGGTCACATGTGAATGAGCACACATATCGTCTCTTTTTGGACGTGTACTAAAACCTGGATTAAAATCTCAAATCATTCAAATGTTGTAGCCTTGTAGTTATATACAAATATTCTGTGGCCTTTTCACAGGTAACAGTTTCTTGAAAGACCTATGCATGATTTTTTTTTTTTTTTAATAAATCCATAAAATTCCACTTACTTTCTCTATTAAAGAGTCCAGTGTCTTCAGATGTTCCTGACTGGTACTGCTGATCTTCAGGAGTGCATAATAAAGATTACAAAGCAACAATGTTGCCTTCCCTCAGATTTTGATTTAAAATTCAGCCTATATCATGACTGCAAAACACTGCAATAAATACTCCATTGATTCCAGAAGTATTTGTTTAATATCCCACCCATTTGTTTTGTGTATTTACTATATTAAATTTTCTATGGTATTCTGTGGTACTCTGGGGTATTAATTAATATTAATTAATATGGATTAAATGTCATTCATTTACCAGTGGGTATTGCTCATTTGTTGCCTATCAGAAAATCTTTTCATAGACATTCCCTGGCACACTGGGAACCTCATTCTTAAGGTCCTGACAAGGATACTTTTTAGCACAGATCAAATAATTATCACAAAGCAGTCTATTAAAATTAATGATTTAAACAAGAATACAGCAGTGTACAGCTACTGTATTTTCCAGAGTTTAAATTTCAAATAATAACCCGTTATACATAAAAGGATATTGTTCCCTACTTGCATAAAACAAAGAGAAAAAAATCAGTCTATTAGCACCATGTGCTAATCATACACAAAAACCGTAATAAAAAAAACCCTTCTTTGCTCAAGCACTAAGAAGTCCAGGATTTTAATTTTTCTCCCATTCCTTAAGTTGCATTATTGTTTGCAGTATCTTTGTTCTGAATTACTGTCATGACAAGTTTTTATTAATAGATTGCTGCTTTTGCCCTCTTGATCAATACCAAACACTCTGTGCACAAATATATACCATCCCAAACATCAATCTGTGCATTTATAATGATATTTGTTTCCTGTAAGACTCATTTAGGGACATGTAATTGAAATTTCTTCCTCCGGCTATATTACAAATGTTGCATTCCAATAGCTTCACCAATGTTAAGTGCATAAAGTATGCCTGCAAAAATATGTAGGCAGACAAAACTAATTGTGGACTAGGCAGTAAGACTTCCTCTCTGTTCACCTTATATGTACGTGTGTGTATAGACTTGTGTGTGTAAAAAAATAAAGCAACATGATATTATAATAAATACAGACAGTAATGAAGTAACTGGAATATTATTTTCTTCAGTTAAGCCTTGACATTTTTGAAAATTCAGACATCTGATAGAATTACACAGGCTTATTGAAAGTAAAAGTATCACTCTGTTATATGAGGTATCAACATACATGCTTTGCTCTTTTCTGTAGCTTTTATTTGGTTCCTCAGAACAAAATGAACATTATAAAATAAATATGTTGTGTAGTAGTGGGAAACAAGAGAATTTTGTCAAAACCTTACTGATAATCACTTGTGCTCATTTATTAGACAAGGGAGGAGAGGAGTAAGAAAGGAAATAGTATCTCTACAGACATTCTCCCTTATAAATTACAAGAGTGTCCATATCTCCCTGTATGATGTGGTCCAGATGACCTATATGAAACAAACTCTAAATTGTAGTTTGTTAGCTGAAGACATTGACTTGAGTCTCCCTGGGTTAAACTTGGACTGTTCTGAATAATGTAGTAGGACACTTCCAAAGAAACCTAGACATGGTCAAATACCGTAAGCCATGAAGCAATGATAGATCACAGGAAAAGACAAAGGCATCACTTTTTCTAGGTCTTTGCAGTGTTGGAAATTTGTCAAGTAATATGCCCAGAAGTCTCAATGCCCTGTTACTTTAAATTACTTTTTATTTTTCAAATCACTTTACCTTATACAGAAATCATGATGTATTTTTGTCGTTTATCTCTTTACTGAAAAAAATCAGTGCTTATTCTTGTGAACAAATAAATGGAGGCTCCTCTACTCCAGGCTAAGACACCCAGATCTCAACCTGTTTCTAAAAATTGAGTCACTTGTTTGTAATAGAATTCTCCTAGACTTCTTTTTTTCTTTCCTTTTCTCATGTAATTTTCACAGTATGAGTTAAAAGAGTTTAATAGATCTAAAGTACAAAAAGGCTTATAATGAACCTGTCAAGGGCCTTGCTTGTAATTTACCTGAAAGGATATTATTTCCTGAGAATGTGATTCTGTCTTCATATAATTCTTCCCTAGATGCTCATTGAGCATCAGAACCCTGAAAATGGATGCTGACAATTTTGAGTAACATCCACTGCTAGTTGCTATCCTAATATGCTGGCTGAAACGTCTGAGAGTAAAGACGAGGCATAAATCAACCTTATCTTGCAAATAGAAGTGTTGTGGGGTTGTTTTTTTTTCTGAAATAATTATTCTTTTTTCTGAAATGGTTGAACCTAGCAATTTATAAATGTATCTTTCTACTTGTTAACCTGCTTTTAACGCAGTTTAACTACTACTATTCAAGTCAGTGCTATCAGCCTTTAACTGGTTTTGATGGGATATTCATCATGATAGTAGCACTGGTATAAGAGCTGAGTTGAACAAATGCCATATTCTACAAGTCATTTTATATAGGCAGCTATTCAGCTGGTTTATGAATCAGGAATTATTCTTCACTACCTCTTCCAGTGCAGCACTTTGTCCTGCACACTTTGTTCAGAGACTTTCTAGGATTAAGGCTGGTGTTTCTCTCCCTAATGGCCTCTGTAGGAAGTAAGATTATGGTGAGATGATCTGATCTAGTGTGGCAGTCCTTACATTTTGTAAATCCTGGTTCATACTCAGCAAGAAACAGAACATGGCTGCTTGCCCTTGAAGGTATAGCAGGAGTGATCCCTCTGTTTCCCCCTCATTTCAAAAAGAGTTAAAGAATGCAATACTTCTTTTCTGTAGGACTTCCCTCTACCAGACGTGCTGCATGACGAGCTGTGTTCTACCTGACTGCACCTGCTTGTTTCTGAAAACAAAGCACTGCGTCTGTTTTGTTTCCTCAATCATTTCTTGACTGTTCACCCAAAGGCTTTTGGAACTAGGTCTAAACAGCCATTCTAGGATCTTGCAGCCAACCTTTCATGAACAGACAAAACAAACCCATATAAAACACAGGCTCATATAACCAACAGTAAAAACTTTTCACCTTCAGTAATCCATTTAACTTGTTCCCCTTTTAAACTGTATAAAATTGCTATTATTACTGCATAACTTAAAAATTTAATTCTTTGAAGTCATAATACGTGTTATTTTGTGAATTTAGAGACTAATTCAGGCATTTTGATGTTCTGTCATTCCTTGCATATTCACTTATTTTACTCCTTACAAGCTTGGCACATGGTGTTTGTGCCACTATGTATGAATAAATGTTGTAGAAACTATCCTTTCACTGGATGTACTGAAATGTACTTTAGATTTAACCCATAGGACAGAATCAGCAGACCTAATCCATACTTAAATGTTTCCAATATAACTCAGCTTCAAATGTGCTTTCAGCACTATGAATATATTTTCTTCATGTAATGTATTTCCTTCTATTGCAAATTTTCTTGATTTCATGAAGATTTTTATGATCTTTTTTTGATGGTTTAGTGCCTTTTCTGTAAAATCAGTGCTAGTGAGAAATGATTGCCTCATTTTCTGTTTTCTGGACACTGATCAAAACAATCAAATGACTACACTGTAACTATCCTTGTTTATTATTAATGAAATGGCAGAATATTAAATTATGACTAATAACACACTAATAAGCAAAGCTTATTTCAGAAATCAGAATTAGATTGTTGATCTAATCTGATCTGGAGCATGATTTTTCCATATTTAGGGAACATTTTTTCTCATGTACTTATTCGTAAATATGTATGGAGAATCATAGAAACACCGAGTATGAATATTGATTACTACAATGAAATTTACTCTCATATTCATGTACTAGTTTTTCCATGTTGCTTGCCAGACTCCTGGAAAGCTATCCAATATTCATTACAATGTATTTGTCCTGACAGAGTGACATATTTCTAGGGGATATGTTCTCTGCTTACTTTTTTCATTGTAACATCAAAGATTTGTCTACCAGTGATATAAAACACACAGATCTGTCTGGACATTAATGATTGAGCCTCTGGCAAGGTTATATTCTTCCTTTACAGGAGCCTTGACAGAACCTTCACTTCAGACAAAATATCAACACTACTCCTTAATGCTGAGCCAACTCTGCTGAGGTCAGAATATGCCTCAGACTATTTGGAAAGTGGTTTAGAACCTCTAGTGCAGTTACAAAGGAAATGACTGTACAAGACAACATAGGTCTTTTCAAAAATAGTTTTATACCATTTTTATTTACTAGAAGATGAGTAGTAGTAAAAATATATTTCTTAGACATCTTGCAAAATAGAGGAAGTCACATGATTAAAAATAAGATTGAACTCTTAGACGCTATCATATTGTGCATTGATGTAATCTTTCAAGTCTTTCAACTGGGATTTTTGTCTATTGAGTTGCCAGAATTAAAAAAAAAAAAAAAAGGCAGTGAAACAAGAGGAAATAAAAGTCTTCAAATATATTCTGAACAAGAAAAAAAAAATCTACTTTTCTGGGCAATATAATTTCTGAATTAATTTTACCATTCATTCCATTATTGCATACTATTTCTTTCAGTGCCGAATCATTCTCCATGAAGGCAATCTTATACAGCTATTAAGCAGATGGTTGATCTTTTTATTCTCTAGACCAAAGGAAATTAATTTCTCTCTCTCTTTTCTCCCCTCTTTTTATTCAGCCAACTGACAGAAGCCACACTTGTGTTCCCAACTCTTCTTCTGCTTCAGCTAGATTACCTGCTGAGCAGGAGAGGAGCCTGCCAGCCACTTCTGCAAACAGATCTTTCTGTTAAGTGCAGACTTTGCTGGGGTAATCTTACTGTTTCCTTTTCCTGACCCAATTGAACTGACTGGCAAGCCTGTCTCAACTATAATGTCTCCTTAAGAAGGGAAAAGATAGTTGTCAAGTCACCTGGACTGGTCTGTGTACTGCCTTCCACCAAATGATCCAAAGACTTATTTCTTTTTCCAATCAGTGGTAGTAGTACGGCTGCCTGATATCTTTTATCTGTGAACCCTGGTATTATTGCTAAGAGCAACTACCACCATATTTTTGATATTTGTCCTGGGTTCACCAGCAGCAGTCATTTTTCTCCTTCTTAGTAGCTGGTGCAGTGCTGTGGTTTTGACTTTCAGTCTGAGAACAGCACTGATAACACCAATGGTTTTAGTTGTTGCTCAGTAATATTTACTCTGACCAAGGACTTTGTGAGTCTCATGCTCTGCCAGGGAGGAGGGGAAGCCAGGAGGAAGCAGAGACAGGACACCTGACCCAAACTGACTAAAGAGGTATTCCATACCACAGCGTGTCATGCCCACTATATAAATTGGGGGCAGTTACCCGGAAGGGCTAGATCACTGCTTGGTCAGGCTGGGTATTGGTCAGCAGGTGGTGAGTGGTTGTATTCTCTTCCCTTGTTATTTCCCTTATCATTATTATTATTGGTAGTAGCAGTAGTGGTTTGTGTTATACCTTAGTTACTGGACTCTTCTTATCTCAACCCGTGGGAGTTAGTTACATTCTTTTGATTCTCCTCCCCATCCCTCTGGGAGCAGGGGGAGGAAGGGGGGGGGGGGGGGGGGGTGAGCGAGTGGCTGTGTGGCTCTGGATTGCAGGCTGAACTTAAACCACAGCAATAGTCTATAAAGAACAACTGAGTAGTTTACAGCTGTGAAGTTTACCAAGATATTAATTATAGGTGATTGGATTTTTTTTTTTTTTCTGGAGAGAAAGATATATCCAAGTCATTCCTTTCATGTTTTCTGATATTACTGCTTACCACTGGAAATAACTAACAGCATTATTTACATTGCTCAGCTTTTCAAGTTATCAAAGGCAAATGGATTTTTTTTTAAACTGAAATGTATGTTTCAAAGACCAATGAACCTCTTGTATCCCCTCCATCAACAAAAGATTACAGTTCTCTAAACATCCATAGTTTTTCTAAACCAAACAGAATACATATAAACATCTTCTTTTGAAAACTCAGATCTTGGCATTCCTTTGAGAATGTATTTTTCCCTCTACCGATGACATCTGTTTCAAAATTTATATTGTCCCAAAAGAAACAAAAAGACAATTTATTTGGTCATATAGGAGAAAATGTAATTGTCTGGATTTTCAGACTTAATCATTTCACTTTGGGGCATGTGGAACAATCTGTTGCCTGTTCTTCTGCACTAGCAAATACAATTTAGAAAGTATTGGAAAGAGCTTATAAAGCTGTTCATGCAACCAAACTGATGGATTACTTGAAAAAATATTGCAATACTTTAGTTCCTTATTTGCAACCAGGATAACCAATCAACAAATAGAACGTGATCACAACATAACCCAACCAAAAATACACACTTTACATTGCTGAATGCAGCATTTTAATCCACCAATACTTCTATCTGTAGAAGCATGGAAATATCTGCTTCACTATAACAGAAAAGCTTTCCCCAGAAGGGTTTGCTCTGCAAGATTCTGTTTTCTAACTTCCACAGTTGTTATTAGAAGTATTAGCTGATCAGATGTATGTAAAGCAAAACAAAACCATTGTGTATTTTTAACACCTAGTTCCTATATTTGCTTGTACATCTGATACAATATGACTGTGGGTTGAGAGGAAAATGTGAAATACCTGCTAGTGAAAATGTCAGACATCATTAGTGGCTTGCTTTTAAACTGTATTTGACCAAAGAGGGAGAGTGGAGAAACATTCTGTTAGAGGGATATATCTCACGCCTTATTCAGCAGCATGAATGAGGTGAGGCTGCTGCCACTCCGTGTCCTCAGATCTAACCAGTAGTGACCCTGAAGATGTATTCCCAGCAGGCACGCACCATGAAGCCCATGTATATGCTACAGCTATTCTGTATCTTGCTTTTGACAAAGGAAAAACAGGTACATAGCCTATATTCTTAGAAGAATTTTTTTTTTTTTGTGCCAGACTCAAGTCTGAGAGAGATCAGACTGGTGCAGCTCCATGTCAACTAGCAGTGAATCTGAAGATGTATTCCCATTAGGGACACACACATAGAGCATGCATATTATACCACATACATACATATATCCACAGCCAGTCATCATAGACAGACAGAGCACTTGCATGAGCATGGATAGCACCACCCTGCTTCCCTCTGTGTCTGGACAGGGTGGAGGTGCACTGGTGAATACACATGTGCATATGTAGAAGGTGGATCCCTCCAGGAGCTGGGTTTACTAGCCAGTTTATGGCTCTTGGACCCCAGTCTCCCCAGCTGTGCTGGAACCCAGGCATACAGAGCCCTACTCCAGTGTCTATGACTCCAGTGTCTATGACTGCTACTGCTGAACCCAGGGCACTGATATAGACTGCTGTGCACATACACACACATCTATACCCATCTAGACCTGATGGCGACTTTCCTGTAGGCTTCACAGCCAGCTCACCTCTGCTCTCAGGCCTAGAAACACACAAGTGTTCTCACACATGGAGAGATGAGCTTTGTCATATATCCTGAAACACTGTATCATGCAAATATTCCTTCAATCAGCTAGGAACATGAAATTAACTTTTTTTTTTTTTTTTTTATGTTTTCTGTCAGAAAACCAAAGTAGAATCCTGGAGAAAGAAGGGGGGGTGGGGGTGGGGGGGGTGGGGAACAATAAAGTGCTGTTAAAAATACAGAAGTTTTTAAAAACAGTTAACATAATAAGTGCACAGTGCATCTGAGTGTTACAATAGTTTATGCAAATCTGGGACAGTTATGTTCCTGACAGGTTTTTAATGTGAGATTAGTTTAACAGCATTGCTTTGTATTGTCACATTATTTTTTGCTATTTGTTCAGCTATTTTTATAAAATTGGAGGTAAAATGCCTGTCAATTTCATTTGTTTAATATTTATTATTTTAATTAGCTCATAGAAATAATTGGTTTGTTTCAATAGTGCATTTTCCTTAGAGTTTTCGTAAGAAGTTAATAGCTTGATTTCTAAGGCTCAGGCCGTACCCAATTTATACAATTCAAACCTTAAATTCTCCTCAAAGTGAGAATTTTAGTTTAGTCATTCCTGCTTTATCACCATCGATTATTGAGGCTACTTAGTTATTACAGTAATTTCCAGAGAAGATATTATGCAAGTTGTAGCTTTTCTTTTCACCTCTGTAAGATGGCCTTTCTTTGAACGCTCCTACATCTGCTAAGTGTGGCATTCCCAAGGAAGGGAAGGGCATGTTCACGCTACCTGTGGCCACCTACTACCCTTGTCCAGCTTTTAGGACAAAATAGATTTGAGGAGATAGGGAAGAGGCATTTGTGTCCAGCAGAGCATAATTCTGACCTGAAAATATTCTTCTCCAAATCCTGCTCTTCTGATCAAGTGCTGTGAAATTTTATCAGACTTCTGTGAAATCACCTACCAGAAAAGCACTGCTTTTGGTCCTGTTCTTGTTCTGGTCACCATAAAAACCACTTACTTGTTATCAGATACCTTATTAGGCCAAGCAGCAAGATTTTGCATGGAGGAAAAGGTTATAGCATTGCTAATAACCTGCTAAGTATTAATGCAATATTAGAAAATGAAAACTGTTTTCTCAGTGTGAGTTTTTAGATAAAGCCTAGGAAATTGCACACAGATTGTTAATACTGTAACATTAAGTACTCAATAGTTAAGAAATGCAAGATTTCATCTCCTGTGTAATCTTAATTCATATGCATCTTGATTCATTCTTAATTATATGACTGCAGTAGTCTATTCCCCTGTGTTTAATTCTTTGCACTGGCAGGATTATGTTTCATTAGTGAACAGCTGTTCAATATTCAATATTTTGTTTTGGCCTTGCGCAGTGTGCTGTTCCATACTGCATTTACTGCACTTCCCAATCCCTTTGTGAACTCTGAGTTATTTATTATGTCCAGGGTTTTATGTAGCACTCATCATTACACAGTACTTAAGTGCTTCACATTTATTTATTTTTGTGACACCTCTGTGAGATGAGGGGATAATATTTATTACCTCATTGTTACAGATAGGGACAGATACTTAAAAACATCTACTTTTTTCCTGGAGACCTGACTGAAACACTTTGCAAATCATCTCTCAAAGTACTCCTTCTTTTTATAGCACTTTACACATTCAGACCGTACCCCCACTGACTTCAGTTCAGAATTCTAGGCATATTTATGATATTCAAGTCAGGCATTTAGAAATGACAAATCTTTTTTCAGTGATAGAAAACATTTTAAATAGATTGCTCAGAAATGTAAAGAATCCTGACAGTATCAGGAAAACAGTCTAGTTTCTTATAGCAAGATACCTTAACAAATTTAACTTGGAATAAACTGCTTCTCACTTATTACAGGAGCTCACCTGAAAATGTCCTTTCATGACACAGATCCACATTTGTCTTGAGAGAATTTGATTCTGTACAGTGAATAAAACACTTTCCCTCACCATCTCAGGAGGAAAAATGGGGAGAAATGAGGTTAAATTGTAGGTATAGAAACAATTTTAATTCCTGAATTTTAGTATCTGTGTGCTCATTTAGGTGCTTAAAACCTCACTTTTTTTTTTATTTGAATTTCTGTATATCATATCTATTCATATGTTATATATATCTATATATCTAGAAATGTGCAGATAGATATTTTAGGTGGAAACAAAAAAGACCAGTTTGAGACTGGAGAAGCTAACTTGTTTTATTATAGATGAGATCATGTTATCCAATCTATGAAAGATTTAAAGGTTAAAAGGCATATTCCCCTCCTTAGAAACAACTCACAAGGGATATTGCTACATTAATTCACTACATGAATTTCAAATGAAGGATTTTTCCAGTGAGCCCACCTGCTTGCTTGGAGATGGAAGACTGGAGGCAGGGTTGCAATCACCTGTGAAAGTAGCAAGGGGACCATCACTTCTCCCAAATGCTCAGGAAAACTTTGTGATGAAAGGCAACCTTGTAGAGGTACTTTGACTCTCTTGTATTTGGATCATATCATCCAGATCTGTCCACCCCTCGAACACCCTGCTGATCCTCTCAATGGATTAACTCATATATGAACTATGTTACCAGCACACCACATACAGCACCTGCCCCATACCCTAGGCTCCTTAGATAAGGAATCCATTCACACCATTCTCCCTGCCAGCTATTGTCTTGCTGTAGTCTGATGACAGGAAGGAGTATCTTAGGAAAGGTTATTCAAATAATGTTATTGCAGTCTTGGGAGGTATATGTAAATACATTCTTTCTTGGGACAAAACTTATTCTCCACTGTGTTAACCTGGGAGAGGAAAGGAGGACAGTTCAGCCAAGGTCACAAAGGTGCTGAGGGATAATAAAAGAAAAAAACAGATACAAGTTTTGGAGGGAGGAGGCAAAGATGTCAGAGAATAAAGCAAAACAATATGAAGGAGAGCATCTTTGACAGTTCTTTCAAAGTACTTTAACATAACTTTACAGTTTCCTAAGGTGGTTTAAGAACAGAAGAGAAACAGAGAACAGAAGAGTGGTATTGTGAAGATTTAAAGTTCTTATCCAAGTGATAGGCCAAATTTATGCTGCCTGTGTAGAAATTTCCTGCTGCTGATTTTGCAGTTCTATCCATATGCTGACAAAGTAAGCACTTTTTTGTCTCCAGTTGTCAAGAATGAATGTTCTTCTGCAGAAACAGAGACATAAAGATAGAAGTCATTCACACATATCAGTGAAACCATCTTTATTTTGCCTGTGACAGCTTGGAAGTTCATGTTTTTGTGACTGATCTCGCATCCTTGCTCTACTAGGAGGCAGAAAAGGAGATAATTTACAAGAAATACATTTAAGCATGCCACTGCTTGCATGAATCATCATGCCAAGTTAGGGAAGATGTTACTGAAGATCAGAATGGTAAAGATGCCCTTCCTGTCTACTCAAGCATGTTTCCCCTAAGTGCCACTCCTCAGGGCAAATAAAAATTAATGGCACTTTCAGTAAGTTTGTAGTACATGAACAATTTGGCGTAAAGTATGACCAACACTATATGCAATCTTGTTTAAAGATTAAAAAGAATACTTCATTTTCTACACTGATGATTATTAAAAGTCGTAAAAGCATATAATTTGCTGACTGACCCAATGGCTGGTTAAAGGACTTGGTATACCTAGTCTACACAGCATAAAGGCTTTCACCCTTACATCTAAAGCTAGATACTATACTCCAAGCACTACTTGAAAGTGTTTGAATTCTGTCCAGACTTTTCATTTTGTGAGACAAGACAGAGGACATTATGTTTACAGACCTTTCAAAGAAAGTGTCTTGCCTCTTGATTTCATTTACCTGAGACTTAAAGGATAGCTGAACAAACAAAAGAAATATCAGGGGACAAAGAATTGCCAGATAATTTAAGAAATGTATGATAAGAAATCAGTAAACAGGCTTACATTAGCCAAAAAATCCCCAAATAAAGGTTAAATGGGATTACCTAATTGAAAAAACAGGTTTACAAGTGTAACCAGCAGTAAATTGTAGCAATGATTAAATGAGGGTATAACAATCAAAATGTAATAAAACCTCAGTACTGTGTTTTATTCCGAGTCTAATATGTAGGTGAGCAATTGCTACACATGTGGCAGCAGATGACTATACCATGATGTTCATCTATCAGAATCATATTATCAGAAGCTCATATCTAATATACATATATATGTCTCAGTAACAGCTATGGATAATGCCTCACCTTAGAATGTAATCTGAGCTATAGTTGGTTTTGCTGTAGACTTATGCAGTCTGTGTCATGAAAAATAAAGTTATCATAGATCTACTCCTGCAGGTTCAAGCAGAAAAATGCCCTGAGAGCTGATTTTATCCACAGGAACAAAAGTACTGGAGAATAAATAAAGTTATCAGCCTTGTTCCTATCGTAGCCCTTGTGTTATCCATCAAATCAGGTGGCAGAAATTTCCATGCACTAAAGCTTGATGCAGCACCAGGGCTTTAAGTCTTACATGTCTTGATAGCACTATTTCTTTCATATCATAAGTTGCAATCTTGTCTTCACATTCAGGATATATATCAAAGTCATCTTGTTTTGTTTTGTTTTGTTTTTTCAGTATATGCAGATCTCATTTAGACATGCATCTTACCCTCCCAACATTTTGTAATTTTTATTATCCTTCTTCTTCATTTCTGCATTAGCAGTTTTGCGTTAGGGGACTCTAAAATCATCTGAAATAACTCACACACTTATGAGGAAGTGAAATTCATTTAATGCATTCCAAACTTTCATCAGATGTATAGAAGTAGACAGCTTTGTTTCTTTAAACAGCATATCATACAAATAAATGTATATTTTGTTCATTATATTTTGATAGTATTTTCTTTCTGAATCTTTCTAGACCCTTTCCTATTAAATTTCTGTTTAAAAACAAAAAAAATATTTTACTTTGTCACGTGACATTAGAAAACTTCAGACAGATAAACATTCATAGCTAGATATTTACCAATAATGCTGACAATATGGCCAGTAGCACTTCAAGTGACTGAATGTTAAAGTAACATTTGTGATACGGAGAAAACTCCAGGAACAAACTTGCCAACAAAGTTTTCAAGCTGACAAGCAGGTATTCTTTATTGTGGTGCCAGGAGACACGGGGGATAGCTCGTCCTAACGTGCGTCTCCCCATTGCCACACAAGCAGTCCTTTTATAGCCACTGCGCATACATACATATTCATGAGGCTACGTATGGATTACATAATTTTCCAGAAAGTTCCCCACATGCGTACAGAATTGTGGTGGTGGTCTTTGAGGGTCGTTTACTTCTTCCAACAATCTTCATCACTTCTGGCAGCCTTTGAAGCATGCGCAGTAGATGCTCGTACCAGTTTAATTGGTTCGTTAGCACCAGAGACATAATAATCCTCCTATCCTCCTACTCATCAGTTAGTTTAACTGTAGCCCATCCTGGACACCTGTGGTTCCCAGATACTCCTTATCCCTGTGTCCTGTTCTTCTGGACTGTTTTTCTTAAACTATGTCACAACTATAACGATTTATCTTGTGAGAATTCTCAGTATGTTCTCTAGCTGTACTCTTTTTTCTCTATGTATCATGCACCTCAGTAATTTTCCATTGCTACTGTTACAAAGCCATCAAACTTAACATTACTTAAATCTAATTCTAAAGGTTTCTATATTCCATTTTGTGATTTTGTGCCCCCTTGTCTCAATTGTAATACCAAAATCGATAGAATATTGCTGGTAATTCAAGTTTAGTATGTAATGAAGTTTGTTGAGACCTACTCCATTTTTTGAAGGATCAGTGCCATAAATAACCATCCTGGCTTAAGACAAAATTAAAACAGATTTTGCTACCATAAATACTGTGCAAGTTTGCAAAGATGAAATTCTTCTAGATAGAGAAAGGATAAGATGCCAGCGCATTCAGAAATAATGCAGTGTTGTTCATGGGTTCTATAGAATGTAGAAAAATGGTTCTGTTGCACTTCAGTTAGTTTTTTCTTGTAGTTCTTTACAGATATGAAAAAGTTTTAAATTTGGATGTTTAGTCTCCACAGGCTTACTTCTATGTGTATCACTTACACTTGTGCTGCCAAAATACAATAATGGTATTTTATTCACTCTTTTCAAACGTGTATATGACTACAGAAAGTGTATTCTATGATGAAACTGTCCTTGATACAAATCAATGTATTTGATGTGATAGTATGGTCCCATATCCTTACTCCCTATATATCCTGCAGTCACACACCTCTGTGTTTTTCACAGGTACAGAAAAGACACTTATTTTGGTGGAACTTTATGCAAACCAAATTTTAGGCACATGTTGCAACATTTGAGTCTCAACAAAATCCTGACACTAACAAACTAAAGAAGTATAACATTTCTTGATGAATTGCAGGCATTGCATTTTCAGACAACTGTCATCATTGCATTTTGGAAAATACATTCATTTTAAAAAATTACTTAATGTTCTCTGAAGACTTTCCTAACCCTAGTTCACATAAAATTAATTACTTTGAAACCAGTCACATCAAATATGTTAAAGAAATCCCGATACTGTCTAATCGAGAGAACATAAAAAGAACTGTCAAGTAGAAATAGTCTAGATTGAAATGGAAATAAAAATAGTAAGAACTTCAAAAGTGGTCATTCTTATTGAATAAACACTAAATATTTTTTCATTTTGAGGACAAGTAGTTTTATGGCATCTTAGCAAATAACTCCCTTGTATCCCTTTATAAGAAATACATATGCACATATACTTTGATATATAAGCACCTTTTCTTTAGTAGATAGATGGATAAAATGAGACCCATGTCCCAACTTCTAAATATATCTGTGAAATAAATTGTTCAACTTGTGAAATTTTTATAAAACCATATTCACTATGCAACTTGTCACAAAAGTTGATCCTTGGCCTCCAGAATGTCTGTTTCCAGTGTAGTTTTCTTGAAAAGCATCTATATTAATGGCAGCATCAGATAGTAGGTGATTCTAACCTCAACATAAAAAGGACGTGGAACTGTTGGAACAAGTCCAGAGGAGGGCCACAAGGATGATCAGGGGACTGGAGCACATCCCGTATGAAGATAAGCTGAGAAAATTGGGCTCTTCAGCCTGGAAAAGAGAAGGCTGCATGGAGACCTCATAGCAGTCTTCCAGTACCTGAAGGGGGACTCTTCACTAGGGACTGTAGTGATAGGACAAGGGGTAATGGGTTAAAACTTAAACAGGGGAAGTATAGACTGGATGTAAGGAAGAAGTTCTTTACTGTGAGGGTTGTGAGGCACTAGAATGGGTTGCCCAGGGAAGTTGTGAATGTTCCATCTCTGGCGGTGTTCAAGGTCAGGTTGGACAGAGCATTGGGTGACATGGTTTAGCGTGAGGTGTCCCTACCCATGGCAGGGGAGTTGGAACTAGATGATCTTAAGGTCCTTTTCAACCCTAACTGTTCTATGATTCTATTATTATATTCCACATTCATGTTAGTTATTTCATAAAGCATAGCACAGAAGAGCATCTGCTCTAAAATATTTTCATTGCCTAGAAATTTCCAATTAGAGAGCTCTCCATCTCCCTTCTACACTGAAATTCCCTTTTAAAAGTAGTAACAAATAGAATAGTATGTAATAGAGTAGAATGTAATATCATATATCATATCATATCATATCATATCATATCATATCATATATAAGAAATACTTAAAGAGTAACACAACTGGCTGAGAAACTGTGAAGTCTTCAGCAGTGACAAATTTATACACTGATAAAACAGTGCCTGGAGTCTCATACCTGGTATCTGTGATCTTTCTGCAGAGCTACATATGAACAGTGTGCGTACTGCTGGTCACAATATAGGAGGGCATTCTTAGAGTAAAGTGAACTCATTGCATATAAAGCCCTGCGTGACCTGGAAGGTACACACAGGCTGTACCCGGGACTGTGCTCACAATCTCAAAGCTTGGATAGCTGCAAGTCTGATCATCTGGACAGCCTCAGGACATAAACATACTAGAAGAGTAGTCAAGGATATGCACTTGATCAGAGGCACAGTTTGTTCTTTGCCTCTAGACAGAAAGGCAGCTCTGAGATGAGAGTGCGATGAAACATACTCAGCAGTTGGCATGGAACTAAAGACTGCTCAGTGCCAAAAATACTTCTGTCGTTAATAATACAGGTCAGTAATGTGTGCATTTATCAATGCCCTGGAAAATTTTACTGTCAACCAGTGTTGACAAATGGAAAACATGCACAATATTTTCAGAAACAATATTTTTAGCCATTTTAAAGTTTGCATATTCATCATGTGCAGGAAATGACAAGCAAGTGTTGCTTTAACCAATGATTTGGCTTACCTTTTTTAACACTGATATAGTTGAGTTAGATCTGTCCACACATATTGGTAACATCTGATTTTCCAGTTGCAGACTCAGAAAATGGAATGTAACCCTACACATAGTATGTGCTTTCAAAGGAAGGTTTCAGAATTAAGAGATTAGCAAGGAGGTGAGAACAAGTATGAGATTGCCAAAAGATATAATGTTCATTATTATGCCCCTAGACAACCTTCAAAACAGTAACATGTCCCACATTAAACCATCATATTGATTTTCAGTATTAATAGCTTTAAATGTGTTCCCTGAAAGTTCTCTCAGTTAAATGGCTTTCATACTAATATGTTTCCTAATTAAGTGGAGTATCTATCTGAATTTCTGTCTCTTTTATGATCCTATTGTTGTAACATTTTAGCTGCAGCTCAGGATTAAGACAAGACATCACATATGAAATTCTTATTTCTCTCTCTGCTGATGACAGAACTGACTTGTTTCACTGGAAAATTTAATAATTTTTACATGTATATTTGTGTGCAAAACTTGGTGCTGCACAGACATCTTGCTATAAAATTTAAATCAATAGCAGATAGAACCAGGAAAACACTGTCCAATTTATAGCTGTCCTATATGCTCAAAGTTTACATTAAAATGTTTGATATTGCTTTAACCATTTGCAAAAAGTAACAGTAACTGTGCCTTAGAGGCAGAGAGAAGAACATGTTTTAACATTCCACAATATTGTCATGCATTTTGTTGATATCATAAGGTTTTATCGTGGTTTAAACCCAGTCAGGCAACTCGTTCACTCACTTCTCCCCCTTCTTGCCCTCCCCCTACTCTGGGAGGGACGGAGAAGAGAATCGAAAGGAATGCAACTCCCACAGGTTCAGATAAGAACAGTTTAGTAACTAAGGTATAACACAAATCATTACTGCTACCACCAATAATAATAATGATAAAGGAAATAACAAGGGAAGAGAATACAACACCTCACCACCAGCCGACCGATTACTTGCCCCCCCCCCCCTCCCCCAGCCCGACCAAGCACTGACTGATGCCTCCTCCAACCCTGCCGTCCTCTACCCCTTCCAGGTAACTCTCAGTTACCTCCTGGGCATGACGAGCTGTGGTATGGAATACCTCTTTGGTCAGTTTGGGTCAGGTGTCCTGTCTCTGCTTCCTCCCAGCTTCCCTCCTCCCTGGCAGAGCATGAGGCTCACAAAGTCCTTGGCCAAACCAAAACATCATTGTTATCAGCTCTGTTCCCAGGCCAAAAGTCAAAACACAGCACTGAACCAGCTACCAAGAAGGAGAAAAATGACTGCTACTGCTGAACCCAGGACATTATCCACCCCTTATTCCATACCATTCATGTCATGCTCAGATCCCACATTTTCAGTATACCATCACTCTTATTTAAGTGCACTTTTATCTTAGTGCATGGATCAGTCCCTATAAAGCTGCTGAGTCCATCTGGTCCATGATGTCAGGCTCCATCTCTTGTAACAATCTTTCAGAGCAGGAGAGGCTGTGTGCAGCGTTCACACTCATGAATAACCTGGGCAATAGTGTCCATTGCTAAGTCCACCCCTCGATCCTAAGTCCATCTCTATGTTGCATCTCTGCCCTGATGGTCTGAAATATCATGGGCCCACCAGGCTTAAAATAATTCACCATCCCCTTCAGCAGTTTCTGGAGCTTGTTGCTGGGGACTCCATACAGGTGCCTTCCATCTCTGATGCTTCCAGAGCACTGGAGGGGCCCAGTGGAATGGTGGGGACAGTGTTCTCATGGGAGAATGGATAATTGGTACATAAACTCTGAATAATCCTGAAAGATACAGCAAGGCCATGAGAGGCCTGAGGAAGCTTAAGCAAGCAAGATAAGAAGAAGCTGGAATTCACTCAGTTAATGAGAACTGTGGACTGTTGGCAAGCTTTCGAGGTCAAGTTCTCACACCTGTGCTTAACCAATTATGTGTTAGTCACTAAGGGTCTTCAAGACATGTACCAATCATAATATGACAAATCACTGTAAGTGCATGTAAGAAATAGTATATAAGGAGTTAAGGCTTTGTAATAAATTTGGCAATCACTTGATCACATTGATCGTCTCTGCGTTGTCCGTGACTCCCGCGTCAACAACTGGTGCCCGAACAGGGATCCTCCGATTGGTAACTCGACGAAGATGAGTTTGAAGGTCCGATGAAAAGGAGGGGGTGGAGAGCCGGCTGAAATTCAGTGCTGCCCCAGCGCTGGGAAGTCAGACATCTGCAAAACTTCAGGAATCTCGCCCTGATCAGGTGAGCAGCTGGGGAGGAGATGGAGCACTTGCTATCCAAAGAGGAACAGGTGGTGGTAAAGCTCCTCCAACACATTCTCTCTAAGAGAGGACTGCAATATGATAGTGCCACCTTGCAGGGGCTGTTAAAGTGGTCCCGTGATCGCGAGGTTAGTAAGGGGACCAAAGATGCACAGAAACACTCTACACTTTGGAGACCGGTGTCCGAGACTTTGAAAGAGATGAAATTGGAAAGGGTGGCGGTAGCTTCTGTGTTTGCCGCCACAGCTCCAGAAGGGGCTGTCTCCCCTAACGCCCATCATAGTTCTGCGGCTATGACTTTTGCACCTCCTGTGGTACCTGGAACAGCACCAAAAAAATCAACGCCCCGAGCTGATGAAAGCAAGAGCCAGGACCGCAGACGGCCACATACTGAACAAGAGACACCTGACAAGAAAGACATAGCTGTGAAGAACGGAGACCCTGAGTTCGACCCAGGATCAGACTCCGAGTCCCCTGAATCCAAGTCAGATTTATACCCTCTGCTTCCAGACTCCAACTCTTCATCTCCCGGGTCAGTCTGCTCAGCTCATCAGCAACTGCTCACTGGCCTTGGAGACGCTCAGCTGCAACAATTGATGAAAAAGCTTGAAGCCCTTGAGACTCGAACTGAGACATCTCCATCGGCACCTCCACCTTATCCTCTGCAAAACCCCTTCCTTAAAGAAGGCAAACAGGGAGGGGGTGGGAGGGGGGCACAAATCCTATGCACCACTGGCGGGGGTTAATCAAAGATGCGATTATTACGGGTGAATTTTCTGCAGTGGGCCTCTCTGCATATCCTGTGTTTACTACACAGCAGGGGGGTAAAGAGTGGGAAGCTTTTGATCTCAAAATAATTAAGGAGGCCTGACAAGCGGTGACCACATATGGGTTAAAATCCTCTTATACTCAAGCTGTATATGTTATGATTTTTTTTTGCAATTGACAGGAGACTTTAATGACTCCCCTGCTATAATACATGGTCAGGCATTAGGTTCAGGTTATGTGACTAAAACTCTGGGTATTCTGGTCAAGTATAAGGATTTGGAAACCGGCATTTGGAAAGGTCCTGTGGAAGTAAAACTAACTGGTTGAGGTTATATGTGTGTAATTACATTTCGGTCTGCGGTCGGTGCCAGCTCGGTGGGTGAAACCATGGAAAGAGTCAGCACTGCCCAAGGAGAGCCAGGACATCCCCCTTGTCAGTGATTGAATGAATTGAAATTTGAGATCAGGACATCGTTTTATGGATGCTCTCAGTCCTTCTTAAAGTGAAGGGAGCAACCTTTTTTACGTTAAAAAAACAAACAAAAACAAACTCCCCCCCCACCCCCACCCCCCCACCCAAACCCCCAGGGAAGCGAGACCAGTGTGGGATACAGATGTATTGTGTAATTTCTCCGGTGGTGGGAAGGTCTCTCATATGCTCTTAATCAGGGGCATTGGGCATACTGTGACGGACTGTGGACTTGGGACTCCTTATACAACTCATTTGATACAGTCTCTCTGTGATACTCATGTACTAGAAGTTGGTAAATATATGTCCACGTTTCTATCGACCTTTGGAGACCTTTACAGATATTGCTGGCCACTTCTTCCAACATAGGCTGGCCACCTGTGTCGGAATGAGTGTGCATTTTGGTCAGTATAAAAGCCCAAGCCTCATGCAATGTGAGGGAGGCAGAGCCTCTGCAGGGAAGCCCGCTAAGGTTGAGCCTGCCACCTTGCACTGTGATGATGCTTCTTGGAGCTGGTTTCCTATTAGTCTCCACAGGGTCCTTGTGCCATGTTCTGTACATGGAACTGTGTAGTGGGAGTAATGATTGTCTGGATTTTGTGCTTCAAATATTGTAGTTGTGTGGCGTGTGCTTGTGGGATCCCATACGTGTGTGTGTTGAGGGCAGACAGTGTTCTGTGTATTTTTTTGTTGTTGGGTTCATGTAAAAGTTTTTAACAGGTAGCAGTTTCACATTTTGGGCAAGAAAGGGTTAATGCAAAAGTGCGGTTGCCGGCAGGTATTTATGGTTGCTGCTGAATCAGGCAGGCAGCTGTAGCTGCTGCTGAAGCAGGGAGGCGTTTATGGCTGCTGCTGAGCAGCCTGGCGTTTGTAGCTGTGCAAAGCAGGGTGAGTGACTTTTGGGAAAAAAAAATAAAAAATAAAATCTGCCCTCCGATTCAGCTCCCGGTGCTCCAAGGGCGGAATGGCCAGGATGGATGCCAGAGCCGAGGAGTGAAGGAAAGAAAAAACAAAAACAAAAACAAAAAACCCAACCTCTCAAAGCCTAAAGAGCACCTGCAACACAGTGTGTGCATGGTAGGAGCCTTGCTTAGTATGTTTAAGGTAACCTGGGGGTGAATCCAAGACTTGGAGGAATAGATAGATCGGTTGAAACAAGAACTGCTAACTGAAAAAACAAGAGGAGTAGTGCAACCACAAGCTTTATGAGCCGTCACCTAAGCAGCATCAGGGTGGCAGAAAAAAAAAAAAAAGGCAACGATGCAGCAAACTGCTCAACGGTTAACAATGCGCAGTTTAACCTGTCTACTTCTCAAGAACTGATAACCTGGAGGAGGGGGTATATTTGTGTCCTCCTGCCTACAGGTCCATGGCGACTGCCTGCAAAGTTTGTCAAGCCTTGCCATGGGCTGGACAGACAAATGGAAAAACCTGATGTCTCAGCTACAGGAGCTGACTGTGAATACCCCAAGCAGAATGAGACAGAGGAAGAGAAAAACAAATGATTGCAAAACATCACTTGGGGGCAACTGAAAAATAACATCCTGAATATGTGTGCTTGTAAAGTAGCTATTATTAGAGGCTGTGATTTTGTGTATAAAACCACCTGTATTTACTAGCCAGTTGCTAATGAGGAACTACACCTTGTATTGTATAGATTTGTCACTTGTAAAAGAGATATTAGAGTATGGAAATTTGCAGTAGCTGCTAGAAAATGCTAAGGCAAAAGCTAAAGATATTCTAATACAATGGTAGTGTTATAAAGCAGGTAATGGAACAAATTAAGAGGGTGGGAGAATTCCACTGGGAAGAAATTTCTTTGTCTAGTCCCTCGCTGCCATCAGCATCTTCAACATGCTGCTGCACCCTGTAATAGTTACTCTGCTAATGTAAATTTGTGTGTGCCTTGCTGTAGTAGCGACTTGTTACTGTATGAAGCAGGTGAAACTCTGCATTGACAACAAGGTGCAAGGACTGAGGCTGACAAAAGGCCTGCTGCCACAACCAAGGGCAAGACTGGGTTGGCCTCTGTGTTTGCCACCAAGAAGAACCTTTAGCTCCACTGTTGGCTCCAATCCAGCAGGTGTGAAGCGGGGGGCACACATGCCATGCCAGACCCTGATGTGAAGAGTGGCCTCCCCTGTTACCAGAGCCATACAGCAGAAAAAAGGGGCAGGCCCAGCAGCCTGTAGTTGGCATATGTTGGAGATATAATCTAGCCCAAATCCCCTGCTCAAGTAGGGTCATCCAAAACATATATAAAACAAAAAGGGGGAGATGTGGAGACAGCGTTCTCACGGGAGAATGGGTAATTGGTACATAAACTCTGAATAATCCTGAAAGATACAGCAAGGCCATGAGAAGCCTGAGGAAGCTTAAGCAAGCAAGATAAGAAGAAGCTGGAATTCACTCAGTTAATGAGAACTGTGGACTGTTGGCAAGCTTTCGAGGTCAAGTTCTCACACCTGTGCTTAACCAATTATGTGTTAGTCACTAAGGGTCTTCAAGACATGTATCCAATCATAATATGACAAATCACTGTAAGTGCATGTAAGAAATAGTATATAAGGAGTTAAGGCTTTGTAATAAATTTGGCAATCACTTGATCACATTGATCGTCTCTGCGTTGTCCGTGACTCCCGCGTCAACAGTGGACTAGATACTTCTCCATACTGTCCCACACACCCTGCCACTCATGACTGTCCAGCTTTGGGGAAAATCTCCTGGTCCTCCTATATCCTCGTCTAACCCCAGAAAAGACCCAAACCTGACTCTGCTTAACTTTTGAGATCAGACAAAATGGTGGTGGGTAAAACAGGCTGTATGTGTGCCAACACGCTGATCCCCATCACAATCAGCAGGCAGGTCCCAAGGATACCCAAAGGCCATTCAGAACCTTCAGAACCCTCAGATGCTGCTGCTGTACTTGTCACTGGGGCTGGTGTAGCTGCTGTGCTTGCCGGCTCTCCCACCACCAGCTTCTCTTTTCCTGAGTCCAGCTCTTCCTCCTCTGCCTTGCTGGCAAATGCTGCGTGGTCTCCTGCATCCTCCTGGGGCTCGGCGGGCGGCTTCCGGGGAACGCTCTCGGCCGACGCGGGGCTGGGCTCGGCCGCGGGGCTCGGCTCCTCCGCCGCCTTCTCGCACTGCTCGGCAGCCGCCTCCATCGTCTCCTCGACCGCCCCGACCTCCTCCACCGGCAGCCGTCCCCTCGCAGCCTCGGGCCCCGCTCCCACCGCCGCTTTGTCCCCGGGGCCGCTCTCCCGGGCCGCTTTGGCGGCCGCCGGCTCCCGGGGCCGCTCCCCCTCGGCTCCCCGCGGCCTCACAAAGATGGAGGCGAGGGCAAGGGCCAGGACAGTGAAGAGCAGCCGGACGGCCAGGTACAAGTCCACGGCCACGTCCGTCCCGCCCTGCTGCTGGAGCCCACCCGTATTACAAGTCATGGCCATGAAGCACAGTGAGACAAGAACCTTAGCCCAAGCCCCACACTTGATAAACACTAACACAGCAAATACCGGCTCTAAGTAAGTTACAACATTCTGAAACTGTGAGATCAAGAAGAACAACTCTGAGAGCCAATAAATCAGCATTGTGACGAGTGACTATTAATCTGGTCAGATCTCTCATTATCTCAACCCTTCGTGCCCCACGTTGGGTGCTAAAAAAGAACTGTCGTGGTTTCTACCCAGTCAGGTAACTCGTTCACTCACTCCCTCCCCCTTCTTGCTCTCCCCCTCCTCCTGGAGGGCCAGAGAGGAGAACTGGAAAGAATGCAACTCCCACGGGTTGAGATAAGAACAGTTTAGTAACTACGGTATAACACAGATCACTACTGCTACCACCAATAATAATAATGATAAAGGAAATAACAAGGGAAGAAAATACATCACCTCACCACCAGCCGACCGATTACTTGCCCCCCCCCCAGCCCGACCAGGCACTGACCGATACCTCCTCCAACCCTGCCATCCTCTAGCACTTCCGGGTAACTCCCTATTACCTCCTGAGCATGACATGCTGTGGTATGGAATACCTCTTTGGCTAGCTTGGGTCAGGTGTCCTGTCTCTGCTTCCTCCCGGCTTCCCTCCTCCCTGGCAGAGCATGAGGCTCACAAAGCCCTTGGCCAAACTAAAACATCATTGTTATCAGCTCTGTTCCCAAGCCAAAAGTCAAAACACAGCACTGCACTAGCTACCAAGAAGGAGAAAAATGACTGCTACTGCTGAGCCCAGGACAGGTTTAAAACAGATGAGGTCAAATACTATCTGCAGCTGAGCAAATGCAACAGTGAGAAGAAGAATCCCTACAAGTTGTATTTTAATCATACATGAATTAGAAGGCCTACTCATTGGTTAGATTTCACAAGGGCTAGAAAGATTAGGAACCCCAGATGCAACACAAGGTTTTACTGATTCAGGTGGGCCTGGATTGATGTATTAAATTTAAAAAAAATATTTATCCCCTAACGCAGTCAAAACAGAATTTCATAGTGATTAAAGTGCCACAGGTTGCAAGATTTTTATTCACACCTTCTGGGTTGCACTGAGCAAGTCATCTTGCTTATCTGTAAAACAAATGCTGGTAACTTATAGAGATGATAATACCTCCAAACGGTAGAAAGAAGATTAGCAGCAGAAATTCCTATTGCTGAATCAATCAAACTCAGAATGTACCATTTTAGTTCAAAAATATATTACTTCTTAATCTCTATGCTCAATAAACTTCCAAATTAAAGAAAATGAAGAATTCTAAAACTGCTACTAGACATAAAATTTTTTGTTTATTTTATGTTTTCTATTCAGTTTTACTGGTGAAGAAGCTAAGTTGGTATTCTGCTTAAATGGACTGTGAGTGTTTAATTTTTGAGTATATATGCCTCATTATTAATTATTCCTTTACAAAGATACTTCAGATTTGGGTAATAGAAATAATCTTTTTAATGATTATCTACTTAAAGGTGATTTAACTTGATAATGATTGACATTCTCTTTTATTTATGTTAAAAATTAATTTCTTTTTGAGAGAATGTGGAATAGTTTCTATGGTTTCCCAATTTCATCATTCAGTAGAAGATTGTTGGCACTTTTAGAGATGTATGGCATAGCTTACTAGTATTAGTATTACTAGTAATTTTACTGTATTGCTGATGTTTCCAGTGTGTGAATGCTACATTGATGATTATGAAAAAAGCTGCGTGATATTTGTCTGACAGCATGTGTACACCTTCAGTGACGCTTTTCACAAAATAACCTTTCTTAAGCCTTTTATTTTGGAAATATCACAGGAGTGTATCCAATGTAATTGAAATAGAACAAACATGGACTATTGCTACATGCATTTCCTAAACCATGGAGTAATCTGCTGACAAAGTAAGAGTGGCATTAACTATTTTAGTCAATTTACTACATTGTCCTCAAGGACTAGTATTGATCCAAGCGTAGGCAGGTGGATTGTGAAAGAAACTAGTTACAGCAGCAGGCAGAGACTTCCTGAGGTCTCAAGGCTGAATGAATGTTTTTGCAGTAATGTTTGCCTGCCATAAAGGTCTTCGCTTCTGCTCACATTTCACAAATGAACTGTCCACTGTACAGCCATTATTGTAGGAAATGTAGGCACAAATTAAATAGGAATATGGTCGCTATAGGGCCAGTTCGTTACAGGGTGATCTGCAGCTGAATGATAGTTGCACAGATTCACACTAATCTAATATTTCACATAGTAGAGCACAAAGAGAGAGGAAAAAAAAAAGTCAGAAGAACAATAACAAAGGCTTTTCATGAGGCACTATATTGACCTAACAATTCAAAACCAAGCATATGTGTTTGTGTGTGTGCATGCATATGTATGCATCATGCCTATTTTCTTTAGAAAAAGGTGATTTGGGACAGAGATATATTTGACCATATTTGCCAAAAAATTTTACTCTACCACATCACCTCCTTTTTAAAATAAGAATAAATTAATGCAAAACTTCTATTTCAGTTTTTTGTTTGTTTTTTTTTAGATGAATGTGACCAGGTGTTTCACAGGAATCACTTGATGAAAAAGTGTGGCTTTTTTAACTTCCACTTTTATACTCTCTTCTCTGGAGTCCTCTCTTCTTGAAGGCATTTTTTTTACCCCGTGGGGAGCAGCAAGGGCCTGCTCTATGAGGAAAAAAGAACCAGGAACTGGTGAGACAAGGGCAGTCTCACAATACCTGAGCAGAGTGAGCAGAACCAGTCTGCTCTTAGTAGTCAGGATCATCCAAGAGTCTAGATCACCAAGCACATCCATCACAATGAGGCAGCTTCAACGTAAAGCCAGGAACCTGACTTAGAAGTCGGGATCAGGATGCACAGTGCTACAGGAGCGCATCTTTTCACATGGGCAGTGGTGAAGCATTACTGCTGCAGCTCTGTCTTTGTTTGCCCTTTCTGAACATCAAGATTATGACTATCAGCTGAAAATAGAAGGAGATGGCAGGGGAAATGAAAGAAAACAATTAATTTTGTGTCTGCATCTGTATTACCTTTTGACAGCCTCCTCTGGGGTGCACTTGTCAAGTCATCTGCCCAGGTACAATCTCTTTATATTCAAGCTGCTGAACATCAATATCAGAACCCTGCAGTTGAAAGGTAGAGAAAAAAATATTGCAGATATCCATCTGTTGAGATACTCTGCAATTTACCATCTTCACAGTATGTGTTTATGCAGTAGTCTTTGTGTTATCCTTCTCTCAAGCCCACTGGATGGCAGAATCACATTTTGGTGGTGCATTGAATGCATAGGCAATACTCTGCATCTCCTGCTGTCAGCTGATACTTGTCAGGACAGAGTTCCTTGTTAGTGGAAATCCTGTCTTCAGATTTTATTATTAGGGAAGCTTGCAACATAAACCATCTACTGCCTTGCCACAATAAACACATGAATGACAGATATAATTTATATTTTCCATTTCTAATGTGACTTGTAAATTTTAAATAACATTGCCAGCTAGTACCAGATTTTTTAGTAGAACCAAGTCTTCCTAGTAGCCAGCTACTTCACAGCCTGGAAAAACAGCATCCAATTGCACCTAGATGGCCATTTGCATTTATGCATATGCCTGATGTAATTTTATGAGTCAGTACTCACTGCTCACAGGTCTTGCTCTGCATGACTTTCTCTCACCTACCCATCCCTCCTCTACCAAGCAGAGAGGCCATCTTCAGCCAGCTATGCCGTTTCTGGACAGGAAAATATATAAGCACAAACAGCATATATACAAACAAACAGAAAACACAGACAGAACTAGTATGCTTTGCCTAAAAAGCATTTCCCAGACTGCATAAAATCATTTCTGTTACTGGCATCCATACAAACAGCATCCAAACAAGCCTATGGGGACTGATGAGGCCTAGAGGGAAGAGGTCTTATAGATCATTATTGAAAGCTTTTCTGAAGGTCGTCCCCAGCAAAAAATGCCTCCTTTCCCCTGCCTTTTGATGCAGCTTTCTGGGAGATAACATGAGTCACACAGTGTCCTGTATATAGTACTGTGAGTGAAATCCACTGGGTTGGGCTGAGTGGCAGGCAGGCATTGCTGCAAGAGGGAAAATATGGTGAAGGTCTATTTTGGAAAAAAAGTCATGAAAAGATCTCACTTCTCCAGGGCACCTCATCCTAAAAGACTCTGAAGTATGGTAGATACTCAAAAGCATTCACTGGGAAGGCCACTTCAGATTTATTCAGATTTATCCTTTAAAATATTTCCTTTGGGCCACTTCAATACAGGCAGGTTCAGTTATCAGATACAGATTTACAATCTGAAAGCAAGTTATTGTAAGCGGGCAGAAGCTATTTAGATAAAGCATGCGCTGCTCTTGGATGTTGCACCTTTAGCAATAAACTCATTGTGAAATGGTCAGCCTAGTTTTGCACACCTCTGTGACTGGAATAATTTCATAATACAGTAAATGCTTATCTGTGGAATACCAAATCCTTAGGAGTTCACCAAGGTCTGATTCATGATTTAATCCCTGATTACAAATACAGTCTAGCATATCATAGAATATTATTGCATTCTAGTTCCAAGGACTTAGGACTCAGCACTTTATAGTCTGTGATTAGTATACAAGTTTCATTACTACTACTGAGAAGAAAAAAACTGTGATTGAAAATACAACAATACAAAAAATAGAGAAAATGAAAACTTTTTTTTTTTTTTCCCAAAGATGTGTGATCGCAAGATACATGTACTTTGAGACTGAAATCATGCAGAGTTTTCTAAAACTTGATTATGTGGAAGTCCAAATGGTAGAAGAAAACTTGAGTGGATAAATGAGATTTATTTTGCACCCTCCAGGGTTAGCCTACAGTTCCTTACATATTATCATTCGGCATTGGGTTTTGTGCTAAAGAGATGAAAATGGAGACAAACTTTAACAAATCTGTCTTCACTTGTGACACTACATAAAACTTCCATAAAATCAGCTGATTATTCAGTGCAATGAGTACTTTTCTGCTATGATGAATTTTCTTAATAAAACAAAGCTACTCTTCTATATTCTCTATGTAGTAGATTTAAATGATAAGAACTGTACAGAAGGGGTGGGGAAAGAAACATTAAAAAGAGGATAATTGCTTTTGCCTTTAAGTGCTAGAGATACATAAGGTTTGCATTTTAATCTCCAACAGGAAAAATTGACTTCATATCCCTAAGGGAAAAAAAAAATCCACTGTCTTTCCTAGAAAATAGGAATTGTTTAATCTTTTTCCATTTTAGCCAAGTGGTTCATTCCGATTGCTAAGCAGCACATTATACAGCCCATAGTTATTGCTTTAACTTTCTATTGAGTCTCCAGTTTTGATATTTCATACAGTCAGACTTATTCTAGTGACAGAGCATTTATTTTCTCATTTTCACCTCAAAATGTGCAAATCATAGAATCATAGAATAGTTAAGGTTGGAAAGGACCTTAAGATCATCTAGTTCCAATTCCCCTGCCTTGGGTAGGGGCATCTCCCATGAAACCATGTCACCCAAGGCTTTGTCTAACCTGGCCTTGAACACTGCCAGGGATGGAGCATTCACAACTTCCCTGGGCAACCCATTCCAGTGCCTCACCACCCTCACAGTAAAGAACTACTTCCTTATATCCAATCTATAAATCTATAAATGAAAAAAAAAAGAAGAGAAAAAAAAAGCTACAGAAAAACAGTCATAATAAAATTATGACTGTGTAATTATATGGATTTTAAAATTAGCAATGCTCAAACCAACTGATCAGCCAGATATACCATTAGAACTGTGGCTACTAACCTGTTATCGAGTATTTGCATCAAAAGGAGCATGACTAGCAGGTCGAAGGAGGTGATCCTGCCCCTCTACTCTGCTCTTGTGAGACCTCACCTGGAGTATTGTGTGCACTTCTGGTGTCCTCCACATAAAAAGGACATGGAACTGTTGGGACAAGTCCAGAGGAGGTCCACGAGGATGATCATGGGACATACACACATCCTGTATGGAGATAGGCTGAGAAAATTGGGACTGTTCAGCCTGGAGAAGAGAAGGCTGCGTGGAGACCCCATAGCAGCCTTCCAGCATCTGAAGGGGGCCTATAGGAATGCTGGGGACGGACTCTTCATTAGGGACTGTAGTGACAGGACAAGGGGTAAGGGGTTTAAACTTAAACAGGGGAAGTTTAGATTAGATATAAGGAAGAAATTCTTTACTGTTGTGGTGGTGAGGCACTGGAATGGGTTGCCCAGGGAAGTTGTGAATGCTCCATCCCTGGCAGTGCTCAAGGTCTAATCTACTCAAAATAGGGTCATATATTTAAAGTCTTCTCTTATTCATTTGTCCTTTTACATCATTAGTTTTATTCTTCCAAACCCTAACTAATTTTGTTCTTTCTGTACCTAGAGTGGCAGTATGATCACCCACCTAACTAGCTTGTTTGAAATAATACCGCTTCAATAGCTACGTGAAGTGTTTTTGTTACATTAGAAGTCATCTCCTCAGTTAGCAAATGATTACTTGCTGCTATGTTCAAAACTCTTGTTCTCTCTTTGGTGCTTGTTTAGCATGGTTTAGTCAGCAAAAGTACCTTTTGCTGATCATTTTATGATAACCTGTATATTTAAGTAAGTGCTAACGCAAACACCACCACTTTTTAATTCTATGTATGTTACTACAATTCTTGACTGAGACAAGACTTGACAATAATCAACCATCCAGAGTGACAGCGGACTTAAATGTGTCAGCTCCTAGTCTCTTTCTCTTACACATGTATGCAACATAATCTCACTAGACATTTTCCTGTTACATACATAATAATTATACTTAAAGCCACAAAATCTAGCCAAAGAAATATTTTGCTCACCTAAAGAAATGGAATTTGCATCAGAATAGAGAACATCCTAGGCTATAAATCCAAGAATGTTATCTACATTCAGAGCACTCACAGTGCAGTAAAACTGGTGCCGGCCTGTGTTAGGCTTCCTTCTCCAGTTCTTTGCTGGTCAAGGACTAAAATGTGGTCCTTACTGCTAGTCTGCTCATTTATCACAAGGTCCTGGTGATACTCTAGAATAAGTATATTTCTCTCACATGTCTTTTTTGGTACAGAGCAGTAGTAAATCTAGACATTCATCCATACTTCTTAAAGGACGAAACTCCCATGTAAAGCCATGCATCCATGTGTAAGGGAGGACCATTGCTGGAATAGTCTCCACTGCCTGGTATATTTAAATGCATATGAGCAATATGAACACATGAACAAATGCAGCCAAGCATTATAAATGAAGTTGTGAGAAGAAGGAAATTGGCTGTATGCCTATAATGTTACTGGTTGCAACTTTAATATCCTGCTTTGACTTTTCAGACAAGTCTTCTAATTTCTAATGCAGTAATACAATTACTGAATATTGATAGGCGGTACTTCTAGGATGATGCTATAATCCCTCGAAGAAGCAAATGTTCTCTTCATGCACATACATTCTGTACCCATACAGACAAGAAGTAAAACTATCAGTAATTTGTCAAGGTAGCTTCTAAATAAAGGAAATTAAAGACTTCATTGGAGTGGAGAAGGAACTCCAAGAAAATCCAGGTCAACAACAACAGGTCAGGAATAACAGCAGCAGTAACAGGCACCCTTCTGAAAGGTTTCCATCCAGTGAATGCTTAAATGCATACTTCTTTTTTCTTATACTTTTAATTCAGATAAATCTTTTAGGCAATAGGAGGAAGAAATTCCCTGTGTCTCCAGTATATCTTTCATGCAGATATGGAAATCCATACCACTTCTTTACTCTGTACAGTACTTTTCTTATTACAGTGGATACATAAAAAAATGGCTAGATTTACAAGGACTAGGGGAAGAGTACATAATTATTGATGCAACACTAATGAAATAAACACTTTCCTTAGAACTCACTGAGACCACATTCTTAATTTTCTTTTCTTAAAATTTGAAAATTCTTCCTCTTTTTACTGCTGTTCAGTGACTTCCTAGCAAATCTCACCTTTTGTATAGTTTATCTTCTGTTCTTCATCTTTTTTGTTCTCTACTTTATATCTATTATCTAAGGCTGACCTTCATTTAAAGTCTGTACTGTGCTAGGTCTTTCCTTCACAAATAGTGCTGAGAAGTGGATTTTAACAAAGTAAAGGATTTCCTTTGCAGCAAGCCATTAAATTTTTACAAAGGACACAAAAAGCTGCATGCACTAATGAATGTCACTGAAGAGATAAAAGGAAAAGTTCTTTTTTCTTCTAATTCAGAACATATGTGCAGTATTGACATCTCAAGGCCACTAATCAAGTTTCTGTCAGCGATACAAAAAAGGTAACTGTTCCAAAAATGAAAATTGACAGGAAAAAAATACCATTTAGAAAGGCCTGTCTAAGGATTGGTATTAGGATACCTGCATCACAATGACTGTGTTAATGAGGTGGTATCATTCAGTATCAAAAGAATTATAAGTGTGTTAAAACTTTCAATCATAGAATCATTTAGTTTGAAAAAACCTTTAAGATCATCAAGTCCATCCATTAAGCTAGCACTGCCAAATCCACCACTGAACCATGTCTTTAAGTGCCACATCTACAGGTCTTTTAAATACCTCCAGGGATGGTTACTCAACCACTTCCCTGGGCAGCCTGTTCCAATGCTTGACAACCTTTTCAGTGAAGAAATTTATCCTAATATCCAACCTAAATCACCCTTGGCGTAACTTGAGTCTGTTTCCTCTCCTCCTGTCACCACTTGCGCTTGGAAAAGGAGACAAACACCCACCTTGCTATAACCTCCATTCAGGTAGTTGTAGGGAGTGATAAGGTCTCTGTCAATATAAACATTAGTATATTGAGGTATATATGGTATATATGGCATATATTATTGAAGGGATTGTAAGGAATACTTATTTTGTAGCTATGAAAATAAAGATTGCTTTTCAGGAAAAAACCCAGCTTACAGATATAATGATTTTGGAGTACAAACATTCATAGTAGAGCTGAAATTTAATCCCCAGTTTTAGATCTTTATGACCTATCACAGAATGTATATATCAAGAAAATAATCATAAGACAAGAGTAATACTTAACACAAACTTGTCTGCAGGTAAATCATTATATCCTAAGTACTGAGAACTTTTTGGTTTAAGATGGTCTGGTGTCTAAGCTGTCAGACAAACCTATGTTGTCTTCCAGATCCTTCATTCCTGACAGGACTGAAAACAGGGAATCACTTCTTGGGTATAGAAAACATAATAAAATATTGATGACCTCAGTGGTCACATTATAAAAGAGCACAGAGGATGTTTTTCTATAAACAAAAAAACTATGTTTGTATCAAGCAGTTCCTAAAGTTCGTACCATCATGAAAAAGCTGAGCAGCACATACTGTATGCTGCAGTTCTTTTTGATGCACTGAGGTCCTAAAACTGCCTTAAGAAAGCCTGTGTTGATGCAGACTCCAAGGTTCTCAATACCTTCAATTCTGCCATTCATCTGTGCTTAAATGTTCAAAACAATTTTCTGAGTGGCATAACAAAAACTATATTTTTATAACAAAATGCTCCGTAGAAGTGAAATGTATTTCCAAGGGTGACTGGATAAAGTTTATGAGAAATGACTTGAGCTAAAAATATCCACCCAAAATATAAACCAGGACACTATTTGATGAGTGTCTGTCACAGAAAGGGAGATAGCAGCTGAATTTTCTTTTCCCTGAAGATAGATTCTCTCTCTGTTTTCTCCAGAGGTATGAAGGCTTCTCTATTTAAAACAGCTTGGATTTCTCAGGTTAGCCGTTTCTGATTATGGCAGTTAAATTAGCAAGTGTCACAAGTCTGATCAATCTTGTAAGTACCTAATTCACAGCCAGGATCACCTTTTTCTTGTAGAAGCTGCTCTTTTTCAACAGCGCAGAAGCTTTAGTGCTTTTTACAATGTTGTCCTAGGATATTGCTTAGCCATTATATATTAAGAGCAATAGTCATTTCAGTTTGTGGATTAGTCATCTAAATTGTTTTTTTCACCCCAGACATGAGATCCTTGAACTTTGCAGCCACAAAGTATGGAGAAATTCAATCACAGACAGTGACAGTCTCTTCTTTATGAGCCCATTTTTTCTGATGGTGTATGTGTGACATAAAATTTCTATCATTAAACTTAACTTCTAATCTAAGTCTCTCTGTTCCTTGAAATTATTAGCTAATGTATGTACTAGCTTAAACAGCAAATGAAATGGAAAATCATAAGAAGTGCTGCATGATGTTTTCATGTACTTCACTAGCATTATTGGTAGAATTTACCTAAACAGTCTTACTAGAGGTGTCTTACCAGTCTCGCATATTCAATCTTTCTTTCTATCTCATGCAGTCTTTTATAAGGTAACATCTGATTTCCACAGATTTCACATTCATAGAGTAATAGATCTAGATAAATAATAGAGAAGAAACATAATCTGTTATGATTCTCATGAAAATAAATAAATTCATTTTTATTAGGAAAAAAGTATCGAAGCCATCAGATATATGTCCATGTTCTGAGGCCTCCTCAGGAATAAGGATAAGTGAGATAGTTTGTGGAGACCAGTTGATGTGTGCTTATGTGTTCTGAATATTGTGCCATACTCTTAAAGAAGTTGCTACCAAAACTGTAGCAATCAGGCATGCTGTTTTCATGGTTTTGAGATGGAATTCTATTGGCAGGTGTTGGCCTATAAACCCCTAAAATGTCAACAGATTCTGAAAGATTTTAAATAGTTTGCACCATGCTAGGCATCTTAGGCAAAATAATGAATAAGCACTGGCATCAGTGTTCAAATGTGCTTACACAGTTAGGGCTTTATTGAAAAATCCTAAGTAGTCCAATAAAAACTGTTGTTTTTTTTTTTTCTGATAATTTTTTATTCCTTTTGTAGAAACAGATTTCCCAAGATACTCAAACAATGATCCATACAGATTATTTATTTCCATGAAGAGAGAGAGAGAGACAGCCTTAATGATTTTCATTTTCCTGACAATGTCTTTTACACAATTGGTTTTGCTTTGCTGTCTGTTTATATTCTTCTTGTTAATACAACAAAACAGCATGCTCTCTTATCCAGTGACAGCTTTTTTTGGCTAAACTATGGATCATTTTCTTATTTTCTTCATTACAACATATTTTTTTCCAAGACAGAACAGCTGGCATTTTCTCTTAGTCTTGCACATAATCACCCCTAGAGCTAATGAGTTTATTTTTGTTAGAGGAGCCCAAATTATTCATACCTAAAGGAAACTGAATTTTCTTCACATTGAAAGAAATATATATGTATGCACTTCTGGCATTTATTAAAGGTCTAGGGGAAGTTTTCCTAGCTGAACATCCACCTGTCTCCTACATTTCCTTACCCCTTTTTTTCTAAATTGGTATATACTAACTCAGCTAAGAATACCAGGAAAATGTAATGATCACCCTATTTTCATCAAATGACAGATGTTCCAAATATTCAGCTGTCTCCTGCAGGATTGGATCCAGAAAAATGCATCTGTTGCAGTGCAACTGCAGTTAGGCAGCAAAGATGCAGTATAACTTTGTTAGGAAACCAAAAATCTTGCTTCAATTTCTATACTTGCATTTTTATAAAAATTCTCTTTGCAGGACTTGTTTTATCCCTATAAATAGGTATTTCAATTGTGACTACAGGGTCTTACTTATACTAGCTCTTGACATAAGATACTCAAAAAAATAATTTTGTCCATCTTTCCAGGAGAATCTTTTGACAGTGTTCAGGGTAAACAACAGCAGTCCTGAAAGATTAGCTATTTGCTTGTCAGGAGTAGAACTGATTGCTATCTTCTTAAATTTTATATTCTGTGGCTCTACACTGGCTGAATCATGCCATTAATGAAATTCCAACTCCAGTCACAGAAAGGATAGAGGGAGTAGTTCTAGCTCAAAGATACAGTGGGCCACCTTTGTCACAGACAAGTGTGCTTCATCCCCTCAGGGAGAGGAAGATTCCTCTATATATCTGATGTAGTCTTTCCTAGTAGGACAAAACCACTCATTTATGATGACCACTTGCTGATTTTGTGATGGGAACACAAGCCAGTCACAATGAGTCTCACAGTCCTGCAGCAATTTCTCACAGGTCTCAGTGATGCTAGAAGAAAGTTCTCACCCTTGGATTGAAAAAGATACCATATAAAGTGGCTCAGCTGTCTATAGGGCAAAGTATCATAGGATATACCCACACATCACAGCAGCAGATATATCCTACAGCTCAGCAAAACCATGGATTTCCATATGACTTCTTGTATTCAAGCTACATATACTTAGTTACCAGGCCTGTATGTCAATCACCATGTCTAGGCTCCTTTTGTGTACTCATTGCATTCACACAACATTCTATCATAAAACAGATTAATTTATTACAGGACATTTGTATAAGAATGAACTGGCTAGTAGTTTTAATATTACATTCACTAGAATAGTGTGACACAACAAAGAATACATTTTTAGTCCTGTTTCAGTATTCTGTCTAGGGAACATTTATCAGATTTAACTTTTAATATGTGATTTAAGCAAAGAAAAGATAAAAAAAAAACATGGTACTTTCAGTTTGGCATTTGGCTCACAAATTCATCATACGTCTTTTAAAGATTCTGTAAAGCAATGGTATACATAGCCAGCCAAGTGTGCAACTCATGAATATACTCTACTAGTAGACCAAACAATTGTCTTGCAAATTCTGCTTCTTGTTCTTTACTTTTACTGTACTGTTGATGGATATAATTGACTTTTGGTATTGTCGTGGTTTAAACCCAGTCAGGCAACTTGTTCACTCACTCCCAGTGAGTGGTGCCGAGCTGACAACAATCGAGGGCCGCCCCCCCCACCGGGGCTCTCCCCTTCCCCGCTCCAGGAGGAACGGGGAGGAGGATCGAAAGAGTGCAACTCCTACGGGTTGAGACAAGAACAGTCCAGCAACCAATGTACAACAAAAATCACCACCACTACTATCAACTACAACAATGATAAGGGAAAATAACAAGGGGAGAGAATACGATACCACCGGCCAAGAAACGAGTCCCACCCGGAAGCCCGTGTCCTTCCGGGTAACTCCCAGTTACCCCCCACCCCGGGCATGACGTGCTGTGGTATGGAATACCTCCCTGGCTAGCCCAGGTCAGGCGCCCCATCTCTGCTTCCTCACAGCTTCCCCTCCTCCCTGGCAGAGCATGAGCCTCACAGAGTCCTTGGTCAGGGTAAACATCACTTAGCAACAACTGAAAACATCGGCTTCACCAACACTGTTCCCAGGCTGGAAGTCAAAACACAGCACTGCACCAGCTACCACAAAGGAAAAACATGACTGCTACTGCTGAACCCAGGACATTATCCACCCCTTATTCCATACCATTCATGTCGTGCTCAGATCCCACATTTTCAATACACCATTGCTCTCCCACATATATACATCCATATACGTACAGACCAAGAGGAAAAGATCATTTTCTTAGTGCATGGACCAATCCCTATAATGCTGCCGAGTCCATTCGGTCCATGATGTTCAAAGTTCATTCTCTGTTGGGATGATGGCTGGAGAGAAGTCAGGGCCAGTCGCTGGTGACCTGGAGATATCTAGTTGATGGGCTATAAGAGTATTACACAGCAGGCAACAGTGTAGTGTACAATTGAGTTCACTGGCTGTTTTCCCCTAAAATCAAATCTCCTTGAGGTATACATCGGACTTCCCCATCTTCCCGCATTACCCACCAAGTATATCCAGGTCCCTGAGCAAAAGCAATCCCACGAGTGGGTTTGCCTTTACCTGCAGCAGGAATAACCCAGACCGTCTTCCCCAGCAAATTCTTCATATGCACCATGGGAACTTTGTCCCCCTCTACAATATGTAAAAGTTCTGACTGGGCTGGGCCAGCCCTGTTGGCAGATCCTCTGGTGTTGACCAACCAGGTGGCCTTTGGTAAGTGTGTATCCCAATGCTTGAAAGTTCCCCCACCCATTGCTCTCAGTGTAGTTTTTAACAGCCCATTGTACCGTTCGATTTTCCCAGAGGCTGGTGTGTGGTAGGTGATGTGATATATCCACTCAATGCCATGCTCTTTGGCCCAAATATCTATAAGGTTATTTCGGAAATGAGTCCCGTTGTCTGACTCAATTCTCTCTGGGGTGCCGTGTCACCAGAAAATCTGTTTCTCAAGGCCCAGGATAGTGTTCCGGGCAGTGGCATGGGGCACAGCATATGTTTCCAGCCACCCGGTTGTTGCTTCCACCATGGTAAGCACATGGCGCTTGCCTTGGCGGGTTGGTGGCAGTGTGATATAGTCAGTCTGCCAGGCCTCCCCATATTTATACTTCAGCCATCGTCCTCCATACCAAAGAGGCTTTAACCGCTTGGCTTGTTTAATTGCAGCACATGTTTCACACTCATGAATAACCTGGGCAATAGTGTCCATTGTTAAGTCCACCCCTCGATCACGAGCCCATCTATATGTTGCATCTCTGCCCTGATGGCCTGAAGTGTCATGGGCCCACCGGGCCAAAAATAATTCACCTTTATGTTGCCAATCTAAGTCCATCTGAGCCACTTCAATTTTAGCCGCTTTATCCACTTGTTGGTTGTTCTGGTGTTCCTCAGTGGCCCGACTCTTGGGTACATGGGCATCTACATGATGTACCTTCACCACCAGGTTCTGCACCCTGGCAGCAATATCTTTCCACAGTGCAGCAGCCCAGATGGGTTTACCTCTGCGTTGCCAGTTGCTCTGCTTCCATTGCTTCAATCACCCCCACAGGGCATTTGCCACCATCCATGAGTCAGTATAGAGGTAAAGTACTGGCCACTTTTCTCGTTCAGCAATGTCCAGGGCCAGCTGGATGGCTTTCACCTCGGCAAACTGACTCGATTCACCCTCTCCTTCAGTTTCTGCAACTTGTCGTTGGGGACTCCATGTAGCTGCCTTCCATCTCCGATGCTTTCCCACAATACGGCAAGAGCCATCAGTAAACAAGGCATACTGCTTTTCACTTTCTGACAGTTTATTATATGGTGGGGCCTCTACAGCACGCACCGCCTCCTCCTTTGGTGACATTCCAAAATCTTTGCCCTCTGGCCAGTCCATGATGACTTCTAGAATGCCTGGACGACTGGGATTTCCTATTCGAGTTTGTTGTGTAATTAGTGCAGCCCATTTACTCCATGTAGCATCAGTGAAAACATCGTGAAAACATCGGCTTCACCAACACTGTTCCCAGGCTGGAAGTCAAAACACAGCACTGCACCATCTACCACGAAGGAAAAACATGACTGCTACTGCTGAACCCAGGACAGGTATAATCATCTTTCAGGCAATAGTACATACCAAACTAGGTTTATGTACACTGTTGGCTAAAGAGATTTTCACTTAGTCTTCCGCTGCGTATTGTTCAAATGGAGTGTTCTTAAAAGGAAAAGATCAGTGCTGAAACTTAGTAAAAATATTTAAGTATTTCATATTCTTACACAATCAATCCCAAAACCCTCAGCCACACACCACCTGGTCTCATGAATCCAAACTGGGGACAGATGATATTCTGGAAAGCAGGTCTATTATTCAGAAATCTCTCAGAAACTGAGGGTTGAAAGTCAATAACAAACTATCAAACTTTCCAGAGCAGAAGAAAGTGTTTTACTTATGATGATCTTTTTACCAATTTGATGATGTTTTTACCAATTTGATTTTTCTTCATCTCTTGACCAAAACAAAATTCTGAATTATAGTTTTTGATGTCCTTATGATAGTTCTCCTCTGTGATATATAAATTATGTGGTGTCCTAATGCTTTCCTGAGTAACTTTGAAGCAGCTGTCCAATTTCTACCACATTTAGAACAGAAATAGAGGTCTCTCAGCTATTAAGTTCTAACAAGGGAAGACTGAAAGCTAAGGTGCTAGCAGGCAAGGTTGGAGATGAAATAGTAACAGTTTGGGAGATGGCTAGAAAGAATGTAGAAAAATCCACATGAAACTGGCCTTAACTAGTTCTGCAAATTGTCATTGACAAGATAGAAACTAAATTTTCTCTACTGTGCACAAATAAAAAAATATACACATTGTCATGTGTCTGGGTATGCATCCTGACAATTGCCCAGTGGAATAAAACAGAACAAATATGAAATATGTGATGGCTAAAGGATTCCAACACTGGAAAACTTGTCGGAAGAAAAAATTGTTGACATAATTTTTGGGTCTCATGATACCTGGGATTGCATAATTTAAGAGATGTTACTCTTAGAACTGAAAACCTAAAAAAAAAAAAAAGTCAGAGTTTTGAAACCACTTATTTTTCCAGCATGCAGCAACATATTTATTTCCATCCTTGACATGCATCATTTTCCTTTATATGTTTAAATTATTTTCTCTGAAGAGAGCAAACTTTTTCTGGTTATGCTGGTTATGGTCTGTTAGATATCACCTGGCAGCTACGAAAACTAATTTCAAATGTCAGACACTTTTTCTGATTAAATGAAAGGACAGCTTAATTCAAGAAAATCACAGAAATATTTAAGCTCTGACAATTCCACTATCATCAGTCCCTGCTTATGTAATTATTGTTCATTAGGAGATTCAACCATTGTTTTTCTACCTGCATTCTTGGTTCAGTGGGCAATTGCAGGGTTAAATCTGCATCTGTAGCTTCATTCTACCCTTGCTGTGCACCCTTAATGAAGCATGCTTACTATTCCATGATAGAAACACTGAAGCCATCAAGATGGGAGTAGCAGATGTTCTCAAAAGAGCCTGGGGACCAGTAAAATGAACAAAATGGAATTAGGGAATTTGAAGGAGGAAGGCAGAAGGGAGATCTTCTAATCCTGAAAGTTTTGTTTCAAAATAAATATGAAGGCCAGTTCTTAATTAAATACTGCAGGTTTTACCCTTCTACCCCTCTCCCAAGATCTAAGGAACCTGAAGGTGCACAAGTCAATGAGACTTCAGATAAATTCACAGGTCCTGAGGGAACTGGCAGATGAAGTGGCTAAGCCATTGTCCATCATATATGAGAAGTCATAGCACTCCAATGAGGTTCCCACTGACTGGAAAAGAGGAAATATAACCCCTGTTTTTAAAAAGTGAAAAAATGAAGACCTTGGAAACTACAGGCCTATGAGGTCTATGAGGTGAGTCATGCTCACCTCAGTGCCTTGCAAGATCATGGAGCAAATCCTACTGGAAAATATGATAAGGCACATGGAAAATGAGTTGATAGGCGGCAGCCAACAGGACTTCAGTAAGGGCAAATCACACCTGACAAATTTGATGGCCTTCTATGATGGGACTGTGGCATTGGTGGGTAAAGGAAGAGCAACTGATGTCATCTACCAGGACTTGTACAAATTGTTTGACACTGTCCTGCATGACATCCTTATCGCTAAACTGAAGATGCATGGATTTGACAGATGAACCACTTAGTGGATAAGGAATTTGCTAAAGGGAGAAAAATGTAAGAAAATGAAACAGTAGAAGTACCTTTTTAATTGTCACTGGTATTAATTATCATGAGGGCCCAGTTAAGCCCTGGTAGCTATAAAGAATTGAAAATATCTATTAGTTTCATTCTGACAGGTACATTGAAATAAGTATAAATGGAATTTTAGGTACTCAATGTGATCATCGCTTTTTTGAATTTAGAGACAGAAAATTGTCATGCAATTCATTCCACAACAGGTAGGTTTTCTTTTGCTTCCTGATACATGAGAGGTACTCTCAAAGTAAGGGCTTTCAACAGAATATGATCTGAAATTCTATGTTTCAGTTGTTCCATATTTGTTTACCCTAATTTTGAATTTAGCTTAATATGTTTTTTTTTTAATTGAAATGATATTTATATCTATTTAGACTTGGATTTTGGGGGAAAAACTAAGAAAAAGGCTTTTTCAGCTATCAGAAAAAAATGTATAAAGATATAAAATCCAATATATTAAAACATATTTCCAGAAAGACTAAAGACCCTATGAATTATAGACATTTTTAAGTATGTAAGCTTAGAATTAAATTGCATATGCTTTTACCATACCAACAGAAGAAATCTAGCACATACTTTCAAATCGTACATCAATAGTCTTAATATATTTATTAAAGTTCTCATACAATTGTCTGAAACAGAACTATATTCCTCATGAGAGTCAAAAAAACTAGTGAGGACTTCTGTCTTTGACACGCAAACACAAGGCGTTCAAGGTTCACCAAGAGCAGCATCTTAGTTCACCTCATAGCATTCTGAAAACCTCTAAAAGACTGTCTCATAAGCACTGATTAGGTTATTTTTTCTGGTTTACTGTTGCTGTAAAAAAATAAACCAAACCAAACAACATCTCCTTTCTCCCTCCCCCCAGATATTAGCATATAGATATCAAGATACACATTCTAGATACCAGCATATCTAGAAATGCTGCTGCATACTGGAATTCTTTCCAAAGCAGCTGGTATGCATTATCCTCCTGTTGTGACAACACTGATAGCAGTACTGCTGTAAATTCTGCTCAGGAAGGTGAAGATCCAGCGTGCAAAGCATAGCAAGCCTGGCACTGAGACTTTTTTTGCATGTATCTCTGCAAAGCACTGCATACTTGAAGTTCACTACTCCATATGAGAGAATGTTTTGTCCATTCTGGGTGGTAATAGTTATAAATGGAGCCACTTATCCAAAATTATAGGAACAACGGGATATTTGGAAAAGAGAACCTGGTGCCAGAACTGCTGTTCCTTCTAGTTGGCTCCCATTTTTTATCACAAAATGTGCTACAAGCAAAATCCCACAGTGCATGGAACCAGTGCTAAGGCACTGGTAAGGAGGATAAAATAACTGTCTTTCAAGCTCATCAGAAGAAAATCTTGCTGTGATTTTGAGAGCAATATGAGGTAACTGTCCAAGTGGGCACATTTATGATACATTTACCAAGTAATGAACCATCACATGATGTGATGAAGCTCCTTCTTTCTATCAACTCTGCACAAAGTGAAGAATTTCTATAAAAGGTTTTGTTTGTTTTTTTTTCTTTTCTAAACCTTACTTTGAAACATTGCTTACTAAGCAGCACAAGCATCTCCTATGTTGAACATGTTTATGCTACTCATATGATGTATTTGGATTCAAAATTATTGCATTCCGATTCTACTATGGTTTTAAATCTGACTGAAGATAGATGCATTTTCCTCCCACTCCTCAAAATCCGAATTCACCACAGGAGAAAAAAATCTGTTTCAGTGAAACACCACAATCATAAATGCACAGGACAAGTAAGATTTTGAAATAACACAATTTCCTTTCAAAAGCCAATTGCAAATGTTGCATTCTGTGATGGAGGATATCTGTTTTGCTCACAGTTAATCTTTTCTGTTAAGGGAGACAGCTAGGCAGAAGAGCACTCCTCTTTTCCTTGTTCTGCCTGCTAACAATTTCAGTCAGCACGAACCTTCTAGAGAGCAGAGACTGCTCAAGTAGGTGACTTTCTGACATCCAGGGGAACAGGTAGAGACTAAAAAAGAGCGAAAGAATGTGTCAGGGCATAAGAAAGATTCTGGAGGGTAGTGAAAGAAATAAATAGACAAATGTTAGACATATCAGCAGAAGGAAAAAAAACCAACCAAACGACACTGTTACAGGTACAAAAACAATGCTGAACTAATGTTGGACTAATAAGACCTTCCTGTCAAGAATGCAAGTGTGTAGGATGAAAAGTTGTTCTCATTTTAGTGTTAGTCTTCCCACCAACTGATCTAAGTTGCTCTGTTTAGAAAAATGAAACCTTCTAATGAATTTTAATAAATCTTTAGCTCTGGAGATACAGAGTCTTTGTAGTGCTTTCGATTTCTGGAAGAAAGGTATTCTTCAAAATTCTTCTGGCATACTTCTGCAATCATAAACTTCAATAGAGTCCTACCCTTCACATGTTTTGAAGATTAAATGATAAGAAAATTAAAATTACTTCTTCCTCAAAAGAAGGAGTGGATGTAAATGCTGATCATGTTGCTATTATGTAAGTGCACCAGAAATAATTAATTTTGTTATTTTGGAACAGTCTTTCTCTCTGCTAGAAAAGACAAGTATTCAATTCATTGCTCACAATTCATTATCAGAGCAAGTAAGGTCTCTGATAATAATTTGTAGCTAGTGACTTTTAACACTATGGCTTTTTATTCAGCTCAAAGGTTATAACTTTTTGCTATGCACCAAAATGTAAAAAAAAAAAAAAAAAAAAGAAAAAAAAAGTGTTTTATGTAGTGTGCTACAGCCATAGCTAGGATAGCTTTTCAACACAACTCTCCAATTCAACCAGAGGTAAATGAATGTTAGGAATTTTGCGCACACTATTTTTTGCCAGGCTTTCACTACTAGCAAGAGCAGAAGGCCAGACAGTGACAAAATATATAGAAAAGCATTTCTGTATAATTTATAATTCTTTTCATATTATTTACCATTCAGGATGTAAAATGCAGAAGTCTCAGGAGAAAAAAAAACAACACAAATTTCCATGTTATTTTAGTTCCAATTATGTTCAACATTTTGAAGCTATTTTTTAGTTCATAGAGGCAACTACAGAAAATATATGATGGCAAAGTGAATTGAAAATACAGAAGTTTTATTTCATACCATTGCAGCTCGTGATATGAACTCTGAAGATCTTTCCACCCCCTGTGCTTCAGCTAAGATAATGGGATCAGCTTTGTATAAATACAAATTGGGAAAGTGTTTGAAAGACAAAGGTGAAGGGTGGGTGATGGGTGTCAGAGATTAAATTGGTGGCACAACTGGCTCTGAAAACCTAATCTCTCATTTTCATTACTATGCCTTATTCACCAGACCAGGTCACCTGTTTGCAACCTTTAACAAAAAGTACCCAAGAATAATTGTTAGTTTTGGAAGAGCTGAAAAAATATGCATTTTTATCTAATTTGTTTTTCCAGAGAATCAGGAGTCTTCAGCTACTTCCAGCATCTGGGAGAAAAAAAAAAAAATTGAGAAGAAATACACAAATGGCAATGGGAGATCAGAAATGTATTAATAGACTTTGTATCTTGAATTTCAGGTGTTATTTCTGTACGCAGCAGTCAAAACTCAGGGAAAAAACCCCTTGAAAATTACCTATAGATTATACCTTTTTAAAAATGACCAGCAGGGAGCATTCTAAGACATCCAGTCACTTCACCTCTTCAAAGCTAAAGAGGAGCTTCTTAAACACTTGCATTTTCTGTGAAAGAGACTTACAGATAATTCAATAGACATGTTTTTCAGTTAAATGTGATGCAGAGAGTTGACCAATGTACAGGGGGGTTGTACAAGGGGGTTGTACAGGGGGGTTATACAAGCGGGTTAGAGGAATTTGCTTGCTTAAACAAAAGTATTGTCTGTTGTAAATGCCTGCTAAGCAGAACAAAGACACCTCTATTGATAAGCAGCTATTGATAAAGAAAAGCAGACGCCTGAATCTACTGATAAGGGGGGACAAGCAGATGGTTTATGGCTGGGATACCGACCAAACCCTAAGGCCATACATGAAGACTAAAAGGTGAAAAGTGCAAGAAGAGGAAGACTCATTTACTTCATCTTGAAGACCCCTACCCACAGGAGGAAGAGTCATTTACTTCATCTTGAGACCCCTGCCCATGACCAGAGGGGGCACTGCGCAGGTGCAGAGGACCTTCTGGCTCATTATAATACGAAGCAGGGATAGGACATGAATATGTATAGGTGTGTTGTGCAACCTTATGAATATATATAACTTTAGAGAATAAACGTAGAGGGAAACAACACTGAGGCACGCATGACTTTGAGGAATTATCCCTGTGCGTCTCAGCGCTGAATAAAAAGCATACCTACTTTACAACTTTAACGAGTTGTGGAGTCAATCCGCGCATCAAATGACATTACAAGAGGTTTAGTGCTTTTAATTATTAAGGAATAAAGATCATTTTCCCAGGTCTTGGTCATCATGCTATTAAAATTCAATGCTATGTAAAATATGGGTTCCAGTATAATGTATAATGAAATATAATGGAATAATGAGTGGTAAACGTTACAATGTTACGCATAGGTAACCGGGGGTATAAATAAGATCTGAACTGGTCTAAATGGCAATATACATATTTAAAATGAAATATTATTCTGTTATTTTTCACCTTGTACAACTATTTATGTACAGTGCAAAACAACTAGCACAGAACCCAAGACATCAGATAGATGACTGATTATCATTTCAATTCTGTATCACTGTGCTTGAAGATGTAGTCCAATGAGACTCTGGGTTTGGCAGCACATTCACTTTTCTTCTTCTGCTTGCTTATACTTTACCCTTAAAGTGCCCCTTATTTTGTCAAATCAACTGTTTAAAGGGCTCATCTGTAACCTAGACCACTGAACTAATCTTGGTTAAAAACAAACGGAAGAACAAAGGGTCAGGGAGGGTAAACATTGCTGTGGTATGCTCACTTCATCGTAATGTTCCCTAAGTATCTGGCCTTTGCCAAGTAAGGTTAGAGGGGAGGCAAATTTCAATGCAGAGACAGGAATGAGAAGTGTCAAGAATTTCTTTACTCAGTGTTACTGCCTATGAGGCCCACGACTCAGTGAACTGCACCTGGAAATGAGAGTCGAGGGATGACTGTGCTGCACCTAGGGAAGTCTTAAACCAGGGCAATACTGCTGAAACTCAGTATAGTTCACAGTATGGTTGTGTAACACACCTGTTCATCCTGTCCTGCAGTGACTAATGGCACAAATCAGAGACAATGGGGGATTATACAGCAAAACATTTAGACTAATTTGAATTTTGTGAGAGGAGAGAATGCTTTGTATCCCTCATTTGACCTTAAACAAAACTCTGCTAAGTAGCTTGATAGTTTTAAGAAGAGCTACTTCAGTCTGATCCATAACTTCATTCCAGCCAAACATCTGCAGTAATAAAATCCTGTATGTATACAGTAATGTAGTGTAACCATGATAAACAGGGCAATTGCTTTCTTTGTTTCTGTATGGAATAAAATTGGCAGTACAAAGTTGGCTTTTTCTGTATCACCATATTCATGCAGAGATAGAGAACTATAGAACTTATTTATACCACCATTCTGTCCAGCTTTCTTACAGCAAACCCAAAGGCCTTGGGATCCCACAACATCTTGTCACATTAGTAACTCAACTAATTTTTCTGCCCTCTTGATTATAAAATATCTACTTCTTAGTGGATTCCTTTAACCCTCTGTTCTTTTCAATTTAAAACAAGGTTTAGTGTGACTGCCCTTGGCTACCTACCTTCTGTCTTTCATCCTGCAGGTAAATCAGGCTCCAAGCAGACTGCCAGCTGCTTGATAAGCTTCCACATGGTAAGGTGAATAAATTGGCATTTAACCTGTCTTGGAAGAGGTTATGAGCAGTTATTTTTTCAATAAACCATGCATGGAAGGCACAGTACACATGTATCTTATTAGTCTAATTGCAGTAACAGAATGGTAAATGGCAATCAGCAATGAGGAAGCTGCTGCATAGATGTCTAATTGCTTGTGTGCAACAGCTGTTGTAATTGAAATTGTGACAAGAGCCTAGCATTAATGCAATGATTCTAATAACTGGACACACAAGTGAAACATAAACTACAAGTTCTCTCTGGCAGGACACAATGAAAAAAAGACAAACCCAAAACAAAAAAACCCAACCCTGCATTTAAGTAACAAACTGAAAGAAAAGGAAAATGCTGCATGCATGGCATCATAAAAAAACAAGTTTGTGTTAGCAGCAGCCTAAAAGATTAGATTTTTCTTATCATAGAATAGCTAGGGTTGGAAAGGACCTTAAGATCATCTAGCTCCAACCACTCTGCCATGGGCAGGGACACCTCACACTAAACCATACCACCCAAGGCTTCGTGCAACCTGGCCTTGAACACTGCCAGGGGTGGAGCATTCACAGCCACCCTGGGCAACCCATTCCAGTGCCTCACCACCGTAACAGGAAAGAATTTCTTCCTTATATCCAATCTAAACTTCCCCTGTTTAAGTTTTAACCCATTACCCCTTGTCCTGTCACTACAGTCCCTAATGAAGAGTCCCTCCCCAGCATCCCTTTAGGCCCCTTTCAGATACTGGAAGGCTGCTATGAGGTCTCCATGCAGCCTTCTCTTCTCCAGGCTGAACAACCCCAACTTTCTCAGCCTGTCTTCGTATGGGAGGTGCTCCAGTCCCCTGATCATCTTCGTGGCCCTTCTCTGGGCTTGTTCCAACAGTTCCATGTCCTTTTTATGTTGAGGACACCAGAACTGCACGCAATACTCCAAGTGAGGGCCCCTGAGAGGAGAGTAGAGTAGAGGGGCAGGATCACCTCCTTTGACCTGCTGGTCACGCTCCTTTTGATGTAGCCCAGGATACGGTTGGCTTTCTGGGCTGCAAGCACACACTGCCAGCTCATGTTCATTTTCTCATCGACCAACACCCCCAGGTCCTTCTCTGCCGGGCTGCTATGAATCCCATCTTTGCCCAACCTGTAGCTGTTCCTGGGATTGCTAGCTTCTTGCTGTCTTCTAAGATTAAGAGCTCTTTCACATCCTTTTGAATGAGATGATGCATTCCTCAGTGTTATTTTTCTGGCAAAACCCAAAAATCATAAGTAGAAGAACTCTAGTTTCTAGGGCTGTTCTCAGAAGAGGCTGAGTCAAGTGCTAGTAATATGGGTTCACCTAACCTCACCCATCTGAATGGTGAGGGTATCAATAGCTCCTTCCTACAAAATGTACTTTGTAACTAACTTTCAGAACATTTATTTTCACTATTTATTTCCTTGACAGCATTGCTATAATAAGACTTCAAGTTATTTTGAATAAAAATTCTGAAGGGAGTAACTGAATTAGGTGTCAACTCTATGTACTGTTAATATATATATTATCTGAATTTCAGATTGTACTTCTAAAGAGTACATTTCTATGACTTCATCATAATTGGGACTGTATTTTTTAACATAAAAGAAAAAAGGAATTCACTGAAATGCAAATAGACTATTTGTGGAAGTGAATGAGCTGGAGCTTCCTTTAAGATAATGCCTTAATTGCAGTTAATTTATAGAAATGTTAAGTATTTTTTGTCATGGATTTCATATTAAAAAAAAAAAGTTTGTGATATTCAGCTGAAATTTTACTTTTTTGCTTCATTTATTTTGCTTGTACTGATTTGTTTCATTGTAATATTTTGCTTTATTTTCAAACAGTATTAGTATTACAAACTGCATCATATGTTTAAAAGAAAACAGCAAACCATAAATTCTATGAATATGTAGTTTAACTGTAGTTTCAATATAATAATTTCTTTCTCATTTTCTAGGAAGCAATAACTATTGTTTCATAATTTTCTGTGCAAATGTTTTATTAATACTTATACAATAATGCTAGCTTTGCCATTTCACCTAGTAGGAGGGTATGTAGAGACTACCTTGGTGTAGCCTAGGCCAGGTTCTCATTGAAGATGCTCTAATGAAATCAATCTACCAGTACTGCTGCTGCACCTAGGTGGATAAGAGTCCTAATTTGTACAGATTCCCACTCCAAAGTGCTGAATCTGCTGTCTATTTTCTCATGACAATATAAATCTCACTGCAGCTAATAAATTTTTTATTACCTGTCTGCCTCCCAGTGGGTAATTAATACTGTTATCACCCTATCAACTGTTGTTTAAATGCAGAATGTAAGCTATCTCCTTAGTTTTGTTCTTTTTACTCTGAACACTGGTAAAAACAACAGACTCTTCAATAAGGTTTCCCATAGCTTAGGCTCTTGAAATATCACTATACAGAGATTAAAAAGAAGCATGTATTGCAGGAATTTACATTTTGCTGTACCTAGAGAATTAAAGACTTTAGTAGTCTATTTTAGGCATTTAAAAACTTTTTTCTAGGACCTGTGTAGGAGCATTTTTGTTTTCATAAATATTTTAATTACTGTTTAGGAATCTTTATAAAACCCAATTATTTCAGTAGACAACCCAGGGACCATTCAGCTTTTGCCAGGAGATTGCATTTCCTCTGACACCACACACTTAACTTTTAGTTTGTGCCACAGTCTTCTAAGTTAGTTCACAGGACTTCAGTGAGGTCCTGACTGGCAGATGCAGATGGGCCATTCCTGTGCCTTTTCTAGACCAAAGCTACAGTCAGAGGTCAGTTAGCTGACTGCAGCAGCATTGCCAGGAAGCACACCCCAGACTCCACAGTGGGAGGGGCTTAGTCTAAATAGATTTAAAGAAGTACTAAAACATGGAGAAGAGCTTGAGCAGTAACTATTGCAATTAAATATGTAGGTGAAATTCAAAGGTCCAGAAGACCCTCAACAAGAAGTCAGGAGGGTAAAGTAGAAGAAGGCTTTCTTTAACAAACTGTAATTGTCCACTTTCACAGACATAGAATAGGGCTTGATGAAACTTTTGGTCTGATCACACAGAGCATTTCATCTGCCACATGCTCTCTATACAGGTAAGATCAAAAACCTTCTCTTGCATAATACATACCCAGTAAGCATAAAGTCAAAAAAAAAAAAAAAAAAAAAAAGCAACCCAAACCCAGGAAAAGATACTTGAAGATACTTGTTTTCTTCTTTTTTTATCATTTTCAGTCTACATTTACAGTGTCACTGACCGGTTGCACTTAAACAAGCGGAGAATTTATTTCAGATACAGCTAACAAGCTATTTTTCACAAATCAGAAAGCTTTGGCAAAATACCCCCAAATTATAGGCCGGAATGAAACTGGAATATTTTAATGTTTTAATAGTTCATAAGAGTACATTTTGTTAGGTGAGTGACTGCATAGCAGAGTAATATTTACTCAACAGTTTGCAATTATTAGGTGAAATAAAATAATTTTTGTTCTTGTTAAATTTGGCTTAAATGTTTCTTGAGGAAATAGGGATTAGAATAGACATAATATATCGAAAATCAAATAACTCTTAAACCTTATGTCAGATGTTTCTAGGAAGTGAAGTGCAAATTTTGTAATACTTATAAGCAAACAATTAAATTCTGTCATTCTTCAAAAAATCTGCATTGGTATTTATAAGAATCATAATGATAGCAATTAGAACAATTGGTCTGAAGCACTAAGCCAGCTTTATTAGGGGATCATGTAGAAGAGGAAATAGAAGTTGTAGTAAAATCCACTCAACTTTTGTTTCTCCCCTCATTTTTTTCTGTATGACCCACTCCCCACACAGAAAGATTCTGCTCCTTGAAAGATGAAAATTTACTCATCTTTCTCATGAATATGGATACCTTATTTCAGGATACATTTATAATCCTGAACTTCATGACATCCTTTGTTATGAGGTAAAAATGGTTAAGGGATGTTGAGAAAAAAGGTGCCTGCATTTTAAATCTAAATAAGCTATATATTCTTGCTCTTGACTACTTATTGAATGGAACGGGAAGCAGAGCTTTTATGCACATGCAGATGAATATTGCCAAAAATGTTAATTGGACAAATAGTTTAGCGTTTCAAAAACCAGTTTTCTTATTCTGCCACTGGAAGAGGTACTGTGGTGTGAATCTCTTATTCCCCAGTCTAATGTTTTTATTATGCTCTGCCACAATAAAATTTAATACTGTGTTTTACAACATCTCTTTTGGGATGTAGTATTTTTCAGAAAAGATTAAGCTCCATTTCTTCAGAAAAGCTGTCTGCATTCTCTCCACTAAGGAAAGACTGAGAAACTTTTAAAAAGGAAGGAAGCTGAAGATGTGAAATATGATGCCTTCTTTTGTAAAAAAAGAAAAAAAAGAATTTTAAAGAACCGAGGGTAATTGCTGACAGACATCCAGAGAACTGATTATAAGAGAAAAAAATAAAAATGCAAGAACATTATATAAGGAAAAAACACACAAACAAAATCCCTAAGAAACAGGGATTTAAATGGATTCCTCCTTCTAGAGAAAACTCTTGAGTAATAACAACATGCAGGTCAGTCATAAAAGTATTGGAAATACTCCTATCTTTGAATTGGAATTTCTAGTTCTAAATTAGAACTTTTTGTTTTAAAATCAGTTGGGGTTGTTCTGTTTTGCTTTGCTTTGCTTTGTAATTTAGGGCTGGAAGCTGTCAGAAGCAATCCATACTGCCTAGTCAGATATGTATTTCTTAGAATGGTTGATATGACATTTTTGATTGTAATTTTTATTACTTAAAGGATACGAAAACTTGGGGATAAAGGACTTGAGTTTGATTGATTTATATCAAATAGTACTTTGTTTCTAAATTCTGGTGAAATTCATGGGTCTTATATTAAGCCAATGTTCTATGTAAGGGTAACAGAATCTGTGTTTTCATAGTAAGATATCTGGATAGCTTGGACAAAAAATGACAGCTGAGACCTGGCCATACTAACAGTGAAAATCTGTCTAAAGAGACAGCAACAGCTAGCTATGAATGTTTGCTTGAAAAATTGGTATTTCCTTCATTCTTCTGCCTCTAAGAGTGCCTTGCAGATGAAATCTTAAGCGTGTATACATTGCAAAACTTCTAGTTAAATTTGTAATGGAGTTAGAGGCATGACAAATATGTCTGTGTTCTATATTGCTATTCAGCTGAAAATAGTATTTTGCAATATAATAATAGGTACAGAAAAGAGCTTCAGGAGAATTAATAGTATTGTTTTTCCTTCTGAATACCTCAATAAGGAAGTTAGATCTTAGACTGTTAGATCTGATGTTTAGTATCAATTTGGCTTAATGAGTTACTGAAATACTACTTGTTCCATTTAACAGTGCAAAAATCTTTGACTCAGGTGTAAGAAGCAATATAGATTTTGGAGGTTTTGCCTCTTTTTTTTTTAACTGAAGAACAAGATAATCATAATCAAAACAAAGAGGGATGTTTTGAGGAACCTCTTCCTGATTCTGACAGACATCACTACAAATTCAGTGTTGTAACAGTGAACAATTATATTAGGCAGAGAAGCAGCAGGTGCTATCAGAGTGAAAAACAAAACTAAAATGCTTTGGAAGACTCCTCAGAACCAGGATGTTCTCCACTGAGAAAGCAATTTACAGTTAGAGGTTCACTCAAAGTCATGTGTGAGTCCTGTTCTCAGGTGACCTGCTCACATATCACACAAGTGGTTTCAGTAGCTTCAAGAGAAGTCATGGCCTGTCTGGGGAGCTTGTTACTGCCTGCAAAAACTGGGCACAGAACAGCAAGAAGAAAATTAGAGCTTCAGACAGCTAAAAGCTTTTATACCAAGAACAGGCAAAACATGAAGTACCCAGAGCCTTCTTATTCTGGCTTCATAAGAAAGCAAGTCTAGTGAGAATGTACTACTTGCATGGGATATGTGTTCATGCATATTTCCCTATCTCACAACAACTTTCATGCCAGCTGTCAGTGAACTGAGACAACAACTTTTATTCAAATTAGTCAAATGAATAGATGGGGTTAAAACTCCTTTATCGTACTAGGTGCATGAATACAAGAGGGAGCCCTACAATGTTAAGGTCCCCTTACCTTGGAAATAATCCTTCCTCTCTCACCAAAAAGCAATGCTGCAGCATAAAGCTCTTTTGTGATAAACAGCAGAGAATTTTTAGGGGAGAGATGTCATTAGGTACAGGAGAATCCTTTGAACTGTAAACCTAAATGAAGGCAGGCTTCCTTAGCCCTGCTATTCATTATACTTCTTGCTTCTATAAGCACTGGCAAACACACCAGCAAAACCAGCCTGGCACACTGACCAAAGGAAACACTGAAGCCTGATAGGAGTCTGGCACATATTGCTTCTTCCCTGAAGCAACAGTAAAAAGTCAAGGCTTTGAACTTTGACATGCCACTTTCTTCAAACTTACAACAATTTTGCAACTCTGTCTGAAGCAATGCATTTATAAATAAGAGACTATTAACAGGATCAAACTAAAAAAAACAGATTTATTTACTAACATTGAGGCAATACATTGTTAAAGAAAAAGCAGTAGTGTTTAGCCAGACCTCCAAATTAGTATGGTCACTCTTTTTGCAACATACATGATTTTAATTGATTATATTTTTTACTATTTAAACAATTTTATCTCTGTTTTTTGACTTAAAAAGAAAAAAAAGTTGTTTCACCTATAATAAATGCTTAGAGCACTGTAGAGATATCCCAGCCGCTCCAGCCAATGAGCCAGCTTCAGTTGGAGCTCGGCTCAGATGCCTCTATACAAATGCCCGTAGCGTGGGTAACAAGAGGAATTAGAGATGTGAGCACGTCTACGGGGGTATGATATAATAGGCATCACAGAAACATGGTGGGATGGCTCCTATGACTGGAGTGTTGGAATGGAAGGTTACAGGCTCTTTAGGAAAGACAGGCCTGGCAGGCAGGGAGGGGGAGTTGCCCTTTATGTTAGGGATAGGCTGGAGAGTATGGAACTCTGTCTGGGGACAGGTGAGCAGTCCACAGAGAGTTTGTGGTTCAGGGTTAAAGGGAATATAGCTATGGGAGACATTACTGCGGGGATCTGTTACAGACCACCTGATCAAGGAGAACCTGCAGATGAAGCACTCCATACACAGGTAGGAAAAGCCTCATGCTCGCAGGCCCTTGTTCTCATGGGTGACTTCAACCACCCTGACATCTGTTGGAAGGACGGTACAGCCCGGCACAAGCAATCCAGGAGGTTCCTCGATTGTGTAGAAGACAACTTCCTTCTGGAAGTAATAGAGGAGCCGACAAGGAGAGGTGCCGTGCTTGACCTTGTGCTCACCAACAGGGAAGGGCTCGTTGGAAATGTGACAATCCAGGGCAGCCTTGGATACAGTGATCATGAGATGGTCGAATTTGAGATCCTCAGGACAGTGAGAAGAGTGTGCAGCAAGCTCACTGCCCTGGACTTCAAGAGAGCAGACTTTGGCCTCTTCAGGAACCTGCTTAGTAAGGTTCCATGGGATACAGCCCTAGAGGGCAGAGGGGCCCAAGACTGTTGGTTGATATTCAAGGATCACCTGCTACAAGGTGTTGCATCCCAACCAGAAGGAAGTGCAGCAGGAGGGCCAGGAGACCTCCTTGGATGGATAAGGAGCTCCTGAGGAAAATTCAATTGAAAAAAGAGGCTTATAATAAGTGGAAGCAAGGACAGGTGGCATGGGAAGAGTACAGGGATGTTGTCCGGGAAGCTAGGGACCAGGTTAGGAAAGCTAAGGCTCAGTTAGAATTAAACTTAGCTGGAGGTATTAAAGATAACAGGAAGGGATTCTACAGGTACATAGCAAATAAAAACAGACTAGGGAGAATGTAGGCCTCCTCAGGAAGCTCTCAGGAGAACTGGCTACACAGGATTTGGAGAAAGCTGAGGTTCTGAATGACTTCTTTGCCTCGGTCTTCACTGGCAAAGGCTCTGACCAAACCACCCAAGTCTTGGAAGGCAGATGCAGGGACTGTGAGAATGAAGACCTTGAGCCCACTGTAGGAGAGGAACTGGTTCGAGACCATCTTAGAAATCTGAACGTGCACAAGTCCATGGGTCCTGATGAAATCCATCTGCGGGTCCTGAAGGACCTGGCAAATGAAGTTGCGAAGCCACTGGCCATCATATTTGAGAAATCATGGCAGTCAGGTGAAGTTCCCGATGACTGGAAAAAGGGAAATATAACCCCCATTTTCAAGAAGGGGAAAATGGATGACCAAGGGAATTAAGACCAGTCAGTCTCACCTCTGTGCCTGGCAAAATCTTGGAGCAGATTCTCCTGGATGGCATGCTAAGGCACATGAAAATCAACAAGGTGCTTGGTGACAGCCAGCATGGCTTCACTAAGGGGAAATCCTGCCTGACCAATTTGGTGGCCTTCTATGATGGGGCTACAGAACTGATGGACGGGTAAAGCAGTTGATGTCATCTACCTGGACTTGTGTAAAGCGTTCGATGCTGTCCCACACGACATCCTTGTCTCTAAATTGGAGAGACATCAATTTGATGGATGGACCACTCAGTGGATAAAGAACTGGCTGTATGGCTGCATGCAAACAGCTGTGGTCAATGGCTCCATGTCTGGCTGGAGACCAGTAATGAGTGGTGTCCCTCAGGGATCGGTGTTGGGACCGGTCTTGTTTAACATCTTTGTCGCTGACATGGACAGTGGGATTGAGTACGCCCTCAGCAAGTTTGCTGATGACACCAAGCTGTGTGGTTCAGTTGATACCCTGGAGGGAAGGAATGCCATCCAGAGGGACCTTGACACACTTGTGAGGTGGGCTGATGCCAACCTCATGAAGTTTAACCATGGCAAGTGCAAGGTCCTACACCTGGGTCGGAGCAATCCCAGGCACAGCTACAGGTTGGGCAGAGAAGAGATTCAGAGCAGCCCTGCAGAGAAGGACTTGGGGGTGTTGGTTGATGAGAAAATGAACATGAGCTGGCAGTGTGTGCTTGCAGCCCAGAAAGCCAACCGTATCCTGGGCTACATCAAAAGGAACGTGACTAGCAGGCTGAAGGAGGTGATCCTGCCCCTCTACTCTGCTCCTGTGAGACCTCACCTGGAATATTGTGTGCAGTTCTGGTGCATAAAAAGGACATGGAACTGTTGGAACTAGTCCATAGGAGGTCCACGAGGATGACCAGGGGACTGGAGCACCTCCCATATGAAGACAGGCTGAGGAATTTGGGGCTGTTGAGCTTGGAGAAGAGAAGGCTGCGTGGAGACCTCATAGCAGCCTTCCAGTATCTGAAGGGGGCCTATAGGGATGCTGGAGAGGGACTCTTCATTAGAGACTGTAGTGACAGGACAAGGGGTAATGGGTTAAAACTTAAACAGGGGGAGTTTAGATTGGATATAAGGATGAAATTCTTTCCTGTAAGGGTGGTGAGGCACTGCATTAGGTTGCCCAGGGAGGTTGTGACTGCTCCATCCCTGGCGGTGTTCACGGCCAGGTTTGACGAGGCCTTGGGTGATATGATTTAGCGTAAGGTGTCCCTGCCGACGGCAGGGGTGTTGTAACTACATGATCTTAAGGTCCTTTCCAACCCTAACAATTCTATGATTCTATGATTCTTCAAAGGCAAAGTGCTGGAGCTCTATAGCACTACTGGAATTGTCTGAAGAGAGCTATAGAATTCAAGTTTTGGTTATAGCTGTTCTTGTGAATAAGAGTCCTTCTTTAACACTCCTATATTTATGCTTTCATTTCTTCCCCAGTTTTGGAAATCAGGGACTCCAGACAATGGTACATCTCCAGCTTCAGATGTGTACCTAGACAGTATACAAATGATGTAAAACTAAGCCTAATAAGAAACAACCAGTATTATGCTGGATTTACATTCAATAATTTCAAGATTGAAAAACCTGCTGTTCCTCTAAGACACCCAAAGATCTTAACTGACATCTGCATTCAGCACATTTCTCAAGTATGTCTTAGACAGGCAACACTGCAGGTCTGGAAACACGTTTTGTGCTCAAATAGTTACCATCAATTCTCATGCAGATGTAGCAGAGTGTCCTACTTCATGGTGCGCCAAAAATATCAAGTTATTTACTTTACGTATGTCCAGAGGAGGAGAGCCATGGTGGGACCCCAGCATGTGGAAGTTTAACAGCCCACGTCATCTGAAACCTGAATGAAATGAAAACTTGGAACCCCAGCTTTTCAGTGGACTGTTAATATTTTTAGCAGAATTTTCATCTCAATATACTGTGATAATAGCACGATAATAGCATGCTGCAGCTTGTAAATAGTCTGATTCACTAGGAATGTATTTACTGGTAAATTATATTAACTGAATATATTCCCTTGCTCCCAGATACTTTTCATAATATTGGGATTTTTTTATTTTTATTTTTCAGCTGAATATAATAGCATTTTGTGCAGAAGACTGACAAAACCTGAATCATTAGGTATCTTCTGCTTCACTGGAATTCAGATAGATCCATTACATGTAGTTCCACCAGGGCACTGACAGGACTACACACACCACATAATTGCTATAAATAGTTACAAGAAAACCAGCATCTCTGCTGTATTGATTCCTTTCCTATTTGTCACTGAATATTAAACTTCAATTAGGAGAGATCTTTCTCAGTCACTCTGTTTCCCAAATTTAGATCAGAGACTGTACTATCACTTTCAGTTAGGTTTACTGTATTCACTGTATAAGATGTCTCATGAGGAATAAACTGACTCTTCTAATATTTTTTTGGAAAGTACTTCTGAAGTGGCAACAGCATGACTGCAGCCTCCTGTTAGTGGCAAAATGAGTAGGACACAGGCTTTGGGGTGATGGACACCTTATGGATTTTGAAGAACTTGGTAAACAAAGGTTGGCAATGTTTATCCCTGATCCGGTATTTCTTTGAAAGTTTTGACTTGGCTGTTGAAATGGTGTTCCTATGCTCATCTCAAGCTGTCATTGATTGTCATTAGTAACTGTTTTGTTTTGCGAGACTATGGAAGACAACTGTTCTAAAACTGCATTTCCCAGAATATTTTGCCAGCATTTCCCAAATAAGTTAGCAAGTTGTTAGTTTAAGTAAAAACTTTCCAGAACTCTACTCTGAATGAGTAGGATCACATATATTTGGGAGACTACATCTGTATAGATGTAAAAGACATAGGACTATGGTACATTATTTCTCCACCAAAACAGTTTTCTTTTAAAACTAAGCTGCTTTCACAGAGAAATAACCTAGCAGACATAAGGTACAAAATCCCTGCACAAATTAACTGAGACCGTATATGCACATAACAAACAAATGTGGGAAAAATGATCTCTCAGATCTGGTTTATATAAACAGATTAAAGCATGGTTGTCTTTCATTTGAGTTTACAACTGTGGTTTTGGATTATAGCTTTTATACTTAGCTGTCCGAAAAAGGCTAAAAATGCCAGACACCCTGGAAGTCATTCAGCACTTTCTAACTGCTGCTTCAAGCTGTGACAAAACCAACCTTTAAGGGATATACAGGATATTGGCAGATCAACATTATGTGTAAAAACAGGGAAACTAAGACTGTAAAATACCCTATGTAGAGAGGTAGCACGACATAGTGAGAATAACAAGTATCTCAAAGGATAAAAGTTGCTAGTCTTCTGATCAGACAAAACAATGATAAAGAAAAATCAAGAGAAACTGCCAATGCAGATTAGGAATGGAAGTGTTGATAACTGTAATATTATCAACGCCTACATCTTTTGGGGTGCTATGGTGAAAATGTATCAGTGTAATATACTGCAAGCAACTTGAGCTCTTTTTTCTCACATTCAAAAGGATGGGACACAAGCTCATTCAGATTTTGAATATAATAAAGCACTCATGCTAACGTACCTTCCTTCTCAGCAAGATTGCCTTAGCTACAATGCCTCTTTATATAGCTTTTGAAGCTCATATGGAATTTGTTCAGGCATTTTTGTAATATACTATTTGGACATTTGTTATAATTTGGAAATCTTTTTTAAAGAAATATTATATCTGGTAAAAATCTACACCCTGTAAGCAATTCCTGTCATACAATCACACATATTATTCCTATGCACCCAGGAAATTTTACAACATTAAGACACAGTATTAAGATTTTTCTGTGATTATTTAGGACTTAATTAAATAATTCTTCTTAGTATTTCACTATTCTGTGATAACCTCATTGTATGTCAAAATAACTGATTGATCTTCCTAGTAATTTCATAGGGAAAATATGGTTATATGATGATCTGTAGTCTCTTCTGTAAAGAAAAAATAAAGAAAAATAATTATAATTAAAAATTAAAAAAAAAATCCACCCCAAAACCCACAACAAAATGAAAAAAAACAAAAACAAAAACACAACCAAACCAACATTATTCTTATTTTTCTCTGCAACTTTTCTCTTACAATACACTCAGATTTCTGGCCTTAGCAGTAGCAGAATATAGATTTCCCATGAAGTTAACAGATTAAAACCAAAACAAATTACAAGACAATAGCACCTGTTTTACATTATATGTATAGTACTGGTAGTATAAGCACATTCGATAATAGCAATTTTCTTTGTAAGTGATTTCACAGCTCAGATATCTTTACAAGTAGTGTAATAAATTTTAAAATAACATCAGGCCTGATATAGATATATATACTACTTCTTTCAGCTCCAGAGATGCAATCCTTATCTACCCTGAGTTCAGGTTTTGAAGAGCAAAATTTGGATTTTCAGTGATTGTTATGTCAGTTATTTCAGGTTTCAAAAATCATCCTTTTAAGCAATGGCTATTTCAGACAGAATGCAGTACTCCCACTAGAGCTTCTGTGATACATCTCCAGTTAAAGCAGACATTCTTACTCTTTTTCTTCTCAGTTCACAAATCAGCTAGCAAAACCGTATGTGTTGTACATGTGTGTTTAGTGAATGCATCTTTTTTCAGATCTTACAAAAAATATTACAATTGGTTTCTTTGCCTTCTTGCACCATGTTTAAGAATTTTACAAAATTGAGAATCCAGACCACTGCCTGTCAGAATTATTTGTAGCAGAAGGACAGTTCTTGATTACATAGTTTCATTTTGAAAGATGAATTATCTGACGTGTCCCCTAGTGGGTTTTTTTAGGAAATGTTTTACAAGCAAGATCACGTAGCAAAACAAAGCTAAATCAGGAATTGCAGATGAAGAACTGATTTGTCAGATAAAGTCATTGTTCCAGGAGGTTAATTTATCTCTGCATAAGTACAAGAATCTAACATCAGAAAGCATTTTCTAATCAAGCAGCATTTTTTTTTTTTAATAGTCTCCTGAACTGTGTACTTATTTGTCTAACGAGAGACGACAAACAGAAAATGCATCACCTACTCATAGACATTTTTTTACCACGGAGTCTACCTGGGGCTTTCAGCTTCCAGTGGGAAGTGTAAATAGTAAGTTGTCTGTGCTAGACAAGTTAGGAAATGAAGATTTGGACCAAACACAGAAATATGAAATAGTTGGTGCTTTATATACTCAGTGACTGCAGAAAGTGTTCTTGTTTTCTCCTCCAATGACTATTTGCTGCAGCTGACAAGAATGAGATGCAGCAATGCAAGGAAACACTGATATATATTTTAGCATCAGTTTCAAAAATAGTATGAAAACAAACCATACCCTCTTAGTACTTTCACTTTCCATGAATTAAACTCGTGCCTTATCACTACTCCCTGTTCACCCACCCAAGTAGTAGAGCTCTAATCATGTACAAGACTTCAACTTGAAGACTGCCAGCTTCTGGGTGTAATCAACTGGCACCCTCTGTGAGCCACACAGAAAAGATCTGCAACGCATCTGTTGGTGGGGTACCTCCACTCCTTACAGACTGTGCAAAATAGCATTTGACAGAAACATTCTGAAAGATCAATGAAGTGAAATCCCAGCAGAGCAAAGAGCCACATTGACATTAAAATGAAGATTTTTCTCTGTAGTCTGAACCTTTACCATCTTTGAATATTTTCTAAATACATAATAACACACCATTCACAGAGAAAGAAAGTTCCTTTTATAACGGAGCTACATGACACTTTGTGTGCAGACTAAGAAATTTGCACGAAGGGTAGAATTTCAAGATCCAGAGGCTGGATAAAAAATCATATCATAATGAAAAAAATCGTGAATAATAGTACTTCACACACACAAAGTTATTTTTTTTTTAAGCTGTTTTTTTTAAGATTGCTTACATTAAAGATAAACTAGCTCCTCTCATATGCCCTTGCCAGCCATTCCTTCTGACTGTATTGGTCAGTATAGAGAATGATTGAGAAAAAAAGAGCAAATGTAAGTCCCAATTGTAATGAAAGGTCGATGATAGCAATAAGGTTGCTTAAATTAATATTATTTATTTTAACCTATCTTCCCAATCATAATGTAGCTGCTGCTGGAGGTTTCCCACTGAGAAAGCTATACTGAATAAATAATTCTAGAGGCTTTTAGATCACAGAGGAAAGGTTTCTTAATTTATGTGTCTCCAAGTGGTATGGCAAAGCCTTGTATCTTCCTCTCCATCCAGTTATAGTAAAAAACAAGTAGCATGGTTTTGTTTCTTTCTCACTTGAGAGATTGTATGTCCCGAGGCAGTCATATATAAAATTCTAAAAATCTACATACTGCAGTTCTACTTGTCTGCTATTCATAGGCTTATCTTGATCCTTATTGCCTGACCATGACTCCTGCAGAGAAGCAGCCAGGACCTGGGCTATAATTACTCAGCCCCTTGGAGCTGTGTAGGTGAAAACAAGACCAACACTACTACAAAGCCTTTTGGTCAAGAAGTTCAGTACATGGAATCAGATACACGAAATATCAAGTTCAGGAAACTTAAGTTATGTATAGCTGGATCATAAGGGCTGTCCTGAGGGTCAGCTATCTTCTAGACATCTTGTTTAATAATACCTGGATTCTTCTGTCTCTGACCCATCAGTATCAATTGATCAAAAATGATACATGAACACTGAAGATCCTTTATATTTCCATTTAAAATACTAGCAACATTAAGATCTACTGATAATTTTTTGGAAAATTTTCTGTATTCATTCACTGGTGCAGTGAACCTGTTCCTTTTTTCTTTGTATTAACAGATTTTTCTGCTTGCTTTGTAGCAGTAGTTCATCCTAATGCATAAATTAAGGCATCAGGGAAGCATAACAACCTTACGAATTAATATGCCTAATGGCTAGTCTGTCTAGGACCTATGTATAAACAAGAGAAAGAGCATCATCTAGTGAACAATTTGGGACACATAACTTTGGCTCCTATCTGAAATCCTTCCATGGAGGAGCCTCTTTGCCTTGCAGCAGTATGCTTGCACACTAGCCTCCAATCTCAAAGTGCTTAAAGCTAGGTGATCTGAAACCCCCATGTTTTTAAGGAAAAAAAAAACAAAAAACTCTTCTGCAATCTTAACTCTGCATTTCAATTCCAAAACTGTATTTTCTGATTTTTGATTAGTGACTTAGTAGCTTTAAGATTAGGGTGGCAAAATTGTTTTGGGGAATTTTGTGCAGCAACTGCTGTAGTATGGCCTGGTGATTAAGTAATGCTCCTGGGCTTAACAGTAACCAGATGACATAAGTACTGTAACCTCAATATTAAATTTCACACAAAATGTAGAAAATCCTACATTTATGTTGGCAATATCTAAAGAATCAATTCTGAAACAAAACTGTACTTAACCTGCTTCTGTGAGGTCTCCACTCCCCCATAGACATTTAACCTGTCATTATTTCTAATATTCTAAATGCCTCATGAGCTTCAGGTCACAGATATTTAATTATTAAATAACTCTTTTGAGCAGTGACAGAGAAATGCAGCCTTCTTCCTTGATGTACTATGGTCATACCATGGCCTCATATAGAAATTGAGAAGGTCCATAGAAGTATTTACATAAGCCAGGGAAAACCATTATGCAGACACAATGCTTATCCCTTTTATTCCCCCCATCTCCTTTCCTTGCTGTTGTTGCAATTATTGTCTTCTATCTATAATTTTAGCCTGATCCCTTAATTCTTCTGGATAATTGATTTTTATGAATCATGCCATTCCAAATGCATCCTCATTTCCTGCTTCTCTGTTTATATGTATTCTTTTTTTATTGTTGTTTTCTTTCTAAAATGTTAGGTCTTTTGCTGCTAGTTTTTTCCTATTGCCTTTAGTACTAACCAAAGATTATCACATGTACTGCTCAGGGGTGACAGGGGTAAGAAAAAGAGGAAAAGAAAGCTGGGGAGAGAGAGAGGAGAAAAATGTGTTTTAATCCTCTGGCTCCTGTATTTTTTTATTAGAGTTTTTATTAGAAGTTTTGCTTCTACTGCTCACATATAATGCTCGACAGGCAAATGTGTTTATCCCAGGGTGTCTACAAACACTGAAGTTTCTATCTATCTATCAATCACTCCCTGGTGCCTGGCCTTTCAAACCGATATGTAAACAACACTTTCATAAGTAAGGTCCTTTTCACCCTAATTGCTTCTTGAACATGTTTTGCAGAGAATGGAAGAAAGTGTTGTTGCTTTTCTGCCTACTGATTGCAGGCTTTTAGATATGACTGTTTTGCTGTTACCAACAATAGGTTAAGAAAACTAAGATGGTGATATGCATCTGTAGGTCAGCAATTACTTCTATGCTAGTCTTATCCTTTGACAATCATTTTAATGCCTAAGTGCCTCCAGCAGTACATTAAGGAGCACAAAAATGTCTGTCACATGTTTGCCCTCTCAGCTTCAAGTGTCTATTGATTGAAATGTTGCATAATGGGGAAAATATAGGTTTGAATTTTGTGTAGGAGGGATTAATTTGGCATTTTGGGGGTTTTTTTTGCATTTTTTAGAAAAAAATAGTGTCTTAAAAGTTAAGATTTCCAGTATTTTCAGCTGACTGTATAGGTAAGCCTAAATTTTGTCTACTACATAGACTCACAGAATGGTTTGGGTTGAAAGAGACCTTAAACATCATTTAGTTGCAATCCTTCTACCATGTTGCCTTTATCCTCCAGAAGTCCATTGAGCTGTCCAACAGTTTTGCTTGATCAGATTATTCACCTAGCTTTTCTAGATAGCATCAGACCAGGCCAAAGAAAATTTAGATGTAACTTGCATCTCGAAGTAATTTCCAAAAAAAGTCCTTTCAGAGAATATTAAGATTGCATTGTTCATTTTTAGGAAAATTAATGAGACTTTGTGTGTCTTTTAGCTGATTTCTGAAGAATATGTTGTGATGTGAGCATCTGTGTTTTGCCCGCAGGGATTCTGAACTTAGCTAATGCTGCCTAAACCAGAAAGCTCATGGAAAATGTATTGTATGTTATTTACTTTTCTCATTTGTTAAAGTGGGATAGCTCTTCAGGAACATGTCATGCAGCTCAAGTGACTCTTAGCTCTGCATAACTAATGGAGAATAGTCCAACTGATTAATTAGTAAACATGTCACAGGCCAATATTTGCAATCCCAGCTAGACTCCATCTGCATATTTAGGTGCTCTCAGCTATTTAGGCATTTGAAAATGAGACTCGGACTTCTGTGTCTGTTACATGTTTTTGCGTAATTTGCCCTAAGTATTTTAAAGTTCTTTGCCTAGAAACAGCTGTGGAAGTGCAGAACTATAATAAACCATGCAATTCTTTAACCTTCTGCCATTAATATTCAAATATATTTATACAGACATAGTAAAAGAATACTGAATTGCTTTAAAATGTAAATACTCTAAAGAATTCTCTGCACATTCCATAGAAGGAATATGTAGTTTTCTTGGTAATTGCTGACATCTTCCATCATTCATATCTGGCACTGTGCTAAAGTAGTGGTTCATATCATTATTTTGGCCATGTCTGCTAATTAGGATGAGCATGTATGCCATTTACTCATTAAAATTAAGAGTAATATAGACATGTATTTTTCCTGATCATTATTTCAGTCTATATACTGAGGTTTTTAGATACTTTCCTAATTGAAAGTGTTGCAATGGTGTTACAAAATGAACACATTTTTTTTCTGCTCAACAGATGACATTTTTCCTGCTTTGGAAAAAGCAATGGCATATAGAGGTATGACATGAGTAGGCTTTTATATTAATTACGAGATCCCATTCTGACATAAAACATGAAGCCAGAAATTACATTACTTTATACAATGGGAAAAAAAATGGTCTCAGTGAATTACCAGAAACATTCATATGTGATACCTTCTTATTTTCAAAATGAGAGAAGCATACTCATCAAAAGACCAATTTGAGTTGTAACTAAGATAAAAATCAATTACTTATATGACATAGATTAATACTCTAAATAAAGAAGAATGAAACTAAAAATAGAGTATATATTAAGAAAAATAACATAAAATGTTGAATCCAGGGGGAAATAAAGGGGGGAGAGGAAAAAAAAAAAACAAACAACAACAGAAAATAATTATTACGCTTGTTACAAATGCCTACCAAAATAAAGGACTTATAGTCTACAACAGATGAAACTGCCAAGAAGAAACAAATTATAGTGGAGTTTTTACTTTTGGAAATCTGTATAATACATGAAGTTTCTGTGCTGTAACTGAGCTGCATAGTAAAAGGTATGACTGAATTTTGGGACACAAAAACAGGTGGTTTTATATATATATGTGTATATATATAAGGTTTATATGGTGGCATTAATATTTCTGGAGATTCTTCACCACACCATAGTCTTGATGCACACCATTCTGTATGAATTTTGATGTAGCATAATACCACATTTTGTTTTCCCAAATCTGATACTTTCAAAGGAAGCCATATCTCTTTATAAAGAAAATAAATTTTAATTTCCATTGCTAGCACTGATGACAGAATTGAAACAAAAGAGGATTTTAGGGTCTGGCTTTCTCTTAAGCATATTGTTTTCTTTGATCCTGCTTGATCTGTTCCTCTCAGTGCATTAATTTACAGGTGGTTATAGGATGCAGACATATCAGTTATGTATCTTGTAATAACTTCACATTTATTTCTATCTTTTAACCTTTGCATCTATGATTGAAATCAAGGCAAGTTAGCTCCTTTTATCACTTTATGTTCTTACTCAGAATCGGGACTTCCAAGGCCAGGAGAGGTATCAACTAAGTGCATATGAAGACCTCTATTGCCAGCCAGCATGAACAGTTTGTTCATGTGCTCAGTGGCAGTCAAACGTATTAAATGATAGCACAGTAAATGAAGAAACATTTGGCTAGAACACTGTTATTATTCTAGATGACACAGTCACTTCTCAGCTGAAGTTTCTTTATTCAATTAAATCTGATGCAAGCTGTGAAAACTGAGAGACTAAATTCTGAGATGCATCTGTGTTAATTCAGTGTTTAACTTACCTTCTGTTATGTCTGTGTTTATGGTGGTACTTTCTTCTTCAGGTTCTTTTCAACTTTGTTCAATTCCTTCAAAAATCTTTTTTCTTTTTTTTTTTTTTTTCGGTTTTTACAAGTTCCTGAGTTTGCCTGGGGCTCTTTTTATGTTGATGTTTGTCAGTATGCTTTTTTCCCATTTGACCTACACTTCTGTATTTTAAAACTTATTCTTATCATTGTTTGCTGGACATCTGATATAAATGATACAGGGAAGTACCACTGTGGACGGTACTGGTAAATATTAGCTCAAACAGTTAAGCATTAGGTCAAAGAAGTGCAGAGACTAGTAGTGAACAAAGACTGTAGTTTAACTGCCCGAGTGTTTCATAGCTAGTGCAGTAAACAATTTATGACATACCAAGACAAGACCTTAGTCTATATAGAGATCATGTTGGGATGCAAGGCCCACAGTAGAATGGAGTAACCAAATAAAAGTAAAGTTTTCTCAGTATGTTCATGACAACGGGAAAGTTCAATGGTTGGGGATCTTCTTTCCAACGCAATACCGCTATAAATTCACTCAATGAAGCAACAGCAGCAGCCTAAATGAATTTAAAATCCAGCCTTCAATTTTACTTGAATATATTTGGCTTTTTTGCATGAGAGTGCAGAGCTAGAGAAAGGGTTCAATTTCAAATCACTTGGGCTTCTGTTCGGCTAGCAATACTTAATAATAGTGATATTCTGTCCTCAAATTAAAAACAGCTGGATGAAACTGTGTAAAGAAATCAAGAGTCACCCATTATCTTTGGTGGGAATTAACATTATAAAGGAACTGTTAGTGTTCCAGAGAGTTTCTGCAAATATTTCACTTGGATGTGATGTATTGTATCCTGGTCTGGACTTTAGGAATAATACTATCAAATTAAGCATTTTTTTAAAAGGCCACTACTATCTGGTCATATTTCATGTCAAATGAGCCTTTTCTAAATCAATATCACTTTAGAAATCCAATCTGTTATAAACAACAACCTTTTACTTTTTCAGTGTTTTGATTCCCTTGAGTTTGTTGCAACTTTACTTACCATTTCAGCAAACCTGGTCTGACATTCCTAACATCCTCGCTAGTGCATGAATAATTAAAAGGAAGTAAATAGTAGCAGGAAAAATTAAGTGGCAGTCAGTGTGCCATCTCTTCTGCCCATACATATCCAGAAACCTTTTTCACAGTCTAATGTAGACATAACATAGTATCTGAGAAATTTATAACATGGGATGTATTCCCAAGAGAAGACAACACTGAGAGGACTTAATGGAAATTTTCCCATAGAATCATAGAATAGTTAGGGTTGGAAAGGACCTTAAGATCATCTAGTTACAACCCCCCTGCCGTGGGCAGGGACACCTTATGCTAAATCATATCACCCAAGGCCTCGTCCAACCTGGACTTGAACACCGCCAGGGATGGAGCATTCATAACCTCCCTGGGCAACCTATTCCAGTGCCTCACCACCCTAACAGGAAAGAATTTGCTTCTTATATCCAATCTAAACTTCCCCTGTTGAAGTTTTAACCCCTTACCCCTTGTCCTATCACTGCAGTCCCTAATGAAGAGTCCCTCCCCAGCATCCCTATAGGCCCCCTTCAGATACTGGAAGGCTGCTATGAGGTCTCCACAGAGCCTTTTCTTCTCCAGGATGAACAGCCCCAGCTTCCTCAGGCTGTCTTCATACGAGAGGTGCTCCAGTCCCCTGGTCATCCTTGTGGACCTCCTCTGGACTTGTTCCAACAGTTCCATGTCCTTTTTATGTGGACGACACCAGAACTGCACCCAATACTCCAGGTGAGGTCTCATGAGAGCAGAGTAGAGGGGCAGGATCACCTCCTTTAGCCTGCTGGTCACGCTCCTTTTGATGCAGCCCAGGATACGGTTGGCTTTCTGGGCTGCAAGCGCACACTGCCAGCTCATGTTCATTTTCTCATCAACCAACACCCCCAAGTCCTTCTCTGCCGGGCTGCTCTGAATCTATTCTCTGCCCAACCTGTGGCTGTGCCTGGGATTGCTCCGACCCAAGTGTAGGACCTTGCACTTGCCATGGTTAAATTTCATAAGGTTGGCATCACAAGCATGTCAAGGTCCCTCTGGATGGCATCCCTTCCCTCCAGGGTATCAACTGAACCACACAGCTTGGTGTCATCAGCAAACTTGCTGAGGGCGTACTCAATCCCACTGTCCATGTCAGCGACAAAGATGTTAAACAAGACTGGTCCCAGCACCGATCCCTGAGGGACACCACTCGTTACTGGTCTCCAGCCAGACATGGAGCCATTGACCACAACTGTTTGCGTGCAGCCATACAGCCAGTTCTTTATCCACCGAGTGGTCCATCCATCAAATTGATGTCACTCAAATTTAGAGACAAGGTTGTCGTGTGGGACAGTGTCGAATGCTTTGCACAAGTGCTGGTAGATGACATCAACTGCTCTACCCCTGTCCATCAGTTCTGTAGCCCCATCATAGAAGGCCACCAAATTGGTCAGGCAGGATTTCCCCTTAGTGAAGCCATGCTGGCTGTCACCAAGCACCTTGTTGATTTTCATGTGCCTTAGCATGCCATCCAGGAGAATCTGCTCCAAGATTTTGCCAGGCACAGAGGTGAGACTGACTGGTCTTAATTCCCCAGGTCATCCATTTTCCCCTTCTTGAAAATGGGGGTTATATTTCCCTTTTTCCAGTCATCAGGAACTTCACCTGACTGCCATGGTTTCTCAAATATGATGGCCAGTGGCTTCACAACTTCATTTGCCAGCTCCTTCAGGACCCGCAGATGGATCTCATCAGGACCCATGGACTTGTGCACATTCAGATTTTTAAAATGGTCTCGAACCAGTTCCTCTCCTACAGTGGGCTCAAGGTCTTCACTCTCACAGTCCCTGCATCTGCCTTCCAAGACTTGGGTGGTTTGGTCAGAGCCTTTGCCAGTGAAGACCGAGGCAAGGAAGTCATTCAGAACCTCAGCTTTCTCCAAATCCTGTGTAGCCAGTTCTCCTGAGAGCTTCCTGAGGGGGCCTACATTCTCCCTAGTCTGTTTTTTATTTGCTATGTACCTGTAGAATCCCTTCCTGTTATCTTTAATACCTCTAGCTAAGTTTAATTCTAACTGAGCCTTAGCTTTCCTAACCTGGTCCCTAGCTTCCCGGACAACATCCCTGTACTCTTCCCATGCCACCTGTCCTTGCTTCCACTTATTATAAGCCTCTTTTTTTCATTTGAATTTTCCTCAGGAGCTCCTTATCCATCCAAGGAGGTCTCCTGGCCCTCCTGCTGCACTTCCTTCTGGTTGGGATGCAACACCTTGTAGCAGGTGATCCTTGAATATCAACCAACAGTCTTGGGCCCCTCTGCCCTCTAGGGCTGTATCCCATGGAACCTTACTAAGCAGGTTCCTGAAGAGGCCAAAGTCTGCTCTTTTGAAGTCCAGGGCAGTGAGCTTGCTGCACGCTCTTCTCACTGTCCTGAGGATCTCTAATTCGAGCATCTCATGATCGGTGCATCCAAGGCTGCCCTGGAGTGTCACATTTCCAACAAGCCCTTCCCTGTTGGTCAAGCATGGCACCTCTCCTTGTCGGCTCCTCTATTATTTGCAGAAGAAAGTTGTCTTAGATTTGTCTATACATAATGAAGATCTGGAATAATTTCAATTTGAATTTTCTAAATATTTTCTTTTTGTCTTTCTTACTCTTAGATAGAAAATTGCCACCCGTTTTTTGTTGTCGTTTTAAAATATTGAGGTTGCAACTTTTGTTTAAAAAGCCATTAAAAGATGGGAGATAAAATGAAGACAAACAACGTTCCCAAAAATCTTAAGCTGCTGCCTAACAGCCTTGAGCTTTGTTATAGAGATTATAACCCAAATAAGCTTTGTTATCAAAAGCTCATATGACAAAATGCATCTGGAAAACAGTTTTGTGAAACACAAGATGATAGACTGCTGATGAGTGATGAAGTACTAGGCATCCAGTGGCAGAATTCATAAGCAAGTACACTGCAGGCAGGGAATTTGTAAAGGAACAAGTAATGGAGAAGCAGAAGTGAGAGTGACAAGTACAGAAGGGTAAAAACACTTTCCTATGAATGAACTACCACCTGAGCCTTTTCACTTATTTTTACATTGAAATGAGCTCTTAAGGAAGGAATGGTGTCAGCAATGTCTGCAGTTCCGTCTCTAGATTCTTGTTGTCACCAGGTTCAGGTCATGCTTCAGTTAATAATGCCAGTGATCTCCTAGATCAGAACACTAATTTCTAATGAATATATGTAAAGTGGTGGATTTATGTATGTTTTATTGTGATTACTGAGCTACAGAAAAATATTTAAGCTAATGTTATTTCACTCACCAGTGTAGTCCTAGGGACAAAGAGATGACTGGCAAATTCAGAACTTTAACATTTCAGAAGTATGGTCCATTGTGTGTAAAATTACAGTGTTTGTATTCACAAGCAGTTCTTGTAAGTGAAAAGACTGACATGACAGTATAGACTGTATGCATATATGTGCATGTGTTTTTCATGTGATATTTGGGGTTTAGATAACAGTCTGCCAAGGTCTTTGCTATCATGAATCAGAACAGGCAGCAAAATATTCACAAATATGAATCCTTAAAAGAACTCCTGGGGTAAAACATTTGCACCGAAACCTCTGTCTATTCAGATGGTTTGTTTGTTCATCAATCTTGAAAGAAGCAATAAATTTCAGACTTGATTTGGATAGCCAAGTGAATATTTTCAGAATTTCTTGGAAATATACTTCTTTTATATTGTTTTGAAAGATATTACATAGTGTGCATTCTTTTCCCTAACAACTCTTCTACATATTACATCATTTATAGCATAAATGCAATAACTACCTCATCTGTAAATCCTGTGAGGCATGTTTTAACACTTCCATCATTAATTTGACCATGTTCTAGGAAAACATCTCTGGTCACTGCATTGTATCAACTACACACACATCCTCACTTGGGCCAATGATATTTAAATAACTACACTAAAACACAAGGTGGGAATTAGGAGGGGAAAATGCCTTGTCCAAGGGAGAACTGTTTTATCTTTCCTGTGGAGCTCATCACCCTCACTTTCTTCCTACTAAAATCTTTTAAGATGACTTCTTCATTCTTGTGTAACAGAGATACTGTTTCAGCTACACCTGTCTCTTGATACTGTTTTATGCTTTTCATCTCTGCCACCCACTCCCTATTTAAATTAATGTCTCTGTGACTCTACCTGAGATTTAATAACTGTTCACATTATAAAAGAGGCCTCTGAAATTTATTTTTACTTCTTGTTGTTGAAGCGGCTGTGCTGGAAGATACCTAAGAAGAATGGTTCAATTTTTCCTTTTTTTTTTAAAAAAAAAAAAAGAATATCTTTTTTCCTGTTTTGGTCCTGAATGGCAATTTGCTATTGCAGAAATGGTTTATATTATATTGGTGAATAGTCCCAAAGTATGTTTTTAGATAATTGGGGCAAAACTTAATGACAATTTAGAACCTGAATTTTACCAAAATGTAGTCTGTCAGAAGGACAAGAGTGTATATCTTATTTATGTAGATAATGTGTTAGTATCTTTATGGGCTTGGATTTGATTTAGTTTTAAAATATGTAGAGCTTCTATAAAGAAATATGCTACATATTTTATTGTACTCTTTCATTAGTTAAAGGCCAGTGACCCCTGGCAAGGCTGAACTGAAGAAAATTAATGATGTTTTGAATAAATATGGTGTTGTGTATGACATTATCTCTGCCTGGGAATTCTCTGTCTCTCTCATGACTGTTGATGAAGGGCTTTGATTGAGTCAAATTGCCTCTGCAGTCTGATTCATAATTGCAGTCAATATTTTCCTTCAAAAGGATTACAACTATTTCAAATACTACATCTGTGCTTTGTGACTACTACTGCTTTCTGGGGAAGGTGTATGAGATAGACTTAACATCCAAAGAGATTAGAATGACTGAGTCCTGGCTATCAAATAGGTTCTGTAACTCAGCTGTGTAATTTCAGTTGAAATTACTGAAGTGCATTGCTTTGGTCTAAGCAGGTGAGTGAAGGTAACTCAGTCAAAAAAAAAGCCACAAAAGTTGACTTTAATTCCACCATCATCATTTTGCTATCATATAATACTGTTGTGTGAAAAAAAATGTATTATTGTAGATGTTGCTCATTAATAAGGTCCTTTACATTACAGGCTGGGAAACTCCTTGATATTGGATGTTAGTTTTAATTATCTAGATAGTCTTAATACTGCTCTTACATATTTTAAAAAGTTGAATTAGATTAAAAAAAAAGTAAATTGTATGATAATGCTTTAGAAGCTTATGAGAGCTTCCAGGACAAAACCAGCTGATATTATTTGAGAAAAGCAACCTCATTTGCGTCACTTGAAATAATTCGAAAATCATGTTGGTAATTAACGGATGCAAGAGGGGTTATACAATTTCTATTCTTAAATAATCACCTTCTCTGCAGTGTGCAGGTAGCATATTCACAAAGAATAGTACTTAATAACATCCTCTGCTGATAGTCAGTGCTATGTCATCCAGATAAATTTTGACCCCAACCACAAAGCTCCATATATGTGGTTTGGTCCTCAGGAGACTGGAAGTTAAGACGTAAGAAAGCCAGGGTGTTGTTTTGGGGTCTTTTTAGCACTTATAATGTCACAGGTATGGATGACATTGTACTCAATGTTTTGTTTATTCTTCTACAGACAAGGACAAAGGCATAATTAAGGTACTATAAAATGTCTGTCTCTCTTTTCCAGTCCTATTCTTTTTAAAATGAAACAGAATTAAACACAGAAACAGTGGTTGGTTTATGCATTACCTTTGCTTTTTAAATGTTTGATTACAGGATCACAGGTTTTGACACCACAATTATTTCTCTTCAAAATATGTACTTCTTATGAACTGGTTATAGATCTCTTCACTTCTGAAAAGACACATGATCGCGATCAATATTTCTATGGAATTCTTTAATTTAATACAAATGCCAAAACTTTCACTCTTTCTATTCAGACAATTTAATGGGAAAAGATTGATGCATTTTGCTTTACCTTCACAAAGATATTATGGACCTTTTATAACCTATGGTAGTACAGAATAAAAAGACTGTTATCATAAGCTAATACAGTTTCAAAATGTAAAAAAAAATCATAGAATAGTTGGGGGGTGAATTCCTGATTTTGAAAGTAACTGTAGATACATTGAGAATATTTGGAATAAGCAAAAGTAACTCTCCATCCATTATTTACAACTTTATTCAGCACTCCATGAACATTCCTCCTAAGCTTTTTATGAATTCAAGTGGAAACAGTTCTTATTATCATGCAGCTGCCAGTGTAACTGGTTGATATAGAATATATTATAAATAAATATTCTCCTTCTTTTCACTGAAATCCTATTTTCCACCAAGTTTCTGAGCAATTATTGTGTGTCTCCCTGTTCAAGATTATTCTCTGTTCTTGAAATTTCACTGATTTGTTATCCCTGTTATAGAGCATTGAAGAAGAATTTGCATCAAGTAGATATCAAACACTTCAACCAATCTCATAAACAACTGGTATTCTTAAACGGCTCTGGAAAGATTTTCATCATAATATAGCCAGTTGCTCTCTCGTGACATGCAGCTCTAATTTCTCATCACAGATCCCTAGGGGAAATAAAAAAAAAAAAGCAGCAGAATCATATTAAAAAGTTACAGAAGCTGCAAGCTGTTAATGGAAAATAAGTAAAGGATGAGAGTTATTATTTTCCACATGCCAAGCAAATGTTCATTATGCAACAAACCTTTCAAGATCAGCCAGCCACCCAGGAGGCTGAGTGAATTAATTGTCCAGATGTGACAGAAATGAAACAGAGCTACCTATGCCTGTTCCCCCACACTCTCCCTCTGCACTGGAGGGTCCGCTTTAAGGAAGGCTTAGCAGAGGTTTTGTTGGGTGTTGGCTCACCTGCTGGGGCTTTTCTTTGATTTGTTTATGCTTGTTCTGCATAACAATGTGCAAAGTATCACTTGTGCATCATTTTGCTCCTCCTTAGATGATTGAAATAGAAATTAATAGGATAATGGGATTTATAGAGCACCAATAAAGAGTCTTACCTGTTCCAGGGGGGTTTGTTTTAACAAGAATGCCACTAACCAGTAGAGTCATAAAATCACTGAAGTTGAAAAGAACTGCATGAGGTTTTGGTTTGTTTGTTTTTTTTTTTCTATTAAAAAAAAATGGAGACAACTGTCATCATCATCAGAAAAACAAAACAAAACAAAACAAAAGCACAACAAAAAACACTGGCAATGGATTTCATACAGAAAACAAAACAGAATGAGATATTACAATGATGTCAGTCACAAGCACTCCTTTGGTTTCACTAGAATTATGTTTTAAATTAGCTAGGCCCTGCTACGTAAACTATTTCAAGAGGTAAATTCAGTACATATTGGTCTTATGAGACATTTGGTTATCCGTGCATTGTAGCTTAGTAAATATAAAAACTACATTTCTGTAAAACATTTAAATAATTTTAAGAAATAGTGATTTTTCATCCATGCTTAACTGCAAGAACATATAATTTTTGCATCTATAAAAATGTGACCTATTAGTTTTCCAGCACTAGAGGTGAAAAGAGAATTCTCTGCCCATCTGCATGCTAAATACAGTCTGATTTTCAGAATTGTGGCTGCTTTTATGGACTTTCTGCGTTGACTTTGTAGCATTCAGAACATCCTCTTTATTTGTGTAAAAGAAGCTGGTACTTCAGGTATAAAGATGTCTCTTTTGGAAGTAAGGATGGAAACTGGCTTAGAGTTTTGAAAAATACAGAAAAAAATGAAGTAGGTAGCATGTTACCGTTGAAATTATAAAGAGTGAGCAGTGCTGGAACAGATGTCTCGTCCTCTCTCAATTGTGTTTCTTTCCAAGACACGTCAAATTTTAATCTGCATCTTAATAAATTTAAACAATAAATCCCTGTTCTACTAAGTGAATGGCAAAAAATTCAGCTCGTGACTTTTCATATAAAAATGGGGGATCATATCCTTTTAGTGTGGTCTAATTGTGAATTCCTCATTAGTGTAAATGGTCTATATACACAGTACTCTGCCTTACATTGCAGTGGACTACAGCAGTGAACAGTAGATCTGCAGCTGTACATGAGCTAATGCCATGCACAAGACACTGGCATACTAATAGCATAACATAGCAGAAAATGACACACCATAGGTTATTACTGGCTCACTGATTAAAAAAAAACAAGAGAAGATACTAATTAAGCCCAGTGATGGTTTAGAAGAGGAGACCTGCAGGGAAAGGGAAAAATATACAGATAGATAATGTCTGGAAAAGACCTAATATGAAATTATTCCCTTCTGCCCCTAAAGAGAAAATCTGGTCTTTGACAAGGACAGTCTATTTACTGATGTGACCTGGTTAGGCTTATTAATGCTGCTGGTTGTATTATTAAGACAAATGAGAGGCAAAGAAGCCAGGACTGTATAGGCAAACAGATCCCACCTGGGTGGGTGCTCCCGCTTAATTCTTTTTACACTGCCTGAGTAAACCAAATGTCAAAGTTCAAGAGAGCCAGTCAAGCAAATGATGTGATTATAGTTCAGGATGAAAAGATGGAGGAGGGTGGGAGGAATGATGAATGCTCATTCACCAGAGGAATTATAAACAAATGTAATCTTTCTTGATAAAGTATTTAATTCTCCTCCTCGTCTCAGGTCATTTAACACAGACTTACATGGTGAAAAAAAGGAAGTATTTTTCAAAATTACAGTTCTCGCCTCATATTTTAAAGTGTGTGTCAAAATAATTACTGAATCTGTTACATTTTCCCTAATGCATGAAAGAGTAGTTATGTTTTAAAACCAGTTACAGAAATGGGTGGAGGAAAATACAATCTATATTACTCTATGACAGGAAAGAAAAACAGATTTAGAATATCGAAAAGCTGTAACTGTTTGTTTTGGTTTGTTTTTTTTTTTATTACTGTTGCTTAGTCTAAAACCAAACATTCAAAATCATGCAAATACTACACAAATTCTCATAACAATCAAATAAGACAATTGCTTTCTGCACTTTATAGACAGAAACTTATAATCAATGAAACAGAAAATCACAGAGACCATTGTTTTCAGCTTATTCATCAAAGGGAGCAGAGAAGAATCAAATGCATTTAGTTTACAATGCAAAGTGTTTGGTAGTCAGGGAGGCTGCAGGAGCGATGTCTTCAGTCACTCCTGTTGAGGGGTGGCAGGAGCTGCTCCCATGTTCCAGACAGCTCCAAAACAGATCCTCCACTGGCCAAAGCTGAACTCATCAGCAATGCTGGTGGCACCTCTGATAAAGATGTGAGAGGGTGAGAATGGTGCACAGAAGCTTTGAGAGAGAAGCAAGAAAAAGGTGAGAAAAACAATAATGCAGACATCAAGGTCAGGGGAAAAAGAGAGAAGGTGCTCCATGTGCTGAAGCAGACATTCCCTGCTGCCCATGGAGAAGACAAGGGTTAGGCAGCTGTCTCCCAGCAGCCCATAGAGGGCCACACTGGAGCTGATATACACCTGCAGCCCATGGAGGATGTTGCACTGCAGCAGGTGGATGTGACATAAAGGAAGATGCAGCCTGTGGAGCAGGTGTCTGGCAGAAGCTGCACTAATGGAGAGGAACCCATGCAGGATCAGGTTTTCTGAGAGAAGCTGTGGTCTATGGGGGACCCACACTTCAGCAGTAGATTCCTGAAAGACAGTACACTGAGGAAATAACCCGGGCTGGAGCAGACCTTGAAGAACCGTAGCCTATGGAGAGAGCCCATGGAGGAGCAGACCCCACGTTAGAACAGGGGAATGGTGTGAAGAGGAAGCAGTGGCAGAGAGGAGCTGTTCTGAACTGACTGTAACCCCCATTCCCCATCCTCCTATGTCATTCATGGTTATGTCTTCATAGGGCACACTGCAAATCACTGTAAATACCTTGTTTGATTATTTTGCTCTCGGTTTTTGGTTTGGTTTGGGTTTTTTTCATTAAAAGTCTTTAATATGGATTAGCCTCTAACTGAAATCTGCACTCAGTCTCCATTTCTTTTTTTCACATGCATTTCTGTGTTAGAAAATGAATACAAATAGAATATATTGAAGTACTAGTATATACATGAGAATTCTGTAATCTGACAAACAAAAAGGAAACACTGAAATCTTTTAAAAGAGATCAGCATTAATTCTGGTTGGGTTTAGTATTTACTTATTCAAGAAGTTGGGCAATTGCCAAGAACACAGGAAAAAAAAATACCCTGGTGACCTAATAATAAACTCTAAATCAATGCCAGGCAAAGGGCCGCTGTCTAATCAAGCCTACTAAAGGATTTTATAGCTTTCAGCTGCTTTCAATTGCACAAGAGGCCAGAGAGTACACAAACACAGAGTTTCAACTCTTTTGGCATAATGAGCAAAACCACTGTATCTGTTGTTTAATAAACACATTAGTGAAAAAGCATGGAAATCAGGTGTTGGCTCAGCACAGAAACATGATTTAAGCAGCTGTAACTTTCCGTGAGTGTTCTGTGTGTTTATCTGATATATAATCGGTTCACAGAACCAAAGATTAATGAAGCAGAACAGCCATTTTTTCTCAAATTGAGATGTGCAAATCTGTACAATTAATAACTTTTCCATCTGAATTTGACTTATTTTTACTCTTTAAGTCAGTGGATTTATGAAAGTGGCTATGTTTTCCAGCATCTGAGATCAGTTAGAAAAACTGGCTAAGGAATCAAGAAATTTTTGAACCTTTGTCTCAGGTTAGTTCTTTTTTTTTTTTTTTTTTTTTTTTTTTTAAGCACTAGATGCATAATCAAGGCAGTTCTTTCTAATCTACTTTTCTCTTTAAACCTGTTTTATTTATAACAGTCTTTTGAACAGAGTTGGACAAAGCAGCAAAGAAGAGCCATTAAATTTGCGCAGAACTAATTACACTCTAAAAGCACAAGTTTAAAATAAACTTGCTGTCATCCAAACAGTATGTGCACCCTTAACACATTTAAATTTTGAGTATTGCATCAGGATGTTACTTGAACACGTGAGCCATAAAGAATTTCCATTTTCCCAGCTGGATACACATAGTTATCCTAATGTCTTGCTATTGAACAGGGTTAGATACCTGTTTACCCGGAGACTGTTCATGCAGAAAGAATGAAAAAGAACTAAATATGGGTACCTTTCATAAAATGCTTAACAGATATGAGCTGAATGTGTACAGTCGTCAGTGTTTTTTCAAGGGAGTTAACAGAAGTATCCCTGCCAACCTTGAAAGACTATCCATAATCTGAACAATTGCATTCCTTTGACAGCTGCATGACTAGATGTGATTTGATGGCATTCAATAGTTCATTTTAATGAGATCTCAATGATTGGTATTAGTCCTCATTTCTTTATCATTGACAGTCAGTTAAGCATACGAGGATGAAGTAGGATAAGATAGTGCAGACTTACCTTTAGAGTTAGGGGGAGGAAGTGCATCTAGATATGATATTGCTGTGTCTCCCAGATATAATATTCTGAAAGTGGTCTCCTCTAAGGCAGGGGGACAAGCCTATGAGTGATGATTTAAGGTACAGAAAAGCAGCCTACATGTTTGGGCTTTTTATTCAGCTTACCTGCATATTAAAATTGAACTGATACTGACTGAAATCTTTAGAAAATTAAGTAAAATAATGCTTTTTTTTTTTTTTTCAATGAAAGTCAGAGAACTTAGTTTGAAATCTGAATTTCATCATTTGTGGAGCCATTTTACTATGTATCGTTGAGTCTTCACAATGTTAACATGTAAAGCCTTTTCCCTTCGGTGCAACATCATAATTTTATTCAAAGATGATATTTTTATTTATGAATCCTGTTCAGGGGGAAAAAATGGACTTTTAATTCAAGCTTCAAACGTGCTGCATGAGTACTTAGCTAACACAACACATGGGGATAATAATTTTCATCAAGTGAAGCAAAAGTGACTGAAACTATATGAAAAGTATTACAAGAGGTTTTTTGACAGGCTTGATCACTGCTGTGGAAAATAACAAGTAAAGGAGGTAATGTTAAAAACAAAGAATTTCCAGTTACCGCTAAAAACTGTTCTGAGTTGTCTTGTCTGCACAAAATTATCTGGAGTTTTATAAAATGTTCTAAGCAATTTGATTTAAAGGCACAAGAATATACTATCTTTTGTCATGCCTGAAATGAAGTACAGTGTCTTATGGCAAACGCCATTACAAATTTTGATGTCCAGTACTGGCTTACTGAGGGAGCAGATCATGTGCTATGTCCTGAATATATATTATGTAGTGATTATCATTTTTTTCCTCCAGCATACTGTTGCAGTACTGGCCAAACCTTAGAGTGTGTTGTTTCGATACAGAGGTACGCATGTTTTGTGCATAATAGCTTTTATCATGTTAAATTATGTTTTAGAGACTCTATCGTTATTCACACTGAGAAATAGATCACATTTCTGCTCGTGCTTCATTAGATTCAAGTTGAAGTTTATAGGAATGGCAAAATCTAACAGCATGGAGGGAATGCGAGAGATTTTTCAGCTCTGTAGTCCTCTTTCATAACTAGGATTTGTTACCAAGCAAAAAACCAATTAATATATTCTCTGAGCCAGATGTATTAAATCACATCATCTGCCCTCAGGCTCTATCCAAAGAAACAAAATAAGAATAATTAGGTAAACAGTGCATCATCGGGGAGCACTTAGTGTTTGACCACTGAACATGAGGTTATACTCTATGTTTACAGAATACAGGTAGGTGCAGTTTATTAAAAGTTTAGTCCAAAGGATGGTAATACTCCCATTGGCTTTGTAGAGTTTAGATTGGACAAGATAGGGCTGAGATTAGTGGAAAAGAAGGGGGAAAAAAAAAAAATAAAAGGAAAAAAACTTTTTGGAAACATGAGGATCTATTTAAAGGCAGGCAGTGAGCTGTGTTAAAATCATTGAGGAATCACGGGTTCAGCTGTTCAGGCTCTGATAGTACAGGTGGACTGCCTGTGCAGAGCAGCTAGTGCAGCCCGGCGCCGGACACAGCCGGCTCCAGCGGCCTCACCGCAGGGCAGAGCTGAGCCCCTCAGCCACAGGCGGGCGCGCAGGGAAAGCCTGGGTAAGGAAGGGCAAACCATGCCCGGCAGCCAGGGCTGAGGGGAACCGGGTGAGAAACAGCCCTGAGAGCCCCGAGGGCAGAGTGGGAGGAGGGCAGGAGAGGCTCCGGGCGCCAGGGAGAGATGCCCCTGCGGCACCGGGAGAGACCCCAGTGGGGCCGGGAAAGTGTTGAGAGCAGCAGAGAGGAGCTGATGCCAATTGACTGGAACCCTGGTTTTGTCTTTGTTTCTCACCTTACTACCCCTTTTTAATGGTAATGCATTCAGTTAATTTTCCCAAGTTTAGTCAGTTTTGCCTGTGACAGCGAATGGTCAGTGATCTTCATCTCACTTCACAAGCTTTTCCATCTGTTTTCTCCCCCAGTCCAGTTGAGGAGGTGGAGTGACAGAGTGGCTGGGTGGGCATCTGGCAGAAGACTTGAGGTCAACCCACCACAGCAGCCTAGTAAAAAGCAGGGACAGATCAGGCAGGAAAACAAACAAATTTCAAGAAGGAAGTTGGTTAGTCTGAACTAGATGATCTTAAGGTCTTTTCCAACCCTAAACTTTCTATGATTCTATGATGTAAGTTGATATAATCAGTATTTCAGTCACTGATCTAAGAGGACTCTGCTGTTAGGGTGTTGAGGGCTCTCTGGATGGGTGATGGCAAGGCCTGGCAGGTCCACCCCCACCCACTAGGAGGAGGGCAGCCCAGGGGGCACCGGGGCAGTCCCAGCCTGGGCATTAGGCACCTACTTGGGGATGGGGACTGGCTGAGGACAGGACAGGGTGTTGGTTTGTGAGTGGTCTCAGCTTGGTGGGGCTCTGGGGAGCTGGAGACTGGCCCTGCTTTAGGGTCACTGGGGCATGGGCTTATCCCAGTGCATGGCTGTCAAGTTAAATGCACAAGAACACATTAATATAAATCCTTATCTGTCTGCCCAAACTTGTTAGCAAAAATTAATTATGAGATTTTTGAAAGCTTTTGAGTTGCTAATGATCTATTTTCCACTAACTGAAGAACATAAGAAAACCAGAAAAGTTCTGGAAGTGTTTTTCTGTTCGAGCATTCCTATTTACTTGTATTTCTGCCATTACTGAGAGTCAACTCACAGAAAATGTAAAGAGTTTAAATCAAATTTACTAACAAAAACCGATCAAATAATAAAACTAGTCACTGGAATTACATAAGGGTAGCCTAGACTTTGTTCCCTCTATTGTGAAGTCAGCAACTGAAATCAAGTCTCCAGACAACCTAAATGAATACTTGAACTCCCGGAAGTAATGATAAGGAGAAGGCTGCTGAAAGCAGAGCTCCTGATTCCCCCACTCCTATGTTCCCACCACGAAACATGATAAGAAGATAATGGTCATGATTCTCAAGAGCTGCACTGGATAACTTCTTTGTAGTTCTCATACAAAACCCCTTTTCTTATTGTTGTGTGTCTGGCAATAGTGTGAATTCACTGTGTGAATTTTGGATGTGTGACTTTTACAGCCAAAATTCATTTAGAAAGCCCTGCTGGGAAGCAGTTTCACTCCATCCAGCAGTATACAAAAGACAGCTCATCATGCACATCCACACAAAAGTTAGGCTTCAGGAACAGCAATATTCTGATGTAGGTCAGTCTACCATTGTGTTTCTGCAGGACAGAAGGATCAAAACCATCATTATGTCTTCTAATACCACAGCTTTGATTTACAGGCAGTTACCTGCATTTTGGCTTTTATGGAATGGTTAGAATAGGAAATTTTTAAATAGAAGACATTTGAGTCTCATACATCAGTCATGTTTTTCCTATACATAATATTCCATAATGATCTGTAAGGCTCTTGGGTAATGTAGAGGAATAAGTCGTGGCTAAATACAGATCAGAACCGTGTCTGCCCCAGGCTTTTTGAAACAAGAAAATAAATGCCTCTAGCATATACCACCCACAGTCTTTTCTCTCTTAATATGCCCCTGAATGCAAAGCAATTTTCCCCCAAGAAGAATATCAATCAGGGTAGTATTTTTTAACTGAGAGACAATCAGCCTATTTCAAATGGAAGCAGCAGAGCAGCTGAGCTATCCCAGAATGAAGTAGTCGCTTCAGTCTTTCAGTTCATGCAACACTTAAAAAATAGACACAGACACATAAGTATAAATACATCATACAGAAATAATCTAACTCCAGTGCCACCCCAGGTGACTAAGAATGAATATCCCAGTCGGTACATATAGATCACCAAATAGCTTTTTTTTTTTCTTTAGTTTGATGCAACAACCCCCCTTGGCTCTATCAAATAAACACAGCACTAAAGATGATGTATTGAAGCTTTTCAGTACAAAGATAAAAGCTATCTCATTTTGACACAAGTGCATGGAATTTGTTGCTCTGCTGTGGCTTTCTGTTCTCTCTAAAATACCGTTTCTCAGTAGTTTAAACTCTTTATTCGAATTAAGTTATTAATTTTGCTATATCTTTACTATGTTTAAAATAAAAGAGTATATCAAGGGTGTGTATATGTGGTGTGACTGTGGAAGGTGTGGCTCTGCTTTCCTGAGTAAAATTGGATCTATAAGCAGAACATTGTAATACATGACTTTTATTTTTCTGGAATATTCAAAATAAAATAGGCAGAGTTACTAATTTATAGGAGCAAGATTTTCTTTTGCATTTTGTGCAGAACCACATCAAATGCCCATATCTAACTGAACTGTATGCCTATTTGTGGCAAGTGTATTGGTGAAAGTTCAGCATAAATAAATAAGCCGTTAACAATGGGTGGTAGCTGTCACATTTGCAAATGACATAGACAGAACTAATAAAATGCTGTAAGATACAACCTTGTATGTCCTGATGAATTTTAAATGCAAGAAACAAATGTTCCACTTATCAAATAGGAAGGAATATATAGCTCACTGCAACACAATCAGACCCCCACAAAATCTTACTGTATTAGCAATTAACGCTTAAGCATAGAATGCAATCTTCATTCTGCAAAAGGAAGGTAAGAATTACAAGTTACAATGTATTTACTTTATACGTATATATAGTTGCACATATGTATACAGACAGAAAGACATTCATAGAGCTGTTTATAATCCAAGTCCCATACATATATTTTATTATAATCAATATGATTAAACCATGTTCCTTTAAATTACATTTATATCTTTTATCTCAGTAAGCAGCATGTGGACTTCTTTTATGAAAAACAGTCTATTTTTACATACACAGTATAAAACATAATCAGGTAATATACTTAAGAGCAGCTCCTTTAAAAGCTTAGATATTGGAAAAAAGAGGAGAAATTGTAATAAAACCACTCACTGATTTACAGGATAAGAAGTAAATGTGTTTTGGTGACACATGCCTTTTCTTATGCATGATATTAATAATTTATTTGCTTATGACATGAGTAATGTACTATTTATAAGTTCATATGCTTAAATTATGAATTCTCTTTCTTTCAAATTATCACATTTGTAACAAAAGATGTGATGGTTCAATGCATTCTTGTAATTTACTACTTCCAACAATAGAAGGATTTAAGTGGTTAGGTTTGCTTTGAATTTCTTAAGTTTTAACATATATAGTTGGAATCTTTAATGTTAAAGTTTTCTTTGAGCTGCCCTGATACTAAATAAAGAACATCATCTAGATTGTTATGAGGTATTTTGTTAGCTACGATCTCAAGCATAATATGAAAAGCCCCATGAATGTCAGTGGCAATGTGATTAATTATTGAGAAATATAATGGTTCACATTTCTATTTCTTTTTAAAAATGATTCTCTGAATGTTTTTTATGGTTGCTCTGTAATCTCAGCTCTCAGTAATTTAATTATGTAATGACTCACTTTAGAGCATTTTGAATGGGATAATAGATCCCTGTGGACAGTACAGGATGAGCAGAGGCCAGCAGTCCTTTGACTTCAGTTTCATAATTCATTGGGCTTGAAATGGACTTGTAGATTCATTTTCCTGACTGGCATTATCTGCAGATGAACCAGTTCAGATGAAGAAAGTTCATGAATTACACCTGTAGCTGGGTTACAGGCAAATTTGAAAGGCACAGGAGGGGATGGATGTAAGCATTACATGTCTGGAAATTATTTGATGTTCATATTCCAAACTATTAGGCATGAAACACCAGATCCAGTTTTAACCCTACAGTTATTTGGTCTCATTTTTAATATCTCCTCCCTTTGCCAGAAGCCAGATGTTTTTCCATTTCCACTAGGCAAAATTTCTTTTCATTGAAGCAGGTTTTAAAAACACCACCAGGAGGATGTTGCAGACCAGCAATGCTGTACCTTACAACAGCTGCAGCTGTGTGACTTCCAAAGCTACATCTGCTATGAAAACAAAAGGCTCTATCACTTTTGTATCCACAACATGACTTTTACCACTTAATTGCATACCGTGTGAAAAAGTATCTACTCTATTTTCAATCTGTTCACTAAAGTAATTTAATGTCTCCTAGCTCTCCTATTGTGAAAATAGTGATGTTACTATTCTGTGTATTTCCTGCATGACAGTTCTAATTTTATAATTTCTTAAATATTATTATAATCATTCATTTCTTTTCCATATTGAAAAGTCCTAAATTTTTAAATCATCTAAGATGGGTGCTATTTGATATCTTTGAACACTGTTCTTGGTTTCTGTGTGCTTTCTTTATTTTTCCTGTGGAACCAGGCTGTTTCACTGAGTAGTAGAAATGTGGAATCACTCTGGGTTTTCAAAGTAGCATAATGACAGTTTGTAATTGTTTTCCTGTTGTTGCCTAATAATTCTTAACACAAGATTTATTTATGCTGGTTTTGGTGACTGCTTAGCAGATATTTAGATAGAAACAGTGACTCAAAATAGTAACAGTTTATCCTGAGCTCATGGTAAAGGTACAGTTTGGGTTGGTTTTGCTTTTGCTTATTACCTTGCTTTTATTTCAGTTTCATGCACAACTTCAGTACCTGCACTAAGTATCCATTCATTGCTTTGCAAGTCTTCACAGTTTGCTTTTCTAGATTACCTTTGACTCTATCAAACAACTGCAGTCCTACCATAATGCTTAACTGTACTCTTTACACTGAGAAATCTTACAAAGTATTCCTGTACTGGTTTTTTTTTTTTTTTTTTTTTTTTGTTCTTAAGTCTTTAAGATGATGTCATTCCATAATAGGTTTGATAAAGGACCTTATCAAAAGCTTATTGCAAATCCAGTGTACTAAATCAGACAGATTATCCTTATGCAAAGGCTTCCCAACATCTTGAAGAATTAGTCTTCTACATAAACTAGATTTACTTTTCCCTCACAGATAGTATGGATTGCTGTGTCTATTTGATTTTGCTGTTTGTAACCATTTCTAGGCAGTTTTTAGAATACTTGAAGAATAGAATAGTTAGAAATTTTTCTGCCATTTTTCACCACAGGTTCTTAAAGCACTTAAGAAAAAGGGATTTTCAAAAGTGGACATTATAGTTGAGATCCTAAATCATCTCATTTTAAGGTTCCAGATTATTAGGAGAAATCTTCACCAGGAAGTTGCAGCATCTTTCATTTTAGTATCTTCTGTTTAGTATATATTGATACATGGAGAGAACTGATTCCCTGCAAGCATATTTGAACAGCTGGGACTAATGAGTTACACAATGGAAGAAATAGGAGAAAGTTACTTTCTAATAGGTATGTATTAGGGTATTTGCTTAAGGACAGATAGGGAATCAATGGCAGAGACTAAAAAAGATTATTTGTTTATGGATGCACAGCTATTTCTTTTTCATGGAACAGAATTTTATTTTTATTATACTAAGCTCAAGGAACTAGTTTACTTCTACTGTCAATCTTCTTGCTCAAAAAATGCTTGTCCTTTATTCTACATTATTATATAGACAAAATACTTTCTTATCAGTAAGTGAACTATAGTTTCATGTCCATTATTACTGGATCGACTACAGTTATTCCTCTTTCCTGCATGTATTGTGAAGATATCCTTTATAATGTTGTGAAAAAACTGTATCAAGGATTTTTGTTCACCTGTAAATTTTCTATTATATATAGCTGGAAATAGTAATTATTTAGTAATATATTGATTAGAATATAGATATTAATTTACATATTAATATATAGCAGAAGCATCAAGTTATTTATCCTATTTCTCTCAGAAATTATTCAATTTTATCTTCCCCTTAGTTCAGCTGTCTCTCAGACTTCATTTATAAAACGTCATAGATTATCCTTTGTTTCTATTCATACCATTTCTGTCATCTGCTCTATGACAGTTTTTCTCAGCCTTGAGGATGTTAAGATCCCTGAGCTAGCAAATCTCAGCTGGTGTTTATTCAGCACCAGGAAGTTCAGGTCCTGATCATTCAGAAATTCTTTAGGTGATACTGTAGTATACATAAATAATTTTCTGGGAATTTCCCATTTAGCAAAGCCATTTTCATTTCTGGCTTTCAGAGTATATAGGAGTCCTGTATGCTCAGAGTCCAGTAGTATGATTTTTTCACAATTTTTTCTACAACAGATTATAGTCATTCTGTATTACCAATAGAATGGTCTTCTGCTTAAAAAAAATTTCTCCCCTTTTCTCCTTATCCCTTACATAGCTAATATTGTTGTCACGATAGCTTTGTGTTACTTGGACATTTCCTTTGATTTTTGATTATGAAATGTGTTGGCTCAAGTTTCACTTTACAGAAGCGCAAGCAACATTGCTAAACTTTAATTGCATGATGAGAGGAGGTGAGAATTTAAGATGTATTTTACATAAATCAAACCAGACCAAAATAGAGTTACATTTTATGCCCAACAGAACAAGTTTACTTTGATGAGTTCTGTAGAAAGATTTTGATAGCTGCCAAGGCATGATGGTTTCCCACTCAAATCTGGAAACACTACCAGTGATGTAGATGTACCAGTGATGGAAGCTGGAGGTGTAATGCTCTGCTATTTTTTTCTTTTTTTTTTTTAATTGGATAGGTCTGTTTACAGGACTACTTGTCAGATCCTCAAATAAGATACTCAGTATATAATTAGGAGCAGACAGGAATGTGGCAATCAGATTGACTCTCTTTGGCACTGCCACCATGCAGGTTTTCTCTGCTAACACTGAAGAGAGATTACAAATGGATTTAATGTAAAAAAGCAGCCATTTGGTGCTAATCATGTTTGCATTTCTTATTTCAATTTCAAACATGAACCATAGTAACCTTGAACTGAAATTCTCAGCATTTCATAATAATTTTATAACCAAATAAATTTACCATGATACTTCTATTTAAAAGTCTGTCAAGAATGGGATGCTTCTTAGCAGTACCAGGTCTATACTGACTGCAACATTAACAGCAACTGCACAAGGTGCAAAGAGACAAATTAACCATCACATAACCTGTCATATTCAGGATGAATCCTTTCAAGTTGTGATAATGTCTGACATAGAAAATCTTGCAAACAAGGAAAAGCTTTTCACTTTCAGAGGGCAAAGTTTTCTACAGGATCAGTTCTTCCTGCCTGTCAGAATCAAGTAGAACTTTACAAGACAGCAAGTATCCCTTCCACACACTTACATTGGGATGTTTCTATTGCCTGTCCCATTCTGAATCATGAACCATAGAATTAATCACAGAATGGTTTGCTTTGCAAGGGACCTTGAGGATCATCTAGTTCCAGTCCCTTTCCCATAGGCAAGGACGCCTTCCTGTAGACCAGGTTGCTCAAAGCCTCATCCAACCTGGCCTTTTCTCACAGAGTTCTTTCCTTCTAAAACACAACTTGGCAAGAGCCAGGCTGAGTTCAATTCTAAAGTGCTGTCCAAACCCACTTACTTTTCAATTGATACACTGCATCTTTGTATATATATATTAAAATTATCATTTCATTGACATGACAGTTGAGAATCCGATATAGAATTTAAGGGTCCAAAGCAGACAAAATGTCTATTCCATTTCACTTTCTTCTTGTGGGGATAATAGCAAACAAATATAGCATGAGGTGTAAGGTGCATACATGGTGCATTCAGATTCTGTGATTTGTATGAAGTCTATATTTTTTTTTCCTCTTTTTCCCCACACACAAGTTAAACAAAGTGGAAGCAACAAAATCATATTAAATTCACCTAAATCTGAAATTTTGTTAGATGTGAAAGAGCTGGAAAAGAGTCAGCAGAAGTTTTGATATGTGCCTCCTGACAGAAACCTTCTCCAGTATTTTGTCAGCTCTGCCAATATTTTGTGTGACTAGAAATCAGCAAAAATTACGACACATCACTGTTTTCACCTGCAGCCCTTTGTGTAGCTATTGTCACTGTTCTTGCAATGTGTAATCTTTACCAGAAAAATTAAAATTCTGCTTCAGAAGTGAGGAAATTGTAGCAGGTTTTCATTACAAAAGTATAGTCCAAAACTTCCTGCAGAACAAACTAAGTATTTTGAAAACCGGTATGTAAAATCAGCAAGCCAAAAACCTAAGCATACCAGTGGGAGTCTGCATATACATAACTGACCCAGCAATGTGGGTATTTACAATACCAGCATTAGAAATTACCACTAATAATTAGAACTTATTAGTGTAAATAAATACAAAGATAAATAAATAACTTTGAAATATGTTCCTTTTTCCACTGTATTTTTTCCTGAATTTCATAGTCTATCCCCATTATTTATCACATATAACTTATGTTCTTATTGTGCCTGTAATGGGAATAGTCATAAAATATTGAATTTTTAATTCATAAATCTTTACAATAATAATAAGACAGTATGGGAAAAATCTGTACTGTACCACTATGTATTTTCTTGATAGTATGATGTATCTCTGATCATTTCACCAGTAACTGTAACTGCTGTCTGATATTTGTTAGCCATCTACTCTAATAGCCTTCCATTTTTCCTTATGCTTCTGACAATCCCTTTCCCTCCTGTACAAGCCTTTGCTTAAGACAGAAATTCCTTAGGCAAATAATGTCATTTTATATATGATATAGGACACTAGGGTTTTGGCCAATATAAATGCTTAATAACAATAAGATTGTTCAAGTTATTGTAGAAGCTGATTTGAATTTTATATTATGCACTGGAAAAAGGTAAGGAATACAGCTGTGATAAAGTCCTATTAAAATGTTTGCCCCAGAGTAAAAAATGAAGATTAGTATGTTTGGCATCAGATACTCTGATAAGTATTTCAATTTTGCAGAGTGATTAAATGTAATTCCTAGATAGCTCTGACATTCGTAAGATAAATTATCATACCACAGTGCTTCAAGCATCCAGCAAAAAAAGGGAGCTGATGGGGCTGGAAAAGAAAGAAAACATGAAGCAATAAAGGAGGATATATAGCAAACAATGTATAACTCATGTTTTCAGGATCACTCGACCCAGGAAAGAACAATACTCTTTTATCCCAAAATACTTAGTATGCAGTCAGTAATTGTCAGAAATTGTGATGTGGGATTATGATAAAGGAATAGTTGAGCTGGAAGATCACCATCTAATGTCTTGCTTTAAAGTCAATCTACATCCATTGTAAAGTGCTTTGACCAGTCAGTAATGGATTTGTCCTTGCAGATTTTGATGAGAAGTTCTATCCTGCACTTGGTCGAAGAACAGTTCTTCTAATAGACTTTCCATCAAATTCAAAACAAGTGACTTAATGTTCTGAGGAAATTACCAGAAGAAATTTCATTTAAAAAAAATAATAAAATTACAGAGTCTTGCTGAAACAGTAGAATATTATTGAAAAAAAATATTATAAAGATACATGCTAGGTTTGTTTGGAAATTAAACATAACATGAAGTGAGAGATGGAACATCTTTTTGTCTTCATTTTTAAGTAACACTGCATAGGAGAGAATATGCTTATGAGGTGGTGGTTTCCAATCTGCTTTAGGAGTCTGAGCATCTGTTCCATATACAAGATTTGAGAGGTCTACTTTGCCTTTCATTTCCTCTCAGAAAACTGGATGCTATATTTGAGTTAATAGTCAATTAATTAACACTTAAAGGATCCTTGTCATCCTACATTAAAAACAATCTCTGTATGAGACTATTAAAACAAAGTCTCAGGACAGACAGAACAGACACCTTGTTCACAGGGATGTTCCCTCTATAGGTCAGGTTTGAAACATTTTGGAGACATGCAACACAAGAAATAGCACCAGTTTCTGATTTGATGCTTTACGATAAAAACAAGAAAGAAGAACATTATTATTTTTATTATCATCAACATTATATACTAGCTGCTCTTCAGAGCTAATAATCTGTTTCATAAAGAAAAATGTTGTCAATTTTAGGGTTTTTGAATAGCTATGGTAGTTAGAGATTAAAAAGTATTTTAATCTCTGAATCATACTCCTCTGCATTACCATTTCCCCAAAATTTCCAAAATTTATGTACCACAAAGCATTGAAACTAACTGGAAAATGAAAGTTTGATAAAAGCCAGTAAGTTCAAATGGGTTGCAGATAGTACAGTTTGTGAGCTGATTTTGCTTCTTTTTGAGAAATCCAATGTGTCTTTATGGCATAATCAAGATGTGTATATTTTCATATACCATTACACTTCAAGCACAGTTTTAAATCAGTAGTCCTACAATAAAACAAAAAGTATTTTGCTTAGTGAAAGCGAATTTTACTTTCTGTATACAACCAGAATTTATTTTTGCCCGACTCCAATCCTATCATGGAATTTTTTGTAAGGTATGTTGTGCTTGAGACTTTAAAACAGGGCTGAATTTTACTTCCGGGTGCTTTGTCCCACACCAATTCCAGAAGATACAGGAAAGAATTACTTTTAAACATGGAACATGGATATTGATTTAGATTTTAAGTGAACAATGTACAATCTTCATAAAGTCAAGAAGAGTCTGATTTGTAACAAGACAATGTGTCTGTTAATGGTGTGTGTTAAGAATTGCAGCATTCCTCAGAACTGTGTTTAGACTGTACACCTGGCAGATGCATTAAGACTGACTTGTTCTTATCCAGAATTCTAGCATAAGATGTGCAGTTCAGATACTTGAACAGTTCACTTATTTACGTCTGCCTTTATCAGGCTTTCCATTGACCTCACCAGCTATTTGGACATGAAACATTTAAGATGACAAGGTCCATTCTGAAGGTCCCATGGACCCTGATTTTGTTAGGGCTTGTCTAGTAATCTAGCATCTTTCAAGCTCTGTGTGCCTCAAGTCCTAATCCAAGTGTGCCTTGAGTCCTAATCAAGTCCATTTTTCCCTTCCAAGGTTGCTTTGATGATGAGGATGTTTCTGCAGGTGCTGACTGCCCACCACCTATAATAAGCATTATTGCATGTACTTCCAGAACAAACCAAATTTAGAGGCAGCTGGTGAGGAAAGATTTCAATGCATCTTCAGGGCTTTCTTTATTAATTAAAAGTTAAGTTGTGTTGGTGGATTTGTGAGGAGTTACATGACACAGAAATGCTACACATTATTATAAAGCCCACAGAAAAAGATGACTAAACTCACAAGCAAAGCTTTCTAGCTTTTAAAGGTTCTTTGTACCTAAATATAAATAATAAATGTGCCGCATATAGAATGAGTAGTATGGACTTCAAGCAATTTGAAATTTAATTTAACAAAACTACCTGTATTATTGTTAAATTAAAGGATGGTAAGCTTTCCCAAGACAAAAACAAAACAAAACAAAACAACCAAACACCAACCAAACACCAAAACCCACAAACAAAAAAACTGCCCCCCCTTCCCCCCCCAACCCACCCTAAACAAGTTCATTGAATCTTAAACATGGAAGATGATCTGAAATCTTTAGAAACATACTTTAGAAAGTTTAAACACTTTAAATGAGAATCCAAACAAAAATCACAAAAGCACTAATTCCTCTCCTGAACTTGGATTCAGATTCAGGCTGACAGTACTTGTCTTGCAAATATTATCTTACCATAGTAATTTTTTTGTGGGGTGAGGCACATGTGGGTATTGCATAGTATGGTGCTACAAAATTTAAACTGGCCTGTGGGCAACAGAGTGAGTAGGTACTATAATGTATTTTCCTATCAATCCTTAGCATTGTTTTTGAATTTTATATCTCAGAAAGAAGGATTTGCATGCAACAAGTTCCTTGTTAGCCATTATTTTCTAGAGATGTAATCTGTTGGTAAAGCCTGTTAATTCCTTTGAGAAAGAATATGCACTTCATTGCATGTGCCTGAACATCATCACTGTGAACAATCTTGCCTGTTTTTTCTCTTTTATTCTGTGTCAATTTAGGATGATAACCCTGGCTGTTACCACCAATCTGGATTCATAGCTGTGCAATTTTCTAACCCACTCATGTGGATAATGTATTCATCCTATAATGCTGTATTTCAGTTTCAGGACAGTGATGGTTGGAGTGCAATAGTTGCCACAAGTAAAAGTAATGTACCGTTTAGCAGTTATATTGCAGTCTGTTGCAAAGTACCTCTCGGTATCTCCCTCTCTCCCTACCCATCTGTAGCAATAATCATGTAAGACGGTCTTTGAAGCAGCGACACAACTAAGTGACTACACCTGGCATTAAAATCTAGATAAAGTTACTGCATACCATTTCTGACATTGACCTCATTAACACTGCCATATCGTGTCTGATTCTTCAAGACAGAGTGTCTTTTGATAGTTACATTTCTTTGGTGAGTATACAATACAGGAGTGAAGAGAAAATAACCTGTTCCAGTTGTGATGAGGAATACAATAACCCATCACCATACCAAAGAGCATATTTTATTTGAAAAATACGAATAAAAGTTTTTGTCCCTTTTGTTTATTAAAAGAAAAGGTAACAATTTCTATCAATAACACTTGCATAAGGAGGTATACTTTACATTACTCTTTTGTTAAAAAAAATAGATATATTTTTTTGAGACTTTGGAAAAATAAGGATGGCCCAATACTTGCAACACGCTCCTTATGTTCCTTAGAATGCACTGTGCTATTTATATGTACTGCAAGTACAAGGTCTTAGCACTTTATAGTCCACAAAATAAACCTACGCAGCATAATTTCATCTCCTTCTCTGCATTTAGAATATTTCCTTTGTTATCCTTTTTTTTGTGAGACTATGAGTTTGCTTAATTCCAGGCTGGTCCAATACTTAGATTTGTTTAAAGATGATTTTACAAAGCCTTAGACCACAGAAATATGTAATTCATTTTAAATACCAATGAGAATATTTTCACATAGACATTTTCTTGCAGTATTCACAACTTAAATAACTTCACCAATCAGAATTTGAAACCAAAAACATCTACAATTCTTTTGGTTTTCTAAGAAAGCAAAAATATAAAGTGCATAACACAGTGAATTTACTTTCAATTTTTACAGTCTTTCATGGATATGTAATAAATGACAACACTGATGAACAAATTAATTTGTTTTCAATGTATTAAACTAACGCCAGTTGAATTCAAGCTCTTCCTCATCCTTGAAATGTATTAAATTACATTTTGACAATTTTTAGGCTGACAGTGCATTTTCACCTTTTAAAATACTTATACAGATAATTTTCTCAGATGACACGTCAAGATTAACGAGTGCCCTCACCATTACAAGAAAGAGGGTTTGTTTGACGGAATATGACCAATTCATTTGGTGTAAGTGTGCTATTTGTTGAATAGCTGTTGCAGAAATAAAATTGTAAATTGGAAAGCCCTTAAGCACCACTTTTAATGTGCTATTTAACTTCACTCAGTATCTGAAAAAATGGCAGTTTTCAGCTTTTAGTTGTTAAGTTGCAACAGGATTTCTATTTAAGCTAACAGGAAAATAATTGAAAATGTGAATACACAAAAGATCGACTAAAGCTTTAAGCAAAGTCCATACAACCAGACTTAACCATGAACTAGGAGTTTCCCACAATACTTTCACTCAATATATAGTTTGTTTAATCAGCAATGCTACAAAACGATCATGCCCTCCATGGCATACAGTGTTAATCTTTTCCTAGTTTAATCAATGTTCACATAGAAATTCTAAAATGTAATTTTTTCTCTAGGAGACTAAATGAAAAATTAGTGGGATTAGGGAAAGATATATGTAAACCTGTTCTTTTTGCACCGTGAGGCCTTTTTCTGCGGCTCTGAAGATTTAATATTCTGCGATTCGTCATGCAAACAACACCGCACTGTGACGTGTGTTTGAGTAAAAAACAGCATAGCAAGCATGCAGACGTGTCATGATAGAAACACACATTTGGCGATCACTGTGGATAGGACGTACTGAACGGGACACTGCAAAATCACTGAAGCAGCATCTCAATAACCCTGCAGAGTTTTAAAAGATTCAGGATTCCTGGGGCTGTGGGAATGATGTCTGTGCTGTACAGCAGCAGAGAGACCACCAGGAATGGTGAAAAGGGAATTCTTATTTCTCTGATATATGACCTCTTTCTCTCATTAACTTAATCAGAACATAAGCATAAGGAGTAATTATTTGCTTATGACACTGCACTTCTGTTGGCTTTAAGTCTGAACATTCTATGGTGCAAATAAAAAGAAAACAATGGTGGGAACACTGCTTAAAGCACAAAATAAAATTGATTTTCTCTGCTTCAAAGGAACATAAAGATAACTAAGATCTCAAAACTATAATATAACAGTGAATGCAGTTTTCATGCAGATGTAGTACGAAGAATTATGGTCCATGGTATGACTAACACTGAAATACTTCCTTCCTAGGACTTGAGTAATACAATATAAAAATTTAGATGTTGACATAAATCAAGTGCAATCTAAATCAAAGAAAAATTATCCTCATAAAATCCTGAACTACTAGTCACTTCATTTGGGACAAAACTGAAACATAGCCTAACTCTATCCTCCAAAAAGACAATGTATAAACAATTCTCAGCTTGTGTATAACTCTTACTGCATTAAAATATCTGTTTGACTTTTTTCTAGAATCAGAATGTCTCCTAAAATACACTTCTAGAAGATGTTGTATTTGGTAAAAATAAATAAATAAAAATCTGAACACAGATTATTAAACTACTTTCAAATTCCCCACAGAACATTTTATAGTTCAGGGTATTTTTCCTTCTAATTTGTCTTGTGGGTTCAGATGTTGACAGAAAGAGGAACATTGCAATTTCCAAGTGACTAACAAAACAGTTGAGTAAAAACCAGTTCTGGAACTACAGTGCAACTAATACATTTTACAGTTTGAAAAGTTTTCTATAAGCCTACTTGCTAATTTTTCCAGAAGGCTGTTTAAACCAAAAGCAGTCAACTACATCTCAGGAAGCAGTTCATTTAAAAAAATATATCCTCAAAGTAGAACTGATCAGAAGTTTCAGTCATATCTAGGGCCTACCCAATCATACAGTAAAGAAGGGAAGACTTCATAATCTTGTTCACACAATAGGTCCACAATAAATGCAGACCCTTCTCTACTGAGCTCAAGGTACAAAAAGTTGAAGCTTCAAACAAAACAAAGAAAACCATAAGAATCTGCTGGATTAGGTGTTACACAGCCTGCAGTGTTAAGAACTGTTCAGCAGTTCTACAATGCCAGAAAATGACTAGCATAAGAAATCTAACCCATAGGAAACTTAAGAACAATTAAATATCAGTAGATATTTTCTTAACTAAAAAACCATCATCTTATCTCTGCTTAAATTTTTGTTAACCCAATGTCTTACCAGCAGCTGTCTTGCTTTCAGTCACACATGGAAATAGAGAGACATGATGACTGGTGTGGCTCCTGGACTCAGAACAGCAGAAGACTTGAAAAGCTCTATCTACTGACGTAAGTGAAGCACAGTGAACCAAACAGCTGCATAGTTTAATAGTGCTGACATGACTGTTTTTATTGAAAGAGCCTATGCTTCATCTGCTTTGCTGCATGAAGAGTACTTTGGACCCATTCCATTTAAATGAATGATGTTCCCATGAAAAGACAAAATAAAAGCACAACACTGGAAACAACAGTTCCTATAGCACACAGGAACAGAGCAGGCCTAGGGTTATGGGCTAGAGCCACATTAGAGCTACAAGCTAATGACGTCCTCCCACTGTTAGCTGGTTGTGGATGAAAAGATTATGAAGGACATAACAAAAAGATATCTTGATGAAACTTGCTAATTCAGTAAGATTAAATCATCAAAGGACCATTTAAGAGGACAGGTGTGTGGTTTACCCCTTCTGTAAAGGAAACAGGCTTAGCACTTCTCACACTGATAGTAAACCCCATTGGCTACCTCACATTGGGATCACAAGGCTAGAGCACAGCTAGAAATGCAACCTGAAAGAGATTTGCTCCTCCATTAGCTATCTTCCTAAACTGGCATGACCATAAACTTATGGTAGCTTTGAGATGTTAAGCATATTGCAATAAAAATGTCATTGCTTGGCTTTACTTTAGGTATTGTTACAGATACGATACCACAGACTTTATTGAGCAATTAAAAAATATACACAAGGGACAAATAGCTTCTTTTTTCTGTATTTTTCAAAATTCGACTTTCTTTCAATTGGAGAACCCAGTTTCAGATATGAAAAGGGCACTTGTTCTACAGTAACTGCATATAACTTGCTCAGTTCCAAGTACTGTATTCATTTTTTGTTACCACTGCTGTCATTATATCTTCAGTTGTTTAGGAACTTCTTTGTTCTGGGAATTACAACTAAGTTGTTCTTTCTGATTCTATTTCCCCATAGAGTTCAGCTAGCTTCTTGAACTCAGGGCCCCAGTCTCCAAGGTAATTATAATCCTGGTCAGAGTGTGTTGTGGCTGAATCCAGAGAGCTGATAGATCCAGCTTCTGATCTATGACCCTCATAGGCATATGTCTGTAGGGAGTCATATGGGGGAACACTGGGGTCCAGGTCAGCCTCTGCCAGTCTTTGTTTAATGAACTCCTGAACATCTATACTGTCAAGGCTTGAGGAGGCATGATGCCTGAGCACAGGCTTCACTTCAGGGCGAACATCCCTCCGGTATTTTAGCTCCTCAGCAGCTGATGGATTCCTCAGTGCTGTGATGTCAAATGCTTCTGTGTCTTCTTCTCCACCACCTTCATCATCATATGTCACAACATTTTCCCGGACGTCTTCTTCTGAAATGATCAGTGGCTCCTTCTTGCTGCGTCTTAGAGTGATGAAAAGGACCACAATTGCTAAAGAGAAAACTGCAGATATTAGAGTAGGTTTAAAATTTACATATGAAATAAGCAGATACATACTAAAGAAATATCAGATACTAAGTCATATACAGAAGTGTAATATTTTCATGCTAATATAGGTATTTGAGATCATTACATCAGGCATGTGTGTAATAAAAGGTCACCAGACCTGTCTGATCTGGAAAAGAGCGTATTTGCATACCTAAGAGAATATTTGTATTAGGTATACTATTTGTATACCTAAGAGGCTTTGCTGTGTAACGTGTTGCCCGAAGATAGATTACTGGAAAGCACCCATACAGCTGTGTTTTGGCATAACAATATGCCAAAGTGCAACAGGCTGAGACCACACAATTAAGGGGAAAATTAATAATGCTGTACTGAAACTACAAACTTCCAATACAGCCTGGTCTTCCAAAGGGCCAGTAAAAAGCACTCTTCATATTATCTTGGTAGAGATTGCTGGGGTTTCTTGAGCCAATAATGAAATGCACTGGTTGGATTATTTGAGATTTCATAAAGAACATAAGAGGGGATAACGTTCTTTCAGTTGAATGAGTTACTAGTGCTGACATTTTTCAGAAGCATTGCTAAGGACTTCCAGTGCTTCATTAAAACCCGTATTTAGCACATATGTCCACTTAAAAGGCAAAAGGTTTATTTTTTCTATTATTTTTTCTATTTCTATATTATTCTATATCTAATCTTGTATGATAAAACATAGGATTATAAACTAAATTCATTACTGTACATTTTAAAACAGCCTCTTGACAAAGAAGTTCTGAAGTAAGCTGTGAGAAAAGTTGTCTTCAGAAAATGTAGAGCCTTTAGAAAAAAATCCTCAAAATCTCCTATGTGGGTCACACTGTAATGACCATTATTTCTTGCTGTCTCTATACGAATGCAAAAAGGCACATGAGTAGTGCACACATATGTACCCAGCAAGTTGTGCCTCTGCCAGAAAAAAAACAAAAACAACAATAACAAAAGACTATATTAACTAACGGGTAGCATTCAAATTGGACTGGGGAAGGGGGAAAAAAAAGTCAAGAGAAAATGCACTTGCAATGGCATTTATCTAATGGAGTCATCTTATAGTCTCATACGGCCCTTGCCCCTGTGGATTATGTTGTGCATTTCTATCAGCTTATCCTACAAAGGTAATTAAGAAATGGCTTTTGTACAGTGCTAATGGTGCTTCTTAAAGTGCAACACATTTCAAAAAGCTTTCCTCATTTCTCTTCTATCATTTTTCACACTGCTGTAGACATGGAATTAGATTCACTGGCTTTTTGAAATATTTCCAAATTACAGAAAAAAGATCTGCAGTGCTAATTACTTGATAACCTCTGAAAAATAGTTCCTGGTGGATTCCAGATACTCATGAACATACTTTAAAGGCACTTTTCCCTATTAATTTTAGCTAAACCTTTCCCCCTTAATCACAGCTATGTGTTTCTAATTACCTCCTACTACCAGGCAGCCTCTGGTTCAGAAACATACCATATTAAAATTTTTTGCCTTTTCACATTCAGAAAGACAATGAAAAGATAGCATTACTCAATATTGTAACATGGTTTACCAAGAAGAATGACAACACAGAGCAGGATTGCGATTAAAGCTCCTGTGCTCAAGCCAGCCGAGGAGAGGAAAGCTTCAGCATGGCAAGTTCTCACTCGTCCATCTTTCTCACAGGCACAAACCCTAATTGTGAGAGTACTGCTGCTGCTGAGAGGGGGCACTCCACCATCAGAAATCAAAACAGGGAGGTAATAGGTATCTTGAGTGGTTCGACTGTATCTCCTTCGTCTTGTCAGGATACTGGCTGTATTATCTACAATATCAAAATGAGAATATAATTTTAATGAAGGAAAAAAAAAAGTTCTTGTTTCCCATTGAGTAGAAGCATGGGGCATTTTACAACTAGACAGTCCTAATCTGTGAAAATTAATAGTCTAGAATTAAAATTTGTCAGGAAGCATTTGTGGCCAACAGAGTAAAAAGAGGAAGCAGGGGAAGTAATTAATACTACATAAATAAGATTATTTAAGCTTATGTACTTTTCTTAGAGTTTAAATGAACTCTGACAAACATTTTGGGCCCAATTTGCAAGTGCTTTAATCCCATGCTATGCTGTTGGTAGTATATGGGCCCTTGTAAATGTGAATACCTGGAATTCTGAGGATATCTGTTGTGAAACTCATCCACAACATAAAAATCTTATTAATTTTTAGAAGAATATTAGAATGTCTTCAGCAAAAGTTAAAATAAGATTTTGATGTTTTACTGTTTGTGACAGGTTTTATAGATCAAGTGAGCTTTCAGAAATCACCTGAAAGGACAGTGGCCAAAGATTCATGCTGTGGAAAGGTCACGAGGCAGAAGGGAAGGGAAGAGAGATGGAGGAAGGGAAAGGAAAAATGAGAAAATATCATATGTTCTAAACTGGTAGAGGTAAAAGGTACGTAAGCAAGGGGGAAACAGTGATGTAAGATTTTATCACCATTATGTTACCTAGAGGTCAGCTGGCATATATGTACAGTCAATAAGAATACTAATGCTTATTACAGTCATTGAAAGAGCATATATAGGCACAAATCAAGATAATGAGTTGTCACCCATATCCCTCTAAATCCAAGAAATTAAGGGGCATAAAGAGAGTGCAAGGAAAGAAATGTTACGATAAGACATAGTTGCATCTTATTCTCATGTATATAAAATCTAATTTCAGTTTTTTGCTATCTCTTCATAACTACTAGCCCCTGAATAAGACATAAACTACCCACAGATAAACCACACTGGAGACACTGAGAAATCTGGGACATGAGCAGCTGTGGGGAGAGAGAGATGGGGACTGTGAAACAGGAAGAGAGATTGGAAGAAAAGAGCTCTCCTTTCATGCTGCTTGCCCATGATTAACAGTCAGAGTTTCCAAATTGCAGGTTTGTGGGTTTGGAGTTTTTTAACAAACAACACTGGGATGACAAGTGCAAAAATATGTCTGCTGGATTTCTCTTCGTATTATAATCAAACCGGAAAATTTCTTCTCACTGTAGCTGCAGTGTTAAATGGGTTTATCATAATATATGGAAAAATGAAGTCTGTAGCACTTTGGGAAAATCCAACATGACAATACAGGTAGTGTTGCATATTTTAGCCCATAGGACTGATTACTTTCCACATGCATATTTCAATGAAGGAGGTAAGTTTTTGGTTAAACTTCATACAAACTCTTTACCTACTACTCTTCATGCCACATCTTCTAACAAGCTCTGTGCCAAATTTTAAAAGATTCATTTTAACTCATTCCTCTCAAAATTTTGCTTTTGCATACCACCTGACTGGTACTGAGAAAACCCAGTAGTATAGCCCTACATGAGCATAATGTAATTACATTATATATTTGGCAAGAGGTTTAACATAAGAAATATCTATGAGGTGGGAAGGGGTTCCCTTGCTGCTGAGCCAAGAATCGAGCATCAAGTTCCACTGCATTGAAGTTCATTAGCTTTTCTTCTCCATCCCCTCTATTTATCTGCTTGGAAACCTCCAGCATGGTCAGCCTGTTATAAACTCATTAAGTTTTGTTCCTCTCTCTAGCAGTGAGTGCAAAGTATGACATACATACATTCATTCATTCATTCATTCATTCATTCATTCATTCATTCATTCATTTGTTCATTCATTCATTTATTCATTTACAATAGGCCTTGAAGTCCTCTTCTACTTGTTCATGTCAAGGTATACTTTTGATGACCGAACCCCAAGATTCATGCCAACTTCCTCTTTAGAGGCATGACACCAGCCACTTCTAATGTTATTTATTTTCATTCAATTTACAGAACCTTATGGAAACCTGAATGAAATGAACAGATAATTTTTTTGTCTGAAAAAACCTGTCACAGAGAAAGATCATCACTTTTGGAAATGGTAGAGGTTATAAAGTACCTATGATAAACCATACTCTTTTCCTTACAATGTTACTTACTAAACACACACGCACACACAAAATAGTGTGTTCAATAACCCACAGAAGAACCCCAATACAGAGGTGATTAAAAGATATACAGTAAATCAGTATTTTCTTTTGACACAGAATTGCGGACATACTTCCTATGTGCCTATAGAATATGACATACAGAAGGATTTATTTTATTCTCATGAAGAACCCAGTGCTTAATCTGGGCTTGTGAAATTTTATGAAAACATACCGAGGTATTCTCATTAATGATGATTTTTTTCCATTATCTTATTGTTAAGAAATTATTTTCACATTATTCTGCAACTAGACTAAGAAGCAGTGTTCTGTGTTATAATTGAGTCAACTGAAGAAATCGAGCTTTATGTCACTGAAATTCAGACTCCATTTATTGTATGTAGAAAACTCACCCCTAAAGCAGACTGAGCAGTGGCCTTAAGGTCATAATTATAGACCATGACCACCCATGGAGGTTTTACTAAGCTCTGCCAGTTTAATTCTAAGATATATGGAAAAGTCCTTGGTCTTATTTTACAAATTTGGACGAGCTTGCTCTTTAATACATGTATGCCTTCTACTTTTAATTAAAGGCAGTACATGAATAATCTCACTGATCTATTTTAAAATACTCCTAAACCAAGCAAATAATTTTATGGAACACAGACTGCAAAGAGGTAGATTGCCTCATGTCTTAATTTTTCAAGAAATATCTTGGTACAAGCAGAGGGTAAAGTAAGCAGATGTTCTTTCTGCTGCATAGTGTTACATAAAAACATTTTGCTAGCATTTTTAAAATAGTATCTTGCCCGTTTGCCACTCTCTCCTTTTTTTTTTATGCTACACTGTCAGTCCCAACTCCCTAATACTGCTGGAGGACACAGATAAAATCTTCAGTGGTTCAAAGAGGGAAACCACCATAGAATACAAAATGACCTTCAGCTGGTCTGCCTGTCAGCTGCCAAAACAGTGGCAGATTGAGCTCTAGATACAGCCCAAGAAATAACCTCACATATCTGTGATTAGTAGGGAATTTCAAATGAATACATATTTTGCATAAAAAGAAGTTAATGCTGACAGTATATATAAGGTGATGACTGCTGTTTCTGTCTTTCTGCATTCAGAAAAAAAACTGTGTATCACCACTTCATATGCATGAAAAACTCCACTCGCTTTCTAGTTGTTCAGAATCCATTTTATAATTGCTTCACTTCCTTGTAATGCAGCTTATTACAAATTATTAGCAGAGCTCCCCTCCAGCCATTTCTCTTTTTATCTCTTCCAGTTGCAGGTTGTCAAACAAAACAAGGCTTGGGAGTGAGCATGATCCGTGGAAAAAGGACTGTTCCCACTGCTAAATTTTAGCATTCTCACTGGCATTGTGTTTGTCTGGACCAATTAGGACTCTCTCACGTAACACCCAACCACAGTCAGAGCTAGCAGCACATGGCAGGGACCCTTTCCAGCAGGCAGTATGGACAAGAGTGCACCAGGTTTGTCTCCCCTCACTTTACACAGTGCTTCAACATTATTTCAACAACCTGCTTATCCCGAACAACCTCATGCTACACACTGCAGCATGTAACTTCCTTCTGTCACATGATAACACGGCTCTGTTGGGCTGCAATACAAATTTTCACATTATTTCATAAATTCAGAAGAGAAAAAAAACTGTAATAACGAAACCTGAGTTCCCCTGTGGGTTGTTCTTTGTTCTTTTTCTCTCAGCACTAACATTGCCACAATAAAGTCTGAGTGGTCACACAGAAATCCCACTAAAGTCATTAGAGAAGTACAATACTCCCACATGCACTTTTTAGCACCTGTACTTATCAACAGAAAGAGAAAGCAATTTCAAAGAAGTGTCAGTTCTGAGAAGAATTATATTTCAAGTTACAATAAATAAGAAGGTGACATCAGAACAAAGTTGTACAGAAATAATACCTTAAAAACCTAAGGATATTTTCAAGGACTCAATTTGAAATGTAAATTCTGTAGTAACACTACATCCGTGAGCTAAGCATTAATATTAACAACTGTCATGTCTCTCAACCCAGAAGAAAAAATTCTCAGATCTCATACTGTTAAATCCAAAAAGTGACAGCAAGTGTTATTACCAATAATAAGAACAGTCTTTCATTTTTTGCTTAATATTGTATTTCTATTATGATGTCTACGAACCCCAAACACGTCAGTTCTGCTACCTTGTCCATATAAGAAAATTCTAAAACTTTTTTTTCCATGCCAATTTTATTGGGCCTATAGCCAAAGAAGGCCCAGTATTCAAATCTGAGCAGGAAAGCATAACCTCCTCCTTCCATCCTCTGGCGTAAATGAAAAAAAAAAAAAAGAAAAGAGTGAATGATCTATGATCACCATACAGCTACAGAAAAAGTGATGAAAAAGCAGGCTGAAAAGAAAAGCATCAGAGACTGAATATAATGAACAAAACCTGAGTATTCCTGAGCAGGAACTTAGCAGTAATGAAAGGATTTAAGCACAAGAGATTTTTGGCAAAGATGTAAAAGAAAGAGCATTGAGATACAAGCACGTATACTATAAGGATAACTGTGGACAGATGTGGGAAAATTGTGAGGAAAATATATGAAACTGTGAGTAAACTAAAAAGACAAGACCAAAATGACAAAATAGACAAACCTGATAATTTGAATGTTACAGTAAAAAAATCTAGAAAGAGCTATAATTAAATAACGCTCCTCTTGGGTGGAAGGTCTTGCCAAACAAGGGACTGACAGTTTTATACTGCACAAAGTAAATAAAAATTGGGGGGAAAAAAAAAAAAAGACATTTTTTTCTTTAAACACTGTATTTGTTCTATCAACATTAAATTGTTTTTTTCTGGTATCATTAACATCACAGAATTAAATATTAGTATAAGGCACAATTTTAGGCAAAGAGGAAACCAGAATAAATTTTTTAGTTTTAAAAAATTGCCATGGTGGATTTACTGTGTTTGTATTCTCTTGAGCAATAACCAGATTTCTGTAGAAACAGATGTTACATGACATATAACCAGGACATTCTGTGACAACATACACAATTATATGCATTCCCAAAGAAAAAAAAAGTAAAGCTTTTCCTTCAATCAGTTTCACAAATTTAAAAAAAAAAAAAAAAAAGATCATAAGTGTTTAGGCACTGGCATGGAAAATTTCTACTATTACTCTCACTATTATAGACTTACATATAGCAACTCTTAGTGTATGCCTGTGTGTACATATGACCAAAACACTGGAAAGTAACTCAGCTCCCACATACTATTCTTTGTCGTTAAATCTTTCAGAGTATTTTACAAATGAGATCTCTACCATTTTTACAGCAAAGAAAACTGCATCTAAGAACTGATTTTCTGAAGGTCCCTGAGAATCAAGGATAGTGGAAAATGACCAAAGCTAATGACATTGGCATAATACAGAAATAATGTCTCTGATGTTGTAGTCAGAGCTCTATTCTTGAGGACGTTCGTATTTAAAGGTATGCTAACAAAATGAATAGATAATAAAAGCTTAGCTAAACTGCAGTAGCAGCTGCATCCTGACACCTATTCTGATGTTCTAAGTTTTCATGTTTTAACTGTTTCCATTCCTTATCAAAACCTACTGGAAGACTCACTGAGAGAGGAGCTAAAGACATGGCAACTGTTAAGAAAAGGATCTTACTGTGAAACAAAACAAAAAAAAGTCACACAAATTGTAAAAGTTACAGGCAGATGCTGATGACATAGGAAAGCATTTACCGAGGGGAAAAACAAAGCTTGTTTGAAAGTGAGGAGAGAGGTCATGGACTGAGAAATTCCTTTGATACCTGAAAACAAATACAGCAGGTAGACAAAGAAAACAACTGTGTAGGATAGCAGCAATAGCACTAGGATGATATGGACTACAGATCTGATTCCTCTAGGCTTGGAAGGAAAGACCTTTTTATTGCAACAGATTTAAACTGTGAACTTAAGCCCTGAGAAGTACGATAAGAACCATGAATCTCTGGAGAGGAAAGGGCTGACTGCTAAGGGAAATTTACAACACCAGCATAGGGAGTGATTTGTGTAATTCCCTGTGGTGCACATTGACCCATTTCATGATCTAAACTTTCTTGTATTTGGGCTGTGCTTTGCAAATGTCACAATTAGGGCTTAATATTAATCTCAAGTGGGTTTGAGGTTACACATGGGAAATTCTTCATGGCTCTAATGCAGCAGTTCTTCACACTCTGAAGAAGTGGTAGTTTATTAAGCTAGACTGCACACTGTATACAAAGCTGTTCTCCCATTCCTTTCTCCGTCATCTCTGCCTTCTTACACTGAGTTCTAGAGCTATGAAAAGAAAGGAGGGCATAGGAAAAACGAGGAAGCTGAAATACAGTGATAACACCATGGAAGGTGACTACTGGAGCACTTTGGAAGATTCTCATTTAGTATTCACAATTTGAGAATTCCTTTGGCTCATTATACATTAGAGGCAGATACAAGAGAAATGGAAATAAAAAAAATAAGGTAAAATCCTGTTTATAGCTTAAGGCATGTTTTAATTTTCAGCTCTGCCTATACCAGCAACTTCTATAAATTTTCTCAGAAGTCATAACTAATTAAACCCAAAGAAAATACATTAGAATGATTTGCTTTTCTTATATTTCTAAAGTTAGAGCAGTTAGTTTGCTTATGTGGGACTATACTGATAGGCATTTCTGTTTCATTTCTTTACTGATAACACTTGTAAATATTTTTTCTTTTGTGCTGGTTTCAAGGCTCTTGCCAGTGGGGAAAAAGCTATTGTAAATTTTTAGTTCATTGGGTAGCAAAAATGAAAAGCAACATGGAAAGCTTTTGGGGCCTAAAACATACTTACCTACTTAGGAGTTGTTTGTGAAACAACGACAGGTAGCAGCATTGAAGGAAATGCATGAATAACCAATACACTAACCCACCTATCTGATCAGTCAGACCCAACTTTTTAAAATCAAAAAGTGATCAAAGATGTTCAGAGGCTTGAGGAAGAAAAAAGTCTCCTCCTACAGCAGCTAGTCCTTATTTTCTGTACTTTGTACAAAAAGTCCTATTTTTGTTTTATATATTGATTTGGTGACAACACCTGCTTAAGCATTCAACCCATTTACAGTAATAGCACTGCTATGGACTGTACTTACAGTTACCATGTAAAATGCTAACATTCCACTTTCTCAGATACCATTTCTCTCTCATTACAACTTGTCTTCTTTACAGGATATTTCATGGAAGGGCAGTAGGAACTTGCAATGCTACATAACCATTGCAAACATGCCACTTTGATGTAAAGGAAGGCAGGAATTACGTAGCTGTTTCCTGTTAAGTTGTACTGCAAAGCGGGGGTTTCAGCCTGACCTCTTTAATGCCACTTCAGACACTCCAGAGCAACCAAGACATGGCCTGGTATCTGGCATGCTTATTTGCCTCACTTAAGCCCTAAAGCCAGATCGCTGAGCTGCTACAGACATCTTGTGCAATATGGTTGTAGATAAGACTTTTGTGCATATAAAGGAAGAGATAAACAGAAATTTCACCAAGGGAATTCACGCTGGGATGGGATGATTACTCTCTGGAGTTTGTTCTCTTCCTAAATAACCACATGTCATGTAAAACTGATCTAGTTTTTACTCATTTTTCATCTGTGACACAGGAAAAATTTAATTTGCGTCACAGGCATGGGTGGATGAACACGCCACAAATTTCATTTTATGCAGATGCTATTGAACTCATCATGCTCTAGATTTCATAGAAAACCAGGTCTCTCCTTCTGTGGGTATTAATGTATCTTTTGGCATAACATTAACAAAAAGGATTCTCCAAAGGGATAACATCAGAAAAATGGCCTACCTTTGTTCTGACTCCAGAATGTTCTCCATCACTGGGCAATTTTCAAAAAGCCACTTTGAGAAAAGTGGGCAGAGGGGAAAAATAAAACTGCAAATATTTTTGTGAAATGAAACTTTTTTCCTGAAGAAATAAAAGGAAAGGAGAACAAATGCTAAGCATTCTCTTGGGAGCTGGTCTTCCTTGAAGGTAATGCAAACTTTGTCTACTTTCATAAGTCATCAGTCTCAATTTATTGAAGTACTACAACGTACAAATCATACTGGCAGTGTTGGGTGAATGTACGCAGCTCCTGCACAAACCTTTATCTTCCAGGATATTTACAATAGCCATTGAAGCATCTATGTTACACTGTATATCTTGTGATAAAAAATTCCACTGGCAAAATGATGCTTTACAGTGCATAAAATTCATAAACGTTCTTTTGCACTTAAGTGAACTGTTCTTTGAGGGTTCAGTCTTTTGCCAGCTCCTTGAAAAGTGTCATGCAACTTCTGAAAGTCTTTAACAGGTAAAAAAATAGGCAGGAAGGAAGAGAGAATTAATTTTTTAAACCAAGACAGACAGACTATGCTAATGTGTGTGTCTATGTATTAACAGTTGGGGATATCATAACAATGAAGTATACTCAATGCATTTTCTATCAAACTGACGAATTTTGACAAATATATCAACCATTCCTTAAGCATCTAGAAAAATATTATGCTTCAGGATTAAAAAAAAAAAAAAAGAAAAAAGTACAATTTAAAAATAAGTACTGAAAACCAGATCTAGTATGAAGAAGTTCTTTCATCTTTCCTGTGATACACCAACAGAAGGTGGTTTAGTCTTATATTGCCCAGGCAGATATTTCTGGTTAGGCAAAAAAGTGTAAATTTGAGATATTATGCACAAGTGAAAAAAAGCATTAAAAAATTATCTGCGATAAAATCCAAAAAAAAACCAAAGTGAGAATAACACAGACAACAATGAACTGAGTTATGTAGTATCTGAACTGCAACATCAAAGCACCTCCAATATTTGGCTGCTCAGGTTTTAATAGAAATTGCAACATTTTTCTGGACAGAATAAATTGTAAACAGCCCTGTTTTCATTTTAAAACCTTCATAATACAATTCCCAAGCAAATAAAAAGGCATCTTCCCTGGGTTTCTCTCTAAAAATGCAGGAAATGATTACAACTTAATTTGTTTTCTTTGTATAGAAAACAAATTCTATTGCAGTTCGTGTTCTGGCTTGCTTACATGTGTACAGATACTACACCATTTTGTTGGCTGTTCTCTTGTTTATACTCTGAAGCCTTTATTCTCCCTGAATACACTTTTTTACTTTACTTTTTTACACTTTTTCAGTGTAAAAAAAAAACCCAAATAGCAACAAAGAATCTACTATAGCATAAGAATCCAGCCAGTAGGGAAAAAAGTATAATATTCTGTCTCTTCCATTTTTTTTTAGTTCTTTAAAATGAAAATTGTAAACACCAAGAGAATCCAGAAGGTGATTCTGCTGGACTGCATATTTTGTATAGCCCTGTGGCTCTCTCTTGATATTCGCTTTCCTGAGGGTTTTAAGCTCTTTGCTATGAGGTTGCATATTCAAAGGCTGGAGCTTTAATATTCTGGATTGTTAATGAGTAAAGACACTAGCTCAGGTTTGTACTTTCATCTCATTCAGACATAAAAGTTTAACTGGTCATATGATCAACTATCTGCACTGACACTTTAATATCTATTTCCTCTGTGGAAGCCACAGAATATTATTGACCTGAATCATATACATGCTGTGACTGTATAATGCTGCAGTCCATATAGGTAGGTACAGACAAGATATGAAATCTTATGCTGGTGCAAGTCCTCTACATTTTCATCAAAGTGCATAGATATAAGCATTAATATTTAAAGACCCAGTTTACTGTGGCAGCTTATAGGTCTTGTAGCTCTACTGATGAAAATGGAATAGGGGAACATTCATGCAATAGTGTATTTGGGCTCAAGAAGCAGAATTCTCTTGTTCTAGGTTAAGAAAACAAGGGAAGAAAATGCGTACTTAGATTTTTCTGAAATGAAACCTTTGTCCTGAAGAAAGAAAAGGAAAGGATGACTGGCTCCAAAGATGACTGTAAGACAAATATAGATTTGCAGTGACAGATACAGCTACCACTGAATACCACTTTCAGTGTGATATGAGATTTTGTTTTTATTGTTCTGCAAAACATTATTGAAAACTCTCTTAAGGCAGTTGTTTTGTTTTTGTTTTTTTTTTTAATTATTGCATCCAGAGGAAAAAATAGCAGCTATCTTGTGTTAAGAGCATCTGATTCTTTTTAACAGCTGATGCTCAAAACCATGGGTTTTCAAAACTGCAAACTTATCACAGACATAAGAAAAGCCTATTCTGTGCACCTTCTCTCATCTATTTCCTAAAATAAAAAGCAACAAAAATTACGTTTATGAATTCGAATAGATGATGAATATTAAACTTGCAAATGCCAGATATCTGGATACTTACTGTGCTTTCTAAGTGCTTCACTGATACTTTACATATAGATTGTATCACAAAGGTCCCAGTAAAGGGCATATGTATTAAACAATACAATCAAATCGTCATGTGAAAAGCAAAACAATGAAAATGTTTTTGTTTTTAAGATACATTTCTTACTACAATTTGATTTAAACTGTCATTGCGTTAACTGTGGGCAAACTGGAAACTGCATTTCTTGAGTTTCTGTATGTGTAGAAGTTTTTTGTGAGATGCACAGGGAGTGCATACTTACTTTTCGTGTCTCCTTAGATAAAATAAAAACATAATGCACAAAAGGCCTTTAGCTTAAACTTTTCCAGTTCTTTCCCCTGCTTTCCCCTGCCAAATCCAATTTAGGATAATCCAAACCTTGCCTTCTGCTGTTGGTGGCAAAATCATTGCTCACTGCTCTTTGGGAGGTAACAAGAAAACAGCAAGTACTTACTACTGCGTATTTATACCCAAGGCGTGACACTGATGCATTAGAGATTTCTGAAAATTTCTAACCCTCTCATACACCTATTTTGGTAAACAACTTGTGTTGATATGCAGTCCTTAAAGTATAACACAGCATTTTCCACTGTTAGTAAACAACATATAACACAAATCCCAAGTAAAATATGTTCAAGACCATAAATTATCTACTTTATTATGAATCACAATTTCAATAGTTATTCAAAACCACATCTAGACAGAAGCATCTTGTATGGAAATGAACACAGCCATGGTCTTTCACATGAGAACACAGTCCAATATTCAAGGAGTTTATCTGAATCTTGGACTCAGATACGAATATACACAACAGTACACTTCTTTCAGAAACAGTCCCTCTGGCATTTGCTATGACTATCTGAGTGGAAGTGATATATTAATATGGGAAAGGGCTGGAGTCATCATTTAAGGAATATTTTTAATATATGAGTTAGTCCATCAAGTATTATTAGCGTTTAAATATTGATAGATATTGGATTGATCTCTTTTGGAATCAGAATTTCAGGACAATGAATCTAGATCAAATAAATAGCATGACTTGATTATTTTTTTCCTGCTGTGTGTATAGTTAAACATTGGAACAGATTCTTTAGGAGGATTATGCGGTATTCTTCCCTGAAAGGTTTTAAGAAACAGATAAAAAATATCATGAATAATAGTTTAAACATTAATGTATGTAGCAGTGATGGAGTTAATGCTTCTCAGTCATTACAGATGAGTAGTGATCTCTAAGATCTCAGAAGGTATTCCATGGCAATACTGCAAAAATATAGCTGTAAAATAAAGCCAACCACCCCATCCTTCCACACAGCATACAAACCAACCTTCACAATACACACATACACTAAAGCTCAAGAGGAAGACTACAGACAAGCATTTAAAGTTTACTTTCATTTTCATCAGGTTTTAAAATGGAAACCACGAAGTAAGTCTCAATAAATAATAAGGCTGATTTGTTTGGGTTGTTTTTTTGTTTGTTTGGCATTTGTGTGTGTGTGAGTTTGTTTTTGTTTTGTTTTTTTTTTTAAGGCTAAATGATTCTTTGATTCAAGACATGCTCATAACCACTTGTGCAAAGTGACCCTGAAGGCCATTTTCCCTCTGGGCCTATTTGCTGTGAACTTCTGATTGTACTTTTTAGGCACACTTTGTTAGGAAGGGCATGAAGTCATCCAGGAAGCACTGAAGGACCTGTTCATGGTATCACAGCTGTAAAAGTAAGCATTAATTCAGCTTTCTATGCCCTGTAAATTCTTATTTTCTCCTTTAAGCAATAACCAGCAATAACCTTGACAGTACCCACTCAGTGCTATTCACCATGAAATAAACCAAATTGCCAACATCTTTCTCGCTAATCCACTTTTTATAAACTTTCCTGAAAGTGTGAAGTATAAATGCTAAAATAAAATGCAATATATATTAAAATAATGCAATTATTCATAGTTTCCAATTATTCATAGTTTGCAATATGTTGTATACACCATGTCCTTGATATCAGCCAGTTCAGTGATGACAGATTACAGTTTTCCTCTTCTGTCAAGAAACTCATAGAAACTGTTCTGTTCAATAAGACATCCCAGACAAAACAGAGACCCATTTCTTTGAGATTTATGTATTTGATTTACCTTCATTGTCCCTTAGAGTAAAGTTGGGATTCAAAGAAAGCCCTTCATCAAGGGAAAAATGGAATCTTGCCCCGTTTGCAGAGTTATCTTTGTCAGTTGCAGTGATAGTCTGAATTACCTGAAATAAAAATTAACAGTGAAGGTGTTGAAATTTGAACTTGACCCAAATAGTACCTGGCTTCATCAGGATGGTCAAACTTACCTTATTTTAATTTTCTACTTCACTGCTGCTAAATTCAACTGATGAAGTGACTGGGCCATTAATTTGATTTCACCAGCATGAAATATTTTAGCAACCACACCTCAGGGCTAGGTAAAAGCATCTAAAGCATCTATACTTTCTGACATTATGATACATTCAGGACCTGGTACAGAGATTTTCACCTTCCTCATTACACACTGGTGACTTTCAGAATTAGAGTTTCACCTAAACACCTGTTTTTATGGAGCCAAAATTCAGGCTGAACCAGGATGTTCTATGAGGACCATCATCTGCTAGCCATTCCACTAATTAGATGTACTTCTATTGGTCACGAAAAGTAACTGTTTAACCAAAATGGCAAGTATATAATACTGGCGGACTAAAATTCCTCTTAAGAACCATTTTTAAGTTGACTGAGATCAGAACACGAGGAACAGCAGCCAGTCCTGATTTTAGTCTGGTTTTCCCCAGAGCAACAGAATTTGATGGGAGAGGTATTTTTGAAAGGTAACACCTTTCCCTTTGAAAGCCCCGGTGGTTTCTAAGATTTACTTTCAACTAAATACGAGCTAAGCTTTTGGAATGTGTGACCAAGCAATATTTCTACTTCTGCTTTCATTTTCATGCTGGGTCTGGAAGCTGAAGTGCTAAAGTAGAATTTAATAAAAGTTGTTCTTGTGATATAGGCAGTGAAGCCCACACAGACAGCTGCACAGAGCTGATAGATATCCTAAGGGAACATGAGAGGGGGAGGGAAAGAGCTCTTTTCATGAGAATTTTTCTGTTCACTGTTCAGCTGTAGTCTGCCTGGGCTGAACCTGAAGCATAAACAGTACAGGCTCACGGATCTGGCCTATTTTAAAACTAAAAGACAACATACAGTTCTCTACCTTTGTTCACATAAGAGAAGCAAAACAAACACATATTTAAACAAATACATAGAGTACAATGCTTATTTCTTTGACTATATACAATATAGTACATTATATTGATTATACACACATGACACAACTAATAATATTGATGATAATTGCTAAGAATATTTTAGAAGTTTGTTGTAATAATTTTTGGTAAACTGTAGTAGAATAAGATCAGTCGGAGACATCTATAATCATGCAGTTTGCCAAAGTCATGGTAATATTGGTGAAAATGCCTGGCAAAAGCTAATTGTTCTCTACTGAATTTTGCTAAGGTAGCATATCTGTTATTGAAATACCTACCATGTAAAACCAGAAAAGTAAGATTAACTTAGCTAGATCTATTCAGCTAATAATGCTGAAAAAGTATGAGGCAAAGCAAGAAAAAAGTGAAGTTGATGGAGAAATATTTTCAAGAGAATCAATTTTTATTACTACTCAAATACTAAAAATACTGTTAAAGACCATGCATAGTTGTGAAAAGTTCAGGCAAGATCATAAAAAAAAAGATATGAATTTATTAAATGGTGTTTACAAATCCTCAGTACTGTTTATCATTGAAACATAAGCCATTCTGCCAAGCACTTTCAGCTTTTAGTTGACAGCCTAGTAGATAGACTTTTGTCCTGTCGTCCTCTCTTCCATAAAATGTTCAGTGACATTTTACAGAATCTCGCTTCAAGAACATGCCATTTTTGCAACAAAAATACCTGTGATCAAGGCCTCTTTGCCACAAGACTTTAAAAAAAAAAAATTTGGTTTTAGAACTAATTTTAAAACTCACAAAATATACTGTCACTGTACACACTCTTTCAGATTAATCCGGAGGTGAGGAACAAAAGTGTGTGTCCCCTTAAGACTCAAACGTACTGTTAACCTTTTCTAATTAATGACCCAAATAATTAATGGCCTATTAGTAGACATTAACATTCACCTTACCAAGCTGACTGAAACAGAAATGTAGACATAGAACCTCAGCTGCTGTAAAGCTCAGTTGACAGCACTGAAGCGATGAAACTGGAGGGTTATGCTATTTTTAAAGCCAAGAGTTGCAAGAAAAGAGGGAGTTTCAAGAATGGAGGAGAACTAATTGAGGAGGATAGAGAGCAGGTACTAAATTTTACTCAGATACTTTCCAGAACTGAATCAATAAAAGAGAAAATATACACATGACAAATTTATAGCAGAGATGTTTCTTGGCTGCTAACATTGATTTCTTTTGGCTATTAGAAATAAGAGCATCCAGGGTAAGGTAGCTCATGTTGACAGCACAATATTTATACACCCTGATTCTGAAGAAGTTCTTTGTACATGTATGTGTGTGTGCGTGGGCACGAACATGTACAGTGATGGATAGCGTCAGGGAAATGACATTTCACTACTATAACAACTTTCTCTATTATTCCCCTGAAAAGCACCAGAAAAAAATTATCTTTGGAGAGCTGTAGTGAATGTGACTTGCAGATCTAGACAGAAATTTTAATAGGTTCATACTCTGCCAGGAGAAACAATGAACTTGGAAACACTCAAAAAACCTATAAACTCTTCACTCCACTTTTCAAAACAAAGCATTTAACTTTTTTTTTACATCACTATTTGCTCTTATTATCCTTAAAATTATTAAAAAAAATGCATTTGAAGTAATGGAAAAAATTATTTTTAAGTTCATTTTGCAGAAGACTGAAAAATTTCATTTTCCTACACTGACTATATTTCATAATCACTCACAAAATCAGTATATTTCTAGAATTCAAGAGTTCTTCAAGTCTAGATACTATATAAGATCAAAATACAGCTACTTTACTTACTTTAATATATAACATCAACCAGGCTTCACCTGTAAGGTGTTGGAGATACTTAGTTTATCTTGACAACAAGGTGACTGCTGAGGCAGTAAAGCTGTCACTTCAGCATGGAAATGCTCATCTTCCCACAGGCTTTTTCTGTTTGCTATGCTTTAGGGGGGTTCATTTAAGCACTTAAGTCCTTAAGTTTTATTGGCTTTTTTTTTTATTTTTGAAGGAACTACAATGAGCTGTGGAGGGAAAGGAAGCAAGAGACAAGAGGCTGTGCAATTAAATGATACTGTGATTTCTCTACATAGAAGCCTCTTGAACACAAACAAGCAGACTCAAAAAGTCTTCCAGTGACAAACTACTGGTTAGTTTATCTTGCACATAACACATTCAGAATGGACCTGCTGAGGAAAGAAACCGGGCTCTTCCAGGGCAGTGCAGGCTGGAGCTCTACCTCAAAAGCACTAGTCAAACAGAAATGCCTGGCAGTACCTGACAGAATTTGTTCTTTAGTGCTAAATCTTATGAATCTTTCTCACAAGATGATGAATACTCGGAGTAAATACTACCTTTTTAGTGATCCAAAACCATCCAGCTGGGCATGCTTTTTTGGCATATGGAACACTTGTCTTGTTCTGTAATCCTTGTTTATTTGTCCTTCCCTAATATTTGTTGAACACTGTCATTTTCTTTATTAAACTAGACAGCACAATATTATGAGTAAGAGATGTGTACTTTTGTATTTTGTTTTTGTTTTGGTTTTTGTACAGTGGAATGATTTCACAATGTTTTCTGAAGCCTTGCCATGCAATGCATATAAAAATTAGTGCATGTCATATATGTGATCGAGCCCTGTTAAAGAATACAATAGCATGCTGATCCAGCTACTTTAAGAGTCTACTGTTTGTACTTCTGCTTGTAGAATCCTTCATGGTAGCAATAATCTTGGGTGTTAACTGTGATGCTGCAGAGATCAGGAGTCACTCAGGCTTGCAATGGTAGCTCTGAGAGAAATAGGATGCTGACTGAAATCAGGAGCAAATGATGTTACTGGAAAGCTTATTTTATCCTTTAAACATCTCTTGTAAATTTCTATTTTCGAAGCTACTACTGGAGAGTTAAGACTCTGCTGATAAGAAACATCAGCTACTAACTACCAACACCACCCCCACCCAGCTAACAGTGCATTTCTGAGCTAGCTTTGCTGCATGCTTTAGTTTATTATTAATTATAACAATTATGTTAAATTATATAAATTTTAAAAATATCAGGATATGTTGAAAGCAATTGCAACTTATGCTAAGAAATGTCACCTTATTTTTTTAAAAAATAGTTTTTTACAAGTTCTAATTCTTCTATTAAGGCTTTAATTAATGTTTTCAGAACATTATTTTTACTTTAATAAGCATGCTAAGAAGAGATATTCAGTTGATAGACCTACTTGGATTTTCAAAGGTTTTGAGTGAGGTGTCTCAATAAGAGCAGTTAAGAAAACTATAAGATAAGAGGGAAGGCCCTTGCACAAGTAATTGCTCAAAAGACAGGAAATAGTGTCTATTCCACAAAGAGAGGAAGTCACAGGGATTTCCTGTTCCAAACAGGTTTATGCTGTGCCATTTGCTCATTATTACACTGACCATTTTATAAAGAGTATGAATAATCAGCCCGCCTATTTATGATACTGAGTCGTTCAAAGAGGAAAAAAGGAAGGGCTGACATTAAAGACCTCCAATACTCAGTAGCCAGGCAATACAAGGACAGGTGAAATTCTTTATACATTGACATAAAGTCTTAACTTCACATACATGATGATGAACTCTAAGTCGACCATTACTTCCAATGATAATGGTGTTATGGCAGACAGTTTTTTGCATTCAGTGCTTACTAGTGGTTAAAAAGAAAACTGTTAGAAATTGCTAGCAAAGGAAGAGAACAAAGCAGAGATCATATACTATGAATCATAAACTATGATAAGAATTATAGACCACTGCATTGTGAATCTTGTTTCCTCATCTCAAGGTGAATAGAGAGGAATTGGAGGAAGTTTAATGGATGACAAGATGAATGATCAAAAGCATAGAAGGACTTTATCATAGCTTGTCCAAGTAGGACTCTTCAGTCTGGACAAGAGATGGCTGAGGGGCAGTGTGCTAAAGATTTATGAATAGCACAGAGATAATAAATAGGGATCAGCTACTCTCTCTCTCTCTTTTGCTCTCCCAACACAATAACCGGTAAATACTGATTGAAGACAGCATGGGAAGATTAAAACAAAAAAAGAAAAAAAAAAAGAAAAACAATGAAAAAGGAGATAGGTCTTCCTGAAACATGCAATTAAACTAAAATTCCTTGCTGCATGAAGTAGCAGCTATCAAATGTTTTTGTTTGTTGTAGGAAAAGCTAGATTAATATAAGATAGTTATTAAAGGTTTATGGTTTTCATAACCACAGAAACCACTCAGGAAATATACGAGTTCACAACTGCAAATTAAAACCTGTATAAAGACAAAATCAGCATAGAGTGCTAGGTAAAAGCTCAATCTATGCAAAAAACCAAAGGCACTTAAAAAAATTATCAAACCATGAGCTGCAATGAAGTGCATCAATCACAGCAGCAGCGACTGGAATGTGATTCAGCTATCACATTTCCAGTCTCAGTTCTGCCCCTCCCCATGCTCATATTTGTGAAAAGCCTCTTCAACATCTTTCCCATAATGATCCTGCAAGCTCAAGTCAATCAACATGCAAAAATGAGAATGGCAGCCATGTTAACCTGCCACTTCAGTGAGCTGTATGCTACCATATGGCACTTAGATAAAAGATATTAAATCTGCTGCATCCATTTTGTTCAGGATAATGATTTGTCAAATTCCGTTACTTATCTGACAAGATTGAAGCTTTACTTTTAGATATTTACCAAAGATATTTTTGGTAATTTTTTTCAGCAACAAGAAAGATACATTGAATAAATTCCCAGATCTTCTCCCTTCAACCTAATACTGTTATAACAGCTGAATCAAATGTAAAACACAAAAATGAAATCAGAAAGAGTTATGATGTGTTCCCCAAATCAAACTTTTTACATAAGTGATATTAAAAAATAAAATAATTCTTCCTTCTCACTCGGAGAAAGATAACTGTAAGAGTTACCTGACCAGGCTTTGCATTCTCACAGACAACTGCATCATACTCTCTGGCAAGCTCTGGAGGGTTGTCATTGATGTCCAGGATCCTAACACCAACGTGAACATGGCTGACTAGCTCAGGATTGTCTGTAAAATACATAAGGGGGTATTAAGCCTTTTGAAATATTAAACATTCCATGACATGCTCAATTTAAAATATATCTAAACAATAGCTAGATGAGAACTGTATAAACCTGCAGACTTTCAGGTAGCAAGATACTAAAAGTTGTCTGCTGTGTTTTCATTAACAGTTTTGAAATATTTTTAAAAAAAGTGAAAAGTATGTTATGAGTCTTAAGTCACTGTTATACTGTAACAATAAAAATGCAAGTTACTCTAGAACTGGTGGCGGAAAGCTGTTGGAGTAATCACATACCTTCACACTGTATGCTATGAAATGATCAATTACTTTATAATAAATATGAAAGTGCCATTGCAGTATTGAGTAAAACCTAATAAAAAAATATTAAAACCTTCTTCTTTTTCTCAGTCCCTTAAAATACAAAAATAACAAGATAATATGAATGCAAAGGCACATAGAAGCCTTTACCAAGCTTGAGTTCACCTTCCTCACAAGGTTCTATGCTATTACACAGAGTAGTTAAAGATTCTTGCTTTAGCAGTGTGTCCTGGGTTCAGCAGTAGCAGTCATGTTTTTGTTTTTTTTTTTCCTTTGTGGTAGCTGGTGCAGTGCTGTGTTTTGACTTCCAGCCTGAGAACAGTGTTGGTGAAGTCGATGTTTTCAGTTGTTGCTAAGTGATGTTTACCCTGACCAAGGACTTTGTGAGGCTCATGCTCTGCCAGGGAGGAGGGGAAGCCGGGAGGACTGTGTGGATCAGATGGCCTGGCACATCAGTCCCACAGAAGTATAAGGCTCTAGTAGATACTGGTGCACAGTGTACCCTGATGCCATCAAGCTGTCAAGGGGTGGAACCCATCTATATTTCTGGAGTAACAGGAGGATCCCAAGAGTTGACTGTGCTGGAGGCTGAAATCAGCCTGACTGGGAGGGAGTGGCAAAAGCACCCTATTGTGACTGGTCCAGAGGCTCCATGCATCCTCGGCATAGACTACCTCAAGAGAGGGTACTTCAAAGACCCAAAAGGGTACCGGTGGGCTTTTGGTATTGCTGCTTTAGAGACTGAGGAAATTGAGCAGCTGTCCACCTTGCCTGGTCTCTCAGAAGATCCCTCTGCTGTGGGGTTGCTGAAAGTTGAAGAACAACAAGTGCCAATTGCGACCACAACAGTGCACCGGCGGCAATATCGCACCAACCGAGACTCCCTGATTCCCATCCATCAGCTGATCCGTAGACTGGAGAGTCAGGGGGTGATCAGCAGGACCCGCTCACCCTTCAATAGCCCCATATGGCCAGTGCGAAAGTCTAATGGAGAATGGAGACTAACAGTAGACTATCGTGGCCTGAATGAAGTCACACCACCATTGAGTGCTGCCGTACCGGACATGCTAGAACTTCAGTATGAACTAGAGTCAAAGGCAGCCAAGTGGTGTGCCACGACTGATATTGCCAATGCATTTTTCTCCATTCCTTTGGCAGCAGAGTGCAGGCCACAGTTTGCTTTTACTTGGAGGGGTGTCCAGTTCAATTGGAACCGACTGCCCCAGGGGTGGAAACACAGCCCTACCATTTGCCATGGACTGATCCAGACTGCACTGGAACAGGGGCAAGCTCCAGAACACCTGCAATACATTGATGACATTATTGTGTGGGGCGATACAGCGGAAGAAGTCTTTGAGAAAGGGAGGAAAATAATCCAAATCCTGCTGAAAGCCGGTTTTGCCATAAAACAGAGTAAGGTCAAGGGACCTGCACAGGAGATTCAATTTTTGGGAATCAAATGGCAAGATGGACGTAGACAGATCCCCACAGATGTGATCAACAAGATAACAGCAATGTCTCCACCAACTAATAAGAAAGAAACGCAAGCTTTCTTGGGTGCTATGGGGTTCTGGAGAATGCACGTCCCGAATTACAGTTCGATTGTAAGCCCTCTCTATCATGTGACCCGGAAGAAAAATGATTTTAAATGGGGCCCTGAGCAGCAACAAGCCTTTGAGCAAATTAAACGCGAGATAGTTCATGCAGTAGCCCTTGGACCAGTCCGGACCGGGCCAGATGTAAAAAATGTACTGTACACTGCAGCTGGGGAGAACGGTCCTACCTGGAGCCTCTGGCAGAAAGCTCCAGGGGAGACTCGAGGTCGACCCCTCGGCTTTTGGAGTCAGGGATACAAAGGATCTGAGGCCAGCTATACCCCAACTGAGAAAGAGATACTGGCAGCCTATGAAGGGGTTCGAGCTGCTTCGGAAGTGATTGGCACTGAAGCACAGCTCCTCCTGGCACCCCGGTTGCCCGTGCTGGGCTGGATGTTCAAAGGCAGGGTCTCCTCTACACATCATGCAACTGATGCTACATGGAGTAAATGGGCTGCACTAATTACACAACGAACTCGAATAGGAAATCTCAGTCGTCCAGGCATTCTAGAAGTCATCATGGACTGGCCAGAGGGCAAACATTTCGGAATGTCACCAGAGGAGGAGGTGGTGCATGCTGAAGAGGCCCCACCATCTAATAAACTGTCAGAAAGTGAAAAGCAGTATGCCTTGTTTACTGATGGCTCTTGCCGTATTGTGGGAAAGCATCGGAGATGGAAGGCAGCTGTATGGAGTCCTGGACGACAAGTTGCAGAAACTGCTGAAGGAGAGGGTGAATTGAGTCAGTTTGCCGAGGTGAAAGCCATCCAGCTGGCCCTGGACATTGCTGAACGAGAAAAGTGGCCAGTACTTTATCTCTATACTGACTCATGTATAGTGGCAAATGCCCTGTGGGGGTGGTTGAAGCAATGGAAGCAGAGCAACTGGCAACGCAGAGGTAAACCCATCTGGGCTGCTGCACTGCGGAAAGATATTGCTGCCAGGGTGCAGAACCTGGTGGTGAAGGTACGTCAGGTACGTTGTTTGCTTGTTGAGCAAACAAGTCTCAACAGCATTAAAAGGCCATTCAAAAAATTCAAAACTCTCAAATGTAAATGGTCTGGGGGGACGACTAGGAGGGTAAAAGGATGTCTCCTTCACAGGTTGAGCACCTGAGAAGGAGAAAAAAGATGTGTAATTGCTAAGCACCTCCATCATATACCTCCCAAAGTATAAAGGTGGTGACCACACTGGGAACATAAGCCAGATCAGTTTCATGATCAATGATTCTACTGTATTACAAGTCATTACCATAAAGTACAATGGGACAAAAACCTTAGCCCAAGCCCCACACTTGAAAAACACTAATACAGCCAATACCGGATGGACGTAAGATATGGTATACTGAAACTGTGAGATCAAGAGGAAAAACCTTGAGAGCCAATAAATCAGCATTGTGACGAGTGACTACCAATCCAGTCAGATCTGTTCTTATCTCAACCCCTCGTGCCCCACGTTGGGCACCAAAAAGAACTGTCGTGGTTTAAACCCAGTCAGGTAACTTGTTCACTCACTCCCAGTGAGTGGTGCCGAGCTGACAACAATCAAGGTCCGTGTCCGTCTCCCCCCCCCCTGCACCGGGGCTTTCCCCTTCCCCGCTCCCGGAGGAACGGGCAGGAGGATCGAGAGAGTGCAACTCCTACGGGTTGAGACAAGAACAGTCCAGCAACAAATCACCACCGCTACTATCAGCTAAAACAATGATAAGGGAAAATAACAAGGGAAGAGAATACGATACCACCGGCCAAGAAAACGAGTTCCACCCGGAAGCTCCTGTCCTTCCGGGTAGCTCCCAGTTACCCCCCACCCCGGGCATGACATGCTGTGGTATGGAATACCTCCCCGGCTAGCCCGGGTCAGGCGCCCCGTCTCTGCTTCCTCACAGCTTCCCCTCCTCCCTGGCAGAGCATGAGCCTCACAGAGTCCTTGGTCAGGGTAAACATCACTTAGCAACAACCGACAACATCGGCTTCACCAACACTGTTCCCAAACTAGAAGTCAAAACACAGCACTGCACCAGTTAACACAAAGGAAAAATCATGACTGCTACTGCTGAACCCAGGACAAGATGCCCATGTACCCAAGAGTCGGGCCACTGAGGAACACCAGAACAACCAACAAGTGGATAAAGCGGCTAAGATTGAAGTGGCTCAGATGGACTTAGATTGGCAACATAAAGGTGAATTATTTTTGGCCCGGTGGGCCCATGACACTTCAGGCCATCAGGGCAGAGATGCAACATACAGGTGGGCCCGTGATCGAGGGGTGGACTTAACAATGGACACTATTGCCCAGGTTATTCATGAGTGTGAAACATGTGCTGCAATTAAACAAGCCAAGCGGTTAAAGCCTCTTTGGTATGGAGGACGATGGTTGAAGTATAAATATGGGGAGGCCTGGCAGATTGACTATATCACACTGCCACCAACCCGCCAAGGCAAGCGCCATGTGCTTACCATGGTGGAAGCAACCACCGGGTGGCTGGAAACATACGCTGTGCCCCATGCCACTGCCCGGAACACCATCCTGGGCCTTGAGAAACAGATTTTGTGGCGACACGGCACCCCAGAGAGAATTGAGTCAGACAATGGGACTCATTTCCGAAATAACCTTATAGATATTTGGGCCAAAGAGCATGGCATTGAGTGGGTATATCACATCCCCTACCATGCACCAGCCTCTGGGAAAATCGAACGGTACAATGGGCTGTTAAAAACTACACTGAGAGCGATGGGTGGGGGAACTTTCAAGCATTGGGATACACACTTACCAAAGGCCACCTGGTTGGTCAACACCAGAGGATCTGCCAACAGGGCTGGCCCAGCCCAGTCAGAACTTTTACATATTGTAGAGGGGGACAAAGTTCCCGTGGTGCATATGAAGAATTTGCTGGGGAAGACAGTCTGGGTAATTCCTGCTTCAGGTAAAGGCAAACCCACTCGTGGGATTGCTTTTGCTCAGGGACCTGGATATACTTGGTGGGTAATGCGGGAAGATGGGGAAGTCCGATGTATACCTCAAGGGGATTTGATTTTAGGGGAAAACAGCCAGTGAACTCAATTGTATGCCGTTGCCTGCTGTGTAATGCTTTTATAGTCCATCAACTAGATGTCTCCAGGTCACCAGCGACTGGCCCTGACTTCCCTCCAGCCATCATCCCAACAGAGAATGAACTTTGAACATCATGGACCGAATGGACTCGGCAGCATTACAGGGATTGGTCCATGCACTAAGAAAATGATCTTTTCCTCTTGGTCTGTATGTATATGGATGCATATATATGGGAGAGCGATGGTGTATTGAAAATGTGGGATCTGAGCACGACGTGAATGGTATGGAATAAGGGGTGGATAATGTCCTGGGTTCAGCAGTAGCAGTCATGTTTGTTTTTTTTTTTTTTTCCTTTGTGCTAGCTGGTGCAGTGCTGTGTTTTGACTTCCAGCCTGAGAACAGTGTTGGTGAAGTCGATGTTTTCAGTTGTTGCTAAGTGATGTTTACCCTGACCAAGGACTTTGTGAGGCTCATGCTCTGCCAGGGAAGAGGGGAAGCCGGGAGGAAGCAGAGATGGGGCGCCTGACTCGGGCTAGCCAGGGAGGTATTCCATACCACAGCACGTCATGGCCGGGGTGGGGGGTGACTGGGAGTTACCCGGAAGGACACGGGGCTTCCGGGTGGAACTCGTCTTCCCTGCCGGTGGTATCGTATTCTCTTCCCTTGTTATTTTCCCTTATCATTGTTGTAGTTGATAGTTGCAGTGGTGATTTGTGTACATTGGTTGCTGGACTGTTCTTGTCTCAACCCGTGGGAGTTGCACTCTTTCGATCCTCCTCCCCGTTCCTCCGGGAGTGGGGGATAACCCCGGTGGGGGGGGGTACACGGACCTCGATTGTTGTCAGCTCGGCACCACTCACTGGGAGTGAGTGAACAAGTTACCTGACTGGGTTTAAATCACGACACAGTGACACACCAGTAAGAAAACTATATTTAAGCAACAGTGTCTTAGGCTATGATCTATACTTCTGTGAGAGTTAACACTCAAAATTTTGAGTTCACCCTCAAAAATTTCAATAAATAGAATCCGTTCAACAGGAATACATTTTCCATGATAAAATGGGGAAAAAAAAAAATTAGTTCTTACTAAAATTAGTTCTTACTAAATTAGTTCTTACTAAATTGGATCTTACTAAAATTAATTCTTACTAAAAAAAAATTAGTTCTTACTACTAATTACTAGGAAAATTTTATTTTGTTAAAAGAATTATATTAAAACTTTTTTATAATTAAATAAAATCTACCTTCTGAATTCTGTGCAAATATGAATTGGTTAGATGTCAAACTTGATTTTACTTTCACCAATTAAATTAAACTATCAGTACAAAACAATAAAGTCATCTCTGAAATTCAACGAGATGGAAAAACGGGGTCTTAGAGATGGACATTTTAAAAGTGCATGTCCCTGTGTGTACTCATGGGAAGAAAGAAAAAGAAAAAAGAGAAATACTAGAATATTAGTAGTCTAAAGCTCATTTGCCTTGGTTATTTTGATCTTAATTAATCTACATCATGCTTCTGACAAAAAGGGTCATTTGTAAAATGTCTTAAATTTGTCACACCTTTAATGGCCTCAGAATTCTGAAAAATGTTAATTAGACACATATTTGTCTTCAAAGCCATCAGTAAGGTAGCCTCTCAATGAAAGAATATTTGAGAATGTTAAAGTTTCTTTTGACATTATCCTTCTCTGTTTTCACCTGCGATACTAGTCAAAGAGCCTGGGGTTTAGAAGTTCACTTCAGATTTTTCATGTTCTCTTTTTAACTAATGTCTATGTTCACCTGATGGCTTTAGTTCACTTTTTGAACTTAGTCAATTAACCACATAAAATGGGAATTGAAAGGAGATCAAAAAAAGTCAACAGAAAATGAAGACTTAACTTAGATAATATATGAAACTCTATTCCCAATTAACATTAGCATTAGGTTAGAACACCACAATCAGAAGACATTTATAGACTTGCAAATTACATTTTCTTACTGAAATTTTTCAATTTTTCCAATTTTCTCCAAACTTTTTTCAGGTGTACAACTCATCTAAGGTCTCCAAACCACTCTAAAAACTTGTCCTTTTAGCAGTGTATTTTTGTTTATTAGACAAATTTCTTGCAGCAGTTTGGCAAATTTCCAATTTTAAGATAATGGGAGCTGATATATATTTCAGGCCTGTGCACTGTAAAACAGTCAGATCTATTCTGTGTCTTAGTAGCATTATGTCTCAGGAGTAGGTTTTTCAAAGTAAATGCTCACTGTTTTAAGGGGTAACTGAAGCAGAAACTTCGCTGCTATTCACCTACGCTAGGGAGTTGCTTTTTTATGCTTGAGACTTTCCCAAACAAATAGTTATTTGCCAGGATACTAAATATCTGTAAGTGAGTCAACTCCATTGAGTATTAGCCTCTCCACCAGAAAGTCCTCGGGGAACTTACAGAAGTCCCTACCAACAGTCTCAAGTCTTGAAACTTTTTTTCCATTAATTTCTGTGGGCAAACTTTAAAACCCCAATTTAAGAAAAAACCCAATTTAAGAAAACCTTTTAATACAGCTACTGCTGTCTGAGACTTCCTTTCATATTATCAAAATTCAAAAGGGCTTTATCTAAATAAATTCTACCTGAACGACATTCAGAATAACAGTTCTGACATTAAAAGTCTTTTGTGCTTTTATAGTTTTGCCCCCCTTCTTTTTTTTTTTTTTTTTGTTAGACTGCTATAGTTAACCAGATATTATGAAAACTGAGTGAACAATTTAACCCACCTAGCACAGGATTAGAAAGAATGTCTATGCTTTTGTATCATCAACATTAAATACTGACCTTAATCAGTACAATAATCATACAATCACAGAATAGTTTGTGTTGGAAGGGATCTTAAAGATCATCTAGTCCCAGATCCCTGCCACGGGAGGTTTCACAAGACAAGGTTGCTCAAAGCCCCATACAACCTGGCCTTAAACAGTTTCCCAGGGATGGGACAGCCATGACTTCTCTGGGCAAGTGGTTCCTTGGTGGGAAGGTTCCAGTGCCTCACCACTCTCACAGTAAAGAATTTCCTCCTAATATCTAATCTAAATCTACCCTATTTTAGTTCAAAGCCATTCCCCCTTACCCTGTCACTGCATGCCCTTGTCAAGAGTCCCTGTCCAGAGGGACTTTCTTGTAGGCCCTATTTAGGTACTGGAAGGCTGCAACCATAAAACATGGGAAAGAACTTGCAAATTCTTTTCATAACTTGCTGTTCCCTGCTGGTAATATGAGGTGGCAACATACATATGCACCTAAAGAAAAGATATAACTGCACCTTACTGTAATTGTATACTTTATCTCTTTAATGTAATTCTAGGGCTTTCAATATTTATTCAAAATCTCAAGGGGTTTTATATGTCGCTGCTGCAAATTATTATTTCTCTCTATGAATTGTCTTTTCCTCTGAATTGTTTATATCTTTCTGTTTCTATTGAAACTTATTAACGAAAAAGATGCTTATGTTATAATTTGGACATGTCCTGCCTTTTCACGTATTTTAATTCTGAACAGGGTTTATTTGCCTTCTATGAAAATATCTCTGAAAGTTATTTTTTGTTGTGTATTTTTGGTAATAATTGTGTTTTCCTGGAATCCTTTCAATACCCCATAACAGGGTACTTTGTATTTCATCACTGAGGTACTGCTCTAACTCAACTCTTCAGTGTCTTACTCTCTGAAGCTAGTATGAAGCATACACATGGTGAAGCACATATAGAAGACATAAAGAAAGGCAAATATATTTGAGGTTTTTGTTTTGTTTTGTTTTTCGTTCCTTCCCAGCCCCCTTATGTGATTGTATCTGATAGCCTTGGAGATTTTCATCTACAAAATCAAATGCATAATGATGTCTCAAGTATTTTGATTCCTAATACACTGTGGTATCAAAGCTCTGTATGTGCAATATTCTTCCATGTGGTCATTTCTTACTGTCTCTTGCTAGCATTTCTTTAAGACAGTGGCGATCTGACAGAACATGGCAGAAAACCTGTTATTTCAGTTTTCCTGTTCTTCACAGCCTTTACAAGCTTTACAGATTTAGAACACTTTATGAACCCTTCAAAGGTAAGTTTGTGCATTCCTTGCATTCAAGTTGGTTCTTTAGTGAAGTATTTGGAAATTGTCTGCTTTTTTGTTCTCAGCCATTGTAGAGCATTTTGAAGACACTCAGCTCCACCACAATTTCATCCTAAAACGATCAATGATCTAGCAAATAAATCCATTTTACACACTAGTATACTTACCAGCTGTGTAAGAAAAATATGTGAAAAGCTCCCAATAGAAAGTATCTTTAAAATCTCTGAAATATAAGCATTTGTTTTCAAAAAATCACATATTATTACAACCACAGATATTATTAGCCATCTTCATGTACAGTACTTTCTGGATCCAGTAATCTCTTGATGTTAACATCATCTGAAAGCTTTACCTAGAAGCTGGTTTGCTGTCTACTGAGCAGATATTTAACACAGTTCAGTTGTTAGAATTAATATCTAAAAGGACTTTTCTGATACAGCCTTCCTTACTCTATTTCTAAGTAGAAATGACTACTGAAAGCTAAGATCCTCTCATTCCCAAACCAAGACATTCCCTAATTCCTTCAATCATCAGTGTTTTACTCCCTGCAGTTTTTATGCCTTCTTATTGAGGACAAAGACTTCAAGGATACTATTATTTGTTCTGTTTGCAGTACTGCTTAGCAAACTTTGAAGCCTATATGTATTTTACTAACGGAAATTGGCTTTTGAACTGGCAGAAGTCCATCCATTTATATTTTAGTGCCATTTTTTTCTTGCAGGGGCTATGATTGAGGGTTTTGCTGTTATTGTTGCTTTTGCTTTTGTTATCAGTACTACTATATGCTAGAGAGAAACCTTTATTACATCACCCACAATTATTTTTACAACTACCTATTTTCTTTGAGTATATATTGCTATTCTTCCCCACATTCAACACACAGTTCCCAGTACCACAAAATCACAGAACTGTTGAGGTTACAAGGCGCCTCCATAGATCAGCAAGTTCAAATGTCCTGCTCAAAGCTGGGTCAACTAGCCCAACTGGTAAATTGCTCTGGGCCATGTCTGGCTGGGTTTTGAGTATCTTCAAGAACAGAGACTTCACAACCTCTCTAGGTGATCTGTGCCAATTTTTGACCAATCCCACAGTAAAACCATTTTTCTTCTAATGTTTAAATTAAATTTTCTGTTTTTCAATTTGGGCATATTTCCTCCTGTCATTTCAATAGATACTACTCAGATGAGCTTTTGTTCATCTTTGCTCATCTTTAATCTTCTTTACTCTCCTTCTGAGCCTTCTCATTTCCAGGCTGAACAGTCCTAGCTCCTTCAGCCTCTCTTTATATGACAGACACTCCAGTTCTTAATGATTTCATGCCCCTTCACTGACTCCATGTCCAGTGACAGTTGCTCCATGTTTCTCTTTTACTGGAGATTCCTAATCTGGACCCAGAATTCCACATGTGGCCTCACCAGTGTTATATAGAGGGGAAGGATCACCTCAACCTGCTGGCAACACTCTTCCTCACACACAACTGCAGGATGCAATTGGCCGCCTTTGCCACAAGCCATTGCTGGCTCATGTCCAGCTGGCATCCACCAGTACCTCCACATCCCTTTTTGAAAAGCTGCTCTCTGGCCAATTGGCTGATGCATGTGTACTAGTGTATGGGTTTATTTGTCTCCAGGTGCTGGACTCTGAATTTTCTATTACTGAACTTCACAAGGTTCCTCTTCAACCATTTCTCCAGCTGGTTGAGATCCCTTGGGATGGCAGCATGACCCTCTGGCATATCAGCCATAACTCCAGTTGTGTATCATTTTCCAGCTGGCTGAGAGTGCACTGTCTCATCAACCAGGTAATTAATGAAAAGATTAAATAGTACTGTATCCAGTATCAACCCCTCGTGATACACCAGTAGTGATGAGCCTCCATCTGCACTTCGTCCTGCTGATCACAGCCCTTGGAGCCTGACATTTCAAACAGTATTCACTTTGCCATTCATTTATCTAGCCCATACTTTCATGTGTCTTGTTATTACATGTTTCTCTCAATCCTCCTTAGTTCTTAGCAGCCAGGGAGGTTATTTAGGAATCTGAATCACTTCCTCTCATTGTGTGCTATCATTACAAAGAATTTGAATTGACAGATCCTACACCAGTCCTTTAAACAGTTCAACACTAACCTCTTCCGTTCCCAAAGGAACAACCATTCACTATGACTCCATTTCTTTCCTCAGCTTCTCATCTATTACAAAACTTTGTGCACTTGCTCTGTATTTTCCTGTTTCCATTGCTCTTCTTAAAGACTTGGTCAGAAGTCTTTAAAAAAGCCAAGCAAATTGTATCAATCTCCTTCCTCTTTCACAGAACTTTTTCACAGAATTATAGTAAGTGATTGAAATGTGATTAATTCTACGTGAAACCATATTTTAAAATCCTACTACCATTAATTTTGAATTTTTTCTTCCTGCCCTAAATATAGTCCGTAGATCCTTCAATATAAAATACAGTATTTTATCATTTTTCTTATTCCCTAATACCAGAAGGAGTTTTCAGGAAGTACCAGTACTGAAACAATCAAAGCAATAGCTCTAGTGATGTGTTCTGGACATCAAAATCCCACTCTTCCTCACTGTATGCTACTGTTAAAGAACAACACATGTTAAAAAGAAAAAGGGTTCTCCCACCCATTCCCATGCCAATGAATTCTGGTATGCTTTACAGGTAGCTGCATAAACAGAAAAAACCCACTGATCATTACATCATTACTCCCACAGAGAAAAGTGGTAGAACTCCCTCTGATTTCAGAGGAGAAATTTGATCAATGCAGAGTGTATAGCATACAAAGCATAAAAGTGAAAGTAAATGTTTTATGAAAGGTTCAGAAATAATAAAGATGAAACATGAGGATATCATACATTTTAGGGTAGAAATATGATATTGACTCTAAATTTCTTTTGCATAAAACAAGCACAGTCCAAATACCTGTCCAAAGGATGATCAGTAGAAACTGAATCCTGCCAGTGTAGTGTAAATTTAAGACAGGAAAACACTTCAATAAACTAACTATAACCATAACATTATTACAGTTGAACACATCTTACTGTTTAAGCAGTACAAAGCAGATTCTGCTAAGTTCCTGGCTAAGCAAATGGTGACAGAAGCTACAAATGCCTTCTTACCATGTCAGATGAATTCTGCCACTCTCACAGGTGACTAACATTTTAGTAAAAATTTGGTAATATCTGTTAAAATAGCCTTCAACCTAATTTTTAGCTTTAGTCTTAACTAAAACTAGTCTTTAGTTTTGTAATTACTTGTGGACTTCAAAGTGCACATCATTAAAGGCTGGAGGTATGGGCTAGACAGCACTTAAGAGTTTGGGCCTTGATGTTGTATACACAACATACGCTCCTTCTTCCATCACAGATTCCATATGCTCCTTCTTCCATCACAGATCCAATTACAGATTTCACAATGTATTTGGAAGAGTATAGCAGTGTTGTAATTTTCAAATTATTGCAGGTAAGAAAATGGCCAAAGTAGCAGACACAAGGAAAGGCTGCCTGTCACTTAGGCTGCCTGCCATTTAGGCTGCCTGCCATCCACCTACCTGCAGCATCTTCAACGCTGTCTCTGCCATTATTCATAACCAATGTGTTTTTTCAAACTAACGTTGTAAATGTACATTACCTTTCCAACGCCAACTTTAAGAAATGCAGGGGAGGAAAAAAAATTATGTTTTCCTGTAATAAGTTGCACCTGGAATGAAGAATTCTAAGCAGGCTGTTTAAAAAAAAAAAAAAAAGGTACTCCATCTTCCTTAACAATTCTAGTTTCTTTTAGTTATAAACATAATCCTTCACAATCTTTCTCCATTGTCCATGCTATTCTCTCAGCATAGTACATGTTCTACCACTCCTTTGACCATGTGAAATAAATAATGTGTAGAAAGCTACATTTAAATTTAATACTATTAGGATTTATTTCTGAAAAAAATTACATCTGGATGGCTTCCCTAAAAGACTAGCAACTACTCCTTTTTTCAGTATGTCTCAATGTGGTTGTTAAATTGTATTTGAAATTAACACTTACTATGCACCTGCTTATGATTAAGCTTAAATTATCTTTTATTTCATGACGCACTGAAATAATATACATTATATACAAAGACACTGCCAGCGGAGATATTTTTTAAAGGGCTAAACACTAAACTCTAGTTTTTACTATTTACAGTAGAAATTTACTCCATTTAAAATGTCAATTTAGTAGTGAAAGCAGGTACAATAATAAAAAAAAAAGCTGTCCTGATTAAATATGTACGTGCTGTTAATTCTGCAGCGTGTGCTAGCAAAGTAGTGGCAGAACAGCTTCCCTTTTAACCTGGAGATGAAACAGATCAAAGCAAAGAGGGCTCAGGAACATCAGCAGCAGCCATTACAGGTAAAACCTGTATTGTGTCATCTGGCAGTGATAGACTACACAGGGAAAAAAAAAAAAAAGAAAAAGGAAGAAAGGAAAAAGGAAAGGGATATACTTAAAGTAGTTCACAGTTTTAATCAAAATCTCTTCCACTGGAAGACAGTATCATGAAGAATACTTAGCTGGACTGGATCTTTTGATCCAGGTTGGGACTCTTACATTTGGATTGTTGAATTTGTTAACTTCACAGCTTTGGCTGTGTCAAAATAAAGACCCTGTAATAAAAAGGTGAACTGAAATGTTCTTTAAACTGTTTTTGCCTCATGTAGAAACATTTACCAGGGACTACTCAGTCAGACATTTCTTGACTGTTGCAGGGCTTATCTGAGGCAATGGAATTTCATCACTTTGAGGCCTTTCAAATGCACAAGCAAGTATTTATTCTATCTTTACTTGTCGAACTGCCTATTAAAAGGCGAGAGGTACACCCTGATAATCAGCAACTACTAGGCACCTGTCAGATATAACTTAATATTGACATAGCTAAAATGCCAATTTGCTGAAATAGGTTAACAGCAGATCCAAGAAGGAAGGTTGGATCTCTCAGACAACACTATACAGTCTTTTCTTCTAAGGTATATGGAATATGAAACACAAAGTCACAAGCTGTTGATTTTAGGACACTGAATGCTTGGAACTGTTCCTGGGTAAAGTGTCAACCTTCTATCTCATACAGAAAAACATAGTAAATTTACACAGATAGAGTTACATAGGCACATGGAGGTTTGTTTACTTGTTCTGTAGAATTAAGGAATTTCTACACACAGAGAAAACTCTCTTTTATCCAAAATGGCTAAAACCCCAATCAGAACACAATGATATTTAAAAAACCATAACATCTCAAGATAGTGTTTTTTAAAATCTGAAAATTCTTCTTCTTTTTTTCTGTTTGGGGTTTTGTTTTGTATTGTGGTTTTTTTTAATACTATGTGCCAAATATATTATTTACCTATCTCAGAAGCAGCCACTGTGATGTTGTACCAAGGTGTCTCCTCTCTGTCAAAGATCTTGGCAGTCTTAATGGTCCCAGTATTAGCATCAATGGTGAAATACCTATCTTCTTCTGTGTTATGATCAATGAAATACCTATGAAGAAATAAGCCAACAAATATATACTCACTGTTGTATGTATAAACTGAAGTAACAGAAAGACACGTAAGAATATTGCTTTCAAGCCTTTAAAGTCACAGAAATTTTTAAAAGCGCTGCAAGAAAAATTCTGAATTATGGAGACACCCAAAGTAACACCATATTTTTCAGTTCTTTCATAATACTACATTTCTTTTGATAAAAAACAAGGTTTTCACTGTGAGTCACAAAGATATAAATTGTTAACAAGGTGATACTTTACACAGCAGTATCCTATCAAAGGTAAGATACACATATATTTTGACTAAAACAATCATAAAATGGAAAGGCAGAAAACAGAAATAAATAAAGATATTATTCTGCTTATTTGCTTGTCACTGCAAACCAGCATGCCCAGTCCTGGTACCTGTTTTGAAGCATGTCTGTCTGATATGAAGTTGGTTACATGATGACAAAAGCCCTTTTGAACGTAACCATTACAGAGACTAGCAACAGAAAGAGATGCTTCCCAGACTTGCAATTGACACTAACCTACAAGGAGAACTAAGCAGCCCTGCTTAAATCCCTTGACTTCTGGGCACTTTGTCTGAGAAAGTAAAACCCTTGAAGTGGGTAATGGCAGCAGAAGGAGGGAACACTAGAGAGTGACAAAACATTTTTTCTCAAAGCTGGAATTATTTACAAAAAATGAAGCAATTACAGACCCCTATCAAGCCTTCTTCACTAACTTCAGATTTGATGGAAAAAAACATAAGGAAAAGATTCTAAGTCTTTTGTAAACCATAATTCTTTCTCCTGATAATTTGTTAGACCTGCTATTATTCTGTGAAGTTTTTGATATATGAAAGCTATATGTTGGTGAAAAGGATTTATTTGTCCCATCCAATTGTTCTTATTTCGACATCACCACAAGTGTAATTGCCAGCCAATAAAAAGAGTGGTGCATATAAAAGCTGACAAGCTCAAAAAAATTAATAATAACTTGGGGTTTATTCCTCTCACAATGTATTTATTTAAACTATTTGTGGAAAGAAGAAACAAACAAGCAAACAAATATTTCATTGAATAATAAGGATATACCATGCAAAAAAGGAAAAGAAAGAAAACACTAGAGGAGGCACCAATTTGATTGCTTCACCTTAACTGGTCAAATAGGACACTCAGTTGAAAAGCCAGCTAGGATCTGATGGCTTAAGTTAAATCTTCCTTGTTGGAGAGAACCTGCAAAACGTCTCCCACCTGCAAAAAGTATTTTACATCTGCCTTACAATATGATATTTTGGCTTGTAGCACTCAAGATCTTCTTTTCACACTTCCTGTACTTCCAGCAATTAAAGAATTGTAGGTCAGGCTTCAGAAATCAAAGCAAACAAAACTAGGCTAGAAAATCTTTCCCTCTTGCCTGCTCTCCGCCTTTCCTTTTGACATTGCAAAGAGTGAAACAGCTCCCATATGACTGTGGGAGCTGTTGGAGAGACAGCAGACCTCAGTTCCCACCAATTCTATGTTTCTCTGGAATTAGAATTTAACTCACGGTCTCCCAGCTGAGCTACAGTCAAAACTTCTATGTGGTCCATTAACTACCAACACCTGAGAATACCTCATTCTAAAACATACCAGAAGTGCTCAGTAAAGACACTTTGGATGTGCAATACAGCAGCTGAAAGTTGCTTAAAAAAGTAACAAAATCAAGCTGTTTCCATACCGAAAGCAGGAAGATCTTGATTACCTAGGGTATGGGGCAACCATTTTTTAAGAATGTAAGGCAGGAATATTTTTCTCAGAGGACATTAGCTAATCACTGTGTTCCAAACTGGATGGAAAAAAACATCAAAACCAGTCATGTTGCCAGAAAAAAATAACAATAACTATGCCAATTGTCTAATGGCTAAATCACAGCAGGCATTTACAGGCACTTCCAAAAGCTGGTATGCTTCTCAGTGCTCAGCAAGCTCTGGTGATGAATTAAAAGCAAAGTCTTGACCAATATTCATGAGCCACTAATCATGACAGGCTTAATGTTACAGCTATCCAAGAAAATTCATATTGTTTCTGAGGAATATTGGAATCCTCTGAGGACCTGTTACAAAACAAAGGACAACACAACTATCTCGTTTGCAATATTTTATTGGTCCAGGTTACCAATGCCTCTTTATCTGGGAATCAGGATTTGCTTTTTAATTTCAGAACTGATTTTTCCAGTGTCTCTGCAGGTCTCAGTCTTCCATGAAGCACAGATTTTCAGGTTTACCAAGCGTCTGTCATGGAAATGGTTTGAAAGACTGCCGATATCAGTGGAGAAGCTATGCACACAGCTAGCCTTACCTTTTGCTAATTACAAAAACTTAGAAGACAGAGCCATATTAATCTCTGAAAGTCCACAAAGCTTGCCACAGATTTATATTGAGATTTGAACTTCATACAGAGCATACATGCTCCAGGTGGAGAAATTCTCCCCATGACTTATATGTTATGCTTGGCAGTATAGGAAATCTGAGCTATACAAATAGAACATCTTGACAATACTATTGTTAAGGCAGACATAAATCAGTGGCTGGTTGGGTAAGATGGACGGTGCACTTATACATGAATATCTTTTACGTGATGAACTGTAATGCTAACAGAGGGAGCATAGGAAGCATCACTGTCCCTCAGTTTTCTTGGTGAGCCTTTACTGGTAGAGCTTACAGTCAGGTATGCAATGACAAAATTTAATTCCTTCTCTCCTACTGCAGCCTTGTGTTTCTGGACTCTATGGTCTCCTGATAATGATAAGAATTCTTTGCTAACAACAAAAAAAAAAGTTTCACTGACCTTATATATTCTTATGGATTACGCGCTGCAAATCCAAACCAATTTATAACGTAAGTCTTTTCCCTGCAAACATTTATTACTGTGGACATTGTTTACTCATTATCAACATCAGGCACAGTGACTACTATGTGAATCAGTATTGTGCTGACCTCAGAACCATAAAAAGAGGGCTATGTAGCATTTGTAGACAGTAGCTTAAAAATAGACAGGATTTTAAATTGGACTTAATTGAGAAAAAATATTAAGCAGTAAGAATATTCAGCTGCTTTTGTGTGCGTGTGACTTACTTATAACAAATCATTACCTCTCCCTCCGAATTAAGTACAGAACTAAAAATGACAAATATTTGTCCCAAATATGAAGCTTGTGTAGAAAAAAAAACAAATTTTTATTCTGTTACAAACTGTGACTATGTAACACTTCATTTTCATAGATGTATAGGAAAAGGTGGATTTATTTTTTTTTTTAAATCTGAACACCTTTTTCTAAATCAGTTATTTATATGTATTCTATAGAAGCACAAAACTCTCAGTTTAAAGAACTCAGTATTGGATTAATACTTTCAATTGTATTTTCTGTATTATTCATGGAAATACAGAGATCCTGAGGTAACTTATTGTACTAACACTTTTGCTTCTACTGATACTAGAATAATGAAAAATGTTTCTAATTTATCCACAGCAGCACTTCCCCTTTGTGTGCTAACTTTTGCATACAGTTACAGACATACTGTAACAGCTGCATCTTGACAGAATTTTTCTTGATCATAAATAAATAGAAGAGCAGCCCTTCCTTATTCTTTCTCATGATTATGGTGTTCAGTTCTCCTCCATTACTCTCGGTTCTTCCTTAAAATTGCTTTTTGTATTCTAACTAAGGCAGCCATTTGAGCTGCTCGGAAGGCTGGGAAGGTGGTTCCCAACCTTCATGAATATCTCAGCAAAACAAGTTACAGAAGATACTCCCCCACAGCAGAAGTGGGAATGTTAGTCTAAAGCACTGCTCCAAGTGATCTAAAAATACTTTGTACAAGAAACTTCCTTAGTACAGCCACTCATTTTGTCACATGTAAGAGGGCATTTAGAACAAGTTTAATTGTATTTACAAACTGGTAAATATCTTAGAACTTTATAAATATTAGCCACTGATTGATTTATCTACACATTGAAAATAGAGACCAGGTATATCCATAAATACAGCATACTCCACAGCTAATGATGCTTTACTTAGGCTTCAGAATTTATTTCATCTAGTAAGAAAATTACTTTCAGCTAGCAAATAGTGGCAACAGAGTCATACCCTTCCCCTCCTACCCCTCCTTCCAATTCTACTGAGCTGCCTTGCAATGCTTTTTCTAGACTGTAAAAAGCATTACTGCAAGTTCTGAATTTCAAAGAATTACTTCAAAAATGAATTTTCACCTTAATTCAGTTGACTGTTTCTTCTTTCTTAGAATGCATTAATCTAAAAATGAATTTATAATATTTATTGCAGATGTTGGTTTGCAGACATTTAGTCATGACAATGCTGTGTGAATTAGCATACTTTTAATACTTATATCAGCACATCTGTGTTGCATCGCACATGTTAATAAAGAGACTTAATAACAAGACATGCCTGGATAAACAGCTCTCCATAAATTTTTTACATCCAAACCAGCAAGAAAAAACAATCTTAAAGAAAGTACATTAAAAAGGATCATGAATATAGAAAACCTATTAGTCATACTATGTGAAGAGACTCTGAAGGAAATTAAATATCAACCAGTCCTGTTAACACTGGGTAATGCGACATGTGCCATGTTTTTATTAGGCCGAGACACCAAACAGAAGGGCATTCCCAGCTTCCATCCATGTGTCCTTATTCCAACTAAAGGGTTTACAGTCTTTTGATTCTCCTCTTCATCCCTCTGGGAGCAGGATGGCTGAAAAGCAGGGGGACTGAGCGAGTGGCTGCAAGGTTCTGAATTATCAGCTGGGCTCAAACCACAACCAAAGCTCCTGGCTCTTTGTGTTTATAAATGGTTTTGAGTTTTTAACTAGTCTTTTAGTCTCCTTTTTTTTGGTCTTTAAGCAAGTCTTTAGCTTGTCCTTTCATTATCCTATTTTTCTTAATTACCTTATTTACCAACTGCAGACAAGAACTCGATTACATATTTCCACTCTGGCTACAGACCTGCTATTGCTAATGAACTTCCAAAGCCCCAGTTAGATGTCACAATAGTTCTTGGGATTTTGTACTGAGATACAGGTAAATAGCCGATTCTCCAATAAGTGGAATTGGTTCAAAGAAGCACTTTTAAAAGGCCACAGGAAGAGGATAGATCCTCTGTCAAACCAAATATACCACCTAAAGACCAGAATATACCATCTAAAGACTAGAATTTCAACCAGAAATCAAATACTATTAAAAGGAAATCTGTTTAGTTAAAAGTTTAAGCAAAGAAACTTTCTCAGGAAGAGATGCTTAGAACTCGATATAGAGAGATTTATTTTTTTCCTTTTAAAAAATGAATCAGAATAAGAAGCATAAGCAACAGCTGCACAGCGTGAGGGAGGAACAATATGAGAATGAATACTGAGAGAACTGATCAGCTGTAACTCTCTGTGTTTGGCCAGCTAGAGAGCAACAAGAAATGGCCCATGGTGGGACACAGCTCTGGTACATGCCTTTTATCTTTTCTTTACCTCCTGACAGAAGCACTCCTCATGAGCCTGGGAACCAGAAGCATGCCCTTGAAGCTAAATTAGGCAGCAGGGAGACGTTCTGTTGCCCTGACTGCCATGCACTACACTACCTCCCTTCCAGGGCCAATCTATTTCCCCATAGTTCAAATAAATTCTCTAGGAAAAATAAAAGCAATTCTGAAGTGAGTCAGAAGCTGGCTGCCAATACAGCAGGTAACAGCAGGTAACCAATTTTCTTCCTGCAGCATATCTGGTAGATTGAGACACTAGATGTTCTAGAGCTTTTCAGCAGAAGATTACTACTGAGAAGTACTGCCTTCAATTGTGCTTTACAGTTGTGAAAATTAAATACATTTGAAGAGATCTTGGAGAAGGTAATCTCTCCGTTTACCATTCTTCTGCTTTCTTTTTTCATACAGGCATCACATCACTTTAAGAAAAATACAGCTCCTTTCAGTTTGCAGGAACTTTTTTTGACACTGAGTTAGCTCTGGTGCTGGCTGCCAGCTGATATCCATCGCCTAATCAGCAGGACCTTTCTCCCGTATGGGACTTCTGACTCACCTCTCATATCAAAATCTTAGCTCAGCAGAAGTGGCAGCCTTCCCTCTCCTTGTCCTGGAAATGTGAGGTGGAAGATCTTGGGAGGCATGGGGGAGTTGCAAGCACTTAACTTGCTCACTCCTAACAAAGCCTCTAAGAGGCAGCCACTACCAGTTTGCATTTCATGCAAAACTTGGCTTTCTCCTCCTGCTCTCATTTACATCCCCTATGCACTGCTAGCACACTATTCACCTTGGGCACTGGAAAATGGGAATGCTGTTCATTTGAAGGAAATGAGCCATTTCTTTACACCCATCTTTTTTAGCTGACAATTTCTGTCTGCATGTGTTAAGTACCTGATCATCTTTTCTAGCTAATTCTGCCAGTAAATGTAGGCTGAGTACAGCCCACACTCTCAGAGGCATAACTCAGAAGTCAAAGCAAGATAAAGGTTTGTCTTCTTTTCCTGACTTTGTGAATCTCTTCAGAGGTTTACAATTGCACAAATTCATTTCAAGTTGATGTGTTGATGGCAAAATTGTCATACTGAAGTCGCTTTTTATTCAGAGATTCACATTCAGATTCCAGTTCTGCTAAGAAATAAAGTACAGTGTTACATGAGAATCACTTTTTGTTCCTAAAGAGTTTACCATCTAAAGAATGGTATTCTACTTACTGTATTATCTTTTTTTTTTTCTCCTCACACTGAAGATCAAACCAAATTAAATCTAGATTCATAGATTTATGCTTATTTATTGGAGTTGAATGGACTTATCAAAAGAACACACAACAGAGATGTTCAGATATGAAGGCTGACTCTAAAACCTTTAAAGAATTTTAAATATCAGAGGCATTCTGAAGTCAGTGGAATTTATAGAAACATAGAGATGATGTCCTGGCATAAAATGCCAGGCTCTTAGAGTCACCATGTAAAGATGATCTGTCAGTGTTTTCTCTCACAGCTCAAAGTGAGGTGTGGAGGTGGTTCTGGTTGCTGTGAGATTTTGACCACCCTCCTGAGCTGGCTGCTTCCTAGTCAGAACAACTGTCAGAACAGCTTACCAGCTCCTGCACAAAGAGGTGGACATTTTTGTTAGTGGGAGGCTTGGGACACGTAGCTTGACAAGAATCAAAAATAATTTGAGGCCGCAGGGAAAAAGTCTGCAACAGATCTCCCACCTCAACATTACAAAACAAAACAAAACAAAACAAATGGTTTAAAATGGTTCCTTCCTGTGAAGACAAAGAATTGGAGAAGAAATTGGACAAAAAATCCCCTTTTTGAATTCCTATTCAAAACAGGCTATTCTTTTTCTGTTTTGATTTACTGATAATCTTAGAGAATAGTAATATTGGAGGAATACAAAGAGCAAATGAATGAAGGAGGTGAGATGGAGAACAACACAGAACCTCTCTGCTATCTAACTGTGAGCCATTCACATACCCTGGAAAGATATTACTGTTTCTCTGTAAGTATTCATCACAGGGTATGACAGTGTCATGCTTTGGAGTGGAGAACAGATGTCTTCTTTTGCCTCTACAAGCACAGGGTTGGCAGGATCTGGAGAAGGGCGTTCCTCTATCAAGCATGTGAAAGAGGGACGGTCACTATACATGATGGCACTGATCTCAGGATGCTGCTGTAAGTACAGCTAACAGTGCATCCTGTGCACGGGATAGCAGAAAACAAACTGACCTTGTTCCACTTATATGACGCTTAAAGAGCAAGTAAGACAAACAAATACAACTAGGTGAACAGGCTTTTATATTTTCCAGCTGGGGATCAATCTTATGCTCTCTCCTTACTGACAGTGGCGGGGAGCAGCACAAAAAAGTGATACTGAGCTTAGAGGACAGAGGAAAAAATAAGATTTTCTTTTTCACCTACCCCAATTCCACAATTCCATCACACAGCTCTCTCCTATACCCCCCTTCATTGAATATGCTGACACTATGTGACCAAATTTGAGTGACTGAGTTTGAATCAAAACTTCAGGTTTTATTCCACTCCCAGTAAATATAAACTTTATATCAGAAATATAGTCTACACCCAGAATCCTTCACAACACTTAATGTCTTTAAGGTTCTCAGAAATAATAATAAGAATACATGGAACTCCATGGGTATGTTCTTTCATCTGCTTATGAGCAAACTCCTTAAAATACCATTTACTGAAAATTAACATGCTTTTCTAAAAGCTCATGCCAGGAAGTATTAAACTTATGTCTGTCTTTAACTACCTATGCAGCAAAAGTTAAAATAAGTTTCTCTGCCTGATGCAGAAATTGAAGAACAATTTCCTACACCACAGTAATTATTACAATCAGAATATACTTGTCATTCATTAATTTTCTAATACTGTATCTGAAAGAAAGGAAGAGAAGGCTGTCAATTTAAATCAAACTAGGGTAAGGCAACTTTGAATTCATTATAGTTTCTGGATAACAAGTATTGTGTTGGAAAGCACATTTTAGTACTCGTTAATGTATTAATGTGTCAGAATCATTATGATACATCATCCATTAAAAGGCAATACTGTAAAACTGCTAGAAAAGTGAGAAGCCAGAATAAGGGCTGAGATTATACTTATATTCTTTACTAATTTAGCAAAAATTTAATCTGATATTCACAAAAACATACAAACAAACAAACAAACAAACAAAACAGCCCAGCTTTTTTTTTTTGTCTTTCCATGGTTTTTGGCTATTGTGTTTCTAGTTTTGTTATTGGTTTGCTTGTTCTACCTTTTCTGGAAGAAAACCAATTATTTTCTAAAAAAGACAACCATGTGCACCTTCATGTTTCATATTTATTTATTCTGTGTTTTCCTGCCTTTTTAGCACTACTACTTTTTAGTAGTGTCTGGAGCACAGTCAAGAAAGTCCATTTTCTAGTGACATGGGGAAGGCACTAAGACTACATCAGTTTCCTATAGCTAATCAATTTCAATCCCATTTAATAAAGTTTATTACAGTAAGGTAGATTACAGACTGATTAGGGTTCAGTACAAAAATTGCTCAAATTCAAATATATTAATATAATAAAACCTAAGCAACCTTCCACAGATCAAACAAAACATAAGGTTATTTTTAACCCAGCCATGCTAGACATCATTCTGAAAAGGGAATGTGCTTTATTTCTTATTTGAGACTACAATCACACACAGACTGCTGATCAGTACTCATATTTGCCAGAAGTCTTCTGTTAAATAGCTGAGTCCATTCCTGCACAGAAATGCAAACAACCTAAGTCAAATGTCATAAATGGGACTAATGAATGACCAGAGGGGACAGAGGCCATATTAGTAGTGCTCAAAACAGTGATTTGCCTTCTGTACCACTGCATGATGAAGACAGCAGGAGCAGCAAAAGGAGCAAGCTGCTGTTGCAGAATTTTTATAATAGCATGACTTATTTCTCAAATATTACTCTTACCAAGGTATAATATTAATACAGACTTTCAGTTCCTTGCTCAAATCAGTATCAAACTGGGATCAGATTAGTATGAGGGAACTTGCCCATGTTATGCAACTATTTTCACTATTATATCAGTTTCAGAAAGTATCATGGTCTTAAAACTATGCCTTTGCTCTTTTCTGAATCACCTGTAGGAAGGAGGCTTGGGGAACAGCAGCAACATTATTTTTCTGGAAACCACTCAAGATGCAGTCTGGGGGCTCCAAGTTATCACTGGGAGTATGCATTGTGGCTACCCAAACTCACCCAAGAATCACCTACAGGAAGATGGCAGGGTTTCAGCCTCAGCCTGCTTCCAGTACACATATGCAACTTGCCAATTAAAAGGTGTTTTCACCCCTTTCTAATCAAAAGTCTTTTGTATATGGGTTCAGAAAGAAAAAAAGGTAATTCTTAAGTAAGTAAGTATGGAGGGATTCAAAATGAGTAATATATTAAAATAAAAGTGTAGTTAGGTCATTGAATACTCTGATTTCTTTCATACTGAATGGGAAACTTTCAAGAGCTATTTCTGCACCGTATAGTATTATAAGGCATGATTTAAGCCTGATATTTTCAAGTAACCAAAGATTTTGGCATGGAAGCAGGCTACTTGACATAATGCAATGAAAAGAGATTAGTTTCTCATAAATATTACAACAAGACATTGATCTCTGTGAATTAATTATAGTTCAGGGTGATTTCTATTGAATTAGAACACATTTTTTTAAGTAAATAGGTGTATTCAAAACACTCAAGAAATCTATATCTTTAAAATTACTACACGATGGAGTTCTAATCTTTTTTATGCTTTCTACAATTGTTTGCTTTTCATATTTCAATAAAACAATATTTAATTCCAAAACGTAGCATAGAATCATAGAATCCTAGACTGCTTACTGTCTGAAAGGACCTTAAAGATCATCTAGTTCCAAGCCCCCTACCACAGGCAGGGATACCTTCCACTAGGCCAGGTTGCTCAAAGCCTCATCCAACCTGGACTTGAACACTGTCAGGGATAGGGCATCCACAGCTTCTTTGGGCAACCTGTGCCAGTGTCTCACAATCCTCATAATGAAGGATTTCTTCCTAATATCTAATCTAAATCTACCCTTTTTCTGCTTAAAGCCATTCCCCCTCGTCCTATCACTATGTGCCCTTATTAAAAGTCCCTCACCATCTTTCTTGTAGGCCCCCTCTAGGTACTGGAAGGCTTCTATAAGGTCTCCCTAGAGCCTTCTCTTCTTGAGACTAAACAACTCAAACTTTCTGCCTGTCTTCATAGGAAAGGTACTCCAGCCCTTGGATCATCTTTGGGTCCCTCCTCTGGACTTGCTTGAGCAGGTCCGCATCCTTTTTGTGTTGTTGGCCCCAGAGCAGAGTACAGTATTCCAGGTGGGGTCTCGCCAGGGTGCAGTAGAGGGGGAGAATCACCTCCCTTGACCTGTTGGATATGCTTATTTTGATGCAGCCCAGGATGTGTCTGGTTTTCTGGGCTGCAAGCGCACATTGACTGCTCATGATGATGAGAAGCAACACCCCCAAGTACTTCTTCACAGGGCTGCCCTCAATCCATTCTCTGCCCAACCTATAGCTGTGCTTGGGATTGCCCCAATGCAAGGACCTTGCACTTGGCCTTAATGACCTTTATGAGGTTTGCAGTGGTCTACCTCTCAAGCCTGACCACGTCCCTCTGGATGGCATCCACACAGCTTGGTGTCACTAGTAAACTTGCAAAGGTTGCAATCAATCCCACTGTCTGTGTTGCAGACAAGGATATTGAACAGTAATGGCCCCAGTGCCAATGCCTGAGGAACAACACTTATAACTGGTCTCCACTTGGACATTGAGCTGTTGACCACAACTCTCTGAATGAGACCATCTAGCCAATTATGAGTCTAATAAGTGGTCCATCTGTCAAATCCATGCTCTCCAAGTTGGAGAGACGGATGTAATGTGTCAAAAGTATTTTTAATTTACCTGGAAATGCGCTTCTATCATTTTGAAGAAGAAATATCAAATTAAAAAGAAAAATCCTTTAAACCACCCCAAATTGCCAAACAGATAATGTCTGAATAAAACATACCTCTAATAGCTACGTTTGTTATTACAGAAGTTTTTTTTGCATTGTTGGCAAAACAGAAGTTCGAGTTTTGAAAAAGTAGAACAATAATACAACTACTGGCTCAAAGTCAGTGTCCTTGGAGGACTTCTAAGCTCAGGAGCAAGGTGTAATCACTGTGATGAAAATGCAGTGAGGAAATAAGGACAAAAAAGCCCCTTCAGCTTCATTTCTACTGATAACAATAGGGCTTGTTATTTATTTATAGAATAATAGAATTGTTAGGGTTGGAAAGGACCTTAAGATCACCTAGTTCCAACCCCCCAATCATATCACCCAAGGCCTCGTCCAACCTGGCCTTGAACACTGCCAGGGATGGAGCATTCACAACCTCCCTGGGCAACTGCCCTGGGTTCAGCAGTAGCAGTCATGTTTCTCCTTCTTGGTAGCTGGTGCAGTGCTGTGTTTTGACTTTCGGCTCGGGAACAGAACTGATAGCGATGTTTTGGTTTGGCCAAGGACTTTGTGAGCCTCATGCTCTGCCAGGGAGGAGGGGAAGCCAGGAGGAAGCAGAGACAGGACACCTGACCCAAACTGACCAAAGAGGTATTCCATACCACAGCACGTCATGCCCAGGATGTAACTGGGAGTTAGCCAGAAGGGCTGGGGGACTGCAGGGTTGGAGGAGGTATCGGTCGGTGCTTGGTCGGGCTGGGGGGGCCGAGTTATCGGTTGGTTGGTGGTGAGGTGATGTATTCTCTTCCCTTGTTATTTCCTTTATCATTGTTATTATTGGTAGTAGCAGTAGTGATTTGTGTTATACCTTAGTTACTAAACTGTTCTTATCTCAACCCGTGGGAGTTGCATTCTTTTTGATTCTCCTCTCCTTCCCTCTGGGAGTAGGGGGAGGGAAAGAAGGGGGGGAGTGAGTGAATGAGTTACCTGACTGGGTTTAAGCCATGACAGCAACCTATTCCAGTGCCTCACCACCCTTACACTAAAGAACTTCCTCCTTATATCCAATCTAAACTTCCCCTGTTTAAGTTTTAACCCGTTACCCCTTGTCCTGTCACTACAGTCCCTAATGAAGAGTCCCTCTCCAGCATCCCTATAGGCCCCCTTCAGATACTGGAAGGCTGCTATGAGGTCTCCATGCAGCCTTCTCTTCTCCAGGCTGAACAGCCCCAATTTCCTCAGCCTGTCTTCATACGGAAGGTGCTCCAGTCCCCTGATCATCCTCGTGGCCCTTCTCTGGACTTGTTCCAACAGTTCCATGTCCTTTTTATGTGGAGGACACCAGAACTGCACACAATACTCCAGGTGAGGTCTCATGAGAGCAGAGTAGAGGGGCAGGATCACCTCCTTTGACCTGCTGGTCACGCTGCTTTTGATGCAGCCCAGGATACGGTTGGATTTCTGGGCTGAAAGCGTACACTGCTGGCTCATTTGGGGGTTTAGCTCAAATAACTTTAAAAAAAATATTTCCCTTTGGCTTTGTTAATTACTGTAAACTACTCCTCTAACCATGTTTCTGGTTATAAGAATTGTTCCTGCCACCAAAATAAATTGTTACTTAATTGAGCAGTGAACAAATCACAGCACTGTATCTCTTTTAGCACCTGGACAGCAAAGAAGTGATATGGTTGCAACTGTGTGTGCCTAATGCTTTTATCAATCTCACACACAGCAATGAGCACCCTCATAAAGTGGAAAGGATGCACAAGTGGATTAATAAAAACTCTTAAGCAAATTGCTGCTCCATAGCTTGCACTGAAGACTCATAGCATTTGGAGATGTCTTTGAGTCATTTTGCTGAGGAACCATTATTCCATTGCTCAACACTGGTCAGCTGTGAAGGTCCTACCTATGGCTATCTTCCCTGGTGCCTGTAATCTATGCTTCCCAAGAAAGTCACATTGAATCTTCTTGGGTTTATTTTTGTAACAACCATTTTTTATTTTGAATTAAATAGGAATTGTGTGGAAATTAAGAGAGACATGGTCTCATTACCCTCAGACTCGTCAGGGTTTCAGATGAAAAGTGTAGGCATTTCTTGCAAACCAGCACGGATGGAGCTGTGTGCTATGTGCATGCTTCTGATTGGTAGAAACAGCTTTCTTTAAGTTGCTTCTTTGCTCACCACTATGAGTGGAACATGGGGCTGGACCCCACCTCTAGCTGAGCAGCAGCTCTGCCTGGCTGGCCTGGCCTACTTTGTAGGTCATGCATTGCTTCCAACCCATAGAATCCCAAGATGCAGCCAGCCAAATCTTGAAACAACACAAAGCCTTTTTCTGCACTGTGTAAATGCTTGTGTGCGAAGTGAGGTGAGGGGAGGGGTGTTAAAATGTGCCCATTCCTAGAGCATCCTTTATCCTATCACGGGATAAGGTTTAAGGAAAACGTGAGGGCATCCAAACCCAGCTTGGTGTCTCTCCTCAGTCCCATGCACCAATGTGTTAATCCAGGCCTTGGAGTATCAGCGTCTTCAAAAAATGTTCACTGTGAGTTCCATCAATATGGATAAAGCCTGGCTCAAGAGTGGACCCAGTCATAATATAACAATATATCCAGCATATCTGAGCTAGTATTGCCCCTGCTGAACCCCTGCAATGTGTAACTTGAGGACTTGCTTGTTTCAGAGCTTTGTGATTTGATGATTTCCTAGCACTTTTTTCCCCATTGAAACAGAGAGAGATAGAAGGAACAATGCAAAAACAAATTTCAACAGGGAATAAAAATAGGATGGGCAAATGTAAGGACTGTTTTCTCCTCAATTATTTAATAATACGGCATTTAATATTCTGGCTTCAATCACTGGTCACAAATTCCTGATTGGAAAAAGAAAAGGCCAATACAGAAAGCAAAACATGTGGAAATATTCTTTTTCCAATCCCTCTGTCTCCAAATTATTGCCTGTTTCACCCAGAAAATCTATTTCTGGCTTTCCCAGCCTCTGTACAAACTGCTGCTGCTTCCATTTTACCACGGGCTTCCAGGTGGAACTCGTCTTCCCTGCCGGTGGTATCGTATTCTCTTCCCTTGTTATTTTCCCTTATCATTGTTGTAGTTGATAGTAGCGGTGGTGATTTGTGTACATTGGTTGCTGGACTGTTCTTGTCTCAACCCGTGGGAGTTGCACTCTTTCGATCCTCCTCCCCGTTCCTCCGGGAGTGGGGGAGAACCCCGGTGGGGGGGGGGGGGGGGGGGGGGGGGGGGGGGGGGGACACGGACCTCGATTGTTGTCAGCTCGGCACCACTCACTGGGAGTGAGTGAACAAGTTACCTGACTGGGTTTAAACCACGACAGTTCTTTTTGGCGCCCAACGTGGGGCACGAGGGGTTGAGATAAGAACAGATCTGACTGGATTGATAGTCACTCCTCACAATGCTGATTTATTGGCTCTCAAGGTTGTTCCTCTTGATCTCACAGTTTCAGTATATTGTATCTTACGTCCATCCGGTATTTGCTGTATAAGTGTTTTTCAAGTGTGGGGCTTGGGCTAAGGTTTTTGTCCCATTGTACTTTATGGTAATGACTTGTAATACAATAGAATCATTGATCATGAAACTGATCTGGCTTATGTTCCCAGTGTGGTCACCACCTTTATACTTTGGGAGGTATATGATGGAGGTGCTTAGCAATTACACATCTTTTTTCTCCTTCTTAGGTGCTCAACCTGTGAAGGAGACATTCTTTTACCCTCCCAGTCGTCCCCCCAGACCATTTACATTTGAGAGTTTTGAATTTTTTGAATGGCATTTTAATGCTGTTGAGACTTGTTTGCTGATGGTGATGGGAATCACCATGCTAACATGCATACAGAGTGTGTTTTGCCCACTACTGATTTCAAGAGTTAAGCAGATTCAGGTTTGGGTCTTGTCTGGGGTCAAACAACGATGTAGGAGGACCGAGAGATTTTCCCAGAGGCTGGACAGCCATGAGTGGCAGGGTGTGTGGGATAGTATGGGCAAGTATCTAGGTCAGTGGGCCCCTCCAGTACTTTGGAATTTCACTACCGAACAACTGCAAAATCCAGAAGAATTAGTAAAACACTTAAATGAGGTGTGTGGTCATTCTGGCCATACCAGAGATGGACAAATCACGGCAACGTGCTGGGGCTTGGCCTATGCTTACAGGGCCTTGTTCAACACTATCCAGCACCTTCAAAAGGAAAAGAATGTCGGCGGATCTGAGGGCAAAGCAACAGTCGCTACTCAAACTTTGGCTGCAGTGAACTGCGCAGCTACCCCAGCGGCAAGTACAGCAGCTGCTCAAACTTCAACTGCAACAGACAGCGCGGTTACCCCAGCTCCAAGTACAGCAGCTACACCACCCCCAGCAACAAGTGCAGTTGCTACTCAAACCACAGTGATAATCACTGCAGCCAAACCAGAGGACCAATTCGTACCAATATCGGTTGCCCCTGTACGCAAGAGAACAAGCAAAAAGGAGGCAAAAAGGGTGAAGCGAGATGAAGAACCAATGAATTCACCACCCGGTCCAGAATCTGATCAGGAGTCATCATCACATGACGAAGAAGAAGAAGAGGTAACTTCTCGACCTCGGACCTCAACTGAGCTGCGGAATATGCGAAAAGATTTTATCCGTCAACCAGGGGAGCTCATCATCACCTGGTTACTCCGATGCTGGGACAATGGGGCCGATGGTCACGAACTAGAAGGTACAGAAGCCAAGCAACTGGGATCACTTGCTAGAGAAAGGGGAATTGACAAAGCAATCGCAAGAGAGAAAACGTCCCTCAGCCTTTGGAGGTGGCTCTTGGCAGCTGTGAAAGAAAGGTTTCCGTACAAGGGCGATGTTACGAGTCGTTCGGCCAAGTGGACTGCTATAGACAAAGGCATCCAGTCTCTGAGGGAATCGGCCATTGTAGAGATGATCTATCACATCAAGCCGAATAACGGGGATACACCTATAGATCCAGATGAAGTTGAATGTGCACGACCCATGTGGCAAAAACTTACACGGAATGCACCGTCATCATATGCCCATTCATTGGCAACAGTAACCTGGAATAACATAGTACCACTAACAGTGTATGAAATGGTTCATAAACTCCGAGAGTTCGAAGACAATCTCACCCCTTCCATCATCTCAGCTGTGGAAAAACTGTCCCAGGACCTCAAACAATTGAGGGACGATCTATCTGATTTATCCAGGTCCTCACGTGTACCAACACACGTCTCAGCTATTAACAAAAGGCGTCCTATTGTTCAAGAGAGGTGCACAGTGTACCCTGATGCCATCAAGCTGTCAAGGGGTGGAACCCATCTATATTTCTGGAGTAACAGGAGGATCCCAAGAGTTGACTGTGCTGGAGGCTGAAATCAGCCTGACTGGGAGGGAGTGGCAAAAGCACCCTATTGTGACTGGTCCAGAGGCTCCATGCATCCTCGGCATAGACTACCTCAAGAGAGGGTACTTCAAAGACCCAAAAGGGTACCGGTGGGCTTTTGGTATTGCTGCTTTGGAGACTGAGGAAATTGAGCAGCTGTCCACCTTGCCTGGTCTCTCAGAAGATCCCTCTGCTGTGGGGTTGCTGAAAGTTGAAGAACAACAAGTGCCAATTGCGACCACAACAGTGCACCGGCGGCAATATCGCACCAACCGAGACTCCCTGATTCCCATCCATCAGCTGATCCGTAGACTGGAGAGTCAGGGGGTGATCAGCAGGACCCGCTCACCCTTCAATAGCCCCATATGGCCAGTGCGAAAGTCTAATGGAGAATGGAGACTAACAGTAGACTATCGTGGCCTGAATGAAGTCACACCACCATTGAGTGCTGCTGTACCGGACATGCTAGAACTTCAGTATGAACTAGAGTCAAAGGCAGCCAAGTGGTATGCCACGATTGATATTGCCAATGCATTTTTCTCCATTCCTTTGGCAGCAGAGTGCAGGCCACAGTTTGCTTTTACTTGGAGGGGTGTCCAGTTCACTTGGAACCGACTGCCCCGGGGTGGAAACACAGCCCTACCATTTGCCACGGACTGATCCAGAATGCACTGGAACAGGGGCAAGCTCCAGAACACCTGCAATACATTGATGACATTATTGTGTGGGGCGATACAGCGGAAGAAGTCTTTGAGAAAGGGAGGAAAATAATCCAAACCCTGCTGAAAGCCGGTTTTGCCATAAAACGGAGTAAGGTCAAGGGACCTGCACAGGAGATTCAATTTTGGGGAATAAAATGGCAAGATGGACGTAGACAGATCCCCACAGATGTGATCAACAAGATAACAGCAATGTCTCCACCAACTAATAAGAAAGAAACGCAAGCTTTCTTGGGTGCAGTGGGGTTCTGGAGAATGCACATCCCGAATTACAGTTCGATTGTAAGCCCTCTCTATCATGTGACCCGGAAGAAAAATGATTTTAAATGGGGCCCTGAGCAGCAACAAGCCTTTGAGCAAATTAAACGCGAGATAGTTCACGCAGTAGCCCTTGGACCAGTCCGGACCGGGCCAGATGTAAAAAATGTACTGTACACTGCAGCTGGGGAGAACGGTCCTACCTGGAGCCTCTGGCAGAAAGCTCCAGGGGAGACTCGAGGTCGACCCCTCGGCTTTTGGAGTCGGGGATATAAAGGATCTGAGGCCAGCTATACCCCAACTGAGAAAGAGATACTGGCAGTCTATGAAGGGGTTTGAGCTGCTTCGGAAGTGATTGGCACTGAAGCACAGCTCCTCCTGGCACCCCGGTTGCCCGTGCTGGGCTGGATGTTCAAAGGCAGGGTCTCCTCTACACATCATGCAACTGATGCTACATGGAGTAAATGGGCTGCACTAATTACACAACGAACTCGAATAGGAAATCTCAGTCGTCCAGGCATTCTAGAAGTCATCATGGACTGGCCAGAGGGCAAAGATTTTGGAATGTCACCAGAGGAGGAGGTGGTGCGTGCTGAAGAGGCCCCACCATATAATAAACTGTCAGAAAGTGAAAAGCAGTATGCCTTGTTTACTGATGGCTCTTGCCGTATTGTGGGAAAGCATCGGAGATGGAAGGCAGCTGTATGGAGTCCTGGACGACAAGTTGCAGAAACTGCTGAAGGAGAGGGTGAATCGAGACAATTTGCCGAGGTGAAAGCCATCCAGCTGGCCCTGGACATTGCTGAATGAGAAAAGTGGCCAGTACTTTATCTCTATATTGACTCATGGATGGTGGCAAATGCCCTGTGGGGGTGGTTGAAGCAATGGAAGCAGAGCAACTGGCAACGCAGAGGTAAACCCATCTGGGCTGCTGCACTGTGGAAAGATATTGCTGCCAGTGTGCAGAACCTGGTGGTGAAGGTACGTCATGTAGATGCCCATGTACCCAAGAGTCGGGCCACTGAGGAACACCAGAACAACCAACAAGTGGATAAAGCGGCTAAGATTGAAGTGGCTCAGATGGACTTAGATTGGCAACATAAAGGTGAATTATTTTTGGCCCGGTGGGCCCATGACACTTCAGGCCATCAGGGCAGAGATGCAACATACAGGTGGGCCCGTGATCGAGGGGTGGACTTAACAATGGACACTATTGCCCAGGTTATTCATGAGTGTGAAACATGTGCTGCAATTAAACAAGCCAAGCGGTTAAAGCCTCTTTGGTATGGAGGACGATGGTTGAAGTATAAATATGGGGAGGCCTGGCAGATTGACTATATCACACTGCCACCAACCCGCCAAGGCAAGCGCCATGTGCTTACCATGGTGGAAGCAACCACCGGGTGGCTGGAAACATACGCTGTGCCCCATGCCACTGCCCGGAACACCATCCTGAGCCTTGAGAAACAGATTTTGTGGTGACACGGCACCCCAGAGAGAATTGAGTCAGACAATGGGACTCATTTCCGAAATAACCTTATAGATATTTGGGCCAAAGAGCATGGCATTGAGTGGGTATATCACATCCCCTACCATGCACCAGCCTCTGGGAAAATCGAACGGTACAATGGGCTGTTAAAAACTACACTGAGAGCAATGGGTGGGGGAACTTTCAAGCACTGGGATACACACTTACCAAAGGCCACCTGGTTGGTCAACACCAGAGGATCTGCCAACAGGGCTGGCCCAGCCCAGTCAGAACTTTTACATATTGTAGAGGGGGACAAAGTTCCCGTGGTGCATATGAAGAATTTGCTGGGGAAGACAGTCTGGGTAATTCCTGCTTCAGGTAAAGGCAAACCCACTCGTGGGATTGCTTTTGCTCAGGGACCTGGATATACTTGGTGGGTAATGCGGGAAGATGGGGAAGTCCGATGTATACCTCAAGGGGATTTGATTTTAGGGGAAAACAGCCAGTGAACTCAATTGTATGCCGTTGCCTGCTGTGTAATGCTTTTATAGCCCATCAACTAGATGTCTCCAGGTCACCAGCGACTGGCCCTGACTTCCCTCCAGCCATCATCCCAACAGAGAATGAACTTTGAACATCATGGACCGAATGGACTCGGCAGCATTATAGGGATTGGTCCATGCACTAAGAAAATGATTTTTTCCTCTTGGTCTGTATGTATATGGATGCATATATATGGGAGAGCGATGGTGTATTGAAAATGTGGGATCTGAGCACGACGTGAATGGTATGGAATAAGGGGTGGATAATGTCCTGGGTTCAGCAGTAGCAGTCATGTTTTTTTTTTTTTTTTCCTTTGTGATAGCTGGTGCAGTGCTGTTTTGACTTCCAGCCTGAGAACAGTGTTGGTGAAGTCGATGTTTTCAGTTGTTGCTAAGTGATGTTTACCCTGACCAAGGACTTTGTGAGGCTCATGCTCTGCCAGGGAAGAGGGGAAGCCAGGAGGAAGCAGAGATGGGGCGCCTGACTCGGGCTAGCCAAGGAGGTATTCCATACCACAGCACGTCATGGCCGGGGTGGGGGGTGACTGGGAGTTACCCGGCAGGACACGGGCTTCCGGGTGGAACTCGTCTTCCCTGACGGTGGTATCGTATTCTCTTCCCTTGTTATTTTCCCTTATCATTGTTGTAGTTGATAGTTGCGGTGGTGATTTGTGTTGTACATTGGTTGCTGGACTGTTCTTGTCTCAACCCGTGGGAGTTGCACTCTTTCGATCCTCCTCCCCGTTCCTCCGGGAGTGGGGGAGAACCCCGGTGGGGGGGGGTACACGGACCTCGATTGTTGTCAGCTCGGCACCACTCACTGGGAGTGAGTGAACAAGTTACCTGACTGGGTTTAAACCACGACAGGGGCCACATACGGTTGAATTATGGAGGAACCAGTCAAATCTACACTTGCCCTTCCTACTCCCAAATGACCATGATGGCTAATCTATCTGACTGCATTAGCTGATGTTTCAGAATTATAGTATTAAAGCTACAGGCACTTAGCAGCTATTTTCAGTGAAATGTTCTTATTTATGTTATGATTTAGACACAAATACCATAGTGGTAGTTTTTCAAAGGCAATAACTTGCCACTAAGAAATTGTATTTATCGATTGCCTGACACTAAACATTCTGAATCTTAGACTATTAGCACAAGAGAACCATAAAACCTGAGGCTTTCATTGTTCTGCAAAAATTGTTTCATCTTACCAAGACTATTACACACACAGAGCAGATTTTGACTTAGTCGGGAGACTACAAATGCCCGATTAGTTTAAGAAAAACTGTTTTCCAAGTATATACTCATATGATTTCCACAAAAGCTATATTATACCATTATGTCATAAAAAGGAATAGCATCAAATATGTTTTCATGAATAATTTTTTTTTTTTCTGAAACATTTTAAATCCAGTACCACATTTGAGAAAAACACTCATGTATTGTTCCACAAAATTTTTACCCTGCATGTCAGTTTAGAAAGAAACTCATCCCACAAAGGAAGCTACAAAAATGTTGTTGTATCTTACTACAGCTGAAAACATGCTGCTGAAAACTACTCTAAACCAGCAATGAATTCAAACCCCAGTTCTAAAGTGTTCAAGGTTAAATTCAAGTGCTTTTAAATTTAGAAGTTGTCAAATTAACATCCATATATATAGAGAGAGATATGTGTATATATATTTGCCATTAATGCTTTTCCAAGCTTGCTGTTGGGGTATTTCCAGCTTGATTTAATTTCCTTAGTTCATAACATGACCTATTTCCAAAACAGTTCTGTTGTTATAAAAAATATTCTGGCCAGAAAAGCAAATGAGAACATTTTCTTTAAGAATGAATTTCATTAATAAGACTATCAAAATCTTTCCTTCTTAGTATGTTACATACTCATTTAGTTCTCAAATGACGTATCTGATGCTACAAGTGCTTGGTTCTCAGTATTTCTCTTTGCCCTAGATGTTGTAATTGGAGATACCATGACTTATACCTAGCAACACCAGTGGGGGTGTGTTATTACACCTATTATATTCTTTTGACACCCCACTAAATCTGAAGCATATAAAAAAATAATGGTTTTCTCCTCCAACACACTTTTGCAAAAATTATACCTTTTGTCTGTGAGGAAAGGCATCCCTAAAGCAGTTCCTGTCTTGCAAAAGCTCCCGAGGCAGCTACAGTATAGCAAGCATGCAGAGGGCCAGCACAATACAAGTATGACAGGGGAAGAAAAGAATTATGATCCTGAACAGATTTAGAACCAGTGGCAGGATACTGATTGGCAGCAGGCAAGTGAAGTGCACCATTTTATGTTATGTGGCAACATATACTGGCCTTGTTCAGTGAGCTGTTTGGAGAGGTGTTGTTACAGGAACTAGTGCACAGACCTTTGCTCAGACCAATGGCTAGATGGCAATTTCAGTGCAAACCAACAACAGGTTGAAGTTATTAAGTTAATGTTATTAAGTCAAATCCATATAGAGTGATCAGGACACGGTTCTGACTTGTTTCTCTTTATGTACTAAAATAAAAGACATGGTTTCACACTTCCAAGATCTCACCCTTTAGCTGGTGAAATTCAATCACATATAAATTTGACTTACTGTACCTCACTAAACTGTTGGCAGTGTCAGGATCCTGTGCTGTAACTGTGCCAACAGCAGTCCCAATCTTCGCATTTTCATAAACTTCCATGACATAGGAAGGCATAGTGAAAAGCGGAGGTTCGTCCACATCACCAACAATGATCTTCAACATTGTTACATCTTTGAATGGCCCCAAGTGTGAAAAGCGGAAATCAAGGTGAGTATTCGCTCCTTCTATATTAAGTGTATATGACTTCTTTTTTTCATAGTTGAGTGGCTGTTGGCAGAAAAAAAAGATTTATCTTTGACATTCTGTGCTTCAGTTTAGTCTGCTAGCAAGCTAAATACATCTTTTCCATTGAATTTAAAACACATTTCTCCATGTTACTCGATAGGGACAATATTCTGTGATATTCTAGCAGCTATTGCCATACCTCATACCATAATAAGGGTAAGGATACACATGAAGCAGGATGAATTCATGTTTTCTCTACAACAGAACTGTGGGCAAGGTACCAGTTCTGCAAAAACTCAAGGTTTAGAATGAGCCTCAGATTCTTCTTCCATGATAATGTAAAGTCTCTGGACTTTATCACCTTTCAATTTTTATAGGTCAATGCTAACTACTGAAAAAGTAGAGATTGACATACCCCAAATTAAATTAACTTTGTATCTTTAATTGACAGGTTTAATAGCTAAAATTCTTTGGGGCATCTGCTCTCTTAAATCCTTAACTGAAAAAAAAGCAACTTCTTGCAGGAAAACATTCAGTTATCATAGGAGACAGGAATTTAACTATGTAAGAATAGTCTAAACATGTGCCTGTGTGCTTTTGTAATCAGAAAGGGTGCAATTCTTGTATTCTAGACCATTCTCTTTTTGATTCTTCAACAGCACCAGTGAGAGAGACAGTTCTTCAGCCTGTTTCACCATGTACTGCTGTGCTGCACATGGATTACACTTTCATAAATGGGAGAAAGTCTGCAGCTGGGGATATACCTTCTACAGGGTCTAACATTCCAATAAAACCTAACAGAAGGCACATTCCCAGCTGTATCATTCACCAGAATTGCCACTGCTACTTTAGCATTGTCCTGATATTTAAATGAACAGATTCCTACTAGGAATCCTACCTTTCTACTAGGACAGAAGAAGAAGCTGAGGGCCTGACTCATATGTCACACAGCATGGGTACTTTCTTAGGACTTTCATTTCTAGCTTGCTGTTTACACATGTGAAAATTACATCTCTCTAGTTCAGCTGTTTTTTAGATTATTGTTAATTAATTTTAATGAGTTGATATAGTTATTTTAACCCTACATTAAAATACTATTCCACTCTCTTATGCAAGATAGGAGATAAATATGACACACACAACTTTCAACTCTTCCAGTATCAGACAGTTACATAGCAAGAGGGGACTAAAAAAGTACTTAATTTTAAAATACTCAAGTAATGAAGTGCCATTAGCAGATATATAATTAAGCAATGCTCTCACTAGAAGCCACGTTTACAGGACCACGACTATTTTGAGTTGGTTTCTTCAGTCTCACTAAAGTAACTGACTACTTTTCATGGACAGCCCACCACATAAGATCTTTCTATATATTGTTTATTAATTCTAATTACTGAAAAAGCTTTAAAAAATACCAGTTAAGTTCCAGGCAGTCATAGGACAGATTTCAAGTTTCAGACTGCTATTTTTCAAATGTGCTTCCATGTTGAGCAGAAGCAGGCATTCTTGAATAACAGACACCTCAATACTTACTGGGTTACAAATTTCTGGCTTGAGCCAATTTATAAAGAAGGGAGGTAGCTTAATATTTCTTATCATACTGTGAAAAGCAGTTAGTTTGTACAGACACATGTATACTACCATTAAGTTTTGAACAGTTCCAGAACACAGGCATAAAACTAAAAGAATAATTGAAAATATTATGACATTATGGCATGGCAGAATTCCACAATGACTGCTATCATTCTGTGTGGATCTGACAGCCTGTCTGAACACAACTCAGTAAAGTATTCAAGCCTCTGACCAAGGATAAACTGGTATTTCCTATCACCCCAAAATATGAAAAAAAAGTACTTAAGGCAAGAAATATGAGGAACACAATGTGTGATCTGTCAATGTCAGCATGCATTTTGTAGATAAAATCTACAGTAAATTTGACTGATGATGTGTAAGAATAAGAGTTGGCTAGGATTTGTATATGCCAGATATTTGATTTCTCCTCTGAAAAAAATAAAAATAGCGAAGTATTTCTCAAATCAATTAATAAAGAAACACAAGCTTAATAAATTCAAAGTCAGATATTGTTCATGGATTTATGATTATTTCTGTTATGAGCAGGGAAATATTAAATAGTAATCCACACTTCTCTGCAGCATACATATTCTAAGATTACAGCCTTAGAGTAGGATTGCAAATTTTAATTATGATACCTTTTTTTTGAAAATTAACTAAGTTTATACTGACAATGACTGGCGTAGGTTGTATAAGGAGATTAATTTCTCCCAGAAAATATGCAAAGAATGACACAAAGTCTTGGTTTCCTTCTTTTGTGCAGTTATTCAAGCAGAAAATACCAGAACTTTTTTTTTTTTTTCTATAAATACAAGAACAACCCATTCAGATAATCAGGAAAAACTGACATTTTAACTATAGCCAAAGCAGGTTTTTACTTTAATTTTCTTTCTTCTTCTCATAACATACCTGAATTAAAGAACTGGATAGAGGGACATAAAAGAAAAACAGCTTACTCTACTGCACTGTAATCCACAGACATTAAAAAACAACACTATATACAACACTGAGCTATTTTAGACAGAAAAGACATATACAATACTAAGGATACTACTACCAGGAGCAATTTTTAAAATTAAAAACCCCATAAATTTCCTCGCTCTCTCCAGAGGAGCACAAAGGATATTTTCAGGTAAAGCAAGCCCTGTGATATTCCACTACATTGAAGAGCTCATAAGTCCAGTTGTTATAATAGTTTTCTTTTATTTTTGATAAAATATTGAAAAACTATAACCTGGCTATATTCTGAATTTCCAGAACTGTATCTTGCTGGGCTTCTGTTTAAACACTGTGCATGTGTTAAAACTGACATTTATCTTACACTTGAAGAACAAATTTGGCCTCCATTTATAGCCTGTCTAATGCTGTGCTAAGAAATTTGCTCACCACCTTTTACATTATTTAAGGTAACGTGAACTGTTTACCAGTAGAAGGTCTTTATTCCCCTCTTTTTTTTTTTTTTTTAGTAACTATGAATCATAACATTCAACTTAAAATGCCTAAGCTATTACAATTCATCAAGAATAGCCTAAGTTCTTTCTCATTCACTCACAGAGAGGCCTTGATTAGCAATAACATATCTCAGTCATTAGGTGCAGCTATAAGATGAAGAACTTCCAAATTTCTCTAAAAACATTTCTAGATTTACTTATAGCTGTTCCAATTCTGAAGATCATTAACTTTTTCCTGGAAATAAACCAAATTTTTTTTTGATGGACCTAAACTGAATTTTTGTTCATGCTTCGTATTTTCCCAATGTCTTTCCATGACAATTACCCATATATCTTCAGTATGTTTTCCCTGGTTATTATGATTTTCATGAAAAACCGAAAATAGTAAATGTAACTCAAGTCATCAGGGTTAACTGGAAAATACTGCTGTTTATTATACTGCAGTTTATGTTTCTAAAATCAGATTACCAAAAAGGAACAGAAAATTTTATGAGAAGTAAATGGCTGTTTCTTGACCATTTCAAGACTCTTCATACAAAATGGAAGAGAAATGGGCTGTTCAGACCATTTCTTTTGGGAAATCTGAATGATACTTGCTGACTTGAGGTCAGAAAAGGTCTAGCGTACTTCTCCAGAACTAACAAGGGGGGAAAACTTGCTGACCAGTCATTCTCTGAAGAATCCAGAGAGTAATGGCTTTCACTATGGTAGATTGCTTTGGTTTCCTCAAGTTTGGTTTTGTTTTTCTCAAGCCACTGAAACAGGCTGCCCCAGAAAAGTTGTGGATGCTCCATCCCTGGCAGTGTTCAAGGCTAGGCTGTATGGGCTTTTGAGAAACCTAGCCTAGTGGAAGGTGTCCCTACCCACAGCAGGAGGGTTAAAGCTAAATGATCTTTAAGGTCCTTACCAACCCAAACTGTTCTATGATTCTATTAAGTCTCCCACTCAAACAAAGAATTGCATGAGGCAAAGGAGAAATCCTTCATAATAGTTTGCAATCAACCAGGATTTGTGGCAGGATCTCTGAGACTGAAGGGTGGCTCCACCGGGCTTGTTAATAGGGAAGAAAATGACAGTACTGGACATTTTGGGTTAACCCAGAATAAGACTAAAAGAGATTTCTTCCAGCACTCACCGACTTGACATGGCTGTTGAACAGCTTACCATGAAGTCCCTGAGAAATTTTATTTTTGTGTCTGAACCTCAAGTAAGTGAAGTTTCAAAAGGTTTGAGGAAGATTTACTTCTGGCTTTTCTGGGAATAACTAGGGAAGTTATTAGAGGACAAGTCATTCCGTTCTACTGTTACAGAAGGTACTGGCATGTGATATATGAAAAAAAATCAATTCTGTACTTAGTGGAGATTTATCTGTTTCAGGCATGCTATCAAACTAATTCAGCTTCAAACCCAATATAAATGAAAAGTAATGTATAGAAGCAGATATATATATAAAATATATACACAGTATATAAAATATTTATTAAACTGCATAAAAGATCTGATTAAAAAAAAAAAAACTTAAAAAATGAGATCACCTTTTTGTACTGTACAAATGGATATTATAACTTCTCCAAGGAATTTATGAACTTTGAGTATTGAATTTCTGGTCAACTGAAATAGAATATTACCTAAGCAAAATATACCCCCTCTTGCCTTGATGGGAAAATGACTCAAATCACTGTCATGTGTATGTACAAGAACAAGCAACACATGCTTTTGTCATATTCTACACCAGTGAAAATATCTCTAAAGCTATTTTGTCTGCCAAAATCAGTAAAAAAATGATTTTGCATGTTTTTATGTGTGGACTCTTATTCTGTTCCAAATTCTTCCTTTTTGCTTCATGTTCAGTATATGCATAAATGTATTTAATGAACAATAGCACAGTGAACTTTTAAACAGAAATCAATGCTCATTTTAAAGAAGAAACAACAGATTATGGCATTAGCTACTTCAACGCCACCAGGAAATAAGTTCAGTGGTATAAAAAAGACAGAGTTTACTTTCATGTGAAATAAGCAGCTGGGTACTAATCAACCTTTATAAATGACACCGAAAAGTTAAAAGATAAGGCCAATGATAGGAACAATTTTAAAATCATTATGAATCTGAAGTTTTAAATCAGTTTTTATTTATTCTTTTGTCCCGTGTTTTCTCTGATTTTCATTGCTCCTACCATTAATTAGACCCAGAATACATATCACCAAATACAAATACAAATTTGCTTCTATTTGTTAGGCTGTATGGATATATATTATGGATATGGATATATATTGATGCTTACAAAACTCAATAACAACAAATCCATGTGAGAATTGCTAATTGATGTCTGTTAGTCCAAGTGAAAACTGAAATCAAGAAGTCATTTCCTTTTGTTGGAAAGGATTTTGAAAAACAGCACTTAAATATAATAACCCATTTTCCTGGGTTATTATAAATGTAAACTTAAATTTAGGCATAGAGTATTAGCATAAGTTGGCAGAAACTTACGGAACCGTTAATATGAACTCAGTTTAGGGGACTTAATATGAAATTATCTATGGAGTTAGATTTGTGCATTAAAATTAATAGTTCAAATAGACTGGGATGAACGTAGGAAGCTCAGAAAAATGATACCTGTGTGATGGCTTGACCAGTTACATTTTGAATGCACAGTTCAATAGGATTATGCAGTATTTTCATAACACTATTTGCTTATTCAGCATTTATTGTTACATTTTATTTACACACACAAGGAACTTTCAAAGTCTATTGCTTACCTTCTTCAGGGAAATAATTCCTTCCCTTGTTTCTTTGTCAGTAGATATAGAGAACACCCCAGAGCCATCACCATTTATAATTGTGTACTTCATGTCTGCATTTGAACCAGTGTCTGCATCATTTGCTTTGATTTTGCCAACTGCTGATCCAACTTGAGCTGATTCAGGAACATACAGTTGATAATGTTCTGAGGAGGAAGAAAAAACAACACAATTGTTTGGACATTTTGTAGCCAAACTAAGTTAGAGAACCGTTATGCACTCGATATACTTCTGAGTAAATGAAAGAGCATTCCATATGCAAAACTGACAAATAATGCTATCAATCAGTTCATTATGATTCCTGACAGAATTTAAAAGTTTTTTTTTACTTTGGATGCCTTCATTGCCTATTCAAAATCCAAATTACTTAATGCAGGATTTATTTTGATTTTCAAAACTATTTTTCCTGTTCTTTACATACCATGAAAATTAATTCTGAAGCTTACTTCACACCAGTATTTTTAAAATTATATCTTCTCCATAACCAAAATATATTTATCTTCACCAAGTTACCATCACTGAGTAGTCGCATGAGTACTTTTGAACTGGAAAATCTTTGTATGTTTTATTCTCTTTTTTTCTGAAATCTGATCAGTTTTGTAACATTGCATCAGTATTTTGTAACACTGAATCAATGCAATTACACATTTTTTTCTATAGAAAAATGTAGTAAGTCTCAATATTGTACTATTACAACTTTGCAGTGTTTTTGTTGCAGCACAAAACCCTTTGTAAACAAATTTGAGCTGGTATCCACAGTAAAGAAAAATGAACATAATGGGTTGTCCTGAACCCAGGACATGGGTACATAAAAGTATTGCACAATCATGCCCATAAAAAGCATCCATAACATCTATGACTTCCTTTCAGGTTTGTTTGCGGTTGTGGCTTTGTTGGGGTTTTTGTTTTGTTTTGTTTTTTTTCCCCTTCTTTTATCCTATTTGGTTAATCATTAGAAAATAAAATATTTTTGAAAGATAATTTTCATAACTGTTTCTCTCTTTTCATACTAAATCTCCTAATAGGTACAAAGTTGCCTGGGGGACAAGAAGGTACCACAAGGAGAAAAATATGGCAGACAGAATGTGATTAAATAAACCTCAATTTCTGACTGAAACTACGCCAGAAAGACAACTAAAAGAATTTTTCTCCAGTAATGCCAGTGTTGTAACACAACAGGGATGCTGAAACCTACCAACACTGAAAAAGGGAATATGCATAAAATAGACTCCCCCAGCCAAGAATCCCCCATTCAAACCCCTCCCCAGCAGTCTGCACAGTTTACATTACAGGCCAAACACCAACACAGAAAATAGAGCAAAAGAGCAACTTCTGTTATTATGTATCTTCTGAAACTCTACAGAGTTTCTTCTATGTTCCTCTTAGGCCTTCTGGGATCCTGAGTGCAATATTGCAGCACTGCGGTGCGGGACAGTGGGCCAGAGGATACATTAAGGCTAACACGTTACATTTTGCTTAGTTAAAGCAGGCTAGCATGATGGCAGAAGTGCCTTCAATAAGCATGTAGAAAGGCAAAATTTATACTGAATTCAGAGATTAAATCTGAATATGGCAGAAAAAAAAAAGCACTATTGGTTGGTTGTATTGAAGAAATTATGAATCGGCAGATGCTGCAGGTGCAGAGGAAATGGGTGTTATCACTAAAAAGTAACTTTATACACCTGTTAGCCAGTGGAAGATTTTATTACAAATTTGTCTATTTCCTCACACAATGGTTCTTAAATTGTTATAGTCTTGAGTTGGTTTTGTAATACTAGTGCATAATAATAATAAACAAATAGTAGCATTAGAAGTACAGACAAGTGCACCAAACTTCCTTAGCCCAAAATGAAAGGGAAGTTTCTTAGGAAAATGAAAAGTAAGTTACCATGCATTATGGAAATCTCGAGGGAAAGAAGAAATGTTCAGCAGAACAACAAAAAGGGTATAATTTGTTATGTAAAAAAGACAATACCAACGTTAATATAACAGGAAAATTGCTTAGTGGTTGAGGCAACTGTAACACATAGTTAATTCGCTGATTATGTGATATACATAAGAAATGCCATTTTCACAAATTTCCAAATAAATGCTCTGTTTTCTGTTGCAATGCTTCATACTTAGAGATGATGTCAACTGACACTTTCGGCTTATTGGTTGCTTTATTTGATACACAATATTATAATAATGGAATGAGATTCTTTGGGGAATTTACTTATTGTTAAAGTAAATATTAAGTGTGGGTTTTTGACACTTTTGCTTTGACTAATGCATTCCAAAAAGGAAAAGGTTGAAGCCATAATGAATACGTTATGTAGAGGCCACAAAGAACACGTTATATAATCAAGCCACTTCAGGAACTGGAAGTGATATAACCCATATGATAGGGTGAACTAATTAGACACTTCCAAATAGTCAAGCTACTTCAAATATATCCACATGACACTACACTCTGCTTTATAATCACACCCCAAGTGTTAGCCATCTGTTTCAGAAATCATTTTACTGATACCAGCTTCAAATATTCCAAAATACTGAAACTTCAAGTAAAACAAATATCTGGCATCGCTCATTAATTATCTGTCAGTATTTGTAAAACAGAAATGGGTTTGGTTTTTATTTTTGTTGGTTTGTTGCTTTTGTTTTTGTTTTTTTGATGGATGGAGTGGAAACTTACAAAATAAAACTTTTAGATCATAAGGTCAGAAATGTCTCTTGACAAGTACTTTCCCACTGCTTCACAGGGACAGACTGAATATGTCTCATACAGACATGAGATAATTAGATAACTACAAACAGCATGATTTAAAAACAACAAACACATGAAATGATAAAGTTCAACAACATGAAGGTTATATGAAATGTATTATAGACATCCATTTAGACTACAGGTGGAAATTGCAGCTGTTCTTACTAAAGATTAAATTAGTGTAAACTTTATTACTGGAAAGTGTAGGAACCAACTAAAGGCTCAGCTTAACATTTCCTTGGGCACTGAATAAATTTTGATAGGACATAAAAAAAATGTGCGACGTGCATACTGCGAATTCATGATTCTTTTTTGTAGGCTATGAGTCTCTCCCAGCACTCTAAAAATTGTTTGTGAAGTTAGGAGCCCTGAGGATCAGGTACCAATCTGTATCAAATCTGTTTCACCAAATCTGCCCAAGTTGAACAGGTTGCTCCTACACTGTCAGCATTGTAGCTTTCCAGGAGCTGTCATAAAACAGAAATTTCAGTCTTGGAGATGATCTAAATTATTCTAGAGAAACTGCTCAGTAGCTTATGGATAAAGATTCTGTAAACGTTGATCTGGTTCTGAATTCTATGTCAACATCCACACAGATGCATCCACTTAGCCCATCAAATGAGTACATTAATACTCTTTCTTTTCCAGTTAACGTACTGCGTAGGATACTGCATAGGACAGTCATGCCGCTTCGCAGGATTTTACGCTAACTGAAACACTGTTGAAATGCATATAGGTGATCTTCACCTTTCCTTCAATAAACTATATAGCTTATCTGTCGTTGTAGTACAGAAACTATTGATCTGTAGAACAACTTCTCACCTCAATTAGTCTACAGGCAACCTATAATGCTCTGTTTACTCAGAAAGCAATTTCTCTGCCTGAATGTCTCAAAATAAGAAGTATGACAGTATTTAATACAACTCAATGTGCATATTATTCACTTTATTCATTAACCTATTTTGTTGATAAATTTTATTTACTCTCATAGGTTATAATGTTCTCTTGAACAGTAGGAATTACCTTACTTAACAAAGGAAGGGAGGAGAGGCATAATGGAGAAAAAAGTAAATATTTGGCCTGCTTGTTATTTGTTTATCCAAGGTATAGTTTTAGTAACATGAGGATAAATACTGCTTGCTGATAAACCAACAGATGCATTAATTCATACACTACAGCTTGTACCCTGATGCCTTTTTCTACCTACTAGCAAACTGATAAACACAGCAACTGATTGCCTTAACATAAAATACCACCATATCCTAAATGTATATCAAAATGCTATGTGAAGAAAGTTGCTTGAACCTACAACAAGCTAAATACTCAAGTCATGCGCTAAACTGGTAAGATACGGAGAATAAATAGAAAGTGAGCCAGGCTCAAAGTCTAATGATTATGACCACAAAATTCAACTGGCAGCCAATTAATAGTAGTTGTTCAGGAATCAAAGTGTGGCCGAAACTATTTAATGTCTTAATTAATGACCCAAATGATAGATTGTAGTAGTCCCATAAAGTGAGCAGCAGGGCTGCTGTACAAAGTAACCTGGACAGGCTGAAGAAATGGGCTGACAGGACTCTCACAGCAGTCAGTGGTGGCAGTGGGAGGAATAATGCCATTCACCAGTACATGCTCAGAGCCAACCACCTGTAAAGCAGCTTTGCAGAAAAGGACTTGAAAAGGACCTTTCAAAACTTGACTAGACAAGCCCCTTATCAATATGACCTAACTGAACCTGCTTTAAGCAGGGCTTTGGGTCAGAGGTCTCACATGAACGTATGTTCCTGGTATTCATGAAGTTATACCTCACATTTCACTGCCAGCCATCTTTGACAAAACAAAAGTGCAGCTCCAGCTGTGGACAATACTCAATGTTTCTGGGCAGCTTTCTTCTACAGTTATTCTTCATTCACAAAGCTGCATGTTTTCGCTACATGTAATACGTTATTCTGGATTTTTCTTTTGAGACTAGTTTTTTTTTAGAAGTCCATTTCTTGCAGTATGTCTTGGACATCTGTTACATCTTTACTATGCTTATTTTTAATCTAATAAAAACAATTACAATACATCATCATTATGAATACAGTAACTATTATGATTCCAGAAGATCAGTCAATTTTATATTTGTCTTTTTTTCTGAATACTTTTTTGGCAATTACATCCTTTTCATACAGCTAAACTAAGGAAGAAATAGTTAAAGATGTGTTTGGTTTATTCTTCTTCCCTACCAAAAGCCACACATTTGCACTTTCTAAGAATATTTTAAGTGTAAGTGAAGTTGTCTCTTATTCACAAATATGACAGAAAAGTATCGAAAAGACTGAGAACATTCTGACATTCTCAGAGATCAAAAGTTCTCTGGCTTCCTGTAAAAAGTGTTAAGTTTATTTCATTCATGGGTAAAAGCAGAAACAGAAAAAAAAAGTGTGTGTCCTGTATTTTCAGATTCACTTTATTTCTTATCTCATAACTCTCTTTGGTACTTACTGAACATTGTCATCTCTTAAGTAATGTATTCGTCATCTCACATGTCCCTCTCTTTAGGCATATCATATATGAATGACTGATTCTAGTATGTTAGAAATGTATAGCATAAGAAAAATCTTAGAACACTCAGATCACTGAGGCTTGTCCCTTTTACCATTAAATTTCTTGAGGACATTACTCATGCTAGCTGCTTTTTAAACAGCCTGTTGTCCTTGTGCAGCAGCCCTGCTAGGCAGGTGATTCTAAATACTTCTGGAGAATTAAAAAAGCACTCTATTTCTCTTATGTTTAAGACTAACAGCTGTTATCTCTTGGCCTGACACATTCAAGTCACACACCTTCACCAGGTAATACAAGCATATAATGGCATATTTTTCTCTTTACATGCACTCCTGGCTGTCAGAGTCAGAAAGAAACTCATGTTCTGAAAATTGACAGAAATGGTAACCTTAAACACAGCCCTAGCAATATTCTTAACTAAAGAAAAATCTTCCTACATTTCTTTACACAAATAACTAAAATCTGATTTCTGTGGATACCGCTTTAATTTTCAAAGTCTATACTGAGGTACTGGTTATGTCTCAACACTAACAGCTAGAATTTCTATGTAATGAGTATTTATGTCATTTTTATATGAAGGTTACCCTGTTATTTAAGATTTCCTAATAATATGCTAAAATGTTCTGGATTAATCTTTCTGTCTCAAGTTAGCTGATACTAGCATTCTGACCAAGAATTCCGTTTTGCAGAAAACTCTCAGTATTAACCAGAGTGTTTTTAAGAGCAAAAGGAATTCTCTTTTAACAGCCTTTAAATTTTTTCATCAGTCTACTCCTTAAATTTCATTACGTTGAAACAATTTCACAATGGTACTAAAACCCAGCTACATTTATTTTTAAGTAATACCTGTTTTGGATATAAAATATATTAACAAAGGCTGCTGTATTTCTTTATCATCCAGAAATATCTGATTTCCTGTCATTTCCCCTGGATGTGCATATATGTTACTCATTTTAGTAGACTGAATATAGACACCAGGCTTATCCTGTCTACTAATTTCCAGAAGGAGTTCCTTTCTGAAGCCAACTTTGTCTAACAGCTAGGAAGGAAGAATGATCCTACTCATGTCTTACAGCTGGAAAAAATAATCAAATAATATTATAATCTACATTTAATTAGACATCCTGGAACATATATGATAAAAACTGTTGATAATATGTAAACTATAATTTATTTAAATATAATATTTATTTAAATATAAATAAATCATATAAACTGTGTATCCTAAATTGTGGACCACATGCAGGAACAATCAGTAGTACAAAAAACTTACTGGTGGAACACATGTATGAGAAACATAAGAATAAAACAAAATTTCCAGGATGGTAACTCCAGTTTTGAAGAAACATAATAAAGGTATATGCAGTAATATATCTTCTGAAGAAAATAATAGTGTTCTGTAAAAATCTGGCTTTAAACTAACTTTTCTACGTCTCTCTAGCCTGATTTAAGGTCTTACTAAAAGACCTAAGCATCTCTTTAACAATATCAGATTCCTGAGACTATTTGATTGCAATATATTTTACTTTTATTATACTGTTGCTAGTAGTCACAAAGGTAATAATTATTCTACTGTGAAATATGAAAAAGCTATTCTTGTAATTATAATTATAAAAACTAAAATCTTAATAAATTACAGCATTTAAATGCATAACAATTTTGATAATTAACTGCTCTGTAATACTCCCTGGACACTGGGCCATTGCTGGACTCATCATCACACCACAGTAAATAGGAAATAAGGTTACTAAGTATGAACAAAATCTGATTTACAAAGGGGCAGTTAATCAGATGTTAGCAATCTTAATCCAAATCAGTTATCATGACTTTTTCCTGTTTTATTTTAAATTTGTTTCCTGAGGATACACAATTTAAGTAATAATTTTAATTCAATAGTTTCCAGTAACTTTTAATCCCTGACTGATTTCAGGCAAATCTAAGAAAAAGGCAAAGGCCTCAAAGACATGATTCTACAAGCCTCGTAGCAATTATCGGTTGAATAGAAGAGAAAGACCTGCTAAAAGAAAATCAGTGAAATTTACACTTATCTCATTTGGCAGCAGCCAAGTGATCTATCAGTAGGCAGACAGCTGTGAACTAGTCACTGCAGGAAGATCGGATAGGCTTATAGCGCATGGCAGTAGGGAGTGAGATGTTCACCATTACGTATGGAAATCATAGGAACTAGATGTATTATGTCAGACTGGAACACACAAAGGACCTTACTGGAGTACAAATTCTGACAGAAAATGAACTGCAAATACTTTTGCACTAAATTAGCTAATGAGTTATATGAACAAGACTGGAGAGTAAACTCCTCACTGGCACAGAATAGAGCTAATGACTGCTTCTGGGTTGTGAACTTATATTTTCAGAGTTAACTGGAATACCCCTACACAACATTCATATTTAAAAATGTCTGTGTACTTTCATGCAAAGACATTGTAAAAAGTGAGGCCAAACTAATTATGAATATACATAATTTCACACTTTGTCTATCATAGAATCATAAAATAGGGTTGCAAAAGACCTTAAGATCATCTAGTTCCAAACCCCCTGCCATGGCCAGGGACACCTCACACTAAACCATGTCACCCAAGGCTCTGTCCAACCTGGCCTTGAACACCACCAGGGATGAAGTATTCACAACTTCCTTGAGCAAGCCATTCCAGGTCCTCACTACCCTGACAGTAAAGAACTTCCTCCTTATATCCAGTCTAAACTTCCACTGTTTAGGTTCAAACCCATTACCCCTTGTCTTGTCACCACAGTCCCTAATGAAGAGTCCATCCCCAGCATCCCTATAGGCCCCCTTCAGATACTGGCAGGCTGCTATGAGGTCTCCACGCAGCCTTCTCTTCTCCAGGCTCAACCGCCCCAACTTTCTCAGCCTATCTTCATATGGGAGGTGCTCCAGTCCCCTGATCATCCGTGTGGCCCTCCTGTGGACTTGTTCCAACAGTTCCATGTCCTTTTGATGTTGAGAACACCAAAACTGTACACAATACTCCAAGTGAGGTCTCACGAGAGCAGAGTAGAGGGGCAGGATCACCTCCTTTGACCTGCTGGTCACGCTGCTTTTGATGCAGCCCAGGATGCAGTTGTTTTTCTGGGCTGAAAGCGCACACTGCAGCTGGCTCATGTTCATTTTCTCATCAACCAACACCCCCAAGTCCTTCTCTGCAGGGCTGCTCTGAATCTCTTCTCAACCTGTAGCTGAGCCTGGGATTGTTCCAACCCATGTGTAGGACCTTGCACTTGGCATGGTTAAACTTCATGAGGTTGGCATCAGCCCACTTCACAAGCGTGTCAAGGTTCCTCTGGATGGCATTGCTTCCCTCCAGTGTATCAACTGAACCACACAGCTTGGTGTCATTGGCAAACTTCTTATATACTATATACTATATATATGTCAGTCTACATACTGCCATGAAACAAACAAGCCTCAACAACCAAGCTGTATAAAGAATGCTTTAAACTATGACTTGTATTTAAGTTCTGCTTTATTCTGAAGAACTGAGATGTATCAAATACTAAAATCTACTAATGGAGTATCAGGGAAATCATCTCCTTGTAAAATTAGACCCTACACACAATAACTAAAGATCTTCTACACGCTGTCCAGATTGTAGCACTTGATGTTTAAAACATGTCAGTGGAAGCTTCTGCCTAGTGTGATGCTCTTGATGCAATCAGAATCTGTTCATCAATAAAGTAAAACCTGCAGAATCTATTCATTTTAAACAAGACCAAATAGAACTAATGGAAGAAAACTATACAGAAAATTCTGATGTAACTCAAGGCTGATAAAAGTGTCATCAGCAGATAGAACATCTTCTATCAGATTACTGAACTACATTTATGAGAATGATATTAGGGCCCTCAGCCATCAGCAAAGTAGTTCCATCAGTGATAAAACTAACACGAACTGAGAGATGCCGATTACTGAAAAGCAAAAACCTTCCCAGGCTGAGCATTGTCTGTCAGCTCACTTTAAAAAGATAGTTCATTTATAACTTGACTCTCCAAAGAAAGGAAATTTGCATTGATGAAAAAAATCTGTATTGTACAAGATGCACTTAAGTAATTGATAAGCAAAATGTATTTGAGGTTTCAGGTTATTCTCCTGCTGAATTCACAACTCCTTTGGACTCCTAAGTGTTTTGCAAGCAGAATTTTTCAGCTGTTTCCAATTCCAGAGATTATTCTATGATTCTATGCATTTCAGAACTTCCACCATCAGAGTGATAAAATTATGCAGTAATGTTTCATATCCTTCCTCCTAAAGTTTGTGATAGTTTGGAAAAGTGTAGTTCTGTTGATAATTTCTTTGAAAGTCACCTGCATTAAGAATGAGTACAGAAAAAATACCCACAGTTAATTCATTTACACAGATATATTTAAAACCTCTATTTCTAAGTTTTAAGTAGGTTTTTGAAGCGTCTTTAAGGGGGACAAATCCTGTATACCTCACTCTGTATGTGTATCTAATGAACACTGATCAAGCAAAGCCAGAACACTATAATCTTTTAAATATATACAATAAAGCATATTTCTAAATGAAACAAATAATAAAAGCATCAATCAGATGTGTTTCCCAGCATGTTCTCAAGTCAAGTACTCATACAGTTAGAGTCAGATTCAAAACTTGCAATTATGGTAACGGAGAAAAGGTAACTAACCAAAAGAAAGTCTGCAGTTTGGCTGAGGCTCAGCCTGTCCCAAGGGTTATACACTTGATATATGCAGTTTTGGTTAGCACTTCCCTTGAATTCAATTCTGAATGTGACAAGCCTCAGTAAGTCTCATTTAGCATTCCGTCTAATAAGGAAATTGAAGAGAAATTTAACTGAAAGTCATGGCATAAAAAGAAAAGAAAAATAAACAATGAAGTTATTTCTATTACTGTAATACTCTCACATTATTATATTACTTCATGATGCTAATGTGGCCTATTTTAGATCATCTACATTTTTGTTCTGTATTACTAACATATAGCTACCATTCCTTTACAAAGTGTTTAATTATACTCATTAAGAAGGAGTAAAAAAGCAATGTTACAGTCGTAACTTTGGCATAGGAATTCTATGTAAGGAAAGATAAAGCAAATGTTTGTACTCTACAGGTTTTTTTCTAGGAGGAATAGTTTCTGTTAAAATGATACATGCTAAAATACATCTGAACCCAGGACAACATCTTTTTAATTTTGCTTTGTTAAATGAGTATTCATTAAATGTGAAATGATGTTTTGTACTTTTCAATGTTAATTTTTGCAACTATTAGAATCCCTTCAAATGTATAGAATGCAACTTTAGAATTTTACATTTTTTCCATTTTTGAAAAAATAGAGTTGTGCCAACGTATGTTTCTGCCTGACAGTCATTTTAATATCCAAACTTTCCAATTCAAAATAAAAGACACCAGTTCATGAAAACTGATATTTAGGGATCCATTTGTCTCTGAGTTTGCAAGAAACATAGGATACTTTTTCTATTTTAACTATTTCAGATGCTGTATTTGTTCAAAGATATGCCTTACCTTTTGCCTTTCCAATACTTAGGAAGTATTATATAGTGATGGATGCAATGACAATTCTGTGGAACATAAAACCAAATATACTTTATTTAAGGCTGCGTTTCAAGGGCTTTGTTTTTTATGTCTTGGTGAGGAACAGAGAAAATATTCATTTCTATAAAACTTTTAATGAGCCTTCTTGCAGCTTGTCTAGATTTTACATAATGTCTATTGCCAGGGAGATTTTTTTTTTTTTTCCCCTGGAGCTTTGTGGTCTCTGTTATTGCTTATAAATCTTATTCAAACAGTGCAATGCATTTCTTGGGGGATGTACCTATAGCTACCAGTTCATTATGTTCTACAAGGGCTCATGCAGTGTATGAGTCCAGATTATAATATTCTTATTGGCCTTGAGCCAATCTACAAAGAAAAATACAATTACATTACAGAAGACTTTTAAATAAATTGTCAGCTGAATTCAGACTTGCTATAAGACTCCAGCTGCTGTGTCAAATCAGTGTGCACCCAGTGAGCTGGACAGAAATGAAGTTCCTAGTAGTGGTCATATTAGGATATTCTAAAATTATCCCAGCAAATATTTTTCATATATGCATGTGAGAACATTCAGTTTGACATCAAAATCAGCAATTCGTTTAACTAGGATATAGGCAGACCTGTCCAGAGCTCAACAACTGTGAGAAACAGCTTAGGTTTTGACCATCTGTAAAGTATAGAGAAAGAAACAAAACAAACCCCAAATAAATATGTATGGAAGCAGCCAAAGTCATGTTGCGCTAGATTAAATTTTTTAACATGTTACCTTTTGTTGTTGTCTACAGGGAACAATGGGAACAATGTCATTTAATTGCGTGATCAGAATCACACACTTGTTGAAATATACATTCAAAAAGGACTGCAGAATAACTCACATATGACAAGAGTATTCCTTTGTCACCCATCTGTTACACATTGTTTAATTGAAAAAAATCTTCACCGGTTTCAATATTCTAGCTGTGCCATCTTTGTGTTTCATCTGAAAACACTGAAAAACTGAAAAATATTGGTGAACACAAACACTTCCCAAGCTGCCTTCTCCCCATGAATTTCAATACTAATTGTATTTCACAAACAGCTTCTTATTTCACTGAAAAATCAACATGATTTTCAAATCATTTATATATGCTGAAATTGTACATACTCTGAGGAAACCTGGGTGGATTGTCGTTGACATCAGTGAGTGTGATATTTACAGTTGTTGAACCCGATAGCCCTCCGACCTGCCCAGCCATATCTTTGGCTTGAATGACAACAGAATAATGCTCTCTGGCTTCCCTGTCCATGTTGTGCAAGGCAGTCCTGATCACTCCTGTGATGGAAAGAAAACAAACAAACAGAAGAAAGATCAGGGTTTGCTTGTCGGAACAAGGGGAAAAGCTGTGAATAACCTTTCTTTTCAGGGAAAGTGGACCATGGTGGATTTTCTGGAATTACAAAGCTTTTCTAAAATCTAAGTAAGCCAGTTTAGTTGTTTGTGTCTTACATAAATATATGTAAATATGTGTGTATATAAAAAAAACCAACAAAACCAAACAATCAACATGACTGAGAATATGAAGAAATTAAAATCATATGTTAAGCCAACTAAAATAATATGATTAATCCAAATATAACATTCCTAACAAGAATGTACATTTCCAAACTTCCAGTGTTTTCTCACACAATATAACTGATTAAATAGCTACTTAACATTAATGGGACCTCTTAGCCCACTGAAGAAGACACAAATTCCCTTTTAAAAGAAGTTAATTTCTAGATTAAAATATAACTTACCTATTAAAACTACCTGAAACCTAAACTTTCTTATTTGACAAGTCTCAAAGAAACTACACTTTCTTATTTGATACATCAATCATATACATTTATGTTCATAAGTGTAACTTACCTAATACTTGTCTGTAAAGTGGAAGATAAGCTATTCTTGTTTTTATTATAGTATAAAGAGAAAACCCAAACTAAGTGATCCTAAAATTCTATTAATTGTTTTTAGCATGTAAGCAATTACACTTGCAGAAGCAAAGATTACAACAAAGGAGGAACAATCAACTCTGTGGGCTCAGTTTCAGTTGTGGCGCATTTTTTATTTATGATGATGTCTGTAAATTAGGCCCAGCTATTTTCTCTGATCACAGTCCGACTGAAACCTCATGGAGTTCAATAAAGGGAAATGTCAAGTCATGTGCTAGGGAACCAGTAAGTGCTGCAGACAGAGGAGCTGGGAAGCAGCTTTTCAGAAAAGGACCTATGGGGTCATCAAGTTGGACATCAGCTGACAAAGTGCCCTTGCATCAAACAAGGCCAACACCATCCCAGGCCACATTATGAAAAGTCTTGCTAGTGGGTCAAGAGGACATCCTTCTCCTCTGCTCACCACTAACAAGGCCACATCTGGAATGCTGGGTCCAGTTGTGGGATCACCAGTATAGTGAGTATCTATGTCTTACACAAAGGATATTGACAGACTGGAGTGAGTTACATAGAAGTAAATAAATATGTGACATGCCAAAGCTATTAACATTGAATTAAAAAAAAACCCTAAGACTTTAGCATAACTTGGTTTTGGACTCTTAAGCCAAGTGCCTGTTATAACTAGTAATAAAATATTCCACAGCACGAGTGGTTGTTGCTTCTGTGTAAATATTAAACATACAATAGCTATTAACACAAAGCAACTTAAAAGCCTTGCTCTTCTAGACAGCCTGCTGTACAGCATGATTCTCAAGGTTTTCAAGGTTTTTGATTCCCACAACCTTAGATCACACAAAAAGTGATTTCCAGAACACTATTTTTCTTTTACTTTAAAATTACTTTCTTTGCAAATCTTCAGTTAAGCCATTTAGCCGTTATTACATGCAAAATGGAAATTTTCAGGTAGCTTATACCATTGTTTCTGTTCTATTGTGAAAACAAATCACACACATATAACTAGAATTATCCACAAAGAACAGTGTTTTAAAATATCCATGGAGGTTCAGAATGATTTTAACAGTTTTCCATTGTAAGTTCCTTTTGATCAGAAGCATGAATTCTGGACAAACTGCCTAAAAGTAGTATATTGGCCTGCTTTAGTTCATCAGTGTTTTTTTCTTTCAAATGATACAGTTAGGAACAGAACTCACACCCCACACCCCCCACCCCCCCCCAATTTTGACCATGATGCATTGAAATTACTACAATTTATACATACTGTAACAGAAAGCTATGATGACATTTGGCTAAATGCAGTTTCATCAAAATATGGTCCACAAAATCTGGTACTAGTGTTCCAAAAATTCATTTTAGGAAATGGGAAGGTAAAAAAGTATTCAAATTGAAAATGGCCTGCTTTAACACTTTTCAAATATATTGTTTTTGTTTTTCACACAAAACCAAATTTGTTGGAATATTTTGTTTATGTAAATGTATGGAGGGAGTATGGGACTTAAAAGAAAAACCTTTCCATTTCAATTTGAAACATATCAAATTTTGCATCGTGGAATATCTGTCTTCTGTACAATCCTATAAATACACTAGTCACATTTTAAAACTAATTTAAACAAGGGGAAAACCCTGAATTAGAATCACTTTCCTCTTCCTTTTTGCTTCAAGTGGTATGGTACTGAATCAATGCTCAGACAGTTACTAAGGATTTGTGGATGACTAATCATTTGATCTCTCCCACTTGCATCAGATTCTTCTTTTCTGATAACAAAACAAATGAAAATGGGCAGGTTTTTAATTCAAAAAACCTATAACCAAAGCTTAAAGTAGGATAAGCTGACTTTGTGCTGAAGGACAGGAGATACATACATACATCCTAAAATTAGATGATCAGTATAAGATATGTAACTATGACACGGACCCTCGTGCTCTATCCTTGTCACTAGCAGTTCCACCAACTGCACTGGCAGTATACTGTTAAAATCATGCATCATGCCAAAGTTCTCTATTGAGCACAAAAGGTGTAAGGGGAACTTTCTTGGTTGCCTTTTCTGATAAGATAATACGAAATGCTCCAGCAGTTTCTTTTAAAGTAGGAATTGCCCTTGCATATCTTCAGTATACTTGGCAGGGGATCCTACACATCCCCCAAGAAGACAGGAAATTAACATTAAGGAAGACATCACTCTGTCTAAAACAGTGAGGAACGAAACTGTAAAAGAAAACTGTCACAGGCTTTTAAAATCTAAATGCAGCCTTAATTTCACCTCAAATTTGTTAGGCAGCACTGTGACCCTGTTAACTGACCACTTTTCAGCTATGTTTCCAGTATTTATTCACCTTTATTCAGAAAGTAAAGCCAAAAAAAAAAAATAAATAAAATGCAGACATCACTATGGCAACACCCCACCAGTTTTCTGGTATTAGGCAAAGAATTTTTAACAGAAGTTTGACTGCTATGTCAAAAATCACATGCAACATGTGCCTAAATTTATTCACCTCTATATCACAATTTGGGGCTATTTTTTTTGTTCTTTTGTTTGTTTCTTGCTGGTTGGTTGTTATTTTTTTTGTTGTTGTTTTTTTTTTTTTTTCTCCTGATAATTTCTACACATGGAAAACACATTTTATAATTTAAATTTATCTTCCCTCACCATTGATGACGAGAAACCTAACTACAGTTTAGGTGAGATTTTATCACCACCTTTTCTAGTGACAACCTTTTTTTCTTCTCCCCTCCTCTCCCCAGATTTACATCATGCTGGTGATTCATCCATGATTGACTAATATACCCAGATTATTCTCCTCCAGTGACACCTCCAAGTTAATGAGACAAGAGTTACTGTGGAGTTACAAAATATCTTGAGTTAGAAGGGATCAAGTCCAACTCCCTGCTCCTCACAGGACTAATTAAAACTAAGCATCATCCTGGTAGTCTTATAATTAGTCCTGCAACATGTCTTTTACTATATAATAATATTAAATGTCATTATGTTCTTCTTGCTTTTGCCCTCAGAGACATAAGCTATTTCCACTGTACTGACAATTCATTGCAACTTTTTGCAGTCAGGATATTTCTTCATGACGATCCTACATTTATCCTCAAAACATCAGACAAAACTGACTGAGAACAACATTGAGATGAAAGACTGATATGCCTGCTACTGTTGATACTCATTTTTGTTCCTTTTACCCAAAGACTCTGTATTTGAGAAAGCTCTGAAAATAGGCTTATTTTTGGCAAGTTGTACTTCCTTCTCCATTCAGACTCTCTGAAACCATTCCTGATATTGAACTGTAGTCAAACTCTCATTTTTTTTCAAGGTTTTCTTTAAGATACTTCCATGTGCTGTGTCATCTGACAATGTGTTATGTTGTCTTTTTTAGCGTTCTGTGAAGAACTGTTCTATTTGCACAGAGGAAGAGCTACAACGGAAGACACAACTGTAACTGAGACTAAAAATCATTACTTTTTAATTCAAGTGCAGGCAATTATTAACAAAATGTCTTCCACAGCCAAGTGTCTAACTATCTGTTTACTGATGTATTTAACTATGTACTTACCTGACAGTCTAGTACACTTGAAGTAATTTATCTTTTCACTTATACAAAATAAGATCTTAGTTTAGATTCAGTAACCACTGCAGAATTTTAGTCAGCTTTATTTTACAGATTATTCCTGCATGATGTGTGAATGGAACCTTCCCAGAATAAACCATGGTTCATTTTAAGATTTTGAGCTCAGAGGTTTTTATCTAGTGGGAAAAAAAAAACAACAACAAACCAAACCAAAACCCTGAAACATCTCCACTTTACTGACAAACTAGTTCGTCATGGGCAAGTTAATATTTTTTGTTTGGTAGATTTCCATCCTACTGTTGGATCATGAGCCTGGTCAATAGAGATTTTATGAAGGGCCAACAGGTTGTACTAGATTGCCCATATTTTAGATACTTATTTATCTGTCTTGTCATGATCACAACCACTAAATGGTTCAAACACAATTTAAAATATCTATTTAACAACTGATTAAATGTGTGATTTTACTAATTACTGAGAGAAGTGAACTGTTGTAGATGGTAATTTCATTAATAATATTACTTTTACTTTGTGAATAAAAGATCTATTTTTGTCATGGCTTTGCTTTAGGATATGTAGTTAAGTTATTATTGTAACTTAATATTCTTATATATTATCTATATTGAAATATTTCAAAATCTACTATTATTCTACCTTGAAAAGATTAGACACATCCTTTTCAGGCAAACTATGGGTTTTGCATTTTGAGACAAAAACTAAGACAGCACAAGTCAGCAGTTATATTAATTTTTCTGAAAACTTCAAAATGAACTTCAAATTTAGAACTTCCAAGGCTTTGGCTTGGATTTATGATTTAGTTCAAACTGTAACTGTAAACAAAATGTGCAATACAGAGATCACGATATACTCCACATTCTGAATGCTCCTATAACAAAGATGTTTTTATTCTAGGCCTTTGAGTCACATTTGCTTCATATAATTAACCTTTTTCATTTTATTCCATTAGAGGGACATCACTATACACTTCATGGCCAAAAGTCAAAGCACTATAGAAGAGAAAATTAGTGGTCAATTTTCTTCTACGGTCATGATTACAGTACTCAGAGACACTATGCCCTTTCTCAAGGAAATTGTCATTGATATAGAATGCATGAATCTAATATTGAAAGACAACTGCTGTAATAAAATAGAAATTGAAATACAAATGATATTTAAAAGAAAATAGTAAGGGGTTGTAAATAAGTAGGTTAGAATAGTGCTCATTTGGTATTGAAAGAAGAGGGGGAGTAATCAGACTGATGATATTAAGATGGATACCTCCAGGGGGGAAAAGCAAAACCAAAAACAAAACTATGCAACTTACTATTAGCAAACGAAGCCTTCTCAAAAATTCTCAATGAGTAACAGCATGAATTTACAAAACAAACAAGTTTTGTGCAGAAGCCTCCTGAAGTAAGAAATCTGAAGAAAGTTTTACTTACTGGGTGGAAAACAGACCTATTTATGTGGCAATGGCATGGATGCCAAATACAATTACAGAACCTTCCACTGTTTTCACAATGCAAAGCATATTCAAATATATTAAGAATTTGCTGCTGTGCTGCATCCCAAAAAGCAGACAAAGAACTCAAATATGCCATATGCAGCTGCTGCAAATCAAAGGAGTATCTGGCATAGAAATACCATTGCAAGTGGTGGCTCTATTTGAGCAGGAAGTTGCATTTTTTCCTTGTCAATAAAGCATACATATACAGATGCCAGGTTTGCCAGCTCTGTTTCAGTTAGTCTGTTTCACAATTTTTTATAAAATGTTTCTCTCAGCCTCATTTGGGCTGGTTTAATCTGCAGAACATTATTATCAGGGATGTTTTTCCATTGAAGAATTGTACTCGTCCCATCATCTTCAAACTGCTGCTATTTCCAAATCACTATGGTATGGAAGAGATATCTTCTGGATTTAGAGATAGTGGATTGTTGGTTTATTCCACTGTGCTGTCATTCCTGTAAACATCGATATTTCACACTGACTTAGACATCTGCTTCAAACTTTAAGGTAATTTACCATTTAAACAAAACAGACTTTTTTTTTGGTGCAGATGTCATTATCTAATCACAACCCAAACTCTTTTAGCAACCCTATGTCCACTGTGGCTCTGTATGGCTGAAAAGGTAAAGGCGTCTATTTGTTCTGTTGAGCTGTACAGACATGGTTCTAAGAGCCTGACGACCTCTGTCAAGGCTGGACTAGAAACCTGAGTTTGCATGCACAACTCCATTGGGATCTGGCAGGCTGTATGGCTGCAACTTGAAGTACTGTCTAGAAATACTTTTTTCCTGTGTTTAAAAGTAGCAAAGAAGACTTAATCATGATGGGTAAAACACTTATGAGATTGTAGTACAGACAGGATGGAAACATATTTAAACAGAAACAGCAGAAATGGCGCAGAATGAGGTGCTGCTGTCACAGTAACAATAAAGTAAAATACAGGGCCATTCAATTAAGTTGCGTCCAGTAAGACATACAGCATCAATTCTTTAAATATTTTCTAACCAAAGGAAACCAGCTTACATAACTATCTAAACAAAACAGGCATGAACTGGACTGTAAGGAAAAAAGGGGTTCTCAGCTTCCAGAAATATTTTAAGATTCCCTAAAAGAAGTCAGTGGGGGGCAGCCATCACTTGGCACCTCAAGAGGTGGGCAGTAGTCACTGCTAATCACTAGGTTTCTGACTAGGAAACTAGCTGTTTCTTTTTCTGTTTAACAAAGCAGCATTTTTTCCCCAAACACAGTACATGGCTCTGCACCTAATTAGGTGTGGTGTTTATAAGCATTCATATCTTCAAAAGTTAGACTCTTTTGAGCAGAAGAATCCTAACTTCGGAAAGAAATCAAAGTATAACTTGGATTTTTAGTATAATTTATGCAACCTGATACATTCATAGTCAAAATATATTCTTTCAAAATATTAAGATATGAAGTTTAATGGTGAATTCTGTCTCTAACAGAGTCACTGTTAGAAGCCAGATGGGACCACCAGATCCCCTGCAGCACTGAGGCCATTAACTGAACTAGGATTGTACTGAACCTAGCAGCTTGATTTTGGCTGAAGCACATCCTCCTGAAAGCAAGTAATTTTGAACTGAAGTGATGAAGAGGTAGAAGATGCCACCTAGTTCCATGACTGAATATTCCAGTCATTAATCATACAGCCAAAGATCCGGACTTTATGTGGTAGTATGCGCTTCCAATTTCAAATCACCAACTCCTGTTGCCCTCTTTCAGACCATTAGTTCTCAGTATTTCTCCTTGTAAAGGTACTGCTATATTCCCATGAAGCTAACCTTTCTGATAAACAGTAAAAAACTCTTTACTCTAAAGCCTTTTCTCCCACTCATAGCACTATTTGCTCTTTTCAGCTTTGAAAAATTTTAGAAAACTACAGACACAGGAAATTAATATTGGTATTTCAATAAAGTTACACCCTCACCCCTAATCTTTTTGCAATATATAAGCAATACGTTTAAGGGTTGTATTGATTTTTTTTGGCTTATTTATGCTTTGGAAACTCATTTTGAGCTGCTTTCCTCTTAGCTTACGTAGCTATGGGCTTCCTCGATATAGCTCCATCCTACTCAGTTTTAAGTGTAGATCTTTGCTTTTACTGCACAGACTGGCACAGGTGATCAAACAATCTAATTTATTTTGGCAGAATGCACTGTTCTTTTAATCATTCTGCCATTTTTGTGTCTTCCAGAAATTTTATTAGCAATAGTCTTATTAATCTTTTAAACTTTAATCCACAAAGACAGAAGCTGAGTAGAGTTGGTTTTACATTGATCCCTGTAGAGCACAGGTGGAATATTTTCCTTTCATGATGATTCTGCCTTGATGACAACTTTTTGTAAACTTCTTACAGGTATATTTACCTATTTACCTTCCTTGGTGAGAAGGGACAACATTATTACACAAGACAAACAAAACAATTAAGTAAAAAGGGGATGCATTCAGTAACCTGTGAATACAGCAGATGGGAATTAATTCCCTATCTGAAAACTACATATATGAACGAGTTTAGAAATACCCATCTTAAAATAGAAATAGTATTGACCCCTAGTATCAAACATTGCTTCTTATAGTATCACTTACCTTCTGGCCTAAATAAAAATGGATTTAATCTATAGCTTGAATGAAAATGACAAAATAATAGCTGAATTTTGAAGCTGCTAATATTTCACTCATAACCCAAAGCTCCTTATTACTTCCTTCATGATGGAAAGAAAAATAAAGATGAAGCCACAGACTTGACTTCATATTTCTCATCTGTTATTATTAAATTATACTTTTATGCAAATTAAACCTTTTAATAAGTACATGACAATGTATCTAAATAAGTGGAGATTATAAACACAGTTGCCTATTACGATGAATAATACTGTGGTTTCATTTCAAAGTATATCACCATGATAAGAGGGCAAGAAAAGAGACAAAGACTATATGCACAACAAAAAAAAAACAAACAACCCTTTCAAATAGGGTCAAAATGGTGTTCAGCTAATTCAAAAACTGAATGCAACATGCTATTTTGAAAAGATCCCACATATGGACAAAATTTCTGAAAATTGCTAATTGATTTAGTTACAACTGACAGACAAGATCAAGACATATATTTCAGATTATCTGTTAGTGAGAAAGTTTGCTTAGCCAGCAGACCAATTTACAATTTACATGGTTGTTGTGCTGTTTGCACCCTGTGACACTTACTCATTCCATACTTACGAGCATCCCACTTAACCACAGTGCTTCACTGACTCATGCATAACACATTAAGGATCATATAGCATAATTTATAATTGTTTTAAGTAGTTTAGAGCACATCCTTTCTCAGCAGTTAAGTATCATTATTTGTAAAGTGCAAATGAAATACAATGAGAATGGTGTCACTATGGAAATGTGAAACATTTTTCCATGTATCCTAGGTACTTGAATGACAATGTAACTATTTCTGCTCCACCTGTTATGATAGGGGTCATGCAAGCTAATGTCTGTTTAAAGCAAATAGTTAAACAATCAGAAAATGACATTAGCAAAAATTCTTCATTTGGCAAAGGAAAGTACTTTAGTGCTAGCTTTAGTATATCAGAATGTCAATATATATATGTATGTATGTATGTTACAACAACTACCTTACAAATATAATTAACTGGTTTCCTTATGTCTTTGAAAGAAAAAAACATCCTAGAAACAAAATATTGTAACATTCTCTGGAAAAAAAAAGAAAAACTTGAAACCTTAGCACTATTAAAAGATCCCAATCTATATGCACAATGAAAAATGTTAGTTCAAACTCTATATAGGAGAAAAGATGTCTAAAACCTGCACTTTCAATAAACAGAACACTGACTAAGGAAACACAGTAGATCACAAATAAATACCTTTTAATACACATTAAGTGTACCAAAGTTTTTATGACTGACACAGACAAAAAAAAAAAAGATGATAGTATATGGATTACATTTAAAAAATCCTATAATAAAAATTCTGATATGTGCGTTCACAAACATTGTTTTCTTTCTGAGACCCAACACCCACAAAATCTTTGACTATTAGGTGACATAATAGGTGGCTATTGACTTCTGTTGAGATTCATTCAGGATTTATTGACCTGAGAGTTAGATATCGATCTAGTCAGAGAAAAGATAAATCCCTACCTAGAAGTACAATAAATTTTACAGTTGGCTGTAAGACACAGAAGTCTGTGTTTTTTTCAGTGTTACAGGTGCACTGCTACAAAGAAAATGACTACTGAATTAGTGGAGTAGCTTGTTAAAAAGAGGTTCTCTCCTGGTTGGTAGGAGTGTTAACGGCATATACTTTGAGATGCATCAGACTTTTTGTCCTGGGTTCAGCAGTAGCATGGCAATACGTAACAGTAATACAGTATCACTTGTGGCTCTTTACAAAGTGTGTTGCAGAAGCCATTTACAGAAAGACTGGAGAACAGGTTTTTATTACCCTTTTTAAAAGATAGTGTTTATCAAATGGACAATGAGACACCATATATCCTCAAAAACTGAAGATAATTCAATGGTTTACACATACATAGTTTGCAAAGGACACAGCTATATTGCTCCGCTTTGAACAATATTCTTTTTCTTTCCAAGAACAAGATATTAAAAGTTTCTAAAAGCTGTCTCAAAACATTGAACCCGCTGGCTCTGGTCTCTCTCTCTCAAAAAAAAAAAAAAAGGCCTACGAAAATATTTTCTTTATATGATAGCAAAACAATAGAGATAAAAGGTATAATTTTCAAACATATGATGTAATTTTCAAACATAAATGCCTGAGAAAAGTTAGTTAGAAACATGGCCTGCACTTAAGTGTACCCACTTATCCCTAAGAAACCATACCTAACACTGGGTGATATTTCAAAATATTGACTTTACCATTATTTTCTTGTATTTAAAAAATATTTTTCAGAATACTACAAGAGTCATGTTTAAAGGTTCATTCTTGCTGTGAAAACAGGGGAAAGTGATAAGCCTTGCTAAAAGCTAGAGTAAAAGATGTGAGAAGCAGGGGTTCCATCATTTATTATGTCATACCTTGGATAATGTTAACTATTGATAATTTATGACTGCATAAATAATACTGACCATATGGTTAGCAGAACATTTAGGACCACAGTGCAAACAGACCAGTGGTGGCCTATCATTCAGCATTCATTCCATGTTTCTCATCAGTGCCAGGTGGAGTGTAAACTGGGACTGAATGGATGCCTCTGACTGACCTAGTGCTTCACAGAGCAGAAGATGAACAGTTTGCTGCACATACTTCTAGCCCAGAGCTCCTTCCAATTTTTCTGTGAAGTACTTGTAATGCAAATACTTAGCAATGATTAGAAAGCAGTCCTGGCCAGCTGACTGCGAACCCCTTTGACCCATAGCTATTCCCCTTTTGTCTCATAGCTATTCTCCCTTTGCATTTTCAAGCTCTAGAAAGGCACTTGTCAGAGTATGACCACTGCAGTTCACACGTAGAATACCATTACATCTTGATTTCAGGAAAAGTGCTGCACTTTAGGAGTCCAGAGATATGAATGTCTTCCCTTGCAATATCTGTGGTTGTAGCTCTGTGCATTTTGCAAGTTCTCACTATTTATTTAAACTTTACATATGTAAATCAGTAGGAACCTTATTTAAGGATATCCCAGTTCTACGTACATGTTCCCAGAAACATTTTTGAAAACCCTTTCTAGCAAAGGACTGCAGACATATCTGTGTATGACAGTCCTGCATAAACACCATAAATTCTTTTAAATATGTCAAAATGGATTTTTTTTTATTTTCTGTTGTAAAACCATTGTTACCATAAAGGCATATAAAAAGACTGAGTTGTCAGCACCTGGGATTTATTAATTAAATCCATATTCTATAATGACACAAAAAAAAATCTTGGTAATTATAGATTTATTTACTGAGTTTACTGGGTGCAATATTTGAAGAGATATACCGAGCAAATAGTATGAAAATGTACGAAGAGTTTCTTCTCTCAAACTGCAGTAACAGTTTAAATTTTTATCTACCTTTAAAGAGTTTCTTGAAGTCTGAAATATAGAGCTCTATTTTAGTCCTTCCATAAAGAGTGATCTACAGACTGGAGTCCTGATTCTCCATGTTGTACTGTGGAGGACTCAAATCTGAAGTTGAAGGTTTTCTAATTACATGTGGATGCATTGCTATCAGTTTCTAAAAAACTTAGCTACACACAAAAACTGTTCTACCAGTACTCCTCTGCAGCCACCAGCCAAAACTTCAGTTTTGCTTTCAGAAATGTTTCAGAGCCCTACTGAATCTTCCAATAAAGCTTTTTTCAGCCTTACTTCTCCTGATAATGGTGTTCATTGTGTAGTTACTGCTGGTGAAGAACATAATGTGAAGATCATCTAACTCTAAAGATTGTTCTCTATGGAAGGACCCTTGTGGTCTCTGACATTAAACACAAACTCTCTATGCACAAATATGTGAATATTTCTCCATTGTTAAAAGGACCACTTTGTGTTTGTCTTTTCCTGTGGTTACCTATCTTAGTTTGAAGCATGGTGATGTTTAAAATGAGCTTAATAAAATGGGCTCATTTGAGTAACAAGAATACTGGGAGTAGTGTACAATGCAAGAATTACAGTAACTCAACCAAAAAAAGGACTCATCCAAAAAAAAAAAAAAAAAAACAGAAAGAGGGAAAGAATGCATCCAGGGAGTAAAAAGGCTGTCTACTGTAAAATAAGGCTACATGCTCCGTAGCTTGGTGATTCCTGAAAGCAATGAACTTACTGACCATGCTCAAAGCAACTATGGTTTGTATATGTAGGTGCCTGATGAATACCTATTTCTGTAAATGTCAGATGGAAATATAAGACCACATCCTCTTCTCAGTGAACTCTGTGTTTACTATCTCCTAGTGCTTCTGTGTTTTGCTATTTACCTATTTTTCCCAGCAGTCCATTCAGTTCACTCATCCAAAGACAGCTGAGGAGCAAGCATATTCATTCCAGGCTAGGTTAAACCTGATCTCAGGAGAAAACTCATTCAGTCACTTCTTTGTTATTTTTGCCTACTAAGTAACAAATTTTAAAAATAGAAAAGTTTGCATTTCACATTTTTATAAAAAACAGTATATTTTCCAGGTGGGGAAAAAAAAAAAACCAAAACAACTTTTCCTGCAAGCTAAGGAGTATTCTACCACAAAAATCATTGTGACAGCAATGAAAATAATAAAGTCTCTATCATCCCTCCTCCAAAATTTACCAGCCTGAATTACTCTTTATCCTTTATGTGGATAGTATCTACAAGAATATCACTTTCAAACATCAAGTCTTACTGCCATAAATGGATATGCCCAAGTATTAAGTAAAAGAATCACAGAGAAGTAAGTCTCTTCCTGCCCTAAGGAAGGATAAACTATAGTAGAAGCATTATTGACACGTTGGTCTAATGCGTTTTAGAGACATCCATTAAGAAAGCTGGCATTTCTTAATAAGGCAACCTGGGTTCTTTAACAATCCCACTATAGTTTTTCCTATATTTAGGACATTTCCTATATATGACAAGTATATTTATAGGAAATTTATGTACAAACATGCTATCGTAGGGTAGTACTATCCTTTTATACTGTTTTAATGATTTAATGAGAAAAAAGATTAATTTGATATTTTATTCACAGTGTGCCAATTATAACTGCATTTCATCCTTTTCACAGTGGTGTTAACTGAAAAGAGTTTACTGTACCACTCACTATGTTCTCACATACATCTGTTGAGCAACACTGAAATAATTTTCCAGATCATTAGGTGCGTTCCCCACCTAAAAGACTGAGATGCTGATAATAACTCAGAAATAATTCAAACAAGTACACACAGGTGCAAACTTGTCAAATGGCGAAATACTGCAAGCATAATGGATTTGCAGTCATCTCTTATAATCCTCTACTTGAATGCAATGTTCATGCTTGGTATGTATTTCCCCTGTGCAGCTGGCATATTATTGCTCCACAATAACAGAGTAGTTGCAGAGCCAAAAGAATGAAACCAAATTCTGCTTAAATAAACTGGCTTCAACAAGGAATTCTGGAGGGAAGGGAAGGAGGAGTGATCACATTTTTCAAAGCTAAATGATATGGTTTCTCTGGTATAAACGGTATGATTATGTTTACATGTATAAATGAATAATGAACTGAATGAGAAATGACAATCATTTGTTTCATGCAGAATTATGGCTTTGTGCCATTATTTCTATTCATCTCTGCAGCAATTCAAAACAAGTAAAGGAAATACAATGTCTTGAAATGTACACTTATGAAAAAAACAAAAGCAGCAGAGCTCAACTTTGGGCATGATGTCCAAAATGATGAGCAGTAAGAAACCCCAAAGGCATAACTCCTCTGAGGCATTCTCAGAAATTCTCACCTACTCAGGTCTTTAAAACTGGAGGAGATATAGGTTGACCCAAATTTCTTGAGACTTTCATAATTCATGTGCAAAACTCACAAATATTATTTTGCATCAAATATCACTGCAAGTGAAATACTGAAAAAAATATGCAGAAGCCTTAGTTTGAGACTTCCAAACCAATCCCTCCAATGTGTAGATTAAAAAAAATAAAAATAAAAAAGGAATGTAGCCTTAACAACCTTGTTTGGTATTACGCTTTCTACTGTCTGGTGGAAAAGGACCTGGAGGTGTTGGTCAACAGCCAACTGAACATGAGCCACACCAGTGTGCCCAGGCAGCCAAGAAGGCCAATAACACCCTGGCTTGTATCAGAAATAGTGTAGCCAGCAGGGCTAGGGCAGTGATCATCCCCCTGTAGTCGGCACTGGTGAGGCTGCACCTTGAACACTGTGTTCAGCGCTGGGCCCCTCGTTGCAAGAGAGACATTGAAGTGCTGGAGCAGGTCCAGAGAAGGGCAACAAAGCTGGTGTCATGGTTTAAGCCCAGCCGGTAACTCAGAACAGCTCGCTTACTCACCCTCTTCTCTGACCCCGCTCCCAGAGGGATGGGGAGGAGAATCGAAAGAATGTAACTCCCACGAGCTGAGATAAGAACAGTCCAGTGATTACGGTATAACACAAAACCACTACTGCTGCCACCAATAATAATGATGATAAGGGAAACAACAAGGGAAGAAAATACAACTGCTCACCACCCACCGACCAATACCCAGCCTGACCAGAGCAGTGATCTCGCCCTTCCAGGTAATTGCCCCAAGTTTATAGTGGGCATGCCGTGCTGTGGTATGAAATAACTCTTTGGTTAGTTTGGGTCAGGTGTCCTGTCTCTGCTTCCTCTCGGCTTCCCCTCCTTCGTGGCAGAGCATAAGACTCAGAAAGTCCTTGGTCAGAGTAAACATTACTTGGCACCAACTAAAAACACTGGTGTTATCAGGGATGTTCCCAGGCTAAAGTCAAAACCACAGCACTGCACTAGCTACTAAGAAGGAGAAAAATGACTGCTCCAGCTGAACTTAGGACAGCTGGTGAAGGGCCTGGAGAATAAGTCTTATGAGAAGTGGCTGGGAGAAGTGAGGTTTAGCCTGAAGAAAAGGACGCTCAGGGGAGACCTTGACGGTCTACAACTACATGAAAGGAGGATGTTCTGGGGTCGGTGTTGGGCTCTTCTCCGAAGTAACAAGTGACAGGACAAAAGGAAATGGCTTCAAGTGTCACCGGGGGAGGTGTAGACTAGTTATTAGGAAAAAATTTCTTCACTGAAAGGGTTGTCAAGCATTGGAACAGGCTGCATAGAGAAGTGGTAGTCACCAACCCTGCAGATATCTGAAAGACATTTAGACATGGCACTTAAGGCCATGGTTTAGTGATGAAATGTATTAAAAAATCTCTGAGTTAAGGAGGAAAAATGTAGGAAACCAAGTCAGACAGGCAAAGATGTTGCACACTGAATTGTCTTATACAGGCTTAGTATGTTGAATTGTCCGATATAGATAGAATTGCCTATCTCTAACAACTGATCCATAAAACATTTTAAAAAGCAATGGCCTATTTCTGGGAATACTGTAAAGTTGTTTTTTTTTGTTTTTTGAGAAAATCTGAAATGCGCCATCTTATGCTTTATATAGTATGTGTTGCAATAAAACTTCTGGCAATAAATTAAAGGGCAGTCTTAACCATTGAAATTCTATGTTCATCCTTGATACAGATGTGTATGAAGTGTGTGTCACATTACTCTAATGTATTTACAACCTGAGGGGAAACAACCCGCATGATATATGACTTAAATATATAACTTTTAAGACATAGGTTTCTGTTGAAACTGTTCAGTTACAAATCCCACTTTTTTGGCTAAAATATATAACTTTTCAAAAAGAAGCTATTGCTAGTTTCGGACACATTCTCCAAGTTGTTTTGCATTTGGAGAGCTGTCCATATAAAATATGCACTATTTCTCAGTAGCTTTTCACAACTATGAACACAGCTCTCCCTTAGAAAAGAAGAAAGTAATTCCTGTTCTTTAAACTATAATTACAAAATAGAAATGGAGCTGTCTTCTGTCCAATTTAATTATTTTCTGCTCAGGAGCCAAACTACATAAAGTTTGCTCCCAGGTGAGAAGGAGATACAATCTCCCTTTCTCTCAAAACCCTAAACCCTTCCACTATGTAAGTATGCTTGCACAATGTTATTAGCTGGATAAATTTAAAGTTGTGCAAATAGATGCAGTAATAAAACATAGTATCATTTACAGCTAGTTATTCTTATCAGTACTTCAGTTACTGATACTATTCCTTCATGGGCACTGAAGGGACATGGGAAAAAGTGTCTGACTAGAACTCTTGACATTATTTTTGACATATCTCAAACATTTCTTGAAAATGTTTTTCTTTATCTGTATAAGTTTGAAATATGAAAATATTTTTCCATTCATAGTCAGAATGAAAGTAAATCAACTTCAGGAATCTTTATGAAGAGATTCTAAAGATCACTAATACTGAAGATGTCTATACTAGTAATGCTAAATTCTTTCATTTTGAGTTGAATTACTACTTACAAATGTAAAAATAAGATTCACATCAAAGACCTTTCTGAACAAATAAAACTGAATTATCTGTACAAAGTGTTTTAATTCCAGATATTCAGGCTTTTCCAACAGAATTGTTGTAGGCTATAGAGGCACACTACATATGCAAAAGCATAAGGGGGATTTTTTTCAGTAACAAAATTCTTATTTTTGTATCTTGATGACCTTGTGAGAAAAACATGCATGCGTGTAACTAAAATGCTTGAGTATTGCAATTTTCTGTCAGAGGTGAGTTGGCAGTTTTACAGTGTTTTTTATAGCTAGTACAGAATATAGCATGCTGACTTAAAAAGCTGTTCAATCACAATGCTTGTCTTTCAGGCTCGCTGCCTAGATGGTAGATTAACTAACTTTATATTGTTAAAGCTATTTTTTGTTAAAAGCCTTTGATAGCAAAGCCCTTTGCTATTTGTCAGACTTCCCTCTTCAGTCTTGTCCTGAGAAGTGACTATGCTTATATAAACTCTTTACAGATCATAGCTAAATCTCATACTTTAAAACAACAGGTGGTTTTATCTGTACTGCCACAATTGCTAAGATTTATCACTCCTATCACATCCATTTCAACTCAGCCCTCCCCATCTTACAATTATAATAATTTTCCTTAACGACCACAGTATTTCTCAATAAGCCTTCTCTGACACTGAATTATCCTGACTGCCACTTTTGCTTAGATTTTTTTTGGTAGAACAGTAGAATCATAGAATTATCTGGGTTGGAAAGAAACTTTAAAGGTCATCTAGTCCAACCCGCTCTGCAGTGAGGAGGAACATCTTCAACTAGATCAGGTTGCTCAAAACCTTGTCCAGCTTGGCCTTGAATGTTCCCAGGGATGGGGCATCTACCATCTCTCTGAGCAACCTTTGCCAGTATCTCACCACTCTCACTGTAAAAAAAAAATAAATTGCTTAGATCTAGTCTGAATCTCCTCTCTTTTGGTTTGAAACCATTACCCCTTGTCCTGTTGCAAAAGGCTCTGCTAAAAAATTGGGCTCCATCTTTCTTGTAAGTCCCACTTAAGTACTGAAAGGCTGCAATAAGGCCTCCATGAAGCCTTCTCCAGGCTCAACAACCTCAACTGTCTGAACCTTTCCTCACAGAAGAGGTGTTCCATCCCTCTGATCATTTTTGTGGCCCTCCTCTGGACTTGCTCTAACAGGTCCATATCCTTGTGTTTGGGGCCCCAGAACTGTATACAGTACTCCAAGTAGGGTCTTACAAAAGCATAGCAGAGGAGAGAATCATCTCCTTCAACCTGCTGGTAATGCTTCTTATGATGCAGCAGAGGACATGGTTGGCTTTCTGGGCTGCTAGCGTGCACTGTCAGTTCATGGCCAGCATTTTCTCATCCACCAGTACCCCCAGGTAAGGATGAGCTGCCGAAGTATTTTTCTTACTAGAGAAGAATTAAAATAGAAATTGCTTTGGAATGTGCAGTATTGGAGGAATATCAATATGTAACCAGAACATAGCTTTGCAGCTACATCTTATCACAGTCTTTGATAACAAACTCTAAAGCCAGAAGTCCAAGACATAGTTAAAGCCAAAGTTCGTGCCATAGCTTTCACAGTGATTCTATCAGGAGTAAATTCAGTATAACTGCACAGACTTAGAGCTGTGTATGAGTTTGGAAAGAATAAAACAAAACTTCAAGGACTGCATAAGCTTACTGCAGAAACGGCCATGAAGTGCATTAATAAAGAGTCTTCTCTGATAAATACAGTCTGTGGAAATTAAACCATGTGCATATTAGAATTGAGAGGGTACAGACTTGCAAAACCATCTTATCTTGATAATTCCATTATATAATGATTAGTTTCAGCACATTTGGTTTTATTTCAACAGTTTTTGCTAATACCTATATTGGTGGCAGGAACTGTCAGGATTTTCTTTTTTTTTATTATTTTTAATTCTAATAGTAATTTTCCCATTTTATTTATTAGAACTTGGAGGAACACTAACAAGGAAATTAATGTGTTCCCCCACTTTCCCTTATGAGAACTATATCTACAGAACACATTGTTTTTTGTTTTTTTTTTAACATAAGAGCAAGGATGAAGGAACTATATGTACTGGATAAATGTCATAACACACAGCAAGAGAAGACATCTTTTAAAACCAGACAGAAATAAGCCAGCCTTGCTTCCCCAAGAATCAGATCACAGCACTGCCCTCAGTAGTTAAGCACACGTTTGTGAGAGAAATGAAGGGGAAGGGGCTAATGTAGTGAATTTATTAATTCTCCACTAGACCACAGGTTGCTGGAATTGAACTCCTGGGCAAGAAAAAGCCGGTATTAGATTACAAATATAACATGTTAACAGATGTTGGATCTTATATGAGTTATTACATGTGTCATTTGAATAATATGCAATAACAGCTACTGGTTGATAAACAGTGCTTACACTAACACTGGTCAAAGCAAACTGTTCTTTATTTTATATTACCAAAGTGCTGGTTTCCAACTAACCCTTTAAAGTGAACATTTTTATTTAAGCTTTTCTCCTTCTCTCACCTACAGTCTGCTTTCCCTCCTATGGAGCTAATGTAATTACTCTAACATCCAGTAAGTTAACCAAAGGCAGACACTGGCTGATACATTCATCATACTAATTATGTGTTGCATGGTATGTTTCTCCCATCAAGTGCCTCCTACATATTTGATATATAAACCTTTCAAATCAAAAAGAGGAAAAATGAAAACAAGTCTCAAAGCCAAGCTGTGTGATTGAATCACTTATCCTAGTGTCACTGAACTACAAAATCAATTAATGTCTTCTATCATATTCAGAAAGTGCTATCTAATAGGCAGCCTGAAACAAATTATACACTAGATATTCAAAAAAAGCAATTCCTCCTTCTATTTGGGATTAAAATGTAGGTAAATTGACTCTTTCTCTACATGTTCAGAGTATAAGGGAACAGGTCATTTTTCCTCCACAAGATTTTCAAAAAGATTCTGAATGGCTTGCTAGGACAAATCAAGATGTAATTGAAATTCTGGTTGAGAAACTCGCAAAGGAATATTTAACTGAGGTGTAATTTCTATGTAAAGTAACTTTCCCTAGATGCATTAGTGCTTCATATAATTTAACCAGTGGAACTGACCTCTCCTCTAAATGGATTTAAAGAAGGAGTCAACCCACACAGTATCTTTTCAAGTAAACAAATCTGCACAGCTATCTCATTACCATACTCAGCACCTCTGTTTTGGTTTCCCAAATGTGAGTAGTCGTACCATCAAGTAGATGCCCATTCAGTCAGCTGATTGGAGCTAGCCTAGCTAGAGACACAGCCGGCACGCTTCAGCGACGCGAGGGTCAACGGAGATTAGGAAAATCAGAAGAGATAGCGCAGAGACATCGCGACTCCCGACATCTCCCGATCCCCGAAGCCCCAGCAGCCCTTGCGAGAGAGAGGCTGACGTGGCGGGGGGCGTTCCCACGGTGACGGCGACCACTCCCCTGCTGCTTGCCTTGAAAAAGCCTTTGAGAGGGGAGCGACCGGTCGCTGCCCACCGGGCACAGGGAGGAACGAGCAGGTCGTGTTGCTGGTGTCCCAGACTGCGCACCAATATGGTTGCCTCCAGAAAGAGAGCTTGCAGTAAGGTGACTACAGCAACTCAGACAGAGACCCCGTCCCAGACCGTGGCTGTTCAGGTCTCTGGGTGCAGGGAGTGCCAGAGCCTGCTGCTGGTGGGGGAGGGAGGACAGCATTCCACCTGCGTGAGGTGTGAGCAGGTAGAAGATCTGCTTAGCCTGGTGGCAAGACTTAAGGAGGAGGTTGAGACACTGAGGACCATCAGGGAGTGTGAAAGGGAGATCGACTGGTGGAGTAACTCCCTGGCGGGCCAGTCGAAACTGTTCCAGGGAGATACCCCCCAAAAGGGGAAGGACCCCCTGCCTTCTCACACAGAGGGGGATGGCCCGAGGCAGCCCCTGCCCTGTAGCTGTTGCGCAGAGGTAGGGGACCAAAAAGATGACGAGGGTTGGAAGCGAGTTCCGGGTCGACGTCGTGGGAAACCCTCCCCCCTTCCTGCCCTGCTTCCCCAGGTGTCCCTCCGTAATAGGTTCGAGGCCCTGGATCTTGAAGGAGAGGTAGGTGAGAATGTGGGGCAAGGCCAGCCCACAAGGCCACATAGGAAAAGGGAGTCGACTTTGCACCTCAAGACTGCCTCTGTTAAGAAAGAAAGAAGGGTCATTGTAGTAGGGGATTCCCTTCTGAGAGGAACAGAGGGCCCGATATGCAGAGTTGACCCTCATCATAGGGAAGTGTGTAGTCTGCCTGGAGCCCGGATCAGGGATATCACCAGGGCGCTCCCCAACCTGGTGCACCCGACAGACTATTACCCGCTGCTGGTCTTCCAGACAGGTGGGGAGGAAGCTGCTTCCCGCAATCTGAGGGGGATGAAGAAAGACTACAGGGCCTTGGGGCGGATGGTGAAAGAGTCTGGGGCTCAAGTGATCTTCTCCTCTCTCCTTCCATCTTCCACTGATGTGGGAAGGAATGGGAAGATTCAGTTCATGAACAATTGGCTACGAGACTGGTGCTACAGGCAGGGCTTTGGATTCTTTGATAACGGCTGGTTTTATAGGGCACCAGTCTGGACAATGACAAGTGAGAAAGGTTTGTCTCACAGAGGGAAAAGGATGCTGGGGCACGAATTAGCAGGGCTCATTTGGAGAGCTTTAAACTAGATTCGAAGGGGGATGGGGTTGTAGCTGGGCTTGCCCCAGTGGGGCAGCGCTCCAGAATTAATGAAGACTGGGAGGCCTCCTACAATCCTAGGGTGAAATCGGTGTGCTCAGCTCGCTCCCTGAAATGCCTGTACACCAATGCGCGCAGCATGGGAAATAAGCAGGAGGAGTTGGAAACCTGTGTTAAGTCAGGAGATTATGATCTGGTGGCAATTACAGAGACGTGGTGGGACAGCTCACATGACTGGAATATAGTCATGGAAGGCTATGTCCTTTTCAGGAAAGACAGGCCAGCCAGGCGGGGTGGTGAGGTTGCTCTTTACGTGCGGGAGGAACTACAGTGCACTGAGTTCTGTCCAGGGACAGATGATGAGCAAGTTGAGAGTCTGTGGGTGAGAATTAAGGGGCAGGCTGGCAGGGGGGATACTGTTGTAGGTGTCTGTTACAGACCACCAGATCAGGGTGAGGAAGTTGACGAGGCCTTCTACAGGCAGCTGAGAGCGGCCTCACAGTCACAGGCCGTGGTCGTCGTGGGGGATTTTAACTTCCCTGATGTTTGCTGGAAGGACCACTCGGCAACCCAGCCACAGTCCAGGAGGTTCCTCCAGTGTATGGATGATAACTTCCTCATGCAAATGGTGGATGAGCCGACCAGGAGAGGAGCGCTGCTGGATCTCATCCTCACTAACAAGGAAGATCTGGTTGAAGCAGTAAGGGTTGAGGGCTGCCTTGGTTGCAGCAACCACGAGATGGTGGAGTTCAGGATCTTGTGTGGCAGGACTAGTAGAATAGCAAGTAGAATTGCAACCCTGGACTTTAGCAGGGCAAACTTTGGCCTTTTCAAGCAATTGCTAGGGGAAATCCCATGGGCAGGGCTGCTTGAAGGTAAAGGGACCCAAGATAGTTGGTTGACATTCAAGGACTGCTTTTTCCGAGCTCAAGATCGGAGCATCCCGACACGTAGGAAGTCAAGGAAGAGGGCCAAGAGACCTGCGTGGCTAAATAGGGAATTGCTGGGTATGCTCAAGTGGAAGAGGAGAGTTTACAAGTCATGGAAGGAGGGGCTGGCCACTTGGGAGGAATATAAGGCTGCTGCTAGAGGATGTAGGAAGGCAGCTAGGAGGACTAAGGCATCCTTAGAATTAAACCTAGCAAGAAGGGTCAAGGACAGCAAAAAGAGCTTTTTTAAATACATGGCAGACAAAACTAACACCAGAGGCAATGTAGGCCCACTGATGAACGGGATGGGTGCCCTGGTGACAGAAGATAAAGAGATGGCAGAGTTACTGAATGCCTTCTTTGTCTCTGTCTACTCTGCTGCGGGCAGTCCTGAAGAGCCCTGTACCCCTGAGACCTTAGATGAAGTCAGGTCGACGGAGCGGTTTGCCTTAGTCGATGAGGAATGGGTTAGAGACCAGTTGAGCAATCTGGACATCCATAAATCCATGGGTCCAGATGGGATGCACCCGCGGGTGCTGAGGGAACTGGCGGAAGTCATTGCTAGACCGCTCTCCATCATCTTTACCAAGTCTTGGGAAACGGGAGAGGTGCCTGAGGACTGGAGGAAAGCAAATGTCACTCCAGTCTTCAAAAAGGGCAAGAAGGAGGACCCGGGTAACTATAGACCGGTCAGCCTCACCTCCATCCCTGGGAAAGTGATGGAACACCTTATCCTTGGTACCATCTTAAGGCATATCAAGGATAAGAAGGTTATGAGGGGCAGTCAACATGGCTTCACCAGGGGGAAATCATGTTTGACCAATCTCTTAGCCTTTTATGAGGAAATAACACGGTGGATGGATGATGGCAGAGCAGTGGATGTGGTCTACCTTGACTTCAGCAAAGCATTTGACACAGTCTCCCACAGCATCCTCACAGCTAAATTGAGGGAGTGTGGACTGGATGATCAGGTAGTGAGGTGGACTGCGAACTGGCTGAAGGAGAGAAGCCAGAGAGTTGTAGTCTATGGGGCTGAGTCTAGTTGGAGGCCTGTAACTAGTGGAGTGCCTCAAGGGTCAGTACTGGGACCAGTATTATTTAATATATTCATCAATGATTTAGATGAGGGAATTGAGTGTACTATCAGCAAGTTTGCTGATAACACTAAGCTGGGAGGAGTGGCTGATACGCCAGAAGGCTGTGCTGCCATCCAGCGAGACCTGGATAGGCTGGAGAGTTGGGCAGGGAGTAACTTGATGAAATATAACAAGGGAAAGTGTAGAGTCCTGCATCTGGGCAGGAACAACCCCAGGTTCCAGTATAGGTTGGGGAACGACCTGTTAGAGAGCAGTGTAGGGGAGAGGGACCTGGGGGTCCTAGTGGACGACAGGATGACCATGAGCCAACACTGTGCCCTTGTGGCTAAGAAGGCCAATGGCATCCTGGGGTGTATTAGAAGGGCGGTGGTTAGTAGGTCGAGAGAGGTCCTCCTTCCCCTCTACTCTGCCCTGGTGAGACCGCATCTGGAATATTGTGTCCAGTTCTGGGCCCCTCAGTTCAAGAAGGACAGGGAGCTGCTGGAGAGAGTCCAGCGCAGGGCAACGAAGATGATTAAGGGAGTGGAGCATCTCCCTTATGAGGAAAGACTGAGGGAGCTGGGTCTCTATAGTTTGGAGGAGACTGAGGGGTGACCTTATCAGTGTCTATAAATATATAAAGGGGGAGTGTCATGAGGATGGAGCCAGGCTCTACTCAGTGGCAAACAATGATAGGACAAGGGGTAATGGGTACAAACTGGAACACAAGAGGTTCCACTTAAACTTGAGAAGAAACTTCTTCTCAGTGAGGGTGACGGAACACTGGAACAGGCTGCCCAGGGAGGTTGTGGAGTCTCCTTCCCTGGAGACATTCAAAACCCACCTGGACGCATTCCTGTGTAACATTATCTAGGTGTTCCTGCTCCGGCAGGGGGATTGGACTAGATGATCTTTCCAGGTCCCTTCCAATCTCTAACATACTGTGATACTGTGATTCCTTTTTTTCACAGCATTTTGACAAAATTCACCTGATAGTGTATGAAAGTTTCACAATCCAGATCACATTCTATCAATAAACTCCGTTTCCTCCATCAACTTGGAAAAACAGTGTTTCTCAGAGTAAGTGGAGGAGGACTGGTAATATGCCTGGGGAAAAAAAAAAAAAAAAGAAAAAACAAAAACCCAGCAACTCTGCCTACAAGACAAGAAAGTTCCTTTACTGTCATATTACAGGTCTCTCATTATAGGCTTGCGTTAGATGCTTAGACACAACTTCCTTCTGACCATGAGGGTACTCATATTTACATTTTAATTTTGTCAGATTTTGTTTCTTACTTGCTTCTGAATGGAAATTAAGAAGTTACTTCATTTTTAGCTGTAACTTTTCACAACATAGGTACTGACAGTCTTAAAGAACACCTTGCTTTCATTCACTATTTCAGTTAGCCGAATGATCTGAGATAGCATTCAGTAACTTGAATAAACATCTGGAATTTGAAGCTGGCAGTTTTCAGGTCGTTGACTGAAAAATGCATGAACCAAATGCAGCTTTGCTGATGCATGGAAAATGCTGCACAGCCACTTTACGTAAACTTCCCTTGTGTGACTGCTGATCTAAGACACCAATTTCTCATTTATATTGTGAAGATCAGTAATATGTCGTGCAAAAGGGGGAGAAAGAAAACTGAAAAATGACTTTTTTGCCTTCCTTCCTAACAGGTCCCATCCTTTTCTTTCTTGCCAGAAGCCATTCTCCTCAAGTCAATCTATATGATACTTCTGAGGTTGTCATTGACAGGTTTCACTGGTGATGTTCTTCAACCTTCACTCTATTTCAAATAAACCACAGCCTCATTCCTTATTTTGGTAGCCAAGGCAAGGGACAGAATTAAGATCCATTCATTTCTCCTACTGGACCCTAAGTGTTCCACTTGGGGTTAGCTTTAATATATGATCCACACATTTTGTATGTTTAAAATCATAGCACATTTCATTAATGAATAAGGAAGTAAACCAGTCAACCTTTGACTGACTATTTTTAAAAGGACAGCTACCTCACCTGTGTTTCCTAAACTATGAACAACAAAGGCATTTCACACATAAATATCCTGATACAGCTCAGAAATACATAGCATCCAAATAGTTACTAATTTAGCAGACAGAAAAACAGAACGGACAATGTATTTCAGAAGTTTTTGTACGACCTTAATCTTAAATATATTATTTGTGCATTTGGTGCATTTGCCCCTGTGCAGACGGCACATTACTATCTCAGTAATGAAATATCTTCAGAGCCTAAACACAAATTAATATTGGATAGTTTAAAAAAATGTCCCAGAGAAAATAAAAGCATTATTTCCAAAGGAAGTGTAAGTGTGTCAATTTTAGCTTACTTCAAAAATAAGCAATGGTTTATGGAAGCCTTTAACTCCCCCTTCATTCTCCTTCGTTCTGTCCCCAAAGCCCCATATGACAGTGACGATCCTCCTAGATAAAAGAGCTTGGCTAGAACTGTATTTGTATGCCAGAAAAGGATGCTTCTGAATGAGAGACAGTATTCCCAAGCACCAAGAGTACATTTGGTTTTTCTGCAGTAGTAAATATTTATATAGAGGGGATTTGCTGCAGTGGAACAGGGAGGAGGGAAATACTACGACTTTTTTGTTGGATTTTTATAATCTGTCAAAAATTATGTTCATTATTCTGAAAGAAGCAATAATACAAATAATGCATTTCAATTTATACACAAGCTCTGTTCATTCACTTTAGTACCAACCACTCTCGCATGCAAATCCTGTAATTACATTCCATTATATTCAGAGACACTGTATCTGTTCTTTACACACATATATATACACACAATCTGGAACATATTTATTTGTTTATTTATTTTTTTTTTCCCCTCTTCCTTTTGATGATTCTAAGACATGTCCTATAAACGTTTACCTAAGGATGGAATTGTGAAATAGCAATTCTGAAAAACTATAATAGGATTAAAATTCTTATTTCTTTTGTGCTTTCTGTATGAATATCTGCAGGTATGAAAAAGAAAGGAATATGAAATGACTATGTGATTGACTGCTTAACTATGAATTTGATGCCACCTACATCAACAGTTGCCAGTAACTATTCTTAGTACAAGTAGAATGCGAGTCACATTTATGTCAGGCTGTTTCTTGGGCAGACAAGCACTGTACTGCATTGATCTTGTTTACAAAGAACTAATGTCCCTCAGATTTTTTTGTTTTGTTTTCCCTTTAATTTTCTAAGCTAGGAAAAGATATGGACTGACAACAGTGAGAAACTTTACCTTAATAGAACACTCTTCCAAGTCAGTTGAGTCTCAGTGTTTTTAAGAACTGACTATTTGACACATTCATGACCAGGAATGAATTCTTTACACACAGGGATGTCCACTTGAAAAATCAGGCAATAAATCTAAATTCTCTCCTTCAGTGTAAAGGAGCAACAAGCCACATATAAAAATACCAGGTTCTTCTTTGCTTTTGTGTTGTTTTTACTGGCAAACAAAAGCATCTTGGATATATAAGCTGAAAAGGACAGTATGGCTGACTAGTCCTATTCTTTTTGCTAATGAAGGTCTGTTCTCTAGTAGATAATCAGCAATCCCTAAGTAAAAGAATATGTGATGAATCTTTCATTCTTCCACCATGCTGATGGAAAATATTTTTATTACACTGAACACAAAGCATCACTGAGTAAGCTGAAGCAAACACAGACTAATTAACTATTTTTAAAATGCCTATTAATAAACAAATTTTTATTAGAAGCCATACTGTAGAACTGAAATAAAACCACAGTCTACAGAGACATAAATGATTTTAGTTTTTCCCTCATATCCTGCCTTTACTGCTATGTCAATATGGTAAGGGGGTAACACTGTAGTCTGTTGGGCTTTGGAGTCTGTGCAGTAACAGATTTGTGCTTTTGCAAATCTTCAAAAAAAACCACTTTACAGTAACATTACTCTTATTGAGAATGGTTGAAATATTTATTCACAGTAAAGATTCCATGCCTTCCTTATGACAGCTCAGAAAAGCTTGAAGCAGTTAGTCCTGGGTTCAGCAGTAGCAGTCATTTTTCTCCTTAGTAGCTGGTGCAGTGCTGTGGTTTTGACTTTCAGCCTGGGAACAGCGCTGATAACACCAATGTTTCTAGTTGGTGCCAAGTAATGTTTACTCTGACCAAGGACTTTCTGAGCCTCATGCCCTGCCAGGGAGGAGGGGAAGCCAGGAGTAAGCAGAGACAGGACACCTGACCCAAACTAACCAAAGAGGTGTTCCATACCACGGCACGGCATGCCCAATATGTAAACTTGGGGCAATTACCTGGAAGGGCTAGATCACTTCCAGGGTCTGGCTGGGTATTAGTCGGTGGGTGGTGAGCGGTTGTATTCTCTTTCCTTGTTGTTTCCCTTATCATCATTATTATTGGTGGCAGCAGTAGTGGTTTTGTGTTATACCGTAGTCACTGGACTGTTCTTATCTCAGCTCGTGGGAGTTACATTCTTTCGATTCTCCTCCCCATCCCTCCAGGAGCAGGGGGGTGAGTGAGCGAGTGGGCTGTGTGGCAGCTGGCCTTAAACCACGACAGAGCTATGGTAGACTGTATGGCGTTACACACGAGTAGCCTGTTTCTCATTTCTGTGCTGTCATTTCATGTGTTGCTTCAAGCCCCCCAAAAAGCAGAAAACCCAAACCCAACACCTTAGATTTTACAGGAGAAAAAAATAAATAAATAAAAATCTTATCAACTGAACAGTTTTCTACTGAAATAGGCTGTCAAAACAGACTTGGAAGCCTGTACCTTTGGAGGTTCTCAGATAGGGTTAAATAACATTCTGGTAAGAGTGCTTGATGTGAGGTTCTTGTATGGGGACACAAGACCTTACAGGTGTATGGTGGTGTGGTAAGTGAATAAAGGGAGAAGAAAGGCAGGGAAGGGGAAAGAGAGCGAGTGCTGGAGTGTGAGGCTGCAACTGCAAAAACAGAGCAGGGCTGCTTCCAGCATGGAAGGCAAAACTACTTCTCTACTAGTCCAAGCTGAAAGCATGCCAGTGGGTGAACTGCTGAGCAAGTCTCCTAGTGCCTGGAGAATAAAGGATTAGTTAAGAGGCACTGTGTTAACAAATGTGAGAAACACAAGAGCCTTAATGGAAAAAAACTATGAAGAGAGCTTATGTACATATGTCTTGCGTTGAAAGGGGCATGCTCTTTATGGCAGTATTTTTGACTGACATTTAAATAAATTTGTTTAGCAATGAATATAACACTAATGGCAGCATGAATAGAAAAACAAGACTGAGAGCAAAGTTCATGAAAAATTACAGTAACATTTCAAAATCCTAAAAGAAACCAGTGAAAATAGAAGAGCAACTATATTAGTGAACTAAATTAATTCAACAAGTACATAAAACCTGCCCTTGAACACTTCCAGGGTTCCATAACTTCTCTGGGCAACTTCTTCCTTTGTCCAACCACCCTCTTAGTGAAGAATTTTTTCCTATTATAATTTAAATCTACCCTCTTTCAGTTCAAAGTCATTCCCCCTTCTCCTCTCATTACACAGCCTTGTAAAGAAGTCCCTCTCCAGCTTTCCTGTAGGCTCCCTTTAGTTACTGGAAGGCTATAATAAGGTCTCCCTGGAGCCCTCTCCAGGCTGAACAACCCCAACTCTCTCTGCCTGTTTTTATCAGAGAGGTGCTCCAGCCCTCTGATCATCTTCGTGGCCCTTCTCTGGATGCTAACAGGTCCACATCCTTCTTATGCTGGGGATCCCAGAGCTGAATACAGTACTTCAGGTGGGGTCTCAAGAGAGCAGAGTAAAAAGACTGTCCTCCCTTGACCTGCTGGTCATGCTCCTTTTGATGCAGTCCACCATACGGTTGGCTTTCTGGGCTGCAAAAGCATACTGTTAGCTCATGTTGAGCTTCTACTCAACCAACACTCCCAAGTCCTTCTCCTCAGAGCTGCTCTTAATCCCGTCTCTCCCAGCCTGTAGTTGTGCTGGGGACCTGTCACCAGCCAGATGTAGCCCCATTCGTCACTACCCTTTGAGCTCTGCCCTTCATCCAGTTTTTCACCTAGCTCACCTTGACCACACTCATTCTGTCTCACTGTGAATATACCTCTGATTTGTTATCTTCACCCATTCTAATCCTAATTAATTAACAAAACAAATTCATAAGCAGTTTTATATTGAAGGCAAAAGGTGGTGTTGTTTTTTTCCCCTTTCATAATTTCTGAACTTTTTCATCATGAATGCATGAAATTACATATTAGTTTTCACTGGCTCCAAGCAAATGATTAAACAATATTTTATGCATTGTAGGTTTGTAGTTTTTTTCTTTTTTTTTTTTTTTTCCAATTTTTATTTTATTTTATTTTGGCCTTCACTGAAGGATGATATTGGAAAAGAAATTAATTTGACACTTTTCCTGCCTAATCTGGCAATCAACAAAAAGTCAAATTATTCCTTTAATGCTAAATTATCAACATTGAAAGAACTAATCTTTTTCAAGATTAGCTGCAATGTCTTCTGGTTTCAGTGATGGCTGCACTCACTGCTGATACAATTCTGAGGAGCTAAACAGAGCCAAACAAACTATTCAGGCAAAAAAAAAAGTATTTAATTTCTTTCTTTAGAATTATTTGTAAGTGATATTCTTCAAAATTAAGCAAAAATGCAGTTAATCAAAGATAGAACTAGTATTTGATTGCTATTGACAAAACAGTCAGGACAATAACTACAACAGTATAAAAATATTCAGTCTTTTTTTTTTTCGACATCACTGAATAGCTGAACTACAATAATTTTACTACAAATTATTCACAATTTCCACTGATTTAAATTAAAGGAGGATTTAAACAGCTGTGTACAACTATATAATTTATTTTCTTGATATTAATGTTATTTTCACTACAGTTAGGCTGGGAGCCAAAACTGACCTTAGGAGAATTGAAAATGTAAATATTCTATAGAAAGTTTTACATAAAAAAATATTTCTTAAAAGTTATTATTATCTTTCCATCAAAGCTTTACTCTCACTCTCTCTCTTTATATACATACCTTGTAAATATTTCTGAATATATTTCAGTATATACACTTTATTATCTGTTTAATAATAAGGTGTAAACTTCATTTAGAGTCAAATAATACATTTTCCACTAACATGGCAGGAAAAAAAAAGGTAGAAAAACCTTACTAAGAAAAGAACAATCTAATCTAAACCATGCATGCATCCATTTGTCTAATTACTGGAGAGGCAGCAGAATATGCTTATGAGAACTTGAACTGATATTCTGAACCACTGCAGTCTGGTGGCCAGAATGCATCTGTAGAAATATATAAAAGGATAGTACTTGAAAAGCTTTAAAATTAAGTAATTTTGCATCCAAATCACTAAGGACTAAACTTTAATTGGTGGGGGCAGGGGAATTAAAACAAAACTGCAAGTCTCTTCCCCAACAAACTGTGACATTTTATTCTTAACTCTAATTGCGCATCAAATAGCAATTTCCAAGGAAGACTTAAGCATTGAACTGTCAATGTTTATGTACACAACATTTTAAACTTTTTTTTTCATGCATTTCTACAGAACACCTGAAGATAACTTCATTTTTAATATACAAACACCATATGCTAAGCAAGCAAACAAACCCTTGTCTTTGAATGGTTTATATATTATGACCATAAAAGGGTCATACAGGAGAGCACCTGCATTTTTCAGATATGCGGATTTTCTAAGTTGTGGTACTGCAGTAATGTCATCTGGAATAGCAAAGAGTCCCATAGGCACAGATCCAATCACTTCCTGTGCTCGGATTCATCTCTATAATACAAACAACTGAATGTGCTACACTAAAGACGAAAACAAAAATAAAACAAAAACTAAAAAGGACAAGTGCTATTCCACTCTCCAACAGCAGGAGAAAGAGTGTTCTCTGGAAAACACATGAAGCCAAGATTCTGTATTTGGTATCTGCACATGATTTCAAAAGTGAGGTTTGCTCATGGTGGAGAGAAAAGGCTTGATTGGGCTCTGATTTGTACTGCTGCAATACTTACTATTTAGCACATAAGCTAGAGTTTTGACTGTATGACAACCGTTCCCACCCCTGCTTTGCATGCTCATCCCAAAAGAATGAGATTTCTTCATTGACATGTGATGGTAGCAGGTAAAATCACTGTGGAACAAAATGCTCCACAGCAGATGGAAAGATTTTCACCATGTTGCAGGTATCAATACCAAACATATTTTCTATTATGTAAAGCTAGTTTGGCAAAATTTCAAACAAAACAATGTTTAGATCTTTACGTTAGTGAGATAAGAATTAAAGAAGTGTCAAACTAAAGGCACATGTATCTCCATCTTAAACTATGGAAATCCAAGATGTTAACTGCTTTTCATTGCTCTCACTAGATTCATAAGAATACCAGACATTCACCAGTCTCATTAAGAGTCCTATGGTGAAGTGACCTAGGGTTAAAATAATACATGAATGATAAACAAGATAGATGACACCAGGACTTACTGAAATTTAAGTACCATGAATAATTAAGCGCAAATCAGAACAGTCAAATTCTGCTTATGCTATATTAGCATGACTCCATTGGCTTTTTTTTAGTGTGGGGTTTTGTCCCTGTGAAAAGAGAACAAAGTCAACTATTTTTTGTGTGAGAATAATAAAACCATGTTACACTTAATACAAAAAAAACCCACAAAATTTGTTAGTAAGAGAGAATGATGGTGTGTAAATATATTTTTAAAGAAATCAATAATCAGTGTGTTTTTAAAATGTCAGATGAAATCTCTACCTGGTTGAGATATCACTTAAATAATCAACATATAGCTGTGGTCAATGGCTCAATGTCTGGCTGGAGACCAGTAACAAGTGGTGTCCCTCAGAGATTGGTGTTGGGACCGGTCTTGTCTAACATCTTTTGTCAGTGGCATGGACAGTGGGATTGAGTGCGCCCTCAGCAAGTTTGCCAATGACACCAAGCTGTGTGGTTCGGTTGATACCCTGGAGGGAAAGAATCCCATTCAAAGGAACCTTGACATGCTTGTGAGGTGGGATGATGCCAACCTCATGAAGTTTAACCATGACAAGTGCAAGGTCCTACACCTGGGTCAGGGCAATCCCAGGCACAGCTAAAAGTTGGGCAGAGAAGAAATTCAGAGCAGCCCTGCGGAGAAGGACTTGGGGGTGTTGGTCAATGAGAAAATGAACATGAGTCAGCTGCAGTGTGCGCTTGCAGCCCAGAAAGCCAACCGTATTGGGCTGCATCAAAAGGAGCGTGACCAGCAGGTCGAAGGAGGTGATCCTGCCCCTCTGCTCTGCTCTTGTGAGGCCTCACTTGGAGTATTGGGTGCAGTTCTGGTGTCCTCAACATCAAAAGGACATGGAACTGTTGGAACAAGTCCAGAGGAGGGCCACGAGGATGATCAGGGGACTGGAGCACCTCCCTTATGAATTCAGGCTAAGAAAGTTGTGGCTGTTCAGCCTGGAGAAGAGAAGGCTGCATGGAGACCTCATAGCAGCCTTCCAGCATCTGAAGGGGGCCTATAGGGATGCAGGGGATGGACTAGTCATTAGGGACTGTAGTGACAGGACAAGGGGTAATGGGTTAAAACTTAAACAGGGGAAGTTTAGATTGGATATAAGGAAGAAATTCTTTCCTGTTATGGTGGTGAGGCACTGGAACAGGTTGCCCAGGGAAATTGTGAATGCTCTATTCCTGGTGGTGTTCAAAGCCAGGTTGGACAGAGCCTTGGGTGACATGGTTTAGTGTTAGGTGTCCCTGCCCATGGCAGAGAGGTTGGAACTAGATGATCTTAAGGTCCTTTTCAACCCTAACTGTTCCATGATTCTATATCAGATAACTATACTGAACATTTTATAACCTTCTGAGATGTGAAAATATATGTAAGTGGTCAGCACCAAGGAGACATTATAGACAAATGTTGTGTTCAACAAAGACCAATTCTGGAGATGTAACATATGAATTGTTAATAACAGAAAAGAGGAGAATTGGTATACTTGCTCAACAAAAAATGTACTGAAATTGTCAACAATAAGGCACAAGCCAAGTGTCTGCATTAAAATGATAGATGATTTCATGGGCCAATCCATATTACACAACAAACACGACAGTGTCCACTCACACAGTAGTAGTGAAAAAGGAGTGCCTAGAATCTGGCTATGCATTAAATGTACTTCCAGTCATCAAAGAATAAGAGTATTTCAGAAAATAATATACCATAACATTTGGTTTGACCACAGCCCATTTCATGCCCCTAAATGAGAAAATCTAAAAAAAAGGGACAATTTTTTTTGTTCCATCGGCATTTTTCTTTTGTATCAGATCTGTCAGGCAAGATTTTTCTAAGGGTACATGGTTTAAAAAGAGAGAAAAAAAAAATCAGAGAAATGTACTGCTTATATAAATACAGGCCTAAAGGAATGTGTCTCTAGCCTCACAGATCAACAAATTATAGATATTATAATGAAATACTTCAATTCTACTTCAGCTAAGATTCATTATTTCATTTTGTCTTGCTTATACTAACGTAATTATTTCTTTCATGGTTTCTTAGAATCCTATTTTTTTTTTTAATGCAGATATCTGAAATACAATTCATATCCATCCCTGTGATAATTCTTATTCTTCAATTTCACATTCAAAATAGTTTTTCCTCTTGCAATCCTGAAAATAATAGCTTCTGTAACTCATGGCTTCCTAATTTTATAAGATCATGCATAGTGTTTCATCTAGTATTTGTAGTGAAGAAGGCAGAATTTTCTAAGCCTAATGCTTTTTTCTGCTTCCTGGAAAGGCATCAGGACACTATATGTGTGAAGTGCTGGAGTTCACATGTGTTACACTGCAGTTTGCAACAGTTAATGCAATTGCATTATCTTAATCCATTTCCTATGAGTCTCTGATTCTATGTTAGGGTATTTGCCAACATAGACACAGGCTAGTATTAAAACTAAGCCATACAACTCTTTAAACGATCAGAGCTTTATCTTGGAGTTACAGAAATTAATATACACAAAAAATAACAAAAAGGAAGAAACTACATCTACCAGTTCAAACAGGTCTAGATCACGAAATCCATGAACTAAGATTGTGTATTATCATCAGCATGTATTATTAAATCAGAGCTACTGTTTGATATATGTTGATTTATTCTGTCATGCTTAGTATAACTGTAAACACACAACCTCATTCAAGAGAGTAGTTCCATGAGATTTCACAGTGGATAGCATAATCACATTATCTTGCTCTGCATAGAAAGATTGGATATATGAACAGGAAAGTTAACTGAAACTAAGATCCAAGGTATTACAGCATACCGGTAATTCAAGCATCTATTATTCATATATAGTGCAATTTTATTTTTTTTTTTATAAACCAAGCATATTTCTTTAGTTCAGAGGCTGGTGCTCCCTTCATGAGTCCCAGCAATGCTTGACATGCATGGCACAGCTGTCCTCTGCCCCTGCTTCCTCCTGAGGACAGGAAGCATGTGTTCAGGCAGGAGACACTAGTGGGTTAGAATGTACTGGAGTGTCCTTCTCCACAGGTAAATTGAACAAGCCCTGGAGAAGGCCCTGGATTCAAAGTGAGTTGAGCTAACTACAGCACCACAGAAGAAGGTGTTCTCATATCCTCCTGAGCTACAGGCGGGTTGCAGCACAGACAACATCATGGGCTGGTTTTTAAAAGTACTACAAAAGCTGTAAGTACTGGAAAAACATCTGGCTGGGTACTATACCAAGTCCTAAGTAACTCTTGTCATAAAAATATTTTCCTTTATTATGTTTGTGCCACTGAGTACTTCAATTCATATGTTCTACAAGGGAGGAGTTATTTGGCATACAAATAGAGGTGAAAAATAACTAACTATAGATAAAAATAAATAGAAAAGCAGTGAAAAGGTGAGGTAGTCTAAAAAAATCCTAGCATTTCACATGAGTTTAAAAGCTCTGCTCCTTTTTACCTATAACTTTTATACTCTTACTGTGTGGTACAGTGCTAGTAAAAATGAAAATTTCACTAATAACTTAGGATCTTTTAAGTAAAACATCTGACTTGAGAGAAAATACAAAGGATGTTTCATTTTGTTTTGTTATTCTGCTTCTGCCTAAAAACATGTGTCAGCAACTACACGAATAATTTTTAATTTCAAGGCCCTGAAATTCACCCTGAGGACTCCTGTCAGAAAGAATCTGCAGAGTCAAAAGAAGAAAATATTAAAGCCACAGCAACATTGTGACTGTCATCTGGCCACAGCTGTTAGCTGTATTGTTAATTGCAAAGGACAAAGAAAGAAAAAAAATCTCACTAGATTTTGACAAACAAACAGCCTAATGCAGTGTTCAGTGACTGCAGTAGATAGCCCACAACTAAGGTTCATGCTGATTAGACTGTTCTTAAAGTCTTGCCAGAAAGTCTCTATTTAGAGGACAAAATTCCTGCAAAGTTAGATTAAACCACATTCAAATTAAAGATACCTGTGGGTCTTTCACCTCTTGTATGGTTAGTTGATCAAGACACATACAATTAATTCCATTTGTTTCAGTGTATGCTTCTGACATTTAAGACAGTGAAAAATTACTATCCCTGGAGGCCACTCCTATGAGAAGAAAGACACTAACTGCCCCTTGTATCTTTGAAGAACAATGCATCCTGAGAGAAGCACATGGATGGCAAATATTCATCACCCTCTCTTCAAGCAATGACAGAAAGTCACAGTCTGATCATCTATATTTTAATTTGCAATTTTTTAAGATTTCATTTTGCATCTGCTCTTCTTTGAAAAGAAGCAACTCCAGAAATGGATTTTTCAAAGGTTTTTAAAATTATCAGATGTTGATTTTGTTCATTTGTTAAAGCAGCCCAGATTAAAGGAAAAGCCCCTTGCAAGATCTGTATCATGGAAATACTGCCAGGGAAAAAGAAGGCTCTACCTGAAGAGAAATGGAAGGACAGAATTTACAAGAATTATAAATATTCAAGAGTTATGTCAAGAAACATTATTTTAAGAACAATTCACAAGCCAAGTTCAATTGTACTGCACATATTCACAAGCCAAACTCAACTGTACTGTACTTAATATTACACTGTACTTGCTCTTAGTTTCCTAACTTAACAGGATATTAGCTGAACAAGATGTCTCAAATAAATCTAAATATTGAACATGAAATTATTTTTTCCATACTTTAATATATAACTATATTGAAATTATTAAGAGTGTAGTGTTACAGTAGTCTACCACGTTCAGAAAAAAATTGTTTTTCAATATTTTTTTACCTTCTTTCATCTTTTGTGATAGTTTACAGATGAGATTTTACATTAGCAATTTATATATCTATAATCATTTGTCATGGCAGCTATTACACAATATAATTTGCCTTTCAGTTTTTTGTAATACACTGTAATATTTTTTTTATCTCATTATGCCTTGCAACTGTTCTTTAATAAGAGCCTCCTGAAACTCTTGCAGAACATATTACACTAGACAAATTTGAGGGTAGAAGCAACATCTTTTGCGTAATTTCCCAAAAGATTTATACTACGGTTTTTTTTAATTTAGAATCAGAGGATGCATTGTTGACATATATTAACAACACCACTGAGAACCCCTTTGAAACAGTATCACATCTGAACTAAATCTAACCCAGTTAATAAAATAGAGGCTTATAAAATAATCCAGAAGGATTTACTACAAAGTTCTGTAAAAAAAAAACAACAGGATGAGATTTATGTGCTTTTGCTCATTTAAAGCACTTTTTCTTTACTTTTCCACCAAAATACAAAGTAAACTATATATTTGCCATAAAAATGTTCACTTTGCAAATGGAGGCTTCCTGTCTACAGGACAGAAGGGTACTGCATTTAAGTAAATGCAAAGGATTAGACAAGTAACTATGCTTGTATGTTCTTTCAGTGATGCAGTTACTTTTACAGAACATTATGGCTTTGATGATTAATCCATATCACAATGATACTCACTTTTTATCAGAACTGATTACAAATGGATGAAACCCAAGATTTGGGAAACGCATTCAAGTAAAAGGATCTCCATTGTATTACCAGTACTTGCCATTTCATGATGAAGACAAAAACCTAGAGGAAATCTCATCTTAAGGAGAAACTTCTCAGGAAGAAACAGCCTTAGCTGGTAAGTCCCTCATTTTATTTTCATCTTCCATTCAAGTAAAGTGAAGCCATGGTGTCTAGATATATAGAGAATTGTTACATTTTCTGCCCAAACACTTTTAAATGCTATCTATGGATCCAAAATGTATTTCTTGAAAGAACAGTCTGGGAGACAGCAAAACCTTGTTTAAACTGCCTGTTTCCCTTAGGACTCCCATGATGGCTATATATGCTTCCAGGACTGCAAATGTTTTACTAAATTCCAGGAAGGTTTCTGCTTTTACACTTTCCTCAGTGTTACAGATAGAATTGAATTTTTTCTTGCAAACAATGCAAGCATGCTCCCCCCAAAAAAACAGAAATACTGCAAATTTTATGGACCAGGTAAGCAAAAAGAAGGAGGAACAGCATCTTTAGAATATTTTATATTGCAATCATGACCACAAATATTGCAAGAAAATTCATGTGTAATCCTGAAATGCATACCAAGAGAAAAACAAGACAAAAATATGTGAAAACAAAAGACTTCCTCAGGGACCTAAATTAAAGACTGCAGACTGGGCTGAACTGCTCTGCAATTGGTAGCAGAGAGAGCTCTCCTTTTCCCACTTCTAAATGTGACAGTTTTCAATGACAGAGGCTTTATCTAATGTTTAAAATATTGCATAAGGTATGTACTGGCTGGCTGGGAATTTGAAAACTCTTTCTTTACCTGAGGGATGGGCTTTAATCATGTGTTCAAAAATGTGAAGAAAAACATCCATCTTACAGACCTTTGTTGACAACACTTGCAATAGTGTGAGGGCACCACAGGGGCAGGCAGCTCCCTGGGACCAGATGCCATGGTCTCCCCAAGTGAGTGATGGCCCATCCCACCCCCCAGCTGGAAGCAGGGCGGCCCAGAGGTCACCACGGCAGCCCCAGTCTCAGGCTTTGGGCACCTCCCTGGGGACAAGGACATGGATTGGCAGGACAGGGCTGTAAGGAGCTGGAAACCTGACGTACTGCGGTATTGTTGGCACAAGGGCTGACAGCCCCAGGGAGCTGACATGGGGCCCACCCAGCCACTAGGGTATCCTGTTAGGGAACTCTGGACCCTGACAAGTAGAATGGCAAGTCTATATAGAAATCTGTAAAGAGCAAATACAGACAGAGCCTTGGATTTAGTAACCTATATGTGTGCCTTTGTCATGCAAACATTCCACTTCCAGACATGGTGGTAGTGAACAAATGCTGATTAATAAGACCATCAGAAAAAAAAAAAAAAGACCTCAGAAAAAAAATTCCTACTACTGTTGATCAATTAAGTCACAAAATACATGTGTAAGCAAAGACAAGTAAACTGAGACTAGTACTGAACAGCATCCTCTCCTGGAAGTGAAGTAAGAGTCTCAGGAAGTCTGGCTGTAGTCTCTCCTAGATTTTAAATTTACAAATATGCTGCTAAATCATAAAGACAGTTACAAAGATACAAGGTAAATTTGCTTGTTATTGTTTGATCAGAGCCTATCTGTAGTCTTAAAGACCAGACAAAACACACTGTTCTGCTTCTGCTGCTGCTCTTGGGCTTGACAAAGTCAGCAAAGAAATGAAAACAACTCTGAGGCAAGTTCACAAAAGATGGACTCCACTTAAGGGAAACCTTATTGTCAGGCTTTGTGCTCCCTGTTCACTCAGGCAGTAACAGTGTGAAGGCTACAAAGTCGAATATCAAAGGGAGGACAAAAACTGACATACAGCTGGTAAAGGTCAAATTTCCTGGAAGATCACAGGTTTGCTTGTGATTTCTGGATGTAGTTTCTTTCTCCCTTCCTTTTCAGGTAAGAACTAAATTATAGAGGTTCCTCAAATGTCATCTTAATTTTTATCACATTTTAAAACTGGTGTGAAATGGATTCATAAATACGTTGTGGTTTGGGTTTTTTTTTGGTTGGTTGGTTTGTTTTTTTTTAAGTAGATGGCAAACAGATATGGAGCTTGCATTAATTTTATGAGGCTTTTGTTCAGTTTTTGCTAGAAGGTAACTCAACTGCAATTGAATCATTTTTACAAGACAGTATTTCTTGAGAAGCATTTTCTTTACACATAATCTTTGGAAAAGTAGCATTACCATAGTAGGTTTGTGGTTCTGTATGGTTTATTACAAGAAAAGATATTATCAGCTGCATTTATTCAGATTCTAAATGAAAATGGATGCATTGTTCTAAAAGATGAAGACTGATGGGAAACCACACATGTGTATTTATTGATCTACTGTAGATTATGCATTAATTCTGACAGTAGCTATCACAGGCCTTGTGTGAATTACAAAAATCTCTGTTTATATGCACTACTAAAGGAAATGGTATCTTCCATCAGTTCTATATGCCTCATTTCGTTTTCACAAGTCTACCACTACTGGTCTTTTCCCTGTCTCCAGTGTGAATTAGATGTAATTTCACAAAATAATAAAGGCAAAAAATGTGAACTTACTCAAACAATAAAGCAATGGCATTGTTAACATAATAGATCTAAAAAAATCTCATAAAATAGAGACACAAGAAATTAAGCCATTTAATAAATATATATCCCGTGTGTCTCCAACCATAAGCAGGCATTTTATCATTACCAAACCATCAGATAACATAGCTCCTGGAATAGTACCTCAGTATTGCTCTGTCATTTTGCTTGCCACTGTGAAGTTTCATTGCCACCTTTTAACTGCATTGCTGAAATTATTACTCTCAACAATACCAATACTCACAACAGCTTTTGAAAGGGATAACTGGAAAAGGGAAATGTGGATGAAAAAGCAGAGTTGTGTATGAATTAGGGCACCTCTAAAAAGTTCAACCTAATGGTTTGCTCTGCATCTTCATTTCAGCCCCCTGGCCAAAAATTTAAGGGGGCAAAGAGAAAGATCTAATGCTCCAGTAATTCTTTCTGGTATAGCCAGAAATGCCAATAATAACCTATCATCTAGAAAAAGGACACCTGTTAGCACAATTAAAGGCAATAAAGTCACTGATTAATTCCACAACAATAAAGACTGGTCTGTAAAAGTATTGCTAACATGTGAACTGGTCCTTAGGGGCACAGTCTTTAAAGAATCTACTGCATTCACCTTCTGAGTCAGTGTCCTGGCTCTCATCCAAGTTAAGGTAAAAATTACAGTAATGTATTTGTGGGCTTAGGGTGAAATCTTATTCATTCTCTTTTTCTCAACTTAAACATGTTTTATCGCACACGTAATTTCCAGACTTTGTTTCAATGCAACATTAGCCTTCTTTGCTTAAAAACAGAAAACTTACAATTAATGATTCATATAACCCTTCTGAAAAGTTCAAAGACACAGAGAGGAACACCTGTTCACAGAAGTTCACACCACAGAAGTAATGCTTTTCTCACACCAAGATCTTAAACTTTTGCAATACATACAGCACAGTATTCTAAACCTCCGAAAAACAGCATTATCAGTACTAACGGTACTATCCTCAGTAAATCTGAAAAATGTGAATGTCTCCAAATATGGAGCTTAATAAACATTAACATTAGGAACCTTTTCCAGTGTCTCCTATAGGAACCTATTCCAATGTCCTCTAGAAGGTAAAAGCAAAACCTGGCAATGGTAAATAAATAGTAATTTTACACCTAAGAGAAAAACTGTAAAGGACATGGTAAAAGAATCCAAACTACATGATCATGTATCTCACACTGCTTTCACATCACACACTTTAAATCTGGTTGAACAAATAAACAAAGCGCTTCACCACTGTACTGGTTGGCTGGGAAAGAGTTAGTTTTCTTCATAGTACCTCATATGGTGCCATTCTGGATTTGTGACCAAAACAGTGTTGATAGCACAGGGATATTTTACTTATTGCTGAGCACTGCTTGGACAGAGTAAAGCAGAGTCAAGTTTTCTGTTTCTCACAATCCTCTGCCAGCAAATAGGCTGGGGGTGCTCAAGGAATTGGGACAGCGACACAGCTGGGGCTGCTGACCCCAACTGACCAAAGGGATATTACACTCTGCGACAAAACCTGAGGGAAGAAAGTGGGGGAGGGAGTGTTTAGAGTTATGGTACTTGTCTTCTTAAGCAGCCATTACACAAGATGGAGCCCTGCCTTCCTGGGTATGGCTGAAAACCTGCCTGCCAATGTGATGTAGTATATGAATTCCTTATTTTGTTTTGCTTGCACACACAGCTTTTGCTTTCTCTATTTAACTGCTTTCATCTCAACCCACAAGTTTTCTCACTTTTATCCCTCCCATTCTCTCCCCCATCCTCCCATTGTGAATGAGTGGCTGTACGGGGCTTAGTTGCCTACTGGGGATAGGCCACAATAAGCAGGCATTATGTTGTAAGTGGAAAAATATATCTGTGTATTTACAGATGGAAGGTTGAAAAGAAATAAAATTTAAAAAAAAAAGTGTCTACCAACAAAATGAATGCACTTACCATATTGTAGCAGTCCTTGTTAGGAAGCCAAGATGATAGTATCATCTGGGAACTTGCCAATTGCCATTTAGTGCTTACAGAAGATTGTGCCAATTTTTTTTTCTTTTTTTTTTTTTTTCTGGACAACACAGATTGTCCACAGCAGTTGTTCACACCAGATGACGAAAGAAAAACAAACCCAGAAACAAACAAGAGTGGAACAACCAAGGAACAGTTTCTTCCTTGTTTCTGAATTCAATCTCCAGTACACATGGACCATCTCATAGAAGAAGGAAAACAACGTTAGAATATCAGGAATCTTTTTTGCCCTTGCTTTTCTGACTCCTATGCTTGTCCTTTCTAACTATATGATTGATGTTGGAAAAGACAGTGGTGGTAGGTAATCAGCAAAGAAAGTACAGTGCCAGAACACTGGTCCTGACAAGTGATCAATCCATCTTGGACTACTCAAAGTCCTGCTCCAGCAGACAGACCACAAAATCTCCTGGGAGTGGATGGCAAAACCTGCATCAGGATACACAGACAAGATAATGGCCCCCCGATATCAGTCACCATAAGAAACACCAAACTAGGTTGTACAGACCTTTACTCCAAAGCAGTGCTGGTATTGGTATTACTGCTGCTTTGTTATTACTCTTATTACACATCTGAGCACATCATCTTGCCCCTCCTCCTTGTACATTTTCAATTAGCAAGTACCCTTCACTGCAGTTTCCATGCTAGTGGAAAACAAGGCCCAAACAACAACATTTTAGTTGTACCAATGCTCTTATAAAATCTTCAACTGTACCAAAATGGAGCAGAAATATAAAAAGAAAGAAAACTAAAAGGAACGTAGACTGTTCCTCTGCTCATGTTTCTCTGCCCTTCTGTTTGACTGCTTGAGATATCCTTCGAATAACTCTCGGGAAAACTGTAACATTGTGTCAATATTTTGAACACACAAAACCCCCATGAGAATCAACTCCATTGTTCAGAGTTTTATCTCAGAAGTGTAAAAACTGTAGATGCAGAAAATCCAATACTTACTTAAAATTGAAATCAAAGGACATTACTCTTAGCTGAGACCTGGCAGATGACACTCTCACACAAGTGTTTGTAACAATATTTCTAGATGGGAGTACATATTTCTGTTCCTTCAGGAATGGAGGAGTGCATTGTACAGTAGCTGATAGAATTAGAAGAACAAGGTAATTGTCTCTAAAATTTTGAGTTTAAATTTCTAGTGATTCTCCTGAAACAAACTGTAGACTTCAGCAACGAAATATGCTAGAGATGTAATTTCAGATGCAACATTTCAGAAATTTCTTCAGGAAAAATAAGCATATGGAAACCCAAATATTGAACACAGTCCTTACAACTTTGAGGTAAAATTGCAGAATCCATATAATAAATATATTTTACACATAATAAATTTATTTTAACGCTATACACTGTTAGCAAGAAGTAGCACTAATAAAAATAACTCAGCTTTCAGACTGATTCTTCACTGTGACCTCACTGATACCAAGTAGAAACCAATCACTTATAATTAAATTGGAGATTTTCTAATAGCAATAAATAAGTGGTCTGCAACACAAGCACAAGGGAGGTTTTAAAGTTTGGAAAAGACCTTTAAGATCGTCAAGTCCAACCATTAACCTAGCAATGCCAAGTCCACCATTAAACCATGTCCCTAAGCATCACATCTACAGGTCTTTGAAATATCTCTAGGGATGGTAACTCCACCACTTCCCTTGGCACCCTGTTCCAGTGCTTGACAACCCTTTCAGTGACAAAATTTTTCCTAACATCCAATCTAAACCTCCCCTGACACCACTTGAGACCATTTACTCTTACCCTAATACTTGTTACCTGCAAGAACAGACCAGCACCCTACTCCTACAACCTACTGACTACAACCTCCTTTCAGGTAGTTGCAAGTGGTAAGCCTCCTTCCCAGACTGAAAACCCAGTTCCCTCAGCCATTTCTTGTAAGACTTGTGCTCTAGACCTTTTGCTAGCTTTGCTGCCCTGCATCAGACGGGGACTGTCCAATAACAGCTTAAGAGCTCCAGTGTTAAAACCGTGAGAAAGGATGTTAAGTTTAAGTTAAGAACATTACAGGAACCTGGGCATCAGCTGTGGTGTCTTAGTTATGGAGTTAGGGTGACAATCATAAGGTATCCCTTTAGAGCAGAAGCATACAATTTATGTAAGATAATTCTATAGCCCCCTAAGTACATTAAAAAGATATTGGAGCCTCTCAGCATGAAGAGAAAGAGATAAACCCAGGACTCTCCAGTTTCAGTTAGCACTCTAACATGAACCAACCTGCATAACAGCAGGGGATCATTAACCCTAGTAAAAATGCTGATTTTAAACAGTTGCCACTAAGAAATATATTTTGATTAAAAAAAAAAAAAAACCTAAAAAAAAAATAAGAATGCTCATTCAAGTAAGTGGCAGAATTTGATTTCTGAAATGATTTTACTAACTGGTCTGAATTCCTATGTACAGCAGAGCCAAGTAACATGAAATACCTCCACTACTTGAATTAGCCCAGTAGATTCTTATCTGGAATAACAAGACAGATTTTTCTACTAAAGCATGCAAAAGGTGCCCTTTCTTTTTGCACTGGAAGGTCTGTGTAACTCCTCTTTATGCCCATTTAACTTATTTTCTCTAATATAAGGAAATAAGGTAAAACTTAATCCATTAAATCCATAACTACTACCTCAGTATTAAAAGAACTTTATTTTAATATAACCCATAAAAGGGTGAGTCTTTTTAAGTATTAGTATGTATTTTTCAGCATGAAATCTGTGAATAACTTCATAAACAGAATTTTTTTCTTGTTTTGCAGAGGAATACATATGCAACTTTAAAATTACACTCTACATATTATAATGCCACAAAATCAGCCATTCCTATATGAACTATGGTCAAAGACTTCTAGAAAAATGTAAGAATAGTAGTTACAGATGAGAACAAAAACCTTGAACTTCAGGGGTTGCTTATTTGGTGTTTATGAGGCACTTCTCTGTATTTGGAAGCATCTATTCAGACACTGACTATGTTTATTATTTCTATTGTGCTCTCAGTCAGGAACCAAAGTAGATAATTAGCAAACAGGACATTTCTTATAGGGATGCTTGAAGCCATTGTTCATGTTATTGTGAAGACAGAAAGCAGAAGGAGGTTGACACTCTTCTCACGCCTAATAGTCTGTATAATTGGCAGCAATGTTATTTTACAAATAGGCATTCGTATTTCTTTATTAATATCTTCAGGTAAAAAATCTCAAACAAGCTGATACATGATTAAGATCCTTGCAATATTACTGATACAACAGCGGATCATTATAAATACAATTAAACACAAATATTTAATCTTTTCCACATTAAATTAAATTCAATGAAAAATGTGTTTCTCTCCCATCCCACTAGTGTCTGCATTTCAAAACTGCAATGAATGGTTTTATCTATTTCATCACGCTTCCAAACAGAACTGCTGATGTGAAAGGACAAACATTCCACAGATTAATTTTCTCTGTATGTTATGTTCAGAAAGATTGATGCATCTGGGAAGAGCTGTGTGTTAGCTAACATCCTCCAGATATGGATTTACTATGTAAGCAGTAGAACTGGACTATAGGTTTCACTTTCATTCCCAAAGCATATGGCAAATGAAAGGGGGCTGCTATAGCTGCTAGGAAAAACCCACAGTTCAATTTGAGGTTTCCTCAGGAAAAAAAATGAGCTTCTGGGGTTGGGTCATCTGTCAAATGTTGACCGTTGCTGTTTGATGAGCCACACTTGACAAGCAAGTACAAGCAGGGATAGATCCTACATCAAGTTAATGGATCAAAAGACCTCATGGTTTGGGAAAGGTTGAATACTAAGTTTGTAACTCAGCCTCCCAAGAAAAGTTTTCACAGATATTTGGACATTTAAAAAGATTGCAGGGGAACCATATTAAACCACTAAGTATCTTAACAGATTATTTGCTCTACTTTCCACTAATAACTTTTAATTTCATTTTATTTTTCCAGTGTGGTTAATAGTACTCTAAAAGGATAAGCAACTCATGTTTTCTGGGGTTCCCTGAGTATTTTGATTTAAAAAACAATCGTATAATCCTATACTTATAAGCTTTGCAAATTAACCTAGGATCTAGGCATTGACCTCTCTCTCTTTCATCAGCATTATGAATACATAGTTATTAATAAAAATTCATCAGCATATTTTGCTGCAGTTGTGGAGAAAAGCAACCAGGAACCAGCACAGGCTGTCACAGCTGATTACTAATTACATAGGTAATTACTATTACATCCCATACCTAATTACTAGAAGTAATTAATAAACATAAATACAAAACACTTCCTAGAGAGCCATTCAAATTCAAAGGATTTTGAAAATCTTACACTTTATTATTCACGGACAGTAGTTCTGACATTTATAGTCATAACAACATAGCTGCAGCAAATTTCTACACACAGAGTTTACAATTCTTCCTTCACAGGGGAAAAAAAAACACCAAATCAAAACACAGGCCCTAGAGCCAATCAACTGAAAGACTAAAGGTTGTTGGGAGTTGCCAAGTCTATTAGCCTGATGGAAATGAGGTTGCTGTAGCTCCCTTTTTAATCCATGATTCAGAAGCAGTAATGAGGCTAAGTATGCGCTCCAAGGAGGTACATGCACACATGCAATGCATACACACAGCAGTGACACATGGATAGAAACACTCAGGACTCAAGCACAAATGGCATAAACAGCCTCATCCTCCTCTGGCTGATCAGGATGAAGGATGGTTTATAGCTGGACATTACACACATACTCAACATGCTACATCCCTCCTTTAATATGCATTAGGCACTTGGTCTATCCAGTAGCTGGCATTTGGATCCCAGTCTTCATGCTTACTGGCACCTGGACATACATACCCAACACCTGCAGTTCCCCTCCAGCTGCAGGCACAAACTCCGTTTTAACCCTGGACACACTCACACATCCCCGCTCACTCCAGCCCACTATGGATCCCCCAGTAATGGGTCTTACACATGGAGCGTATCCAGTAATGGGCCCTGGAGCCCTTGGGCCCCGAATGCCCAATGATATCCCACGTATACATTATAAACCCCCAGTAGCTGGCTCCCTGGTCTCCCCTTGCCTCACACACAGAGACACGCATATGCAAAAAGGCCTCTCAGTTAACCCACAGACCATACAGTCCCCCCAGACTGGTCTGGACCTCTTAGCTGCTCCAAACACTGAATTCTGAGATCTCTGGTTTCTCCAGTATCTGGCCCAGACTTTTAGCCACCTGGGTACCTGGCACCCAAGCCACTCATTCAACTCAGTGGCTACACCAGCCTGAGACTCGGTCATGATCCCACACTGACATAAGCACCCATACAATATGTACACACTCTGTGCTCTCCAGTTTGCTGGCACCACAGACACAATGGCCTTTGTGACCCATGGTCATCCACCTCCAGTTGCTGGCACTTAAACTTACACACACACATGCACACAGATAGAGCCTCCTTACTGAGGAAATAGTTAGAAATGGAGCATAAGATATGATAGATGGTGCTGATCAAGCACAGAGCATGACCAGATAACCAATAAGAGCCTGTTTATATACCATGGGCCCCATTTATCCTCTTATCCCCCTATTATCCCTTGCTTTTCACTCCCTAATCCATCTCAATCCCTCCCTCTCCTGTTTAGAGGTCTTTCCTCTAAACATCCAAGTCTAGTGCAATACCATAAGGCTTTTCCCTGCATCCTATAATGTGTCTGTAGGCAGTAGCTCCCTCAGCCTGAAGGGTGATCAGGCAGCATCTCCTGTGGACTTCTCATGACGGGTTTCAGTCCTGGCCCATGGGGCTAAAGCTCTCCCAGGACAGCCCCTGGAGGAGCCCATGCTTGAGTCTCTAATTACCGCACCGGGGTACTGTCCCCACAATGCACTTCTGTCCTCCTTTGGTTGTGGACACAAGTTTGTAATTTGATGCTGGCCCACTGTTATATTTCTGGTGCATGAGTTCTAAAATCCTATTTATTCTAAACTAAGCTCCTAAAAAATCTGTAACTTTAAAGTCTTCAGATAATAAGTTGTTTAAAACCAAGTTTAGACATCACTAAGCCAGAAGCAGAAGACTTCTTAAAATGAGTATTCATGCTGAGCTATGAAAACTTGATGTCTGTTTCTGATAGCTCCAAGAAGCTTTACCTATAGCCATAAAATATCCTTAGGCTTCAAAACATTACATTCAGTCATGAATGTCAGGTTCTTTAGCCCTCTCTTTTCCCCTGGTTTCTCCCTCCTTTCTTGTAAAGGAAGCTTGTGCATGTCAGTGTAAATTCAGAAAACTTCCAGATAAAATAAAATTAAGATGGAATTGAACAATTGAAGCCTTAGGAAAAATAGGTCACAGAAAGGCTTGCAAATTCAGAAGACTGATGTTTTTAGAAAATAAGTCTCAAAGCCTAGAAATTCAAAGTGAAATTTCATAGTGAAACACTCTATTCTTCAAGACTTTCGCATCATTTCCAATATTCTACTTCTTCCCATTCTATCACGACAAATTAAATTAACTGCTATTCTGCAATTATAAAAGGACAAGTTATCAAGTCAAAAAGCTTTCCCTATTTTTTTCCACTGCTTCACTCTCTACTTACCTCCTAAGGTATTTATTCTTTTGTCATTTTAATAATTATGGTATCAGAATAATTTTCATTTTCCACAAACATACTAAAAACAGTTTACGTTCATAAAGTGTTATTAAATGCCTTTCAAAGCCTAAGACTTGGGAAGTGAAAATACACTCCTTCTTTCTTAATAACATAACACCAGTGATATAACAGCACTCATTTCTTCTGTGATACAGACCTGATGATACTGAGAACATACACTGTGATCCTCCGCTGACTGAACAGCAGCTCCAGACTACAAGTTCCACACCATTATAAAAATAAAAAATATAGACCATTGCCTCAGAGTGCCAAAACAGAAGTAGAAACGCAGACCAGGGTTGCATTTCTAAGTAAAAAAAAGGGCAGAGAGAGCTTGGGCACGGTACCACTGATTTTCCATACCCCTTAGTTGTTAACATGTACCCCAGAGTGGTTTTAGCCTATTCCAGCTCTGCCAGACTGTACTCACACATGGCTGGGTAAGATGCGTGCCAGCAGTTGTTCCCTTAACAAAGTATTTATGAACAGGCCTGCATCTGGATTGTCTCCCAGCACTTTACACAGCCCTCCAACATGATCCTATTACACTTTGCACAATTAGGCCTTTCTAACATGAGCTCACAAACTTATAAAAGAATATAGGCTGAGAGATCTCTGGAGGTTACCAAGTCCAGCCTTCTGGTCAACAGAAGCCCTACCTCAAAGCTAGCTGAGATGGCACAGATCCACTTCTCTTGTAATGAAGCAAGCATATACCTCCAAGTTCCACAGAGCTTAAGGCATGCAGCAAAGACATTTAAATTTAGAAACATTACAATGGAAACTATTTACGCTGTACTTACTTCACTTTAGCACATTTAAAAAAAAAACATTATTCTTCCTTAAAGTTAATTGCAGGGATCACTATTTTTCATTCTTTCCCCTCAGTATTAAAGCTTTGATGTAGATAGGCAAAACCAGTTACAAAATTCAGATGAATAAAGTACTTTCTTAAATCATCTTTCCTCATTATTAAGCATATAAATATGTACTGAAAATATAACTTCATATTAATATTTAAGATACTGCTCTTCAGAAAATCCAAAGCTAGTAACAACCCTCATCCCCAAAAGAGATTTCTTCTCTCTTTAAAGAAATCTATTTGGATTAATTACACATAACTTACACTTTGTGGAAAAAAAAAGGAAAGGGCGATGTATAGAGCTTCAGCATAAAAATTGCAGCTCATTTTACTTCTTGTATCTTAGAACAACTTTTCAGTGAAATGGCAATTCTGTGGTTTTATAAATACACAAATGATATTAATTTATTATGGCATATGTGTTGAAGAACATATTCAATAACCCACCCAAGCTTAACCTTCAGGCAAAACAAAGCATTGAAAACCATTATGCATTGGCATACTTGAGTCATTTCCTACAGAGAGGCTTCTAAAGATGGGAAAAATGCTATTCCAGTTTGTCTGAATGGCTTGCCTCATAGCATAATGCAGAATTAATTCTATGCATACTAGGCTCATTTTTGTATTCAGAAAAACATAACAACTCTTAATTTTCATTGTTAAACCAAGAAGAATATAATATGGATTAAAAAAAATAAAATCTCATTCACCTGTATTTTGTACATTGGATTTCACCTACCGGACTTAATTAACTGCAACATATTAGTGAAATCACACTGACAGAAATATAAAATACCCACCTGTTTTAGGGTCAACAGAAAAGTATGGCTGTCCCTGAAGAATACTGTACACTACTCTGGCACTGTTTCCGTATGTAGGGTCATCTGCATCTGTGGCTGTCACCTGTAGAACAGATGTACCTGTATGTACAAGAAAATAAAATTAATTGATAATAAATGCAATTTTCTGAAAAATAAAATATTTTAGATGCATTTTTTGAGCTTTTGCAGTCCTCAGATTGTACAATTAGAGAGATTAATAACATTTTCTCTGTATGTTGTTATCCTATCATATTTTTAAGGAAAACTATTTATATTAATTTGCAAAACCACCAAAATTTTATCTATATATATAATGCATATGTAACTTAATTACATATATATAACCATAAACCAGTAATTACATAGCATGTATATGTATGCATGTTCACACACATAGATTCTAAATTTGGATATTGCTTAGATTTCTGAACAATTCATATTTATGGACTTCAGGATTCTCTTCATCCACGATAAAAATTAATCTTGAAGTACATATTTAAAACATTTTGCATAAATGTCCCCAAATCAATAAGAGACTAAGGGAAATCAAAAAGACTAGCTATTGGAAGGCACCAAAGATCTGAAAATTGAATAACTGCTAGAACCTTTCTGGAATTCAGATGATGGGTCCAGATTAGAAAGATAAGGAGTTCAAAAGACAGATATTTGTATGCTGTTATTATGTACCATTACAAACATAAAATCACATTTTCTAGCATGTCACTAAGTAGAATAACTTATGAGTAGCATTTCTGTCGGAAATAAAACGCAAAAGTACTGCACAGATAGAGACAAGTGATTTTACATTTTACTGTATTTTTCAAGACATTTAATGATGCATCTTTTTTGCTATCACAGCCCAGTACTTCACATAAGAAATCATTAAATGAAAGATGGCAAGTTAATAAAGGTTCGGTCTTCATCCTTCTTGTTTATCCTTCTACAGACACTGCCTTCTACAGACTCTCTTGGCCCAGTACTAAAATGCAGGAATAATGGCAATAGAACAGGCTACTCTCATGTTATTTTGCACTTGAAAGTGGCTTCTCAGTCAAATTAACCACTGAGGCATCACCTCCACTCTGGGGTGTTCAATTTCACGTCTTAGTTGTGAGAAGTATGCTTTTGAATTGACTCCCTTGATCTCCCCTACTTGTCATACTTTGATTTGCCTCATGGAACAGTTTCAGAGCATGCTAACCAGATTCCTTTGGATAAAACTAAACCAAAAGATGTGCTTTGGCAGCACATATGATTTATTCTCACTGCTAATGGGCATTTAGTCTCAGAGACCAGACAAGAGCTAATCTGAAATAAGATTTCCCCAAAACATATGGTGTGGACATTGGATCCTCAGTACCAACTGTTTAATTTCATAGATTGGTTTCCATTGCACGGTACTGTTTGGTACTGGGCACACTCTCAGTATACACTGGGAATATAAATATCTAAAATTGCAGAGTCTGACATCAAATACAGCAAAGCAAGCAAGAAAATATACACAGATTTGGATTTATCACTGTTTAAGAAGATACTCATTAATAATGACACTAACTTGGACACAAAAATTTGGGTTTTGTATCTCTACTGATGACTTGGTAAATGGTACAGCAAATGTGCCTGCATACTTCAATGTAGTGTCTTCTGGTCTCTGAATAGCCCAAATGCATACAGTCTTATAGATAAATATATTCACACAGCACATACAAAGAAACCTTGGTGAATTTGAAGTGAAGTATTGTAACAAAATCAAGCTGGAGCTAGTAGTCTGTTCATAGTTATTCAGGAGTTAATGGTAAAAATGACTAAATTACCATATTTTGGTTTATGTGACAAGGTAAACAAGTATGAATTAAAGTTAGTGCAATTTTCTTAAAATGTTCTAGGAATCTATTCAGTCATATTTATTTGCTATTTAAACTTAGAATAACATTTCCTGCAAATCACATCAAGTCACTTCAAAGAACAGAAAATGTGGGTTTTTTTTCCATATTCTCCAGATTATCTAAATACTGTAATGGTATGTTTCTATAGCCCAGTATGGCAGTAATTTCTAACTTGAGGTGAAAAAGCTGTGACCTTTCTTTCAGTTATAAGCTTGCTGTATTCAAGGATAAAGGCCTGTCGACAATAATTTATTCATGGCTTCATTATTATATGTTGGAATGTGTGGAATCATTAAAGATAAACAGGTTACTGGTTTGGGTTTTTTTAATTGCATATGCTGTGGTTTAAGCACAGCCAGTAACTCAGAACCACGCAGCCGCTCACTCACTCCCCCCATTCTTCCTCCCCCTGCTCCTGGAGGGATGGCGAGGAGAATCAAAAAAATGTAACTCCCACAGGTTGAGAGAACAGTCCAGTAACTAAGGTATAACACAAATCACTACTGCTACCACCAGTAATAATGATGATAAGGGAAATAACTGCTGAACCCAGGGCAGCATACAACAAAAACATGCTCATCCAATAATCAGTCACCTACCACAGTTTGCTACACAGAGTGCTGGGCAACTTCTGTACCTTTGAGTTTGCATTTACACTTTTTCCAGTTCTAGATAATCAAGGTAGGTTTGGGAACGGATGAACAGATTTTGGCTATTCCAAAAGAAGAAAATACCAGAAATACTGAGATTTCATGGTTCTCTCATTCTCCTTTCCTCTCTCTTCTCTCTCTTCTCTCCTCTCAAAAGGCAGGGGATAGAATCTGAGTGCTCACTGATGTGGGACAACGAAAGAGGCCTACTGAAAGGCAGTATCTCACATAAGCAACAGACAGGTCATTTTACCATGAATGGAATGCTATTATGCTTTAAAATCTGCCACAGTGATTTTCAAGTACATCTCTATCTCTCTCCTAAGGAACACCTGATAATAGTAATTTGGTACTGCACAGTGGTGAAGTGTTCTCTTTCTACCTAAAAACCACTTAGAATCACAACTTTAACTCAACCCCCCCACCCCACCTCTCAAACCCTCATTTAGGGCAATGTAGCTCATCAGATGCTTAACTTTTCCACTGTAGTACACAAGCACTCTCAGCACCTTATAAGATGTATCCATACTGGCCTTTTGCCTATCTCTTGACTGATTTACTCAGCACAGAGGAAAGGCAGCTTGTGAAAGCTATGGGTTAGAATGCCTTGTTAGAAAAGGTAAAGTACCTTTAGCTTCCAATTACTCCTTCCAAAGTTAGCATAATTCAGCTACACAACATGACAGACAAATCATGATTCCAAATATATTTGTACCATTCAGATGCAGAATCAGTTTTTTGCTGTTGAGACATATAAAGGATTCAGATGGAAAACTATATAGTACAGCTGCCTTGCTATTTTTAATGTTAACAATTCTGAGGAAAATAATCTAACACAAAAAAAAAGGATCTAATTTCTCCAGAGACTTCAGAATGGATATGAACATCGAACCCAGAGGCATACCTTCCATACTTTCTTCACTAATCTACTGTGAAAGTGCCTGTCAAGAAAACCTCAAAATTTTGCTATGAAAGCATTTTGACACTCCAGTTAGGTAATAAAAAGACTTTTCCCCAAAGTGGAGGCTCTGCTCACTCAGAGTACAACAACTATTCCACATTATTTCCTGCTACAGTTTAGAGATTCCATATTGGGAATTCTGTTTTCTTAGCTAATGCTCTATACAGAGCTGTAAAATACGTCTGTCTACTCTGAACACCATTCTATAACCTTACCTTTTTTCTGTTATCAAAAATAAGGAACATTCATTTGGGAAAGCAAACTGTAGTTTTATTTCAAAATCTCTTCAAAATCTGCTTCAATCTGTCTCTCTGAAGACAAATTTCTGATGTATAATGGGGAAGTTTAATAAAGCATGTCTGTGGAGAATGCAAGATCTCTATGTATGATTTTCCATAGTTTGCTGCACTGTTAACAGAATGTTTTAGTTTAATTCTACATTAGAAAACAGTGTCTTCACCAGGAAATCAACGCATATCTAGTGACTGTATCATTGATTCAAGTCCTTGCTGTAGAAATTCACACTCTTTTTGTCAGATATCTTTATCATAAGATAAAAATCAAACAACACAGGAAGATAAAGAGACACATCCCATGCAAATCATATTTATGAACCCCATGAATAATGCCTTCCAGATTATCTGAAATTATGACTACCTCACATTATAATACCCTGGAAGGAAGTTCATAAAAGTCCAATGTATCTATTAATTTGTTAAGGAGAATTTATTTGGAATACACTTCTTATGCATGACTACATAGAACACTAGAAAATTTAATATGCTGTATTTCACTCATTTTGAAGATACCTGAATGGAAGGCTTTTGTTGTTTGGGGAAACAAACAAACAAACAAAGAAAAAGTTTTTCTTTTCCATTATATTAAGATAGAATCACAGGATGGTTTGGTTTGGAAAGTATGTTAAGACCATCTAGTTCCAATGCCCCTCTACACCAGTGATGATAATGATGACTCTTCTATAAAACAGAGCATAGATCTCAATGAAAGTGAGCTTTTTACACTGCAGAAGAAATAATTTCAGACATAAAAATTGGATCTTGAGCTAACTTTAAGGAGAAGTGTCAAGAAGGCAAGAAGGCAAGAATTAGGTGTTTTCTTTCAGTTCTTCCAGCACAGTACATAAAACATAAATAATATGTTCACTTTATGCCACAGGAAACACTGCAATCTAATATTTGGCAAATAATTTAACAAAACTTACCTGTACTTTCTTGCTAGTTACCTAAAAAAAACAAAAGCCATAAACATCCTACAGCTTTCACAAATAGATCAAGGGTCAACTTGTGGTAAAAATATAAGCTGTTTGAGGAGACAGACACGAAGCTGATGCTGAAATTAACAGCATAACAGAGATGAAAAATACCACCAGCTACTCAGCATGAGGGCTGTTACAGAGAGACAGTAGCACTGAAAGTTCTTTACATGACCATGAAATGAAGTGGAAGATACTTTTAAAGTACTGAAGCATCCTTAAGAATTCATACAATAACAACAAGATGTTCAGTGATGTATAGACTCCTCAGCTAATGTCAAAAAATATGCTTATTACAGAACTAATGAAACTGGCATAGGGATGTCCATTATTTGACAGAAAATGGATCCTGTGGAAGCAATAATAGAATTAAGTCTTCCTGAGACTGCAGACAACAAAATGCTTTCAGAATGCAAAGAACAAACAAATCAATAAGAGAAAAAGAAAATAATGATCATGAATTTGCAAGGATAATATGCTGTATGTCTACAGCAGGTTGCCTGTACAGCAGGATATGAAAATTCAATTTTATTCAAACAACACAAAAGTGCTGCTTAGATTGTATAGATATTTTAATGATTTACCTCAGGTACAACCAGTAAAGTATTTCATTTATAAAAAAATATGCATTAATGATATGTTCTGAGTTACCAGCTGGGCTTAAACCACAACACACTAGAAGTTCCTTGGTTTGCCATAATCCACTCTATTTTTTAACCCCAAATGCCATCTCAGACTACTCAAATTGCTCTTTGGAAAACAGTAACATTTATAATGTAGCTGAACAGTAATACCAAGATTCAGACTACTACAGAATTATGACTAACATCTAGCCAAAAGTAATACATTTTGACAGGATGAAAGAAAAGGGGAACTTTGAGTGAACAAATGAAAAACAATTATATTGGCTGGTTTTGACTTTGAGGATAACATTGATTTCCTTTCCACTGTCTTTCCTCCTACAAAGAAAATAAAAGGCTTCCAGAGGGGAAGGAAATAATCAATTAATTAAAATGTTCCATTAAAGACAAAGGAAACTAAAGAAAGAGGAAGACAGAGTTATGCATTTTTGAAGACAGTTGATAAAGAAAATGAATTTAATATCAAGAGTCTGAGGTGTAACAAGAGACAACTGAGATAAGAGCGTAGATGCTACTGAAATTAGCTCCAACAGTAAAGCTTTGTGCCACAGTGAAGAGGTTTCATACAGGCCTACAGTACTCTTACTGGGAATAACCTCACTGTAGTACTTCCCACAAAAGTGTCTTGACAAATGTCTTTGGATTTGGAGAAGGCTGAGGCTCTTAACGACTTCTTTGCCTCAGTCTTCACTGGCAACTGACCACACCACCCAAGTCTTAGAAGGCAGACATAGGGACTGTAAGAATGAAGACCTTAGGCCCATTGTAGGAGAGGACCTGGTTCAAGACCATCTTAAGAACCTGAACATACACAAGTCCATGGGACCTGATGAAATCCAACCGCAGGTCCTGAAGAAGCTGACAAATGAAGTTGCGAAGCCACTGGCCACCATATTTGAAAAATCATGGCACTCAGGTAAAGTTCCCGATGACTGGAAAAGGAAATATAACTCCCATTTTCAAGAAAGGGAAAAAAGAGTGACCCAGGGAATTACAGACCAGTCAGTCTCACCTCTGTGCCTGGCAAAATCTTGGAGCAGATTCTTCTCGAATGCATGCTAAGGCACATGAAAATCAACAAGGTGCTTGGTGGCAGCCAGCACAGCTTCGCTAAGGGGAAATCCTGCCTGACCAATTTAGTGGCCTTCTATGATGGGGCTACGGAACTGATGGACAGGGGCAGAGCAGTTGATGTCATCTACCTGGACTTGTGCAAAGTGTTCAACACTGCCCCGCATGACATCCTTGTCTCTAAATTGGAAAGACACCAATTTGATAGGTGGACCACTCGGTGGATATGGCTGGATGGCCAGACGCAAAGAGTTGTGGTCAATGGCTGAATGTCCGGCTGGAGACCAGTAACAAGTGGTGTCCCTCAGGGATCGGTATTGGGACCGGTCTTGTTCAACATCTTTGTCAGTGGCATTGACAGTGGGATTGAGTGCGCCCTCAGCAAGTTTGCCGATGACACCAAGCTGTGTGGTTTGGTTGATACGCTGAAGGGAAGGAATACCATCCAGAGGTACCTTGACACGCTTGTGAGGTGGGTTGATGCCAACTTTATGAAGTTTAACCATGCCAAGAGCAAGGTCCTACACCTGGGTCGGAGCTATCACAGACACAGCTACAGGTTGGCCAGAGAAGAGATTCCGAGCAGCCCTGTAGAGAAGGACTTGGGGGTATTGGTCAATGAGAAAATGAACATGAGCTGGCAGTGTGCACTTGCAGCCCAGAACGCCAACCATATCCTGGGCTGCATCAAAAGCAGTGTGACCAAGCAGGTCGAAGGAGGTGATCCTGCCCCTCTACTCTGCTCTTGTGAGACCTCACTTGGAGTATTGGGTACAGTTCTGGTGTCCTCAACATCAAAAGGACATGGAACTGTTGGAACAAGTCCAGAGGAGGGCCACGGGGATGATCATGGGACTGGAGCACCTCCTGTATGAAGACAGGCTGAGAAAGTTTGGGCTGTTGAGCCTGGAGAAGAGAAGGCTGCGTGGAGACCTGATAGCAGCCTTCCAGTATCTGAAGGGGGCCCATAAGGATGATGGGAATGGACTATTCATTAGGGACTGTAGCAATAGGACAAGGGGTAACGGGCTCAAACTTAAACAGGGGAAGTTTAGACTGGATATAAGGAGGAAGTTCTTTACTGTTATGGTGGTGAGGCACTGGAATAGGTTGCCCAGGGAAGTTGGGAATGCTCCATTCCTGGCAGTATTCAAGGCCAGGTTGGTCAGAGCCTTGGGTGACATGATTTAGTGTTAGGTGTCCCTGCCCATGGCAGGGGGGATGGAACTAGATGATCTTAAGGTCCTTTCCAACCCTAACTATTCTATGATTCTATGATTCTAATGAAGCACGTTGTAGCTCCATTTAAATTGTGTTGGTTATTTTTTTTGTTTAAATTGATAATATAGACATGTTTGACAATATTATACCACAGTCACAGGCCGTGGTCGTCGTGGGGGATTTTAACTTCCCTGATGTTTCCTGGAAGGACCACTCAGCAACCCAGCCACAGTCCAGGAGGTTCCTCCAGTGTATGGATGATAACTTCCTCATGCAAATGGTGGATGAGCCAACCAGGAGAGGAGCACTGCTGGATCTCATCCTCACTAACAAGGAGGATCTCGTCGAAGCAGTAAGGGTTGAGGGCTGCCTTGGTTGCAGCGACCATGAGATGGTGTAGTTCAGGATCTTGTGTGGTAGGACCAGTAGAATAGCAAGTAGAATTGCAACCCTGGACTTTAGCAGGGCAAACTTTGGCCTTTTCAAGCAATTGCTAGGGGAAATCCCATGGGCAAGGCTGTTTGAAGGTAAAGGGGCCCAAGATGGTTGACATTCAAGGATTGCTTTTTCCGAGCTCAAGATCAGAGCATCCCGACACATATGAAGTCAAGGAAGAGGGCCAGGAGACCTGCGTGGATAAATAGGGAATTGCTGGGTATGCTCAAGTGGAAGAGGAGAGTTTACAAGTCATGGAAGGAGGGGCTGGCCACTTGGGAGGAATATAAGGCTGCTGCTAGAGGATGTAGGAAGGCAGCTAGGAGGACTAAGGCATCCTTAGAATTAAACCTAGCAAGAAGGGTCAAGGACAGCAAAAAGAGCTTTTTCAAATACATGGCAGACAAAACTAACACCAGAGGCAATGTAGGCCCACTGATGAATGGGATGGGTGCCCTGGTGACAGAAGATACAGAGATGGCAGAGTTACTGAATGCCTTCTTTGTCTCTGTCTACTCTGCTGCAGGCAGTCCTGAAGAGCCCTGTACCCCTGAGACCTTAGATGAAGTCAGGTCAACGGAGCGGTTTGCCTTAGTCGATGAGGAATGGGTTAGAGACCAGTTGAGCAATTTGGACATCCATAAATCCATGGGTCCAGATGGGATGCACCCGCGGGTGCTGAGGGAACTGGCGGAAGTCATTGTTAGACCGCTCTCCATCATCTTTACCAAGTCTTGGGAAACGGGAGAGGTGCCTGAGGACTGGAGGAAAGCAAATGTCACTCCAGTCTTCAAAAAGGGCAAGAAGGAGGACCGGGTAACTATAGACCGGTCAGCCTCACCTCCATCCCTGGGAAAGTGATGGAACACCTTTTCCTTGGTGCCACCTTAAGGCATATCAAGGATAAGAGGGTTATGAGGGGCAGTCAACATGGCTTCACCAAGGGGAAATCATGTTTGACCAATCTCATAGCCTTTTGTGAGGAAATAACACGGTGGATGGATGATGGCAGAGCGGTGGATGTGGTCTACCTTGACTTCAGCAAAGCATTTGACACAGTCTCCCACAGCATCCTCACAGCTAAATTGAGGGAGTGTGGTCTGGATGACCAGGTAGTGAGGTGGACTGTGAACTGGCTGAAGGAGAGAAGGCAGGCAACGAAGATGATTAAGGGAGTGGAGCATCTCCCTTATGAGGAAAGACCGAGGGAGCTGGGTCTCTATAGTTTGGAGAAGAGGAGACTGAGGGGTGACCTTATTAGTGTATATAAATATATAAAGGGGGAGTGTCACGAGGATGAAGCCAGGCTCTACTCAGTGGCAAACAATGATAGGACAAGGGGTAATGGGTACAAACTGGAACACAAGAGGTTCCACTTAAACTTGAGAAGAAACTTCTTCTCAGTGAGGGTGACGGAACACTGGAACAGGCTGCCCAGGGAGGTTGTGGAGTCTCCTTCCCTGGAGGCATTCAAAACCCGCCTGGACACATTCCTGTGTAACATTATCTAGGTGTTCCTGCTCCGGCAGGGGGATTGGACTAGATGATCTTTCGAGGTCCCTTCCAATCTCTAGCATACTGTGATACTGTGTGATACTGTGATCTTAAGGTCTTTTCCAACCGTAACTATTCTATGATTCTATGATTCTAAATAGACCTGGTGTTATGACATTACTCACAGGAATGCTGCTTTTCTACATGTCTGTAAGTTTCTCTTGGGGATGATATTTGCAATAGTATGCTTAGATGGTTAAAATAGGCAATGTACATTAAAACCACATCCTATTATATATACTAGCATCACTCTATAGATGGTATGCACCTACATGTTTATAGCTTGAAGTAAAAGCTGGTATCTAGGAAGTCAGTATTTGAGAGCAAGAGATTTAAGAGAACAATGAACAGCTTGCAAATTATTATTACCTGACTGGGTTTAAACCCAGTCAGGTAATTCGTTCGCTCACTTCCCCCCCCTTTCTTGCCCTCCCCCTGCTCTCGGAGGGATGGAGAGGAGAATTGAAAAGAATGCAACTCCCACGGGTTGAGATAAGAACAGTTTAGTAACTAAGATATAACACAAATCACTACTGCTACCACCAATGATAATAATGATAAAGGAAATAACAAGGGAAGAGAATACAACACCTCAGCACCAGCTGACCGATAACTCGGTCCCCAAGCCCGACCAAGCTCCGACCGATACCTCCTCCAACCCTGCAGTCTCCCAGCCCTTCCGGCTAACTCCCAGTTACATCCAGGGCATGACGTGCTGTGGTATGGAATACCTCTTTGGTCAGTTTGGGTCAGGTGTCCTGTCTCTGCTTCCTCCTGGCTTCGCCTCCTCCCTGGCAGAGCATGAGGCTCACAAAGTCCTTGGCCAAACCAAAACATCGCTATCAGTTCTGTTCCCGAGCTGAAAGTCAAAACACTGCACTACACCAGCTACCAAGAAGGAGAAAAATGACTGCTACTGCTGAACCCAGGACAGAGAGCAAGAGATTTAAGAGAATAATGAACAGCTTGCAAATTATTTTAAGGAATGAAAATACATTTTATCAATAATCTGAAAATCTTTATTAGCTAGATATTTACAAATCAGGAATGGCTAATACAGATTGTTCTTCTGGTAGAGACACAAGACACTATTAGAAATAATAATGTTAAATCATTATAATAAAAGGTGGAATGAGGGAGAAATACAAATTACAGACAAAGATGAAGTAGAAATTAAGAGAGAAATAATAGACTGTCGAAAGAAGGAAATTCATAAAAGGGAAGTTGAGGGGTAATATGAAAGAAGAAGAGAGAATTAAATAGGAGGAGACCAAAGAACGATGTTTCTCCCTTCATACATTCTTACTGTGAGAGAGACTACAGAAAAGAAGGCTTGAGTGCTCCACAGCTGGGAAGAGACATCTGAAGTAACACACTGTGAGAGGACTCGGAAGAGAGGAAAGCACTGGAAAAGGAGAATAATACTACAAGTACCTACAAAGAACAAAGCAGAACAAGGCAATTATGATACAGGCAGACTATTTTTCAGAACATAACGTATGGAGAATATTTTGAGCAGAAAATCAAGAAAGTACTCTTATGTGTCAGTGGAGTGGCAGGGGCAGGGGCAGTGACAGAAAGAATGAAGAGGCAGCCATTAAGTTAGGGGAAAAGACAGAGAATGGGGGAAACTTCTTACCCTTTTAAACCATGACATTTGCTAAGCTGCAAAGTCCATTTAATACAATCTGATTTCGTACGGTAGATAGGAAAGTATAATTATCCTCTACTTTATACAAGATTAACTTCACTTACTTCAGTGAAGAAGCCACTGGTGTAAAATTCAGTCTCTGCTTCTAAACTGTCACAGCTCTGAACACCATGGTTCAGGATTAAAACTTAATATGCTTCGGTATTTCCAGGACAGCCACGATTACTACATGTTCACAAATATTTCATATACCATGCTTCATTTGTATATGCAAGCAAAGAATTGTAGAGATGTTTGGAATGCACTGTTTTTACTATGCACATCTGTAATAGCTGTGGTTTTGGTACCTCAAATAATAAGAATACATATGAAATAAATTTTTAACAGGGAAAACCAAAGATCGGTACTTTTGTGAATTTGAGAACTTTATAAGAAACTTAATCAAGGTAAATAAACATATGATACCATGGTCTAAAGTAGTCTAGAAACTCACTGTTTCTTTGTATTTGTTTAATTCTGCGAATTGCACAGACTACTCATATAGATGTAAGACAATGCTATAGAGTAGCTGGATGATGAATATATGAATACATCTTGTTTCTAGAGTGCAAAGTACAATTTGCCCAGGACTGTCTGTTAAAGCATTCAAGAGTAAGAGAGACTCTCTACAGTCAACATGCGTGTGGTATCCTGTTTTCTTAATATGAATGTTCCAAGTAACATGCAAGGTTGCATTTGATGGCTTCCTATAATCTCAACTGTAATATGTTTTACATAAAATCAATGATACAATAACTGTCATAATTTTGTCAACAACAGCATGCGGGATTTTAACTTGTTAAAAGCTTGTTGAATGTAACAATTTGTTTTCCTTACCCATTTCAGACATCTCTGGCACAGTAACAATGTATGGTCCATCTGTAAATTTTGGTGCATTGTCATTGATATCCTGTACCTTGATAATAAATTCAGATTCAGGCTCGAGTGGCTTGTTTGTCCGTCTATCAATAGCTTGGGCATGAAGCACATAGTGTGTCTTCTGCTCTCGATCTAGGCTTTTGGTTGAATGGATGTCTCCAGTCGTGTCATCAATAATAAAGATAGTTCCTGCCCCTTCTCCAGTAAGAATGTACTTGACTGATCCATCACCTTTGTCAGAATTGGAGTGCAGCTGTAAAATATAAACACATAAAATCATATAAAATGACCTATTAAACTTCATAAAAGGTTATTTCACAAAAGATCTAAAAACTGTAATATTTCTGTTAGCACCATCCACTTAGTTTTTAACCTTCCCATCTCTTGTTGTAATCCCTTATGTGGCATTGCTGTCAATTCCATCATTTTGTTCAGGATCATAATCACCCAGTATAGTTCACTTTTAAAGATGGGATTTTTTTGGTGCATGTCCATTCTAGAAAACTTTCCTAAGTTAAGAATATTATAGTAACTGGGGTGGCTTTTATTTTATTATGGTTTGGTTTTAGTCCTTTCAGCAGTTACCATACAGCATTCATTGCCAGAAACTGCCTTAAGCACTAAGCCTGAAGCTGTCCCACTGAGGACTGCTTGCCTCAATGACATAGTTCAGTCCCACCACCTATGTTATCTTCTGTGGCCGCAAAGATAGCATAGTTTACACAAAAGAAAACTGTGTAGTGTGACAGCGACAGATGTATGTTCAGGACTACCCCACAACAAAATACATCTGTTTTCCCTCAGTTTTTCTTGTTTTGTTCTAATTATAAACTCACCTAATTTGCTTGTATTTAAATTATTTCTAATGAAGCACTGAACTTCAGCATTTTCATTTGCATACTTCCATCATACATTTCGTTTTCATTTGCATACTTCCAGCATTTTCACGGCTCATACACTCTGTGCTATAAAATATACATTTAATATATTACCCCTCCTTCAGGAGAATAAAGCTTGCATTTATTGGGGGGGCGAGGGGTAAGGAAAAGTTACAAAGTACCCTGGTGTACTGAGAGATAACATGAAAATGAAAAAGCTATCCACATTAAGCCCCAGTGCTTCTAACTTGACTTTGAAGAATTGCCTGTTTAGATTAAAATTCAACATGTGTTCTCCGAGAAGGAGGGGTAATTTTTGATAGATTGAGAAGTTTGTGGTTTTTTTTTTTCCATCAGAACTACTCTGAGAACAGAATGTATTTATTGAGGTGCACAATGAGAACAAAGTGATAATGCAGAAATGAACAGCCTCAGGTATTGTGCAGTTATATTGTGATGCTAAATCAGAAGGGAAACTTCCTAATTTTAAGAACTCATTCTTATTCTTATCTCAGTGCTCTGACTATCTCTCAATATCTGCATCATGGCATTACTAAATTTTAGTTTCCAGACTCCTTTCCACTCTCAGTTCAGAAACCATTTAAGTTTGGATAGAGAAAATAGACTTTTGAGTGTCCAAACCATCTTTTTTCTGACTTAAATCATACAGAGATGCTGATATTTTCTCACTCTCTACTTTTTTTTTTTTTTTGCCAGTTCTTTGTCTTGCCTTTAAAATTATCTAGTTTGCTCTTTGTAAAAAAAAGCAAGCATATGGGGCTTGATAACACTTTTTACTCTTGTGTACCAAATCTATGAAATTATTTATATAATTTATATCTTGTCTTGTATGGGGGGGGTAGGAGGGGAAAATCTAATAAAATTAAGATTGTCAGATCATGTAAACTTCAGTGTAACTTCAGTCAATGCACCACGCACTTATGTCAGCTACAGGAAGATCTGACTGGATAACCAAACCAAAGCAGGGTCACCACTGTGGGCCCATTTTTTTTATTTTGAAAATGGAAGAGAGAAAGAAGCAGAGAAAGGGTCTGCTTGCTTGGCTTTGCTTTTATAGGACAGCAGGACAGTCTTAAACCTTTCCTTTAAAGAAGAGATGGGCAAAATTCTGGTTACATCTCTTTTTGTCCTCAGAATAATACTGTATTCTGATAAGACAGGAATAATTCACTCAATGTAAAATGTCAGAGATCCAAACTTCCTATGAAGTCAAAATGTTACTGGAAGTTATTTATTCCTAAAAACAAGAATAGGAGGTAGTCTGGTATTCTGATCTTGGTTTGCTCGTATTCCAGTTTTTCAGAAACAATCAGAATTGAGTATCTCTTGCTGCAGGTTCCTTTTTTGATAAAACTATTCCTAAGTGTTAGTGTTTGCAAATGTTAACAATTGTCTTTAATTTATACAGAAAAAAGCCAACAAACACCTCCCCACCCTCCCCCCCAAAAAAACAGAAAAACAAAAACAAAAGCCAAGAAAGCAATGAGAGAATTTGTATGCACAGGAAAACGACAAATTTGATTAGTTTCTGAAGATATAAGGGACCCAATTTGAAATTACCCCAAAGTGAAAAAGATCAGAAGAATTTCCATCATTGTCTCCTTTTAACTCCACATGCATATATGCAAAAGCATATTCGGGTGTACTATACAAAGGTCCCAGCAAAAAACACTGTGTTCATAACTGGAATTATGGAAAGTATAAAGCAACTAAGAAATTGATTACATAGGTAATAAACCAATAAGGATAGCAATAAGAATAAGGAACTGCTGTAGAGTTTAAGAAATAAGCTTTCTTAAAAAAATCCAAATAGACATGGTATTCCAATACCAGACTGTAGAAAGGCACACCCAGAAATTCACTGTAATAGTACAAATCGAAATATCAGATATTATTCATTATGAAGAAATAACTATTTGTACTTGTCATTAATGATGAAAATGCAGGTACATTTTGAGTCACAGGGCTTTTATATCTATCAAGTAATAAAAGTCAAGAAGCACAAAAGATTCTCAGCTGACTACACGGCCAACCAGTGATTCCTGCTAAACATCCCTTTATCCAACAAACTTCAATTGAAAAATGCAATCAGGAATCAGCTGACAATATTAATTAATTATATTAACATTAATTATGAATATTAATAACTCAATAGCCTTCAATTTGCAACTGAGTCTTTTACACTGCAGTTGTAAGGCAACAACCAAAACCAAGAGAAAGCTAAGAGAAGTTCCTGCTTCCTTACTTCCTGATATCTTACATTGTTTGGAATATAACACTTTGATTTACGCCTTTTAATTTCTATGCTGAATTTTAAATTCACACAGGAAGATTTTGCATTGCATTTCTACTGCATAACAAAAGTGCCTTTCCTTTGTCACTTGTTATATTTTGAGTTTTTCTGTAAGGCAAAGATTAAATAACTGTCTTCTTTAATACTTCTATCTCAGTATAAATTGGCCCAAGTAAAAAAAAGTATCAAGGCTTCCCTCAAACACGTTTACAATATGGGTTGTGCTGAAGACAGCCCCTGGGAATCTCCACTTAAGACAATGCCTACCAGACTAATGAGAGATTCATGTCCCTCAGCACTTCTTTCTTTTCCCTGTGTACTATGAAATCAACTCTGCAACAGGTGGTTGTGGAATAAACAGGTGCTTTGTTCCACAAAAGCATTTCTAACTAGAATAAATGGGATTCACTGTTACAAATACATGGTTTGGGAGACTGAAATTCTGCAGCTATGTCTATAACGGTTTATAAAAGACAGCAAGGGAGCAAAATCTACCTGGTCAATAGTGAACTTTCTCTCTACTTGGGACTGCTGTAACTATTTCTCTTTCAGATTTATTTGACAGAGAGTGGGGAATGCACTAAGCAACATAGACTCAAGCCAACACATGTTCTGTTCACCAGTTTAGACATAACCTGTGTGATCTGGGAAGCCATCTCAACCCAGATCCCTAGAAAGGGTGTGGACATTCAATTTCTCTCCGCCAATGACTACTGCAATAACATGTATACACTAGAAGATGAGATACGTGATGTAGTAAAATGAATAAATAGCTTTGATAAACACTAAGTAGGTGTTTTTTTTCCCCCTGCTGTGCCAGACAGAAAGTTGGAACATTACAGGGGTCTCTTAATTTAAAGAGAAATATAAACAAATCGCAAACTGAAACATGACTACTCATAATGTTGAGATGAGTAATGAGCACTTAAAAGAAATACAAGGGAAATAAGACAAACATTAGAACACAACTCTGATTTATCTATCTGAGGTTTTAACTACGACTATGAAAACATAACTGAAATTGTTTTTCAGTAGGCCTTTGCTTCTATGATAGTCCACTGCATCTGGTGATTATAGATTGATTTGTGATATCAACTTTTGACTGCTACTTAAGGAAGCTTTTTTTTCTGCTTAAATTATTTTGACTTGCTTCCCTGAGCAATCTCACCTTAGACCCGAAACCATTTTAAAAATGACTTTGCTTAGAGGCTGTAACTACTGGAGACTATAGAGCTTGCACTCACCATTTGGCCTTCCCTAGCTCCCAGGGCTCCCCAACCCTACCCGTGGCTCAGTAACTCACTGCAGCCCCACAGTGACACAATCCCCAGGAAGCTGCCTTACTCTGCTGCTCCCTAACCGCAACATCTCCAATCTCTGAACTTCCAGCCAGGACAGGCTTCTGAATTCCTTGTGGAAATGCAGTTTCTACCCTATTTGATGGGCTGGCTTCTGAAAACATTCCTTATCATTGCTGATCTGGTTATGTTCCTATCAAGAACATATCCATTAATTATCCTGAAACTGTCCAGAACCAGAAACTACCAGAAAGTATTTAATTTTCATACCCTACTGGGCATTATTCATATCTTTATTTCTCTGATTTTTTAGGAAAAGAAGTGAGAAGAATAGATGAAGAGCCTATCTAGAGTGTCATCTTTATCAACCCAGTGGGCTCCACTTCTTGACATATTTAATAACAAGTTGGATTCAGGATGATTTATGACAGTTTTCAATACTTAGCTAGTCTGTATCAGCAGTGTATGACTAATTTTGCAGAATAGCGACCAAGATGTCCTAGTTTTGCTAAGATTTAAACATTTTTCTTCCATCAGTCCATTTAAATGTTTCAACTTTCTTTTAGTATTCCTGCAGAAAGGGTAGAAAGGCTGTATTTTTTGAAGGCATGATCTGAAGAGGCATACCAAACATTTCAGTTTCTTAAGAGTTTTCTTTATATTCTTATTATTAATTTTGATACTATGAGTCTTGAAATACTTATAATTTGAAGCACCAGTATATTAACTGATGTAAAATGAATGCACACATTGTAGACTTATTGCCCAGCTAATACAGTTTTTTAACTGCAAAGCAATCAGGTGACTAAAGCCTAATTGCAGAACCAAATGGAAAGGTACCTACTGCTTACCTACTGGCCTTATTCACCACCCTTCATTTTCATGCATATTTCACTTTATTGTTTTGCCTAATGCTTTTTGCCTTATCGTACATCCAAACATTTAAGCATACATACTTGTCAAGCAAATGACCACAAATAGGCCGAAAGAATTATAGAAGTCAGGCCCAGCAGGAAGAAGCTCACCAATAAGTACTATAAAATCAAAATATTGAGGAGGAAGGCAACATCCTGCTCCTACTGGAAATGTGGGATGCTAACAACTCACAGTGATCACCACTCTCCCCTGCACTTGCCTGAGGAAGACAAGACATGACCAGGAAACCATGCATGGCCAGGAGAATGAGAAAGAGGCTTGGATAAGTAGAAGAGTGGTGATTTAATTGTGCACTGCTTTCCCCCATTTACTTTAACCGAATAATCTGAGTTCTTGGTGTGCTGTGTGGGTGGCATTTTAAGTGGACTAGTAATTACTTTTACAATATTTTAATTGGACTAACAAATTCTTGGGTATGGATATAAGATATGTGCTGTTATATTAAAAAAAAAAAGGTATAGTAAGAGATTCCCATATACATGCTAAATTCAAATCCAAGGCTGATTTGAAAAGATCAAGAACCACTGCACTAACTTAACAACTTTAATTTGAGCAGAAGTGGTTATGTGCATATAAACTTAAATTATTTTAAAATAACTGCAGAGAATTAACTTAAAACTTATTGTTGACAAATAATAAAATATGCACAGAATTTCAAAAGCAAAACCTAAGTTTTGGTAGTGACGCTACCATTATGTCTTTCGAATAAAGTATAGTCTTCTGTTTAGGGAGCAGCACATTCTTTCAAGGAAAGAATGAGAATCTTCCCTTCCCAATTCTGTTCTCACTGCCAAGCAGTTTAATCACGTAAGAGGGACCCAGCACAATAGTACAACAGCAAAGTCTACCAATGACTGTGCAGCCTAGAGGAATGGCAAAAATGTTACTAAACAGCATGAGCTAGGAGATTTAGCAAACCATAAGAGAATATGTTAAAAAAGAATGTACATACACTACCTTACTTTTGTTATGCAGAATTGTTAATGTTTCACTAAAACCATCAAAATGTAAATATGTATAAAGAATTAATGGTATAACACTAAAACACTGAGTAAAAAATGTTTTAATCTACTCTGTAATAGCACTGCAATCATGTTGACTTCCTTTGATGTTTATGTAGACACAAAATGTAATCTAAAAGAAATGATACCATAACTTAATAGTAGTAAAAACCAAATATAAAATTATTCTGAATGGTGCACACTGCAAAATCAGTCTAGCTGATACTACTGAAATGCTCATTGTGCCTATGCAGTAAAAGCGTCTCAGATTTGCCGCAGACTTGCTTCTTTCAGTCTGAGCTATAAAATCTGTTTTAACGAAAAATACGGCTCTGAGCAATGTCACATGTTTTGATGGAATTCTCAGAGGGAATCATTAGCCTAGGAGACAACTGTATTATCCATAGCAGTGTCCACAAATCGAGAAGAAGCTATTCCACACCTTTGTCAAACAGAGGAGGAAAATACAGAATTACAATTGCCCCCATCTGTTAAATGGGTTTTCTCAGATAGAAAAAAATAATTGGATTGCAATCATTCAGCAAAAACACAGCTGAAATTGTATTAACTTCACAGCATAACACTACAGCATACAAACATCTGTTCTTGCAAGATGTGCTTACCTGAAGTCTGCTCCTTTACTCCTGCTTTTGGGGAGACTGGGTAATGGCAAAAGTATGCAGGTACATAAGCAATCACATGTAAAGTAACATTAGGTGTACTAAAGCTGATACAAGTGGTCAACATTAGCTTCAATTTTATTTCTGTACCAAAGGAGGACTACAGTGAATGACAAGAAAAATAGAAAATGGAATCCTAAAACACCACAATAAATGTTTATGTATAAAACTGTTATTTTATTTTCAATGAACACTGTATACTTTTAAGAAAAATACAATCCAAAATTGTACTTTCAGTGTACTATGTGTCTGAATCAATACAAAATAAAAATACTTCCTCTCTGCTGAACTTTTCCTCTGAACTCTCTCCACAGCAGTGAGCTTTCATTTTAGGCATCTTTTACTTGGCCAAATTCTATGATGGGCATAAAGACCACTCTTTTTTTCAAGTAAGAAAGAAGAATTTACATAGCATGTTTTTTTACAGATTTTAAAGAGCTGGACAGGCATCCAGTTGCAGAACATGCTAACCAAGGTCTTCTAAAAATATAATTTTGCAAATATAGTTGTTTGTAGGTCTCAGGGCTAAGTAACTACAGCTGACTGAACTATTACTTAAAACATGATTGAAATTAAGCTGGTCTTTTTTGTTTAGGTCTTTTTTGAAAAAGATAATTTTTAAACAGAAAACAAAACAAGACCTCTCATTCCCCAGTACTGCTCTAGAGCCAAAAGAGTTGGCTCAGATTTGCAACATACTGCTCCTACTCTGCAATCCATGAAATGCTCATCTTCAATGACGCTTATGCAGAATGGCCACAAGATATTAGTGTAAGACAAGTGTTACACTCTTTCATATTATATCAGCTGTATTTCTGACTAAACAAGGAAAATAATTAAAAATCTTCTACTTATTTTTCTTCCATTCATAAAAGCTCCTATTTTTTTTTCAAATCCTGCAGTCTCCTCAAAAGGGCAAGTATTATTATCTCTCTTTCAAAGAGGAGTAATCTGATTTTCACAGACTTGAAATATGAAATTCACCCAGAAATAAATTCAGATTTTAAAAACCCCAAACTAGACTCTGGTCTATCTAGTCATGATATCATTAGACAATGGTGAACTTTGCAGTTCCCAGGGAAAGGGGGAGCGCAGAGATTTCTGATGCTATAAAAAAATTGTTACTGGACAGCTACAGAATTTCAGAATATTTATGTCGTGGTTTAAACCCTAGCCAGACAGCTTGTTCTCTCGCTCCCAGTGAGTGGTGCCGGACTGACAGCAATTGAGGGCTTCCCCTCCCACCCCCCCCGGGCTCTCCCCTTCCCCGCTCCTGGAGGAACGGGGAGGAGGATCGAAAGAGTGCAACTCCCATGGGTTGAGACAAGAACAGTCCAGCAACCAATGTACAACACAAATCACCACCGCTACTACCAACTACAACAATGATAAGAGAAAATAACAAGGGAAGAGAATACAATACCACCGGCCAAGAAACGAGTCCCACCCGGAAGCCCCTGTCCTTCTGGGTAACTCCCAGTTACCCCCCACCCCGGGCATGACGTGCTGTGGTATGGAATACCTCTTTGGCTAGCCTGGGTCAGGTGCCCTGTCTCTGCTTCCTCATGGCTTCCCCTCCTCCCTGGCAGAGCATGAGCCTCACAAAGTCCTTGGTCAGAGTAAACATCACTTAGCGACAACGAAAACATCGGTATCACCAGCACTGTTCCCAAGCTGGAAGTCAAAACACAGCACTGCACCAGCTACCACAAAGGAGAAACATGACTGCTACTGCTGAACCCAGGACAATTTAGAAACTCAACTTTTCAATGTAATCAGAGAAATATCATCAATAGGAAAAAAAAAAGGTAAATTAAACTATGTAAGTTAAGACTTCAAATGAATGCTTCATGTCACATTCAATCAACTAACTATCAAGATCTAGGAACCATATTTGTGCTATGTTTGTTTTTATGGCACCAGAAATCTGGCTTCAATGCATATGAACAAGTATTTAATACATGGGTTGATGTTATATTACTTCATAGCATTCTGTTCCAGCAGTACATGACTCCTTTCTCCCTCACATGTCATATGTCACTAAGCAGTGCAGAAAACTATTTCATGCTCTCTAGACAAATTTACAAAACTAATGGTCTTCAGTTTTCAGCATCTTCTCACAATCCACTGTCGCCAAAAACTCACTTTACAATCAATAAATCTGTGAAACTGTGTTAATAACTTAAGATTCTTAGATCCATGTAGAAGGACTATAGATTTGACCAAGTCTGAATCCGAATGTGATAAGGTTTGATGATACACTTGCTAAAAGAAGCCCTGGCCACACTACATCACCATTGGAAGAAAAAAGTTCTGTTTCAGTTTTTGCTGTTACCAGATAACAATAAAGAGGTGTTATGCCAATATAAAGCAGTTCTAAAATCCTGTAAATGGGCACAAGCATACAATAAAAGTGCTTCAGTTGATGGTACTACTCTCTGATGCAGGCCTTGCAAACTTCTAATTTACTTAAATCACTGAAACACTGCTTTTCTTGAAAATGCCTTACTGTTCAACTACATAGTCACAGATGCACTAAACATCAAAGATGCCAGAAGTAAGTAGTCCTAGGTACCAGTGTCATAACTTGCATTATCTGAAGAAGTAAGGCTGCTTTCATAAGGAAGAATGTTTGCTTCAGACATTGAAAAGGTCAAGGTCAGAAGAACAGTAAGTGCACATACTCTTTGGAAACATACTGGAAATATACTGAAGCAGTGAAAAGCTGTTCTTCACTGGAAAGCATAGCACATTTGTGACAACAGTGGAGCAAAACCAGTTTCTGTTTCCATACACTATTCCTGAAGACTTTCTACAGGTGCTCTTGACCTTCATTAGTGGTGCAAGCTCAGCCAAGTTGAGCACTTTTAAAAATTATTATTTTTTATGTGCACAAAGAGTGAATCAAACTCTGCATTTCCTTTCAGAGGGAAAAAAAAGGAATACGTCCAATGTAACAGGGTCTTCCAAAAAGAAAATACACATCTGGCCTTACTGAACAGGAAAGCCAGACTAAGGATTAGTTTAGATTTTCCAAATGAGAAAGAACTATTAGCTGTTTAAAACCCTGATCAAGGAATTTTACATTACATGTGATCTCCACGTATATAGTTTCTCTTGATATTAACAGGAATGATAGAAATAGCTCACTGGAGCACAGAGCTCTAAGTGTAATTGTACTCAAGCCCTTTAGGAAAGTCTGATTTATTTGTTTGTTTGACAGTGCTACAGCAAATACTGTTTACTCTGTGAAAGATCTTAAGACAGAATATTCATTTTTAAGCTCTGGAAAAACAAGTGTGCAGTGTACCCATGTGACATTCTGAATTACTTCTTTCTCCTTTGCTCTTCCTAAATAATATTGTGAAGATAAAAATAAATGTGTGATTTTCTGATGTAGTATTTGTGAGCCATGTAAAATCCACAAGAGAAAATTTTATGCCAGGGACTTGATTACTTATTCAATTACAGAATTTGATTAGGAAAAAAAATACTATATGGAAAAGTTCAAGGAGAGATAATTAATTTACCAGCTTCCTTTTATCCCATGCTTCCAAAAATCTTTCACACATTTTTGGTTTTGATGTCTTTGAAGCTAATTTGCTGAGAAATTCATAAGGCTGTAGAAAGAAAACAGGTTAGCTACTGTCCAATGGCTTCTATTTCAGGTGAAAAAGTTGTTTCATTCTGAAGAAACTAAGAACACACTACCAGGCATTATCAAGAACCACAGAGATCACTGTTTCACAAGGATTTCATCTGCATATTTCTGTGAGCTCCTTATAACTAATGTTAATGCATTTTTCCAGGTAATGGAAAATGCCTGTTTCCATTACTGAGCGGGGTTTTTTTGGTCTTTTTTTTTTTTTTATTAAGAGTCCTTTGTTATATACTTTCTAAATACTAGAAAGTCTTGATACTGAATATAAGAATATTAATTTATTGCTGCAGTAATCCACTACTTCTACAGTATTTAACACTTAAAGGCATGTTGAGACTTTTTGCATCTGGAATGTCATTTTATCTGTTATGTGGCCTACAGCTTGTCTTTTTCTGTGAGGAATTTTAGATTTGTAAGAAAATTGCTTCTATAGTTTTCATTACAAGTGATGACTTTTCTGTATCTCCTTTAGTAGAGAATATAGTTTTTTCGATAACAGATACCTTTCTTCTTCCTATAAGTAGTACTCCTGCTGTTTGCTAGAAGCAAAAAGTACTATGTGACAAAGGGAAAAAGCCATGTATCATCATGATGAGGACATGTTTCCACAAATTCCTTTAAAAGGTCACTAGTGCCTCAAAATCTATTGATAATGCCAACTATGCTACCTGCAACAACTTTGTTGGGTAAGAAATCAGAAGATCCATGTTCACAGCAGAAGCTTATCACTAGCCCTCTGCACAGATGTAAGTCATGTAATGTCTGCAATAAAAGAAATTACGAAAGTGTTCATGACTGTTACCATGATGGCTATGCTCTTACAAGTAGGAATAAAGAAATGGGAACATATCAATCCCAGTGAATGGGAGTGTAAACAGCTGTCCTTAACTTTCACATGCTTTTCATGAACAGTTACAAAAGCTTCCTGAAATTCATATGGATGCAAACTGGGGAATTTCAAGAATCTTTGTTATGTATTTCCATACTTCACACATGTGTTATCAAGAAGTACAATTTCTGAGGTCAAGGGTTTTTAATCAGGTAATTCTTACCAAGGAGCACAATTTTTCCTAAAGGATAGCATCCAACTTTTTCTGTATTCTTCCTAGAGTCATCATGACCCTATCTGTCTGTAAGCATCTGTACTGCCACCACTGCAAGGATTTGATTGTAAGGCAGAGTAAATCCCTCATTATTTACATTTAGTTCAGTATACCTTCTGGACAAGTAAAACACAAGTTCTGAAAATGTTTACAAACCAATTTTGTATCACAATTTATGACTGACTGGCATTTTGAGTTAACAGCATTCCTGTAAAGACCTTGTGTAACGTGTAATCTCTTGCTACTTTTCCCACCTGATGATGACATTTCAAGTGCTGTATGATATCTTTTCAGCACTGTACATTCTTCACTGTGACTGACAAATGAGGAAAAAGAATGATGCTAGACTTCTGAAATAGCAATCAAAAAGACCAAGCCCTCCCAATTTCCAGAAACCAACATTTAAATTTCAAAACTGTTTAATTGTTCTTGCATTGAATCCATGAATTTTTTGTCTCTAAAAGCAGATGTGGTGTATTTTCATACAACAGGATATACAAGAAGAATCTATGTGCAAGAAGGAGGTATCCTCAGATTAAATTTTGGTGCAAAATTGTGTAACATTTGATATTCTAATATTTCTGAGCAATAATTTTTACATTCAAATTCTCCCATACGCTAAAAAAATGTGGAAAGTGTGCTGAAAAAATTATTTTTAGATACATGGATACTGAAAAAAATTAAGTAAAACCTTCTCCTCAAACTTCTGAATTTCTCACTGAAAAAAAAAAAATTATGCTGCTTGCTGTTCACTGTAAAGCCACATATGTTTGATACTTGCTTACATTTGTTTACAGGATAGCCATATCCTGACTATGGAATTATCTGGAATTTAGCACAAGAAAAAGCTACTTGAGAACTTCTTTCTTCCACAGTTACCCTCCCATGGTCTATAATAAAAAAAAAAAACTCAACAAAGCAAACCACAGCCTCATCAAACTACTAACACAAATAGTAATATATTCTACATGTTACATTTAACACAAAATTTATGTTTCTTATTAAACACTGTCCTCCATTCATCAACATCATCCAATTCTAATAGGGAATACTAATGTTCTCTTTCTGTATGTGTAAGGAACCCCAGACATATCGTTCCATTCACTGCTATCATTTATGAAAAGAAGTGATTAAAAAAAGTCAGTTAAAATTTGCCCTTTCCCCAGTACCAGTATTCTAAGCACATTAAATGCCATAAACAAACCACTCATACTTTGAGGCAATATATTCCTCTCCTTAAGTTTTTAATATGTGTACGCTGACATATCAATATAGATGCAATTTACCATTAACACCTCTGTGATTTTCTGCCCAGGGACTCTCTGACACCTTCTGCCCTCCCAAAAAAATGTTCAGGCAGAATAGGACTACAATCTCTAAAGCTAGTGGCTGCCAATAAACAGGTGCAAATGATGCTTATAAAAGAGAATGTGTAAAATGATAAGGAAATCAATATAAAAAGTTCCTTTCAGGAAGTAATTAAATTACCATTAATATATCTACTACCAGATACTCTTGCTAGCAGTACCAGGAGGTGTCAACACAGAATGCCTATAGTCTCCTTTGAATGTATGGTTAATTCATCAACACATTTTCCATAAAAGACTGCCTCCTTTAATTTAAGGAACCCAGAAGGAAGTGCCCATATGGCCTAGCAGAACACCTGGGAGTCTGATTCTGATCTCTCAGATCTCTCTTTTTCTAACCTAATTTCACCAGTACTAGGAAGTTCAAAAATTTTTTTTTTTCTTTTCAGGAAAAAATGAAAATACATAGTTTGGTACTTCAAACATCCACTGAATATAAGCTTTCACTCAGTCATCTTACAGTGAACAAATTTTACTCATATTATGAAAATCTGATTTATTCCATGTAAGAAATAATCTAGTAGGTCACTATGTTCACTGGTGCAGTATAGCCCTAAAACCAGAGTTCATGGCAACAGAGCAGACTGCTGGTGAGGCAGAAGAAATGCAAATGTTATTTTGATAAGACCTGAACTATTCTTTTTCATCAAGTGATAGTTTTTTAAGATTCAGTCAGGTAGAAATATGTTGTCCTGACTGTAATGATTTTGCACCATCAGAATTAAAGAAAAATGAGAAAAATACTGGAAATGTTGTAAATACCACATTCGCCAAAGGTGTGCTTGAGAAAATTCTGGAGAAAAATGGAGATGTCTCCTGCTTTCCACCCCTTCTGTTAATATAATTTAAATCTTTGTCGAGGCACAAATCTATGCCATGAAGAATTTCCTCCTCTGTGTTTATGAGGAGCAAACATACAGAATAAAGTATTCAGCATCACAAGAGACGCTGATGGGAGAAGTTACGCAAGAAAGGTTGTATCAAAATTATTTCTTTATAGATGCCAATGAGACACATTTTGGATTTCATAAGAAGGATAAATTCCTGAGGTGACCTAACTTGTAGGAAAAAAAAAAAAATCTACATTCTGAAGAACAGATACTAATAATTTCCATTAGAGCTTGGTAACACTAGCACTGGACCAGTTTTGTTTTATTTTAGAGCGATTTTTTTCTATCTGGCTTACAACTATTACCAAAAGAAGTCATATTAAAGATGTTCCAGATGTCTCACATGACTTCTAATTTCTGAGAAATATGATTAAAAACTTATTTTTTTTTAATTTTCATTATTTGATGCCTGACATTCCCTGAATGGAAATCACTGAACTTAAATAATTGCTCTTAAAAAAAACCTAAACATACTGAATACTTACCCTTACAAATATTCTGTGGTTTGAATTCCACAGATCCTTATGTTTTACATATGTTTTATTTCTTTGGAGTGGTCTTAGAATTGCTGCTTATCACTTTCATTGACACTTTTCTTTTGAATTATGAAATGCCATATGGGAAGGAAAACTCACTGATGACAGTGGGCTTTGGATCAGGCTACCAATGCTGGCAGATAAAGCTAAGAAAAAATAGCTATTTTTTTCAATAATAAACATTAATTTTGAAGATGCTTAATTTATAAAGCACATATTACATATTTTATAAACATATATAATGCATGACAAGATATAAATTTTAAATAAACCTAGGTAACATCATAAAATGAAAAATTATAATTTCAGACCTCAGATTTTCAGAACTGAAGAGGAGAGAAGGGAAAGGAGAAGAGGTGTGGTAGAATAATCTCCTATATCTGAGGTTATATGGCCTGGAAAAAGCACTAAATTTTTTCATTCTTTGATTATATTTTCAAGAATATGATTGTTTTACTGACTCAAAAGTATCTGTCATTTCTGGAAACCAATACCATTGACATGGATTTGCAGTGATTTGCCATGTCAAATCACTCAGATACTATTACAGTAATGGCAAGCTATCTGGACACAGACACTGAAAAAAAAAAAAAAAAAAGAAAGATCTGCTGTCTTCTCAGACCCAGGACTAAATACAAACAGAACAAAAAAGGAACAAAAGGAGATAATGTGTCCTATTTGGAAGATGAAAGCCTATTGAGCTAAGAAATAATAATCCTTCAGCTGTCAGCAACATCTGCAGATACTTCATCACTAAAATACTACTTAGGCACTAAGCAGTACAAGTCTTAATAGTGTTAATTCACACTAGGTCACTGGATGGCAAGATAAGATGGCTCTCAAAACATTAGATGGCTATTACCTTATTAATTGTTTGCTCAGGCCCAGCTGTCTGTGTAAGCAAGGTCAGGGCAGGAACAGTGATCTCTCAATCAAGGTGAATTCTGAGCTGCAGAGTACTACCAGGTGGTATAGGAGATCAAAGGGAGAAGCCTTCTGAAGTGAAGAGTTCAGACAGTTTTCAGAGTGGAATTACTTTTCTTTCCCCCCTCACCGCCCCTTTCCCAGAAACTGCAGGTGGTTTGTTGTATTGAACATTTACTCTGAAAAGACAGAAGCCCCACTCCTCAGCCCTGGGTAACACATTCTCATGTGATCACTCTATGTTTCAAAAAATGCCATCATGTCTCTTCACTTTCTTTTGGTTTTCCCTCCTTTACCCTGTGTTCTCTTACCCATCCTAACCTTTAAGATTCATCTGTTTGCATATTCCATGCACCACAGTTCCTGAAAGTCCACCTCAAACTGCATTCACACTGAATGCACTGATGAAATGCAATATTAAGGACACATGAAACTTTAAACATCAGCCTTTGGCATTTAAAATTTTTGCTGACATATGGAGAATTCTGGAAGGATGACTGGGTGCAAAATTCTGCAGTGAATGAAGGGTTTTAGAAACATATATGGCAAAGTGCACATTTGCAGCAGTACGATGATAAATATTCATTAATAATCATAAAATTTATGCACTTATAACTCCTGTATGATTAAATAGGAATTTTTTTAATAGGAAGAAAAAAAAAAAGCAAACCAAAACCTGTTTGCTTTCGGAATTAAGATCACCAATGTGTAATTTTCACTAAAGTAAGTAAGTTAAGGAGCTTTCTGTCTCATAGGTGTTTCAGCCTTTCCTAACAACATCTAAAAGCTGCACAGCTAGGGGATCTTTTCAGTTTAAAAACAAGCCTTAACCCTCCTGTCGTGGTTTAAAACCAGGCAGAGGTCTCGTTCACTCACTCCCCCCCCCTTTTTGCCCTCCCCCTACTCCCAGAGGGACAGAGAGGAGAATCAAAAAGAATGCAACTCCCACGGGTTGAGATAAATACAGTTTAGTAACTAAGGTATAACACAAATCACTACTGCTACCACCAATAATAATAATGATAAAGGAAATAACAAGGGAAGAGAATACAACATCTCACCACCAGCCGACCGATAACTCGCCCTGCAGGCCCGACCAAGCACCGACCCATACCTCCTCCAACCCTGCAGTCTCCCAGCCCTTCCAGCTAACTCCCATGGGCATGACGTGCTGTGGTATGGAATACCTCTTTGGTCAGTTTGGGTCAGGTGTCCTGTCTCTGCTTCCTCCCAGCTTCCCCTCCTCCCTGGCAAAGCATGAGGCTCACAAAGTCCTTGGCCAAACCAAAACATCATTGTTATCAGCTCTGTTCCGGAGCTGAAAGTCAAAACACTGCACTGCACCAGCTACCAAGAAGGAGAAAAATGACTGCTACTGCTGAACCCAGGACACCTCCCCACCAAAATACCCATATTTAAATCTGTGAAGGCAGATGCACACCTGTTTACATCTACAGTGCAAAAGTAATCTGATCAAGTTGAGAAAGACAGCTTAGAAATACAAATATTTTCCAGTGCTGAATTCCCATTTTGCCTTTTCTTTTGAGCAGAGGATTAAGGTGATTTTCACAGTTCTACTTGTATTTCTAATATAAAGAAGAAGAAATCTTCCAGTAGTCAGCTTAAAGCACATGATATGGCTATGATAACAGCTTTGCAGAAAGACAGCAAGGACAGACATTCAGTAAAGCATGAGTTTGCATGCTATTAATTTCCTCCCTGGAAATGGTGCTTTTAGTATCATGCTATTATTCAGAAAATTAGCATCTGAAGGGAACACTGGCTTGGGAAATTCTCAAAAAGTTCAAGGACAAGTAAAGCCCCGTGAAAGCAGAACGTAATTAAAGATAAAAATCCAGAACATAGTTTCATAGCCCACAGTACACTGGGATTAGCACACCTAGTAACAGATTCATAACATTTGTGTCTTACAGTAATAATGCTATAGCTCTACCTCTGTCTACTTATATTTCTGACATTACACAAGCACCTCATGCTATGTTTTGTGAGTTCTGTAATTATTTTTTTTATACTAATTTAAAATAATTATTTTTCAAGTTTCGCTTGGTCTTAAAAACACCCTTGGGAAAAATGAAAGCCTGTGAAATAGGAATAAAATACTACCTGACAATAAACAAGAAAAGTTTTTCATAGCTATCCCTGGCCAGCAGTAAGCCTGGCTTACTGTATATGAATACACCCAACAAAAGATTTTCAGCTAGCTTTTAATTTCAATTCAGTACATACTCAGTTACCAGTGACAGTTTTTTGCCAAACTAGTCTGGTCACATAAAAATATTCTTCTCACTCCCATTCTGGACAACTTTCTCCAATAATAATAATGATATTAACTTTTATGTTAATCTTATCTAACTGCCAAAAGCAAGGAGTGAAAAAAAAAACCTTTTCTGTTCCACTGTTAAAAATGTGTATTAAAAAAACAGTTTGGTATTGCAATAATCTATAAAGGCACTTTATATAACACCTCCCTCCTCCTCCCAAACTGAAGTGCTTTCTTTAGTTGTTCATTTTTTTAGACAATAAAAAATTTACTCTTCATGGTAGAGGAAGACGTTATTTTCATGGCTGTGCTCCCTGCCTCATACAAAAGAAGAGAGAGGTGATATATATCAAAACCTTAGCTGGTGAGTTAACTGGACTTGGTTATCAGAAATATTACTTACTAACCCAAGATTCAAAATAACTTTTTTCTAGTAGTCTAGATATGTGTTCTCCAAGGAGCCCCTGCATGGAAGGGGTACCTCTCTCTCCAAAAGCTGCATTAGCTCAGGAGCTCCAGAAAACAACTAACTGGGCCTTGGAATGTCCAGCATGGACCATACCACAGTGGGGACTCTTGGAACATTTTCTGATGTCCTATGCACTTAACAACTATGTATTTAACAATCATGCTAAAACGGATGAACATTTCTAGCTAATGAGCTCTGGACAGGACTTCATTTTAGTTTATCATGATGTAAATATTTCCCTCCAACATCCTTAACTTGTGCATGTAGTTTCAGCAGTTAATACACAAGTAACTCCGACATATGGAGAACTGTCTTAGAAAAAAAATAATAAAAACTACAGTGAAAAATGAAAGCAGGAGAGACAATGAATGAATGAGATGTTGCAAAAGAGTACTGATTGAATGAGACAGAGTAAACAAAGATCTGTTAGGAAAGGGTTAGTATAGCTGGTGCCATAGTGGGCTATGGTTATGGAATGTGTGATCACTTGAAGTTTCTTCCTTACAATTCTCTGGTCTTTTAAAAAGGCATTTTAGCTGTTTCACATATAAATCATCTCCTTCTAATCTGTGATCTTGCCTTGATTAAGGATGGGTAAACTCATTCAGTTCTATGAATAAATCAGGCTCTAACATTCAAAGGTAGCATTTATAAAGGCTTAAAAACGGGGTCTCATTTTTTCAGGGAATCATTATTTACTGTATGTTAGCAACACTGAATTTATCTTACAGGTAGGAGTGCTGAAATACTACCACAGCAGATTTTTCTTGAGCCAAACAAAATCTGAAAAAAAAACAACCAAGTATCTTGTAAGAGAAATTGTTCTAGATCAAATTTCTGAAGAAATGCAAGGTTTGACAAATAACAGATTTATCATTTTTCTTATGTTTCTCTAAACCAGTTATTTATATTTATGTTTAGAATTATCCCCATAAGAATGTCCTTACATACAAAAATAATGTGTAATCATGCCACTAATGCTACTATTTAGAGCATTTATCAGGTATTAATTATTCAGTAATATATATATACACATAACAGGGCATTACTCTGCTGTATGCTGCACACATACTTTACGCACAACACAAGTTCATCAAAAGAACTTTATCATTTTTGAAAACAACAGAAGTGTTTACTTAGGTGAGGCTTAATTATGGAGGAACATGAAAAGAACACATTTTGAACTCAAAGGGATACATACTTATTTGTTATACATGTCCTTTTATCTCTTGCCCCCCATTCCAACTGAGTGGTGAGACTTCAGGGATTCCCCTCATTAAGAGGGGTCCTCATTTTTAAGTGAAGAATGACAAAAGTTTTTTCTTCCCCTTTTGCAGCTGTCAGGCAGGACAGAAAGGAACAAAGCTAATGCTATTAAGCATCTGTACATTGATGGATACCCTAAACCCAGTATTTTGTTTTTTTAATTATTTTTAAAAGGGCAAAGTTAAAATTGTGAAAGATAATGTCAGTAGAATTACTCAACTTGTAGAGATACTATTGGAAGTGTAAGAGTACAGACTCTTATTTCAGTAATACTCCTTTCCACAGCTCCAGCAATCTGAAGATCTCAGAGAGGTGACAGTGCAATTTAAATTAGGATCGTTCATTCTGGTCCGTAATTGCAGCTGGTAACTAAATGGCAAATAAATGATGAAAGAAAAACTGATTTGAATCTTTACCCTCCTTTCATAGTCCTCATACTTCCAAATCTAGTTGTCAATCCCATCTCATCATGTTCTCTTGTGCATAACTGTGCTGTACCCTTTCTCCCTGCTGTTCTGGCTAATGACTCACCAGTGCTCCATGTGTACTCCTTCTTGCCATCCTGACCTATGAGAGAATGCACCACTTGCACTGCTCCTTATAGGAGACTGAGACCTAACAGTATTCTGGAGCAGGCAAAAAACCACTCTTGTCAGTGCTCTGTGCTATTTCACCTCCTGACTCCAGATACTGTCTCCCCAACTGCCACCCTGCCCTTAAGAGCACTGTCCAGTTCCTCAAGGTGGAGCACCTCCTTCCCCCACTAAAAAAAAAAAAAAAAAAAAAAAAAATAATAGCCAGTTCATCTAATTTTAACATGATAAGCATTTGTGAATGCAAAACAGAAAAACAACTTAGTAAGCAGCCCCAAGTTAAAGACATTAATACAGAGAATAAAGTATGTCTACAAAAGATAATATTCAGATCCAGTGTAAAGAATACCAGGTGAGAATCTGACCCATAAAAATACCCCTGACATTTCTGACAAAACAGGAAATAAAAAAAAAAAAAAGTGAAATTTATACAAAGTATAATACTGGTCTTCTTGTTTCATGTATTTAACTACTTTAAGAGGAAAAGAGAAACTCTTCTACTATGCACATTTTATTTTCCAGTCATATAGTTATATTTTGAGTTGAACTGGGAATCATTTCTTCTCCCTCATCTGGAGTTTCATAAACGTGTACAAACAAATCTCTTTGGTACACAATTTCCCTCCTTGTCAGAAAACTAAATTCACTTATTGAAGGCCATAAACCAAGACACTTGCAACACACCTAACCAACAAACATGATGGTTAATTAATTAATTAATTAATGAAATTGTATTTGTTGTACATCTCAAATGCATGATTAATTCAGCAACATAACTTATCAGTGAGCCCTCTGATAGGCATCCTAGCTCAAGAGAACAGGCTAGCATCAGCCCTTTACACTCTCTGAAACTCCCAGTGGATGAATAACACATTCTTTTACCCATTACCTCATCTATATCCTGCTGTCTCCCCGTAACAAAAAGTTATCAAACAGAAGTCAATTCTCCAAATATAACTTCAGCTTGTTAACTGAATGTTAAGAAAACCCATAAAACACTGCTGCAACGCTTGGCAACCTTTCTGAGGTCAGTCAGCTTTCTGCAAAATTCCCCAAAAGTAGAACTACTGCTTATGAAGGCCAAAGCTTCTGTAGTTTAATTTCATTTTTCAGAACTATATCTGCATGCAACTGTTTTCCGCAACTTGAACAAAAAGTCTTGGCAGATCTTAGTGATCTACAGATATGGAAACTTCACAGAAATTACAAAAGGTGCTCTGCATAGCCATCAGACAAGTCATCCGTTTCATTCTCATAGGTGAGCATTTTCTTTCAAATATCTAACATTTCTCATATATCTGATGTAAAAACCTAAAAATATAGAAACATAGAACAGTTAGGGCTGGAAAGGACTTTCAGATCATCTAGTTGCAACCTCCCCCCCATAGGAAGGGATACCTCACACTGAACCACGTCACCCAAGGCTCTGTACAACCTGGCCTTGAACACTGCCAGGGATTAACCATTTATCACTTGTCTGGGCAACCTGTTCCAATACCTCACCACTCTCACAGTAAAGAACTTCTTCTTTATATCTAACCAGAACTTCCCCTGTTTAAGTTTAAATAATAGAATCATATCAGTTACCCCTTGTCCTATCATTACAGTCCCTAATGAAGAGTCCCTCCCAAGCACCCCTACAACCCCCTTCAGATACTGGCAGGCTGCTATGAGGTCTCCACACAGCCTTCTCTTCTCCAGGCTGAACAGCCCCAACTTTCTCAGCCTATCTTCATATGGGAGGTGCTCCAGTCCCCTGATCATCCTCGTGGCCCTCTGTCATGGTTTAAAACCAGGCAGAGGGCTCGTTCACTCACTCCCCCCCTTCTTTCCCTCCCCCTACTCCCGGAGGAATGGAGAGGAGAATCAAAAAGAATGCAACTCCCACAGGTTGAGATAAGAACAGTTTAGTAACTAAGGTATAACACAGATCACTACTGCTACCACCAATAATAACAATGATAAAGGAAATAGCAAGGGAAGAGAATACAACACCTCACCACCAGCCGACCGATAACTTGCCCCCCCCACGGCCCGACCAAGCACCCACCGATACCTCCTCCAACCCTGCAGTCCCAGCCCTTCCGGCTAACTCTCCGTTACATCCCGGGCATGACGTGCTGTGGTATGGAATACCTCTTTGGTCAGTTTGGGTCAGGTGTCCTGTCTCTGCTTCCTCCCGGCTTCCCCTCCTCCCTGGCAGAGCATGAGGCTCACAAAGTCCTTGGCCAAATCAAACATCATTGTTATCAGCTCTGTTCCGGAGCTGAAAGTCAAAACACTGCACTGCAGCAGCTACCAAGAAGGAGAAAAATAACTGCTACTGCTGAACCCAGGACATTATCCACCCCTTATTCCATACCATTCATGTCATGCTCAGATCCTACATTTTCAATATACTCTTATCTTAGTGCATGGACCAGTCCCTATAAAGCTGCTGAGTCCATCTGGTCCATGATATGAGGCTCCATCTCTTGTAACAGTCAGAGCAGGAGAGACTGTGTGCAGTGTTCACAGCATGAATAACCTAGGCAATAGTGTCCATTGCTAAGTCCACCCCTCAATCATGAGTCCATCCCTATGTTGCATCTCTGCTCTGATGGCCTGAAGTGCCATGGGCCCACCAGGCTCAAAATAATTCACTGTCCCCTTAAGCAGTTTCTGCAGCTTGTTGCTGGGGACTCCACACAGCTGCCTTCCATCTCCAACGCTTCCAAAGCTCGGGAGGGGCCCAGTGGACTACATACTTGCCCATACTGTCCCACACACCCTGCCACTCATGACTCTCCAGCCTTGGGGAAAACCTGTCAGTCCCCCTATATTGTCGTCTAACCCCAGACAAGACCCAAACCTGACTCTGCTTAACTTTTGAGATCAGACAAAATGGTTGTGGGTAGAACACAGCCTGTGTGTGTGCCAACATGCTGATCCCCATCACAATCAGCAGGCAGGTCCCAAGGATACCCAAAGGCCATTCAAAACCTTCAGAACTCTCAAACGATGCTGCTGTACTTGTCACTGGGGCTGGTGTAGCTGCTGCGCTTGCCGGCTCTCCCACCACCAGCTTCTCTTTTCCTGAGTCCAGCTCTTCCTCCTCTGCCTTGCTGGGAAATGCTGCGTGGTCTCCTGCATCCTCCTGGGGCTCGGCGGGCGGCTGCCGGGGAATGCTCTCGGCCGTCGCGGGGCTGGGCTCGGCTCCTCCGCGGGGCTCGGCTCCTCCGCCGCCTTCTCCCGCTGTTCGGCAGCCGCCTCCTTCCTCTCCTCGACCGCCCCGACCTCCTCCACCGGCAGCCGTCCCCTCGCGGCTTCCCGGCCCCGCTCCCGCCGCCGCTTTGTCCCCGGGGCCGCTCTCCCGGGCCGCTTTGGCGGCCGCCGGCTCCCGGGGCCGCTCCCCCTCGGCTCCCCGAGGCCTCACCAAGACGGAGGCGAGGACGAGGGCCAGGACGGTGAAGAGCAGCCGGACGGCCAGGTGCAAGTCCACGGCCATGTCCGTCCCGCCCTGCTGCTGGAGCCCGCCCGTATTACAAGTCATGGCCATAAAGCACAGTGAGACAAGAACCTTAGCCCAGGCCCCACACTTGATAAACACTAACACAGCAAATACCGGCTCTAAGTAATGTACTACATTCTGAAACTGTGAGATCAACAAGAACAACTCTGAGAGCCAATAAATCAGCATTGTGAAGAGTGACTATTAATCCGATCACATCTGTTGTTATCTCAACCCCTCAAGCCCCACGTTGGGCGCCAAAAAGAACTGTCATTGTTTAAAACCAGGCAGAGGGCTCGTTCACTCACTCCCCCCCTTCTTTCCCTCCCCCTGCTCCCAGAGGGATGGAGAGGAGAATCGAAAAGAATGCAACTCCCACAGGTTGAGATAAGAACAGTTTAGTAACTAAGGTATAACACAAATCACTACTGCTACCACCAATGATAATAATGATAAAGGAAATAACAAGGGAAAAGAATACAACACCTCACCACCAGCCGACCGATAACTTGCCCCTCCCCGGCCCGACCAAGCACCCACCGATACCTCCTCCAACCCTGCAGTCCCAGCCCTTCCGGCTAACTCTCCGTTACATCCCGGGCATGACGTGCTGTGGTATGGTGTAGAGAGCTTAACAGCAGAATGGCTAAGTAACAGAGGTCATGATATTGTGCAGCTGGTGGAAAGATAGGCCTCAGGGCTGCGCCTCAAGGTCGCAGTGATTTTGTGGTTAATGCTTATTCTGAGTTGCTCAAGAAACAGGATGTACATCTTGCTGAGATAAGCGCAACGGTAATGCTTGAGCAAGCTGGGACATGTCAAAACAAGTTGAAACAAGAAGTGGTTACAGTTACTTAGAGACCCCTGCGTCAATACCGACTAACCAATGATTTTGCTGTATCCTGGCAGACAATGTACCTAACACCGCGGGCTATAAAAATGAGTGTATCTTGCTAAATAAACGAGACTTGCTGACCATGATAGCATGAGGCTTGTCTCCCGCGACTCCCGGGGTCACCAACAGTATGGAATACCTCTTTGGTCAGTTTGGGTCAGGTGTCCTGTCTCTGCTTCCTCCCAGCTTCCCCTCCTCCCTGGCAAAGCATGAGGCTCACAAAGTCCTTGGCCAAACCAAACATCATTGTTATCAGCTCTGTTCCCAAGCCAAAAGTCAAAACACTGCACTGCACCAGCTACCAAGAAGGAGAAAAATGACTGCTACTGCTGAACCCAGGACACCCTCCTCTGGACTTGTTCCAAAAGTTCCATGTGCTTTTTATGTTGAGGACACCAGAACTGCACACAATACCCCAAGTGAGGTCTCACAAGAGCAGAGTAGAGGGGCAGGATCACCTCCTTCAACCTGCTGGCCACGCTTGTTTTGATGCAGCCCAGGATACGGTTGGCAAAATATCTATATTCTTCCAAGAGGGACAGAACTGAAAAAGCTGACCCAAGCCAGAAAGCTTTCAAAAAAGTGATGAAATATCCTGAAGGGTGAGCAAACAAGTTCACGGTAATTTTATGCCTGAATGCTGGTTGATCTGAGATTAATCTGTACAGACACTTCATAGTGGTCACTTGGGTAAGTTCTTTCAGAACCTGGACTTCCTGTTGCTACTATAACCTGTGTTCTGCATTCTCAATGCACTTTTGTCCAAATAAGTTATTTTCCCAATAACTAACAGAAGAGAAACCAGGTTCTGCTTATGTCATCTTGTAACCACCTATGCTTCCCGAAACATCTTACTCTACAAAGCCAATTCATGATTTCCCCTCTGGGAGAGCTTCACAGACTAAACTCATAACTAGCTTCTGTCAGAAACTCTTCAGAGGATGCATGAAGTAAACAGCAACTAGGACACAGACCTCAACATACAATTATGTTGTATACAGTTCTCCTTGATTCCTTATAGATGTGGCAAGATCTTCAGATACAATTTAGAGTACAAATACAATAATTTGCCATTTACATCAGCTGAGAAGCCAGTCTGTGAAATTCAAATTACTGTCACATCAGCGTGATTTGCTAGAGCTATTCAGAAACTTAGTATAACAACATAAACATCTTTAATATGTTAATATGATATTAGATGTTATTAATTACCATATGAGATGCTACACTTACTTTCTAGTAAACTGCATTATCTCCAACACTTTAGTGCTTATGTTCTGCTAAATCAAGGCAGTAGAGGTACAGATTTTTCTCTGCACAATATCTGCACATAGAAGAAAAAAACAAGGAAAAGGTAGGTACAGAGTCCTCTTTTACACTGCATGACTACCTATTAATTATAGGCTTCAGTGGAGTGATGAACATTTCAGAGTACAGCACTACTTGTTAATTCCCTTGTTTTGTGCTCTTGAATTATGCCTTCAGCCATATTTGAGTAGACACCAGAAACAAGCCTGCATCTGTCTGACATAAAAAGCATTTGCTTGTCCTGGTGCCAAGAGCCAGGAAAAATTACTGCCACTCCATGCATACTCAGGGGTATATGCAAGAGCAAGAGGTCTGGAAAGATGCAATCCAAATGCATAAAAGTTGAGGACTAAATTTTATTGTTTTTTTTTCTTTCTTAAATTAATACTGGGATGGGAAGGACAGGCTTCTTGTTATGTACTGTTTGGGAACCCAGTTTACTTCCCAACAATTCAGTTGGCCTCCGTAAAACTAAGTTTCAGATCATACTCTGAATGTGAATTAACTAATATGTCTCCAGAATCTCTGGACCCTAGAGTCTAGGCAATACAAACCAAAATCATTCATATTTATTCTATCTTGCTTCTCATTAGCAGTTCATGTAGCTGTAATATATGAATGCAATATGTAGTCTTGAAACTTACATTACCTGCCTATGCAGTACATTTGAGAATGAGAAAGGTCTGAAGTGCATGGAACAGGTCTAATTTAGCTTCTAGTGTCCACATACAAAGAATATTTTGTTCATACATTAATATGATCTTTCGTAAGCTGCTACATAGACATGAGGTAATATGAAGATTAAAACATCTTTTAGCCTCCCAAGAATCCACATGAAGTCAGAGCATGGTGGTCTTTTAGAGCCACAGGTATAACAAAGAAAGATTAAATGTAGCTAATACAACCACAAATTGCTGGAAGCTGGGAAATACAATCCTAGAAATTCCAACAAGTGAAGGGAATCCAGCTGAACAATGAAGAATAAGGAGAAAGTGTTTCTGCAGAATCTCAACATATTTTAAAAAGTATGCCTCCATTTCTTTAAAAACAGTGCTGATGGGGGAGGGATGCAGGTGTTAGAAAACACAGTAACCATGGACTGGAAAATAACTCGACAGAAGGGAATACCATGGGAAATAGGTAGGCTATTAATAGCCCTAATAAGGGCTGAGAAACTGGAGCACTCTTGCTCTCCTGTCTGTACACTGACACATTGAGATCCCTTTTCTGCACTTGGTGTTCAATAGTCTGAACCGTTAAAGGCAATTTTATTGGTGGAAGAGTGTTGTCACTTAGAGATTTCTACTTTAATAAACCAATATTGCACCTATAGATACACCTACGGAATTACATTGATGAAGAAGCACCTAAATAGCAGAGTTTTAAACTCTCAGGTTTTTGGGGGAGGGAAGAATATTGAGTTTAGAGATCTAACAATTTTGGTTCTAGCAATTTTGAAGAAACCTTAAATTTTAAAAGTAACTTAACTACTGAGCCAGAAAGGAAACTTTTACATTCTCCGGTGGGTAGCTGTGTCATTTGATACTTGTATCACATTTCCCCCTAGGGGTTTCTTTTTCATTATGATTTCCTACAAAAGGCAGACAGAGAAAAGCATTGTTCTCCATAGAAATTAAAATCACCACAAATTAATTCTAATACTTTGCAGCTTAGAACACTTCCAAGACATGGAACAGAATGTCTGTTTACTGTGTAAGTGGTCAGTACATCTTTCAGACCAGATACTTAACAGCACTGGGCCCTGTGGGACCCCACTAGGGACAGGTTGCCAGTTTGAAAAGGAGCTATTTACCACCAGCCTCTGGGTGTGGCCAGTCAGCCAGTTCCCCATCCACTGCGCAGATCACTTGTCAAGACTGTAACACATTGATTTCTCAAGGAGGATACTTTGGTAAACTGTATCAGAAGCCTTGGAGAAATCTGGATAGAAGACGTCCACCGCTCGCCCCCCATCAAATGAGCAAGTTACCTCATTGTAGAAGGCAATCAGGTTTGTCCTGCACAGTTTGCTCCTGGTGAATCCCTGCTGGGTTTTCCCAATCATGAGCTTCATTTGACTTGTGAAAGCCACCAAGAGGCTTTGTTCAACAACTTTCCTAGGTTCTGAAGTAAGACTGATGAGCCTATAATTGACTGGATTCTCCCTTAAGCCCTTCTTGTACATGGCGGTGACGTTTGCCTTCCTTCAGTCTTCTGGGATGTCCCCTGATCTCTACGACTTCTCAAAGATTATGGAGAGTGACTTTACAATGATGTTAGCCAGCTCTCTTAACATGCACAGGTGGATACTGTCAGGGCCCATTGATTTGTAGGGGTCAAGCTCCTGTAATAGTTCACATACCAACTCTTCCACTGACATTGGGTCTGTGTCTGTATCAACCATCAACCTGGAGTTTTGTTCCCAAGGCCTAGGACCCAACAGTGCTGGTAAAAACAGAGGTGAAGAAAGCGTTGTGAGTCTCTGCCTTTTCAGGGTTGTTGGTGACTTAATATAGCTTCTCTGCTTGACAGTGGAACAGTATTTTTTCTTCTGTTTCTTCTTATGTACCTAAATAACCTTTTTGTATAGTCTTTGACATCTCTGGACAATTTCAATTTGAGCTGACTTTTTGCTTTTGTAACTGTATTTCTGTACACTTTGGCAATGCCCTTGTAGTTCTCCACGGGTATTTGTCTGCATATGCATGCAAAGGGTATTCGTTTTCCGTCTCTGGCACTCCTCTTTTTTGCTTCTGAGCAGACTCAGGTCACAGTTAAAACAAGGGGGTCTCTTGCTCCACCTAATTCCCTTACCTGGAATTAGGGGATGAACTGGTTTTGTGCTTCCAGGAGAGAGTTCTTGAAAATCTCCCAGCACTCTCTAGTTCATTTATCATCCATGGAAGCTTCTCATGCAATCCCTCCCAACTGACCTCTGAAATTTGCTTTTCTAAGATCTAAATCTTTTGTCTTGGTACTAGCCTTCAGCATGCTCAGGCAGAATCCAAACTCCACAACACTGTGGTCACTGCAGCCAAGGTGATTACTAACCAAGATATCACAATAAAGGTTTTCTCAGTGAGTAGTGCGTCCAGAAATGCCTCGTTCCTGGTTGGCACATCTACCATTTGTATGAGGAAGCCAGTCCTCTATGTTTTCCAGGAACATAATGGATGACATGTGAGCTACTGTGTTGTTCTTCCAACAAACGTCTGGGTAGTTGAAGTCGCACATAAGAAGCAGGTTCTGTTGACCTGAAGCGTGCTCAAGCGACCCAGATATTGCTTCGTTAGTCTTACTAAGTTGTTTTGGAGGTTGGTAGCATCTGCTACCTGCAAGATCCCCCTTTGAGATAATCCCTTTGATGCTGACCCAGAGGCATTTAACGGAACTTCCACAATCGCCATAGCTGACTTCCATACATTTAAGCTTCTCCTTAATCATAGAATTATAAAATGGTTAGTGTAGAAAAGGACCTCAAGATCATCTAGCTCCAACCACCTCATCCTCTGTTACCCTGTCTTTACAAACAAGTCTAAAGTCATCCATCGGGATCCTCCAGTCAAGTGAGCTCTCCCACCATGTATCAGTTATTCCTATGATATTGTAACTTTTTGACTGGGCATGGAGCTCTGGTTCCTCCTGTTTGTTCCCCAGGCTGTGTACACTGTTATACTACTATGTTTATATTTTAGCTTTTCATGTAAACCTGGAATATAGATTCCAAATAAAAGTGATTTAAATAAAAACAAACCTTGAATGAGTCACTGTAATTTGCCAATTTGCTTTAAGTGTGAAAGCTGTTTACCATGAATGTATTCCTTGTGCTCTGAAAGAAACATGCCACATTGATTTCATACAATATAGAGGAGAAACAGAGAAACTAATTCCTCCAAATAAAATGTAAACCAAGATTAGCTCATGCTATTACAGACATGTAGAGAAAACATTATCTAGGAAGAGAGGTTGGACTGGAAATGTTGAGTTCATCAGTAATAGCTGTTGACACAATCAATCTTGGAATAGCATTTAATATAACAACAGTCCATGTGACATAGGTGTGTGAGGGGCAAAAGCAATTTTTGTTAGCATTTATTACAGATACAGCTCAGCTATCCATGTGGATGTGCAGCTCTGAGCTTTTGAATGCCTAGGTTTTCTGTCAAACTATGGCTTGCTGTTAATCTGAATGTGCTGTGTTTTTTACCTGCTGAATTACCTCAATTCATTATTGAGATACTAATTAGGATCACTATACTAAGCAGTTTTACCAATTTCATATGTGAAGAACTGCCTTCTTTTCTTTATTTCTAGTTTGTTGTGCTGAGGGCTTTTTTTGTTTTGTTTTCATTTTTGTTTGTTTGTTTTTCCAAAGATTCCTGCTCCATGTAGGAGGGAAGGAAAGGAAAATGAAAAATCATTCCTGATTCACATCCTCACACTAATTACAACTGTCTAGGCCATTATCCAACCCACTTTATCTCTTCAGTCAGAAGACCCCTCCCCTACTCAGCTGTTCTTCATACTAACAAGAATGTAAAGCAATCCCTTCCCATATAAAAAAATTCTGTGCACAAAAATACAACAGCTTTAAACACTGTAATTCTAGAACTGAAGTTCTTAATCAGAAAGGTGGAGTTTCTCAAATCAAAGTGACTGATGGCCTAATTAGTTAGTCCTCATACAGAACTGTTCTATACATTAGATCAGCCTTGTTGCCCTTCTCAGAAGTGTTTCTTTTGCAAGACTGGGGAAAAGGATAAGAAAATGAGAAGTATGCTTTGTGTTTGAGACAAAGGTGCACAGCAGATTTATACAGTAAAATATTTGGTGTTCTTTTTCCCCTCTTCCTAAAGATTTCTAATGTTCAGTTTATTCACTGGGTTGTTTCTAGGCATTTTGCTGACAGAGGTTTATCTTAGCACTCATATAACCTTACAGTCTTTTTAATGAGTGGTAACTGTCAATTAAAACTGTTCAACTCAGCTGCTGCTCATGTGCCCATTTATCTGTATTGAATTTCAGTCAGTCTTAGAAGATCCCCCTGCTTCATTTCTTTACAATTTGTATTTCCCATCTTTTTCTTCTCAATAGCTTAGTATAATTAATGAAATGTGTCATTTGGCTATTCACCCTGCTTTCCACAAATAGTTTTAAATGTTATGTGGCACTGGATTTCACCACACGCAGGGTTTGAGGTTTTTTTTGTTGGTTGGTTGTTTTTGAGTTTATTTGTTTGTTTTGAGGAGTTTTTGTGTTTGTTTTTTTTTGGGGGGGGGGGGCATTAGTTTTGGGTTTTGTTTTGCTTTGGTTTTTTTTTTCAGGTTAATTTTTGTTTGTTTGTACCCTCATATACCAAACTAGATATTATTTATTTAGATATTATTATACCAAAATTATTGGGTTAGGTATTTCTTCTTGAAATACTGCACCAGGTTTATGTGATTAATAACTTTGTGTGTTGATTGAATCTATAGCTTCTTCCACAGTGCCTCAGTTTGAGACTCCTCCTTTTATGCATTCCTTATAAAACGACTGCTGTGTTCCCCCAGGTCTCCCATGGTAAAGAGATTAAAAAAAAAAATTCTTTCACCAATTCTGCAACAGCCTTGATTTGCTCTCTTTATGCCTTTTACACCTCAACTGTTTTTCAGTCTTTCAGCATAACAGTCTCTGGTAAGCGTCCTCATCTTGATGTTTCTAGGGAAGAATTTTATGGTTTTTATTGCAAGTTTTTCCTCAAATTTTCTTGGATGGGTTGTTGTGCATTACAATTAGGATGCAAAATTTCTCAGTTGTTTCTATTTCCCTCATTTGGAAACAGCTGATTTGCCCTCTCTACCGTGCCATTTAGTCATTCCAACTTCCCTTAGCCCTTCACATTTTTCTGGTGGGTGGTTGGCATTTGCTTTAAGCATTACTTAAGACTAAGTTTAGCTTTAGTTCTTCTTTTGGAGATTTGATGACTAGGTAATTTATGAAGTAGTAATTTATTATGGCTAGAGCCTTTTGATACTAGGGTTCAACCTCAATGTAAATTTTTTCCTGCTTTACAGGGTGTAAATACCCCATTACTACTGCATTTTTGCTGCCATAGAAGCTGAATACCCTAAGATATCTGAATATCCTCAACACATCATCACCAACTTTGTTATTCTAGTCAGCAAGGTAATGTTCTTGCAGTTTTAATAATACATCTGAAACATCCATAAAGACACTCTGTAGTTTGTTGAAATGGTTATGTTGTCATGATTTGACTCAAGAATTTCAGATAGAAATTATTCATACATCAAGGGTGTGCAAACGCTGCTTCTGTAAACCTTTACCAGATCCCAAACTATACCTCTTTAGGATACTATTGAATTTAACGATTAAAACAGATAATTAATATTAAGTAATAAAATCTAGCAATATAAATATATTAAAAAAATTAAAACCCCAGCATATTTATATAAATTGTAAGTAGTTCTATTTCTTTTGTAAACATGTACAGAAACCTCTTCCTTAGCACGTTTTCCTAATTCAAAGGAAGGGGTTCTGTTTGTGAATAGCACCTCTTTTATTATCAACACATTATCACACAAATAGCTCAAGCAGGTGCTTTGACCAGCATGAAAAAATGTCTGCAAAACTGTAATTATTGGTATGTCTTTTATGTGAGACTTTGCAAAGCTGTTTTATTTATACTGAAGTATTGAGTATGCTAATTCACTGGAAGATAACAAAACAAATACATTTTGGCAACAGTTTTCTTGTATCTGATAACAAAACAGAAAAGGACATCCAATACCCCATGCCACAAAAATTAATTATATACTAAACCCAATGTAATTCCCAAGTGTAAATTTCTGAATTCAAATTATTACCCCTGATGACTGGGATTTTTGTTTGTAACCTAATGGAAAATTCCAAACTATTCATAGATGAAAAATGAAGATTTGATACAAATGTTAAACATACAGGACAACTACTTTACTGTTCTTGAGCAACAGACTCAGAGCAAGCTCTTCTGATGAGTTTGTTCCCCAAGTCCTTTAATAATATCTTTGTGCAGAGAGACATCTTTGCAACTGTCATCTCCAGCCTTGAACAGCTCCATACAATCAACCTTTCCTCTAGAAAACCTCATGTAAAGCGAAGAAGCAATTGCTGAGAAAGCAATACATTCAACATCAAACAATATGAGTCATTGCCTTTAGTATTGTATAGAGTACACCACACAACTAACCTTTTGCAAATGCTGCTACAGATCTAGGAATATTGCAGTCTCACTCACCTTTTTTCAGACATTTTGAAATGAATGAACAAGCTCCTAAACCTAAAATCCCTACTCTTTCACAACCATCTACACCTTAGAAAAAGAGCATATCTTTTTGCTAAAGCATGTTTCTGTGTGATTTCACTTGTCACATCCTTCTACATGAAAAAAGGAGAAAATACCTAACAGTGGTGATATGCGTTCTATCTGAGGGGATCAGCTCTGCCCTGCTGTGGGGCTGGTGGAGCTGCCTGGAACTGGCTCTGTCTGGCACTGGAAAGCACTGGCTGCTCCGCATAGGGGATGCCCAGGTAGACATCCCACCAGCACCTCAATGTGTAAAACCAATACACGACCAAGGGAAAACCAGAATGAAGGAAGGAACAAGGCTAGGCAGGTACAAAGCTGGGTCTCCCCCACAAAAAAAAAAAACAAAAAAAACCCACCGCAACAAAACCCAAACACCCCCCCAGAAAAAACAAGGCAAAACAACAAAAAAGAAAAAAAAACTAATAAAAACCACCAAAAACAAAAATACAGCTAAAATGTTGGTTCCATCAATAGAGTCAGCACAAAGAGCATATAAAAGAAATAACTTCAACTGCTGGTGTGTCAGAATCATGAAACGGTAAGAAGTAAAGAATAAAAAAAGAGGTCAAGTTTTGTACAGACTTTTTCAGTCTGTAAGAGTCTCGGGGAAGATTAGATCACATTGATCCATTAATTGAAATAACCATCTCCACATTGCAAACTAATGTTTTGCAATATAGAACTGACAGACTATATAAAGCTTCCTTACAAAAACAGTTATTACTTTGACATTAGATTCAGAGGTGCTGTTTTGACACAAAGGACCAAGTTTCTCCTTGTTGCAATTCCACACTGCCTTAAATGAAGTTAAACCAGGTAAACACTTTAGCTCATGTCTTTGGACTAGAACTGAACACTTCAATATGTTCATGCTTTTCTGTTTTTCTGGTTGGTCTGTCAAGTCAAAATGCCCTTGTCAGTCTCTATATAACCGTTTTCTGTCAAAGGACTGCAATGCAACTACTATGCTTCAGGAAACCTCAGATACAGCTGAACACGCTAGAAGAAAGTCAGGTTGATATGGCTGATGAAAGAAGTCTCTTCCCTTGAGTTTACTTTTTCCCCAAATAACCTCTGAATGTTTAGAGATTCCACTTCAAAAATAACTGAAACCTAAAGGTCCATAGCATTCCATGACTTGCAGAATTTCAGTAATGTCCTCAACCTCTCAATAAGAAGCCAAATAGCAATTGTTGAATAAAGGTAGTGTTGCTATCAGCATGGAGGCAGCAAAAGGGGCTGTCTGTGCAGCACATTTCCTCTGCTCTTGGTAAGGCTATTCCCTGAGCAATAGTGGGAGACAGACAGAGGAAGACAGAAGTAAGCACTATCCTGTATGATGAGTTTTGGCTTTCAATCAGCTTCAGTGGCACTGAATCAAAATGGTATTTAGCAACAGTAAGGGTGACGAGAATTAGGACCTGAGTAATCAGTGAGCAGAGAAGCATAAAGATTGGAAGAGATAAAAAGTACTGTAAAATCTGAGGTTAGTCACCTAATGCAATGAAAATGATGTAACAGGGAAAAAGATGATTTTGAGTAATCAGGAAGAACAATAAAGACTGAAGTAAATAGAAAGCATTACGAAATCTGAGGTTACTGATCTATGAAGAAACTCTAACAGAGGATTTTTTTTTTTTTTTTAATTTTTTAATTAAAAGGCATCTATTAAAATACAAATCTTGTTGTGGTTTAAACCAAACCAGACAACTTGTTCACTCACTTCCCCCCCCCCCCTTCTTGTCCTCCCCCTACTCCCCAAGGGACGGAGAGTCAAAAAGAATGCAACTCCCACAGGTTGAGATAAGAACAGTTTGGTAACTAAGGTATAACACCAATCACTACTGCTACCACCAATAATAACAATGATAAAGGAAATAACAAGGGAAGAGAATACAACACCTCAGCACCAGCTGACCGATAACTCGCTCCCCAAGCCCGACCAAGCACCGACCCATACCTCCTCCAACCCTGCAATCTCCCAGCCCTTCCAGCTAACTCCCAGTTATATCCTGGGCATGATGTGCTGTGGTATGGAATACCTCTTTGGTCAGTTTGGGTCAGGTGTCCTGTCTCTGCTTCCTCCTGGCTTCCCCTCCTCCCTGGCAGAGCATGACGCTCACAAAGTCCTTAGCCAAACCAAAACATTATTGTTATCAGCTCTGTTCCCGAGCCGAAAGTCAAAACACTGCACTGCACCAGCTACCAAGAAGGAGAAAAATGACTGCTACTGCTGAACCCAGGACAAATCTCTACTTTTTCAGTCCAAACACTGATAATCTCAATCTTTCACAGATTCACCAAGAGGTCCTTTGGAAGCAGCTTGAGACATCTCAGTCTTAAATATAATTAAAAATTGTGAAGCTAAATCTTTGTTCAAATATTAAGTATATTCATTCAATGTTCATTTTCTCCTTTCTTCTAAGAGCCCTGAAAAGATTATGAAGTTGATCTCTTTCACACTACACACATGAAATATGTCATTTTTAAGCTTGCTTAGCCAAAATTCCACTCCTTTTCTTTTTACGTTATTTTCTATATAGGTCTATTCTAGTATAAACTTTCATAGAAGCAACCAAAGTCTATAAAAGAACAGAAAAATCTGTGCTTGCATATTTAGGTTGTTATTGCTACCCCATCTTTGCTAGCTATAGAGGAAAAATATTTTATCTAAATACATTATTTTGAAACTTGCAAGCTAAAAGGTAGAAAATGAAATGCATGTTACTCTAGATGCTGATTATGCCACTTGCATGCCTTTTTATGAAGGCATGAAAAGGGCTAATAAACCATGTGCAAAATCTTTAGACTATAACATCTACACTTCCCTTTAAATTTTTTTTATTTGCTTTATCACAAGCCCACTCCACTTTTTTTATCAGGATAAATTTTAGAACTCTTCATTATGTCTGAAATGCTGAAATAGACTGAATTTTATGTTAACCTCCAGCACTCAATAAAATTATTTTAATTGTAAAACTCCACTTCCATTTTTTTCTTAGCACTTATACTAAAATACACATATTTTCCCCATTCTGTCATACAATCTGAGATATGAAATTCTCTTGATATGATCAGGGAAGATTAAATTAACTGTCCTATATTAGAACTAATTTACTTCAATGACTTTGAAAAAGAATTTTGAATGACAAGTCTGGTATGCTATATTTCAGTTTTCAAGAGTAAGATAAATAGTAACAACAGAATTACTACCTTTAACATCCAATATAACACCTGGGATTTCTTTCTTAATCTAACTTGTGGTACAATAACTTTAGTACATTTTAAAGGCTGTTACTTTCATTTTCCTTTTCCTCTATTCACACTCATTTCTCACTCTTCCATATTTCTTTATCTCCCCAATCAACATAAATCTCAAATGGTTTTGAATTACAGGTGAAAATGTGAGAAGTGTCACTCCCTTAACCCCCCAGATTTGGGAATAAAAATGTACTTGAAAACTACTATTTACCCTTCACAGGACATGTGAAGTGGATGAAGAGATACACATTCTGTATTTCAGAGATTCAAAGTGTCCACAGGGACATCAACTGTCAGACTTGTTCGTTGTATTCCTCTGCTTTTGCCTCTAATATCATGATTCACTCAGCCTCTAACCAATGCTGATCTTCCCTTTATCATTGCCCATCTACTTCTATGATTCACTCAGCCTCTAACCAATGCTGATCTTCCCTTTATCATTGCCCATCTACTTCTCTTTCCAAAATAAAAAAGACAGTGAATGTGTGACCTGCTTCCAGTGCAACTCACCAACTTTTAAGAAACGTATACACTCTCATTTTTAGGAAATATCAGAAGGAGCAGACAAATAGGTGTGAAGGTTCAAAATGAAGAATGTTATGGACTGAAAACATGTTCTTTCTTAAACTTGTTAATTTGTTAATTTTTTTCCATATTCTGACACATGAATTATCTAATCTGGAAGCATGAAGAAAATACAAGAGAAATGCAAACTGTATCAGCCATGGCAACTGAGAAATGTTAGAAGTTTGCAGCTCTACAACATAAGATTTTCTCAATTTCCTCAGGAGAATCTTTGCTCCTCTGAGCTGGTGCAGTTGGTACCCAACTACTCACCAGGCCATGGTGTGTTCACTAGGCCTGCCCCTTTAAGCTACGTTTTCATATAGGTAGTTTTCATCAGACACATCCAAAAGGTAAGAAGTCTCATAGAATATGCAAAAAGTCCACCAAGCCCTATTAGAATCATAGAATAGTTAGGGTTGGAAAGGATCTTAAGATCAGCCAGTTCCAACCCCCCTGCCATGGCCAGGGACATTTCACACTAAACCATGCCACACAAGGCTTCTTCCAACCTGGCCTTGAGCACTGCCAGGGATGGAGCATTCACAACCCATTCCAGTGCCTCACCACCCTAACAGGAAAGCATCAGCCCACCTCACAAATGTGTCAAGGTCCCTCTGGATGGCATTCCTTCCCTCCAGCATATCAACCGAACCAAACAGCTTGGTGTCATCGGCAAACTTGCTGAGGGCACACTCAATCCCACTGTCAATGCCACTGACAAAGATGTTGAACAAGACCGGTCCCAACACCGATCCCTGAGGGACACCACTTGTCACTGGTCTCCAGCCGGACATTGAGCCATTGACCACAACTGTTTGTGTGCAGCCATCCAGCCAGTTCTTTATCCACTGAGTGGTCCATCCATCAAATTGAAGTCTCTCCAATTTAGAGACAAGGATGTTGTGCGAGACAGTGTTGAACAGCTCATGTAGCTGAAAGATCAGTTCTGTGGATTCAAGCTGCTTATTTGAGACAAGAATATTTGTTCCCACTTAATTTACACAGTTTGTCCACCACGTGCACATACACACACATATACCTACAGCCATAGATAAGCAGTCTGCCAGAACCAACATTGTTAGCTACTACTGATCATTGGGAAGTTGTCAAATAATTACCACAAGTAATTAATTATTTTATATTATATTAATATATTAATATAATAATATAATATAATAATTCCATATTATATTAATAGTTGCTGTAGTTTTAAATTTTTTAAAGATACCTTTTTTAATTAAAAAAAAGGTTTGGAGTTGTTTGTTCAGGAAAACACCCTGAAATATTGAACACTTACAGCAAGTCCAACATCAGGAAACCAGTTCAATAATCTCAGAACTACAGAGAATGCTTAACAGCTACAAAAGGATCATTTCTCATTTGTACAATAAACTAATTTTTCTAGGAACTTGTTTTGCCATGTTCCTTTAAAAACCTTCTGATTATGGCTAATATGGGTTAATTTTATACACATTTACAGTCTCCAAATGACTAAATGACTTTTTTTTTTTTTTTTTTTTTTTTTAGAGAGAAAAGAAATAATGACTGGGGAATGGGGATATGTTCGATATTTTAATATAATGATGACTTGTTGTCCTAACACTTGCAGTATAACAGATGTTGGCAGTAAATTAATCCATCCTTTTGACAATCACTTCAGGATAAGAATGAGAAACCTTACCATTTTTATTGCAGGCCTACCCTATTCTTGTCTGCAGTGTGCATTTCCATGACAATGACTCTAATCATTATAACAGCATTGTATATAATGACTCTGCTTTCTCTGATGTTACTCCCAAATTGGGTGTGAAAAATGTGAAAGGACAGATCACAAATGGCAAAACTTTCACCAGTGAAACAGAGCAGTCTACAGAATAAATAACTGACAGAACTGATATCTTGTTGCCCCCAAACAGAAGCTTGGAATTAAAGGGCACTGCTCACATAGCCTTCCTTCATAAACTGAGGAGCTTTGCATGAAAGCTTCTTGTCAAATTAAAGGCATACAGTATAAGACCTTGATGAGGTGTGTACAATTAAATGTGACATCAGTAAAACATCCATTTTTCAAAATTAAAAGGAACTCATGCACAATGACCAGTAACAAAATCTTGCTAATTACTAATATGATGTCAGTCTTAGCCAGGCTTTCTTTTTTTTCTGAATTAAATATATATGCCTGAACTAGTGCATTGACCTTTGCAGTAAATTCATCAGAACCGTGTCAACAAATGGAAAATAGAGTACAAATGATTGCAAGTCCCACAAAGCTTCTGGAAAGACTAACTTAATAATAATAATAATGTGAAGTACTCGGAGTAGGATATTATGAGCACCACAGGGAATTCTTTAAGGAAAAAGGGAGAAAAATTGGTATGTACAGTGAAAAAGATGTCCTCAAACAAGGCATGTAGTCACAATCTGACCACAAAGGATTAAAAGAAATACTATTCATCGATCCCTGTAAATGAATGTTTACATTTATGCATGATGTAAATGTAGCATTGAGTGGTAAATGTAGCATTGAGTGGTAAATGTAGCATTAATGTAAACGTAGCATTAATAAAGGTAGCATTAATAGAGTAGTCAGAGGCTAACAGAAAATATACTGAAAGGGACCATCCTCTAGATGACTGAATCCAGGCCCCTGTACTTTCATGCTATCATGTTTCTAAATGCCTTCATAAAGAGAAACATGCTTTACTTTTAAAACCCTTCAGGTTCCTTAGATGATCTCAAACCTCATCTTCTCATTCTTCATTCTCCCAGTTCCTGCCCTTGCCTCCTGTGACTTGGGGCAGTGGGACAGTGTGGTTGGAGCTCTTGGAGTAAAGACAGAGGCAAAAAAGTCATGGAGTACCTCAGCTTTCTCCGTAATTGCTCTAACCCAGTGGCTGTAAGGTTAGATTTTATTCTCTAACATCACCCCAAATATAATATTAATTTTTTTTCTGTATAGCTTCATATAGAAATTAATTTTCTTGGCCAAGTTAATCAAAGCAATAAACAAGTTAACATTATTTTCCACAATGCCTTCACTACCACTTTATCTCTGTTTTGCTTATCTCAGTTTTTGCAGCTTAGTGTCCTATTTACCTTTTTCAAGGTATGACAGTAGAGGCAATAATTGATCTGCCGAGCAGATCTTTCTCTTCCTCTGTCACTTACATCTGACAAGCTGTAGTGTATGCCCGAAATTCATGATACTGTCTGTAAGAGCCTTATCACATTGTGGTCTTGAGGTTTACTACATATCTCCATATCTAAATTTTATTCATGCTATCTAGCTCTTTCCAGACAATGTTTTGCTTCTCCTGCATAGCTTTGCATCAGAAATATGTTTACAAAATGTTTCCAAAATCATTCATGAAAATGCTAATCAGTCTAAGATGGGTCTGCAAGCATATCTCCTTATCCCCTTACCCATTTTAAAAGCTTCTCTTTCGATGCAATCTATTATCTCCACTTAGAGAGGTCCTTCTCCAGTTTACATTTTCTGCAGAAATCTCAGCAATTTTTAGTATGCTGAAATACTTGGTATTCTACTAAGCTTGGCATAATTGAATAATTTTTTTTTTTTTTTTTTGGTCTTCATGTTAACTGTACCTTAAATACAGATGCTTCACTTGCTATTTTTAGTTCAGATGAATCTGTTTAAATTTGAAAGCCCTTTCTACCAGACATCTGTGATTTCAGAAGCTACTGGTTTCCTTGGATATTTTTTCGTACTCTGAGATATAATTTTCAGGATTCCCAACTTGAAGGCAAAGTAAGATTAATTCCTTTTCCACGCCCTCACCTCTATTAACAATCTTTCTTCACCCAGCATATTCAACACCTTTCTCCATTTTCATTAAGGAGATTAAGACTAATCTAGATTATGTAAGAAAAAAAAAACTATCATAATGCTGAAAGACAGTATTCAGGGTGAGAAAAGCTCCATCTGGCATACTTCTTGCACTAAAGTTATATATACAGTTTTGTGTTATCTTAATGCAAATTTAAAACCATGCTAGACAGACAACATTATACATGATAAACCAGACTTCAGTTGGCCAGCCTACAACTGAATCAGCATGAACTTTATTCCTGAAGCTCCCTAATATATGTCAAAACATAAATGCAGGGCTTCTTGTTCTCATAGGTTTCTGAGGAACTGTAACAACACACCTCCTGCCTCTTTTTTGAATAATGTCAGAGAATTTCCCCTTGGAGGATCCCTTTTTCACCCTACCTTCAGAGTGGAATGAATACCCTATTGAGTTTAGACTGTACCTATAGTATTCCCTGAAATGAAACTGAATCTTATTCTGAAATACCTGCAAAAGTCTTTAGCAGTGACATATTTAAGCTCCATGCATATGGGGTTCTATAACCTGATGTAAGAGGGTCTGCTGCACTCAGTGTTTATCTGAGCTCAGAAGAAACATTATATTATCCTATTTTAATATCTTCAACCTGTTTACTTTTATTTATCTTTTTTCTTTATAATAAATACAGAAAGTATACACATACAACTGGCAAATACATTGTGTATATATATGGCAATCTCAGAGGTGTCCTACTTTAAAAAAGGAGGCACCATCTACGGAGACACCTGGTCTATCAATTCCACATTTCAAGGGATGGCAAAACCAAAACCAAACCCAGAAAAGAAGACATAGACCTTACCTTTCCTACATACTGAGGATCTGGTCCCATGTGTTCTTCTAAAACAAAGAACTGATTCCACACCCATCCACGCTTGGGACGATGATGTACTTCTGTTTCGCCTTCTATGTGTTTGGTTTGGTTTCTAGTCACCTTGATGGAGCCATGGTGAGCAGCTCCATAACACCTCTGCACAAAACAGAGACAAACTAGGACTGGGCAGATACAAGATGTACTTGTAATTCTCATTGTAGGATAAGCTTCCTGTTCAAGGTTTTCTTTCTCTTGTCTTTTGAGTTGTAATCCTTTAACAAGTTCCCGAGAAACAAGGTGAAGCCTGGTTCAGAAATACAGTCCAAAATGGGTTTTTCTGCTTGCTCATGATTTAGCTGCCCATTTGGGAAAGCTCAGATTATATTTACATTATGAAAAGCTTACTGGAAAAATTTGTATTTCTTCTGAGGTCTTCACAATAGAGTTCCACAGCCGGCCATTTTCTATCTAATAGGGAAAGAAAAGAAAGCCACTTACTCATCACTTAACCCAGCAATTTTCAGGTTTCTGACCTCGGATTACATTCACAGCTGTACTATCCAGTCACTCAAAGATTCTCATTTTAACTAGAATTTATTTTCAACCCTTCCTGTAAAAGTGTTTTAAAAAGTGTTTTCAGATTGGTTTGATTAGATACCTTAAGAATTACCATGGCTTTTCCAAGCTATGAAAACATTTACATTATTAAAAACTGGATGATTCAGGCCAGTTTTCCTTCGGCTTACTTCCAAATCACTGACCTGCTCTGGCAGTAAAAAAGATATCACTGCTGCAGTGTCATTACATAGATAGTGATCGGTAATTTCATATGAGTTCTTTATCTTCCATACACCACACAGAGATCCAACATGGTGAAAAATACCAAAGCTAGGATGGGTTTTCAAAGAAAGCCTCCAAAATCGGCTCTGAGGATTAAAAGTCAATATTAGAGTGCACTGACAGGAATTTTCAGTCAAAATATACACTTTTACATCCTATGTTTTAAATATATCCTAACCAATATCATACTGGAACCTCACAAGATTACTTCATGCTGACAGAAAGCTCAGGTACTGGTATTCAGATGATCAGCATTATTTTCATGAAAGCATCTAAGTTCTCAGTGGCAATATTTTCTGAGCTTTAGAAAGAAGAAAATAAACATTTATACCACAATAATAAAATGTGAAAATGTGCATGGAAGTTGATTTAGTGCTTAAAGCAAAGTAGATTGAAAAACTAAAGTAACTCTTTAACCTCAGAGAAATAGTTACTCTAAGGTAACCATTTGTTCAGTTATCTGAAGGTTATCAGTCAATCAGGAGTCTCAAAATATGCAACTACATCTATAAAAATTAGAACTGACTTTCAATATTGGCTGTGTTTGAGAATCATAAAACCATTACAAGTAATGTAAACAGAAACACAATGAAACTGAATTTGTTTCTAAGTTTCATGGGAATCAAAGAGAACAAATTCAAATTCTCTAAAGAATCAAACAGGAAATTAGAAATCAGATAGAAAAATACTGCAGTTGAAGGAAGCTCATCAACTGTCTTGACTACAGAATTTTTCCCTTATGGTTCTCTCAAATCCTTAATAATACTGGGAGCTGAACTATGCTTTCTTCTGTATTCATCTAAATTCAGTTTCTAATTAGAATAATGGAAGAATTCTTCAAGACTGCTCTACAACATTAGAAATATCCAGAAAGGATACATTTTCTATTACTATTACTCAGTTCAGGACAGTGGATTATGCTGAAGTAAAGGAAGAACTCCAGTTTCTTGAGCTAGGCAGGAGTTAAAAGAGAAACCCTGTATGGTATTGTCCATAGCGGAAAGAAGTTTTTAGACATTTAGTATTACCCTGCTTCCTATTTCCACATCAGTGCAATCTCCCCTTAACCCGTACAAGGTCTAAGCCATTAGTCTTTTAAAAGCCTCACATCCCATCTCAGAACAGATTCATATGACATGATGTATTATTACCTTCTTTAGTACAAATGTGATTTAATAGGAATTTTTCACAGTTAAATTAATACACAGTTGTATGAAGTGTAAGTAATACCAGGGACAGAATCCAGACATTCTGGGTCTCACATTTGTTTCTAACTATATACTCTTCTCCTGTAGCTTCCTTGGCTTTCTGCATTCTTTCCTGATTCTTGCTAGAAATCAGTTTTTGCTTTGAGGCATGCAATTGCCTTCTAAAGATTTCTATATTTACAGATGAACTATTTAAATAGATTAGTCATTGTTATACTTCAGATATACATTAAAATTAATCAGTAAGTCACAAAATGATAAGGCTGCAGTTTTATCCATTCAAGTATTGTTTTTCATCCCTTTGTTTCCATCTTGGGAAATGCCTGGGAGCAGTTCATAAGACTATAAGCTGTGCATAATGTTAAAAATGTGCTTTGAAATTTCTCAATGACACATTTTAAATTTATTTGAAATCATTACTACTGAACTTTCCTTTATAAGAACCATGGGGATGGTGGTAGCAGAAAATTCTTGCCTTATAGAAAAGTAAATACAAATGAGTACAGCAGATAGATACCCACAAATCAAGATTTACTACACAGAACTTTCTTTATTTCCCCCCTCAGAAGTCATTCATAGGAAAAAAAACAAAAAAACTCTACAACAAATTAAAGAGAAAAAAAAAAACAAAACCAAACGTACAAAATCCCAAAACAAAATAAAACAAGCAAAAAACAAGATGGAGCCTGTAAACTGTGGTATATCATAGTTTCGGCTTTATATGACTTAGAGCAAATAAGAGACAAAACTATGAAGGGCTTCTTCATCTCAGAAATATCTGTTTTTCTTAGCATTAACTAGAAGGCATTAAATTTATATTTTGCAAAAAAACACTGTTATTTACCTCCATTCAGAGATTAGGTGTTAAACACTTGCCCCAAAATTAAAGTTTTAAAATTCTTTGTTCTGAACAAATATTTTCAACAGAAAACATCACCACCACCACTAATAATAATAATAACACATCTACTTCCTGCTATATTCATGCTAGAAGTTTAGCCCTCAGCTGTTCCTGAGTTGTGTGTGAAGCCTGGAGAATTGTTTCCAAAGAGGAATGATTTTTACTGAAGATTCTTTGAAGTGTTTTCACTCTGCTAAACATCTCTTATAACCAAAGTCTAATTAATGCTCAATACAAAGGTCCTTATTCGTATATAGTCAGCACACTCTTACTAAAGGTATAGCATAAACACTCATTAAAAGACTACACCACCTCCTCTAAAGAAACCTCAGCTCTCCCGTGAAGACAGCAGTTTGTCTACAGGGGAAAGTACAGATGGAAAGACGTTGAATGGTTACTGCAGAAGAGACGGTTGCAAAGAATAGACAAACTTGAGTGAAAGACTGTATTTTCTGAAATCCCTCAAATTGTTACCTTAAGCTAACATACTGAGAGATGCTGACTGCTCAGTGCTCTTGTCTGCAGGTTCAGATTAAGTGCCCTGCTTTATAGCTCTTGTTATAATGATGTATGCAACTGCAAAGTAGACTTGTGTTATTGCTGTCTCCTGGGAGCCCTCATGAAAATGAGTTGTGTATCTCAAGAGACTCTCAGAGTGAATTAAAATTAAATAATTAAATAAGATGAGGTGGGAAAGTTCCACCAGCATTTCTGGAAATCATTACAGCACAGTAGTTACCGCTTAGTGTGGCAGCAAGACACTGTAATGAATTCCCAGGAAACCAGTTTGAGCATAGTGATGCAAAGCATGTATGCTTCACCATCATGAGGAGATGCATCTTTCGTAACGGACTCGTCCTGAATCTCAGTGTCCCCAATCTCCCATAATCAATTTCTGCACATATTTGAATTCAACTGGAAGATTCAGTTTTGCAGATGCACATTCGACACAGCTCTGCACATCTTCTGCCGCATCCCTTGGGGACCCTTTTCAGTCCCACAGTGATGGAGTGACAATTACTCATGGAACTTACAATAAATTGCATTTCTCATATACTTTCTGACTTCTCCCTGTGCACTCTGCCCTCTAGACTTCCTCCCTGTCAGAACAAATTCTTCCATTATGAAAATCTGGCCAGCTTTAAATCAATATAATTATTTAAAAAATCAGGCAGGAAAATATTCCCTTCTTCCTGTGTTGCTTGTGCTTAGTCTATTGCTAAAGTTATATCTTTCATCACTGCAGAAATAATGGTGCATTGACCTGGGGACCAAAGACAGTAACAGGCTAGTTATCAGAATGAAAAATTGGATGTAACTTTTTTGTTTTATCCTTCTGAAGAAGAGCTTGATAAATTGCCAGCAGAATATACAATACTCCTGAGGAACTCTGGTAATTGGCAGAAAAAAAAAAGAAATTCTAGGTAGATGAAGGGAAATGGTTCATCTGTAGTTGATCTCTATTTCAAAAACTGGTAGACCTGAGCTATAGGACTCTACAAAAAAATGAGGCACCAAGTCTTTCTTAGCTTATGTGATACAGACACAATATATAATCATCATAGTATGCTTTCTAAAAGAATACTGTCTTCTGCACATGCTAGTCTATCTCACAGAAATAGCATCAAAACTATTTTGGAAAGCATTTAAAAATTGTAGCACTTGTCTTGCCCCTTTGCTGTGGTTATGTTGTAGCTACATTGGTGAGATTAAGAACTAGGAAAGAAAGTAAATAAAATTTTCCTAAAATAGTTTAATAGTAACTCCAATAACTACAAATGTCTTGACACCATAGTTCTATGTTGACAGATTTTCTAGAAAAGGGAAACTGAACTACTTTTTTACTTCAACAGAATAAGAAAAAATTCTTTAATTTGTAAGGTAAATCCCAAATTATTGCTAAATTTACGTGTAAGTATATTACTGTTCTGAAAGTTAATCTTTATTAACCTGGAACTCAGTCAGTTTCCTAAAGAAACAGAGAGAAAGATGACTGGATATCTCCCTCTTTAATTCTTTAAGCGAACAACCCCAGCTGATGGCTGTACAATATCAGGGGGTGTTATTTCTTGTACCATTCTTTTACACACACAGTCTTTTGGTACAGATCACTTCTAATCGCCAAATCCAAAAATTGTCTATGATAATCTAGAACTGGGAGACTGTTATTTCACCTAGTAAATGACTTTAAATATATCCCTTTTACAAAGTAAATTAAAATAACCACAAAAGAAAGTTACTATGAAAAGTGTAAATTGTTCTTTCATATAAGGCAAGAGAAATTCTGTTCTGGAGAGAAAGGTTTGGGGAAAGGGAAAATGAGAAAATAAAATGGGATCCAAAACTGACACGTAAGCAGGCATTATAAACAGATAAATAACAGAAGAAAAATTATAGCAAGATACAACAAAGACACTGAAAAATTGCAGAAAATTAAATCAAGATAGAGAAGCAAACTGGAAAGTATAACTGGAAACAGCTGAAGCTGTGAAAGCTAATATGTGAAGCTATTAGAGATGATTTTTCTCTCAGACCTGTAAGCATGCGTGTGTAAAACCCCAGCAGTGAAATTTCTGTGAAGTGTAAGAAATCCGGTTAATACAGTTCAAGACAAAGACAGCTGACATAAAGGAAACTAAAAACAAAAATAATAAATTTCCACATATGTGTTGGTATAACAACAGATACATACAATGGTATGCTGAAATTGCCACGGGCAGTGCAATCCTGGTTTGTATTTCCCTGTGCTTTTTGCCTTCCAAACCCAAAAAAGCTCTTCTAACTTAACTTCCACATTTTCACATGAAACTTGCAAATCAAGTCAACTGATGATACATTTGATTCAGAAAAAAAGATATAATTAATATAACATTATAAAGACAACTGCATAGGGTTAATGATTACAGGTTGCTATGCAGTAGGTGGGAAAAGCTGTGATATTCTTAGGCTTAATTTATAAACAGAGAAAAACATTATGTAAAATTAATTACTTAGATCTGAGTACACCACTCGTGACACTGCCCAAATAAGCATCAAGAAAACAAACCAAAAAATGCCCTCCTTTTGCATTTCCTCTCCCCTTTACTTCCTACCCCTCAGAGAAAGGAACAGTCAAATAAAAAGCAGAGAAAGAAACAAAAATAGCAGCTGTATCCAGGGATATTTTTAAGGAAAGGGAAATCACACATATTGGGGTATTCTAAAACAGTGAAAACAAAATTCCAGACACAAATCTTTCATTTGGGAAAGCAAGTTAGCTGGCTCTCTGGAAAGTAACTTACTACGTTACATAACAGAAAGATAAACTGACAGCACAGGTATGGGTTTTATGCCCTAATGTTGTACTGAGAGACCCAACATTAGGCATTGCTCAGGAGCTAATAAATTACTCTAAATCACCACTTGATTTTTTAAAGGTAACAGTAGGGTCTAGCTGTAGACTTAGCATTAGATTATTTCAAACTCATTAAATTATTTCAGATATCAGTGTGTGATTAATTTTTCAATAGTAACCTGACTGACAGACATGCCAAACAATCCCTATTTATGAGGTTCCATTCCTCTGCTGGCTTGTAGCTCCACAGAAGCAATGTCAGAAACCTCCATTAACTCCAGTTTGTCTCACATAAGATTTCTTCCAAAGTGCTCATAATACTGGCTACTATAGAATCTCAGAATGTCTCTTCCTCCATTCAAGGCAGACATTACTTGCAAATATTCCTTTTACTCTCAGTGATCTACTTCATGAGCTTTATTTCTAGATTTTTATTAACATTTCTTGTTTTACTGACTCAACTCTGTGAAATTTCTATAGTCATAGAAACGAATATGGTATTATTATTATTCTATGAAGACCACAAAAAAACCCACCCTTTGGGTTAACAACTCCTGAACATGTTCTTAGTTTTAAATTAATGTGAATTAACTGAAACAGCTTGTGGTTCTGTTTCTATTCTTATTTGCATTATAGGTTTGATATTGGACAGGTTGTACCCAAACCTTCAACACAAGTATAGACTCCTTTATTTCTAGTACGACAGCTAAGTCTGATCTTCTCCTTTGTAAATGTATTATATTATGTTCATACTATCTTGAGACTAAAAAAGGAAGAAGATAAAGCCAGAGATAACTTTTCATCCAACATTAATACACTGACATTACTAGTTTTTATTTTTTCTGATTAATTTGTCAGGATGGAATAAAGTCTTTCAAATACTTTCTTTAAAATCCTGCTGCAGCCCTATTAGCCAGCACTGGTTTGATGCAAGTTCTAGATTAAAGTTAATTGTCATTTTTTACTTTACTTTTACCTCCAATATTAAAGTACACCGCTTTAATGTTCAGAATCCAGAGTCCCTGTTATTTTAATAGGCCTTAAAAAGTTACCTTGCTGGCTAAAATAGGTTGCATCATTTAAACTAGCTGGAGTCATAAAATGGAACAGACATGGTATGAAGAAAAGCTTTTGAGATTATTTATAGAAGAGTCACCACATTCCTTACAGAAGGAGGTGTGTCAACTGGAATTCAGATTTTATTATGAAGAAAGTTGGAAGGAAAGCCTAACAGCACCTGCAATTAAAAGAGAACAGAAATGCTGAGCAGGGCAAGCAGCCCTGGGCAGAACTACTTCCTGGTAACACCTAGGTTAAAGTAGGTTAGTCATGTTTTTCATCTAGATGGACTTCCCCAGAGGACATAACCCCACAGGAACCATACCTAACAGCACCATGAGAATGAGTGGAGAGTGTGAAAAGCTGAAACAGCCTTAGGAGATAAATTGTCACAAGGAACATTCAAAAGGTTTTAAAGCTGCTTGTGGCAAAAGAAACTGCACTGGCACCTGCTTCATCATTCCTTTTCCTTGATAAGACTGTCAAGACTGTCTTGTACCAAGGTCTTAAAATAGCATCTTCGATAGGAGTTCAAGGAATTTATAAAAAGCAATGTGGACTAGTGATCAAAGTACGTTCTTCTGATCCTATGTGTAGCTTACTGCTAAACACAGCCTTTAATGGATTCCTTAATGGATAGCATTAACTGAAGCAGCATTGACAAAGAGGAAAAATTAGCCGCATTATAGCTAGGCAACTAATCCAGCACAATATATGGCAAAGGAGATTGATACTACATGGCACAAACAAAGGATTCTTTTAAAATTTGGTTTTAATCAATGACAACAAAAAAACGGGGGGTGGGGGGGGGGGGGGTGGAAAGAAGAAAAAAAAGGAGGGATGTCCAGTTCTTTACATACAAAAAAATCACTGATGCCCTATAACAAAACCCTTGAAATCAGCCTTTGAAATTCCCATCAGAAAAAAGTTTCTCATTCCAGACTACAAACAGGCAGCTCACATAAGATCTACACCTGCGCTGTTGTGCTAGAAATACATTAGAACTACTATGGAATTCAAGTCTTATTGCTATAATAGGATTTTTGAAAGTGTATCTAATTGATGCTTTGGTTAGATAATATGCAAGATCAGCTGTGATCTGCTATACTGCCTTTAGTAATAAATGTCTCCAGTGAGTGGTTAACTGTAGAGATAATTTAAAAGACTCACTGATTTTAGAAAATACATTGAAGAGGATTATTAGAAAGCATTCTTATATTCATGAATGAGTAGAGAAAACTATTAAACACTACTAAGCAATGGATTTTTTACCCTGTTTAGCCAAGATATTTTGTGAAACAGAGTGCAAATGAGTAAAAAAAAAAACATACTATCTTCCTTGAACAAACGAAGATCTGCAAAGTTTGCAAACAAAACAGAAAACATGCATAATTTGCAAATAACAGTGATTCAGGATACAAAGCCTGTCCTCAGCTGGCAAATAAACTATTCTGTATGCAACAAGCAGGCACATAGCAACTTCAGGATAATGTAAGTGCTCTGCCACAATCACAAATGAAGAAATATTTTTTGCAACTATACCTATCAGATTTGCTCAGAGAGTGACTGTCAGAATCACGACACAGTAACAACACAATTAGATAAAATCCAGCCACCATTTCTGTAACTGTAATTGCACCCACAGTCATGCTAGCCGTTACCTCTGAAACACAAGCAGATGATTCATGAATCTGACTCACGTCTTTCTCTTTACCTCAACCAGAGAGACCAATCCATCTACATTTATGTCTAGAGTCCATGTAGCTATTCAAGGATAATACAGATATGCAAGACAGCACAAGGGTCCTTTTACATTCCCAAAGCAGCAGAGGCTTTTCTTCTGTGCTGTTTCTCTTCCTGAGGAACTTGCTAGCAGAAAAAGAAATTTCAGTGATTTCTTGAGTCATTCCTCTCATTTGTAAATGTCAGGTCACCCAGTCAGGGAACAAAGCAAATACATGAAACTCTGATGAGCAACTACCCAGTTTAAAAAGGAAGAACTTGCGGCATCCCACTTGTGTATAATCCACAGGTACTGTTTGTCCTAACAAATTATTTCTCAAAAAGAAATGGCAAGGTCTCCTCTCAGGAGTGTGGCAGAATCCCAAATGACTGGTAAAAAATGACAAAAGGGAAGGGAGGCCCAATGTAGACATCAGATGCTTTAAAAAGTGTTAAAGACATTTACCTCCCATAGTTTGTTATCAGTTCAGCATTGTACTAAAATCATGCACATTATTCATTGTATTATTATAATTATTGAAATTTTGACAATACATAATATACAGTATACAGATGTTTCTCAGATTAGATGGGTGATGTGTTACTGTATGCATAAACTTAAATCTCAGTGTTTTAGATAAAAATATTAAATGACCAATCCTTTTAAGCAAATCTTGCCATGTATGCTTGAAATCTGAAAACATTCTTTTTCCAGTGCTTGAAGAGCAGTTAGAAAGCATGCCCAAAATGTGATCTATTTCAATAGAGAAAACAACCAAAATACATTTTTACTGGCCAATTGTTCTCTTCCTTTTGAATCAAAACATAAATTGTGACTATTGTTTCTGAGATAATCTACTTTTTCATGTATTTCACAACTCAGGAAGAAAACCAGCTCTTTGTTCCATTTTTAATGTAGCAACATTACTGAAATAATGACGGAAAACAAAACAGACAAGGTAGATAAGCCAATTCCGGTCAATTAAAAAAAATATTTCTTTTAAATACAATGCTTTAACATTAAAAATCAGCTAGGTTTCAAAGCAAAGGCAATTTTAATTTAAAAACATTTAAATGGCATAAGTAAATAACTTTGAGCTTTTTTTTCCCACTGAAGCAAGCCTTCTATAAAATTTTGCTTCTTACATATTGAAACACTGCAGCTAAATAATTTCTTGTCTGAAATTTCCCAATAAGCTTTCAATTTAAAGCACACAACTTACAGATTTCTTTCCTCAAAAAGTAGTCATGGCAAAATTTTATTTATCACTGTCCATCATAATCATGACCAACCTAGCTAATTTTCTGTATGCTGGACTCAAATGACAAATCTCCAATTCCCACGAGGTGAACTGCAAAATTCCAAGCTCAGCAAAGATACCATTTTCAATAGTTCAGTGGCACTCAGCATCAGCTGTTTTCCTCAGTAAGAGAGTATGTTATGGTTTAACCCCAACTGGCAGCTAAGTGACACACAGTAGTTCCATCACTCCCTGTCTACCTCCGCCAGTGGGATGGGGAGAATAGGAAAGACGTAAAATTCATGGGTTGAGATAAGAACAGGTTAATAACTGAAATAAAGTAAAAAAAAAAAAAGAGAGTAGGAAAAAGTGAGAGAGAGGAATAAAACCCAAGAAAGACAAGTGATGCACAATACAATTGCTCACCACCTGCTGATGGATGCCCAGCCTGTCATGGACCAGTGATCACTCCCCTTAGTTTATATTCTGGGTATTATGTTCTATGGTATGGAATATCTCTTTGGCCAGTTCTGATCATGTGTCCGGTCTCTTCTATCTCCCAGCTTCTTGTGTCCTTCCTCACTGGGAGAGCATGAGAGACTGAGAAGTCCTCGACTTAGGGTAAGCACTACATAACAACCACTAAAACATTGGTATGTTATCAGAACTACTCTCAGACTAAAGCCAAAACACAGCACTGCACCAGCTACTATGAAGAAAAAAAAATCTATCCCAGATGAAAACAGGACAATCTTGCATATCTTTTTCTTTTTCTTTTTAAATCTATATTAATATGGTTTTGTATTAAAATTTCTACAAGAAAAAAAAAACAATAAAACCATGAGAAAATCCTTAATTACAGCAATATACAGAAAGGGGAGCTTATGAAACAATACTTCAGCCTTCAGAATGCCTTTTATGGAATTTAGTTTTTGAGAAATCAGATCAAGAGGTCAAATAGTGCCCAACTTTTGACAAGTGAGACCATCTCTTTGGGTCAGTTACTGGCAAAATAGTAAAAAACATTCTTTGCAAAGAAGAAAATGTAACCTGGATTCTATTTCAAGTTTGAATTTGTTTTGAGCAGTACATGAAACCAAAGCAAATTGTTCCTGGCTTCAGTGAAAGTGGCACGAAGACTTCTTCACGATCATTCAACTTTAGGTCAAGGGAGGTGATACTCCCCCTCTACTTAACCCTTGTGAGGCTATATCTGGAGTCCTGTGTCCATCTTTGAGCTCCTCAGTATAAGAAAGACAAGAGCCTACTGGAAAGGGTCCAGCAGAGGCCACAAGGATAATCAGTGGTTTGGAGTATCTTTTCTATGGGGAGAGACTGTGGGAGCTGGGCCTGTTTAGTCTAGAGAAGAGAAGACTGAGAGAGGATCTCATTAATGCACATAAATATCTCAAAGGTGGGTGCCAGGAGGAGGTGCCAGACTCTTTACAATAGTGCCCAGCCACAGGACGAGGAGCAATGGCCATAAACTAAAACACAAGAAGTTTTACCTCAACAGGAGGAACAACTTCACACTGAGGGTAGCAGAGAAATGGGCTGCCCAGGAGGGTTGTGGCATCTGCGTCTCTGGAGACATTCAAAACCCACTTGGACACATTCCTGTGTAGACACTGCCCTGTCTAGATGGCCCTGCCTTGGCAGGGGGTTTAACTGCATGGTCTCTAAAGGTCTCTTCCAACCCTAATGATTCTGTGATTCTGTGATCTACCTATTTTACAACATCCTGACATGACATGTCTAACATCACAGAATCCTATAAAGCAGGTTGGAAGGACCTTTGGGCATCAGCTAGTCCAAAGCCCTGCTGAAAGGGCTTCTTGCCTGGATGCAACTTCTCAGAGACTGCAGAGAAGCTTGTGGGAAAAAGAACTGTCCTGGGGTTAAGTTAAATAAACAGGAGGTCAGAAACCACCAGATATGAAAAAACTCGCTGGAGGCAACAGATAACAATGTAAGAGGTTACAGAGCCATAAGGAATGGTTGGATTTCACAAAGACCTATGTGAGAAGCACCTGAATTTCACAGACCATTCCAGAAGAACATGGGAGCTCTTTTGCAGACTCAAATCACTGCCTAGGTAACTATCTCAGTAATACTTTGAAAGATTGACGCTCCCTAGGAAACACTGCCAGAAATGCTGTATTTGAGTGCACTTGTAGAAAAACTGAGATAGATAAGGAAAAGGTAATTACAAGCAAGTTGTTCATATGGGAGGGGAGAAGGAGATGGTAAAATAACCTGAAAGAGGGAAGGGGCGGGGGGGTTGGTGTGGAATGATGGAGGAACGCCTGGAGGGTATCACCTACCAGCTTTTCCCTCCCAGGTCTCTTACAGCACACATCAGGGTCTCTCTCTTCATTTTAGACCTTCATAAACTGTTACAGCTCCTGCAGAGCTAGATTATTTTTTTATTGCAAATCTATTTCATAAAGCCTATAATTAAGTGGTACCAGTTCAGTTAATTCCTATTCATTGTTTTACAGGTGTACAAATTGATTCAGCTCCTGCAACTGCTGAATCAGGTTGTTCCTTGGATGTATACTCCTCAGTTCATACAAAAAAAAAAAAAAAAAAAATCAGGGAAGTCACAAAACCCCCAATAATAGAAAATTCTTTTCATAAGGAAAACTATCACCCAAGAATCCAACACTGAAGAACAGGAATAATTTTAAATGTCAAAAAAGGTGAATAAGTGCTCTTCTCAATGGTCATTGGCAGCTTCAGGATTTCTCTTGTGCCATTAAATAAATAAATATTATTAGTAAAGAGAAAAAGAGACATCCATATATGTCGAGTCTAAATTTGAAGTCTGTATTTAAAAACACCTCTTTTCACACCACACATTAACTAAGATACATAAGTCTTCAATTTCTTCAGGACATTACTTCTGCCAAACATACTACAATCACTGTCAAACACACAGCATTGCTGCTGGTATGTTGTTTTCTTACCATTTCCCTAAAAATGCTCTTCTTCTACACAGTACCAACTAGATTTGCCTTTAGCTGCACTCGTCCTTTCATTATGTTTAGCTTTCTCTACTCTTGAAAAGTATATACTGAGTATAACTTTTTTTTTTAATCTTATCTTCCTCTCTTCCTTACTCTTCCAGCTCAGCCAGTGTTAAACACCAGGCTTCTCAATTTATCACTCCCATCCATAAATGTATTCGGTTCTGTTTTAGACTGAGTTATTCAGAATTCTTCAAATGGAATGTCACAGCTATCTCATAAATGCCTATAGTAACATGTTATCTGTTAAATGCAAACAATATAACTTAGTAACTCATTTTGCAAAGTATTAACAACTGAGAACTGATATACAGAACAGTCACATAACTTGCAAAGGCAGCTTTGCCCAGAAGGATGAATGAAGGAAATAGATAGATAAACATCTATGTGTTTGTGGGTATGTAAACAAGAAGTGTCTGCCTATAAGTAACAAACAAATCAAAAGGAAAATTAGTGAAGTTTGGTGTTGGAATTTTCTATGGATAAATGCTGTTGTAAATACAGAAATATTTGAGACATCTACTTATGTTAACTTGGCAAGAAAGAAATCTCTAATAATTAGAAAAATACCAAATGTCTTACAAAAGGCTGCCTGAACAAACTGAGTAAATGTAATTCTGGATGTGAGGTTTTAAATGTTCCTTTGCTTTGAAAGAAATCACAGCTTTTTTTTTTGTAGTATAAATGAATACAAGCATCAAGCATGTATTTGTTTCACCCTACAGGCAATTTAGACCAGTGGAATGGATTTTTTTTCTGATTTACTTTTGAAGATCTTTCTATTATTGGAAGATTCCTCAAATCCAGATAACTAAGTTTCCTATCATGGGACATTAATATGAAAATACAATGATTTCTACTATATAAGAAACAACTTCTGTGTTTTTCTTCAGTGCAGTCCCTACCGATACTGAACATTTCCAAAATACCCCAATAAAACATTTTCACAAGTTCTCTAGCTTTTGCAAATTCAGAAAGAAATTATGTACTAAATTCAGTTAAAACCCTGTTTTTAGAGTTAAATGAAAAAGGTCTCAAAGTGAGTTTTGAAAAGTCATGCAAATGACTGAGGTATTTTATATGGTTTGTTGGGAGAGTGTATTAAATAGTTACACATGGCTACATTAAAAGTGCACTGCAGACTTTCAGTGTGTATATATATTCATAGCTATTCTTTCTGCTATTACAACAGCAAAACCTGCTTAGATACTTTGAAGTACTCCTGCCTGTGATCACTACTTCTTTATTCATTTAGTAAATCCATCTCGTATTTTTCAGAAGTTTACACCCAAGCATAATCCAGGACCAAATAATCTGCAAGTAAAATAATTCTACGAATCCACAAAAACCAACAGAACAGTGATGAAAGACAAAAGAAAAGGCAGCTAATTTACTTCTTTGCCACTAATATTTCTATAGTTCTGAAGTTTGTTTTTTCTGATTAAACACTAGAACCTATGGCTAGCTACAAGGTGATCAAATAAATACTTTTTCTGTTTAAAACTGCTCTGATAAGGCTGTGTAAACACACACATAAACACCATCCACAGGGATGTGTATGTGTGTGTGTACCTCTGAGAACAAAACGTCTACAAGTTCCCATTTCTGAGTAGTTGCACAAGTCTGTTACAATTTCTAACGTAAAGTTCCCTGATATATTAATTTTTACTCACTTTTCCATTTCTATTGCTCTAAGATTTATACATATATATATGTGCACACACACATATATATAAACTAAAGCCCCCAAACAATAATTTAAAACTCTTAATAGGCGTGATTAATAAATTTCAGTTCAATAACTGAACTCATTATAACTGAGAAAATACTCTACTTGCATGTATATTCATTTTTTTCTTTTCCTTTATTTAGGGAGGGCAATGAGTACAAAGAATAAGTTTTCTGTCTTAAGAAAGTTTACGTTGCATAGCATGGTATATGAAAAATGGGTAAAAATATACATAAAAATAAGAGTGTACTCTGATAAATAACCATGTCCAGCTACCACTGGAAGTCAATACTGATATAAAGAAGATGGTAACATGTTTAATTGTTGTTGAGACTATATGATACTTGTTTTTTCCAACAGCTACATTTACAATCACTTTCTTTCTCAGGAATGCAAAACAGTAATTTGTCATAAAAAGGCACCAAAACAAAAGAGAAGATCCAATTCTTTCAGTCCTGATGCATGTATTACTATCTTTGAACACACAGTATTTCATTAAATTCATTTGTGAATGAGTATATATATTTTTTATAAATTAATCATGTGCTAATCCTAACACAAAGTCATCTTCATTCTAACATTCTCACTCATCTTTTACAACAGGAAGGAATATTTCCATGGTTTTATTTGAAACTGTTCTTTATTGTTCTTAATATTCTTTTCTTAAGAAGGGATGCTGTCCTGTATATGATTTTTAATTTGAACTGAAATTTAAAACACATCATGAAACATTATTAATGACCTTAAGAAATTCAGGTTTTATACAGATGAAAATTTTCGTCTACTACTTTGTATTGACATTTAAATAGCAAAATTTGTCAAACATACTAGTGCAAATGAACTGTCACAGATTTTGTATATGCAACTTCACAGCATTCTTGTGAAAATTGTAGCTTCCATTCTTGTCCAAACAACTTCCAGTGAAGATAAACTGATATGTAACGTCCAAGCCATAACACCAGCAAATCCTCAGAAAAAGAAGGGCAAGGAGAATCAAGGTTAATTAGCAGGATCACATCTTAGGTTCTGATTTGTGCAAACAAAAAAAGACTTACTTAACTTTAGGCCTATTAGTGAAAAGCTCATTCACATTAATGGGATTGTATGATTAAAACTAAGCTTAAAACTGAACTTTTTAAAGATCAGGTCATTTGTGCTCTAATGGAGGAACTGGAAGAACAGCTTCTGTAGATAAATAACATTCTATAATTATCTCACTGGGAAAATTTAAGAAGGCAGCATTCAGTTTCAAAATGTGCTTGTCTTCCATTAATACATTAATAATAGTCTAATAGCAACTGAAACACTGTAAGACTCTTTGTGGGTTGAAGGTCTTTGAGAAGGAAAAGGGCACCTCAAACTGTAACTTACATGTGTCCTGGAGCTTTATTTCTTTTCTCATAAATGAGCAGGATGAGGGGTTTGCACTTGTCCAGCATCATTGAAAGAGCACCATAGTCAGGACTGAATAGTCAGAAAAAAAAACACTCTCACTTTAAGAGGGAAAGCATTTCCAGAAAAGATCAGTTTCTGAGCAAAACCTCATATCTTAGTCTCATTTTGAGCCTTATTTGACAGTGCTTACAACTAAACTGTTCGCAGACTCCTCTATTTGAGCAAGTAATGAAAAGGGGTAGATTGAGGTACCTAAATGCAACATGCAAACTATTTGTGGATGAAAGTAGAGAGAACATAATTTAATGAGTAATAGAACAATAGAACAATGAAAAATAAATTTAAAACTGTAACAGCTTCCAGATCTATCTTTTTCTCCAATGAGGCCTGGATTATATGTTATGAAAACAATCAAGACAAACTACAAAAAGATACAAAAGATAACTACATACAATTTCATCTCTAAACAACCAAAGTGATATGCAAGGCTGTTCTCTTGCATTTCAGTCTCTTATGTTTCCTCACTGGCTATCTGCTTCTTCTGATGAAAGTAAATTAGTATTTTATTGATAAGAATACATAAATTTCCACATATTCTAGCATAGATCTAATATTACTAGAAAGGGATTGATCAGACCTTCATCATCCTTTGAGAATTAAACAAAGTACGCAGTTACCAAAACAAATTGCCACAAGCTTCATAACAGAACATTATCAAGAAAATAAATTACCCACAGTGGTTAGAAAAGTTAAAAAAGCTAACAGAAGTCCAGGATCCTGATGTGATGCATCTTCAGGCCTATTCCTTCCTGACAGAGAAATCATTTGCACAGGAGGCTAAATCAATTTAGCAAACAGGAGACTGAGGTGCTACTTGAACAGGCCTGTCACAATCTTTAATCCCCAGGTAAGGACTGGTGAAGCAACACCTAGTATAGCAACTAAAGTCAATCCCAAATCCCACCCTTGACTGAAGAAACATCAGAGAAGCATTTTGTTTGTTTCTTTGTTTTCTGAGGGGGCATCATGATTTCATGATTATGAAGTCATCTCCACACATCACCATGCAGCTTCCTGTAATTTTAAAATTTTAATATTTTATCTCCAAAATTCTGAATTCTGAGGTGCTGACATTGCTGGAATGAGATGGAACAGTCTGTAAAAAAATACTTATGTCAGATTTAAGCAACATTGTATTTAACACTTGTGTCTGCCCACTGCATGAACATGAAGGACTCTTATATGATTGTTGCAATAACGCAGGGGTTTTATGCATGAAAAGTAAAGAGACACATAAAAAAGATACACATGCTTAAGTATCCAGTAAAGAATGTCAGGGCTTAATCCAAAGGTAATGAAAATAAACAAGGTTCTTGTAGGATTAACAACATTCTGAATCAAGAATAACTTATAACAGTAATAATATTTCATAGTATTTTCCCTAAATAACAGAAACTAAAAAAAAAAAAAAAATAAAAAATACACTCCTCTGTTCCACTTTTCCAAAGAGTTAAATATTCATTTTTCCACTCTAGAGAGCCTTCCAATATAAGGCATGAAGTTTATAAAAGAGGAAGTTGTAAGTTTTATAGCACTGCATTAGCTTTTGTGACAATTTACCTAATACCTTCTACAACATCTTATGAAAACAAATATTCTTCACCTCAGTTAATTAAATCAATACAGAGGAAATAATAAAAAGGAGTTCAATATTAGATTATATTATGAACATTACTCTTGGAAAACATTGCGGAAAGAATTTTAAGGAGAATTATTCATTAAACTTCAGTGTTACCTTCTACAAGTGTTTTCATAATTAATTGCACTGGTCAGTTTGGAATCCAAGCTTTAAACTAATAAAAAGTGTGCCAGCTATTTTTTAGTTCTTATCTTTTAAAATCTAAATTTATAATTACTTTAAAAACATTCAAGCAACAGTTGAATTAAGTAATTTTATATAATAATAAATGAAAAAAAAAAGGGGGGGAGGAAAAATGTAAAAAGGAGCCCTAAATGTTTCTAACATGGCTGCTTCTTTGAGGCTTACATTTATAGCTCTTCCTATGAGTAGGGAATACATATTAGAATAGTTATTTCTTGTAAACAGCAGCTTTCCAGCTCTGGCAGCAAAGGACTCAGCCTGGGCTGCGCAACATAGAATCATAGAATTGTTAGGGTTGGAAAGGACCTTAAGATCATCTAGTTCCAACCCCCCTGCCATGGGCAGGGACACCTTACGCTAAATCATATCACTCAAGGCTCTGTCCAACCTGGCCTTGAACACTGCCAGGGATGGAGCATTCACAACCTCCCTGGGCAACCCATTCCAGTGCTTCACCACCCTAACAGGAATTTCCTTCTTATATCCAACCTAAACTTCCCCTGGTTTTAATCTGAACCCGTTACCCCTTGTCTTGTCACTACAGTCCCTAATGAAGAGCCCATCCCCAGCATCCCTATAGGCCCCCTTCAGATACTGGAAGGCTGCTAGGAGGTCTCCACACAGCCTTCTCTTCTCCAGGCTGAACAGCCACAACTTTCTCACCCTGTCTTCATACGGGAGGTGCTCCAGTCCCCTGATCATCCTTATGGCCCTTCTCTGGACTTGTTCCAGCAGTTCCATGTCCTTTTTACGTTGAGGACACCAGAACTGCACACAATACTCCAGGTGAGGTCTCACAAGAGCAGAGTAGAGGGGCAGGATCACCTCCTTCGACCGGCTGTTCACACTGCTTTTGATGCAGCCCAGGATACAGTTGGCTTTCTGGGCTGCAAGCACACACTGCCAGCTCATGTTCATTTTCTCATCAACCAACACCCCCAAGTCCTTCTCCACAGGGCTGCTCTGAACCTCATCTTTGCCCAACCTGTAGCTGTGCCTGGGATTGCTCTGACCCAGGTGTAGGACCTTGCACTTGGCACGGTTAAACTTCATGATGTTGGCATCAGCCCACCTCACAAGCATGTCAAGGTCCCTCTGGATGGCATTCCTTCCCTCCAGTGTATCAACTGAACCACGTAGCTCGGTGCCATCAGCAAACTTCCTGAGGGCGCACTCAATTCCACTGTCCATGTCAGCAACAAAGATGTTGAACAAGACCGGTCCTAACACCGATCCCTGAGGGACGCCACTCGTTACTGGTCTCCAGCCGGATATTGAGCCATTGACCATAACTCTTTGTCTGTGGCCATCCAGCCAGTTCTTTATCCACCGAGTGGTCCATCCATCAAATTGATGTCGCTCCAATTTAGAGACAAGGATGTCGTGTGGGACAGTGTTGAACGCTTTGCACAAGTCCAGGTAGATGACATCAACTGCTCTACCCCTGTCCATCAGTTCTGTAGCCCCATGACCAGGCATCTGGGTAAAAATATAAATGCCTGCCTGCACTGTCCTCAGATGCTACCTGTGCACTAGTACACACATAAGCTGATTTTCTTAGAGCTCAGTATACCAGAGACCTTGCCAGTCAGAGACATCTACCTCTTTAAAAATGGTCAAGAACAGACCAATGCATTACAAGTGATAGAGTTCAGCTCCAGTTATCTCAGCATGTATTTGAACAAATGTATGAGAAATCTGGCCTGAAATGAGGATATAAGAGTTTTAATGTATGAGCAACAGCATTGGCTGTGTAATGCTCCTATTTAAAACTCGATCATTAAAGGATAAATACATACTTAAGATACCTAGGATAGTAGACCATTCAAATATGCCATCTCTATATCTTAGCAAAAGAAGCAGGTAATTTACTTTAGCTGGTAGATAAAAACAGATGGAAAGCACTGATCCATCTCAAAAATATTAGGTCCATAACACTGACTAGCCATACTTTCTTCTAGCATTTCTTCTAGCATACATCCTGTTCGTTTCTGACATGCCCTTAAGGTATTTTGCCTTACACATGAGCAAAAACTAATCCACTTCTGCCACTAGGTAAATTTTGCCCCCAAAACATATCTAGTTAAAGAGAAAAATCTTGTTGGCTTGGGGTTGTGTTTGCTTGTTTGTTTTTTATGCCTTTCATCCTTTAGCCTTCACTATTTTTATTAGGTGGACTGTAACAAATCAAAATCATATTGTTTTTATTTAATTAGGTTATATACATACACTATCTTATTTCAAACAAAAACATTCTAAATACAGGTAATTCTCTCTATTTCTGCATTTCTAAAATCCAGGATCTCTAGCTTCCACTGATAACAAGGATAAAAATCACTTTTTCATAACCAGTGTCGGATCCGATAATTTAGAGTAAGTCATAGACAGATGGAGCTCCATCTCCTCTATTACAAATGCTTTAGTAATAGCATAATGAAAGTAACGCAACAGAGACCACACTTCTTTCTTATTCATTTGTTACTGCATTTTCACCAGAGAGCAAGGAAATGGGACTCCAGGGGAGCTGACTACACACACTAATAGTAAGACACAGCCCACAAGGCATCAATCCTTTGATATGCACCAAAATAAATAACTGAAAACAAACAATTTATGAGACAGTCGTACTTCTATTTCAACACACAATCTTAAAATCCAATGCATCAAAAATGTACATGCCAGAATAACATCAAGCACCAGGATAACACCAGCACACAATAACAGCTCATCTTCACTTATCAGTATTCCTTAAATAAACACAGTGACAGTTATGTACTAGTGGTGTCAATATACTCCCACTCTGAACAATTACAGACCACCAGAACAAGTGTTCATCACTGATTTGACACTCTCAGAAACCATGAACCTTCTTATAAGCACAGAAAGGCCATGAACAGATAATATCTAAGTTATCGTTATCCCTGATACCAGGTCACTCAAAAGGGTTGTGGTTCTGTCCTGGAAATACAGAAGACATCCTGAAGATGTACAACAGAGGTACTTTCTCCCACATCTTCCATTAATATCTTTAACAAGAGAGTAATTAGTGCCAAATGTCTAAAAAAATCATTAAGCAGCAACTCTTCTGATCATGCTGGACCAGTAACCTCAATCAGTAACTATTTCTGACAATAAGATCATCAGCTATTTTACAGACACCAAAAATCTGGTGAAGTTTAGAAGTTTGATCTTTATCATTCTTTTCAATATTGTATTAAAAGCTTTTCTCTTTACTTCCAGTATTCTTACAGTTCAATGATTCTTACAGTCCACCACACAGCCTTGGCATTGATTTCTAATAAAGTAATACAATTATATCCCCATGGTAACTGGTTTTCAGACAACTTCTCAACCCATGCATCTACCAAGTATAGGAGATGGCCTGTACTATTACAGTCATTCCTAAAATATGTAATATTTATTTAAAAGCCCCACTAATCTTCCATGATCAACCTACAACCCTTATAGTTTGTGCAATATATCAGTTCTCTTACTTTCCCAGTTTCTTCTTTCCTTCCTTCCCCCCTTTCTAGCAAACCAGTATTCATTATTCAGCAGCTGAAGTTAGCTTCTACCCAAAGCCCACAAAGATAGCAGGAGGAGGTGTGCAGTCCCTCAGAGACAGAGGTATTAAATCTCAATTTTATTGATAGAGGATGGTTGCGGCTAGGCAAGTCAGATGATTTCCTCCAACACTCCAGAACTACTAAAATACACAGTCCACTTCCTCTGGTTTTCTTGTCATTTCCTGCCACCTCACTTCAATATAGCCCACTTAATGGACAGAAAACCCTTTTCAGCTGAGTCAGTCTTTCTTTGGTTATTGTGCTACAACTGGCTTCTCAAGAGAATGAATGACCACCAGACATAGTACCACAAAGGAATTGAGGTACAAAGGAATGAGAGGAACAAAGCTGGGATCTGTGCATCTATTAACAGTGAACAAGCAGATTGGTTTGACTGGGTCCAATCTGCATCCCAGTTACATTCACACAAACGAGCACTGCATGCTCCTTCCAGTGAGTCCTACTCCACTAACACGCAGCACTGTCCCTTTGCTTCCCAGGCCTCCTGTTCATCTAAAAGGATCAAGATTCTGTTTATACAGAAAGCTGCAGATAGCAAATTGTCCCAGAGTGAGGGAGATCTTACAGCATTCTCCTTCCCTGCACTTGTATATAAACAAAAGATACTGAAATCTATTAAAGTCATGTTCATAATTCCTAAGATAATAAAACTACTGTCTAGTGTTATGAATTTCTGCCTTAGCTGCTTTCATATTTTCAATTCTAAAAAAAGCAAAAATTTAATTTTTAAAATTACCTGTTGAAGTAATGAAGGTTTTAAAGATACCATATGTTGGGTGCAGAGCTTATATATTTTGTCTTGTGTGACTGTCTTCAAACAACAGCTGAAGTGCTTAATACACTTGCAAATATGTCTAAACATTTCTAAGACTGAGCTTCATTAATTAGTGTTCCATTTTAGCTTCTTACATCCAAATCTATGCTGCAAAATTCATTATTATATATTGCTTTCTGCTGCAAAGATATTTTATCCTGGAGAGGAATAGAAAGCAGTTAACACCTGCCTTTTGAAAAAAAAAAAAACTTAATCTGACATGATTCAAAAAAGCATTTGAATTAACAGACAAGCATACTGCAAATAAAGCTGACAGTCATTCATAGTATAAAACAGAGTGACATTTTTAGTAGCGTGCAAATACAGCTGACAGGCATGTCTTTATTCAATTAGTTCCTAGTTTCCAAGGGCAGAGTTGTGTGCACACATCCAAACTGTGCCCTCTAATTTTAGAGACTTTTGATACTGAATATTTAAAACTACTTAGTATCTGAATCAATTTAACAGAATGTCATTTAATGTACTTCTCAGTTTTGACTTTCAATAATTTACTCTGAATACCTCAACACTGCTCATGACTGATCCATAATTACATTCAAGCAAATCTTGTCTTTTTTTTTTAAAGTGTTTCAGTTTCAGAATAGTTAGACTTCCATGTGTGTACATTTTTATATGCTTCTCAGTATTATAAAAGTTTCATACCTATCCATCTGCATATCCTACTTACTTCTGTTGCTAAAATAGCAGGTAAAACAGGCACTTACTGTTCAGTGGTTACAGCGCACTTCTCCACTCCTCCTTTTCCAAATGACTTGCCAAATCAAACTTACTGCTGCTTTAGCTGCTGGGAAACAAAAAAAAAACAAAAAACCACACATGTCAGAACTCAAGGAACTCATGGGAGAGGGTATTTTACTAAAAAAAAAAATCTCTTTCAGAGGAAGTAAAAAGCAGTCATAGCTCATAACAGCTAGCAAGGATCCCTGAATGTGGAATCTCTAAACAAGAATACCGCAGCAGGGCATACAGTTAGTCTTTTTTAAAAAAAACAACAAAAGACAAAAGCCACCAGAGGCAATGATATTAAAAAAAAAAACAACAAAAAAAACACACAAAAACTCCCAAAAGAACAAACCCATTGCCTTTGCATTAGCTCTATTTTCTATCCTTTTACCATACTGTATGTAAAACATGAATATTTCAACAGGTAAGTAACTTTTGATAATGTCTTCTCCATTGGTCTACTGTCCTAAAGGACTGACCAGGGTTTGTCCCTACAACCATATTAGTAACACATTTGGGTTTTTTTATTTTTTTAATATATTTTATATATATAATTTATATATTGGACAAGCCCAGACATGTTGCTCCCTCAATACAGAACCCAATTTCTTTGAAGAAGTTTTAGATTTTTAATTTTTTTTTTTTTTTTTAATACAGAAGCTTCAAATTTCCATTGGGGAAAATGCAATTGAAAAACAGGCAACTGTAAGAAACTTATATTTCCTGAAGTACAGGATAGCTGCAGCTTACTTAACATTCCCCAAAGGTATCAGTATCAGCAGGTAATACAGTGCTAACACTGGTCATTTAACAGAATTATTAATAACTGCAATTCTAGCACAAATCAAAGGTACTGCAATTGTTCCCACAAAACTAGTATAATAAAGCATCATTGATTTACAGTAATCCTCATTTACAAGACACCAGATAGCATCTTAGAAAATTAAACAATCATTTCAGACCTAATGTTTTTTTGAGATGTCACCACATTAAACACAGTCCTGATTCATAAAGTATGTAAAACTCATCATGACTAAAATGTTAAATAAGAACAGTTTGCTTTCTAAAAGGGAAGTCAGCAGCATTATCATGCCTCCTGTCAAAACCAGGCACAGCTTTTAAATGACCACTGCCAGTTGCAGAATTTCTGACTATTCATAGCAGTATGTGGTTATACCAAGATACTATATAAAGAGCCTTGCTGCACTACGCACACCCACTCATTACACACTGCTAGGAGACAGCTTCTGTGCTGCGTTGGTCAAAACGCATTGAAAATGTTATTTTTAAGAAAAACATTCTCTAATGGAAACAGCCATTATCTCCATCTTACAAGCAGAAAAATGAGGCATGCCAAATGTCATGGGCTAAAACCTAGTTGAAAGCAGCACTCAGATAAAACGAGGTCAGAACCACATCTGCCCGCTCTACTAGCGTAGGTACACACAGGAGGGCAGCACAGAGGAACTACTGCCGACTTCACATCCTTGCAACACCTCCCAGGCAGGAGACTAGAAGGCAATAGCAAGCTGGCTAACAACTGCTTATTGGGTTTAGATTTGGAGAAAGTCAAAGAGATTGGTGGGGGTGATGGGATCAGTGAGGCCCTTGCTAACCCCCCAGGTGTAAAACTATAAACAAGGGGGCAGCAGCCTCTCAGCTGGAGGAGCTTGGGGGTGAACCGCTGCAGAGGAGCAGGGCTGCTCAACAAGCCTCAGGCTCCACCACTGTGGGCACTGAATGGCCTCTCCCCTGAGCCTGCAGTGCTGACAGTGGCCATGAGCAGAGGCACTGCAGTTTCATCACTGTACCAAAAATGCAAGTGTATCACATCACGCACACGCTGCCCCAGCTGTCCTCTGGCAATACCCAGCCAATGCAGAAATTAAAACCTGCCAGTGAGCTGGGTGGTTCTCTTCTTGCGGCTGCCTCACCCCCAGATTCCTCATGCAACCTGCAGAATTACAACAAAAACTTGCAGGGGAACATGAAACAACTGTTTTCTAACATCCACTGCATTACAAGTACCTCAGCCACGACTTCCTTTCAAAGGTTTTACTTCATTTTCACAGAAAAAAAAATCCTTAGTATTATTTTTAAACTTACAAATGCTACAATTAAAACTTTGGCAAGAAAACCTATTTTATTTTTTTTTCTCAGGGAATAATATATTTTAAAATCTGTGCTATTTATATTCTTGCACTACAGGAAACTTCTGGTTACAGGTAAAATATACCATTCTGGAGACAAGAGTTTGCAGATAACATGAAGATGAGCAGCGCAGTTGACACACCCAAGGGATGGGAAGCTATCCAGTGGGACTTAGTCTCGAGAAGTGGGCCCATGTGAACCTCATGAGGTTCAACAGGGACAAGTGCAGGGCCCTACACCTGGGCCTAGATGACCTTAGAAGGTCCTTTCCAACCCAAGCCACTGTATGATTCTGTGACCAAGTGCTTAAATAATCTCCCTTTCTCATCTATTTCAAATTAATTTCATCCTTCACACCTCCAGAATGACACCTGCCAGTGTAGCTGCTCCATTAGACATTTCTGTGTGTGCTTAAGTCCTGCAGAATGAAAAGAGTCGGGAGACAATGTGGGGGGGGGGCAGGAGCATAAACCAGGACATTGGCATGGTGGTACATGCCTCTAGTTCCCAGAGCTAATCCACTAAAAATGAAATATTAGCACTACAAGCTTTGCAGAAAAGGTCTGGGAAGAAAGGTCAAGGAATAGAAAGGGCAAAACACTTTTCTATCCTCAAGTTTAGAACTCATGGAGAGGTAAAGGGGAAGGAGATTACAAACCACCATCAGAAAAGCAGAAGAAGCATAGCAAGGGCATGGTGCTACCAACTGGTTTTGCCATAAGGTTGCAGGATAAAGCACAAGTGAAGCTGCTCTGAAAGCCCTTTCTTCCACAGAAACATCAAGCTGTACCTGCCTGAACAGCTGCCTGTTTACAATTCTTTCTTTGCTCACTTTCCCCTGCTGGTACAATCTGAATGATATCATGTCAACTCTTAAATACAAGATCTATTGTGTTTTTTAATGGGAAAAGTACACTATGGTACATACTGTAAAGGCAAAAAGGCTGCAGTGAGTTAAACTTGCATATCAAGTGTTATTCATTGAAAAAACTATTTTAAAAATATGTTAACAATGCCTTTTTGAAGACTATTTGAATGATTACATAGGAAGATGGAAACAATACTTAGAACTGACTGCTCTGCTAAACAGGTTAATAAAGAGAAAATAAATCTCAGCAGTAAAATTAGAAAAGTATAGCATGAAGTACCATGCTGTTAGTATTCCAAGTCCCAGCAGCTTTGTAGCATTCCAACTGATTAGAAAACAGAAATTTCAAACCTTTTTCTAGATAGAAACAATGTCAAAACTCCATATTTTTTTTACTAAAGAATTCAGAGCCAACCAGATACTACTTTCTATATAAAACCACATAAATTTCTATGGCTTTTGATTTCCCCTATTCATTTGCAAAGGGCTACAATGGAATATCTTTGAGAGAGGAAAAGGTTGTTGCTTCTTATTTAGTTCTCCTTTGCATCCTGCAGGACAAGCTGCGCTAGGAAATATTCATCTAAAGATTAACAGAAAATAGAAATGAATACATCTGCAAATACTTAGTAAAATAATAATTAGAAATTAAATCAATTATAATAAATAAATTATTTTTCTCCTTTCTGGATTGCAGCACAATCACCAGATGAAAACCACAGTCATATGTAGAAATCAGATACTGTTTTCAACCAGTACAAGTCAGTTTATTAACACTGTTCTTATTTTTAGTCCTGCATTTCTCCTTGAAATGACAGATGGGATCAGTATCATACAGACCTATTTTCTTACTGGTATGTCAGTAAGGTTCTAGAGAAACTGGTAGGCACACTAGTTCTCTAGGCCATTCCTATTGTATCTGAGACTTGACAATGGTTAGATGCATCATGGTGTAGTGGTGAATGTGACAGCCCTGGGGTAAAGGTTGGACTTGATGATCTTAAAGGTCTTTTCCAACCTAGCTGATTCTGTATTGCTATACAAATTTTCTAGTAAAGGTTTCTAAATCTCCCCAAACCTATAGCTTGAAGCAATACTGTAATGGCAACTAAAGCAGTGAACTTGCACATAATTACATTTTTAACAAACTGAGGTTGAACAGTATTGAATGAAAATCTTTCTACAGAAAAATGATGGGCTGCAAGAAATCTTGGCGACTGTTCAGTGTGATCAGTGTGGGAGCAACAGTGTCAATTTTATTCTCATGCAGAAATAAAAAGCCTGTTAAGTGACTTCAGAAACCAATTACTTTATTTCAGACCATCCATGTATAGTATCTCCTAAAAGCAGCTGAATGCTATGGACTCCTACAGATGTCCTTCATAATGTTACAATTCAGGCAGTTCTTAATGAAGGATATAGTTAGTATGAACTAACCATCTGCTTTGTACAGTATAATTATTAATATTTTTCCAATTGTTCTGTAGCAAATTACAGTGTAGCATCACAAATCCAATTACAATACACATAATGATAATCTCTGCTAACAGAATGATCCTAGATTACCTGGAAATCTAAAATATTTATAAAATGTGGGCACAGTGAAAAAGAATACATTTCAATTACAGAAGTATCTTTTGTACTTGCTGAAGAAAAGCTTCTTATATATTGATCAGACCTGACAGTGACTGACAGAGGAAACCTTCAGGAAACAATTTCTGGGAATCAAATTAAAGTGCTGAAATGCTGGTTCTGAAATGGTTATTTAAATTATTTCTAAAGTTACCTGTGCCTCTGTATTATGTGGTTACTTTTTTCACTTAAAAAAAGTGTCCTAAACAATGTAGTGAATCTTTTGGCCAAGAATTAGACAAAACAGAGAGTGTGTAATCAAAGCCTTTACTTGAACTGTGTGAGGCTTCATTCCTTCTGAGGCTCCAGTAATTGCAATAGGCTTATAGCAGGAACAGACTAAAGCTCATTGTACAGAGCAGATCACACAGCGCTACGTTCTGTAAACTGCTACAGATTTCTGATCAGAGCAGACAGCTATGTTTCACCTCAAATTTCAACCATGTCAACAGAAAAGCTTCTGGCAGAGTTAGAAAAGAAGTAAAGTTCAGCACTGCTTTCTATGTCTTCAAGCAAATATAAAATACAGACATACAAATAGCAATTTAAAATAATAGGAGAGTTCTTCTCAATTAAGTTTGAAGCAAGCAAGGCTGAGCTGTTGGTTTGTTGTTTTTTTTTGCTTTTCTCTAATTCTTGCCTGAGATGCAGCAGAGTAAGATCACTAAGATGATTTGCCATTAGCAAAGCTTAAGGTTGGAAGCTTTCAGGTCTCTGCTAGGTGCATGCATTCCCAAGTGTGCTGTTCTTGTTTCCATACTTAGCTGGAACCCCACTGAGCAAATGGATTGCATGTGCAAGAGTAGAACAAAATCAGGCTTTTAGTGTGACAACTTTTTTTCCTTACACTGGCTGGGAGAAAAGAAAGAACATTTAAAGTATAAAAAAATAAATACAAAAAAATTCAGGGAATCTATTTAGTAAGCAAATGTGTAACAGGTTTTAGGAAACCGTAACTGAAGTTCACATGTAATCAAAATTAACTAAATACTCACGCCACGACTTATAATTGGTAAAGTTCAAGAAGCAGGGATAATACATTAGTTGATAAGCCACTTAACTCTTTCTTCAGCAGTTTAGTGTCCATAAAAACATAGCAAACAAAATTAACTTAGTAATGTGAATTAGCTCCCACCTGACATGAGTGTTCCTAAACTCTCAGATTCAGGAAAAAACAGTGGATCCAGTGACACAAGAAAATGATCAGTACTAATAAGTGTGCTTTATGAAGGGGAAGTTAAGCAACTTGACTGCCTTCAAAAATGAGATGACTAACTTGGTGCATGAGGAGGGAGCAGTGGATGTTGTTTACAACAGCTCTATAGATGCTTTTAACACTGTCTCCTGGAAAATCCCCATAGACAAGCCAATGAAGTATTGGTTAGGTAAGTACAGTGAGGTGCTTTGAAAACTGGCTGAATGGCCTGACAAAGAAGGTTGTGATAAGCAGTACAAAGTCCAGGAGAAGGCCAGTGCTGTACCCAAGGTGTTGATACATCTTTGCTAATGACCTGGAAAATTCAGTGCACTCTCAGGAAGTTTGCATATGATATAAAACTGGGGGGCAAGGGGAGTGACTAATACACCAGATCGGTGTACTGCCACTCAGGGGCACCTCAACAGGCTGATGAAATAGGCAGAGAGGAATATCAGGAAGTTCAACAAGAAGAAACACCAAGTCCTTCATCTGGGGAAGAATTTGTTCACACCAGTGACAGATCATTGTCTCCCATGTTCCCGTTAGCATACTTTCGCATTATGTCTAGGGAGGGGAAAAAAATCACATCAGTGATCTCAGCATGCTATACATCTGGTCTCAGACAAATTTAACAAGTCAGCATTCATTTACACTACAGAGATTGTTATATCATATACAATTTTAACGTAGAGGTTGCTGTAGAATATTAACACTTAATGAAAGACCTTACACAATGAAATGTAAGAAGCCACCAAGGGTGCTTTATAAATTATCTTACAAAAGCTTCTGAGCAAGTGTTATTCGAGGTTTAAGGCAAGCACAAAGAGTACAACTCTGACTGCCATATTGACAGTGTGGATATAAGTCAATTTCATGAGGGAGGAACAGATAATTTGACAAAAAGCTTGTGCAGCAAGGTTAACTGCAAAGTCTTTCACTTCATCTAATTACACTGAAATATCATACCACGTGGTCTATTTTGGATGCTTATAGACAAATGCTAGTACATGATTTTTATTTTAACACGGCTTTAGTTCAGTTTTATTAGTGACAACTGGATAACAAAGTATTCCTTACCTAAAGTGTACCTAAAAACTTCACAGTAAATGGCCAAACACAAGCTACTGTTCTTTGGGATTTCTACTGTTATGTGATTCAAGGATGTTTCCCTGTTCCTTTCAGGATGTAAATATTTTTTCAAAGTTCTAAAATCTTTCCTTAGGAGTTATTCAGTGTGCTTTCACAGCAAGAGTTGCTATCCTCAGATCCACACACTAAACAGAAATGACCCCTTTTACAGATTTTTGAAGTTTTGTTTCCCATATATACAGAAATATTTTGTTTGGTTCTGAACTTATCTAAATTGAAAACTCAAGGTGAAAGCATAGATCTTCACTTGAAATGGAACATGTTAACTTCAGAGTTGTACAAAGATAATTTAACAAAGTTACATCCTGAAACAAACCCAACTGGTAAGTTTATGACTTGCCCTGTTTCTCCAAGTAATGGGTGAAAGTGCCCACAGCATTAAAAATTCTAAATATATATGTATTTTCTTGTAATATGAAAGCCTATAATTCAATAATGTAAGGGGTTAGCAAATACTTATTCTTAACAGTATGGTTTTTTTTTTCCTAAGCTATGATTTTTGTCTTACTTGTGTCTTTGAGGAATGTGAAATAACTGCTTCATAGAATCTGAATTTATTTTGCATGGCAAACAGATTTTTCTGTTGCTGATTTCTTCTTATTATTTCCAAATAAAACCCATTTATGCCTGTATATAATCTGGGGTAAAAGGTAGTGCTGCATATTATTAAATGCATCAAAACATTTCCCCTTTTATATTCCCCAGAAAGGATCTTTCACCAATAGTTTTGAAATCCTGGTGGGATTTCAAAAAGAGAATCATCACGTCAGTAAGACTTCTTCAATATATGTTCTATAGATGTTTGCTACAAACAAGATGTAGGAATGTATCTTGCCTTAGGTCACTATTCAGAACGAGGAATGCCTCAGCTTACAGTATCAAAGAGTCATGCGAGCTGAAAATCACCATCCCAAACCTATTTCCCTTTTTCTCCAGGGTATTTTCTATGTATATGAAAAGTACAGCTAAATCCTTCCTATTCTCCTCCTCCATTCAGCTTCCTGGGTATACATAAAGTCTGAATAAGCTCAAAGAATGGCACAAGTGGGGCAAATCTAGAAACAAAGTGACAGCCTAGCAATCAAAGTTATGAGAGAATCTCATAAACATGTAACTTAGAAGCATGAATTTGCTACAGTGGTTCAGGTCAAAGCTTTAAAACATCCAGAAGTGAGGTGTAATCAACATCAGGAAAAGGAGTCACCTGTTTTAAAAATTGGAGCTGAAAACTAAAATTGCTCTCTGAAAAAAAAGTTCTGAAAATTTAAAGAAAACAAATTGAAGCATTTTGACAGAAATTTTTATCTGTTCCCTTCTACTTTTTTCTCTTATATTGATGAGAATGTGTTAACTGATGTGCCATTAGTTAATAACTTTGAAGAATATTTTCATGCTCACAAATACACCTGAGGTGCCAAATGCTACATTTCCAAAAATAATCCTTGCAAATGCGCAAACCTCTACTATGGACAAAATTATCAGGGAACAGAGTTAAGCATAATGGTTTTAAGTAGCTCTCTTATTTTGAATCAATTTATTCACTTTACAGGGATATTTGCTGAGGCATGAAAGACACATTTAATGGAACATTCAAAAGAGTCAGTCAGTTTGGTCTTTCCAGTTCTTCTGAAAAATTTGAGATCCTCCTGCATACGAAGAAACATCCAAGACAAACCAGAAGACAGAGAAAAAAATAATGAAGAGCTACAAAACTAGCTCTGAATGCTAGAGATTAAGGCAGTTGAGATGCAAAAGAATTATTTTATTCACAAATGGAGCTTTTTCTCAAAATTCCATCTAACATATCAGTCACTTGCTGATTGTTTTTAATAATCACTCCCAAAGTGGAAAACTATCTCCAGAATAGTATGTTGTTTCTGTTATAGAGGGAAATTGGTATAATTATACTCTATGGCCTTCTAAGTGTAAGCACAAAATCAGGCAAATGTGTTTTGCCTTTGGACCAGTGGAAGGTGGCAAAGTATTTCCTGAACTTGAATTTCTAGAAAAACTCATTTTTTGGATTTGTTTTGGTTCTCTCCAGTATAGATCATGTTCATCAATGTAGTGACCATTCAATTTTTCATTAGACTCAAAAAGATCAGTAACTGCAAGTAGGCAGTGGAGAAACTGTAATTTTCAAGGATGATGAGGCCATTTGGAAGAATCTAAATCTCTTGAGAACATTTTGACAAGAATTTATTTATTTCAGATTACAGCTTCCCAAGTCTGTATTTTGGTAGCTAAACCATTGTTTTGACTTTCAGGTGTTACACACGTAGCAGTTGCTATATCAGGACACACTCAGAAAATGCATGAGGATTTTGCTATAAACACTCCTGGCCTTCTCTTAAGAGAACTTTGCCCTCTAATTGAAAAGCATGAAGTCACTCTTCTCACTTCTTCCTCCCATCATTTTGAGCAACATTTGAATAGGGGAAGACAAATTACAAAAAATTGATGTCGTGGAAATTGGAGATACTATGGTTGATGAAGAGTATATGAAATTGGAGATTTGGAAAATTTCTGTTTTCTTCCCACCTCAGCAATAGATCTGTGGGTTTTTTCCATCTTTAGTAGCCTTCTCCTACCTCAAAGAGCTACAAATATGATATCCATAAAGACTGAGGGGTAAATTGATTGTAAAAGAGTACAATCTATATGAATAAGAAGATTATTACCGACAGAACAGCATATACCATTTTCAAAAGTAAAAGTTGTAAAAATCTAAGAATTCCAACCAATATGTGCTTAAAGTTGCACATATTCAATACTAATCCAAGGGTCGTTTATGATTTGCAAATATAAAAACATGTGGCCTGAATAAGGTATTTGTATGATTATATGTTTAAATTGCAGCAAAGATTTGACTAAACTGTACAGATATTTTTTCCTTAATCTCTGTTTTCCTTCAAAATAAGATCTGCTTTACATCCAAGAAGTCAGAAAAAAGGTAAGCACTTATTAAAACAATCAAAGCTGCCTTTTGAACTTCTTCCAATCTCAAATGCACAATTGTTCTGTTGAGAGTGCTTTGTGTGAAAATGTTGATCTGATACCCAAAAGTGAAATATTAACACTTTTTTCTATATAGCAGGAAAATAAAAATCTTTTAAAGAAAGGTTTTTCAACTGTCTGAAGTTTTTGAAGACCTGCTTTGTGTATATCCACAAGTTGTACATCTAAAATCTCCTTACATTCAAATTTCAGCTACAATGGTGGCAGAAAGAAGACTATTCATGTCAACTCAAGCTTGACAAAATAGGGGACAAGCTCTGAAATTACTCAAGACTGTGTTAATAAAGATTACTTGGATAATCACTGAATAACATTTCATAAGCTAAAACTAAAAAAGTGCTTGCCTGTTCACTAGAAAAGAACTTCTAACTAACACCAGAGGCAATGTAGGCCCACTGATGAATGGGATGGGTGCCCTGGTGACAGAAGATACAGAGATGGCAGAGTTACTGAATGCCTTCTTTATCTACTCTGCTACAGGCAGTCCTGAAGATCCCTGTACCCCTGAGACCTTAGATGAAGTCAGGTCGACAGAGTGGTTTGCCTTAGTCGATGAGGAATGGGTTAGAGACCAGTTGAGCAATCTGGACATCCATAAATCGATGGGTCCAGATGGGATGCACCCGTGGGTGCTGAGGGAACTGGCGGAAGTCATTGCTAGACCGCTCTCCATCATCTTTACCAAGTCTTGGGAAACGGGAGAGGTGCCTGAGGACTGGAGGAAAGCAAATGTCACTCCAGTCTTCAAAAAGGGCAAGAAGGAGGACCTGGGTAACTATAGACTGGTCAGCCTCACCTCCATCCCTGGGAAAGTGATGGAACACCTTATCCTTGGTGCCATCTGAAGGCATATCAAGGATAAGAGGGTTATGAGGGGCAGTCAACATGGCTTCACCAAGGGGAAATCATGCTTGACCAATCTCTTAGCCTTTTATGAGGAGATAACATGGTGGATGGATGATGGCAGAGCAGTGGATGTGGTCTACCTTGACTTCAGCAAAGCATCTGACACAGTCTCCCACAGCATCCTCACAGCTAAATTGAGGGAGTGTGGTCTGGATGATCAGGTAGTGAGGTGGACTGCGAACTGGCTGAAGGAGAGAAGCCAGAGAGTTGTAGTCTATGGGGCTGAGTCTAGTTGGAGGCCTGTAACTAGTGGAGTGCCTCAAGGGTCAGTACTGGGACCGGTATTATTTAATATATTCATCAATGATTTAGATGAGGGAATTGAGTGTACTATCAGCATGTTTGCTGATGACACTAAGCTGGGAGGAGTGGCTGACACGCCAGAAGGCTGTGCTGCCATCCAGCGAGACCTGGACAGGCTGGAGAGTTGGGCAGGGAATAACTTGATGAAATATAACAAGGGAAAGTGTAGAGTCCTGCATCTGGGCAGGAACAACCCCAGGTTCCAGTATAGGTTGGGAAATGACCTGTTAGAGAGCAGTGTAGGGGAGAGGGACCTGGGGGTCCTAGTGGATGACAGGATGACCATGAGCCAACACTGTGCCCTTGTGGCCAAAAAGGCCAATGGCATCCTGGGGTGTATTAGAAGGGCGGTGGTTAGTAGGTCGAGAGAGGTCCTCCTTCCCCTCTACTCTGCCCTGGTGAGACCGCATCTGGAGTATTGTGTCCAGTTCTGGGCCCCTCAGTTCAAGAAGGACAGGGAGCTGCTGGAGAGAGTCCAGTGCAGGGCAACGAAGATGATTAAGGGAGTGGAGCATCTCCCTTATGAGGAAAGACTGAGGGAGCTGGGTGTCTATAGTTTGGAGAAGAGGAGACTGAGGGGTGACCTTATAAGTGTCTATAAATATATAAAGGGGGAGTGTCACGAGGATGGAGCCGGGCTCTACTCAGTGGCAAACAATGATAGGACAAGGGGTAATAGGTACAAACTGGAACACAAGAGGTTCCACTTAAACTTGAGAAGAAACTTCTCACTTCTTAGTGAGGGTGACGGAACACTGGAACAGGCTGCCCAGGGAGGTTGTGGAGTCTCCTTCCCTGGAGACATTCAAAACCCGCCTGGACACATTCCTGTGTAACACTATCTAGGTGTTCCTGCTCCGGCAGGGGGATTGGACTAGATGATCTTTCAAGGTCCCTTCCAATCTCTAGCATACTGTGTGATACTGTGATAGACTCATAGAATAGTTAGGGCTGGAAAGGACCTTAAAATCATCTAGTTCCAACCCCCCTGCCGTGGACAAGGACAGCTCATACTAGACCATACCACCCAAGGCTCTGTCCAGCCTGGCCTTGAACACTGCCAGAGACAGAGCATTTACCACTTCTTTGGGCAACCTGTTCCAGTGCTTTGCCACCCTCACAGTAAAGACCTTGTTCCTTATATCTAACCAGAACTCCCCATTTTAGTTTGAACCCATTACCACTTGTCCTATCTTTAAGAGTCCCTGAGGAAGATTCCCTCCCTAGCATCCTTGTAGGCCCCCTTCAGATACTGGAAGGCTGCTAGGAGGTCTCCACACAGCCTTCTCTTCTCCAGGCTGAACAGCCCCAACTTCCTCAGCCTGTCTTCATATGGGAGGTGCTCCAGTCCCCTGATCATCCTCGTGGCCCTCCTCTGGACTTGTTCCAACAATTCCATGTCCTTTTTATGTTGAGGACACCAGAACTGCACACAATACTCCAGGTGAGGTCTCACAAGAGCAGAGCAGAGGGGCAGGATCACCTCCTTTGACCTGCTGGTCATGCTCCTTTTGATGCAGCCCAGGATACGGTTGGCTTTCTGGGCTGCAAGCGTGCACTGCCAGCTCATGTTCATTTTCTCATCAACCAACACCCCCAAGTCCTTCTCCGCAGGGCTGCTTTGAATCTCTTCTTTGCCCAACCTGTAACTGTGCCTGGGATTGCTCCGACCCAGGTGTAGGACCTAGCACTTGGCATGGTTAAACTTCATAAGGTTGGCATCAGCCCCCCTCACAAGTGTGTCGAGGTCCCTCTGGATGGCATTCCTTCCCTCTAGCGTATCAACCAAACCACACAGCTTGGTGTTGTCGGCAAACTTGCTGAGGGCTCACTCAATCCCACTGTCCATGTCAGCGACAAAGACGTTGACCAAGATTGTACATCCTTTAAAAAAATAAAAATAAAAAAAAAAGAAAAATCTACCCTGCAAAATGTACTCATTTTCTAATATTTTCTAGTATGCAGCAATACTTAATTAGTTTAGTTGGTTTGTAAATTACAGGCAGGAACTGTTATTTTTCTTCAGAGTCTTTATATTCTACCAACACCCCCAATCCTGAACAACATGAAACACACAGAGCTTGATCCAGCTTCTCTCCCAGTCTGGGTGGGTCTTTTCTTAAAGATCACTGAAAATCATACATAGTTAATTTCAAATCTCAGGGTTTAGCTTTATAACTCAATGAATTAAACAAACCCTAATCTAAATTTCCCACATAGGGCAGATTCTAAAGTCATTCTCCAGAAATGTAGTTCTCTCTGATGCAGAAAAACGTTCCTTTCCCCCGTCTTTTATCCATGTCAGACACAGACATACCAACCTCTTAGTATAACTCTCAGAGAATTTCTCTGTATTTGTACAGCCGGATTTTTATATCTATGACTGAAATTGCTCAGCAAAGGAATTTCCCATTCTTCTTGCAAAAGTCAGAGAAGCTACCAGTTCACTTTCTTACTGTGCTAACCAATTTAGGTCAGTAAAAACATCACCTGCTAATCTCAAAATCCTCCCAATAATTAGCTAGCTCCCCCTCCCCACCCTGATGATTACTGCAAAGTAGTTGAGTCAATCAAGTTTAGGATTTGTGAAATACTCACTTTGTAAGAAGTTATTATAGGATTCTAAGGTACACCACACTTTGACTCTTATGTCACAAGGTCATTCACTTGCAAATGCTTAAGCAAAATAGTACAAACTGAAATTTGCAGAATACATAAGAATAAAAGTGTAAAAACAATTATTACATGCTGCTTAATGTTAGGCTAGCCCTTTAAAATGTGTAATTACAAGACCATTTCTCATTTCATCTATGCTTAAATTATATTCATCCCATGGAGGGTATGTTCTAAGAAAAATTCCATTGACTCATGGAACTAAGTTTCATGGGCTTCAAAGTATTTATTTCCTCTCCACCATGTCATTACTTTCATGTAACTGTCAACTGAACATGCTCAAATATGTAATTTTAGGTCCTTTTATAAAGCAATCTGTGAATAGGACATCTTCCCAACAGATTTCCATCTGACAGCTAATGGGAAGTAAAATTATAGCTACAATCTGATCCTCTGTCCTGCAGCAAAGTCTTACAATAAATCCCACTGAAGAGTCATCTCATTCAGTCCATTTTTAGGTAGAAAACAATGTCACCCCAGCTATCAATATGTGTCCCTGGCTATTACTTTGACAGTTTCGACAGTCAAGTCCCCTAAGGCTTATCAGCATGCTGTTGTTGTTGCAGTTAACAATGTACAAAAATGTATGTCTCCACTATTTAGTACCAAGTTTTATCAATAAAGTTATATAAATACTTCTTTCTTTAGGTTGGCATACATAATGTCTATTCTCCTTTAATGAAACAATGTAAGTATGTATCACTGCTCATGTACTTCAGGCACAGTAAAAGAAAGTAAGTTTAATTTGCATAACTGTGAAGGGCTGGAGACTTAACTACAGTAAAATCACTACAGTTAAACAGAGGTGTTCCCAAAACTTACAGTAAACATTTTGCTCTTTACAGTGATATAAACCTCTGGTTTGTATTTATGTATTTCCTTAGAACCCAAATTCTTGGCAAACTAACAGCTTGGAATATTTTGTCCAGATGAGAATATATTTCTCAGTTCAATGGATTAAGAAAAAAAACCCTAAACAAACTAAGCCAACCAAAAACCTCAACAAATCCTTTAAGATCCAAGTCAGCCTTAATTACTACTGGGATTTTACTTATTGATATCCTCAGATATTCAGATACTTCTACTAAGAACACAATATGCTTCTGCTGCTAGAAATATTAATGACTAATAATGCTTACTGCTTTTAGCTTGCTTCAGGTTAACCTAGGATGTTTCTGTGTTTTATTTTATCTTTCCGTTTAAATAGTGCTGTGAAATGGCAAAGTGATAATAAAGTCCTGGCTCTACTTCCAATAAAAACATGAATTATTTTAACAAAATGAATTATTTATAAAATAATTATTTTAATAAAAATGCAGAAAATACTTTTCACTGACCAATGTTCTTGTGTAACAAAAATATTTGTTATACAAAAAGCTCTACAAATCTTTTAGCAACTGTGTGAAAAAAAAATCCCGAACAAAATAACACCCACAAATTCAGAACTGACTGGTCTTGCTTCCATTTATATGTGGACTTGTCAGAAATGAAAATAGACAAATCTCTATCTTTTTGACAGTAAAGTGCAATTCAGACAGAGACAGAAGCATCTGCAATTCTTATCTATGAGTCTTTTGAACACAGCCCATTTCTGCAAGTCAGCAGGGAAAACTCAGGAGCTCCTAACAAGACCTTTCCCATATGCCTGTCATCATTTCTGCCAGAAATAAACTGGCAATGCTGCCTCTCAGAGTTCCTACCTAGTTGCTCAGAAATACAACAAAGCTGTATATTCAAGCAATAAAGGAAATGTTAAGATTAAAATACTTTCAATATTTTATAATCATGCCACTTTTTTTTTTTTTTTTTTTAAATCATCTAACATTACTTAAGATTACTTAGGCTGGATGGCACCTCTGCTCAAAGCAGGGACGAGATCGAGTTATTCAGGGACTTGTCCAGTCACATTTAGTATATCTTCAAGGTAGAGATTCCACACAGCAATGGGAAACATGTTCCAGTATTTGATTGCTCTCATATTTCTTTCTGATCAAAATTTTTCATGCTTCAGCTTGAGCTCTTTGCATTTTGTTTTATTATCATGCACCACTAAGAATCCACCTCCATCTCCTCTGTACTCTCTCAGTAAGTACCTGAAGACAGCAGTAAGACCTCCCTTTAACCTTATCTTCTTATGGCTAAACAAACCCAGCTCTCTTAACCTCTCCTCCTACATCATGTACTCCAGTTCCCTGACCATCTCAGTAGCTCCTCCTTGGGTTTGCTTCAGTACATCAATGTCTTTCTTACCATGGGCTGCTCAAACTGGGCACAATACTCCAGATGCACTCTCACACATGCTTAATAGAGGGAAAAAATTACTCCCCTCAACCTGCTGGCTACTTTCTTGCAAATGCATTGCAGAATGCTGCTATTTTTCTTTTCATGGCTTACTTTACCAGGACACGCCCACGGCCTTTTCTGCAAAGATGCTTTCTGTTCTGCTGGCACCAAGCCTGTACTGCTGCATGGTAAATTATTCCAACCTAGGTGTGAGACTTAGCATTTACGCTTGTTGAATTTCATGAAGTTTCTATCAGATCATTTGTCCTGTCTGTCAAGGTTCCCCTGCAATCCTCCTGAGTCCACTGCGTTTCCCAGATCATTATTACAGACAGGAAAACAGTGCTTCCTCTAGCTGCAGTCCTTGGGAGACATCACTAGTCATTGGCCCCCAAGTGAATTTTGCACCACTGATCACAATCCTCTGACCTTGGTAGTACACACCCCAGTCTCTGCCTGTAGGCTCAGGAGCCTGGGAGATCTAAATCAGACCTCAGTAGCAAACACCAAGACAAAAAAAGGCACCTGAGGACCTTGGCCTTTTCCATGTCCTTTGTCATTAGATCTTCGGCCCCACTAAGCAGTGTGCCCAGTTTCCCTCAGCTGCCTTTTGCTGCCAATGTACTTACAAAAGCCCATCTTGTTTCTTTTACAGGCCTTGATCCAACCAAGCAAAGGGTTTCCTAATATCATCTCCACATGCTTGGACAGTGTCTCTGTAGGAAATAATCAGGAAGCCCATCCCAGATTCCACCTTTTGTGTCCTTTCTGATTTTGTTCATCTTCAGTCGATATTCTCGTATTGATCAGTGAGATTCTTCTGCAATACCCACATGGCTTATCTGTGCCATAGCCTGCTCTAACTGATGAGGGTGTCCTTGAAAGTTTGCCCTGGGCAAACTGCTGTCCAGTGCAGACTCCGAAGGGAGTCTGTCAAGATAATTCCTGAATAAGTGGAAGTTTGTTCTCCTCAAGACCAAGTTTGTGATTCTGTGCTGTTCTTTTCTTTTTCCCCAGAATTCTGAACTTTACAGTCTCATGGTCACTGCAGTTTTAAGTCCACCACTGACTTTCACATCTTTAGCCAGTTCTTCTTTGTTTGTGAATAACAGGTCTGCAGACCACCTGCCCTTACTGGCTCATTGATCACCTGTGTCAATGTTGATCAATGACCATTGACACATGACAGGCATCTCTTGGTTTGCTTGCACTTTGCCATGTTATGTTGCACTTCCAACAAATACTTAGGTTTGTATGGTTACATGATTTTACCAGTCATGAGACTTCCTTAAGCTGCTCAGAGACTTCATCTACTTCCTCCTATTGGTTATGCAGTTTGTAGCAGATGTCTTGCACTAAGTTACTCAGGTAGGTCTGTCCCATGATTTTTACTCATAGTTCTTCATTAGCTTGTAACCTGCACCAAGCCAAAGATCTGTTCACTCAAACCACTCCTTTGCACAGAATTTTATGGTTTTTTTTATACGAAGGGTTAACATAAAATGGCACAGTGCTCATTCTTTATGGAGAGATCTATTCCTGCACTAATTAACTTGCCTGCACGTCAAAGACTCTTCTAGATTATAATTGATTTTAATCCTACAGCTCTACGGGAACAGTAACTTCAGGTGTTGTGGGTTTTTTTTGCCTCAGCACTTCAATCCACAAATTAAATATGCTATGTAATCACATATTATTGTTGTTTGGTTAGTTTGTTTGTTTGTTTTTCTTTTTTTCTTTGTAGATTATTGGAGGTCAGTATTGGGGAAATAAAAAATAAAAAATTTTGACTTCTTTAAATTTTTATTCTGAGCTTGGAAGGTACAGTGAGAAAATGTTTCAAGTCCTTCTTACATGTTGAAGGAAGCAGAATCCTGCTAATTTTCTGTTAAAATTAAAGCTGGAATTCTGAAATAAATTGCTTGGTTCCAGAAACTGCAGCTTAAGAAAGCACATGTAAAAGGATAAGAAAGCATCGATGGAATGCCATTCTCTCACACACTTCCAGGAAAAGCTGACTAGCCTACAGGCCAAATGATTCTTGCAAAAAAGTTCTTCTAAAATAATATCAAGAGGAATTGAGTGACAGTATGGAAAAAGGCTGTCAAAGAGAAAAAAAATCTTATATGAAGTGTATAAACACATTGGTTCCTCCTCTTTCTTCCTGCAATTGCCCCACACTTAATTTTCTGTTCATTCATATGTGCAGGCTGGAACATACACTCTCTGCCTTTGCTATTTGTTTGTATTCTGCCTTGGACTACCAAGGAACCCACTATAGAGATCTGCAACTTACTGCCATACAAACTATTGGTCTGTGGACTGAACTTTACAACTGGAGTAAAGAAAGTGAGTGTGGCTAGTTTTAAATGCACCCAAAGTGCGTGTTTAGAAGAAACAAGTCTACTCTGAATTCTAAATACATAACAGGTGAACTGCATAGAGATCCTCCTGGGAGCCTCCAGGAGCACAGACAGTGGGTGAGAAGGATGAAGATCACACCTGAGGAAGCTGGATCATTTCAGCAGAAACTTTGAACTAGAGAGAGAAGGGTCACTACAAGTTAGCTCAAATAAATCTGCCACTTTAGCCAAGAATTAAATAAAAATTATCATGCGTGTCCCTCAGTGCCTTTTTTTACTATAGCTGCTAAAGACACAGCCATAAGCACTCCATCACTTTGCTAAACGTCCATAGATCATCCTGTCCATTTATAAAGCATGTAACTTGCATAACTTACATATGCAGTAAAAAGAAGTGTGCAAGAGTAAACTCACAGCAGGATATAAAACTGTCTTATATACACATTCCTTGATGAAATACATTTATTTTTCAAATAATAAAAAAGCTTCCTAATGACATGTAAAGTTTAACGACAGTGCATAGAGGTGAAATTACATAGGCTTAAAACACTGTTTCTTTGATTCTTTGGATTCACATTCAGTTACAGAAATAAAAACTAGTATTTTATTTACCTATATAAGAATACAAGTTCTCATTCACTAAGCTAGTATGTACTTCTTTGCGATTTATTTGGAAGAGGTTTATAAAGTATTTATGGAAGTATCAAAAAGAAAATGTAGAAATACTCATTCTATTTTTAGGTTTCTTACATACTCACCGAAACACACAACAGTAAACAAAGAGGAGTAATGCTAATCATGTTTTCCCTAGTAAGGTAAGCTTCACGGTGGAAAGATTTGGGTGTGATCACCACTTGTATCAGTAAAGAAAATTTTGTCTTGCTCTTAGGGCTCATCAGTAAGTAACATTTAGGAACAGCAGTGTTCAAGACTTAAGAACAACTAAAGCTGACAATCTGCTATTGTCGTAAATCCAAAAATAAGATATGCGTCTGTAAAATAAAACTAAAAGAAAAAAAAAAGAAAAAGAAAAGAAAAAATCCTTCAAGAGATGAATAATCCCATTTTTTTGCTTTAACTTCCTTTTTTTCTTTTTTCCCCAGATTGTCTCCTGTACCAAAAATAAATATGTCATCAAGGTATCTCTTTACCATCTAAGTAAGTCCACATAACATCAGAGCAAATAATCATGATGCAGGACAACACCTGAAAATATAACAGCACAAAAGCTTTCCTGTTAATCTATTAAACCTAGCTCACAAAACTGATCTCAACACAAAAATATCCTTCATCAGATATCCCATCCCTTTTTTAAAGCTTTTCTTACATTCAGCATATACGCCTTTAATTTGTTTGACAGCTGCTGTGAAATACGGTTAGTATAGAAATATCTTCAAAAGTGACGCTAGTGATGGAAAAAGGGGAAGAGGGATGTTGGCTCGTTTGGATAAAGAAAGGTATCTTGTGTGTGTAATAATACTTTACCAGAGTTACAACACTACTTGTTTGACTTATTGCCCATTACTTGAATGGACCAAAAAAGTTCTTCAGATTCAGCTGTGAAGAATAGAGAACATTAGATCAAACTAAAAATGGAATCTCTCTACAAACAACTGCACCTGTCTCCCTGTTGTGTAAATACACAATTGCAGAAGAGCCAGAACTGGGAAAAGGTATCAAGAGAAGGGAAGAATATATACTTTTAATAAGCTGTATCTAAATATGCATGAGCATCTATCTATCTACCTATCTATCTATCTACGTATCTATCATCTATCTACCTATCTACCTATCCATCGATCTACCCATCCGTCTATTTAGTATACATGATATATTCTACATCAATTTTAATCAGGTTTTGGATTCAGACTGTATTTATATTCCTGCACATAGCATGCTTTTCTACTTTTCTACACTACAGAATATTATCATGAGTGGTTCTCTCCTGCTTCCATTTAGATAGAATAGACCATGCAGGGGCATTGTGTCTGGGCTGGATGGCTTGCTTACTGGGTAAGAAACCCTGTTAGATTTAATGTCAAAATAAAATTACATTATGAAATACACTTATTCCAGGTAATTCTGATAAATCCTAAGTGTTTCAGCTGGGACTGCAGCAGTGTGTTTGATCTGCAGTGACTGACATTTGGGTCAGAAGACACCCTGCTGCAGTTTCCACATCAGAAGATTCAGGACAGGGAAAGTTCTTCCTGCCTCTTGGTAATGTAAAGGCTTTTTAAGTATTCTCTATTATTACTACAAGTTCAGTCTTTTGCCTTTTTTTTTTTTTCCCATAACTTAACAGCTTAAGAGAATTGAAACCTTCCACAAAAGTATCAGTATTAACCACATCCTATAAAAAACATCTCCTATGACTTTTGTGTGCTGAAGGGGTTTTGTTTGCTTCTTTAAACACCTGATCTAACATAAAATGAGAAAATCACACAAGAAGCAGATTTCTTTAAAGTAATCCTCTGGCTTTCACGGTATACAAATACGCATGATAGAGTTTGTCTCCAGTCATGTAAACAGAAGCATAGAAAGAAGGGAAAAAATGGTAACAAATAATGGTCTGTGAGATTCAGGCTCCTGTGCAACCTCACTTGGAGTGTTGTGTGCAGTTTTGGTGTCCTCAACATAAAAAGGACATGGAAATGTTGGAACAAGTCCAGAGGAGGGCCACAAGGATGACCAGGGGACTGGAGCACCTCCCATATGAAGATAGGCTGAGAACATTGGGGCTGTTCAGCCTGGAGAAGAAAAGGCTGCGTGGAGACCTCATAGCAACCTGCCAGGATCTGAAGGGGACCTATAGGGGTGCTGGGGAGGGACTCCTCATTAGGGACTGTAGCAATAGGACAAGGGGTAATGGGTTCAAACTTAAAGAGAGGAAGTTTAGATTGGATATATGGAGAAAGTTCTTTACTGTGAGGGTGGTGAGCCACTGGAACGGGTTGCCCAAAGTGGTAAATGCTCCACCCCTGGCAGAGTTCGAGGCCAGGTTGGACAGAGCCATGGCTGACATGGTTTAGTGTGAGGTGTCCCTGCCCGTGGCAGGGGGGTTGAAACTAGATGATCCTAAGGTCCTTTCCAACCCTAACTATTCTGATTCTATCATTCTATGATTGATAAGCCTCTTCATGTCTAATATTATCATTCACAGTGCTTGGATGCAAGTGTAGAACTGCAAACTGTAGACAATCAATTAAAATAGGGTAGATATAATAATAGGGTAGATATAATCCCTGTGATGGCCCTGCCGAAAGAGACAAGCATCTCTTTACTGAAGGAGAAGAACAATCCCAGAGACACCAAGGTAACATTTGAGCTTCTGATGGCTGTAATACAGGATAAAAAAATCCTTTGGGGACAGTTAGTTTAAAGGGTATGTGTATGTTTAAGCATTATAATTGGTAAGATTTAGGAAACATCTTCTGTCATGTTTTTTATATAGTCTGAATGTTCCACGGCACTCAAGATGTTTCTATGAATATTGTAATAAACAAGAACATGGTATAAAAATAGAAAAAAAAAAAGGAATTCATTTAAATTTTATGAGTTGGTGGAGAAAAGCAGGGGTAAATGCTTGTCACATTGTAATCAGTTTGATTTGTGTGAATGACTTCAGTAACATTAAGTTTACATCCCCCATTCCTGCAACGTTGGTTGGTTTTGTTCAGTTTTTTTCCCCTCAAGTTCTGAAGAAATAGCTCACAGCTTTTTAATAAATGGAGCAGAAAACACACATCAGAACAAAATATGTGACTTGGTTCATAAACTCTTCGATTCATCTGAGAAAAAAAGCATGCAGTTAAGGAGGACTCCCGGCCTTGTGTCAGTGTACTGTCAAAGAAAATTTTTCTGTGTAACCCAGAAAATACACTGTAACTACAGATAGCCAGTGAAATCCTACACATTTCTTGGCTATAATAAGAACAGTTTTTGAGGTTCTGCACAGGCAAAATCCATACTTTCTCTTTCAGTCATGGCCAGGAGGGGGTAACTGAGGAGGGTGTTGAAAAGGTGGGAGGGAAGGCGGTAAAGAGGGAAAAAGAAAGGGAGGGAAAACAAGGGTAAACCAGATCTGCAAAAAATACGATGCAATATATAGTCCCTTGAGGTTCTAGGTTAAAGGCAGCTGTGCCTGTGATGCCAGGAATCATGGTTGACTGCCCAGTGGACCCAGCAATCTTGGAAATTGCTCACAGTAAACAGATAAAAGAGACCCATTCTACAAGTTAAACTCAAAATCCAGTACAACCAAATGTTCTCTGCCTACTAAGATGGCCTCCTGCCTAGCTGTTTCTCTTCTAAAATAGGTCCTGCAACTGCTTTATCACACTATGTCTGGTTTTTAACAAGAAAAAAATAAGTCCAATCAAGCTAACTCTAACAAGCTCAGAGCACTTGCATGAAAATGAGCTGAGCAGATGGAGTTTCAGTTCTTGGCTGAAGACAACATTTGAATTCAACCGTCCTGTGATCTGCAAATGCTAGTCCATAATATTTACTCTTGGTCCCCTGAACTACAAAGAATGTAACTTAAAATATAACTCTTCAATATACATATAATTTTGCATTCAGACACACACATCATATAACAATATCTTCAGAGATTTTTAATTGTATTGTACCTTTTCCTTCACTCTTATTTACCTTGCAGTATTTCTGCTTCAATTTTGATTATAAGGCAATACAAACCCCAGAAAAGAAGCTGAAAGCACTATGTTTCAACTAGAAATCAGAACACATGTACCTTACAAGACAATACCTGTTTCAGTTTTCATAACTACCCCTTCAACTGTCTCACTCCTCACTTTTATATGACCATTATTCTGAAATTAAAAAATGGGATTTCTTTGAAGGAATGCAAAAAATGGGAACATGCATATTTGTCATTGGCTTGAATCTGTGTTATGATGATGAAGAAGTATGATGAAGTATGTTAATGCTTACAAGATTCTCTAATATTAAAAAAAATCCTCAACAGTAAGTCTTTATAAAGGCAGAGTCTAAAACAATTTAGCTTATATAACTGTGAAGCACTGTATAATTAAGAGATTTTAGTTTCCTTTTAATTTGGCCTATATTCTGAATTTTGGCAGCGTAACAGTGGTGGGTTTTGTAATTATTAAGCATTCACATGGATGTGTGACTGAAACAGAAAAGGTTTTTATTTTTATTTAAATAAACTAGTATTTCTAATGTCTATTGTACTAATCATGAAATAAGCTTTGTTCCATACTATAATTCAGAATGTTGAGAAACATCTCAAGTAATCATGAACAGTCATTACCAAAGAGTAAATTCATGAGCAGGACCCTATGCCTTTTGCCAAGGACAAGAGCAACTCCCACCATTTTCAAAAGAAAAGTACTCCAGAGAACTGGTCTCAGGACACAAAACTCTCTGTTTTCTAAGCACACAGCAATTGGCATAAATACATGTATTGCTACAGCTGAATCAGGTTAGAGTGTTTTTATTGTAGAATGCTTAAATTCCATTGGAAATTGCTGTTGCATACATCTGTGAGAGACTGATCTGAAATCAGACTCCACTGTTCATTGTCTCAAAGATTCGTATGAGAAGCTGAGATGGAATTCCACCAATCCATTGTCTCAAAGATTGGTACGAGAAGCTGAGATGGAATTCCACCTATCTTCTGTCTCAGAGATGGGTGGAAAGAGCTGAGATAACATCTACATCAGGAGAACAAATATCTTGTTATGTTGTATATTTAACAATTGTTATTTCAAAATGTTTGAAAATGTATTTTATTTGTCATATGCTTAAAAAAAACCCAACACTTATTTATTTCAACAATTTGAAACCAGATTTTCTGGAATTTTTTGTTTTATTCTAAAACTGTCTTTTCCCAAATTTTGACCACCAGAAACTGGGGGAAACAAGAAAAAAAATACAAAAAAAAAAAAGAAAAAATCATACAAGCTTTAGTATCACACTTGAAAATGCAGCATATATCATTGTCAAAATGTAAGAAAAACATTAAATCAGCAATATAAAATAACAGCAAACAAGTATCTGGTTTGTCTATAAGGTTCAAATGTCTTAAACTGGGAAAACTCTTCCTCATTGGAGTCTTGTAATATCTAGTAGTACTTTTGTTCAACAACTAGCAGCAAGGTTATATTTATTTCTTTAGTAATGAATGAGAAAGTGCATTATTTTTCAGAATAGTTTCATTCTGCTAGACCTCTGAAAGTCAGAGAAGTGAACAAAGGCAGTATAGTAATGCAAGATGGAAAAAACATACTCCATTGTACAAAGTTATTGCTGCAAAGTAAAGCTCTCATTATTAAGAGACAAAGAATTAAAGGAAAGCAAAAGACAATTTACCTACTTAGGGGTTTTTATGTGGGGCATACTGACATACACAAACTTAAAGAAATTATGTTCAAATGTTTTTTCCTATCAAAACCAAGATGCAACATCGTAAGAATGTGACTAATCGCATTACTGTTCTGCTAAGAGATAGAGTTGACTGAAAAAAAAAGATGCTTCTGTAATTTTCAGGCAGGTAGTAAGAAATGACCTGCTTTTCTTCTGCATGACTCTAACATTAATGTTAAACACTTCTACTACAGCTTGGGATTTTGATAGTAATCAGATCACCCTACCAGAACCCACGCTGCTCAGTGCTCAAAAATAAATGGCTGAGCTGGATAAATGCCAGGAGCTTAAGGTATCTGTTTTCTATCTTCATGGTTAGTGACAAGGCATGAACTGAATACTTAAATAAGTGAAAACGTTCTTAGACTGATTCTTAGTATGCAAAAGTTATCCTACTAAATTATCTTCTTGGCTGGCATCATGAAATGTGTGATCTGGCACAAGGTATAGTTCCAGCTCTGCCGAAATGAATGCATTAACTCCCACAATGTGATAGGAATGGAATTATAATATTCTGTGATGGCTCTGAAGATAAAGTGTGTCAGTGTCATGTTGAATTATAATATGCATAGTATGCAGAAAAGAACAAGCCACTTCTTCAAAGTACCTGGTTAATTGCAAGAAAAAACACTCCTCAAAATAGAACAGATTCTTTAGTGCATTCATTGATGAGCCAGATTAATTTTACTACCGTGATATATTTCATTTTCTAAAATAATAATTATATATGGTATTACACCTCTTTTCCCACTCACCCATTATGATCTTAAAGGAAACATGTTCATATGAAACCTCGCCCTTCCAATGATGTACTAGAAGTCATAGTAAATAATCAAACCAACTATGGACAAAAATGTGTTACACTACAAAGAGTACTAGGTGGATACCCCAACCTGTACCTTTTTTTAAACTTAACAAGAGATGCAAAGCTAGATGCTATCATAACTCTTCCCAAATATATCAATATAAATATATGAAAAACAAAAACTAAATAAAAAACACCCAGAACAAAACAACAAAAAAAATTCCAACAACCAAAAAAAACCAAAACCCCAACCCCCAACCAACCAACCAAAGAAAGAAAAAAAATAAATCCAGAAAACCTTTGGGAATTTTGAATTACATGAACTATTGGGTATTTGCTGCAGATTGTGTGGATAAGTAGTCCTGATAAAAGCTTGAGAGAATGTGATGAAAGTGATAACTAAAAGCTATCCCTTCATATTTATGAGAAGGTGTGACATATAACATTAAAAAAAAAACAAAACAAACCAAACCCAAACCCAAACCCTCCACACAAAAAATTATCACCTTCCTGATACTTAATTTTCACCTAAAAGTTTCCACAGTAACTACAAGATACATCCCACAGATTCCATTTTTGCCTTAGTGTTAACTTGGCTACTGTGACTTTCAGTGGAATGCCAGTAAATTGATGACAGGGACTTTTCAAAACTTGGTAGAAGCATTATGTACTCAGGCAGAGCAGCTTAAACATGTAGCTAAAACATTTCAGGGACTTCATTCTCCTACATACTGCAGTTAAACATTTGTTTTTATTGGTTGTTATGGAAACTACATGGAAGATTCTTTCCATAGTCATAGACTCATAGAAACATAGAAAGGTTTGGGTTGGAAGGGACCTTAGAGCTCATCTAGTTCTAACACTCCTGCCATGGGCAGGGACACCTTTGGGTAGACCAGGTTTCTCAAAGCCGCATCCAGCCTGGCCTTGAACACTGCCAGGGATGGGGCAACCACAACTTTCCTGGGCAACCTGTGCCAGTGTTTTATCACCCTCATAGTGAAAATTTTTTTCCCTAATTATCTAATCTTAATCTACCTTTTTTCAGTTCAAAGCATTCCCCCTTTTCCTGTCACTACACACCATTGTAAAATGTCCCTTTCGAGTTTTCTTGTAGGCCCTTTTTAGGTATTGGAAGGCTGCTATAAGGTCCCTCAGGGGCTTCTGTTGTCCAGGCTGAACAAGCCCAACTCTCTCATCCTGTCTTCAGAAGAGAGGTACTCCAGCCCTCTGATGATCTTTGTGGCCCTGCTCTGGACTTGCTGTATCCATGCATTTATTGTGTTGGGGGTCCCAAAACTGAACACAGTACTCCAGGTGGGGATTCACAAGTGTTCACTTTTTTCTACTTCAATAAGAAAATTGATCATCAGAATCATTCTGCAAGTTATTTTTCTTTCAGATGGTTACAGCAAACGACTGACAGACCTTTCCTACTTCCTTGTTTCAATATATCTCATCTACTTGTCTTGGATAATACAGATGGCATATCCAGGACTATCCTTAAGCTTATTTGTCAGAATACAAATTATTCTCATGTCCCAGACAAGAGTATCAAATTAGCCTAATACTCACACAAATCTTCTGATCATGTTCACCTACTAAATCAGAGGTTCTATTTGCCCCCATTTTGTTATTCATTGAAACTTCAAAGTAGCTCTCACCAATCTGACTCTAGCATAGTGTACAAGTACAAAACAACATCAGTTTTTCACTTGTTGTAAAGGAACCAACAACTGTTAATCAGTCTTGTGGAGTATCTCTATGGGTTCTTTAACAATGGCAAAAAATAAAACCGGAGATATTCATAATGCTTTCAAGTGATGGAGAGAAGAGAAAATAGCCTAGGAACTGCATAAATTACTTTATTTTCTGAAGAAGGAACAGTCTCACAAAAGATATGATGGCTACAAACAAATAAGTGACTTCTTGAGCAAGGGAAGAATTTGTTTAAACCTCCTTTCCTGTAAATCCTAGAAGTCCATTGCAAATGTGCAGGGTACACTAGACAGTAGCTTAAGTAACAGGAGCTAAAACCCTGTAAAGCATTAATTTCAACACTGTAAGCCCAATAAGGTATTTCATAAGTAGATTCAAATGAAAATATATTTGGGTCAATGAGACATAGACATCATTCTGAAATATTGGAAAATCACACATAAATCCTAAACAGGGGCTATGATGCTATCTTACATATACATAAAAAGCATAGTCACCATAACTTTTGTTTCAGGGGCCTTAACAATGCAAAGGCCCCTAAAATACAATTTCCATCAACATATGTTCTTTTCTGTGTCACAGTACAAACATTGAAAGTGTGGCAAGTATATTAAATTATTTTCAAATGCCTTAAATACAGATGTTAAACACATTAGCAGAGTGATAATATAAAATTCACAATCATGTTTCTCCCTTGGGCACAATTCTAGCCCAGTGAGAATGGGTTCTCCCTTGAGGAAAAACCTGAGGAAACCTGAACTGCAGAGGTACAGCACAAGCTTTCTGCTGCGCTTCAAGCTGAGATTTGGGCTAAACTTCTGTGGCTATGCAGGGACCAACCCCACAGAGAACAACTCTGAGGAGTCCATCCTTTGTCCCCCACAGTGACACTGCTGTTCTAGGAGCAGAAGTATCAGACAACGAGTGGAGTCCCTCAGGGATCGGTGTTGGGACCGGTCTTGTTCAACGTCTTTGTCGCTGACATGGACAGTGGGATTGAGTGCGCCCTCAGCAAGTTTGCCGATGGCACCAAGCTGTGTGGTTCGGTTGATACGCTAGAGGGAAGGAATGCCATCCGGATGGACCTTGACATGCTTATGAGGTGGGCTGATACCAACCTCATGAAGTTTAACCATGCCAAGTGCAAGGTCCTACACCTGGGTCGGAGCAATTGCAGGCACAGCCACAGGTTGGGCAAAGAATAGATTCAAAGCAGCCCCGTGGAGAAGGACTTGGGGGTGTTGGTTGATGAGAAAATGAACATGAGCTGGCAGTGTGTGCTTGCAGCCCAGAAAGCCAACCGTATCCTGGACTGCATTAAAAGGAGCGTGAACAGCAGGTCGAAGGAGGTGATCCTGCCCATCTACTCTGCTCTCATGAGACCTTACCTGGAGTATTGTGTGCAGTTCTGGTGTCCTCAACATAAAAAGGACACGGAACTGTTGGAACAAGTCCAGAGGAGGGCCACGAGGATGATCAGGGGACTGGATCACCTCCCGTATGAAGACAGGCTGAGGAAGTTGGGGCTGTTCAGCCTGGAGAAGGGAAGGCTGTGTGGAGACCTCCTAGCAGCCTTCCAGTATCTGAAGAGGGCCTATAGGGATGCTGGAGAGGGACTCTTAATTAGAGACTGTAGTGATAGGACAAGGGGTAAGGGGTTAAAACTTAAACAGGGGAAGTTTAGGTTGGATATAAGAAGGAAATTTGTTCCTGTTAGGGTGGTGAGGCACTGGAATAGGTTGCCCAGGGAGGTTGTGAATGCTCCATCCCTGGCAGCGTTCAAGACCAGGTTGGATGAGGCTTTGGGTGATATGATTTAGCGTAAGGTGCCCCTGCCCACGGCAGGCGGGTTGGAACTAGATGATATTAAGGTCCTTTCCAACCCTAACGATTCTATGATTCTATAAGATTTCATGACTTGGCTACTCAGTACAACCCTCTTCTATTGCAGAACAAAATTTATTTGTGTGGTCTTCAACTTTGCAGCTGCAGGGTAACTTTGTATCAGGGAACAGAATATGAAATTCATAGAGCCTCAACTTATTAGGGCATCCTTCCCCTCACCAAACAGGCTAAAAAGCATATGGAGCAAAAAAACACAGGCTTCCTTCACCACTCAGTATACCAGCAAGTAACTCTACAGAGCACAGCAGAGAAAAATAAACTGAATTATTATCTGAGCTGGAATAAATTTCTTGCTCCATGTAGCAAAAGAAGGGCGGGTGCTCTTTTCAGAGCATAGCAGTGTGCTCTAGTGTGAGCTTAGTAAGTCAATTGGACCCTACTGAGACAGATTGAAGATTTCAGTTGCAATGTACCTACTACCAAGAATTCTGTTTACCTTATATTCTTCAAATACTTGTATCATGTTTGTCAAGGCTATTTAATTTAAATTATCTCTTCAGGAACCAGAACCACAATCAGCAAAAATGTGTAACTATATGGGCAGCAACAGAGTTACATAGCCACCAGCTCAGTATTTGTATATCAAAGTCACAATAAAAAGCTTAAAAATGGATTTGAACATACTACTGTTGCTACTTCTTTAGCAGGAAGAAAAATGTGCAGCAATACAGAGATTTGCTGAACAAATAAACCTGTGGAAAACTAAGTTACTGAGGTAAGCCTGATAGAAAAGGAATATATTCTGCCAAACTCCTCCTACATAAAACTCATTGTTCCCTCTGTAGCAGATGATCTCAATTGCAGAGGCTATTCAATCTTGTACACTACAGTAAGATCTTAACGCATAATGAAGAGCATTAACAGTAGGCAATATGTGGAAGTTATGAACTACAGTGTCTTTATCAAACCATCTATCTCACAGAGGAAGCTGAACAAAATCACTGCTTATATTCTGAAAAAAAACACTCTGCCTGCACAAAGTTTGTGAAAGGGATCTGGGTGTTTGGTTGATGGTAAGATTAATACAAGTCAACAATGTGTGTCGGCAGCCAAAAAGATCAACTGTATCCTGGGGTGCATTAAGCAAAGTATAGCTAACCAGCTGAAAGAAGCTATTGTCCCACTATGCTCAGCACTGGTGCAGCCTCACCTCAAGTAGTGTGTGCAGTTCAGGGCTCTACAATGTAAGAATCATTGAATAGTTAGGGTTGGAAAGGACCTTAAGATTACCTAGCTCCAACCCCCTGTCATGGGCAGGGACACCTCACACTAAACCATGTCACCCAAGGTGCTTTTCTACCTGGTCTTGAACACTGCCAGAGATGGAGCAGTCAGAGCTCCCTTGGGCAGCCCATTACAGTGCCTCATCACCCTCACAGAAGGATATAAATATATTAGAATCTGTCCAAATGAGGGCAACAAAGACAGTGAAAGGCTGAGAGGGCATGAACTATGAGGAGTGGCTGAGGGTACCAGCTTTGTTCAGATTCAGAAGAGAAGACTGAGGGGTGCCCCCATTGCTGTCTACAATTTCCTCACGAGGTAGAATGGAGATGGAGATGCTGATCTCTCTAGTGTTCGCTGGCAGGATGAGAGGGAACAGTTTAAAGCTGCATCAGGGGAAGTTCAGATTGGATATCAGGAAAAGGTTCTTCATTGACAGGGTGGTTGAGCAGTGAAACATGCTCCCCTGGAAAAGTCATGGCCCCAGGCCTGTCAAGTGTTTAAGACGCATTTGGAAAAAACTCTTTTAAGATATATGATTTGACTTTTAGGTTGCCCTGTGTGCAGTCAGGAGTTGAACTCAATGATCCTTGTGGGTCTCTTGCATCACAGGATATTCTATGATTCTGTGAAATAACTTACACTGTTAAAAAAATTATACTTCCTTTTCTAAAACACATCATGTAGTTGATAAAAAAACATGTTCTCAGGACCTTAGGTTGTTTGGGTTTCTGTTTGGGGTTTATTTTCTTCCAGATATATTTTTACTAAATACTTTTGGAAAGGATACTATTTCACATTAATAGAAAGCAAGATATTTTCAAGTGGTAGTAACTTCCCATTACAAAGAAATGCAAACCTACTTTCATATTTCACAAATAGAATATTCCTCATACGATATAGTAGGTGTGCACAGAAGGCTGAAGAGGTTATTAAGAAATATGTATTATTTAATTGATGGCAATTGTCACCCCCAAAATCCAGGCTGAAAAAAGAGGTCTTTACCTTTTAATATACTTGAAGCCTATTCTGCAATCCAGAGCTGAAAACAAAAGTTTGTAATGTTTATTTTGTTGAGGTACACAGGCATTATATGAAACACAACAGGTCAAATTAAATCTCAAAAAGTATATTACTTTTCATCTATGTTTGTTCAAGTTGCATCCATTTATTTATAAAGCAGTAGCTTTGTTATCAGAAGTCTGGCAAAACAAAATACCAGTTGAGTATGCATCTCTCAGTGTTGAAATGCATAATTCATTGCCATTTTGGATATTAAGAAACACCTCAATACAGAAATACATACAAGCAGTAAGTTTAACAGGGTGCCTGCAAAGCAGGTTTATATGAAGTGCACTTCAGAGGGAACGAACTAAAATCAGTTCATCAGCTAAACAAGGTTTGAAATCAATGCTATTACCATGGCTCCTTGATAAATACATGGTTCATTATCACTTTATTCATTTGCTGGTTTACACTAGTGATAAGAGTCTAGCTGATCCATGATCTAGCATGTCTTTGGCTACAGAAATAATCTTGGTTTTAATAAAAACTCCCTGAATAACCAAGGTTGATATTGTTTGGTTATAATCATCCAACAATAGCTGTTGAAGCAATATTCTCAGATGCTAAGATCTTTTACCAGACGATTTGCGGGGTTTAAATTGTTCGTTTACCAACATGTACAGTTCAGGGTTAGAAAAGAAAGCAGGCAACTGTTCCATTTCTATTGAGACTGAAGTGTTATCATTTTGCAGAGGTCTAGCTGGAGATATTCCATTAGCATTCTAATGAAAACAACTATCAAAATGTAGAAGTAAAATATACAGTCACAAAGTTCTTTTTTATTCAAGGTTTTCTCTTCCCTTGAAAACACAGACCACTTATGATCAAAACCAGAAGTTACTGTTGTCAACTACAGTAAAATGAAAAATGGAAAAGTTTCCAGACACACACACAGAATATGCATCATGCTGACCTTCTAGCTTACAGCAAGTAACTAGCTTATTGAAAGTAGCTACAGCACAATCATCAGGCATGGGCCATTCCCTGAGAAGTTTAAATTTTCACAATAGAGTTTCCTGGTTATGTAATTTAAGAACAGAATTAATAAATAATCATGAAAATTTACAGTAGACAGGAACCTTTCAAATTCCTCCACTAGGGAGGAAGACAAAGTAAAAGAAAAAAAAAAAACCAGCGTTAATCTTGGTTAGGTCATGTAAATGAAATGGCATAAAATGAGAGTGGTGAAAGGTTCTTAACGTCTAAATGATCTAGGTCCTTAACTCATGTTTTCAAAAGACAAATAGCATGATCTTAATCACTATAAATTACCATTTGAAAGCTTCAAGGTTTTTCAATGTCTGATATTCTTCACTGTAAGAACAAATTTGTATTATTGCCTTGCAATTTTTTTTTTTTTTTCACTGAAATAATCCTAAATCAATGTCCTTTACAGGACAAAGTTCCAGTTCTTTGAATCAGGATTTCTTCTACTTTCACTAATACCTGTGTTCATACATCGAAAAAATAAGTAAATCCACTCCCTACACATACGCACACAAAAGCTATTAAGTTTTCATCTATATGCAGAAAGAGTTTGTTGTTGAAGCTTCTTTAACTAGTCTTTCTTCACCTGGCAATCAGTCTGTGAACAACAATCCCATAGTGTGCAGAGTTCATCTTCTGCTCAAGCACTACTTCAGTGTTGAACAAACTACTTTTTAAACTAAAGCACCTGCAAGTTCTGGGTCACCCACATTCAGGAAATGGCTATCAGACTTTCATTTTGGTGGTGGCATATTGCTATGCATGTGAAGTGATTCTTGCCTATATAAATACAGAATAATTATAATCACCTTACTGAACAAAAATTGTAGATCCATGACCTTTTGTTTCTACCTAAGAAAATAACACTCACATTATTTTTTAAGGAATACCTCCAAAAATAATGTATTATAAATATGTATTTGACAGTAAACTGGTGTTTCACATAATGAAAATAATGTTTTTCTAACAATATTTTCCGTAAGTTTCTAAAATTATTTTAACAGTCCATAAATTGTCATCCTTCTGATAGTTTATTTCTCCTATACCCACATTCCTGAGTATCACTCCCTTTACCTGATTGATGTCAAAGATTAAAGCAATACTACTCTCTCCGAATTTTGAGATTTTTTTTCTACAGTTAAAGCATATATTGTTACTGCAACACCCCTAGAAACACCAGCTCACATGTAACTATATCATTTAAAAAATTAAAAAATCAAAATAACTCCAGTAATTTCCTGACTGTGGGATATTTAGTAGAAGGTGTTATCACACAGCAGTCTTTCCCCCTAGAAACAGTACTTATTTTTGTAAAATTTACAGGAAACTTTAAATCTTTGAGACTTCTAACCATCTGTGGAACTTGGCAAGAACTAGCCAATGGTTTAAAAAGTTGTTAGCAGTGGAGGAGGGCAGGATAACAGATACACATACACACACAGACAGTATGTATTATTAGATGAGTTCCTTTTCCTTTAGATGGTGAAGTAGTGTACTAATGTAAAAGATATTTAAATATACATCCCAGATTGTCTTTACTCCATCTAAAATTTAAGATTTAGCTAATTGGGATGGAATTCAGAATATGGCATTCATACCATATGAATGCTGAACACATAACTCAGCTTTAGAGTATTAGATCTAAAACATGAGAAACATGAGAAAGAGTGTCCTTCTGCTTATATCTACATATAAGATGGTTTTTTCTATTTTGGAATTTACTGAAAGAAAATCTATGTGATTTCTTCATAATTTAAACATGAATACAAAATTAAATTTCTGAAGAAATGTGGCCCAACTTCTGCCATTCCATACTCAGAATTTTCACTGGGCAGAATATGTCAGTAATCGTGTATCTGTTTAAATGGCACTGTGTCCAAAATCAATCTGAAGATCCATCAGCCTTTTCTACAAAGAGACTAGAAATATACATAAAATTACACTAGGATACAATCTGTATTTTGGCTACAATTACTTTTTATTGACGTATAATTTTTTTTGGACATAATTCATAATAGACATGCAAAATTTTCAGGAAATCAAACCACTGCTAACACATATGGTCTAAATCAGGTGTGTTGTCCCTCCTTCTGGAGGAAACTCAAAGATTATAGAAGGAATGCAACTATTAATTTATCTCAGGTCAGGTATAAACCAACCATCAGTACAAGATTCTTACAGAAGAAATTACTGCAAATAAGATATCCATAATCACACCGGCTAAATCGTAATTAAGATCAGGTCTTTTGAATTCATTCCCTTTCCTGATAAAATGCCCTTTTGTGTACAGCTAAATACTATCTGAGCTTTATATGTGGCAAAATGGTTGGAATATCACTAAACACAGTGATACTCAATGAGGACTGAAGATCACTAGGACCTAGAACAGTCTGTTAACTATTCAGTAAAAGGTCTGATCATGATCTTTATTATGCACAAGCTGCTTCTATTAAGCAACATTCAGGTGTCTAGGAAACACATATTCAAGCCCTTGCCAAGAAACAGATTCCACTGGTAGAAGAAACACTAGCTGAAATTGTATTTTGATACCACAAAATAGTTGAAAAACTGATACTATTATCTGATTCACTTTGTTCGTTAGACAGTACAGACCCCATAAATTTTATATAGGTCTGTGAACAAATAGTACACAATATTTTAAGTTATAATTATCCACTGGATATTAGAAATTTCTCCATTCCATGCAATTCAATTGGTTGAATAATGTTGTCTCCTTTCATGGTCAGGACTCCCAAAAAATTCATTATAATATGCAAAGAAAAACACTATTTTTCTTTAATTTCCAGGACAAATTTAAGATCACAATGTAAAGGGATTACCATTTTGCTGTTTCTTGGGAGTACCATACAGAAACATATAGGTGCATGTATCACAGTGTTACTGACAGCACCTTTTTTTACTAAGAAAGCTAACATAATAATATAAATGAAATAATTTTAAAACTATGAAGGACTACAGGACTTTCCTTATGTAAGATGTTCCACAATTCAAAAGTATATGAAGATGTACAATTGAGTGACCTGGTATGCCAAAAAAATTAGCATTGACATAGTAAAAAAAGAAAGGAAGAGGAACAACCCATGTTATATGGTCCACCAGACACAGTCCAACAGTTCAGGTGCATAACCACAATACAGCCTTTTCATAAACTGCTTTAGTCTCATAACACTTTTTATGAGCTACGGAAAAAGGAAAGCAGTGTTATAAAATAAAAAGTTTTTAGAAGGTGTCAGGATATGCCTAGCCTTTAAAATTTCTCAAAATAAAGATGTTAGACCCCCAGATTCTGTAGGGAGTTTAGGTAGCAATATTTGTTAGGAATAGTGGTTTTAATTAGTATTTGGAAAGGAGATTAAACCTTTCCCTTTCAAATGCCATTTCAACCATATTTTCTATCTGATTTCAGTAAGACAATGTTCTCTGGAATAAACTTGGTACAGGGTCATATCAAAACTTGCAGAAATAGTAACTACTGCAGAGTGCATTTAATAATTAGCATACTCCTAACACCGTAAATGATTTCAAGTTTACTCTTTCATCTTCTCTGTCTGAAAACTGACATAATTTGCAAACCTCATCTGCCAGAGAGACTCTATGCATCTCTTTGCATACAGCAGTACTGTCATGATCACAAGCTTTTGTGTTCATGACAATATCAGTAAAGTCTGTGTGACAAGTAACAGGATATTTCATAGGAAAAGTCTTGAGAATCACTTCCTAGATCTAATGACTAATAGGACACAACATGAAGCCCTTTTAAAAGCGTAATGGACAAGATGAATGAAGAAAGGTAAAATGACTTTGAAAAGTCATAAACTGTTTTTGTTAAGATATACTCTGCTCCTTGGTAGTAGTGCAGTACTAAACAGTAGTATAGTCTCCACATCCAATACAAACTCAGTATCTTTTCATAACACACCATTTTTTTCCCAAATAAGAACTGATAGGATCAGAGGAAATGGCCTCAAGTTGTGCCAGGGGAAGCTTAGATTTGGATATTAGGAAAAAAATTCTTCACCAGTTGTAATTGTTTACATTATAATTGTTACAATTGCAGTGTTTAAAGTAGCCCCAGCAGAAAAGATTAAACCCCATAAATTCACACCCCTGTCACTGCTATATCACAATGTTGTCAGTGATGCTGAGGGAGGGGATCCTTCCTCTCTACTCAGTAAAGTGATGTGCCCAATTCTGGGCTCCCCAGTACAAAAGAGATATGGACATACTGGAGAGAGTCCAATGAATGGCCAGGAATAGATGGTTAAGTGCATTTTTCCAATGAGGAAAGTCTGAGAGAACTGGAACTGTTCAGGCTGGAGAAGAAAAGGCTCAATGGGGGTTTTATCAATGTGTGCAAGTACCTGAAGGGAGAGACTGAGTAAGAAGAAACCAGGCTCTTCTCAGTGGTACCCAGTGACAGCACAAGAGGAAACAGTCACAAATTGAAACACAGGAAATTCCAAATGAACAGGAGAAAATACGTCTTTACTAGTAGTCAAGTTGTCCAGCAAGGTTGTAAAGTCTTCATCTGTGGAAATCTTCAACATTCAACTGGACATGTTCCTGGGCAACCTGCTGTAGCTGACCATGCCTGAGCAGGGATCAGACTATTACAATCTCAAGAGGTCCTTTCCAACCCACACAATTCTGTAACTTTTTAATATTTAAAAGGTCTTATACCAAATATATATAAAGGTATTTCTAGTCAGCCACACGTGATTATATTTAAATAGCAAATTACTATAAAGAACTAAGACACAGCAATTCCAACAAAGACTTTTTATTTTAATTCTATCAGTGCAATACCGAGCCCCATGCATTATCCTAACAATAGCCTGAAGACAGTAGCATAAAGCAAATTATATATGAAAGACAGTATAATTGTCCATAAAGTAAAATATTAGAAAAACGCAAATGTTCAGTTTGGTCAGTTTACTACCTGCCTGTGACCATACTGATGCAAGAGCTTATGAATACAAGTTTTTATGCTGTGTTTGGATTTTCTTCTCTCTGTACTACATCTCTACAAGGTTCTAAACAATAATAGTCCAATGTTTAGGTACATGCAATACAGCAAAAGAGAAAAAAAAATCTTAAAATTTCTTCAGAAGTTTCTACAGAAGTTATGTCAGAAGTATTTCAAACCTCACAGATAAGGTTTCAGAAGTGTATTTCTGCACAATACTTAACTGCCCCACAGATAAAGAAAACATGAACGACTCCTCACAGTGAACTCTAGGTAATTACTTAGCCTGTGCCTTTGGTGTAATTAGCCTGCTAGACATTATGGAGCAGTTGCACTGAGACTAACGAATACTGTCCCAGCCAAATAGGAAAGAAATAATCATTCTGATCACCCTGATTCTTCACAGGAAAAACATTCCTGAGGAAAACTAAAGGCTTCAGACTCAAGGAACCTGCAAGTTTGAGAGTTTGTCTTATAAATTTCCCCTGTATTATCCCAGCTCCTAGATTTCATGCTCACACGTGCCGCTCTTCTACTTCTCTAGAGAAAGACTTAGATTTCATTTTTATAAGGTGACTATAAAGTCTGATGTATAACTCGGGCACTAAGGGCAATTCATGCAACAAAAGACGTCAATATGTCAAATAAAATGGATGACCAATGAAGACAATGATAATTGTGGCTGGATATGTTTTAGATATTTTATGACTAAACAAACATTATTTTTAGTATGTCTTTCTAAATCAACATCTCCATATATGAAATTCCATGCAGTTGCTGACATAATCTAACACTGAGTTATTACCATACCAAGCAAAAAGAGCCAAGAGGTTCAGAAGTCACTTAGAATCATAGAATAGAATCATAGAACAGTTAGGGTTGGAAAGGACCTTAAGATCATTTAGTTCCAACCCCCCTGCCATGGGCAGGGACACCTCACACTAAACCATACCACCCAAGGCTTCGTCCAGCCTGGTCTTGAACACTGCCAGGGATGGAGCATTCACAGCCTCCCTGGGCAACACATTCCAGTGCCTCACCACCCTCACAGTAAAGAACTTCCTCCTTATACCTAACCTAAACTTCCCCTCTTTAAGTTTTAACCCGTTACCCCTTGTCCTTTCATTAAAATCCCTAATGAGGAGTCCATCCCCAGCATCCCTATAGGCCCCCTTCAGATACTGGAAGGCTGCTAGGAGGTCTCCATGCAGCCTTCTCCAGGCTGAACAGCCCCAACTTTCTCAGCCTATCTTCATACAGGAGGTGCTCCAGTCCCCTGGTCATCCTTGTGGCCCTCCTCTGGACTTGTTCCAACAGTTCCATGTCCTTTTTATGTTAAGGACACCAGAACTGCACACAATACTCCAGGTGAGGTCTCACAAGAGCAGAGTAGAGGGGCAGGATCACCTCCTTCGACCTGCTGGTCAAGCTCCTTTTGATGCAGCCCAGGATACGGTTGGCTTTCTGGGCTGTAAGCGCACACTGCTGGCTCGTGTTCATTTTCTCATCGATCAACACCCCCAAGTCCTTCTCAGAAAACACTTCAAGTTTCCATGAAAATTTTATACTGTTGAACTGGATAAATCCACACATCCCATACATTTCTGATCATAGAATCACAGAATGGTTTGGGTTGGAAGGGACCTCAGAAGATCACCCAGTTTCACCCCCTCTGCCATGGGCCGGGACACCTTCTACTAGACCAGGTTGCTCAAAGCCGTATCAAACCTAGCCTTGAGCACTGCCAGGGATGGGGCAGCCATAACTTCTCTAGGCAACCTGTCAGTATCTCACCAGCCTCATAGTGAAGAATTTCTTCCTGATGTCTAATCTAAATCTCCCCTCTTTCAGTTTAAAGACATTCCCCCTTGTCCTGTCACTACACACCCTTGTAAAATGTCCATTTCCAGATTTCTTGTAGTCCCCCTTAGGTACTGGAAGGCTGCTATAAGGTTTCTCTGGAGCCTTCTCTTCTTCAGGCTGAACAACCCAAATTCAGCCTGTCTTCATGAATATACTGATGTTCAATTACACCTTTACTAGACAGGAGGGACAAGAAAATTCAACATCATTGTCACGACTAACATTTTAAGCATGTGAATCTATAATAAAAGCCATACATTACTACAGTTTTAGTATAAAGCCACTTCAAAGCTAACCAGTTTTTCCTTGTTTGGAGGAAAAAAAGTGAATCAAGTACAACAGAAAACTTCCTTAAGTTACTACTTATAGGCATACTTGCATAAATGAACATGTGCTGAATTATTGGAGTAGTACAAGTTATGTGCTTATTTTCTCTCCTTTCATGTGTACAGAAACCCTGTATCTCAGACACCCTTTTGTGGTAAAAACAGATAAAGGATGACATGGAATGTCAACACCTTTCCATATGGTATTTACCAGAAAAAGTTATGCTTTATATATATGGAAAATATATCACTTATACATAAATTAAATCATTCTTTAGCACCAGCAATCACTGGGGCTGAGAAAAATTTATGCACTTTACAGGTCTGCCATCCTAATCAGCAAAAGATCTTGCTGACAACTTGTAAGGTAACTAGACAATGAAGAGAATACAAATTGTATTAAAAAAGAAGAGATTTAAGGCAAATTAAAATGAGCTTCAGAAGCCAAAATATATAAACAAACATATAGTGGTTAACAGAGATGACTCTGAATGTTGGATACATGAGTGCATCACTTAGAACAAAGTGGCCTCAAAGTACAAAATTCAAATCTTAGTTTGTACATTAAAATGTACTTTTTTTACTGTGATATGAATAAAAAATGTAACAAGATCTAACAGTTCCAGCACACAGGAAATCTAAACCAAAAAATATATTATTTGCAGTTTTTAAAAAGCACAGGTTTTACATATATGAACACATCATTACACTTTCAAGATGTAGTCAACTGTGAATCTGGTATGTATTTTAAAGGTTAGGTAACAATGTACTAGCAAACCATGTAAGTAATTAAAAGGCAACAGATTGAATTTAGGTAGACATACTTTCCAAAAGTCAACTAGTAGATCATCTTATCTCACTACTCATCAAAAATGAGGACAATTTGCAATTTCAAATGCACTTTTAGATGTACAGTATGCAATCCAAAAGAACCTATTTATGATTTACATTCAAGCAGACAGATACAAAACATCATAAACCATGGTAATTCACAGGAGTATGTATTACACATCAGAGTAACTTAATTATGTGAATGTTGACCAGTTTTCTTTCCGCATTCTGTTCATTTACGTGATGGAATAAATCCATACAATGAACAAACATTGCATAAGATCACAAAATTGTTGGCATATGCCACCGAATTGCATCACAGGAGCATGACACCAACAGCTAAGACTGTTATGCTAGGGGTCTGCTGCTTATCACTCAGGCTTATTTGAAATACAGTTGTCTTTATATCCATCAGTTGTTTCCTTCCTTTCATAAAATGGATATGAGACAAGAATGTCCACAGCCAACATCATTCATAAGTGTACCTTATGAAGCCATAAGCTAAGATCTATTTCCTATATAACTACAAAATAAAATAAGATCTATTTAGTATATAACTACAAAATAAAATACACTTCTCACTTGCAAATCAAGGCTTTGCATTCTACAATATTAGGTGAAATCCTTTGTTTAGAAATTCTAATTCATTTAGAATGAAAATGACCTTTATTTACTATTTTAATGAGAAAATTTGTAAATCTTAAAAACAGTGGTGGGTGCTAATTACTTGAAAATATAATTTGAAGACCTTTGAAAAAAAATAATTACACACCTCAGCTAATTCTCCTAGTTCTAGATTTTCTCTACAAGTTTAGTAACCATGCATTGATCTGAACAACCAGTACTATAAAGGAGAAGATTTTTGAAGAATTATCCTTACAATAGTTAAATATGTAATCAGGTAATTTACTATAAATATGAAATAGTCATTCCTTTCAATTTTTTTTTTAAACCATAAAGAGGTGGTTTTTTGGTTTTCTGCTTTTCTGGTTGGTTGGTTTTTGGTTGGTTGGTTGTTTTTTTGTAACTTTTGTTTGGTTTTTTTTTTTCAGTACAAGTGTTTCATAGAGTTACCAGGAAGTAAATTGTACATTGCTTTTTTCCCCTGGCAAAGCTTGCTGAAGACCTTAGGACTAAAGCCTTAGTCATAAGGTCTACTGTAACTAAAATACTACAATGTCAGGCCAAAAGTATATTCCCTGCAACATAGGTTACTTTTGCAGTTATGATTAAAACAAATTAAACCAAATATATATATATACACCACTGCCAAATCCTGAGATAATTACTGAGTTTCAAGTGCTTCCAAAATAATTCTTTGATGTTTTAAACTACTGTTTTGCAGAAGTGAGTACACACTGAGGTTCATTATCCTCCCTTTCTTTCTTTGATTACTGAGTTCCTGTTACTGATACAGTAAATACATATTAGATTGATGACCTAAACAGTAAATGTTTTCTAGGTTATTAGTTAATTTCAGATTTTGAGACACTTCTCTTTTTTGCTCCTCACATACTATCAGATTTCAGGAATTTGGGGAGTCTGTTTTTCCTTCAGTGCTAGCCTTAATCAAGACATCTGGTTGGGTTTATTTTTCATAGTATACTGCTTCCCAGGAATATCAAAATGCACCCAGTACAACCTAAGTCCAAGTAGAATGATTAACATTCCTCTTTCTTGCTCACTTTGACCAAAAAAAAAAAAAAAAAAAGAAACAGGAATCTGATATTTTTTTAAGCATTAAAAGCTTCTAAAGAAATGTAAAAACCTCTTTCTATGTCCTGAATATTCCCTCATGTTGTTCAGTAGTTTGCACATATGTAAGCATCCTCTTAATGATTACTGGAAGACTTCTTTTCCTCTGTTAATGTTTTCATACAGGCTCTGAAACCAAGTCTACAACAAGCCTTTTACCTTTGAAAACTCTTGACAGCCTGCTAGAAATCCCTGCTTGTGGTAGCCTACAATCCCAAGCCAAGCCGACACAATCAGCATATCCAGATTCTTCTTCTGATTTTGCTTGTTTAAATAAAATGGAAACAAAATGAAACAGACTAAAAAACCCAGCAACATTAAAAGTAATCATAAACAGTGCACTTGTGAAAGAAAAAGTGCTTACTCTGTTTACAACAAGGCTAAACCTGAACTATAGCTGCTGACTTGCTTTAGGCTCTTGCTGTGTCATTGGTTGCATTTCTCAGACAAAACCTTGTCATTGTAGAGCACTGCCAGCTTTCACAGCCAAATTATATTTTGGAGATGATAGGCCCAACAGACCTAATTTTTTTCTCTTTCACTTATGTACTCTTGAAAATAACTTTTAACCTATCCAGAAGACATTTTTGACATCTTGACATTTTTACTCTTTGGCATTACTTTAAGCGTTGTTTCACCATTTGAGATAATTCTTTGTTAGACAAGGTTAACCTACAACAGTAATCATCCATTTCAGGATCTGTGATAACAGAAAAGGAAAAAATAAAAACCTTTCTTCTAAAGACATAACAACAAAAAGATCTCCCTGGGAAAAAAAAGTCAACGATTTTTACAAAACTATTTTTCCACAGCTTTAGCTGCTAAACCACCTACAGCCAAAGAACTATCCATCTGAGAAGAAAATATGACCTTTCACTCCATGTGTCTTTGTGGATACTTGTAGAGATCTAACAACTGAACCTTCCCATACCATGTCAATATGTCACAAATACTGTAAGAAAAGAAACTACAAGATTGAGTCTTAGCTGATCTTTCAGCCTTTGTCACCTATTCACTAGCAGGTTACCCAGTTCTGAGTCTCTGCAGGATTATCTGGATGCCCAGCATTACAGACCAAGTTGTCTCATCACTGGAACAGAATTAGTCACACTACATAAAGTTAAGAATCTGTGAAAGTAGAAATCGATGGCTATATCTTCCTCCCTTTACACTAGACAAGCATGGTCAGTAACCATTCTGAGATTTTATTATAAAAGTTCTGTTAGGAAACTTAACTTCATCTCTATATTAAATTTTCTGTGATTACTGTGACTGCAAAATACTTGTGTTCTAAAGAACTGTCAACTAAGAGGAAAAATAAGCAGTGCTGTAGCTAGCTAAGGCACAAAAGCAATTTGATCCAGGAAAGAAATCTTCTGTGATTTTATCAGCTCCAAACAGTTCCCGATATCTACTGGCAAAATAAATGGAAGTGGAACAGTCTCTCAAAGTGCACTATGTAGGCCATAACCTTTTTCCACACCCTTAATAACTAGGCTGGTACACCTATCTACAAAACCACCTCTATTTCATTGTTTAATGAGTCAACTCTAGTCCCATTAGAAAGTGGAAATTATGTATACAAACTTAATACTCCTGTAAAAATCTACAGAAAATCACTAAATTATAAATGTAATTTAAAAGGTGTCCTGTTATTATTAAAAAATAATAATATGATATGGTATAAACAGTGCAGTGCCTGTGCCTTTCCACATATATATTTTAGGGCTTTCTGCCAGAAGGTAAGCCTTCACAGGCACAAGTAGCCACACAGATACATAGAAACATACATGCACCTCGATCAAATCTTCTTGAGTAAATCTGCATTGAGTAAATCTGCACTTCATTTGTCATCTGTATGGCAAAGAACATTCAACCATATTGACTCTACCGTACTATTGGAAACAGCCATGATCAATGAATGCCTCAAAACTCCCAGGATAACATTTGGCTAGAAGTTTTTTTGAGAAGAGAAAAATAAAATTGTTAGACTCAATGACCATTACATCAGCTGCACTACCTGCAGGCCCAATCATGACTTTTGCCAATCATGACAGCAATGATTTAGACCTTCCAGTACTAGGAAATACTTGAAAGGATTAAAAAAATTGCCAAGAAAGATTTCTGCACATATTCACAAGCTATTTCTCAGTTACACTCTATGCAATATTTTCACTTTCACTGATAATCCATTAGGCATTAATCAGCAAAATTTCGGGCTTAGTATCTTCAGAGTTAATTTTACTGAGTCCTGCTCATTAAGCAGGGTTAATTTTCCAATTCTCTAAGTTGAAATTGAACATTTAAAATAAAAAATAAGGCATACTAAGGCATCCCTGCCCACTTGCTCCCCAGATAAAAATATAACCTTATGAGGAGGAAAGCTTACATTTGGGGCCAATCACAGCAAGACAAGAAGAAAAAAAAAAAAGTCTAGAAAAAACTATTTTTATCATAAAATCTATGACATATTTTGCTAGTTTTCCACCCATCTTTTCACACTTCTAAAACTACACAGTTGTTACTAGATATCTTTCTGGCTGACAGGGAGTTAAGTGAAAAATTTATCATATGCGACCTGCCCCAGTTGCTTATTGACATCTTTCTTCTCTGTATGATGCTGCCTCCTCAAATCTGCTAGCTTAACTGTATGCTTAACTGGTGCTAGTCAAAACGTTCAGTATCAAATTAAACTTTGGGTTTAGATGCAGATTATTTGACACAAACAAGTTAAGGAGAGGCCACAGATTCATTTCTACCATCAGACAGGAGGATAAAATAACTTCTGACAGGATGTGGTAAAGAGCAGACAAGGTAGGCTTAGAGCTGTAATCTTTCCACCAAGATCAGGGGCAACCAAGACAGCATTTCAGACCACAGATTTAAAGTTTTGAAGGACAGGTGAGAGGAAAAAAGTGCTGGAATATCACAGACACAATGGTAAACTATTAGAGATTGGCAATGGCTTTAAGAAAAATGTCTTATAGAACTAAAAATAGAGAACAAAACTCTTCAGTTTTCTGTACTACCTTAAGTTTACGGAATATCCAAAACCAGTAAAAATATTAAACCAGAAGGATTCTCACAGGGAAGGTGGCAGCAGTTAATAAAAAATTATATTCTTACAAGATAAGACTTATTCCAGAACTGGCCACATTCATACAAGGGAATAGCTGACATGAAGCTCTTACTGAACACAGCAGCCTTTAAAATTTACTATGCAACTGAGAGAAGGGCCTCTTAAAGAGACAGTCCAGATACTTTTACTTTTGGGGCTTCCCAATTCTTCCCCTTCCTTAGTCATCTTACAGCCATAACAGCCAGCTCCAGAGCCTGTGAGCTGGGTACATGTAAAGCCTGTCCGTAAGAGCCCATTTGCTTCCAGGTCACATAGACCCAGTGGTCAAAGTCAGGCAGTGATTCAGCACCTCTGGATGACTAACCAAGACCAATCATTAAATGCAAGTAAATGTTGCCTGCTACACAAGCTAAAAATTGTTCTATTGCAAAGAGTAAGGAAACCATGAATTCACCTTCTTGGTGTCCAGATCCCTGCTCTAGCTAGAAGGCTATGCTTCTCTTAGCTTACTTCAAATAAAATTCATTCTCTGCTCATTTCACAACACCTAGAAGTGAAAAAGAAGATCTTATTGAGGGAGCACGGGAAATATTCATTTAAATTAGTCCCTTTTCAGTAACTGGATTAGGAGGTGTATGTAAGCCTATTTTTGTACAGGAGATCATAAATTTCAGATGCAAGTATCAAGGGCACCTGCTAGGCAATGTTGCTGCAATGCTAACTTGGCATCCTTAACCTTTCAAATTATAAAAAAGAAAAGACAGGTAGTCACTAATAAACACCAGAGAGATGCTGTATTTTCTTTCTCCACAGTCAGCAATCTGTAATAAACTCAAACATGACAACCTGCTTCCACAGAAAAGAAAGAAAAGGTAAGAGTGAAACAGCTACTTTCATAATTTCTGTTGGTACAGAACATGCTCTAATTCAATTTCTATGCTAGGAAGAGAAATTCTGAATTACTGTTTCTCATTCTAAAGAAGCACAACAAAAATTAGAGGTTTCTAGGAGATACTGCAACAGCAGAAATGATACAGTATTCCTGCCACTTCTAAGAAATAGAAACATTTTATTATTTTGAAGCTGCTGACCAGAGCTGGCAGTTGAACTCAATTACAATTCCATCAGGTGCCAGCTGATACATTCAGTAGTGCTTGAGAGAAGATGAAATACAGTATTCCATGCAAATCATAACAGCAAGTAATCTCAGAAACATGATACCGAGCCATTCCTCGCCTAAGAATGGGTTTCATGTTACACATAAAGGAAATTTAAAACATTAAAACTAAAAGATGAAATCAACTTAGCGAAATAATTCAAAAATACTTTTGTTTTAAAAACACATTCCCACAGAACTTAAAGCAGACAAACATATAATGTGGTATTGTTCTTTTTGAAAAAGATCATAAATAATGAAAAAGATGGCATCTTGGTTAATGCAATGTTCACGCTGTTTTTTGCATCCATCTGCAAAAGACTTATTTTTCACCAGGCTGGTTAGCATATGCTGGGGGAAGATAATATTGAGGTCATTTGAGATTTCTCCAAAGGCTGCACAATGCACTACACATGTAGCATTTACTTAGGATTATCAAATGCAGCTGCATGGTAAATTAGGAAAAATACCAAACGCACAAAGGTGAAGCAGCAGATTCCAGTCCTTCAGGACAGCTGGTGCTCCCTTTTGCTGAATGCAGTTAGGCCCCAAAACATTGAGAAAAGCACTAGAGATCAGTGGGTTTTGCCAGGCCGCTTTTTCTCATCATTATTTTCTACAATGCTGTTGTCCATCTCAGTCATTTTGCTTCAGGGCTTCAGCTTCATTCCCTCAGATGCTACTCCAGCACCAAACAAATCTATGACCCTTCTGGTAATCAGACTTTATTTTCTGTATCTTACCCTAAGATGACATAAACATTTTGTTTCACCTTTGCAGGTTCATCTTCTCCTTTGGTCTTCAAGACATCAAACTCTGTAAATCAGTTCTGTTCTTGTCATTATAACAAGCAAGCTCTACTAATCTACTTCCCCATTCACTAATGTTCTTACCTTTCCACAGATACTGTTAACTGTCTACAAAAAAAAAACCAAACCTGTTTCAGGAAGAAGGGGGCTCGGCATCATAATCAGTGCAGGTAAAAATGTATCTTCAAGAAGTCTATCAACTTCTGGCTGGAAAGGGACTTTTTACAAGGGCATGTAGTGACAGGACAAGGAGCAATGGCTTGAAGCTAAAAGACTACAGATTTAAGTTAGATATTAGGAAGAAATTTTTCACTAAAGAGGTGGTAAGACACTGGAACACTGCCATGAGAAGCTGTGGACGCTCCATCCCTGGAACTGTTAGAGGCCAGGTTAGATGGGGCTTTGAGCAACCTTGTCTAGTGGAAGGTGTCCCTGCCCATTTCAGGGGGATTGGAACTAGATAGCTTTAAGGTTCCTTTCCAACCCAAACCATTCCACGAAATGGGACTGAAGACTGGACAATAAAAGCAAAAATATAGGTTGAAGGAAACTTTTGGAGATCATCTAGTCCAAACTCCTCCTCAAGGCAGGGCTAACTTCCAAGTTAGGCTAGGTTGCCTTAGAGCCTCGTCCAGACAAGTTTTAAAAATCTCCATGGATGGAGGTCCGTCCCTAAGCAACCTGTCCCAGTGCTTAACATCATTCCCTGTGAAAAGCTGCTTTCTTTCATTCAATGGCAGTTTCCTCCATTGCCACTTGTGGCCACTGTCCCCTGCCCTGTTGCTATTCACCTCCCAGGAAAGCCTACCTTTGGCTCCTCTACTGCTCCTCAGCAGCCTTCCACTCAATGCTGCATTGTCTTGACCTCCTTCTTGTTTTGGAGGCTGCAAACTGGGCACAGCTGTCCCACTGCCATGGAAGAGGAGAATCCCCTGCTCAACCCACCAGCTGTGCCTGGCCACAGTAAAGCTGTCCTTGCTGCAAGGGCACACAGCTGCTTCGCCTGCAGTTCAGTGCCCACCAGATCACCAAGTCCTTTTCCACAGCATGGCTGGCAGCCAAGCTGTAGCACTGCTGGGTAACGTGAAACCACGTGCAGGATTTCTACTGAGCTGTCTGTGGGAACAGTATTTATAGAGAGTTTTAAGACAGATAGTCCTGTCCTAAGAAACAAGCTTAAACTAGGTGAGACAAGTAGATGAGGCAGCTTGAAAAATCACTGTTGGAGAAAGGCAAGCCATTAAAAAAGAGGTCAGTTAAAAGTTCTGAGGCACGCTCAGAGTGAGTATAAATACACATGCAAATTCAGGAGTTTCTGTTAGAGGTGCAGGAGACAGATAATTGAGAAACTCATATCCAGGTGATCGGGATAAATAAAGCAAAAGTATTAGAAGGTTACCTGGCTGTAAGGTGTAAGAATAGAAGAACGATTGAAAGTAAAATAAGCTTATGTACAACCTTAGGCAAGCAGCTCATTTCTTCAGTTATTTATTTTTTCACTTCTGAGATTCCAATTAGGCAACATCAAAGATACCACAAGCCACTATAGTATAAAAAGGTCTTCAAAAGAAAAAGGAGTACTGCAGTCTGTTGGAGCTACCTGACAAAGAGGAGTTCAATAATCCTTTACTGCACTAAAGCAATAGGAGAGAGAAGTATAACTTTAAAATATAAGTAATGGAAAGAAATAGGTATGTGCCTGAAAGGAAATCTCTAATTCATCATGCTAAGCTTTCAAAGACAAACTTTAAACAAAATGGAGGTAGCTGAAAATATGTATTCATTTTGCTTGTGAGAAGAACAAATCTCTCATGCCTTTAGGCAGTAGAGAATTATGTGGTCTTTCAACCTGAAAAAGTGTAAACTGTAGAGGATCAGACTGAATAAATGTTAAGATGCCAGTCTCACAATACCTTTGGGAGTCTACTCAATAACAGTATTTTTGAGACTTCTCACACAGAACCGTGTGTTTGTTTAGTTATTTACACCTTGAAGAGTAACTTAATGAAAGTGAATAGATGCATTTGTGCATTACAGAACAGAGACAAAGGAAATATCTGCATGAGAATATACAACAGGTATAAACAGATAAGTAATTTCAAAGTAAACTGGAAAAAAAAAAATAAAACAAAACAAACCACACAAAACCTGGTAACTTTCAGATGGACTTGTTGGAGCAAGTCCAGAGGAGGGCCATGAGGATGATCAGAGGGCTGGAGCAACGCCCGTATGAAGCCAGGCTGAGAAACTTGCAGCTGTTCAGCCTGGAGAAGAGAAAAGAGAAGGCTGTATGGAGACCTCATAGAAGCCTTCCAGTATTTTAAAGGGGCCTACAAGGATGCTGGGAAGATGCTCTTTATTAGGGACTGCAGTGATAGCACAAGGGGTAACAGGTTAAAACTTAAACAGGGGAAGTTTAGATCGGATATAAGGAGAAAGTTCTTTACTGTGAGGGTGGTGAGGCACTGGAACGGGTTGCCCAAAGTGGTAAATGCTCCATCCCTGGCAGAGTTTGAGGTCAGGTTGGACAGAGCCTTGGGGCACACAGTCTAGGATGAAGCATCACTGCCCACGGCAGGGGGGTTGGAACTAGATGTTCTTAAGGTCCTTTCCAATCCTAAACTTTCTATGGTCTTATAAAAAAATATTAATGTTTTCCACTTAGCATCTTTCAAGCATTAAAAAGTTACTTAGTAATGTCTTTCCCTTAATTTATGCAAAGACTTGAAATGCAGAATTCACTGAGTTCTCATAGGAAGAAGAAACCACCTTACCATAAAAAAAAAAACCAAAAAACTACAGAACAGAGGCAAGCTATTGGATGAAAGAATAGTTTTCTAAATCTGTAAAGATGATTTCAACACTACTGTAATCCAGGTACAGCTTTTGCAGGTGGGACAAGGTATTCAACATTCAAAAATGAGATGAGTATGTCTGAAGAAGGCTTCTTCACTAACTCCTTGTGTAAACCCTGATGTAAAGACCTGCTTCCTGAATACAAGGTTTCTGTGCATATCCTTCAGGGTAATGAAGGCAGCTCTGGAGAAGCCCCTTGACTGATGTGATAGGAAGTTTAACACCAATAGAAAATTGCAAAAGTTATTTCTGTGCTGTTGAGCAGGAGTGCTAGCAAAAAGCTGAGGCCCTTGGCTGAGGATCAAAATACATCTTAAGGATGGGATCCAACTTGGTATGCAAATATGTTTTGCCCTGGTGAACCAAAGCAGAAGATAGGTACAATTCTCTAACTCATAATATCATAAAAATAATTTATAGACACTGATTATTAGGTGTAAGACACCTACTGCATAACTAGCTTCTTGATTTAAAAAGAAGATCAACTTCTTTATGTGGCAACCCGTAAAACTAACTACGTTTTCTTGAGAAAAGAAAAAGATAAGGAGGCATATAGGAGCTGACTCTAATTGGCACCTTTACTAATCTGGAACAATACTTCAAAAAAGAGCAAAGAATAGGCTTAGTCATGCCCTTCTTTTCTTGTATCATACCCAAAAAAAGGTTTAATCTCTGTCTTAAATATTATACTGTTACTTCTTTATTGAATTAATTTCATTTCTTTTATCCTTTCCCTTCTGCTTTTTTTTAAAATCAATTTCTAAAATTACTTGGCAAAACTGCACATCAGGTATACAACACTTCATCTCATTGACATGAGATATATAGGAAAGAGGAGCTTAAAAGGCCAGCCATTATGTGCAGCACATAAGCCAAATATAACCTCTAGTACCAGGTATGTTGAAGACTCCATGAAAATGGAGCACAGAACCTGGAGCTTTAAGGTAGCTACAACTGAAATACGTAAGTGAAAATATAGAGTGGGCAGTACTGAAGATTTAAAAGTACAGAAAGTCATGGCAAAGTATAGAGAAATGAGGGAAAAAGAAATTGGGGAGCTAGGAAGACAAAAACTCAGCAAGAACAATCCCCATCCTTGGCAGCAACAGAGGTTCACACTCTCCACCTGACTGGTAACTGTCTGGTCCACAGGGACTCAGCAGGAGCCCACATCTGAGTTATAAGGCATTATAATGGACCTTATAGGTTACCCTTCCCTATCTACTGCTTGTATCAGCCAATCAATACTTGCTGTGTACTCATAAATTCAGTAAATTCCTGCTTGCAAGTCTTCGTGGATGGTAAAAGATGTTCAAATAAAAGTGACACAGTAGGGGAAGAGTGCACAAAATAAATGTATGGTTTGATTAAACAGCTTTTTATCAGTTTGAATTTACTAATACTCCAGTTTTTAAAGTAAGAAAATGAAGATGGCCTTCAGGTTTCACAAAGAATAAACAATTCTGCCACATCAGAAAATCAGTTCATATTTTCAAGTCTGAATGTTGATAGAGCAGTATTTTTCAGACAATCTGACTCGTTTTGAAGCTGTTTGTGTGGCAACATGAGGAGATGATAGAGAAGAGCAAAGTGTTTCCCTTTAGGGTTAACACTGTACATGGACATTACAGGAATGTCATCATTGAAAGCTTTGTTGTCAAAGCAAGATCACCAGCAGTCTACTAAAAGTGACTAAACAGACTGACAGGCTTAAGACCTGGTCTACAAATCAACTTGTATGGCATTCAGTTTCTAGTTCTGCTTTTCCTGGACACAGTGAAGCCAGAATGTTGATGATCCTCAGATAACAAAAGCCAATTTTAATTTAAAGTTCCTCTATTTAGTTTACAGGTGCCATAAGCCTACTTAAAACTTTATCAATGTTTCTCAAAAAAAAAAATAAAACCCTGACTCTGAAAGCTGTAGATGTGAAGGGGGTTGTGTACTAAATCACATTAATTCATGACCTTTAATTTTAATGAAGTCCTCCTGAACAAAATATTTTCAAGCTGTCTTTCAATACAAGAGTCTTTTAACGAAACCACTCAACTTTCACCTGGTATGGCACATGAATGCTTGCAACCATGTTTTTGCATTTATGCAAACTTAAGAAAAGCAATATCTTGTTTTAAAAAGCAAAATTACAGCTCTATGTTGCAATAAGTATGTTCACACAAGTCCCAAAATGTGTAACATATCCATTTAAGTGAGCTACATACACAGGGACATTCTTGAGTCTCACTCTGCAGGGGTGTCACAACACTTATTAAAATATAATAAGCACCACAATGAATAGAGCAAGTGCTCATTATAATGTAATGAGAAATAATTATCACACAATGGTCCTGTGGAGTAAACTCACTGCTCTCCAAGAGTGTTACACCTTTTTTTTTTCTTTTTTAAAAAAGCATAAAAAGCTTCTGGCTCAGTTCAGAACTAGGAAGCACACAGGCATGTTGACATGACACAGTGCATTTGACCAAAACACACTACAATAATGTAACAACACAAGACAAACTGACTTCAGTAGCACAGCAGGCATTAATAGCTTTAGGAAATCAGTCCTCACCTGACCTTATACAGTCTGAAACAGCTCAAGTTCATTAGCCTTTAAGTCACAACATAAGGCTATGCAGTCAACAAATTCTTCCTGCTGGCTTTGCTTGAGAGGCATTTACTAACCTCCTGAATAGGTTTCTGTCTAGGAGGCTACTTTTCAAAGGTGCGTACAAAGGAACATCCCTCTGGTCATCTTTTCCATTCATCTGCCTCATGGCTAAAGATGGATTACTGAAAAAAGGCACCTTTTTTTTCTTTCCCCACATCCAGCCTGTTGCTCCCCCCATTTTCACTGAATTAGACCTGGAAATGGCGAAACCTTCATATAAAATGACACAGCTCTCTAATCTGGCGGAAGATTAACCCAAGGGAAAAAAAAAAAAAAAGAACAACAAACCACCACCACAAAAAAACTAAGCCCTATAAAATGTCTTACTTGTGGGCTTAGTCATTTTGCATAAATTCTCCATAAGCTCCTCTATGCTCTCAGGAGCTCAGTTCACTGGTAACACACATTTATCTACTGACTCCTTATTAATCGGTCAAGGGGTGTGCGATGCTATGTTTTTCACTTACACTATAAAACATGGTTGGTATTAGTACGATGCATGTTTGAGAAACAGAAAGGCCATCTCCAGGATAATATTCATGTAACAGGATCACTACCTCTAAACTTAGAGCACCCAATTTACAGCACACAAGCCATGAGCACTGCCAGTTTATGACCCAGCAGCAAGCCAGCAACTGATCCACAGTACTCTGCCAGCAGTGAGGACCCACTCCCTGTCTATAGCCCACACAAAGCCCACATGTGCATAACACTCCTGATAAACACCTGGAAAGAGGTTACTGCTGCTTGAAGGCACCGCTGGCAGCAGGTCTTACCAATTCCTCCAGGAACAGTAACCACCCTCCCATCATGCTGCTCCCTGGGGTACCTCTAGGGCACCCAGCCTGCTAACACGCTGTGAACCTTATGCCTAAAATAGCTGTTCTGAGAAAATACAGATTAAGAAATAAATCCAGTTTGTTTAGGAAACACTAGACCTTATATAAGTCAATTACACTGTGAATACTTTGCAGTCTTTATCTGACTCTGAAAGAACCTCAACCAGCTAGATATGTTGAGCAGCACTTGAAAACATATGTTTGCTTGCAGATTGCCTAACCACTTTCCAAAACCACTTAGAAGGGTTTGTAATACATAGCTAAGTTTGATTTCAAAGCCTTAGTTGTGCATTCATTGAAAGTCAGTAAGAATGAACACTACATTTCTTGAGCAGTTTTCTAAAAGAAGTCTGATATGGTTCAAAATTAAAAAAGAAAAAAAAAAGAAATAAGATTAAGAAAAAAACAGAAAGAAAACCCAACTTAACATACAATGCCAAATGAACTGATTACTTTACACCTTCCAATCCAAACCATTCTATGATTCTGCCACAGAAATACAAAAATATCCAAGATCTCTCTAGTTTAATAGGCAAGACAATATCTCTCAGATCCAATTCCCTAATATGAATGCAATAATTTGTGCTTTAATGAACAGCAAATATATAATGAGTCTTCTTTGTCAGCAAAGTATGTGGAAATTGCATATAATAAATGACGTGTAGGGTTTTTTTTCTGATTCCAGTAAGAAGGCTTATTATTTATGAGAAAGAACAAAATGCAAAACAAAAGAAACAGTGATTGAGGACTGTAATCCAGACATAAATTAGTTTTTCTTTTTTTTATTTATTTTTATATATTGGCAGTTCCCATGGGCAGTTAACAGCTTCCATGCTACAGTCCTGCTCATATGCCCTAGTTTTATTTCACATCTCCTGAAAGCCAAGATTTTACACTTAGAAGAGTCATCACTTCCCAGGTGCTAATAAAATATATCAGTGTTAAAAATACCTTTTTCAAGTCAAATGAAATATTTCTCACTACTGAACAAACTAAAGGAGCTACCTCCTTTTTAGCAACAACTTGATCCTTTAAATATGCACAAACATGCAGATTCACACCAATGTCCTCAAAATTAACAGCAATGCTTTCCCTCTCCTGCCAGCACTGTTAAACTATTCACATTTTTACTAATTATAGGGAAGTCTTTACTGAAAGAGCCCTTGTACTTTGCAAGTAGTGCAGGATTCACTGGCAGAGCCTCTCAAATCTGGTTCTGGGTTATCTCCAGTGTTTGTCTTATTAACACGGAGATGGTCCCTATGCTGCTAATTTCTTTTTTTTTTTTTTTTTTTTACTATTCTATCAATTTGAGTACCATCAACAGCAGCACATGACAGAAAGTTTGACTGAATCCTAGCCAGAAATCCAAGCCTGAGAAATTTCTCTCCCTGTTCCAATTCCAAGTGCCATCTTAAGCCTCATTCAAAAAACTTCCCTATACAGAAAAGACAAAACAAAAAGTATTTCCTCTGGGCAAGACATAGTTATTGATGATGCAAGGCACTTCACAGTCACTTGGACCAAAAAATTTTCATTTGTAGCTCTCTCACCTCTCAATAAGAATAAGCTGTGAATTAAACAGAATTCAAATCCAGATGCGTAACTTTCATATAACAATGTATTACTCATTCAGTTAGGTGGTCTAATAATAGAATTCAAAGTAAATCATTTAATAGTTTAAATAATTATGGAAATGCACATTCCCATCAGTGAAAACAAGCAGACCTGGGTCAAACAACAGCTCATTGTACTTCCACACAATGTGATCAGTAACTTTTGCAGGCTTTTAACAGTATGGAGCATCGTTCTTTTTCAAAAAGTTGGTTTCCATTTCTTTGCACCTTCCCAAAGAATATGTGCATGAATGTGTACCCATATATGCATCCATAACCATGGCTGTAACGGCTTAATGGCAAGTGATTACAAAACACAGTGCATGATGGAGACAGTGGAACACACTGGCCAGGGAAGTTGTGGATACCCTATGGCTGGAAATGTTCAGAATCAGATTGGATGGAGCTTTGAGCAACCTAATTTGGTGAAAGATGTCCCTGTCCATGGCAGGGGGTGTGGATTAGACGATCCTCCGTTCCAATGCAAATCATTCCTGTTACTCTGTGAAACACCTCAGAACAGGGAGTCAATCAAGTACAGTTGGTTGTTTTCAACAGGAGTACTGCACAAGGACAAGACATAATGTGCAGTATTTAGACCACCTACATTTAGACACATACTTTAGTTCAAGCTACCTATGTCACAGGTAGGAAAGGCATGTTTCTCCACAGACGAGTTCAAGGCAACTCAAATATAAGAACCCACTGCAGTGCATGAAAAAGCTGAAGCTGGACAATTTGCAATACCCATTCCAGTGCCCCCAGTTGACAGGAGAACAGGACAAGGACACAGCAGTCCATCCTAAGGAAAAGCATGCCCGTCCTGTCACCTAACACTTCTATCTGATAAGTCAAGCTAATGTGACTGATCTCTTGTAAAGTATTTTCAGGGTTCAACATTACAGACTGTGCAATACTACACAGACAAAAAAAAATCTTACAGGTTGCTGGAGGCCTATGGTAGAAATGCAGCCAGAACGTGAGCTACCTTTGATATTTTTATATGACATTTCACAAACACCTTTTAAAATTTGTCCACGTAAGCACAGGATAAATTATATTGAAACCTAAATAAGGTAGAGTGAGGATGGAAAAATATGCCCATGATCTAAATATATTCCCCCTTGCAAGATTATTTGCTTAAAAGAAGTAAAGAATTTCATACAGAATCAGGAATCAAGCCTGTAATTGTAAAATAATGTTCTACCTTTTCTACAATAACAAACCCAGCCTTAACTCTGCTCAGGTTTGAAGTGATTTCACAAAAATATAAATGGTAATTTCCATCATGCAAAATCACAATTCTTACAGGCCTCAGACATCTGTTAAATGTAGTTTTGGTATATGACAACTGCAGATGTACAAAGGCCACCAAATTGCTAATCAATTACTCATAGAGCTACATGACCACATTGTTCTGGTTATGCTCAATGCACAAAAACATTATTTAAAAAAAAAACCAAAACAAAACCCCAAACCAACCTCAAAGTAACAACTTCCACCCCCCAAAGAAATAAAACAAAAACAACAAACCAAACAAATCCAAACACAAGCTTAGGCTTATGTATGAGACTTAGGGGATGTGAAGGGAATGTAGTAACTGTACCAAGTGTAGTGTTACCTCACTCCCTTAAAATGCCCAACTAGTTTAATTTGAATTCCAGTTGATTCTCCATCTGTATATTAAGACCAGTCCAAAACAGTCCAAAGCATCTCAGTACCCGTAATTTGTCTGACAAAGCCTGGTTTTGGAGGAAAAAAAAAAATCTCATTCTGCCAGTCTTCATTTTCCCCTACGGGAGACACGATATTTTTTTTGGATCCCAATTCAGAAGCTTCTTAAAAATCCTACTTCAGTTCTTGGATGGAATATTCGAATTCCATGTAGCTTTGCTGGAAATTGAGAGCAAAATCATGTTCATAATCAAAACAAATTTACAGAGTAATAGGGACACTCACATTTAGGTATTAGGCTCTGCAATATTTCTTTAATGCAGTATTGTACAATACTCACTCTGTAATTATAACAGAATAGAATCATAGAATAGTTAGGGTTGAAAAGGACCTTAGATCATCTAGTTCCAACCCCCCTGCCATGGACAGGGACAACTCACACTAAACCATGTGTCGTGGTTTAAACCCAGTCAGGTAATTCGTTCGCTCACTTCCCCCCCTTTTCTTGCCCTCCCCCTGCTCCCAGAGGGACAAAGAGGAGAATCGAAAAAAAATGCAACTCCCACGGGTTGAGATAAGAACAGTTTAGTAACTAAGGTATAACACAAATCACTACTGCTACCACCAGTGATAATAATGATAAAGGAAATAACAAGGGAAGAGAATACAACACCTCAGCACCAGCCGACCGATAACTCGCCCCCAAGCCCGACCAAGCTCCGACTGATACCTCCTCCAACCCTGCAGTCTCCCAGCCCTTCCGGCTAACTCCCAGTTACATCCTGGGCATGACGTGCTGTGGTATGGAATACCTCTTTGGTCAGTTTGGGTCAGGTGTCCTGTCTCTGCTTCCTCCTGGCTTCCCCTCCCCCCTGGCAGAGCATGAGGCTCACAAAGTCCTTGGCCAAACCAAAACATTACTATCAGCTCTGTTCCCCAGCTGAAAGTCAAAACACAGCACTACACCAGCTACCGAGAAGGAGAAAAATGACTGCTACTGCTGAACCCAGGACACCATGCCACCCAAGACTTTGTCAAACCTGGCCTTGAACGCTGTCAGGGATGAAGCATTCACAACCTCCCTGGGCAACCCATTCCAGTGCCTCACCACCCTTACACTAAAGAACTTCTTCCTTATATCCAATCTAAACTTCCCCTGTTTAAGTTTTAACCTTGTCCTATCACTACAGCCCCTAATGAAGAGTCCATTCCCAGCATCCTTATAGGCCCCCTTCAGATACTGGAAGGCTGCTATGAGGTCTCCACACAGCCTTCCCTTCTCCAGGCTGAACAGCCACAACTTTCTCAGCCTGACTTCATATAGGAGGTGCTCCAGCCCCCTGATCATCCTCATGGCCCTCCTCTGGACTTGTTCCAACAGATCCATGTCCTTTTTATGTTGAGGACACCAGAACTGCACACAATACTCCAGGTGAGGTCTCATAAGAGCAGAGTAGAGGGGCAGGATCACCTCCTTCGACCTGCTGGTCACGCTCCTTTTGATGCAGCCCAGGATACAGTTGGCTTTCCGGGCTGCAAGCGCACACTGACGGCCGGTGTTCATTTTCTCATCAACCAACACCCCCAAGTCCTTCTCCACAGGGCTGCTCTGAATCTCTTCTCTGCCCAACCTGTAGCTGTGCCTGGGATTGCTCCGACCCACGTGTAGGACCTTGCACTTGCCATGGTTAAACTTCATAACATTGGCATCAGCCCACCTCACAAGCATGTCAAGGTCCCTCTGGATGGCATTCCTTCCCTCTAGCGTATCAACCGAACCACACAGCTTGGTGTCATTGGCAAACTTGCTGAGGGCGCACTCAATCCCACTGTCCATGTCAGCAACGAAGATGTTGAACAAGACCGGTCCCAGCACTGATCCCTGAAGGGCACCACTCGTTAGTGGTCTCCAGCTGGACATTGAGCCATTGACACAACTCTCTGTGTGCGGCCATCCAGCCAGTTCTGTATCCACTGAGTGGTCCACCTATGAAATTTATGTCTCTCCAATTTAGAGACAAGGATGTCGTGTGGGACAGTGTTGAACGCTTTGCACAAGTCTAGGTAGATGACATCAACTGCTCTACCCCTGTCCATCAGTTCTGTAGCCCCATCATAGAAGGCCACCAGATTGGTCAGGCAGGATTTCCCCTTTGTGAAGCCATGCTGGCTGTCACCAAGCACCTTGTTGATTTTCATGTGCTTTAGCATGCATTCAAGGAGAATCTGCTCCAAGATTTTGCCAGGCACCGAGGTGAGACTAACTGGTCTGTAATTCCCTGGGTCATTGTGCTATGTTCGTGTCATACAAGAAGTTACAGAGTGTTTCAGGGACATGACTATGATTGCCCATCAAGTAAGTGCTGAAATTAAAGCTCTTCACCCTGATTCATCACTGTTCTATACTCTCTAAACTGTTGACCAAGGAAAGTAGGTTTTTCTCCTTTAATTAAAGCTAGTGAGATTTACGTGTTGGATTATATAAACTACTGTAGGCAATTTTGGGGTTTTCATATTATCAAAGCATATGACCTTCATATATGCACTTCCTTCCTCTAGAAGAAGATGAATAATATCTCTTCCATAAATAGGATTACTTTATATTGATTTGACACTTTTATTTTGTATTGCCTACATTGCTACATGTCATGATGGCTGATGTAGCTTAGGCCCCTTTGCAGGACAGGTCCACCAGAGCTAGCTAGCAACTGAGCAGGAGCTCATGTTCATCTGCATGGAACAGATGACTCACTGGTATTCAGCTGCTTTGATTCAATCTGATTAGAGTGATAATTTTCAGCACTACTTGCATTAACAGAAATGCAACTCTGAACCAGAGCAGGAGCTTGTGGACATGGAACAGGATTTTTCATACCCTTCAAGTTTCATTTATCAGCCCGGGATGTAGGCTAAAGTCTTCCATACAACCATAACGAGAACTAACAACTAAATTACTTACATTTTATATATTTCTTTCTAGTTGTTGATAAAAATCCAGTCCTTACTGAAACCAGTAATAGAAGTTAAACCGAGTTCAGAGACAAAATTATATTTAAAAAAAAAACCCAACCTAACAAAAAACAACATAAAACAAACAACAAACCCAAAATTATAATAACTTTTAAATACAGATTGTTCCCTGAAGGTTATTACATAAATCCTATGCACCGCAGGAACGTCAGTACTGGTACAGTAAAAACTGCACCTTTCTGGCACGCACACACGTACTCACACATGCTTGTTTTGGATGGCAAGACATTTATCCCCAGTTGTTTTGTAACATCACCTATGTTCACCAGAACTAGCTAATGTTCACCATGAGTTAGCACAGCACACGCCAACAAGCGGTTGAGTTAGAGTGTCTGCACTGCAGGACAAAATCTCTAGAAAACAATTTTAATGCAGGTAGTAAAGAATGCTGCCCTCAAAATTAAATAACCTGGGGAATTAAACTAGTCAAAGTATAAAAACTTCAACTGGCACTTTGTCCTAATAGCAGGATTAGCATTCCTCTCCTGGTGAAGACTTACAGGTTCTTCAGCACCCACAGTGGAAGCCATTTAATTTTGAATCTCATCTGTAAATGGTTCAGTCAGCAATACAGTGTCCTCTAAGCCATGCTTGTGCCCTGGATCTGCTCCTATTTAAACATAAGTGCTGTCTGACACACAATTTCTCCTGTCGTTTTTTAGAAGGAGCAGGAAACAGCAAATGGATTGTTTTGGGTTGGGATTTTTACCTCCCCCCCCCAATCGCTTGTCTGTTTTGCCAAGTAGAAGTCACAGAATTACAGATGAAACAAAGTTATCTATTAGAGTTCTTAAGCAGGATGACCAGTGATTTTAACCAGCTGCAAAAGAAAACTATTAAAACTATTACATTGTTTCCAGGGGTCCATCTAAATTTGTTTGTTTTTTTTTGTTGGTTTTTTTTTGTTTGTTTGTTTGTTTTTAAAGCCACACCTTAATTTGCATTAGGAAACTATAACATACCATGTCTTCTTCAGAAAAGTCTGAAACAGACTGTCAAAGGCAGTGGAGGAGGTTAGGGAAGCCTTTGGGTTATTTCTCTAAATCAGTCTTCTCACCTTTGCATTTAGGCAAAATGCTAAACATATCGCAAAGTTTTAAATTAATTTATTATTTCCCCTGAAGACAAACACTGTCATCCAGGAGAAAGACAATTATTGCAGACAGAAGGCTCCTGCGTTTTCACACAACTGATTCCGATTGACTGCAGCACAGAAGTAAATCTTTGGAAATTCAGGAGCTATGCTTAGTGTCTTGGAATGAAAAACAGCATCTGTACCTTGAACAGAGGCAGTGATTTTATCACCTGTGTTTTCCATCGTATTTCTTTTGATCATGAAAAACTAATGGGGCATTGATGTTCATGAAATTGGATTTATCCGAAACCCTAATCTGAATGATGAGCTACATTAAAACATTAGAAATGTTCATACTGCTTTACAGAGACATACTCAGAAAAACACATGCAGGGGTGTACATTTGCCACATTTCACTGGCTTCTGTACCCTGTTCTCCTTGTATCTTGTCACTCGTGTACACAAGCCAGCCTCTCTCTTTAACAGGCACACACAGACACACACACATATAGGGAGGTTCAGAACCACCTTGTTTTCAAAGAGACACATTAGTGAAGTCATCCCGAGGAACTCCTTGCTTGCAAAAACACTGGATTCCAGACCACAGGCAGTGCAATTGGTGAAAATGTGGCATGAACTAAAGGCACACGTTCACTAGGAAGGAATCCACAGGGGTGGGCTAGGAGGAAAGGAAGAGAGGATTCGTTTCTGGCTGTGTATTATTTACAGCGTCCTTTACACAAAGTAAAGTTGGGTCACTGCTTAAGCTTTAACAAGCAGCTAAAGGTACATACGCAATTGGTCTTTGCTACTGCTATTGCAATCCTTGATTATCATGTAATATTACAGACATGGGGACCAATAAAAATAATAAAAAACCCAACTCGGATACCAAGCTTCATGTTATTCACATAAAATTAACATGACATGCTTTCTGTACAGAAAGGCTCACCTACGTGAGTTGAGCCCCAGAATTCGCCTGCCATCCCCATTAGAAAGCATCTGCAGACCATCCTCACACGCACAGCGGGCACTGCTGGCACGGCCGCACACCACACGTTCATAGCGCGCCGCTGCCTGCCCTGACTCTGCTCTGCAGCTCCCTCCCGCACTGCTCCCTTCGGGGAGCATCGCGACCCCCACCACCACGGGGACCAGCCTTGCCGAGACCTGCGGGAACTTTCACACACGCAAATAGACCCACTGCCACAGCGCTACCGCACACAGTACTCCGCACTGCTCAGAAGGCGGCTGTGTTAGCAGCACCGCTGCCCACCAATATCCACGCTGCCACGTATTTATAAAGTGTCATTTTATTTAAGCCTTACCTTGGCTGACTTGCCCTAACTGGTGACAAGGCACTTTAATTTAGAGGAAGCACTGGGGATTTTCTGCGGTGCTGGCGGCACGGCTGCTCCCCGTCCTTAGAGGCACCGGCACCGGCCCGTCTCCGGCAGCGGTCCCGGTCCCGCGGCCCTCCCGGCCCGGCCCGGCCCCGCCTCGCCCCGCCCCGCCCCGCCGCTCCTGCAGCGCCGCCGGCCCCCGCCATTGGCTGCGTCTCCTGTCCGCCCTGTCCCCCCCGGCCCCGCCGCGTCTCCCCTTCGCCGGCACTTCGGGGCTCGGCCAGCCCCAGTGCTCGGGAGAACGAGCCATGCACCCAGCCCCACATCCATCCCTCCTTCCGTACCGGGCTCATCGGTCCGTACAGGCACAGGCGCATCTTTATCCGAAAGCCCCCTTTCCGTGGTAGAGCTGCTGAAGAAGGACGGCTCCGGTTGGGCGACAGCTGGCCTGGGAAGGGGGTTCAGGGCCGGGAAGTGGGGCCGAGAAGCAGGGCCGGAGGCAAGAGGGCTGGGCGGGCTGCGGGGAGAGCAGCGAAGGGGCGCACTGCCGAAAGCGGGTGGCGCGGCACCGGCGTGGCGAGCCGGCGGTAAATTTCCCTCTTTCCGTGCGAAGTCGTCACAGGCTGCTGAGCAGCGAGCTGCCGGCTCACTGTACAGCAATCCGCACGATGCAAATCCGACGATGCCTCTCGGCGCCTCCTTCAACCCCGCCGCACCGCAGGAGGTCCCACACTGGCCACCTGCCCCCTGGCAGATCAGCTCCACTCCTTGGAAGATTTCCTGCCTTTTAACACCCCTGTATTTACATTACTACACCTTACACTGGAAGTTGGTGGAAAATTTATGCCCTTTCAGGCTGGTGTGGTTCAAAGCAGACTGGCTGATGCAAAAGTAATTCAAAGAGCTGGACCTCCTGCAACATTTTTGCTGCAAACACACCTTATTTTGAGTTAAGATTAATGGCATTCTTCTGGTTCAAGGTCTCGGTAATGGAGCAAGCAGCAAGCATGTCAGACTCTGCTTATCCAGCCTGCTAAGGCAGCATATTAAAAAGGTAATGAACATCCAAGTGAAAGCCCCAGCACATACCCTGCTGGTGCAGAAGTCTTCCTTCTGGCCAGCAGTACAGGTGGTCTGGAATGAGCTCCAGAGCCCTGGCAGGATGGAAGGAGAGAAATCTACTGGTTACTAGTATTACAAGTCAGAAGCAGTACCCAAGGTATAAATGGTCTATGTTGGAAAGAACAGCTGGAAAGAGTAATTCTACAATTTAACATAACCAGAAGGGAAGCTGTTACACCAGATAAGGTGGAAGAACAACACTGCTCACTGAGATCACTTGAATCAAAGTCGGAATAAAATATAGTGCTCAGTTTTAAGGAACTTCCCAAACAAAATCACTCTGAGCTGTTTAGCTACACACATTCAAAATGATTTTGCAAGCAGGATTGGGAACTTAAGGCAAGAAGCAGCTAGTTCTTTGAATTTGGGAGATGCAAGCTCTTGGAGAGTATGAAATAGAAGCTGTTTCAATTTGCTATTTATATGTCCTCTGGCTTACAACTGCAGCACATATGAATCAATGCTTTAATACACAGTCTTCAGAATGTTCTCTCTCCTGCAACTTCTGCTAGGTTTTGCATAGCTCTGGATTCAGATCTCATGATCTGGGGGATGGGTTCTTTTTATCCAGATGCTTTCACTACTTGACTGCACTAGGGGAGAAGCGAATTTTGAATCTCCGTGTCAGGGCGGTGGTTACATTTAGTAACATGGATGAAAAAAAAAAAAAGGGGGGGGGTGGGGGAAGTGATGAACCAGCTCCCGTTCCCTTTCATTTTTTGAAGGTCCATACAATTTCACATGGAAAAGAGCTCACACCAAGCCACCCTCCAAAGACGCTCTCCTCACTGCGGAAAGAGGTAAAACACAGGGTTATCTTTCGGCCTACCAACCACTGGATGAAATGCTGCTTAGGTGTAACAACCCAAGAATACAGCTGAAAACAAACCGTTTCATTTTATGTTGGGTTTTTTTTCAGCAATTTTCAGTGAAATTCTGAATATTCACCAGATACTCAGTGTATAAGTCATCAACTCATTTGTTTCTGCAATAAGAAGTATGACAAGCAGAGGGAAGTCTTGATGCTCCAAAAGAGCATTTAAAAGGTGAAAATCTATAGTGCTTTCTTCGTTTGTATATATATAATACATACATGCATATACATTAAGATATACATATTTCAGAGTCTCCTCTTAATTAGGAGAGAAGAACATCAGTGTAAAGAGGTTATAACCAGTATTGCAGGCTGATTTGGTATAAAATGGTCACAGATTTTCTTAACAATTCAAAATTATGCCACTTCTCAAGGAAGAAGCTGACAGTTAAAAAAATAAAAATAGCCTCACTGAACTCTGACATTTCTTCTTAAGCCTACATTTTAGAACTAAATACTGAGATTTGGTGTTACTGATGTTAGGTTGATCTTTTCATCAGTTTGAATGCTAAAAGAATCTAAATGTGTCATAGGGAAAAAAAGCTTCATGAAAAGAGCCCCCAAAATGAAATTATTGTCTGGATTTGCAGCAGTATTGCCAAAGGAATTCCAGAGAGATATCGATATAACCCTTGAAGTCACTGCATGCATAGGGTTTACCTCAGGAGCCCAGCAGAATTCTAGCAGCATATCAAAACACAGAGCTTTGCCAATCACATTCAGAAAGTTCCCTTCCTAGACTTGAGAACTTGTGACTGTAATTACTGGGGGCATAAAAACAGAAGGGGCTTTTTTTAGTACCTTCCAACTTGTGGACTTGTGTGTTAAAAAGCAATACTGATGTGGAGGTGGACTAGTTATGAAGAAGCATATTTAGCTATACCAAAAAATAATCAAGTTTCTACAGATTTAAAAGAAGGAACCAAAAAACTATTCTGTATCTGCTGTTGAAATTCTCCTTATTAGATAACAGTTCCAGTTTATCATTTTTAGGATATGCCTGCAAAGTCTCTCTTTGTTGGTGCTTAATATGCTAAATGTGTATTGATCATCTTGCAGGTAACGGGTAGAGAAGTGATCATTCGGCTAACATTCAACCTGTTATAAAAAGACTAAGTGGTTCATTAATACATAAGTTAATGAAAAATCTAGGTAATTTATAGGTTACGAATTTTCTGTACCCTAAATAGCTAATCCTGCTGAGTTCAGTCCAACTCTTCCTTTTTTTTAGGCAAGTGCACTCTAACAGCTGCAGTTGAAGAAAATGAGCACAGTTGCTGCCAGAACCTCTTCTCACACACTGAGAAGAATTGTACTGGGATTTTTCACGTTCTTGTTCAAAAGCACCAGGGAATATCCCAGTTACCCACACCCCCAGCAGCAACTTTCCAGTCTTATGAACAAATTATGTACAAACTGCTTCCCTTTTTCTTGGAGGGAAAGGGTAAAAAAGGTATTCTACCATTGTATGCCACCAATTTCACAATACATGAAAAAGAATACCACTGCCACTGAAAACAAGTAGCAGTTAACACTGGCTGCATAACTGCTAGTGTTTTGTTTTGTTTTTTTTTCCTTTTTAACTAGATTAAATAATTACCTTTGTTCTCAGCTGCAGTGCAGAACCAGTCCCAGCAATACGCCTGAGAACGATGACACTCCCTCCAATCTCTTTCTCTTATTTGATAAACATTTTTTATTCATAGTTATTACTATTCTTACTACTATATACAGAGATGCATTTTCTTTAGTGTTTGTATGTGATCTACTAATGACAGTTCTTTAAAAACTATAGTCTAAAAAGGTTTCAGTAAGTGCAGTCAACAGTTTAAAAAAAAAATATGTCAAGTAGGATTTTAAAATAATGTATATAGTTTGGTGATGCCTCACAATTGGACATAACTGAATCACCATATCACTGCTATTTCTACATAGAAGAGGACCTAAAAGTAATAAAACATAAAAAATGTGAAAGTAATTTTGAAATCAAATGCATTGAGAATATTGTTACTTTCCTATGTTTAGATTTATAATAGAAAAACATACCAATATTGATCACAGCAGTCAAAATTTTAATTTTTAACCAAAAATGGTTAAATGGTGGGACAGGAATTTGTAACTCTGTCTAGTGGAGGAGCACACAACTAAGTCACATTCACATTCCTGACGAAGAATTGCCAGTTCTCAGATCCTGCCTAGTGTATATTGGTTTTGCTGTTGTTTTTTTTTTCTTTGGTAATGTAATGTGCACAAATATTCAGAGGAAGTAGGATTAAGCCATATATATTCTCTAAAAAATTAAAATAGTCGATTAGAAAAAATAAAATTTTTACAGAGGTTAGCAAATCCTACACGATACTAATGGCAGAGGGAATGGCAATGCTGCTGATACTGCCTTGGCTCCATCTACACTAAGCATCACTGGAGTATTTTCTAATAAAACAACAACAGCTGTTCCTAGATATATGATGCCAATACAGTTGCCAGTCACAGAAAACTTGTGATAATATAGTCATTTTCCTTTAGTATTACATGAAATGACAGGTAAAACGTACTGACAGGACTTGGAGAAAACAACGCAATACCTGGCATCTTGCTACCTGTTACCATAAAATTCTGAGCTAATCAGTCCCTCTGCAAATGCAGGAAAGCATAGAAAATACAGAAAGGGCAACAAAAGTGTAGCACAGTGTTTCAGTCTCTCAGTGTCTGCATCGCACCACCAAGGGAAAGATAAGAAAAAAGTCACAGCTAAAGGCAATGCAGTGATTGACTGAAGATATTAGTAGATCTTTTTGCCCATGCTGTGTAATTTCTCACTAGCATATATAGTAGACACCATTCAATCAAGAAACTTGCTTAATTGGGATCTTTCCTAGGAAACCAATATAAACCCGTAACTGTATATAATGCAGTGACCACTGTAAAATGGGATGCTTCCTGGTAACTATGTAAGGTTTACATGCAATAGGCAGCATTTTTCTAAATTCAAACCATGTAAGGAAAATATCCTGATGTTTCTGAAACTACTACAGGCAAAAGTAATCTCTTTTTCATTCACAAGCTGATAGTAAATCCTGACAGGTCAAGATTCTCTCTGGATAGTTGCAAATGGTTATTTAGATACTCTATTTTTATATATTGTATCAGCTGATTACAAAGATGTCTGATCTCAAATGATGAATCTTGTATTTGGTGGAATTTGATGGCTCTTACAGCTGATAACAAGAGACTGTCTTCTTCCCCACTGTAACAGGAGCTTTAATAAATTTTTTTCTTAAAGGCTGGTAAATACCAACAGGCAAAAGTTTCTGGGACATTCTAAAGACATATTTTTGTAATATCATCATAAAGAACATTATTTCTGGGGCATCTTATATACTTTTTATTTTTACTAAGATAAATTGCTTCTTAGACTCATAATTCAGTAGGCTAATAGCAAATCAAAAAAGAGAGCCCTGATATGTTACAAGATCATGATGATGATATTTCTATTGAAGTGATAATATCCTTTCCATTGAACCATAATGCTGAAACATGCTGAAGCTATGCTAAGGAAAATATGGGTCATTTTTGATATAGAGTCTCCACTGGAACTCAGACGTCCTCCATGCCTCAGCTGTACTGTATGCCTTATCCACTATTTTTTTACCACTTCTTGCCACTATGAGAATGCATCCAGATATTATTTTGCTCCTTGAAAAATGCACAGGATCAATATATTTAAATATAGCAATATGTGCTCACTGCTTCATGCCCTGTCAGTGGGCACCATTGGCTTCCCCTTCTTGACCCTTACCCTTTCATTGAGTGCTCATACATACTGCTAAGACTTACCCAGCCCCTTCTCTTCTCCAGGCCAAACAGTGCCAGCTCTCTGCTTCACCTGACATATGGATGTTTCAATCAGTTAATGATCTATATGGCCCTTTGCTGGACTTGCTCCAGTACCTGAATATGTGTCTTGTACTGGGGAGCCAAGAACTGGACTTGTCACTCCAGATGACTCTCACCAGGGCTGAGGCAATGGATGACCTCCCTTGACCTATTGGTCATCCTCTTCCTAATACAGACCAGGATGCTCTTGGTCTTCTTTGCCACAGGGGACAAACCTGCACTGTATTTGTAGTAATTGTACCTTATAGTTTTTTATATATATATATTTCTTTATATTTCAGAATTACATTGAGCACTAACATAGGACCAAAGTTGAATTTTGAAAATTACTGAACTATTTAACAGAGCTAAATCACCTACAGCTTGTGGGACAACTGTATTTAGTACAGGGTTGTAGAGTCAATTGATGTCTAATCCCAGCGCTTCTATTAACTGGATTAACCTAGTTTCTGATTAGATCAGGAAAAAGGATAAATCTGGGTAGTTTTCTGAAAGAGGAAGAAGATGAGGATAAACTCAGTCACTTCTAAATTCTTAGATTGTCAGTATTTTCATTTATAAATGTCAAATGAGAAAACAAGGTTAAAGAACATATAGCAGAGTCCTCAAAGGCAGGCTTCATGCACTGTAGCCAATGGGGATTTTACCCCACTAAGGGCTGCTGTATAGGCATAGTACCCTTCCTATTCTGCAATGCCAGGCTTGATGCTAGTATGACCTCCTCTGGTGTGATTAGTGCAAGTGGGAAATTTTAAGATTTTAGTGAAGTTTTTAAAATCCCAATGGAGATAAATCTCTGATATCAACAATGTAAAAGTTCCCATTTCATTCCTGTTGTACTCCTTTAGCCATGCAATGAGACAACTGAAGGAATTCAAACAATAGTCAAGAAACAAATTGACTCTTATTCTCTGTGTTTTTACTTGAAGAAACACACAAGTTCCACCAACCATCTAAATTCCCATTTGAGAAATGCTGTGACTGCCATTTAGATTTTTTTTTAAAACAACACCTGCTGGAATGATACTCAGGATGTGCTTTTCTTCTGCCATTTACTTATTACTGCTCACTAGACTTCTTTAGAATTAATAAAAATGAAGAATATCACTAGTATGATCTGTTCCATGGGCTAAATAAGCAACAAAACATAACCTTATGCTAGATGGTGACAAACAATGAAGCAGAGACATATGTTTGTTCTGTTCCCCAAGCATAAACAGAACACAGAGTTTCCCTGACTAATAAATTTACTTTCATTTTAATTAAAACAGAACATTTAGTTACATTTCCTCTGTTCTGTCAAAGAATTAAACATATAAATGGCTAGCAGGGGAAAAAATGACAACATTTTCTTTAGTGCCCCAATTGTATGCATAATCGATCACTACCCATCTGTTCACTAGAAGGTGTAGGAAAGACACATCATATAAAGCCTTATTTCTATAAAAAGCCTTGCTAAAGTACTTGGCTTTTGGTCCCATATCTTCAAAAATGAAAGGAATCATTCAGAAACCAGAATCTGTCAGTTCTCTTTTTGGTATAAGATTAGATAAATTATTATTGTTTGTATTCTTCTGATTCTTTCCACCATTAAGTCAAAACTACTGAAGAAAACTACTTTCCCCCTCTGAGAAAACAATCACAATGGTAACTCCATGGATTCTAACCAAGAAGGAACAATTAAGTAACAGACTAATGGGCAAGACAAGACAGAAGACTCCACTCACTTTCTCTGGTAGTAAGCCTAATGACTTAGGTTTGATTAATTTGGTCAAGGAAGGGACTAGCTTTGCTTTACGGAATTAAAGGAATGGATTATCAGCCACTTCTCTTGGTAGTTTATTCCAATGGTTAATGGCTTCTGTGTTTGGCAATCTTCATTTACCGGCTTTCAGTAGTTTTTAAGAACATCTGTTCAATTTACTGATAAAATAAATATTCTATCCTCTCTTTCAGACATGTTAGAGATATGTAGGTAAGCAAGAAATACAAAATGGGACAGGATGCATTCAGCAGTGTTGAATGGAGTGACTGCCATCACTGGGGACATACTCCCTGCTAGAGGATCATAGAATAGTTTGGGTTGGAAGGGAAACTTAAAGATCATCCAGTTCCAACACCCCTGACATGGGCAGGGACACCTTCCACTATCAAGCTGCTCAAAATCACATCCAGCCTGGCCTTGAACACTTCCAGGAATGGGGCCACCACAGCTTCTCTGGGCAACCTGTGCCAGTGCATCGCCAAGCTCAAAGTGAAGAATTTCTTCCTAATGTCTTCTCTAAATCTACCTTCTTTCAGTATAAAGCCACTCCCCCCCTTGTCCTATCACTACATGCCCTTGCAAAAATGTCCCTCTCCAGATTTCCTGTAGGCCCCTTTAAGGTACTTAAGCTCTCAGCCTGTCTCCACAGGAGAGGTGCTCCAGCTCTCTGATCATCTTCATAGCCCTCCTCTGGACTTGCTCCAACAGGTCCATAACCTTCTTATGTTGGAGCCCTAGAGCTGGACATGGTACTGCAGGTGGGGTCTCACAAAACTGGAGTAGAGGGTGGTAGAATCACCTCCTTTGAGCTGCTGGTCACGCTTCTTTTGATGCAGCCCAGCATACAGTTGGCTTTCTGGGCGGCAAGTGCACATTGCCATCTATTTAAAGAAGCAGAGGAATTCCCCAGCAACTGAAAAATGGCAAACCGTGTCCACCCAAAAGAGAATAAAGCAAGATCCACAGAGATACAAGGGTGGTCAGCCTCACTTTAATCTTTATCAGATTTATAGTGCAAATTCTAGAAAAAATTTCCAGGCTCATGGACAGCAACAGTCTCACTTGGAAGAGCAAGAATTGATTTACCAAGAGAAAATCCTGCCTGACCAATTTGTCTTTTATGATGAAACAATCAGATGTAGACCAACAGTACAGGTATCTTTCATTGTCTATAGCAAGGCTTTAGCAAGGCTTTAAACACAGGCTCTAACAGTATCCTTATAGCCAAACTAAGGACTTATGGGTTGGATGGACCACAAGGTAGTGAAAGTCTGATCGGACTACAAGACTTTGGGAACCACACTTCTCAAGAGTTTATACTATTTAGCATCTTTGTCATCAACACACACAGTAGGACAATATGCAAGTTGATAGATGATACCACATTGGAGTGGTTAATGAACTGTAGGGATTTGATCATGTTCAGAGATATTCCAATAAGCTGGGGCATGGTCAGTGAGGTGGTTTGTGTACTGGAAGATCTGATATACACAGAAAGGCTGCACAGGCTGTGTCTGTTTTGACTGTAGAAGAGAGAGAAGACACAGCAGGGGTCTAAACACAGTCTGCTGGTACCAGAAGGGGAACAGTAGAAGAGACAAAGCCGGGCTCTCCTGGGAGGTACAAAGCAGCAGGATGGGACAGCAGTCACAAATGGCAATAAAGGAAACTCCAACTGGACATAAGGAGGCAACTTTTTACAGGGAGCAAGGTTAAGCACTGGGAGACGTTGCTCAGAGACATACTATAGTATGATTTTCAAAAGACTTTTAAGATCTTTGGAACTCAACTGGCCAAAGTCCTATGCAATCCAATTTGATTTTGAAGAAAGACATGCCTTGAGGAAGGCTTTCAATATGAAGGTTTCTTTGAAATTGCAAAACTAAACTAGATGTCTTAAAACCAGACCAGTCCTTTCATTTTCCTTTCCTACAATTCTCCAGGTTAGGCACGTCCAGTAACTCTGCATTCAAGAGAGTCACACAATCAGCCAGTCTCTTATTTCTTATATAGTGAGAAATTCTATTCTCTGTTGGCTGTGCTGAAGACCACCAAGGCAAATTCTTGGCTGCATAGGAAACAAAAATAGCAGGAACTTGCATTTATTACTAAAGGTGCCAGACACAGCTATATGCATGTGATAAGAAAGGTACTGGGTTTACAATATTAATTTTTGGTGTAGCAGAAAAAGCATGATCTAAACCCTTAACAATATTTCAGATTACATTTGAAAAGGAAGAATTATGATTGATAAGGAAGAATTAACAAGATGATATTTGAAGAATGTTTAAACCAGAATTATTTAACACCAAGTTTTTCAAAGCAATAAGATTTTGACTATTTCCTTACAGCTTTTTATAATATAGGGCTATAGATTACTAATCCTTTCTCATTCCTCTAAATGCTTCAATAAAAGTGGAAGTTCATTGCTGTAAATGAAAACTTGGTATATCATATGTATTTATGCATCTAACATTTCACTGCTTGTATTTTAACATTTGCAGTATGTGGACTGGTTTATGTTCAGATGACTCAAGTTATTACTTGTTAATATTAATTTAATTTAATTTAATATTAATTTTGTTTTGACTTTACTTGCATGCTACATTGTACCACATCTAAAAATATTTTTATCAGTGGCATTTAATGGAATCAGTACATCATCATAATCTAAATGAATATACTAAAACTGATCTCTGCCACTTTCCTGTCCTGTCCCAATACAATATCATTATTAATAAAAAGACATTACTAAATTCCATCATAGACATTATTAAATTTAAGGTTTTATGTCCATGGTCAGGACCTAAGTCCTTTAATATGCCTTTTAATTAATAATGCATTTTCTAATTTCATGGCTTGTACTGTATGTATGTTTCTAAGCCTATCCATTGTAAAAAAGTTCATAAGTATTACTGTGGTTGGAAGATGAACCACTCTTTAGCTAATATTACACTTATTAACATGTTTCTATTGCTTTTATGAAAATCTAAGTCCAAAGAGCCTGTTAAGAATATACATTTTCTAAATTAGTTAGGGGCAACTCACTTTTCTGTTTGGAAACAGCAAAAAGATTTCTCTAAAATACTCTTACTCCTGAAGAGAAGGAAGAAGGATCCAAAAGCAGAAACAGTGCTTGAGAGCAGCTGCCTTCCACAGCTGTCCAAACTTTTCCCAGACCTAGAGGGGTCAGCTGGAGGATGTGCTAGGTGCAGCGCCCAGCTGCAGCTGCAGCAAGCCTTGAGGACAGCAGGCTACCCACAAATCACACAAACTGCTAGCAGCGCATGCATTACACCAGTTACCACAGTCTAACCCAGGAGCAAGACACACACAAGCAAAAGAAGCTTGAATTTCAGTGGCTTATATGTGCAAGACAATCATCTGATACACAAAACTTTTCTTCTTTTCTTCTTTTCTTTTTTTCTTTTTAACCTGGTCACACCTCTACCTCCAAGCAGCATAATAGGACAGGGAAATGGGCAGCCCTTGGCATCCTTGATGGGTGAGCAAGTGCTGAGGTCTTGCTTTGGGGGGAACCTAATTGAAGGCAAAACTTTTAGAACAGCAAAGACCAGCTTCAGAACAGATACCTTGGTTTTAAACTGCTGATAGTACTGATAAACATTTATATAAATGGATGAATTTCAAAGTACTACAGAAGACCAAAAGCCTTGGTAGAACTTCAACAAGAATTAGTGAGACGGAATTTGACTTTTTTTTTTTTCAAAAAGAGGTCTAATTTCTTTCACTAATATCTTCCCTCAAACAAAACCAGTGATGTATAATGCAATGAATTTGTAGATAAAACCAAACACTAGTGCCTGATACAGATAATAGAACTATTTTATTATTAAAGTTACATTCATTTAAGCATTGAGAACATCTTAAATGCAACTAAAGCACAGTAATAGCTGCATAGAAATCCCACCTAAACAGAAAAATCTGCAAATAGAAAAAAAAAACCAAAAACCAAAACACTGAATAGTTTTAATAAATGCATTTGTTTTTTTTTTTAAATAAATCACAAATAATAACCTGAGAAACAGGTTTCCTTAGTTATACTCAAGGCAAATGTTAGGTTTATTCTGCAATGGAAAGAAAGCCAATCATCTATATACTGCAACTGGCTCTGGTTTTGAATCTGCAATCTCCTTATCTGTCTTCTCTCTTCAGTGTTGTACTGTTATAATGTCTTGTATGTTACACAGCTTATGTCTTCATTGTTGATACTATCTTGTAAGTTACCTAAAACTTTCTAGAATAGACCAAACTGAAAAAAGGGTGATGTTTATTGATGCACAATATGCCAAAAATTAGGACTATTAAATTGATGACCTATGTCTGTCTACTGTGATTAAAAACTGTTGATTGACTTGTAAAATGGGCAGTATTTCATTATGTCAGGGAAACAGCAATAAATAAGAAGCAGTCATGACTGTTTATTTTTTGAGACTGAAATCTCATTAATGTCCCAGACATACCACCATTCTTTGCGCACACCGGAGTGACATGCCATGTGGCTCATACTTCTTGAAAGAAATTTCTGGGTTACCTTAAAATAGAGAAAATGTCTTTATCACACATTGCAGGTTTCGGTACATTTTAAGCACCTGTCTGTCTTTTCAGCTAGTACATTTTCTGTGAGGAGCAACATGTTGAACTAATGTTTTGAATGAAAGGTTCTAGAGATAGAATGATCAAAATACTCTTAATTGACAATGCTTAAAGGAACAAAACCGCACTAGAATGATTACAGAGATTACATTCCTGCCTTGCCAGGTAAGCTGGGTATAAATGCCAAAGTTGAAAGATAGAAACGTTTAGTCCATGTCAAAGATGTCATCTTCAAAATTGAAGACACTCTCCCCTGTGTTTCATAGCTGACAGCTGAAAGATGCACGAACATCAACATTTTGCTCTTCTAGAGGCAGTTTGCAGATAAACTCTCTGAAATCAGTTTCTTTCCTCTGATTAAAGAAGAAGGCAAAACACACTGTGAAAACTCCAATTATGGACCTCTTATTTCTATAGTATCTGTACGTCCGTTATCACACTTTGCTTCCTTCTCTCTTCTGTCCTTGCTGGTATTGTTTGGTTTGTCAGAGTATCTTTGGTATCTCCTGAAATCCATTGCTTAATAGCAAATGTGAGCTTTGATATGAAATTGTTTAATGGAGCACACAGTCATGATTTTTACCACTTCAGGGTTTTTTTAGTTTGCTTTGGCAATAAAAGGAATTTCTTCTTCACATTCCACTGATTTCAATGCCATTGGAATGCCTTGTGCATTTCAATGTACAAGTGACATGTACTTTTGAAGACTGATGCTTTATGAAGTTTTAGATTTGTGATCATAAAACTATCTTAGCCCCCAGATTCTGCAAAGATTTGTATGTATAGACTAATTACTTTACAGTGAATAGCTTCCATGATTACAGTAGGCAAAATTTGGTCTCCATATGCTTTTAGGATCTTTACAACGTTACTGCTGATCTGCTTGCAATAATACATTTTTAGAAGTTTATATATATTAGATTTTACAAATGTTATCATGTACTTCAACTTTCAAAAACACAACATTATTTCTCAACAAATTACAATACTGTTTTCTTCTTTAGCCGGAATCCACTGTGATACAAATGAAAGTTTTTGTTGGAATATGTGTATTTCCTGCAATGTTAAGAGAATAATTAATACACTTTCCAGCAGCAATCTGGCGATTATTTAGCAGTCTACGCTAGAGATATACTAAAGTAATTTATGTTAAACGTTTTACAAACTCAAGATCAAGTCCTGTAAGGTATTATGACACTAAGGAGCCTCATAGCACGTTCAATTCTCTGTTAATTTCACTGAAGCTACAGTAAGCAAGAGTTCATGAATTCTTTACTTCACAAACAAGATTTAAGTCATCTGCTTTGAACTGTGTCAACATGATTAATTACATAAACAGCTCATTAGTGAAACCTTTTAAAAATACAAAGATAAAAGGAGTGAGAATTGGGAATGAAATTCTGCTACTGTTAACAACTTTCACTACTGTTTCCGCACACTACAAATTTACATTAGTCAATGGCCATCGAACAGTTGAATCACTACAGAAATATGGCAATTTCCTAGCAGATTAAGGATAGGTGAAACAACACTTATGTCTTCAGCATACCATTTGGATGTAAAATACTCCTATTGTGGAGACTTATTGTCTGGGCATGAAAATATTACAATGCTCTGCATATTCTAGGAGTAAACAACCATCAGTCAAGGTATATATGTATCGATCTGACTGCTGAATCAAGAGAAAGATGCCTGGTCACCACAACCCACTAAGAAGAAGTTTTAGATACACTCATCCAGGTGATTCACTGAAAGATTCAAGTTCACTTCTCTTCATCTCTGTCAAAGGCTCTTATGCAAAACAAAATATTTAGGTTTTTTCCATCCATCCTAAAATTTAAGCTTGAACTGATGGTTCGAACTAAACACTCCCTTCTCTGGTTTTATTTCATATAACCAGGAAAATATTTTTAGAAGTCTCTCTCTGCAATTTCTCTAATTTTCAAGTCCGTCGTATTGCGAGATTGTCCATAACACACACACATATATATATATACACACACACACACACATATACATGTGTATGTCAAAAAAAAAAAAGCTCCTGTTCAGGAAACCACATAATTAGACCTCTTCATCTCTCAGGATATGATTTTTTTTTTTATATTATTATTCTCGTCTCATTTCTAGGGTTGAAACAGAGATCCTGTGATATATTTGTATTTTATTCCCTTGAAAAATTATCCCATTCAATTCCCTAGCCTTTCTCATAATGGCTTCTTTTTGACAGAAATAGTAAGACCTTATTTCTAAGCCTTTTTGTCTGACAGTAGCTCTTGCAGAATAGTAGTGCACTCCGTATGCCCTTACCATTAGAATTTTACCTGTCTCTTTCAGCTTTGAAGCATTTAGTAGGTATTGGATAAAGTTAGGTTCAGAGTTTTCAGGTATTATTTTTATTCATACTATACCCTTTTTGTCTCTTTTCAATGTCACTTTAAAAATGTTTGATTTTTTCTCTAAATTTTTATTTTTCATTCTTTCCTATTTGAACTTTACCCTTTGTTTTCATATGGAAAATGAAAATTTCAAAATATTTAGTTGTTTTTAGGCATTTCTTTTGTATGCTCTTACATTTCTAAATTCATGTAATTTCTTAAAATGCACCTGCATTGCTGGTACATTTTTTACCTATTTTGTTTCCTTCCCATGTAAGATTGATATAACACTATCTTATTCCTTGAAGATACAGAAAATGCCTCTTTTCACTATAAGGGCTGTTTCGGAATAAAAATCATATTTTGAGCTTCTTACATATGCTCTTCATTTTCAAAGGAATTGGTAGATTAAAAAGTTAAAAGAAAAAGGTTCACTCCCTTTTCCCTCTTTGTAATTTTTGCTTCAAACAATTATTGCTGAATACTGAGATTCTTTAAAGTTGCCTATCCTGAAAAGGGGAAGGATGTGATTGACAATGTCCCTTTCTACTGCCACAGTAGAGCAGATTCTCTGTGGTCTGTGCAGAGCTTTCTTGAGTATTGATGGCGACCATAAAGTGAACTACTTCTTTCATTACACTGCACTTCAAATACAAGATATATTTTTTTCAGCTGCATCTTCTCTAATATAAGCATAAACCTAAATTTACTTGTGCATTTCTACACAAAGCAGTACATCACATACATATTTGCAAGATAGTGAGTGACAAAACAGCAAGAAAGACTGCTTTCTGGTGTAAGTGTAAGCTAATACAAACATAAAAACTTGTGAAATTAGTTCAGGGCTAGTGGGTTTTGGAAACTGTTCTGACTGTTTCTCTATCAGAAAAGCACATAAAAATTTCCATGAAATCAGAAAACATTAATTTTTTTTCAAGGGAAATAAGTGACTGATGAGAAAGGAGTGATAACATATTTGTTTTACAGGAAAGGAAGAATATTTGTTTATGATGATCTAAGGAGATAGGAACAGGTTAAGTCACCCCATATGAAACATTCTCTAAAACAAACAGAAAAACGAAGATCCCAGGCTCCTCATTGTATTATTGTTTCCATTGCACGTGAACCTGACTGACCACTCAGGTATGAGTATCTGTTGCCCACTTTACACAGATATAACAAAAAGGATAAAAACTTTATGATATAACAAATCATTCCAATATAAATAGAATAACTGAAGAGTGTATCCTTTGATACTGTGGCTTACCCTGTTCTTCAGATGAAAGCATGCAACTCAGGTGGTTTGGGGTACTTACTACCGCTTAACTCCAAGTGTAATACTGAAGCTCATCACTTGAAATAAAGGGGATTTAAGTATTTCTTTAAATTCTTTGTTGAAAATGCAATTATGTATGTAATTTTTTTAAACATACTAGGAAAAAAAAGCAGAAAAGGAAAGTAAAAGGCATCTTCAAGAAAGTTCTTTATTAAAATGAGTGTTAATTCACAACTAGTTATACATAACAGGAGCTAGATGAAACATCTAAATGATACAGTGATCAGTAAGATGATACAGTCGTATTTTAATAAATAGGTTTTGGAAGTTTTCATGCTTTCAAAGGTCAAGGATATCTTATCAATGTATATCAATATGTGGACAGAAGGTGCAAAGAGGACACAGCCATGCTCTTTTCAGTGGTGCACAGTGCCAGGACCAGAGGCAATCAGAGCAAACTGAAACACACAACATTCCCTCTGAACATCAGGAAATATTTTTTACTGTGAGGGTGACCAAGCATGGACACAAGTTGATCAGAGAAGTTGTGTAGTCTCCATCCTTGCAGACACTCAAAAGCTGTCTGGACATGGTTATGGGGAACTGGCTCTAGGTGGTCCTGCTTGACCAGGGGGATTGGACCAGATGACCTCCAGAGACCCTTCCAACCTCAATCCTTCTGGGACTCTGGGATTCTATTCTTTGATCTACAACACACTATTTCTGTTTGTCCCAAATATGATCCACCCTAATCAGTCTTAATGTTCTATTTATTTAATGAATTTCGTCATCATATTAAAGACAGCCCTCTTCTGGGACAGTCCCATGACCTGTGGTGTGGTGTGGTCTGTGTCTATTTTGCCTCCTTGTTCAGCTACTATCTTCTCTCTTTCCCAAATATGTAAGGTAAGAACTTCAGCAAGTATTCCACTGCGTACTGGTAAACCACTACCACTTCCTGACACTCCTCAGTTCTCGTGTTTTTCAATGCATTCGCACATCACTGATCCTAGCCAGTCTTTACTCTTTATTAATTCCTCTATTTCCAGCAGTGCTTACCCATCAGTTTCCCTGTAAAATCAGCTCTCTTCTCTCTTTCTTCTCAGGTCACTTGTACATAATAGGAACACCTGAAATAGCATAGCAGTTCCCATACTGCAGGTGAAATGCCATTAGAGGAGGTATTTTACAGTGGGTATCTAACAACATTTCTTGCATGCTCTATTAATTAATGCACTATTGACTGCACTGGGGGCAAGGAGGGCACAGACAAACAGGGCACAGACAAACAAGGCCCTTCCTTAAAGCCGAGTAAGTGAAGCATAAGCTTAAACATGAATGTTGAAAGTGAAACACTAATTTTGAGCTTATTCTCCATATTCTTCCCTCTGCCCTCCTGACCTGATATTAGGAAACTCCAGAAAAATGTTTTGAGAAAGAGATATGCCCTCAAAATTTCAGTTTTACTTCAATGTGCAGGTATTTCCCAGTCTCTTTTCAGGACTGCTACCCACTCCCTTGACCAATCTGCCAGTGAAAGTTGTCCATTACCTTTTAGTCTTTAATCCACAATCTTTTTCATACGTTCTGTGTCAAATTTTATTAATTTTAAATATTTTATATGTAGCTATATGGCTGCACTGTGATGGAACAGGGACAGTTTACAAACAATAAACAAGACATAGGATGGAAGGTTAGAAAGGGATTGCTTATTCTGAAAATATCCAGCTGCAAACATTCCCTCTTATCCAGCTCTTGAACAATTCAGAGGGTGTGAATTTCACACAAACTGAAAGGAAACTTGAAATACAGCACTGGTTCTTTAGGAAAGCTACCCCGTCTTCTAACAGATGGTCAGAATACTTTAACAAGCAAAAAGCTCTTACAGTGGAGAAAGTGAAGAAAAGCAAAAAGAACACAGAGATTTGGGATACTAGAATAGTCAGCCATATTCCATATTTCAGTGATGCTGCTGTAATGACTATAGGTTGAAGAGCTGAAACCTGCGGGCTCAAGCTAGTAATCAAAAGCACAATAGGAAAAAAAAAAAAATAGAACTAGTGCAAACAGGGAATGAAATATTACACTAAATTGCATACTCTGAGCACAGTATGGCTGCTTCGTAGGTCTGCATTGTCACAGTCCAATAGGAAATATTCGATTTCATAATCTGACCTGCTGTAAACTGCAGATCAGTGAGTGTAGGATGAAGCACAGGAGGCTGAACTCCTGTAAAACAGAGCAAAAAAGGGAGAGCTCTGTAATCCACCAGGAACTTGATAAGTTCATGGCACAGGCAATTGATTAGATATGCTTGGGTGACCCATGAGGGCAATCCGTATCGTGGGCTGAAGAATACAACTATTTATTACTCCCTCAAGGCTTCTTATACAAGATGAGATGAAATAAAATTATCTTCACTTTCTAGCTGTAAATCTGGTTGTTAGCATGATCCTGGCTATATAAGAAAGATACAAAAATGCAAGATTTTCCATGCCACTTTAGAGTATGGGACCAACCTATTCCATGCATATTCTGTACAAGAAAACCATTGAAAGTCTTGGGAAAAACATACATCCATGCTCAGAAAAAATGTCTTTCATTGGCTGTGCTTTGGAAAGTAATCCTCCTTGAATCCAGCCAATATCTGGCTAAAGCCCTGAAGCCTAGGTATATGATTACGATGTTCTTACCTAAGGAGAGATGGAAGTGTTTTGATGAGCATGCGGAGGCAGAATGGAGTGATCCTGGTTTTGTCTGGATTTTTGAAGAATGATTAGAGTAACTCAGGTACTTGAGAAGTTCTAAGTCTAGAATGATAAATAGCACTATCCAAGACAACCATCCTCACCATTCAAACCAGCAAGCCTTTTCAGAAAAGAAAAAGAAAAAACAGGTAGGAAAAATCAAGGAAAAAAACCAAAACAGTTACATTCCCCATCCCCCACCCCCAAACCAGCAGACACAATAGATTATAACTTTTTTTTTGAAATACGCTTCATCTTTATGATAGCAATATGCTTCATATTTTTCCTACCTTTATTAATTGAATTTCATTAATTATCCTCAGAACTAGAATGCATATGTTAGTAATATTTTTTACGGCCTTCAATCAAGCGTAATTACACTTTTGACACCAAGGCTGAGAAAAACCTTTAATTTTCAACTATCTTGTCTTTCGATATTGTACCTATATCGAAAACCATGTTGGAATAAATTGAACTCTTCAACTCTCATTTCACAAGACTTCCTTTTCTCATCTCGGTTAATTCTTTTGCCTTCTTTTTAGGAGTATTGTCTAGCTCTCTTCACATCTTTTTGGCAATAAAACCATCTGAGCTATACACAGTATAACAGTGGTCATTCTATGTGTGCACAGACATAAGGTCACCTTCTCTTTTCTTTGGTCCTGTTCCTACACATTCAAGGGACAATTCAGTCTTTTTTTGCCAAAGTAGGGTAGTGAAAATTCTTTTTGATGCAAGTTTCTGCAATGATTCATTAGCAGTTTACTGAAAGGGCATTTTCAGAAAAAGGGCTGCCATCATAACAAAAAACTGGATCATAAAAGAACTTAATTTTGCAGTATTAAACTTCCTTCTGTTGAATTGCTCCAGTTTCATTAGAAGATAGATTAGAGCACCACGCTATAAGCTATACCTTGCCTTCCTCATAATTTACTATATAACCAACATATATTTGATCTGCATACTGTCCCAGTATTTATTTGATCTGCAAACTACCATTACAAGATTATGGACTAACCTTAACTATTTAGACTTCTACTAAAACTTATAAAGTTGCCTTGACCCTTAGGTAGATTTTTTTTTTTTTTCTCTTTCCCCTCAGGTAGTCCTGAAGTCAGCCCTTTATTGAAAAGCTTTTATTATTTTATTTTTTAATTTGCCTGATATGAGATGACAACTCTATATAAAACAAGGTTGCTTGAACCAAAATACTGGTGGTAAAACAAGAAATTCAGAGAATTTGAGTATGCTGTATAAACTCACACATATGTATTAATCAGATGTTTGAAATGGATAGCAGAAAGCCTTCTTTATGAGGACTTAATTTTACACAGCTACAGTGGGTTCATACCAGTAATATACATACAACATTTTCTAAACTGCAGTATGATACACAAATGATTTCCTGGGATTTGCATCAGACTAACTAGTCTATACAGATCCTAAAGCTTTATCCTTCTATACTCTCCCATCTTTTAAGTATTCAGCTTTGCTCAAAAAATACTATCAGTTTAACAACATTCAAAACACTCTTGAAAGACATGTTCTCATGGGCTCCTGTTCTGAATAGCTTTAATTTTAGCTGGTGTTACTTCACATCTTCTTTTATGACAGATGAACCTTTTCAGTCATCTGAGAAAGAGAAGGTCTGTGCTTCTGTTCACATGTTTCTGCCTAAAAGAATGAGCAAGGGGGATAGTCTACATCTGACTACTCAGTCTACATAACAATTATGGGATCAGAGAAGACTCTGTGTTTCCCTTGGTTTGTCCAGCGTCAGTGCAGTAAAGCAAAATTTAATCTTGGCCTTCAGGCAGGGAATAAGACCAACTGTCAGTACAGAGATGAAATAAGGATTTCTAGGTGGGAGTCAGTTCCTCTTCCGTTTGAAGAAGACTGCTGTAAAAATATCCTAGTCCAATATATTTCTGTTCCAAGAATGCATGACATAGTTTTTAAAAAGAGCTATCATATGAAGTTGAGAACACAGTTCTAGACTAATTTAAGTAGGCAAGCAAACAATGCAATTAACATTTACAGTTAGGATAAATGTTATGAATGGCACACCTGTTTTCAATATGTGTTGACACTTTGAATGTAGAAATTAAAAAAACTGAAATCACCATACGTATAAATGCTATATTTAGGTGAAACATATTTCATATTTCAATAAGAAGAGACATAAAAAGCTGAAATTAAATTTTCTGAAGTGAAGAGATTGTTCCCTGTGCTATTAACAGGAAACAAAATATTCTTAGTATGAAGAGTTCTGCCATTTTTTTGTAGTAGAACTCAATTCAGTCTTCAGTCAGCTAAATGATATTTAAAAGCAGGAACTGCAATAATTTTAAAATTATAATGAATTTCCACATAATAAAGGTTGTTTGTACCAAGTTTGAATGAAATTAAGTATTAAAATATGTACAATAGCTGAAAAAAACACTGCAAAAAGTGGATGTATCTGACTGAACTATCAGGATTTCTCTTCTCTCTATTCAACTACTATAAGCCAATTTCTGCCTGCAAAATATGAAACATTGAAATCCAAATGGACGTTTCAAGAAGAGTGTTGGATTACATATTCCTAAGGACAGACTCACTTGTTAGAGAAACTCAAAAAAAAGTATGCATGTACTTGGATTTTAGCCACAGTTCTGTTTTATTCCAGCACTTAAGACACATTAATCCCTTTTCTGCAATTTATTTTCTTGATCATCTCTCCCATTTAGTTTCAGATTTCTTAACTTCTTGACTTTCTGTGTGTTGCAAGAATAAATACTTTTGGTTGTATTCAGTTTATACCACATGGTGAGATTTACACCATCAGCTGGGAGAATGGTGTGGATTTCTAATATCAACTGTTCAGTGGCTTGTGGAATTTCTTTTGGTAGATTCAACTTTCATTTTTATGATCTGGAATGTCTTCACATTTCATAACTTTTCTGTGCCAGATTTTTTTCTTTTTTTTTTTTTTCCTAGAACAGAAAACACAGCTATAATACATGACTTTTCAGGGCTCCTTAAACATTGTAGGTTTTCACTGTACTAATCTAGTGGCTGAATGTTGGGTTTTGTAATTATTATTATTATAATTATTATTCTTATTAGTAGTATTAATAATTCTAATAATAATACTGCAAAAGCAGTAGAGGGTAGGTTCATTAGCTCTCAGCACGAGTAAGGGTGGTTGTTACACATTGCTAAGCACCAGATGGTAGCTGGCTTTTACATTTGTAGACAAGTGAGAAGTTATTAGGAGCCCTTGTTCTCTGAACAGCACAAGGACTGTCTATCACTGCAGTGTCTAGCTTCATACAAGGAATGACACAAGGATTCAAACTTTCCAATTTAGGTGGAAAAAAGAAAAGATATGATGAAAACTCCACTGCAGAGTGGTCTGACTAAAGTGTTCTGACCCAAGCAGAAAGGGACATCTTGCTGGACACTGACTTCAGGATTAAGAAAAAAAAGACAAAGAGAAAAAGAGAAAGATTATGTTCTTACAAAACTAACACAGTCTTTTCAATGCTGCACTTCCCCATTTTTAAAAATATATGGCAATATAGCATACATAGCAGAAGTGTTCTAAAACCAATGAGCCTTCACCGCATCTCAGATGTGAATCTGCACCCTACAAGCCCGGTTGACTTCCTAACATTCTTAAGTTTATTCCTTCTCTTTCTCTCCCTTCTGGTATCCTGTAAATGGAGAAAGTGGTGAGGAAAAATTGTAACCCATCATCTCAAAGCAAAAACTGCTCCTAGGTTAGTTTGGAAAAAGACTTGAGTGTGCTGTTGTAAAAGGTACTATTCTGAGTTGATTCAGATTACATTCTATGTCAAAAAACCTGTTAAACAATAGAGCACAGGATCTTCAGTTTTCATCAGGTAGTTACTAGCACGACACAGGAAGGGCTTTGTTTGCAAAGGATGCTGGTAGCATATTACAATTGCTATTCCCACTTTCCTCTTATGAAGCAAGCTTTTTCTAATTTCTAGCAGCTCAGCGGATACTCCCTTAGAAACAATCAAAAGCAAAGCACAGCCAAAATAAAAATGAATTCAGAAAAAAATACAGAATAAAGACCACCTTTTAGGCATTCATTTCATAGAATCATAGAATAGTTAGGGTTGGAAAGGACCTTAAGATCATCTAGTTCCCCCCCCCCCCCCACCATGGGCAGGGACACCTTATGCTAAACCATATCACCCAAGGCCTCGTCCAACCTAGTCTTGAACACTGCCAGGGTTGGAACATTCACAACCTCCCTATTCCAGTGCCTCACACCCTAACAGGAATGAATTTCCTTCTTATATCCAACCTAAACTTCCCCTGTTTAAGTTTTAACCCGTTACCCCTTGTCCTGTCACTACAGTAATGAAGAGTCCCTCTCCAGCATCCCTATAGGCCCCCTTCAGATACTGGAAGGCTGCTAGGAGGTCTCCACACAGCCTTCTCTTCTCCTGGCTGAACAGCCACAACTTTCTCAGCCTGTCTTCATATGGGATGTGCTCCAGCCCCCTGATCATCCTCATGGCCCTCCTCTGGACTTGTTCCAACAGATCCATGTCCTTTTTATGTGGAGGACACCAGAACTGCACACAATACTCCAAGTGAGGTCTCAAAAGAGCAGAGTAGAGGGGCAGGATCACTTCCTTCAACCTGCTGTTCACACTGCTTTTGATGCAGCCCAGGATATGGTTGGCTTTCTGGGCTGCAAGCACACACTGCTGGCCCGTGTTCATTTTCTCATCAACCAATGCCCCCAAGTCCTTGTCTGCAGGGCTGCTTTGAATCTCTTCTCTGCCCAACCTGTAGCTGTGCCTGGGATTGCTCCGACCCAGGTGTAGGACCTTGCACTTGGCATGGTTAAACTTCATAACATTGGCATCAGCCCACCTTACAAGTGTGTCAAGGTCCCTCTGGATGGCATTCCTTCCCTCCAGCATATCAACCGAACCACACAGCTTGGTATCATCAGCAAACTTGCTGAGGGAGCACTCAATCCCACTGTCCATGTCAGCGACAAAGATGTTAAACAAGACCGGTCCCAGCGCTGATCCCTGAGGGACGCCACTCGTTACCGGTCTCCAGCTGGACATTGAGCCATTGACCACAACTCTTTGTGTGCGGCCATCTGCCAGCTCTTTATCCAGCAAGTGGTCCATCCATCAAATTGATGTCACTCCAATTTAGAGACAAGGATGTCATGTGGGACAGTGACATCAAAAAACAACATGTTACTAAATGCTCATACTACTTTAAGGCACAGGAACTGCAGAATCCACTGAATTTGTGGCTTAATATTGCACCAGTATAGACATCAAAAAATAAAAACAGAAGAACAAAGAATATCAAACTGCTGAAGCTCAACTAAACAGCACTAGTCCAAAATTAAAGAAAGTAATACAACATATAACCCCAATTACAGAGAGGTCTAAAGGGACATAAGAAAACTTCAGATAATTGGAGAAGCCAGCTGGCAGCCCTTTACGTCCCCTGATCCCAAACACACAGTTCACACTTGTTAACAGCTTCTCCTCCTGCTACATTGCCAAGGCTCAGTGAAAGGAGCTGCGTTCATCTCGAGAGTGCCTGCCTTGAAAGGAGGATCAAATTCAGATGTTATGACTTGAGCACATAAATTTCTCTACCCTCATGTCTGACTAGTCCAGCCTTATGTTCTGGAGTAAGCCATGAAGAAGAGATCTGCTTCCTATAGCTTCTTAACACCCTGAAGATCAGGAAGAGAGCAGGAAACGAGAGAATTTAGGAAAGTAAGAGTATGCCAAGAAATTACAGCTAAAATTACAGCATTGTTTAAGTGAATGATATTTCTGACACCAACTCCAGTAGAATGGAGATTGCATTTCTGACCATCATGGCCAAACTTGATTAACTGTTAGATGTTTACACAAATATGTCCATTTGATGAGGTACCAAATACACACTGACATTGAATACATCTGTCTCGATATGCACATGATCCCTAGTTCCACAAGGTATCATCTTTACACTCCTCTGTGCATTTGAACAGTCTATCAAGCTTTGCCTGTTCTATTTGGTACGCAGCTAACAAGATGACAAAGGAGGACAGAAAGGTGAAGCATCTGCCCAAAGGTCAAAAAGAAAACCTAAGGAAAGCCTGTTCTACCAATCCCTCAGCTAGCTCGCTGCCCACCAGTTATCCAATTTTAGCAAAGACTGCTCAGTATCTCTTTAATATAGACAGTTGCAGAGATGTTGGTTTAGGCTTTAATGTTTTCTTTAAAGTATAACCAGCCCCAGTACTAATTTTCTATTATTTTGGGTAAATATCCTCTGTGTTTCCACAGTGTCAGGCTCCTGCTAAAGAGCAGAATTCTGCAGGCAAATATTTTTCTTGTCCTGGAGGAAAGCTGGAGCTTTAGTGTTCCTCAGGTACTACGCAGAATCAATTTAACCTTAAGCTTCTCTTGCTCCCTCTGACTGATAACTTTTGATTTTTAGCTGAGTAAAAAAACAAACTAAACCTACAAAACAAAAATGAAACAAAATGTGACTGATTGATAGTCATGCAGGTTTATTTCATGTCACTGAATTAGGAAGTGTCTTTTAATCCTTATGAATTTATAGTGTAAAAATGCAAGGATGCCCAATTTGCTATATGCACATTTAGTAAATAAAATACAAAAGCATGCTGATCTTTGCCACTCAGTGGTATAAAATGTGGAGCAAAAATTCTCCCCTTCACATGATAATGATGCAACCCCAATGCTTTGATACAGTCATGGTGCAGCTGAGGAGACAGGCTGCATATGACAGCTGGGATTGAGGATTTAGGGAAGACTGCTGAACTTTGTTGGGAATAAATGGATTGCTAATGCTCAGCTCAGAGACAGAATTTGGAGGCTAAGATTTCTATAGCTCCTTCCTAAATTATCATGTCCAATAAATGTATATCTACGTACAAAACCTCAAATATGAGGAAATGAAGAATAAAGTTTTATTACCCAGGTTTGCTCCCAAACACTCCTGAGAGCTCCCAAATTCTTTCTCAAGAGAGTAGCAGACTTCAGCAAATCTATCATGTACAATTTAAATCTCTGCTCCCTTCCTACAATTTTTTTCTCAGAGCTAGTGAAAACCACAAATTATGCTTGAATAATGTGATTTTGAAAAAAGTTCCAAGAAATTAATAGAATTTTCTAAGAATTTGAGTTTGAAAAATTACAAGAATATTCTTCCACCCTCTTGCTATTTTCTTGTCATTTTTCTAGTTCTGAAATTGTTAGAAATGTCCCATTTGATGTATTAATTGTGAAGCTCATACCCAGTACGCTTAAGCACAGCTAGCACTCAGAAGTGCCACTGCCAGAAGATAAGTATCAGAGCATGAAAAACAGCATGTGGAAGCTGTGATTCCTCTGCTTGCACAGAAACTTCTTCACAGGACTGAGCCAGCAGACAGCTCTGCTATCTTTGGGGAGAGCTGAAAATTAACCTGTGCCAAATACTGGAAAAGACTACTTTAGTTTTTTCAAGGTGAACTTCAAATGCGTTTTAAGATGCAAACTGTCTGAACCAAACTAAAAGTAACTGCTTTTTCTTCCTGCATAACTGGGGCACTGTCAGTGTTAAGTGAATTAAAGGCATAATTCATTAAATTGTCTCTCTGAGCACTAAAATCTGTCAGAATTTAAACAGTTCCAGTTCGCCATCATTACTTTGGAAGGAGATTGCAGAAGTTAATTTTAATTTTTTTCTTTTTTCTGTTCAATGCTGTCCACAGTGTCATTTTCACAACCAATCTTCAACTGCTCTTTTACAAGGGAAACTGAAGTATGTTTTATTCCCAGGATGCAAAATCCAGGTTTTGGGAGCCCTACCTCAGAAGAACTCAAGGAAAGCATTCCCGAAACATTTTGTGGGCACCATGTACTGATTGTCTCATTCAAAAGCAGCTATGTGTTGAAGACTGAGGTTCAGAATTTACCCCAAATTCTTACTCTGTCTGATCCTCAAAAGCAAATTTTTAGCCCTTACTCCCACAAGCCTAAGAAGGTAACTTCAATGGAACAACTCTTGCAAGCAATAGGTTTCACACTAACCCCTACTGACAGTGGCAGCAGTAACATTAAAATAAATGTAAAGACAACACAGTGCACTGAGCCACGTATTGTTTTGATGTAAACAGCTCTTACAAGAGACAAATATTGCTTACACTGATGGCAAGAAAATGAAGAGAAATGTTTATTACTGGTTTTAACTTCTCTAGGATTACTTTGGTCTTGCTGTCATGTCGGTAGACCCTTGCTGATGCTTGCCCTCATGAAAGCAAATGCTTTCCAACAGAGGACTCCCTGCAGAGGTGGCATGCTGGGGTCAGCAGCTAGCAAGAGGAAAAGAAAGAAGGAAAATGTACTAATTCAAGACACACCTCCTGGGTGCTGCCTTTGGGCAGCACCCAGGAGGACTGACATTGCCTTCAATTGCTGAAATCCCAGTCTTTCTGCTGCTGGACTTTTGCCACCTTAGCTGCTAGAGAGCAAAATGATGAGCTCAGATCACTGATCTGTTTTATAAGTCTCAAAAACGGCATTAGATTTTTGGCATTTAATACAGTGAAAACATGCACCTGGTTTGAACATAAAAGTTAAGTTTCTCAGTGCAAGCTCTAACTTTAGAGGATATGCACACATCCATACACCTTTCTTTCTGAAGAGAATCCCATTCACATTTCAAGATAAAACTGTTCTTTCTGAAGAGAATCCCATTCACATTTCAAGGTAAAACTGTTCTATGGAAGAAAAATATATGTGAAAAGGAAACTCAAATGCAAGCTTAATATTGCGTGTAAAGCTGTCAGACTACAGAGCTCAGTTTTCCTTAGGACTTTTTAAAGAAAATGACTTAAAAGTTTTATTTAAAAAAAAAAAACAGAGCAGGGGAAGCAGGACCAAAGGCCTCAGAAGCTGCCTGTAGGTGCTGTTTCTTTCTTTCTTTGGGCTTATATACAGCCTTCTTCCATTGCCTAGCAACACTCCTTGGTGTGCTTATTAATGGGGCAGTCAGCCCTGCAGACTCAGTCAACTAATGGTGTGGAGACTACTGCTGCTTGCAACATCTGCACACTCCTCTGGGGTTTTATAAATCCCTCTCAGGCAAGTCCCCCAACTTCCCAGATGAAGAAATGAATTTTGAGTGCGAGCGATTCTTATGACAGAGGCCATGGTAACTTGCTTTGTTGTGTAGAGATCCACATATTGTGCCCTAATTACAAAAAGCCTACCTTTACCACACAGTTATCATGTTCAAAAAACTTCTGCAAGAATTGATGGTAAAGAGGAGGTGAAATATTTCCTCACCCACACTTCCCCCCCAAGAGATGAAAATGCACTGAAATTTATACTGGCTTTTACAGTGTATTTTAAAGTCAAATAGAATAGTTGGAAACTCACATTTACCCAGCCCAAGGCAGCATTAAAAATGAGCCAGTCAAGCAGAATTGTGACAGTGCTCTTATTATGCCCCAAACAGGACAAAGTAACTTCTGTAACCACAATATAACTCTCTTCTCCTCTACCCCTATCTCTTATAAACACGAAGACATTATCTAGCATTTTGTTAATAGAGAGATTTTCTCTATTCTGAGGATAGCAGGAAAACAGGGTTGTGGGATTTTTCTTTCTGTTGTTAAAAAGGGAAGTTTACAGGACTCTACAAGGGCATTTAGAAAAAAAACAATAACCTTCACACCTGAAGAAGAAAGCATCTTAATTTTAGCACAACTTGTGAATTATATAGAAAAAGCAAAACAGTATCACCAGGTTATATTCAGTTGGCTAAAAAGTAATCAAGTATTTGTGTGTGTCTTAGCTACATAAAATAACAATATTGTTATGAAGTTTTCATTTAGGCAACTTTTGACTATTTCTCTCCTGTTCAATTCCTCTAAAGAGGACAACATCACACCCTCTGACTCCTGTCAATTCAAGCTTTTTTTTCTTTAATACTTGAACAACAAAGTACATGTACTAGCTCTTACCTATAAACTGCCATACATACAAAATTAAATGCCTTCTCATTCTCCCACAAAATGTAACATTTACACAGAGCCCAATCTAATCTCAATGAGAGATAGATTTTTCCTAATTTTTCTGATGAGTAATTTTATGTCATTAAATATACGATTTTTTTTACCACCATTTTCACATTTTTGTAGGCAAATGCTGTTACGGTGTTTAATTGGAACCATAGCTGTAAAGGGGTGAGTATCCAAAAGTACTATTACTTTTAGACCTGGGGGCTATTAAACTACATAAAATTTGCATCCAGACACTGTAGCTTTTAACAAAGCTTCTGATTATCTTTATTCCATACTTTGTGAGAAACAGACTGAAACAGGAATCAACCACACACTGCTTCAGTTACATTGTCACCAGCACGACACACCAAGCTCTGGGATCAATCGACTCCATCAAATAACTTGATAAAGTACAAAATACTTTAACTACATTTACTGATTCTTTGGTAGTTCCAGGTGTAGGGGTGTAGACACTGTCAGTTCTTCTATTACCATGTCAGGCACATTCCTGCCTACTCCACTTTAGATGCACAGGCCTGCACTGCCCATTATAAAAGCCAAACTCTAATGTTGCTTCAAATCACTTGCTTATGTTAAGTTGCATATCTGGTGTAGTGCTGCCAAAGCCACTGAGAAAAAGGAAACACAACTGGCCGTTGACTACAACTTTTTATTTTTTAAAGTATTTTGAGCCATTTCATCATGAAAAGCTTTTGTTACTGCTAGTTCTCTGCCCATCACAGGATTACTTCCACTCTCCACTTACATAGCACTGCTGTGGCAACTATAATTCTTCACTTTTACCTATTTACATTTAGTTTCTCTTTGTGGAAATAAACAGTTGGAAACAACAAACCACCTCATTCAAGTCATGTGTATCAGTGGCTCTGCATGAGTTTGAGGAAATACTAGAAAACAGATCTTTCTTTTGCCAGAAGGAACATCTTTGTAGGATGGACTAATAATACTCTCCCTCTTAAAGACTAATTATTTCTATTATCTTCCCATTTACTCATAACATTGACTAACAATAGTCTTGTGGCTATTTTCCACACCAAAGACACTGATTAAGAATGTCGGGGGATAGATCGAACAGCACATGCTCCTGCCTCTGAAGATACCTACAGAAGGTGAGAAAACTGTGGTTGCATGAGGCAACTTTTATTCAGAAAGTTCTGAGAATTTAACAGAGATCTGTACCAATCACAGCCTTTAAAAAAAAAAAATGGTCTGCCAGTATAATTTTCCATGTTCCAAGTGCCAAATAACTCATGTTGCTATTATACTGCAAAACTGTGCAGGATTAACAATGTTTCCATAGACAACAGATTTCAGTACTAATCACAACTGTAGAAAATGGAATTTGAAATCCCAAGCATTATCCTAAGAAATCAGCTCAAGAAGCCCTCCCAACAAGGAACAGTAATGTATCACACAATTTGTTTTATAGATAAAAAAATAATTTTCCAACTCAATTTTCAAATGGCAGAAACTCCAACAAATCAGCCATCATCAACAGTAAGTGAAGGAATTATTAACAAAATCAATTAAAGTAGTCTCCCACAAATGATCCCCTAAAACTTCATGTAGCACTACCATTAGATGTACAGTGGCAACCTGAAAAATCATAAAATCATAAAAAAACACAAAGAAGTTAGAATGTTAAAGGATAAAACCATAGAGCAACTGAATCTCAGTTCAATGGACCACTTTATCTGGTTTAATCACATTTAAATAAATTCACATGAATTTTACCATCAATCAATGACTATTTACACTAAAAGAGTTAGAAAAAAATCAAGAAAAAAACAAAATTTAGACAATTATATATGTCAAAATCACAGTATATTTTGCAAAACGACTATTTTTAGAGCATAAAGCAGTACCTTCTATGTAACATTAATACTATAGTGACTTACAAAGATATCGCACAATTAATTTTATTTTACATTTATCTCCCTGATGTGTTTATTTAACCAAATAAAAACATTTTTGATGTTTAAAAACTGAATAGTTAAAAAAAAACACAAAAAATTAGTGCACATCCTTTGAGATACAAGAATAGTTTCTGCTATCAAGTAAAGCAATAACACTGTTATGAATTTTAGTAGACATTGATTCAATAAACAGCAGCATTCCAAATTCTGGATGCAGTGCTGCAACTGTAAAATTAAGCACTAGATGTGAAATATGCTTTTAAATTTCCGTGTATTAACCTATGGAATGCTCTTCAGAGATATCAGAATGGTGAAGCTGTGCCTAGTAAAATCTGAACTTCAAAAGAGAGTTGAACCATTGCAATTAGAACTCTACATCAGCCCCACAGTCCACCCATTTGCAGCACAGAACACTAAATGCCTGCCCCAATGTAAGAAAATATGAGAATAAAATACAAAGCAGCAGTCTGGTAATTGGAATAAAAGATATTGATTATCACTAAGCTGTCATGTGGCAGCTTAACATAGATCTTCAAGATTTGTAAAATCCTTTTCTGAGAATACATAATCACATAGAGGAATTATTTTCAGGCAAGGAAACCCTGAACTTTGAGCTGCTTTTGCTGCTGTTGGGCAGTTCCTGATATCGAGTTCTCTCTCTGTTCTTGCGTAACACCCAACAGACACTATCTGAACCATGGTGACCGAGTTTGCAGAAATAATCCAGAAAAAAAAAAAAAACTGGGAGGGGTGATAAGGTTTAGTTTCTTTTTCAGTTTAGCTTTTAAACCATTCCACTGTAGTGCCAGAGGAATACCAAAGCCAGCAATGAGGAAAGTAATGCAAGAATGAGTATGAGGGAAGAAGAGTAAACTGCTTGTTTTCAGCAGCAGCGCACAATTTACTCTCAGTTGTACTGTGGAAGTACACCAGAGAATGGTCAAGTACCAAAAGGCAGATAAAGAGCAAATGTTAAGAAGAAATTTCTCATGTCAATTCCCATGTTTTCACTACTTCTTTTTGCCACATTTTAACATATATTTATTTCATTTTTCGTAACTAGGCTGCTGCATTTCTGTGTTAGCAATTTAATTATTTAACTGTATTTTTACAAATTATCACAGTATTAAAAATGTAACATTTTCTATATTACTGTTTACTTCAGGCTAAGTAAATTTGAAATGCTCTGAGCATTGAAGCATGAGTAGAACTTTCCTGAAAAAGGTCTTATACTAAAGTGTTTTATAAAAAACTAGACATGTTGATACTTCGTTTTCTCTATGAATCAATTGATGTAACATCCAAAGGAAAAGATCATAGTATGCAATATGAAGCAGCTGACTTGTGAGGAGAAAACAAGCTGGGGCTCTTAGGTTTGCAGGTACTTGGTAGTGGGGGGACACAACCACAGTTCACCAACTCGTGAATACAGTGTGTAAGTTGAATGCACAACTTACTTATCCCATCCTTACAAACCAAAAGTAGGTGGTGCCTGACAAACTGGTCAAGCTAACACATATTGATGCAAGTGTGGAGGGGACCAGCCCACACGAAGTGGCCAGGTTCACCTGCCTTCCCCTCTTGCCTCCCATATTCTTTCTTCTACTGTCACTGGGAAAGCAGTGGTACAGGAGAACACTGGCACCTGTCATGAGACCATTCTCAGGAGGTAAAACACTGGGTACAAGGGAGCATTGGTCTGACACAGCACAGCACGTCCTGCTTTCTCATCTTGTTCTACAGTGCTTACCACACCACTGGATTACTCTTTGTTAATTTTGCCAAAATGCTTAAATGTTTTGAAATGTGAAGAAACAGAGAAAAAAGACTGGTACATTTTTTTTGGTAAAAAATCAAATAAAAACTTTTTATTGTGAAGTTGAGAGGCCAGCAAAACTGCATGATGTGTTCCTATTTGCATTCAATTAAGTAATTTCCTAAATTTATTCGTTGATAAGATGCTGCTATAAACTGATAAAAAAACGAGCTATTACAACCTCATGTTTTACATTGCAATGCCATGCCATGGCCAGAAGATATTCTGTTCCCCTGCTGTAAGATATGACACCACCATCTAAAATACAAGCCTTCAATACTATTACTGTTTTTAGACACGTATAATTTACTCCTCTTATCAAGTTAATATATGTTCTTGTACAGAATTTAAATTTATTAAATGAATACCTACCTATGACTGAATTGAAGCTGCCTTTGAAGCAGCTGATCTGGTAAAACTTTGAGCTGAATTGTTACATAATCTCAGTTGCTAAAAATGACATTATTTTCTACTTCTAAATTTTCTCCTAAGAGTGATTCAACAAGCATACAAAGATAATGCTGAATTTCCAATCCTGATTCAAACACATTCTTACAAATTCCTTGAAACACAGGAGAAGTGTGAAGCCTTCTTCCCAGAGGTCACTTTTCTCAGTCTTCCAGAAATACTCAGGAATATCGACACTGATTTTCTAAGGCATGTTTATTACTGTTTTACTGTTCTCAGTTAGAATGAAAGATTTCCTTTTACTTCTTCCCCCCTGCCCCTCCCCCCCCCAAGGTCATACTTATCAAAGATATCAGAATATGAAAAGATTAAGCATTAAAAAAAAAAATAAATCTGAAATCTACTTAGAAGCATTCCAATACATTTTTTTTCTGCTTATCTATGGAATTCTCAACAACTATAAAGGATCTGAAAATAGCAATTAAAACCAGGGTCTGCACTGCAGATGTCACACCAATAAATAAATGATATTTGCCCTGCAGAGAAGGTCTTGGGGGTATCAGTTGAGAGAAACTTAACATGAGTCGGCATTGTCCGTTTGCAGCCCAGGAAGCCAACTGTAATCTAAGAGTACAGCAAAGGCTGGGATCTATCTGGCTCAGGAGCACCTTTGTGGAAAGGGACCTGGGGGCCTTGGTGGACAACAAGCTCAATATGAGCAAGCAGTGTGCAGCTGCAGCAAAGAAAGCCAAGAGGATGCTGGGTCACATCAGCAAGGGCATCACCACAGAGGTAAAGTCACTATCTCACTCTACTCACTGCTCGCGAGGCCACACCTGGAATACTGTGTTCAGTTTTGGTCCCCACTAAACAAAAAAAGATGTGGGCAGGCTGGAGAGGGTCCAGAGAAGGACCGCAAGGATGATGAAAGGTCTGGGAGGCCTGGCATATGAGGAAAGGCTGAGAGAACTGGGTTTGCTCATCCTAGAGAAAAGAAGGCTCAGAGGAGACCTATCACTATGTTACAGTATTTAAAGGGTGGCTACAAAGAAGATGACGAATCCCTTTTTACAAGGAATCACATGGAAAAGATGAAGGGTAATGGGCACAAATCACTCCTGGGGAGATTCCAGTTGGATACAAGAGGCAAAATTTTCACAGTGAGACCAATCAGCCACTGGAATAATCTCCCTGGGGAAGTGGTGGATTCCCAGCGCTGGACACCTTTAAGATTCAGGTGGACAGGGTGCTAAGCTATTTTATCTAGACTGTGTTAGATAAGGTTGGTCCAGATAATCCCTGAGGTTCCTTCCAACCTGGTACTCTGATTCTATAAACTCAAATGCCGGCAGATGAAAACACATCTAAAATTTTACTTCTTAAAAGGAGTACCACAGATTAATTGTCTGCATGCTTTTTAATTTCCAGTATATTATGAAAGTAAAAATCCTGAAACATTATTTCAATTCAGTAAAATCACAAAATACTAAATTAATTTTCTTGTCATAATTTACATTAATGAAATCTTTAATGGAAGTTCAGAACTACTAGGAGCACTTAGCTCAGTAATATTAACCTAGTCCAGAAAGAATAACCTATAGAAGAGCAGGAACTCCAAGAACATATTTTCTGTGTTTTCTGAAGTATATATTGAATATGCCCACTGAAAGTTGGGTTTTCCTCACTCCTTCTTTCCCACTGGTATTTATAGACACTCTCTCCAAATCTGCACACCTCAAGGACTCCACCACAGGTTAAGAATTATTTCTGCAGCTAATCCTTGTTACTATTTATATTATAGAATACAATTCTTGTATGAGTTGCAACATGTAAATTTATATAAAAACACAGAAACTGTGACAATCAAACTGTGTCATAAATAGTACTCATAAGATGGAAGCCATCACCATAAATAATAGTTGAACAGATGAACCTTCTTTCAGTATGTAGTTTCTTCTGTCACTGTGTTGCAGTGAATTGTGGTGCTCAAGGAAATATGCTGTGAAACCATGAAGCCCAAATATAAAGGCCAGAAGATATAACTGAAGTCGGCCATATTCTACACACAAACTTAAGTCATGCAGAAAAATATGTCTCCACTGCTGTATGTCCCAAGACAAAAGCAGCATTGATAATTGATATATCTTGCATCTCCAGTAGTCTGTAGGAGGTAATACAAGGTAACATAAGGAAAAAGCAATTAAAAAGTATTTCACTAGCAAATTCAGCAACATGACTGCCTATATGGCAGATGTGCTGTTCAAGTGCACTTTCAACAGAATTAAAGAAGAATGACCAAAAGATACTAAGTTATAACCCCACGTCTCAAAAGATTCAGAAAACAAGAATTTAATTTTCACCACTTTCACTGTGTTTAATAATTCCACTCAAAGATATCCAAAGAGATTGAAGTTCAAATATCAAAATAAATAAGGGCTTTTAATCAATAAATTACCCACAAAATTGCCTCAAACCACTGCAGACGGCTGTATTTTTTCTAGATCATTAACAAAACACGTTAGTGATCTGAAACAGTTAACTGGCATAAAAATAAACATTTTCAGAAGTTTTATAGCATTTTGATGAACATTTCAATAAAAGCAAGAACACTGACTTCTGATATATCAGCCAAATTCTGTTCTTGCTGAGCTCTAAAGGCAAGCTGTTAAATTTTGTCAATGTAGTGATTCTATCAAAATAAATTTAAAATCTAACTAAGATCAGAAAAAAACTTGTCAATGGCATTCCTTTAAACTTGTATTGATACAACAGGATTAGAATGTGATCCTAGGGGTTATGATCACCCCAGTCACCATTGGCAAAAAAATTTCCTACACAATATAATCAGCATGAATCCGATCCCATATGAGACAACTGAAGTGTATAAATATCCATTTTCTTCCTCCTCTCCTAACCAAACCACAAATCTGATTTTTAAAAGATGATTGTTGAAATGACATCTCCTGCAATGATAGCCTTTCTCAGATGAAATTATGTGTATAATGTCAGAGAGCAGCATCCTGCATGCTTGAACTTAAAACAGCTTGATGCGAGTGGTAACCTGTGTCTTCACTGCTGTCTTGTAATCCGCAATGCTATGTCAGTTCACATCCTGTGATTAAATTACACCTGTGTATCTATAGATTAATATGCCAACCTGATCTGTCTTACTGGCTTACATTTACCCACCATCCACTTGCCATGAGGATCTCAGTTAAAGTACAGTCTCATTCAGAGGACCAAAACTTTGCACTGCAATCGCTGTAGATACTGCCAGCGCCCTGCAGGCACCAACAGGGCTTAATTGCCCTGACCAACCTCACCAGGGATCCCAGGACACCTACGCAGCCACCCATGCACATGGGTCCAGTGGCACCCAGATCCAAGCTATGCTGGAACACCTCTTCCCAGTCCTGTTCCTGCCCTGTCATTGGGATTTCCCAGACTCACTTCAGACCTGACTTGTTAGCTCACCTTTTGCTGGATCGCTGACTGCTGCGCTGTCAGGGGGACCTGCCACCAACCCTGCTCTCTTGCCCAGCTTAGGTACTACAGGTTGGTGTCCCACTGGAGATGGCTTTGCCCAGCCTAGGTGGGGGTCACCCCCAGACACCCATGGCCAACCCCCAAGCCCATGTTGGAGCAACATGGAGCTAGCTGGCCTTCTAGTATAGTCTATTTGGTCATTGTCTCACAAGGTCTTTTACCTTTGCTAATATAACTCCTTATGCATCATGTTTTTAATGTGACCTTTCTTGATACAGAAATCCTCATTCACTTCTGTGTAAAAAAATCCTTTCATAAGGGAAGGTCTACAATATTTGCGAAGTCTATGATTTGTTAAAATGTGCTTTTGATCCTCACTTTACATCAAATATTGATGAAGTACATGACAGTAAAATATCATATTTAAGCCCTTTGAAATTGCAAGAGATTTGCAGCTATTTTCACATAAACCCCACACTAAAAGAAATTGTAAGCTATTGGTGACCTTGAGCAAATATGCATTAAAAGGTTTTCATGCAAACTGCATAGAAGTTACAAAGAATTATATAAGCACTTAGAATTTTTGTAAGTGCACTTAATAGATAGTTTAAGAACATCTATATTCTAGAATCTAAACTACTTTTATGCTGATGAATAAGAGTTCTAGTGAAAGAAAGAAAATGCTATTAAGGTTTGCCAAACTTGAAAACTCTTTGTGTCCTACTTTCATGTATTACAAGTATTTAGCATCACCTTAGAGCTGAGGCTGATACATAAGACCATACAATCCATGAAATAAATTTATTAAGAGAATGAAACAAACTTAATTCTGAACAAAACCCGCTAATTTCCTACAATTTACCAGAAATTGAAGGAGGGAAAACAAACACTAGAATTCAAGTTTGATGTCTCTCTACAACTACTCCTAACACCGCCATATTGTTCTCTGGGCACTTTCATACAAGCAAAAAGGGATAAATCTTTTTTAAGACATTGTCCCCAACTTCCTGAGATAATTTCTCAGTGCAATCAGAACACCAGTGAAGAACCTTCAGATGTGACAATGAAGAGGCAGACGATACCAGGTAGTAAAACTTTTTTTATCTGCAGGAAAAGAATATGAGATAAATAGGCAAAAAGATATGTCATACAACAGATGTATGGACTATGATGCTTACATTTTTGGGGTGTTCAGAAGCGTGTTCCCTGTCACTACCTGCTCATGCAGGAATAGACTCTAGAAAAGAGATGATGGTTTATGGTCTAATCTATCTCTATGTTTTCACAGATGTTGTAAATCCCTTAGAGCTTTCTTTAAAGATAGGCATGCCTAGTATGCCAGGGACTGTAAAATTTCTGTAAGATTTAATGGGCGTTTAAGGGCATCCTGATCAGACATTTTAATCATGTTTCATAGTGATGGTAAGTGACATCTCTAAAAGCACTAACAGCAATTAGGTACCTAGTTCCTACTTATTGCATTGTAGATATAGTGTTCTAGAGGACTAGAGAAAGAACATCATCCTACTAGGCTACAAACCCAATTTTTCTTGGGATACCCAGCCCCTGAGCTGGAAGACAAGAGACGGAAAACAGCATCAAGCCCACATAATCCATGGGGAAATGATCAGCAAGCTGCTGACCTGGGTTCAGCTGCAGCAGTAATTTTTCTCCTTAGTAGCTAGTGCAGTGCTGTGTTTTTGACTTTCAGCCTGAGAACAATGCTGATAACATCAATGGTTTTAGTTGTTGCTAAATGATGATTACTCCTATCAAGGACTTTCTGAGTCTCATGCTCTGCCAGGGAGGAGAGAAAGCCAGGAGGAAGCAGAGACAGGACACCTGACCCAAACTAAACAAAGAGGTATTCCATACCACAGCACGTCATGCCCACTATATAAACTGGGGGCAGTTACTGGGAAGGGCTAGATCACTGCTTGGGTTGGGCTGGGTATCAGTTGGCGGGTGGTGAGCGGTTGTATTCTCTTCCCTTGTTATTTCCCTTATTATTATTATTGGTGGTAGCAGTAGTGGTTTGTGTTACACCTTAGTTACTGGACTGTTCTTATCTCAACCCATGGGAGTTACATTCTTTTGATTCTCCTCCACATCCCTCTGGGAGCAGGGGCCGGGGAAGAAGAGAGAGAGGGAGCGAAGGGCTGCACTGGTCTGAGTTAGAGGCTGGGCTTAAACCATGACACCTGCTAACCATGCGGACACACAAAAGTTTATAGGGCCAGATGCGACTGACAGGCTTGACAAACCTGATATCCTCCTATGACAAGGTCACCCACTTAGTAGATGAAGGAAAGCATGTGGATATTGTCTACCTAGACTTCAGTAAAATTTTTGACATCATTTCCCACAGCACTGTCCTGGAGAACAGGCTGCTCATGACTATGATGGGTGTACTCATTACTGGGTAAAATAATGGCTGGATGGCAGAGCCCAGAGTGATGGTAAATGGAGTTAAATACAGTTGTGGCTGGTCACAAGTGGTGTTCCCCAGGACTCATTACTGGGGCCAGTTCTTTATAACTTATGTGTATGATGGGATTGAATGTATTCTCAGTAAATTTGCAGATGACACCAAGTTGTCTGGAAGTGTTATCTCGTCAAGGGTAGAAAGGCTCTACAGAGGGATCCAGACAGGCTGGATTGATGAGTTGAGGCCAATTTCATGAAGTTCAACAGGGCAAAGTGCCAGGTCCTGCACTTGGGCCACAACAACCCCATGCGCTGCTACAGGCCTGGGGGAGAGTGGCCGGAAAGCTGCTCAGTGGAAAAGGACCTGGGGGTGTTAGTTGACAGCTGGCTGAACACGAGCCAGCAGTGTGCACAAAGTGGCCAAGAAGGCCAACAGCATCCTGGTCTGTATCAGAAAGAATCTGTCCAGCAGGGCCATGGAAGTGATAATCCCCCTGTGCTGAGCACTGGTGAGGCTGCACCTCCAATACTGTGTTCAGTTCTGGGTCCCTCAAACACTGAGGTGCTGGAGCATGTTCAAAGAAGAACAATGAAGCTGGTGAAGGGTCTAGAAAACAAGTCTTATAAGGAGCATCTGAGGGAACTGGGGTTGCTTAACCTGGAGGAAGGAGGCTCAAGAGAGACCTCACTGCTCTCTACAGCTACCTGAAAGGAGGTTGTAGCAACACAGGTGTCAGTCTCTTCGCCCAAGTAGTAATAAGTGATAGGAAGAGACAAAATGGTGTCAAGTTGCACCAAGGGTGGTTCAAGTTTCTTCACCAAAAGGGTTGTTAAGCACTGGAACAGGCTGCCCAGGGAAGTGGTGGAGTCACTATCCCTTGGAGGTATTTAGAAGATGTGTTGACATGGTGCTTAGGGACATAGTTCAGTGGTGGACTTGGCCATGCTAGATTAATGGTGGGACTCAATCTTGTCTTTCCCAAACTAAAAAATTCTATGATTCTATGAGAAAATAAAATAAAGTGGAAAAAAGGTTGTGTTAGTCACCCTTTCCTCTTTTGATTGTCAGTCATTTCTTCTCTTAAATCTATATTTTCCTTTAGTGTTTTGAATTGTTGAGGATTTTCTGCAAGATCATTCCAATACCATCTCCAAGAAAAAATTTACAAGCAGGCTTTGTTCTGAAAAGTTGTCCTGAATTCTATAAGAAATTAACTTAGTCATAACACCATAAAGCCTGGGAGATTGTTTCAGTTAATAGTCTCCATAGTTTTAAACATACTGAAATGACACTGTGCCACAGCACTGAGTGATTAGAAAGACCACATGATGCCGAAAGTCAAGCTGGTAACTGTCAGGAAATAACTTGGCAGTCATTACCATTTGTAGTGACTTCAGCAACCCATTAATGGAATAATTATAGAATAAATCGGTTTCATACTTCTATCAGTCTGGAAAACATGACACGATCTTCACACAATTACTAGATACAGAAAACCATAAAAAGAGATGGGTTGGAAAGGACTTCATCAAGTTTGCCCTCTGCCCCACAGCTCAAAGCATAACACAAAACATAAACCAACCACAATTAGTGATAGAAATGAGGACAATAGAGCATTTAGACTTGCATTTTGAAAATGTTATATTCTGCAGATGCAAAATAGCAACAAAAATGTAAAATTTATCTTCCTAATTTAATCAGGAAGTGAAAGTCCTATCTTGATCTCACTAACTGGTTAACCCTGAGTGTAAAAGCAGAGAATGCACTACACTGTGCATCTTCAGCAGAATTGAATATGGAGAAATGATCTGACTCTTCCTTGGAGTACCAGAGCCAGCTAAACAAAGAAAGATAATCCCACTGGAAATGAGGTTCCTACTGCTCTATTGGTATTTATGCACAATTACCAGCTCAGACTGCTTCTGATTTCTGATAGAGTATATATTGCTGGTTAGCTGAAATTAAATCGAAGCAATTTAACAATTAATGGGTAGTTTATTTTTTTTAAAAAAAGCATGAATTCCTCACTGATAGACAATAATATGTGACTACCAGCACTTAAAACAAAGTCCAGTCTTAAGTGGATGTTTTGAGGCAGCTAATGCTTCAGTTTCTTCATTATGTTTCTATGCATTGAGTTCTGTTCACTGACTGCTAATACACAGGCTCTACTGCTGGTATCCTTCCAAGCTTATTTCACTTTTACTGACAATGCACTTTAAAGCAAGATCAGAAGTAAATATGAATTCCAATTTTTTTAAGCAAACTCTGAAAAAAAGTTCAGGAAAGAAAATTACAATGTTCTAGGGAAAAAGGTTAAGATTAAAACATTTACTAAACACTACCTGCATTCCTCAGAATGATGATACTGTGAACATGGAAACATTTCAAGATTTGTTTCTTTAAAATATGTCTAATCCCAAGTGGATGCAATATTATTGCAAAACTGAATGTTTATTTTACAGTGACATTTTAGTCCTAGTATGCAAAACAGTTATTGAGAAACCAAAACATCAAAATGCCAAATGAACCAACCAAGCAAACAGGAAAAAAAAAAAAAAAAGAAACAACACCAAAATACTCCTTGAAATTTTTGTGTGTGGTAGCAACAGTAAATATTCAAAATTGAAAATTTAAAAGATGTTATTATTCTCTAGCAAACAAATGATTATCACTTACAGTATAAACGTACTAGTTTCAAAAATATACCAAAATTATGCTTTCAAGTCAGCAAATACAACCAATATTTCCAAACAAAATAAAAATTGACAAAAAAATGTAATCTTTTTATTCAAAATTAGGATATAGACAATGTTTCTACATAGAAATGGTTGAAAATTCGTTTACTATTTTATTTAATACAAAGACTAAACTGAGTTATTTGTTGTTGTTCTTGATAAAAACCTTCAATGAGTGAGAACATAAAGGAAGCTCACTTCTACTGTAGCACATCCATATGCATCTATATTTGAGGATCTCAACTGCTTTTGTTATCAATCAAGCAGTAGTATCAAAATAAAATTCATCACTGCGAAGAGGTCGACATGAAGCAGAACACAAGCCTAATAGAGGTACCTAAAAGGTATTCATATTAAATGGATAATACATAACTAAAACCCAGCAAACCTTAGTCCCTAGCATTTTATTCCAATGCACTTGCAGAATGTCCCCTATCATCAGTACATGGTCAAGGTCTACAAGATGTAGTTACCTCAAGGGGTCCTTTTACCAAGCCCAGAAAACGAGTCCATGTGCTTTTAGTTTATTGCTCTTTAAGAAGGAATAACCTTGAAATCAATCAGTGAATAGTAAGCTGATACCTACCTTGAGTAAATTTATCTGCAATTAGTGGGACTGAATTCTGTCATTTTTGTAAGAACAAAAAAAATCCTATCTATGAAGACGAAAAAAATAAGGAAGTTGATCATCTCAAAGAGTAGATCAAGGACTACCAAATTATCAGTAGATTTGTGCTTAAATTAGACTGAAAATGCTGAAATGTTATTGCAATGACTGCAACTGATCTCACTGATGGCTTGTAGAATTCCAACTCAGACACTGAGAAGAATAATGTAAAATATATAACACTGCCAATATATTTAAAAAATCCTGGCAAAATACTAAGAATTATTTAAAATTATCTTCCTATAACATAGTTTGGAAAATTAATAGACATAGCTGGGGTTTTGCAGATGCTGAACATATGAACATTGCCTAGAGGTTCGCAATATCTACAGTAGAAAAAAAACTCAAAATTTTTTACATACTTTTTATGATGAACATTTTTATAAGACAAGTTTAAACCTAAGTTAAGACTTTAAGACCTAATGAAAAAAATGAAGTATTCTACACTACACTACAGGAGATTTCCATGCACTTCAGCACATACCTTTTGCTCTTAACAAACTAATTTTAAAAGCAGAATGTAGAAGCCTAGATAGGATGGTTATTATGCATGTCACAGGAATTCTGCAGAAGATTCAGGGAAAACCTACTATCTGAAGTCAAAATTCCAGATTGCACAGAATTCTTAGAAGTATAACATTAAATCACACAGAATTTTAGTTTAGATCTAGTTTTCAGTTCCTGATCGATTCAATTTTGTTAACAGTGACTCTGGAAGCATGTTCACTCACCTTGGTTATGTGGTTTTGCATCTATATAGTTAGGTTTTGGTTTGTCTATAATAAACAAAACTATTTGACTATGCAAATATTTTTAATTATAAAGAAATACAAAGCATTCTGCACTCTTATGCATGTGTTCCACAATTATCTGTGAAAATGTCACATTTTCACAAGTGAAACAGTGCCATCTTGTGTATTATGTATTTTTTTTCTTGCCAAAGTAGGAATATTCTTCCCTAGGGATGTTCAGATTTTTTTTTTTTTTCCCTGAAAATGATATGAAGTGCCACAGATAAAGTTTGCAATTTACTGATGAAAACAGCTGTTCAAGTCATTCATAAAGCCCTGTTAAAATAACTTAATATCTTCCACTGATGCAAGCAAAATGAAAAACAGGTTTCAGATGAAATACCACCAGAAAGTAGATGCAGTGCTCAACAAATCATTTTTCCTGTGTAGTATCTTAGACTCAAGTGTCTCTGTATAATGGTTTAGATTCAGTTATAACAGCTTTAGAATTTAATTTATATTGGCTGAATCTCCATCTGTTTAATGCCCCTGAGTACCTATGTAAGTCCACATCATACAGTTTTAAAAGTATTGATGAGCATCATTAAAATGAACAACATAGCTCACAAAATTTTATTTTCATTTTATAGATACTACTCTAAACTTTTTTTTTATAACTGAAAACAATTATTCAGTATTACAGCATTCTAATCATATAAGAATGAGCAAGTAACAATTTAATTAACATTTTTCACATTTGTATGCATTTGAATGCTTGAAGAAAAAAACCAGAAGAACTGTTTAACAAACACTAATATATAGCTCTTGATCAATGATTTCATAATTTTAATATGATAGCAACATACTAGGTATAAGTTGGGTAGACACGTACATAAAATACAGTTCTTTTATAGCTGATAATTCAATGTCTTTTGCATCTATAAAATCATTAATTCCTACTGTTTAACTTTGCTCAGAAAAGCAGGCTGAAGGACATCACTGTTTATAGTACAAGAAACTCAGCAGCAGTGATAAAATATATATTCAAAGTCCATTTTTTTAATTAATGAATGACATTTATTTCTGTATTTTTTGTTTAATAGTATGTCCCAGCCTTTCTGTAAGTTGGCACAAATATTACAAAGCTTTTACAATATAAATAGGAAATTTCTGAACTCACAGATAAACACACTGAATTATGCAGCCCCATACCTCTAAAAAAAAAAAAAAAAAAAGATCAGTTGATAGGAAGATTTCTGGGGAATAAAATAATACTAGGCAAATGGCAACTGTCTTATATGTAAGATTTGGTATGTACCAGTAAGGTAATCATGGACTGAATGGTGTTTACATTAGGAAATAAAACCCCTGTCTATCATAGGCACAATATCAGGAGTACTCCATGTTATTCTTTCTACTTTCTATGCTGATAATGATACAAACATCACTGTCAGGTCATAATAATTCTCACAAAAATCTGTATTTCAGGGTCAAATATAATTTGCTACACAGTAAAGAATTGTGTTGAAATTAAGGAATAAAGGATACAAACCCCTATATCTTCTACCTATTTTCCATGCACTGTATAATGTTCCAGACTTTTTACATCTATTTATATGAACAATTCCAAAACAATGAAACTGAGGCAAGCAAGACTCATTTTCTGCTCATACCTTAGTTTTCAATCACAACCCTTAAGGTGTTCTAAATTTTTTAGGGAATAAATGTATCATCTCACTAAGGAGAATAAACTCTCCAAAGGTTCAAACTGGTATTAACAAACTTCAAAATATTAAATATGTCACTCAACGCCTAGAACCACTCCTGGTGGTGGGAGTCCCAAGCCCCACAGCTACAGAAAAGCCTCAATACTGAGATGGAATATTTATATGTATAAAAAATATAGATGAAAAATTATATAAACCTAAATTAATCTTCTCTGTGCACAGACTGGCACTAGGGAAAAAATATACTGAAACAGAGTAATGCTGAAATTAATACCAGATGCAGTTAATAGGGGGAGGGTTCTTGGTCTAGGTAAATAAAATTGCTGCATATGGAGGAGATGATGGACTTCAGGAGACATTTTTCTCACTACATTTGACAAAACTACTCTGTTTATTTCTACATATATGTAGATTTGCACATACATACCCATGCACCCACATATATATACACATCTGTCTTCTGTGTATATGTGACATATGAAATTAAGTCACAACATTAGAAATTACATTTTTCAAGCAGAGCTCATTCACTTGGGCAGAAAGCCACTGATGTAAGAGTCCAAAGTCGTTTGGATAACGAGTCTGGTATTTTACCAACCCCCCTGTTCTACCTGTACCTCTAATATCCATTTAGTTAATTATTCTGGGGTGCGTGTGAGTCCAGCACAACTGTTACAGTAATCTTATGCAAATCTGATGATAAAAATAAACTAAAATAATAATGAAAAGGCAAACAAGTCCACAAAAAATTATACTTTTAAAAAGGGAAGAACAAGTTTTAAAAAATTGTTTTGTGCATGACTAGACCAAATTAGAGTGGTCACTAAAAGACTTATCCTTTAAAAGAAAGCAAAAGCACACCTGGAGAAGTATGATTTTAATTTTAAATCACATTCAAACAACTTCCACAGAGGTGATGTGATTGTCAAGATACAAAAATCATTAAGACTAAAAGGCAACTCGGTGAACAATGTGGATTGTTCTAGCTGTACTGCATGTAGTGTAGTACTCCACTCCATGCTAATCTACTCAAGCTTCTATAAGTAAAATTAAAAAAAGTATTTCTAAAGTTTTTAGTCATCCAATATTATCAAACACTCTGCTTATGTAAATAAGTTCTATCATAAATTGCATTTTAAACACATCATTACAATATGCTTCTTTAGTTTGCATGCTACTGTTTGGAAGTCACAGAAATAAGGGTAATTCAATTTTCTGATTATCTATGATGACTAACTGGACAAACATCAAACGTACATTAGAAAATAAATAGGTGCTACTCCGTGAGCATGTAGTGACTGCACTCAAGACTTCAGACAAGCTAACACAAAAGTGAGAGCTCCATATTATGATTATAACACACGCTGTTTTCTGTATCAATCAGCTGCAAAATAAGACTCCATCAAAATAATTAGCAGAAGACAATATTTTAAGCTCAAAGAAACGAGAACATATAACCAGGACCTCAAAACATGACATACAAATATTTGCACAGTTCCTAATCAACCTAGTGGTCCTGTATCTGGGATATTTGCTACTTAAATTTTCTACATATTACCTGAAACAGCCTCAGGCATTCCATTGAAATAAGTAAAAATATTAAAAGGGATGTGCAACAAACTCTCAGAAACTCAAGCTGTATCTTTAGAATTGTATTATTCTCTTTTTTTTTTGTCTATCATTGAGTAAAGCCTTCTGAAAGTAGAAACTGATTTTGCTGTAAGAGGAATTTGTATATACTTAGGTTACCAAGGATCATTTATTAGTAATTCCTAGATAAATAATTCAGGTATTAATTTAATGTTCACCAAAAAAAAAAATAATTATTTTCTATAGGATTTTGAAGTTGATTTGAAAATAATTTTCAAAAAGTTGCTGATTACTTTTTAATTTTGTTTTACATCTTTAAAAACATGAGGAAATGGCCTCAAGTTGCATCACAGTAGGTTTAGATAGGATGTTAGGAAAAAACACTGAAAGAGTTGTCAAGCACTGGAACAAGCTGCCCAGAGAAGTAGTGGAGTCACCATCCCTGAAGGTATTTAAAAGACATGCAGATGTGGTGCTCAGGGACATGGTTTAGTGGTGGTTTTGGCCGTTAATGGTTGGACTTGATGATCTTAAAGGTCTTTTCCAACCTAACCAATTCTATAATTCCATGATATCAAGGTAAGGTGAAGCAAACTGCATCCATTTAAAAAAAATAAGAATGCACCACCTGACTTCTCTGGATCTTAGCTACTACATCTGTTTGTGCCACCTCATACATCTTACATGAAGAGTTCACACAAGCTGAAAAGGTGTGATAGTAGAGGAGTAAATGAGGCTATACCAGTTAATGGAATACGTCCTCTTTTGTTTTAATTTGAATAGCAAGTTATTGGTAGATTGACTTTTCAATGCAATTTAAGTACTGAATGATCAAGAAAGATTATTTACCTCCAACTAATTTAGTAACTACACACATCCACTGTACTCATGGTGAAGGCAGACAGCTACTCTTTCTCACATTTTCTAGGTCTAAGCTCCAGTAAAAACAAATTTTTAAGTAGAAGATTTTGGGCAGGAGGTTAGTAGGAGGGAATGGTATAATATTTTTCACATGTAATGGAAATGTAATCTTCTTTTAGCCACAGAATGTAAGAGCTCAGTTAACAAAACTGTACTGCAGATATTGTGAAAACAGATTTCAGTGCAGACTGGCGATAAAACACACATTTCAGATGAAAACGTGTAACGACATTAAAATCCACTATATCTGGAGGAGAAAATATTGCCTGTAACCTCACCTAGCAGTCCTAGGGGTACTGATTAATGAGGTTCAGTTTTAACTTCTAGATTTGGTTAATTATTTATAACGAAATTATTCATTATTTACAATATTGTTGATAAACCAAATCCTAAAATTGTTTTGAAATCTGTGAAAAGTAAAGATATGAAATAAGGAGGACAATTCACATAATTCTAATTACTAATGCCCATTCCTAAGGAATTGGCTGAGTAATTGCTGGAATGGTTTTTCAGATACAATATCCATTGAGAAGACTCCTAAAATTACACTAGAAGTGGCATCCAGCTTTTCATATATTTTTTTTCTTCTATATTTATCTTATTTCTCCCTTATGGATCATAAAGAACTAAGAAAAAAGAAAATCCTTTAAAAAAAAAGAAATCCTTCAGCACACTGATAGTCTACTCAGTAATGATTCTGCCATACCAGTTTATATAAATTGGCCCCATTTTATTACCCATCATTAACTCCTTTACCCAGCATATAACTTCTTTAAATTTAGCTCATTCATCCAGAATGGAACATTTTAGAATCAGGCAGCTTTGTCATCAGCAATGATTCCCAATATTCACTGCTATAATACCAGCAGAACAGGAGCTGCACCTGAGACAGATAAGAGAAGTTGTACAGAGAGTAACAATTCACGTGTAGAGATACTTAAGGAAGAAAAAACAATCCTAACCAAACAAGAAAAAACAAACAACAAAAGAAAAAAACACACCCCCAAAAACCCAAGAAGCCCATTGTCAACAGATACAGCCTAGTTCGAATAGAAGTTCAGCACTCAAACTTATTTCTCTTTCATTAAATATTTTCCTGCAGGAAAAATGATGAAGTTGCTTTTTCAACCCCAGTACAATTTTTTTTTTATCAAAATCAAAATGTGTAAGTTGGATGACTCTGCTATATTACTGACCAATGAAGTTAAAATGTGTGAAAATCCAGTGAACATCACAAATGACTACTGGGGGAGACCCACTTCAAGAATCATCAGTCATTGTGAGTATTAAACTGAGAGAGAAAAGACTGGTAGCAGCTTCAGTATTTTGCTTGTGCAGGAACCTGACCTGAGCTTCTCAGCCTTCCTATAGGAAGTTCATCTCAGTAAGTCCACTAAGTATTGATGAAGAGCACAACACCAAGCAAAATCCTCTTATTTCAGTTAGCTATTGTCAGCTTTCTGTCAGCTATTTCTGTTATTTCTGTCAGCATGACCAGCAGGTCAAAGGAGGTGATCCTGCCCCTCTACTCTGCTCTTGTGAGACCTCACTTCGAGTACTGTGTGCAGTTCTGGTGTCCTCAACATAAAAAGGACATGGAACTGTTGGAACAAGTCCAGAGGAAGGCCATGAGGATGATCAGGGGACTGGAGCACCTCCTGTATGAAGACAGGCTGAGGAAGTTGGGGCTGTTCAGCCTGGAGAAGAGAAGGCTGCGTGGAGACATCATGGCAGCCTTCCAGTATCTGAAGGGGGCCTCTAAGGATACTAGGGAGGGACTCTTCGTTAGGGACTGTAGTGATAGGACAAGGGGTAATAGGCTAAAACTTAAATAGGGGAAGTTTAGATTGCATATAAGGAGGAAGTAAGGAATGCTCCATCACTGGCAATGTTCAAGGCCAGGCTGGACAGAGCCTTGGGTGACATGGTTTAGTGGGAGATGCCCCTGCCCATGGCAGGGGGGTTGGAACTTGATGATCTTAAGGTCCTTTCCAACCCTAACTATTCTATGATTCTATGATTCAATGATTCTACTTTTACACTTAAATATCTTTCAGAATGAGTAATAGTCTGCACATAAACCTTATTTTCTCTTCTGCTCTGTCTTTACACTAACACAGTTATCAGCCAGTATTATGGTACATTTGAGCTGGTGTTTAAAAGATTTTCATGAGATGCCATAGAGCTTATACACTGGAGATGATAAACATAACTGAGTCACTATTTCCAATCTCTTTATTTGGTATGTATTGTGTGATGCAAATATGGTACAGTATTTTACACATAAATTAAATACTTAAGATCAAGTTAGTTCTTAGAACAAGCACAGATGCAATTAGAATAAATATGCTGATTATTTGAAAAGTATTGGGGGGGTGAGGGTGGAAACAAATCATGAAATAAAACTCTAGGTAATTGTGTATTTCAAATATTTTTGGCAGAAAAAATGAAAAACATACACACAGTAAGCCTGAGACCAGTACTTCTCTTAACTTGAAATAAATTCCTTGTGCCTCAGCCGAGGCTGCTAGGTTATGTCACTGAAGACTATTTTATACTTTGTCTTTTCTAAGGAGATTACTGTATAGACATTACAATGAAGACAAAGACCTACTTATTTTAGATGCAGGGGGAAGCAAAAATCACAAAATTACTAAGTACACTTGTTAACAAAAAAGTCTTTTTTGTCTTGAATATATATATACTTGAACCAAACCCAAAGAATTTCTCCTCTTACTGCCTAATTTGAAGAAAATAGGTCTCGTTTTTAAAACTGACATTCACAGTTGCTCTTGAAGTACACAGATTTTGGGGTGCTTCACACAGAGCAGAAGTCATTCCGCTGGTATTTCAAACTGTGATTATTTTTAAACATAGGCCTTGACCTCAGATGAATTGTAAAATAATACTGATACAGCATAGATGAGGTTTTGAGGAGGGATCAATTAATTCAAGCATTTTGTAAGATCACTTCTTGGACTCAAATGACTGACATTTATCTTCTGCATCTATGAAGCTGGTCCATCTTCTATCATCTCAAGAAATTTGCTTCTCTGAAACTGGAGAAGCCAGATTTTCTTCTAGGCTCATCACACATCACAGCACATTTCCTCAAGAATGATGCCAGAACAGTACCTTCCAAAAAAAAAGTGCTATTTAACAGAAAACCAGAAGGATGAATCTCAAAACCTTAAGTAAGATGTTGGGGGGTGGGGTAAACCGAAATGGGATAAGAGATGTAAAACCTCAATATTCTTTACACTGACGCATTTCAATTACAATTATGCAATTTTATTCACTAAAGAAGAACAAGCTGGTGTTCTAACTGATATTCAATTGTATCTCTTCAATAGCATTCATGAAATGTTATTATTCAGGTTCTTGTAAATGTTCCAAATACATCTTGCTTCTAAAAGGATGCTTATGCCACTTTATCATCTTTGCACAGGAATTTTTTTGTATATTTTAAGGGCTGAAGTTAATAAAGCAGGCCTCTAATACACCATAATCTTCAAGTTGAAGAGCTACAAAAGTACCATAAAACAGGTTGTTCATTCTACTTCACAAGTAGAAGGGGTTCAATTATTTCCCTTAAACATACTACTGCAGCCCTTGTTGGGGGAAGTGTGACTTGATATTCAGCTTTGTCTTTCATATTTATAGAATTGTAGAATGGTTAGGGTTGGAAAGGACCTTAAGATCATCTAGTTCCAACCCCCAACATTTCTCCAGTATGCCTCAGTGTTTAATTATCAACCTTATTAGTCCAAATGACTCCTTGTTAAGAATCTGTTGTGCAAATGTAACTGCCTAGATCCACACTTATTTATCTCATTCCTGCTTAAGGCAAGGGACTGCTGGCACTGGAACAGCTCTAGCAGATAGGTCTAGTAAGATGAAGTTCAACAGATCTGCCCATTCTTTGGGATAACTGAAAGCCAATTTTAAAATAATCTGAGGTCTAGTGGCATATGACAGAACACAAAATCCACTACACACGATCAACATGGCTTCTGCAGAAACTTATTAGACATGTTCTGATGTGCAGCAGTGGTAAAAGCACACTGTGCTTCATTATAAATAGTCAGGAGTAGTAATCAGAGGATAAGCACACTCTGATCAATTTTATGCAGTGTGTTTCCATTTCATTAAATCCTTCATACCAATACTTGAGGATCAATTAAATTTCCAAAACACAGGTATTATCAACATTTGAGTTACCTAGTGTCCCAGAACTGCTGCTCCAACACGGCATGGCCACACGCAGACCTGTTATCATTTTAGTCCCTCCCTCCCCTGTGTGGATAACTGAGGGTAGCCTGAATGACACCCAGCAATAGCTGAGTGAGTCTCAGGGGATCAATGCATCTCAGTACGGTAGGGAGGGTAATAAAGAAGACATTCTCATAATTCTCATAATGAAGAAAACAGAACCTGGCTCTGTGCCTTGGCTCCCAGTGACAGGCCAACAGGCAATGGGCGCAAGATGAAATACAAGAAATTACATTTAAACTGAAGGAAAAAAAAAGGTTTCACCATAGGTTGATTGAACACTTCTATGGATTATGGAAATACTGACATCCTTAGAGATCTGCAGAGCCTGAGCAAACACAGCCCCAGACAACCTGCCTAGTTGACCCTGCTCTACACTTTCTACTACACTTTCTCTCATTCTCTAAGTTTTATTGTGACTCGTAAGGAGATTTGGGCACTAGCAGATGTGAAACTAAAAATATAGGAAAGGAATTCCTGGCATACTGAGAACTCCTGAAGCAGTATGTGAACAGTAGGGAAACAATGTTTTTATTGCTTCTTCAATACAAAATCCCCCAGCACTGGTACCACTCTTCAGAGTGAAGAGCTGTAAATTTAGGCCTTGATGACATAATTCTGTAAAACATGTGACAAGAACTTGTCAGTTAATATTTGCCTTTAATCTTTCTTATCTCCTTCATACAAAAAATAGAATGTCATTGCTTAGAAACTAAATTATGAGGTAATAGGTTTTGGTAGCTTATTAAGAAGGCTATTGCACAAAGACAGGCAGAATGAAGCAGAATGTGATTTTGTTCAGTGAAGACCTTTTTATTTTTTAATATTTTCAGAATTCAGTAAGATACCTCTAATACAGTGTTAGCCCACCTCTGCTCACCGCTGCTTTGAAAACTGGCTAGTATTTTAAATGTGGACCAGTGAAAACCAGCAATGTATCATGTCAAAAGAACATGTCTGGTGAATGCTGCTGGGATGAGTGCTGGGTCATGTTTTAATTAAATTTCTCATTAGTGATTTGAAAAAGAGTATAAAGAGCATGCTAATGAGATTCACATATCTAAATTGGAAGGTGCCTCACAGTCCAAACAACACAGCAAAGTTTGAAATGTGGGGGAGGAAAATCTCCTGTCCTTAATTTGGAAATTTTTCCATTATCTGGCAGGTTTAAAAAAAAAAAACAGAACAACAAAGAAACAAATCAAGTGCAGAAACGAAATTAGAAATCAGATGTGGGTTTGTTTGTTTGGGGTTGTTGTCTGGTTTGAACTCAGGTGTGGATTTGTTTTTTGGGGGTTGTTGTTTGGTTTGGTTTTGTTTTGGGTTAGTTGGTATTGTTCTTGCTTTGTTTTGGGGTTTTAATGAGAAATGGAAGGCTGCTGTAATGAATGGTATCTTGGAGACCGTAGTGGTGAACAAAGTTAGGCAAGATTTTTTCAGTGCCATTACACTCAGAGCAGGACACAGCCCAGACCACAGTAGAGAGAGGAGGGACCAGCTCACTGCTGGTCATATGCCCTAACATCACACAATTGAGACCATACATACCTAAGAGGGTGGTACTGTGCAGAGATTAACCTCCGGAGTCACAGAACGTTTTAGACTGGAAGGGACCTCCAGAGGTCCACCTAGTCCAACCTCCACTGTCCTCTCCCACCCCACTGACCCCCAGATCTTCATCAAAGTAGCCAAAAGGCAAAAAACCCTATGCACAGGCATATGGGCACATGCACAGTACTGTGGCACACATAATTTGAGACAATTCAGCAGAGTTCTAAAGTCTACCCCTATTAGTTCCACATATACTCAACAGCAATACTGTATTAAAGAGGAACTTGAAAACTGAACTAATGGAAAATGACCAAGAAAAATGGTTAACAGGAGGGTTATTGTAACTGAAGTATAAGGACAGCATAAAAACTTGTCCTAGATTTAGACTGACATCATTGAACAGAGCAAGTTTATAGCAGTTTAAGCAAAATCCTATTACAGATTTCAACATATTTTTTAACCTTACAGGGAAGGCATCAAATACTTGTGGGAACTGTTTGTCAAAATGTTTGAACATAATAATGAGAGAAATGCTATGGGAATGGTATGAAAATACTGTCAAAGGTTACGTGAAAAGCATTTTGTTCTCATTCAGCTGTATCTAAGTGTTGTTTAAAGTTATAAAATCAAACCAAAACCAAGAATGAGCATTTTTAACTTTTAAGAGACTAAACAGAGTGTCTATATTTCCTTATCATCAGATCATTACGTAATATTACTAAAATTGATGGTGAACTCTTAGCTCTGCTGAAGTCAAAAGTAAAGCTTGCTGGCTAGTTGCTTTTTGTAACTTCCTGAAAGTGGTAGTTTAGATGAAATACTAATCTGGGCACTAAGAACAATCAAAGGCTATCCGTTTATCTGGAGATACTAAGCATATAACTTTTTTTTTCAGTTCAATTTAGGAATTTTCAGAAAAAAAAAATTGAGTTAACCTAACATCCATGTCAGTTTTATCAGTATTTGCAATAATGTTAACCTTTATATCTAACAAAACAAATTACGAAAGGCATGAAATCTGTGTGAATTTTAACAACTATACTGAATTTTTTAGTGTGTGTTTACTTTTGCTTTTGTTGTACACAGTTGATGAAAATGAATGTTAGAATTTGTCATTTGGAGTTTAAGCAGTCTCCTTCATGTTACAGGACTACGGTAAGCGCTTAATTTAGTCTAAGCAGCAGTTAAATTTCTATAAGCTCTGCAGTTCTGTTAACACATTTTTTTCTAATCAGGAATCAATGTATTTCTACTACTAAATTACATGGATCTCCATTTAATTATGAGAGCAATTAATTTCTAAATGAAATGGAGTGCAAATGAACTCCTATTTAACCTTAACACTACTTGAAAGCTATAGATGTCAAGGATGAGTAGTAAATGTTCAAAGCTTCAACCTTCTTCCTCTAGAACTGCTAAAGCCACTCTATTATGAAGAAACACAATGAAACACTGTTAGGATTTGGAAGACTGCACAACTGTGACCAAATTATTACTTGTTCTTCCTTGAGCGATAGATCGTTAACCATGTAACCTATCAAAACTTAGAATATACATGCAATTAAAAAGTACCATGCTGCAGAATTTTCTGATCAACTAAGGAAGACCTTGGTGAAGGGTAATTTTACCTTGCTCCGATATATACCATGAAAATGGAAACCTGGACATTCTATGTTAATCAGAAACCTCTCCAGGAACAGAGTAATACAGAACTTTTAAGAAGTGATTTCATTAAGCTAATTTAACTTTCAGAGGTTTTCCTTAGTATGTGCATATTTTCCCTTTTTCCTGCTTTTGCAGTAAATGTAACAAAATAATTTAAGCAATCCAAAGTACCTCAGATGAGACAGAATGACATAGTATTGCTGAGAGCAGGGTCTTCAATTCCCTGGATTTTTTTTATGTTCTGTAAGGTAATTATTTAACTCTGTACCACTATCTCATTGCAAGGTACAGATGTTCCTGTCTTTAAAAAACATGAGATGAAAACAGACACTCCTGGCATGAAAAAGTCAAATCTAGTTGAATGGAACACACAGTTACTGTCAAATTCCAAAATCACTGACCTTATAAAGAGAAACTTCCTAAAATACACAGATACTAACAAAAAGGTTTCAGTACAATAAGCCTTTTGTTTTTCTCAATTAGAAGTTATCTTTATACATGACATTCATAAACAACTAACTTAATATAAACAAATATATCACAACATACTTCCTTCAAACTCTGTTCCCTTCTAAACCAAATACCTCATTGCAATTTGGAGGGTTGGGAGAGCAGGAACTAAGAAGGCCTGTGCACTGTCCATGGAATACTAACAAGCTCAAAGTTCTCAAACTAAGGAAAAAAAAAACAAACCACAAAACCAAATAGGGATATAAACAAGCCCCCTTTCTCAACCATCACTTGCTGGCAAGAACCTTACTTATAATACATTAATTTAAAAAATAGTATTTGAATGTTACCTGTAAACAGTAATAAATACGTTCCTGAAATATTTCTGAGATGGGCAGATACCCTTTCTTTCTTCAAGCACTTCAGCTACAATGTTCAATCAGCTGTCAATTATCAGCTGTCAATTATTGTTAAATAATAAATATTGTTAAATTATTGTTAAATAAATAAATATCGTTAAATTATTGTTAAATAAATAACCCAGCTAGCTTGGTTACAGGAACAGTATAGGTATGTTTCTACAGCAAAACTTTATGTCTACAAAACCTTGTGTAGGTGCTCTCTTGGGGATGTTAACATTCTACCCTCATCTGCATCACTGACCTTCTGTTTCTCCATTAAATCCTGTATGTTTATTCTTACAGACTTTAGTAATATGCTATTATCCATGCTTCTCTGCTTCTTGCATTATAAACATACTCCTTTATCCTTTGCAAATTAAGATTGATTAGTCTCCACAAAAATACAGCCACTCAACCTTTCCCCCAAAAGAGTCACAACTGTAAGATGCTATATATATCATCTTGGACACATGCTTTAAACATCAGTAAATCTTTTTTTCTTTTCTTTTTTTTAATTTACTCTAAACATCCAGAGTAAAACCAATTTTACATCACATTAGGGAAGATCCCAAGAATAATTATTTATTTGGAATTTAGCAATTCAGATTTACACTACAGGATCATTATCATCTGCCAGTGCTCAGCATACATCTTTTTAATAGGGACTACACATGTCTGTCAGTGGCAGAACAGAATATTAAACACTTTATGCACAATTTTTTTTTTCTTTTTTCAAACCTGTATGATGTATCAGTCTCCTTTTGAAAATTATTACTTTTGTGCATCCACTTACTAGTCTTGAAACATGAGTTCCAGTTGAATTCAGTGGGACTAAGAAGATGGGCAATTGGGTCAGTAGCTTCCACCTTCCAAATCTCAAGAACTATTTCACTGGTACTATATAGTATATTGCAGGGCTGAACACTGAGTCTCCTGATTCAGGCTTGCTGCGGAATTTTAGGAACTAAACCATGAAGAACTAAAATTCCCTAACATACTTTGAAAAAGCTGACAAGAACAGAAATAAGAAGCACCCACCTGCAACTGTTTCAAAAAAAACCCCAAACACAAAACCCCCAATAAACAACAAAAACAAAAGCAAAAAAATCCTGTTCATGAACAGATCACTGGTTTCATTCAATTTAGAAAAGGTATTAAAACATTCAGCGAATATTTCAGCATGCACTTTTTTCAACTTGAAAATCTTCCTTGCAACAAGGAGAGATGAATTAAGATACAGGTAGTAAAAGCCATTAATGAAAGACAGCTCAGGGATCATAGGATTACTTCAGAATCCACCCTTCAATGAAAAAAATGAAAACTTAATGTGAAGAAATAGTCCCAACTGCTGCAAAGTGTGCTGTCAGTTGAGTCCAGAAAAGCTAAGAGCTGCTAAAGAGCTAAAACTCTGCGCTGGATTTTGCACTTTGGAGAGCTGCACTGGTACTGGCCAAAGTCTACAACAAGGACACAATGAAGAAATGTCAGTAGAAGCGAGTGAGCGTGGGGTATCAGAAGGAGTCCTCAAAGAGGAGGAAGGATGAGGGGCTGATGTGGAGCAGGGAGTTCAGGAGTGGAATAGTGAAGATCCCTTCAAAAAAAAAGGATCCTTTAAGGGATCCTTAACCACCCTACAAGATGGTTGAAAAATTACAAGCTCATACAGATGAAGAAACCTACATGAGTCTGCAGAGAACCTCAAAATAATTCATTTATTTCCGAAATACTGGTACAAGGTCTCCTGAATAAAAAGGTTTGGAAAAGAAGAGCAAAACCTTGCCTGAGCAGACCAGTGGCGGTTGTCAAAGATCAACAACTTCTCCATTTCATCACACGTGCTTCAGGAGTGAAAGAAGGGAGAGCAAGACACTACCTAGCTCATCTTGGGAAGATGACATATTAGTAAAACTCTTCAGAGTAGAACAGAAATGTCCAAATGTTTATATTCATCTCATTGGACTGTATGAAGACTGAGGCTTACCTCTATCCATTAAAAGGCTATCCATTAAAACTACTGTATGACTGGGAACTGTGGGAGGCAGCTATCTTTCACTCACAGCACAACTTCTGCTCACAATTTTAATTCTGAAAGCAAGTAAGATAAAACCTCTGGCTGATGATCAATAAGATGATTTGTCAAGGTCTGCTAGTATCCACTACTATGTTTTGGGCTTTTTAATAATACCAATGATTTCTAGACAAACCCATTGCTCAGAAACACATGCCGTTTTAGAAGAGACTATTCTGTAAAGCCAAGGTGGTTTACTTAAATTAATTTCTGCTTTCTCTGCTTGAGGAAAACTTGATGCATTCAGATGTGTTATTGTGCTACAGGGTAATACTAAAATCAGTGTTATTTTAAAGGTGAGCATGAAAGGAGACTTGGGGAAAAAATATTCTGATGATTCCAGCCATAATAACAAAATAGATGCAGCCACTTGTTTTAAATCTCTGAGACACACCTGGTATCTTGCTTCTACCCCTTGTCAGATGAGGTGCGTATAAGCCATTCATTTTCTTCATTACAGCTTCTGTATCAGTTTGGATTAGAGCTTGTGTATCTGATTTTTATTTTGTCAGGAGCAAGATCTCATAGGGCATCACTACTATTTCCTTCAACAAACCTGGCATTAAGACCTCTCAACAGAAGTAATTTCAAAACTAACACAGCTGTTAAAACAATGTCAGTGCATTTCATGAAGATCAGAAATTTCAAATGGCAAATACATGAGATGAAAGGCTGTTTAAAACAGCATCACAATGTTATTTCCACCACCTTTCCTAATTTATCTAAAGCATCTATGCAATAGTCAACTGTTACTTACTACAGATATTTGTATGAGGATTCACTCTATCTGCAGTAAATAACGTCAAAGTGGTAGAAAACCTTTCACATGTAGTACACATGAACTAAGTTCCAACTTACAACTGTAATAGAAATCTCAGAAGCTCAACTTTTGCACCAGTATCGTCCACTACAAAACTCAACAAATTTATTTTCGTCTTCTCTCATAGCCACATATTTATTGTGCTGCTGCAGCCTGCTTCTACAATCAGTGTGAGTTCTTAAAGACATATCTGACCTGGTTCCTCATAGTCCTCCCTTAAGTAAAAGTCATTTTACAACATCCAGCAGTCTCTCTCAAGCACAAATATATCCTAAAACATGCAAGATCAGAAAAATACACTTCCTTAGTTTTTCATTCTTAACAATAAAAATCCTAAAGTCTCAAAAAGTCTTGGCTTTAAGTGTTCAATCTTACAACTTAAAATCAGTGTGGGGCAAATCTTACCTCCAGAAAGTGAAAGAAAGTATGAAAAAAAGGCACAGGCTCCCTGATAACAAAATAATAAAAAGTGCTAACAATGGCATCAAGCTCTTTCAGCTGCGCTGTACAGAAACTCAATTGGAATACATTTTGTGAGGATGAGTTAAGGGTTACTGCTAGCTTGTACAGTTTTATACATCAGCCTTGTATGTTCAGTCTGAAATGTGGCAGCTATTTTTAAATTAAGAAGAACCATTCTAAGCTGTGTCCTTTGCTGCATTTATGAGCTTCCTATGTGTAAAAATATGTGTAAGGCACCCTTCTCATTTATTCTTTCCATCTAATAAGCTCTCTTTGAATAGCATGTTCTTTGGGCACCCACTGATCTCCTCCATGCCATAATCTCTGTGTGCTTGGCTATGCAGTATAATAGCCATCTTCTTGCTTCATCTCAAAGCTTTTTGCTCGAATTTTGCCTCAGTTTTTCTGCCTGAGGATTTGAAATGCACCGTTATTTTACCCACATTTGTTCCTGTTCTAGCTTAGTCCTGTCATTGTTTCTTTAAACAAAACCCTTTAACACGCATAGGCTGCAAGCATATCTGTGCTCCTTCCACATCCTCCCTGTGCTCTTCTTTCCTGTTAGTCTCCATTTCATTGCTGTTTTGGTAAATAATTCAGCCAATGTGAAGTCTATGACTGGTTTAATTAGTTACTTTTCTCTGTCCAGGAAGTGACTTTTCTCTGTGTCAACATCTTAATCCCTATTAGAGAACGAAGGAGAAGGTGACATCAACCAGGAAGCTAAGTGCTGATATCAATCAGCCCTGTGACCTAATTACAGACCCATTAAAATTGACACAGAATACTGAACACAGAGAGTTGCTCTGTGTATCGCATGCATTTCCTTCCTGGTTTTCCCCTTTTCCCCTCAAGTTAATTGTGTGTTATCTATAGATGGCTGGGAACATTATCTCAAGAGCAGGGCCTTATCAGCTTCAGTATTTGAAAACTGATCCATTATAAATAAGCAGAAAAAAATCCAGCAAATGTGGGACAGATCTGGGCACTGCAATTTTAGAGTCTTTGGAAGAAATAAAGTTAGCCTGTATTCCTGTTCAGGCAACCTTACAGGTTAATTTAACCACTGTTTTGTTCGAAATTTACTGTCCTCTAAAACTAAACTCATTTCATTGTAAGAAACAGAAATACCATTTACTCTTTGTTGCTGAAGCAACGTTCTTTCTTAATCTGCATTTTGAAAGAGTTATACTACTCTATTTAGTGGTTTCATAAAGATTCTGTGTAACAAAAACTCAACGTAACAAGAAGCAGGAATTTAAAATCACAATGATTATCAAATATTTTGTGTGCAAAATAATTTGCATTGCTACTAAACCCACAGAATTAACAGAAGACAGAAATAATAAAATTTTGGGTAAGAACTTGATACCCATGCATTTCTAAGTCCTAGTTTTTAACTAATATTAGTGACACGAGTTAAGCTGTGCTCCCATGTGTTCTGAAGGGGAAAAAAAAAAGTCTTTTGCTTCACTTCCTGGAATTTCACTGGAGAGGGCAAAACCAGTAGCAATTTTGAATTATACAAAGAAAACTGGCAACAGAAGTCTGAATTTCAGTAGATTTTTGGATCTGTTAGATTTTATGTAAATTCTTATAAACAAAAGCAAACACTGCAAATACAAATGGCAGGTTAGCAGTTGCCAGGGCTAACCAATTGTAATTAGACTCCTGTATACAAAATAACTGATCCCTTGCTGATTAAATCACACCTAATGCTTGCTTTGCATGCAAGAATGCATGCAAGAACAAACCCATCTTTCACTCTGAAGCTGCTTCAAAGTGGATGGCTTCTGCAGCTGCCCACCATTGCCAATTATCAGGGCTCTGGTTCCCCTTGCCCTGCCTCAGGAGTTGCCTCAGCCTGATGCAGTGGGACTTCACCTGTGACGAAGGAGAGGGCATGGCCATACCAGCCTGTGGTCACCTGGTGCCCTGATACCCTGGCATACAGATATGCCTTCTCTGAACAGGTAGGTCAGCAGCTTGGCCATTTCAATTAGGAATCTTAAGTCACGCCCTTCAACTGAAGAGATAAATGTAATTAATTCCACCCCTTCCTCCTGATTCCTCACGCTGTCACATTTCTTGTGCAACCCTCAGCTGTAGTTCCACTGATTTAGTTCTAGAGCAGAAACTACATGCCACTGAATTCACATTGGAAAACAATTTGATGAGTATCCAACCATTTTCTTTATGACACGAAAAGGGAGCACGCATGCTACATGAAGATGAGATTAATTTAGCAGAAGACAAGCAAAATACATTGGGTTTGTACTTTTGAATAAGAATGTTTGCACAAAAGCAGCTACAGGCATATTTCAATTAAAACATCTTCTAGTCCAGACTGCTGACAATAAATACTGACCTTTGGCTCTTTAGTTTTGATCTTATGTTTAGAAATTTACTTTAAATTCTTCTAAAATATTTGGATGAGATGGCTGAATATCTACTGTTTACATAACTTCCAAGAACAGTTGTGCATTGTGGGTGTTATGCAGTCAAGCTAATAGAAATTCCTGACCTGCATAATCAATCTGAAATGGTCCCAAAATAAATTTTTAAGACATACATGGTGATAATTTTCTGATTACTGCTTCTGTGTTTTCCACCATTAGCTTAAATGTTAAGTGATAAGCAAAATGTTGGTCTGTTTATACTGATTCTGAAGCCAGAAATATGGATTTGTGAAATAGTTTTTCAATATTATTTCAGTTTTTAAAATTACTTTCAGAGGAGAAAACCTTGAAAAGCTCAGAATATTCCATTTTTATATACTCAGATTTTAATTTGGCTTTTTTCATAACCTTCGACCAACTTCCTGCTTTAAGTGTTTTTCAACTTAATTTGACAAAACACTCAAAACATTCTGTGATGTTTCTGAATTTTCACAGTAGCAAAATGCCAGTTATTCTCAGAGTAGTGAGGGAGGCTAAAATCCAATTGACTAAGAGTCCATTTCTTTAGGCAATTCATTTCTGAGTTTGTATCTTGAAAAGTGAGGCCAGCGTCCAGCAACGCTGAATCTCGGTTCTGCATTTCAAACTTTCAAGAAAGGTGAGTTGGTTTAGCCCCATCATGAATACATATATATGTGATGAGGTAGCTCTGAAACATACATTTGCATTTATCAAATCAAGTTTTTACACAGATGTACAGAAAGTTATACAAATTTAGGGTGCTCTGTGTATAAACTCTTCATGTACTCATTTCTAAAAGGTAGACACATCAAAAGATTTCAGAATCCATTTCGTACTATAGCGAAACTGTACGTAGTATGCTTTATGTGTGTATAGTCGTATATAAAGACAATATGTGCACAGGACCACTGGGAATATCAGGTAATTTCATTCTAAATCTAAAGAAGTAAAATTAAATGACTGGGTTTGTTATTTTTTTTTTATTTTCCACAAGTCCTGCTCTAAAAGTTGCCAGGATATCAAAAATCATCATGCAAAGAGAAGCTTAAGGGTTCAGAAAGTCTCTGAGCTCTGCATTTTGGAGAACATCTTATGTTCTCTTAAGTGCCTGGAACAGACAAATGTAAGTTGGATTACTATGCACGGAGTAAACTAGCAGATATATAAACTACATACAAATGTTTCACTCTTAATATCTGGTACAGAGCTTCTGTAAGCCAACAGTAACATATACTTCAGGTTAATTAGGAACAAGAATGGTTTCAATGCATTTGCATGATTCCATTTATTTATTTCATTCGGGTTTATTAGTAAGGCAGACAATTTCAAAAGTATCAGCATGAAATTTTAGTAGTTCCTTGCACTGTTTGCTAAAGAAGACCTGTATGACCAGGAGAAAATACAAAAGTACAATTTGAGATAACATAAAAACATCTTTTAAAGTCTAATATGAAGACTCTGAGGAAGGAAAGAAATCTATATAACTATATATCTATATAACTATATACCTATACATCTATATATATATATATAGAGAGAGAGAGAGTTATCTATCTATACACATCCATATATCTACATTTATCTATATAGATATATCTGTATCTACATATAAATAGGTAATGATATATATCTATAGATATAAAGATGTATGTGTACATCTAAATACATCTACATATACATATGTATGGATATAGAGACAGATAATTATATCTCTCTCTATATATATAGATACATATGAGAACAATTCTTGGCCACAATAATTATCTCTCCTTTTCTCTGTTTGTTATATAACGTAAAGTTTTTCACATGAGAAAGTCAAGAGTCCCCTCTACCACCAAGGACTATGTTTACCATGGAAACCACCATTACCAAGAAATCTGAATTCACTTGGGTACCTGACTATTACAACATTCCGTAACATGTCCAAAATATTGAACTGCATATTAAATAATCCACTCGAAATACTTTTGAAGTCACATGGTAACCTGGCCACCACAAAACTCCATGAATGACAGAAATACTAAATCCAAGAAGATTAAATAGTCTGGTAGGTTGAATGAGACATGTTTTGCTTCTTTTGTTTTTCCTCTTAATATATGAATTTCTTTCTGGTGCTTTATAATTATTTCTCCACAACTGAGAGAAAGTGAAGATTTTATAAATGCTTGAAAAATTGTATAATAACAAAAACTGCACCAGAATGTTTAGGGATCAGGCTAGGCAAAAATATATCAACTTCACAAATACATATGAAGCTAAACATACTGATTAAATATTATTATTATTAAATATTTGACTTAGTGTTTTGCTTCAGCAAACCAAGTAAAATGAGATCCTTTTTTCTTTAAATATTTTTTCTAATGGCTGAATATAAAAATATTGCCATAATATGCTTCTGTATTTAACACTGATACTCTGAGCTTCTACCCTTAGACTACAAATCAAATACAATCTGCGAGACAAATTGTGCCCTGGGGAACATGTGTCTGAATGAGAGTCATGAAAAGGCAATGCAGATTTTTCAGTTCTTAGAAAGCGTTGTTCTCAGATGTCACTGGCTCATGTGTAGAACCTCATCAAAAATCCAGCAACATTTTTAAATTCCAATATAAAATTTAGGTATGCTGTCAGATAAGAGAGTAATAGGTTAAACGTGAAAATGTATTTGCTGGTTTCTCTCTTGTCGTTTACAGTAGTTCAAATGCTGCTTCTCCAAGAAAACAAAACTGACATTGAAGGAGAGGTATTTGTGGTTACAAATGTTAGGAGTCAAGAAAGGTGTTCTGAATGTATTTATCGTGAATAATATTATACAAAGATAGTTTACAGAACTCAACTTCTCAAACCCAAAGGCTGCAAACCTTCTATTAAACATCTAAAGCAAACGAAAAAGAAAGAAGTCTAGAGGTCAACAGTCTTGGGCAGGGAGGTAGTTTTTAAAAAAAGCTGAAATAAATATAGTTTTTGAGGAAAGAGGAAACTAACAGTTGAAGGTTTTTTTTTATATCAGAAAATACACTTTTAGACAAAGAAGGATGTATCCCCTACACTCCTGCATTACTTAACAAGCCATTATTTAATCTCATGTTAATTAATGTCAAGTCATTACTTAACATGAAATGGCTCTGTCATTAGCCAAAACTTCTACATGGTCTATCAGGTCAAACATGAATAAAACTGAATAGATCTGACAGCAATGTAGAAAAGACAGCAGTCTATGCTGGTGAGGTAGACCTCCTGCAAAAAGAAGTGAGCTTCGGGTGGGGACTGAGGTAACTAAAGATGGCTAAATTTAAATATTACTGTTGTGAGAAAATGCCTCCTCTAAGACAAAAAAAAAAAAAAAAACAACAAAACAACACTTTGAAACACCATATATTGAAGGAAAGAAAAAACTAGGGTTAGAAGATATTCCAGAAAAGTTAACCTACACACTGGTATTTCCCAAGTGTACTAGAAATAGCGCTTTCTGGGCCCCAGTCTATTTGACTGTATGAAGACCATAATTTGCTCTGTTAATACTCCTAAATGTGCTAAGTGATAACTAGACCTAAAATGAAATTAGCATCAACTCCATTTACTTGGTACACCACAAGCTTTACTAAATTTTCAAAAGTGGAATCCAACTTACTGAGTTAAAACAATTTTTGTAACTGAGGAACAGTGTTGGATAGGCTAATTTTAAACCAGTGGAAAGGCAATGGTGGATATCCTTAGTGTAGCCTCTGTCTACACTATTCAGTCCACCTACTGATGACTTTCTGTTGTCTCCCCTATTATTTGTAATTTATTTCTGCATTGTGCTTTTCTTTACATCTAGCTAATAGAAATGTTTCTTCTATGGAAAACAGATCAATCTATGTTATTTACAAAATGGAAAGTGTTTACAGCTTTATCCAGAACATTCTTAACTGAAAATTTTTCACAGTAATTGAAGTCACAACAGAGAAGCTCTAGAGTTTACAGCTTTGCATCTGGCTATATCTAATTTTCTAGACAGAAAGATAGTGTCAGATAAGACAGAAGCAAATTTATAACTAATTTCCATGTTTATCAAAAAAAAAAAAAAAAAAGAAGTCTGTTTTGGAGTTTCCTTCCAAATTGAGCTACATCTGAAGATGTGAAAAAGTCACCTATATTCAAAAGCACACACTGCTACTCTTATACTTAGCAGCAAGATTAGTAAATAATTAACAACATTTCCAAAACAAACATACCTCAAAGACACTGTTGTGTTAATTCTTCCAAAGAATTACTGCCTCTGCTGCCTTTTTGTCTTCTGGTCTTGAATTTGGTTTGCAGCCTAGGAAAAATAAATCTCAGCTTACTTTCAAACCGAAAGCACAAGGCTAGACCCAAGGAAAAAAAAAAAAAAAATAAAAAAATATTAATAGCATTGCAGTTAATTCCTCTATAATCCTACCTCATTATCTTAAGCAAATAAATCTCTGAAAAGGATTGCCTTATTAAAAGCGAATTAGAAAACTGAATGTCATCTGTGCAGGGAAACATTCTTTTAAAATGCAATCAGCAAGGAAGCTCATAAATAGGGCACTATATAAAAATGCTCCTATAAGGCAGTCCTTAGCAGATTTTCAACAGATGTGTATGCAACTATGATTTCACAAATTCCTAAAATAAAATATGTCGCCATCGTTTACCACAAACTTTTAAGTCTAAAAATATGTACTCATGTAGATTCTACAGAAAAAATAATATTATAAAGTATGTAAAATGTAGCAAGAGTAGTTACTGAATTGTCATACCTCCCACTCTTGCATGTCATCATGTTTGATTTACTGAGGAGAGCTTAAAAAAAAAATTAAAATAAAATTACTTATTATGTTTTGCTTTTATTTCTATAACCATGTAAAACTCAGGAGGCATAGCCCCAAGGTGCATCATAACACCCATTACACATTTTTAGAATTGCAAGTGGAGTGTATACGTAGTGAAGTAGTACATGATATGAAGAGAAATCAGAGATAAGCTACAGCAGTCACTATCATTGTCAGAACGTTGCAAATTTTTTTCTCAGAAAATGTTGACAATTTATAAGTCTTTTTTCTTTTTTTGATATATCAGTTAAAAATAGAAAACATGGGTTATCAGATCCTTGGAAAAAATAAATCAATACTATTACAACCAAGATTTTTTCTTTTTTTTTTTTTAATTACAAAGTGACAACTTTATTATTAACTTAAAAAAAAATAACAGGTACATGTAGAAACAAATTGGCCTTGGCATTTTTAGCTTTTAGTAATTGAACTTCTGTATTGGACTTGGCTGGCATGGAGTTAATTTTCTTAACAGCAGCTAGAATGGAGCTAGGTTTTGGATTTGTGCTGAAAACAGTGTTGATAATACAGTGATGTTTTAGTTATTGTTGAGCAGTGCTTACACAGAGCCAAGGCCTTTCCTACTTTTTACACCACCCGATCAGTTAGTAGGCTGGGGATGAACAAGAAGCTGGGGAAGGGACCCCAGCTGACCAGAGGGATATCCCATACCATATGACTTCATGCTCAGCACATAAAGCTGGGTGAACAAGAAGGAAAGGAGGGATGGCATTTGTGTTTCCAAGTAACCATTACATCTGATGAAGTCCTGTTGTCCTTGAGATGGCTGAACATCTGCCTGTCAATGGGAAGTAGTGAATGAATCCCTTGTTTTGCTTTGCTTGTGTGTGCAGCTTTTGCTTTCCCTCTTAAACTGTCTTTATCTCAACCCACCAGTTTTCTCACTTTTACCCTTCTGATTCTCTCCGCCATCCCACTGGGGGTGGAGTGCGCAAGCGGCCATGTGGTATTTGGCTGCTGCTGGGGTTAAACCATGACAACTTCTCAGCTTTGTTTCAAAATACTCGTCCTGTCTTTATCACCCTCTGAGTTTTTACTTCAAATTACTTTGTATATCTGTACCAACACAATTGAGGATATTTAAAACACAACCCAGAATACAGCTTGCTTGAAGGGCATGCAAGTATACCAAAAATAAGTGAACCAATCTCTGGAAGATGATTGCGTCATATGAAACCTCAGTGCAATGTGGAAAAAAGTAATGAAGATGGTATGCAAAGGAAGGTAATAGAAGGCAGACAAAGCCAAAACAGAAATAGAAAACAAGTTAACAGGGTTCACTGGAGCTACTGGAGCTTTGTTCATACCCACAAGCCATCATGTAGCGAGTCGGAAAGAAGTCAGAAAACTGATTTCTGGCAACAGCTGGTTCTAAATTCTTTACTTCAGTAATTTCTCAAAAAAAAAAAAAAGTATATAATAACATATACGTGAGTTTGGACACATAAAATCCAATGCACACTATCAAAACTAACACAAGACATCCAGCATTCACAATAAGACCTAAGAAGTGGCATATATCACATTATCATGTAAGATTCTTTAAGAGGTAGGAAACTATTTCAGCATCATAAAATTTAAATAATCACACTGCTACCATTAAGGCCAAATCTTGATGTATAAATATTTGTAAGTCAAAGTGGCCTTGACTTGAGTTTTGTATTACTTTTCAAATGGTGATTATTAGAGTCTCATACAGTTTCTCATATTGCTCCTTTTGATAACAATTTCTGAGATAACAATTTCAAGCTGAACAGGTATGTCTTCATTCAAGGGCTGTTTTCATCTGAGTGCTACAACAATGAAAATTAGATAATGGAGTGAAAGTGGTGAAAATAACCATTGCTTGTATAAATCACTTTTAATCAATGTTTAAGTGAAAAGTGGCAACACATCCTTTCTTTCTTAATTTCATCTTTCTTTTTCTTATTTATATACATTAAATTAGAAGACGCCTTCAAACATGCTTCACTGAGCAACAGTACACATTTAAAGGCTGGTTGAGGTCTCTCACACAAATCCTTATACCTTCGTATTGCTAAACTAGGTGGAGTATTTAATCAGATTTATTGATTTTATGTTTTTTGCTGAGAGTTGAGAAAATATCCAGTTCATTCAGTCTGTTTTTGGGGGGGGGGGATGTTTTTGTTTTTGTTTTTTTTCCTGTTTCTTTTTCTCCTGACTTCGGTTCATTGGTTCTTTGGGGTTAATTTTTTTTGTTTAGATATTTTAAAGGCTCCTACTAAGTTGTCACTTTTGTTGTTCATGTATTTGTTCACAGCTCTGAAATCTGATGTTTTCTTGTCTATTCTGCTTTAAGAGCCACAATTTCAGTACTATATGAATCTGTATTTGTCAAATATTTTAAGAAATATATAAAGTATTTATTCTCATGATATCAGATTGAAAGAAACCCATCAATTTAGTCTAGTCCCTCTAGATATTTGAAAGTCCATATTATTATAGCTGCCCTCCAGTATCTGAAGGGGGGCTCTACAGATGGTGGGGAGGAACTCTTCATTAGGGACTGTAGTGACAGGACAAGAGGTAACAGGTTAAAACTTAAACAGGGGAAGTTTAGATTGGATATAAGGAGGAAGTTCTTTACTGTGAGGGTGGTGAGGCACTGGAATGGGTTGCCCAGGGAAGCTGTGAATGCTCCATCCCTGGTGATGTTCAAGGCCAGGTTGGACAGAGCCTTGGGTGACATGGTTTAGTGTGAGGTGTCCCTGCCCATGGCAGGGGGGTTGGAAGTAGATGATCTTAAGGTCCTTTCCAACCCTAACTATTCATGATTCTATGATTCTATGATTATTATCAGTTTTGCTCTTCCAATATCACAGCTTTAGGTTTGCTTTCTCTAGTGTTTTATTCCTGTAGTGCCCAATTGTGTGCAAGGTTATAAAGAATCACTAATTGATGTGTACCTTAACATTCAAGAACTTGAATTTAGCAGCACATAGAGCCCTACCTTATTAAAGGGAAATCTCTACTGCAAAGTCTGTAGTAAGACAAAATGATTTTTTTAAGAAAGCAAAACCAACAACAGAACAGTTTATTCATGAAACACAGAAACATCACTAGGTCAGTGATGTTGTGTTATGAGGCATGTAAGTTTAATTCTCATCATTGTGGTAGCGACAGTATTCTATGAAATAATCATTTGCAGTAAAAAAAAATAAACAAACCAAAACAGAAACAAAAACAAAACCACAAACTTTCCTTGCAGATTTTCCACTGTTTTATGTCATGTGAAATGCAAAGTTCTGGCTTTCAAGTTAGAAACACTACTATGAAAAGGAATGTCACTAGTTATTAGTATTATTGACTTTCTCATTAAGGCTCACTTTGTTTAAAACAACATGAATATAAACTGGTAGCTACTATTTGTGTTTGTGTCACAGTACCCAGATGAAAAGGATTTTCCCAAACTGACAACAGCCAAAAAAGACAGCTTTAGCACCTTGAGTTTCTTTGTTTTCCAAAAGAGATCAATAGTCATAGTTCCACAGACCATAAATAACTACAAAATGTCACCTTGATAACTACTTTTTCCAAGCAAACAGCTCAGGCTTCAAGTTAAGTAACCTGTGATGCATCTTCTTTCCACCACCCCCACCCCCACCAACCCCACTCCCCTTATTTTAGATTTTATGACTAAGGACCTTTACTATATGGAGCAATTATCAGTTGACTACTATTTGATCTCTATAAGGCACTCCAAGATGGAAAACTGCCATCACTCCTACTTCCTGACTGAAAATGAATGCAGCATTCAGGATTTTACCTGTAGTATCTATTAATGAATCCTTAAATATTTAGCAGCATTTCTCTTCACTGTGAAGAGCAAATCAACCAAACACATACTCATCTTTCAACAAACGTAGTATTTCTACTCACTTCTGAAGAGGTAATCTTAAAGGTGTTTTCTCATATACCTGTTTCTGTAAAGACCCTTAGAAATACTCAAAATATGAAAATTAACAATACCACTACACCAATTAAGCTTTAAGTACATGAGGTCTGGGACAAAATGTTGGTGAATATAAATGTCACTGTATCACTGAAGCATAAGTATGATTTAAAAAAGTAAATAAAAGGTTCTTGAAAACCATGTATACAGCAGCTCAAATGGAATCTGAGAATCAAGTGGACTGGTAACAGTAAACACATTTTGAGGAGAAATAAAAACTTTGAGAGTATTTAAAAAAGTATTTATAGCCTCAGATATTGAAGGCAGCACTCCTTTTTTTCAGAGAAATCAGTTAGGTAAGTGCTATACATTTCCTACAATGTATTTTTAAATCTGTACTAGATCTGTTAGAACCCAGTTCTTTTGTTGCCAAACACATGGGCTTGCTTTCTTCCAATTTATTATGAGCTCTGTTTTTCCTTACACTGAATTAAGGTAAGAATCAAATTATGACAAAACCTTGTACAACCAGGCAATAACCCCGAGTAAAGAGCAGTGCAGTTATTCACTGACAGAACAAAAAACCTCAGCCAGAATTCTGCCTCAAATTTTGGCGGCCATTCCATCTCTGCTACCACTCATATTTGTGCCAAGGGAAACTGCACTGATTTTTCTGTTTTGTTCTCATACACAGGCTCAGATTTATACTCAGAGGTATGGATAGAAGAAAAGACTTGGGGAGTGAAGGAAGGAAATGCAAACAAATCTTTAATAAAGTAGCAATTAAACATGATTGTTATACTGATTTTTCTCAACAAAAGCAGGCAAAACATGACAGAAGTCTTAGAAGCTTACTCTTTTAAGTCCTTAATGGCATTTTACTGTTTATAAATCAATTCTAAACAGTGAATTAAAAAATGTTATCTCTAGTTTTACAGACATCTCTATTTTACTTCCTTCATCATTTAAATTGTTTATGATTTCAAGACCAGAATAAAGCATGCTAAATACCATCCTCACATCAATTTTCTTAAAAGACATTCTACAACCATTTAAGTCCATACTATCAAAACAATTCCTAATAGTCTACCCAAAGATCCCTGGGTAGTAAATATGTGGAAGCCTAATGTGGGTATACATAACAGGTATCTGTAAGGATGACAGAATTTACTAAAACAATGCTAAGGTCATTTCCCTATTACTTACTCATTATAAGTATACACATTAGCAAACAACATTTAGAGACCACATTAGAATTCCATTGTAAAAAGTGACCCTTCACTTACGAAAGCATTACATCTTATTTACAAGGAAAATATAATCAGCCAGCTAAATCTCTGGTCAAAATAAATCATAGCTGTGTCTTACCAATTAGCCTTTCAATGCACAAAACCCCCAATAGTTTGTAGTGATTTTGTTTGCAATGCATTGTAAATGGAAACTGTTCATTCATTCAGCACAACTCAATCATTGATCTCAATTAATTAAAAAAAAATCATAAAAAAGAGGTGGAAAAAAGAAACATAAAATATATTTTAATGTTTTGAATAGCATCTCATTTCTATTATTTATACTTATCTAACTAACTAAAGTAAAAATTTCCAGTAAAAAATATTGTCAGTGTGAGGGAGCAATCAAACTATTAGTAATATAAACTTCTCAATAAATAGGAAGTTTATTGAAATGCTTCTTGTCAATTTACATCTTGTGTGTATTAAAGCACACACCTGCAATTGTCTATTCTATTTTTACATACCTTATGTTTAGTAACAAAGTCAGAAGAAAATCAGAAAATTCAATAATTCTATTATCAGACTGTTTTGCACCTTCCCAAAACAAAATTTAATCAAATTCAGTGTCGCTTGCTTTAGCAAAGTTGTGTTGTCTGACACAAATATACTCTCTTGTTAAAATTCCAGACAAGTCTCACCAGACTTACTCTCAATTCAGACAACAGCCTCAGATTTCTGGCTGCAGTGACATTTTAATTTATATTTCTGAAAGGACAAAACTAAATGTCTAGCACCCAGAGAAAATCAGATTTACTAAAAAGCGAACACACAAGAAAGAGGAATACAGTCGTATTAAGCAGAAAAAGGACAAACCAGAAAGCAGAGGAGCAGCTTTAGGTTCACCCTAGCAGGACCACAAATTTTCTTCAGAGAATGATAGTGAAAGCAAAAAGTGGTGTGAGCTTATTTTCCTGTCAAACAATCAAGAGTGACAGAAGATAGCTCCCCTTGGATATACAGAAGTAAAGGCCCTGCTTTCCTTCAGACTGCTTGAAGTCTGATGATGCTCTTCACATAAAAAGACATCCCAAGATAAAGGAAGCAAACAGTATTTTTAAGCCACCACTTAGAAGACAATTTCTGAGCTCACAAAAATTCTCACAGCATATTCTAAATTACACACTGGCATACAATCTTTTCTTTGTATTCGGGTCTCAGTCTGTTCAGTGAGGTTCCAAAACAATTTTCTATTTCCCAGAAATTGACTCTATGCTGAAAACAATCTATGTCTTGAGGGAGAGCAAAGGCCTCAAACTGAAGGTTTTTTTGAGTGTACAGTGCTAACTGCAGTTGCCTGTGTATCAGGAGTGCAGAACAGCCAGCTAGTCTGGCTTAGGAGCAAAGAGGAAGAAACGGGGATGCAAAAGTGCTTGCAGTATAACATCAGAGAAATGCTTTGTTTTCCCCAGTTGAGTTTTAGCTGTGACTACAGTCTTCTTTCAATTCCCAAAATACTGTAAGTAAAAACGTAAAGAGGAAATTAAAAGACTTCTCTGTCAACTGGAACATAATTTGAGGTGAGAGAACTCACTGATAAGCCAAAACTAGACCCAAAGCAAACAACCCCACTAAATTAGAAAACTTTTTGAGAGACAATCTTATTAATCTTTAAATTTAAGATAGCTTTGTTTTACTCCTGGAGAAACATTCCATTATTCCATACCAAATGAATCCAGCCTGCTTCTGTGACCAATGGAATATTCTGTGTGCTCCTTTCCCAGATAAGCTTTATATGTTAGCCCTGCACCCTTTTATCTGTTGGCTTTATATTTGTTTGTATTTGTCTGTATACACTCTTTACATTGATCTGTTTATTTGGGTTGTCCAAATCTGTTGTGCAGGGTACACAATTCAGCTGTGACAACACTCCTAATGCAGCCCAGAACACCAGCAGGCTTCTTGGTGCTTCACCTCATTTCCACCAGGACCCCCAGGTCCCTTTCCAGCTGGTCAGCCCCCATCATACCCTGTTGCCTGGGGCTGTTCCTCTCCAGGTACAGGACTTTACACTTAGAATCACAGAATAGTTTGGGTTGGAAAGGACCTTAAGATCATCTAGTTCCAACACCTCTGCCATGGGCAGGGACACCTCACACTAGACCAGGTTGCTCAAGGCCCTGTCCAACCTGGCCTTGAACACCACCATGTTAGGCTCCTATCAGCCCATTTCTCCACCCTGCCCATGCCCCGCTGGATGGCAGCATGATCTTCTAGCCTGTCACCACTCCTCCCAGTTGTGTGTCATCTGCAGACTCGCTGATGGTACACTCTGCCACATAACCCAGATCATTAATGTAGACATTAAGCACAACTGGGCACAGAGTTTACCCCTAGGGTACACCACTAGTTACTGGCCTCCAACTAGACTTAATGCCACTTACCACCATGCTCTGGGTACAGCCATTCAGACAGTTTTCAGTCTATCTCATTGTCTATTCATCCAATCTATACTTTATCAGCTTCTCCATGAAAATCTTACACAAGACACTGTCAAAAGCCTTGCTGAAGCCTAGGTAGCCTTGCTGACATTCACAGATCTACACTCTTCTACCAAGACAATAATTTCCTCGTGTAACATTATCAGTTGGTCAAACATGATTTCCCATCAGGCTCCATGCACTTATATATGTCCAGTTTGCTTAAGTATTCCCTGACTTGATTCTCTTCCAACATGGGTACACTTTACTTGCTCCAGCCATTCCTCTGTCTTTGGGGCCTCAAGCCTGGTCTTCACAGTAAAGACTAAGAAGATGATATTCAGAACCTCTGCCTTTTCTATGTCCCATGTCACCAGGTCCCCTATCTTTTTTAGCAGTGGGCCTGGCCTGCATTTTCCTTAGTCTTCCTTTTGTCACTTATGTACATACAGAAGCCCTTGCTGTCTTTTGAAATCATTGGCCAAATTCAATTCCATTTGAGCTTTGACCCTCCTAACATCATCTCTGTAGGTTCAAACAGTGCTTTTATATTCCTCCCAGGTGGTCTGTCTCTGCTTCTGCCTTCTGTAAGCTTCCTTTTTTGTGTCTTAAGTTTGCCCAGGAGCTCCTTGTTTATCCATGCAGTGCTCCTGGTACTTCTTCCTGACCTTCTGCTTGTAGAGATGGACTGACAACAACAAAATATAAAACTGTTAAGTATTTATTAAACAGTTTTCTCAGCAGTGTAACCCATGGGAGACAAGTTCACAAATCTATGCATACAAAGACTGTGTTTCATATTATTTAAGTAAAACTTGTAGGAAAGCAGCATAGGCAGGATGTAGACTATACAGTGATAAAACTGCTCTTGTTCTGTTCCAAAGTCAGCCACAGGAGAAAGACTGTGGCTACTAAACAGATTAGGGGTATATAATGAATCTGAAATGGTTTGAAGTATTGCCTCTTCCATCTTCCAGAAGCCTTTATTATGGTGTTTCTGTGAATCACTTATTTCCATGGACTGTAAAAAAAGACCTCTCTGAGAAATGGTAAGCTGCTACCCTTCTACCCAAACAGCTAAGAGCTTTCAGAGAGTGCATAAAGAAGAAAACTTTTGCTCTTTATTAGTAATTCACCTTTGCTTAAGTGCTTAACTTATTGCTTTTCAGACTGCAGGTAGTTAGTTCAATTCTCCATAAAGTAAGGCTTTGTGTACATTCAAGAAGTACTTAAACTAAAGCAACTGATTTAATGCTGCTGTCTTGATCATTAGTCTGCTAGCAGGAGACTCCCAAATCACTAGTTGAAGAACCAATACTCAGTCTTTAAGGATTTTTCAAAGTGCTGCATCAGCACTCAGGGAACTTCAAAACATAAAGAACTTGTCCTGTACCCAGCTAGCTGTTGGCACTTTTCAATTACTGTGACGTTTTCACATGTTTCACAAAAGTGAAAGAACTGCACAATGTGAGGAACAAGTAAAATGTCAAGTCTTCAGTATTCATCAAGTACTGTAAGTGTACCAATTGCAGTTACCCGGATCATTCTGTTCTGAGGTGATTCTGTAACTGCTCCTGAAAGATACACAATATTTCAGTAATGAATTAGCACCTCAGCTAGACTACTGAGTCTCTTTTGGGAAGGACAAGATATATATACAGGAGAGGCACAGAACACAGCTAGTGACTGTCCTCTAGCAGAGAGCATTTCTTCCATTTTAGAATTTTCTTTCTTGGTGCCCATGTGTAATCACATGATGAACATAAGTAAAACAAACAAACTGTTATTTGCGTAAACACAACCCCACATGCTTTACACCATGCACTCCCACACTTCCATAGACAGCATCTTGGTAATTATGAATGAAACTGTTGTCTTAGGGTAAGAAGAAAACTTCGTTTATTAATTTGGGTAGGTAACATGGGGCTATTTTAGTAAAATTCTTATATAAAATGAAAGGTGTTAAAAACTTGGGGAAAAACAATCATCACCAATGTGCTGCATTGGACAGACTCACACATTTTAAGAAGTGATGGCTTAAACCAAGATTTAAATTACTATGTAGGTTAGTTAAGTAAATTACACATTCTCTCACTAGTTTCCAATTTATCTGCCAAATTGCTGACATCCAAAATTCCATTTTTGTATGGTCTCTATAAAATCTCTGTGCACCCTAGAAGTTGGTCCCATCTGCTCTGAAATAAGAGCATGAAACTTTCAGTCATAGTAATTCCAAATAATTCTTCAGGGATGATGACGGTGGAGAGAGAACTTCTTTGGTTTTCCCTCTCAATTAGTAGTCTGAGTTGCCATAAGAGGCTGCTGCTTAGGACAGCTCCTGACTTCCTCATGTGCTCCTGGAATACCACTAACTGATAGAAACAGAAATTAGGTTAAGGTATTAAGCACAACTTTCTTGTTGAAACAGTCCTTCATTTCCTATGGAAGAATACAGAAATCTTAGGCCAAGAGGCTGTGCTACTGTTCTGCTCTTACATTTGTCATAATGGAGTAAAAACTTGAGGACATATACAGAAATGTGGAGTAATTTCTACCTTCAGGGGAAAGGGGACTGAAAAGATAGTAAACCACATATGACAAACAGTAAAATATCAGAAATCTCCCTCTTCCTCCAAGAAAACTGAAAGGTAATAAAAAGTGAAATTGCAATTATGTAGAAAATGTAAACTAAATTATGACATCTCAGTAAAATACAGTGTGTCTGTTAAAAAAGGAAGATGAAACTTCTAGATTCATTCCTGTTTTACTAAGAATGTAAATCTCCCAGGTTATATTACAGTACTTCCTGCTTGTGGGGTAACTCTGCCCTTCACACAGCACCATGAAGACTTGTTACAGTCAGTGCAGACAAGTTTTCTCAAAGTTCTCATTGGTACTGAGATGTTCTTTAACCAAACCTTAACAAATCTTAACCAAAAATAGACTAAAGTGAATTTATGAGGTGGTTCTAATAATTTGTTTCCTTGTCACTGCAGCTCCTACATTTTGTAGTGTGTTTATCTTAGGCACTTTTAAAATTTAATCATACCAAGTATCTGAATTTACTCATAACAAAAGCTTTAGCACATGCAAAGGGTTTGAAATAAAGGCTGGTAAAAGTTAGGCTTACACACACACTTTTAGTTTCCATGAAGTATCTTAACAGATTATGGGAGAATCAATCTGCTAAAATTTAGACCTTTAAAATGTTTTAAATCAGCCATTTAGGCTCTCTTTAGGGAAGGAGGGAAATGGACATCTGTGCAACTCACCCTAATCTAGACGTGTAACAGGTTAGACAAGTTGCTTACTTCTTTCCATCAACTAGAAAAGTTAACACCAGCCTCACCAGTGAGAAAGATTTTTTTGGTGCATGGTCTGGTCCTCATGCTAGATTCTGGAGACCTTTTTAACATGTGAAGTCCAAGTTCTAAGTCTGCCTCCTAGAAACTTCAGAACAATGTTATACCCACAGTTCTGATATTCTGTATTGCTTCACAACTGGTTAAAAGCTTCCAGAACTGAATAGCTGAGAGATATTCTCTCACTTGTACTTTACTGAAGCTGAAGCCAGTCTTGGAAGGCAAACCATACGCAGACAAATTACTCCACCAGTATCACATACCTTGCCCTGCCTCTAAATGACACAAATTACTAGAGTTTTTCTTGAGTGCTGATCCCCTCACTCCAATCTCTCTCTCTAGCATTATATTATCTACTTTTTTGATAATATTCAAAATATAATTAAACTAATGTAAAATGTATCTCATTCTATAAATCTTGCATGCACGTTTAGAAAGTTCAGAACATAAAGTGGCTAATCAGTGTATTACTTTAGATGGACATATAAATCAGCTAGAGCAAACTAATTTTATAGGCCTGTTTTCTTCATAAATTACTTGGCATGCCCAAGAAAAGCACAGTAGGCTTTTTGATACCTTCACATTACCAGTAATCACTAAAAACACAGTGTGAACAAGTTGTTTCACAAATAGAGAAAAAAAATCTGAATTATTCTTCCTACAGAAGTGTTTGTTTCTATTTTTATGACAATGACATCAGCTCCCCAACATCCCTAGCACACCCCTACTAAACAAAAGATTGCACATGCTGTGCCTGCAGCTATTTGTGCGCTGAAAAGATAGAACAAATAGGATGACTAGCTGATTAGCTGCTACAAACAGCATGTGTGATGCTCAAGTCCTGTCCTGCCTGCTCTCACCTCAAGGGAACACTAATGCTGCTCTCCCCTTCAACGCATTAAACAGATTTCACACAAATAATGTACAAACATAATGATCTTTGAGACTTCTTCCTAACTTTCACCTTCTATAATAACTGGCAAACCAATTCAGTAGTCAGAAAGGAGGGACTGGCAGACAGAAGCAAGCAGCCTCATTAAAACACATTTAAAAAGGGAAACAGGCCAAGAACAACCTAAGCATGTAACGAAAATACAAATGAAGAACTCATTTTCTGTAAAAGCAGTAAAAAAGCTATCACAAATTAAATTGTAGGACAATACGCACTGATGGACTATAATAGATATGCAGATTATGTTCTGCCACTCTGCCAAGATGGTGTTGATTGACTGGGAACAGTACAGCACTGTGCATGAGAACTAGCTACAGAATTGTTCTTCACACTATGCTTGCCATATGTGCAGGTTTTTTTCTTAAATAAGCTGTATGAGGTGTCAATACAATTTTAGCACACTTGAAAACAGAATGCAAATTCAAAGCCTATGTTTGTATCCATATAACCATATGGTCAGAACCACGGAGTATGCAGAAAAAAAACAGGTAGTGCAATATTTTTCCAGAATTCTAACATTAACATGAAAAAATAATCATCTATCACTTGAATTTTAATCAGTGTTATTTTTATGGAATGTAACAGGCATAATACAACATCCTAAGTAACAGAACAAAACCTAGAAGAACAAGTACAAATCATAGAATCGTAGAATCGTTAGGGTTGGAAAAGACCTTAAAATCATCTAGTTCCAAACCCCCCTACCATGGGGCATAAGGGATGTCTCACATTAGACCACGTTGCCCTAAGCATCTCTCAAAGAAAACGCAATAAACTGCAAAGGTTTACAAGAAAAAATAAAATATATTTTTCTAATTTGTAATGCATCAGTATTATTCCTGCTGTTTCTTAAGTCATCTGTCTGTTTTTTCTCTCATCAACAACTTCAGCTGAATTTTATTCTTTCATAAACATTTTAAGTAAAGTGAGTTCTTTCAATTAATGCAAGATTAATTTTATGGAAGAGTATTCTCATTTTATACTTCAACATACAAGCTAAGAAAGATATATTCATTAAGAAACTGAAAAGGAAGGAGAGAATGTTTTCTTCACTTGATTTTTTTCCAAATTATTGTCTTTATGTAAGCCAATACCAAGTGCACAGTCTTCAGAGGCTGCAGCTTTACCTGATCTGAATTCTTCAGGAATAAATAAATCACTTTTTAATTTTCTTCTCTAGCAGTCTGGAGAAAGACAATCAAATATTAGAATGGAGTTGGAAAGTTATGTTTTTCATTAAAAATTATCTAAGAACAAAACTATGCTAATGCTATGCAGTAGCATGGTAATGATTTTATAGGGAGAAGATCTTTATCATCATCACGACCTTTCTTAGAACAATAAAAGTGAAATTGAAGACTTGACTGAGCTGAAGCTGACTGAATTTAAATGGAAATCTATGAGGAAAAATTGATTACAGAAAAACACATCAAAAACATATAAATGGATAAATTTACAAGACGTATTAGGAAAAAACTCTCTCGCTTGTAAATAAAAAATACTTTTTGAGATCAACACATTTTTGTTCACAGTAATGAAATGAATGTTAATTATTTATCAGTATCATTTGCAAACTGCGTGCAAAGAACATCCCAGTCAATTATTTAAGAAGTTGCACACAGTTATCAATTTACCAGTCTATTTCCTTAGAGTTTATCCCTTTAGTAATAATGAAAACTACTCTTCACAACCACTGAACAACCAGCTTCTTTCAGAAACCATTGAGATCTCCTAGATTTTATCTCTATGCGATTACAGCAGTCCTACTTTGGACAAATAAGGCAGCTCTATATTTTCTGGCTCTCTTCTTGTAAAAGGAAGTCTGCTCTCTAAACACTTTCCATCTTTTTATCATTACATCAAAGGTGAAATACTGGCTTATTTACTTCTCCTTCCAGTTCACAGACCTTGCAAAAGATACTCAAAGCTGTTTCCCTCCCTGGACTGATCAATCAATTCACTGAAAATAAAAAAAAAAACAACATCCTAGGTAGCATTCTAATGATATCATAAGTAAATACAGTTTGCCAGACGATCTTGATAATGCTTGACTGCATCAAGCATTAAGAAAATATTCCAAGTTCCAAACACACCAATATCAACTTGTTAATTGTCAATATTGCAGCATGCCTCACACTACAACTATCTTCAGCTGCTTCTCAGTCAGTCACAGCAAATAACTGTCTTTTCCATTGGAAGAAATGTTTCCTTTGCCATTATCTTACAAGCTTAAAATAACTGATTAATAATTTATAACTAATAAAATAATATGCATTGACATTTGGGTCTAAAATTGGATTTTTTGGGTAACTTGTGCTTAAGTAAGCGCATTAGAAAGAAGTTAGATGGAAAGTAGACACTTTTGGCAGCGGTCTTAACTCCAGAAGTACCTTGCAAGTAGTATGTTTATACATTAACATTAGGCATGGGGAGACTAAGTAGTGTTGCAAGAAAGATAGTGAATTTCAGTAAATAAGTATAACAAGGATCACAATTATTAAGATTGACCAAAGTTGAAAAAAAAAAAAAGGATAAAGAAAAAAAAAACACAAAAAACAAAACCTAACCAAACAAACACAACCCTCTCAAAAAAGCCCACCTACACTTGTATCTTGAAACCAATCCAGAAAATTTAAAGTAGCTTCTTCCCTTGAGACAAACTATGATAAGGATAATGAATGCAATTAAACCCTCTTATCATCCCCCCAAGTACTCCCTTTTCTAAGATGTGATACACAGTTTTGCATATTCAACAGTCATCTGAACTTCAAATCTATGGCTCAGTTAAGTAACAGCATACAAGGTATGGAAAGCATACCCTCAATTTTGCTACAAATGATACACAGCTGGCAAAAGAATTATCAACACCTGCAACTAAACTGGTACAGAACATGATTTTACTTTGTCTTCCAGATGAATCATGCATCAAATCTAACCAGCTGCAATAGGATTCTTTATTTTGTACTACACATGACTTAAATCCAAGTTTCTAGTTTTCAGCGAAGACTGTGTGTTCCTGTATGTCTGTATGCCTGGCTGACATTTATGAGCATATAATACAAATGATAAGGAACCAAGTGCATGAAGCTAAGGCATTAATCCTGATAGCCCGAGTTCTACATTCTGAAGTCTCGTGAAGGAAACATTGATGACTGCAATTTGCAAAGGACTCAAAATTAACATCATGGCCTTTGAAAAATATATGCAAGACATTCTCAGCAATACTTATTCGTCTGACTATATGTAAGGCTGAGTCAGAACAGAACTGATGAATTACTTTCCCTGGATCATTACTTAGTGGAGAAGTAGTCTGCTGGGCAAGATTTTCTTTTTGGATTTTTTTTTTTTCCTTAGAAATACTGTTTACTAGAAAACACCATCAAAAAAACCCAACCAAAACAGTTGGGAAAAAAAACAAAAAATGAATGGGGATAGCAGCAAATTTCCTCTCTTATCCCAAAGAGCCCTAATCATAGAATCAGGGATATTACTAAAACAAGATCAAAACTGTCGTTGTGTTTATCGCTGCTTTGCAGTTTAATCACTTTTACATTTTGTGACCTATCACTGAAAAATATTTGTTGAAAATCAGCAATTAACATATATTTTACCATTTTACTCCCAATTTTGATACAAAAGTGTAAAAACATCAACCCAAGTTTTGCTAAGCATGCCTATTCTTCATTTCCAAATAACGTGTTTAACTGCCAGTTCTCAGCTCTTCAGCTGAGAAGAAAAAGCTCTGCAGCTTAGCTAGAAACAAAATTAGTTTCTACACACATGCAAGTATCATGACTCCAAAGCACCTTAGACACAAGATTCAGATACATAAAAGTTCTTCACATAGTCTTGTATAACAAATACTGGATACTGAACAATTAAATTAACTGCTGGTTTTAGCTTTGACTAATGGACTTATGCTTTTAGGAATCAACAACAAAAAAAATTACATGTAACTTACTGAAATTCTTAATACCCAAGATGGGTTTCCTTGTTTGAAATATAACCAGTTTTTTGGAATTATTACCTCAAATTGTTAATACCTATTGCAATTTTCTATTTGAAGCTTCGTTTACCATGTCCTATAGCTGCCTAAAAAGTTTCTTGCCCTTCCAGCAACTGTCTCAAGGTTGGAAGAAATAACACATGCTTGACACTGATACTTGGTCCCAGTTTTATATCTTTAGTGTCATTAATTTTTCTCTAGTTATAAAACAGGGCATTTAAAAAAAAAACAACAAAAAACCAACACGTTCATATAGCTGCCTTCTTTCATATGAGTTTCTTACAGATATTCACAGATACTGGGAATCTACATCTATAAAATAGGTTAATCTGACGACCAGTATATTTTTACCTATTCATCATCAATGCAACAGCTGTTTTAACAAACACCCAAAACCCCATCCAGCAACTGAAAGCTAATATAAAAATTTCCCAGTAGCTAGGGCAACGCCAAAGCAAGACATGTCCATGAAATGTGCTCTTTCATAGTGTCTATGTAGGACAAGACGGACACCAGCTGCTGTTGCTGTCACACGGGTTTTCATTAACAGGTTAATTTACATGGCTGCTAAATGAAAGAAAGGAAAGAAAATGAAAAAACCCAAAACAACCCAGCACAACTAGTTTTTCTGAATTCATTCCCCAACAAATACATGAATAAGAATGTATATTATGTTTTCATAGATATTAGAAGACAATAAGTGCATGAAATATATTCTCTTTCTATAGCTAAAATAAGTGTAACTTACTTTCTCCCACTTTTCAAGTGACTCACTTGACAGTTTACCACACCCAAAGTTCTTTTTCTAAGTATTCTAGGGACAGAAATTTGCAGTCTGTTCAAGGTGAGTAACTGGTGAACCAGAACAGGATTAGATTTGCTATTACTTGATTAGGAGAAATTCCAAAGAATTTCTTTAGATATTACTTCAAGGTTTCATTACTTCTGAATTCACCACTTGTAAACTCTTCGAACATGTCTTAAACAATCAGTTTGATTCATTGGTCCCAATTTTTCTTCAAATGGGTATTTGCCTATTGCATCCGCTAGATTTTCTAAAGGCAGTGATACTGAAATTCTTCTAAATTGTCAGTGTTGCACAACACAGGCTTCTAAAGTAACTAGTGTTTCTCCACCTACATTTTATCTGCCTAATTGCAAAAAACAACCGAGTGCTAACAAATAAGATGCTGTAGTTTAACGTTCCTGTATTCATAAACAGAATGCCATGGATTTCAAAAGCTCCTGATTTATTTTGCAAAGGAAATACCACTACTGACAGAGGAGGAAAGGCCCATATTCTGTTCAAAGAATCCCCAAACTGCCAAATTGTAATAAAAGATAACTAACAGAGATAGAACCAAGACTCAGTAAGTTTATTGTTCAGTTATGTAAAAAAAAAAAACAACAGTGTCTTGCATGATTTTCCTTAACCAAATATAGCCCTTTACTGTCAACATACAGTCAGCTCAAATATCTGGGAACTCCTGAGAAAAGAAAAAGACCAAAGAAAACAGAACTTAAATCTTTCCACTTCCTCCTATATGCAGCCACCAAGCATTTCAGACATAATTATCCAGACACTACTGAATATTTAAGTGTGTGCATAAAGTAGCACAGTGGTTTTACTGTGGAAACTGAAAAGTTCAACATTTTGCTGAAATTATTAATCTTACCACAAGATGATATGTATTATTTTGATGAACTGCAAACAGTCTATTTGGATTTGCTTCTGCAAGGCTGTTGTCTTTGATGGCATCACACCATTATATACTAGGAGATAATTAATTCAGTAATCACATTACTTGCTCTGATACATAATCTGAAACTCTGCAGAAGTGAGTACACTAAAGAAACAAAATTGAGATCATTAAGCAGAAATCAGCTATCCCAGTGCAGGTCATTCTTTACTTTTCGATGTGAACTGGCCAAAAACCTAGTGAGAATCTCAAGCATTTTAAGGTACATTTTATTGATACTTCAGAACAGAAATATAAATATATCATTTGCTCTGTGTACAAAGGAATAACAAATTATGCTACCTGGGTGTGCCCCCAGAGTACTCAAAATGGTCATTCATTTGCAATTTCCCTCTACTGGGTTATAATTTTTCATCTTATCTACACTTCAATTAGAGACTTTACCTTAAAGAAATGAGTATGTCAGCAATGAACAAAAAAAAAAAAAAAGAAAATCAATGCCTTTATACAAAACTGGTGCCTAGAATATTCTGTACAGCATTGCTCAATCTGCCCAATGCATTTGAATTGAAATAAGAGCCCAGAAAAGTCAGTAATATATTAATGTAATTTCAAGGATTTTTCATGCAAGAAAACTAAAGGAGCTTAACGTCAAGGCTAAGAGGAAAATTACCACTCTCTAGAAATTCACTAGGTGCTAGAGATTTGGGACAGAAGAAAATTATTTAAAGTAATAGACAATAAAGATAATTAAAGGTAGTTTTAAAAGTAGATCAAAAAAACTCCCTATCTCTCACAAGCAGAATTTGCAGGAGTCCTGCATGGCCAGGTTCCGGCCAGAAGCCACAGTCCTTAATGCCAGGTATCCCACTGTATCAGGACAATTCACAGGCTAGAGAAACCACTTGAACACCTACAAACATTAGTGTTCTTGATTAAACTCAGATGTTCCCACATCTACCCGAAGCCACATCTAATTCTGACACGAACACTGACTTCACACAGTTTTGGTTGTGTGTTTAACTGAGCATGTTGCCTACCCATTGCCTAGTTATGACTGGCCCATGACAGTACAATAACAAAGAACTCCTTTCCTCAGCACCTCCTCCCTCTCTTGACACTGGTCTTGGCAGGCAGGCTTTGCTGCACACTGCCTCCAACTCTGCAGCCAAGCTGCTGCTCTGCGTTGCAGTGCATGAAGTGCACTGTGTTCACTGTGGGAGCTGGAATCTGCTCACTATATTTGGGACAAGGGAGCTCTCCCTGGGGCTGGCTGCAATAGCCAGGGACACAGATCCAGGAAAAAGGATGAGAAAAAGGCACATGTTGCAACCATCTTCAAAAAGGGCCAGAAGAACAATCCATAAAACCCACAGGCTGGTGAAACTCAATTTCATCCCTGGGAAAAAAATCACGCAAAGCAAGTCCTTTCGGTCAGCAGCCCTTCTTCAGCCCTCCAGACTGAGACCTGGGAGCCCAAACGATAGGAGAAGGGTGAGTAGAACATCAGAAAAAGAAGCAGGTCCTTGGAAAGTTTGTATTTATTTAACTGAATACACTGAACTGAACTACAAATCTTAGCATTATTGTAACTAATCAATAATAATCTGCTTGTTAGACTGAAAATCCCAACAAGATTGTCACTCTCAAATTGATGGGAGTTCATGCAAGTTGATCAGAAAGTTGGATGCAACAAATTGGTAACAATTTTATAATTATCATTTTCACTTAAGACTTCACTGTCTTTTTCAGAGATAAAAAAATAAAATAAAATTAAACTAAGTAATAACAATACTGAAACACTTTATCTATATCTGATAACTCCTCATTTTGTCATATATTACTTTTCTATATCAATGCTGTTTCAAAGAAGACTATTTCCTTCTGATAAGTTAAGGACATATTTGATTTGTGATAGCTTGAAAGAGGCAAATTAATTTAAATACTTTTCAAATGTTAATCATTAATAACTGCCTTATCATACAGTCAGGTCTTACATATTTGTTCCAAAGCTGCTCTGACTGCACAGGGAACTAAATATATGCTTATACTGGGAGGTGGGGAAAGCCACGATTTGGTAAAAGTGACAGCAACTCCTGAGTTACACATGGGAAGGATACTGCTAATTAGCTGAATGGCAAAAACCTGAAGACTGGGTAGAGGAATCCAAACACTGTTGTGTTCAGAGATTATCAGGACATGCACAGCTAAGAACTGCTGCCTGACAGAAGCAAGGAGTTCTTAGTGAGGTGACTGGGACACATTTGAGGATAAGCTATGGTCAGCTGGAGAAGCTACTTTTTCTGAGGGTCAGGGAACCCTCAGAAAGGCCAGGGTCTGGTTCAAGAGCTCCATCCTCCCTTGACCATTACCAAATATTACAGTTCAAAATCTCTGCTTTGAACAAGGCTGCTCTTCAGCATTTGCAGGAACTTTGTGGAAGAAACACTTCTTGTTGAGTTCCAATAGACTTAACAAGTAAGGTATTTTGCTCATGGAAATTAATCAAAAGACAGACAGGAATTCAGTCATGTTTATTATTAAAAATACCCAGATCAAAACAGAACAACAACATGGTAAAAAGGATGACATGGCAACAGTTCAAATACTGTAAGTATGCACACATACACTATGTAACAGTTAAGTTTCATTTCACCTGTTGTACTTACATTTTAAAGAGTTCACTGAGGTCAAACGTGTTATCTGGCATCTAGTACATCTTGCTTAATTTAGCTCACAACTGCACATAAGCACAAAATATCTTCCCTTTTCCTTTTAGAAACAATCACATTACTATAAAAAAGACAATTTATCTCACTAAACGCCAGCATTTTTCACTGGGAGAGATTCCTGTCTCTTTAAACTAATTAAAAAAAAAAAAAAAATCCTCAACTGACCAACCAACCAACCAAAAACCCAATCCCAGCTCAGTAATATCTAACAGCAAAACCAGTTAACACACTGCTCGAATGAAATTATGAACATGCTCATGAAATTCCAGGCAAATTTCAGTGTCAAGGGGAAAAAAAGTTCATGAAACTTCACAGCCTGAAGATGTGATTAACTTTTAGAAATAGCTCCCCTTTACTGAAACACAAGAGACTGATTCAACACTGCAATGTGGAGTGTTTTATGTGAGAACAAGGCTGTTCAAACTACAGGATGGTACACATTTGACATCTCTAACAAAAGTGGCTGAAGCCAAAGGATGTGTCATATCACTGCTTAACGGCAGTAACAGCAGTTATTTCAAGGCATTACTGAGGATACAGACATTCTAGCCTCACTACCCACCTCTGTGAAGAGAAACCCAGATGTTAGAGCGAGTATCTACATTCCTCTGAAACTGCATTCACAGTTAAAGAAGGAAAATATTTAAGAAACAGAAATTTATCATGCCAAGCCAACACTGTGTTTTAGGTTTGCAAGGCATTACTTGTTATCTTCTTCAGATAGAATTTGGAATGGTCATGCACCATAGGAACAGGGACATAATGAAGTAGCTGCAACCTGCTCTTTGTGCAGAGCAACACTGCAGTCCCTTGAAATCATAACATGCTAAGGAATTTTCTTTGTCTGCCGTTAACTCCGAAAACCTGACTTTAATTGCAGACTGAAACTTATGTGTTTCCTATAATGGATTTAAAGGAAAAAAAAAAAAATCAAGTGAAAACCAACTAACATTTTGCTTATAAAGTCTACTCAGTGAAATTCCATAAATCCAAACATCTTCAAAATGGGTGCTTCATAATCTGAGTGCTTCTTTTTTCCTTTGAGATTGGCCTCTTTTTAGAAACTTCAATAAATTTGAAACTCAAGGAATGCATCAGTGCTCCTGGGAAGTTGTGACTCTTTCCCATCTGTTGAACTATGCAGTTTATTTTATTGTATGTATATATAGGCAGGAGATTTAAAGCAGTTTGGGTTCCAATGTTGATCTTTTTATCTTTTTTTTTTTTCCCTGTACAAACAGAGCTATATATTTCTCCTTTTAAATTGCATACGATTTCTTTCTTTCATGGAGATATTTCTTTCTTTCCTGAGCTATTCCTCTAACCACTTTGAACAGCTGGGTTCTAAAGGATTTTTCCCCTGCCTTTATTAGTTTTTTTTTCAACAGAAAAAAAACTAAAAGCTAAATTGAGCTTGCTTAAATCCAAAGAAATTCACTTTTATTTCTACTTTTGAAATATATATTAGAGAAAGGGAGATTGTATTATTGATTGGAACAGATGGCAGTTTATCTTGCCTTTTTAATGTATTCATATTATTGACAATTATAAATGACTCTTAAAATGGGAACACATCATCTGGGTCAGCCACAGAAATTTACCATTTCTAGGGAAAACAACAATAGATTTATTAATAAAAATATGTTATTATAAGGTTTTAATTAAATTATCCACAAATACATTTAAAATAAAGTATTTTACTACCTATATGTTTGCTTTTGATTTTGGTACCAGTTACTTCTACCACCAAATGTAACTTTTCAAAAATAAGTGCAAATTTGATTTATCTAGAGATATAATTCATGAAAAAGATATGTTCAGTATAATTCATGAAAATGCTTTGCAATAGTTTTAAACTGCAACATCCTCTAACAATTTTAGTTTTAATTCCTTTTTCAGAACTCTCAGGTATATATGTAAATGTGCTAACAGAGGCAGCTAAAAGGAAAGCTTGCAGTTTCGTAAGTTCATCTTTAAAATATCCTGTGCTGCCTGAAATGCCATTATTAATAGGACACTTCTATGCCTAACAGTATCCTCATTACACTTCATTTATGGTTCCACTGAAATAGTAATCTTCATTTTTTTCCGTAATGGAAACGATAGTGCTTATCACATTTTCTCTGCTCCAGTGAATAGCCCTTCTCTGATATGAGTTAGTTGAAATGAAAGTTCTTTACTTTATAGTGGCTTGTCTTTAGGATAATTCAGTGACAGAATTATTATTATTTTTATTGAAGAATGTTTAATCAACAACTCTTTTTCATGCAGAAGTATAACTGCAGGAGTAAAAGTAGAAGATACAGAGAAAATGAAAGGAGGAAAAATCACACAATTGATGAAAATATTATCTGCAGAATTGGCATGCCAGCCATTCACTGGCATATTTTAGATACTTTAGTAAAATGGAAGGTGAAGGACACCTCATTTGTGTTGCTCTGTTTGGAACAGCTCCTTTTTCTTACACACTGAGTCATGTTTAACAAGAGTTCCAATCCAATACATAAAATCACAAGTCACACTTCACTGAACTTAAACCTTCTTTTGAACCTGCGCCAAGATGGTTTTCATCCAAGATTGACAAGAAGCCAACAAAGCTGATGAGACATGGACAAAATGTTTTCATTTTGCTACTTATCAACTATTATTCTATGACAGCAATTATCTGCTGCATTTGATGAAATCTTTTCAGTGTATTTTGGAAGTTACCAGAAATTGAATATTAATTTAAAAAGTTCTTTTCTTGACTGGGAAAGCCCCTAAAACATACTCTCATAAAATTATTATCTTAATTGAACCATTTATGCATCTAAGTGGCTTTCCATTTAAAAGCATAATAAGCTGCCCTCAAAGCAATAAAATCAGGAATTATTCCATTGCTTTTCTGCTTTTGTTGCAACCTCTAACTAGAATCATAATCTAACTAGAATAAAAATTATGAAGACACATTCCAGGTACACAAAAACTAGCCCCGATCTGTGAAACAGAGGAGTAGATTAACACAGGCATGAGCCAGCAGTCCTAAACACTCTTTCGATAAACTCCTTTAACTGACTAGATTAATTTTTTATGCTTCCTTTGTGTGAGTCTAGGCACTTTACAAGAAGCTCTCAAAACTGTTTTTTATTCATCTATTATGATTTGGTATTCAAGAAAGATGTTTGGGAGAAAACCCACAAATTAATAATAATAATAATTAATAATAATAATAATAACAGAAAAGCTACATACTAAAGCTGAGTATTTTATCTCCGCTTGAAATTCACAGGATATTGATATACACACACATTGATATTCTATGACAACGCTCCCATGCGCAGAGCCCATGTACCGCATTGGACAGGCTGAACTGTATTTCTGCTGGTAAAACTGAGAGCAGACATTTAAAAAATTAGGTTAAGTGCCCTGCTGTCCAGTGAAACTCACTGTGAAACAAAACTAGCCACAGAAGCAGAAGAGAGAATCTAACCTAAGATGTATGTATCAGACCCTTAGGGATGTGTCCACATATCAGGGTTTATTTATTCCCTGCAATAACAAGTATACAGCATACAAGAGGAAAACACTATTCATAGCTGAGGCAATGCAGTTGTACAAGTTCTCACATATAAGATAACAAAAAATCCTCTTGCTTTTTCTCAACATAAAACTCTGAATGAAAGAAAATAGATGGGTCCACTTCCACATGGGTTACTTGCTTCTCTGCTTGCTGACGCTCATTTTGAAATGCAAGACCTCCTTTCCAGCAGATTTATTTTTGTTCAGTAGCACCTTTCCAAGTATACTGTGTGGGAGATGTACAAAACTCTACAGAACTTCCTCACTGTTTTTATACTTATTAAATGTTCATTCCTTAGAAATAGTTATCTAAAGCTAAAAGAAAAAAGTACATACACATTCGATAAGGTACTCATACAACACATGCTCGTTTTAAGAAGTAGAAACTGCATTTTCTGAGAATTTAAGGTCCTAACTATTAGACTTGTTACAAAGCTATCCTCTTACTGTTTTAAATATTTTCCAGCTTCAGAAAATCAGTCATTAGTGCCTCTGTTTTATTAAGTATTAGATCATCCTAAATAATTGTGCTGTTATAACACATACGATAAACCATACATTTCAAATCCTGTAATTTATAAAACAGATTTGACACTCTCACAAAAGCACATAAGTCTTGTACTGGGTTTAAGCTAGTTTTATGAAGCAGCAACTGAAATCACTGAGACAATGAAGTTATTCCAGCAGACACAGACTGAACTTGAGACTGCTAATATAGGTCTCATTACACAGGGTATTTTGGAAGCCAAAAGTATAAGTGGGTTCAAATTCACATGGACAACACTGTCAGTGACTACTAATATCGCAGACCTTTTTCACAGAAATCCAACAATGTCTGGAGTACAGGAGTGACAACATATGAGGAAGATCCCTTTATCCATGCTCTCTTCTTATACTCTTCCATAATTATAGAATAGTTAGGGTTGGAAAGGACCTTAAAGATCATCTAGTTCCAACCCCCCTGCCATGGGCAGGGACACCTCACACTAGACCAGTTGTCCAAGGCTCTGTTCATCCTGGCCTTGAACACTGCCAGGGATGGAGCATTCACAACCTCCCTGGGCAACCCATTCCAATGCTTCACCACCCTCACAGGAAAGAACTTCTTCCTTATATCTAACCTAAACTTCTCCTGTTTAAGTTTGAATCCATTATCCCTTGTCCTGTCGCTACAGTCCCTGATGAAGAATCCCCCTTTGGCAACCTTGTAGGCCCCCTTCAGAAACTGGAAGACTGCTATGAGGTCTCCACAGAGTCTTCTCTTCTCCAGCCTCAGCTTTCTCAGCCTGTCTACATTTACAAGGTGCTTCAGCCCCCGATCATCCTCATGGCCCTCCTCTGGACTTGCTCCAACAAATCCATGTCCTTCTTATGTTGGGGACACCAGAACTTCACACAGTTCTTCAAGTGGAGTCTCACAAAAGCAGAATAGAAGGGCAGGATCACCTCCTTCGACCTGCTGGTCACACTTCTATTGATGCAGCCCATGCTATGGTTGGATTTCTAGGCTGCAAGTGCACACTGAAGCCAGCTCACGTTCAGTTTCTTATCGACCAACACCCCTGGTGATCTCTGAGACAAGATCATCACAAAAGACAGACATGCTAAAACTATATTTTAACTTTGCAGAGAGGAACACCTTCACAGACTACGACTCAGTCAAGGGACATATTTGGATTTTTTCCTGAAAAATACTTCAGTGCTTTTCAACAACGTTGAAAAGTTAGTAATCATCAAGCTCTATAAAACTAGGATTAATAGTCCATAAAAATTTTCAACCTCCAATGTTTTGCTATTAGTAAGTGTCCTCATTATGAAAGCAACCAAAGTTTCCAGACGAAATCCAGAGATTCAGCAGGCAACACAGAACAGTTAATATTACTGCTGAAATACTCAAGCTACACACTTTTCAACAGACACTCAGTGATGCTGTTAAAATGTTCCATTATAGACAGAAAGTACCAATATTATTTGCAGTTACCAGACCATACTGTCAGAGCTGTCAGCAGTTAAAATCAAATTAGATTTGACAATCAGGATTTCAACTGCAAACTGATCTTTGGTAATTAATGTAATTAACAGTCTGAGACACAGAGAATAATGTGCTAGCACCATGAACATATTGTTTGCTCAGATGAATCACTTGCACATTACTGTTTAATTGATGTGTCTTTTGCTTTAGATACACTACAGTCACCATGTCATGTAACTGACTGAATAGATAGAGGAAAAAAAAATTGGCTAAATTACTGTCTTTTTTTTCAAGGACAAAATTTTAATTAACAGTAAAAAAAACCTCCCAGCTCAATAATGTGAAGAGCTGCATGCAAACGTTGAGTATCTAAATCTAACTCTCCTATTTCAACATGGAAATACTAAAGCTTGATTACTTCTGCCAAACAGCATGCAACATATACAGAACACTGGAACCAGCCTAGGTGGACATTTACTGTAGACAGTAAAACCTCAAAGAATTGGCAAGACTAACCATCCTGTTGGAGAAAAGGTATTTCAACAGTACTTATGACTCTGGAAAATGGAACCAGAAATCTAATATGGTTGTTTAAGCCTGATTACAAAGACAAACTAAACATTGTTGCCATCTCATTGCTAGTCAGCGTCAACTCCCAGCAGTGTGCTAACTTATGGAATATCTACAAAAAATTCCAGATCTCCATAATGCATCCTTCTTGTTTCCTCAAGAAAGGAACAACACAATGTGCTGCCTAAATCATATGAACAACGTAAGTAAGATTTGCTTCCACAAAGATCTTTAGTAAATGATTTTCAAAATGCTACATTTGCAATCACAGTAAAATTTGCTCCACAAGTCATCACAGGGAGTAAGTCAGTCACAGCCACAAAGCACTAAATCTCTGCAGTTCAAACTGAAGGGAGACCCAGGATTTTGTCACCAGAGAGGGCCAGGACGCAACATGATCAAATACAATTAATTAGTTCTGACTAAGAAAGAACTTTTTGCTAGGCAAAGGTCATCATACACAAGGGTTGCTAGTCTGTCGGGGAAAAAAGAAAAATTGTAAAACAGAACAGAATATTCTACTGAAAGAACAGCCTCCAATGCTGCTGTTTCAGCAGCTCCTGAGAAAGCATAAATCCTTTTACAAAGCCTGGGTAATAGGCAACATTGATGTCTAAAAAGTTACCTTTTGTTCCTCCCTCCCTTCTTTTCTCCAGCAACTTTGGATGACATAGAAAGCATATAAGACCTTAGCAAAAAGCCAGCAAATCGAATCCAATAAATATATAAATATCTTTCTTGACAAGAAGCTATGAACACTCTAGGAATTTTTCATTAGCTTTCAGAGAATATACAAGATTTTATTCCAAATCCAAGAGTACTATAGAAAGTAAGAACATCTTCAACCTGGATTACAGATGGACTTTTTTTTAGGAATTCAGAGATCTGTGCTGCTTTAGAAGTGTGAGCCTGAGAGTCTAAACAGATACCAAACTGTGTCAACATCAATCAAAAGAACGTGATATTTTAAAATAGGATAGTATTTCATAAAGCCCTGAGTTCTACAATACTTCCCTTCCTAGACATAATCCTGCATACTGCTACACCATACCACTGCTCTGCATGGTCCTTCTAGATGGCCTTCATTGGTTTAAAATTCTATTACTATGAACAGGAAACCAAAATTAGTTATGCAGCAGCTACCTGCTTAGAGCTCTACATTTTTGTGTGATGCTGTCCCAACAGACAGCCTGTCACCTGGTGCCCCTCACAGAAACTGTGCCCCCAGCACCATACACTATCTGTCCTTGTTTCACATAGCAGGAGCCCACACTTCACTGGAGACTGCATTGGAGCAATTTACAGATTAATCTTAATTTCCTTGCAGTAGTCATTTGTTATCACAGCCCTCCATGCTAATAAGCTGTTCCACACGGTGCAGACGCCCTTCCTGTGTGCCATCTAGTTCCACATATTGGTGATGATGAGTTTAACTGGTCAAGGATCCCTCCTGACTCTCTGTTTTGACAGTAAACTTCGTTTGAAACGTGTTGCTGGTCTGAGTGAACAGGCAAGAAAAGAGCACCGTAGAGCCGCTTTGAACTGCATGAATTAAAAGAGCAAACAACAGTTCAGGTGAGGCAAGATAGCAGGACAGTGATGGCATAAAATGGTTGACAGCTGCGAGACAATTAATTCTAGTAATTCCAGCCATATCATGCATTCCAGAAAGCAAAAATTAAAACAAAAATTAAGTAGCTAAAATCCGTGAAACCTCCAAACTATTTCTAATTTTCTCAAAAGACTGGGATTTTGCAGCAATGGCAAGATGAAATACCCTACAGGAATTGGAAAGCTGAAATACTGAATTGGTTTTCCTCAGTGTTGTCAGAAGCTGATTTTCATCTCTTCATTTTGCTGATAAAGAAAGGTTAGAAATGCCTATTGTTTTCCACAAACAGCTTGAAAACAAGGCAATTTGAGACTCTGAAGTCAGTGATCTTTCTTCCTATCACCAATGATCTATAACTTTCATTACTCTATGATCCTTGATTCCTGAGGCAGTTCTGTTACATAAAATAAGCCTCCCAGAAACTGAAACAAAACACAGAATTCCAAGCAAGCAAAAACATCTCAACACAAAGCTTTATTTCAGTTTATTTACTTAAGTGTGCTCTGACTGTACAGCTACTACCTATTGTTGACTTGCCAGCAGTTTTTATATTCATTTTTATTATTTAAAAAAAGGCAAAAAAACACCCCAAGCTCCTCACAGTGAAGAACTAAGCAATCCAAACACCTGCCTCTGGCACATAAGCCTTTTTTTTTCCATTGGCTGACATGCTGAAATCTGGTTTTCATACTCCTCATACATTTATTTTCTTGCTGCACTGGGCTTAACGAAGTAACTTACTGAGAACTTCAGTATTTTTTTAAAAAAAGAAAAAAAAAAAGCTGCAAAATAAGGGTTCCGGGTTATAAATTTTCCTAAAAAGCTTATGAAGAATGGATCCAGTTGCCCCTTTTAACAGGTTAGCTCCATTAGAAAGTATTTCCTATCCTCATTATTGAAGTGTTATCATGAAAAAAAAAAAAAGAGGGAATAGTTAACAATTCAAAATGAGCTGTTTATTACCAATGACTTTTAATTCACTGTGCCCTCATTCACAAGTTGCTGTCATGATTAGTAAAGTAGCTACTTTGTTACTCTTCAGGTTTTGTTCTCTGGGGAAAAATAAAAGAATTCAGTAGTTATAAAAATGTAGATAGGTAAGTATAACGAACTACCTAATAGCCTTTGTCAGGTATTCTGACCTAGGCAGAGGAGAGCTGCTTTTAAAGAAATGTATGAGAAGGTAAAAGTATGGCAGAGGAAAGATTCCTATTTAGATCATAATTTTAGAAATATTTCAATCACACAACAGAAGAACTTCTATGTAGAAACAGCAGTTTTGCTAGAACAGGAAGACAACTCAAAGTAGGCACGTTTAAGTACAATATGTTGTAACATAAAGCAGTTTTTGACAAAAGGTAACAACTAGTCCATCCCAGGACTAAGAAACCATTGGCCATCCCCTGAAGTAGCTCCAAAATCCAGTAATTTTGTTTCAAAAGGGAGAAGAAAACACAAACAAACAAATATTTGAGATACTGAACATTGTAATGAACAAAAAAATGAAACCACTCCAGAAAGTAGCACGGGTTCAGACAATAAATTGGCCTGCAAGAGACTCTGATTTCAAACAGCTGTCTGACTGCTTTGGTATTGCTAATTTGAACTGGCATTTCCCTACCTATGGGAATTTCTTAATCAGCAAACATTGAAGTTACTTTTTTTCCTCATTCTTACTTGGTGTAACTATTATAAATACTATAAAGAAAGAAAACCCCAGAAATAAAATCAGTTTGATGGAAAGGGGACATGATATGAAAAAAATATGAAAAATTAAACTGGTAAAATGATGAACACCCCCCTACATTTGAATCCTTATTCTTTCCGACAGAGTAGAAAACTTGAAACTATGTTTTCAAGACTCCTGCCTTGATTACTGACTCTTTTAGTGTGTATGCGGACTTTCCATCTAGAACCTAGAACAAACCCATTCTTTCCTCTTTAATGCTTTCCCATCTATTTATTTTATCTGCTTTTTTGCCTCCCAATTTGCCCACTGAATACACAGAAAACGGCTGGCTTTTTTTTTTAATACTTTTTATTTTTTTATTAAAATATAAGTGTTAATACCAAATATTCAAGTGTCCATCAAAAATAAAACAAACACCCACCCAATTACTGACTTTAACATTGCATTGAATTGAAGCAGCAGTATCTTTAGTGCAGAAATACTAATCTAGAAAGAAAAGTTGCTGCAGCCATTACTGTCATAAAATGTCATGTTTAAATATTACTAACCAAGGGAAAGTACCTGATTGAATTTGTGACGATATATTTACCATTACAAAATATGACAGAAATATTTTATCAAAAGTAAAACATTAAAGTGTATTCAATATGAGACCTATTCTGTTTCTTCAATAGTTTTTCATATAAATGATCCAGCAGACCTATGTTATTCCCACTATTTTTTTGTGAAAGAAAAGTCCTTAATGAACCTTTATAAAACTAATGGAGCTGGCTAAGAAATCTGAGCTTAGTGCATGGCCCCGAGGACACCACCAGCCCTGTCTGTCCCTGCCCGTCCGTGCCCATTCCTCTGACCCCATTTTAGCATATTTTAGAGCATTGGGCTGTCAGTCCCTGCCCCAGAGATGTTTCAGAGTGCCTGGTCCTGGTCCTGGCTCCTGTGGTTCTGCTCATAGACTGGTTTTCCTGTAAAGATCCTGCATCTCCACTGAGGGCAGCTTTGCCTCCAGTCCTACCTCTGACCTTGCCTCCTGCTGTTCCTGACCAGAATCTGGCCATGGCTCATCACCTTGCCTGCCTGAGACGGTCGACAGTTCCTCTCACCATCTCCAGTCCAGCCCTGCTTGGGTGCTGCAGAATTGTACCCTTTCTGTGATGGCTCTGCCAGTGCTTGTGGGCACTCCCAGCGCCAAGCTCATCTACCCTTGCAGAGCAGCCTTGCTTTACTACTCCCAAGTACTCAGGTCTCCTTAAGAATAAATTACTATATATTTAATTAAACCTGACATGAACAATGGACTAAAAAATAAAACTTTTTAGTCATTAAATGTTGTTAATGTGCTAAGTGTTTAGGAACAATAGGACAAAGATAACTACATTACATTTCCTTGCAACTGATACTGATAGGAAAGAAAAAGGAACCTGGACACAGATGAAGTAAATTAGAATTCTGCCCCTGAATTCAGTTTGATCATGAACTCTTCACAGGACTTCATATCAAAATAATCAAACCTTAATATCAAACCTAGAGTTAGCTCCCAGTTTTAGCTGAAGCTGAAATCAACTGATTTGATGTTTCAGTACTTCCTATTTGAAGGTGTAATTCCCCTGTTCCTCCTCTAAATCACTTGAGAAGTTTTCCTTTTAATTCTATTATTATCATATTTTCAGGAGGCAGTAAAAATCTCAATAATCAGCCAGAACAATATACAATTATGACAGTAGCTCCAACCCTCTAATTAAGAAATGAAATTGCTTTTGCTGTCTATCAAAAACTTCATGATCACTTTATCCAGGCTTGATATGTGCACTGTGAATATACTGCTATTTCTGTATAGTAAGAATGGCCAGCAAAATCTTTTCATAATTGTACTTAAATACTAACATTACAAAATGGTTTTAAAGGCTTACTTCTATCTTTTAAATTGTAACTATTTAAGGCTCCGAATAAAATCTGAATAAACTCTCCTGGTGTTACTTTTATTGAACAAAAGCATTGATATTTTACATTTTTAGTTAAATTTAATAAAATGCACTTATGTAGAGAAGATACCGCACTCCTATATTGTGAAGCACATGCATTTTTCAACTTAACATTTGGAAAATTATTCAGAATATATAGCGCACTGAGAGATGTATGATAAAATATCAAAGGTAACATTTCCAAGAAGCTGCTAATGTTACATGGACATTTTTGTCCCAGATGCCAGTTACATACTCACACAATGTTTGCCCAGACAAATGCAATTATTCTTGCAGAGAATTAAAATGCCCACTTCAAACTTTCACTTGAAGAAATGCAAAAATGCTACACCTTTTCTCTCAAGCTACAAATGGGCGCCTAAGTGGCCCTCCTGAGCACAAACAGATAGGACAAAGCCAGCCCCTTTTACAAAAAGAACTGCAGGTACATCTAGAAGTAGGGGCTTCCCTGTTTTTTAACCCATGATCACCCATATGAGCAGTTTGCCATAGGCAAATGGCATGCATGTATGCCTGATGCAAGCAGTTCAAGCAGTTCATGGTCCAAAGGGACAAAGTAATCTTTTATAAAGTCAGACCAGCTGAGTAAGCAAAACCAGGTCCAATTGCAGACAGCTGGGCAGGGCAGTGCTGGTGAAGGAAAGAACAAATGGACAAGCTCATCAAGAGACACTAGAAGGCCAGCAGATCTACGACTTTGAAGAAGACAAATCTCACAGCAGTGGAACTTGAGCTGTTGATAGAGCTGCTCCATTGCGAGGTGGTCCGGTAAATGTTGACGATCAAAGATAAACCCTAAAAGGTTACCTTTCTTCTATTTTTCTTAAAGTAGTTTCTTATTTGTCTACCACTCCGTTACTTAATGAAACAGAAGGAAAAGAGACAAAAAGACAAAGCTATACATGATGTGTTGTCAAACAGTGGCAAAACTGAATAAAAAAATGAGATTCTTCAGTCTTTCAGTTGAAACACTAACAGCTATTGAAACATACCACGTTTTAATCCATAAACTGACAGTCTGTCTCAAACTCTCCATTCTATGACTCTTCAAAGGAAATTTGAGAATTCTGCATCCTAATATAAAGGGAATTGAAATTAAGCCCTTCATACTCATTTCTAGCAGATACAACTCTACATTTCACATACTTGCACTGCAGCACCCTTCCATCCCACAGTCTAGCATGTTTGATAGCACTGGCTGCCCTAACTGCAGCCTGGAAACCCACTGTGCCAGGGCAAGGCACAGGCAGGCCACCCCAGTGCTGGGCAGCAGCTGACGCCATGCTCATGAGGTGAGTTGTAGGCTCCACTGTACATTTATGCTCTGGTGTCTTAAATGCCTCAGGAAGTTGTGAGTGTGTTATGGTCTGTTTTTTTCAAAGCAGGAAGCACTTAAATTTCAAACTTAATTCCAGTCACCAGAGGCACAAAGGAAGAGGGGTTATTCAAAAGCTGGAGAGTGCTATATTTGTTACATGGTTTATGACCTTTTCAGTGCAACCTCTACCATTAAAAAAGACGAACTAATCAGATCGAAGAAGGTGATCCTGCCCCTCTACTCTGCTCTTGTGAGACCTCACTTCGAGTACTGTGTGCAGTTCTGGTGTCCTCAACATAAAAAGGACATGGAACTGTTGGAACAAGTCCAGAGAAGGGCCATGAGGATGATCAGGGGACTGGAGCACCTCCCGTATGAAGACAGGCTGAGGAAGTTGGGGCTGTTCAGCCTGGAGAAGAGAAGGTTGCATGGAGACCTGATAGCAGCCTTCCAGTATCTGAAGGGGGCCTATAGGGATGCTGGGGATTGACTCTTCATTAGGGACTGTAGTGACACGACAAGGGGTAACGGGTTAAAACTTAAATGGGGGAAGTTTAGATCAGATATAAGGAGGAAATTCTTTCCTGTTAGGGTGGTGAGGCACTGGAATGGGTTGCCCAGAGAAGTTGTGAATGCTCCATCCCTGGAGGTGTTCAAGGCCAGGATGAACAGAGCCTTGGGTGACATGGTTTAGTGTGAGGTGTCCCTGCCCATGGCAGAGGGGTTGGAACTAGATGATCTTAAGGTCCTTTCCAACCCTAACTATTCTATGATTCTATGCCCTTTACATCTTTAAGATAGATATATTAGTGCTGGACAGAAAGCAAATCTTTCCAAAACTAACTAAATACAGGGAAATATTTGGCAAATTTGGGTTTTTAATCAAGTGTGGATCTCAAATGCATTAGATTTCAATTTAATGTTCACAAAGACATCCACTGTGGTAATTTATAACTTTGTGGCACAATGGTGGATCTTTCCAAATTTAGGTATCTGACAAACTACAAAAGAAGAACAAAGACCAGTAATAGGATGTGGTACTCTTAAAATATAAAATATTGATTTGGACAGGCTGAATTGATGGGCTGTGGCCCATGTTGACAGGGGAAGAGTGGCTGGAAAGCTGCTTTGTGGAAAATAACCTGGGGGTGCTGACTGTTGGCTGCTGAACATGAGCCAGCTTGTACCCAGGCAGCCAATGCTATCAGCATCCTGACCTGTATCAGAAAGAGTGTGGCCAGCAGGGCCAGGTCAGTGATCATCCCCCTGTACAGTACTACAACTACCTGAAAGGAGGTTGTAGTGAGCTGGGGGTTGGTCTCTTCCCCCAAGTAACAAATTATAGGACAAGAGGTAATGGCCTCAAGCTGTGCCAGGGAAGGCTAGACTGGATATGAGGAAAAATTCCTTCAAAAAGAGAGTGACCAGGTATTGGAACAGGCTGCCCAGGGAAGTGGTAGAATCATCATCCCTGGAAGTGTTTGAAAACCGTGTGGATGAGGCCCTCAGTGATACGGTTTAGTGGTGGTCTTGGCGGTCTTGGGGTAATGGTTGGACCTGATGATCTTAAAGGTCTTCTCCAATCCAGTTGATTCTATGATTCTAATGTGAGTTCTAACACTTATTTCCATAATTTCCATGAAAGCTGGGAAGACACACTGTACAGGAAAGATCAATAATACAGTATGGTGAAAATGAGTGATACAAGGTAATACATCCAAAAGCCACACATAGTCTTACATCTGAAATCAATTCCAAGTATCAGTGATGCATGAATTTATCACTCTCCACACAAAGACTATAGAGCTTGTTTAACTTGTGTAAATGTTCTCCTATAAATAAATCACCTACTTAGAAATTTACTAGGTGTTATTACCTGTGACGGTGACACCCACAGGCTAGTTTACATGCTGCTTAGGAAAATATTTTCATTCACTTGAAATGTGATGTATTTATTATAAAGTATTCCACCTATAAAGTGCAAAAAGGAGACTTATTTTGTGGGATTTTTGGTAATACATGAACTTGTGAAACATGACTACAACCTACACTGAAACTCACAATATTTAACATTTCAGTAATAAGTACAAAAATAAAATTTTCCTAATTGTAAAATTCAGCATAAAAGCAATTGAGGAGACAATGTTTTCCATTGCCAAAATCAAAAGTCTCTGGGCAAGTACCTTTTAATCAACAAATATAACTTCTAATATGTGGACTATATTTTAAGATGTTTTAACTGAAAAGTGTAATCATCTTGTGGGCGCATGCTTCATTATTTCCAGGCATTCAACGCTGACAAAATGAAGTATCTCTTCCAATTCTGAAACTGTTTTGGCAGGTGGGGAAGAATGATTGAAAACTTTAGTTACACAACCTTCAAGATCAAATGAAGATTTATCTCTATTGTACTTCACTATATTATGCAGTGCAGAAATTGAGCAATTAACTGGAAGCAAATATTCATTATAATTCTCCAGTAATTTATAAATGGAACAATTTCTCCCAAACATATCAGTTTGATACTCTGATCATAAATCTTTTTATATTTTTTCCATGCCTTCACTGCTGTCTTGAATATTCTCAGCTATATTCCAATATAAAAGTCTCAAATACCTTTAGATATAAAAGGATGTTCTTTTTCATTAAAATCTATCACCACTTTTGTAACTAAAAGAGAAGCTGACATGCTGTTGGTAATACACAAAGTAGTTCCTCCCACATCTACCACGCAAGGTATTTGTTTCATAGGTGAATGTCAGAAAACAAAACTAGTTGTTTTTCCATCTTAATCAAACAGACCGTTTCAATGAAAAGTTTTTATTGATGGCATAAAAAGCAGAGGAAAGAGAAGGAAGATGGAAAGGAATGGCTCACCTGGAAATGCATCTTAACCAACTTAATCTGAGTAGGTTTTAGGCTCAGCTTCAGGATCAGAGCGCTGAACATTTTTTACGGTATTATGGTATTATATATGTATGATGTATTCCATCATACAAATACTTAGCTGTGCAAAACATGCAATGTAAAATAAAAAGTCTGATCATAAAAAGCATCCTAATTACTAGTCTTCTAGGTAGAATAAATATAAATTTTGAATTAATTTTTCATTTAAGGGTTAAAGACACTTCCTGAAGTTTCTGATGACACAAAGGAATCTTTGGTTTTAAAGCCACTTTGTAAGCACTTATTTGAGGTCCAGGACATGTAATGTACTTAACATCAGCAAGTGATTGTTGGGAAATGGCAAAGTATCTCCGACTCATTTATTCAGAAGTCCTTCAGAACATGTGAAACCTTACAGCACCCTCCTCTATTATTCCTAATTTTTTTGTATCATGACCTAACTTTTGCACTTCACAAGCAATATGCCCAGTTTAGGGTATGCACCACTGCCTCCAGTTTTGGAGAGATTCCTTCACCTCATTCGTTCTTTTATGCTTTCACCAAGTCCTTATCTTAAGGTCAAAGGAAACTCACATCTTTTCCCATTTCTACTGCATGGCTTTAATATCCTACATTCTTCTCAGCACCTGGAAAACATTCAGATCACATAACAGTGATACAGGGTAGCATATCTCTTCATTGATACGCTGCTGAGCCTGAAAGAAAATCTGCAAGGAACTCTAGTAAGACCTTCACCTAGAAAATTCCAGGGTCCAGCAGGAAGCGCTGACTTGCTACCCACATTTAAAGTTCCTCTCACATGCATACTACTCACTGAGCGTCCTTATATAGGGAAGTATGTATTAATCTTCTGCAAGTTGTTTTCTTGGCATGTCATGTCCTTATGAGGTAGAAAGTGCAAAATTAGGCACTCAGAGAAAGAGCATTTTAGGAGACAAAGAGTAACACAATGCTAAGGCCACAATTTTATTTCAGATGCAAAAAAAATGTTTGGTGTTGGAAATGCTAAATGGGAACACTTTATCTCTGTTTGTTTTGTTTGCTTTTTTTTTGTCTTTGTACTTTATGAGTTGCATGTTTTGTTAAAAATCAGTTACTTCCGAGGTAATAATATGCAGAAAATCTGTCTCAACAACTGTCACTCCTCAAAGATCTGATTAATTGTCCTGGGTTCAGCAGTAGCAGTCATGTTTCTCCTCCTTGGTAGCTGGTGCAGTGCAGTGTTTTGACTTTCGGCTCGGGAACAGAGCTGATAGAGATGTTTTGGTTTGGCCAAGGACTTTGTGAGCCTCATGCTCTGCCAGGGAGGAGGGGAAGCTGGGAGGAAGCAGAGACAGGACACCTGACCCAAACTGACCAAAGAGCTATTCCATACCACAGCACGTCATGCCCAGGATGTAACTGGGAGTTAGCCGGAAGGGCTGGGAGACTGCAGGGTTGGAGGAGGTATCGGTCGGAGCTTGGTCGGGCTTGGGGGGCGAGTTATCGGTTGGCTGGTGGTGAGGTGTTGTATTCTCTTCCCTTGTTATTTCCTTTATCATTATTATCATTGGTGGTAGCAGTAGTGATTTGTGTTATACCTTAGTTACTAAACTGTTCTTATCTCAACCCGTGGGAGTTGCATTCTTTTGATTCTCCTCTCCGTCCCTCCGAGAGCAGGGGGAGGGCAAGAAAGGAGGGGGGGAAGTGAGCGAACAAGTTACCTGACTGGGTTTAAACCACGACAGTTCTTTTTGGCGCCCAACGTGGGGCCCGAAGGGTTGAGATAACGACAGATTTGACTGGATTAATAGTCATTCGTCACAATGCTGATTTATTGGCTCTCAGAGTTGTTCTTGTTGATCTCACAGCTTCAGACCGTTGTAACTTACGTAGAGCCGGTATTTGCTGTGATAGTGTTTATCAAGTGTGGGGTTTGGGCTAAGGTTCTTGTCTCACTGTGCTTTATGGCAATGGCTTGTAATACGGGTGGGCTCCAGCAGCAGGGCGGGACGGACGTGGCCGTGGACTTGTACCTGGCCGTCCGGCTGCTCTTCATCGTCCTGGCCCTCGCCCTCGCCTCCATCTTCGTGAGGCTGCGGGGAGCCGAGGGGGAGCGGCCCCGGGAGCCGGCGGCAGCCGAACCGGCCCGGGAGAGCGGCCCCGGGGACCAAGCGGCGGCGGGACCGGGGCCGGAGGCCGCGAGGGGACGGCTGCGGGTGGAGGAGGTCGGGGCGGTCGAGGAGAGGAAGGAAGCGGCTGCCGAGCAGCGGGAGAAGGCGGCGGAGGAGCCGAGCCCCGCGGAGGAGCCCAGCCCCGCGACGGCCGAGAGCATTCCCCGGAAGCCGCCCGCCGAGCCCCAGGAGGATGCAGGAGACCACGCAGCATTTCCCAGCAAGGCAGAGGAGGAAGAGGTGGACTCAGGAAAAGAGAAGCAGGTGGTGGGAGAGCCGGCAAGCACAGCAGCTACACCAGCCCCAGTGACAAGTACAGCAGCATCGTTTGAGAGTTCTGAAGGTCTTGAATGGCCTTTGGGTATCCTTGGGACCTGCCTGCTGATTGGGATGGGGATCAGCATGTTGGCACACACTCAGGCTGTGTTCTACCCACAACCATTTTGTCTGATCTCAAAAGTTAAGCAGAGTCAGGTTTGGGTCTTGTCTGGGGTTAGACAACAATATAGGGGGACCAAGAGATTTTCCCCAAGGCTGGAGAGTCATGAGTGGCAGGGCGTGTGGGACAGTATGGGCAAGTATCTAGTCCACTGGGCCCCTCCAGTGCTTTGGAAGCGTCGGAGATGGAAGGCAGCTGTATGGAGTTCCCAGCAACAAGCTGCAGAAACTGCTGAAGGGGACAGTGAATTATTTTAAGCCTGGTGGGCCCATGGCACTTCAGGCCATCAGAGCAGAGATGCAACATAGAGATGGACTCATGATCAAGGGGTGGACTTAGCAATGGACACTATTGCCCAGGTTATTCACGAGTGTGAACACTGCACACAGTCTCTCCTGCTCTGGAAGACTGTTACAAGAGATGGAGCCTGACATGGACCAGATGGACGCAGCAGCTTTATAGGGACTGGTCCATGCACTAAGATAAGAGTGCACCGAGATAAGAGTGATGGTATATTGAAAATGTGGGATCTGAGCATGACGTGAATGGTATGGAATAAGGGGTGGATAATGTCCTGGGTTCAGCAGTAGCAGTCATGTTTCTCCTCCTTGGTAGCTGGTGCAGTGCAGTGTTTTGACTTTCGGCTCGGGAACAGAGCTGATAGAGATGTTTTGGTTTGGCCAAGGACTTTGTGAGCCTCATGCTCTGCCAGGGAGGAGGGGAAGCTGGGAGGAAGCAGAGACAGGACACCTGACCCAAACTGACCAAAGAGCTATTCCATACCACAGCACGTCATGCCCAGGATGTAACTGGGAGTTAGCCGGAAGGGCTGGGAGACTGCAGGGTTGGAGGAGGTATCGGTCGGAGCTTGGTTGGGCTTGGGGGGCGAGTTATCGGTTGGCTGGTGGTGAGGTGTTGTATTCTCTTCCCTTGTTATTTCCTTTATCATTATTATCATTGGTGGTAGCAGTAGTGATTTGTGTTATACCTTAGTTACTAAACTGTTCTTATCTCAACCCGTGGGAGTTGCATTCTTTTGATTCTCCTCTCCGTCCCTCCGAGAGCAGGGGGAGGGCAAGAAAGGAGGGGGGGAAGTGAGCGAACAAGTTACCTGACTGGGTTTAAACCACGACATTAATCAATACAGCTTTCCCTTAATTGTGTAACTGATGAAGTTAAGGATTGTCTTCAAAAATAAAGTACACCTAATAGACTTGACAGATTTAAGGACCATCTCAGGTAGTGCAAGGAAAAGTACTTTTTTCAGCAGACCTTAGGGCCGGGATGAAAGGAAAATTTCATAATGCATATCTCAATTCACTAACAGAACAAAAAAAAAAATATCATCCATCATTTTAATCTTTTCATCTTCTCATATATGAAGTCTTACACTGATGCTCTCATAAAAAAAAATGAAACACCAAAAAAAAAAAATCACCAAAAACCCCCCACACCATACACACACCTCCAAAAAACCCCTGCAAAACCAAAACAAAACCAAAACAAAACCCAAAGCAAAACAAAACCCAAAGCAAAACAAAACAAATTTAAGAAGTATCTACTTTCCTTTTTCCAAACTCATCCATCCTGTGGATGTTATTTACAGTTCTGTATCAGTTCCCAGGTACATCTGATACCCACAACTCCTCTTTAACTGTCAGTCTTGTCCAATACAAATGATTTCTTCCTTTCCAAAGGCCAAGAGACCAGACATTCTCACCTCACTATGCCTCATCTCATTCATGTCCAGATTTTGTTGCTATTGATTTTGTATTCTTCGTTGTGAGCTAGGATTGTAACAGCTTCTTTCAGACTATCCTTGCTCTCAACAAGAAGAACTGACAGCTAAATGAAATGTAACTCTTGCAGGGCTGAAATCATGGCAAGATATTATTTTATACTGCTTGCTATCATCTGAAGAAACATGAATACAACAGTAGAAAGGTGCCCTTTTTAAAAAGCATTTCATTCATTGTGATGTGAAAAACATTTCAAACACAGCCTTATTACATAATATTGGTACTGATACAGTTGTATACAACACCAGTACACAGTCTGTGTGCAGGCCAAGTCTATTGCAGGACCGACTTTGTATGCAGTGACTCTTTTCAAATAGAGTATAACATCTGCACATTAAGAAAATTAATGTTTGATAACAGACAATTAGGTAATAAGACTGGATTACTGAGTAAGAGTAACTTTATATTATTCACATGAACATTTAAAGCAATTAAAAATAGAATTTGTATGTTAAAATGTTCATTAAATAGCATTTAAAGTAATGGTAAGTTATGACACAATCAATGTGGATGGACATCTTGTTTAAAAACTTCTTCCAGCCTTTGACTAAAGCCTTTTCAACAAACACAAATAAAAAAGCGAGTCATTATTATTACTGCAGTCCTTCTGCTTACTTAAAATAGAGAATAGAATCTCTATTCTCCTTTGTCAATGGTGAAAAACTCATCACCTTCGGGATTACTTTCTGTCCTCTGTGCAAGTTAGTCTGAATTCATTTCTACTCAAGAAGTATTAGTTTAGCAGTATTTCAGATCATATTTTGTTGTTTGTGGCTTCTTACGTGAACAGTCCTTTGTTACGTATAAAAGCCATTCCTAATAGTAGATTCCCATGTACTTTCTTTCTCAAGCAAAAGGCTGCATAGCTCTTTCAGATAAATTAGGAAAGCCTGCAGAGGTCACAAAGTGGCAGCTGATCATAGACAGAGTATGCTTCACTCAGCAGTCTTTCCAGTGTCTCTCAGTGGGTTATTCACTGCACTTCCTTTGGAAAATCAGCTTCTGACTTCACCTACTACTACCAGGTCTGCTCTGTAAAAGACTGAAAGAGTTAATCTACTCTGTCATCATTAGTGCTGATAAGGACTTAAGTAGCTGAATTTTCAGTGAAAAAAGGTAACTGAGTGGGAAGAAGTTCACTGTGCTTCTTTCAGATTTTTAATAAACAAATTAAATCAAACTCTGACTTTGACAGTCATTAAAGATTTCACAATGCCTAAAACTAGGGATTTTTTTGCTGAATACTTGGATTTATGCAATATATATTACTGAATTTAATTATTTTTTCAAAATATTGCCAAAGCTGGAAAATTCAATCAGGTATTTTTCTACGTTGATGACCTTGGCTTGCTGCTAGACACTCAAGCAACTGCTCTCTTATTCCCCCTCCTCAACAGGACAGGGGTAGAAAATCACATGAAAGAAAGTTCATGGATCAAGATAGGGTGATCAATGACCAATTACTGTGATCTGCAAAAAAGACTAGACATGAGGAAAAGTAGTTTTAACTTGTAGCAATTAAAATAGAGTAGGACAGTGAGAAACAAAGACAACACCTTCCCTTTTTTACCCCAGGCTCAACTACACTTCTATTGCTCCCAATTCCATCTGTCATTTTTGTTTATATTCATTTTCAGGGAAATTTAAAAAATTTTAAACAGGTCTTTCTGGATAGCTAGCAACTATTTTATTCCCAGACTCTCTTCTTTTGTCACAGAAAGATACTAAACACTACTAAATAGAAATGAAAATGCTTTCATACTGAATACCTGCTATTTGCAAGAAATTTTTGAAGACAACTAAAGCTACTTTCAATTCTTCCATAGTTGATACAAACATAGAACCTTAAAAATCTTTTCTTCTTTAATATGTCAGTTATGTAAATGAAATGATCAGATTCAAATCCAACTTAAAAGTAAAATGCTTAATAACTTATATTTATTTCAATCTGTGAGTTAACTTTCTAAGTAAGTGTCACAGAAAAGCTTGACTAGAGACCATCCAATAGTGATTATTAGGCAGTAATTGAGTATTGTATTAAAGCTTGGCACAGCCACAAGGCACACAGACAGAGGAAAAATTCTGCAGAGATAATGGGTAATTTGTAGAAATATGTATCCATTTAGATTCCCTTAGAAGTCTCCCAGTTGACGGTCAAACCACCGAGTTCAAAAACAACACCACTTAAATTGTAAGATGAAAGTAAATAAACATAAGCTGATGGATCAAAGTGTTGTCTTCAGTCAGTTTTGCTTTTCATCCTTGTTATTCTTTACAGATCTTGCTGAACAGCAAAACGTATTCTCATTTTTTTGTGTAAAAGACAACATTAAAATCCCTTTCACTAGAATTACAGCCAAATAAACCTTTTCAAACAAAGCAAACCAAAATAAACTAACCTACATCCAAAAGTAATTACTTTCTAAAATATGCATGAATTTTGCTGTTTTTCTCAACTCTGGGCAAAGGATTGAATAAAGCTTTGGCAGAATACTGAGGTAAGAAAAATTAAGTTACTGCTCTAACAAGAAAAAGGTAATAAAAAAAGCAAAAAAACAAAAACAAAAACAAACCCAAAAAGCTACCAAACAAGGAACAGGTCCATTAATAATATTTTTTAACATTTATCACACCGTTACCATAGAAATCCACAAATAATGATAGTTCCTTAAATAAGGAAAAAAGGGAAAACAGAATTTCACTTCATTGCCGATGAGTGCCTTACCCATTTCTTTTTTAATTGCATTTCAGCTTAACGATCAAAATGTCTACACTCACCTAAGAAGTGGCCTAACATTATATATCCAGAACACAAAGCACTTTTAACAAAAGACATCTTGTAAGACAATTAAAATGGCACTTTGATAGTTTCATAACTGCTGTCTTTTACCATGCATACTGAAAACAACACTACGGGTTCGCACGGTGAAGCATTTTTGCTTGTTTTCAACTCATAGTCTCACAAGTATTTGGAAGTCAAGAAGTAAAGAAATCATCAGAGAACACCAGAGCCTGCAGATACACAGTACTGCTGCTTAGAGAAAGAAGCACTGACAGGATTGATACAGGCAATCCCTGAACAGTGTTATAAATATTTTAACACAAAAACAGACTCAAGATTAGAACAAAACAAACAAAACCCCCTAATGAATAACCACCTTGAAAAACAGGCACTGAACCTGCACCTGACAGTTTTGGGAGACATTTAAAACAAGACTAAGATCTAATTTACCCTCAATTCTGCCAAAACAAACTCCAACCAAGTAAGACGTGGAAAAAGTGAAATTAGTTTTATCAGTGATAGAGAAGTATAGCTAATCTCTAGCTTTCAGTGAAAAGGCAAAACTATAAAACAATGTGAAGACTAGAACAAAATAAATTCCAGACATATAATTCAAGTGCAAATGTTATTACCATCTGGAATCACAAATCATTGTAAAATAGCACAAAAGGCATGAATTTTGAATAAGTGAAGACAAATACTTGATTTGAATAAAATGAAATATGATACTCATCATCACTGTGTGCATGCAGCTTGAAAGTATGCAATTATTTCTTTATCATAATAAATTACCTTTCTAGCAGATAACTACAAGTTTGTTCATATAAGTGAAACAGTGAATGAAAAAAAGAGGTGTAATGCACAGAAATTATGTAAGCTGGAGCAATGGGGACTACAACAATACAACAAAATTCATCAGCCTTAATTGCCTGTAGTATCTGCAAAATATCACCTTCATGGTGGGTAGATTTAACTATAGGAGGCTGTAAAGACACTATACCACGGACTTGGTATATCAAGAAAATACTGGATCTTGGGCAGCTTCCCAGAAGTCAGGCACATCATCTGTATCACCCTTAAAAGAGAACTGAGTTTACCTTCAAATAATGCCTGGAGTCATGAACACTGCAGTGACTACAAAGGGCCTTGTTATTTCATGTGGCCATTAAAATGTACATTCAACAAGTAAGTGGTCCCAATCACATTCTCCTGTATGTAGAGTCTACTACTGCTTCTGTATAAACAAAGCTTTTTCTAAGCTTTTGGAAAAACTTGTGAAGTTGAGTCTGCATTTGATTTCAGAGCTCCATTAGTTATATTTTATAGCTTCTATACAGTCAGTGCCCCACTGCAGCCAGCTATCCTCTGTATGTTGAAATCACACATTTGAAATGAAATGTTTGGAGATGATCATCTCCAGTTGTATTGCCTCTTATCCACGAAGTGAACAGCATTATTTTCAGTCCTTTTTTCTTATGATTGCATATCAAACTCAATACTCACAAAAAGATCCGCTGATAAGCATGGGAATATTGTCTACTGATGAAAAGGAATCACCATTAAGACAAAGCTGTTTCGGGGTTTTCTTTGTACACCTGCAGTCTCTGGATATTCAGTACTAATGAATGCATGCATATAAAATTAGACCACACTAAACACTTAACATTTTAGTTAATATGCCTGACATTTCAGAATCATAGTGAAAGATACAAATCTGCCATGAATAATGGGCATAACTCAGATCTAGCAATGGACTAAAAACAGAAATCACAGAAGAATATAAAACTAAAAATGAGAGGAAAGAATCACATACAGAAAGAATGGAAGCAATCCATATATGGGATTTCGCTAATGCACAAACAGTATGTATTAAAAGAGGACAACACTGATGTATTTTGTACAGCTTACTTCATCACTGTTTTTTCATGCAGCTGAACCAAACATCCTACTAATAAGTGCATTTTTCTATTATCTGTCTGTTTGGTATCTGCGGAAACCTAATCAATCTGATGAGTCACTAGGCATTTTCATACATCAAAATTTTAAGTATCAAAATAACAATTCTGTCCATGTGAATATTACCATAATAATTTTATTGTGTTGTTGAAGGAGACCTACTGGAGGCCACTATTAAATCATTTATGTTCCACTGCTGTATTTCCTTTGCTTGACATTTGAAAAAACTCTGTATTTAAATGGATCAAAACATATCAGATGCTTTATGCTGCATAGTACCCGAAAGGTCAATACCCGAAAGGTCAATAGAAATTAAAAAAAAAAAAAACCTACATTAAATAAAGTTCTATTGCATTTTGTAGAAGGAAAACCAAAAAATTTGTGGCAGAAGCAGAAATGTTAAAAACTAAGAAGCCAACAAAAGTTCCGGGAGCCATACCAGTGGCCAAGTGAAACTGAAATGCTCCACCATGATACCATATCACTATTTCATGTGGTTCTGAAGTTTGCCACCTAATAAGTGCTAAATTATGTGATGTTTTACACAGTTGTCTAAAAAACTGCATGGATGCTTTGAAAAGCTTAAGCACCAACAGAAAGATCATTGAGCATGAACAGACTGACATCTTTGAGAACAGACTACAAGACAAGAAATTAATTAATTCAGTATTTAAACCAGGGTGACTCCATTTGTGACTTAGAATCACATTACTGATAAGAGAAAAGAGAATAACTTTTCCTTCCCTTTTCCTCATCTGAGTTCAACTTGGAATACTGTGAAGCTTTGAAAAGTGTATGTCTCAAGGAAGGATTACCTGTGTAATTTCAGGTTGCCTTATTGCAAGACAGGTTTGTAAGGACAGAAATCAAATTTTGAAGATTCGCAGATCTGCAAAAGACCAGCAAGGTACAACATGCAAACTTCCGAAGTCTATCATCAAATAACATGAAGAAAAATTAAAAAAAAAAAAATATTTAAATGCAGATCCTACTCAAAGAGTTATACATTTCTGTGCCTATGAGAAGAAATCTAATATTTAAATTGCTGTTTAAAAGGAAAATGTCCATATAACCCCGACACCACTTGCAATCAATTATAAAATTCAGTGAAACAGAGACAAAGGAGATGTATTCCTTAAATCTAAAAAGTGTTACACTGGAAGTGACTTTAACAAGTCAACACGCTTACTGGGTAAAGCAAGGGAGCCCACTGGGTAGACTTTGATCTCCAGCAAAGAGGATTCCAGACAGCTTCGAGATAATGGGAATAAATGTTCATTATCATCACACTTAGCAAGTTTTCCCTAATGTCAAAATAATTTATTTTCCCTGGAAATTTGAGTTCATTGTGTCTTGTTTTGTTACTAGTAGACATGAAGAATGCTGATCATTATTTCTTCTGCTCCAGCAGTTCTCAGTGGGTTGCCAGGCACACATACAGGCAGCCAGTCACACCACCAGCAGAAATACCAATTCCATAACTACATTTCAAAAATTCTTTATGTCCAACTTTCAGGATTTTTGCTTCAGAATAAACAAATACAGTTCTTCCAACTTCTTCTTAGTAGCTGACAGTTTGCCAACATCATTCTCAATGTGTTCATCTGTATGCTCTCCAATTTGCTTTAAACTTTTTCAAGTATAGTGCTCTGTTTCATACAAATTTTACAGCCTAATTTGCCTGCATTCTCCACCATATGTTGCGCTCCAACTTCTGCCATGCACTTGCAAGGCAAGAAATTAATAGCAGATTAACTGAAATCTTAACGGTTTTATTAACTAGCTATTACTAGCCCAGATTTAATTATTATGAACACTTCTGTTATATAAGAAAGAATCTCAAAAGTAATAACACAATTAATATACACACACCTCCTTGTATTCTACCCCTTAGTCACTAATATTAAACTCAGCCTTCCCTGACCCTCTCGGGATTATGTGAATGTGAATGGCTGCTTCCGCCTCTCTCGAGGACTCTCTTGGGATTATTTTTATATGACGTCTAACATACTATACACCTTGATTTCTTCATCAATTCACAATTCTGTATTACATCTAAATGTATGCTATAAGGCATGCTTTATATTATACCATTATTAGTACTATGTTCCACCTTTGATTACCAAAAGTGGTTTTGCCAAAGTCGTATTCCACAGTAATGACCCACTAATGAACTCATCCTAGCCTTGAGGACTCCTATATCATGTTGTGCCTTTACGGGAGGGCTCCTCTTACAGTCTTACCCCTGTACTCTTTTATCATGCATTGCTATTCGCCGCTCATGAAAAGGATATTTGGCATGGAGTAACTACTGGTTAGTATTGTTTATTAGCTACAGAAATATAATTACATTATTAACAATAGAGGTTGAATCACATGATCGTGTAATGCTAAACTAAAACTGAACAGATTAGGTAACAGTTATCTGATCCTTAGACAACTGCTAACATAAACATAGTTTAACTTAACATGAAAGCCTGCAAACAGCTATTAGCAACAGTAATCCTTACTGTGTATGTAATACTCCAACTGAAATATTACCAGAAATCAGAAGTCAAATAATCCTCTCTCATTTATATTGTACATGATGACCATCTTTCTACATTTAAGAACAAAATCACGTATTATTTATACTCACTGCTTATTACATTTGAAAACATAATTTGCAATTTATAAAAAAAAAGCCAAAGCCCAAGCTTTCTGGTCAATAATCACTTTGTACTCTGCAACAGCTCCCAGATTGTTTTAACCAGTAACAATTTAAATTATTCCATCCAAAGTAAACAACTCACAAGTCTCTAGAAAGGAATGACATAAGACTAAAGCAATATCTATGCCAGGGAAAAATCGCATCACACATTGACTGCAACGATGCTCTCATGCAAAAATATGCAATGAAATTCTGGTATAGCTTTCAATAGAGCCAGAATTTCTTGCCATGTACTGTTACAACTGTCATTAAAAACTCCTTTAAGTAGATATTCCTACCATCATGGTTTAAAAAAAACCAACCAACCAACCAAACAAACAAAAAAGTGTTCCCAATCTCCTGCCAAAAGGAAAAAAAAAACCCAAACAAATAAACAGAAAAACACACCACAAAATCTAAACACATATACAAACCTACCTGGAATCTGTTTATAAATTCTCTCCCACATGCTAAATATACACAGATGTGAATTTCAGGTTATCTTCTATCTGATCATTAAAGTGAAAACAAAAAGGTGAGCACCATATGATTTCTTCAAAGGTACTTAATATTTAACTGCTTAATTAAGGTTCAACTTGAACTATCTGCTTACCAATTATTTTAATACTTAGCTATATTATTCAGCTACTGAACTGAACATTGAATACAGTACCCTGCATTTGTATTCCACAATGATGAATGTCTTCCACTGTTGGGTGTAACTTGTTTTTGTTTTTCAATCTGGAGTGAATTTTATTTCCTATTGAGTCAGTTAAAATCCTAAAGATACTTCTAACAAACAAACAGTGGTTTTGTGCCTCATTTCTTTCCCCCTGAAGTTAAAATAAACATCAGATCTGACAAGGGGAGGTTGGAAAGGAAGGTCTCTTTTAGATGCGATTTGATGATTTTTACCTTCATTTTATGTAACAAATATTCTAGCACTGCAAGATCTTAGTGCACCAGGTACGTTCATGATACCTTCAGCACTTGCTACTTCCTTTCTATAGCACATAATACCCATGACTTTCACTCTTTTACTACAGGTATTTAGTTTGTTAAAGCAATTCCATAGTAATATAACTGGAGAGTGGTTTATGTTCTCTGACTGTGCAAGTGACCTAGCAACTTTGTTAAACCTTCAGTATGCATCTGCTGATGACTGCACTAAAGTCCATCCTGATATTAACTTTTCATTATTATTTACAGCTACTTTGGGCCTGATTTTTATTTACTCCAGCTCATTTTTATTATTTTTTTTACACCATACTGACTGACATCCTTAAGGCGACTTAGGCACCATTTCAAGCCCACACACATCACTACATTAGTATAAGTGGGCTTAATATAAGCATTCTTTTATGTTTATTTAAATGCTATCTTTAAATAAATAAACTCAACTAAACAAGCAACACATATAAATTAAGTAGAACCCAACCCCGATTTGAAATTAAACAAATTACTTAAGACTTCTAAATTCTTTGAATGCACTGTTTGCTAATACTTTGGAAGTATTAACAAAAAATGTTTCAGAACAACTCAAAGGGGAATTATCTATGCATTTATTGGTATTTATGGCTGCTTACATTTCCAAAGCTCACCTTTAGCATTACTGAAGAGAGTTTATTAACTTGAAGTATGGGAGAAAGTCTAGGAGATCTATCCTGCTTTTACTCCAAGCTAAAACAGGTTCTACCCATCAGTGCCAAATTATGCTCAACCAGTACAGAACAGCAAGTATGGATAATCTGCATCCCTAGACACGGAATAATTCTACCCTCTCCACAGCAACATTTTCTACAAACTCAAAAATTATTTTTATTTACTATCTTCCAAGACCTGCTATTCTTTCATTCTTTTGAGAGGAGTTGTAAGTAACTGCATACACTCAAGATCATACTGCTTTATGTGGAGTACATTTTAATTATGTTATTCTTATATAAATACATACTTTATCTGTAACTGTTTTTTAAAAAATGGATCATTATGGCTGAAATATACTTCATAGACCATACGGAAATATTAAGTTCTTTACTATTGTAACACACAAGTTCTGGGTATGTGACTGTAACAGTCTGGAATGTAAGCTTAAATTCAACAAATTTATACTGCTTTAGTAGTTGTCTTTGAGAGGCTCATACATAATGGGACTAACTAATCCAGCAGGGCTGCTGTCAATGGAAACAGAGATGGAATTCAAAAGGAGCTTTAGAAGTTGAAAATGATTCACTGAAAAGGAAAACTGTAATGGGTAAAGTGTTATCCTTATCCAAATAAAACTAATACCAAGCACTGTGAAGAAAAATGTTCTTCAGGAATGATCACAAACTAATCCCTACAGGGTAAAAAATATTACCAACAGTCTACTGACTAATTATTAAAAGGAAGAAGAGTCCTCAGGTAATCAAGGCTTTGTTCAATTGTGGGAAGCAGTACTTCTGGAAAGCAGGATCAGAACTAGAGCTAGAAGGGATAGTGCTATGTGTGGCTGCTCATCCTGTGAAATCAGCAAACTTGTTTCAAACTTACAAAACTGAAATCACACTGTGTGCAAGTTTTTTCCCATGATCTGTAGATGTTGGAAGACAGCACATACGTCAATAGCAAAAATACTTGTCACTTATAAGTCCTTTACTTAAAAGATCACTGATAAAAAAAAATCTGGCAGATATCAGCATATTCTTGTCACCTTTAGAAACCCCTTACAATTCTTAGTTACATACAAGGAATTTTTGTAAGTGGAATTAAAAGTCCTAAAGCAACCCATAATCATCTAAATGGGAAGCCATAAGCAAAACATATAGACTAATGCTAATATGATCTATGCTTCTGTGTCAAATATGACCTTGTAAAATAAAAATTACACTTCCATTGAACAATTTCAGCTGTATAGAAAGTATTTAATTTGATCAGATCTATGTTATTTTCATTTTTTCTACTACAATACTTGTCTCATATTTTGCATGTAACTGCCTCTGCATGGCACTTACTGTCCTCTGTATTAATTTTGCTAATTTTCAATGAATTACAGAAACAGTTAATTATTTTCTTCTAATGTTACAGAGCAGCCAGCGTAACCTGTTAACCACCTTCTCAGAAAATTAACTGAAGTGCAGTATCTGGTTCACGGAAAATAATTACTATTTTCAACAGGCAAAAAACATAGGAAATACAAAATAATGAACATAGCATATCTGTGATACAACAGTATACTTCCTTAGCAAAACATTACAAGAAAAAAATCTACATTTTCCTCCTGAACTAAATGCCCACATGAAGTTATATTTCACTCTAAGCACTTCATTAATTTTGGTAATTATTTCCTTTATTGAATTCTTTCAGTATTCTTCATTCTGAATGTTCAGTAGCACTTGCTACTTAAACATCACAATAGTAATACACCTTAAAGATCAAGTATGAACTAGAAACAATTAAGACTCTTGAGTGCATTATGCTTCTCATAGATAATAGCTCAACATTATCATAGAATCATAGAATCACAGAATAGTTAGGGTTGGAAAGGACCTTAAGGTCATCTAGTTCCAACCCCCCTGCCATGGGCAGGGACACCTCACGCGAAACCATCTCACCCAAGGTGGCCCTGAACTAGGGATGGAGCATACACAACTTCCCTGGGCAACCCATTCCAGTGCCTCACCACCCTAACAGGAAAGAATTTCTTCCTTATATCCAATCTAAACTTCCCCTGTTTAAGTTTTAACCCCTTACCCCTTGTCCTATCACTACAGACCCTAAAGAAGAGTCCCTCCCCAGCATCCCTATAGTCCCCCTTCAGATACTGGAAGGCTGCTATCAGGTCTCCATGCAGCTTTCTCTTCTCCAGGCCGAACAGCCACAACTTTCTCAGCCTGTCTTCATACAAGAGGTGCTCCAGTGCCCTGATCATCCTTGTGGCCCTTCTCTGGACTTGCTCCAACAGTTCTATGTCCTGTTTATGTTGAGGACACCAGAACTGTACATAATACTCCAAGTGAGGTCTCACAAGAGCAGAGTAGAGGGGCAGGATCACCTTCTTCAACCTGCTGGTCACACTGCTTTTGATGCAGCCCAGGATACGGTTGGCTTTCTGGGCTGCAAGCACACACTGCCAGCTGATGTTCATTTTCTCATCAACCAGCACCCCAAAGTCCTTCTCTGCAGGGCTGCCCTGAATCTATTCTTTGCCCAACCTGTAGCTGTGCCTGAGATTGCTCCGACTCAGGTGTAGGACCTTGCACTTGGCATGGTTAAACATCATAAGGTTGGCATCAGCACACCTCACAAACATGTCGAGGTCCCTCTGGATGGCATTCCTTCCCTCCAGCGTATCAACCGAACCACACAACTTGGTGTCATCAGTAAACTTGCTAAGGGTGAACGCAATCCCGCTGTCCATGTCAGTGACGAAGACGTTGAACAAGACTGGCCCCAACACCGATCCCTGAGGGACACCACTCCTTACTGGTCTCCAGCCGGTCACAGAGCCATTGACCACAACTCTTTGTGTGCGGCCATCCAGCCAGTTCTTTATCCACCGAGTGGTCCACCTATCAAATTGATATCTCTCCAATTTAGAGACAAGGATGTCATGCGGGACAGTGTCGAACGCTTTGCACAAGTCCAGGTAGATGACATCAGGTGCTCTACCCCTGTCTACCAGTTCTGTAGGCCCATGATAGAAGGCCACCAAATTGGTCAGGCAGGATTTCCCCTTAGTGAAGCCAAGCTGGTTGTCACCAAGCACCTTGTTGATTTTCATGTGCCTTAGCATGCCTTCCAGGAGAATCTGCTCCAAGATTTTGCCAGGCACAGAGGTGAGACTGACTGGTCTGTAATTCCCTGGGTCATCCATTTTCTCCTTCTTGAAAATGGGGGTTATATTTCCCCTTTTCCAGTCGTTGGGAACTTCACCTGACTACCATATTTTTCAAACATGATGGCCAGTGGCTTAGCAACTTCATTTGCCAGCTCCTTGAGGACCCGCGGATGGATTTCACCAGGTCCCATGGACTTGTATATGTTCAGGTTCTTAAGATGGTCTCAGACCAGATCTTCTCCTGCAGTGGGCCTAAGGTCTTCATTCTCACAGTCCCTGTGTCTGCCTTCCAAGACATGGGTGGTGTTTTTGCCAGTGAAGACAGTTTTGGGCCCCCCTGCCCTCTAGGGCTCTATCCCATGGAACCTTACTAAACAGTTTCCTGAAGAGGCCAAAGTCTGTTCTTTTGAAGTCCAGGACAGTGAGCTTGCTGCACGCTCTTCTCACTGTCCTGAGGATCTCAAATTCAACCATCTCATGATACTACAACCAAGGCTGCCCTGGAGCGTCACATTTCCAAAGAGCCCTTCCCTGTTGGTGAGCATGAGGTCAACCACGGCACCTTTCCTTGTCGGCTCCTCTATTACTTGCAGAAGGAAGCTGTCTTTCACACAATCGAGGAACCTCCTGGATTGCTTGTGCCAGGCTGTACCATCCCTCCAACAGGTATCAGGGTGGTTGAAGTCCCCCATGAGGACAAGGGCCTGTGAGTGTGAGGCTGTTCCTATCTGTCTACAGAGTGCTTCATTCACAGAGTCCTCTTGATCAGGCGGTCTGTAACAGATCCCCACAGTAATGCCCCCCATAGCTGCTCTCCCTTTAACCCTGACCTACAAACTCTCTGTTGAATGACCACCTATCCCCAGACAGAGTTCAATACACTCCAGCCTTTCACTAATATAAATAGCAACTTCAAATTTTGAAGGAAGTTTGAAGATCTGTTTTTAAGCCAAAAAAAACTAAACAAACCACATCCACTCCTCCAATTATGGCAGCATTAGCTCTGCTGTGCAGAAAGCGTCATCTCCTCATCACCAGAAACATGCGCTTTATTTAAAGCTTTCACTGTGTGAATATTATTATTTATTTTAAAACACATTTTAGGAAATGGAAACAAAACCTGAACAAGCAGATACCTCATTCTGCAGATGATTCAGAATGATGGCACCAGCAGTCTGTCCCATGTAATCCTCATATTTGCTTAGATTGATGTTGCAGAATGACTCTAAGAGCAGGACCATAGAGCCCTGGAGGACTGTGCAAGCAAGGCAGGAGGTGGCCCCCACAGGTAACCAGAAACCGGACATGGGAGGAGAATGTGGAGGAAGCCGTGTGGGGGCTAACCAATACTGTTGTGCCAAGGAGGAGTGGCTGAATACCACTCCTATATATATGTGAACTGCGTCACAAATAAAGTAGAAGTTTGCTTATCACCCATATTGGGTTGGCCTGTCTTGCTTCTCCTCGTCACTTACAGATTGATTTAAATTATTTCAGTTATAAAACATACTAACTGGTGCTGGTTTTAGTATAAATATATGCATTCACCATTTCCTTTAGAACTGTTTTTTTTTCCCAGACTTTACTAGGTACTCAAACTCCACATCTGCCAGACATTAATTTTCCCTTTCTTTACTGTTCCTACAAATCAGTTAAAAATTTACAAATAAAATAAGAACTTACAATAAAAATTGAGAAAAAAGAAAAAAGTTGATCTAAACACAGCTAATCATTAAAACAAAAATGCTCTTAGAGGAATATTGCTTGAATACTTCTTCCAGCAACTAAGTAAAGCTGAATTCTTACTAAGTCATAGAAGCTGTTAGCCTGTTGATCTTTTAGATTTGGTTTGGTTTCGGGTTTTTTGCAAGAGAATTTACATGCTTACACCTAGTTCCAAAGGTGATTCAAACGAGCATTAACATCACACCTCCAATGTACCTTATTATACTGTGCAAGGTACTAAAATATTATGGCAGTGCAAAAAGTAACAGACGACTTGAAGTGAAAGCTAATTTATTTCTCTCTGCCCTCTTCACACCCTGTTGTTTTTATAGTAGAAGCTTGAAAACAGTAATTAAACAACAACCCTTTTTTCTTCAAAAGCATCATCATTACTGGAAAATTCCTGAGATGCTTAAATGAAGAAAGGTTTTATATGTAGGGGTGTAGCACTGTGTCATGCTGCCAGCAGTGTTACCTCAGCAACGAAACCGTATTTGTTAACAGTATGGCCAGTAATGTGAGTTTTTCTATCCATCATATTCAGAGATTCTTCCATTAAATTAGCATCAGCAAACACACGAGCAGTCAGCACACTGCTGTACAATTCTTCCAGATACTTGACCGTGTTTATGACCCCTGTCTGCAGTTTGTCACTCTGCCAGAATTGCACGTTGTATGTGAATTACTAAAGAGGAGGCAGCAGCACTCAGTAGCTGGTGACTTGTCTCTTGCCTAAAATCCTGTATCACTGCCCTGCCTCTGTAACAAAGACTTCAAATGAATGGGTGCTTCATGTCATCAGGCTAGTTAGTCAGGAACACTTGAGTGAGGATAGGCCATATACATCAACATCAAGTATGAGCTCACAGCTACACACTTCACAAGCCTGCTGTGTTGTCTGCTTTCACAACGGGCCAGTGTCTCCCTAAGGGTTAGTTGTACAAAACTGTAGGTTGTTTCATTTGCAGTTTGTGCTTTCTCAGGGCCTATATTTTGACTACAACATGTAAGTGAGGTAAAGATAGCACTCATTTTGCCCTCTTATCACCCTATGATATTACTTTTATTTATAATAATTATATGAATAAAATAGCATTTTAAGCAGCAAATGAACTAAGAAGTTTATGAGGCTAAACAGTATTATTTCAGTGTAGAAAGAGAGAGCTGAATTAGTTACTGGTGACTCCTTGGAGGTCAAAGAAATTATACCTGTAATGACTACACACTTCACCTCTGTATTCACATCTTCATTTAACTGATTTTACTTTAAAGTTTTCTTTATTATTTTCAAAGAAATATTTGAGAGCAGACCCCAGACCACTATTACAATCTTTATGGAAAATCCTCTCACCTCAAAAAATAAAAAAATAAAAAAAAACAAAGAAAACAAAAAACAAGGCAAAAGATACTTAATTACAGCTGATTGTTTTACTCCATTCAACATAAAATGACATAATTCTTTCAACCCAACAGTCAATGTATTAGAAATTAATGTAAACCAATGAATTAGATTCACCAAAGGAAGAATTTTATTATTACAATGTGGACAATAATGAAGATCATAACAAGACTTATGATAATCTACTATTTGACTGGAATCACTATTTTGAAGAAAAAGGTCAAATAAATGTTGTTTTAAAAAAAAAATTAAGAAGCATAAAATTATTTTTTATTCTTTAGCAAACTATTCACAACTCTAAAACCAGTATTTTAATGGAGTGGTGGTTCTACGCTAAGAAAGTTACAATGACTGAGAAAAGATGTCACTGATTTTCTTTCACAGGTGACCCCTTAGTTCTGCAGGTATTCACAAATGCACAAGGAATAAAAAGGCCAACTACACAGTCTAATAATTTCCAAAGACTCAAAGGAATGCATCAAAGCCTAGTATTGTCCATAAAGGCAAACAGAGCACAATCCTGCAGTAATTAGGCCTATCAAGCTAGGATGAAGAAAATCTGCCATAAAAATTTAAATAAAATGGGAGCATACACACTCATCTGCAGGAGCTCGTTACATACAGAAGATTACCAATTTTGTGAGAAAAAGAAACTGAACATGCCCGTTGTAATTACGACCTGTTATTTGTCAAGCTAACAAAGGTATGTCAGAATAAACAACAAATAAAAGACTCCTAATTCGAAACAAACCAATTTCTTACATTCAGATGCACAATGCCAGGCATATTGAAGTGACAAGGTCTTTGTATTTCTCTAGTGACTGGTCTGCAGCTGGGATGCTTGTGAAAGTATTGCTGAAATATTGTGGCAATGATAACCAAGAACTTTTCAGACAGTGATTGTGAAGTTATTAGTTCCATTCATACTCTGAGAAACAACCAACCAACCAAAAAAAAGATGGAATTTATATTTTGTGAAATCCTAAACAAAATAATGTAGATTAGACACTCGTCACTTCAATATTTATCTTCTTCATGTACCCCAACAACTGTGCATCATTGAGCTAGCTATATGGAGATTGTGTACATAAAAAAGTTGAACAAGAACGATTTTACATACAGTATAATTCACTTCATATAAATCATGCCTTTCCTTTTACCTATTTTACCAACATATTTTACCATACTTAAATACTGATTAAAAATTACTTTGATTACTTCAAGTGTTAAAATACTGAGAATAATTGAAAATATTTTTTCTATCATGTAACGAAGCAAACAGAGCTTTTATGAAAGTAGTTATGTGGTAAACTGCTATGCAAAACTGTCATCAGAAGCTCCTATTGAAGTTTATAAATAATCTTCATTGGTAAATGTCTTTAGAGAAAAATTATTAGATGTCTGATGGTCTTTTTCATCTTTTTTCACTTTTAAAAGAAGAGAAGGTATTTTGCTTTTAACTTTTTTTTTTTTTAACATCTGAAAATATGGTGATTGCCATAATTTAGTTTTGCTTCCCACACCTGTCTTTGTAGTTATCACCATTTTGAAACTTGCTCAGAATTCAGAAGGGATGTTCAAAATCTGCTGGGACACAGTCCTGATCAACCTGCTACAGCTGAATCTACTTTAAGGGAGAAAGTTGGACTAGGCAATTGCTAGAAGCATCTTCCAACCTCAGTAATTATGGGATTCTATTCAACTTAGGGCAGTCTGCTGAAACAAAATATAATTTGTTGACTGGCAGTGGCAGCAATTATATGATTCTTTAGGCACTGAAGACAAATACATGAAAATGAACATATGAAAACAAATACTTTAAGAAACATTAAAAGAAGGCCATAAAAGAAATAAAACAGAAGAAGGGGATGTGGAATGCTCTACAGTTGCCTTAAGGAAATGATGACACCAGGGAAATCGAGTGTAGGGGTTTATGATGCTGGTATTTTAAATAAAAATAATTTTAAAAGGAAGTTTTATGGGTTGGTGGGGGATGAAAGAATATGTTTGCTTGCAACAGAAATAAAAAGTGATTTGTCAAACACTATTATTATCAATTTCATAAAATGCCCAAAAAACGTGAACAAATTTTTATGCATACAACATCAACTTTTGCGCAATTCATATAGGGTTTACCTGAATTTGCACGTGACAAATTACTACACTCTGAGGGAATTGGATTTACATACCTAAGACTAAGGCACAGTTTTAGATTCAACATTAATAACCTACATAATTCTTGAACCAATAGGTGAGTGGATTATATTACTTTATTAATGGTCTTAATGAAAATGCTTCTGAAATCAGACTCTGATTCATATTTAAGGTTATTAAACTGACAGCAGTAAAGCCTGGGTTTTATTGCAATGTGCTAATATTTCCTTGAATTTCCAGAAGAAAACTGGAATACCTGCTGAAGGCTGATAGTTCCTGACTACCAATATAATGAATACCATAGGGACATGAATGCATAGTTCCACAATCAGTCTTTTATTTTTCTGGGAAACAAAAGAATGAGGAGTTCTGCCATGTTAGGAATAGCAGGAAAATTTAACTCTGCATTACTGATGTCAAAGAGCAGTGACTCTCCAGTCTCATCAGGAGAACTGCCCTCTTCCTCAAGAAAACTGCATGAAGCTTTTTTCAAAGAGAGTAAAGTGAAAGACCCTGAGAGGGAATCTCAGTACCCACCTGTGTATATTGGTCTAGCAAGATGTCTAGTTCTTGAATACAGAGTCCAAGGTGCAGAGGAAACTGTGCCAGCAGACACAAAGAAAGCACCTGTTGTGGTTTAAGTCTAGTCAGTAATTCAGAACCACGTAGCCACTTGCTCACTCTCTCCCCCTTTCCTCCGCACCCCGCTCCCAGAGGGATGGGGAGGAGAATCAAAAGAATGTAACTCCCATGGGTTGAGATAAGAACAGTTCAGTAACTAGGGTATAACAAACCACTACTGCTGCCACCAATAATAATAATGATAAGGGAAATAACAAGGGAAGAGAATATCACCGCTCACCACCCAGCGACCAATACCCAGCCTGACCAAGCAGTGATCTAACCCTTCTGGGTAACTGCCTTCAGTTTATATAGTGGGCATGACCTGTGGTATGGAATACCTCTTTAGTCAGTTTGGGTCAGGTGCCCTGTCTCTGCTTCCTCCTGGCTTCCCCTCCTCCCTGGCAGAGCATGAGACTCAGAAAGTCCTTGGTCACACTAAACATTACTGAGCAGCAACTAAAAACATTGGTGTTATCAGCGTTGTTCCCAGGCCAAAAGTCAAAACCACAGCACCGCACCAGCTACTAAGAAGGAGAAAAAGGACTGCTACTGCTGTACCCAGGGCAGCACCAAAAAACATGTGAAAGTTTAACTTGGCTAAACAGCAACTATGAAAATATACTTGAAAGGATTTGAGTTCTTAAAAATTGGTAGTGCACCATGAAAACCTCTCTGCTAGGGAAGACCACCACACAAGTGTTACGAAGATCTCAAGCACATGGTCACTCCACCATACTATTTCATGTATTAGATTACATGAGCTAATCATGCACGTGGCATTTTTTTGTCAGAAGTCTCAGGAAGAAAAATAATCACAGCAGATTCAGACAGCAGAGCCCATCGACATCTGTAACAGGAATTAGGGTGCTTACTGTCACCTGGATATTCACATGCTGATGTTTTAGGAAACCACAGGTTCTGGGAACAGCATAATTACTCCAAGCTAAGTTAAATGCAGGATGATGTTGAGCTAGCCTCCTCTCCACCTCCTTCCCCAAACACTGCCAAATTAAATAATCAGCATTCTGGAATGACAGTTACCTCATTCAGCTGTATAGTAGCAATAGTGCTGGTCAGGCAGGAGTTAGGAAAATAGTTGAGAGCAGAGAACAACCCTTTTTAGCAGCAGCCTCTATCTTGGCTTCAAGTGAAGCTATACTTAGAAACTAACTGAAGGTAGTTTATTTGTAGGTATTTAAAAGGTATTAAAAATTCTGTTTTATCTAGGATATCATTACCAATGGTCCACTGCTATTATTTTTACATTTATCTGAGAAATAGCAACGTGGGAAACCTTCAGTGTTGTGCAGTAATTTGTCAAAGAGTAATCAGGAGACAGAATTACAGAAAATTTTTTATCAGTATGTTTCATTGATCCTGGTTGATTAACAAGAAATATGCATTTCAGAAAGGATTCAAGGTGATGTAAGAAGTTGTCTTTGCAGGACATACATGATACGTTTACAGTTCCTCAGCAGTTACTTTGATTTCTTGCAACTGTCATTATTTTATAACAAAACCCCTTGTATTTCTTGAAAATAACCCGCTACTATTGCCTGTTATTATTTATTTGCAGTCATAATTCAGTTCAGCATTCAATATTGACAACTGCAAGCATTCAGGAATTACAGGATACAGTAGGATCTTTAGTTTAGAATAGGAGATTTTACACAAAGATGCCTTCATTCTCTTGAGTTGTGTTTTGGTAGTTTTTTGCTTAATTAGTATTAGTCAGGCAGCTAGAAACTCACAGCTTTTATTTTAAATACAAGTCAGATGTGTGTAGGATCTGAAAATTTAAAAACATCATGTTGAATGACTGGCTCATGCTTACTTCTTTAAAGCTGACTGAAATGCCAGAACTAAGATCTATTTGTATTTATTTTGTAATGAATGGCACAAAGAGTATCCAAATGATTTCACAAGCAAAATCAGCTTGTAGTTTTAAGTAATACTTTAGGTCAATATAAAGCAATATAAACATACATGTAGATCTGACAAATCAAAGAAAAAGCTTTAAAATTAACTGTGTAAGAACATGAGCATCTATGCAACAATTATTACCAAGTTCACTGGCACTCTGCAGAGTGCACAGTAAAAATTATTTCCCTTCCTCTTGAAATCAAAAGCCAGTAAAATTTTTTGCACCATTCCATACTGATTGCATGCTCATGAGACAACCAAGAAATTCTATAGAAGTCACATGTCTGACAAGCATATTTCCAAATAACAAATCCTAATGTATGATTAATTAAAGTATCATTCAACTTTAAAAATAGCAAAGGAAATTTTGTGAAGCTATATTTTTACTTTTTTTTTCTGTTACTTGCACCTTAAATCATCGAACTGTAGTCATATATTCTGAAAACAAAGCAACAACAACTGGTAAAAGTATTAGTTTTCTTAATCTAAAACTCTTAAGTGAAATCAGTTTCTTGTATGTGAAGTTTGACTTCACCACTTAAATGGAAGATTTTGTGTATGGGAAATATTCATACAGAATTGTTTATTTTGGCATGCATACATCACTACAGTGTCAGTAATACGAGGATATCATGAAAAGACTATATATGCTCAATTCATTATGTCTTCTATTCACTTCATTATGGTTTTATGCAGGAACTATCATCATTTACTCAACAAACACTAGCACTCACTTTTGTAATGTCACGATTTATTTTTAATATATGAAATATCTAGCATAGACTGAACTCCCCATATCTTTATACATACAGTGAACTCCCCATATTTGTGTAATTTATTTTATGGGAAATACAGTAGAATAACATATAAGTATGCATTTCTCTATTCATCAAAGTTTTAAAATAATGGCTGATGGAGGGATGTGTATTTCCTGGTGTTTCACTAGATATAGCCAGTAACTATAAGACAAATTATGTCAGTAATTTGTTTCTTTTTTCACACTCCTTCCTGCAGAAAAACAAACTGTTTACTATCTGGTGTGCCTACATGCGGATGTATAGTCACTGTTGTTGAATCTGTTTTATCTAGTGACAAAGCTTAATTGCCCTGATACAATCGTATATATGGGTACAACTGTCATTTCCCAGACTATTAATATAAAACATATCTGTGGCATTATTATGAGGGTTTTGTTGTTGGTTTGGGTTTGTTTTGTTTTTTTTTTTTCATTAAAATATGCACATTTAATAAAAGTCAATTGTAAATTGGAAGAGGAGTACATAATCATACATGGAAAAATGTTAATGGTGAAAAGTAGGTATAAAGAGGTCACAGGTGGCAACTTGTTTCTATCCTGTTTCAGGTAGAAACAAGTTGCCATGGTGCTTAAAAACTATATGACACAGAGCTGAAGAATATTACACGAACATACTATTACAGGGTCTGGACAGTGTAAAAAGCAACTAACTGGCAGAGAAAGTGAAAAAGAGAAGTCTGAACTATAGGCGTGTTATCACTGATCAAAGACTGTGGAAGGGAACACTGCAACACTGGCACATACCTGGGACAGCAAACCACCAGCTCCATTCATAAAACATGAGACCTCATGCATCTTGGCATCCAGAGCATCCTGGCTGCATGGTGTTGCAGCTCCAGCCAGAGCAGTTCCATGCAAGAACTGATTCCTGCTTTGCATCATTTATATGTTTTACTTAAAATTCTAGTTTAGGGTAGAGTAGAAGTCTGCTATGGATGTGTTTCAAACATAAAAAATAATGGAATATATAATTAGAATATTAATATATAATTAGAACATAAAATTAATACCCTAGTTACTGGGACACACGTACTGATCTTTAGAAATATTACTTCACTGTGTGTGATCAGGGAAAATTATTTTCTTCCTACTTGCTTGCAAATCATATGCGCTTTAGTCATCTGCACAGACTTATAGAATAGCCGCATTTTCAACATAATGAATATATGTAGACATGCACACACACACACCATGCTCCTGCCCAGGACAACTAGAAGAGAGTTTCTAGAAGCATGTAATGCCAGTTCCTTGCTGACATTGCCTGCTCTTCATATCTTTTATCCCATGAGCCAGTGTATGGGAAAGCTTTCCCTGGGAAAACAGAAATCAGAAGTTGGAATCAGACAGTTCAGGAACATTAAGATACAACTTTCTAAAACTCTTTGCTCATCCTTACTTTTCACTGTGTGTCAGGGCATTATATAACATGAGCCATTTTCTGATAGCTATCAGCACAAAATTTCTCTATTTAGGTTTTCATTAGCAGAAAATGATGATTGAGCAATATTGGCTTGGCCCTTCCACTGTCTCAGTGAATACATTAACAAATTTTCTTTAAAGATTTTCATTATACCTCTTTTCCAAGTAAGTATTACCTGAACTATACTCATTAAACTCTTTTTCATAAATAAGGCTAGTATAATACTTACTCTTTCTGTTTGTAACCTAGACTTTGAAGTTGAAGGGTTTGTAAAACGTTTTCCTTTTGTACAGAGAAACCTAAACGCAACATACCAATTTGATGAAATAGAATCTATTTAGAAATATTTTTGCATTCTTTCTATTTAAAATAACTCTTTACTACGCACAGCAACAGTCTTTCCTTCTCATTTGCATTTCCTTCTCTAATACTGTAATGAGTGAGATGAAAGCATTTTGTTGCCGTTCCTTCCTTTTTTCTTACATCCTTCTTTCCATGAAACTCTGAAATGTAGCAATGGATGGTCACACAGAGTTTTTAAATTTTAATAAATGATAAATCAGAGTAAATTATGAGAGATATATTAGCACTTATGTTTGTGTAAAACAACATTGATTTTCACAGTCTGCATTGTGGAGATAAGCATAAATTTTAATTTGAAACCAACAGCTATTTACATGCTGAAACTTTATTTGCCATTGAAAAACATTTTGCTAGCTTTCACAGGCAAATATATTTTTGCTAGATAAATAGTCTGAAAATCTGAATAGAAATCAAAACCTTTTTACTGTAAATTACTCATGAAATTTAGTTATTTTACTCTAGAGGAAAATGTGCATCCTTAGCAGATCCAATTCATGCAAGACAGACAAACAAAACTAACTTACCTAATTTTTTAATTTACTCAAACGCTATCTTCAATACATAGCTTTTGCTCCTTGTAAGCCTTCTCATGCTTTGTAACAAGCATTTCAAGCTAAATCAGACATCCAAGGTTTTAATTAACACTGAATATAATACACAAAATACTTCAGAAGAAAACAGAGGTTATTTTACAAATTAATAAAGCTTAAGTTTCTAAGACTTTGTGTTCCACATCTTCACACCCCCTCCCCTTCTCAGCTCTCATTAGGTCTCATGGTGGAATTATCACAAAACATTTAGTAACATAAGAATTCTCCAACTGCATGCACCTAATAGGTCAAAAGACTTCACATTATTTGTGCATTTTAGCTGTCACATCAGATAAACTGGAAGGTACTTGCTAGAAGGTGCAAGCGTGGGGATAACAGTCTAAGTATTGTTGCAACCACATAAGTATTTTTGGAGAGTTTAAGTGAGTTTAAACGAGACTATAGGGTTCAGAAGGAAAACAAAACTTACTCAGTTTTCTACCATTATTTTTTGTTTAGTGTATGAATCACTGCATGCATGAAAAAAAATTCTTGAGAAGTAAACACATGTGAACAGCCATCTGAGACAGTCAGATATCATCTTTAGTGTCTGATGTACATGAAATACTCATGAATTAGGATTATAAAGAAGTACGGAAAAGCTGAACATGCGTAGTTTAATCATACAGTAATTTCTCTAGATTTGCAGAGTAAATGAATGAATAATTTTAAGTAACAGAATTCATTCATGTTAATGGACACTGAAACAGATGCCAATTATGACACTTTAAATGTCAACATCATTAACCTTGTTAATTCTTTCAGCGTCAAAGAAAGGGTAAAAGAAAGTATGTATGATATTAAAAAGAATCACGTAAGCTGCTCTTGCAGACTGCTCCTTAAGGACAGCTTTTATAGTAGATGGTGAGAGTATAGAAGCAGGGACACCCATTTAATCACGTTAATGCTTAATTTTCAGTTATGAAGTATTATTACTGCATTGGAAGTTAAAATAAATTTGTGTCCACAATCCTCTTGCATCCAGTTAGAAACAAAAACCCATAAACAAATGAACAAAGTTCAACAAAAACCCAAACCTAACAGTGGTCAGATGACAAATTTATGAATTTCAAAAGAAACAAGTACAGTAATTGGAGTGCATTTAGTACATATATCAGTAAAATAAACAGAACTACACAAAGATCATCTTACTAGATTCTTCAAAGTCTTAGAGGAAATTCACATGTACATATAGTTTAGTTTATCATTAAGGAAAATATGCATAAATGTGCACAGCACATGTATTTGGAATTCTCACTTCTCTGTATATCTCTACACTTCATAGCATGTCCAACGATGATAAATGAAACCTGAATACACATTAAAAGAAGAGAGAACATCTGTTTGTTCATCATCACCAGTGTGTCACACTGAAGAATCTGAGTACCAAGCTGATGTGAAATCAAGGGGGAAAGGATTTGGATTCATGACCTCACAAACTCTACTTGCATTATTGACACTTCTTAAACTAATGGCTCATCACACTGGGAGAATCCTCCCTTCTTCTCATCCAGTGACAATAACCATTAGGAGGCTTCTAAAATCTGTAGTTAGCATTGCATGCACCGTTTGTTAAAATGGTGTAATAACTAAGGCTCTTATCTCTTATTACTGATGGAGTGCCATTCAATTTTATTTTTCATTGCATGTTACTTCCAAAGTTGATAAAGTAATCTTGGATCATTACAAAGTGCACAATTAGTCAAGAGGTTTTTAGTCAGAATATTTAAAAGCCACACATCCTGAAATATGCTTCTGGACATGCAACTCAATGTGCATCACACTCAAGATGATCCAAGTAGCTTACAAATAAAGCAGTCCTTACAATAGAAACTTCTGAGTCAGAGTAATTAATCTTATAAATCCAAAGATTTAAACTAAGCAAAGTCTTTGTTTAGCATTCTTTGACTTAGTCAAACACAACTTCTTTGCTGTCAGAAACAGCCCAGCTATCAAGAAAGAAAAAGAGAATCAATTGAATAGTGAAAAGATCTTGTTACTTTCCATTTACAGTGAGAACTTCTGTAAAATAATGTAATTCCAATGCAATAATCTCTTATACATAAAGAATAAACCTTCCACTTACACCCTAGGTTTTTTAGACTGTTACTATTGCTGAAAAATGGAATCACCAGAACTTGATTATATGAACATAAGAACTTAGAGGAGTATCAATTGCACATAAATAGACAAAGATTAGAAGAAATCCCTGCTGTGCATCTCAAAGAATGATACAGCTCACTGAAATCTTAGAGATTTTGAAATAGCTAAGCCAAACAGGATTCCTCATTGAGGACAGAAGAAAAAAATGGGGGGGGGGGGGGGAGGGGAGGGGAGGGGAGGCAGGGAACCCACAAAATAAATGTCAGGTAGACGATCTTTTCCAGAACTTTTTTACCAGGCTTTTTAAAAAGAATTAGCTGACAAAAATTTAGTAAAATTAATTCTTCAGTAAGCTTTCTTATTAAATGATTTTATTTTGCTTACTATGTACATGAGATTTAACTGACAGATACTGAATTGTATTTATTTATTTCCTTTTCAAAACACATTATGTGTATTAAATCATAATGGCATTTAATCAAAAGCCATTAAAAGTATGACGTGAAGGACTACTTTATATAATTGCAGTAACTGAAAAAAAATGAAACATGATTCAAGCCAACATGACTTCAGTGAACTTGGGAGTAGCTATTTTTTTCTAGCTTGTTTTGCAACCAATAGGCAGAGAAAATAGAAATTTAGATAAAAAACAATTATGTGCCCTTACCAAAGATAAAAATGCTTATTTGAAACAACACTGAAAGATTATTTTCTCCCTTTCGAAAGAGATGAATAGAAATAAGACTGACGGATAGAGTAGTGAACAGTATAAGGTAAGAAAGTTCTGTTTTCAATGTCTCCCAACTCAAGGAAAAAATATGCTTCATTCCAACTCATAAAAAATTTACTTGTGGGATGGTTTGGTTTTTTGCTTCTGCATATGTATGCATATATTTGCTTTTGCCTTAATTACTACAACACAAAAGTGTTCATACACAACAGCATTCTACATTTTTATATTCTAGAAACATAAACATAGTACTACAAGTTCTACTTGAGATTCTGTGCCATAATTATCATGTATGTACTAACAAAAGGTTCCAGAAAGCCTCAGTAAAGTCTATCAAAATTTTGCTGAGTACTTCTATTATATCATTACAATTCCAAATATGTTCTGTTTGAAGTTGTGACTGACTTCAAATGCTAACTCCTGCTGTAACACCTCTTCAAACTTGAAGATTTTACTTAACTGTTAAACCACTTAATTGTGACTCTAATCAACAGAAAACTAACTCTTTGAATTCTCCTCTATTTACACAATCGTTTGTTCGCTCTCACTAAATCACTCTATACGCAGGTGTCGTAAAAGTCGAATGTGCCATCAAAATAAGATTAAAATGAAAAGGTACCAATTCTTGAATAAGAGCATTAGGCATGGACAGAATCAAAGGTATTTCATCAGCAAAACCACCATATGTAATCAAGCCCTTAAAATTTGATTATCTGGTCTACTGGAATCTATTTGACCACAGTCTACTGCTGCTACAAACTCATGTGATTCCTATTTGATCTACATTATTTCTTCTAGGTTTGGTAGTATACAGTTTTAATTTTTTTTATCTTTGCTTACTCTTTCCTCTATCAACATCCATATATGAAAGGTATTAACTTTAGCTATGCATTATAAACACAGTAAAATGAGGAAATCATGAAAACATGGAAACAATTCATATACAATATAATGCCAACATACCTAAGAAAACAACTTTGAAGAATCTTAATGGTAAACAATAAAGTCAGATAAATATAAGTGACAGAAACAAAGTTTAAGAGCAAAATAGGCAAAAGGATTCAAAAGAGTCAGGGGAGCCAGCAGAAGAAAAAGTGGAAAGAGATCTGAGCAAGATGTTGCAATTTTCCTAAACCAAATTTTCAGAAAACTAAATTCCCCTTAATCTGATCATGATACACAGCCCAAAGCTGCTAGGTAAGAATGCTAGTACCTGTTCTGTGCAATGTCTCAATCTTCTGCCTTTGTCAAATCCACAACTTCATAATCTAAGTTGTTCTCAGGAATGATGAATGTCATGACCATAAGGGGTCCAAGTTAATGACTAATACCCTAATATTCAGCTTTGCTAACTGTGTAATTGCTTGTGCACCCAAATTAGTTTAATTCTAGTGGTACATTCTTACTGCAGATAATTGGTCGTGTGATACTCCAACAAAGCAGAAGGCACTACACGTTGCTGCTGTAACCAACCCTAGCAGAGCCTACAATTTTATATAGGTTAAGTTCCTCATTTGTTTTAGTTTAGTTAAATACAAATCTGTCTGTGAAATCATCTTTTGTGGTATGTATTACAACTATTCATTGTTGAGCCTTTCAACATAATCAATTAGTTGACCTTACAGCTCTCATTAGCACTATACCCAAAATTCAAGAAATCTTTTCAACCAAAATGAACTCTCACAGTACTTCTGTTGGAGCTCATTACTTCAGCTACAGCACCAGTACTCAGTTTCCCTAGCAAAGTGGCAAGAGAGCTCATGTTCTTGCAGTGCAGTGATCTTCATGCCTCCAGAGATGAGGGCTTATTCTGATGCTGCAGCACCTATCTGGAATCACTCATATATTGCTAACCAATTTACATACATACATGTTTCTTTCTATGTTTCATCTATTATGGCTGACTGGAAATCAAACTATGTCCAGATTATTCTGCCACTGGGTATGACATATAGATAAACTGAGGTAAGCCAAAGTATAAAAATCAGTTTCTTTAGTTTCTTGTAATTCAACCTGCTTGTTGTACACAGGGATGTGTTGCTACAGGTATTCTGCCACACCACTCTTATAACCAGGAGTTACAGTCCTGTTCACATCTACGAGTCACTATTACTGTGCTTGCAGAAATAAGTGACTACAACTTCCCCCAGTAAAATCCAGCTGGCATTACAGCTTAAGAGTGGGAGACATACTGAAAACAAAGCTGCTGAAGATGTGTGGTTTGCAAACAAGCAGGATGCTGTAAAAGGACAGTCTCCACTAAGAAGACTGTTTACTATTTCGAATGAAAAGAACAAAACAATACATGGTAAAAAGTTCTCCAGAAATAGGGTTTGCTGTTAAGAGAATTCAAACTCTACCACTATACATACTCTGTTACTTCTACTAATTTCTAACCAAATAGCTATTGCTAATAAAGCCGAATTACATAAAAAGTTGATAGCAAAAGGTAGTTCAGCTAGAGCCTAAAAAAGCTGAGCCAGGAAATTTCTTGGGTCTAGACAATTACAGCATAAACATTTTCCAATGAGAAAACAAAGTAACCCAAATATTAAAAACAATACCCAGGAGGCTATCTGGTCCAAATCTCTGCTCAAGCTGGCTTGCCTGGAGCAGGTTGCTCAGTACCATGTCCAGTCAGCTTTAGAGTATCTCCAAGGATGCGGAGTCTGCAGCCTCTCTGGGCAACCTGTGCCAGTGCTCTGCCACCCTCACAGTATGGAAATTTTCCCTTGTGCTCTGAGAGAACCTCCAATGAATAGAAAAATTAATGGTATGGTAATGTATTTGCTTAGATTGACTTGAATTATTTGCTCCAAAACAAAAAGACACTGGAAGTTAAATTCATTTACAAATTACCAAGCATTAGGGAATTTTCCCCAGGAGATCCAAGCATGATGGCCAGAGTAGATAATAATCTATGCTTATGGTATTTAAAAAAGCTTCCTTATCTATGTTCTACAGTCATGAAATCTAATTAATTATACACAATCTAAAGTTTACTTAATATTTAAATGAAGCAGAATTAATCTTTCCTTCAGTAAGATTTCTTTCTGGTAAAATTCCTGAACCAAGCTCAGACTACCCCATTACATCCAGACATTAACAGTTCATAACTAAAAGACCTTGTAAGGCCTCAGCTGGCACCTGAGCCACTGAAAACTGATCTTGAAGAACATTAATTAGTAAGTAGAAGCACAAGAATTGTTAGGCAGACATCAGGCTTTTGTGATTAACAGAACTGTGCAGAATGTAGCACACACTGTCACTGTATAGATCTTCCCTTCACTTTTCCATTAGTTATATAGCCACAGTTGCTATGTAAGTTTCACATTTGCTTTAATTGAATGCTAAATATACTGCATGCTTATTAAAGGTATCTGTCCCAATGCCCCAGCCCCACAAATGCAACGTAACAAGGCATTCTTTCTGATCCATACAGTGTAAGTCACCTTTTTTCTTGTAGTTCTAGAAGTGAGGCATAACTGAGAAGAAAAGTTATCTTCATTCTTTTACATTTTAAAAAATGTAGATATACAGATGATATTCCTGTTGTGATAGGACAAGGGGTAACAGTTTTAAAGAGAGGGGAGATTCAAGCTAGGTGCAAGTAAGATATTTTTTACAATCAGATTGGTGAAACACTGACACAGGTTGTCCAGAGAGGTGGTAGATGCCCCACCCCTGGAAACATTCAAGGCCAGGCTGGATGTGGTTCTGGGCAACCCGATCTAGTTGAAGATGTCCCTGCCCATTGCAGGGAGGTCGGGCTAGATGACCATTAATGGTCCCTTCCAAATCAAACTGTTTTATGATTCTCTGAAGGTTCTTGGAATACTATTTCAGCTTTCCACTCCAACAAAAAAAAGAAAGAAAAAAAGAAAGAAAAAAATACTGGTCTGCTACTGTAGCTGTTACTTTCATGGCACATTTCTGACATAGAACACACAAAAAAAAAAAGTGTAGCTCATGTACGCTCAGCAAAGCTGTAGGATGGAGAAGAGTAAAAGTGAGATAAAATGTATTTACCTTGTGAACAATGATGTCTGGCAGTTTTGCAGACTGATATATTTAACCCACTGACAGAAGCAGTGAGAGTTTTTCCATTGACTGCACCAAAGAAGGCTTCACTAACACTAGTAATGTGAATAAACACTTTGAAATCTGTGTTACTTGCTGAAGAGTCAGTCTGTCCCCGTAAGAAACTCTATACGCTAAAATGCACATGCAGATAAGATGACATCAGCCTATACTTTATATCTGTATGCCTGTATTTCGTAAGATAATTTACATATTTCAAGGACATACATTCCATATCCAATAATCCTGATTAGAAGAACTAAAGTTATTTGAAACTGTGGTACAAAAGAAATCCCAACTTATTAATTATATCAAAAATGACTTTGGATTTACTGATATATTCACTGTCCTCTTTGACATTTAGATAAAGTTGACTGCACTGCATTATGAAGCATTGTAATACTCTGAAGTGTAGAGACATAAATCTGTATCTGTTTATGTATTTACTGACTTACGTGCTAGACAAAAACAAGTGCTTATTGCTTCTAACACCACTATGTATGAAACACACTCTGAGGAGAATTTACAGTGCATTTACAGTGCACAGCATCTAGTTACTGAGAAATCACAAAGGAGAAATAAAAGATAGCTAGAAATCATTCTGATCGCTATACAATAACCAAAGGTTATTTTCTTGTGAACAATACTTAACAGTATCTTATACAGACAACATATTTCCCTATAAATTCTTTCAACAAAATTGATATTTTATATGCAAGATTTGAAAGTCATTCTACATTGGAGAAAAAAAACCAAACAAACAATAATCAAATAACCCACACAGAATTATGTTCCAAAGATATAATTGCAAAATTGGTGGGTTTTGTTTTGTTTTGTTTTTTTTTAAATCTATATTAAGAGGTTATCAGTCCCCACTGAATTTTTTACAAACAGAGGTAGAAACAACTTGGGGGGGGAGGGGGGGGAGGGAGGATCTTGGGAGAGAGAGTACAAGGCATACAACTGACAGGACAGTTAAGACTACATCAAAAATAAAAGATGATCATGACCTCATGCAGATAGGGCAGACAGTGCAAAGTTCTAAAAAGGCAATATAGTCAGCAGAAAACCAAGTACAATAAATAACATAATATTGGAAAGTTATGACACATGTGACATGCATGAATTATTTCTTTATTTGGATCCCTTGTAATAGGGCGCCAGGACGCAGAATAAAACCACTAACATTCCAGTAGTCTCAAAATCTATCTGTGCTGGCATAATTAGTTTTTGAATATCAGTGAATGTCATTGTGCTTCCTTTCTGATTCTCCTTAGCATGCAAACCAGAAGGAACTGTTACAGTGCAACTTTCTAGCTGAAGACCTAAAAACTGACAAGTTGAGAAGTAGACCAAGTATACAAGGGCTTTACTTAAGAGTTCTACTGAAATTAATAGAGATATGTCCTGACACAGCAGAGCTCCAACAAGCATATGGCTATTGCACAGATGTTGACATTAGACTTGTAATTCATTTGAGTAATTGTCTATCTGCAAAATATTCACTATCAGGCCTAGATTATATATCTCAGAATAATTAACTCACAGGAATTTCACATGCATATTCTAAGGGATTTTTTATTATTTCTTCTTCTTTAAAGAAGAGAGGGAAAAAATGTCATGCCTATAGTTCTTCCAGTTTATTGTTGGAAAAGAGGCTGTGTGAACCAGTAGAGTCCCATGATGGAATTGAAGAAACATGTAAGATTGGAAAGAGCTCTTTGGTCTTCCAGACTGCACCTTTGTATTTGTTTTGGCATTGTAGCACACAAGTCCCTCCAAAAAACTCACTGAACTTCACCTAAAATTGTTCTCAAAAGACACAGCAGAGAGAATCAAGTGAACAAAACACACTCATGGCAAATAAACAAACATATAAAATTTAATTTATTTTTTTTTTTTATGAACATTTGTAGATTTGGACCCACAGCCAACTATCCATACACACACATACACATGTGTGCATATACATGCATATATACCCCCCCATACACAGATTGTACACTACAAATAGTTGTGACATGGAACTACCCTTTTCTACAATCTGAAGCAACCTGGCTTGTATTTCATACCCTACTTCCCAAATATAAACTATAAGCCTGTTTTCTGGCTATGTTCTGCTACCCTTCATCTTAAAAGTAAAACAAAAAAACACAAAACCAACCTCTGGTTACACAAATTTGTATCTTTCCTTATGTAGGTATGAATATTTTGTCCTGTGTTCTGCTTCTTTCACTTCACTTCACTAAAGCTCACGTGTCTTCTGATGCTACATTTCTTTCCCTTTCTCTTACCCTTATGATAACTCTTACCTCTCCCCACCTCCCCATTTTTCTCTTTCACACAGGTTCTTGGGCAATCTTGAGCAATAATGCAATTTGCGCAACCATTTACACTTCATTTTTAATTGTTTCTACTCATTAGCAGGAATATATTTTCCTCCTCTCTGTCTTTAAAAACAGTAAGAGGCTTCCTTCTCTTTCTTTCTCTTGCCCTTCCTCTTTTACAGGCTCAGATGCAAATTCCCCTTTTCTTTTCTGGATTTGCCAACTGTTACTGTTTGCCTTTTTAAGGCTTTTGCCTAGGTCAGGCCTGACACTTCCAACTGACAATAATAACAAAAAATCAGCAAATATTTCTCATACCTTCAGCGGTAACTCTTCAGCCTATTTATAACACAGAAACCCTGTTCATACAGCTTCTAAACCTTAACTTACAACCAAACTGAGCATAATCAAAATCACTTCTGGAGAGAGAGGACTTTCTGTTAATACCTCAAGGGCAAAGCCCTGACACTGCAGTAAAGAAATTACTGGGCTGATTAATCAAGGCCATCTGCATATGCATGGCCACCAATGTTTTGGCAGTAAGAATACATAAAAATAATAGTAATGGGAAACAAACAACAAAAAACACCCAAGAAACAGTTGCAGCGCCGCATGCCACAGGGAAAGCAGAGATAACTCTTCCTCTCCTAGATTGGATGAAGATGTTTTACTGACCATCCTTGTTCTCTGGGTGTACACTAAATAGAAAACTCAGATCTGACCATCTCTGTAAGCCGCAAAATCCAAAGCTTAACAACAGTTTTACTATTAAGCTCTGGTACAAGATTATTTATATTTGTAGTAGCCTATTAGAATCATAGAGTCATTTAGGTTGGAAAAGACCCTTAAGATAATTTGAGTTCAACTGTTAACCTAATCCTATCAACCTATTCTTGTAGCTTTTTTTTCTGCATTATACACAAATTACACAAAAATAAGAACAACCAAACCACGTTCTTCTCTTCTTGTTGTACTTGTAAGAGATAAGCCTGACAACTGTTAGGTAATTATGTTCTTTGCCTCACTGTACATTATAGCTGCCTCCTGCTGCTGAGTCGCCTGGTCACTTCAGTGTGGATGATGATTCTCTGTTTGCTATTACAACGTACAATGCAGGGAAGCATTGACAGAAATCTTAGGAAATGCAATTTCTTTTTCGACAAATTTTATGGCACATTAGTGTGGCTGAAAACAGACAGAAATGGGATTTTGCTGGTGTTGAAAAGACTGATGTAGGAAATCTCTGAAATACCAACAATAACAAAATTTCCAAATTATAGCAAACACACATGAGGTGATAGGCTGCGATTACAGTCCACCTCAAAAATGTAATTATTACACCCTATTGGAAGAAACATTCATTCACTGGCCAGTAACTTCACTCTTTCTTTACAACAGCCACAAGGCAGTATCACAAACGTGTGCACACAAGCAACACTGGAAAGTTAATGCAGCAACAAGATCAGGTTCTTTCCCAGACATTACCATTAGTCAGAAGAAAAGAAGTAAAAGATTTAGCCTTTAGTGTTTCTTTTCATTACAAGGAAAACAGACCTTTACCAAAATAATGAAACCAGCTTTCCTGTGTATGTGTTGTTTCCTACCAACTGTGAACTTAATAATAATAAAAAAAACACAACATAATATTATCCAAAAACATATTTTTTGAAAATAAACCCAATGTGAGACAAAGGATATGATGGTTTTAAAGTATCTTTGAAAGGAATACCTGGGAGAATTTCTGTTGGCACACTTTCGTAAACACTGTTAGTTCAATTACTGTGCTAAAATTTGCATGCACACACAGAACAGTTCCCTTAAATGAAGTTAAGTTTACTTTAAATACATTTAAGTATTTAGGAGAGAACTGTACTGGAAGGTTTACTTATCCTTATTGCTCCAAACTAGCCCTATTAGAAGTCTCATGAGTCAAAAGCAGCAGCTAAAATATACTAAGGGCTGATGCATTTGCTTTTTCAGTGTGACACATTACAGCAGTTGAAATGGTGGATTAAATAAAGCTGAACATCTAAGCCACATCATAATTTAAATGAAGTGGTCAAAGAAACTGATGTAGTATGAGAGATCATTTTTATCATATAATATAATCATGGAATGGTATGGGTTGGAAGCGACCATTGAACACCCATCTAGTGAACAACCCCCTGAAGTAAGCAGGCACATCTTCCACTAGACTGGGTTGCTCAAAGTCCAATCCAACCTGGTCTTGAACACTTGAGCATCCATAACTTCTTTGGGCAACCACCTCCAGTGTCTCACCACCCTCACAGTAAAGAATTTCTCCCTAATAGCTAACCTAAATCTACCCTCTTTCAGCTTAAAACCATTCCCCTATCACATCCTATCACTACACACCCTTGTGAAAAGTCCCTCTCCAGATTTCCTGTAGGCCTGCTTTGGATATTGGAACGCTGCTATAAGGTCTCCCACGAAGTTGGGGCTGAGAGAAGCCCCACCTCTCTCAGTCTCCCCTCACAAGAGAGGTGCTCTAGCCCTCTGAATATTTCTGTGGCTGTTCTACAGACGTTCTCCAACAGCTCCATACCTTTCCTGTGCTGAGGACACCAGCACTGAACACAGTGCTCCATATGGGGCTCCATGAGAGCAGAGGGGAAGATCACCTGCTGGCTGCACTTATTATGATGCAACCCAGGACACAGCTGGCTTTCTGAGCTGTGTGTGCTCATTGCCAGGTTATGTCCAGCAGAAGATAAACTCGATTAAACTGGAGGATTTAAAAAAAAACCAAACACCAGTACCCTCAAGTCCTTCTCTTCAGGGCTTCTCCCAACCCCTTCATTCTCCAGCCAGTATTGGTAACTGGGGATTACTCCAACCCAGGTGCAGGACTTTGCACTTGACCTTGTTAAGCCTCATGATGTTTACATTGTGAAATTTCAATCATAGCTACAAGGTCAGTATGGCAGATGACCTAATTTAAATTTTCTTCCAACTAAATAATTTATTATAATAATTTCTAATCACAGCAGAAGTCAAAGAAAGGAAACTGAAAAATTAGTAGATTGAAACTGCAATCCCTTGAACTGAACTCTCAACATCTTCAATGGAAAGAAGAATTACTCTGTCATTTCTACACCTGCTTTCATCTTCTCTCTGGGGTTCTTCCTGCTGTGATACCCTAAAGGCCGTTTCTCCTCCGAGTATGTAGATTCCTTTTAAACTGCCATCCTAAATACTCAACATTCTGTGCACTTATCATTTGCTTTTTGTGGCTGCTATAAATAACATTAAGAGAATGTCAGTGTCTAGATGCCTTATCCACACATATGCAATGGGATCAGCAGGTTTTACAAAACATTTATCAACATAACATTTGGAGTTTTCAGTCTGCTTTCCTTTGGAAAAGCAAGTGCTGCTATAAATGATTTTCTCTAGACAAAGTGGTATTCAATTATTCAAATTATTTTATGCTACAATAGTTGTATTAAGCATTGTTCATTTTATTAATGTTGAATGCTGTTAACATCTCAAATAGAAATATTTTAATTTACTGCTTAGACAAAGATTTGTGAGGAAAAAAATCACAAGTAAACAAGCAGATAAGGCTAATATATTAAAACCAAGCTTGCTAAACTGACAAAGTTTTATTTGAAGCTAAAGCTAAATAATTCTTACAGTCTGGACTACACATATGTAGTATGTATAATGTAACCTGATGGTAATGTGGTGGGTTTTTTTTGTTTTTTGTTTTTTTTTTTTTCATTTTTTTAAAGCCTTGCTATTGTTTGTGTTAGTAAAAATGCAGAATACGTTGTTTACTGTGGAGCAACTGAACAAAACCCTTTCAGAACAAGTATTTTCTCTTGGGGAGAGAAGGGAAACATTTCACAATGCATATGCTGCGAGCAGGATAAGGAAATTTGAAAATGGGAGTCAGAAATCCATGGTTCTCTATCCTGCCCTAAATGGAACTGCTATGTACGTGAAATCATATCCCTCCTACCTCTTGAGGTACCATACACTACTGCAAAATTGAAACAATATGCATGTTTTTCAGTATTGAACTTCAAATAAAAAAGCCCATTCTTAAAGAAATCATGCATTCTTTAAATTACTCTAACTCAGATAGGAACAAGATTTTACTATCTTTACTCAGATGTCAATACCTTTATAATGCCTAAGGACATGCCCTTTTGAAGTCAACCAATCTCTCCTGAGTCCCTGTAACAAGACTGAAAAAAGTAAGAGTTCTAGTCAAACATTACACCCAGATGTTTCTTTAATCCAAAATAAAAACAGCCTGTGGTTTGGATGGGGCTTTCAAAAAACATCTCCCACAGATTAACTTTATTTCCACAGTAATCTCCTCCGGGCAGGAACGATGCTTTTTTTGAGTCTCAATATTGCTATTTAACTGTCTGCAAAGAATACGAGACCTGAAGAAGCAGTAAGATTTCCATTTTCCCAAAAGATGATATTCTCACCAACATAAAGAAGAGTGAAGATCAGGAAAACTGAATAGCAAGAAAATAGCTGACACTTCCTTCTCTTCTCAAAAGAATAAATGAGAATCAAATATTCAGGGTTTTTTTCTCCAGACTTCAATCCATCAAATGGAGGTTTACAGCCTTCAATATCTAATCTTTTGAGTAACATTAATAAATCTACTTAAATATTTATTTACAAATTGCAACAGCCCAAGTTGAAAAAGTTCTAAAATATGGGAGAGCTGAATAAAAAAAGTCATGTTGTAAAGTCTGATTTATTTCTATTACACTGATGTTAATAAAATTAATTTCATAATGCCTTCAATAATGCTGTTATTCAAATAGTATAGCTTTGACCTCAGTAATAATAAGATAATAAACTTCAGTTAATCATCCTAGCTATACTTTTTGTGTAGTTAGAAGTATAGGGATACTAGCTCTACGCATGTTTGGTTTTTTTTGTTTTTAATATATATATTCTATACTCATTCAATTACTGCAGTCAGTTTCCGTATTTTTTTTTCATATTTCCGGTTTGTAAGACCACCTATTGATTATTTCACTTGACCGGGATTGCAAAGCAGATATAATATTTATATTTATTTCAAATTACATATTCATATTAAAAAGCTAAGAAAAATGTGATTCAAAATCAAGTATTTAGAACAGATTACTCTGGAATTGTTTGCTGATTTTATCCACAGACACAACAGTATAATGAAATAAATTAGAGTAATAAAAGTCTCTCACGTAAGAGGCAACAGAGGAACAGATGCTAATGGAGAAAACCAATGGTGACATTCTGCAAACGTATCCATATGAGCAAGTTGCTCTGCAGTAATCTAACAATACAGATAAGCATTAAAGGATCTGAATATATATAACAGCCTTGCAAGAGAAAACAAACCAAACAAACAAACCAACCCAAATGCTCCCAAAACAAACAGAAAATGACAAACAAAATCAAAACCCAACCAAACCCACACTATCCAGCGAATGAAAGAATTCCACTTTAATTAATTCTATGATAATTTGGGCACAAATAGCTATGTTAGTTTTATGTAATAATTCATCTTCTGTTAGATAATTATACATTTACTTCTTTTTGGTCTTATTTAAAATTCCCCTATAAGACCTTTAAAAAGAAATTTAAAAATTCCTTGCAAACCCATATGCAAGAAATAAAAAAAGTTTGCTCATGGAAGGTTTTTTAAGCAGAAAAGAAAAATGTTATTATTTGTCAAAGTTAGGCTTCTTTAGAAGATGACTATTAGTATCATATCCTCTCAATCCTGGCACACAAGTTTCAGATACATGACAAGTCTGCCCTAGTAAAAACATTTAATGCAAGGACATGATCTTCTGTATGGTTACACTCACAGCCATCTGCTATTTGGGCACTGTTCCCACTCACAAGTTGACTGGAGATTTTCCTTAAGAGTATTCATGGCAAAAGAAGCCAGGACCAATAATCAAAGGCTTTCCCCTTCTACCAGAATCCTTCTTTTTTTTTTTTTTGGTTTGGTTTGGTTTGGTTTTTGGTGGGTTTTCTTTTTGTTTGTTTTTTTTTGTGTGTGTGTTTTGTTGGTTTTTTTTTTCCCCCTGTTTATAAACCAGTGGCACAACCACTTCTGTTACCACACTGGTAAAGTGTGTTTCAGAAAGCAGCATCTGAAAAACATGTAACAAGTAAAAAAAAGTCCAGCTATCAGTAAGGTTTGTTGTAGCAGCCCTTTGGGGAATAACAGTAAAAAACTTCTGCTGAGAAGAGATATAAATAAGAAAGTATCAATATGACAGGGCACTCTCTGCAAGTAAAATTCTATGGCAGAAAATAAACTTGATTCTAGAGATGAGGGATGTTCTCCAGAGACAACATTCAAGTATCAGTGTTTCCATAAATTAATTTGCTATTCTGAAATCTGTATATGCGTAATCAACCCAAGACTGGCAAACTGATTTCCAAACATTTTAGAAATGCAGGGTCTCAAAATAAACTGAGTAAACTAAAAAAAATGAACTGAGTAAACTAAAACTGAGGAAACAAAAATAAGGAGGAATCTGCTTGTGAACAGTTTGGTTACAATGTCCATGAACTAACAGGTCTGAATTCACCACTGAAGTTTCACAGAGGGTAACTATAGTTTCAGTGAGAATATGGTAAAAAAGTAAGCTTGCAGGGTGAGCAATGTACCTTTCTTCTATATATATAAAATTTCTATTTTCATCAAATTCAAATATTTGATTCCGTAGGAGTATGATGTTGACAAATGTACTGAATTATTTCCATTGCTTCTGATTTCACATCTTCCAGACAAAAACAGGCAGTGAACTGAATTAGTATTAACTTACAAGGGAGGAGAAATGAGTCTCCTCTTTTTGGAAAGAATACAAAGTTAGGTTAAACTACCTAATGAATGTGCACATAACTCAAGGAAAACTAAATTAAAAGGTTATAGGCTAGGAAAGAACATGAATAAACCCATTAAAATGGTTTTGGGGGAGTCTACTCTCAAACCATTATCTACTGACACACAGTTTTCACTACCGAAAAATAAATCATATTGCTGTTCAATACGGTGTCTACTTTGCTTCACTTTACATTAGAAAGTCAAGTAAACTAATTCTCAGAGCGCTGAGAAGAAAGCATTACTAATGTTATTTCTGTGACAGCTTTTTTAAATCACTTCCTGCTTCTAGGAGTCAAAACAGGGACGCATCAGTGTTGGAACATGTTGGTGTTAAGCAAACAAGTCTACACCTCCCAGCATCTTGTGAAATACATCCATACAAAAGGAAAACAAAAGGTTATTTCAAGGTCATGACAAGACAAGACAAGGGGGAATGGTTTTAAAGTGAAAGAGGGTAGATACAGATTAGATACTAGGGACAAGTTCTTCACTGTGAGGGTGATTAGATGCTGGAACAGGTTGCCCAGAGAAGCTGTGGATGCCCCATCCATGCAGTGTTCAAGACCAGGCTGGACAGGCCTTTGAATAACCTGTCACATGAGAGATGTCCTTGCTTGTGGCAGGGAGGGTAGAACTGGATGATCTTTAAGGTCCCTTCCAACCCAAACCATTCTATGATTCTATGATTCTGATTCAGTACAGCTTTAGTCTGGTTTACTTCAGAATAAATGTCAAAACAAGAGTAATGTAGTACTGATCCCAATCTTTAAAATTCACATTTACATTGTGGCTAGTAGCAAAAATGGAACCATGTAAAAGCACTTCATACAGAGTAAAGATATGCAAGCCATGTGGGTTGCTCGCCATGCATGGCTCAACTAAAAGGATCACTGACTTACAGGGTAATCTTTCTAAAATAATACATGCTAAAAATGTCAAAAAGACAAGTACTCACATTTGCAACTATATCAAGTCCTACTCTTCAAGGTCAACATATTACCATAGAGCCTCTCTTAAAGCGTATTACCAAGAACAGGAAAAAAAAAGCAATTCTAACATACACTTGGGAACAACTAAGTTTAGAGTGCTATTGACAATTAGTATATTTGAAATTAGGTTACAGCCTTAAAGTTGTATGTTGCCTTCGAAAGGCAATCTCTGCAAAGAAAGAGAGTCTGGACTCTGGAAAAAATCAGATATCCAATGAGCTGTCCAAGAGGACCCTGGTTAAAATATCTTGTATATTTAACCTACACTGAGCCTCTCTCTCAGTAAATCTCATCCCATTTAAAATATTTTGCATGAAGTATACCTCTAACTAAAAAACATATCAACATAATTAGGCCTGGTACTTCTGTCCATTCATTCTCTGTCCCATAACTGAAACCTCGCTTTTTGAGAACCAGAGTGCTTTATATCCTAAATCAGAAAGCTAAGTACACCAGACACATGTTGTAATTACTGTCCACAGAGCAAGGGCCAATTATTTCTTGAAATCTGCAGTCAGTATTTGAACAATGTATGGTGCCAATTTACTTTGTCAAAGTATAACATCTTTAAGTTGTATATGACTAAACAGTTACTATTTTCACAACATTTAGACAAGGTTAAGCATGTACAACAGTTCATATTCTAAAACCATCCCTCAAAAGTATTTTCAGCAATTATCTTAACTAGGTACAAATTCCAGAGGCCATCAAAGGATCCTTAATTGTTTTTAAACAATGAATTAATCATAAAGTTTGCACATACCTAATAACGAACAAAATCTGGAAATAATCAACAGTCTCCCATTAGTCTGCACTGCATGCCTCACTCTTTATCATCTGGTTATGCAAAAATGGCATGGAAAGCCTTAGAAAGTTACAGAATTTGATAATGATTCCTCATGCTACATACTCCATTAGAGCAATAAATTGCAAACAAAAAAAATCAGAAGTCTCACTTGCTCTCTTTCTGCCCAGCTCTGACAAAAAGTAGAAACATACTAAAATAAGATCAAAGCACGGTTTGATCAATTAACTAAGCTGATCCGTCAGACCAACTTGCACAGGAAAAAGTAGAAGCCACCCCTTACATTTTTAAGAAATTATGGTGATAACTGATACTTATCATTCAACAGGAGGTTAATGATTTGAGCAGTCAGTTAAAATGAGAGCAGCCTGGCTTCGTTCCATTCTCCTCTGCTGAGCCAGCCATGGATCAGCAGTCACACCTTGTACTGGGTGGAAGAACTGTGGCCCCTCTTTGCCTGAAATTCTGTTAAATTCTGCCTGGAACACAAAGACTCATAGGGCCACTGAGAACATGGAGGAGCAATAACATAATGAAAAATACATTGACTTACACTCTGGGGTAATAAACTAAATTTCATCTTTCTCTGAATTAAAAAGCAAAAACAAACACAGACACCAAAAAACTCGTTTCCACCCTATTCACCTACTTTGCTCCTCTATCTTTCTAACTGCGGGAATTTCTCTGATTGTTGAAATTTGCACAGTTCTTATGTGGACTTCTGGGGCACACAAAACGTATAGACCAGATTTCTGATGCACTTCCATGAGATCTGTACAGACACACACAAAAAAATTCCCAAATCAAAACACAAACACCAAAAAGTGCAGAAAATACTCTCCTACTCCTCTTCTCTTGAGTATGAACTCTAATAAGAGAACAGGAGCATTCAATTTTTAATCTCACAGAAACAAAGGAAAAACAAACAAACAACCACAATAGGGCCTGCTGCCCTCTTACTGAAAAGCCACTACAGTTATCATTTAATAAGCACACAGATTCTTGCTAATCCATTCCTAACAACTGTATAAAAATATAAAGGATTCTTCACAGTCCTGTAGTAATACACAGTTCTAGACAGACTTTGTCAGTAAAAATAAAAGGAATATTTTAAATAATCAAAGGCATACTTCTTCCATGCATCATTCTCCCACTCCCAACACACATTACAAATCAATATTCATTCTGTGTGTTTTCCCCAGCACATCCTCTGCACGCTGTTCAAATAGCTTTTAATGAATCCTGCACTTTACACTTACTCACTATGGCTTTCTTTGTATTTCCAGAAAGGGCCACAAGAAAGAAAATTACAGAAGACAAAAATTTCTCAGTATATTTCTTAGGAAAGTGGTAAAACTTAACACACTGCAAGAGTAAGAGCCACTATCCACCACTTCTGTTGAAGAATTTATATCCAAAAAGCAGAGCATCGGGTCCAAATGCTGATCAGAAACTATGAACTATGACAAGGAGGTTAGCTGGGTGTATTTCTTCAAAGCTGAAACATATTTCTAGTAGCTGCTTTTCTTCATAAGCTCATTTGATTAATATATTTTGTAACATCAACTGATGAGGTTTGGACTGTGTCTGGATCTTGCAGTCTATCATCAGAAACAAACTAAACAGAGTATCTCCTCTGCCTGCATCATTTTAAAGCTTAACTGGCTTTTCAGTCTGGGTAGGAATTAATTTTCTTCTAACACTGATACATGTTATCAGTCCATGAAGTCTTAGCATACAGTATTTCTGTGAAGTTACTACATTTTTAAAGGTACATACTCATTTCTAGACAAATGCCTCTTCACCTCATTTTTTCACATACAAGGTGCCAATCTAGTGCTCTATTACACTCCCAAGGTTTTGACTATATCTGTCACATGTTACAAGTGCTCCCACCCATTCACAATTCATCTATGCATTTTTTAAATGCATCTTGCATTTTAGGCTGTTTACTCTTTCTTCAGGATGCAGCAGAAAAGCTGGCCTACACCCCGGTTCATGTCAATACGTCTTAGAGAATCTTAAACTGTCCTGAATCAAGATGATTATTCCCTGCCACAGGTAAGTCTTTCTATACCATAGTCAATATAGGATGTCTGGACCTCATCCTTCCTGGTCAGTGGAGGTCCTTCAAACAAAGGTGATAAAACATTTCTTACAAGCATAACAGTTCTGATGTTATTAGAAACCAGCACCACAGAAATGAATTTTCATTTCTGCCATGCCCCAGTTTGCCTTCAAATTAAAATGACTGAATGTTGGCCAACAGCTGCTTTTTCTTTCCTTTAAGCACAGGAGTTTCAAGCCTTACTGTAGTTCAACCGATTGTTTAGTCTCTCGTATTTTAGTACAACACGCTATTTTTTGCCAGTATAGTCTTTAACTTACATGGAAGAGTACTTTTACTAAACTGGCAAATATTTACGAGATGGATTTATTTTTTTCTTTCTTTCCTATAAGCGCAGGTGACAGGTATTTACTGAACATGTACAACACCCTCACAGGTCACTGGATAGTACCAGGTCCACAGAATTTAATCTTAAAACTAACAACATCAATAGAAATTTAAACACCAACTCAGACTGAAATAGTTGTGTTCCCTTCATCACTAGTAACATAAAGTCCCAAAAACAAATTTTCTGTTTTCTGTTATGTAGAAGAAAAAGGAATGAACCATGGATAAAACAACAGTATCAATGACATACTGAAAAACTGGTTTTGAGTGTACAGAGAATCTTATTACATAAAACTATAAATGAAAATGAAACTGCTAAGACAGTATGAAAACTTCTCATTTCATTCATTACTTAATGAATCTACTACTTGCTTTAATATACTTTCAGAATGCATGCCATACCATAATAGAAGTGATGAACATCTAATTTGCTCAGTAACAGAGCATGTGAAATAAAGTCAGCTAAATCTTATCACAGCAAAGCATGTCTCCCGCTGACATAAAAGGGAGCTGCGCAGCTAAAGCTCTTCAAAGGCTTTGAAGATATACACCATTGTAACAGTCATCCAAAAGATCATGAATTTGAGTGTGTCATCAGATGAGTACTTTATAAATGAATGCCTTTATTCCACCTCTCTGTGTTACACTTTCACCTACCCAGTGATATCACGCACAGTGTCACACCACTCAAGCAGCAGCTGCTTTAGCTGTGGGCTCACTGGTATCACTCACTCTCTTGCATTTTTAGGACACCAGATAAAAACCTGGCTTTGTTCCCTACAAGAGGTTTTCCTCTTTTATTTTAATATGATAAATGAAAGTACAAAGTGAGCCAAAATTGTTCGACAGCTGAAAGGGTTGAAAAAAACTCATGACATTCAATGACATTGAAAAAACAGCTGCAGCATTCCCATGCTTACAATATACTTCTCTAACTGGGTCATACATAGCTGACACAATGCACACCACAGTGGCTTAGATATAGTATCAACAAAAAAAACAACACTCATACGATTTATGTTAACTTACTTGGGCTATCAGAAGGTTTATGACTGACTTTTTGCATATGCTTGAAGGCAGGGCACATGTAATCATTTTGCCTAAGCTTTTGAATGACAGAGATGTCACTTTTAGTAATTTCTGCACTTTTAAATTTCATTAACTTATTATGAAATTAGAAAAAAACCCCACAAACTTATAAATCTATACATCCAGACAGCATTTAAAGGCTTAGAGGGATACAAAATCCCTAACAGCCAAAATTAACAAATTTCTACAGCTACTCTCTCACCCTGGGTTAGATAGATCATCTGATAAAAAATTTCATTTTTCTTTCTTTGATATCTAATACTTGATTCCTTTTTTTTTTATTTTTCACTGAGATTAAGCCTAATTTTGCTTTCCAACTTTAGGCTAGATATTGCCACCTCCTATGAGAGTTTGCTGAACTAAATGTTTGAGTTTCACCATCCCTCCTGCAAATTCAATCAGTTCAATCAAAATCTATTTTTTTAGGGTCAAATTAATAAAATATTATTAAAAACAAGGACATAATTCTTATTATAAGTTAAACAGTAATATATGGCATGATCAAGTTGAGCGTCAAAATGAAAAATAATCTTGGCATTTGATCCCTGCAGAGAAATACATCTTTATTTTTGATGTCACCAAGTAGCAACTAGATTTGCACTGACACATTAGGCAAGATTTCAGCCACTTGGAAATTGTGATTTCTGTTTCACCAAATACCAAATAAATACATATTTCTAGCTTTCATGGGCTGTGATTGCTTATGAACATAAGAATATTTTGTAAACCAATCCAAATACGTATTTTTGAAACCAGTTCAAATACTACAACTCAGACTGAGGTCATTGTTAAATGAAGTGTTGGGTTTGTTTTTTTTTATTTCATTTTTTTGTTGTTGTTGTTGTGGTTTTTTTTGTTTGTTTGGTTTTTTTTTAACTGAAAATTAAAGTAACATTTATCTATTCTGGTGAAAAAAAAGATTATTATGTTTTGGTGAGAAGTGACCTAGAACTTGCATCTAGTTATCTAATTAATTAATTCATTCTCTAATTAATTCTTATCAGGATAATAATTTTTAAAACATTCTGAGTAGAATCTATAAGCAGCATTCAAATGTCACAGCTAACTTCACCTTATTTTGCAGTTTCACTCTTTGGGTTTTTTTTCCTTTATTTTCCCTACTTCAGTTTTAACATCTTGCTTTCCCATCAGTCCAATTTTCTCCTTTAGGTTTACAAGCAAAGCAAATTAATAAATTTGAAAAAATAACCAAAACAACACATTATACCAGGAAGGAGTACAGTAAGACCACAAGAGCAGCTGTTTTAAACGAATGGCCTACAATGTTCCTAAAAGAGTTTAAGCAGTTGAAGATGACACTGATATGAAGAACAAAGTACATAAAACAGTGAGAAAAGTAAGACAATCTGAAAATCCAAAAGGTGGATAGTAATAGAACACAGCTGTTTGGGTGCCATTTAACTGTATTTACCAAGTCTAGTCATTGACTGCTATTCACCATTCCTGACCGCCTCTATCAGGCTAATGGAGCAATGTGTTTGTTACTGACTACCCACTGGATTCTTACTCTTCTTATGCTTCAACACACTGGAAGTAATACAGGTCACTGAACAGCAGCACTCGTGACAGATGCTGAACAGGAATACTAAGTAAAAGATCCTGGTTTTATATGCTAACGCACTTATAATCGGTGACTTAAATGTGTCATGGCCTTTAAAGGAGCACCAGACATCACAGAAAAATGCTTATATAGAACAGAAAGGTAAAATAACAATTAAATAGTTTTAAAAATTGCTAGTAACCTAAGACAATGCAAACACTTCATTGGAGGTGAATTAAAACTAAGAAAATATGAGAACCTACTTACTCGCTTAGTCAACAGCTAGAGCTTTGGAATGTTTTCTAATGAAGAGTCTTGAGTCTGCACTGAAGATATCAGAAGCCTGGCGATTCAGCAGCTTTCACTGAAATAGATCAACCAAATTTTGAACATGATGAGATAATAATGTTTTTCTTTGCATGATAATGTAAGCAGACAACGCAGCATGAGCATTGGACTGTCCCTTGCAGCAGGACATGAAGAAGGTCAGATATTTATCCTGGCAAATCTACAAATTAGTACTACAGTAATAAATAATCTTTTATTTGTAAGCAGCTGTTTAAAATTGGAACTCTAACTGAAATAATTAAATGTGCAGCAATGGTATTTTCAAGCCTTGCAATTATCCTGGGAGTAACCTGTGATATCGTATCTCATGCTAAATTTAGCTAAATGAGCTAATTTGAAAACCTTTTGATATTATAACAGTGATGAGTTATTGCCATAGAGAAATAAGGAAGTATTGATTCTGAAAGAAACTGCTCAGAACATGACTAGTACTCAAGCAACACTAGTCCTGATCTTGTATAAATTTAGAACTAAATCTGCTTTAGAGAATAACTTTTATTTCTATAATTACTAGTCATTCTCAAATATGCACTGCATTGATACAACCTCACAAAATGTTTTGACTTTTCATAGCTCTTGTCACTTATCTCAGTTAATAATCCCAATAAACATGTTCACTTTAAACTAGTCATGAATCATTCATGATAAGAAACATAAAAAATATAAACAAAGCTAGCCCTCTGTTCCACACTCAGGTGTCTTGGTTTTCTGCACAACAAGGTACCATCTCTCCTCTCAGGAAATATGCTTGCTTTTGTCAGGAACATGCTCAAATATAACCCAAAGTCCTTGAGCAAGTACTTGGGTCAAGGTATTAGTAGGAATTACAGAAGTGTCTCAATTGCATCATTTTTACTGCTCCCAGTTTGTTTCCTTGTAATATAACTGGTGAGTATCGGAGACATCTAGTCACACCAGAGAACTACGAACAGCTGGATTTTAACAGCAGCAAAAACCAGCACTATCCATGTTGCACAGAGTAAGCCAATTGAAGTGTCAACTGCCGCAGAACTGATTCTGCTAGCTCTTTGATGGCATCTGGGATGTGTCATCAATGACCTGACTTTTTGGACATAGGTCTGTAGCTCTACCATACAACAGAAACAGTATGAATTTTTCTGAGTTTACCCTTTAAAAATATTGTAAGATTCACAGTCCTACCTGTTCCGTTTTCACACTCTCTTCTTCAGAATTCAGAAATTTCTTCATTGTTAAATTCTCTGGTTTCAGTTTTGCTAACTTTTCTGGGTCACTTTCACTGATCTTGCCATTAACAATTCTCTTCCAGTTACAAATCAAGAGGATAGGTTTGCTTTTGATATCCCACTGGAATAACTGGTCTCTAGTCTTAGAGAAAATGTCATAGATAGCTTTATGAATTATACTTTCAGTAGGAATGACAGTAGTGTTGTTGTTTCTATGTGTGATCCTTATGTGGTTTTCCCTAATATGAATGATCTAGTTCTACACTGAGATTATGTAAAAGTCTTTATTATTATTATTATTATTATCACCCTACTGATCCTCAATTGCTGTTATCATTGTTAATTCATTCTGTCATCTTTTCTTCTTCTGGTGTTAGAAATTGTTTCCTCTAAGCTACAGGGATTCAAATTCAGAGGAACACAAAACAATACATTAAGCCATTGTTTGTTTGATTCTTAATTATTATTTCTTCCTGTTGGTGTATTTTCTTAAGATCCCATTGTGGTTTAAACCCAGCAGGTAACTCAGTACCGTGCAGCCACTTGCTCAATCCCTCCACTTCCCCCACCCCAGGTGGGATGGGAAGGAAAACTGAAACAGTGTAAACCCCACAGGTTGAGATAAAAACAGTTTAGTAACTAAAGTACAACATAATAACACTACTACTACTACTAATAATAATAGTTAGGGGAATAACAAGAGGAGAGAATATAAAACTGAAAGGGAAAAGACAAAAGCAACACAGATGGCAAATTTGTCCAGGAGTATTTCTTCTATATACTGTTTTTTGAGAATCAAAGATCCAACTTTTCTTCTCAAAACGATGTGTAATTAATTATGAATTAATTAATTAAATTAATTAATTATGAATGAATTGCCGAGGTGAGTAGCTCGAGAGAGGACACCTTCAACACCGGACCCGAGGGGCACATCAGCGTCCAGGAGCCTCAACTCAGAGCGTCAAGAGAAACCAGGGAGCCTCAAGTCCTCGACAGGACCTGCCCAGGAGTCGGCAACTCAGCTGACGAGAGCGAGCAGCTGACTCACAGGAGGTGGAGCCAGGAGGAGCAGCACTATCCCTGAGGGTTAAAAACCTGCCCCAGGGAGCGCGAGTGACCAGGAGCATAGCGAACAGAGCTGGTCAAGGCAGTTTGCATAGCAGTTCGCGTGGGTAGGCGGGCGGGATGGTGAGCACTCGGGTTATGACCAGGGCCCAGTCCAGGAGCCCTGCTCTGGCTGCCCTGGCGGTGGTCAGCGTAGTCACCCAGACAGAGCTGATGAGGGAGGAGGCTGCAGTGCAGAGCTAGGAGTGTAGGGAGTGCCTGCACTGGTCTGGTGAGGGGAGGGTGCACAATGGGCAGGGCTGCACTTGGTGCTCCCTGGTGGAGGTGCTCCTGCAGCAGGTGGCTGAGCTGCGGGATGCTATGAATAGGCTGCAAGATATCAGGGAAGCTGAGAGTAAGCAGGAATGCTTGCTCCAGGCCCAAACTGTGCAGGGGCCTCAAGCTTCCTCTCTAGCTCATGAAGGAAAGAAGGAGGCCGTTAACCCGGGAAGCTGGGAATTAGTAATGAACAAAAACATCAAAAAAAGGAGGAAGAGGACAATTAAAAGCAAGGGGCTTCCCCCTAAATCCCCTGTCACCACCCAGAACCGCTTTGCTGTCCTGAAGGGGGCTAATGAGGAAACGCACTTGCATCAGAAACACTGATGCACTGGTAAAGAAGATCTCTACTGGTGCTGCCAGAAAAAAGCAGTGGGTCATAGCAGTAGGGGACTCTGAAAGGGACAGAAGCACTCATCTGTTGGCCTGACCCGATCTCAAGGGAGGTGTATTGCCTACCAGGGGCACGGATCAGGGATGTTGCAGAGAGGCTGCCTGCTCTAGTAAGTCCCATGGACTATTACCCACTTCTAGTGATACATGTGGGTGCTAGGGATGGAGACAGTATTAGCCTGGGGAACATAAAGAAGGACTACAGAGCCTTGGGAGAGGTGGTTAAGGGCTCTGGAGCTCAAATAGTCTTTTCATCAATTCTCCAAGATACAGGAGAGGACCTAAAAAAAGCTAGGAAGATTGGCCAGGTAAATAAATGGTTAAAAGGGTGGTGTCATAGTCAGGGGTTTGGGTGTCTTGAACATGGGACCCAAGCTTGTAGGCCAGGTCTAGTGGGGGCTCGTGGAGCTGGTCTGATAAAGAAGGGAAAGAGCAGTTTTGGTAGAAGGCTTGCCAGACTGGTCAAGGAGGCTTTAAACTAGATGTGTTGGGGGAGGGGGGCATCATTCCATCCCAACACACCCAGTCAATTGCCAGAACCTATAATAAATGCTTGGAGCAGTGTAGAGATATTCCAGCCGCTCCAGCCAATGAGCCGGCTTCAGTTGGAGCTCGGCTCAGATGCCTCTATACAAATGCCCATAGCATGGGTAACAAACAAGAGGAATTAGAGATGTGTGCACATGTACGGGGGTATGATATAATAGGCATCACAGAAACATGGGATGTCTCCTATGATTGCAGTGTTGAAAGGCAAGGTTACAAGCTCTTTAGAAAAGACAGGCCCGGCAGGTGGGGAGGGGGAACTGCTATTTACGTTAGGGATAGGCTGGAGAGTATGGAACTCTGTCTGGGGACAGGTGATCAGTTAACAGAGAGTTTGTGGGTCAGGGTTAAAGGGAAAACAGCTATGGGAGACATTATTGTGGGGATCTGTTACAGACCGCCTGATCAAGAAGAACCTGCAGATGAAGGACTCCATAGACAGGCAGGAACAGCTTCACGCTCGCAGGCCCTTGTTCTCATGGGGGACTTCAACAACCCTGACATCTGTTGGAAGGACGGTACAGCCCAGTACAAGCAATCCGGGAGGTTCCTCGATTGTGTGGAAGACAACTTCCTTCTGCAAGTAATAGAGGAGCCGACAAGGAGAGGTGCCATGCTTGACCTCGTGCTCACCAACAGGGAAGGGCTTGTTGGAAATGTGACAATCCAGTGCAGCCTTGGTTGTAGTATCACAAGATGGTTGAATTCGAGATCCTCAGGACAGTGAGAAGAGCGTGCAGCAAACTCACTGCCCTGGACTTCAACAGAGTAGATTTTGGCCTCTTCCGGAACCTGCTTCGGAAGGTTCCATGGGATAGAGCCCTAGACGGCAGGGGGGGCCAAGACTGTTAGTTTATATTCAAGGATAACCTGCTACAAGCTCAGGAGTGTTGCATCCCAACTAGAAGGAAGTGCAGCAGGAGGGCCAGGAGACCTCCTTGGATGTATAAGGAGCTCCTGAGGAAAATTCAATTGAAAAAAGAGGCTTATAATAAGTGGAAGCAAGGACAGGTGGCATGGGAAGAGTACAGGGATGTTGTCCAAGAAGCTAGGGACCAGGTTAGGAAAGCTAAGGCTCAGTTAGAATTAAACTTGGCTAGGAATGTTAAGGATAACAGGAAGGGATTCTATAGGTACGTAGCGAATAAAAGACAGACTAGGGACAACATAGGCCCCCTCAGGAAGCTCTCGGGAGAACAGGCTACCCTGGATTTGGAGAAGGCTGAAGTTCTGAGTGACTTCTTTGCCTCGGTCTTCACTGGCAAAGGCTCTGACCACACCACCCATGTCTTGGAAGGTAGATGCAGGGAATGCTGTGAGAATGAAGACCTTGGGCCCACTGCAGGAGAAGATCTGGTTTAAGACCGTCTTAAGAACCTGAACATATACAAGCCCATGGGATCTGGTGAAATCCATCCGCTGGTCCTGAAGGACCTGGCAAATGGAGTTGCTAAGCCACTGGCCATAATATTTGAAGAATTATGGTAGTCAGGTGAAGTTCCCGACGACTGGAAAAAGGGAAAAATAACCCCCATTTTCAACAAGGGGAAAATGGATGACTCAGGGAACTACAGACCAGTCAGTCTCACCTCTGTGCCTGGCAAAATCTTGGAGCAGATTCTCCTGGAAGGCATGCTAAGGCACATGAAAAACAACAAGGTGCTTGGTGACAGCAGTAGCATTCATTTTTCCCCTTGGTAGCTGGTGCAGTGCCGTGTTTTGACTTTCGGCCTGGGAACAGAGCTGATAACAATGATGTTTTGGTCTGGCCAAGGACTTTGTGAGCCTCATGCTCTGCCAGGGAGGAGTGGAAGCCGGCAGGAAGCAGAGACAGGACACCTGACCCAAACTGACCAGAGGTATTCCATACCACAGCACGTCATGCCCAGGATATAACAGAGTTACCTGGAAGGGCTGGTAGGCTGTGGGGTTGGAGGAGGTATCGGTCGGTACTTGATCGGGCTGGGGGGGGGGGGGGCAAGTTACCAGTCGGCTGGTGGTGAAGTGTTGTATTCTTTTCCCTTGTTATTTCCTTTATCATTATTATCATTGGTGGCAGCAGTATTGATTTGTGTTATACCTTAGTTACTAAACTGTTCTTATCTCAACCTGTGGGAGTTGCATTCTTTTCGATTCTCCTTTCCATCCCTCTGGGAGTAGGGGGAGGGAAAGAAGAGGGGGAGTGAGTGAATGAGCTGCCTGACTGGTTTTAAACCATGACAATATTGTATCACAAGAACAAACACATCTGTGTCTTCAGTTTATTCCCTGCACAGCATTTATTTACCTGAAGAGACCATCTTTCCTATGTGGCACTCCCAACAATCACTGCTAGTGAGAGGTTCAGGTCTGAGACAGAAAGCCAAATGAACTGAAGTTGCAGCAGAAAACCTCCCAAATGCCATAATGCTCACAGGTAAGCCATAGCTTCCCAGTGTTAGCAGTTTCACCAAGTTAAACCAACAGTGTAAGCACCTATAATACATTTATTAGTTTTCTTTTCCATAAATTAGTATAAAGAAGCCATTCACAATATAATTCTCATTCCTTAACAACAGAAATACTGCAACAGCTAAAGTCTCTGTTCTTATAATAAGTGATTTCTTTCCAGTATCTAAAACTCCTCCATGATCCAACACCCTTTTGACTTCTTCTCCTCCTCAAAAGCACCTTTGTCTTTCTCTCTTGCCTGGGATGCTTCACACAGCTGAGTTGACAATATATACTGACTTTTTACAAAACTGTGCTGAGAAGAATGTTTGTATTTACTGACTGTCATCCTGTCCTGGTTTCAGCTGGGATAGAGTTAATTTTCTTCCTAGTAGCTGGTTCAGTGCTGTCTTTTGGTTTTAGTCTGGGAACAATGCTGATAACACTGATGTTACCCGGGGAATTACAGACCAGTCAGTCTCACCTCTGTGCCTGGCAAAATCTCGGAGCAGATTCTCCTGGATGGCATGCTAAGGCACATGAAAATCAACAAGGTGCTTGGTGACAGCCAGCATGGCTTCACTAAGGGGAAATCCTGCCTGACCAATTTGGTGGCCTCCTATGATGGGGCTACAGAACTGATGGACAGGGGTAGAGCAGCTGATATCATCTACCTGGACTTGTGTAAAGCGTTCCACACTGTCCCACATGACATCCTTGTCTCTAAATTAGAGCGACATTAATTCGATGGATGGACCACTCGGTGGATAAAGAACTGGCTAGATGGCCACACGCAAAGAGTTGTGGTCAATGGCTCTGTGACCGGCTGGAGACCAGTAAGGAGTGGCGTCCCTCAGGGATCGGTTTTGGGACCGGTCTTCTTCAGCATCTTTGTCAGTGGCATGGACAGTGGGACTGAGTTCACCCTTAATAAGTTTGCCGATGACACCAAGCTGTGTGGTTCGGTTGATACACTGGAGGGAAGGAGTACCATCTAGAAGGACCTTGACATGCTTGTGAGGTGGGCTGATGCCAACCTCATGAGGTTCAACCAAGCCAAGTGCAAGCTCCTACACCTGGGTCAGGGCAATCGCAGGCACAGCTACAGGTTGGGCAGAGAAGAGATTCAGAGCAGCCCTGCAGAGAAGGACTTGGGGGTGTTGGTTGATGAGAAAATGAACATGGGCCGGCAGTGTGCGCTTGCAGCCCAGAAAGCCAACCGTATCCTGGGCTGCATCAAAAGGAGCGTGACCAGCAGGTCAAAGGAGGTGATCCTGCCCCTCTACTCTGCTCTCGTGAGACCTCACCTGGAGTACTGTGTGCAGTTCTGGTGTCCTCAACATAAAAAGGACACGGAACTGTTGGAGCAAGTCCAGAGGAGGCCCACGACGATATCAGGGGACTGGAGCACTTCCTGTATGAAGACAGGCTGAGAAAGTTGGGGCTGTTCAGCCTGGAGAAGAGAAGGCTTCGTGGAGACCTCACGGCAGCCTTCCAGTATCTGAAGGGGACCTATAGGGATGCTGGGAAGGAACTCTTCATTAGGGACTGTAGTGACAGGACAAGGGGTAACAGGATAAAACTTAAACAGGGGAAATTTAGATTGGATATAAGGAAGAAATTCTTTCCTGTTAGGGTGGTGAGGCACTGGAATGGGTTGCCCAGGGAGGCTGTGAATGCTCCATCCCTGGCGGTGTTCAAGGCCAGGTTGGACAAAGCCTTGGGTGATATGATTTAGTGTGAGTTGTCCCTGCCCATGGCAGGGGTTAGAACTAGATGATCTTAAGGTCCTTTCCATTCCTAACTATTCTGTGATTCTATAATTCTGAGACTGGTTGCGATCTATAAAAGCCCCAGTTTTTTGGTCTGCAATTTTTCAGCTCACTGGCATAAAAAATTAGCCAAACATTGATAACAAATTCTGACCAGTATCCTAATAGAGAAAAGTTCTTAGTCTATGAGAAATTACAGAGCTGAAACGGCAAGTGGACATTAGTGGTCAGCCACCATCTTTTTTTAGACAGACATTCAGAGCCTGGAAATGCTATGTGGCTAGATCAGCTAAATACAGGTACCTAATGACATTCAAATCCAACAGTCAAATATAAAACTGGAGTCTACAGTAGACCTTCTGAAGCAGCCTTCTGGCCCTGGGTTAACATCACATGACACCTAACATGACATTAATCCAATCAGCTAATCTGTGATGTTTTCATATTAGTTTTGTGTACAGACAGCTAAAATGTGAAAACCTTTCATTAGCATGCATCAGTTGGGACCAGTCCTGAGTATGTTAAGAATAGTGAAATGAAATTAATATAAGAGAAACTGTCCTCTTTAGCAGATGGCTCTGGAAGGTAGAGGATCACTGGACTGCCTCGAGGGGATTGAAAACTGGCAGTGAAATGCTTGAAAGGGAGAACTTCCTTAAAAAAAAAAAACACAAAAAAAGAAAAACAAAAAATCCAAACAAACAAAACCTCAAACAGACCAAAACAAACAAAAAGTGCCACCAAAAAAAGAAGCCAAGAAATCACCACACACACTCAAAAACCCTAATAAAAAAAAACAACCCACAAAGAAAAACAAGGGATACCAGCATAGGAGGCTTGCTTTCCCAAACTGATCTTCCCTTGATACACAACTATATAATATTGCTACAGCCAGCTCTGCATTCTGCCTGTCCAAACCCCCACCCTGTGGGAAGAATGCAGATCTTCAACTTCAGGGTGAGAATATGACACACAAGATTATCTTAGATATACCACAATTCAGTAAAATATACAAAACAGCTGATTATTTTAGCAGTTATGTGCAATCATATGCTTACTGACTACCCCCTCTTTATTTGTTTTGAAGTAGCATGCATTTGAAGATGTTCTTAATCTTAAAGGAAGTACCTAACTCCAGAGAAGACAACTTAATTACAGAGAACTCACACTGTAGTTTTAACATTATTCAAGAAGTAACTGAGATTACAGTACAGGACACACACAAGATTTTTTTGTTCTGAAAAATTCTACCAGACTTTTAAGAAAAACTTATCAAAATCTTACTGCTCACAAGCAAAGCAATTCTCATCATCTTGCGAACATACTCAACAGGATGTATTCCAAAATTGCTAGTAAGCCAAGGTCAGAAACAAATTGTATTATCTGTAGCAGCAAATTTCAATTACCTATTTCTGGCCATAGAATTTTTTTTACCTTTAGTGAGTTTCACCTCTAACCATGTGGCCCTCTAGTGCAGTGCTGCCACTGCTATTAACAGGTCATAACCTCTCCATAGCGGCTGCGCAGTCTTCATCCCTAAAAGTTTGCAAGACCTCAGCCTTGTAAGACAAAAGCCCTCAGCTGTCTACTGTCTACTAAGGGCTTTGAGAAACAGGTTGGGCTGCATGGCCTTGAAATTCCATTGATATTAGTACAAACAAGATGTATACAGGCCAGACCATGTATTGTCTCTTCTTTGTCCTTATTTCCTTATTAGGGATAATAATGAAACCATAAAAGTACTCTTCTTTCTCTTTTTCTGAAATGTTATGGCCGAATTTTTGATTCCATGAAACCAGAAAAACTCCCAGTAACTTCCATGTAGAGAGGTTTCATCGTGTGTGTACTGGACAAAGTGTGGTGGTTACCAAGTACAAGTGGAAGACGGGACTCCTGCATTTTGATGACATGCTGTGATTTTGGGCAAATGCTTCCACGTGCATTAAAGCATTTAAGCACATGCCTGCACTGAAGCATGTGGGTGCCCACTGTAGGAGAGACAGCTATCACGCCCAGGATGACTTATGGGATGAACACAGTTTCAACAGCAGATGATTCAGAATTTTAATGCTTAAATATAGGTTCATATTAGGGAATTTGATTAGAAAGCAGAGGTGTCACCTTGTGACTAATATCACAAAGTATTTCAAAATCTTCCAGTCTCAATTCTGTATTACTTTTGAAACTAAGAGAAAGTCAGCAAGGGAAAAAAAAAATTAAAAAAAAATATACTGACAGCTACATCTACTAAAGCTTTACCAGCATTTTTGGTTCCACTCTCTTGAAAGTGAGTCATCTATTAAATCAACATTAGAACTCAAATCTTATTTATAAGTCTGTCTTTCACAGCTGAGATTGGAATGGGACAGAATATAAGCTGCTGTATCTCTGGGGCACATGAAGGAATTCTCAATACCTTTATAGCATTAACACTTTGAACAAAGCACCTACTGCCATCTTTCAGACCTTCAGTGTCAAAGGTTTACTAAAGCAAAAACTCCCTGTAATGGATTTCTACATGCATTACCTTCTAACCCTCCTTCAAGATAATTCTTTTATGTGGGCAGTACTGTCTTCCTGACATCTTAAATAGTGCAGAAATGGTGCAATGGAGTGTTAGACAGCTCAACAATAAGACCAGGACAAAGCCGGAGTGCTCAGGAAGCTTGCTGGAATATCTGGATTGATTTTTTTTGTTTGCTTTGTAAAAAGTTATAAGAACAGAGAAAGATTGCCGGGAAAGAGAAAAAGTGGCCCTAAAAATGAAGAAAAGGGCAAATGTTAGAGTGAAGCTCCCTATGTCTCAAGTACATACATTCTCCTTCAGTGGATAGCTGGTTAAAATTACAAAGGAATCAAATTGCACCTGATTGAGCCTACATACCAGTTCTGTGCTATTCTATACTTAAAGCTGATTTACAATATGAATGCTAAAGATTATTTTGCATGTTCAGTATCAATGATTAATAACACCTAAAAACTAACCATTGATGACACAATGTGTGTCATCACTGAATGAATTTGATAAAGTTTTGTTTTAAAAATTTTAAACTATGTTCTAAAAACTTTTAACACAGGAATCTTTACCTAAATGGTAAACATATAAACACATATATGCACACAGAGTTAAACCAAATGATATAATCAGTTCTAAGTATATGGATTCTTAATGGAGCAGAGAAAACTGGCACACTTTTCCTAGAAAAAAACATATAAATCAAAGATCAATACACTTACTTAAAGAAGCAACTAAAATTGATAAAAGGTGAAGCTGGGTGGAATTCTAGTACTTTCTAGAAAAATAAGGCACACAATATAATAAACAAAGAAATGAAATATAATCTAGAGAATACCTAAAATACATCAATCAACAGAAAGCAATCAAAAGAAGACTTTTCCAGACACAGATGCCACCAGAGACTGAGAAAAGTATAAGCAGCAAGCATATTAAACGAACAAGGAAAAAAATTTTGCCAGAGTCTGTAATGATCTGAATATCTAGCTAGAATATCCAGAAGAAAAAAGGCAGTTTAACAAGCTTAACGGAAAAAGTAACGGACCTAGAACTGGATTAATTTTCAGAACTAAGGAAGAAAGTACTAACACTGAAAGGCTGATTTTAGTCACTGGTGCACTCAGGGAAAGCGTTGAAGTGAATCTCTCCAAGAAAAAAAAAAAAAAATATATATATATATATATATATTGTCATGTGAAATAACTAAAGTGTTGTTTATACCAGCAGTTTAGACAATATAATGTAGGGACTTGAAATACTAGCACAGGAGGGGAGAAGAAGATGAAAAAGCAAGAATAACAATAAAAGCAATGCTGAAATGCTAATGTTACTACTGTGTAGTTATTGAATGATAAATACCTTAAAGAAAAAAAGAACAACTGTAAATAAGGATTATAAAAATAAGAACAGGTCATATGGACAGAAGAGCCCAAGTGAGTCAAGGTAAATTCAGCAGAAAACAGAAGGGGAGTGGCCTGGAAAAGCTGCCCACTGCAATCCTGCCAAAGCAAGAAGGGTCCAAGCACCGGGCCCAGCACTAAGTATGTCACTGGGAGAGCTTTAGATTCAGCTGCAGCTTTCATGGCTACAATAAAAATCAACACGCAGAGGACGCCTTCAAACCCGGAGCGAGGGGAAACCCCGCGTCCAGGAGCCTCAGTTCTGAGTGGTGAGTCACCGAGGGAGCCTCGAGCACTCGCTAAACCTTGCCCAGGAACCGGCCGCTTCGCTGATGCGAGCAGGGACTCACAAGGAGCGGTGCCAGGAGGGACGGCCCCGCCCTGAGCGGGGAAAACCCGCCCCGGGGAGCGCGAGCGACGAGCAATGTGAGCTGTCAGTCAGGGCACGCAGCGGGCGGTGATGGGGCGCGCTCGCCTTATGATCAGGGCCCGACCTAGGAGCTCTGCTCTGGCTGCCCCGGCGGTGGCAGCGCCAGCACCAGACAGAGCCGATAAGAGGGGATGCTGCAGTGCAGAGCTCGGGGTGTAGAAAGTGCCTGCACTGGTCTCGTGAGGCGAGGATGCTCAATGGGCAGGGCTGCACTCGGTGCTCCCTGGTGGAGGTCCTCCTGCAGCAAGTGGCTGGGCTGCGGAATGCTGTCAGTAGCTGAAAGGTGTCAGGGAAACTGAGAGTAAGCAGGACTGCTTGCTCCAGGCCCAGACTGTGCAGGGGCCTCAAGAGTCCATCATAGGACATACAGAAAAGAAGGAGGGTATTAACTCAGGCAGGTGGGAGCTGGTAATAAAAAACAACAAAAAAAAAAAAAAAAAAGGAAGAAGAAAAGGAAGAAGAAGACAATCAACAGCAAGGGGCTTTCTCCTAAATATGACATCCCCACCCAGAACTGCTTCACAGTTCTGCAGGAGGCTAACAAGGAAATAGACCCTTCACCACACGAACAACCAGCTGATACACCAGGAAAGAGGATCACTGTTAGTGCTGCCAGGAGAAAGCGACGGGTCATAGTAGTATGGGCACTTTGAAGGGCACAGGGGCACCCATCTGTCGGCCTGACTCAATCTCGAGGGAGGTGTGCTGCCTTCCAGGGACTCAGATCAGGGATGTTGCTGAGAGGCTGCCTGCTCTAGTAAGTCACACTGACTATTACCCACTTCTTGTGGGTGCTAGTGATACTGACAGCAGTAACCTAGGTATCATTAAGAAAGATTACAGAGCCCTGAAGAGGTGTTTTTGGGCTCTGGAGCTCAGACAGTTTTTTCATCTATCCTCCTGGTCAAAGGGGAGGACCTTGACAAGGCAGATTTGGCACATTAATAAATGCTTAGAACAGTGGTGCCATAGTGAGGAGTTTGGTTATTTAGAACATGGGACTCGATTTGGAAGGCTAGGTCTGTTGGAGGCTGGTGGGAGCTGGTCTGACAAGGGGAAGAGCTCATTTGGTAGGAGGCTTGCCAGGCTGGTCAAGAAAGCTTTAAACTAGATGTGTTGGGGGAGGGGGGCATTGATCCTTCCCAACGTACCCTGGCTGTTGCCAGCGCCTGTAATAAATGCTTGGAGTGATGCAGAGCTATTACAGCTGCTCCAGCCAATGAGTCAGCTTTATATGGAGCTCGGTTCAGATGCTTCTGTACAAATAACCATAGTATGGGGAATAAACAAGAGGAATTAGAGTTGTGTGCAGAGCTACAGGGATATGGTATCACTGGCAGCACAGAAACACGGTGGGATGGCTCCTGTGGTTGGATTGTTGTAATGGAAGGTTATAGGCTGTTTAGACAGGCCAGGCAGACAGGGAAGGAGAGTAGCTATTTATGTTAGGGATAGGCTGGAGAGTGGAACTCTATCTGGGAACAGGTGATCAGTCAACAGAGAGCTTGTGGGTCAGGGTTAAAGGGAGAACAAAGATGGTGGACATTACTGTGGGGATCTGTTACAGACTGCCTGATCAAGAGGAATCTGTGGATAAAGCACTCTATAGACAGGCAGGAGCAGCCTCATGCTCGCAGGCCCTTGTCCTTATGGGGGACTTTAACCATCCTGACATCTGTTGGAAGGATGGTAGGGCCTGGCGCAAGCAATCCAGGAGGTTCCTTGATTGTATGGAAGACAACTTCCTCTTGCAACCTATCTAGGTTTCTGGGATTTACGTGATAGAATATGGAATTAGAAATTGTTACTTTTATGGGAGAATATGTGAATTAGTGCAGGAATTTTAAAATTAGTACAGAACTGGTAAAAAGAGAACAATGTGTTAGTGGTGAAAGTTAAGGTTAGAGAAAAATTCCTACTAGAGCACCTCAAGGACTTCTATTGGGATTTGTATTTTTCATTAACCTTGCCTCAAAATACAGGACTGTTTTAATGAAAAGTGCAAATGACATATTTAGGAGTTACTGTCAAAGGACTGGAATACTGTACCTGGAGAACTATCAACCTTGAGAAAGATATTAGACTGCTGTCTGCTAGACTTTCCAATTTCTTTCATTGTTTCATCTTCATCTTGACATTCTTGCATGAGAACATAAAAAAAAAAAACAACAGCTGGCTTACAACCCCTCTACCTATCCTATCTCCATTTTTGCCACATTGTCGTGGTTTAAACCCTAGCCAGACAGCTTGTTCATTCACTCCCAGTGAGTGGTGCCGGGCTGGAAGCAATTGAGGTCCCCCCTGGGGCTCTCCCCTTCCCCTCTCCCAGAGGAATGGGGAGCAGGATTGAAAGAGTGCAACTCCCATGGATTGAGACAAGAACAGTCCAGCAACCAATGTACAACAAATCACCACTGCTACCACCACCAACAACGATAAAAGAAAATAACAAGGGAAGAGAATACAATACCACCAGCCGGGAAATGAGTCCGACCCAGAAGCCCGTGTCCTTCCGGGTAACTCCCAGTTACCGCCCACCCCGGGCATGACGTGCTGTGGTATGGAGTACCTCTTTGGCTAGCTTGGGTCAGGTGTCCTGTTTCTGCTTCCTCCTGGCTTCCCCTCCTCCCTGGCAGACCATGAGCCTCACAAAGTCCTTGGTCAGGGTAAACATTACTTAGCAACAACTGAAAACATCGGTATTATCAGCACTGTTCCCAGGCTGGAAGTCAAAACACAGCGCTGCACCAGCTACCAAGAAGGAGAACAATGACTGCTACTGCTGAAGCCAGGACACACATATTCCAAGATATTACTTGAATTTCATAATATACACCAGAATATACATTTTTCTTTGTTCAGCAATGAAATGTCTCCAGAATTCTGACACTTAATCCACACTTAATTATGATACTTGATGTGCTACACAGACTAGAGGTACCTAGATAGGTAACATGATAGGTACATTTTCTTGAGGAGATCTGTTACTAGCATTTTCACTTCATTTGGCATGCCCTTGCAACACAAAACAAACTTGAAAACAAACTTCAAAAGGAATGCTATACAAGCATGACATTTACTGTTGCACGATTAAGTTACTTGGACAACCATTTGGCCATTCTTGCTGCTTTCGTTTCAATATGGCAGTGAAATGTTTCTGCTAAAACTACCAGTTATGAATAACAGCAAAGCATGCTCACAATTCCTTTCCCTTATCAAATTCTTTAGCTGCATGCTGCAAAAAAATGTATTTAATTTTATATCTAAAAATCATTATTCATCTCAACTAGAAAGGAACAGCAGTAAACACCTGCAGCACTTGCTCAAGGACAAATGAGGCAAATGTTGAATGCAGTGAATATTTGCCTATCAAAATCATTTGTACAAAAATGTTTCTGACTCAAATTTGTATCAGAAAGCAGTATCAGTACATCCTACCAGCAATGACATTACCTGAGCAAGTACAGAAGTGCTTTCTTAAGAAACTTAACACGATTTGTTTTGTATACCATTCTTGGTCTTAGTCACTAAAACTGCAACAAAAAGCCTTCAGCAGTCAACAGATATGAGCTAAGTTATAAAATATATTCTATTTATATATTTTTAAATCACCTGAATCAACCTATTTCCATGTACACACAAAACTTTCAGGTTTTAGAATTAACAAGAATTTTATCCTAAAAAAATACAGATAGGGCCTCCTTAATTAAAAATCTTAACAAAAAAACCCACAAACAAACAAACAAAAAACCAAAACAAATAACCCCACACAACAAACAACAAAAGCAACAAACAAGAAAAAAAACGAACCCACTAGTTAAAAAACTCCACACCACACAGCTTCTGAACGATCTAGTGATTTTTTTTTTTTTTTGCCTTTTAATATATGAAACCTAGAAAAGATTTACCTATGAAAAGCTCCTGATGCCAAAAGAAATGACACTCAGGAATCTGACATTAAACAGAGGGGTAGGAATAGCTGAAAAAGTGATAAGGGTCTGGTTCTGTCCAAACCCAAAAGCACTGTTCTCCAAGATTTTTCATTTTATAGGTAAATTCGTGTTTGACAGATGACTAAATAGAAACATATGAGAAAGTAAGTATTCCTCATACTATTGGTTTATAGAGACAGAACATTTATTCCTACATGTGATACCAGCTTATTTCAGAGAAGAGACAGGGAATTGGTTTTCTCTTCCTCCCTCTCTCCATTTCTCCTCTCTTGGTGTTGTGAACACTTATTTCTACACAAAAAGAATGGAAATTGAGTTGAAGTTGTTACCAGAAAATTCTGCATTTGAATGTAGTATGTGGTTATAACAGCATCAGTGAGCTAAACAGAGCCAGTGCATAGGGCTGGTCATTGCTACACAACTGCTCATAATGTTTGATTACTGGCACCCCTCTCAGCATATTTTTAATTCATGCCCCATAGGTTCTTCCTTGACACTGACTGAGCACAGTGTGCATGAGTGCTTCAGCAGCAGCTGTTTCCAGGAGACACGTGGATAAACTACCACCCTGTCCTCAGAGGGATCAGGCTATAGTTGTACAGACAGAAGCTGCACCATGCTGCTTGCCCAGAAAACAAGGAAAATGAACCTTGACTTTTTCCTGCACCTTCCCAAGGAAGCTTATGGCTGAGTTTAGCCCTGCCCTGACTTTGGCTAGCAGAGCCAAGGAAGCTGATCAGAGAATCCAAATGGATGAGCAACCCCAAACCAACAGACCATCTTTTCCAATCAACAGAATGAAGTTCAAACAGTTCTTTCCTAGCATGATTAAAAATAAAACAGACAAACCCCCTAGTTTATTCCCATATGCTTGCAAGCAGCTTTTGTTCACAGCTGACGTAAGGATGATATCAGCACAAATACTGCCATGGTTTTAGAGAGGCACTGTGGCCTTATCCTAAGACACAAAATGGACAAAACACCATGAAACAACCTTGTTCATATCCATAAAGCTGAACTCTCTCTCCCCCTCATGCAGAGTTAGGGGGACCTTGTTCAAACTCGGAGCTGGGAATGGTCTCTGGCCCATGTTATCCCTCAGCCACTTCCAGACACTGTCTTGGCACAACTGTATCAGAAGTATGACAATTATTAAAATACTATGAAAAACATGTTACTGATTAAGCCCAGTGTAGTTTTTTGTAAATACTGTAGACATATTTATTTTGAACTACTAAACCCAGCTGTTTTCTGGCAGTGTTTCAATTAACTTTCTGAATTTGTTACCAACCATCTTTATCCTTAATTAAAAACCATTTCCTATACAACTGGAAAAGTGAGAAAAAGTCTTAATTATTTATAATCTGTTTATTAATTGTGAAAAGTTTATCGTAAACCTTCTTGTAGCATCCACAGACTACTTTTTTTCCATGAAATATATGATAATAAAAATAGATTAACTTAAATTGGAGAAACTTACTAAGAATAACACAACATTTCAGTTCACTGGAAGCAAGCAATTAACAGTCATTGAATGGGAGTGCTGAAAGAAACAGCAGTTATCAATTCATTGCTGTCAAAATACATAGGTACCCAGAAAAGATGTTTACTTAGGGATTCAAAGATTATATTTTCTGAGGACATCAGTCCAAGTACTTTGTTTCCCAATGCAGACAAACAACATACTGCACTCATTTTGAAAGGAGGAAACTGAAGTAATGAGTCTGACTGAATAGCCCTTGCTCACATAATGCTCACATTAATGTAAATGCCAAGAGGCCATAAGAAATTAAGTGATTAATCTGAGTAGGCAAGAGGTTTGAGTCCCTCATGAATACGTGTCTTCTGTAATTCATCCCTACAGGTTACAAACTAAAATAACCTGAATTGTTAAAGACTGTTAAAAGTTTACAGAGTTCTTCCTATTGGAAAATGGAAAATATTTTCTTAGATTTACTATGCAATGCAATAGTTTTATGGCTATGATGTGAAAGAACAACAACTGGTTGCCCTCCACATTTTAAAATACAGTATAGTGTTTATTATCCAGGCAACTACTGATTGTTAAAAAAATAAAAGATGTATTTAATAATTTACCATCACATATCTGTACTCAGTGTTAAGTAAAACAGATTAGTTAAGAAAATTTCAAGTTTGCTCTATGTCATAGAAATATGGCTTCATTTTCAGTTCCCTGCAACATTAATGGCTGTTTACTTTAAGCTTTATAGTTGCTTACAAGTTCTAGCACTGAAAAGAACTGTCCTGAGTTCATTAAAACATTACCTAAAGAAGGTCGTTAGAATAGCATGTGGAAAACAAACACTGTTTGTGCTAATATAGTGTAATGGGACAGAAGGAAAAATTAAAAAGCTTCACTTTGGCAGTACTGGTTGAAAACTGAGTTCCTCAGGAAGGAATTTGCTTTCTTTCAGTCCAGTGAGATTCTTCACACTGGTTTCAGTGCTGTGATCACACCAAAACAGAATACTGTAACTTTAGGCATCACACTGTACAGTACTACAATAGAGTTTTCTATACCACTACCACCCCCAACCTCCCTCACAAAAGAAAACAAAAAAACCCAAACAACATAAAACCCAACAAACCACACAAACCCCCCAATACTTTTCTACACATACTTTTAATGGGAAAGTAAATAATCTTTTATTAGGGGTCCATAAAATATTAATAACTTAAAAAAAAAAAAGTAACCTTATGTAACCTATCCCTCTTTAGACAAAACAATATTTGCAATACTATTTTTGTCAGTGAATGTATCTGAACATCTACAGTCCTATTATCTATACTATATACACACACACGCATAGTCCTCAAAGAAGAAAATGGAGAAGTGTTTGCGCTTTGAATACCAATCCATATATTATTCAAATTACAATATGGAAATCTGCCTAGGTAAATCAGAAGTAGTACTGATAAGATGTCAAGGCTCAGTAAACTAAAATGACATTTTAAATATTATTGATTAGCAACACATAGTGCAGAAGAGAAGAAACCTATCATTTTCCAACTCACCTCCTCCCTGGCATCCTGGTGAGAGATCTGGTTACCTTGTTTTTCACAAAATAAAGCAACCTGGTAGCTGTTAACCAGAGTTGATGGGGGGAAGAGAAAGCAGTTCATGCCCAGAGTCCCTTTCTCCCCTTAGAGACTTAGGTTTGAAAGGCAATAAAGCACTAATTTTGTTAGCCAGTGCTATCTTAATAAAAGGGTATGATAAAACACCATATGCTTTTAAAAAGGAAACCCTTAGGTAAAATCACAAATATACAGTCAAGTAAATTTTATCAAACAATCTTTTAATAATATGGGTTTTCGTTTAAACTGCACCAAGAGCAATGTGAGATCTTGCTTTTCCTCATTCCTTACCAAATTGGTTATCACCATTATCTTCAGGAGTTTTTAAGTGTTTTAAGTTTTATGTTAACCTGTAACTTTCCTTACAATTTCTAAATTCCATTCTCGAATTGGTATGATTTCAGTAACCACTCTTTGTCTTACCTTTCAAATGCACAATTCACTGCTACACACACCAAAAAAAAGTCCCTTTGCATAGCAAGCAGACAGGTCCATCAGCATAAAGAGTATTTTAAGAAAAAAAAAAAAAGAAAAAGATAAAAGTTAGCTATCAAAATTATTAGAAAATGAGACAAGAATATTATCCTGCAGTACTGTTGTGATATCAGAAACTCAAATTGACTTTAGTGGGGATTGCCATCATTCAACTCTGCTTAAAATCAGGCAAAATTAATTTTATTATGGCATCTTTTTTAATACAATTTATTTTAGAATACCTCAGAAAACATGTTACACCTTCTTCATGGGGAAAAATGCTAACTAATCCTCCTTAACAACTGAACACAGCCATCTGGAAGATGGTACTCACACTGTAAGCGCATGTATCATCTAGTGGCTGCTCTTTCCTTGTATATATTCACAGCTGCTTCAGAACTGCTGAGGAAGCAGCTTCATCAGCACATGGAGGTCCCCAGAGGTTTTCACCTGATCTAATCTTTGTGGCAGGGCTTATTTTAAAACTTAGGAAAAGTGCCAACTGGCACCAAAGTCTATGTCACCCCCCCAGTGTTCCTTTCAGACTGTCTGGGCTTCTGCTTTCCATTATGACTCACTGGATGGACAACCTAGCTGGCCTTTCCAGTACAAAGCCAAAGAGAACCCTACTGATTACTGGTGCCTTAAGCTGCTGATCAACAAGGCTTCTGACCTGCCAACAGACCTCCTGAAACTGATGTTTTTTCTCCATTCTGTATCAGCACAAATTCTAAAATACAAGATATCTTAAATACCTGTGCCTCAGTAACAAGTTATAAAATGCATATGGTATCTGCCCATAGTTCTAAAATAAAAAAAGGAAAACTAAAGCAAAAGCAATTTATTGACCTGAAATATGTAGAACGATAAATGACCAACTGGCCTACAATGTACATTAAAACCTACCTCTTGTATAGGTTTTAATGTACATGATGGCTTCATTTCCTACATATTTGTCCTGGGTTCAGCAGTAGCAGTCATTTTTCTCCTTGGTAGCTGGTGCAGTGCAGTGTTTTGACTTTCGGCCTGGGAACAGAGCTGATAACAATGATGTTTTGGTCTGGCCAAGGACTTTGTGAGCCTCATGCTCTGCCAGGGAGGAGTGGAAGCCGGCAGGAAGCAGAGACAGGACACCTGACCCAAACTGACCAGAGGTATTCCATACCACAGCACGTCATGCCCAGGATATAACAGAGTTACCTGGAAGGGCTGGTAGGCTGTGGGGTTGGAGGAGGTATCGGTCGGTACTTGATCGGGCTGGGGGGGGGGGGGCAAGTTACCAGTCGGCTGGTGGTGAAGTGTTGTATTCTTTTCCCTTGTTATTTCCTTTATCATTATTATCATTGGTGGCAGCAGTATTGATTTGTGTTATACCTTAGTTACTAAACTGTTCTTATCTCAACCTGTGGGAGTTGCATTCTTTTCGATTCTCCTTTCCATCCCTCTGGGAGTAGGGGGAGGGAAAGAAGAGGGGGAGTGAGTGAATGAGCTGCCTGACTGGTTTTAAACCATGACAATATTGTATCACAAGAACAAACACATCTGTGTCTTCAGTTTATTCCCTGCACAGCATTTATTTACCTGAAGAGACCATCTTTCCTATGTGGCACTCCCAACAATCACTGCTAGTGAGAGGTTCAGGTCTGAGACAGAAAGCCAAATGAACTGAAGTTGCAGCAGAAAACCTCCCAAATGCCATAATGCTCACAGGTAAGCCATAGCTTCCCAGTGTTAGCAGTTTCACCAAGTTAAACCAACAGTGTAAGCACCTATAATACATTTATTAGTTTTCTTTTCCATAAATTAGTATAAAGAAGCCATTCACAATATAATTCTCATTCCTTAACAACAGAAATACTGCAACAGCTAAAGTCTCTGTTCTTATAATAAGTGATTTCTTTCCAGTATCTAAAACTCCTCCATGATCCAACACCCTTTTGACTTCTTCTCCTCCTCAAAAGCACCTTTGTCTTTCTCTCTTGCCTGGGATGCTTCACACAGCTGAGTTGACAATATATACTGACTTTTTACAAAACTGTGCTGAGAAGAATGTTTGTATTTACTGACTGTCATCCTGTCCTGGTTTCAGCTGGGATAGAGTTAATTTTCTTCCTAGTAGCTGGTTCAGTGCTGTCTTTCGGTTTTAGTCTGGGAACAATGCTGATAACACTGATGTTACCCGGGGAATTACAGACCAGTCAGTCTCACCTCTGTGCCTGGCAAAGTCTTGGAGCAGATTCTCCTGGATGGCATGCTAAGGCACATGAAAATAACAAGGTGCTTGGTGACAGCCAGCATGGCTTCACTAAGGGGAAATCCTGCCTGACCAATTTGGTGGCCTTCTATCATGGGCCTACAGAACTGGTAGACAGGGGTAGAGCAGCTGATATCATCTACCTGGACTTGTGTAAAGCGTTCCACACTGTCCCACACGACATCCTTGTCTCTAAATTGGAGAGACATCAATTTGATAGGTGGACCATTTGGTGGATAAAGAACAGGCTGGGTGACCTCACACAAAGTGTTGTGGTCAATGGCTGAATGTCCAGCTGGAGACCAGTAACGAGTGGCGTCCCTCAGGGATCGGTGTTGGGACCGGTCTTGTTTAACATCTTCGTCACTGACATGGACAGTGGGATTGAGTGCGCCCTCAGCAAGTTTGCCGATGACACCAAGCTGTGTGGTTCGGTTGATACGCTGGAGGGAAGGAATGCCATCCAGAGGGACCTTGACACACTTGTAAGGTGGGCTGATGCCAACCTCATGAAGTTTAACCATGCCAAGTGCAAGGTCCTATGCCTGGGTCGGAGCAATCCCAGGCACAGCTACAGGTTGGGCAGAAAAGAGATTCAGAGCAGCCCTGGACTTGGGGGTGTTGGTGTTGGTTGATGAGAAAATGAACACAGGTTGGCAGTGTGCGCTTGCAGCCCAGAAAGCCAACCGTATCCTGGGCTGCATCAAAAGGAGCGTGACCAGCTCATGCTCTCATGAGACCTCACCTGGAGTATTGTGTGCAGTTCTGGTGTCCTCAACATAAAAAGGACATGGAACTATTGGAACAAGTCCAGAGAAGGGCCATGAGGATGATCAGGGGACTGGAGCACCTCCCGTATGAAGACAGGCTGAGAAAGTTGGGGCTGTTCAGCCTGGAGAAGAGAAGGCTGCGTGGAGACCTCATAGCAGCCGTCCAGTATCTGAAGGGGGCCTATAGGGATGCTGGAGAGGGACTCTTCATTAGAGACTGTAGTGACAGGACAAGGGGTAATGGGTTAAAACTTAAACAGGGGAAGTTTAGATTGGATATAAGAAGGAAATTCTTTCCTGTTAGGGTGGTAAGGCACTGGAATGGGTTGCCCAGGGAGGTTGTGAATGCTCCATCCCTGGCAGTGTTCAAGACCAGGTTGAACGAGGCCTTGGGTGATATGATTTAGCGTAAGGTGTCCCTGCCCACGGCAGGGGGGTTAGAACTAAATGATCTTAAGGTCCTTTCCAACCCTAATGACTCTATGTTTCTATGTTTCAACTGTTGCTAATTAGCACTTACCCTGATCAAGGGCTTCTCAGTCTCTCCTGCTCTGCCAGTGAGGAGGGGCTCAAGAAGCTGGGAGGGAGCAGAGACAGGACACGTGACCCAAAGTAGCCAAAAGGGTATTCCATACCACAGCACACCATGCGCAGTATATAAACTGGGGGGAGTTACGCAGAAGGCCCAGATCCCTACTCAGGTTGGGCTGGGTATCGGTCGGTAGGTGGTAAGCAATTGGATTGTGCATCACTTGGGTTTGCTGTTTTGTTTTTGATTGGTTTTGTTGTTTTTTTTCCCCTCCCCTTTTAGTTTAATATTCTCTCCCCTTGTTATTTCTATTATTTTTATTAGTAGCAATAGTATATGGTAATTTAGTTATTAATTAAACTGTTCTTAACCTATGGGGTTTACATTGTTTCAGTTCTCCTCCCCATCCTGCCTCGGGTGAAGGCAAGGGGAGGGGTGAGTGAGCGGCTGTGTCAGACTTAGTTATCATGACACATCCTAATGTGACATGAAACAAAGTCTAAGTTTAGATAAGTGCCTATTTCTAAATTGGATTCTGAAGGTTTATGTCCAAAGTGTGCTATTTCTTGTTATGTAGAGGCTGTGAAGGCACTTCTCATTCAAATAGCTGTCATTTCATGTTACAGTAAGCTACTGAATGCCATTATTAGTGTTTGAATTAAAGTATCTTTGGAACAAAGAGATTAATTTCTTAAATTAGACAGGAAAACTGTCATAAGCTCCTGAAGTACTATCTATTACTGACTGGTTTAACAAATTACATCATTATATTTTCCTTCTGTTTTATTGCATTTTATTACAGAGAGCAATAAAGTAAAAACTTTACTTGACAGTTTTGGGGTCCTTTTGTGTGAAAGGTACTACTTAAAGGTCTATAATATCCTGAAATTAATTTATTGCAATATATTTTAACACAAGTATCTGTTTGATTTAAACTAATCAGCAGAGATGCCTTTTCTTCTCCTGTATCCATCTGAGCTTTGTGGTGCTCACTCACAGTGCTCTCTCATTTAACCTGATGTAAATATGTGTGATACGCATGATAAACCACACTGGGCAAATTTTACAAAAAAATTTGCTCTAAAACTAATATGGCAACCTTTTTCTTAATTAAATGGGGGGAATGGGGAAGTTCATTTTAACTCCCATCAGTTAATCCTAATTCATTTCACTCAGCAGTCATCTGAATGCATAGATTGGCTCACAAGAAAAAAAAAAAAAAAAGAAGAAACCACCAGGAGACATTACAGAACAGGAATGTCTCATGACATCATCACTGGATTAAAGGGAGAATATAATAATGGCATCAGAACAACAGCTTAGTCTTGAAAGTAAAATTGCAAATTTCAGAGATTCACAATGACAAGGATTATCTCAATTTTCCCCCAGAAATGTACAGAATGGAAGATGAATTGAATTGTCAGGTCAATTTCTCAATTTAATACTCTAAAACTTGACTTGACTTTAAAAGAAACCCAAAACTTAGAAACTTTTAAAGCTTAGGAGAAATATTAATATGGAAGGGAGAACAGTAAGCCTTGGTCACAGATAAAAAGAAATAATTAGTAGTCATAAAAACTAATTATAAATAAAATTTTACCCATAATTTCAACATGTATAGAAGAAAAATAACAACAAAAACTGCATTAAGTTATTTAAATAAAAAATCTAGAGTAAAAATAACTGAAGATGTCTGTTGAGGACATAATTGGAAGAGGAGTACATCAGAGACTGCATTATATTAATATAAAATCACCACAAAAAGTTTTAAAACATGAAAATTGAGCTCTGAAGCCCTAATTCTTATAAAAACTTCTAGAAAAACTTCAGTATTATACTAATACCCACAGAGTTTTGATGAACACCAACCAACACCAAGTAAAGCATTTCAAGCACTTACTTGAGACCTTTCCTTTTTTGCCAGCATCACAAATCTCGGCAACAAAAACTGTTGTTGTTGGGGGGGGGGTGTCAGTCTGTAGTTTCCTGTTTTCAAAGAAGCTTTTTGGGTTTGTTTTTTGTTGTGTTTTTTTTTTCTTCCCTGAAAACGTAAGAAACAGCCAAGTATGGGTAAATATACTCAAAATAGATCGGAAATCCAGAAAATTTACCTATCAGTGGGATGTATCCATATCCCACAACATTCCATATTACTCTAATTGCCTGTTAGACTGTACAGCGTACAATTAATACCACAGTACTGAAGACAAAACTACAATTTAAATGAGCTGCCAAAGTAAATAATAAATTAAAATCTTGTGGGTCAGAGGTAAAATGAAATTCACGTTGTCTTGTTAAACACTGCACCTTTCCTACCACAATGTTTGCATATTTTTATTTAAAAACCCAAGGCAAAGAATAGTTACATTAGAAGATGCTAAAGCTTGTTCTTCCATATACACAAAACCCAGCTAATTTTGGATTGTCTTACACAATTAGGAGGTATCTTCAGAATGCATAAACAAAGAGAACTCAAAATACTTCTGTAATTACAGATAATGTGGTGGGCAGGTCTCTGAGAAGAATCTATGTTTCACCGTGACCCCTAGTGCCCCCAAATCTGAATATATTCCCTATCAACAAAACCTGAGTCCCAAAATATGAGCAATTCATCTTGATAATCTGTGACATATTTAATTACAACCTACTTGGCATGAAATCCACAGTGAAGATAGCAAGAAAGTTTTCCTGGAGCAAACTACAGGTATATCTGGTGGATAGCTATTCTCTTACAACTACACCAAATGTAGCAAATAAAAGGACTCCATTCACCAAGCCTGCAAAACCAAAAGGCAATTCTGTCAGTTACAGTTATTAACTGCTGCACTAAAGCCCAGCAGCTCTCCTGCATCCAGCCTCCCCATTAGACCTATATACTACCAGAAGCGCTATGAGGTGCTTCTATAAACCTTAAAAATATCTGGATTTATAGCACAGCAAACAAAACCTATGGCACCACCTAACTGTGTAAACAACAGTCTCTTTTTATTGCAGCCTCCTTTCCTGTTTTGCCTTTGAGCCGAGGAAACCTGCCTGGGATGGCTTGTGCCTCTCTGAAAGACTATTTTCTTAACTGCTCTCAGCATTGAGACAAATTAAACAGTTCATTATCTAAAGTGTTGAGTTTGAAATATTGCAGGGCATTTTCTCTGTAAGGTCCTCAACTATGTTTCCTCTTTGCAGCATGAATTAGTCCTACTCATAATCTTTTTCCAGTTATTATCATTTATTCTGCAGTATGTGGATAATCCTGACATGATGATTCTTGCAGAGATGTGAAATAAGACACAAGGTTCAAGGAAGGCACATTTAATCAGATGTAGTGAACAGAAGAACAATGAACCCCGAGATTGTATGTGGTGACCAAAAAGCAGCATTGTGGAACTCTCTGGATGAATAAGGAAGACTGAAGAGGGCAGAAAGGATAAGACAGTCTATTAAAGCAGCTGAAACAATAGAGTTATTTGGAGGAAAAGTTAGCTTAGAGAAAATTTTCTCTTGCTGTGAACTGTTTACAAGAAAATTAAAACTAGACAAGATGAAGCAGAAGGCGGAAGAAGATCAATTTATTTTCACTTCAAGAAAGTGAAGCAACACAAAACATTTGTTGCTAATTGGCATTATTGATCAGTTTTGTGTGGCTGCATTCCAGATCTCCTCTGTTACTCAGCTGTAAAATAAAACATCCTTTGAGTCATATGTTCTTAATTTGAAACTGAACCCTAAATTTTTAACATCTATGTACTGTGCCTACCCCACAGTTCTGGTCTTATTACCCAACTATTTAGCTTTACTTTATCCATCTTGAACAAACATTGCTATTTTTCTTTAAAATAACTCACCAGTGAAAACAAAAGGAACCCATTCTGTTCTCCTTTTCTCTGGGACGCTCTGAAGCACCCTGAAGATTGATGCCTACAGCAAAACTAGCCGACAAGTCAATAATGACATTCATTTAAGAACGTTATTCTTCATGGAAAACTGCTTTGAATTTTTTGAACGATTTCACTTATTACTAAACAGTGACTGAACTGGAAAACTGTAATGCCTTTTTTCTACTTGATTTCTAGAAACAAGATAGACTCACAGGTGTCAGAATTACTGAACACTCAGGGACTTTCTGAATATGTTAACGCACAACTGAGACAGAGCCTGAGTTTCAGGATATTAAAGACATCGTTCTGACAAACAAGAGGTTATTGAGTTGGAATTCAGACATGTATCCAAAGCCAGAACTGCCACGGATGTGTAGTAAAGCAACGGAACTTTGAGGATTTTTGTAAGTGAATTAAAATTTACAAAGTATGTTACCATTATACAGAACATGTTTGTGGAAACACAACTCTTCACAGTGTCAGTTATGAAGGCATTTAAGTACATGCTTGGACAGAAATCCATTCCTGAATTGCAGACAAAAAGCTGAGCAAAGCCTATGAAAGGAGTTACTGACACACTAGTACAGGAATAGTACCTAGGTGAGGTGCACATCCAAGTGGTAACCTACCGTAGTTACAGAGCAAACACCTGACATCTTGATCCAATTCTGCAGAACGAGACAATGTCATATGAGCTAGTACTCAACACTGCAAGCACTCAGTATGATTTTTTTCCTAGATAAGAGTTAAAATTAATTTTAATTTTCAGTGGTAATACTGAAAATACAAAGGAAAATAAAAAAAAAAACCACAAAGAACAACAACAAACAAACAAACAAAATAAACTTTATAAATCTCATTAATGATACTAAGGATTAGGCTGCACTCCAATTCTAGTATTCCAGAGTATCTGAAGAGAAAAAATGCAAATACTAATCCAAATACTGGTTTGGGAACTTCCAGCCATCTTGAACAAAGTGAAATACTTTTTGTTAATTTCCAAATATTTAAATAAAAAATTGTCTCACATTTCGTTAAAGTATAAGAATACATGCACCTGTCACATAAATTTAAGTGCATAGACACTAGCCTTCGTAAATTTGAGGTGGGTTGACCTCAGGGTAAAGTCAGGTAAGTTTTGGTATATCTTTCCAGAATAGTTGAAAGCATTATTATCACTAGAAACATCTCTCTCAGAATTTCTCACCAACTCAGTGCTGGCTCTGGCATGTCTCGTGGTTGTCACACAGATATATCTACCTCCATTAGCAGGTAAAGAAAGACTCCATATTAGTGCTGAGGTTCTGGGGTACAAGCATAGCTTCTGCTTTGTGGTTCTATTGGATGCAAGACAGCTAATCAAGCTGAGGCAGTGGTAAATTTAAATCGAGTATTTCATGCTAAAATCACCAAAGTTGCTTTTTGCTGCATTTGCAATCCAAGTGCCCAGTGTCTCTTCTCTAGTCTAATCTGAAACATTAGAACTGCAGAATAGTCCCAGAAATAACAAGAAATACTCAGAACCTAATGCTCTGTGAAAGAGGGAATCAAAGAATGAAACCTGACACGATGGTATGCCATCTCCAGTCAAGTTAGGATTTCATACAGAGGACTTTATCAGGACTAGATTAACCTACTCACCCTTTGTTAAATTATCATACTGTCATAGAAAACATGCTGTTCCATAAAGGGTGTTAGACTTCAGCAATTTTAACTCAGTATCAAACTAAAAACTTAGTATGGGCTTGAAACTTTAAATGTAACTGAATAAATGTTGCATACACAAATGTAAATCCCAGTTTAAATAATTCTACTCAATTCATACAGCAAAGCATTTATTTTTCACTTTTACCTCTTTAACATCAAAGACAGCATGAATATGTGTTCAGTCAGGACTCAGAGCATGCGGATGTACCTTGTTTAACCACTGTCTTTATACAGGTTAAGTACTTCAATGCTTTTTAATAACTTGACCCCAGTATATCATTTCCTCAATGTCACACAGGAAGCGCTATATGCAGTGCATAGATGCAGAGCAAATCCAGCATCATTAGATCAGAATAGTATTTTAATTCAGAAACACACTCCATAAACTGAATGACTGCAGATGTCCCCTCCACATCTTCACTTTTTGTTGCTAACACACAAATCATTTAGTTACTGACAGCATTAAGAATAAAATGCCATCGCATCACCACATTTGCTTTTCCAGAGTAGGGGGAGATGCTGCCATACTACCAGCATAACTGAACAGGTATGCTCAGGACTTCCAAATAGCTGCAGACAGAAGAGAACTTGTTGTGACACAGCTACGAGGACACCATTTGCATGCAAGGGAAGATGCAGTTTTCAAGCCAGTCAGTGCCAAACTGACTTTTAGTCATCTAAATCCAATGTTCCTTTATGTGTTCTTGCATGTGAATATATACAAGAAATGTATGTTTTCCTAGTAGCAGTGAATTCCAAAGCTTGTGTTTCAAGGTGTGGAGTACATCAAACACCCCATGTCTTCAAACTGTAAGAGGAAAACTCATTTTTACTCATGCTACATAAGAATTTTTTAAATGTTTTATTTTTAATGGGGACATATCAATTACCAGACATAGATCTGTAATCCGTGTATCAAACTGTTCCCTAGCCCTTCAAAGAATGAAAAATATAAAGTTTTGCCTGGTTTCCTGCAGTACTGCAAGCTCTCTTAAGAGCTGTTTCACAACATGGAAGAACAAGGTTAAATTTCTCATTAAACATTAATTCAAGATTTAGCTCCTGAATAAAGTAATTCTTGATTCTTAGTAAGCTTGCACAGTGCCCCTGAGGTACCACCACACATTTAAATTAAAACTAGCACTAATAGCTTTATGTGCATATCTGCATATCTATATTAATGCATTACAGTCAAATTACAGCATAGCAAGTGCTGCTAGTAATTAGCTGTGGTCCTGATCCAGCTCCCACTGAAGCAAATGCAAGCATTTGCCAATTTAACCAGGAAGTAAAATGAAGCCTTTAAGTTCAGGATAGATGTGCACCCAAAATGCAAAATAAAGTTTGTTGTGATTGAAAATCCATCCCTGTATCCATTCACTGTAGTTACTCACTTGCAGAAGCTATATCAGGTTTTTTCCCTAAAATGTCTTATTATTCAAAGACCCATTCTGTTTTTAATTTTCAAATTAAGAACCAGAACTATTAAACCACAAATATGGAAAACATTACAACTCCTTACTTTAATTTATACCTGTTTACTTGCCTTAGCTTCAGCTGCACAACATGGCATAAAGTCACTTTTCCTGTACATCTTTATTTAAAACCCCTGTTCTCTATGGGCTCTAGACTGACCCAATTATGTGACCCATGTGATGGATTACAAAGCTTCAATGTTCACATGGGCTTTAAGAGATAAAGATGAGAATGGAGAAAAGGGTCAAAATAACGCATACATGCATCTGCTTCCGTCTAGAGACAAACAAAAAAAAAAAAAAAGAATTTCACATAGATTTTTTTTAACCACGGTGAATTTATGTTCTGAAGTTGATTTTTCCCCTCTGTGATCCTACAGGAAATATCAGTCTAGCTTTCTAAATACCTACAAGAACACACATACTATGCTCACACTCCACTAAGGATACAAAGGAAAAAGCATGGTTTACAGTAAGCTGAAGAAAATAAAAACCTTCACTGAAAAGCACATAAATCACCTGCTTCTTATGCTCATGAAAATAAATAAATTACAACATATGTATATAGGAACAAAGTTGCTGCCCATCTATCCAAGTATCTAGTTCTCCCTTTTATCCTTCTAATCCTGTAAAACTGGTACGTATTGCATCCTAAGACAGGAGGGAAAGAGAAGGACACACTGTAATTCTTCCAAGACAGTATAATCGTAGAATCATAGAATGGTTTGGGTCGGAAGGAATCTTACAGATCATCCAGCTCTAACTCTCCTGCCAGGGGCGGGGACACCTTCCACTAAACCAGGTTGCTCAAGGCCCCATCCAACCTGTCCTTGAACACTTCCAGGGAAAGATCTTATTGTTTAATGTATGCAACTTCAAGACAATGATTTCTCAGCTATTACAGCTTAAACAAGTCACAGTAAATTCCATCAATTTCCTTACATAGATATCACTCACTGCATTTCTAGCAGTCATGGTTTCTAACATCTATCAACAGTCTCATATGAGTCAGCTGATCGGAGCTAGCCTAGCTAGAGCCACAGCCGGCACGCTTCAGCGACGCGAGGGTCAACGGAGATTAGGAAAATTAGAGGGGATAGCGCAGAGACATCGCGACTCCCGACATCTCCCGATCCCCGAAGCCCCAGCAGCCCTTGCGAGAGAGAGGCTGACGTGGCGGGGGGCGTTTCCACGGTGACGGCGGGAGATTTAAA